>NC_092423.1:23991910-26491910 GCF_036169615.1 Heliangelus exortis
CGCTTCCTCTTTAGCACAGTTCTGACTTAGAATGAAAAAATGTTTTCCTTAGGTAAGCCACACCACCAGTGAGAGAGAGAGCCCTTGATGGAGAGCTGTTCGGTAAAGTCTCCTATTTAGGATGAAAAAAGCAAGCACCTGAATCTGTATATTTCACTTAAATTTTGCCTCTCCTGAAAATTGGACACACATGTAATGTGGTGATCACTCTGTAGGAAAAGGAGTTCATGCTCACACGCTGACTGAGATCCTAAATTCAGTGCAAGACTGAAATATTTTAGAGGTTGTAGGCTTTAGTGACCATTTCACATTTTAGTCCTTTCGTTTAATAAGCTTCCCTCCTTTGCCTCTTCTCACTTCTCCTCACCCTGCCTGGCCTCTTCAGCTTCTCTCTTACAAACAGCTGGGTTTGCTTCCAGCTGCCCTCCCACCTCTTTGCTCCTCTCCTTTGCCTTTGTCTTTCTGTCACATGCCAGTGGCCCCCTGACAGCATCACCCAACATGCTGAGCCTCCTGCTGCTCATGTGTAAATGCCCAGGTGGACATGGCCTGCTGCCCCACCACCTCCCATGTGCTCTGCCTCCCTCACGTTCCCCATCTGCTCCTTTACACCCTCAAACTCTACAGAATTTCACACCCTGTCCATTCTTCATTGCCTCCCAATGCTCCTTTCCCCCTTCAGCTTTTCAGCTCTCCCTGCTTGTCCTGAGGATGCCCTGTGACATTTGTATTTCGTAGGTCAAGCTACATAGTAAAAGATTAATTCATACACTGGAAGGAGTACGTACCTAAAGCAGTAACTGTGATCTTTTTCCAGTACACGTTTTATGTTTCCACAAACCAAATGAGATGGGAGGATATTAGATTAGAATTATGTCAGTAGCAGCAGATCACTGCTATTCAAATGTCAATAAATATATGCAGCACTTCAGGATGCAAACACATTAAATGTGTGTCTGAGAGGCATTAGAAAAGAAAAACTAGAGATCTACTAAGTCTGTTTCTGGCCCCTAAAGAAGGAAATATGCTCAGTGAGAAGCAAGGGGAGATCTGCATTTAGAGCTGAAAGAGGAAAGATAACTTTATTTTAAATTAAAGCCTTCTGCCTTATTATACCTGACAGATTTTGCTATCTGGGACCATCTATCCCCAGGAGCTTCAATCCTGCACTTCATGATACCTGTTTCTTATGAAAAATCTATTAGTGGAAAGTATCTGCAAGCTAGCATTGTGAACACAAGATCTAGGCATTGTGTCAGTGTAATTTAATTTCCATTTACTTTACAGAGATGATTTTCACTTTTGAATAACTGCTTAATTTAAATGGATCTGTACAATATACAGCCCTTTCCAAATATAGTCACTGTCTGAACAGCACACATTTCAAAAAAGACAAAGACAGACAGAGGTTTAGGGATGGGTTTGAGTAACACAGACACAAAAGACTACATTTTGGTTTGCCACAGACTTTAAGTACAGACCAATCCTCAGTTGCACAGCTACTGAAACAAAGCAAGGATCAGACTGTAACACAGTGGCTAAGTCTGTGCTAGGAAATTAAATAGGACAGGAAGTGTTCCTTTGGCACTGAGACTAACAGGCACAGAGTGGCCTATGTCCATATTATTAAATTCCCAGCCTCCCAAAAAAAGGTGACCACATGGAAACTGTTTCTTGGGAATGGTCTTTGGTCCGTGCCTAGAAACTGTCTGGTTGGCATAACTCTAAACCATGCCAGGAACCATTCTAATAATTTAACAGTATAGATAATTGAGCCTCAGTACCCATGAATGTTTCTTGGCACTCTTTAATCTACTAGCCAGTGAGTCATGCTGTGGCCTCAGGTCTTCCTTTCACTCCAGAGAGAAGGCATTTTGCTGTGCTTGCCTCACCTCTATGATTCAGAAGGGGATCCAGGAGGGTGATGGGGTGGGGGAGGCATGGCCCACTCCTCATCTCACCCAGCAACTGTTGTTTTTTTTTACCGTAAGTGTGTTGTAGAGGTCAGATGAACACATGCTGCAACAGTCTACATTCTATGAGGAGAATCTGACCCACATGTAGACATCTCCCTTTTAGACATCAAAAGCTGGATGAAATTAATTATACTCTAATTAGTTCTGAGGGGACTTTGAAGAGGCCTATAAAACCTTTCAGAATATTAGCTTTCATAGAATTCATGCCACAAAAGCAATTAGCAGTATGGTTAAATTCATACAAAGCATCCTCAGATCCAAATAAAATCTTCTTCCGAATGTTTTGCTTTTCTGATTGTGGTTTTACTGTACTCCTTTTGGTTCTGATTTCATCAATTATATTTGCCATTAGACACTGCCTCATTTCATTGCTTAAAGCATTTCAACCTCATGAATGATTATTTCTAAGCTTTTTTTTTTTAAAGTTGCCTAACATGGTTCTTAAATTAATTTAGTTTGTTCAGTTCTTAATAGCAGAGCTTTCACATTATGTTCAGAGCATCTTTTTGATTCTATTTCATTTATTTTTGTCCTTTTTAAAAATTAAAAATGAGGGAATACAGCTATAGAATATATGGTGCAGTATGAAGAATACAGGTCCTTATTAATGATTCCCAGTTTCACAAAAAAATCTCTAATTTCCAACTGTTTGGGAGAATTTAAGGTGGTATCTTTCCAGTCTTACTATGGAGCTGCTACTGCATGGCTTCTTCCGGTCTGGGAGTATAAAATGACTTGCTCTGTTTTCTTCAAACTTTGTATAAATTTCTCCTCAGCTGTATGACTAAGCTTCACACAATCACCACACACTAGTTGGAGAGAACGGCTAAAAATCTAGACTTGCACACTGATTGAAATGGTGCTTTAATCTTCACTGCAGTGCCTCCCTCCCCCTAACATACATCCCTCTCACTTGCTATCAACATTGTGCTGAATCCCCTCAGTGTCTGCAAAGAAGAAACAAAATTTCTTAAATAAATATGCTTAAAAATGGCTCACTGGTCTGACAGTACTGAATTACTTAAAATGAAGTTCATGTAACATTAAAAATTGCTTAGGAAAATAAAGAATTTGTCTAATCATGCTTCACCACCTGCAGCTTGAAATAGTGACTGACAACCAGGGTTGAGCAGGGGAGAAGAGAAAATTCAGAGTAGGTGATGCTAAGTTATGAGGTGATGGCATTTTTGCAGGACCATGGGTTCTGACACTTGCCCTGTATTCCGCTCTGTGCTTGTTCAGGCAGCCCAAGGTGGCCCTGCACTGTGCTGTCAGGGCAGAGCTTTGGCTGCCTCCAGTCCTCCCCTGCACCAAACTGTCCCTAACTGCTCAGCTCCAACAGTGGGGACGTTCTACACTGCCCCTGTGGGATGCCTCAAAGACCTAAGGGAGCAAAGCACACCTATGCCATACAGGGAAGCCTTTTTGTGTGTGTGTGTGCATGTGTCTCGAGTCCCAGGGGAGAAGGGAAGGGGTAGCCTGGCGTGTGCTGGAAGGGGGAGCAAGGAGAGAGGAGATGAGGATAGGGGAGAAAGGTGATGCCTCATTGCACCCTGCAGTACCTTGCACATGCAGTCTCTAGCACTGGGAGACTGCCCTCCCAAAACATGCCAAGATAGGTGATGGTAGAGTAGGCTTTTTAGTCTTTGTACAATGACTTCAACGTATTTTTCATCCCTGATTTGGAAGGGGAGTGTATCAGCTTAACTGTCTTACTGTATTTTTTCATCACTATTCTTAAATAATTGGCTGAGTAATCTCCATTTATAAAGCAAGCCTAGTACTCTCTTTAATCTACCTCTGAAGATCTATTATTATTTCTTACTGTGACAGGGAAAGTATATATCACTACATTATACAGTGTGCTGTAATTTCCAGGGATAATATCAGCCTGAATAATTATACTTATTTAATCTCTTTTTTTTGAGTAGTGTTGATTCCACTTTTAGGTAACTTTTCTGTTCCATCAAAGAGACAGGTATGGCTGGAGAGAACATTTCTTTCTTAGAGAAAGTTGTTCATATTTTGTTTATAGAAACAGTTAAAATATATTCCCTTTTAAAGTAAAAGTAAACCAAAATACTCTGGTTCATCTTAGAGACTACTTTATTTCTTGACAAAAGGTTTTATATATATATATATATATAAAAGACATCCTTTCAAGTACTATAGGTACCAGGTATAGTGCACATGGTAAGAGCAACTCTTACCTCTTTCTTCACATTTGTCTCTGCTTTAGGCACAAGCTTAATTGCTTTTTCAAAAGTGAAAGGATTGTTGCTATTACCTCATTAGGTAACCATCAAGCAAAAAATTACCTATTTATAGAAGACACAAATCTTGATCACATGTACCCTCCAGTATCAAGCTGTTATTTTAGAATGTGATCTTCTCTTCTTGATGCTAAAGCATCTGTGCTTTGAAGAAAGCAAGGTTTAGCATCCACTGTAACATAACTTGACAAATAAAGAAGCCATTCATTTCTTTGATGTTTTATGTACAAAATTAACAAGAATTCTGCTTTTTTATTTCTAGGAAGAAATAAAAAACCACATAACACAGTGTGATGGTGCTGCTGAAGAATATTTCTAGGTACATCCGCTGTCAGTAGGAGTGCACATGTGTCTGTGGATATGTGTTTGTACATCACACGTGCAGAGGGTTTTTACCTACATCCAGTGGTTTTACCTCAGAAGTCTCTGTGCACCAAGTAGCTGTGTGCAATAGCTACTACAAAGAAAAACTGGCTCTTATATGAGGTAATATTTTCAACCATTAGTGATAATTTGGAACTTACCATATAACTAATACGAGGAAATGTATTTCCATTAAGCAGAATATTTAATAGAATTCTCAGCTGACACCATCAAGAGAACATTTCTGAGAGACTAACTGAAATTTCACTTAAAAAGTGGTTTATCTTTATATGAAAAGGAAGAAGCAGAAATAATATCAGCAACACTGCTTTACCTGATTCAGAGCCCACAGAAGTCAAAGAAAGACTTGCCAGGGCTTGTAGTATATTAAAACCAAACCCATGATGCTCTAACCTCTCAGCTGCAGAGCAGCTTTCTATGGAATATGGGACAGTCCTGTTCTTTACAGAAGTGGTCAGCTTTGCATGCAATGAGACTTGTGCTGATACTGCAACCCATAGAGATACACAGAGAACACAGAGAGTGACAGGCTTAAAAAACAAAAACAAAAAAGCAACCATTCTTCAGTTCAAGACTCTCGATAATCAAATAAAATTTAGAGACTGAAATGGCATATTCTAATATTCTATCCCAGAGCTGAAACAAACACAAAGGTAGAAAGAAATAAACACCACTGGCTTCTTAAGCCAATCAACTCAAACTTCTACTATAAGAAAGAATTCCTTCTACGATACCAAAAGAAATTAAGCATTAAACTAAATTAAATAGGTGGCAGCCTGCGACTATGCCTTGGAATACACATCTTGTTCTGCATCTGGCTGCAGCCACTTGGCCTGTTTCCACCCATGTCAGTCACCTGTTGGCATTAGCCAGCTGAGTGAGCAGTGAGAATTTCTAATAGCAGATCTTGGGCCTTGCTCCAGTTGCTCTGCTCTGTGTCTTTAGGTAGCTATAAACCCATCTCATCTAGTATCCAGCATATTCCGACGAGGTAGAATCCAGCTCTTCCACAGTCTCTCACACCACTTATGCCCAGTCCCTGAGAGAAAGGAGATGAAGAGCTAAACTGTGCCAAGGACCAAATCATGGTCAGCTCCATGCTGAGACTCTCAGAGGCTGCCCTCATGACTGCCTCATCTCTTCCTGAATCCATCATGGATAAACGAGGGAGTCTGAGCCTTACCACTTATGGTTTGGCTTTCTAATGAAGACCAGCTTTCCATTGTACTAGAAAACCAGAGTCCAGTTAATAGAAAAGTCTCCCCACTTCCTGGGGTGCTGTGTTAGACTTTGGTTCTGAATAGAAAAAACCTAAATAAAGCAAAACCAAGAAGGCCACCACAGACTTCTCTCCCATGGAAATTGGACCCACTTCTGTTTCAAACCATCTTCAACAAAAGCAGATGATGCACAAAGAAAATACTGCTTCAAAGAATGGAGTACATACTGCCAGTTCTATAGGTGAGAGGATTTACTGTGGACTCTGCAGCTGCTTCCAGATGAGAAATAAGGCAGAATTAAGAAGCTTTAAATGAAACACGACCAATCAAAATTGATATGAAAAAATGAGTCACTCTCAAAAAGAAATACTCTGTACTGTTTTGAGGCAAATGTAACCCCAGGTCAGACTTTAACACAGAGCTCTGTTAGGAACCAGAATTGTTATGGCCTGCTATGAATAAAACAAAGCTTTCAGATTGGGACTGTGAAAAGGGGAAATTTGGTGCAAACAACTTCTACAAGATACTATTTTCATTTACTTGAGAATGCAACTTATGAACTAATGCTGTGCTTTGATTTGATGACCAGAGCTGAGCAGGAAAGCACGGATACAACTAACAATCAGGGCATATAAATTAGAGAAATGTATGTTTTTTTCATACAGCAGGACAAGCAGAGTACCATGTGCATGAGCAGGTTAGCTGCTGAATAAGGGGTTACCTGTTTTTCATCCAGAATGTGTAATGAAGGTAAAATAAGTTCAGCACCAATCTATTTGAAAACTTTTCTCCAAATGCCTTTTATGCTGAAAGTCTGATTTGGACAAGTGTAATGACTGGCAAATCTAAAATTATATTTGTCTGGATAACTTATAAAGCTGATATATGTGGAGACCTTGTTGCTCTCTGCAACTACCTGAAAGGAGGTTGCAGGGAGGTGAGTCTGGCCTCTTCTCCCAAGTAAATAATGACAAGACCAGAGGAAATGGCCTGAAGCTGCACCAGGGGAGGTTTAAACTAGATATTAGGAAGAATTTTTTTACTGAGAGAGTAGTCAGGTGCTGGAAAGGGCTGCCCCTGGAGGTGGTAGAGTCATCATCCCTGGAGGTATTTAAAAACTGCATAGATGAGGCACATCATATATGTATGTATATATATATATATGTATTGTATATATATATATAATTATTATTATATAAAAATATTTACATTATTATTTAGAGTATTTATATTGATAACATGTATTTTTTATTATTTTATTATTTTTTATTATTATTATATTTATATTATTACTTTTTATTATTTTATTTTACTTGTGGAGGGATGTTAATGGTCAAACATGGTAATCTTTGATGTCTTTTCCAACCATGACAATCCTGTGATTTCTGTGGTATGAGAAATTTTGTATCTCTACAACATTTTAGATGCAGTTGTTAAAAATTCTTCTTGTAACTTGGGGCTCTCTTCACTTCTATGTCCCACTAACTCCTAGCAGAGGAACTCATCCACCAGTGGCACTAAGAGCTGCCACCCTTCCCCAGCAGCAGGCCATGGCAGGGTGGGAGCTCCCACAGCACCTGACACAGTGCTATGCAGCCACAGAGCTCTCTCTCCTTCCCCAAAGTAGTATGGACCTGTGAGGGCTCTGCTGGAAGTAGAAACCTATGCTCCTTGTCATACAGATTCTACCAAGGCCTAAGTAGGGGCCTGGAGGCAAAGTACCAATTTCATTAATAGCATGGTACAATATGTAAAAGGGCTTTTTAATAAAAGGTGCCCTTCTAAATAAAAGGAGCAACGTCTGCCACTGATGCTCATGTGAAGCAACAGTTTACAGTTAAACCTCCTGTATTACAGCAAAACCCAGAGAATCCAGGGTGGCCAACAAGGCAGCTTCTCTGCAGTAGAAGTTCCTCTTGATACATACCTTCCCTCACTACTTCCCAAGGTGCAGATTTCAATCCTATTATCACCATGATGGCTGCCATGAAGCTAAACCTTCCTACACCCAGGGCATAAAGAATTTGGGCAACTCTAAACATTGCAGATGTATCGTACATTTGAAATTGAATGAAGTAAATTTTACTATGGCTTTAAATAAAGGTATCACTTTAAAGTGAAGCAAGTAAAAATGTAAATTATTACACAGAGGTGAAACTCCTATGAAACACCTTTCAAGGTCTCCTTGAAATTACATTTGGGAAACCAAACCTTTATAAAACATCTTCCTTTCAAAAGCAAATGAACAAAGAGGTCTGCAAATTTACAGCCTTCAAGAAAAAAAAAAGATGAACTTCCTACATACACATGCAATATATGGACAGGTGTTTGCATTTAAAGGATTAGAAATATTCTGAGTTTTGAAGTAAATCTCAGCAGGACATCAACCTACTGTAGACATGTAATTTCATGGCAAAAGCAAGGACTGAATAGGAAAGACATGGAAAGGGGAGTCTTCATCTCACATTTGAGTAGCTTTGTGAACTTAGGATCAATAAAATTCTGGCACAATCTGATGACCTTCCAAGGCTATGAGTTTGGAGGCATCTTTACTCATTAGATTCCTCTTCTTAGTCTGAACGTGGGGTCTTAAGTATATGGTCCCACACACTATAGAAAGGCCTGTGATGGAGAAACAAGCATCTGTGTTTCAGCCAAAGCTCTACTGCATATGTTGCATGTTTAGGCAAAGAGATACCATAGATATCTGGATATTCTCAACAGCAGACTATACAGATGGTCTTGTACAGATGTTACTATGTTATTTTCAAAGTGGAAACTCAGCCTGAAGGGGACTTAATTGGCACATCCAACTCCAAACAAATACTCTGACCACTAGGCTATGGTTTTTTTGGGTGACAGCACTTTCCTTGCCTTTGCTGAAGCCAAGTCACTATTCTGCCAGGAGTATATGAGTCATTGGGCAAGACTGTGTCTGAAAGAAGCTGAGTGCTTAAGAACAATCAGCTGGAGGGGAGAGTTTCTGGATACAGCTCTCTGGAATGTGTATGCATTTTACATTAGGCCATCACTGGATAAAAATAAAAGCAAGCATTAATTACATAAACGAGGCTGGATTCTACTTTGGATCTAGGCAGATTGTATTCCATCTCTCTGACTCTAATGGGTGGGACTCATAAAAACTCTGGAAGATGGCATTATTATTCTGTGGAGAAAGAAACATCTCCTCCCTTGCTACTTGATACACTGCTCAGTAGCCAACTTAGGATTCACAGTACAATGGGAAGCCCAAGATTTTTAAAGAATACAGAACAAATTTTCTTCCACTTATGAGCCTCAGAGGATTTCTAAACTGATATTAAAAATCTGAAGATTTAGTGGAAAACCGGAATATTGGTTCAACATTACACCTTGCTAGGCTTTATTTTTATTCTAATTTAACTCAACTTTAAAGCTTGTATGATTAATTTATGCTATTTTCAAGAAGCAAGATTCCAAAGGAAATTATTTACAGATAACATATTGGATTAGTTGGATGAAAAAGAGCTGAATTAGTCTAGATCACTGAGAGCTCTGCTCTAGAGTGGTTGTAGACTTATAAAAATACAAAATGTTTGCGAAAATGATGTTGTAGAACAGACTTATATAGACAACACATCTCTTAAAATTGATACAAAGCATCTTATTCAAGCTAAAGAGATAATAGCTTAAGACAATACAAACAGGAATGTTCAAGGTAATGAGTGCTTTCATGTTACAAGTTCTTATGTCTGAGGGCACTCTATCAGGCTAAAGGACAAGGAGATAAGAACAATATTGCTAGTTACTAACAAATGACAGATAAAAGAGCTCTTCTGGGTTCTGATTAAGTGACAGCATTCTACACATTCCTGCGAGTTGAGAAAGTTTGCCTGAGAACAGCAGCTATGTTACATGTGAAGTAGCACTAAACAAGCGTATCTCTATGTTTTCAAATTCCAGCATGAGTAATGACTCTTTCCCTCATCTCTTCAACTTGAACAGAAGCTCCCTCTCTGGACATGCAGGAATAACTCGCCATGGTTCAGTTTCCATTAAGACATATAAATGTATATGCTGAAAGTAGTTGTCTGAGTCCATGGCTTTGAGCCAATGTTTATAATCCCCTGGGTGGGAAATGCTGGGTGAAAGGCTCTCCATGGCAGGCTGTAGGAGTCTTTGCTGGTGCCGCCAATGACCTTCTGCCTCTGTTTGCAAAGTAGCTCCCTTGTTAACCCCTTGTACACCGTGTACACAGAGGCCTTAGAGAGGAAACACTCTCCCTGAGAGTCCAAATCCACTTCCATGAGTCTATCTGTCAGACTCCACTCTACATCTGCTGCTGGAGCTGTGGCACTGAGATGTACTTTGAACAGCTCAGAACTGAGTTTACTTGAGCTCTGCATGTTACTAGGTGAATATTCTCAGCTTCAGGCAATGGACATCACTTTAGAGGCACAGAGGTTGTGAAATTCCTGACCATACTGAGACTCCAGGAGAGAAGAAAACACTCAGTTTACAGAGATACCTTTAAGTTCTCTCTGGCCAGACAGTAGCAATGTTGTTTTCTGGTAGTGGCAATACTTCCATATGGCAATACCCCCTCCTGGGGTCTTCTCGGGAGACGAATGCTACTTGAAATTGAAGACAAGCTGAAATGCTTTGGCACAATAGAGGTACATCACAAAGGAGCACTGGGAATGGAGATTTACTGCCTTAAAAGGTTTTGCCATGAATCACTCATGACTCTTAACTGTTTAGGGAGAGTCCTTATAAAAATGGATTAAGAAAAGGCCTTCTGAAATGGTTATCACAATATGTAATCCATACTTGAAAAGGGAGAATATATCAAATGGGAATTAATATTCAAGAACTAGTTTAAGTGTTCTAATGGTCTCAGAGAGGGAGCCAGTAGCTTTTGTGATAACAATCTTACTACCAGCTGACCTTGGAATAATGAGTTTCATAGTCTGTATGTATTTCCTCATCATAATCATGATGGCTGTCTATGCCTTTTCCCTGCAAAGACCTGTTCTGGGAAGCAATCATTCTATACCAGAATCTCCCTACATATTCCCTGCAAGAAATAAGAGCGCCTGCCATGTCGAGAAAACTTCCACAGCATTAACAGCCACACAGGAACAGCAACATCCTACCTCACTCCATCAACTTTCAGAGGAATTCCTGTAAAAAACATCCTTATGCAGTCAGGAAATCCTTCAATGTGTGGCTACATGGATGCTGAGGAGGAGAGAAGCACTGCCAGAAGCTAGAGCTAATGTAGAGAGACCAAGCTTAAGTGCCAACAGCTCTGGAATTGACACATCAACAGTCCCTAAAGCTGCTGCATGGTCTAAGAGTCTAAACCTTAAAGTAGAGAAGGGACACAACAAGATGATAGGACTACGTGTATTCTTCAGAGGCATACAAAAGTCATGCATGAAAAGAAGTTTTAATGTTACTGTGCTGCGTTAGAAAACTCAACTGAACATTTCACAAAAAGCTCCAATCTACCTCCAAATACACACGGAATTCCTACTGATTGCAGTGGAAGCTCTGGGTTCTTACAGGAAGGTATTTTCTGACAGTGGAATAATTTCTGTTAATATCCATCCTTAGGTTTTAATAGTTAGAATTTAAAAAAATATTTTTAGAAAGCGAAATTAGAAGTAACCTATATTCTCTAAAAAGTACACAAGTCCATCTAATAAATACTATCTATATTTTTCTAGGAAATGTCAGTCTGCAAAGAAAAGGATTTTTTTTGTGATAGCAAACAAAGAACATATTTAGTTAAGAATATTTTTCATTTTTGTTAATATCATGAGGCAATGTTTCTGCTGTTTAAAATTATTAATGATTTTGCAATCAGAAACTAAGTGTTTTCAAGAGCTAACAGTATAATTGTTTTTAGAAAGATACTGTCAGTCTGAATTTAGACCAAGTTAGTTTTTGTAATATGAAGTCTTTACAAAACACGGGTCTAAATGACCCCTTCTTAAGTTTTTTTTTTCATTTACAAAGCATCTTTAAACAGCAGATTTAAAGATGGTGTTTAAACTTTGCTTTATTTTGGGTGACTGCAAGAAAACCTGAAAATGAAACTTGCTTGAAATGAAGTCGGAACAAGAATAAAATAACCCATTAGAATAATATGGCAGAAGGAAAACAGGAGAGAACAGTACAGCTAATGAAAAATCTAGAATGGATTTAAAATCTGTTAAGTTATAGTAAAAGTACAATCAGCAACAATGCAAGAGGTTCCTGATGCTTCTTCTGAATAACTGGAGTGTTAGTCTGGAAATGTGTCTTGAAATCAGTTACATGGAGATTCATAGAATTTGTTAAAACAGTCCTTGGGTATAATCTTTAGGTGAAAAAATAATGTAGATTTCTGCAGATGACCTCTGTTAACCATCCTGCCATTTCTGTCTCTAGGACATGTGATGAACAAGAGTTGACTGGGAAATGCTGTTCAGAAAAATGCCATATGTTGTAGCTCACATGTGAGGCATAAATATAATTTTAATCAATTACATCTCGGGTAAGCACAAAATACATCACTTACCACTCCCATCATAAATTGTCTATAAATCATCTTCTTTTTCAGAATTTAAAAGACTTGCCTCGTCTTTGGCTAGAAAAGGAACCAGTGTACTTGTGGGAAATGAAGCTTATTCTAATTAATCTGACTTGCAGGGAAGTTGTACACATTTTATGTTGAATACTAGTTCACTAGGTTGCAAATATATGATTTCATGAGAGAAAAAGATGAATCTGTAATCTGGAAAGGAATTTCAATAGCAGTAAGTTTGTGTTGCTAAGCACAGACCTGCTCCTCAACTTCACTGACTTGAACAGGACTTGAGGAGTCTCATGTCTATCAGTAGGTAGCCATACCCATCTCACCACAAACCTGATCCTTTTCTTCATCTGGTCTTCTTACATTGCTTTGACACCTTGTTCCTAACTGACACCCCTAATTGTGAACAAATTACATTTCTAGATGCATTAGGGACTGGAAATGTGGAGAGGGTGCTTAAAGAGAACAAGAATCAGTTTCCACATGTGGTAGCATAAACAATGGTTGGTTTTACAGGTATGAAAAGGTGATCCATGCATACAAAACAGCACGTATATTAGTAAAAGCTGAGTGATTTTGCATCCTGGCTTTTACAGAAGGAAACAGAAAGAGGCCTTTGAAACTCTCTCAGAACACCTTCTGGCAGGGGAGAGCCATCAGGAGCAGCACATATACGGTACATGCAAGCTTCTGTTACTGAAGTTATCAGTAGAAGACCCTGTTTCCAGCAGTTTTTAATTTCACTAAAAATTCACTGATTACAGTAACATTTTCCATGCTGGATCTCACCAGAATATACTCAGTTTTATTGGAATATTTCCGTTGAAACCATTCAGGTGCTTCCATGACTGAGGCTAGGGAATGATACATCTTTTGCCCTTCTTAAATTCTGGTGACCTTTTTGAGAAGCTCTGGTGCTCTCATGCTTTTGATCAAGGGTTGGAATTTGGCCTCTACGTCAAGGAGGTGTTGTCTTGCTGTCCTTGGAAAATTTGGCTCCAAATTTGTCCATGGAATAAATCTGAAAACCGGCACATGCTCAGTAAGGATTTATACCAGCGTATAATTAACTGCACTTCCAGAAGGTTTTGTGTAGGCAGCAGGTGGCAGGACCTGCCGAGTAATGAGCTCAGTCGGTGCTCAGCTTCACCTGTGCCCAGTTAGGGCTGGCCCAAGTGTGCATGCTCAAAGATTGGTTGGTTATTCATGTCCTGCAGCACCGGGCACGCGACAGGGGTGGGCTCCCATTCGCCTTCCAGGATGGCATCCCGGATGATACCGGACCATCGCCCTGGGCGGCCGGTAGTAGCTCCCTGGGCGTTTTGCAGTCGCCGCAGCGGGGTCGGGGCATCATCCTCGTCATCCGTCAGGGTAGGTGGGTCCCTGTATCGCTGAAAAGCTGGGTTTTCGGCCTTTCGTGGGGCTGGGGGCGGCGCCGGGGATGTCTCTCTGTGGCAGCTCGATGTGCTGCACGCCGCGGTCTCCGCCTCGCTATTTTTTGATGTCTCATCCGGGCCGATATCTGCCAGCAATTCGGCTACGCTTTTGTGGGGCTTCCCTGTCATGCCCTTTATGGCAGGCATGCCATTGTCCAACCCCAGACACACGTGTTTCGTTACGCCTTCCTCGGCGGGTGGTGCCGAGGGAGTCACGGCGAGTACATTTTTGGGCGCTAATTCCTCAAGCGGTGGCGCCGAGGGGATCACCGCGGACACTTTCTTGGAGGGGAATGCTTCAGTTTTTAGTAATGGAGGTGTGGCAGTGGCGAGTGCCGCCTTCACCTCAGTTTTCATCATTTCCAATAAGCCGCATACGACTCGCCAGGTGTTATCGGCGCCGATGATGTCGCCGTTAATTTCTTTAGAATTGAGGTCTGCCAGTAGGTCATAGACCTCTTCCCACAGGTCTCGGGCTTTGGCTGGACCCGGGGAGCCAAGGAGCTCCTGGCTCTCCGCTTGCGCCACGATTTTCTCAGTGGCGGCAGCTTCAGTGGGTTTACTGGTAGTAAGACCCATCTCTTGGCAAAAGGCTTGGCAGTGTGAATAAGAGAAAGAAGGGGTCTCTCTTACCCTACTTTCCCGAGTTCCAGGAGAAAGATGGGAAGTTCGCTCGGAGAGGAGGGCTTAGGCGAGAGTCTATGCCCGCATTCTCCACCAGATGTTGCAGGAGAAGAACTTCGAAGCGATGGCAAGCTCAGAGTGAGGACAGGATCGGTAGGGGACTGGCCACCAACCAGCACGGCTGCGAACCTGCTTCAGAATGAGCCCCTTGCCAGTCTCAAGCCCCACCTTTTATTGGCCCTTGATCTTTGATCATGCGCACTTGGGCCAGCCCTAACTGGGCACAGGTGAAGCTGAGCACCGACTGAGCTCATTACTCGGCAGGTCCTGCCACCTGCTGCCTACAGTTTTGTTTTGTTTTTTTTTGTTTTCCAATGAGCAAACTCCGGGCCAGCTCCAGGGGTCTCAGCAGGACATCATGGCATCTCAAGCTTTTTACTTTGTGCAGAAAGGCTGTTACTCTATAAATGGTCTATCCCATGTTTGAAGAGGAAACTATCAGACTCAGCCACAGAGATGAAAATAGCTGGACACAATGAGAGAAGAGAGTATGAAAGGATTAGGAGAAGAGCTTAAGACATCCCCTTATTGAGCTGATGGGAAATGGGAGCCCAGTGGGAGGCCAGACTTCCCAAAGGATTTGAGGTGGAAGCCAGAGTTATTAGCGAGAGGAGACTAAGCTGGAGGAGAGGTGGGAATACAGGTTTGAGAGGAGGCAATAGCCATGGCTGTGAGTTGGAAGATCAATGGGAATCTGGGAAACCCCTGGCAATGCATCCTGCCTTTGTCTGCTTTAATCAGCTACTTGTGACAGCCACCCACTACAGACAGATATTCTGCTAGCTCACAGTGAAGAAATCTATGTGACGGATATATAGGTGCATCCCTGCTGATAACCAGTATGCATCAGAATATAAAGCCAAGTGAAGAGATTCCATTTTTGAAGTATATTTTTCTTACAGAAGAAAACTGCTCATATACAAAGAAATAATGGAACAAATGACTTCCATATTTTGCACCTAAAACAAATCACAAAAAAATCAGCCCTAAAACCAAAAACATAAAGAAAGAAAATAACAAAGTATTTTAGGCCAGAAAGAACATTTGAGTTGTGAGGTGCAAACAAGTCTGGCAACAAGGGCAACTGGTTATGTGAAGGTGGTCTAAATATATTCAAGTCACCACAGAAATATATAACAACTTAAGCTCATAACAATATGAGCTTCCCCATCTATTGAACTACAGACGGCCCAGTGCAGTTGGTTCTCTTCTCTGTACTCATTGATAGTCTTCATACCAACTTTCATCTTCTTTGGAGAGGCTGCCTAATACCTGCAAGGCTATTTTACCTGTAGAAGATGATAATGGCAACCTCTTTTTTTTCTTCTCTTCTTTGCTTTGTGACATCAAAGTCACTAAAATCATTTACTACATTGCCTATAGTAAGTCAGGAGAACAAACCTTCCTTAAAAAGATGCCAATACTTCACCTGCTTATAAAGAAAATCGGAAAAGATTATCAAACCTGCATGTTCATGAAGCCTCCTGTTTTTTCCAAGAGTTAATGCTATACTGTGGGCTTTTCCCTAAACAAGATAACTGTAAGGACTGATTTCATTGATGAGTTTAAAAAGGCAGCATTCACTGCTACCGAGGGTTTCCTCCTTGCAGCTGTTGCTGTGATGGGTTGTACTTAATGAAATTTTCTCCTTCTTCCCTCTGAAAACTTAACACCTATAATTTAACATTTAAAATACAGCCTCTGCTCAAATATCCCACAAGAACAAAAATGCATATGCATCAACATAATTCTATTTCTCGTGACAAAATCATTAGATTAATGCAGCAACAACTGAACTGCTCCATACACAGCATATAGTTAAAACCGCACAACTGAAGCCAAAATATGCACAGCTAAAAGGAATGTTACAGGGGGCCTCTCTTAGTGAACAAAGCAGGCTCAGTTTGGCTCTTTTTCCCTAGCGCTACCACATCCGCACATCGTTAGTTGGAAAATTCCAGATATATGCTGTAATTTTTTGTGCTTTTTTTTTCCAGTACACTTGAGGCTTTAGTGTCCAGATGCCATTTTTCCCCCCTTATCTGTCCCTGCTAGTTTGGGTCCCTGCCAGTTGTGGTCAACAATTAATACAGCAAAAGAAAAATACAGTACACTCCCTGGCAACTGGCAGAGGCTCACAGGAAATACCAAATAAAAACTTTATTATGTATTGTTTAACTATTTTGTTTGCCTGTGGGCCACCCTGTTGTTGGTGTAATTTAGAAAAGCATGCTCCATCTGGATGATCTGTGCGCAGGCTCATTGTTCCCAGAATCTGTCACGCACAATCACTGCTTCAGCCTGTGGCCCTCTGCAGAAAGAAGCAAAGGCATGGCAGCCCTCCAGCCTGCATTCCTTTTCATTAGACAACTTGTGACCAAATGTTAGAATAGAAGAGTAACCTTTTAATATTCATGTAATTAATTTACTTTCCCCTTTAATTATAAACCTTCATGTGAAAAGAAGAAAATAAAAAGACTTCCCTTCATGATTCTCCTCCCTCCCCCGTCCTTTCTATTTGCTTTTTGGGACACGGAAGGTATGGGGAGTTTCATTAGACATAGGTACCACTATCTCTATCAACTGGAAAATTCTCAGGATCCTAGTATGTTTGTGGGCTTTTACTTTATTTAGTAATTGCTCTGTTACATGGAATAGATTCTGAATTATAATAAAATTGGAGAAATTAAATTCTTCCCTTCCTTGTCTTAATCAGTGGGGTAATCCATTGAACATAAAGTCATTCTTCCATATTTGAAAACACAATAGACATTTTAATGAAGTTCCCTTTTGTACTATATGTCAGCATATGACTCAAAATACTTGTGAGCTGGGATTTTGGCTGTGCAGGCTTAGGTGCACAGGCAGAGTTTTGTCAGATCTGCTTTTCTGAAAAATGCTGCCATTTTTTTCAGCTCAGGTTAGAACCAATACTGAACTGGCTTACGTGTTACAAAAGTTTGCTTCCCACAACTTAAAAAGTGCGTTTGATTGCCAGGGAGAGCATCTGATTCTATAAGGTCCTAACACATAAGTCGATTTCAGAAGACTGACTTCTGTGTGAGTAGTTTACCTCTTCAGTGCTGCATCCTGTTCAAAGGAATCCAGTTGTAGGTTGAAATTTGAGTAAAGGAAGAAACTGCCTCTTTTCAAGTTGCGGTGTTTAAGTTCTTGTTACCTGATTTTGATTTTAGCTTCAATGAATGAAGAGGACATTAAGGACTCACAGAAAGATGCTTGGCATGCCAAAGGATGAAGGCCCCAAAACAGTCAGGTATCCTATATATGACACAGTGTATTTTATGGCAACTGAGGAAATGTTACTGAACTTCATTCACTTTTCTTTTATTAAATAGGTATACTGCTATATTAAGTCTGCAAGTAATCAACATAGATATCATTAGTTTTGATTATTTCATGCACCCGTCCATCACAAGAACAGAAAGCACAAGAGATTTTCTGTTGTGTCCATGTGGGCACAAAGGTAATGTTTAAGCCAGGATCTTTGACATGAGGGCAAGACGTGCAAAGCTTGTGGAATGTCTTTTACTTATATTTAAAATAGCACTTAATTGAGTTGGAATCATTCTGTCTGTGAATTACCTTTAGCAGGGAATAGAACAAAAAAGATGTCATTTGTCATATTAATTGCAGAACGTGGGGTATAATATTTCACATATTCACTAGGAAAGAATTTCAGCTATGTGGCAAATTAAACTGTTTGCATATAAAAAAGTAGCATGTTCTGTCCAGAAGGCAAAGCAGCAACTGGAAATAAAAGTGACTTCAAACACTCCTTGGCCTAAAGCAAAAAGAAATTAAAAAAAACCCCAAACAACCAAGCAAAACCCAACAAAAAATTCCTTGTCATTGTATTTAGTATGGCCTCATTTTCCTTGTCAGTGTAAAGACTGTTCTGGTATTTTTATGCTTTCTCACTTTCTTTTAGCTCCCTCCATATACCCTACACAGAATGTTAAGGATGTGCTGCCAAATATACATGAATTGCAGAAAACAAAGATGTTAGGAACTGTGCTAAGCTGAATTAAAAGAAAAAAGTAGAGTGGGCTGCATTCTAGCCAGAACATTGCAATTTTATTACTGTATACTTAAGACAAACCATTAAATATGTAACAGAGGTCATGCTCCTCCAACAGTTCCAGACTTCCTCATTTTCACTTCCTGACCAAATAAGCTTGAATACCAATATAAAAACTCAGTAATTTACATGAATTTAAATTACATTCCTGGGAGGTTAAAACCCTGATGCTTACAAATATCAAAGGAGAATAATACAATCACATAAAGAAATCTTCTTTCCCCTGAAGAACAGGAGACAACGTTAAAATCCTTGATTAAAATAATTAGGAAGAGTAGGAAGAAATAACTAGGAATTTATCAGCAAAAAAACGTAATGGTTAGTGATATATATATATATATATGGTAAAATGTCTTCAAAAAATGTCTATGAAAGACAACTATATCTTGATTCAAATTTATACAACTCAACAAAATTATGTTCTAGTCTATGATGAGGGAATCTCAAAAGGAATAATTTCTGCTCAGGGAATTATGACAGCAAAGGCTTAACTGTAGACAAGTTCTTTCCGGATTTCAGAACATAAATCTGTGGTTACTCTGAGTAAGCTGACTGGACTGTCCTGTAACTTCATTTTACAGCCCATCAAATGCAGTTCTACTGTATAAATCAGGAATCCTTTATAGTGTACTGTCCCAATGCCATACCTATACATATATATATCATTCAATGGCAGATTTCTTGAAGACTGTGGTGGAAGGATGCAGGAAGAGTTCTACTGAGCTCCTCTCTTGGACAAGGTGCTTATATAGACACTTTAATTTTTGGAAATACCCAGAGTAGTGTTCATACAAGAACAATTGAGTCCTGGAATGAACATTCAACCAGGATTAAAGAACTTCTTTTCTCCATTTTAGTATGTGCCCTACCAGGAATTATTGAGAGGTTTGTATTCATACCTCTGAATGTGTTCCAGACCCTAAATGACATGTAGAAAATCCTCAGAAGAAAATGTTAGATCTGGAAGATATGACTATTCAATATTCATGCTATCTTTTCAGACTTCAGCTTTTGTTCATTGAGTTATTCACAGTATTAATTTAATGTAAATCTAATATTAACATCTCAAGGTACAAGTTGAAAGCTTCTCTGCTATGATGATTTGACAAGGAACACTGAAACAGAAAATTAAATGGGAAGATGTCCACAGCTGTCTTGTTTTTAAAAATAATTTTTCTGCCCTTGGTGTGCAAGATAATAAGAAAAACTACTAATGGAGTACCCAGGAGGAAGAGCAGCCTACTACACACCATGACTTCAAAATCTCAATATAAGTAAGAATTATTGCCCCCTTATCATGAATACTTTTATTTCTAGTCAGTCTAATAGTCTTCTCAGTTTGATATGAATCCAAATTTTTTTGAAAGGTCGATGCATCTTACTTGCCAATAGTGTGAGGGTCAAATTACACTTTCAGTGCATCAACTACAGAAAAAGTAAGTTCTGCATTTGCATAGCAGTTACCCTCTCAGACAAAGTGGTGTTTGCACACTATCTGGCACACTGATGATGTAGAAAAGGAAAAATAATAGCTCTTAATTCCTTCATGGTGAATCCATTTCTTTAAAAATGTGAGGGCTGGAGCTGTCAGGCAGATCTATATGACAAACATAGCTCAGAATAGAGGGGAAATGAGAACATGTACACATAAAGTAAAAAAAAATAAGTACTTCAAAGTTTTGGGAAACAAGTAAATGTCACAGCTTGTAAATTCTAAGAACAGCTGTAGTTTTTGTCCTTGGTTTTCTGTGAGTTAGTGGTAATGCCCAAGACTGCAGAAATCTGTGCATACATTCAGAGCTAGCAGTGTGTCCCATTTTCAGAACCTGCCAGCTTGGTACTAGAGCAGTGCAATAGTCAATTTGTCAAATATGCCTATACATAGGATATGCACAGAGCCTTCCCACAGCAGGGTGGGAACTCCACTCCCTTTAGGGCCTCAAGAAATCTCCACAGGGTAAATATACAGCTGAAGTTGTAAACAGAAAGAAGAGTGAGACAGAATTCAGGAAACTCAGGTTAAGTTCAGAAGCTATTTACATTGACTATAAAAATTTGAAAACAGAGTTTGCATTGAGAGAGGCTTTCTTCTTTTCTGGTCTAATACAGATTCTCTAATATTTTTAATCTTTGATTCACCTGTTTTATTTAATGGTGCTTTTTAAGCAGTTGCATCTACTACTACCCACTTTTAATTTTATAATGGGGAAATGTTACTATTTCCATATAATAACAGCAATAACCAATAACAGCAGTAAAGGATACATTTTCATTCCCTGCAGCAGTGACTGTTGCATTACTGGATCTCAGCTGGCTACAACAGCTTTTAAATTATGTACTCAAAGGTCTTACTCAACCATGTTTTTCAATGGTACTTCATATTCTTTAACCACCGTAACATTTTTTAATTCACTCTTGCATTAAAAAATGGATCATCTGCAAGGCCTTGAGGAGTTTAATATGCTATTTTGGCACTGTTCTATTAAAACTAGGGATAAAAAGAAGAGGCTCTGTTCTACAAAGTACCTGTGGTAAGTCTGTGACCAAAGCCCTTGAACTGGACAGGAAACTGTATCAATACCATTTCTGAAGGTCATTGCTTTTCTCTGTATACTCCACTCCTCCAAAGCAGCTTGAATATGTGTACAGGGAACGTGTCTGTAATTTTCAGATAGAATATGAAAACCTGAAATGAGATCCTGGCCACAATAAAGCAAAAGGGATGTTTTCCATTGACTGCATTGAAGCTAGGATTTCATACCATGGAGATTCAATAATAGTGTGCTTGTTCACCTTCAGCTAAAACCAAAACATAGCAATTTTCTCGCTCCACATTTTTTCTTTTTTGTATCAAAAGATCTTTGATACTCAAGTAACTATGGCTGGAGATGCCAACCTTTGTAAATAAAACCAAGCTCAAACTATAAGCTCAGTTTTACTACAAACACAGGGTTTATCTTTCCAGATATTGATGGTAATACAAATGGTTTTGATTTCTGTTGAAAATTACTCACTTGTCCCATATATGACTTAAATATATCTGGCTACAGTCTATGACACTCTCTGCTTTTAACATCCTCTGAAATTAGGGTTTGAATCATGTTTAAAGCTCATAGCCAACTTCCCACAAACTGGAGAAGTCCACAGCTGAATAACATGTTTTTCCCCACCCTGTTCTATCGACATAATTTTTTTTTCCTTTAGAATCACTAGTCGAATTTGTTATGTATTGATTTTTTTTTTTTCCCAGACTGGTGAAACTAGTTTTATGGAAGTTATGCGCAGACTTTGGTCCATTTAACAAGGTCAGACTGTTTATTCTTGACCAAATTCTTTCCCACTGTAAAAAGGTACTTTTAAATGCCACATTCCAAAACCAGTGCCAGTAAGTCACTGAAGCATATTTTCCCACAAGAATTGATATTGTGCACAGGCCCCTCCTTATTGAATTATTCTGGTTTCTAAATTACGTAAGGTGCAGGATGTCTTTAGTGTCACAAGTCACTTAAACCTACCCATAGCTTAGTAGCTCTGGATCTACAGTGTCAGCTGTGTCTTTATTAAATTAAATAGTCCCAGTCATTTGAAAGCAATAGTGTCAGACAGCTGAAGAAAACCAAAAAGTATAACATTTAAATATAGAATAAAAATAAACAAAATGCAAAAAATTCATTGTTGATATAAAGACAGACCATCTTTTTCACCTTATAAATGGGCTCAGTTTGATGAAGCCAGGCTGATTTATACCAGCTGAAGTATGTGCTTATTATGACCTACTGCAATAGCTGTAAGAAAATGTAACCCAGTAAAGCCTAAGTTAATATATATTAAGCTGGTATTCATTTTATCAAGCCAGAAGATAAATATGTAAACAAAATTAAGGAAAATACCATTACATTAAGAAGATACATATCTAACTCTGATTCCCTCTGCTTAGATGTTATATTGAGCATGTTTTGAGTTACTTTTTCTTCTTAATGTAACATGGCACTCAGATCAACCCAGCATGCTAGACTGCAGTCCAAGATTTAAAAATTTTCCAGTAATTATCTTCCACGTTTTAACAATGACCTGATTAGTTCTGTCCCTGTGATGCAGTACAAAGCAGAATATATAAGAATAATGTGGAAAACATATATTGAAATAAGGCAGTGTTAAAAAGCATCAGCTACACCTATTTCTGCAATGTACTGTCACTGAAATCACAGTACTAGTGAAAAGTAATGTATCTGCAAGGTAGCCAAAACTGTAGTGCCTCTAATTAGCATAAAAAAATATCTATTGCTCTTAGTCAATACTAGAAGAAATTGTCCCAAGTACTCACACTGAAGCTGGTAAAAAATAGTCAAAAAAGCTGTTAAAAATAGTCAGAAAAAGTGTATTTGATTCAAACAGAACCCCTGAAAAAGTACAGCACCAAATTAAATTACATTCAAAGATTCTCCCATCTGTTTTTTTCACTGGAACTGCACACCTTCCACATGATTGTATCTCCTCTAACACAAAATCCACGTTCCTTTCTTCCACTTGAGGAACTCATGATATTCAATAGAAAGCACTTCAAAAAACCTCAGAAACAACTGGATTTCCATGAACAGTCTACTGGCTTACTGTAGTAAATCCTGTTAAGGAACTGAAATTTTTGTTCACCATTACCTGTGAAGTGCCAGGCTTTATGCCAGAGCACTGGGGTAGTTTGCTGGCTCCATGGAGACAGACAGTAGAAGTGATGCTATCACAAACTAGTGCTTAGTTTGCATCTGTCTCAGTGTTACTGATACTCTCAGTGGATTAAAAGAAATTAATTATTCTCTGGAAATTATTGCCCTAAGTGATTTTATGAGAGATTCTCACTACCCTAGAAAGCCTCAGATGATTTATGGTATTCCCATAGATACTTGACATTGGCAGCTCCTGATAGCTTTATTTTTCAAGTTCATACCTTGCTTTCAGGGGAAGTAAGCTTTGCACAGATTTATGCTTTGTATTTCCTTACACCCAAAATCTTTCTGCTATGTACACAGCAGTGTATAAATAGAAAAAAATCATCCCATGTTTTTCAGACACAAGCATCCTGAGGCTGTACTAGTTTGTAGTATCTTCTGCCTGAAAATTTAATCAAAATAGTGGACTCATATACCAATTTTTATAGGTTAGACAAGGAAGGGCAATAAGACATGAGAGTAGGATAGAAATAATGTATTCCTTTTTGTATTGCTTCGTTAAAAAGTGTAGAAAATCCTGTTTTCCTGAACAAATCAAACAGAAGGATAGTTTTCCTCTGGGACTGATTCCAAATACTCCACCCAGAAGCTCTCAGCTTTCTCAACATTTCATTCTGTATTTTCCTACTGATGTCTGTGTGTGACTTGTGTGTATATTTGTGCACACACACTTCCCTTTGCTTCTCTCACTCTCAAAGATATTTCTCAGACATCACCAGCTCTTGTGCACTTCCATTCAGATTTCAGTCAAACCTGCTCATCCACATAGTGCAGATTCCTAACTGGCCTTGCATATGTTGTGTATTTTGGATGGTGGTTCTTATTATTTCAGCTATATATTCCAGAAAAGCACTTCACTGCTTTTACAGCCTTATTTAAAAAGTACCACTGCTCTTATGCTTCAGTTACCAGAGCTGTCTCAGCCCTGCCCTTATCTTTATGGAATCCTTGACAGTGATATTTTTTATGACTCAGCAAGAGCCCAAATGGCAGTGGTATAAGGATTGTCTTGGGCCAGATTCATCTCAGCTGACTTCAGAGCTGAATGCCATGTAGATGTTCACATCTGAACTTGTCATCCTTCATGGTCAGGGGAAAAAAGTAGGTACTTTTAGAGTATGATTCATCTGATGAATGGCAACTGTCTTCTTTAAGCTAACTCTTTGTTTACTGATGATGCTGATTAGAGATCTCCTTTGATTACTACTAGGCTACTCACTCAGTAAAGTACCCTAGAGATAAATTCCACTTACAGTATTTCTGTGTCAGTGGATACAGCATCCCCTTAAAGTTTTCCCTACTTTGTCCAATTTCCTCTCAACTACTTCTCAGATATCCCCAATAACTGTTTTGGGTTTTTAACAGTAATAGGTTACTGTTCACAGACTATTGCTCATACAGACTTCTATATGCTACCAGAATGAACATTACATGCTGATTTCAGTCCTTTTGTTCTTCTTCTACAAAAGTAAAAAGCTAAACTCCATCTTTGACTGGAAAAGTGATTCCTAACAGATTTTTTCCTTATATTTATATCAACTTGCTTGGACAGTTAATTCATCACAGTGTCTGCTACTGTCAAGTCTTTTGGGTTCCTGGCTTTGTGTATCCCCTGCCATTTAAAAAAATGGTGCACTGCTAACAGCTGATACTGACTGATGGGCTTCTCCATACTGAGGTCCAAATACATTGGTAGCTTCTGTGCTGCTTTCAGTGACACTGTAGCAAGCTAGACCTGTCTTTCTCCTAGGAAGAAACCCCAATACAACCATGGCCATCATGCATTTGTTTCAATTTTCTCTGTGCCCCTCCACTGGGTAAAATTCTTCCTTTAGCTTGAATAGGGTTTTCCCAATCTCAAAATGGGCAACACTTTACCAAGCACAACCGAATCTCTTCTTTCACTGATACCTGTGGTTACCACACACATCCTCCCCACTCTTTGTTTATTTTGTATCTCATCTTCAAATTTCAGACTCAGAAGAAAATCATAGCTAAGGGTAAAGCCCAAGAAGTTGTTGAAGGCACATCTACGTCTCTACGTATTTCTTCAAAGCTCATTTCTTCTGTCCTGCTTGATCAACAATGAACTAGCTGTTTAGATGGCAGGTTTCCATGGTTACAATCCAGCATGGGGGCCACATGGTACAACTTATATCTTTGCTAAATCAAAAAAAGTGTGCTGCTTCCTAGGCAGAAAGTCCCTACTCGTTATTCCTCTTTTAAATCCACAGCATGATCTCAGAGCAAAATCAGCGTGAACTTGCAGGTGGTTGCTTTCACCCCTGTTTTGCATCAGTTTTCTCCTGTATCTGTGCTTACTGGACTCACTGTTCATACTTTGTCATGGTGGTTTTTAATTGTTTTGGTTTTCTATTTGGTTTTTTTCTCCCTTTTTTTTTTTTTTTTTTTTTTAAATTCTGGTTTGCTCATTTGACTTTTCTTTGAGGTTTTCTTTGTTGTTTTTGTTTGGTTTTGTTTTTTCTTATTATCATCTGCTCTTTGCTACTCAGGGTCAGCAAATGATGGAAAATCTGATCCTGTGTCCAATCCATCTTAACTTCAAAAGCAAAAATATACTGAGTTTTCAAATAGTATGAAGTCTTTTTTTTTTTGTCCCATCTTAACTGGACGGCTACTACAAGATGCTTATGTCATTACAATAGCTGCCCTGGAGAGTAGAACAACTTGCTGACTGCAAACCCACAAATCAGTTCCTCCCTATCAATCATGAGTTTAAAGGGTATTTGCATAGATTGTATTTGTAGGACAACTTTCCCTTGAATTCATTACAGAGACAGCAAAATCCAAGGCAATCATGAGTTTATCTGCTACTTCACTATTCTGATTTGCACTTGAATTCTACAGACTCCCTTTTCAAATTCAGCTTTCCCAGTTTTGCCATGGAGAACTTCTGTGTGCATTTCAGAATAACCAGAAGTTTTGTTTTCAATTGTCCTGCTTAAGTTTTTTAGCATGTCTCATCCAGTATCTAATTTATGACCTTTCTACATGTTTCACAGAGCCAGTTATCCATTTTAACAGACCAGTTTTGACTACTGCTAATCATCTATCTGACCTAAACAAAAACTCCAGCCACTGCTTGTACCTCCAAGGTCTGACTTCCAGCTGAGGAATTTCCTGAGATATATTTGGAGGATTTGGTATATACTAGGATGTCCTGGCTGGTTCTGTATTTTTGAAAAGTATTCTGCAGTCATCTTTCATGACACTTACATTTAACAAGTTTATTTCTTAATCTCGGCACTGATATAAATTTTTCCTAGTTTATAAAACAAATACAGTGTTTTTTCTACTTACCTACAAATGCAATTTATCAATTCAGAATCACCTTTTCCACTGTCTTTTAAACATAGAACTGTTCAGTTTCAGAGAAGCAGACTCTGTGGTAGCTGTACCATCTTCTGATTCCTTTCATATGAAAATAGTCAATTTCAATGTCAAATCCTACAGATCCCCAGAGTGCTTTTGGCTGTTTTGCTTTACCATGATTGCAAAACCAAGTCACTGCTAATGTACCTTGTCAGGCTTTGTGGCACCTGAGTGTTGTAAGAATACAAGAGTCCTCAGGTGTCCCTCTCTTCTGCCTCTCCCTAGCTCTCAGTATTATCCAATCCCACAAAGATTCATGGTTGTTCTTGACATATGTAGCCTTATGGCAGGTCTGAACAGCTAAGACTGGGTATAAACTCTGAAGCACCATCAGAGCTGGGCTATCTAGCAAGACTGTATGAAGTGCTCCTTTCTGCTACTTTTCCTCACCATTCACAGAGGGTGCAAAGCTGAAATCAGCTTTTCTGGAATTTTCAGTAGGTATCCTATGCGATGTACTCTAGGTGGCCCTGCTCTGGCAGGGGGGGTTGGACTAGATGATCTTTCGAGGTCCCTTCCAACCCCTAGGATTCTATGATTCTATGATTCTATTTCTATTATTTGAGCTGGGAATATATACGGAAGTCTGCAGGATGCATACTGTGTAAACAACTAATTAAGTCTCCTGACATTCATTTTTTGTGCTCGCTTTACTTCCACAGTAGCCTATGTTTCTGCTTACATTTTTCAGCTCAAGTTGTCATGGCAGGTTATTCCTGTTAGCCAGTTCCAAGTTTATCCAAGCTTCTTTGACACCCCCTGCTTCAGGGAAAGCCTTCTGATCAGGTTTTCAGCAGCCATGTTGGTTGTCATTCACCTATGTGACTTCAACAATTCATCCCATTTCCAGATGAGGAACATCACAACCAGGCTTCCTACTCCATCTGGACTTTTTCAACTTGTCCCGAAAAAGATTCCATTTTTGCCTTATCTTTCATTCCTACTTGGGAAACTTCCAGGTTGTCTTTTCACTTTATTAGTGATGTGTCTCTCTGGTTTATATCTCTTTTTAATTCTTTGCACTCTCATCCTAGCCTTTATTTTAACTGTAGCCTCCTTTGTTTTATGAGACTGTTCTCTCCACTATTTGCTCCATGGCAGCTTAACGAAGTGAAATAGTTCATAATTTCTTTCTTTGGAAAATGATTTTGCTCAGATATCTATGCCAACCCATCTGACTTGTTGAAAGCTTTTTCTATTCATGGTAGAGCTCATGAAGTGCATCTATTTGATAAAGTTGACTTTATAATGCACATGAAATCTTGAAGGAGCAGATACAGAACTAGGACAGAGTGCCTCAGTCACTAAGATTTGCCAACTGTATCACAGATGTTCCTCAGCCTCTCTCTCAAAGTCATACTTCTTGCCTGCATTGGTCCTATTGTAGGCTGCTTCAGAATATTACTATTTGTTTTCTAACTTCCATTCTAAAATTATTTAAGCCCAATTTAAACTAAGTACTTCCCACATCACCATTGTTTTCTTTAACTCATGTTCTCCCTCTCTGGCTCCTTCCTTATGTTTTCAGATACCAGCTCTGCCTATTCTAACGATTCATTTCAATTAGGTCTCATTGTTCTTGCCTTGAAGAAAATTGTGACCTCCTTCCCTTATCATTAGCTGGAAATTTTGTCTCTACTGTATCTATTTCTGTCCAAAATAATCTCTCAGCCACAGAGAAACTGATCAGTTCATAGTATTCTAGATGATGTCTGATCAACTAATTTGTGTTGTGACCTCAGTACTTTCCTATTTCTATCAAAATACCCGACATGTAACAGTCTAAATTTCCATTTGCCCTTTTCATGCATCTAAAAAGTGACTCATAGGCTGCCTGTGATCTTTCCAGCTTGTTACCAAGGTATTTGTAAGATCCCCAAAACTGAGGACTTCACTTTGTAGCTCAGTAATTCTTTTGGAAAAAAATATTTTTCCTCTGCATTTATCCACTTAGTTCTAGAAGATGGGAAGTCCGAAGAAATCTACTTTAATTTTTTTTTGTGCCCTACATTTTACTGAAATATGGATAATCTAGAGCTATTATACTTCCACTGTTTATAAAATGAATTAGCTTTTCACTTTTTGCAGGGAAAATTTGTACAGCAATATCTAACTGATTTCTCTAATGCAGGAAGCCAACCAGAAGGCCTTGGCCATCTGCTACCATTCAGTTTAGAAGAACAAAGAATATAATGGATTTAAATTAAGAATGGGAAATTGAAGGCTGGACATCAAGGAAACCTTCTGAGAGTGATTATATAGAGGTTTTGGAACAGTGTCTCATGGGAAGCAATGGAATTGCTATTCCTTGGCACATTTAAAGTTACCTTGGGCAAAACATTAGAAATGACATAACAGAGAACAATGCTGCCTGACTCAGAAAATAACTGAATGCTTTCATATCTCTTGTGCTTTTAAGCTCCAGAATTCCACACCAGCAACACTGAATAAGTACTAATACTCCGGTGTACCTCTACATGGGAATTTTCACTTAGAAATACCTTCTACAGCAGGACTTTGGCCAGTGCACAGAGAAAATTTACAGATACAGCCCTGCCACTGCACAAACGTGTCAGTGACTCATTTATTATATTAAGCTTAAGAGCATGTACAGACACCTGCCTTCACTCTGGAATAGCATGAGCTCCAAGAAGAATATGCTATTTTCTCTGCTTCTCCTCCTTTGGCTGTCTCACATTCAAATACCAAACAGGCCCATGCCTGCTTACCCTGTGTGCTCTGATAAGACCATAACCTGAGGCCTTATTTTAGTGTTTCAGGATGGTTTAAAATTATGTGGGAACAGTTTTGTAAATACACAGGGAGAGACCTTGTCAAACAATCAAATTGTTTTAAAATCCAACCCACTCAATTATCTCTGGGAGTAGATGTAAAAACAGACTCACTTAAATCAACAGAAAAATAGCACAAAGAAGATGTAAATCACTGGGTGAAGAAAATGCACCACATGTTTTTATATATGAAAACAGAAGACAGAAATATGGTGACATATAGCAGGATACTTTTTTATAATATGGAGAATATAAACAGTAGTAATTTTCTGCCTTTCTTTCCCTCTTTTATAACTTTCTCCTTTCCCAATGTTTCAGCAGGTTAATCATAGTCTGTTCCAAATAAATTGTTCTGCATCCTCAAGTTTGTTGGCAAGATATTTGTATGAAAAGTACTGTACCATTACTAACAATATCTACTGTATCATAAGTGAAAGAGAAAGAAAAAAAAGAGAAAATTAAAAAGGCCATATCCTTTTACCTTCACATCAACATGCAAAGGCCTAATTGCAGTGAATAAATTTTTCTTGCACCAATGGAACTGTACTGCTGCAAAATAATACTGAATTTCACCCACAGGTAAAAAGAGAATTCCTCATAATAGCAGAATTAAGAGGAACATTAGTAATATTATCAAGTGTAAGATTTAAAACAAAATAAAGGGCTTTTCTTACAATGCTGAAGTTAACTGCAGCCCAAAGTATAAATGATTCAAAAGGTAAGTAGATTAATTTATGGAGGATTGAGTATTTCAGTAATTATTAAAGGCAATTATCTAGATACAATCTCCAGGACCGGAAATCGCTATATTTCTGATTGTTGAAAGCTGGTTCTTACTGAACAACTTCTGTTGGACCCTATCCTTTGATAGTACAAGTAGTCAACCTTTGGTCCAGTTCAGAAGAAACTTCCTTTGTTCTGATATGAATTGTGCTTGAAGTTGTACCTTTCTTCCCTTTTTCAACAGCACAAGGTAAATTTATTCTGTAGGGTTGCACTGGTGCAACTGCAGGGCTGCAAAACATGTTCAGCTCAGCATGATACATGTTCTAATGCTTGCAGCTCTGAAAAAGAGTTTTCTGGCACAGAAAATATTCTCATGTGGAGTCAATTTGCTTGTTTGCCATGGAATAATTTACTTTCTTTAAAAGATTAAAAGATAGGCTTTTTATGGTTCATGATAAATCTGGGCCTGAATCAGAGATGAGGGTTGCATTCTCTGCATTCCTGACAGGTCTCGAGGGTAAGTTGTGGCATCAGCTGTGAAAGAACAGAGGCACAGAGCCCTGAACCCAGGCCTTGTACTGAGGGGGTAAAAAATACTTCAGACATCAATACAGATACCCTTAGAAGTTTTTTTAAGTCAGATACAGTACAAGCCTTAAATGAACCAGTAACGGGTTCATCTAACATCTTCAAAACAGCAAAAGTCAGCATGAATTGTGAGGTTTTGAAAAACATTTCCGACTTTTGAGTTAGTTTAGTTATTTGAGTCCTCAGCTGAGGACTTCAGATGTGGTTTCATAACTGACTCCAACAAATCTATGACTATGGTGTCTACTGAGTAGATGACTGTCTTTCTACTCACCCTTCCCTGTGCATCAGTGCTTTCACTCTTGTGGCCATGCAGTGATTTGCATCCACTAATCCACCCGAAAATGAATAGCTGCTTTTTATGGGGCTCATTTTTGGTCAGACTGCAAGGGTGTGACCATTAATGCTGACACAAAGGAAGTGATGGCTGTGTGTGATCAAAAGCAGGACCATCCTTTCACAAGCAGTAGAAATGTTACATATACTTATGCCTTGAAGCAGCACTTTTAGAATATTATCTCTAGGATATATTTCTAAAAATAACAACCTTGCCATAAATCCCGTCTCTCTCTGAGAACAGCTAGTAGTGCTCTTCCAGATGAGTCTTAAAAACATTAAAGTTTTTTTTATGATAGGCAACAAAAACAAAAGTCAGTTTTGATCTTATATGGTCATAATGCAGATAAATAAATGAAACTTCTAATTTCCTAACTTTGTCCATTTGCGTTTCTCTGTTGCCCTTTGATAGCATTGTGATATTTTGCAATGTTTTTTCAATGTAATTTTTATACAAATCTGAGTCCTCTTAGCCAACAGCTGATCTAAGTGAAGTCAATGTAAATATATATTGCAATGTTCTTAGTCAGCTTCAGACTTTACTGTCACTGTGTTGATAAGGATTTTGTTCTGAAGATGGCTCTGGAGATAAATGACTCATTTTATGTGATGGAAATAACTTTCCTATAGGATGTTTTGGAGGATGCAATAAAGATTACTTAGGCTATCCAGATGTGAAAATATCAGATAAATTCACTTCTTTCTTCACAAACACAGACCACAGACTTTTTATGCAGAACTTGGTGTTAGTAAGGAAGACAGATTTTCCTTACGTAAGCCAACCGATTCTATCATACTGCATTCCTAAATAGCCACAACCTTTCAGCAGCAGCGCTGACTAGCTCAGCAACACATATTTTGATCCTCTGGATATCTGTCTATGACTCATTTTTCTCCTCAGGGACATTTGGGTGGACTGGAGAAATGCGCCACAAGAAGTGCCCTTAGATCAGGGCTCGGATCTAAGGTGATGTGTTCTGTACAACACTGAAGGCTCAGTGCACACCAAAATAACGTCACGTCCACCCGTCAGAAGGAGGAAGATTCATACTCTTATCAAATTATGTATGTGATAAAACCTGCTGTCACCGTACTGATTCTATTAGGGCACTCTTTAACACAGCCCAGATTTTAACTTTGATTCACCAGAGGCAGGTGCTTAAACAATTTCCATAGATCTACTTCTGTGTTTGATGTTGCATGCAAGCTTTGCACAGATCGCAGAATCAGGTCCATTCAGGGACAGCCAATGGATCTCAGGTTAAAGCTGTACTGCAACAGACTCCAACACACTGGAACATACCCAGCATAGGAACAGCCTCTGCAGGGTGTATTACATACAAATAAATACGTGGGGTTTGGGAAGCACAGTGTCAAGAAGAGGTGGCCCTTAAAGAAAAAAAAAAAGGAACACAAACACACACACACACACACACACACACACACCCTGGCCCAACAAGGCAAAGCAAGCGAAAATCCTGTAACTGTGCTCTCAACTATCATATTAGCTCAGAGGAGAGCTATTCACATTATTTACTAACAGGTGGCATTTATTAGAAAATTAGAATGCGACAGTGGGCAGAAAACAGGAAAGCACTTATTGCCCTTTGGAGGAGGGTCTTTCTATTTTTTGTTGTTGTTTTTGTTGATATAACTGATTTATATATTTATTTTTACAAAGTAAGCCTAGCTAGTGAAAATTATTTTATGCTCCCTTGCTACTATACCAACAAAACTAAATCCAAGTTCCTGCATGATGTGACATGTAAAACATTTGTGCTGAAGTGACTGCCAGAAATGGATGGAAAGTTTTTATTCTGAAGAAGCACTCAAATAAAATGCTAGCATAATCTAAAATTATTTTCTGACAGTAACTGCAAAAATTTTGTCTTTATTTTTTAATCATCAATTTAGCCAAGTCTAATATTCAACAATGTAAGAGTACCAGCAGAGAAAGTGATTTGTTTACTCTCCTGATGTTCAGTAAATTTGAAAACAAGCGGGTTTTTTTGAAAGGAAGACATAAACCAATTTCATTTGCATCTTATGTGAAGAAAACATCAGTAGTGCTGCCATCTAAGATAAAGCACACATTTTCAAAGAGAGTATTATGAGCATATTACAAACATTAACATTTTACCAGTTTCACTCAGATCCTGACGCAGGTCAGGTTTTAAAAGCTGGAAAGCCTCAGCTCCACCTAGATGCTGTGATCACAGTTGCATGCCCTTATCTCACAGCAGTCTCGTGTGCCATGATTCAGCCTCATGTCCTTTTTTTTCAAAGGCAGTTAGAAATCAACAAAAACAGATAACGGGCTAGCTTCTTTTCCATAATATAACTTTTCCATAATATAACTTAGTTTTTCCAGACAGCCACGTGCTCCTTTGCTCAGTGAAAATCAGAACCAAGTGCCCATTTTTCTGCACCAGGAAGAACAAGTGACAGCTCATTTGCTTTTTCCATCAAACTCTAAAATTACACAGTCACATTAATCCACCTCCTGTGTTCTATGGAGCTTCTCTGCTATCACAAAGCCTATTCAAAATCTCCCCAAGGGCCAAGACCAGCACTTGAAAGAGTCCAAAACCAAAAGCATGCCCTGTAACCCACCATCTGAGACACTACTGTCCAACCTCATTCTTTCTAGTGCTGTTATTTCAGACCTGTATCAGTTCTCAGTCTGGGCTGGGGCAGTGATCTCTACCCTGCCCCCCCCCGTCCGTCCCCCAAGCCTGTGCAACATTAGTTTGTGTCTTTTATTCATTCACTGACTGAAATATCAAGAGGATTCTTTAAATGACAGCAATATGCCTGGATTACTGATCTGCCAGAAGGATTCTTTAGTAGTGTGGAAATAACTGGCTATCAGAGAAAGACTGCTTTGAAGTTACCATTTGCAGCAGCCAGAGTACTTGGGTCAGATCACTTTTTACTAGATTACTTTCATGGCAAACTTTTTTTGTCCCTGAAGACAAAAATTCTGAAGAATTTCTTTGTGAGCAATGAGGATGCATCTCGGGAGTGATCTGATACTTCAAAAGAGGACTCTTGTAGTTTATCTTGCAGTACACTTCTCTTCTGAAGGAAATGCTGCTGAGCCCTTGTATTGATCACAGTGATAGTGCATGCAATGTCTCTTATTACTGGGCTGTCTGCACTATCACTTTTCAGTATAACTCTGCAGCAAATCCATGCGAGCTAAGATTTTAATGAATTGATATATGTGTAGATATGTGCTGTTTTTTATAATGCAACCTTTTTTCTGCAAACACCTCAATACAAAGCTGGTCCTGCTAGTCAATGAAACTTTACTGATGACCACAAGTTAGACTGTTTTGGGAACAGTAAAGACATAAATATATTTATGTTTAAAAAACAGAAAGGTTTGAGTCTTGTTGAAGTTTTGTTTCCTGCGCTGATTTTTAATGGAGGAAAGAAAAAAATCAAGAATTTTCACACCAAAGCAGCTATCCAAAGGTAAAAGTTACAGAAAAGTAGCACTGATGGCCTGTGTCAGCTAATACACACTTAGTAAACTATATTTCTAGTCAGAACTCATTCTGTAGGAGCAACAAAGACTGATATTTCAAACCATACTACATTATCACATTGTAAGCAACACTCCCCTATAGGTTTCTACATAACCAGACAAAAGTTGATTTTGAAGGCGTTAAACTTTAAGTGTTTTAAAACCAAGACATTTTTAACTTACAGAAGCCATGGCCACATCTGGCTTTTTTTAATAAGAAAAAAGTAATACATTAAGCTGTAGATGTAGAATTGGTTCCTTTTTATCAAGGTGAGCCAGACTAATTTTTACAATAAAATGCAAAGTGGACTACTCCTTTCAGTTTCTTTTCTCAGCATTTCTCTCTTTCCTGTCTTTAGCATAAGTGATACTGTCATAGCAGTCATGGTACTGAGATTACAAAATGGAAACGAAAAAATTCACAAGCAGCCATCAAAACCAGATGACACTCAGCATACATGCAGCATGGTCACTTTTCAGAAAACTTCAGAGATGCTATTCCAAGCTAACAGCAGCTGATTCTGGGTGTAAGGCCAGCAAGCACGGAAACAGGGTCAAAAAGAAAGGAGCTGGCAGGGCTTGTCCCCCAGAATTAACATAGGAAAGGACCAGACCTTCTGTGAGTGAACCCATGTCTTAGCCAAGGACAACCAGGAGAACTGCTGGGTGAGGTGCATTAGTGGTAGAGGGCCTAGATGTGCTGAATCTGCTGTTAAACAGCTGCCTTGGGAAACAGTGGTGATTTTGGCTGCCAGATTCACTTGATCCAACACAGCCCTATTTGGAATCATTCAGTAACATACAAGAGTGAGCATCAAACCTACATTCACATAGATTGAAGATCAGAACATGACAGTGTGGCATTTTCACAAGTATCTATGTATTTTTTCAGGCAAGATACCTGGAGATCAGCATGAATTTTATCTTAAAATAGTTACTTCAGAAATTTTCACCCTAGCTGTTTGGCTTAAGGTGCAGAAGAAGTCAATGTATCAACACAAGCAAGACTGATGGAGTTTCAGAACACAAGCACAAATTATCCTTCAGTAACCAGTAATGATTTAATTGAGAACCAGTAATCAGTAATTGATTACTTGTACAAAGTGACTGCAGCAATTTCAAACCTGTCTGGAAAGTTACTTCAACTGCAGAGATGGTCTAAGATGCAGCATTATGATATGGGATAAAAAGCCAAGAACATGGAGAGTAAAGAACACTGATGCATTTTAAGAAAAAGAAAAGCTTCCAGAAACTTACCACTGAAGTAAGAGCCATCTGAAAACTGTAGATTCGTGCAAGGCCGAAGTCAGCTAACTTTATCTGCCCACTGCTGGTTACAAGGATATTTTGGGGTTTCAGGTCCCGATGCACCACACGATGTGAATGCAGAAAATCCAGTCCCCGAAACAGCTGAAGCATCATATCCTAAATATAAAGAAGGAATCAATATGCAGTTGTCCAGATAAGGTGGCAGAGAAGTAAATTCCCTGTCATAATCTGCAAAACTAATTTAATAACTATTGACTTTGAAATATATACATATATATTATATAGTATATATCGCACAACATAATATATATATTATACTATATATTATACTATATATTATATATAATATTTTATATGATATAATGTTATTATATATATATGTGTGTATATATATATGTGTGTATATATATATATATATATATACACATGAAAGGAACAGGATGTTGCTAGAACCGTCTGTCTTCAACAAGTTTCCTTATCAAGTTAATGTATTGTTTCCAGTTGAATTATTTGAGTTGATGGATGGAATTAAAAAGACTGGTCAACATACGTATAAGAAATAGCTAAAGCATGCCTGTAAATTCCAGGAAAACTTCAAAAGAATGCTGTGCAAGTAAGAAAAATACATAGCAGGTTTTTACTCTTAGCTTTCAACCACACAACACTTGGCATTTCACAAATTTATGCTTTGTCTTGCCACAATGAAGTGAAATTCTATCATTCACTTCAACAGATATAAAGCTCCCTTTCAATAAGAAAAGCTGTTTAACTGACAAATTCACCAAGGTTTAATGATACGAAGGGAAATGGTTTAATTGACAACATTTCTTGTACAGAACTTACTGAATAGGACAGGAATAACCTTTAGAACCAAATTCAGCACTAAATAAGGGTAAAAATAATAAGTAACAGTTCTCATTTTGCTTTCTGCTTTGTTACATTGATGCAATCTAAGGCATTTCCCCAGCTGAAGAAGCTATTTCACTTACACTCATGTTTTCACATTAATCTTAGTAACATGAAAGGAATGAACTAACAGACTCAAACCTAAATACTAGAAATCCCCTGGATTCTAAATTAGAAGGATACTGTCAACTTGAAAATGATACCTGTAAAACAGGCAGTTACAAGAAGATGCTGCAACAGATAAGAAAAAAAAAAGGGATAAAAGAAAAAGTTCATTTGCTGTATGCGTTTCACTTGAGTTCACAGATTTCCAGCTCTGTGTTTGCTGATGGTGGATGCCCTTCCCATAAACCATGCAGCAGGGGATGAGCCAATCCTGTACTTAGCAACCAAAAGAATCATAAAATGTATAGAAACTCTGGCTGGAGGCTCTAATCGAACCTCTGATAAAACATGGCCAGAGTCTATAGCTCTCTGCCAAACAGTAGTAGCAGTGAGATGTTTGTGAAGTAATCAGTTTTTATTTGAAGACCGTGATGATGGAGACATGGCCATGGAACCATGGATGCTGTGACAGGATTTAATTATTATCAGCACCAAAGCATCATGGTAAACTGAGAACCCCATTCTCTAGATGATACCTTTCATTGCCTTTGCTTCCTCAGGAAAAATTGAGACCTGATAGTTTTGATAACTAATATTGATAACTCTGCAGGTTTCAGTAGTCAGTAGAATTAATTATCTGTGCTATTGTAACTTACATCAAATTCCAGTAGTCTTTGGATCTGTCTTGAAGATGTAAAGACCATGCCAAAAACATTAAAACATGTGGTTATCTTAAGCATATACTTGGTTTCACTGAATTTGGGTCTTTTTTTTTGTCCTGGTTTGGGCCAGGATAAAGGTGATTTTCTGTCTTGTACTTTTGCTTACAGCTAAGTCTCCTGGAAGTTTTGTGGGGTTCTTTTTGTTTTTTTTTTTAATTCCAGGTAGACAAAATACCAAAATAAGAAAATAATTTTTAAAACTTAGGGATTAGTCAGAAGATGCCAGCAAGTCCCTTTTTGGTGACATTTCTGCATCCTACTCATCTGTGAAGTATGTAAAGTCATTCCTGCAGTTACCAAATGTATCAAGAGTACTTTTTTCCTGCAACTGATACTGGTTTTGTTTCCACTTTCTTCCTCAAGCTCAGAACCTGCACTCCTGCTCTACTAGTTGCAAGTTGCAAGTGATATCTTCAGTTTCTAAATTCAGAGTCTTCTTCCAGGCACAGGTAAAAAAAAGAAAATACTTGCAAATGGAGACTGGTGTATCTTTCCCCTCCCCTCATATGACTCAAAAGATTAATATAATTTACTGAAGTTCTCTTCACACATAAAAAATGAAGTGTGCCACGAAAAAGTGTACCATGGAAGTATAAATTTAAAAGGTCTTAGCAAGAAGAAGGAAGATTGATGAAAAAAGTGCTATATATTTCCTCAGTCCATACAGGCTGTTCTCTAGTATTCATTTTGGACTGTTCATTATGCTCTTCTGCTACTCCCTATTACTTACATGTATGAACAGATTTTAGTTCAAAATTATCTTAGAAGAACAGTCAAAAGATTCATGTGTGTAGGGAAGAAGGACACTCTGATGTAAAAAGACTATTTGCTATTTGTGATTCATTATTGTCCTGTTTTTTAAATTCTCAGCCATTTAGAAAAAGAACAGAAACCAAAATCACATCACATAAGGCTTACACTCTTTAAATACAGCGTACCAAACTGTGCAGCTCAGAATTTGATATTTGTTTGCACAGACTTTGTATCAAAGCAAACCAAAGGGAGAGCTTTTAAACACCTTTTTTTTTTCCCCCTCCAATGATCCAATGATCCATTTTGTGCAGTACGTAAGCCTAGACAAAACACATTAGGCTTTACATTTGGAAAATCACTACATAGTCTTAGCCAGACACTTGCAAGAAACGTCCAGTGCAGTCTGGTCTGTGTGTTTTCTTTGATACCATAACTAATATCAGAAGATAGTAACCTTTGCTAGCAAATTGGATTAAGGCTGTAAACATGCACAAGCCAGATCACTAGCTAATTAAATCAGGATAATTCCATTTATCCAACGGAAATGCATCCATTTTTATTAGTGATGATTACCCAGAATTATCTTAATTACTAATATCTAGAAAAAACTGCAAGAGACTCTTCATGTGCCTCAAGGATTAGCTTCTTCCATGTCCATGTTTTCCTGTGGCAGCCAGACATGCCTTACTTTGGCATTACAGTTAAAATTGTATTTCAAAAGTTAATAGAAAAGTGATCAATTCTATTTGACAAACAAGAAGATTCATGCCTTAACAGATCTGAGGAACAAGCTCTAATGAGTCATGATCAAATCTCTCCTGACGGCTATCAGATGTTCTTTGAATGTTTTATGTTTACAAGCATAAATAATAAAATAGCATTTGTTGGATCAGATTAGAGATTTCTCCCATGTTTCTAATATATCAAAACCTACAATGGTTGTTGCCCAAATTGATGATAGATACTGTGATTACTTTCAGGTAATTTTCAATTTTTTCCCATTTCAGGTTACATTTTTGATGGGATCCATGTACAAACCAAAAATTTTATCTGTAATTCAGTTGAAAACTGAGCTACTTTGATATGCAATGAACAAATACACTTTCCTTAGAGGCCTCATAATGGAAACAGGAGCAAAATGTGTTACGGAAATGCTGCATCTTTGGCATGCTCCACCATATATGGTATCAATGATAGCTTTGCTCTGATATTTACTGAATTTATCAGCACTGAACGCCAGGACCAAATTATGATGAACTTTTCAAGCAATACCATATTATGAGATGAGCCTCAATAATAAAGAGAAATATGTCCTGCATATTATGTGTCTGGTGTCAGGGAGGATGGGGACAGGCTTGGGGTAGGCTGAACAGCTTGTTGCTGCCTCTGCCAAAGGTGGGCTTCAAGGCTCACATTTCCTGACTCTGAGGCAGCAGGAGCAGAAACCATTGGTCTCCTACAGACTTCTGCCTCCTCCTTGTCCTATCCCCTCTTGGCCATATGCTTCACTGACCCTTCTTAACGCTCCTCCAGCTTCTGATCCATAAATCTCTTCCAAGTCATTGGTTTTCAAAATAACACTCTGATCCTTAAAGCGTCACCCACCATCTTGACTCCCAGGTCAAATATCTGCCAATTGCCTGCAGTAACTTACTGGCTGTTTAAGACTGGATTCTCTGGAGGACTCTGCCTGGCTAACCCAAAAGTGGATGGCACGGCTGCCAACCAAATAATTCCAGTGTCTCCGCAAAGAAAATAGAAAGTACAAAGTTGTTTGGGATGGTGGTGCCCAGGCGCTGGCAGCCAGGACTGACTGCAGGGGCCTCTGTCAGGGGAGATCGTGGACTGCCCCGTGCCAGACACAGCCGGTTCCAGCCGGTTCCAACAGACCCACGGCAGGGCACAGCTGGGCCTGACAGCCAAGATGGTGGTGCCATATTTTTTTAGAAAAGGCTGGAGGGAAAGAGAAGGAGGGAACAAAACAAGTGAGAAACAGCACAGGGACACCAAGGTGAGAGGAAGAGAAGTACTCCATTGTGGAGCACACATCCACACTACAGCCCATGCAGGCCCTGCTTTGGAGAAGGTGGATATTCCCAAGGGAAATGCAGGCTGTGGAGAGGACCCATGTCAGAGGAGGCAGAAAATGTGGGAAGGAAGAAGCGGCAGAAAGGAACTGCTCTGGGCTAACCACAACCCCTCAGACCCCATGTGCCTGTGCTGCTGGGGAGTCAGGAGTGATGTGGGTCCTGGAAAAAGACAGGGGAAGGTGTTCTTTGAATGTTCTCCTTTTTTTTCCCCATTACTACCCAAATTACCAATGAAACATCCATCTTAATTTCCATTACTCTAAATTAATTTTCCCCAAGATGAATCTATTTTACCCATGATGGTAAGCAGTAAGCAATCGCCCTGTCTTATCTCAGCCCATGAGCTTTCTTGCTCCTTGTTCTTTATTTTCTGTAGCCTTCTTGCTGAGCTGGGGGAAGTGTGAGAGTGGTGAGGTGGAAGTTTGGCTGCTGGGCTAGGCTGATCCACCACTGTGGTAAAGATAGATGCTACAATTTGTCTCTGTAAAGGGGGACAAAACACAACGCAACCTGAAGGAAAACACCAAATATGTGTTCAGAGAACACGTGCACCCAGAGGTAACACTGATATATGAATGGCTGCTCATTGAGTTCCTAATACCAGAGAAAGTGAGTCTGTGTAATCCCACAAACATAGTTGGTGGTATCACCAAATACAAGCAGTACAGTACTGATCAACTACAACAGACTCTAAATTTGTACTAACATAAGCTTTTTATGTTTTGTTTTGTTTTAGTTTGTTTGTTTTGTATTTTTGGGTTTTGGTTTGGTTTGGTTTTAACCTGCCTGTTTTTCTTTTCCTGATCAATTTCTGGGATAATATTTGGTAAAACACAACAATCCTCTGGTATCTCCTAACATTTCTTCTATTCCTCTGTGGAGTATCTCGTGCACCTGCAACACAATTTACATCCCTCACCCAGTTTCTATCTATTTGTGACTCATTTTTCTCTTTTTGTTGAGCAGAATGGAATGTCCCTATTTTGGATGGCAGGTGTTCGGATACTCATCCTGAACATTTCCTGTAGGAGTGTTTGCGTAAGAGACAACCTCAAGTGTAAACACAGGGGATGAGTTTTAGATAGCAACGTGTAATGAATCAGTCAAGCTAGTTTGATGAAAAGGCTCACTGCCTCTCCCTGAACAGCAGGACCTTTTCTGAGCAGAAGAGGAGTAGGATGAGGCTCCCTCCATATCCTGCAGAATTAGACAGAACCCCCAACTATCAAATTGCTTTAATTTTAAAGGGTGTTTTTAAAACATGCTGGAATGAAAGTTTAAAGAGTTTTCACATTCTCTGGGGCCTATTTTCGAAGCAGAGTAATTACAGCACTTCTATGGTTATACTCTGAAACAAACAGTCAACATTAATTAATGCCAAAAAAACAATGGCATTCCTGAGAAATTACACAGTACAGATACATGAATAGCAAAAGACATGATTAATGTTGTTACACTGAATCCCAAAGGCATTAGTAATAATGTAATGACTCCCTGTTAAATGGAGTGATCTTATTTTTTAAATCTTGCCCTGACACTAAGCTGGGAACCCATCACACCAGCATATCTAGAATGCCATGACTGAGATGGTGGGGGCAGAGAAGCCTATGGAGCTGCAGGATGCTCTTCTCCATGCAGCCAGTGGAACAGCTGCCACATGGGAAGAGGCAGATAGATCCCTGCCCTTCTGCCCTTTTTCTTCTCTCAGGAGAAAGCTACTCTCACCATTCAGAAAGGGGAGGAGGAGACTGAGCTCTCTGCCTTCACCTAGCAATGATCCAACGTGATATACACCCAGGATATAGGCTCTTCCTTTTCCTTATACTGAATAACAGTTTATCTCAGAGTAGTCCTATTGCTTTCCATGAAAGTATTGACAGGGTAAGAGCTGTCCCTCTGCTACTGCTGTCAATTAATTACAGAATATCAAGAGAATGTGAACTTCACAGCATGTTCAATTTAACTATGTTTACTGGTTTGATAACAGAACAAGAAATCCAAATGGCCTGTTCACTTAGTCATGCTCATCAACCTTACTGCAGAAGATAAAATTTTCATTTTCTCTTCACAGAATAAAATGCTGAGTAGAGAGAAAAAATACAGCAAATTCATTAATAGTGTATTATTTTAGTAGGAAACTTATAGCTGCCAAGCTCAGGAAAGGCATTGGTCCAATAACTGGTGGTGTTTTGTATGCTGCTCCACTAAAGGTAAACAATTAATCCAAATTAATTATGTATATATTTTAAATCTGAAGTAAAATATATGCAAATTATTTCTACTTGTGAAATTATTTTATTCTTAGAAAAGATAATTTAATAGAGTGGATTAATAGATATTTAAATACATATTCTGATAAGCAGTTTCTACTCTATTTCAAACTACTATAATAAAGAAAACACAGCACAGGGAAGTGATTATGTGTTATCCACTGTTTGGATGAAGAACCCTACAGACATGTCCACTCAGAAAAGCGTCCATGTATGCATGTATAAATCATCTTAGTGTTTTGAATCATCCCACTGAAGGCAATGTAATCCACAGTAGTTCACTGCAAAAGTATAAACAGTGAAATGAATATAGTTACACCATTTGGGGGTTTTGTTGGTTGTTTTTTTAATGGCTCGGACTGTCTGCATAACACTCTGAAAGATACAACACCTGAAGGATCACACTCTAAAACACTATTTTGAAGACTATTTTTGGTTGCTATTAGAAGTAGCCAGGTTACCAAGACTAGGGAGTCCTAAATAAATTACTATGTAATGCAATAATCAGTTAATCAGTTAACAGTCAATCTAGTAAAAGCAAATGTCACTATTATGTACAGACCTGCCTGTATATTTTGGAACAGCCTGCCCAGGGAGTGGTGGAGTCACCATCCCTGGAGGTGTTAAAAAAATGTGTAGACGTGGCACTTCAGGACATGGTTTAATAAGCATGATGGTGTTGGGGTGATGTTTGGACTTGAAGATCCTAAGAGGTTTTTTCCAACCTTAATGATTCTATGATTCTGTGATATGAACACTACATGTCAGTCTCAAGCAACAGTACCACAACTGTGCAAAAGATTCAGGAAAAATGCAATTTTTAAACTGAATTATAAAGGTCCATGGTAGTATTTGAAAAAGCTGGAGGCTTAACAACCAACACTATTGCATTGTTGTAACTTTGTGACTGAATTTTAAGTATGTATATAAAAGCTTTCAATACACCAAGACACTGTTTTCCTTTTATCCTCATGCTCCTGTTTGTAGATTGAATTAAATTCATGGCCACCACAGCAGGTTTAAAATGTTCTAGACCCTGTGCTTAAACTCACTGACTGTCCCTTCTGTGTCAGAACAGCACCACTGATTTTGTACTGCTGCAGGAGTCCCTGACCAAGCATGTATTTGCGTGCTCCAAGCACTCCCCAAACACCAGTGCTCACCAACAGCAAAGGCAACACAATAAACATTAGATTAAGACAGACAGAAGCACCTGATTGTATTCAAGAAACCGTCTGGGTAACCTTCTGTCTGCCCTTCTTGAAAGAGAGGCCTGGATTAATATGTTGGTGATCTTTAAAAGTTTCAGTCTTAGTCCATGTCTGTTTTACCAGTTTCTTAAAATGCCAAATTTTCATGCTGATCTCAGTAGTTGTGAACAAAAGACAAAATTAAGTACATAAAATATGCACTTAACATCTGTGGGAAACACACGTACCTACACATCTATGCTCACACATGTGGATACATTTAATTGTGGGCAGATCAATACTAATTTAAGTGTCTGTAAGTCTGTCCAAATCAATTCCTCATTGTATAGCTCAACAGCTGTCAAGTCAGTTTGAGACACAGATCTTTCAAGTTTTACTTTACCAGATGCTATTTTTCATATTTGACGAGAGGAATTTGCATGACTAAAAAGAACCATACATAATCATTGCCTTATTTACTTACTTTCAGTGATTCAGTGTACCAATATTCCCATCAAAGTGGAATTACTGGACATGCAAATAAAACACATAACATTTTCTATCCAGATACTGGTAAAGAGAGAATTCATTCAAATTAAGAGAACAGAGGGGAAATTTGTTCTAACAATTTGACAGAAACTGGAAAATGTGACAGTGTTACCAAAAGCTGCCCTGGCTGTCCAAGCAGAATAGCTGGGGCAGAGATGCAGTTTGGATTCTGGAGCACACTTTTCATGTAATTTCAGGTCTTTAATGATCCTCTTTCTCAACAAGACAAGTCATCCTTCCTTAGACTGATGCTGTGAGCCTCTTTCCTCTGGGGTAAAACCAAGACTTTCACTTAGACTAAGTCAATCTGTTCTGGACCACTGTGTATACTGCCCTATCTCTATCACCTCTCAATACAGCTTAATGCTTTCAGTTTTTAAAAAAGACTTTTGATTGCCTGTAATAGTATGTATTTCCTTCTCCCACCATGGGACATCCTTCTAATTTCCTTTCCACAGGCTTTTCTTCTGCAATCTCATGCTGTATTTTGGGACACCCTAAGCATATCATCACTTGTTGCAATGCTTGCGGAAGCTCTTCTGATGTAATCAGAGAAATTTGTCCACCCAGAACATCCACGCAGCTGGTTGTATCTCCCTTTAACTACTTCAGTATCTTCCGAGAAGTATTCACAGAAATCAGTGTCTCACTCCCTGCCAGAATCTACAACTACAGTAAATTATCAACCCCTGATGAGCCAATTCTCCTCCAGAGCCGCTCTCATTGGTCTGCATGAGCAATGTCACCAACAAAACCCTTGTTCAATCACCACTACAGCTATTTACCAGCACCTTTGTGACACTGTTGGTCACACTAGCTCTTTTAAATTTACTCAGACTTCAAGAAGAGTTAAAAATATGGCATATGTTGACAGCCACTACTGCTCTCTAACAGGAAAGACACGTTGCTGTGGGGCCCAGATCTCGGCGTCTCCTTCCCTGCAGCTGTCTGTGGATAGCAGCTAATTGTATCCACTTGTTTAACCTCAGGGATAACGTCTGGAGGGGACCAAGTGCCACAAGCATACACTTTTTTTTTTTTACTTTTTTTTTTTTTTTTTTTTTTAACGGTCATTTCCTCTCTGGTGTAACTTGCATGACAGCATGTGACAAGCAGAAATTAATGGGGACACTGCTGTGCCAATACCTCTTGAATTGCTTTGACACTGGCTGCAGGCTGCCTGCTTGGCCACCCAGCCAAGACCTCACATGAAATGTGGCAAGGGGCCCACAGCCCTATTCACTAACAAGCCAGCTGGTCAGTGATTAGAAAGCTGAAACAATGCTGTGCACATACATCAAGAAAAATGCTTTACAAACAGGTCTGGACTTTGGAGGTAAAGTCTCCTAGAAGAGTAGATCTGTAAATTTATCTTCTGGGGTCTGCTAGCTTAAGCTAACACTAATGGAAGGGGAAGGCCCTGTAAGATGACTGCACTACACTGTCACCTAAGCACAGGAAGGGTTAATCTCAGAACAAAGACTAACATCTTAACATGCTCAGTCACAGCCTAGACCACATGGATTCTGGTCCAGAGGAAGACTGAAATTATATAAATACATAGAGATTCATGAGAGGCTTCTCTTCCTAACAGTCTGTCAACACCTTGGCAACATTACTGACATTTCTGCAGAAATTCTCATTGGATTTGCCTGCAGTGTGCCATCAAGAAGGCTGAGATTAGTTTATATGCTGATACATAACAACAAAGGATGAGACTTTAGAAGCATCCCAGGGGATTTGGATGACCAGCTCTTCTACAGCCAAGGCAGCTTTGAACATTTCAGCCAAGACTTTTTTGAAAACTGTCAAATCCTTGGCTAGATACAAAAGGCTCAAGAAGACCGTTCCTTTAATTTCTCACTCAGATGTTTTTTTTAAACAGTAACAGTCGCATGAGTTCTTTATGAAACACCTGCATGGCAACAAGAAAATAAGTTATGCTTATTTCAAACAGAAAATAAGTGCAGTTAATATGATACTACAGATTAAAAACCCAAACATCATTGAAAATCAATAGGACGTGGGCACCCAATTCCTGTGGCTTCTTTTAAGTTACATTCTTAGTTCAGCAATTTTTGTTTAATAGAAAAATTGTTCAAACTTATAATACAGGGCTGCTTCATTTCCTGACATATATAAGGAAATATATTTTGTGACATCTACAGATACACAGGAGCTCAAGGCATTGTATAAGAGCCTGACAGGATAGCAGAGTCAATTTTTGTGAATTAGCAGTTTGGGTTACTGTGGAGTTTGGACTCTGGGCCTAATTAATTTTCATTTCTTCTACATAAAAAATCCTACGAATTTAGCATATTCATGAACAGCACTTGCATGCTATGAAATAAGATAGCTCTATGTTAGGCACACTAAAACCCAGTGAAGTCACTGGGACTCTATCCATCAATTTTCAAAGACCTGAGCTGGTTCCACTGTTTTTTAATATTCCCATTCTCCTCCCACACCTACCAGAACTAGCAGGACCTTCAGAGTGATGTAGCCACCCTTGTCTGAGACAAAAGTGACAGCATGACACCAGACATTGAAATTTAGCCACTCTCTTGAGTTAGACACTCTTTTAAATAGTTAACAGTTTTTATTAGATGTGAACACAGAGGAAAATAAGAAGACAATCCCTTCCTAGCCTCTCCAGTGAATACATGATAAATAAAGCTCAGTTGTTCACTTTTCAAAAGCCACTTTTCAGCAGTTTTAGGTTCTTTTGGTTTTTGGGGGGTTTTTTGCTTCCAATGGACTTTCATGGCAGAATTATCATGATGCTCGTCAGTGCTGTGAAACTGGTCAGCATCAGAGTCAGTTACTACATGAGCTCTAGTCACAGGAGTTTATTTAACTTTGCTTACTCTCTTGCTCCATATTATGAATTCAGGGATAATGGTTAACTACTTCATGAGTGTTGCAAAGATTAACTGGTTAATGTTTGTTAAGTACTACAAAGATCTAGAATTTACTTTCAGTTATAAAAGCAGAACAACCTTCAAGAAAACCAAGGATATACTCAAGAGAAAAGTTATCTTAGACTTAAGTTATGGGTAGAAATGGGCTTCAAGTGAGAGCTGAGAAGGGACAGTAGCCTGCTGGAACCAGGTTGGCCAGCAGCCATAATCCAAGAACTGTATGTACAGGTTTGCAGTGCTAGCATATGAACTATCAAAGTAGTCCCCAGGATGCAAATTTTACTGATGCTTTAGTATCCTTAAAATAGGAAAAATGCAAATTGTTCCTGAGAAGCACTCAGCAGACTGAGGTCTTCATATTTACTGAAGCACTTCATTTGCAAGTCTATTATGTTGAATTAAAAAACCAATAGCTCTTGAAACAACAGCTTTACAAGTGTATCAGGCAAGAACTTTAGCCTACAGACAAGGCACACAGAAGAGATTTTGCAAGAGGACTCAGGCAAGTACACAAATGCGTTTCACAAAATGGATGAGAAGTCTGCTGACAGCACCAGTCTAGGGGAATGGCTTCCCATTCCCTTTCACTTATGTGGTCTATCACTTTCTGCTTTTCTGACTTCCTACCTTTTCCTTTATGTCCTTTCTTCCCCTCCTGAGCGCTGTTACCCTTTCCTGTCCCGAGTTCTGATCCTTCTCTTCATACCCTCACTGCACCCCATCCCACTCAGACCTTTCCTCTTCCACCACTCTCACTTTCAGGCCCTGTGATTCCAACTCCACCTCTTCAGGTTGGTGGTTCCAACAGGACAGGTAATTACCAAGCAACTGAGATCAACAGAAGATGCCAACTATTAGCATGTGTCAGCATCTCATCCCTGGATCTGCTATATATCAAACTCTAATGGGTATTGATGTGCCTGAGATGTTTGTTGTGGCTGCAGTGGTGGGTCATGGTCCCACACATCTGCCCAGTCTCTCTTAAATGCCACGGGCCACAGCCCCTCCAGTTCTGAGCAAAATGACTCTGATTTACATTAGTGTAAATTAGTACAAACCTCACCTTGTTTTCTTTTGAATACTTGACTGGTTCTTAAAAAAGAAGGAATCTTCAACTCCTAGTGACTCGATGAGGAATGAGCCTACTTATTTCTTAATGTTAGCACAATAGACAATAATCAGCTCTGCTTAGGGGGGTAAGTGTGAGGCATGGGGATGGGGGGAAAGGTACAACATGACAGTCAATAAGCGTCTTGGGATGGGAGAAGATTGCCTTCAAAGTTTCACAGGCACAATATTTTCTCCATTCCTCCACCTACCCGAATGCTGAATACAACAAACTTTTTAATATAAAGCCAAAGGTATGCTCAAAGTTAGCTTGTAAAGAGACAATCAATCAACAGAACAAACTGCTTCTATGAAATATCTTTTCAAGGTGTCACAAGTGATGCACATGACAAAGGTAGCTTGTGACCAAAGCACCATTGCTTCTCAAAAGCGTAACTTGTGACAAGCAAAAAAGTATGCTATTGATTATATAAGCCAATTTGTAAAAGGAAACAACGTGTCTTCTTGTGTATCTTCACTGTAACCATTCATGGAAAAACTGAGAATGAAAGTAGCTGTGATCCAGACAACCTGGAAACCATGTGCCTGTGCTTTGCTGACTTGGGTCCCAGAATGAGAAGTCTTTTGTTTCCCCTATCAACAGAAAACCCAACATAACAAATCATGCAATACAATATCAAACTCTAGGTTATTCCAAAATGACAATCAATTGAGTAGAAACAAACTGTATCTTCAGAAGGGCAAATGAGAGAGGCTAGGGATCACTATCAAAGGACTTCTGTTTTCTTTTGTTTATTAAATAGCAACTGTATTATTTACTGCAGCTTTGTAAGCTAGTGAGCAGCTGGGTGTAACACATTTCCATGCTGTGTAACCTCTACTTATGCTTCGTTAGATTCCTTATCAGGACCAGAAGAAAAGAAATCTCTCTGTTATGCTTTTCCTGTGGCAAAGGAAAAGACAAGATAATGACTTTCCAGCTCATTTCACTTGTACAACGTTCTCATCAATCACCATGGGGTAGGTCTTTGTTATTTTCACTGAAGGACTGTTCTTAGTTTTCTGCCACAATAAAGTGTGACTCCACTAACTAGCAAATCAAGGTTACCTCTGCCACATTTACAAAAGAACAAAATGCAAACATAAGGCTAAAGCTACTTCTGAAATTTTTCCAAGGCCCAGGTTTCACACACATAAACTTACTCTAAATTATGTCTAAACTTTTTTCATTGAAATGAAGGGTAAAGTCTGAAACATTCAAGGCAGTTGATGTAAGGAAGATAAACTACCCATTTCATCAAGAACCAGAAGTTTTCTGCTTGTTTTGCGACTTTCTGCTCCAGAAACCAAGCAAAGAAACTGTGGTTTATTTTTATTTTAAACTCTGTCGAGTATGCATCTCTTTGCAGTTTTGGTTCACTATAGCCCACGCAGCTTGGCCTCTATTCTCCTTTTCCTATGACTTCAATAAGCCCTATAGACACAAGCAGGAATTATGTGAGCAAATAAAAAGCAAGAAAGGGATATATTCTAATCAAGGCAAGAATATAATAAAAATGCTTTGTAAAATGGTCTCTCCTTCTTTAACTTCATGTTTTTATAAGTCTTTTACTTTCTGGTCCCTGTTGCTTCTCAGTGAATGACACCGATACACCAAATACTACACCTTGTGATAACAAGGATAGGGTTTAGAGATTGTTGTTGACTTTCTCAAATCCCAAATTAGACATTTTTTATTTAAAATACATGAAAGACATCTCTATACTGTTTCATTAAATGCATTTTACATTTGCAACATCCTATGTACTCTTTTGAAACCTTTTCCATTTAAATGTGGTCTCTAGTTTTGGATAGCAAACATTTCCTTTGTAACATTAAGGGAGGAGTATGTTACTGTCAAAATTTCTCTCTAAAATGTCCTTGCTAAAATACTCTACTTGTCAGAACAGGAGTATCTGAATTCCAAGTGAAAGAGTATTTTAGAATGAATCATAAACTACATGTTAAAAAAAGGCAACATGTTGCCATTCCAGTGCCCCTTCCCTGCTGTAAAATTAAATGAAAAAGGACTCTCCACATTTATAGCCACAGAATATTGTAACATTTTTGAGCATTCTAAGATTCCTTAATTGTAGTTATGCAACAGAACTGTCATATCCTAAAACAAAGGACAAAAATTCAGCAGCTGAATTTATGGGCTTGGAAATTAAATGCTCTTAAGAGATGGCTAACATGTCTTCTTAAGTATTTTTGGCATTTTTAAGTTACAGTGCAAAGCTTCCTACTGCACGGACCAAAGAAGTGGGATGTTTTAGAAATACTTATAATTCCTATGGTGCTTTTTGTAAATTCACGTATTTAGCAACACTGAAAACTGTTGAGTAGTAATCTTCTTTGCAATTAAGCCACTAATTTCAGTGGGCCACTTATGGTATGAGACACTGTTCAACATTAATAAAGATGTAATGTGTTAGCTTCTAATGAGCTGGTCATGATGGTAAAAACCAACTTCTTTTAAATGTCTATTCTCAAGGCCCACAGTTCTCAAAGGCAAAGGGGATAAATTCTGTGGCCAGAATTTATGATACTAATGAAAAAAATCCTAACAACAAAGCAGTCCATTAAACCTATGATTCTCAGAGCCCTTTTGCATTACTGAGTCAGTTGACTATGATGACCAACTGTGACACACTTTTGTGAACCATCAGGGTGTGATTCCAAAGGCACACACATTGCTTACACATAAGTTTTGAGAGAAGACTACTTCCTCACCCTGACAAAGCATTTAAACACAAGCAAAACACATGTTTGTGACTAATCTGAGGCAACGGAAACAACGGTTTCAATTCTTCTTTGCTCTAACTTTGGAATTCACCAGGTCAGGAATAAGAACTGATTCTCCTCTAATTCTCAGTCTTTCAACCTCAGTTTTTTCAAAGCTGGAGCAATCAGTTCACATAAAATTAAGCAGAAGTTTAAGTGCTTTGCTGGAGCAAAGCCTCTGCTCCTTTTAGGGTTATCCAGAAAGTTCAACTGTAGATCCCAGCATGAATGTAAAAGTTTTGTGAGCATGGACATAAATGGTAGCACTGTATAGCTGCCACATATATGAGTTCTGTATCTATGATAACAGAGATAACTCATGCTCATGAGTCTTTGGATAAGGCTTCCAACACAAAAATTAAGGACAGATTTGATCTAGGAGCTTGAGCCTTTGTAATTTGCTCTTTCTTAATTGCAAACTGTTCAGGCCGCTTGCTAACTGATGCTAATAGCATTGCACCACACTCAGCCCTGGACAACTCAAAGAAGTCAACAGTTACACCACAGAAGGATCTGACCTATAACTGTGCTCTGGCAAATATTACAAACCCATGTCTGCTTTATTAAAACTACAAATAAATTAATAATTTTAATTTCTAAATTCTCCCTTGCTGCTTCATTGAAAGCAAACAACACGGCATTTTTGTTACTTCACTCATATTTCCACTCTAATTTTTCTGTCTTCTCGCAGCTGCTTTTGAGTTTGATAATAATGTGTGTCTTTGTTTGGACTTCTTAAAAAGAGGGATATTCTCCAAATGGAAGAAAGGTCATTTTATTTTGCTTTGAAACCTGAGAAACCTGTAACATGAACCATACGCTGATTACAGAGCACTGATATATAAAGGATGCAGTTGTGTAAATGTGTGAAGTGGCTCTCGTGGGGAAAGAACAGAGCAGAGGAGAAGCACTATTTTAGACAAATAATCCTCTTGTAGGATCTAATTATCATGACTCATGTTCAACAAGGCATTGTGTAGAGGCCAGACAAAAAGGAGGACCTGTTACGGTGAGCATTATACAGTCAAAGGTTTTCACACAGCCTCTTCCATTAAAAGTTGACCAAAAAAATGGATAAGACAGATCCCAGGTGGAGAAACAGTGTGACACTTCCATGATATTACTCTTTTATGGCATAGAGTCACTTAGGAGGGGATAAGAAAAATGGAAAGAATAGTGATGGAGAGAAAAGTTCTGGAGGGAAGGAAAGCACAGGAGAGTGCAATAGTGTAAATACAGAGTGAAAGTGAGGTGAAAAAATGAAGGTGGAAGGAAGGGGCAGAAAGAAGAAAGGGCTGGAGAAAATGTTCTCTGAAAATACAGAGAACATTGAGTTGAAATCACTGGAAGCTCTCCGAGTGTCAGAGGTTTTGGCTTTGGTTGCTTCAGCAGCTGAATGCAACTGACTGATTCCACTGGCTGGTGCTTTGCAGGTCTGCCCTTCATGGCCAGAGGACAGAAAGCTGGGAGGAACCATGTCTATTCTGGTACCTGCAGGGCCAGGTGGGATGAGGATCTCCATACATCTCTGATCCAACACACAGAGTAGGAGGGAGAGGCACAGTCTTTGCTGGGTCCCATTTTATTCCCACTCTATGACTGGAACAGCCCTCATTCCAGCTTAGCTGAAATACAAGCCTATGGGGTGGAGTCTGGGGACCAGCAGCATATGTGAAATATGCATTCACATGTGTCCATGTAAAGACACTATACACCAAACCACTCTGCAGGCACAGGAGGAAAACTGGTGTTAATCCTTCTGTATTCCTGTACTTTGGACTGTTCTCTAAGCACCTGAGTTGCCAGTTCTGGACTCTTCTGGCCCACAGCTATTTTGAACTCCACAGACAGCAGAGTGATGATCATTAACTTTCTCTCTCCCTTTCTTCCACTTGCTCCAATAACTTTTTTTTTTCAAATGTTACAGGGCTTTTACAATAATTATATGTATGTGTGATTACATGTCTATATATAAATATTTTAGGATTCTTAATGCTAATTTTAAGTTCTACATATGAGAACATGCAATTAAAAAAAAAGTTCCATCCCTATCCTCTTGTACAGAACTGGCATAAACTAAATACATCTATTACAAAGAAAAAGAAACAAACACAACATATCTTGATTAAATCAGTGCAGTTCTAAATTAACATGCTTCAAACTGATTTTTACTGTGGGATACAATAACCTGCCTATATACTGGCATAAAAGCAGCACATACAGCTAGTGCAGGAGTATTACATTTCTCCTGGGGTGAAATAGAAAAAAAGAATTTTATAAATAAAAACACCCTTAATTGATTGATTTGATAGTGCAGCTATCAACTATGAGTTGTCTGTTAGCAACTTTTGAAGTATTTTACACTACAGCTGTGTATTTGCTGTGAATAAATATGAACATTTTGTGAATATTATAGTACAGTTAATCTGAGCTGCAGTAACTTGGGTTGGCTGACGTGGGAAAGGTATCCTGCTGCAATGCTTCTTGGTCCAGATCAGCTGAGTTCAGCCCTTAGGAGCTGGAGTTCAGTGAAAAAAATACATTGGCCAGGTTTCCCAGATATCTACCTTGTCACAATTTGTGTCCTTCTGTCTCCTCTTCCCCATCTCTGTGTGCTTGTTTCAGGGTGAAGTACAGCTCTGTGGGTATGCAGAGGCCTGGGGGCTTGATTTCTTTCCAGTGCAGAAACTCCTATTATGAAAGTGATTCCTATCTGCCTGCATAAAAATCAAGAATGGCTCCTTGAATGTCACCTCTTTACCTCACATCTGCTGCAGTCTGACCTACGAATTACTTGTCAAAAGCAGCATATGTGTTGTAAGCAAAATTTAGAACATGGGTAATTCCAGGCATTTCAGTCTCTTGTTCTGTCACTGCTTTCCATGCACCATGAGCTGCAACGCCTTCCTCTTAATTGCTTTAACTGTGGGATCTCATTTTTGATGAAGACTGAAAACATGATGGGTGATGCTTCTGTTGATCACTGAGGCAACATTTACTTGCAGAGGAAGTTGTGACTGAACACCACCACCACAGGACAAAGGAAAGTATCTCAAAAAGGCTCCAAGGAGCTGGTGCTGGCTCACTATGGAAAAGTATGGCACTGTCTCTGATGTGCTGCCTGGCAATCTAGCCCCACTTTTACATCTGCTTGAGCATTACTCCTACCACGTGCTCAGTTTCTTTCTTTCAGTGTCACCAAAGCATTTCATATAGCAATTGCTACCATGCTGATGTTCCAGTACCAGAAACCCAGTGTCACTAACAATCTGAGAATGTCCCAAGGAAACCCAGAGCAGTAGGACCATAAGAATTTTTTTTTCACCAATAACAGAAATTATAAGATAATAACATTACACTTTCAGCGTTTGTGATACTGCAATTTTGCAATGACTTGGTCACAAACTCTGTTCTACCAAAGGCTCAGTCTCCATGCCTGCCCACAATTCAGAATCTCTTCAGTCTCTTAATTCCCTTGGACTTTCTGAGTGAAGATGATTTCTGGCCCTCCCATCTACTGAAAACAATGGCTTCCTTCTGACTTCAAAAAGCATGTGTCCCTTAGGACCTTACTAGACTGTAGTGCTGCCTTGAGAGTTTGGGCCATAAAAGAAAAGTAAGTTGAGATGTTTATTTAGAGAGTCCTTGACAGACATCTTTTTATGGTGACATTTCTAATACACTATCACTGTTTTGAAAGATTAAAATCATAATGACTTTTTTTTTCAGGCAGGTTGCTTTCATGCGTTATGCTACAATGCTGCTTGACTGCTTTCCAAACAGGAACAACTGAAAAAAATGTGAAGCGCTCCAATGATTTGAAATCACCCTAGTCAGGACAGACTGATTTAAAATTATTGGAGTGCCATACATTTTTATGAGGTCTCAGTTTGCAAGCAATGGAGTTCTATGCAGTCCTCTGCTACAGCAGTTCTAAAAGACATATACAACATCATCAGTTTGAAAATGTTTGCATTGGAATTTGGAAATGGTAAGGATTGGGAGAGAATTTAGCACCACTGTACTTAAAATCACTGGCTCTATGCTGACTGTAAAAAGGTCCAAGCTAAAGAAGTAACTGTACAAACACATTATATTTGGTAGAATCCTGTGCTCAACAGTCTCTTCATTCTTCCTAATCCCTTGGTCAGACCATACGTCACCACCTGCACCACCAGAGATGTGGCTGTGTTTCTACAGGCAGCAGAGTATGAGAAAGAAATTACAATACCCGCAACAGAGGGAACCACTACCCCTTGGAGAACATCCTCTTTTTAAAGGTGTTTACTCTTTTTCCCTTTTTACTCTTTCCCTCAGAGTGTGCCACTTGAGCAGGGCACCTGCTCTCTCTCCTCCAAATCTTCCACACAGCAGTCCAAGCCCTGGTAGTAGGGTAACAGATTTAAGGAAAAAAAAAAAATTTACCTCACAATGACACATCAGTTCAGTCCTTTTGTTTTTCATTTATTTATAGTGGAAATTCTTCTTTAATTCATAATAGAGATTCAAACCAAAATTTACTGCAGAGTATTTCACAAAGAAGTAGATCCTTAGCAGCTGTAAACAGGCATAATTTCACTGAAGCTAATGCATTTATGCCTTAGTATCAGCTGGGGATCTGAGCTGTTATTTGTGGACTCTCAACTCCTCGCTAAGTTTTGCTTCTTTCTCTACCACAAAAGCACTGACAAGAAAATTTTAGTAACAGTTCTTCTTTTAGTATCATCCTTGTTAATTTAAATAGGCACATTTTAAAGTGACTTTTAACTTTGATGTTGTGAAGTATTGCCACACACTGAAGACTGTCAGTACTGGCAAATCTGTTTTCCTGGAATACCTTGTGCTGTTTTCAGAACTGCATGATCGTGTGACATCTGCTCCACATCTCATACGTGATCGACTGAGAAGGTTCACCCGTGGCAGATGGCTGCTGACTCACCTCTCAGCACTGAACACTGGGTTGCTTTCTGAGAAACAACATCTTCATATTAATTTTCTAAGAATCTTGAAAAGATGTGATGGGTCTGCTTGGTTTGACTGCAGGTAAAGTAAGTTACAGGAAATGCACATGGATGCAAATGTTCTAGGACCATGTGTAATATTTTAAAATTCAATTTCTGGGCTATCAGCAGACAAATTCACAAAAAGGAAATCAGGTTCACTGCAGTACTTTCTAAATTGTAGGTATCTGAATAGCAAAATCTGAATCACTGAGTAAGATGGAGATCTTGGCTTCCTATGCAAAGGAATAATATCCACAGAAGCCCTTCACTTGAGTGAGGAATCAGGAAATATGAGTGAAATGGATGTAACCTAGACCTGTTCTTGCTGTGTTTTTGCTGCACTGTTCCAGGGTGGGAGGAATATGATGAAGATTCACAGATCACAGACCTGGGTAGAAGGACATTCCTTGCTCTTCTAACATCCCATGATTGATAATATATGCACCTCTTATACCAGAGACCATTGTCCTGTTCCCTGTTATACCAGAGACTTTTGTCCTGTTCCCTGCTGACTGCCACATTGAAACAGGCACAGTCCAGTAAGCATGTGCAGCTTGGGCAGGCTAAGTTCTGATCAGTTATAGGAAAACTATTGCAAGAAGCCACAAGTTTACTTATAATGACATTACCTCACAAGGTTAATGTTTTTCAGTACTAAAATTAAAGAACACTGGGAACAGTTTGTTAGTTCCTCTCATTCTTACAGACTCCTTGGCCTGGCAGAACAAGACAAGAAGAACTCCAAAGTGCCAGTTCTGAACCAATTAATTTACAGCCCTTTATACCAAGTCAGCATGTGCATACATTAATTTAAAGCTAAATATTGTTGCAATAGCTTGAATAAACATTAACAAAATCAGCTTGTTTGCATGTAGTTAGTGTTATAACAACCATATATAGCCAAATCCTTTAGGATCAAAAAACCACACCTCATAAGCACCACATCTATATGTGACCACCCAGCCTAAACATGCTTCGGTCCCAAAGATTTACACATCAAAATGCTTTAACTATTTTTTTTCTTAAATCTTTCTTATGTCAACTACCAAAATTTCCTAAAGACCAAAGCCTCTAGGAGGCTCAACTGCTAATAACCAAAGACCAACAGCTGTGTCCTAAGGAAACTGAACTCGTACCTTCTATTTCCACATAAATGGCCCTAAAGTTAAGGAGTATCCCAGGAAGAGAAGAAGGGAGGACATGATTGGTATAGAGGGAAGAAGGGAGATGTTCTCATTGCTGTTTCTGATTCATCCTGTATGGAACATACATTAATCAGGTCTGACAGAGGAAGCCACAGAGGGTGAGCAAAGACTGCAGTCCAGTAGTTACAAAGACATATTCATTACATTAAGGGCTTGAACATAGTTCTCTTTCAAAGGTGAATGCCATGTCCATGAGTGTTTGCAGTCATATCCTTCATCCTTCTAGCCCAAAGTATACTCCATTAAAAAATAATGGAATGGCTTCAGCAGAAAAGATTTTAAGTATCCCCGTCCAGAATAACCTAGAATTCAGTAGCCAGAGCTAGAACCACAACACTGGGCTGGAGCACTCATTCTCCTGATGACAGGGAGGAACCCATGTCTGTCCTACATCCTGGATAAGTATTTTGACTAAAAGGCAACGCCTCAAAAGGAAACTGCTTTTTCTTTGATTTTATGGGCACCTGTGGATATGTTCCTAAAATAACCTCTGGGGTGACTTCTGCTGCAGGGCTTAGGATCTTAGAAAGACATTGTTGAACAGCTTAAGACAAAAGCTTTAGCTGTGTTTAAGTGATTGATACAATCAAGTTTTCTGAACTGCTGCAGTCTGACTGCTAAACATAAAGGAAACTTTAAAAATGGTACCAGTGTTACTTGTGTTCCTTGACGGTAACTAGAAACCCCAGCACACCCCAAACCAACAATACCTGAGTCTCCCTGACCCAAATGGTACATAATGATGGTAGTTAAGTCACTCAGAAAAGACCTTTTGGGGCTGATACTTCTCTCATAGAAATTTTAAATCATTCAAGTTCCACTAACAACTGTTGAGTTTTCACCATGGTGCCACAGAGGTGTATTAGATCCCTCAACTTCAAGCTACCCAGAGCTTACTCAGCTCATTTGGCACCTCTGTGTTGCTGACACGTGCAGAACTTTAACAGATGGCCTTACAATACAGGCAGTTGTTTTGTGCTGTGCTACTGGAGGGGGGAAATACTCTACACAAATTGTCTGCAAGTCTGGAAAGAAACAAAGCACAAATCCATATTAACCTCAAAAGCCAAACTATAAAAAGTCAGATTAGTCATTTAAAAATGCATGTGCTCTGGGTTACGTGCTCAGTTGCTGCAAAATGGCAGTATTTCCCTGCAGCCAGGAGAACTGTGCTTTGCTTCAGTTTCTACCAGGAATATCCCTAAAGACTGTATCATTAGAAAGGTATAGAAATAAGAAATATGGGAATAAGCCTTGAGAACCTTCCTCATATGATCAGCTCTGACTGTCAGAAAAAGTACCTCCATAAAATGTGTGTTTTCACATAAATCGTGAAGCAACAGGATACAACTTAATTTAATGAAATCTCTTTTGTCCCAGGCCAAGCAATTCAGGAAATAACAAATCAGCTACTGTGCAAATGTTGAAATCAACACTGATGACAAAATAAACATCAATTTTACATTTAAACCCATTTAAAAAGAGCTGAATGCACCACAAACTGAATTTTACACTCACTGATTTCACTAGCCACACTGGAACTTAAGCACTGTACATAAAAGACCAGAACTGCTCATCCCTGTTTCTCTGTGGCTTCATTTTTCTCTGTTATTATGCCAGATTATCAGATATATCAGCTGTGTTGAACTAGTAAACCACATATGCAGAACAGTGCTTTTCAAAAGTAAAGTCAACCATTTCACCAGCATATAACCTCTGTGAAATGTATATTCATGCATATGTATTAGAATTTACTAGTGCAAATTTGGAACAAGATTTTAGAAAATCCAATGCTCATCTCCTCTATTTTCTTTAAATGAAACATCTCAAAATGTATCTCAAACTAAGATTTCAGGGGCTTGACCACTCAATTCCCACCCATTTCAATACACTTAGTTAGAGAATGTGCCAGTCACCTTGTGTATTATTTTCCAGTGTAAACTGAAATACAGTTCCTTTAAGTAGCTTCAGAGCCCTACAAGGAAGAAGAAACCTAAAAGCATTATCATAAAAGAGCCCTTCAAATGCAAGAAATACATTCCAGCCTAATTCTGGGATGGAATCAAAGCTGTATCCACTTTAAAAAAATTATTTTATCCACTAAGGTCACTTCAAAAGCAATGTTGCTGGAATGATACTGACTGATATCTTACATTTGTTACTTTGATACAAGAGCTTTATCAGTTTTATGTCTAATTTTATACTGAAAGAACAAACAGCTCCAAGGTTTGAAGCTGTTATGAAAAAAAATATTAAAACAACTAGATTTCAGAGAGGACTCATGTTTTCCTTTCTGAGGACTTTTGCCATACTAAGATGACACAACATACTTTCAGAGAGTACTTACGCAAATGCAAGACAATCTGTCTCTGAAAGCATAAAATATTTCTACTCATGAAAAAAGAAAAAGCACAAGAATTGTTAAACAGACACAGTAAAAATGCAGGAACATGTAGGGTCTCTGTGCTTCTCTTCCCAGGCCTCTACATATTGTCAACTATTTCAGGGTATGGTCCTCAGTGTAGCACTTCACTGTGAGCCTCACAGGAGAGAAGAGGAGTTGGTATCATATTTTTGTATTGATAATGCAAGCAATTCCTATCCTGGGAAGAAAACCTCCCTTAGAGATGCAGAATATGAGATAAAATTATGGAACATATAGAAACCTTTCTGGAGGTTTCTGGTATGGAAGAGGCCTCTTGGGGAAACAAAAGGCAAAGCGAAGGGGACAGGAGCACAGGATTTATTTTGTCCATTCTTATCTCTTTGCCCTCCCTACCTAACATTTTCTGAATATCCAATATCTTTTTTTCTTAAATACCTTTATAGTTTCAGTAGGCACTCCAGGCTCTGGAACTTTATCCAAGTAAGTAGTCAAGTCTTGATCCACGTGTTCAAACACTAATGTTAACTTGGTCTCTCTGTCTGTTCGTGACACAGTGCACACATCAAACAATCTGAGAAGAGATTAAAAAAAGACAAGGTAAGGATATGGGAACCAGTATACAAGAACCTGGCAGCTCATACATGTCCACTTAAATTTCTTACAGTATATCTCTGAGCTCTTTATTAATGAGATAACTACTGATACATCAATAATAGCAAAATTCCCTTTAATGTGTGAATTATGAAATAGGATTAAGTACTAAGAATTAATCAGCTGTTCAAAGTAAAATAATTACATGAAGATAAAATATTTTTTGGACAAAGCAACTAGAGATGCAGGAAAGGACTTGATATTTATCCATGTCCTGTGCTGCAGCACTTACAGTCATTTAAAAAAAAATGTGTGAAACATTTTGGAGAAAAAATATACAGGGCATTTGCGTACACATTCAGTGTCTTCCCACATAACTCCCATGTTCCCCATTACACAGCTTTATAATTAAATCTCCTTTGGCAGACACAGAATTTTTTTGCTCATTACTCTTGCAAGTTCCTGGACACAAGAAATACCATCAGAGTCCGGATACAGTCTGGAAAACAACTTTGTGAACAAGATGCCACTACTAACAAAGCTTTCTTCATCATCACTTTCTGTAATATTTTTACTGAAATTTCTCTAACATTTCGCTTTGTTGAACAACATTAAATCAAAAATAATTTGCAGGGCTCATAATAATGTCACATTCCTATCTGATTTCTCTATTTTCTCTTGTTTCATCTTTTTAATTAGGATTTTTTTCATCTTCTCCAGTTCACCGACTGTACCAACTTTAATCAGCATTTTATGCTCTTCACAAATGTCTGCCCATTCTTCTGTGTTTCACACCTATACTCATACCAACGACTCTCCCTATCCTTCAAGTCCCATTCCTACTTCCCAAAACACAGTGGGAAACCATCTTACAGATGGAAGAACCCTTGTTCCCTGCTCTCGTACTTTAGTCATTTGTATATTAATTCAGTTTTATATTATGTAAGTAAGATTAAGCCTTCCTCTCTGTAGTAAGACAGAAAACTAATAGCTATTTTTATTACATGACAGTAACTTTAAAATAATATACCAATACACTTATTGAGAAAAAACTCTATACAGTTAAAATGAAGAACCTAAAATTGACAACAAACTAGTGCTGGTACAAGAAATTTTGGTCAAAATCACAGCATAATTATGTGGTTTTGTGACAGGAATCTTTCATCCTTTTAGAATAACTGTTTCTTTACTTTGTGCAAAATTTCTGATAACATTATCAAGTAGTATTTTTGTTCTTTGTCCCAGGATGAATGGCTTTATATGTAGGCAAGAGATTCCACACAAAGCCTTGGGAGGTCACTACCATTCTAACAGGACATCTGAGAAACAGACTAGGAAAAGACTTTGTACTGAGTTTTTACTTCTCACCTTAAATCTCAGAATATTTCACAAGAGAAGGGAAGATAAGAATAAGCACAGCTATCTGTGAAGACTGTAATCCAGGTTTATGATGGCAGTATGTTTTATCTGAGATAACAGATTTAACAGGTTAAGGCTGCAGTCCCACTTTAAAAGGATTTTCTAAATAATGTTTGGTCACACATAAAAATTGTTTATTAGCCACTGTGTTTTGAAAATAGAATTATGCACATTCCTTTTCAGCTCAAAGAAGCTTTTCAGTGAGTAATCACTTGAAAACTGGAGTTAGAAAATATGGAGAGACTGTCACTCTACCTCTACTAAAAGACTGATCTGTACTTCATCTGTAATCATATTAACTAATATTAATCAAACTATTATGGTAACATAGTGACTGTAATAACAAATGTCTGGGCACATTTCTCATAAAGATAAATAATATTATTTTAATAATTCTCTCAATGGGGTGTAAACAGAAGATAGATGTCCTGTACACAACAAATCAGTTTTGTGAAAAGTCACAAACCTTCCTGAAAAGTTGACATTTGCTGGTATTTGGCTTGAGGTTAATAATCTGCAATATATTTATATAAATCAATGTGGAATGTAGCCGGACTGCCTATAACCCCAACACATGCAAATAGAGAGGAGCCAGACAGGTCTGAACATCTGAATATAAACACTGGAAAGTATTTCCAACTGTATGATTCCTTTGTGTTGACCTACATTTACCTAAAAATGTTCTAAAACACCTTTTTTGCCAGGTACTTAATACACTGGCAAGATTATCTTTTCAACTATAGCAAAACTATACTTCAAGAAAAAAAAGGAAAAAAGATTTCACTGTATAGAATCTACAAGCAACATGTAATTTCTAACTCACTGTGAAGGGGAATACTGATTCTCTGCTTAATTCTGTGTGTCTTATTTTGATTCTAGCATTTTCTGGCACATCAAAATAAGGAACTCAGAGGAGTGCAACTCTAGTCACCTATCACTGAATAATAATATTTTCTTTCTTATACATGCTTTGTGTGAAACTTCACATGCAGTAGTGCAGTTAATAATGAAAACATGGGATTCTACACCAAGTAGGCAGAAGCAAATTATTTTTGCTCACAGAAAGTACAGCTGCTGTGTTAGAAAGGTAGTAATTTAAAGCACAGTTTCTATGAACTTGCAATATTACCAAAACCCCTAGCATCTGGCATTGCCTGTGCTAATTATTCTGGAAACAGATTAAGAAAGACAAAGCCTCTTTATTTAGTGGTTTCCATATGTATAAAACTACTTTTTGTAAACTATGTTTTTACATCCACAGTGAGAAAAGTATCCATAAAGTTGTCTTCTTTAGTTAGGAACATCTCTACTGCCTATAATGCACACCTCTCAAGCCATTTCCTCATGATTTTCTGGACGTGATGGATTCATTTTGCATGTGATTGCCTCTCCGGATGAGGCAACAGCAAAAGGCCTTTTATTTAAAGAGTTACAACGTGGACACTGTCCTAAGTGAAGTAAATGTACATCAATTAATACAGGATTTCCATACTGAGTACTTTGTAAACACAAGCCCTGCCCTTCTATTGTACTTACAAAAGAAACGTTTGAATTATTTGATTAAAGAAAGATCCGCTGTGGGAAATCCTGCAAGTATTTAACAAGATGTTTGGCTCAGAGTCATACACAGCCTGACAAGTCCATCTGAAAAGGAACATTCTTGAATAGATACTTACAGGATACCTGTGTTTTAATGCAGACACGTTTTCCAGTTGGTTGCTCTAGAGTAAAAAAACCTCATCAGCTGCTCATCTACACCTCTGTTTTATGTGTCTAGTGCCTGGAGTATCTTACTATAACATACCAGAATACCTGCCTTCATGCAAAAAACCTTTGCTTTTTCTGAATGCAGAAAACTAGATGATCAAGTCATGATTCATCTTGAAGTCTCCACAGCTTCTAAAAGCACATAATCTGACAAATCCAACCTCAGTTCATCTTCATTTTAAAACATGCAGTCTGCATTCTTAATGCTTTTATAAGAAAACACACAGTTATGCCAATTGCTTTGAAAACTGTTTCAACTACGGACTGGACTGTTACTGGACTTATTTCTGAGACGGTTTGTGAACCACTACAAAGTTACCCACTTGTGGAATAAAACAGAATAGACATTTTTTTCCAGACCAAACCGAGAGAGAGCAGCAGTAGAAATCAAACCTACGAGCCCAAGGCACCTGCAAGAAATTCCAAAAAACAGATCCGACTGTAAGACCTGAAAAGCTGTAGGACACCAGCTCTTTCATCTACTGTCAGAACAGATGAGTAAGTACATCTAGAAAATTAGCCAGATCATAGTCAAATGGAAGACTAAAAAATTAATATACTTACTGCCAATGCATCCTAATGCTTATTGTTATTTTATAGTCTACTAATCCAACAGGAACACATAGCTTTTTACTTTGCTGGTCACCCACAACCCTGAACAAAGCCACAGTCCTAAAGTTCTTCAGTAACATGGATTTACTTCAATGTTATCAGAAACAATGTCTGCCTTGGAAGAGTTATTTCCTAGCTTAAGCATGAAAGAGAAAGAGAACTTGAACCATCAACTAATGAGCAGGAGAGAAGTTTAAGACGACCGTGGTATGGTAAGCAATAGCATAATAATATGCTACAGCCATAAGGTCTTTTAAGCCTGGACAAAGACACAGACGGAAAGAGTTTGATTGTCTCAACCTAACTCCAAAATGTATTTAACCACATGACAGAAAACCAGCACAGAAATTATGTGTGATTGACAGTGTTTACATAAACATGACAAGATTGGGATACAAGACTATTACAGGTCATGACTGAGGTTTATTGACAAATAATGTGTTTGTGGGAGCCTGAATATCTTCTGCTTTCATTGCTTTTGGCTCAGGTTAATCCTGTGAGTCCATGGTTTTCAAGGGCACAGCAAATTTCAGCCTCTCAACCTAAAAACATTAAAGAATGACAGTCAGGCATCCTTTGAGTTCAAATTTCAGCAGTGGCCTTAGACTCTTCTGTTCTCTGGAATCCACTCAGCAACAAACCCTTTGTTCAACTCAACTGTTAAACCGTGTACTCCTGGAAAAAAAAAAAAAGTTTTCCCCCTACCTGTAATATCAGATTATCTTCTGCTTTCTTACTTTCGAAGGGAGCAAACTCTCTGCTAACAGAATCCAGTTTCTACTTGGAATCACATACACCCAATGTATTGCAACAAAGAGGACATATCTCAAATGAAGAAAATAACTGGGCAAGTGGAGTGGAACACATGCATTACAAGAACCACGTCCATGCAGCAAAATAGGAAATAGAGCTTCACACTCTGAAAGGTATGACAGAACTCCTTCTCTTTGTTCAGGACATGCTGCTTTATCTCATCTGAATCAGCAATCACCTAGTCCTCCATGCCTCTGAAAGCTGGTATTTTAGGGATAGATTTTTCTCCATCGAAGGAGCTTTAGTGAAAAACTTCAGATGAAAAAGAGCTCATGCAGATAAACAGTCTGCTAAATTCAAAGTATCTCCTATTTTAAGTCTGTTTTTCTTTTGGGTAACAATTGTAAAACCAGGCATTAATGCAAGACCTCAGTTCCATTCTCAGAAGTGTACAGGGTCTTCAGGACCTTCCTAATGTGCTTGTCACTCCAGCTGCAGCTACCCCACTGTGCACCAGCACTCAGGATACGCTTCCAAGGCAGAGTGCCACATAATTGCAGAGACACTTTGACTGTGCTCAGCTGACCCACCTCGGTACTGAAACCCTGCAGTGTGACACTGTGCTCAGCTGACCCACCTCGGTTCTGAAACCCTGCAGTGTGTCAGTCCAGTCCGGCCTGCAGCATGGTGAACTGCTCCACCCTGAGCTCCCTCCAGCAACAGTCACATCCCTAGAGTTAAACTGGATTAATTAAAATAAGCTCTGGTATCTCGACACTGCTCATGGCAACTTTACACCCCAAATCCTTATTCTCTACGTTTCTTGGGTTTTCTGAATGTTTTTCCTGCTTCAAGAGACAGATCCTTTCTCGTCCTCAGAAGAAACCTCTTTCAGGCAAATAGCAGAAAAGGGCAGAACGTAACATCAGATAAAATAAATGAATTTATCTAGGAGAGGCAGATGTTATGCAGATAGATGTTTTCAACTCTGCAGGCTCTCATTCATTATCTGCTGTGCACAGGGCAGAAAAAGCCACTGTGAAGGAGCAACTGCACAATGCAAGCAAGGCAGCAGAAAGTCTGGTCCTGGAGACCTACTCCAGCCAATATTCTTGCTTATAGCCTGCTCACAAGTGAGGCTTAAGGGAAGGAAGGGGGATATTAGGATGACAAGGCAATCGTTCATCTGCAAGCTGAGCTTTGTGCTGTAATTTTTTCCAGTCTCTTTCCCTTTCTGACTTGGAAAAATTATTTAAAATGCTTAGCTGTATAAAAGATGTTTTTGTTCTTTAAGTGTGTGCGAGGAAGAGAGACAGAAAAAGTGACAGAGAGAAATAGATGCTCTTGAAAGCAAAGTAAATAGCACTGGCTAAAGTCCGATAGTGTGGGCTGACTGGGCAAGCTTTCAACGCTCAGAACCGACTGCAGCCCTGACCTGCAACACCCCTGCTCTCCTGTGCTGGGCCTCCCTCAAGTCACGACCAGCTCTGGTGCCAGACTGAATGGTTTTGTGATGCAGACAAATGTCTGCTCTGATGAAACCACCAAATCTAATTTTCATTTGCAACAGAAGCCACGATTTGTGCCCAAAAGATGAAAAGGCCAAGTACGTTTACTCACTGTACCACCCAAGTCACTAAAAGATGCTGTTGTTAAAAGAGATTTGCTTCAAAGAAAAATATGCCTGATGAAGACACTTTCTGCACCCCTCTTTGTTTATAGCAGCATGCTGTCTTTTTTAGCCCTCACGCTGCCATTTCTTGTTCACCTTTTTTGTGAAGGGAGATTATTTTTAATAGGTGAGAACCAGGGACGGTTCTCAGTAATTCAAACAATACCCTGCCTGGCAGAACTTCACTTTCAGGACTCATCCTGCAGTTCACCAATTTTTGAAATAGTTAACTCCTCACCAGTCAATTAACAGCCTCATCTCATTGCAATTGATTTTAAATCCAAACTGGCCACACACTGAGCAATTGCCATTAGAGGGAAAACAGCAGACCGCTGGAGCCTGCTCCGAGTCCTGCATGCTGCCATCCCAAGCTGCCTGTCAGATTCTCTCTGCAGGGGACAGGCCAAGTCACCCCCAAATCAGAAAAATAACGTGGCCTGTTACAAAGACAGTTGCTGACAGATTGTTTAGGATCAGCAATAGCTGTCTGACCTATTCATAGTGCTCTCATGTGATCCTTGAGCAAGCAAATGTACACTGCCTTTCAGAGTCATGCACACTGCTGTTAAAGAGTACTGAGGGCTTCCAGTAAGCTTCCATAAGCTTCCAGTTAAGTGTAAAAATTAAAGATGCTCTTCACTGGCAGTGCATGTGCACATTAAGTGTTCTAGATTTGCTGTAGAACACCTTCCTTTTTACATATCCTAAACTGCTCAACATGTAAGTAAAACTTATATCTGAGTCTTGATTTTAATTCAAATGAAAGGAGAACAGAAGTTATTCTGGATTCCCAGCTGTACTTAGTGCAACATGCAAAGCAACAAAATCTAGTCTTTATTCATGTGTAGCTCACAGTCAAACTAGTTGCTACAGACTCCACATTTCAGTTTACATTTTGATTTTATAGCTGTGACAAACCAACAGGATCTAAATCTAAGCTGATCATCTCTTTTCCTAGATTTAAATAAACCTAACAACTCATCTTTGGAAGACTTTGCAACAGTATAAATTATAATCCATTCTTTAGCAGTTTAACTAGCTAATCCATCTACACTTGAAAATAATTTGCAAAGCCAACACAGCAAAAAACACCAATGGACATAATAATCCCCCATTCCATATAAAATTATTCACAGCAAAAAACCTGGCTGTCCTCTTTGATACTCTGTACCATAGTTTTTTAAAACCTTGCATTATCACAGCAATTCCCAATGTGTTTAATTAGGCATTTTTAAAGTAGTAATTTCAATGAAAATTTGATTATAAGCTCTTGATTTCAAAAAAAAAAGGAAGCAAGTATTGTAGAGGTCTACTGTTCTGATTCTTATGATCAGTTCAGGGACTGCTTTTCCTGAATGACCTCCAGGTTATTCTACAGCCACAATTCTACCAGGGAACGGTGGCTGCATGCAAACCTCAGGTTTAGTTTGAATCCTAGTTAACTTTCCAGCCTCAGGAATAAAAGCAAACAAAGCCTGACCAACAGTATTTCTGAAGGGCAAATCTCGTGGTCAGAGCCACTGAAGGAGCAAGGTAAGTGGGCTTGACAAATGGTGCCCATCCACCTGAGCCCTGCTGCTGCTGCTCCCACTTGGAGGAAGCAGGGTCAGTACTGGCAGCAGCTGAACAGGGGCCAAAGCTGGTATGGTGATGGTGATGAGGAGGGGAGAGAGAGCACTGGTTGCAAAATGTCTTGCTGTGATTCTTTTGCAGGCACAAAGAATAGTTTTGATTAAGACCCTCAGAAAAAAAGTACTGTTGGAGCGATCGGTGAGACGTGGGCACATTAGGGCCTTGTAAGAAAATACATTCTATGATGTTTCATAGGTAGAGATGGGACCAAATAGTCTGAGTTTCTCAAAGAAGGATCAAGAACTGACTTTCAAAATGGCAAAACTTCCATGGATCAACAATACTGTGGATTCCACTGCAAAAGCAAAAAACAACAGGAAAAAAGAAGAAAAAAAGAAGCCTAGAGAAAACTAAAAGGTTAAATTGGCTTAAGTTGGTAACAGTGATATGCACAAAGTAAATAAATAGTGTGTGCCTTAGTAAAGATAGATGATAATTTGGAAACCAAGTTAATTCTTTTTAGTCTTTTGAACTACATTGTTTTAATGTATTCAAGAATTAATTACGGTAATCTGTAGGCTTTTAAAGGTAACACGCTGTATATCCATGTATTAAACACAAGCAATTATACATAGGAGTAAAACACTGTAAAACATGCATGGTTCGTTCCCATTCCCATTTGCTTATATTTGGGTTTATTATTATGTATAATTTCTTAAATACAATATTCTTGGCTCTCTAGATGACACTATAGCAAAGAAAAACTTTGGTAAGAGAATGAAACAAGCATTACCCTGGGAAATCAGGTGCCAGCTTCTTACAGAGTCTGTTTGTTTATTGCTATGACAGCACAGTCAGTTGACGTAACACAAGCTTTGAGTGGTATTTTATGAAATGTTTTTATATCTGTCAGTTCAAAAATGCAATTTTTTTGTTAGGGTAGTAAGTGCACAGAGAAAATCTTGACTTTGCGTGATCCACTAGCCTTAGCCTTACACTGTGCTTAACTTCCAGCATCCAAATAACCTAAGTGACTTCTAAGGTAGGATAGATAATCTAAAATTTGATCTCCCTTATATGCCTGGTATCTTTCAGAAATGAAAGCAGAGAAGGAAAAAGAAAAGAAAAAAGATAGATAACATTGCACACAGAACTAAAGATAAAAGGTCAAAAAAGATAATTTTTCTCTTCCTTACACTCAGTCATTACCTGGACAGAGCAACGCATGCTGTTTAAACCTGTATCTACTATCATAGTTGGTGTTCGTGGTTCCTGGTCTGGCTTCTCTTACCCATGCAGTGAGAACTCTACAACTTGAGGCCCTGCATGTGAGCTCTCCTTCTGCACCTCAGTCTCCTTTCCTGTACCACACTCCCTCCTTCCTTTAGGGCTTAATTATGGCCATACATCTCTGAAAAATATGTTCATGATTTATTCCAAAAAACATTTGTTTTCCCTTAAATTCCTTAGTGAGCCACACTGTGAACCACTGCTTTCCCAGTCTTTACCTGGAAGACTAGAAAACAGTTATGGATATGAACAGTCCTTATTATCTTACAAATGGAAACAGAAATTTAGCATCAGATGTTTAAACCACATGAAAACATCTCTTAAATAATGTTTATATCTGTTGAAAGAATCTGTTTATGGATTTAGTAGAACTGTTCAAAATTTCCTGAAAATGGACCAGATATATCCACCCCCTTCCAATGCAAGCACAGTGGTTAGGTGGCAAATACAGCTGCCAAATTCAGCAGTAGACCAAGCAAAAATTCAGAGGGCATCTTACATACTGTGTGTTGACTCCCATACATGCTTGTCCTGCATGAAGTTAAAAGACATAAAGAGAGATGCAATTCACAGTCCATTTGGACTACACTTGCTATGGGAATGACTTTGATCAGGTCAAATGTATTCCCATGCAGTCTGTGTGCTGTGATGTCAGGGCCACCATCAACTTCAGGCAAAGGTAATTCCTCCATTCACTTCAGGAAAACTTGGATGGGAGCATAATAAGCACAACCAGCCTTCCAGAGGCACTGTACCATGTGCTGTCACCATTGGTACACGTGCCACGAATCACATCCCATCTGCCCAAAAGGAAATAGCACTCAGGTGATTTCCAAAAAAAAAATCAAGAAGACAAAGGCAATTGTTCACATGGGTAAAAAAATCAAACAGGATTTGGCTAGATTTTGGGAGGCAGCCAGATTCAGGCACCTAAACATTGCATTCCTCTTACTAAGCTGCATTCTGAAGGAAAACCTGAGTGGAAGAGAGCAATTTATATCTTTATAACACAAAGTTACGGTAATGCTTAAACTCAGGACAAACAGAAAGTAGATTTAAGGCTTGCAAGAAACCTGACAACTCTGCTGAATGTGGTTGTCTTTGGCTACTCATCACCAGATGGTTCAGATATTATCCATCTACACAACTGCCTTGCAGTGCTCCTGGAGCACAGAGTTCTCCTCTTAGCTCCTGTGAGAGATACAGCTGATGCTGCCCCAGGGGTTGGTGATTAGTTTGAATGGGTTATGATGTCCTCTACATAATCAAGGGAAAAAAGGTTAGTGGAATCACTCAGGGGCTGGTGGGAGGCCTCTCCTAGATCTGGAAGATGCCTAGATGACTTATTTAGAAAAAATGCTTGAATTTAACCGACTTTGGGAGAGATAACTCTTTCCCTGGAAGACCTGAACTAAGCAATTTTACTCAGTGGGATTCCAGATTATGTTAACTGACTTTTGAAGATATTTAAAAGTATTTCTTCTAATGAGGATCTTATACCAAAATGAGAGAGAAGTTGAAAGAACAAAGAAAAAAAGCACTGAAAATGCCTCTGCCCTATTCACTCAACCCCCACAGATGAGGATCAATCCTAAAAAGCTCTGCACACAAGAAGAGCCTTTACATGAAGCTCATGAAGTCAGTACATGCATTTAACTGGCTTTGGCTCAGGTCCAGAATTTCTTTTAATTTGCATGGGAGTTTCACCTGTGACAAACTTGCAGGATTGAGTTTATTATTCATTTTGTACAGAACAGAAACAAATGGGACTAATAAAGCTTCAGTAGAAATTTACAAGATTTTTCTGGTTTAATAAATTTAGCCAGGGGACAATTGCTCTTAAACACTAGATACATAAAAAGGGATCCTAATTTCCATTAGAATGCAAATTCTGTAAACATTTTATCAGAATTTAAGACCTTCCATGTTACAAGTTTTTAAAAATATGGGCTTCATGGCTGGTCTTTTTCCTACTCACAGTCATTCACACATGGCCATACATGCTCCTTGGCTATCACATAATTTCTTTTCCTAACCTGTCATCAGAGCATATGCAAGGAAAACTTAAAATGTCTATTACTCAGGTGCTTTCATCCTCCAGTTCTTCAGGTAAATGTCTAACACAGGTTTCCTCATTTTTCAGCCAGTTTACATGTCACTGTGAGCCATCCATTTAAAGATGAGTGCACATGGAGTGAAGTATTCTACAGACTGTACAGCTCTTTCAAGTATTTCCTTTAAACTCTTGCACACATATACAAAAGTAAACAAATAAAGGATTATAATAAAGGATTACTTGCAGAGTTTGGCAATAAAGAGGAGGTGTTAGTAGCATTTTGAGATGGAAGTAAGTTTTATTTGACTGTTTCATTACTTTGGGGCAAAGGCAACTATTTATTTTGGGGTGTCTATTATCAGGGTTTACATTATAGTGTATGGATAGTTTTCAGTTAAATTAAGCATTTTGTAAATTATAGCGTGCATCAAATAAAAATACATGACAAAACTGTATTTCAGTTGTTTTGCAACAGTCTTTTGCATTTCTGAAAGAAATGAGCAAACTATAATAAATCCTGCGAAACGAGGCCTGGTTCCTAGAGTGCCCGAACATTTTGACATCTAAGCAATTGAAAACAAAGTACATCTACCTCTGGAAGCAAAGGAGAGCGTGCCCTGTGATGCCCAGGCAGCCAGTGTCAGCTCAGGCTGAGCTGAGAAGATGGTGACAGCAGAGTGGTGGCTCCTGAGGCTCGGCAGCTTCCAGCTCAAAGACCGGGCAGAGCCAGCGGGCATCTGCCTGGGAGGAGACAGGGCTGGCTCACATCTGCTTGCAAACACTGCATGGATTTACAAAGCAGGGGACACAGATAACTTAAGATTATAGAGCAAGTCCTTGGCAAAACCGTGGAGGCTTAATTTGCCAGGAAATATCACTTTGGGTCTGTCCTGCTCTTAGGCCGTTCTCCTGCTCTTTCTCACTTCAGAAAAACACTGGGTGAGAAGGAAATTGTTCTAAAGCTTTCCAAACCATACAGGAATTGTTTTATTAATGTGATTATTTGTATTTCAAGAATAAGTCGAGAGATACTGAGGGCTGAAGGAGCTGCTCCTCACTCTTTTCTCTAATCCATCCTCAAAGCCTACAACCATCCTATTCACTTCTATTCAAAGAAACAGCACAGCATCTGACACCTCAGATGATGGTCTTGAGCCTTTGTACCATTGACTAAACAGGCAACCCTACACACCATACAGGCTCACAGAATCAGCACAGTCTACAAAAGCCTTTTTGGGCTGTGCTCAGCTTGCTTGTTCCAGTGACACACTACTATTTTATTTATTTTTTCAATTTCCATATTTTCCCCATCTAAGATTAACAAGTGCCCCTCACAGTTCTTCTTTAAAACTTCCATTTAATGTGTAGTCAAGGAAAAGCCAAATTTTCACATTGTCAAATGCATGTAAAGCAATTGGGTATCATTATTTATGTACTATTGTTACACAAAATTTTATGCTTCTTGCCCTATAGGCTTTTAATTAAGGTCTCACAGGCCTATCAATTATATCAATTGCCATATTATGTAACTTCTGAGTGTGAGCACTTACTAGTGGCACTGGCCTATCAAGACAAATAGATATTTTTTCACCCACATGGTGAATACACAATAGCAGGAGTCAGAAAATAAAATGGGATTTGAAACTCAAGGAGTCAAGAGTAATTAAACTCTATAGATAAAGGGAACACATTAAGAAGATGGACGATCTTAGTAAAGATGTGGCTGCATGAAGGGGAAAAAAGGCAAAGGAGAAAGAAAGACATCATCACACTGCTAAGATGATTTAGGAAACAAGGTCCCAAATCACAAAATAACCCAGGCGTTTAGGGTAGTCACTACATTTGAGAATCAGTCATTATCCAAAGCGTTACTTTCTGATGATCTTCAATCAGTATCCCAATGCCTAAATCATATAAGAATATAGGATTAGAAGAAAAAAAAACCAAAACCGAGACTAGTTGCTTGCATTAATAAGTACCCATGCAATGGACATTTCTGAGGATGTGCAGCCGTGGGCCGTAAGGTGTTTCCTACCATCCTGCACCCGGTGCAAAGCTGGAATGAGAGCTACGCCCCTGGAGCTTTTCCTTATGGTCCATTTTGGTTTGAGAGCCTCATGATCACCCCAGGTCCCTGCAGCAGTAGGATATTCATGAAATAAAACTCCTAAGTTATTCCAGGAAGCTGACCTCTACCATTTTACACAGGATATTAAATAGACCCCAGCTGTCTCCACTTAGAAGTGACTTAGTTCATCTGTCTCATAAAGGTCCATTCAGCTGCTTTCTGAGTTATCACAGTATTGAAGTTACTTTCTGTGAAGAAGTCTAACTTTCTGATGATTTCCCTTGTTTACTTTGCATGCAGGCTGTCTTGGTTTTCAGACGTCACAACTGGCATCTACATGTTCTGAAACAAGAATCTGTCTCTGGATTATGAAAATATTTGATTAAGAAATAACCATCTCAAGTCCATTTAGGAGAAACATACACAGTTGAGTATTTCTTTTTTTTTCTAAATCCAGGGAGACACAGTACTCTTCATTTCCATGAATGCCTCTGTATGCAAGCCCCAGAGGTATATGATTACTGATCTAAGCACAGTACTGTCTCTGTGATTTTGCTCCAGAAAGCAGAAAAGTGACATGGATGTAGATTTTCCAAAGCTCAGTAACACTTTTTCAAGGTTGTGAAAATGACATTGATCATTAGAAATCACAGAATCACAGAATGGCAGGATGGATGGGACCTCAACAATCACAAGGTCCAACCTCTCTAGGTGAGAATACCATTTAGATGAGATGGCCCAGCATCCTATCAAGCTGAGTGTCACAACTGTCCAGTGTTGGGGAATCCACTCTGGGGAGATTATTCCAATGTTATCATAGGGAAGAATTTTCTTCTGGTGTCCAATTGGGATCTCCCCAGGAGTAACTTGCACCCATTACCCCTCATCTCTTATGGCAACTCCTTGTAACAAGGATATCTCCATCTGCTTGGTAGCTACCCATTTAAGTATTGAAACATGGCAATAAGCCTAAGCCTTCTTCTCTCAGGCATGATAATCGTGTCCATTAAAAAAATTTCAGTTAAATTATTTAAAGAACTCAAACAGTTTTTTTTAACAAGAGCCTCCATTTAAAAGCTGACAAGATGATATTGCAATATTTTTGTATGAAAATTGAATTGGTCTGGGATGAATGAGTTCTGGAACACAGAGAATAATGCAATTTTTGGGATAGTAATTTCATGCTTGAAAGAAGAAAGACCAAAGTGAGCTGAAATTTTACAAGATTTGAAAAATTTAAAAATGATTAATATTAAAAGAAGACACACAAGTCCACAATCTGAATATTCCCTAAAGCCTTTAAAAATATATATTTGTACTGAACAGCAGAAGAAAAAATGCCATCTATTAAAAAAACTAGTTCAGCTGCTTTTCAATATTGACATCCCCTGTTCAATTGCCTGCTGCAGCAGGCTGTGTTCCAGTTAGGTTAAGCCACTGCATGTTTACTCTTTGTATATTGCCTGGGCTCTTTGCCACTCACATCAGGCTTTGTAATTTTCATTTACTCTTTCCAGAACACATTTAATAAAATTTACTATTTAGTTATACTTAGGAGAGAGAGGACACTTCAGTTCTAAGTTCCAATATTCAATGTCATGTAATGTTTAAAAACCAATTAGCTTTTGGGATTTCTTCTTCCCTGGATTGACCTCATTTGCTTTCAATATTTTCTATTAACTTTAAATAAGAAAACTGTTCAGACATTTTTAAAGCATAGAGTTTAAATTAACTGAAGTCCTACATGTCTAGAAATCCTCAACCATGTTACAAAATAATTATTCGGAACTACCTGGAATAAATGAAATCAACTCTTGAAATTTTCATTGTTCTTTTTCACATGCACACACATATGCAATAGGCATTTCCAAGCAGCTGAACAGAGCTCCTTTTTTGTTTTACTACAACTATATTGTTTTAGTAGTTCCAAATTGCCCTACACAAGGACAGAAGTTGGACTCGATTATCCTGATGGGTCCCTTCCAACTCGGCATACACTATGATTCTGTAATAAAAAAGCTGTTTTCAAGCTTTGTAAGTCAAGCTATAAAAGAATTAGCTTCAAAAGACACTCAGCATAAGAAACGATGGAGCAGAATATGCCAGCATTATTGCCTGACTTCGATTTTGCAGACTACCATGGAGCAACGTGGGCTGACATGTTTTAAGCTTCTGAAAAGTAAAACTTTAAATTAAAAAAAATAATAATTCCAATAGATAAAAGTATGGTAGCACTGCTTTCCAAGTATTCAGTATGCTTGGAAAAAAACTCAGTTTTTGGATAATTCAGAGTAAAATGTAAGTCAGACAATACAATTTCCCAACTAATTGCAATTGTACAATCACAACGTTTGCTCAAAAGTCATTTGAGGCAATGAAACTACGGCTAGCACCAGAATTTGATCAATAATGAGATACTTTGCTCACTTAGTGGCAAATCCTTTATAAGCCCAGTATGGCACAGTGAGGGGAAATCAGAAATATACACAGGAGGAACTACATCTGAGACATCTTTGAAAAAGGCCTTAAACCACTTGTAGGCTGCATGGCTAGATGTCTCCAACACCCATCTTCAGCTACTTTTCCTCTTGTAAAAGATTTAAAACTTTTGACCAAAATGGCTTCTGCTGGAGATTAAAACTGGGTACAGGATAACGAGGCAATGCCCTCCCATTCCAGCTACGTCATGTTCCCCTTAGTACTTTAATGCTAAGTGTAAACTAGAAACAGATTGTCTGAAGCTGATGTATTTCACAGAAAACCCCCACTATGCTATTAGGAAAAGCACATAATTTTTGCCAGCTCTGGAGAGTTTGAGGAATCAATGTATTTAAACTATTCTGCTACATCTAGTACCCAAGCAGAAGCTATAGCTCCAAAGCAGGATTTCCAGTGGCTGTACAGAGCAACACACCAGAGAAAAGTGTATGACCCAAGTGACAAAATGTGCTGATACAAATCTCCACTTATTTCTTAATCTCTTTTCAAAAGCCTAGATCAAGTCTGGGAACCATTCCTTTCCCAAAAATCTAGATTTAATTACTGCAGACACTATGACAGTGTGTCTTGAATATAATTTCTTAAACCAGCTACTGCAAGGCTATGCAGAGAACGATTTCTCTTCTTTGTTCTTCAGAAACAGCTGGTTCACTGATAATACCTGTAAGTTTTGCCTTCAAACCTGATTTGTCCACTCTATTATGATCCAGGGTTGAAATTATCCTTTATTATTGTTTTAGTAAACATGACTGTCCAGCTTCTTCCAGAAATATGGGCTAAATATCCTTTCACTGATCTAGAGAATGGTGGAAGATTTAAATTTTCATTCTATGACTTAAACTATTTTTGCTGCAGAATGTTCTTGTCCACTCTCAACCTTGGGTTACTTGAAACCAAGCAACCTTTGAAAAGTATTTTCTTACAGACATCACAATATCCTATTGATCTGGGACATTTCATTATGCTTAAAATGTCTTCTAGAAAGACTACCTCGTCAGTGTTATTCACCTGTCTGGGTTTTATCTATAGCCACAAATACCTTGTAGTCAAATGGGTGACCTGACACTTCTGTGAAACTCCTAACTGTTCTCGCTGTTGTACTGCCATGGTCTTCAGGTCTAGTCTCATTTCATTTTGTATTTTTTCACTACTGCATAAACATTTGCTTTTGAAATATGCACCACCTCTAAAAAAGAGTCTTGAAAAAGAGTCAAGTCTAAAAAAGATGTTTTAATCTGATAAAATAAAATTTTAAAGCAATAAAGCCTTAATTTCTTAAGAAGAGATTCAACATGCTTAACAAGAAGCATAAAATTAAGACAGGAAACTTTTTTTTTTTAATTTTAAATGATGCTATAAATGTAGACAATGTGATGACAGGATTCTGTGCAATGAAGAGATACTGGTGCTCAGTTCTGGAGAAGTACTAACTTGTCTGAGCTCTTCCAAGAATGCCAAATCTTTTAAGTTTAATGAGATGTTTAATTTTGATTTTCAGGCTACAGTCATTGATTCAGATCTGTCTGGATATAGGTATTAATGCTTTCATCAAAACTTGTTGCTCAGTGTTCTATAGAAACAGGGATGAACACTATGGCAACAAATTGATTAGAGATGTCTGCAACGAAACCACTAAGATCAGTGGGTAGATCTATCTCCATTAACAATCTAAAAGGTTAGCTAAGGATAAACAACACACTAATTAAAAGTGCAGATGCTGCTCAATCTCTTGTGTCATAAAGATCACAAATACAAGCAAAGTATCCTGTTAGATAAAATTAGCAAAACAAGATTCACCTTATAACCTACTTTCTAGTAGAGAAAAAATAATACAGCTCATTAACTTTCAACATCCTGAAGAAACCTGAAATCCATAAGAAAGAGTCTAATGCTGTGGTAGTGAATAATAGGTTAGACATAAAATTTCAGTGCTGCAGAGCAAACAGAAAGTCTCTAATTGTATCTACAGAAACATTTTATCCTGAAGATGGGAGCTGTGCATAGCACTAAAATGACAGTGTGATGCAACCTGGAGTTCAGGGGTAATTGCTCAGGTGAAAAGAGAGATAGACATCAAATATTTCAGATGCTACATATTAAGGTAGAGAAGAATTATTTGTGGTGCTAAAAGGGAATGTAATTAGGAGGAGAGAAACAGGTCAACAGAACCTCCGAGTCTACATCAATAAAAAAACTCCTGATGAAAGAAATATTTTTATATGCCAGTCTGGTGAACTTAATAGCTGCAGCACCTAAGATCTGAATGGTAAAGCCTCAAATGTGAATGCCTGATGGGACACATTGCAGTCTGCCTGACCTATTGTGGTTTTGTTCATCTCAATGTTAGGAATTTATGATTTGAACGACTAAGGCTGTTTGAATCAGTGCAGCTCTATGGGCTTTAAGTCCACTAGTGGAAACTCAAGTCTTAAATTTACATCAGCATTCTTGGATTAGCTGGAAGATGGGGATGCAATAACCCCGTTAGCAGCAAGTGTTAGGCTGCTCACACAGATCACAGAATCACAGAAGTACCTTGGCTGGAAAAGACCTTCAAGATCATCACATCCAACCATTAACCTCACACTGCCAAGTTCTTAACTAAACCATATCCCTGAGTATGATGTCTGTATGGCCCTTAAATAAACTACAGTCATGGTGACTCCACCACTTCCCTGGGCAGCCTGTTCCAGTGCCTGATAACCCATTTGGTGAAGATGAACAATTAACTGTGCATATTGGTTTTCAGAAAATAATATGAGAGTAACCAGAAGATGATCCACTACTGCAAAATCAGAGCACTTAAAGATCCATCTTTTCTGGAGAATACCATCCAACTATATTTTATTGAAGGGATGATATTTACTACGAAGCACATGGATATTATATGCTAAAACTCCACAAGAGATTTTTAGGGAAATGTATTTGATCACCAATGAGGGTAACTGCAAAACAAAAGACCAAATACAATACAAAATACTGTCAATCTCAATCATCTAATTTAATCTTTAATATACAACATAAACCCAGCATAATATATTTATATGATGAGGAAAGGGCTAAGAAGTCAAAGCCAGGAGTGAGAGAATGTGTAAGTTTTACCAAGACTTACTCAAATTGATACAGTTTTAACACTGCTACAATTTCTCTATGAGAAACCTACCACATTTCTATTTATATACTGGATTTAATTTTAAATTTATTCAAAATGCTTTTGATAAAGTTTGTTGTAGCTCTCACATCCTATATCTGTTTTAAATATTTTTAAATGTACAGTTATGTATTTCCATGCATTAACAGCTTCCAATTTTTTTTAAGAAACACTCACAAGGAGTCTAATTTCCTTGCAATAGTGAGTGAAAGTTAAATGTGACATTCAATGGCTTTACAGCCCTCCCTTTTTATGGGGAAGGAGCAGAGTGGACAAAGTCGTCTGAGGTTGTTTCACTTTGGTGGTAGCTGTGTATCCAAACGAGTCCTCCCCCAAACATTTAAGCACCCTGAGTACATTCCCAACTTCTACTGCCAAGTTAAAATGAAAACGGTCTTAGTTAAGAAATGATTGAGGTGGTTTGCTCTAATCAAATTAAACCAGCCAAATGTTCTTTTCAAAGGTAACTGTCTACTCTGCAGCTGTATGCAAAATACCACATCAAATGTGGAAGAAAAAAAAAAAAAAAAAGAAAAAGAAAAAAACCTGATAGAATTCTACCCCTACAGTAGAGCAGTAGAGCTCTGGCTCACTGCTGAAGAGAAACAAAAGCACCAGCGGAGCTAGGAACTACATTTACAGCAACCCCCCAAGAAATATGTTAACTTAAGAAACAGTGGACAAAGTACTGAAACTTCCCAGTTTATAATTAATTGATTTCAGGGAGAAGGGAATTCTCTGACATTGTTAAACAGCAAGAGATATCTTTACTTATTTATCATAGCAGCCACACTTCAAATAGATATTAAAACACTAGCCAAAGTTTCACATAAAAGAGAGGGGGGAAAAATATCACATAGGCTTTTCCATTGTATTTCTCACTTCCTTTCTCTGTTTCTGTCAAAACATGTAACATTCTTCACTGACTGATGTTGCAGAAGTCCAAAATCAAAAGGTTTCATTTAAACTCAATATGATTCATCTGCACTAAAATTTAGTATACAGTCATTAAATATCCTGTGAAGATGAATTCATCTGTGAGTTATTTTTTAATTTCCTTTTACTAAGAAAAGATCAGTCACCTGTTAATGATAATCCAGAGTGATAACCACTCAGTGTTAGTATGAACACTTTCCAAACTGTATGGCACTTTTTGCTAAGTTTGTAACTGTTTGTTAGGTATGTCATGGGAAATCTACCCCAGGCACACTGTAGTACCTTTATTTAGGTACCCAAAATCATTACCTTGTCCTAAATTATGGGGGATGTTTTCCAGGCCAGAGATCCATCCTCTAAAAACCTAAAAATACATTCATAGCATCACATGGAAGACTTTCTTATTACTCACCCCTTGTTCTGCCTCAAGAAAACACAACTGATTTTAAAAGGATTATTTAGCAGAATATTTCCTTGTGAACAGTTTCTAAGGATGGGATATATTTTCAAAGGCTAGGGGTAAATAGGAAAATCAATACGTTAATTTGAATGCAATGAGGTATTCTGAAATAGACAGAAAATCAATGTTTCAACTCTTTGATTATCATCTCATTAAAAGCCTCCCAAATGGAGGCTTCCGAAATGGAAAATGTCAAAGTACATGATGGAAAAAAAGACTCATTGGAAAATTCTGAAGTGGGTTGTTTTTTAAATACAAACACTTTGTAGTATAAAGGTATAGCTGTTAAATAATCATGTGTGCGTAATTTAAAATAATTTTTTTTCAGAATATAGGAAGAATATATTAAGAACTGATATAGGATGAGAAATTTCCTCTCTTTTGAATGAAAAAACAGCTTTGTTATACATATATATGGGCACAGTAATCTTTTGGTAATTTTTTTGATCATTAAGAATCAGCTTGTCCGGCAAAATTGGAAACCAGCTAGATTTCATAAAAAAACTAAAAACCAAATGCTCTATGTACAGCTGCAAAGTTTTGGAATGAACAGCAGCTTCTAGTTTGTTTAGGGTTATCAAACTTTATAAAATATTTTTTTTAGAATAAATTTATTTCAGTAGTAAGTCAACTAAGCATTACTACAAAGACAAATAACCACTCTTTATGCCAAATTCATATTATTTCTATACCATGATATTATTTATTCTTCACGATTTGTTTTAACTTTTGATGGAAAAAATCTCTAGAAATAAGGCTTCAGTTAATGTAATACCTGAATGAGAATCAATATCTGTGATTCATATTCTTATGTATATTTCCCTGAACTCCATTCAGAAAAGAATTTTAAAGTTCAGTGCATACTTAATATCATAGCTATTTCTATTTGATAATGCACTTACATCTCTGCTACACTTTAAACAATGACTTAAATCCCACCTGAGAGACTCATTCAACTCTTGCTAAATCATAGCCTCCAGCCTGCTGTTTTTCAAACACCTGGAAAGTGAGCACTTTCCTTCTCCCTGCTCTGGTCTGCACATCAGTCAGCAGTAGATACCATGAAGCAAACTGCAAAGTCCCAATTAATCTTCCCTGTCCTCTTTGCTAGGGTGGAGCACCCACTGTCCTATCCTTTTCAAAGGTCAGCTTCAAATTCTAGAACCCCTTTCATGAACCCAACAGATGCTGACACTTTGCCTGGCAGCCACAGGTTGTCACCAGCAATGGTTGTGGTGAAATGAGTTGGGTTTCCATTTTGGACAGGATCCAGTAAGACCAGATCTCTCCGAGAACAGCACAGACACAACCATCCACAGACTTCAAGAAGGAAGGGAGCACTGGAGATTATCTGAAATGACTAACATTTACTCACACAAAGACTGGAAACATGTTTTTTGTAAAAAGCTTAGATTCAGAATAAGATAAAATACTTTTTGAGAAAGCTTGTACTCACTCCAGAAACTGAATTTCCTAAGGCTAAGAATGCTATTCCATATTCAACCCTTCCTTCCTGACATGCTCTTATCTTGTCCTGTTTCTGGCAGAACATGTATTTAAACTAAATCATCACATCCATTACTAATAAACAATTCATATGGACAGGAAGAATATAACTTATTTTCCCTGTACGTGCTCATTCTGTGTACTGCAGGGTTGCAAAAAGATGATGAGGTGCCAGCATTCGTGTGCAGTCACTTCACAATGTCCTCTGACAAAAAACTTCTCCAAATCCCACCTACTGCCAAACCATGTTCAGTGTCAACCACATCATTGCCCTTTATCCTCCTGTCAACAAAGAGCTTGCATTTCCAGGTAGGGAGCCCCTCCCTCCCCAAGACCTTTGCAGTGGCTGATCAGTGCAGGTACCATCTCCCTTCCCCTCCATCCACCACTGCTCCCCAGCCTGGAAATGCCTCTCCCCCGCCAAGGCACTTCCCGTCTTCACATCTGCCTTGAAGACCATCCTGTTTGTGTTAGACTAAAACTGACTCTGAAGCTCATTCAGTTTTTCCTTCCCATTACTCATCCACCTCTTCTACCCCAGCTGAGACTCATCTGCCACATTAATCCCTTTAACCTTGGCAAGTTTCAAGTTCAGTTTCTTCTGCTTCACTCCATCCCTCCATCTTACTTCACTCTTTCTGAGTGCAAGATACTCCCTATACCCAGAAATGCAGAGGTGACCGTTTCTTTCTCTCCAGGGACCTCCCAGATGCCATGTGAGTGGTGCTATACAAAAAAAAAAGTATCTCACAGTACAGCACACTGCTGATGTGTAAGAATGATGTCACAGACCAGTTTAACATTAGCTTGGCAGAAAAAGGAAGTGAGGAAGGAAACAGAATTCACTGGAGACAAACACCCCCAAAACCAGAAATGTTTCACTTGACAGGAATGGAACACCTCAATGATTTTTTTTTAAACTTATTAACAGCACAGTAATAAAGGCAGCAGTCAATGTCAGCATCACCACAAACTGGAAAGAGAAACAAAATTAGCAACCGCATTTTGAAATTATTATTTCCCTCTAATTATTCTCCCTCTATATGTTCCCATATAATTTCAGTTTAACAAACAGAACAAAGCAGAACAACTGCAAGTTCAAATTTTCTTGCAAAGAGTTAACTAGGGCTGCTACAGATACGTTCTGAATATCAGGTAAGACAGGGAATCACAGAATCATAGAATGGTTCTGGACCAATTGGGAGGGACCTTAAAGACCATGTAGTTCCAACACCCCTACCACAGGCAGGGACACCTCCCACCAGACCAGGCTGCTCAAAGCCCCATCCAACCTGGCTCTGAACACTTCCAGGGAGAGGGCATCCACAACCTCCTTGGGCAACCTGTGCCAGTGTCTCACCACCCTCAAATTAAAGAATTTCTTCCTAATATCTAATCTAAATCTTAAGGAATTTTGTGGCACTGATAAAAAGTTTTAAGCACCAGATCCATTAGATGCTTCAGGGACCTCTGAGTAGAGTCAAGTGTTGGTCTTTATGTCAGGACACAGGGGGATGGAGGAGTCACATCTGCCTCAGCCTCTCCTACCCCCTCTCTGGTTCCCTCGTCAAAGGAACCAGTTTATGGGCTCGATCAAGTTCTCAAGTGAAAACCAAGAGGTAACAGCATGGACCTCTGGACTGCAAAAGCAGGGAAAAAACAGTGTGACAGTATCCCGTACCACAGAAGACAGGACACAGTTTAATTTATATTTCAATGGACAGAAAATAATGTAAAGCTTTGAACATGGCATAATTGTGCAAATACTCCTGATTACTGGGTTTCCCCCTGCTCATCTGTATACCAAAAAGATTTAGGAATAGAGTGACACTTCCAGCAAGGTGAACCATTTTGTTGAACCTAAGTCAATTAGCTGGGGCACCTATTCTGTAAGTTAACAGGAAGGAGAGAACTAAAACTTCTCTTTCCTTATAATATGGCAATGATGGGCTCAAGTGGTAAGATTTTTGACACTTATTTTTAATAATTCAGATTAAATTATATTCTAGTTTATTATATACAATATAATTCTAGTTATTTTAATACTGAAGACTTATTAACCCATGAAAATACTAAAAAAATCAAAATGAAAATGATTTTGTTAATCAAAAAACTATGAGCCAGGAAGCAAAAGTATAAAGCTTTGAAGGTTTGCTCTACTTGATTAAGGTTTAACACTATGAAAACTGTTAGAAAACAAGCATGGCAAGAATTACAGTATTCTGTCTTATATATCACCTTCCCAGAGTGCAAATTCAGTCTGATGGATGATTAACATTAGGGCAAAATTATTCACCTGATTACCAGCAGGAGAGAAATAAAATGAACATAATAAATTGCCAAATTTAGCATTATCATCACAAGAAGAATTTTTACAGATATATTGCAACAGGGAATACTCCCAGTTTTACACACAGGAATTTCCTGAATCTAATATGTCATTTATTCCTGGCAAAGTCTGTCCTTTGTCTACATATATTTCATTTTTCCCAAACACAACAGCACTAAGCTACATCACTGCTGGACCAACTTTTGCCAGATTTAACTATTGTATATAGTAAAGCTTTAGTAAAGCATTACATTTTATTACCTGAAAGGTGAGCTAGAGTAGTACTTTAATCATTCTACCAGTTAAAAAGGACATTTCACAGCCCCCAATATGCCTCATTTTAGAGGAGTTCACAGGAAGATTTACTCTTGAAGATTCTATTTTTTACTTTGTTTTGTGAAGATAAGCAGAGTAAGGTGTCCTGATGGAGAGGAACTCTACACACAGGCAAATGGGAACATGAAGGGATTTTAAGCACACAGTAGCCATCCTTTTACCTGTATATTTTCCATGCCTTTCTGTACACTATCTTTTGACAGTCTTACAAAATTTCAGGTCAGTCCTCCAGTCCTTATTTCCATTACAGTTAATAGTCCAGAGACTTCCAATACCATCACTTTTCTGATGAAGATTAGACTTCCTTCCACTTATCTTGCACTTCATTTTGCTTGATTCTGCAGTAAAGTGTTACCTGACTTCATTATCTGTCACTGTAAAAGCAACTGTGCTGTGAAAACTGCATCTCTTCATTGCATGATATGCAAATGACAGACTTGGAGAGCAGGAATGCAAAACAAAGCTCTCACAAGGAGCAAGTAATAGTGCTGAAAAATATGATACTTTGCTTAAAATTATTCGATGTTATTTGGACATCTCTTCTTTGTGAAGAAAATTCCCTTCCTTTCCCCAGTGCCAAGTAATGGAAACCAGTTTTGGCTCTAAGTGTTTCTCAGGATTTTAGAGGAAGAAAACCTATGATTGCTATGACAAAGCTGAACTGCAATAGCAATTGCTGGTCCTGCATCCTGGCTCTGCGACCAGCAAAGCCATGGAAGAACTCTACCTCTGTGCTTAGCAAGTACTGGGTCTTTTCCTTTCCTAACTGTTCTTCATGTTCAGCCCCACTGCAAAGAGAAACCCTGGACTGCTGAGCTCCTCAATGTGGTCTCTGGAGATGCTCAGACCTACCACTTGAGTTCACCATGACATTCAGTGTAAGTTGAGGTGGCCTGTGACTTCTGCCATTGCCATCAGCTGATGCACAGGACTAGAGCTGAGCACAGGGTGTATGTGGCTCATCTGTTTGAAGTTTGTCTAAATTCTGACACACAGAATGACTGTTGGTTTGCATCAAGCACCTTGTGGATCACCCATGCCATTATTCAGAGGCAACAGATTCAACATTATATTTGCAGTTCTCACTTAGTTTTCTCAGGCTAGTTGCATGTAAGAGTCAGAAAAATGCCAGACATCCCCTAAAATAATAAAAAAAGAGCAACATTTCAAATACTTCTGTTGTTATCCCAGTGCTCTGAAAATTATGTACATTTTAATCCAGTATGTACATTTAGTTACCTGGCCATGATACCAGTCTGCATGCCCAAACAACTAATGTTTTTATTCAATAATTAAGTATAGCTAGGTCAGCTAGTTAAAATTGCAGAACTTCTTTTACAGCATTTCGTTTTCTGAGTAAATTTACATAATACAAAACAGACCTCTAAATTCAATAAATTATAAACCCTTCTACAGTATTTTGTAATGGAACTGGGGCATTTGAGTATTTTCAAATAGCCTTTCATGATATGATTTCAGTCACTCTAAAGTGCTCCTTATAGCTTCATAGGCTCTACAGATTAAAAACATGCACAACAGAGGTGACTTTTTAAATAGCATTCCTTACATTTTAGAAGAGATGATGTTTGAAATTGCTCCCTCTGTTCTCCTGCCTGTTTGTGAAAAAAGCTGAGCAGCCAAGGTCCCAAGTGTCCTGATACATCACAGACCCACACCTTGCACCTGAAGTGCTGCTTATGGCAAAAGGTAGAGGCTTCATGACACCACGATGAGGACATGGAACTCACTTTCAGAGATTTTTATACTGAAACCAAATTTTCATATTGCTGGTTGAAACACTCAGTGCTTGCCAAGAATCAATCTTCATTCAAGCTTGTAAAAATATTTTAAGCTTCAGTGTATTTATGCAATGTTATGTAGAGATTGCACTGCACTTAAACCCAAGCAAAACAAGCCTGCAGCTGCACAGTCAGTTCCTCAAATAGCTCTTTGGAAAACAAGAATTTTATTTTCATGATTTTGCTGAATTCAGGATTAAAAAAAATCTTTTACTTCATTTGGAAAAATTTCTATGGCAGAAAAATTCTTAAGTATTGTTATGATGAATTCTTTCCAAACGAGGTTTACAATTTTCAAATACAAAACTGCCTAAACCTGGACAACTAAATGCTCATTTACTCCCACAAATTGTTGGTCTGGATTTCAGAGATTTTAAGAGCTTGCAATTATCACTCTACTCCCAAGCAAGAAATTTGTGTGAGCTCCTCTGTAAACCAAGCCACTTCATTGTGTGATTAAATACAACATCAGCTACTAGCCATCTTGAGGGTCGCCTCTAACTTCAGATTACCTGTTTCTCTAGGACTGAAAGAATCTTGATGTTAGTGAAGTATAAAATATTTTCCTTTTGCTGTGCCATATGTGAGTACAATGATGTAAATACCAGGATATGCTTGTTAATACAGCACCATCAGCAAATTGCTGACCAGTGTCAAATCACTGTGTACCCAGGCATCTGCAAAGTGAAGATTCCTTCTTAAAGTTCATAATATTTATAAAAGATACTCACTTTTCTATAGCTGGAGATTTCCAGCTGCAGAAAAATGTCAGAGGTTATGGTACAGCCAGCCTTACTATTGAGAGAATCTGTTCAAAACCACAGGTCATTTATCTGGGATTTATGCTACAGACGTGACAGAAAGGAGCAGGGGCCATTGCCACCATTTTGCAAGCAAGGTCCAATGACTGTACTGTTGCACTCATGGTAGCACAATCATCATCACACAATGGAATTAGTACCAGTCAAGCAGTATCAAAGCCACCTGCAAAGTTTTCGGCCTTAAGCTGTTACTTCTCTTTAACAGGATAATCCACAGCTCTCTAAAAAAACCATCTAAAAGGTGGAACACACATTCCACTACCACTTGCATGGTCTTTGCCATTTCAGTAATGAAGAGAGCTGCTAAAAGTCAGCTGTAGCTGCCAGAACTAATACTTGAGACAAAACCAGGGAGAATTATTTTTTTTTCATTCTCTCTTAGGCCTGAGGAAATAGTGCATAGATGGCTCCTTGCCCATCCACACAAACACTTAAGTCACACACCTATGCCTCTGGAGATGGGTGTTTGTGTGTGTGGGAGGCAATGCACAGGGATGAGGTGAGGTCTGGCAAGCAGCACCTTGGCCTGCTGAAACCTCAAACCACACTTCATGTACACAGTTTAGTGCTCTCTTCATCCACAAACCCAAACTAGTGTCCATTCCATTTATGCACCCGAACTCTTGCTTGCCCAATTCATGTACTAAAACCAGGACCCCGCCAACCAGGATGCTTGCCCCACTTCCTCACCTGACCACGTTGGGGTGCTCGAATGTCTCCAGGTGCCTCAAAACTGCCACCTCTCGGATGGTGGACAGTGGCATCCCCTCCTCACTGGTCTGCACCCGTACCCGCTTCAGCGCAACAAAACGGCCTCCGTTCTTCAAGTCTCGGGCTTTGAACACCTTCCCGTAGGCTCCTTCCCCAATCTCAGCCACACATTCATACTGCTGGTCAGCCAGATTTGTGCTGTCCTTATCCATGCTGGCACCACTCCTCTTCCTCCGTTGTCCCACGTGCCTTGGGCTGGCTCTCGGTCTCGCTTGCTTTCTGAAAACCAGTACTTTGTTCACGCTGCAGACAGGCCACACGCTTGGTACCTCTGCCAGAGAGGCACTAGGATGCTCTTGCCCTCCTGTTCTCGTTCCTCTTTTGTATGGGCCCCAGTGTGCCTCCCCTTTCGGCCACCAGGAATTATCATACAGTCTTTGGGAGCATTGTCTGTGTAAAGCAAATCAGATCTGGAGGACAAACCAAGCAAGAAAAGTAAGTTTAGAACACTTCACTACTTTTCAATGCTCAAAAACTGAGAAAATTAAGCTAATACATTATATAGCTGCATGCAAAGCAAACCCATGGTGCAAACAATGTGAAACACCAAGGTGACACATTTACCAATGTCCCTGTATGGCTGATACAACACTACAGTTACCATGGTCTGTGCAAAAGGCTACAATACATGGCTACAGAGCAACCACAAGCTGTGGGATTTTACTGAGCAATGGGCTGAATATAACAATTGTGTGAGCCATAGGTAATGGCGACAGCAAAGCTAACAATGCACGTGAGAGGAAGTTTTGTCCAGGAACTCACATCAGGACTGCAGGACTCAAGTTTCTCCAGTGCATATGGTGCAGTCTTGGAAACATATCCCATGCTATATTAGTTATTATTAGTAAATAACAGCATTTGGACGTGATCTGCTCTCCCTGTGCTAAGGCCTACGTGAACATATTGCAAGAGACAAGTTCCTGCCTCGAAGTGCCTTGTAGGAGAAGTATGTACATAGTGAAATGACAAAAATAAGATGTTAAAATGTACACACTAGCAAACTTATTAACATGCAAAGGTTTTGTCCGGGGATACAGCTACTGCTGGATGTGTGACTGGGAGTTGCTTGCAGAGCATGATGAAAGATGGTCTTTGGGGACAGCACGCTCTGCTGTAAAGCGCATGAGGCTGGAGAGGAGAAGCCTTCCTGCATCCAGTTTCATCCACACTTTCTGCAGGACTGCTGGCAAATCATCGCCCCTCCCAAAGCTCCACATCCATCCTTTCCCTTCTCCCTGCCCCATTTTAGTATAATGATACTGGGACCTCCAAGGCTGTAACTTGGAGGTAACTACGCTGCATTTTTACCAGCTAGGACTAAAGTTACCCAGATGGCTTAGCTGAGGATCCCCTAACTTAAATCCAGGCATGAAGCCAGAGTTGTTTTGCGCATTTATGCTGATCTTACACCTTAGTTGCAGGTGAAAACACGAGTAAAGAAAGATTTCAGAAGGAAACCTGTGCCTACTGCTCATCACTTTTCGCGGATGCAGCTGGAGGCACCAGGCTGCCTCTGGCTTCTCATGCCACCACCACAGCTGCCACCGCACCGCACCGCACCGCCCCGTCCAGCGGCCAACCCCGAGCCCCTCCGCACCTGCAGCATCACTGGGCAGCACCGTGGGTTGACCATCGCGCCTCGACCCCGCCGCCGCGAGGTACAACTGCTCCGGAGCTCCCCAGTGGGGCCGCCCGCACCCCGCACCGCACAGCTCCTCGTTCAGCCCCGCAACCAACACCAACCCGCCCCGTACGGCACCCCGTACGGCACCGCATCCCTCCCCGCATCCCAGCCCGCTCCGCTCCGCCCCGCATCATGCCCCTCCCCTCCCGCTCCCCGGCCCTGCCGAGGGCGCCCCCGGGCGGCGGGCAGCGCCAGGCGCGGTGCGTGGCGGCGGGGGCAGCGGGGGCAGCGGGCCTGCCTCGGCGCCGCCGCTGAGCCGGGTGGAAAGTTACCGCTCGCCCTCCCCGGGCACGGTGGGGTATCGGGGCTGCCCCTCGCTCCCTCCCCGCTGCCGCAGCACCCCCTCCCCACCCCCCACCTCGGCACCGAGCTGCCCTCCGCCGGCGCCCCACACGCGGTGGGGGGTGTCGGAGGGGGACACGCGGGGAACCGCGTCCCCCCACTTCCTCTCAAGGGACGGAGGTGGAGGGGGGGGCGGCTCGGCTGCTCGGCAGGACGCTGAGGACACCCCCTGCGGTCCCCCGGCATGGCAGCCCCCTCCCCCGCGGCCCCCTGCGCGGCCCCCAACACGGGGGGCGCCCCCACGCCAACCCCGAGAGGGGAGCGGCGGCGCGGTACGGCACGGCGAGCTGCCCCCGGCCGCGGTGGGGGGTGCGCGGCGTGGGCTCCGCGGCCCGGGCTCCGCGGCCCGGGCGGGGGGCGGCGTGTGGGCCACGCCGCTGGGCCGGGTGCGCGGAGCACATGGGCGCCTCGCGTTACCTGGTGTGCGCCACGGCTGCCTCCACCGCCACCAGATCCCCAAATAATTCTCAGCCCCGGGGGGGGGGTGGGGGGGGGGAGGGAGGGGGTGAGTCCTCCCTAAAACAAACCTCCCATTGAGCGAGGCGGGGTGGAGAGCCGGCCCGGGGTCTGCCCCTTCACATGGCGATGTCTCCGGCAGGTCCCGGCAGCGGCCGCCCGGGCCACACAGGTAGCTGCTCCGCGGCTCGGCCGCTCTCGGCTCTCATCCTCCTGCCGCCGCCGCCGGGCTGCACCTTGGCGCAGAAGGCAGCTCGCAGAAGGCACCCCCAGCCCGCTCCTCCCGCCCCCACCCTGCCAGGGGAAAATGAAAACGCGAAATAAAAATCGCGGCCGGCGGCCCCCAGGGAGCTGCAGCTCCGCGACCGCAGCCCTGCCGGTCACAGCCACCGGTGCGGGGCTTAAGCACCGGCCCCGGGCGCTGCCGCTGCTCCGGCGCTGCGCTGCCTCTCCTCGCTCGCTCCCTCGGCCTCTGTTCAGCCTGGGAGCAGCAGCAGCTTGCAGCTTTTTTTTTTTTTTTTTTTTTTCCCTCTCCTCAACTTTTTTTTTTTTTTTTTTTTTTTCCCTTGCTTTCCCACGCTGGCTGAATGTGACTTGACCCCGTTTCAAAAAAGTTTGACATAGTGCTTCAACATTTCCGCATTCCTCCCTGACTACAAAGGCTGCAGCCGCCTCCTTCTGCTTTCTGTCTCTGCTCTCTGTCTTCACACTCAATGAAATCCTTCATGTGCCTCTGCCAAAGGCAGCCGCATACCGCAAGGGTCGCCGCGAGCGCCGCGGCCAGGCATGGCCCGGGGCGAGGCGCCCCGGGGGGTCCCGGCAGGGCCCGGCCCCGGCCCCGGCCCCGCCGCCGTGCTCCGCGCTGCACGGACACGGACTCAGCCGGCTGCGGCAGCACTGAGAAGCCTGACTCATTCCTAAGAGCTCACTGTGCAAGGACCTGGGAAATAACCTTTTTATTATTTTTTATGCTGGTGTTTTGTTTATTGTTTATTTATCTTTTTTTTTTTTTAATCCTCCCCGGGAAATAACCTTTTTGTTCTTTTTTCTTTTCTTTTTTTTCTTTTTTTTTTTTTTCCTTTTTTTCCTTTTTTTTTCCTTTTTCTTTTTTTTCTTTTTAAATTTTTTTTTCTCCAGAAAAGCGCACATTCTTCTGTGCTTTTTTTTTTTTTTTTTTGGTACTTTCCGTTCACAGCACAGAGCTGCGGCAGGAAGTAAGAGCCCCATGAATGCTTTCGGGAAGAAACTTAGTTGCAAATTCCACCCCTAAAGCAAAGTCTTTTGCCCCGACAGGCTCGCAGCTGGAGGTGCACCGGGCAGGGGGCCGGGCGAGGCGGGCAGGGTGTGCGGGGGATCTGGGCACGGCGGCATCCCCTTCACTGGGGTAGGGAACATTGGATGGAGGCGGTTCCTACAGATAGTGAAACTTTACAGCAGAAAGAATAATATCAAAAAAACCCACATGCTGATCTACTTCGTCTTCACGGGGGAAAACACACATCTGGAGTACCCAATTCCCAGTTCTCCCAGCTGGTACCCTCCAGCACATACTTTTCAGGGCCATAAGGATGATTATGGTCCAGCTCCAGAATTGGCTCTTAGGTTGGTTTAACTGGTAGGGTTCCCTTTTAGTTTAACTAAGTATTTATAACTCTAGAAGTGTATGTTGAGTACTTGGCACCAACTATTTAGAATAAATAAAATATATATATAATACTGTAGAAACTAAAAGATCTGTGAGGAAGCAGAATATAATCCAATTACTCTACCTGGACTCACAGTGCTACTGAGCATATATGAAATCCTACAGTCTAAAGTAAACTGATTGGATGGCTTCAAAACTGACCCCAAGCAATTCCACATGCCCTTCCTATTTCTGAGAGGTTTAGGGAAGCTTGCTGAGAGGTTGGGGAGCTGCTGAGGGAAAACTGGCTGAGAGCAGAGGGAGACCTCTCCCACAGGAAAAGGGGGAGCGGGTACCACTTATGTCTTAAGGAAGAGGCCGGTGGCATGGACACCAGTGTCGTCTGTGTGCAGGAGACCATGCAGACTTTGCAAGAACTTAATTTATGCTCATAATGTATTTCAGTTTAGCCACAGAAATTCCTCAACAAATTCTGAAGCTCCTGATTTATTGGAAATAGATGCTGAAGTTAATGGCAAACCCCGTAACCTTTAAATGTGAAAGTTTGAGAGATTCAAATACACAGATTGAACTTAAAAAAAAAAAAAAAAAAAGCATGAGCAATCATATCACATTATAAAGTTTATATGTACATTCACTACCTCTGTTTATCTGTTTTGTAACATTTATGGTTTAAGAAATCTCTGTGTGTCTCTTCTTTCTTTCTTTCTTCCTTTCTTTCTTTCTTTCTTTCTTTCTTTCTTTCTTTCTTTCTTTCTTTCTTTCTTTCTTTCTTTCTTTCTTTCTTTCTTTCTTTCTTTCTTTCTTTCTTTCTTTCTTTCTTTCTTTCTTTCTGTCTTTCTTTCTGTCTTTCTTTCTGTCTTTCTTTCTGTCTTTCTTTCTGTCTTTCTGTCTTCCTGTCTTCCTGTCTGTCTTTCTGTCTGTCTCTCTCTCCCTTCCTTGCTATCTTCCCTCCTTCCCTCCCTATTTTCCTTCCTTTCCTCCCTTCTTTCTTTTCTCCTTTTATTTTTTTACATTATTTTCTTTTAATTTTATTTTTTAAACTTAATATTTAGGCAGCTGTAACAAGCTCAGTACAAAAAACCCTCCTCAGGTTCCAGGGTCATGAGTTGTCTCCCTTTACACGCGAAAGGCTACATTTTGGGGGAAAGAGAAGTGAAGTCTTGGTTGCTGTCTTTCCCCTAAATATCTCTGGATGTTTTAACTCCAGGTGGGCTCTGTTCCCAAGAAGGGACTGAGGGGCACTGGGTCCTTTGGCCAGGTAAATGTGCAGCTTCATGTTCAGGATGAAGGGGAAAGGAGACTTCTGCACTTTTCTGACATTTGCCTGTTCTGAAATGTGCTGATTTATCATGCTAAAAAACAACACAAACTTATCCTTTCATCCCATATTCTCCCAGCATTTTGAGGAGAATATATGTAATAGTCTTTTGTTTGCCTTTCTGTGTGGTGATGTCAGTAGAGATTACCACGGGAGATTATAATTCTCATGCTATCAAACTGAATTAATTTAAAGCATAAAAGTGCCCCATGTTAATGTGGCTTTATATGAGCCTGAGATTTCAAAAAAAAAAAAAAAACAAAACACACAATCACAGTATCATTCTGGGTGGAAAAGACCTTTAAGATCATTGAGTCCAACCATAGAATGTGACTGCTTTTTTTCTCTCCACCTGTTGATCAGGTAAACAAACTTCTGTCTCTCTTAAAGTGCAGAGGTTGAGGAAACTGCAAAATCTCTAAAATCACCTAAACAATTTTTCTCATTTTTCTTTATATGAGTTAAGCATTTTCAGGAAGAAATTTCCAAACATGATTAAACCAATCAGCAGCTAAAATGGATGGTATTACAAATAATTTGTTGTAGAGGATGAAATTACTTAACTGAATCACCAGAATTCTTTGATAATAGAAAATCCACTACATTTATTTTGAAGTTCAGAGTCAAGAAATTTCAAACAACATGCATTTTAGAATTAATTATAAATGACCAAAAATACACTTTAAAGAAAGATCTTTTTCTTTTCATAAAAAACTTTAAAAATGTTTAATATTTTAGTTATGAAAGTAACATTCTGATTTAGAATAAGTAAGTATGAATTTATTTTACTATAAAAAATAGAGGTATCCCCATGGAGGAATTAATAGATCCTTTATTTCTTTTGTAGTTGAAAGAATCTAAATTTTTAGAAAATTACAGCTATTTTGAGAAATTAATGGTTTAAGAAGCTTATTAAATATTGTTATGAAATGAATTCAGAATAATATGTGTTGCTAATTCTAAGCTTCCTTAATTCTAAAGTGGTTTTTTTGTTATGGAAAAGCAAAAAGTTGGGAATGTGTATCAAAAAAGAAAGAAAATAAATTTCTTTCTACATCACTGTTTTCTGATTTTCCATCAACATTTTCCTTGTGAAAATATGTTTTTCAATATCTTCAAATCCATTTTTTTATTCTAGTATTTTTTTGTCACATAGAAAAAAGAGAAAAAACTTATAATGAAATGCAATTGAAAAGGCAAATGCTAATGTGTTATTTTTATTGCAATTAAACTCCAATCAAGCTCCATTACAGTGAAAAAATTTGTTACATGCTGTACAGAAATAATTTCATAAAATAGGGTCTTTAATGTGTTGCTGGAAATAACGAATAAGGCAGTGCTGTGGAAATGGATAACAAGCAGTTGCCTAAATGAGTATAAAGCAGTTGATTAAAATAAAATGGTAGTGGTGTGCAATACCAAGAAGTGTGATGAATAGATTAAGATGTTTAGAAAGGATGAGACACAGTGTATAGTTTTGCTTTGTGTATTTTATCTGTGTTTTGGGAACAGCTGAGGTTTTGCTGGGGATTCACAGTTTAATCTTACAAGAAGTGTTCTACAAAACAGCATGAAACTGCCTTTTCAAAGTACAGATTTTCATAAGGCTTCTGGAAAATAGTTTGCTTTGATTATGGTGTTATTGTCGGGATTTTTTTAGTTAAGTTCCATCTTCAGTCTCAGTTATTATGATTTTAAACTGATTTTTCTGAGCATTAGTCCTCAAGAAAACACCTGAACTGATGAGAGACCCACTATTGTTGTAGTAGAGAGACATCAGTCAGCTATCGTGAATATGAATATTTAGAACCTGCAAAATTTGTTTTAAAATGGTAGTATAAATTATGGGGTTTTAGAAGTTTCCACTAGCAACCTGAAAGCAGTTTTATAAACAATTAGTATTTATTCTCCCCAGAAAAGTATTCCTGAAAATATATTTCAGATATCACACCTCATGCTGAACTTGGGAAAAGAATATTTTCACCTATAGTAAGTTGTGGTTTATGTGTGAAAGTATAAATGAATAAATGTGTATATATATAAGTATATATAATATACTAAACATTTTAAAGCTCCTTTCAGTGGTTCATTGCTGATGTACCTTCTTAGACAGTCAAAAGAGATAACCAAAAAAATCTAAAGCATACTTACAGGAAAAGAATTCTTTAACACTCACACAATGTTTTACCTAATTCAAGTGAGAGAAAATATTGTCTAATCCATGTAAAATGTATGCAGCCACTGCATAATTGGCAGTGATGAAGGTATCTAAGCCAGTTACAATATGATTGATTTATTTTTCTTTCAATCAGAGCCTTTGTTTATAGCAGGTAATATTATGTTTTACTAATGGTATCTTTCTGCTGTTACAGTAAAAAACTACACTGTGGGGCTATTGTTTCTTAGCACAAAGAACCATAACATAATGTTAGGTATTTAAGTATACACATCTTTCTCCAGGTTTGTTTGTGTATGCTTTAGTCATTACCAGTTGAAGGACTGGCCAAACAATGTGCCATGTTGAAAAGCCTACAACTGATGCAAGCCTGTTGACTCCAGCAGTCTGAAAAATCCAAGGAATGAACCTAAGTGAATCCATCAGTCATATTTTCTTATCCAGCTCTTAAGGCAAGAGCCAGCACACTTCACTGGCTTTCTTCAAGAAAGTTGACTTTTGGGGATTATTATGGAATGGAAGATCAAGTGCAAAATGTATACCTGTGTACACCTACCTATCAAAAACCCCCCAATTTACTATTTGTATTGGCATGATTCTCTCAAAGCTCTAGCTAGGAGCTGGGTGTCCTCTTGCAATCCATGCTATGAAGCATCATACTAAACGTAGCCTCTGAACCAAACTGCTTGCAGTCAGAACCAGGGAAATGGAAGGACAGAGAAAGGGAAAGATTTTCTGGAAATCAGGCTACAGATCAGCAGGAATAAAGTTGAGCAATGAGATGGAGATTCCTGGAGCCCTGATCCTGTGATGTAGCACAGGGGTAGATAAACTGTGGCATGCATACTGCAGGCAGTGTCTGAGGTGGTGGGGTCCTGATGGCACATTTTATGCCATGGGGCTCGCAGCCAGGCTGTGCTGCTGTGGAAGCTGCTTAATCCAAATCCGTGACAGGAGTGACAGCAGGGAAGTACCCCAGTGGGGTCTGCTGAGACTGGCACTGCCAGCCCATCGCAGGACCCCATAGCATGCAACACAAGGTGATGCTCCTGAGGAACCAGTGCCACCTCCCATCTGTGGTCTCTTGCTGGCACTTTTCCTTGCAGCTGAGTGCTAAGTAGAGGGGTATCTGTTTTGGCCTCAGGACAAAGATTTTTTTAAAGGGGCTCTTAGGGGCAGAATTATTTGCCACCCTGAAGCTGGCAATAGCCAGCAACTGAGTGACACAGTAGAGAAAGGACCTGTGTTTATTTTCTTTCAAGTGTTTTCCCTAATTTGCAGTCACTGTTCATTGGCATTACATGCTACACTTCTTTATAGCAGTGTTTGCCATGGGTAAGATTACACCTTCTTCCTTTCTGCTCTCTTTATTCATTTTAGTAGCTTTTACATGTGCTTCAGGTACATTTATTTACATCTATGTATATATATTCAGTGCATGGCCATATATTTTTTTCTTCATGCCTTTTGTAAAATGCTTATTATTAATCTCTGTTTTCCATTCACCGTAGAAGAGAAGCAGAGATAGTTCTTCAGCTGTGAAAAAATGATGTTGTGAGTGGAAACTTTCAAAGAAAACCCTCTTTGGTTTGGGGTTTTGTCCTAGATTTTTGTATCATTCAGGTTTTAAAAAAATTACTAATAATATTTTAGTTGTGATCAGGAAAGTCTGTCACAGAAAGTAAGACTTTACTCTGCTGATCTGACCCCACATAAACATAATGTTATCTGTTGGTAACAGTGACTGAAAAAAGATTTTATACATTTTTCTTCTGTTAGTGTTTCACAGAAAGGAGCAGACTTTGAATGCAGATAATGTACAGACCAAGTTCTTAAATATGTTCCAGTTGTGGGTTTCCTTCTGTCACACAGAAAGAACCAACCTTATCCCAGAGCCCACACGGCGTTCATTCAGTGGGTGGCCACTAAGCCTTTTTAGTCCTGCTCTTGGAAATTAAGTCAACTTGATCTGGAAATTGCCAGTTCACCCAGAACCCCAGCATGCCATCTGTATAGTCCAGTTTTGGAGAAAAATTGCATATTTGTTCCTGCTTAGTGAAAAATGCAGTAGCATTTGTCACAGTGGGCTAGAAAAACTGGTGTATGAGATAGGAACATGCCCAAAGTATGATATCATTGGAAGTTAATGAACATTTCGCCAATAAATCAAATAGAAATATGATTACATACAATCTCTGGGGTCAGTCCATAAAAATAAATGTAATGAAAAGTAAGTTGAAATTACATAGCATTTGACAGCAGAAAAAATGGATAGTATAAAACTGCTATCATGTTTTAGTATGTAGAAATAACTGGGAGTTACATGGTATAATCAATTGATTTCTAGGAGTCTATCAGATCTGTGCTGTTTATTGATCTGTATCAAGAAACAATTGGCTTGGGTTACATCAGAGATCTATTTTAAGCATTAGAACCTCTTTCTAAAGACAAGCATACAGTTAAGTAAGCAGGGTCAGGCAACCACAAGAGGCAAACATCTTTTGGAAATGATCTAATCCTGCTCCAGAGATCTGGGATGGACTAGGTCATCCTGAGCTCATCCCCCATCTGGTTGTATGCATTTCTGATTAGGTACTGTTCCTGAGTACAAAGGCAGCAATAGTCTTTAAGCATCAACAGCTGTCACAAAATGCATAGCATTTTGAATAAGAAAGTAATTTTCTATATTCTAGAAAAACACTGGGAACATGGACACCCGGTAGGTAGCTCTTCTCTGACATTTAATAGCAATTGTTTAATGCTGATCACTCTGCCTACAGTGTCACATCAGTGCACCCACCTCTGCTGGCTGCTAAATACAAAGCAATGACTTGGAAAGGGGAAAACTTGTCTGCCTTATGCAGTTCCATGCTTTAGAAGGCTGGCATAAGAAGGAAGGCAAAACTTTAGGAGCAAGCAATATTAGTAGTAACGACAATAAATTGTACCAGCCAGTGTAATTTACTTGTATTAAGCACGCAGTGGTGGCACTGAGGTGTAAACTGTCATAAGTGACAAGTGCAGTGCTGTGAATGTTGGGAAGTGATATCAATATACTTACCTACCCCAACATCTTAAAAACTCATGCACTTAAATTAGAACCTCTATTAGATAAAGACATATATTTATACACAATATATATTAAACTGCCTACAAAATTGACTACATTTTTCTTATCTCTCTGAAGTTATACCTATGTAATGTTGAAGGAACAGTTGCTTTTCTGAGTGTATGGAGACTGCATGGATTCTTCATCTCACCCTAGTGCCATAGGGAAGGGACTGCTTGCTTCTGGCAAACTGTTCTTTAATGTTGCCCATAACATAGGCTTAGAAATACAGTGCTAATAAATGCAAATCGTCACTGTTATTAATTTTATTTTACTTCACATTCAATGTATGCTGAAGTCATGCAGACAGCACTGACTATCAAATGTTCTCTGCTGTTTTAAAGGAAAATCAGACTTTTCAAACAGAGAAGTGGGCAGGTATTTTCAGGATTAAAGCCAATCTGCCAGTATTCTGTAGAGTATAATATGTTCTCATTGCATATGGATTTACATGCATAACTTCTCTTAAAATCAATCAATGTTACTTACATAAATGTCCTTGCTTGTCCACAGAAATAACGTATTCTTTAAGGCTGCAATACTTTCATAAATGTAATGTAATACTACAGTATGGAAACAATGTGGGAAAATAATGTTGAACATCCACTAACTCATTTTCAGATTCATAAGTATATGAGCTGTTTATTATCAACCAGAAAACTTCTATTGAATGTAATTATGCAGTGGATTATGTACAACGGATGCCTGCCCGTATTCCCTACTTGTACAGCCCCTGTTATAGGATGGTCAGCTCTGAGTGTGCAATTCACAATAGTTCTTCCAAGCCAACACTGATGTCAGGATGTCACATTTCTAATTTTTATACCAAGCAGAGGAGCTAAACATGGGATTTTGGAAACCAGATAATGGCAACAGCCAAAAAAACCCCCAAAAAACAACAACAGCTACCCTGGGTCAGAACAAAGATCTCTGTAGGGCAGTCTCTGACAGTGGTTAATAATGTGTGTTTAGGAAAAGAGTTTAAGCATAATACTATCAGTTCTTTGATCTATTATAACTTTTTCAAGATAAAGAATATTGTCTCATTCCTAAAACTAGGGATTAAACCCCCAAAGTTCAACTTCCTAGTCTTGCCTCCACTGTTAGCACATAAAGCTGAGCAAATAAACAGTGTGTGAGCCAGCCCAGTCATTGCTAATGTGATTCCTCTATTTTTGTTTCTCTGGGCAAAGCCTGTGAAGGGTCCTACACAAGGGTGCACTGATATTATTTATGATAGTCAAGTAAAACCATTATTTATCTCTTCCTAGCTAAGAATACCTCAAACTTCAATGGGGAATTGCATCACCTTTCAAGCGTGGGAGTACAGAGGTGCACATGCGTGTACACACACAGCTCAAATATTTTGCTCTGAACAAGACCTAACATTGCTGACAAAACAAAGTATTAAAAACACACGATAGTAAAAGGCAAATTAATTACCTGAGGTTTAAACTGTATAATTGCCTGTTTTGTGATAAAGTAAATAAATTGAAATCAGATTTGCTAATGATGAAGCTGTGAACAAAATTGTACCAAATACTTGGTTTCCTTTGAGGCTGAGAGATCTGGGAGTGCTTCAGTACACCATGTCAGGGCAAGACCAGGGTGTGTACAACTCTCTCTTTCTCCTACTTTCCCTGTTCTCTATGCCCCACTTTCTGCAGAAAATAAACCCAGAACTGTGGGCTGGACAGGACCTGTGGCACCTTCCCACCAGGACAGAGAGACAGAACCCAGTGATTTTCTGGGTTTCCTCAGTGCTGATCAGCTTAGACACACTTCTGAGATTTCTAACATTAACTATTTTATTATTTTTTTAATTATTTCTTGAAAGCATTGCCGTGTCAAAAATTACTGCACATATGAGTACTTACAGAAAAAATAAACCAGAAGAACAGACATCAATAAAGGACATAGGTGTATATAGCCTGCTTCATCCAGCCTATCCATTATTGGTGTAAGAGCAGCTTTTATTGAAATGTTTCTAGAGTCTCTCTACTTCACTGACTAAACTTCCCTGATCTATTTTTAGATCACATCTGAAAACATCAACCAGATCTACCCTTTGGCACAGTTGAGAAGTGAACCTCTCCATACTGATTCTATGACTGAATGTTTCAGTTTATTCTTATATACAGCTCAATTCCAGGAAAGACTAATGCATCCATAAGGAACTTGCAAGGAATTTGGATTTCCAGCTTTATAATCACAGTCCTGAAAATTCCTACTCTCCTACTGCCTATAGTGAAGTACACTGAATTCCAGAATTCAGATTTGTGCATTTGAGGATACATCTGTTTCCATCAATGTCCAGTGTAATACAGTACAGAAGTCACTAAGATAGTAATTTTACAAATCAATAGAGAACAACAGCTTCTCATGAGTTTTTATGAAGGCAGAAGAAGAAACCAGAAGACTGGTTTCTTTCCAAGTGTACGTTTACATATTTTTTCCACAGTCCTTGAAGTGACAGCTTTGCTGTAACACCTGCCATTCAGAGAAAACCAGATTGCTGCAGTTAAAAACTAATGGTGTTATACTTATTGTAGACTACTTTCCCATGCTTGAACCACTGTTTATCAGAGACTAATTATCCAAAGAATTTATTGCAAGATAAGAATCACAGTGCAATTTTGACTTTTTTATTGCATGAACATGCAGTGGCTAAAATACAAACATATTGTGTAGGATTGTCTTTTCTTTTGAAACGATGCCTAAAGGGAAAAAAATCATGTGGCACCACAGAAAATAGGTTCCTTCTATCAGCTTCTGTCTCCTTAGGAAAATATGAATCTTTTTCTTTGTTGTTTTAAAAACAGTTTGAAAGCCTGGGATAACATGGGAGATGTTCTTACTACTCTTTGCATCATCAAAGAATGCATCCCCTGACCTCTCTTCTTGGCCATACTTCAGTTGAGAAAGCAGTAGAAGATCCATGTTTCCCTCCAGTGTTTTTAATAGAAAAGTTGAGATAGGCACCTGAGTTATGGAGAACTGGGAAACACATGAAAACTATTAGATTTTGGGTTTTGGGTAGAGATGCAGTGAGATTTGAGAACCAGACAATGATTGGTCATACCTAACCTTGATGTATTCTACAGAGACACTATGAAGCCTTGCAAAACTGCTACACTCAGTAAAGACACTGCATGAAATGTATGGGCAGGCAAATGGAAAAAAAAAAGGCTGGTGGAAGGCAGAGACAATGGAGGAAAAACTGAATTTTGCCTTCTTGATCCACAAGCAGGCTGATCCTGCTACAGGAAAGGGAGTGGTGGGACTAAGGGATGAGCTAGGGCAGAACTCTGCAGGCCTGAGCTGGATCCAGATGTCACAAGGGAAGGGAAGGGAAGGGAAGGGAAGGGAAGGGAAGGGAAGGGAAGGGAAGGGAAGGGAAGGGAAGGGAAGGGAAGGGAAGGGAAGGGAAGGGAAGGGAAGGGAAGGGAAGGGAAGGGAAGGGAAGGGAAAGACACAGGCACCAGAGATCTGCGGCTCAGGAGGTCCAGTTTGCTCATCCACCTGGTAGCCCTTGCAGGGCCATCACAGTGATCCCTCCCTGCCAAAAGTTTTCTTCTGGTGTGGGCAAAGCAGTCAGAGAGGCCACAGGCACTTTGCTGCATATCAGGCTTGTTGAATAAAAGCATTTATTGATATATTGAGGTCTTTCTTCCATACATTGTCTTATCACAGAAATCACAGAAAGTTAGGAGTTGGAAGGGACCTTGAAAGATCATCTAGTTGAACCCCCCTGCCAGAGCAGGGTCATCTAGGGCAGGTCACACAGGAACATGTCCAGGCAGGTATTGAACATCTCCAGAGAAGGAGACTCCACAACTTCCCTGAGCAGTCTGTTCTAGTGCTTTGTCACCTTCACCGTGAAAAAGTTTTTCCTGATATTTATGTAGAACCTCCCATGCTCAAGCTTGTACTTGCTGCCCCTTGTCCTGTCATTGGACATAACTGAAAAGAGCCTGGCTCCATCCTCCCAGCACTCACCCTTTACATATTTATAAACATTAATGAGGTCACCCATCATTCTCCTCCAAGCTGAAGAGACCCAGCTCCTTCAGTCTTTCCTCTTAAGAAAGATTTTCGACTCTTAGTGGTCTTAGTGATGTCTTGCCACTGTTTTAGCATTTCTCTAGCATATTTACATGCTTTCCAGAACATGGATCCTGTTCTCATTCCCCAAACACAAACTGTCCCTAAGTATCAGAAACTACAGCGTGGTGACAGGAGAGCAGAGGAAGGGGTACTTGTGTAGTTCAAAGACTCTTTCACTTCATATAGGGCCCAGCATTGATGCACAAGAGTAAAAGGAATAATTTTTAAAGAGTCTGGGTTTAGCCTGCCACAAAATTGTGCTCAGGGGAGTCTCAGACTGTAAGGAGGAGCTGAACTCCCATTCACTGAAGGCAAAAGAGTATTAAGGCTCTTGCACCTCTAAAAGAGGCTTTTAGGTTTGAACCACCAGTTGCCTTATAGGGCAATATGTATTTATACTTATGATGGTTAAAATGTTTATCTTTTTTTAAGTAGGACAGACACTGGGATCCATCAAAACTGACAGCTTTTTGTATCATACATGACAGCTCCTCTAAAAAAAATGTTTAATGTTCAAGGGAGAAAAGCATGCAAATAGGATGTCTCGTTTTCAAAAGTCCATCCAGCAGCTTGCTCGAGCTTCCAGGGGAGTTACTGGGAACTCAGAATCTTTCAAGGACTCTAAAGATTAAAAAAACCGAACAGGTCTATTATTTAGATGTCTAAATTGAGGCTCCTGCTTCCAAAGTCATGTTTTATTTCTCCATAATGGGTTGAGGACTTATTCATGCATCAGAAGAAAGAGAACTGAGGGTAAAGTTATGGATTAATTTCACATATTATCCCTCAACAAAATTTTTGCCCATCATGCAAAAGAACAAATTTAAGAATGCTGCAATAGGCTCATTGTTCCCTAATGTTATATCAGCTCTTAATGATTCAGCCCAGAAAAAACACAGGACTGAAACCAGTAACTGTGGTTATTGCTTATCAGCTACACAACAAGAAATTTGACTCAGCAAAGTAAGCTGTCAGTGCCACACACATCAGATTAGCACACAACTGACTTTTGCTGGAGGGTAATAACTGATGTACAAACTTAAAATGAAACTACAAAGTAGTTATTCTGAATGTCCATCATGGTACTAAAAGATCAGCAAAAATAACTGACATGAAATGCCTTTGTCTTCTCATGCACTGGACTTTGGATGTTTGGAAACTGATTTTTATTTAGGTCCCTTAGCAGAAGGGAAAATATACATTGCTCTTGGAAACTATGGATTTTGTGGTTTGCTGCTAAGTTTACCCATTTCAATGAATCTGTAAATTTATAATTTTAAAGTAAATTAATAAGGTTACTGTGAATTTAGCAATTTATTTTGCAACAGAAGAAGCCTAAACAAGACTCTTGCAGTACATCCATACCAGTTCAGGAATCTGGCATATAGAATTGAGCAAATTATTATCTGTCTTCCAACTGGAAACAATATCACAGGAGAACTGTATCGTATTATTTAAAAGCCTACAACTGTGAAAGCTGAACCCATGGGTAAATGTATGAGAAAAAAAAATGGAATAGGAGAGCCAGGCTGCTATCATAAGGTAAAAAAGGTCTGTTGAAGTCCACTGAAATTAAAGACCTTTTTGAAATAGGCTTTGGAACTGCATAACAACTGACATGGAGGAAAAATGTGAATTTCCTTAAATCTCTGTTTCCTCATATGGATTGAAAATGCAATATAAATAAATATCATTATGAAATAAGTAAGGATTTTGATATGTAAAGGAGTAAGAATAGACCTCTGAGATGTATTCCACCACAGCAGATACACAAGTTAACAAGGAATTTGCCATGGTTATGCAAACGTGAGAGCTTGGGAGCTGACCATTCCCTGCCACACGAGCAAAGACCATTTTCATCAGGCAGAGGAACCTTCAAAATGTTATTTCTATAGTTGCAGATTGTTGTCTGATATGAGTTAATTAATTAAGGTGAGATGAATGCCCTCCTTGGTGTAGGGGAACCTGCCTGTCCTCAAGGGAACTGTGCCTAACTAAAAACCACCATGAGTGCTCTGTGGGCTGCAAGTTGGAGTGGGGAGTGGCAATGAAAAACAACGAGTTCATTTTTTGGGGGTGGCTAAAGTGTGGCTAAATGGTAAACTAACTTGAGTAGTTCAGTTTTGGAAACTTATCATCACACACTGGACCCTAAGGCTGATACCTCTGGTATCAGTAAGAAGACTGTGCTGAGGAACTTTAAGGGTAAGTTTGGCCACTGGAAATTTTTAAACATCAAAAAATGAAGGAGGCATCACTACACCAATGCAAAAAAAATTGCTACTAGTCGCTTCAGTTTGAAAATTGTCCAGAGCTGACAACACACATGTTGAAAGAATAATGCATGATCTCAGCTCTAAAAAATAAAGAGATTTTTTAAATGCCTAAAATTAGGCTGCCCAGAGTAGTCTCTGGGATCCTGTGCACAAAACCTTCCATAGTGCTATGTCCCCTTGGCCTTTTGTGTATCTCTCATTTCTGGGCTTTTTCTGATCTTAATTAAAGAGAAATAATGATACAAGGTATCTTCTTTCATGAACCCCAGAAGGGAAATGAGAATTATAAAATGCAAAGGAAAACTTGAGGCTCAAGGAAGTAGGGGTTATGAATTACAGGAAATATACTATTATATTAAACATTCTTTTAAAGCAGCATGGTTTGTTTCTTATCAAAGGCTTGCTTTTAGCTCCTAGTCCACAAACTACCTTTTGAAATGGATGCCAGGACTCTCCGTTCCTTTTGAGTTTGTTTGGTTTTTACAGGGGTGAGTGATTAATGTTAGAAAACAGAAAAAAATACTTTCCCTTAGAGCATGCCAAAAAAGGTAGCTGAATACTAGCACTCTATGGGCAAAACTATGTACTGACTACATTTCAGGCTGACCCATTGACTGCAGGAAGAGCTGGAATGAGCACAACTCAAAAGTTGGCTCCATCTAATGTATGAAGAGAAGTTATTTTGGTTTGTGCCTATTCCTGTAAAAAGTGTGAATTACAAGAACCTGTATGAATTAGGTTTAGAATAATTTACTTTTTTTGTTGATATTTTTGACTGAAACAGGCCTTATTTAATTAAGAAGAGCCTTTAAACAAGAGGGACCCACAGTTCAAGCCTTTTGTCAGTGGTGTAGAAACCAGACTTTCATAAAAGTGATTCAGTCAGGCTTTTTGGGTTTTTTTTGTGAAACAGGTTGACAGTTCTTGATAAGAGATAGTCTTGCAAAATTTGATGATATTGCAAAGTATTGTAGTAATTTAAAAAACATAGCTTAGGAAACACACACAAAAAATTGTATTAAATCATGAGGTCAGTTTCTTTGACCATCTGAAACGCAGTTGATGCTGGTATCACAGTCTGTGATCAGCTTGGGAGAGAAGCTTTTTTCCAGGTGGGTCTTGCTATAGAGTTGGGCCATATTCTTTCTCAGCCCTTTTGATCTAGAAATCTCCCTGCAATATGGAAAAATTAAGAAATTTCTAGGTGTTCTGCATTTTCAGTTGGGTCAGAAATACTGCCCGAGAATCATTCTAGTGGCATTTTGAGATCTGAGATCTAAGGAAGCGAAGAAGTAGAGAAATTAAAACTAAACAAAAAGCAAGAGAAGGCTGAACATAATTTAGATAGTAAAGAGTAAAAACCATAAACCAGCACAAGTTGAGAATAACAATATTTACCTTTTATTTTAAATTAAATATCAATTATGTCTGCAAAGTAAAGTTGATTCTTATTATATCCACAAGATGGCTGAGGTGGAAAGGTACCTTTTGAGGTCAGCAGTTCCAACATCCCTGCTCCAGCAGGGTCACCCAGAGCTAACTGCCCAGGACCATGGCCAGACAGCTTCTGAATATCTCCAAGGATATTCACAGCCTCTCCAAGGCAACCTGATCATTTGCTCATGAAAACAAATGAATGAAAATAAATTGATTAAAAGAAAGACTTTGTTCTTAGTTCCTACCTGGACCTACAAAACCACATCTCACTTGCCTGCTTCTTGCCCTCTACCTCTTCTTCACTCTTGATTGATACTGATGTCTTAATGGTGCCAAGACACAGGAAAAACTGTTTTAGTTAGCTTCACATTTAGTATAAAGATATTTGTTTCTTAGAGGGACAACATTGGCTCCCACCACACAAAATAACAATCTGTGCCTCTGGAGTCACAAATACAGCTCCAGGGCATCGTGTGTGTCTCTGATGGAATCCAGAGCAGCTGGATCAATGCATAACAGTGAAACCTGAGGAGGACAATCCCAATTCTCCCCATTTCTATGCCCCTATGCAGATCTATTGTGGAACAATTATTTTTTAAAAACCCAACAATACAGCATAACAAAAACAAAACAAAAAAACCCCAAAAAGAACCCCAAAACCAAAACCAGCCTTGAAGTTGGTACCAAATAAATAATAAAAATATTTTGCTCTCTAGGCTCCCTCTCCTGGCTCTGGACTAGTAGTTTTCTGCTGGTACTGGAATACTATAACTTCTGTTAACTGAATGATGAATTCAGCGCACAAAAATAAAAATATGAAATATTGGGTAAATAGGAGAAATCCCATTTTAGCCCTACAAAAGATCAGAACCTGATAACCCAGGAAAAGTCTGGTATTTTTTATGTGTCATGTTAAAAGCAATTTAAAAAGGACAGGAGTGTTCTCTTAGTTATTAGAAAATGTACAATATGCTGTATGTTAGATATGATGAATGTCTTAGCTGTAATGCATTAGATCCTGTAAATTAATAAACCAATATCCCTCTACAGCTCCTCTGATTCAGTTGTCATTAATGTCATTCTGTCATTGGGACAGAAATATTTCTGTATCTTAAATATGGCTTTTCCCACAGTGACTTCAGTAGACCATAACAAACCATCTTGAAGCCTAGAAGATGTAAATCTGTTCTTTGAATTTGGAAAGAAATTTATTTTGATTGAAAAACATAATAATAACTAAGACACTAGTCAAATCAAAGAGGGAATGGCCCAGAGCCACAGCAGAGCAAAGGTGTGTATTTGTCTTAGCTGTACCAATACATTTTGTTTCTCTGGTCATAAAAAAACCTACACAGAAAAAAGGTGGTTGCTTGAGGAAAAATTAAGTTCTGGGTGAGGCACTCTTCCTCACTCCCAAAGTTCTTCATATATGTACAGAAGAGCTAGAGACTTCATTTTTTTCCACTTAACATGGCAGCTAAAAGATCAAGCTTGCAGGTTCTTTTTCCTCAGAAACTCCTTCACAGATTTGATAAATCTTAAAGTATATTAGAAAGTGCCTTAAAAATAATTTTAAAAAGCATCTTATACTGTAGGAATATTTACAGTTAATTGCTGGCCAGGTTTTCTGGAATGCTGGGTGATTACCTCTCCCACAGGAGTCTGTAGGAGCTGTATGTAGCCAGCTCTGAAAATCTGGTCAGAATTCTTTCTGCCAGACATCATGTACCAGATCCACTCTTTTTCTCTGTAATACTAGAGCCCAAAAAATCATGCTGAGGGATTGAAATGGCTGATGTTTGTTGGCTTGTTTTGGCCTCCCTGCTCATTGAATCCATCTTTCTAGCTTGATGGAGAACTTTTGTCCTCACTGGAATTGCCAAGAAGTTACAAAGAGCCCATCACCTCACTTCCAGGCTGCTGGGCTCCCAGTGGGATAAACTGAAACCCATATTGTTGTTTCAGTGGGGGGAACAGGGACACAATGACTGCTATAAAAGACATTGATTTAAAATAAAAGAAAAGAGGGAACCCCTCCTTGCAGAGAACCATGAAATATCGACTGAAAGGGATCCTTTTCACCGCAGATTCCCTCTGCATTGCCTGATTTGCTTGATATTAACAGAGAACAAAGTGTTCTTGACTCAAATGAGTTTCAGTTTAAGCAGTACATCTACCTATCTTTTACCCTTCCCTTCAACCTGTATTTTCCACTGCTGCAATCAGCTCTAGATGAATATGTCTGTCATAACACATAACCAGGTTGTAATAATATATTGTTTATTTCTGCATTGCAACAGCTCTGAAAAAAAGTTATAAAATTCCTATGAAATCTAACTTTACTTTCTTAGGAACTCTGTTGTTTCATAAACAGTTGTACTACAACTCAGGGACAGTATGAAAACTCAGGTCAGACTCACGGTGTGTCCAGCTTGGAGAACTCTGAGAACTGCTGCTGCAGCAATTCACACAAGTGCTCTGGCCTCAAGAGCAGGTTTAAAGGTAGAAAAGTATCTGTTTTGCAAGCTATCACTAAATTTAGTAGTTTAAGAACCTTCCCAACTATGCATTGCTTGTCACTGCCAAAAACTACGTATACAGGGAGGTTTTGTCTTGATTTCCTTAGCCCTGAGATAGGAAGTTTGTACACTCTTATAAGAGGATTGGGTTGTATAGCTACAAATGTTAATGAACAAACAACTAATGAGCAAACCTTTTGTAAAATCCAACTGTAGCAGTCCTGCAACTACCTCCTGCAATGTTGAATTCCAGTCTGGCTATAACACTGCTTCGTTTTCTTTGTCAGAAATGCACTTCAAATTTTTCATATTTTTGGTGTAGCGTTGCACAGGACATTAGATCCTATCTCAGAGGAATCTCTGAAAACTTTTAATATTTCAGTCAGGTGCCTCCCAAAGTTTTGTGTTCTTTGGGATTAAAATCATATTCAACTTTAAAACTCACTATGTGTCTGAGAATAGTTGCCCTCTGTTATGCATCTTTTCACTCTGTACTAGAGGACTGTAAAGGTAAATTGATACACAAAGGACACCTTACCAGAACTGATCACATCTTTGCCAGTTTTTTGCCTCTGTCTTGGACAACAGGCAAGTTTTATTACAACTTGTAACAATGGGGTAAGATAGTATTGCATTTAATACTCATTCACACCCAAATTATGATGGTTAACATTAGTTGCTGACAAATAATGGAAATGCATTTTATTGTAATTCTGTGTATTCCTTTGCAAAGGCATAATCAGACATAAGGTGCTTGATTAACTATGACTTCTCATATGGTCAGCAATGGTACAAGAATTCAATTGAGAATTTGCATTTGTGATTTCAACTCCTCATAACATTTATTTTTATCTTTTATCTTTTATCTTTCAAAAGGATTTGATAAGATATGAAAAGTAAATAACATAAGCTTTTTACTCTCACTGCCTGTGTCAGAGTACCTGCATCACACTACCTGTGCTGAACGTAATGCCTTGTTTTTGACAATACTGTAATTTTCCCTAAAAATTCTATTTTTTATTTAGATACATCAAGAGATGGAGATTTGAACAAAATGCACCCATGCTCCCATGGACGGTGGCATGGAGTCTTTAATCTAACCAGCACTCCTAAAGCTCTCTGTCTGCATTAATGACATTAGGGAACTAAAGGTTTTGTTTCTTTATGCTACTCATAACTTTTTGGCCTTTTTTTTTTTTTTTTTTTTTTTTTTTTTTTTTTTTTACTTTTTTTTTCTTTTTCATCCATTTCCTTTCAAGACTGCTTGACCAAGATCAACCAGCTAGATAAATCCCAGCTCTACACAACAGATGATCAATTTTTTAAAGATCAGGAAAATGTCACTTAGAGGAAAATGAGCACATGACAATTCTGACATCTTCATTTATGATTCAGTTCACCATCAGGCTACTGAGTGTGTTGTACAAACCTGCAAAATGTCAGGGCAGGAAAAAAGATGAATTATCTGTTTTTAGTTTTTTAGATTTAATTTTTTGATTAAGTATATTTACCAATATTTTCTGAATTGTGTTATTATTACAAGAGGGCAGAATAAAGGAATGGGTACAGTGAAAGAATGAAGTAATTATCTGATTTTTAGATTCAGGCATCTACCATCCACTCAGACAGATACCCAGATGACATCAGCTGCATCTGCAATTTTCTACAGATAAATGGTGACCATAAAGATAACATTCTGTTTGTAATAACAGAAATAGCAATGAGATATTATTAAACTGGTCTGTAAAAGAACTTCAGCAAGGTCATTTTATAGCACTCAGTAGTAGCTCCATCCCTTGAAAATTTCCTAGCTAATATCTATTGAACTAAATAAAGGATGAATTAGACTCATTAAAGATAATTGTTGAGAAAATGGGTCTTATCAGATACCTTAAATATTTCACAATGCTTTCCTTTTTTTTTCCCCTTTCTCTCTTTCTTTCCTTCCTTTACTTTTCTCTTTCTCATTCTTTCTCTCTTTTTATCTCCCTTCCCCCTGATTTTCTATTAAACTGTAAAAACTCAGCTGAAAAAAAAAAAAGAAAAAAAGAAAGAGGAAAAAGGAAAACAATGAAGACAGGAACTACAGACAGGTGGGATCTACAGAAGGTTTTATGAATACTCTAGGGAAATTCATTATTATTTTTTTTAATAGATAAAAACTTACTTGGAAATTATCCACTGAATGAATTATCTAAGTGCATGAGTCTTAAGACTTTGGATGCTAAATTTTGTCTGGAAAAGTTGATGCAATATGTGGTCCAGTTACAGTAAAGCAAAACTAACATCTGAATTTCACAGTTACTCTCCCAGCTTTTTGGTGTGGAAGTTAATTAACAAATATCCTATTTAATTTACTTTCAAGCATGTGAGCATTTGAACCTCTCCTCCTATTCACACAAAACTCCTGCTAATATAATACCTTTTCTTAAAAAATAGGGTAAGTATTATTTACTCAGAAAATCAACATGTGTTTCTAAAACCAATCTTATTCAAACACTTTGGGGATTCCTGTGAAAGTGTGCATTGTGACCTGGAGCAGAAAAAATGTCAGGATATATAGCCTTAAAACTAAATTAATGGAAAACTGCCTGTAAGAGGCACCTATGTTCCAAAATATAGATTCAAATATGGATATAATTATTTGTGACCAATCATAGAGACCTTGTGAGAGCAAAGGCAATTGCTAAAATGTTGGTTTAGGTTATGAAATGAATAGATGGGTTTAGATTTCAAACACAGTGCATTATATTCTGGGCTACCTCTGAGGGGGGGTGCCACACACTAATTTGAAATAATACAGGAGCTTGGTAAAGATTTAAATGACCTTCTGATTACATGATTGCAATCCAGATGGCCACAGAGCATTGCTCCTAGCAAGCTCTCAGAAGAAAGAGAACTTTCATAGGATTTCCTTGTAGAAAATTTTGGGTTAAGTAAAAAAAAAAACTGCCTGTCACGCCAACAGCTAGGGGGATTACTTCAGTTATTAGCAATCAACAATCCCCCTTTTTTTGGCTTTCTTCAAATGAGTGACTGAACTACATAATTCAAATGAGAGTATCCTCTTTAATCATGATGTTCTTGTAAGAAATAAATAGTAAAAAATTACCTAACTGGGAATTAGATGAAAAACTTCTGGCAGCTATTCTGCTATTCTGTCAAGCAATCCATTAAAGCATTTGTCTGACCTAATATTTGTTTTGTTGATATCACTCACCAAGCCTGTAACTTCAGATGCAGTCTGTAAGAGACAGCATGATACCTCAGCATAGCCTGCTTGGGTGAAAAAAACCCAAAACACCACCAACAAGAATAAATAATTTTAAGAGAGTGTAAGCTTCCACTCCTCTCTAAATAGTAATTTATTAAGTGCAATTATTCCACAATATAGGAACATTAGGCAGAGGTTCTCAAGGTTGTCCACAGATGAATGCTAATTTGGATGAAAGTAGGATGTGAATTAAGGGCAAAATTATTTTTCCTCATGTTCTTGACATTTGGACAGCAACGAGTTTAACTAGAACAACTTTGTATGCCCAGAAATAAGCTGATTGAACACAATAAAACTAAGAAAATACATTAACTCATATTTTACTTTATATATGGGTTAAATACTGTATTCATGTGGGTTGTGTAGCAGTTTCACTGATTAGCAATGTCTTCCTATCCATGACATCCCAGTTTCATGCTTGTACTGAACAAAGGTCACCAGACAGTCTTCTAGGCACAGAAGAGCTTTGTGCAGACAACCCCTGAGCAAACAAACAGAGGAGCCTTCTTCAAAAAACTCTTTTGAATGAGCCCTATCTGAAGATCTGGGCTCGAAGAACGAAGGAACCAAAACTTCCAGTCAGCTGCTTTTATCTACTTAAATGACAGCCACCATGCCAGGTGCCATTCATAGTGCCAGTAAAACTGGGACATCCCCTGCACACCATAAAGATGGAATTGGCTTTACCATCATATTGTGCCTTTGTACAAGGAGGTTCAGCCACAGCCATTTCATGTGACCTTGGAGGTACAATTATCTGCTGATTAATATATGGCAAAAGAGAAAGGAGCTCAGACTTCTAAAACTCCCTCTGGGAAAGCTGTGTGTGACATGAACACTTACAGCCCAAGAAATCTGAGAGGCAAACATCAGTGTCTCGTTTGTGCTGGACTCTATTATACTCTCTACTGGTATCAGAGGATCTCAAACACAAATGCATATCAGACTTGCACTTTCTTTTGCACCCCTCAGCACAATTTGCCCTAGTTCCTCTTTGGATCTTATTTGCCCTACTCCTTTTGGGCTACTTTTTTCCTTCTGTCTCTCAGGAACCTGGATTAGTCTGTCAGGACAAATCTAATCTTGTGACACTTTGCTATGATTGGTTTGGCAAAGTACAAACCATTCCTGAGGCGTGCAATCTTGGTTAATAAAACCCTCTCTGTTTTCCACAGACTGGCCAAAGGAAAGTAAGAACCAGCCAGCCTGTAGAGCCAGCAGAAGAAAGCAAGAATGGCTAAGGATTTTCTGTGACATGTGGTATACCTGCAGCAACTCATCTGTGGCATCATGGTCAGAAGTCTACCCATTTGCATTTACCCATGCCAGTGTTTTGGGGTTTTTTTGGTTTTTTTTTTTTTTTTGATCTGCGCTCACACCTTCACTTTAAAAACAGACACGAAAGCATCTACCTGTAGTTTCTGCTAACATGATAATATATTTTATTGGGGTAAAAAAATATCTGTTTATACTACTAGACCGTGTTCACCTGAGGTTTTCACTCACAGAAGACTTCATACAAGTGCTGTGAGGAGGAAGAGGACAGCAACATATGGAATAAATCAATGTCAAGTCTAAAGACTGCTCTTTTAAAACTTCTCTATATGCATGAGAGCATTTATTGTGCTATATAAAGCAGCCTTTTTCCTATGCTCTCATCCCCTTAAGGGTTAAGTAATTTCCTCAAGGACTGCCAGGAAGATGCTTCCTTCCTTTTACAGCTGAACCCTCTATCAAGGGTAGCCTTGCTCTGGGAGAGTGTTGCTATAAGTTCATCCAGTCAGCATCTTATACCCTTTCCTGTTCTGCCTAAACCTACTTCTCTTTCACAGACATCATAAGCAGAGTCCTATAAGAAAATGATCTCCTATGGCAGAAGGGTCAGCATTGGGCTTCTGCACAGCAGTAGACAGATAAGTGTGTTATCTTTTATAGTATTCAACAATTTTCTGCTAATCAGGAGCATAGAAAAAACTTTGGAACACCTTGGCTAGACAACCCCTATTTCAAGCAAAACCCATTGACCAAACAAATCTATCCAACCTGCCAGATACTTGAAAGATCTGAAATTCAGAGACTGAATTTCTGAATTTCCGATCATCAGGAACCCACTTCCTTCCCTTCAAAATCGAACTAAGTTCACAAGAAGAATTTCCTTCCCTTCTAGTGTGACTCCCTATCCTCTAAGGCAAAGCCTTTTTATAGCAGCAGCTGCAATTGCATCCAGCTGCTCAGCTTCCTGCCCCTCCTAGGGGCTGCTTAACTCATTCTCTGCCTCTCGGTGTGCATGGGATGCACACAGCTCTGGATGGCTACCTGAGCCTTCACAAACTCACACTGCACCAGCACTTCATCACCTCCTAGCTAAAGACTTGTATCCCCTTGTAATTCCACTTGCTTAATTAACCAAGGGTTGAAGTTATGCCCTGCTTTTGGGGAGAAAAGGCATCAATAACTGAGGCTTTGACTACGTAATGATGCTTTTAGGAAAGGTGCTTGCACCTGGCTGAAATGCTCTGATACCTCCCAGAATGTTTCTGTGAGGCTGGGACTCCAGAGCCACCCAGCAGGGTCACTTCAGCTCAGTCAAATCACTGACATGCACATGCATGCTCTTGTATACATTATTCTTCAATATATCATCCAAGGAACGGAATACCTTCAAATTTGTTATTAGATGTCATTAAAACAAACCCAAGCTGTGGAAAGACTGATATTTTCAAGAGAAACTGTTTATAAATTGTCTAGAGTATATATATGAGAAATGTCTTCACTCATACAAAAAAATGTGTAAATGTGTACCCCTTATTTTTTCAATTTTTCACCCTCTGGTTCTGCCTAATTTTCCAAAGCCACCAGCTCCCTTTTGGGCAGAAAAATACTGGACATTTCAATCTGGTGATCGGTTTAATTTCAAATGCATAATTAACTGGGAAAAATAACATAAAATAAAGAATTTTTTTAAAAAAGAGGAGTAAGTGAGGAGCAAAACTATAAAGGTTTCAGTAAGAAAAAAGCCAACAACTGTCTTATCCTCACACTCATACCTCTGATCCTGATTATGGAAATGGTCGTGCATCTGATAATTCCTATGAGTGTGAATAGTGTGGACTCTCCCACATAGGGCCCTTTGCAATTCCAGGAAGCCTGGGATAATTTGTCACCCTAATATCTCCAGAAATCTGGCCTTGATTGTTTGCAAAATGAGTGAGTATCTTAAGGCATGTAACTCATATTTATAAGAAGTTTTTGTTTGAAGACACAAGCTCTTAAAAGGACCTAGTAAATATTAACTAGTGTATAATAAACCCAAATCTGAATTTCTTTTGAGACACTGAAACCTATACTTTATTGCCCCTAAAAGGGGGGGAAAAAAAGGCTAAAAATAACACTTAATTATCTGCTGGTTATTTCCAGACACACAAAGTGCTGAGGTTTTGTCCTTGTTAAGAAGATTATCTTCGCTTTTTCCTCTGGAATGCATGTAAAACAGCTCTTGCCTTGCTGCAAGCTTTAGGAAAAAAGCTCTCTGCTAAATTACCTGTTGTCTGGGGACTTACATTTTGCAATAAGCTGCTGAAATTGCATTTTAATAAGGAGTCTTGACCTGTGCTGTGTATTTGCCTTCGAGGCTCTGCAAGCCATTTTTCTTACGAAGGTCCTGACCTGAGAAGCTCAACCTGGATAACCACAGCCAGAGGGGGATAAAATGCAACACCTAGGAGATTTCAGTAAACAGTAAAACCATTCCAACTTAATCTGTGCTAAAATGCTTGGAATGTGAGAGCCACCGATGATGCCTCTTGTCTGTGTGTTTGACTGAATCCTTTTTTTTTCTGGAGGAAAGCAGAGCCTGGGAACTAGGCCAAATGCCTGTCACTTACCTTAAATTGATCAGCCACTTTAAGATTAAAAACACTGAAAACAGCAACACCATGAACACAAGGCTTCCCTCACATTAAATGCAAAATGCAACATTGGGCTTCATGTGATCTTTTTTTCCATTTTGCCCAGTGTACACTTTTTTTTTCATTTCTGCTCAAAGGTAGAAGCCAATAGATACAGCATCTTGGCCACATATTCATCAAGGTTTATAAAAAGAAACGTATGGTTATTTAGGAGCTGGCACAAAAGCACGTTGTTTCTGGAGAAGAAATATAGTTTTGAAATGGTCTGAAACATTGGGTGCTTATTTCAAGCAAAAGGTATATCCTTTCTTTATCTGTTGTATTTAGAGTAGTATTGGAGAATGTGCTTGTCATAATTAGTACGTAAATTTCTCTGTGGTTTTTTGTACTTTAAATACATAGGCAAATCAGAATTATTCCATGGTGTGATAAAGGTAAGAGTAGAGATTAAATAATGGAGCAAAGTCATAATTCATTGAAACAGGTACATCTACATGAAAAGAGGGTTTTTCTTTGTCTTCCCTTGAAAAGCTGATTAAAAGTACAGTACCAGAATTATATTTGACAGGAAAACATCAGTCTGGATCCATACTCAAATATGGGTATGCCCAGACCATGATACTGGCAAAACCGAGTAAAAATGGTACTTTGGCTTCTAGATTCATTACCACTTCCTCAATCTAAACAAGCAAATCAAAGGTGACCCATTTATTGTGTCTATATTTGGATTTTTCCTTGTATGAAGACAGCTAGAAATACTTTCTCTCCAACACATGTTGGCAGAAGTGCCAACATGAAACCTGGTGCCCTGTAATTTCAGCTGTTCTCAGTGCTGCATGACTTAGTTCAATTATTTAAACAGTGTCTCTCCAATATTTTTTGACACAGATATAAAAAAAATCACCATCATGTAACATAGCAGTTATTCATGAAACACCCCAGTGCTGTTGCTCTGTGTCTGCAGTCAGTCCTGTGGGAGTGGCAGTGAGTTTGTGCTGGGTGGACTCTGGTGTCCACGCAAGCTCTGCAGGGACCACCCTGAGTGTTCTCTCAGAGGCCCAGGATGAAGGCAAAGGGGAGTGTGCTCCTGCTCTGCTGCTGCTGCTGTGTGCCTGCCAGCAGCTGGATTTTCTCCCTTCTCTCTTGGGAGAGACATTTGTAATCTTTTTCTTCTCACTGTAAGATCAGATCAAGCAGAAAAGACACATGGCTTTCTGGCTGTGCATGTCTTAGAAGCTGTAAGATGCTGGCCCTCCAGTGAGTTGGCTTAATTAGGGGGAGGTCAGCCAGTGAAAGAAGGCCAAAAGTAAAACAGAATAATATGCTGCCTTGGAGGCAGAGTAGATGGGTTAAAAGAAGAAAAGCTCATGTTTGATATACAAAATGCTCAGCAGGGTCTGATTTTAGGTTTGAGTCTATGTACTTCTGCATCTTCAGCAACATTTGGAGTCACCAAGCAGTACTGCCACGGCACAGGATGACAGCCAGCTCTGAGCTAAGGCCTGGGAAACAGAACTCCTAACTGGACCATCATTTGGAAGCAGGAGGAGCAGAGACATCTCTCTGTACCTTGAGGAGTTACATTGATGCCTTCTTGTTTTTCAGGATTAGGGTCCCTACAGGAAAGAAGCAGAAAGAAGCAGAAAGCAGCCCTGGCTTCAATGAATTTAAAAGAAAAATCTAATAGTGTAATTCCTTCACCAAGACAATCTATAAACCCACTTGTGGATTTATAGGCTGCATAGAATGTCACTAGTGAGCAAGTTTTGCCTGAAAGATGCAAGGCAATGAAGAATATATAACTCAGCCCTAGTGTGTGGAGATCCCTCAGAAAAAACATCAGGACATTGGGTTAATCAATGGTCTCACTAAACCCATGACCAAAGCTAAATGACAATGGAAAATAAGAGAACAATGGGTGACTACGGGTAGATACGGTTCATGGGACTGTTGCTTTTGGAAATCTGTGCTTTGGAGAATTTTTCAGCCACATGATGTCTTTTCATCACAGATTTTCTGCTAAGGCTAGTTGAAGACACTCAGGCTTGGTATTTAAAATGCTCTTGGACATTGAGATGTCTGATGAAATTATGTCCTTTGAGTTCCTCTTGTTTGTTTTAGATCTGCTGTCTGGTGATTTCTTATTTTTGACATAGGTGTAAATGAGCATGTCAGTCCTTTCCTTTCACTACCCTCCTACTCTGTCCTCCATAAATCATTCTTTACTAGATCTAAAAGCCCAAATGTGTGCAATCTCTCCATGTTTAGATGCCTTTCTCTACCTCTGATTTTCAGTGTTGTATCCCTGTGCCTCTTCTAGTTCTTTCATAAAAGTTTAGAAAAGGCTTTCCAGAAGGATAATAATACTCAGTTTTTTGTCCACAAACTCATCATATATTAGCATAATTGTTTCCCCACTTATTATTGCTTTATTTACCAGCATGTATTTTCTTTTTTTGATCAATCTTAGGCGTGGAACCAATGCTTTCAGGGAACTAACCAAAAGGGACTCAAGTTTTCTCTTTACAGTGTGATTTTTAGTGCAGTTACTTTATCTAGTGGTATCATGACAGCCTTCTTTGTTCCTCTTAGTAATATAACTCTCTAGAGGCTCTGGATGTAGTAAAGACTGAATGTTCACTCAAACTTCTGTCCCCTGATTGCTAACTACTTTTTGATTCATGACCTTCTTCCAATGACATTCGTAAAAATTTCCTTCTAGGAGCATTGTCAAAAAATATTTGGAAATCCACTGAAGCCACGTCAACCACCAATTCTTTTCTAACATGGAGTCCTGCAGAAATCTTCAATGGCCTGGAGAGGTGGGATTTTCCCACAAAAGTTGTGTTAAAGCCTCTTCTAATCTCTTCTAATATAATTCAACACAACGATTTTATATTTTTATACCCCTTTTCTGGTAAAGAAGAAAGAGGTGTTAGAATCTTTACTAAAACCCCTTTAAAAATTGCAGTATATTGGCCAGCTTTAGTTCCTTTAATTTAGTTTGGTATTAGTGGAACTTAAGTGATGACATGGCTAAATAGCACATCAAATCTGCCAGTTCAGCAACTTCAAATCTGAGTTCCTTTAGAACATCTGGTTCTGGTGATTTGTTCCTGTTTATTGGATAGATTTGTTTGAAACCTCTTCTGCTGACACGTCAATTTGATACAGTCCCTCAAGCTCTTCTGAAGAAAGGCTGTGTGGATTCTCCCTAAGGCTCTTTGTGATGAATATCAATACAATAACTCATTTAGCAATTTTGCCATGACTGTATCATTCTGCAGTTCTTCTTTTAAATTCTAATCACCTATTTGGCAGAGTCTGACAGTCTTTGACAGTGTTCTTTGACAGTCTGCTTCTGGTATGTTTGAAAAAGTTTTTATTAGCCATTATTATCTGCTAAACTAATTCCACAGAACAGGGATATTACCAGACTATTACCTGTCCTGTTTTATTATGGATTTACAGTTAACTGCCTAAATGTTATATTTTCTAAGACTTTCTTTACCAAAACACAACTTCTGCTTTTTAAGGGAAAACCACTCTCTTTAAAGTTATGAAATTCTCCTCTAGAGTTTAAACATGATTTTGGGGGGAGAGTCTGTTGGGTTTTTAAAAGTCTCTTGGGATTGAAAACAATGTGCATGGCATGTGCAAGCATTTTAGATTATGGTTTTAACTTTATATTTAAAAGTGCTCTCAATTTAATGAAATTAAATGATACTGAAGAGGTTAACATGTTTTGACTCTTGCTGTAAGAAGCATCCTTAACTAAAGAACGTTGTTACCCCTCCTACCCGGTGGATTCTTCACTCGTTTTCTTTGCACAGCTCAGCAATACATCAAGAGCTGCCTTTTCTTTTATGAATTGCTAACTAGTTGATCTAGGAGGGTAAAAAACCATTCAGACTCTGCACTGCAACCTTCTGAGATCTTTACTCAGTCTACATGTCCATAAATGAACTCTCTAGTTATTACTGTGGTTTTTGCCCCACTGTCTCCCTTGGCATGTCACAGTCATCGTCACTCTCTGAGCTGGATGACTGGTGGGATAGCCCTGATGTTACACTCAGTATTTCATTGCCTCATCACTTTCACCAATTTCTGTCTACTACCACCAATTTTAGTGTCTTCATTTATAATCTAGTACTCCAGTTCACCCAGATATTTTTAGATTTCAAAGAAGCATATATGTTGAAATCCATATAAGTTTCTTGTCAGCCCACTTGTCTGTTTTTACATCCTCTGCTTAAACAAAACTTGTACCTGATCTTCCTTGTTTCCTTTTTTAGTTGTATCAACTTCTATTCTATCTTTTAGTCAAGGATACAGCATTTTATAACTTCTTATTTGGCAGATGCAGCATTCCAAAATCTTCACCTGCCAGCTTTCCTTCAAACTTAAAAAAAAATTCCATTTGAACTTTTCTATTCTTAGTGTCAGCAGCTTGACTCCATTTTGGTTTACATGAAGTTCTTCCTTCCTGCTCTATTTATTAAAATTTTTTTCCCTCATAAATCAATCCCTTCTTCCCTTTATTACATTCACTGCCATGCTCTGTAACTTAGTTTTTTATTTTTCCTGGTTTCATGGATGGTGAGATAAATCTATTGCCGCAATTCCCAGCACCTCAGGGGGAAGGCTCAAGAGCTGCTTTCCAGATACTGTAAGGTGTGAAATTAGTTAAGACCTGTATTTGAAATATGTGGATTTTTTTCATCTATGATGTTCAACTGCTAGGCTTAAAAACCTACTAAAACCTAACAGACTAGAGTTTAAACACTGCAATTATTTTTTCACTAAGCTAAATTATCCATATCTCAAAATCTGACCAAGATCAGAGATTACAAACTCTCCCTGAAATTAAATGTTAAAAGACAAATACTTCTAAAGACGGGCTAAGGTGTAGAATTAAAATTTGGTTTTGTAGGTTTTAAAATTTGTTAAACTCCAATATTGAATTCAGTCTAAATAACTTCCTAAATTGTTTCCCTAAATTTTAAAAGCAGAGGTCACTGTGAGATTTATTTGGGAAAGTCTAGATTCTGGGTAGCTAAAGTGTAAGTTCACCTAGTTCACTTCCCTTAGGAAGTTTAAACTGAAAATAATTGCATCCATGAACAGGGAACACTGTGTAGGTGAATATACAAACATAATGTCCCTGTGGAGTTTTGCCTTTCCCCCTTGCACTATTAAGAAAGGACTAATGTTAGTTAGGTACCTGAAATTTAATAGGAATATCCCGTATGTCTCTTGAGCCTTTGACATCCTTTCTTTTAGGCTCCAAAGTGACTGACTTGCTTTTGAAAATGTTACTCAGAGGTAATTTTTTGCTTAAATGATACTATCTTATTTTAAAAAGCAACAAACTGACCTCAGAGTTGTAATTCTGAGATGTAAGCAGGAATACAAGGAATACAGGGGCTCAATAAAAGCAAAAGACCTGGAGATTCCAGGAAAATGAAGAAATAGCTCTTTCATCTTCTGACCACATCAGTTTTCTATCAGTAACTTCAATTGTTAGTGACTGTCAAGGACCCCGTGAATCATTCTTTGCAATAGGTTCTATCTCCAGGAAGTCACCTTCAAAGAAGGAATCATAAAAATGATTGGAAAAACATTCTTTGCTCAAATAGGGAACATACACCTGCTGAAACAAAACTCCAAAAGAAATAAAGCACGGCTTCAGTTAACATACCAGAAAGGTAAGCAGGAACTGCTCAGAATTCATTGCAGTGCTTCATACCTGAAGAGCACAAAATATGTTAAATACTGCACAGCACAGTTTGTCTGCTGTCTGTGGTATACAAAGGACAAATGGCTGTCAGAAGTTTTGAAGTTCTGACTTAAAAAGCAAGCACTATAAATAAGAGACCTTTTAAAAACTAATTTAAAAATGTAACATTTTAAAGCTCAGATTAAAAGAAGGAAAACATAAGGAAAGGAAAAAGAGAACCAACATTGTTTCTATAGCTCTTAATGTAGAGTAAAGTAGCCAATGACGGCCAATTTCTGGATCATTTTCCATGAGGAAAAGTGAATGTCTGTGGGTTCTGGACTGGACTTTTGGGATCCAACCTTAGACTTAAGGTAAGAGACCAGGCTAAACTTCCTGTCCCAGAAAGACCTAGGAATCTTTAGAGGGCAATTTAGATCTTAGATGAGCAGAACTTTGTCCAGAAGTTAGAACCAAGATTAAACAAGGGTAATTAAGTTGTAGTTCAGTTATTTCAGTTATGTCAAAAGTTGGATATTTTGAATATGTGCCTAGTATCTTACAGAAATGTCCATCCACATGGCTAATGTTAAGAAGAGAGTTCTTCATCAGTGCCCTTGTCCCTGTCTGCTGAGAGGCCTTTGGAAGAGATAGAGCTCAGCCCTGTATATCCTAACCTTCAGGGGATATTAGGCCCTGGGCCAGTGTCTTCCATTCTCATGAGTGGAAGCTGCTGTTCTTGTTGCCTTAGAAGTGAGAGAACTTTCCTTTCACAATTCTTCAAGCATCTTTGGCAGGCTGAATGCACTACAGCATTAGACGGTGGGATTCTTTTACCTTGAGAGATTTGTTTGATAACCCAGCCTGAGGTCAACAAGTATTTTTCTTGGGTCCTTTATGATACGATGCCCCTCTTCCTTTTCTCTCCCCTTCTGCTGTTCCTCTGCATACATTACTGTGCACATTTTAGGAAGTGACAAGGGCAAGATTTAATAGATAAACTTGTTTCAGCCTAGGTGAGGTGAGAGGCTGGTCATCAGAATCACAGAAAGACTTCTTGCCATAATATTAATAAGTATTTTAGTCTTCAAACAGCTTGCCAGTTCTTAGGTTCCAGTCTTTCAAAATATCATGGCAAGAAGCTTTAGCTGAGACTTTGAAAGGAATTCATACTCTAAATTCTTATGCTAATTTCATAGCCACTTGATACTTTTAACATTTATGATTTTTTATCTTTCTCCAAGATAGTTCTTTTTTTGAGAGTCATTCAACAAATGAAGATATGGAACAAAAAACCTGCCCACTTTTCTCATTTGTTCTATCAAAAATAACATGTATGAGGTTTCATGTTGTTATTTGACTGAGACTTCATTTGGAATCCTGCTTTTACTCTACTACAAATAGCCTCAAACACATTCTTGCTCAATTAGTCACAGATTTCTCTTCTTGTTTCTTCTTTTTTTCTAAATGCTTAAAATTACTATTAACATTCCAACCTTATTCCTTTTTGAAAAGTCAAAAAATACATCTAAAGTGGTAAAGGAAAGATCCAGAGTAATTCCTGATGACAAGATACTTTTCTTATCAGTAAAGTCTACACTTTACCCATAGGAAACAAGTGCTCAAACCATGTGTTTAATTGTGATGGTAGTCTACCATAGGCAGAAGCAAAGAGAACACTCATTATAAAACTTTTGTGTTTAAAACAATATTTTCCCTTGCATGGAAAGAAATCTGAAAAAAAAAGTTCTTTTTCAACCTTGGAAATGAAAGAGATGGTCCTATGTTAGAAACACTTAGTTGCAAAATTCCAGTAGCTGTCACCTTTGATATCACCCTGTGTAAGCTGTAGATAGGAAGGAAAGAAGAATGTGGGAAAGGAGTTTAGCAGGCTGCTGAGGCCTCTTTGCTTTTGTCCCTGTTCAAAGTTAGCTTTAAGAAAAGGAATGCCTTGTACCTGTCTTGAGAGGAAGATTGAGACAGATAAAATCAAATTTGTTATATACAAGAAATTCTTATTTTTCATTAAAGCCATCACGCTGGAGAGAGACTGATTTGCTTCCTATTTTGGTGAAACAGAACCAGGAAAATAAGGAAGGCGGGAAAGCTCTCTCAGCCCCCTTCAAAAACAAAACCCCTGAGCCAGGGTAAAGCTGGGGCTGTCCTGTGTTTTTCACAAATGTTGTTTTGCTGACATATGTCTAGCCTGCTCTGATTATGCCATGTTTCGCTGAATTAATCAGTTAGAATGACATGAATCATAATAAGAATTGACAGCCTACTCTGTTGTCTTTGTACAGACTTCAAAATTCAGCAATGAGCACCACTCAAAAGCAGTGGGTTTGAAATCGTGCAGATTTTGGATAGTCATGAACACGCACAATTGAACACACAGAATGAACTTTCAGAATGAATCTCAACAGTGAACCAGTTCTTCCCATTTCCCCAACGCTGAAGAGAGTTCTAGACACTCATGATGTGAATGTCATTCTCTAGGTCATTAAAGCCCTGAGCTACCAGTAATTCTCCACACTTAAACCTTCTTCAAAACATAGCCCTAGCAGAGGTCTCCCACACACCAGCCTACATAACCAACAGGAGAAAATTAATAGTGAACTGTAACAAAGTAAAGACTGCAGAATTAATGAGCTATGCTATTTAATTCTCCTTCTTTTGGTAATTCAGTGTTTGCTTACTTCACTTGCTTGTAATCCCCAGCATATACAAACACCTACTTCAGATTGCTGGCTGCTCTGGACAAAGACCTGGCTTTCTTCTCTCTAAATCCTTCAGTTATTGTTGGCACTTTTCAGTGACAGGAGTATTAAAAAATACATATTTCATTTATATTGTGATGAGCTCCTCCTCTCCTCTCTGAAATGCTGGGAAATGTGACTTGAAAATGCAGAGAAGCAACCTACACAGCTGCCTGGACTGTGCTTTGAAGGTTTCTGAGTGCACACAGGGTAGATGGATTTTTCTTTCAAAAATCCCAATGGTTCAAAATTTTAGAGAAACAAACATGCTTCTGCCCTTGCTATGTTTAAAACAGAAACCCTGCAGTATGACAGTCAAATCACAGAGGGAAGTGAAAGCACAAGGTCCATTGCTGCCTGGAACATTTTGCAAAAGCCCACAACGACCTACCTGCAGTATGATGACTCTGAGAGACTTAAGCTGGAAAAAGCTGTCAATGAAAAATACATAAAAGCAAGGAAGATGTATCTGTCAAGTAGATTTACTATGTTTAGTACCTCAAATAGGCAAGATTTGCTTGTATGGCTTATTGCTAGTCTGAGATGGAAAAGAACCATTAATAAGGCAGAAAGAAGTGCATATCAACAAAATGTTTTGTTAATGACATATCACTGGCAATACAATTACATGTATTGTTTTAGTACTTGATTAAATAAATGAACAATTATAACCATTTTGATCTGGCAAATTTTCTTGGTTACCAGTATCCCTTCAAAGTAACCCTGGCTGATAAAGTGGCAATAAAATGCTGCTGTTCAGGTATATCAGATTGCAATTGGTTATTAAAAAAGAAAATAAAATATTTGCAGTTGAGATTTGACATACAGTAGAATGAAGTTACAAAGGAGAGCAGGTCTGTTTGTTAGCAGCAGCTGCAGATATTAAATCAGCTGCTCCAATAAGAGCATAGCTCACAAAGCACTCCAGAAGGGCTCATTTTACTTCACCCAGTGGTTCTAACACAGAGAATTTGAACTAACTCCTTTAAAACCTTTGAGATCTTTCCATGGTGAGAGAAAGAAAGGAATGTGAAGTAGATCTGGGACCATAAAGATTTGGAGAAAAACCCTGTTTTAATAGAGTGTCCAATTAATACAAATATCATGATTTTTAGGCCTTGATTATTTTTCTTCACTCTTTTGGAAAACAATAGTTTCTCCACCAACCTAAACTGAACTACAGTGTATAATGTAAGAGGAAAAAACCCCAAACCTTTTGGATCATAGAATCACAGAATCATAGAATTGGCTGGGTTGGAAGGGACCTCAGAGATCATCAATTCCAACCCTTGATCCACTACTGCTGCAGTTACCAGACCATGGCACTGAGTGCCACATCCAGTCTCTTTTTAAATATCTCCAGGGATGGAGAATCCACCACTTCCTGGGGCAGCCCATTCCAGTGTCTGATCACCCTCTCAGTAAAGAAATTCTTTCTAATGTCCAACCTTTCTTTTAGTTAATCTGAAAAAGCAGACTAAAAATGTCAGTGTCTTGTTTTTATGCGGTTTGCATTTTCCATTAATTTGTGACAAAAATACAGATGGATGCCTAGACAAAGTTTGGCTATTTGATTTAAAGCCAAAGTGATATTTATGCAAGTAAGTGAAAACACACACTTTTTGCAAATAAGGACATGTAGTTTTTCAGTTTCTTTGTAGTAAGATCAATTCTTTCCACAGATCAGTTTTTTTCTATGGTGAATGTCTATTGACTGGAAGTAGAATTGCTCCAAGGATCAGTGAAGGACTATGGACTTTCTCCTCCAGCTTGCAGTTTTGAGTGTAGAACAGGGCAACACTGATGGAAAGTTATTGGTAGCTAATGAGCACAAAGCAGCAAAATGAAATACATGTGTCAGTTCAAGTGTCCACATCACAAAAACCAGAACTACCCCATATTTTTCTGGCAGTTCTTTCTGTGTCAAAACGCAAAAAAACAGACATGGAAATTGATCTGTGTTTACTCCTCAGAGCTACCCCTGCCATTCAGGCTTGAGGGATGTTAACAACATCACATGGAAAAATTTACTGACTCATGTAGTCAGTATAGGTATACATAGACATCAGCAGAGCTGAGTGAATACTGCAAGGAGTATTTGTGCAGAGCCCTTTACATTCTGAATACCTCTTTATTCATACAGCTACAAAGGTGCTTTTGCGGGTTTTATCTGTTTGGTTTTCTTCTGGGTAGATAGAGTGGGGTCAAAACAGCTAATCATCATAAGATAAAACTGCAAAAAATTAGGTGAGTTTCCTCTTGCTGAGCAGCAGCAATGAATCTGACCTCTCACTGATTCAATTTATCATGCCTAACTCCAGCCATTTCAGAGCTGTACCAGTCAGGCACCTAAATCTACAGTCAATGCAAAAACATGGGTAACTCCAGGAAGTGGTTTAGCTAATCTATCTTAAACAACTGTCTTAGGGGTCTTCCCTCCTTCCACTCACTGTAAAGAAAACATCACATAACTTTTGCATGACTAAATGTAAATGTGATGAATCCTGTCCACTTTGGCAAATGTACTCAATGTATTATCCTTCTAATTAAAAAAAAAACTTAGAAAATGGGGCTATTAATGTCCCCTGTTCTGTGAGTAGTGACAGCAGTTTTGTCATTTGGTAATTCATGACCATGCACCCATACAAAATGATGTTTTTTTAATCTACATCAATATTTATGCCAGAGAATCCCACCCTCTGAGAGGTTTAAGACACAGGATTGTCAGGATATGATCCACTGGCTTCTTAAAAGTATATATTCTTTCATAGCTGAGATATTACTCATAGCTATCACTTTCTGTAATATTATTCCATAATCCTCAAGTCCTATAGGAGGGGAAGGTTTAGCAGGTATAGCAGGAACCAGTCGTTTCTGCTATAGATGTGCTGCGACTCATACCAAGTGTTTTTACCAACTTTTTAATACATGAATGTAATTTTGTAGCTTCATCATGAACCAACAAAATTGTTATTCAGCTGTGGAAGATGGTGTTCCTTCTACATGAGGCTACAAGATTTTCAGTTCCCAGACTGACTTTTCAGTGCCTGGTTCTAAAAAGCTTCATTTTAACACATCAGTTGAGTAAAAGTAGAATTAATTTGGAACAAGCATGTGCACTTCCCTCAAATTGCTGAAGAGGAGCTCTAAGTAAAGAATGGAATAAATGTCTTCTCTCCTATTTCTCTTCCTAGAATAAATGAGTAGAAGGACAGGAATCTTTTCAGTTGTACACAACATAACCTTATATTCCATCTTTCCTAAGGAGGACTGAAGAGCTGCACAATTACAGGGGTGAATGAATCCTTTTAACAGGATTGCTTTTCAGCATATTACCACATGTTAAAGTTCTGATCTGTACTTACTCCAGCATTTTATTCTAAACAAAACACTCTGCCATTCTAGGTTTTACTTGGCTTCTTATGCTTTACTGCTAGAGGCTAGATGCTCTTCTACAATGAATTAGATGTCAGTATTTTTTCCTTATTTCTCAGTTCTTTGGGTTCTCAGAACGTCTTTTAGAAATGTTGAAGTGTCGCTTAGAAATGTTAGGAGGCCCTAAAAAGAAGGAGGAACCCAAGCTGAAGATATTGAAGAAGACAGAATAATGTTTGCAGCAATTTCATGCATGGGCTAATAAAAGTCATTAAAAAATGAGGACTGGAGCTAATGAAGGGTGTGGATCTAGATTAGAGAAATTCTGGCACTGCTCACAATCCAAGTGGCAGGCACAGAACTGGGATTTCTCAGGATGAATCCAACACAAATCATTAGGAAACAGAGTTTACCTCAGTTTCTTTTAAAAACCCTGGAGACAGTGGACAAACCATCAGGAGTCTTATGGGAGACATAAAACAGCCCTGAGCTTGCTACCTTACTACTGGTAAGAGACTGAGAAAATGTGGTAGATGCTTCAAGCTCAGCTTTTTTTCTGGCATCTGTATTAATGATGTACTGGAGAGACATGCACCCTACCCTGACTGAGTGAGGTAAAGATTACCAGGTGGAAAAGAAAAAGGCTCTGGAAGATCCTGTCTCCACACAGTGTATATTTTAAGTAACAATAAATCAACATATGTTTGATTTTATTTGATTGCTGTCCACACTTTCCCTTAATTCTAATCAGATAAGGCATAACCTCCTGTCAGCACTGGAATTATTATTATGTGAATAACTAACAACTGTTCACAGCCTGGATCACCTTTATGTAGCACTAATTTGCTACCTTTACATTTCTGTCTTAGTGAATCTGAGGATTCATAAAGCAATAATAAAATGTAACAGGATCCTAGAAAACTGCTTAAAATACTGTCTTTTCATATACAGCCAATTGGTTTCTTAGCAGTACTTTTGTAAGCAGAAGGCAAGTCCAATTTGAGCCATGAAAATGTCACCTTACCAATAAATACTGTCTTGGCATCCTCAGAAGACTCTTCTTTCCTCAGTGTAAATACAGATTCTCCATTTCTATGTTGTCAGTGTAATAATCCAAAATAAGAAATAAAAAGCAGAACTAATCAAAGTACCCAGAGTTACATGGGGAGGGGAAGACGGGAGAAGGAGGAAGCAAACAGAAGACCAGATTATGCAGGGGAAAACCTGAAGTCTTTGAAGTCTGCTTTCGGGATGAGGGGACCATTGACAGACGTGTAATTACAGACAGAAAATGGATAGATATGTGATTATAGACAGATGGTTAGCTCAGCAGGAGTTTTTGACAGCTGGGCTCCAGCACTTCTTGTAAGTCTTTATGACCTGATCTTTCTTCAGCACATAAATATTTATGTACTTACAGTTTTACGTATGATTTAGGTGTAAAACAAGTAATGGTTTTGCGAGATGCTGAACAGCCTTGCTCTTAAAATTAACCATGAAAACTTAGGCCAGATGGTTAAATTTCAGCAGCCCTGCTGACTTTATCTGTTTTCACCAATCTTTCTATTGGATTCACTCGCCAATATCTCAACTGTCATGGGTAGGTTTATTTAACATAATTTTGGCTATCAAAGCACCTTTGACTCCCTGGACAGGAGTGACAACCTTTGGAAGGAAATTCCTTCTATCTAGGATATCTCATGTGATGAAAAAAATCATGCTTGACAACTAGTTTGGATGAATTTTTAGTTTGGTTAATATTAAATGAACATTTGCCTAAATTGCATGCTCTGGGACATTAAAAAACAAAAACAAAACCAAAAACCAAAACCAAACCTTTGTGTTTCCAGTGAAATTCTCTAAGACAAAACTTGTACTATGGCTATATCCAGCAGAGGTTCTTAGAGCACTTCTATGTTCTTCAGTTTGTGTTCATGATGTAATTGCTCACAAAATCTGTATTAGGACAAGGCATAGACAGGGACCAGACCTAGACCTCCCTCTTCAGGCAAAAGACATCACCACGTTGGTAGAAGGGAAGTGACAGTTTGCTCTGATCAGGTTCCTAAACCACATAATCTGTGGTGACAGATACAGAGGCTATCTAAAAAATCCCATGAGACTGAAGTCAGCTCTTCCCATTCCCTCAGACTTAAAGTTTTTGAAACTCTCTTCTCACTCTTTCAGTGTTAATAAAAATTTCCTCAGCACAGGCAGGGGGATAGACCTCTTTGATTCATTCTCTAAGAACAGCAAGAAGTACCCTAGAAAGAGAGGCACTAGATAGAGACTTCTCTCACCCTTATTTCATTTTTTTTTTTTTTGCAAGTAGAACACTTACTGTCACATTTTTCATCTCAGTAGCCTGAGAACCTTGACAGATGTAAGAGTTAGTGTAGGTGTGACTGTGAGGTCTTTGGGTCTTGTCACTATGTCAGTTGTCTGATGTTTAGCTTAAAAAGATGCCTTCTGAATTTCCCTTCTCTCTCACTAGTTCCAGGTTATTCTTCCTGAAAATGTTTTGTCCTAAGGTAACTTCATATTTGTTAAAGAAACATAAAGCAAAAGCATCAAACATTTCAAGACAAATATCTGTAGCTGGCCTCCTGGTTTGTGCCCTCTTCTCACATTTATTGAACTGGCATTTAGCAACCAGTCCATTGTGTTCAGCTCCCAGTCAAGTCATGCAGTGTTACATCATGCTGTGGTTTCTTTATGGAGCTGAGTAGCAAATTTACCAGTGTGAATTTTGAAGCAGTAGCCACTTTTGCAAAGCTGACAAAACCACACACAGACAAAAAATAATTCCATACTTTCAATTTAAATGTATTTAAGCTTCTCTACATTGACTAAATGCTGGATATCCTTCAGCACTTGTCTTGCAAGCTCTGCTAAATGCAGTTGCCAGGTTTTAGAACAAGATATGTTTTCTACATAGAACTAGGACAGGAATAACTTGCAACACTGGATCTCTGTGCTTTAAACATGGTCTTACTTTTGAAATGAAGAGGTGTTTAGCCAGACATGACTGGTATTTGCTCTAATTATGACAAGCTTTGTTGTCACTGGTTTTGAAGGTCTGACATGAAACTAAATGTATCACATGATAAGGGCTGAAAGAGTAATAATATACCTTCAATCTTACTAATTGCTAGATGAATACAAGCTTTTTTAGTTCTAGCACACAGGTCTACATAAAACCCTGAGCTATACAACAAAAGCAAAGGCATTATTTTAACTTTCCTGAGCAACTTCACAATCATTCTAACTCCTGAGATACAGTCACACAGTGGTATTTTAAACCTGGAAAACTGTTAGTCTAGTGGAGACAATGAAGTTCTCTCCTGCAAGAACCTGAAGTTATAATTCACACTGCCTTCTCAGAGCATCTCAAAAGACTCTTTGTTATATACTGCTTTCTTCATTTAGGTTCATTGATGATGACCCTCTGAGACTGTATGATGTTACCTGCCACAGAGCAGGCTCCAAGCACAGTCCATGGCAATTTTTATTCATGTGTGTCTTCTGGAATTAAAGCAGAGGGGAGGACTCTGCAGTCTAGTTCCTATTGTTGGATTATGTACCTCCCAACCATGTGATCTCTTTATTCCTTATTCTTGGGTGACATTACACTGTGTAGCACAGATATGCAATTTACCATGTGTATTTAAAAGGCCTCAGAAAAGACAGAATTCCTCACCTGTACATTAACCAAAGCAGCTCTCATCCTATCATGCCAGTAGTGTTTCAGCAGGGTTGAAGCTAAAACACTGCAGAAGAACTGTGGTATTCAAAATTAGCAAAGACTGTGATTTAAAAAATTCAGAATTATATATAAAGAGTTTATGTGAGAAGGCTGGGAAGAGAAGATGCATTGGGTCCTATTGCTATCTTCATATATGGAACTGTTTGGTTTAATTCAGACTAACTGCACTCGTTGTCTATTTATGTTAATAGTTTACTAGGTATTTCTTTTGAAATGGCAACAAAAGACCATCAGAAAATGCACCAAGTTCAGAAACCTCTCTGAAGAGTCAATTTTTTTTTAAAAGAGAAGTTGGGTTGTTTTTCTCTATTCAATAGCAGTTGCAGGCTGTTTGTCTGGTGTATTATACAAAAGCTGCAAGTACATCTCCTATGTCCAAATAAGCTGCTGCCTAATTCTGAGGTTGGTTCTGCTCTGGTTCTGGTGTTCCTTACAGCAGAGGCCTCCCTGATCCTGACTACCAGTTCAAAAATGGCTGGGAATTAGTAATGCAGGAGATCCAGCTGACATTTGGCTTATTTTTTCCAAGTCATTAGAAATTTTAGTAGGAAATATACCTATTCATCCAAGGATAACTTAATCACAGAATCACAGACTGTTAGGGGGTGGAAGGGATCTCAAAACACCATTGAGCCCATCCCCCCTGCCAGAGCAGCATCACCCAATGTAGGTCACCCAGGAAAGGATTTTTTTAAGGACTCCTGAGCAGCCAGAAGACTTTCTAAAGGTATTGTTAGATTCTGTGGAGTTATTTCTTAGGAACCCTTCAAGTAAATGTACAGGAACACATATGAAAGGCAAGGATTATTCACTTTCATTTCCTAAGCACTTGCAAGCACAAAACTACTGTAAAATGAGCATTGGATACATAAAGTGGAGCTGACACATCCAATGCTTCTGGTCAGTTCTTCTGCCGTGTAACCTTCCTCATGTAATAGTGCAGAACTTGTAAAGAGGTATGAAAAGAGACTTGATTTCAGCTTACTCAGGATGTTTTCAATTAGCTAGGTGCAGTTCTACTGCAAAATGGAATCGGTCCCATGAAATGGAAAATATTTACCTCATGATACCTTTGGCCTTAAGAGATGTTGTTATTTTTTTTATTGCAATTGCCTAAACCCAACTTAAATTAGTCAATATTTATCATTTTTGAGAAACCAGATACCTTAAATTGCTTCAAGCTGAGTGGAAATCCATACTTTAAAGTACTGGAGACTGCTAGAAAGTCTAATGCAGCTCAATTAATTTGTAAATAGCCAGAGCTATGGGAAACATTTGTTCTACCTTCTTAAGTGTTGTTGGCCTGTGTTTACCCTTTAAATGAACATTCACTTTTTTAATCAAAGCTGTAAGGGTATTGCTAATTTCCTGTATTCAGTAATTCTATGCAAAGATGGAGATATAAAATAAGATAATGTGGAACTGGTATTTTTGGCATGCTCTTATATAAGGACTAAAGGGTTCAGTGTTACCCTCTTTGCAGATACACATGAATATGCTTGTTATATAGAAGTCAAATCCTATGAATGAAGCTCTTGTGAGAAACTGGTCACCATAAGTTGCTGTATCCACTGCAAAATGTAGAAGACAAACTTCAAGCTGACTTATTCACACTGCTCTTCAGGATCAAGAGACAACAGTTATGGGTTATGCTTTTTATTTTTCTTATGTATCTTTTTCACCATACTTGAGAACAAGTTACTATCAATTAATTCTGCTTGGCTGAGACGAATAAAGTTCCTGAGGACCATTTCAAAACTGCAAAATTCTCTTCTCTTAAATTGGACACTGCATTTATTTATAACAGTGGTTATTTGTTTACGCAAATACCTCTCATGCACCTCCAGTGTTTAGAATTATTTTAGGAATATTTTTCTTATTTTAGTTTGTAAAGATGAAACATTCAACACTAATTTGCTTATTTTGCTAAGAAGAGCCATTTAGCACCAATTTGTAAACCTAATTAATCTTCTCTGGGATCCTATATAGGCTGAAATTTTCCTACTTTTATTAAATTTAATTGCATCCCTTATTTTTTCTGCTATGTTCTTATTTGAAATGTATTTTTATCTTCTTTTAGACATGGAAATTCTATTAATATAAATAAAATGTGGTCTTCTGTGCTTTATCTATGGAGTCTATAGAAGAATATTCCTAATGTCTTAATATTAAATTGTTTTCTTATCCATGATCAACTCAGTTTTATTAGAGGTGAATCTCTAATCCAGTAACTCATGCAGTTTTTCTTTTGACAAAATCTGAAGAGTCCAGTTCTGCCACCATAATTTCAGTATTTCGGCTTTGATTATATGGTTTGTACAGATTTTTTTTTTTTTCAGGTTTTTTTTTTTCGTGATAATTTGCACTATTAGTAGAAAAATAAATTACTCTGAACTTAATTTGAGTATTTGAACCAATACCCTGATGGTTTTCTCTTATCCTATCTGAACAGTATAAATAATGTATTAGAATGCCCTCTTGAGGAACATTGCCAATGATTGTCCTGATTATTTATTTCAGCCATCATATTTTCAGGGAGGGATCCAAAAAATCTCTGATTTTAGTTCCTTCCAAAACTGACTGAATTATTACTCAGTGAGACTAAGACACAGCCTGTTTAGAACAGGGAAAATACAAGGAAGAAAGATTTGGATACCTAGGTCCTTATTTTGAAAGGAGACCATTCTGTTTCCTATTTGTAGAAAAAATGTTTTTCTCTTTCTTTGTGCAAATTTCCAGCTTTATACCCCAAATTTCAGCTTCTCACCCCTCGCAAGTGCTAGTAAAATTAGGATTTCAGTGTCAGTGTCCTATTTATAGAAGAGGCTCCTTCCTCTACAGGTATATATTTTTTGCTGGCTACATGGTGGGTACTCAACATGTTTCTCATTGCAATAGAATGGAAAATTTGAGGCAATTAAAATGGGATTACCTCTTACACAGAGTAAAATGGGAATCAGGAAGGTCTGGGCAGATAGAGAAGGGATGATCAGAAGTTTTCCATGTTATTTCCATTAATGGAAATATTCTTCTCCAGACTGAACACCCCCAGCTCCCTCATCCCTTCCTCACAGGACTGGTGCTGGAGTCCCTTCACCAACCTTGTTATTCTCCTCTGGACCTGCTCTAGCACCTCGATCTCCTTCCTGGACTGAGGGGCACAGAACTGGACACAGTATTCAGTACAATTCAGCTTTGTTGTAATAAGGATGAGTTAAAAATAGTTGAAGATTAAAAGTCTCATCCTTCCTATAACCAACTGACTGCATTTGAAAAGTCACATTTTGGAGGATGGCAGTTTGCTCCTTTTACCAATTATTCTGTTGTTTCCAGTGCCAGAAGTCTCTCTGGTTGAAAAAGTTTCACTCCTATCCAAGGTGATGGTGATTTGTAGAGGTCCAGTGTGACTTGCTGTAGGAGAGATGTGATACAAGCTTACAAAAAGCTGCATGTTATTTTCTTCCTAAATGATTTGGGTTTACATCCAACTGCACCACATCAAAAAGCCAAAGCCACACAGTACTTCTGTAACAGAAGTGGCTATTGTCAACGGTGACTGAGAAAACAAATGACCCTGAAGGTCATTCACAGAAGTAGGATGAACATGCTTAACATCAGAGTGGTTATTTTGTGAGTGGTTGTTTGAAACAGTGATGTGTGTGATCAGTTTTTAATCTCACACTTCTTCATCCTCCATAAAAGTGCTGGCATTTGAAGGCAAAATGTGACAACAGATTATGTCATGGCTTTTGTGGTTCAGCTCACTGTTTGGTTGGATGCTTCAAATGCAGGTTAGGATAATACAGAACAGTGCTGCTTAAGAATGGCCTGGAAAAGGTGCAGCATATGTAGACTGAGAAAGCTGTGCTGGAATAACAAGCTCAAATTGCTGCTAAACTGAATGCTCTCTGAGCATGATATTGTATATTTGCTGAGTTTCTACTACTACTTGCTGTCCCAGAGTTTCTTGTATTAATAGACTTAATTAATAGATTAATAGACATCAGCAAGCATTGGCTGAATTCTTGCTTTAAAACAAAATGCAATACTATGTTTTTAAGAGACTAACATTGAAGAAATTGCCTAGAAAACTCTGTATTTGAAACCATGTACCCCTACCTGGAAAAGTCAGTTGCGACTTCTGACAGTTTTACCAGAAAATCTGTTTCTCACTGGCTGTTGAGAAAACAAAGATCTTGTGAATTAATACAAATAACTAAAAAATAATCCAAACAAAACTCCAATGCATACAACTTCACAGCAACCACAGAAGACACAAATTCACTTTCAGATCAATATTCACATGAGAATAAAAAAGGGAACATTTTCATTTATTTGGCTATGACTAGAAGAATGATGTCCACAGAAATTTTAGGGAAATGGATTCTACTATACTAAATTAAAGAATAATTCCCTAAAATTCAGCTGCCAGTTGTTATGGCATAAGATTTTTAGAGACAGTTTTCTCAGCTTGCCTTTACATTGTCAAATTGAACAACAATTCACATGGCTGGAGAGAGTTAGATTTAGCCATCTTTCTCAGCTTCTCTACTGAAATGCAATGTAAGGTGAAGATCTCTTCATCTTTTTTAATAGTGTAATTTATTTTTAAGTTAAAATATCAAGTATTAGAATTAGCATTACATCTTACAGATAAAATATTGATTCTATGGCAGTGAGTGAAATCTCCTCAAGTGGTAAGGATAAAGATAGAAAATGGGCACAATTTCAAATATAATCATATACAAAAATAATCAAATTTGCTGCTATGATGTCAACAGTTGTCAATAAATATTCTAGGAAGTAAGTAAGCCAGTAATACATGTGTCTCAGAGAAATTTTAGTATAATAGAGTCTTTAGTGTAACTTCACTTTGATAGTTAAGGGAATGGTTTTTAAAGCTGTCTTTTACAGAAGTCAACAGCATTAACTGGCATAAACCCCACAAACCCCTTACACTGTGCCTATATTTGGTAGGAAGAAATTTTCATGGTAATTTCAATTATTTCTTATTTCAGAGAAATAGCTGCCCCTTGATTCTTTTCAACATGACTAAGATAAATCCAAGACTTTAATAGAAGTTGCTATTATGTTTAACTTCTGTTCCAGGAAGGCCAGGACTACAAACACAGACCCAACTCCATATCTGGCCTAACTCCACTCACAAAATTTGTCCAAAGATAAATTTGTAACAATGATTTCAAGTAATGTTCGGATACTGTGTAGTGCTCAGGGCAAACTGTAATTCAGGAAGTCTGAAAAACCACATTTGGAACTGAAGGCTTTAAATTACTGCTCTTTCTATGGCTTCCATATAAATGACTGAGCTTGCATTTTTCTGGGGTTATTATAGTTGAGGATTTCTCTGTTTATCATAGCTATTTTTTAAAACAAACAGACATTTTTTTTCATGAATAATAGACAAAAAACAGAGAAGGTGCCCTATTGTAAAGACTGACTGGGTAGTCTGAAGGAGAAAAAAAAAACCAAGTTTGCCATATAGCAACCAAATACGTCTTGCCAATATCAATTATGAAAATGTCTTTCTAAAACTAAAGGCAAAGAGACTTCTCAACAGTCCCTTGGGTTTGATGTTTTCAACTATTTAGTTAATTTCAGATACAGAAATAGTTCTGCAAATAGGTCTTGTGGAGTTACAGTGCAGAAAATAAAGGTCCTGTTGACCTATCTGAGGAACAAAGCTTATGAAGATTATGCATTGGAAACACCAGGGAGGAAAGCATGGAAAACAGATTTATGAGAGGCAGATAAATGGAAAATAAGGGCTGGCATCTTTGATGCACCATATGGAGTGACGGGGTGACATAAAAAGAGGCAAAATAGTCCAAATACTGTGGACTTAGTAGGCAAGGCCAACAAGTTTCTTTGCAGCAGCTATTTCAGAGATTCAGATTGGAAGGATGATAAATATTTATGAGGAAGCTTTTAAATTTCCATGGTGAAAGAACATGGTCAGTCTGTTAAAGGAATCACTGTTTGATGTCAGTATTGAACATAAGATACTCTGATCAGCATATATTTAATACCAGATGGTATGAACTGTTCTCTCACTGGAGTAAGGAAATGGTGGTCTCTGTATAGTCACAAGCTCTTAATTTTTCATTACGTCTTCTGAGGATGTTTCCCTAAGACCTCAGCAGTATACTCAGTTGTGCAAAAATGTGTGCAAAAGCACTGTATTTCTAGTTGCTTAAACACTACTGCAATGATGATGAAAACCTTTTAGCTCAGGCCACAGGAAGCAGAAGCTGTGGTAATCCACCTCTTCCATCTACCATGTTGTTTAAGACTGTTTCCAAGATTTTCTTATATCCTTCTTAAGTCCAGTGATCTACTGCTCCCAATTTATCTGTGCGAGTCTTGGAAGTATGAATTGATAAAAACACTGTAGTTTCCAGGAACCTCTCCTAATTCCAGTGAATTTTTACATTTTTAATTTCAGAATTTCACCTATTTCCATGCCTGTTGCCTTTCAGTCATTTTCCTGCCTCAGTTAAAAGTTCAGGTCTTCCTTGATAATTTTATTTAAAATATTTAGATATACAAGATTTGTTCTTAATGGTTTTTATGTCTTTAGTGCCCATAGTCTTCTGGAATGCACGTTCCCTTCCCCACCAATCTACCTAAAACTGTCTCTTCTCCACAGACATTGATCTCCTTCCTATAAATATTGAGCTGGGGTATTGTTGCTTGATGGAAAGATCAGCATGAGCCAGCAATGTGTACTTGCAGTCTGGAAAACTGCAACTATATCAACCAGCTGCATCCTGGTCTGCATCAAGAGAAGCATGGCTGGCAAGTCAAGGGAGGTGATTATCCCCCTCTGCTCTGAGACCCCACCTGGAGTACTGTGCCTAATATTGGATCTCTGAGCACAGAAAGAACATGGAGCTGTTGGAGCAAGTCCAGACGACTTACACTTTCAGGTCAAATATTTGTTTGGTTTTGATAAACACAGTCCTCTAGTGAGAGGAAAAAAAAAGTGGGGGCCTTTTACAGCTGATCCATGAAGTTACTCTCCCAGGTGGCCTGCTCAGAATTAGCCTGTGAAGCACTACTGATTACATAGGCAGTTTAACCTACCATTTTATTAAAATAGGCAAATCCCCAAAACAGAAATCTCTGCACACAGCTGTGTTCAAACTGCCTCCTGGGATTGCCTATCCCCAGGGACAAGTCAGTTTTAATCAGAACTTGTTGTGGATGCACACCTGAGAAAGCTAGATCTTAAAAGACCATACAGGACACCTGTGAGGAAATATCACTTAAAATATCAGCTACATCCTTAGGAAAGTGGATGATGGTAGTATTTTTACATTTAGAATATAACTTACATGGATTTGTTTCCTTATATCTAGACAACACCTGGAAGCCCAAGGGTGGATATGCTGTTATACTGACACAGCACAAAATGATCAACCCTGGCTGAGGAAACTTAAAATGTGAGGAGTGTTTCTGTGAGTTATATGTGAACACTTTTTATCTACTAGTTGCATGGTGTTGTGAATTCATTAGGTACTCAAGTAGTAGCAGATAACTGAGCAGTTGCTCTAGGTCAACCAGCCATGTTGCAGCTCTAATCCTGAAAAAAATACTGTGGTGCTGAGAGTCCATTAAGTGAGTTCTGATTCAAAGCTAGAGAAATGTGACTACAAGGCTTCTGGACCACAGCTGTCTTTCCCTCCTTTCCCTCAGGCAGGTCAGAGCATAAGGGAAGTGGCCATGCAGTTATCTGTATTTTTCCATCCACATATGTCCTGCAGGTGTTTATTTCAAGCTTCAAAATGCTTTTTTTAACATCATTTGGTCCAACTCTTTTGATATTATTGTTTGTATGATATGTCTCAGCACCCTGTTGAGCTGAGACTTAAAAATTTTCAGAGTGGGGGAATCCACCACTTTCCCTGGGAGACCATTCCATTTTATGAAATCAAAGTAAAAACTCTGTAAAGAAAACACAGCCTTGAGACCATTTGCATGCTATCCAGCACCTACTAGCTATTTGAAAATGGGTGTTAAATTCATGGTGCACAGCTGGCACTGATCATTTACTATGTACTGTTGCAGATGAATTTGTGCATTGTAGGGCAATAGCTCTAAAGTGAGTCTGCAAAATAATGGCTTGATCCTGTGCCTTGCACCACCAATGGTAAGGTTTTCAATGCCTTCAGCCATTCATGATCCAGACACTGGAAAAAGCCAGTCTGATTCCCAAAGTGATCCTTCACCAGTTCCTTAGAAATCCCATCCCCTCAACACTACTCTGTGGTGCATTTTACACCAATGTTGTTTGCATGTATGCTTCATGTCATGCAGAAGCATGCATTCTTTTAATGCATACTGTTTTCAGGGCACCTACACTGGCACAGAAAATAAAAGAACCACTGAAAACACAGCTTTGACATTTAGCTGATCAGAACTATCTCAGATTTATTCATCTTCTTACAAAACCAAACTGAAAGCAAAAATCTTCTGAACATGACTTGATAAGCATTTTGCACGCCAAATTCCCTTTAACTAACACCTCTTGGTTGGTGCAAAGGCTCCTCTTGTCCCTTTGCACATTAACATGAATGCACATTAACATGACAAAGACTGTGACTCAATTAGAAATGAGCAACAAGATGATCTTAAAATTAAAGAAATTTAAATTTGACGTCATATGAAAAGAATGGCCTTGCTTTCTACAAACATCAATTGTAAAATTGTTTCAAATGATCCAAAATTTCCCCAGCCATAAATTATGTGGATGCTGTGTGCAGGTTATGTAACTGAGCCTCTAAGATTCCAGTGCAAACGTGAAAAGAACAGAACTCCCTGTATTTATAGAGGATCTCATGTAGCAGCAGTTTAAATCTGCCTTTCAAATGGAGAATATCCAAATGTTAAACCATCTGCTTGGGCCTATATCAATATTTAGGATTCAGCCTGTCAGCCAGGAGGCATGGCTGGCTCTTACAGGACACAAAAAAGTTAATGTGATATATTTCTTATGCTCTTAGAGAACATTTCCCTAGATGTCCCAAGATGGAACTGTCAAAGAAGATGCAAATCTGAGTTAGCTTTATTTCACATGTAATTAGGTCATTCTAGTGCAGCCTGACTAACATTTGCACACCTGGACTATTACCTCTTACTGAGTGTCAGTTTTAGGAATATTAAAAAGATTTTACTTCTTAACCAGGCCTACTTTTAATCTCAGTTTCTTGAGAAAAAATAATAAACGTATTGCATCTTTTTGTTGAATACTCAACACTTTGTTTTAGGAACAAGTTATTCAGAAATAATAAAGACTTTCTGCCTCTCCAAAGGTTCTTAGGTCCCTATTATTGCTTTTGGATGATAGTCATGTTCTGTCTAAATTTGCTGAATGTATTTATTCTGGCTGGAAGGCCTTCTGATTTCTGTAGAGTTGACTGCAGAGTTGTGTGCATGTGCACAAGCACGCATGGATTCAAAGAATACACCTTGTTTACAAGGTCTGTCCCAACCATGGACATGCTATTTTCTTTCTTTTGTTCAAGTACTCACCACAATGACCCCTTAGATGAAACAACCTTATCCTGCTGATAAAAAACTGCCTGAAGGAGTATTGACCACATATATCAACCCTGATATTTATGATTCTCTCTCTGTGGAGCTTTCCAGAGGACACTGCGTTTTAAGCAAGGAGCTGTGAACCCAAGAACTAGATGAGAAAAGAGAATTTAGAAGCTGGTAATAGGAGGAGCCCAGCTGAAATAAATGCTTTGACTTCTCCTCTGAGGGGTCCTATGTCTAATAACAACTAGGAAGCCCTGGGAGAACAGCCAGGTATGTAGGCAACTAAAACTGGAGAATTTAAAATTCAAGCCCCCCAGCAAGAGTGAGGTGAAAATACTGGGACCTCTACCCTGCTGGCTGATTTTTATTTTTTTATTTTTTTTTTTTTTTGAACGGAAAAATTATCATAATTTGTTACTGTGTATAATGATCTTGTGTGATCATACATAATAAACATCCTAAAGCTATTTTGTGCAATTAGATGAAATCACTTTTGGCTGAGTAATATGAGTAAGCAGTGATGGAACTTTGGAGTGGGAGATCAATGCAATAGGGATGTGTGGATACATGGCAGTTTTGGGGTTGGTTTGTTTGTTTGTTTCTGGGTTTTGGTTTGGTTTGGTTTGGTTGGTTGTTTTCCCCAAAGGAATACATAAAATTAGGTATCCAAGTTATCTATGTGAAGGTTCATTTCCTAATCATGAATTTAAATACAGTTTTTGCAACAGGCTGTTTTAAAATATGGTGTAAATTTGCTCATTTGCTCACACCTAAACCCAAGACCAGTCATAAGGAGAACTTCTAAAGATACTTGATGTGAAAACCACTATATATAGCTACTAAAATGCTGTGCCCTCTACAGTTCTCTGTTCACTTACAGCACATATATACAAATAAATAAACACAAAGAAATTAGATAAAATGTAGCACTAAGGAGTTACTGGAAAGTCAGAACTCTTTAAGCATTTTAAGCCTATGATTCAGTTCTAAAAGTAAAGTTATTAATATGTATTAAGCAATTTTCTGTCCTGTATCTGGAAAGAAGAAAGATTACACATTTCTCATGTATTGATGATAGAGTATTTTGCAGCCCATTAGTCTTTCTGGAAGGGGTTAAACAACATGTGGGAGAAATAAACATTTTAAAATCAGTAAGCTGAATAACTAGATCCCTAAAGTCCCTTGAAGAGCTGGTTGAGGAAATGTCTGGTAAATGAATGCTGTTTTATAATAGATCCTGGAACAATGAGAAACGTCTAGAACAGTAGAAATGAGCTAACTTTGATTCAGTATTAAAAAGAAGAATATAAAGGAAGGCCTAGGCAATTGTGCTTCTGTGACATTAGGACCAGACAGAATAATGGGAAACAGGGGATGCAATTCAGTTAACAGAGCGGATGGATGAGAACAAAACTAATGTTTTCCCCTAAAGCTATGTGTTCTTCAAGTTGAGTCTTTTACACTAAACTGTTGCCACTTTTAAACAAAATTAAAAACAGGTAATTTGTCAGGTGAAACAATGTAATTCAGAAGATGTTTAAGTCTTACCTGGCACCCTGCTGGGCATTGCAACTCTTCAGTGCCTCATTCAGTAAACCAGTTTATGAACAAGTTTAACAAGCATTTTAAAAAGTAATTGACAAATCAGAACATATTTTCCCCTGGATCCTTGTTCTGTCATTATTATGTTATTCAGCACGATAATAATATAACCATGTTATGAGCATTAAGCTTCTCTCATTCCAGCAAGACACATTTTAATACAGCTAAATAGAAGACATACCTGGAAGAAGAAGGCCTGACAACACCACCTTCTATCTGGGCAACCACAAAGAAAATTTTATATGGAAAAGGCCAGTTTAGCTGTCCTAATAAAAAAGGCAATACTTTTCCCTCTATCTTATCTTGCTGATGTGCTTAACTAAGTCAGGACTGGAAAGCTACAATGTCTATTCAAGCAGAAACACTCAGAAGTTACAGTTTCATACCAACACCTGATGTGATACATCCATCCTTGGATACGTTTATTATTTAGAGTATTGTGCAGACTAGAAGGATGATGGCACCTCTGTGAATTGCGTTGGTGTGGCAGACTTTATGATACCGTGCACAGCCCTGCAATGGAATTTGTCTCACTTCACACACATTCACGATCTTCTTCATATTAGTTTCTCCATCAGACTTCTCCATATTAGTTTCTACATGGCTTTCATAGTTAACAGAAATGAGTTTTCTTAAGGTGATATTCGTAATTATTAAAGGCATCTTAAAATAGCTATAATAGCTTGAAGGTGGCTGTCTGTCACTCTGTAGGTGCTTCTCCTTAGCTTAAATAAAACCCATTTGTGGTGTTAGCTACTTTAAAAATATTTATTTAAATATTTATTTTTAAATAAATAAATATTTATTTTTAAATATTTATTTAAAAAAGCTGGAGGTCATGCAAGGTTATTACAAGCTGCCTGAGAACAATGTACAAGAATGTACAAGAAGAATACACAATTCTTTATGTTATCACAAGGATGAAAAATGACTTAGAATAAAGATGAGACAGATTAACAAGTAGGGAAAAAACTACTAAAGGGCAAATGGAGAAATCTCTTGTCTGAAGAAGAGTCAGGTATCTGCTTAGAGTACCTAGTTTAGCTGAAACCATGATAGACAACAGCAGTGAATGAGTCAAAGGCAATGGTCTGGGATGTACTGATCAGACTGTATGACCTAATGATCTCTTGTGATCTTAACCTTGATGAGACAATGAGTTGCTCAATTTAACTGCAGGAAAGATAAAGTTCTGATGTAGAAATGCTCTCAATAGAAGAATGGAGGCACATTCATTGGCAAATAAAGCTCGTTATCACAAGCTTCAGACCTGTCTTTTACAGTCTATTACCACTTTGTTACCAGCATTTGGGGTTGTTTCCTTTGCTAAATTTCATTGCTTTTTGTGGGTCTGCTTGGTGCTAAAGCTATGGCACAAACAGGGTCTTATTTTGGAGAGGGGTTCTATAGAAGACCAGAAAAACCTATTGTAGGAGTTTTTCAGAATGCAGGAGAAAAATTAGTAGTAATTAAAGGAAGGTAACTCCCATGTTGACCTGTCTTAACTAAATAGTTCTGACCATTGCCTTAGTTATTACCCCTTCCCTATATTCTGGAAATGTTTGGTTAAAGATAAGCAGCTTTTTGTGCAGTTAATACATCAAATAATGTACTACCAAGGCACAGCTTTGTCAAGTGTGCCTAGAGAGCTGGACTTGTACCTCTGCAGGCTTGCTCTGTGATGCAGGATGGTACAGGTATGCCCGTGCAGACTTCAATACTGGCCTGAAGTGTTCTCCATCCTCAAAACAGGGCAGTTCAATTGGGTTGTTTGCTCTGCTAATAGACAAACCTCCTAGGGCTTTCTTCCTAGGAAATTGTAGCAAGCTGTATTCATATCCTCAATGCTCAATAAGATGATAGAAAAGTATATAGTTAAAACAAACAAACAAACAAACAAACCCCAGAGCAGAAAAAACATGCAGAAGTATGTTTGGTTTTGTTAACTTCATCATATATACATGCAAGGCCCTGTAAAATACGTAAGATTGGGAACCACACTCAGAAAGTAGCATCAACATAGAGCAAGCCACTTAAACCCACTATCACTTCGTAGAACATGAGCAGAACTCTGGTAATAGAGAATGAACATTTCATCAGTGAGAAAGAAGACCGGAAAAAAGCATATCTGAATGTGATGAGTACACAGATTTACCCCTATCTCACTGCTGCTCCTCATGCATGTCTAATCCAGCACTACTCACATTTTTAAACTCTTTCTAAATTAAGCAGTCCCACTCTAAAACATGCAGTTGAATGTTAATGGGAGAAGTAGTCAGAAAATAAAAACCTCCGAAAGGAGGCTGCATTGTCCTCCAGTTTCCATGATTTCCCCCTCAGTCTTGTATTCCTGTTTTTCCTGTTTGGAATATCAACCATTGTTTTGCTAGCTTGAGTAAGCCTCCTTTCTGCCCCTGTACTCAGCGCTGGTGAGGCCACACCTTGAGTCCTGTGTCCAGTTCTGGGCCCCTCAGTTCAGGAAGGATATCGAGGTCCTGGAGCAGGTCCAAAGGAGGGCAACTAAGCTGGTGAAGGGACTCGAGCACAGATCCTATGAGGAGAAGCTGAGAGAGCTGGGGCTGTTCAGCCTGGAGAAGAGGAGGCTCAGGGGAGACCTCATTGCTCTCTACAACTCCCTGAAAGGAGGTTGTAGCGAGGTGGGAGTTGGTCTCTTTTCCCAGACGACTTTCAACAAGGGACACAGTCTTAAGTTGTGCCAGGGGAGATTTAGGTTAGATATTAGAAAGAATTTCTTTACGGAGAGGGTGATCAGGCAATGGAATGGACTGCCTGGTGAGGTGGTAAATTCTCCGTCCCTGGAGATATTTAAAAAGAGACTGGATGTGGCACTCAGTGCCATGGTCTAGCAACCGCACCGGTGGATCAAGGGTTGGACTTGATCTCTGAGGTCCCTTCCAACCCGGCTAATTCTATGATTCTATGATTCTCTGTGCTTCATTCTTTTCCTTTTCAGGCCATTCCAGTCCTTCTCTGCAGCTATGCCATGTAGAGTTTATCTTGCATGTAGACAGCCATGGCTCTACCCAGTATTCCCAATGCTAAAAGGTTGCCAAATGGAGACCTGATCATGGATATGATAGAGTTCACTAGCCAGGGTGGGTGTTGAAAACTGTGCAAACAGACTAAGAGAGAGAAGCTCTTCTTCAAAGAGCTGACAATAGACAAAGCAGCTGAGATGGAGAAAAGCTGTGATGTGTGATGGATGGGAGGTCTTGTTTTGCTAGGGTGAGATAAGAAGTTGAGAACTGATATTAAAAAATACTTAAGGGTCTCAAGTAGGCTTGAAGTAAGGGCTTAAAAAATGCTGCAACTGTTGAGACACATTAATCTTGCTGATTGCACTAGAAGCTGGGTTACCTACCTGCTGATTGCAAATCCACACATTCAGGTTAGCAGCAACCCAGGAAGTCTCTGAGATAGTTCAGTTGGGTGGTAGATACCTAACAGTTTCTACAATTTTCACCAGTTGCTTTGTTTTACTAGTCTGGGGATGACAGGCTATTCACAGCCAAACATAAACCAGAGATAAGTGCAATGCCAAGTGAATTAACTCCTTAAAATATAGGCTCCTTCCTGTTGGATAAATCTTCTCCTGAAAGCCACCATGTTGTGACAGTGCAAATGGGTGGAAAAGAAACAGGTTCTAGGCTAGGTAATTTTTTTTCCCTAGGCACAAATATGACCCATTTCTCTAGAGACAGATATATTAATACCTTTTCTTATGATGTGGTCAGCATCTTTCAACTCCAGCAATATGAGCTTTAAAAACCTTTACAAACCATTCCTAGCTCTCCAGGATCAAGGATACTACTCCTGAATTTTTAGAAAAAATGCTTGTGTGATCTGGCATTTCCAAACTCATATATATTTGGACATACATCTGAAGCAGCTAAAGTATTTTGATCAAGACAAGGGTAAGGAAACTCTATTGTACTGATACAGTGATAACAATGTTAAAAAAAGAAAGAATGCCAATTGTTAATACAACATTTGCCAAGGTCTGCAGGTTTTATGCATGCTGTTTCCCTGTCCAGCTATAACTTCCCATCCAAACATGCCCCTCACTAATTCCTACAATTTTCTCATTCCTCTGTTGTAATGTTAGTTTGCTTACTAACATGTGGGTACCTAACTTAAGGTCCAGCTGCTACTGCTTGTGAGCCAGTCCATAGGACTGTGCAAATTTTTGAAACACTGAGGCTGCTGTTTCTCTGTAGAAAGTAAAAGTGTTTCCCTCACAGTGCACACCCAGCTGGCTGACCAGTTTTTGCAAATGTACTGTCAAGGTCTATTGTTTTTCATTTCACAGTGTTCTGAGAGATTCATCACTGATCAGTGTCCCAAAAGAAAACTTCCCACCTTTTAATTGATTCATTCAGAATTTCCAGCAAGCCTGGAATTCTTCAGGCTCATCAGATCTTAAAAGAAAACAAGAGTAGAAGATGCATGACTGTCTGGCATAAAGAGCCTTATTAAAGATATTTTATGCAGTGTTTAAACAGATGTTTATAAAGTAAGATAAACATTGAAACAAGTAACATTGTATGTTCGTACATATAGCTACCGATAAGTACATAAGGAAAAATAAATGTAATAAACTATGATATGTAATACTCTAGCTTTTATTTAAGTAAAGTTTTAATGTCTTAAAAATACATTTATGTTGTGGTATGTTCCCCAGACTGAAGATCTATGTTATATAGAGGCCACTGAAGTGCTCCCTTCCCCCCTTCCATTTATAGCCTTTTTAGTTTAGATCAATCGTCATTCATCTCATATTTTTCCCTCAGTGTTTTCTCTATCTGCAGTAATCAAGAGAAGAAACAAACAAACAAACAAACAATAATAAAAAGAAGAAATCAACAAAATTTTATCAAGCATAAAACTGTGTTTTAACAAAACAAGAGGTTTTGCTGAAGTAATGTTTCAGTAAGGAAGGAAATACCATTGACTTTATTACAGCTGCCTAATGTTTTCCACGAACTGCAGAAAATAATTCATTGTATCTTAGTGACCTACAATAACAGCTGACTGCTTGCACTTGATGGAAATGTGATTTGTGCCTACTAAAAATTAACTGTTTAACTTCTCCATATTCTTTTCTCTGGTAACATATTAGTTGCCTTTGCATTTTGTTTTGAATTGCTGCCTGAATTGTGAACTCCAGTAAACACAAACGCTATGCAATATTCTTCAACGAAAGAAGAAAATTATGGGCATACTGCATGTTCCTGCAAGTTGTAAAAACTATGCAGGGCTCTAAAAGACTGCAGTTAGATGAAGCTCCTTCTTTTCAACAGTAGTTTGTCTCAAAGCTTCAATAACATAAGAAATACAAAGGAACATTTCTGACAGTTGCACATATGCAAACACACGCATACACTCGCACACTCAGCACAAAGTTCCAGAGGGATAATGTCAGAGAAGGTGCAAAATCAGTAAAGGTTCAGTTCTGGACTGGATGAAATGACATTTTAAAGGGAAAAGTAATTTGTCTAAGTAGTGTGGAGAAAAGTGAATGGGATTAGTCAGGAAGAAGGGGAATGTAATCTTTGCCTATAGAGACTTTCTAGAAGATTTACTCCCACTGTTGCTGCTGCCTCTGAGAAACAGGAGATGGATGCAAGCTGTCTTGCTGCAACTGACTTTGCTGGAAGTTTGACAGATTTCCTATTCACCATGTTATATCATTCCTTCATTACACAACTTAAAGAATATGTGTTGTCCTTGCTTACTAATAGCACCAAGACATTGTACACACATCTGTGATGATAAATACTGTATGTATGCACAATATCTATCCACATAGCATAAAACTGTATACATAGGTACGTCACGTATATGATGTCTCTGACCATCTACATTGCATGCAGATACAACTGCTAATGGATAGTTGTGTTGTTTAATAGGGAAGGAGAATTTGGTCAGGGATTACGAGCAAATTTTACTTTAGTAGAAGATGAGCTGAGATCCTTCATGTCCACCTTTTAGAATAAACACGAATCAACATTTCATCTTCAAATTTGACCACTAGTGTATGCCTCTGTAATTTGTATGAAAAATAGGTATGAAAAAGAGATGTATCTACTTTGATTTTTACTGTATATGGCTCTTTCTTCATACTTGAAAAGCAGATGTATATCTTTAAGGTGCTCTGCCTGGTTTTTTAATCTTTCTAGTTCAAATAAGCACAACTACATGAAACCACTGAAGGAATGCAACTAGACAGATTTAAAACTAGGGCAGGGAGACCCCAGAGTCTCCATTCTAACATTCCCTGAAGGTAGGATTTTGTTTTACTCTTTCAAATGTGTGAGTGGCAGGATGACTTCACATTACTGAAATGAAACAAGACTGTAAGTAAGTGTTAAGTGGAATTGTAAATCAGCCCTCTTAAACTGGTTGAACCACTGTATTGATAAAATTGCCAGACAAGTCCAGACCTCGACTCTATATACTCATTAGAAAATGTCATAGTGAATTCTACAGTAGTTCTCAACAGAAAAGAAACTGTTTTCCATCTTACTCATGGTATGATATCAGGGTACCACTCACTGAAACATGAGTACTAGTGGCTCAGAAGTATATGTTTAAAATATTAAGTAGGCCTGCTTATGAGATGAGCTTTCTTAATACCAGAAGCCAAGAGAATATGACTGTTACTTAATTATAGCCTTTCTCTATAACATTTCTATAGTTTCTCCACTTTATTTCCCACCTGCTGCTTGAAGTACTGGACCCATGTGTCAATTGTCTCTATACAAGTCAAGATGCACTAGGCTCTAAGAACAGGTGAAATATCATAGTGAGAAGGAACCTACGGCTGTCAAACCACAACAAGCTAATGAAATGAAAAGTTTAACACTCCTGTCACTGGCAAATCACTCAACAAAGTTCCCCAAAATGTATCACAATTTTGCTGGACTTTTTATTTTTTATTTTTTTCCTTTCTGTCAAAGGGAAATGATTGGGTAATCAATTGGCACAGGCTACAAGCAGGATTTATGCCCTCACAAGTACTTTTACATTAAATCTCACTTTATCTGTTGAAAAGAAGTTTCTATTCACACAGACCTACACTTTTCAGGAATTTAAATGAGTGACGTGAAAACATATAACATAATCCTTGATAAACAGTTTCAGGATGATGGGCATATACTTGAATATATTGAAAATTAAATTCTACAGAAGGGGAACATTCATCATTGAGAGCTGTGGCATAACAGGCCTTTCAGATGAATGTATCCCACAGCTAGGTTATGTGGTTCTTACACACTAAAGGTGGATATGTCTGACAGATTTTTTCTTGCTTAACCTCATAGAGAACATCTATATCACACAAAAAAATGTTTGAACTATTTTATAAAAAATGCTACAAGGATTTCTGTCTCAGTGGCCATTCCAATAGCACGCTTCAGATAGTTATTGTGTAGAAAACATCACCCATTGATTCTAATTCTTCACTACTAATTTCAGTTGTTTTATTCTTTGAGATAAAAGAAGCAAAATACAGATGCCTAAATGGCTTTCTCTTCAATATAATTCTTTACACTTCCCCTTATCAAATATCCATTCTCCCTAAACTAAGTTGTCTCAAAGTTTTCAGTCAGCTTTTGTGTTGAAATTGTCCTCTGCCTTAGTAAGAATTAATGACAGAGTAGAAATCAAGTTATGTTTGCCATATTGGTTTTGAGCTTGTGTGATCTTAACACTCAGGCTGGAGAGGTAAAACTGATTCTCTGTGGCATTAAAATGTTTGCTGTCTTACACTCACTGTTTTTCTTAGATGGACTTAATTTTTTGCTCTCTTTTCAACTAGTGCTAAAAATGGAGTGGAATTTTTTTTTTAGGTTACAGTATATAAGTTTTCATGTCTGATTTATAGAACATCATTATGCAGATGTAGTTTGATTTCCTTGACTTACCTACAATGATTTATCTATTTCATCATTTCCACATTTGTTATCTTCCCTTGAAGTTTTTCACTAGGCTCTTGTCAGTTCACTGAACCTTTATCCTCTTCTAGCAATGCTTATTACTGTTTTGTAAGACTGTATTTTATTACACCCCAGGTTAAATATTAGGAGTGGAACTCTCACTTAGAGTAAGATCTCAGAGAGTCCTAACCAAATATTACCATACTGCAGAATTTTATACTTTAATGTTAATTTAAAAAATTACTTCCTGAAAAAAGTGTACTGAGAAATCTGCACAAAGATTACTTGTACCACCAGTAGATAACAGTGCTTTCAGTGACATCATCAATGCCATCAGAAATTACAGCATTGAAGTAAATACAGTTACAAGACACAGCTGTATCAGTGCTAAGGCAGTTCCATAATATTTGGTTACCTGTTTGCTCAATATTATCTAAAGGCTGTAAGTTAAATTCATATATATTTTCCTATAGGACTCCTTCCAGATGAGCATATAGTACTATCTTGTTCATTCCTATGTGTGTAAACATTGCCTAAAAGTGTATGTATTAGATGTGTTTTCCTCTGTGGTCAATGTAATTGATCTTAAACACAATTCAGAAGATGAGATGGTTGACTAACTGTATACTTTTACTTGTTACAACCATTTTTAAATACAATCTGTGAACTTGAGAGATTACTCTTCAATGACTTTACCCTTGTATACACCAAAGCAAGTACACTAAGTACTTGTAAGTACTTGTACTAAGTAAAATTATTCCCTGTGGTGTTGTATGTATCTAAATACATTTCTGTCAGTGGCTGCAATTCAGTCTCAGCTTGGTGTGTATTTCACTCTCTGATACTTCAACATTCTCTTTCTGTAGCTTTTTAAGAGAAGGTGGGTATGTTTCTCTAGAGGAGTTGGATGCATTTAACTGCAGCTATGTCAATCACAGTATTTTGGGCATGTAACAAAACACACCTCTAGTGTTCTGCCTGGAATGTCTTCAGTGAACTTTCATCTTTCCAGACAAATGTGAAAATCTAGATGGTACTGGGAGGGTCCTGTAGCAGAGAAACCACAGTGGAATGTTACAACCAAAGAGTTAAGAGTGGAAGCCCTTCAAAATATAAAATATTAATAACTATCCTACAAAAAGATACTCAGTAAATAACATAGGGTAATAAGCTGTATTTGTGCATGCAGCATAAACAGATCATCTGTGCTATATAATAGAAAATACAGTCTTCTTGTTTAAATTTGTTTAAGTATTGTTTAAATATCTCCAGACAGTGAGACAGCTTACTTGACCAGGTGGGTTTTCTTTTTATCTTATATATGTATATATATATATATATATATTTTTTTTTAATCCTGGTGAGTATTATATATAAACCTGTGCCTAGATCATAACATTAATTACTGAGGAGAGTGATGAAAGTCCATATAAGTGTTAAGCCAATATTGTGCTTTTCAGGAGGCTTAGCTAAAAGGAACTTGAAATAGATACTTGATAGAAAAAATTGATTTTCTTGCATGTTTGCCTTTCTCGGGTGTTCAGTGGATGGTGGTTTCCATGCCTAATTTCAAGAAGTACCTGTTAGGCTTACCAGAGTGTTCTGCCCTTTCACAGCCCTGTCAGTCCACTCACTTGGTCTCCCACAACGAAGAGGCAAGTGGGACATCACCTTTTCACAGGCTAAGGGACTCAGTGTCTGTATCTTGCCAGGATCTAGTGCAGGCACACAGTTCGTGGAATGGTGAAACAGCTCATCTGTAAATTCCTTTTACTTCAGTTCCACAGCTGCAAGAGCAGCAAGCACTGGAGCCAGATGAGTCCAGAGAAGACACTTTGCTAAAGGCTGGACAGGAAACCAAGCCACAGGCAGAGACATTGGTACATAAAATGCATTCCAGTGGTTGGCATCTGGGTCCTGCAGCTGCCAAACAGACCCAGTGTGTGGCGATGGGTGTTGGCTTCAATACTAGAACATTTTGAGGAAAAGGCAAAGAACCAGTAACCAGAGAAGACAGTGCCAAACTACTACAGAAATTGATACATGTGCCAATTTTCTTGCTATTTCAGAAGACAAAATTTTATCTCCTAAGTATTGTTTTGAAAATATCCACATGACAGTTAACAGAAACATCCTGATTTTTGCTCGTGAGGGGAGGAGTAAAATCAGTGAAACAATGCTCCTTGGGGTACTGGTTAACAAAACAAAACCATGCCCATTATACTATTCCTTAATTAATGCATGAGTTTCCTTAGAGACCACAGCTCTGTTGAGGACTGGTGTATTTCTCTGTCTGGTGTATTTTTTTCCAAGAGGCAGTTTGGGGAGAGCTACATAAAACAAATATAGAGGTGAAATGAAAGATATGCAACAAGGCTGAGCAAGTTTCAGGTCCAAAGACAGGTTTTGTGCACTATTACTGTGTGAGCAGATCAGAGTATCATGTAAAAACAGAAAGGTTGTGTTTAACCTTTAGAACATAATAGACTTGAACGCGTGGCTTAGAGTATAGTATATCTAATGGGATGCATGCTATAGGGTTGCAAATATATCCCTTCACTGGAGATAATGTCACAAGAGATGATTATATTAAAGAGTACCCAGGGTCAATGTATAAGCCGAATCTTTGCCTCCCTCCTAGAAGCGTTACCTTTTAAAAAAATAAAAGCCTTTAAGTGCTGAAAATACTTGAGCTGTGGTAGCAAAATCTTCATAAAGTTAGCCAAAGGGGTTATTGTTTTAAACACAGTGTTCATTTTCCTTTGAACAAGGCCTGAGAATGTTGCTCCCCCATGAATCTGTGGTCCCTCTCTCCCTGAGCCCAAAAGCAGTGCAGTGCTCCCCTGTAGGAGAGCTGTCTGAAAATGTGAGGGTAAGATCTGGTCTCAATGCCTCTTGCAGACCTCCCACCAAATCTTCTCACTTTGCAGCATCTGCAAATTCAGTTAAGAATCTGAATGTCAATCAATGGTTTTCTCTGGCTCAGTAATCATTCACAATAATGATTTTGTTATTGAAACTTCAGCACCAGTTCTGCTGAAGATTTACAGGCCAGTGTAGAATCCAGCTCCCTGGCCCTTAATTATCCTAGCTCTATAGTTCTAAAAACCTAGAAAAAATACTAAAAGCCACTGAAATAGGCAGTTATAACTATACAAGCTCTTGGGACACGTTAATTAAGGCAGCCAACATGGAATTTTTCAGCAACTGAAATAAAAAATCCTAAATTTCTATCATATATGGATTTGAATAAAAAACAAACTAAAAACTAAACCAAAAACCCCAACAAAACAAGAAATCTCAAATTGCATCACAAACCTCTCAACAATCCACTCTCACAATTTTCTTCTGACATCTTGGATTTTAAATGCCTATCTCATTCAGACTACAGCTTAATGGTGAACTCTTCAGCAGTTTAAAAGGCAAGATATAATAGTCATCATAGTTAATGGAACTCAGTTAACTCAGTTAACTTTAACTCAGTTAAAGACTGTGAAGTGAGAAAGAATCTCAAATCCCAGTTTAACCCAATAATTATTTTGCCTCTGAACATAGCTGTTGCACATTGTTTGTTTTTAATCCCCTTTTTTATAGCATAAAATTTACTTACCAAATTACCATGTTCATGTCAATATAAAAAAATATTGTATGTGTACCACAGGAGAGCCTGTGAATTCAAATGGTAATGAGATCTTTTCTTTTCTGTTTCTGTGTTACTGGACTAGATTGTGCTGTACTGGGGCTTCTTAACAGTTTGATGTCTGTGGAACAGATGGCTGAACAGAATGAGTTACTGATGCAGATGCAAAGTTGACACAGAACCATCTCCAGGCAGTGATAATAAAGATGGATGGTTCTGGGAGGGAAAGTTCACGCATTGGTGTGTCTAATCAGCATACTGTAGAGCCTAAGTCCTTGACATTTCAACTCATTCTCAAAAAAGATTATCTCTCTTTGTTATTATGCTCTATTTGTTTCTTTTGATACTTGCCTTTACCTGACAACTGCAGACTAAAGAAACTTAACTATATAGATTAGGTATATTTTCTTGTTCTTCTGTCGAAACCCAGCTTGCAAGACTTGTCACAAGCAGCTTAGCCAGGCAGGACTTTAAACACCATTTTGTTTCTCCTTCTAACAAGAATCTCATTCCTGCTCTACTTTGCCTTCTACTTGGCATGTCCATATACCAACATGTAACTCCCAAATGACCCCTGTGGCCACACTGATCATCATTATTTTGAAATCCTATACATTGCTGCCAATAGGAAATTCAGAAAGGATCTCACCTGTTGTTTCTTATGTTCCTTTGCTCTGCAGTCCACTGGTCAGACTATCATGAGGTGGTAAATCATGCAATATCACACTCATAATATTGATCATGTCTGAAGTATTTTTTTGTAACTCTTTTTATGTTTTGTCTCATTGGAGCACACACATCCCATCATATGGATAAACTGGATCCATCTTGACTGCTTGAATTAGAACAGTCAGTTCATGCTCTTTTCCCATTTCTGAGTTATGAGATTTAATTATTGTTGAAGGCAGGAAGCTAGAAAGAGGGCAGAATTTTTTCTTGCTTTATTCTCACTCTTTCTCATTATTATGATTACTAATTCGTGTTACTGCATTCTTTGGTATTGCAAGTTTGCCCATCAGTCTACCTGCAGTGCAGCCACAGCTGCACTGAGGCTGGTGCTACAGTTTAGCTCAGCATGAAGAGGTGGAGCCTTAAGCTCCTCTCAGGGAACACAGTGGCTGAGTAGGGGCAAGAGCATTTTTCATTCTGATCTTTCAAGCATCAGTCAGGAATAAGCAAGTACCTATGAAGAGGAAGTCAGAAGCTGTCTTGTGACAGGTTACATAAACTGAAGGTTTGTGGTTCCGGCAGGAAAAAGGAAACCAGAAAAAACCTTCTGCAGCAGTCCTCAATTTGAGGCAATATATGGATTTGTCACTGCCAATACTCTCTTTGCTGGAGGGTGGGTTGTGGTTCTAGCTGGGATCAGCCCAAAGTCAGAAACTCCCAGTGCTGCTGGCTTTCATCAGTCCCCCCGGTTAGTTCCTTCAGCTGAGCCCAGCCACTTTTCTCCTGCCTTTTTCACTCAGGATGCATTAACTCTTGCCACACTGCTACCAGCGTTGGGCTCTGTGTGAAGGATCGCACTGTGGGTGTTTTTTGGTTTGTCCCCTGCAGCCCCATCGTTACCTGTTGCTTCTGCTCAAGAAAGCGGCAGCAATGGAGAGGGGTCTGCCAGTGCCCTGGCACAGGTGATGCCCTCAGACACGTCCGTGGTCACTCTTATGACTCTTATGGCTGGTGATCAGCCTGGTGTGGGCCTGTGACCTGGGAGTGAGGAGGTCAAAAAGGCCCCACAAAGTCACACTCGGAATGGATTTTGCTTGCGGTTGCTCTTGCGTGGCTTCTGGAGCAATTTCCCCACAGCTGTGGGACTGCCCCTGAGGTGGTCCCCGCACCATGTGACTCACGTTTTCCTTATCTCTCTCATGCAGGGTCCGTGGTCTCTTCCTACGGCCACCAAAGCGCCCCTCCTCTCCCCGCTGGCACCAGGGATGGCAGCAGCCCTTCCCCTTGGCCACTGACCGTTCAGCGGGACACGTTTGGCAGCGAGGGGAGATTGACCCCACAAAGCCCCGCTGGACCTCTCAGAGTCCCCGCAGAGCCCCCGCAGAGAGAGCCCCCGCATGGCGGAGAACGCAGCGCGACTGCAGCGGGGCAGCAGCGCGCCCTGCTGGACGCTGACCGCGCAGCCGACAGAGTCTGCGAGAGCCTCTCCTCCTCCTCTCCTCTCCTCTCCTCTCTCCTCTCCTCTCCTCTCCTCTCCTCTCCTCTCCTCTCCTCTCCTCTCCTCTCCTCTCCTCTCCTCTCCTCTCCTCTCCTCTCCTCTCCTCTCCTCTCCTCTCCTCTCCTCTCCTCTCCTCTCCTCTCCTCTCCTCTCCTCTCCTCTCCTCTCCTCTCCTCTCCTCTCCTCTCCTCTCCTCTCCTCTCCTCTCCTCTCCTCTCCTCTCCTCTCCTCTCCTCTCCTCTCCTCTCCTCTCCTCTCCTCTCCTCTCCTCTCCTCTCCTCTCCTCTCCTCTCCTCTCCTCTCCTCTCCTCTCCTCTTCTCTTCTCTCCTCTCCTCCCATTTTGTATCCAGAGCTGACAAAGGCCTCAAGCGCTGTTTTTTGTTTTTTTATTACTGACAACGAACCTCCATGGCTACAGCCCGGCACAAGTGATTTTACATGCTTGGTTAGTCAGTTACCTCCTGAGTATCTTCAACCCAAAAAGTAGATAAAAACCCATGTATTTTTAAAAAAATGTCATGATTCAAGACAGAAATCTAATGATGTTGAGGGTCTGTTTTGTGTCTGGTTTGTTCCCTTTGAGGTTTGAGCTATTAAAATATCTGACTGGTGGGAGAGAAAATTTTTAACAAAAATGTCTGTCATGATAAACACACATGGCAGTAACAGTCTCAAGAAATCTCAACAAAGAAACAAATGGTGCAGAATTTAGCTAATTCTACAGTCGGGCACTAGATCACTCAATAATCCATCTTTTTGTATCACTTTGGTTTAGGGATATACAAGGAAGAGGACTTTTTGCTTTGTCTCCTTAAGGTGAGATGTCATCCAACTGCCTTTGCACAGTCGTCTGTAAAAATCAAACAGCTTCCTGGGCCTCCCTGCCTCTCCCTCTTCCTGCAGAACTGTCTTTGGCTCTTCCTCAACCAGGTTCTATCACCTTGTCTCCTCCAGGTTTCTCCATTCAGCACTGACAGTGCAGGGCTGAGCTCTTAGCTGTGACTTCTCCATCACAGCCCAGACCTGCAGCTTTTGGGGCTTCCATCTGTGATAGACTCTGCTGGCATCTGCCCACACATAAATGTCAGTCTTTTCAGGCCTTGCACCCTGATACAAATAGACTTGTGCAGAGAAATTTACCCTCATACCTGCCTTTTTTCTCCTTTTTCAACCCTTTTAAACCCTTTTTCAAACACCTCTACAAATAGTTCCTGAGCATGCTGGAAAAAGCTGGTAGAGTTGTTTAAAATGGGCTGTACAAAATATTTTTTCTTGACCTCACACTTGGAAGCTACCAAGCCCTTTGGCTTTAACTAACACAAATATGTCTGAGGCAGATATTTGGCATGGAAGACCTTAGCTTTTCAAGCACAAAGATTAACCATGCTGTAAGTGATGAAAAATTGGTCTTGCAAAGTAAATGGAAATACTTGTTAGAAGCAATTCTGCCAGCCTTTGTGTGTTATATGTGTAATCAAATACAGTTTCACACTGAGCAATTAAGGATGTTATCAAATATCTGTATCAATTAATGAGCTACTTCTGATAAAAATACAATTTTATGACAAACAGCCATATATACAGAAATGATAAAATCTGTACTCCTGTGAACTTACACAACTATATCGTGCAGTGTCTATCATGTAATATACTGTGCCAGATCCCAAGCATTATTAGTAAACGTACATGCATTGTTGGCAAAACAGCCTCAACATGAGGAATTTCACTTCATTTATTGCCAATTAACATAAATATTTTATTGCTAATTCTGGGTATTGAGAAACCAAGAAGACAAAAAACTAGGCAAATATTCAGGGAAATGCTTTTCTTTCCCTTCCAGCTTCCATCAAGAACTTCTCCCTTCCCCTTTCTAGCTGCAACTCCTGTTATTTTCACCATTGCCCAGTCCTTCCCCATTCTCTTGCTGAGGACATGAGCCTCCAGTGGAGGAGGTCAGTGTCAGTGTGTGGTGTTTTAAATTTGCTGCTCCTTGCTTCTGCTTCCTTTCTTCTGCTTCTCTTCTGCTCCTTCCAAGAAGTGCTACCCTGGTGTGTGTTGCCCATGGGCTGCAATCCCTAAGGGATGTCCCTGCTCTGGTGTGGGTTGCCCATGGGCTGCAGTCCCTCAGGGTTGTCCCAAGACCTGATATAGGTCACCCCTTCCAAGAAGTGTGTCTTCAGACATGCCCCAACAATATCCCCCTCCAAATGTCTCCAACAGCATCTCCTCCACCATTTTACCTGCCCATCACAGCTGTTCCTCTGTCTTAAACTTGTCTGGTCACCCTGAATGACAAAGGTTTGGTGGGTGATAAGGTGCTCATAGAGGTGCTGGAGCATGGTCTCCTACCAGGGGACATCCCACAGCCCCCATACCCTGCTGGGTGTGCCCAGTGTGCAACTAAACATCTCAGCTGGCTTTGAGCACATAAAAATCCTTGCAGTTCTTAGGAGATGTGACTGATGGAGTCACTGAGGAATGGAATGACCAAACTGGATCAATTTCATGAAAAGCATAAGCAAACACACCAAAAAAGAATAAAATCTATTTAATAAGTACATTAAATATCAAATAGAGCGTGCTTCTACAGAAAGTAGTGGTATCTTTAATAATCACACATTTAGAAATGCCCTGCCAGTGCTTCTGTCCTTCCACCAGATGCACCAGATGTACAGCTTGGCTACTAATGGAAGCCCATATAGAAATACATTATATTATCCAAGCACATACAATAACAAAAGAGAAAAAAAGCTGTTTTGCAACTAACTAGCTTTCTACTCTCCCCTTGTTCCAAGATGACAGCAAGTTACAATGGAGCATCAGGAAACATTTAATGATACATATTTTCTAACATTTATTCCTTGTTCGTGCAGTACTTAGAGAAAGGTATAAAAATCATAGGATCATAGAAAGTTAATCATAGTTAAACGTCTTTCATTACAAGCAATGGCAAAAAGCTATAAAGAAAGTAGCGTTCTTAAAAGTGATGGCATTTATATATATCATTTTCAAAATATTATTTTTTAGATTTTAAAGAAAATGATTTTAATGCTTTCATATATTGTTATCAACCAAAGAACTTTGAGTAGTAGTAACCGATCGACAGGATTGGCTGCACCAACATTTCCATTTGACTGGCTGCCCAAATAGCAGCTGGGAGAGCAGAGAGCCAGTTCTGCATGGCACAGAAAGACTACCATATTGAGGAAGGAAATACAACAGACAGCCTGACGTTGTCACTTGAAATTGTTCACTAAAAAAACCCAACCCAGCCCAACCCATCCCAACCCACCCCAACCCAGAGTATACAATTTTGCCTGAAAAAACCTTGTAGCTGAGAAACTGCAATAGTTACTGGTTTAGTTACAGACTTTGTATATTGTATGCCAGGAGGCCCTCAATGGAAAACCCAAGGTAAAAAGACACTCTTTTTATGTTAGGGCCTTTACTCAGAAGGAATGAAGGAACAGGCTGTGCTGGTATCCTAAAGGTTTCATTGCTGCCATAGTCTATGTAGATAACCTTACCCTCAGCTCTGCCATCCAAAGGAAGCAAAAGATCTTGAACAGCTTGTTCCTTCCAGATATCTCCACTCTGCCAGAGAGAACTGAGTTGGTGTTCTGAAAGTGAATGAAAAAGCTGGTCTATTTTTCCTTTGTGAACAAATCTGTTCAGGTCACTGCCTTTTGCCAGGTAGAAAAGAGCGACAGGGTGTCTGGAACAGCGGAGAGTTCCATACAGCTCTTTGAAAGATTCCCTTAAGCATCGGATATAAGTTTCCATTTTCTTGGAATCTTCGTTTAATTGTTTTCTGTTCTGAGGCCAGAACAGTAAGGAGGCTAGAAAGAAAGGCTCTATACATTGTGAAGTTTGTTTCACTTGCTCTAGAATTCTTAGAAGCAGACTTTCCAATTCCTTAGAAGTATGTAAAGTACTGGATTTACGTTTAATGCAATTCAGAACAATATTTGCCAAAATAAAATTCAGTTTGTCTTTCAGAGTTGCTTGTTCACTCTCCTCACACAAAAATGTATAAGCTTTTACGATGTCTTCTACTTCTACATCAGCATTTTTGTCATTTCTGTGGAGGTATTTCAAAATTCCAGAAAAGGAGTCTGCTTTGGAAGCCTCCACAGCTTCTCTGTATGCTTCTATATGCTGAGACATGGACAGCTTTGACATCTGTTTACTTTTCAGCTGCTCAAAATTGAAATGACAAAATATTTCTTTGTATTTGGTAAAACATTCTTGAGCCTTCTGGTATATTTTTGCTTCCACAATTTCTTTTTCTTTGGTCTGTGTTTTGAAAAACACAAAGTAGTCTTCAATAAAGTCAAATGATCTTTTCAACCGTGATTGCAAATGACATAGAAAGCTGGAATAATGTTCAAGCACCTTGAACATTTCACTTTGTCTGTGAGGGTTATCTGCATTCCAAAAATTACTTCCTGATAGATGCTTTGTCAATTTTTTTCTACACAGTAAGTCTTCTCTGCTGAAAAAAGGAACTTGGCAAAGGACATCAATAACATAAAGGCCAGTTTCTATCTCTCCCTGATAACCAGCAGTATTGTACGGTTTAATCTTTTTTCTAAGGTTATGGTGCTTCAAATGCTCATTTTGTTCATGTTCAGCTTGCCGCTGAGATTCTCTGAAAGCCTGTGAAGCATTCTTAGCAAATTCTAGCAAATATTTCAGTTTTTCAGGTGTCAGGGCTGCACTCTTTTGCTCAAACTCTATGTAGTACCTTAGCTTACTTTTAAAGACTTGACCTAGTGTATCTGATATGTATGAATTGTGTTGTGCTCTTCGTTTGGCTTCTTTAGCCCAGAATAATGCAGAGTCAAAATTTCCTTCTTTAATGTAGGAGTATCTTGCTAAGGCTTGGCAAATGAAACCATTTTCCTCAAATCTCTCAGATGCTTGTTTTAATACACATTGCACTTTACTACACTTCTCTTCCTTATGAATTGTCTCAATTAAGGAGGAAAATAATGTGTCTGACTCATCGCCATGTCCCTTGCGCTGTCTAGTAATCAGCAGGGTTTGTATATCACGAATAAGTTTGTCTTGCTTTAATGAAGTCTTATAAAATAAGTCTTCTTTCAATAACTGCAATGTAATTTCACTTTTAGGCAAGTCATAGGTTAGTTTCAATTCTGTTAGGCATTGAGATGCTATCAGTGGGTGAACGATACGAAGACATTTGCATCTTGGGTATTCACGTACCTGATCATATATTAGAATGTTGGAACAAATTCTCATCTTTTCTATCAATTTATCTCTACTGCAGCCAATCTCTTGAGAATTAATTCCTAAGAATGCTTCACATAATGATATTGAAACTGCAGATGTTCTCACATACGAGTTTAGCAGTGAGAGATAGCAAACAAGCTGTGCTGGTTTAGATGCAGTATCCAAGTTATGCAAGGTACTTTTTACCACTCTTTTGATGTATTGTGGGTCAAAGTTTTTCTTCATAATCATAAATGAATAGAAATCATCAGCCTGTGGATGTTCCTTTTCAATAGATTTTAGTTTCTGATCAAAAGCCCTTTGCTCTTTTCCAGAAAGCATATGTTTTAAAGAAACACTGTTCAATAAGTTGATTGTTGAACTTTCATCAGGATTCTGAGATCTCATACAGTTTAGAATGATCACTAAAGGCTTTACATATGGAATGTATTTTTCTGTTATAGCCACCTCAATATCTTTCTGCAGAGAACTGACATTTTCTTGCTCTTCAAAATCATCCACAAGGAGTAACACTGGTAAATAGCCTGTGTTATTGTCTGCTCCACAGGTGAGCAAAGTTGTCAGCTGTGTTCCAAAATCACTTGCTTTGTTTTTCAGAACAGCACATCTGAATTTCTCCCGGAGATTCCAAAGGATATGCATAGCTAATGTTGTCCCACCACAGCCTGGATGGTGGTAAAGGTTGACAATTTTTACAGGAGACTCATTAGCTTCGCTAGATGAAGACACAATTAGGTGCTCAAGCTTTTCATAACTGTCTCTTATGACAAGATCTGAAGTATATTTTTCAGAAGAAAAATAGAAATTCCACCATGATACTTTACCACCTCGATAAAAATTTTCTTCCCGCTCTTTCATGAAATTTTTAAATTTTTCTTTATCCTTCTCTATTTCTGTGTCTTTGCACTCATTAACACAGAGTATTTCCAATGCTGCCATGGAGTTCTCTTCCTTCTTTAGAAGAATGGTAGAAAGACCAATAGAGGGCAGAAGTCTTTCAGAAGACTGTGTCATTGAGTTTAATTTTATGATGGTACCATTTACCATTTCCAGGCTTAAATTAGAAACACACTTGTCTGAAAGTGCTTCCTCACTAATGCCTCTAGCTTTGAGAAGATCTTTCCAAAGCTGGTATGTATCTGGACCAATGCAAATGCAGGTCAAGTAATCAAGTCCCTTTAATTCTTGGTAAAATGTCACAAATGTCTCAACAAGGGGATCCGCCTGATCTTCTACTTTGGAAAGCAAAAGAAACACTGTTAAAACCTTTCCACTCTGCTTTACATCTTTGTGTGAAAGAAATGAAATCATTTTTCTGACACCAGCAGCTCTGTCTTGTTGCCACGAAGAGGGATCTAGTGGTGGTTCACTATTGCCTGTGAAGTCTGATCTCCCATTGCAAAAAATCCAGTTGGTCTCCTGATACAGTTTCAGCTTTTCAGCTTGTTCAGAAACTGATCCCACTTCATTTTCATAATGATATGGGAAGTGAATTTTGGCATTTTGATTTTTTTGGTAAATCTTGAGCACACCATTTTTTTCTGATTCAGAATCAAAGTCAAGCACAGCAAACCATTTTATTTCCTGTAAAAAGTCTAAGTGAGAAGTTTGACTTGGGTGGCACTTATTTGTTACCAAAATGTAGTAGTCGTAGTAAGAGTCATCTAGTGAGTCTTTGTTACCCGTGAGCAGCCTACCTAGCTTAAATCCTTCAAGCACTGGCTTGTGTTGCTTAAAGTTATATTCTTCCTCTGCTTTTTTACGAGAAGTTGCTAAAGATGACAAGCTTCTTTTAAAAGTTTCAAATTCTTTTTGGCCATAAATATTTTTGGAACTAGCTCCATCCCGGATGAAGACAGCTTTTTGCCAACACTTTTTATCATAATTGTATGTCCTGGTAGAGAAATACTTTGTGTCACATTTGTGATATTTGGGAACCACATCCACTTCAATGACAAATTTTTGTGATGGATCTCCATTTTGTAACAATACTTCCACAAATCTAGGTTGTCTGATGCAATCTCGTGCAATATTGACGTAATTCTCATTGAAGTAGTCTTTGAATGATTTATTCAATCGATCAATGTAGCTATTTCTACTGGTAACTTTTATTCCTTCAATTTGTCCATGTGGATTGTCACGTACTCCAAAATGAATGGTCCCATTTGTGCGGGAGTTCATGCAGGCTGCAGCAAATTTAAAGATGTCATTGGTAAATTTCTTCAGGACGTCATCTTCTGCTGCCTTGTCTGTGTTGGTAAGTAATTTGAATTCATGTGCTGGATCTATGAGATTAAATGGTCCTGTTTCAGGCACTTTAAGAATATTGTACTGTATGTATCGAGTACCATCACTGAAACTGTCAAAAGGATATGGCATACACATCTTTCCAGTTGGGTCCTGGCTGCTTGACAGTGTATCTTCTGATCCGTTCTCTTTATCAACTGACTTGATTGCTTTTTCTCTTTCAGTGGGCTCTGTCTTAGAATCCTGCAGTGTACTAGAATTAAATAAATCGTGTTTCTTCTTGCACTCTTTCTTTGCAATTTCTCTATCTTCTCCTTCTCCATCGAGGCACTCTTCAGTGTCTTCTTGTTCCACAGTCTGATTTGAAGCTTGTGGTGGAATGTCCTGCTGTTTCAAGAAATACATTATTTGAAGAGCAGTCCCATAAGGTATGTCCATTGCCACCAAATCTGGTTTAGTTATCTCTTTCAAAGAACAACCAGTCACCTTTTGATTAAACAGGATTTCTGCATATTGCTGGTCTATCTTAACCACTTCAGTTGCCCATTGTTTGACTTCTTTTTTTGTCCACTGTTCAACAGGTTTACATAAATATGATTTCTCATGCTTTTCAGTGCTTAAGTTTTCCATTCTTCAATGAAAAAAATCACAAAATTAGTAAACAAGTGATTTATAATAGCTTATTAAATGAAAGCACAGTTTTCAGTTTCCTTGCTGTTATCAGCCATTAATTTAATTATTAGTGTAATCTGCTGCATGGAACACCACAGTTCAATTAGGGGACACTGTGAGAATGTGAAGTAAGATATTTGTAAGTCATTAACTACTTATAAGAGATGTATTTTTAATATAGTTATTTTATTTGAATCCTGTTTTTAAAACTTTTCTGTAGCTGATACTGCACAAAATTTGTGACTGATAACTATCTGTAGTCATTTGGACACATATTTGTAATTGTATTGGCCATCCAATAGTAAGAAGAAAATTCAGATCCATAGAATATCCCGAGTTAGAAGACACCCAGTAGGATCATGGAGTCCTGCTCCAGACTCCTCACAGGAAAAGCTAGAAGTTAAACCATACATCTAAAAGGATTGCCCAAACACTTTTTGAGCACTGACTGGCTTGAGGATGTGACCTCTTCACTGGGGAGGTTGTTCTAGTGATTGATCACCATCTTGGTGAAGAATTTTTTCCTAATATCCAATCTGAACTTCCCCTAACTCAGCTTTAATCCATTCTCCCCTGCCCTGTCACTGGACACCAGACAGAAGAGATCAGCATCATCCTCTCTGCTCCTCACCATGAGGAATTTGTAGACACCCATGATGTTACCTCTTAGTCTCATCTTCTTCTAATCTGCTTCTAATAAGTCATGACCTCTAGTCCTTTGACCATCTTTGTTTGCCTCCTTTTATATCCTTATATGGAGGACCCCTAAACTACACACAGTACTTCAGGTGAGGCCACACCAATGCTTAGCATAATGGGACAATCACTTCTTTTGACCAGTTGCTATACTGTGCCTCATGCACCTCAGGATACTGTTGACCCTCTTGGACACCAGGGCACATTGATGATTCTTACTGTGCTCAGCATCAACCAAAACCCCCAGATCCTGTTATGGAGGGCTGCACTCCAGCCTCTTCTTCTCCAATCTACATGTATATTCACAGTTTTACTGCCCCAGGTGCAGAATCCAGCAACTGTCTTTGTTAAATTTCACATGGTTGATGACTGCCCAGCACACCAATCCATGAAAATCTGTAATAACTCTCAGTCAGTGGCTCCTCCTATTTTAGTACCACAGATAAACTTGCTTCTTGTGCACTCAAGTCCTGTGTCCAGGTCATTGATAAAAATGTTGAAGAGAACTGGCCCTAAAATTGAGCCCTGAAGAACACCACTAGTGACTGGCCACCAGCCAGATGTTACTGCATTTACTATGATACTTTGAGTCCAACCTTTCAGCCAGCTGGTCACCCATCATGTTGTGTACATGTCACAAATAGCTCTCCTTAAGTTTCTAGTTTGGTGAAGAAGAAAAATTAACTGCACAAAGAAATCCACCCTTTCTTTTTTTACCCTTAGATACCGTTAGGCATAGAATTTGCTTGAACAACACTGCAAAGATATATTGGGGTGGAAAGATACTACTATGGTTACCTAGATCCTGCTATTGCAAATGAAGTGAAAATCTTTTCCTTATTACCTTTTCAGTACCTTTTACATTCACAAAGATTTCTTAAGTTAAACAAAAGTAAGTAGTTCAGCAGCATTTGTGGAGATAAGTGATAGGAAGAACATCTTACAGCTCACTTGGTCTTAGTAAATGTGGACGTTTTGCAAAAACTTTAAAGAAAAAAGTACAATACAACCAAATAATTCCCTTTAATATTGTCTAACTTTATCCTCTCACTCCCTTTGGGAGAACTTTGGTCATTCATCTGAATTTTTTACTTCATGGAATTGCACCAAGCTACAGTTGGTGCAGTAGTGGTAGTGGCCTCCTCCACTCACATTTTCTTATTCATAGATGTGCTCCTGAGACAAAATGACTACTTAGGTATTTTCTGTGATTTTTTTTTTTTTTTCTGAAAGAACATTTGGTTATTTAAGCCACCTTAGTGACATGCTTTCCTCAACCCACTATTTAATTTTCTAAACTGTAAACTTCAGTGAGAAGCAATAGCAAAGGTTTCTTAGAGCTAGTGCAGGAAAACAGCTGTCCTGTCTTGTGCCACAGGCCAAGCTGATTCCTGATTTAACTAATGAACCGTGAGAGCTGAGAAAAAATGTGGGGCTGTGGGCTACAGAAGCTGCAGTTGCATTTTGTCTTAACAGCCTTTCCCTTTCACTCACAGCAAAACTAGCTTCTAGGTCTTTAAATGCCACTATGGTACAAACATATTGTCAAAATTTGAGGGTCCAGGGGGGTAGATGCCCAGTATTCTTATTCCATGACTGAAATAGCTATTGTATTCACCTGAAACTCCACCCAGGGTATCCAATCGCTGAGAAAAGAAACTGAAACTAAAGCATTTCTGCTCAGAGACAGTGTTCAACCCGGGAAAGTTAAAGTACAGTTTTAATTCCTATCAAACTTATACTTTCTAACAGAGGTGCAATTTACTCCTAACATAAAATCAAACCTATTTATATCTTTAAAAATATTACTACATGTTTTAGAGTTTTCAGCTCCTCAATGAAACTGAGACCGAACTCTCCAGACTGAGATAGTTTCATTTCCTAGACTTGAGTCTGTGTTTCTGTGATTCACTGTTTCTCTGTTTCATTTTACTGGCTAGTTAATGATTCTGGCTGACTGAAATACTTTAAAGATGTCCTTTTCCAAACACAACAACTTCATTATATTATTTCTGCAGAATTGCTTCTCTGAAGAGAAATTATTTAGATAATTTCCCATAATCTCATAGACACCTTTCATGTGCAGACGCTTAAGAGATTTGGAAAAGCTTATTTTAGCAGATTATAGATCATCTTACATTTAAAATTACTGTCCCAAAAAAACAAACCAACCAATGAACCAGTCAGTTTTATTGGTTGCAGTTTTATTCCTGTAGCTGTTCCATACGTGTATGTTGTTCAAACAGGAAACCAAACAGCTAAAATTCAGCTGAACAGCCATTCTAAAAGTATGTGAAAAAAAAACAACCCTAAAACTAGTAGATAACCTTCTAATAGAAGTCTATGATCAGAAATAGTAAGAAGGAAAGACCATTGATAGACATATGATCTGTTTTACCCCATGGAAACACCCATCTCTAGAGAACAGAAATGACAGTGCCCGCTAGAGAATATTTATCATTACTTACCTTTCTTTGCATGCTTCTAAATTACCCTTCCAATATGATGTCCAAAGGCTGTAGACTGAGCTAGACAGAAGCTGGGTGTTGCAGAGATGTAGGAGGAGACAGATGTAGAGTGTTTGGGAGGTTCTAGTGCTCTTATCTCCTTTTGCTTTCTCTTTCAACCATCACAATTTCTTCCAGTCTGCCTCTTCCTAACTTTCTATTGGGGAAATCAGTGGTCTGCTAGGAAATTAATGGAAGAATTCTGTTTTAGGATGCCTTTATTAAAACATTTGCACAGCACTGTCTGGAGCTACTATCAAGAAACCTGAGAAATTAGGAAATACTGTCTGAGCAATACTTGGCTAAAAAAATGCAATTAATTAGACATAAGGTCTTAGACCAGCAGAACATTCCTGGAATGACAGAAAAGGGGAAATAATACAAGAGATGCTTTTGAGAAATGTGACTATTCTTTAATATTTTTGCATAATCAGGGTTACTGACTTGCTCCTCATCTTGGTTGCTTGATACTCCACACTGCAAATACATTTATTCCTTGTCTCCTTCTTTGGACCCAACAACTACTTTGATTGGAAGTGTAGCTTGGGTATAGTTCTGTAGATAGTTTACTCCAGAAAAGTTTTCCTTTAGGCAGGGTGCTCCAATGCCCACTGAACAGACTTTGTTTTGCTGCTATTGACTGCTTTTGCTTCCAATATTTCACACTACTGACATTTGATCTTATATTATTGTACTCTGCTGACCCTGTTCTTTCATTGCTTGCCCTTCACTGCCATGAAAGACTGTGACAAACAGCAGACATCTGAGGAAGATAATGGTGACCATTAAAATACATTTATTTTGAAGAATATCAGCAAGAGTGCTCAATTGAGCAGTTTTGTGTCCCACAGATGAAGAGACTGAAAATCCTTGCATTGTGTAGGACTCACACTGGAGCAGTTCATGAAAGTCTGCACCCTGTAGGAAGGACTCAAGCTGGGACAGGAGAAATGTGTGAGGAGCACAGAAGGTAGCAACAGAAAGGAACATCCATGGACTGACCAAACTGTTATGAACTGACCACAGGCCCCCATTTCCCATTCCCCTGTGCTGCTTGGAGTAGCAGAGAGAGGAGGTGGAAGAGTTGGGAAAGAAGAAGCAAAATTGAGCCTGAGATAATGGAGTAAATATACTTTAGTTTTCTTCCCTGTCACTTGACACCTAACTCTATTTAACTGGAAATAAAATAAATTATTTTTTCCCATGTCTGTTTTGCCCATGATGGTAATTAGTAAGTTGTCTCCCTGTCTTTTTTGTGATCCACAAATGTAAGCATCTTCTTTTCTCCCCCATCCTGCTGAATGAAGGGAGTGAGTGGGTGACTGGGTGGGCACCTGGCAGCCAGCCAAGTCCAACCCAATATAATCCTTCAGAATTTCTGTTCTGAGAACAACTGTGTGAGGTACTGCAAATTTTAGAAAGCAAACAGCATCTCCAGCCACCATAAAGCCAGCTGTAGAAAAGCCAGCATCTCTTCCAGCTGTTGATGCTCCTTCTTTCTCTCCTTATATGTTTCTCATGCACTTTATCTATGTGTGTTTCTTAAATCCTGGCATGCATCCGTCTGTCACTGCACAAAATCTTGCCTGAAAAATGGAATTATTACCTGCTGAATCCCTAATGGCTGCACTTCTCAGGAATACACCCTCTGCAGATAGAATGGTAAAGCTGTACATTAAACACTCCCATTCTCATGTCAAAGCCAACATATAGAAACTAATGCTTGATGTGATGAAATAAAAATGTCTCTCTTCCAGGCTGCTGTGCAGATCTGACATTATTTTAAGCACTCTGGTATGAGAAGTTATAAGAAATAATAATACTGTCTTTGTCTCAGCACATCATCAAGTGCCATAAAGTGCAGCATCTGCTGTTTCCTCTGATTTTGTAATATTCATCAAATTTCTCTACTCTGTTCCTTAAATTACTAAGCACACATTTTTTATATTGTTTCTCCTTGCTGTCCTATTGTTACCTACAATATCATCTGTTCCAGAAACATCTCTGTTTTTTAGGTGGTGAGGTCACACAGAAGCCTCCAGAGCTTTTTCTTTCAAGAGGCAAATAACCTCTTTGTCTATTGTGGCAATAACCTCCCACATTCTCTTTAAAAAAGACTTATTAATCACATAGGCTTGTATTTTCCTGATGCTGATACAACTGTCTGGCTATTTCCTCTGCCCATCATCCTCCCTTCTATTCTTTCACTAAAATTCTGCATATCACCCTCCTTCCTTCTATGGTTGTGCTGCCTGAGGCTCCTCTTTAAAGAAAGGAAATGAAAATGAATATAGGTGAAAAACATCTATACAGTAATCACTATATTGTATTTTTTGTGGATATCTTCATACTGTCACAGGTCTACAGGAAGGTAAGTTCCTTGGCACTTGCTTAAATACTTGGTTGCTGAATAGGGAAAGTTGAGTGAAGTGCAAATGATCCTTTTCCCCAGGGATGAGTCTTTCGAGCACTGTGATGCTGATAGCAACCCGTCCAGAGACAGCAGGAGCTGCTAGTGTTTTAGAAGCAGTAGGCAGGTCAGCATAGCTCATTTCCATGTAGATCTTGGTTTACCAGCCAGCAGAATGGATGTTCATATAGGGACTCACACCAGCCTTGCTCAGTTGTGCACTCTGATGAGCTCACAGCCTGAGGGAATCTCTGCCAGCATAAGCCTGTTTCTACACAATTTTAGTGCTCGTGTAAAGAGCAGATGTCCTCCTCTGATTATTGTGTGCCAGTTATCTGTTGAGCCACTCCATGGGTGTTAGTTTCGTTTTCTTAAATTGCTGTCTGTTTCCTGATTGTGTGGCGTGATATTGAGTTCCTTGAACTGTGCTGTATGGGCTGATGTAACAGCCATTCCTTCCCCACACCAATATTTAACAGATGAATCTTAACCTGATATTTGCCAGCAGGCTGTGATCTAAGTGGGATTTGAAGCAGTATCAACTTTCTTCCAGTTCTGGTCTCTTCTCCTGCCTTGTATGCTTGTGTGGTGAGCTGGTCCCAGGAACTGGAGCACTCTGTTGTGTGTCATCTTAGTCTGTAGACAGATGAGATCTGGCCAACTTCCTGTGAGGTTACCTGCTTGCCAGAGCATACCAGTGGAAGGAGTGGAAGATGCTGAAAACCACATACTTTTCAGGACATGTGCATTTGCAGGCTATCAAAATCTACACAAACAACAGCTGAAATTGTTATGAATGTTCTTTTGTGTTCTGCAATGTCAGTCAAAGTATGGGAAGGCTCTAATAGGTAACTACAAAATGGCTTGGATTGCTCCTTATTTGCCTTGCTCCTTGCTTATCTTTCATAAGGTAACTGCCTACTTGAAAAGGTTCTTACCTAGTTAGCTGCCTCTCTACAAAATATGCAGCTCCTTTCCCACTCTCACAATTTCCCTCTTTGTTTATGTCTTTTGTGATAATATTATATATCACAGCCATTATTCATATTCACAGAATGGCAGAATGTCTTTGGTTGGAAGACACCTTCAAAATCATCCAGTCCAATATGGTAAGCTCACCACTACACATTTACAATTTTTTCCGATTCTTTGTGGTGGAGCTCCCAAGCAGAAAATATCCTTTAATGATAAAGTCAGAGCAGAGGTTTTTCTTGAATACTTTCTTTCCCTGATTTCCTAAATATGTATGGTTGACAACTGGCTGAAGCTCAGTAGTATTTTTGTCAAGATACATGCTGCTATAACTGCAGGTTGTGCAAACCTAGATGAGTTAGCTTCCCTGAATACTGGTAGAAGTGCAGACAGGCAGCAAGGATGCTTGAGGGGCTGGATCCCAACATGTGTGACTCAGGCTCTCCCTCAGCTATGTGGCCAGCACTGAACATCTGTGTCTGAGGTGTCTGAGGCACTTGGGGGGTCAGATAACAGAAGGAAGCTGCAGTACCAGGTCTCTCATGGCAAAGAACCTGCAGACCTCTCAGAAGAGCCAAGCTATTTGGTATAGAATAGCATAGCATTATAGTGTTTTATTCTGGGTTGATGGTTGGACTTAATGATCTAAGAGGTTTTCTCCAACCACGGCAATTTTGTGATTCTGTGATAGCATAACATTAGAACAAAACAGAATAAAATAGACTATTTCAGTTGGAAGAGACCTACAATGATCATTTAGTTCAACTACCTGACCAATTCAGGGCTGACAAAAAATAAAGCATGTAATAAAGGGCTAATGTCCTACTAATGTCCAGTCTAAACCTCCCCTGGAAGAGCTTTCAACCATTCCCATATGTCTTAGCACTGGACCCCAGGGAGAAGAGATCAGCACCTCCCTCTCCACTTCCCCTCCTCAGGAAGGGCCCCTCCTTGTAGAGGGCAATGAGGTTGTCTTCAGCCTCCTTTTCTCCAAAGTAGGCATACCCAGAGTCCAAAGCTGTTCTTCACAGGACACTACCTCCAGCACTTTTACCATCTTTATTGCCCTCCTGTATATAGTAAGTATGTCTTTCCCTTTCTTTATATTACCAGAGATGGAGAAAAGATCACAGCCCCTTTTGTTAGAAGAAATTTTTCTGCATACTGGAAGAATTACTTAATCTTTCTCAGTATCTTTTCTCAAGATAAAACACTTTTTGGGCCTTTCCTAAACTTTTTTTCTCATACATCTTGCTTTTAAAACCTTTTCTCATTTGGCTGTATCTGTCAGATACACTTGAAAAGAATTTCAAATGGAATCTTGTTTTCTAACTGTCCTCATCTGCTGTTTCGAATAGTGATCTGGAACATTTGAATGTAATTGGAATGTTCAGTACTTTCAGTTACAACTTGTGGATGGGACTAAGCATGACAGACTTAAAGGGCCTGGCAAGTGCTTGAAAGCACAGTTTTGAATTAAATGTGATTTGATAAAAAAAATCAGCAAGGTGAAGTTAAAGAGGAAAGTGTAGCTCTACAGAAAAAACATGAATGATGTCCAACAAAATTTAGGATTTAACCCAGGAAAGCTTTTCTATTGACTTATCAAAAGAACCTTATTCATTTACTATTAAGGTGGAAAAAAATTACATAAAACTTAGTTTTTAGAACAACAAGATATATAAAAGATGTACACATCAGTGTTGACATTAGACAGTACTTTCCAAACGTGTTCCGTTTTGGTTGAGGTATGCTACTGTTTAGGGGTATTCTGGTTCAGAAGACCTGCCCTAATATTTCTACATTAAATTTTATCTGAGTTATGAGGTCCACTGTGACCAGCAGCTTTGCACTTTGCCCTGGAATGCAGCACAGAGGCTGAGGAGATACATACATATTATCTTTCTAGGTGGAGCAGGATTTCCAACATGCTGGTATTTGCATTGCATGTTTAACTGAACTGTGATGCAAATTTAAACTCGAACAGATTCCTTAGATGCTTAATCTTTTATTTGTCTTCTATGCTCCTTGTCTATTGTTAACACAGATTCTAATAAAGAAATGATCCTTTGCTTTTTTTCCTCATTATTTTCACAACCCAACACAACTGTCGTTTATCATTCCAAGGCTACAGCAATTTTGTTGCATACAGTGTGATCCCATTACATCTTTCTGCAAAGTGTATGGAAATTTCTGCTGCAGTTCTGTTGCTTTCTAGAAAAGGCTCGTGGCCTCTATAAAAAGGCAGTGAGGGAACAGGGCTTCTGCTCTATAGGAGTTGTGTTCATTTCATACATTCAGGAGTTTTTCTGAAGAACTATTTTTTGAGAAGACATTTCTGTATAGTCTGACTTAAACTGTCAGCCAGTGATAAAGATTGGATCCAGCACTTTGATGTTTTTAAGAGATGCTTATGAACAACATTTTCCTGTGTCAGTAGAGAATAGACTCAAAACTACAGCCTACTGTTCTAATGCAATGACTTTAAAACAAATGTGTTTTTGGTTGGCTGCAGAAATGTTGTCAATAAAGCCATTTAGGTACCTAGAAAGTAGCTGTTATTAATCAGAAAGCCTCTTACAGGAAGCAGGATTGATGAATTGGTCTCCCTTCAAATGCACAAGTCATCAGGGACATGATCAATTCACATGTCTGTCAGAAAAAGTGTTTGCTAGTATTAGTTCCTTTGCCTTTCTCTTTCTCCCTGTCCCAACTGTCACTACCCATAACATCCTGCCACCTCCTGTGGGAAGTCATTGCCTTCTAGCTCCCAGAAGGATGTATAATTCAGACACATTGATAGCAGTGTGGTGACATATTTCCCAAGGAATTATGCTGAAACTGAAGTCCATAGACAGTATATGATTGCATTTTATCTGTGTAAGTAAAGAAGAAATAAAAAAAGATTTAAGCCACTTAAAAAGCCAAAGTTTTTTAACCTGAGATTGTAAAAAAATTAGCTATTTCCTTTTCAAGTGCTCCTTCTTGTGATCTCGTAATCACAGCATGGTTGAGGCTGGTAAGTGTCTCTGGAGTTCATCTTGTCCAATTCCTGCACAAATCAGGGTGTTAGGAAAATGTCACTTCATAACTGTTATATCAATTAATCTAAGTAGAATGAAACTTTCTCTATAAAACACATATAGTTTACATTGTATCCTTAAGCAAGGGAACTGAAGGACTCCAGCTCACCACAAAGAAGGGGACAACCTAGCCCCCAGGATAAGGACTTGGAAACTTAAAAGCGGTTCATGAAGGATAACATGCACTGGACAACCATGAAAATGCCACCAACCTAGCTTCTGAAACATGTCTTTGAAACTCTCCCATTATCTGTGATTATAGATAGGTAACTCTAGTAAGATTGACTCCAGGGCTGTCTGATCAATAGAGAAGCAGGTGGATGATGGCACCATAGAAATATAGATGCTATTGCAGTTTTACCATGATTAGTAAATGGTAGCATATGTTTGTTAAATAGTAATTAGCCAAACAGTGTTGCACCTGAATGCTTGAAAAGCTTGTAAAACTACATTCAGGGTGCCCTAATCTGAATGTGACAAGTCTTGTGAATGAATAGAATTAGTCTTGTAATTTCATGCTTTGCTTCCTAGTGTCCCTCCTTAGTTGGCACGGCCCAGTTGCAAATTTTGGTAACAAGGGTCAGCTACAGCAGACTCCATGGGACTGCATCCAGTTGGGTCTCCAAGAATGGAGACTTCACAGCCTTTCTGGGCAGCCAATTGCAGTGTGTGACCACCCTGACAGTAAAAAAGACTTTTTCATAAATTTATACAGAATTTGTTGTGATTCACCTTGTGCCTATTGCCTCTTGTTTTGTCAATGGGAACTACTGAAAACAACCTAGCTCTGTCTTCTTTGCATTCCCCTTTCAGGTATTTATAAACATTGTTAAATCCCTGTGAGTCTTCTCTTGTTAAAGCTGAACAGTCCCAGCTTTCCCAACTCACCATTTTATGTCAAATGATCCTTCACCATCATTGTGGGCCTTTGCTGGATTCACTCCAGTGTATCCATGTCTTGTACTGGGGAGCCCAGCACTGGACCAAGCAGTCCAGATGTGTCTCACCAGTGCTGAGTAGAGGTCAAGAGTCACCTCCCTCGACCTAATGGCAACACTTCTAATGCCACCCAGGATAATGTTGGCTTTCTTGACCTAGATGTAGTCTTAGAACTGTGAAATACTGGCCTGCTATTCTCTAAGGAGGGATGAATATTTAAAAATGTTTTGGGTTAGTGCAGCTGGGTTTTGGTAGTGGAGCGGCCACAGGGGTGATTCCTGTGAGAAGCTGCTGGAAACTCCCCCAATTCCAGTTCCAAGGCCACCTCTGTCCAAGGCTGAGCAGATTAGGGAAGCTGGCTGTGACTTGACGAGTGACATATTAAAGAAGGAGAAAACAAAAATTCAAAAAGACTTGCAGAGCAGAGAGGAGGAGTTGAGAGCAATGCCAGAGCAGAGATACCAAGGTCAGTGAGGAAGGAGGTGTCCAAGGAGGGATTTCACCACAGAGTCCCCCTGCAGGAGATGGCAGCTGTCCCCCTGCAGCCCATGGAGGAGAAGGGGAGAGCAGTCCCTGAAGGACCATGGTGGGGCAGACGTGGATCTGCAGCCCATGAAGGACCCCATGTGTGAGTGTTCCTGAAGCATCCTGTGACTGGGCAGCCCATGCTGAAGCAATCTGTTCCTGAGGGACTCACATCAGAGGGGTTTGTGAAGGAATCTCCCAATAGAAGGGCCCTATCTTGGAGTGGGGAAAGAACAAGAAGAGTCCTTCCCTTGAGGAGAAAAGAGCAACAGAAATGCGTGCTGAACTGTGAATGTGTGGTGAACTGACCCTAACCCCCCACTCCTCATCCCCCTGTGCCACCGAGGGGGAGGCAGCCGTGAAGTGATTCCAGCCTGGGAAGAAGGGAGGGGTGGGTGAAGGTATTTTAAGATCTGATTGTGTTTTCTCTTTCTCCTGTTCTGATAGATTAAATTAAAATCTTTCTCTCCACAAGGTGAGTGTGCCTGTTTTGCCTGTGCTGTAACTGGGGAGTGAGAATCAATACTGAGGAGCCTTTAAGTGGATTTTCTCCCCCATAACCCCCAGTGGGGGGTGGGTGTTGAGTGAGTGAAGGCCTGGTAGTTACTGGCTGGACCTAAACCATGACAAAAAGCCATAAAAAAGCATTCATATGTAAATGGTGAAAGCCAAAGTGGCATTCTTCAGTATTCCTAGGAACTGCTTTTAAGCTATGTAGGAAGAAAAAAAACAAGTACTCCACACCATCCTATGAGGTGGGAAAAGTGCCTGAAGTTGTTCTGACTGCTGTTCCTGTTCCTACACTCTGCTTTCAGTTAGGTCTTACCTTCCCTACCTTTGATCTCAAGTCCACAGCCTCACTTGATCAAAGACTGCCATTTCTCATCCTCATTGGTGGACAAATGGAACAGCAAAAGCTTCCACCAAAGGCTATGAGAACATGGGACAGGATTTTTTCTATTATGCTTTCTCCTACAGCTGAAGTTTTGAATTTTCTACAGTTTCATTATCTCACATTTGAACAGCTCAATGTAGAGATCTAGTTTAATGGATGAACTCTCCATTGGTCTTTGTAATATTTGGAATTGATTGTACACCAATAAAAAAACCCAACAACTTACCCATCTCTTTCAAATGTGGTAGTACCAGAGAGAAAAGGGTAAGAATCCAATCTGAAAAGGTTTCCTTTTTCATCCACTAAAATTCTGTGACATTTCAGAGCCTTTTTTCCCCCATATTTTATTGCTTTTATACCCTCACCACATCGATTTATCCACCAAAAGTAGATAAATGCACTGTGCAAATTTGGGAAGAACACTAAAGAATGAGCACAGTTTAAATGGGAATTTAAACCACTATTGTGCTTTTGTTTATCAGGAAGTAGTACACAAGAGGCAGTGAAACAGAAATAGATGAGAACAATATAATATAAGCAGAAGGCAACTTATCTGTGTTTGCTCTCTGTCCCCTGTAACATCATGTCTATTTGCAGAGCTAGTTCTGCTGTCTTAGCCAAAACAAGTATTTAAGCCAGACCATGGGCTTTTCTTCTTTCTCTAGCAAGGTAATTTTCCCTACCATTTGAATTCTAGTCAGTAAATTTTGCTTGTAAGTGAGGAGTAGGATTGTGGCTGCCATGACCCCCATGCACATTCAAATTTTTGCAGAGGGGCTGTAGCTAGATGCAGAGGAAGCCCCAAGGTGGCTGCAGGGCTGGGGTGTGCAATGGGGCTGTGTGTGCAAAAAGCAGATATGAGAGGGTCTCCAGAGAACATTTTACTTGACCTTCCCCAGAGCAACAGGCAGATTTTTGTTCATATTGAACTGCTTTATTTTTGTCTCAAAAGTACTTACAACAGTGAATGCTACTGGCAGTTTAAAATAAAGAAGCTCCAGAGGTGGAGAAACAGTTATTTTGGTAAATAAATCTGCATTTTTTGCCCTGTGGCCCTGCAGTGACATTGAATGTAATAAGATGGAATGGTGTCAAGCACTTCAGAAATCTGTATGCTCATTTTAGAACAATTAAACTTTCCACTCTAGAAAGAAGACAAAATTCAGACTTTGCACATCCCAAAGGGTGGTTCCAATTTGAAACACACAAGTGAAGTCAGCTTTGAATGAATGGTGGAGGAATTTGTGGGGATAGCCCCTGAGTTTCACAGGACAACTTAAGAACTTCAGAGTTCTGCCCAAATGTTTCTACTTACAGCCTCTGCCTGATGCCTCCAAGTCAGAGGTTTATTTCTTAAGGAGCAAATCTGGTGACTGTGTTATCTTTGAGATGACCTCAGTACTTCTCTCAAGTGTGGGCAGCACCAGCTGCCTCTGTGAGGTGCCAACTCCTCTTTTCCTCACACAAAATGAAGTTGTACTTTTCCCTTTTTTTTCAGCATTGTGAGATCAGAATATTCACTGGAAACTATATTATTTTCACCATCTTTGAAAGAAGAAGGAAGGAAGAATGTTTAGTAAACAAAGGTTAGAGAGGTATTTAAAATAAGTGCACATTATTTTTCATGATATAGAGTGCTTTAAATAACCCCAGGCAGCCTGTCTTAAAGGGTGGACACACTGCATGCTTTCTCATTAATCACCATAATGATTTTCTACACAATTAGCTGTTATTGAAAGGATACTTTTATTTGTAGATTATTCTAATTCTAACCCCTTTTTTTTGCCCTGGCTGCAGCTAACTACTGCCCTCTAATAGCTGACCCTGTGGAAATAATAGTGAATTTTCTTGCAAGGCCCAGGCAACTGTTAACAGGAGCTTTTGGAAGAGGATTCCTCTGATTGTGAAGGGACTTGTAGCACACTGTTTAAGCAGTAAGATTGGTTTCTTTTGCACTAAAGGTTTATAATTTTAGAGCCTAGATACCCTGAACATTCTGCAGCTTGCAGAAATTACTCAAATATTACTTGCTCTTCTAGTCAATGAGACAGGCTCTTCAGCAGCAAATAGAAAACCAGTTAAAATGAAAGGGAACAGAATTTAATAAGAACACATTATTTTGAATATATACATAAGTACATTTTCTAACTGTAACTGCCTGGCAATGAATTTGTATGTTTGCAAATTAGAAGACAATGTTACACTAAAAGAATTAAAAGAATTACTTTATTTTAAACCCCAAATGTATTTTGCTGTCTCACATATTGCCTTTATTACTTTTCATGCCAACATAGAGACTGACTCTTGTAAAACTCAATGAAAAGTTCCCATACATATTTTTTGTCCTTTTTTTTTTTTTTTTCATAAAACAAGTGTGAGCGGCATCTTGGGCTTTATCCCTCCCTGTGCCTCCCAGACATTACTGTAATAAAACACATAGATTTTATACTGCAATTTTAGAGCTCTCCCTTTGTCTTGCATTCACAAATAAAGAAAAATGTAAGTAATTAAAAAAACCCTGTATTTTTCAAGAAACTGTTAATTAAAAAGAAGCCAAGGAAAAAATAAAGAAAAAAGATGGGCAATTGGGAGCACTGAAAGCAAAGTCTGAAGAGAAACTGCTATTTCAAGAAAAACTGTCATAAACCTTTGCCATTCTTGGAGTTGTCATTTCCTTTCAAGATACAGTAAAGAAAAAGAAATTGCTTTTGTATTTTCAGATGTTTTGGTTTTCTGTTCTTGTGTCTTCATATACATCTAGAAAAGAACATACATACATGTAACAGTTGCCCACAATGCTGCTTTTCTTTCCTTTAAAAAACACTGTTGCAAACATAAGCAAACCAGCAATTCTAAACACAAAAGTAAAGTTTTCTTCAGCCTAAATGAAAGCTCTGGGTGCACACTTGTAACACTCTGATATTTGACTGGAATTTTAGTACAGGTGAGATCTTTAGATGGCTCTGAGCCACACATAATATAACGACAAATATGGCACCCTGCACTGTTGCTTCTTCAGCATAGATATTTCATACATTATCAAAAGAATGTACCAGAGCACCTGTGATAGGGTAGCAGTAGTGGCAGGTTGAGGCAGCATAGTCTGCAATACAAACTTTGTGTGAAAATGCCTGGCAAGGCAAGGTTTGAATCCTCGTTGCTCTTCAGCAGTTGGCAGAATATAGATTTGTGAAATGGTTACTGCTTGATCTGAGAGAAACAGTGTGTATGAGAGAAGAGAAAGATGATGTAAATTTAGGTTAATCTGAAGTGAAAATGAAACATATGGAAATTACAACTAATTCCTGCTCTCAGAAGAGACGTGAATTGTTAGTGCTTATGCATACAAACTGGCTCAACTTCTTGCTCATTAGCTTTTGTAGCCATTTTGGATTACTTTCATATCTGGAGGAGCCTGTGGTCCAGTTTGTCCCAGTAGTTAGATTTAGTTTGAAAAATGTGCAATGCCATTTAAAAAATTGTCTTAAAAGGATATGTGTAATTAAACAGTCAAATGTCACAGTTGTGCAACATCCTGTGAGTGTGGAGCCCAGAGGAAAGAAGAAAGAACAGCTTCCTCAAAAACTGATCTCATGTTTTCCTTTTATTCCTCTGTTTTTCCTTTTGATTGAACAGTGACTAATATCATCATAGGAATTTAAAAGTGCAAAGCCAGCTATCATCCCAGCTCATTTTTTGACTGCATTTAAGATTATTAATCCATCAGTCCAAATGCAAGGCAGTTTAAATGTTCAATTACCTTCCAGCAATATTCTTACTTTTTAAGAGATGAGGCACATCTAAATTTTTTTAAATTTTTTTGAGCATCAGAGGCACACATGCACGTGTGGATGAAAAGGCTGATACAGGCATAAGGAAAAGTGTAAGGAAAAAGCTATTCCAAGAGTGTTAGGTCTTGGCTAGTCCATGAATTTGGTGGTACTGTCATTGTGATTTGTAATGGCAAGAGAGAACCTCAGCTAATACTGAAGAAGTTACATTCGAAGAGAAGGTTTGAAAAAGTGTCAGTATGTAAATCTGAGAGTGAAACAATAATTTTGACTTATTTTTCTGTGCACATTAATTCAAATAAATTTATGAAATGCCAGCAGTTCCAATCAGAACCACTGGCAATAAGAGTAAAATGTTTACTTTACAAACAAACATGGTTGGCTCCCATAGCACCCATTCTTTTCTTTTACTCTAAGAAAAACTCCTCCTGTAAGCAGAACTACAGGCAAGTTCTGTATCTTTCTTCTCAGGAACATTGCTGGTTACTATACAGATGGCTGCCTACAGGTGGATGTAATCCATCTATAAGCAATCATTATGAGCAACCATTACTTTGCACTACAGGAGTCTGGAATTACTTTCCCAATTCTATTTCCTGTTCTGTGCTGGTTGCTTTTTCCTTATACTGAATGCTGAAATACCCTGCTGCAAGTACCAGTATTGGCCTAGTTGTCCTTTTTTTTTTTTTTTTTTTTTTAATGACCCAGACTATTCCTGAGCAGCAGCAGCCCAGGAACCAAAAAAATTAATTGAAGTGGTATTTCTACTCTGAGTAGTTTACCCCTTATCATGTTTAGCAGGTTTTGTTTTCTTAGTGAAAATTTCATTTCTGTGTTTCTTTTTAAAAATCTTGATACATGAAAAAAACAGCAGAATGGGTTTATACAACCAAGTACTTTACAACTACAGAATATATTTTGTAAAGTCTGAGTTGAAATCTGGAATGTGACAAATTTCAAATTATCTTTATTTTGAATTTATTTCTTTCTTATAGGGAGTCAGATATCAGTGGGAAAGAAGTAAGAAAAAATATACTTCATGAATGCTATTTTTTACATGTGGTTTAAAGAATCATCTTAAGGTTCAAAGTGAGTAATTCCAAGGAGAACAAAAACATCATTGCTGTTTTCTCACTGATCAGCTCACCTTTATAAATGTGTTGGCATGTCTGCATACATAATTGGGACACAGAGTTGAAATTGTAACCTGTACAGTTTTTAGCAGTACAAGCACTGAATGATGGTGCAACCACAAAAGCAATGTGATTATTCTGCCAATGGATTACTCTAATGGTAAGGTTGCATATTTTCTTTTTCAACCAGAAAACAAACAGATCACACCATAATAACAGGAAAAGGTGATTTAATAGGCTTGTTACCAAATCAGGTCTTGTGTTTTTTTCCTAGTTTGTAAGAAAGACTGGCAATATTCACAACAGATTTATGGCAACTCTACCACAACTACAGAAATCTCACAGTGTATTCACTCTTCTTATGCCAAGAAGTGCCACGAAGCAGGTGATTTGAACAAAACCAGGGCTGCCAGACAATAACTGCATAAGCACAACATGCTGTGGTCATTCTGGTATTTAACTCAGCAAAAGTGTTTTTGTAGAGTTCACAGCCAGGGTGCTGCAGAACCAGAGTTGCTTTGCTCTAAAACTTTAGCTAAGATATTAATAAAGACGTTGCTTACTCAGGTAACGAAGTACTATTTGTTAATATTTCAGTGACCACTGAAAACAACCACTACTCATGCATCAGCTTATCAGTTTCAATACTGCAAAAAAAGCCTCCAGCTCTACTTGGTGCATGGCTGGCAGGTCTGGAATACATGCTGCCAATTAAACTGCTTTGATTGAAGATTTAACCTTCTTAGTGAGAAGTGCTGAGATCTCAGTGCCATGAAACTAAAGCCACCTTCTAAAAACATAAGGAAATTTACATTTAAGATGGTGTTTGAAGATCTTAGTTTTTGTTTTTCACAGTTAGACAAACTGGCATGAGGATACAGCATACTGGCATCTAGGAAAAGTGAGTGAATGCATAGGAAACAGTGAAGGAACTCATGTAGCTGAGACCTGTTTTCCTTCCTCACCCCTCTTGCTGGAATCAAACATCAGGTACCAAAATGGAAATTGTTCTGGATGCAAAAGTATTTGTCTTTGGGCTACTACTACACAGGTGCACACAGGGTTTAACTTACTGTTGATGGTCTGGGTGTGGCTGCTCAGGAATATGTTGAATAACTTCATAAACTGTACTAAACATATCCTGGCCTGGAACACAGTCAGAGCCAGGAAAAGAGTGACTTGAAACCTGAAAATAGAAAAGAGTATTCCTACTGCAAGTACAAATGGGAAAAGATTAAACAGAAATTAAACTGATAATGTAACTTTTAATTTTTAAAAAACTTTTCCCTGTCAATGGTTTGCATGTGGCTTCCACAGTTCATCTCTATTAGTTAACATTTCAAGTAATTTTTCATCATATTCATGGTAAGGCAAGCGATAGTTTTAAATCCAGTTAGGATCTTAGAATGTTTGGTCTGCAGCTCTTGCATTTAATATAGCACATATTTTATATTAGTGCACCATAAGACAAGAAAGAAATATTTAATTAAGAGAGAAGCAGGAGAATATAGTAAAAAGGGAGAAAATAGTCAGGGAAAGGGATTAACATAAAACTCCCACCACCATGTCAAAAAGAGGGAACCGCAGGGAATTTCCTTAACTGAAGTTATAATGAAATTGCTTAATATGTTATGTATACAAATCTGCTCTTACATCAAGACAACACCTAGACTGTCCATTCTTAAAGAATTATCATTTTTGTGATAATATCCAACCTTCAGTTCTTTATTATCTCTACTTTCTTTCTTATTTTCCCATTTTTCTGCCAACTAACTAAAAGGAATCAGTGGATAAAATGCTGGCTGCTGCTGTAAAATTCTGTCCTCTCCACTAACCTTTATGATAGCACTCTAACCCTAGAAGTGTCTATTTCATCTAACCCTAGCAGTGAAACGAGTTTATTAATCTATGACTGGTTTTTGCTAATACATCATGTATTATGAGAATGAATCATATAATAAAGTAGGTGTGACTGTTGATGTCACCCTCTGCAATCCTGTTTTAAGAGCTCTCCCTTACCTGACCATATTGATGCTCTCCAAAGGTAAAGATTGTATTGCCAGAAATTTTCCATAGCAAAGGGAAGCTGCTTCTTCTTCTTCCTCCTGGTTTCAGCCTGTTGTCCCTAAATTTTGTGACCCTATTTCTCATTTTTCCTTTGTCCTCTTAAAAGTTCTCCAATGGCTATACAGTACTGTCAGCAAAGTCACAATGCAATCTTTTCTGCTAGCGAAAGTCCTGCACTTAAGTTCTCCCTTGCAATACCTGAAGTTAAAAAAATCATTCTTGTGAAATATAGCTGAGGTTTAGTTTGCATATTTTTACAATGAAAACTTTAAATACCCTGTTGATTTTCTTTTGCACTGCTAAAGCTGTATGTTGCATGAACAGCAGTCTTAGAGCACTATTGCAGCCAAGGGAGTAAACAGCACCACAATATTTTATTTGCTTGTGTGACACAAGCGGTTCAGTGCTACTCATCCACCCAGCACTACAAATATTCAGTAATATAGGGCAACTGAACAGAGATTGTTGTCTTCAGGGCTTGGTTAGTTCCTTGCTGCACAATGTAGATGCAAGTACAGAACTACTACCGCAATTAAGAAAGAGTAAGTACAGAGTAGATGAGAGCCATGAACATGGTGTCATATAGACATCTGCAAAAAGCAACAGAAGCAAGTCCCAGAAGGATTCTGTTGCAGATATTTAGTACACCTGAAGAAATAGAAAAGAAAACCATCTGGATACAATATAGACTCACATACCCTAGAACCACTGGCTCTATCAGGAATAGCGACAAATTCATATATCCCAAAGTCATCCAAAGCACTTTCATGTCCTAAAATAAGAACAAACAAACATGAAAAAGTACAGAGATGCAATATGAACCTGGAAAACAATGAGTGGGGAAAGTAATTTGGCCTAGTATGTAAAACATTTGCATATTGGTTGTTTGATCTTAAACCACTTGCCTGCCAAGCTCCCAGGCTGGCTTGGAGCAAGGCAAGGCAGCTGCACAGCCAGTGTGCACAGTGCTTGGCTACTGCCAACACCTTGGACCAAGTGAGGAGATTCTTGATAACCCCAGTAACAGTTTTGGAAGAACCATTGGGACCCTCTTTGCTGGAAGACTAAATGGACTGATTTACTTTCATTTGCAATAGAAAAGAGGTCCAGTCCGTAAGTTCAGCACATCTATGCTGCAGTGAGGCAATACCACCTGGATCTTTTGTAATGTAGAAAATAAAACAATGGAACACGATGCCAATAGGTGATGCATTGTTAAATCAGTTGACTAATTGCAGCTATTGACACTTCAGATACAACAACTAGTTAGGGTGGGAGTCTCCCTCTTCCCTCCCATGGCCCAGGGAGCCCGAGATTATTGGTTATCTCTTGGGCATCACTGCAGACAGTGCTGAGATTCTGCCCTTCAGTACAACTTGCTGGGATGAAGGAGCCTCTGTGTTCAAGCAAGCTTTTTTTATCTTCCTAAGCTTCGTATACTTCCCTGTCCTCTTATACGTAGCAGCTTATGCTCTGATACTTTGGTAGAAAGGGATGGGAATACAAATGCTACCCTTCCAAAGGATGGCCAGTCTCACAGAAGACCTCTAAGATCACACCACATGGCATCTAAGATCATGGTGTCAAACTGCAAACATCCCTCTCAAATAAAATAAATAAATAAAATAAATAAAATATCAAGCCTCTCTATGCATAATGATGTGGGAAGGACTCTGGAGGAAGAAAGAGACAGGTGCAAAACCACACTGGGTCCTGACGACACAAAGTACATAGGTGGTAGGGCTAAAATGTATATACTGAAATGTCATATTAACTTCACTCATATTAACATATCACCTCTCACTGCTACCCATAGTAATACTAATGTATTTCCTACTGGTGAGAACAGCAGAGTACAGGTCATTCGAACCAGAATTAAGAGCCAGAACTCATGCCAACTCCAGGCTAAACCAACATTGACCTGTTGTCATTTTGGTTTTATCTTAAGTAAGCTAACATACAGGTACATGTATCATTCAAGTTAAAAACATGCTTCCTTTTTGCAAGAATGGATTTTGATCTTAGGCTCACATTTCTCTCATTATCATTACCTGAAAATGTCTGTGCCTTCCTGTAATCAGGCTCTGGCCTAGAAAACATAAATATGCTTTTCAGTTTGCTGTCAGAAGCCAAGGAAAGAAAATTTAATTGATAAAATGAAATTTTCTTGATGGAAAGGACTTCAGGACCTAAGAATGATTTATTTTTGTACCTGCTCTGCAGTTTCTGTTGTATCACTGAAAAGAAGAAAAAAAGAAAAATCATTCCTTTTGCTCTCATAGTCAAAGAGCTGGAGCATGCTTAACTTTTACATACCTTTATGTGGTTGGTATCTTTTCCATATGAATAGAAAGGCCATAGCTAGGATCAAAAATAATGAAATTCCTGTTATTACTGCAAGTGATGGCAAGGATTTTCCTTTCTGGGCCAGCTTTTCCAATCCTGTCACAAAGAAGATGAGCACAGTGTTTAGTCTCTTGTTCTTTACAGTGTGTTAAAATGACACTGAAAAACATGTCTTTCAAAATTAATCTGAATCTATCTGAAGATAGTGAACCTGCATACAAATACAAAGCAGATACAACATTTGGATTTTTGTGATTCCATATTTTCCCCCCACAAGTCTCCTGAATTGGAAGAGCAATATGCATATCAGGAATAAGTCTAGAATACATTAGTAGCTAAAGCCAAATGAAAGTCAGTAAATATAATCACAAATTACTGCATCGCAATAGATGAATATTCTAGTTTTAGGCACAGATACACTGAGAAACCAAGAAATTAGGTAATTAGGTGAGCAGTTTGTGCTAGATGGCTGGGAAATCCTCTAAGATGTAGGAGCTGTATGGTAAGAGGGGACAACAGAATGATTGGATTTTTTTCCTAAAGATTTTCATATCATTGGCAGTCTGATTGTTTATCATATCCCATCAGGAGACAATAAATTATGTTTGCTTGTGTTAATTTCTAAACATATTTGAGGGTTTTCTTTCTTTTGCTCAGATCTTTTGCTGCGACACAGGTTAGCAGCTTTCCAGCAGGATTTACTGGTACACTGCAAACACAATATGTCTGTAATTACATACACAATAGCACATGGAAAACATTTGCATAGACTTTGCAGACAGGAATGTGAAAGTTAGGAAATGTCAGACATAGTTGCTTGTGCACATTTAATTTCCTCCTTTTGCTCTCAATAATGAAGAATTCATGTAATCAAAGTCCATGCCACAATCCATACAGGCAAACTAAAGCTGCATGTTGTCAGTGACAGTTTTTATTAATACAATTCAAATGTGTATTATTTATCTGGATGTATTTCCACTACTGTGATGAGCACCTGTGCAGAGAGCTAGCTTTGCTTACATGTACTTACACCTCCATAGTGTAACTCACTGTTATTCTGCTGGCTCTACGTGCAGTGGTTATCACAAATATTAAATACATGGATTGCAAACAGGAAGCATCCCAAAGATATGGGAAAATAAATCACTGCAATTTCACAAATTTCTTGCATGTACCACTTTCATCTGATCTCCACCTCCCCACATTTCCCCAGGTGCTGGAGAAGCAGCCAAGTCCTTAAAAATATTCTTTAAAATAAGTAATTTCAAATTAGGACTGAATAAATCTTATCTCCAGAGGCACACCAGGCCAGAAAACAAAGACGTGCTCTTTGCATGCCTTTAAAACACTTAAGTTGACTCAGCTTGAGAAATGAAGAAAGACTGCTGTACATAATGAGATGCATCCTCTTATTTGAAAGTTTAACTAGTCTTGGCTAAAACTGGGTAACATCTTAGTGAAATTATTGATTAAAAATTATAAATTATTGATGTAATTGTTTTCTTCACGATTTTTAGCATTTCTTAGGTAGCTGTTTATAGCACCATATAGGTGAGTTTCTGTCCTTTAGGTGGGGTAGCTGTGTAAGGTCTTCTGAGGAGTCTCTGAGGTGAACTTATAGCAACCTTCCAATATCTGAAGGGGGACTACAAGAAGCTGGGCTGGGGCTTTTTACACGGGTGTGTTCTGAGAGGACAAGGGGAAATGGTTTAGAACTTGAAGAAGGGAGACTTAGGTTAAACATTAGGAAGAAATTCTTTCCTGTGAGGGTGGTGAGACACTGGCACAGGTTGCCAAAGGAAATTGTGGCTGCCCCCTCCCTGGAAATGTTCAAAGCCAGGTTGGATGGGGCCTTGAGCAACCTGGTCTAGTGGAAGGTGTCCCTGCCCATGGCAGGGGAGTTGGAACTAGATGATCTTTCCCTTCTAACCCAAACCATTCTATGATTCTATGAAACATCAGAGTCCCTCTCACTGCTGAAAATGGGGTTTCCAGTATTTTGGAAGGCATAGTCGAGGCTCTGTATCTAGAATTACAGAGATACGGAGAAGGGATATGGAATAATATTTATAGTTTTTGCTTAGTATGTTCAGTTAAAGCAGAAATTAGCCTAAGAAGGATCTCTGAGATCTAGCCTCGTGTATTTATACCTCCTAGAGTCAATCAAGGCTGCACTGCAAAGCTTAGACTTGAGATCTGGATTTAGTGCTAATAAATCCTCATCAAGAAGAAAATGACTATAAAAGGGTATGCTGATTTATATATATATATATACACACAGGATAAGATCTTTTAAAAAGTTTTATTTAGGCAAAAGATTTGAAACTGTGAAATTTATGTTTGTATATATATGAAACAAATATAAAACTGGGAATTTTCCCCTTCTTTTTGGCCTTTGAAAGGAAATCTCAGCTGAATTTCTTAGCGCTTATTGATGAACGAATATTCACATCTGTATCATAGCTTACTTGACCTTCCTGGAGAAATGTCAAGTTTATTTCTGCTGACACATAGTTCTGGCTGCATATGCCAGTAATCACTGTGCTTAGTCTTTTGCCAGTAATCACTGTGCTTAGTTTTAAAGTGCAGTATTCTCATTGTAAAATTGCAACTCATCTTCCTTCCAGCATACTGAAAGCCATGAATTTGTGATAAATCTGTAAGTCAACCTGAATGATGGACATATGCTCTCCTTGTTTAACTGGCTAACAAATGGCTGAGCTCTTTGTTCTGCACAAGCAAAATTGCTTTGTTAAATTTTCTAAAAGGCAATCTAATCTATCTTGTTGAAAATTAAGAGCATACATTCATTACCTGAAGAACAATATCAGACTTGTTCTTCACTGTATGCTTCTGGAGGTTTTCTGAAAAATGGCTTGGTTGCTGTGTGACACAATCTGATATGGGAAATGAGATTATAATATGTGAGAAATAAAACTTTGTGTTCATCAGAACCTAGCAGCCAGTCCCTAGATTCATAAACATGACAGTTAAATAATTTTTATGAACAGACTGAAATAAAACTGTTCATCACAGCTTGCATTATCATCACACACTAAATTAAGGTTCTTATAATACCTATTCACACTAGTAAAGTATTAAAGACATTCATTGCTGTGAGCCTGTGTCTGGTTATTTCAGTCAGCAATGTATTCTTGAAACTATCCCATGTAATGGTCAGCTGGTGGCCCCAGGGATCACCTCCTGAAAGCTGTGGGACAGGGAGCCTTGGACAAAATATGCCCTTGAGAAGAAAGGCTCCTCTTGATATTCACCAGATTTCCTGCTCATTTTCTCCATTAATCTTTATTATTTTTAAAGACAAAAAGTAAGAAACAGAGAAAAACATGTAATTCTGCCATGTTACTTGGTCATACTGAGGAAGTTTTTCTACTCAAGGGATAAAGTTCCAAATAGTCAAATGTATTTTAGTGTCAAACTCCCACAAACTTTAGCATCTTAGTGTGTCTTGTCCTAAGATGTGTCACACTGTGAGTAAAGCCAGGATCCCACTGAACGGCCCAAATCTCCTTTTGTATATTATTTGCAAGACCTTGCTACTGACACACATTCTCTAAGAATTATTCCCTTTTTCTGGGGTTGACACTCTGCTCAGGTGTTACAGTTACAGCAATGAATTACTATTCTTACCTACAGAAGTAATGATGACTGTGAAATGAGTTTCATCTTGTTTTCCTGTCACATTGTTGAAAGCAAGGCACATGTAATCTATTGTCTTCTGGGCCACTTTATCAGATACAACTTCCAGATGGGGTCCGTATTTGATTACATGGGTGGTGTTATCAGCCCGTTGAATCCACGAATAAATATTTGGTGGATTTGATTCTGCTGAGCAGTTGAACAGTATAACTTCTCCCAGGTCAACTGTAAACACTGCCCCTATATTCAGACCTTTATCTGATTTAACTCTAAGGCCATAAGGTCCATCTGCATTGAAAAAAAGAGAAAACACAGTGAAAAATTAAAATCAAAGTACATAATTAAACTTCAAATAGAATAATACCTCTACACTTAGAGTCTTTAAGTTAGATGAGCCTTTAGAGTGACTGGCATTGGATTCAGTCATTTCAGTTAAAAGAGTTTTAGTTCAACAACTTGCTCCATATTAGGGTTATCTCAGACTACACACACTTAATACTGATCTGGTTCCTGTTTATGGAAAAAACACAGGTCTATGCATGGTTCACAACAATAAAAAGAATGAAAACTCAAAACAGTTGGAAAAGCTGTGAAGTAATGCATGCCTTCTTCAGGGGCATATTTGACCCTTTTACTTTAATGCCTGACTTATTGTTATAAATAATTTCTCTACACCTTTGAAATGAAAGAATTAGCCTTGCAATATATAAACATTTACTGTAATGCTTTGTAGTTTAATAATTCTCTGTGGAAGTATCCAACATGTATAATATATATATTGGAGTGTGTCTTGGATAACTTCAGAAAAAGTTTCCTTAAATAACTGCTAAAATAAACCTTAACCTTTCTTCCACTTTAGTAGGCTTTTGCCATTTCAACATTTGTATGTTTCCAGAGTATGACTTGTGCTGAAAGAAAGCTATGTTTCTGAATATAATTAGAAGAGGCATATATTATCCAAGTCATGCATTCATTACTCAGAAAATTGAGCAGCTAAATAATTTTAGGATAATGTTAATAGGAAAATGGGAAGGCAAACTGTATATCTGAATACAATAAGAACATTTTCCCATGGTATACTTAATAGGTAATTTGAGCTATGTATATATTTTATATCTTTACATGTGTGGTTATTTCTTAGTAGTAAGCTTTTTGCAGTCTAATTTTAAGGAAGGCCCAGCATGATGCATAATATTCACTTCAGCATAAATTAGCACAGCCTCCCCCTATGTGGCAGGGGTCAATCTGAAGAATCAAGGCATTCTTTACACTCTAGATGCTGAGTTGCTTCTTCACAAGCCCTGCAGCTCCTGGTGTACCCACGAGGCAGCTGACCCTCTAATGAGCTTTTCTGGGAACTGCAGATCTCTCACCACTACTCTGGCTCGGCTGACCTCACTTGGACTGAACGTTTCCATGGATGGGAGCCCTCCCAGAAAAGCAGCCTCTTACAGGGGCTTGCCTGTTACAGATATTTACTTGCTTTTTTTCAGATGGGAGAGGAACTGAACTTTGTAATTCTCGTAAACGAAAGTAAAACCTCTCAAGCACTATTTCGAGTCAGGAACACACTTTTTTTACTTTTCAGACTGATTCAGGTTTTTTTTTTCCTTAGAAGAATTAGCTTTTGTTTTCACTGATAATATAACCTTTGATATATATAAACAGAAATTAATCATAACAATAGCTGACTAGTTTCTGTGTCCCCTCACTATAGTGGGAGGTACCACAGTGGGAGTTTTGTCACAGGCTGCAAAATAATCAGCATTAGGTTTTGCTTTTTTGTCAGCATTCTAAAACTGCAGCATAAATAGACAACTGTAGCAATATAGCCACACTTTTGTGTGAAAGCTGCAAATTGAAAGACATCAGTATAAAATCACTGACACACACTGTTGGGGAAGTATGTTTGAAAAAACAAGGAAAGATTTTCTTAAAAATGGTCAAATCTTGGGAAGGTCTGAAAAGTGGCATTTTTTGATGAAGCCATCACAAGTATCAGGTAACACTTCTTGCTTTGCCTGGATTAGTCTTTTTCCTCATATACACAGTTTCAAAGGATGATCCTAAAAAGCAGGTGAGTAACCATTTTCTCTCTAGCTTTAGGAAGTCCCAAGGAAAGAAATCCCACTAATTTATTAGTTAAATTCAACTCCATCTGTACAGTATAGCAGTTTCCACTGCAGTCTGGAAATACTTTGTTTCTGGGTTATGCTTCTGCAAAAGCCATGTTTTGGGGTGCAATGTTACCATAACTAATGAAGGAGTGGAATAATATAACAAACGAAGAGCAAAGCAAAAGTCTTTTGATTCCCTGTAAAAAAACCACAGTTACAGCCTTCATAGATCCCTGAGATCTACTCCTTCTTTCCAGTATGTTTCTCAACAGAAATCTGCTACTTGTCTCAGTAAAGCCAGTTAACTAAAGGACTTGTAAAATAATAAATCGCCAGTTCAGAGTAACAATTTACTGCTCTGTGGGAATATTTCCAATTTCTATCACCACAGGACTGTTACAGTTTCCAAGCAGATGGCAGGTATTTACTGTGAGTGATTCTTTTTTTTTTATCACGCCCCATAACTCCCCCGCAGCAGTGACATATGGCACATAGAAATCCTAGGGCCTGTTCTGGATTGTTATTGACAACTGGGATCCAGGAGACAAACTGCCTCTGCAGGCAGAGGTTGAACTGGATAATGTGACTTTGTGTAGCTCAGGAAGTAAGAACCCAGTTCCCACCTTTAATTTGGACCAGGATAGTAGCACAAGTATTGCAGCTTTCATCATCGCATTGTTTGATGTTAATATTTTTTTCAGATTTTAAAGCAAACCTCAGTTCTGATGAAATAAAAAATGTGATCTGAAAAAGCAAACACTTAGAACCATGTTTCCACATGTGGAGAAAAGTTGTACCTCAAGATATTTTAGTAAATCAAAATCACTCAAACAAAAAAAAAAGATTCCAGAAATGTGGAGACTGAAGTAACTTTAAGGTTCTGCAAAACAGGGGGTAAAAAATATGTTTCCAGTTTTCAACTTGCAAAGAATTTTCAAATTTTCCAGGAAAGACACACAGTTGATTGAGGAGGGAGGGATGAAGAAGTACCAGAACTGAGGCTAAAGGCCACACACCCTGGCACTACAAGTGTCCAGGCACCAGTCAGTGCACTAAGTGCTCTGAAGCACTGACCTGTGTGCAGCCCGACAGGAAGGAGCTTTGCCACAAACAAAAAGAGCAGTCTGAGAGGTACCAACGTGGCAGATATTTTTCTAGCCAGATCTGATTTTATTGTATTGTAAGAAGGTTGACAGGTTGTGCTGGATAGAGTGTCCTCAAGTTTTATACAGGTGTTCTTTGGAGAGGTGTATAAGGTGAGAATAGTAGAGACAACACATTGGTACACATACAGCTCTCAATCTTAACACTTTAAGTACTTAACTGAGCTGAGAATGTGGCTGTACAAAAGAAGACCCAGTCAGATTCCTAGGTGATTTCATTTCCATTCAAAATATATGACTAGATTATGGGTTATTTCTTGCCACCATTGATCTTCATGCTTTTCCTGCTACCCCAGGTTTCTCACTTCATGTGGAAAGCAAATGGTCCTTTCAGCTCTGATTTTGCTAATCCAGACTGAGTTCTCCCTCCGTGTGTCTCCTCCACTCCTTTCTGTTCTGTTTCTTTTCATTTCAAGATCAGTGCTCTGGGATGTGCAGGAACTGCACACAGTATCCATACATGTGGACTCATCTTCTGTGTGCCATTAGTATTCCCCTTATTTTCTTATTGGAAATACCTTGCCAACACAGCCTAGTTACATATGTGTCTTTCTCATGCCTGAATCACACTGCCATTTCACAGGCATCTTGTGATAGATCGGGTTTATTTTCTAAAGGTGCCTATTTGTTTTTACTAGCAAATTTCATACAGCTTCTACTCTTCTGTCAAAATAATCCAGTCCTCCCAGCTTAAAGCCACAGGTGAAATTTGTTGACATCCTCCTAATCTTTATGGTGATATCATAATTGGAAATAATTGACAGAACTGGACTTGAAATTAACTTGAGGAAAATCACTAATACCAGCCCTTCAGCCTGGTACTTCCTGTATTTAGCTTTTCCAGGTATATCCATCTGATTATTTATCAGAGCCACGCTTTCTTTATATTTGAAGATGTCTGTACTGTGGAATACTGTGGAAGTTCCTATTTGAATTCTGCAGCTCAGACTCTTCTCAATTTCATAACACTGAGTAACATTTTGTAATACTGTTGTAGGTTAGAGCTCCTTTTGAATGCAAGCTTGCATATAATGTTCTTTCAGATATTCTTCTGTTTGATTCCATAGTTTGAGGCACTCTTTCTACCCAGAACATTTATACAAAGGCAATTATAAATATTTAATATACTCACAATATATGGTTGGTGCAATTATCTCACTTTCCATTGCACTGACAGGGTTAGATGCCAGACAGCTGTAGTTCCCAGTGTCCTCTTTTAAAACAGGAACAATTAAGACTGTTGCATTATTTGATGAAAAGGTGTAATTAGGGCCAGCAAGGAGAGGCTTCCCATTCTTCATCCACTGGTAAACTACCCTTGTACCTTTTTCCACAGTACAGTTTAATGTAATATTTCCTACATACTCCACTACTCCTGAAGATGGTTCAGCATGTACAATTGGCTTTGTGACAGGAACTGTAAAATAAAGAGATAAGAAGAATTATAAAAGAGATAATACAACCTCCATTGTCAAGATTATATGAATAGCAGTCTTCATCCTTTCTGGAAAGCTCTTGGAGTTCAAATTTTTTTAATTAAATGTGGTTAAAGGTTGAAAAGAGAACTCTGTATTCTCAGTTGGTGACTGCTTTTTTTTTGTTGTTGTTGTTCTAGTACTTAAATTAAACCAGGCTGTTTATATCACTGGCAATACAAAGGCTGACAGTCAGGTATACCAGGCCTTGCAGCTCGTGCCTTGTTACCAATCCCACAGACATGAAAAGTGCAAAGCAGTACATTGCCCACAGTGTGTGACTTCCTCAGCATGCCTGCCCACAGCTTTGTTAACTACTGAAATATGCTGTCAATTCAGTTGCAAGGATGGCTGCAAACTGAGATGGGTGTAGGATTTAAATGGCAGCTACAACATTTTCATGCTACTATGTCATTCATCTCAGTGTTCCAAGCCCAACAGTTGCAGGGGTCCCTCCATATAATCCATAAATTACAGTAGCATCTTTCCATTCTTTTAGCTTATTAGCTTCTATTTCCTTTTTTTCCTCTCTGCTCTCTACAAGGAATAAAGAACACAGAGGGAATTTCCAGGTTTCCTTTCAATGGAAAAAAAGAAAAAAAAGAAATGGTGAAATAATTCACTGGAATAAGATTTTACAGTGGGGGTTAAACTGTGCCCCCTCAAATCCCACTGCCGTCTTTCCTTTCTTTAGAGACACCTTGCCACAGTTCTCTAGTTTATAGGCAGCATAAAATCCTAGTCAGCAAATAGTTACAGACTTTCTCAGGAAAAAAAGTATTCAAAAATTAACACACCCTCATAAATGACAGCACAAGAGAGCCTTATGAAACATTATTTTGAAGAAATTTGTCTAACTTACTAATAATTATTGGTTTCTATATTTCTTCAATTTTTTACTTATGATCCAGAAACACTCATCAATATATAAATTTTATTTCAAGATGACATATTGCAGGATTCCCTCTAGCAGCAATAGAAAACATCATAACTTAATTGTTTGTATGTATTAATCATATTAGATTAAATAACACACTGTTGTGGTTGGATACTAAGAATGAGAAGTTCAAAAATATTGCAATTTTGTTTTCAGAATGCAAGTACTATATTTGACTAACTTACCATCAACAGCTACTCGAATCTTTTGGCTGGCAGCTATTGTCCCAGTTCCACGGACATTGACTTTTACGATATAATCACCTTCATCACTGATATGCAATGGATTGATCATCAAAGATGCATTTGGTGGTAGGAGGGTAAACTTGTGCTGATATTCCAAGTCTGGAACTACTGTTTGATTCACAGAGCCAAGCAAGTATTTTGGATTACTCTGAGGCCTTTCAAAAAGCCAAATTATCTGGATTTCAGAAGCTGTAGCATTAAAATTGTAGTCAACAGGGAGATGGAGTGCTTGGCCCTCAACACCATGGATGGTATGAGATGGAACTGTCAGCTTTAAAGCAGAACAAATACCTGCATAAAAATGAAAGAACAACCAAATAAGCAAACCCTGGAAACACTGGAAAACTCAAATGAGAAATTCTCACAGAGAAACATCTCTCATCATTAAAGATTGCACATTTTTGTGTAAGATTTCAAGTAATAAAAGACCAAACTCTCATTGACCTCAGTGATGTTAGATCTAGCTATAGAGCTCCAGCTTCAAAACATATGAAAAGCCAAAGGCAGTATATTTGTAATTTCTGAGTCTTATTGTTCAAACCCTGGCATAATGTAAAAGGTTTGTGTTTACCTTAATATTGAAAGTATTTTCCCTTTAAAATATTTTCAATTTCTATACCTCATACTGTCTAAGAATCTTGGATTGCAAACTCAGCTTTAAGATTTTTTTTTTCTGGGTTTCCTCAGCAAGTAACTTCTTTCTGTTACTTTTCCAGTTATACTGAGAAAGTGGCTGAAATTCTAAGAAGCAGCACTTCCATAAATTTGCCTGGTTAAAATGAGATGTAGTTATTGCTGTCTGCATCACACACATAAGATGAAATTCAAGAACCAGAAACATTAGTAAACTTGCAAAGATATTCCAGTGCTAGGAAACCGCAGAATTAAGGTTTGCTGTTGCTATGCACAAAACCAGAATTTTCAGACACATGGTAAATTCTGTTCTCTGATAAATCTGCCTCTGTTAGGGGGGCAATAGGCCACTCTTGAGTCAATCTTCAGCTTTGACACGTTTTCATTTTAGAGCAGTTTTTCATGGTGTCAGCTTTAGATGCATTTATAGAGCATTATTAAAACTTTACCGTTAGGACTGAGTGTTCAGTTTTCACAGCACTCACAAGTACTGCAGTGGTGTGAGCATTGTCATGAATTAATTGATTTTACAACACAATTGTAATGGATAAGACTTCACAGATGAGGTATTTATGCACGTAGAAAATTAACAGCAAAAATAGCCACTTGTTCTGGATGACTCATTGGCTTCATTTTTCAAAATACACCCAAACAGATTTTAGTACGTTCCAGATAAACCCCTATTGACTTCAGTGACAGGTTTGAGCACTCAGCTTTGAGTGCTTAGTATTGCTTGAGAAGCACACTGCAAGTGCTAAGTCAAAACTCTTGTGAAAAAAGCAACCTCTTATTAGCAACAACATGTAAAAAAAGTGACTTAAGTAATCTGACTACCACTGCGTAAGAGTGTACTGGGAGGTGAGAGAGAGAGAGAGAAAAAGCACTGCCCAGGGCACTATGCAATGCTTTCACCATGCACCATCAATTCTTTCCCTGCTACTGAATGCCACCTTCTTGATGTGCTTCCCAGTACCTTTAACAAAAAATTAACTCTCCTGCTGAAGTACATACACTTGGAAAGGGAGGCAGGAGCAGCTATATGAGAAAAAGATACGACCGTGCTATTAAAGATTAATATAATGCAAAGGTAACTATAGGTTTAGATTTTCTACCTTTGTATCATTTGTCTTTATGACAAGAAGAAATTATTAAAGACTCATTTGTGTCTCACTTCCTAGGTTATATAGCAGTAAAAGACAAAAAAAATATCAAATGAGTAACACGATATGATATCTGTTTATGTCTTTTGGGTTACAATCTTCAAATTTCAATATACAGCTGTTTGCCAGTTGAGCTAATAGCAAACAAAGCTGTTACTGGGGATAAAGATAGGGACAAAAAAGGGGGCCGGGGTAGCAAATGCAGCACAACAATATATAATGCCAGTTGTTAATGTTACAGGTACTCTGGAAAGGCATGGAAAGTATTGGAGTGGGTAGAGGTCTGGCTCATGGGTTGCTAGCAACGTTGTCCCTGCTGGTGCTGCACAAACCCATGTCAGATATACTAACTGTATTTCAGGAAAAAACTCTACTTCTATGGAAACTCTGGTCATATTCTGTCCATTAAGGAAGCAGCGTGCTTTATAGAAAATACAAAGCTAGCTACAAAGTCCCCGCAAAATAATTCTGTGTCGGGTTTCAGTTTAAATAAAGCTGAGTAATTCTAAGCCAGACAAGTCAGCTCCCAGTGTTTCTAAGGATAGGGCAGGTTAACCAAAGGAAAACAATCTCTTGGCAGAAAGATTGGCAAACCCATCTTCTCCGGAGCTAAAAAAGTGAGCAGAGGATCTCAGGTTTCACACTGATGTGACAAGGATGGTCAGGGTTCGACTGATACGGGAGAATGGAACAAAACGAGAGAAAGAGAGTAAAAAAAAAAAATATGAGAGACTTAAGTGAAGGATGCACAGGAGAGAGGTGTTTACATGCTTAGCTTTTCCAGATGAAAAACCTGAAACAGATGAAACACATAAAATTGAAGCCTTTTCCCCTAACACTTTTTAATGTTAAAAGTGTTTTCTCTTGAAATTCATATTTGTGGCTTGCTGTTCTTCAGCTGTTTTCTGATGCTGCCCAACTCTTAGGGGTGTGCTAGAATCTGGTAAATGGGAGATGAGTTTTGATGGTTGTAACATTTCTCAGAGGTCAATTCCCTCTCTGTGAATCGTTCAGTACAATTCTGATTTAACTGCTGTTGTCTATTTGATAAAAAAGTATAATTCCTCTGTAAAATCCTTCACAAAACACTTAATGTTGGAAATATAACCCATCAAATACATTTTGTTTGTTAAATCTCTTAGAATGAAGTCAAAACCATCTCTCAAACACTGACAGATCTCTAAATGGTCAATTAAAAGGTCTCCCCATGTCCTTCCTCATTCTTTACACATGTCATTGCTTGATTTTTGGGTTTTTCTAGCTGTCAAAAAGAGATTATGCTGTAGGAAAAGAAGCTGGTAACAGCTGCAGGGTAATCATAAAATATGTATACCAAGTAATATTTCTCACAGATCTGTTTGTGCAGAAAATTAGCAAAACCCAAGTAGGTCTAGTGAGCACAAGGAAAACTGATAACACATAGAAGTAGATAAAATAAGATAAAGAGAAATGTGACTGGACATTTAATGTCTTCTCTGTCAAAAAATGTGGGGATTGAAACCATAAATTAATTTGCTTTTACTTGATTCATAGGGAAAAGTGGCTCCATGTAACAGGCTGGAAAGACATCCTGAGCTGCAGCTAAGCAAATTCTTCTAGCAAAGAGCAAAGGTAGTCTGGGAAGAAACCACATTTTCCTCTGGAGTCTGTTTGGTAATGGCTTGGGGTAAATGTGCCCCACACACTTCCATGGTGGGCTGGGGCAATTTTGTGAAGTGACCCCAGCACACAGGAGCTGCTCTGGGGCAATGAGGCTGAGGCTGTGAGAAGCTGTTCCTAGACACTGGTGCTCTGCCAAAGGTTTTACAAGAGCCATGCTCTGAGACTTTTGGCTTTCACAGAGATCAAATCTTTTGCAGTCTGGAATATTAAACTAGTTTCATAAGTTTTGATTTTTAGGTAAAACTGAGGACTGCCATGTCTAATCCTTGAGTTAATGCAAGTAGTGAAATCAAGCCAATGTGCCAAACTCTTCCTTCTTCCTCATCAGGCAAAAATTCCATATAATTTAAGCCTTTCTCTAGGAGCTTTCTAAATATAATAGACATTTCTCCAAGATGGTGGAATGCTGAAAAGTAGCTTTTGTATAGTACCAGTAAGGCAAGTGGGTTGTACCAAAATGACCTCCACTGGGGGCTCAGTGATCTGTGCTTTGCTTCCATCTCACTTTGCTATCAGGAGTATTAGCAAGCACAACAGAATCCTTGTTGACACAAAACAATGGCTGCATTTTTAGCTTAAATAAAAAGCTATGACATAACTTTTGAGTTTATGGCATAAACTGAAACCCGCTTAGCGAGGTTTTATAGTTTAGTTTTTCTTTTTTCAATTTAACATGCATGTCGCCTTGTCAAAGTGAATTTGGATTCTCATTTGCTTTTCACCAGTATTCATTTAGCTCTTCAGCTCTACAAAACCCCTAAACTTGGTATAAAATGTCACTAGGTCAGTGATAATAGCTGTTACATTTTTTGCAAATCTGTTAGTCTATGAAAAAAAAAAAAAAGAAGTAGGAAAAAAATGTATAATGGACCAGGGAATCTGCAATTCCTATACCCCCATTTATATCAGGTGAGACGTGAGCTTAGACTTCCCCAGTTTGTGATTTTTGCCCAAGAGGTTTGTTATTGAATCCCAAATTTTAGCCTCAGTGTCTGCAATGGCCTTTGTGTCATGCCCCTGCTACACCTGATTCTTGTCCTGATACGAAGTACAAGCTGCACATTTCCAGCTCTCACTAGATGAGAGTTCCTGGTGAACAAATGTGTACTCTAAAGCACTCTGCTTGCATACCAATATCTCTTAAAGAGTTTTAATTAAAATGTGTCCAGCAAAGTTGCTAATGCAGATAAAGTCCATATTCACTGTGTTTTTTAACCAGGCTTTTAATTTTTAAAGAAATCCAATAACTTTCATATAAAACTGAAATTGTTATGACACCAAAACTTATGACAAAGTATTTAACTCAAAATCAAGGAAACTATGAAACTGTATATGAAGTTCACAAAGAAGATAAAAGAACAAATGTCCTTGGACATGAATGAGTAGAGGATGGACTACATTTGTGATAGTAGATATTCCCTCTGTTGATATTTACAAAAACAATATAGAAAAGGGAACTACAATAGTTTGCAACAAGTTTTTCTAATATTTGATCACAAGATATTCCTATCAAAGTGCACAGAACATCTATTTTTTATCAAGTGTATGGATAACAAACATATGTTTATGAAAACTGCACCCATATATCAAACCAACGTACTATTAATGGGAAGATATTCTTCAGTTGATTGAAAGCTTAATATAATTTTAATGCCAAGTATATTTAAATATTACATATAAATTCTCCCTATTAGCTGTAAGGCACAATAGTGAACTAAAAAATAAGGATTTAGCAGTGTCTCAGCATAATGCATTTTTAAAGAGATGTGTAACAGCTTTTCTATAAGCTTTGGTTCCGGGTCTGTTCAGCCTTACTTGTAAAATAATGTATATATTAACAAAATATGATAATATATTTGTAACCAACTACCATATTCTATATAGATTATGTATAGCACTGATTTTTGTCATTTGTTAAAAGTTTATAGTATCATTCATTAAGTGACACCACCTGATTAAAAGCTTTTAGGCTATATTCTTCAAATTAAAACACCTGACAATACAACAGAAATATCTTTAAATTTAGGAGTACAAAACCAAATCATGTTTCCACATGACAATAAAATACAATTAATTGTATTTCTTACCTACAAGCAGAAAATATATTTTGCACTGTAAATCCCAAAAGAAGTTGGCTAAAGGGCTCCATGAAAGCATCCTGTCCCACACAAACCCTACCTTCTTCTCGGAGCTAAACCAGGGCTTGGACCTGCAGCTGCTCATTTATTTGCTAGGGAAATGAGCAATGAGTTAACAGGCCCTATCCTGTCCCCTGCCTTATGTGATTTGAATATGTGTATACAAAGAACAAAGGGAGTGGAGCACCTGTTAGATGAGCACCCATCTTCATTGCCTCTGAGTTTATGGTCATCCTTCCCAGGCAGTCACAGTAAATAGAACACAGAGTGTAATAAATGAGGCGCAGAATACAAAGTACATTGAATTAATACAAAAAAGTGAATGCACTCGATGTACAGATGATGTAGGCATTAACCTCCTTTAGTTACAGTTTCATAAAAAATACTGTGCTGATGGATGGTTTTACTTATTTTGAAGTAATATTCAGAAGATTTTTAAATTTTAAAAACATTTTTTTACAGTCTCTTCTATTGTAAAAAATATTGAACAACTATTAATGAGCATTATTCAGATTTTTTTCTAGCACTTTCTAGCTTGTAAATTTTCTGTCTTTTTTCCTCAAATAAGTGTAGCTTGTTCCCTTTCTCTGAAAAACATGTAATGTGACGTGTCCATCAGGCATCTTCTAATAAAGAATCTTGTGGCTAGAGTGGGCAGTTTACTACAGCTGTTGAGTTAGCTGCTGCTTACTGTTTATTCTGCTTTAACTTACATCAGTTTAATTAATGTATGATTTGGATTCAGTCCAAGCCTGTCACTCATGTACAAATCTAATCAGCAGCAAACCAGGCAACCTCCCGCAGTTCCATGTGCAGTAACAGTTTGCAATAGCAAATATTTGCATTGATAGGGATGGTTTATCCATATAAAAACAAACTAAGTTTTCAATGTATAGTACTTAGGCAGACTGTTATGGATCAACAAATATTAGGCTAGACTATATCCTGCCTTATGCAGGAGGGACTGGTAGCAAAAAATTGCCTCCCCCTCACTGAAAGGGCCCTGCAAGATGCTAACCCCCCATAAGAAGGGCTGAGGACTCAATTTTTACCAAGTTAAAGGGAAGTGAAAATATCCAAGTTCCTTTCAGAATTCTTAACAGCTCAATATAATCAAATGCCAGAAACACGAGGGTTATTTCAGGCAAACAAAGATGTAAGCATAGTGGTCCCACAAGAAACAATGTCACAACCTAACCTGAACCACTAAGATGAAGAGGGTATTTTGCATATTCCCAAAAGTTTCCCATGTCCTGCCCCTCCTGAACGCTGTTGCTTATAACCTTCTTAATTCACTGTAGGCCAGATATATCAAATAGCAACCCTTTATAAAAACTGACTTCGAAATCACTATCTACGTGGTTTCAAAATGTAGTAAAATATTGGTCACAGGTTACAATTAATTTCCAACTGAAATTATGGGAGCTTTCACTTTGGAATAAAGACTTTGTTGGTGTTTTAAATGCCCTATCTAGGCAAAAAAACCCCAAAACAAAATAAACAGATTAGCAAAGTTACATTTTTCAAGTGTGTCCCCCTTCCTTCCAGCATTTGGATGTGTCCTTGATGTTATTAACATGCTGGAATTTTTTACACTAATTGACTTACACAAAGAGAGTGGATGCTAAAAAAAGTACAGTGTTTTTCCATAGAAATCTATGCTACTGAAGTTTCTACAGAAGTTTCTGCTGCTTGTTGAATGACATTCAATGAAGCTTCACCTGTTTATTTTTAATAGCAGCAACTATATTAAAGCAACTTTATTCACAACAATAAAATTATTAATATTTTCAGTATTTCTTCAAATTTTAGTTAGGTTATTACTAACAAGTATCCTTGATATGTACTAAACTTGTTAGAGGTTCTTCACAAAAATAACCACGGATTATATTCCCAAGGGTAGCCAGAAGTAGCGAATTCTTGCTGAAGAACCCAGGGAGGGGACCACTGGTCCAGACCTTCCCAGGTTCAGAGAGCAGGACACCCACCTGTCACACCACAAAAGTTATAGGCCAGCTCTGAGGCTAAATAGTAACAGGATTGTTACTAATAGGCTGTGCGATTTATGGGCAGACTCCAGTAATCCCAAAAGGACGGACAGCATTTTCTTGCAGGTACTGCTGTGCTGCAGTAGGTGTGTTGTAGGCTTATTATTGAAGGTCATCTCCAGTTAAGCAAAGATGATAGGATAAATTCATCAAAAGCTATAAGGTTTTTATTTATTTTAAAGCTGAGATCTATACAACCAAAGTATAGAGGTACACACACCTGATCTGGTGATGCAAAACTGCATCAGTTGTGAACAGACTCAATGCCCTTGTGGCCTAACACCGAAAATAACTGGAGGCAAACAGAAAATGCTCGTTATCCAAATATATTTCCTAGGCAGTCTGTCTCTTTAGACAGTGCCTCATTCCGTCTTCATAGATAAAGGTTTTCAAAGGCGAAACAAGCAATCCTCAACGTTCAAATAAATACTCTATAAACATCCCTCACACCCCAGGGAAACTCTTGGCCTGCGGTACCACCACTGTCAGTTCGTGGATTTCGAGGTAACGAAGAGGCGAAGGCAAAGCGCAGCTTTTTATCGCACGGGTTGGGTTCAGCAGCCCTTCCAACCACCAAGCTGCCAGCTACTACCCGCTTTCACGGCCTCTCCTCCTCTTGAGGCCCAGTTCCGCCTCCTCGGACGGATGCACCTCCCACAACCACCGCGGCGGCTCTCTCTCCCTCCCTGGCTCCCCGGACGGCCGCTGCCCCGCCCCTCATCCCCTCACGGCACCACCGGCCCTGCCCACCCCGGCCCTGGCAGAGAAGAGCCGCCTCACAGCTGCGGGCGCCAGCCACGCACGCCCTGGCCGCCGAAGCCGCCTCAGCCCCCTCCCTTCTCCCGCCCTCCCGGCCGTGCTGACGGGGGTTGTAGTTGGGCGTCGCCGCCCCAGGACTACCGCTCCCAGGGAGCAGCGGGCGGGCCCTGTCAGGTGGCGGCCAACATGGCTTCCCCGTGCCCGCCGGGGCCGCAGCCCGCTGCCGCGCGGGGCTGCTGAGCGCTTTCGGGGCGGTGGCAATACCGGTACCGGTACCATCATGCAGAAGATCAAATCGCTGATGACCCGTCAGGTGAGGAGCTCGGGTCGGGAGGGCAGCGAGGTCCCACCGCAGGGAGGGTCCCGGGAACCCTGATGGAGGCGGGCATCGCCCTCAGCCCTGTTTGTGAGGAGTGGGAAGTCCTGGTGTGCTTTCCTCTTGCTACTCATGCATCGAGGTGGTGGTTTGTTGTTTTTGGTTGGGTTTTTTTTTTTTGTGTCTTTAAACGAAGAACTGGAAGAAAGCATAGGTGCCGGCACGTAGTTTTTGCGGTAACAGACAGATTTCCCTGTAAAGATGCCCTGAGTGGTCTGTGCCAGTTTTCTTGTCTCATGTACAGTTCTGGAGCGCTGGGCCGTGGGAGCTTTGTCTGAAGGATGGGAAGGAAGAGGAGACTGTGGGAGTGCCGGGGAGTGTTTGGGTGGGGTCATTCTGAATGTGTGCTAGGCTACTGGATGTGTTTCTGTTAGCCCTTCTCTTCGTACCAGTTGTCTCCAGGATTATGTAGATCTAGTCTATATTGGGACCATTAAAGAACTGTATGAGAAAAACATTTGGGTCACGCCCATACATGAAGCGTCTCTAAAATGAAGCCTGTTTGCCCTTGTGTCTAAATTTGAGAACTTAAAAAGTTACTTGAGTCACCTACTGCACCAGATATTATAGATATATAAAGTAATAGGAAAGTCAGAAACTGAACTTTTTTTTTTTTTTCTTTTTTTTTCTTTTTTTTTCTCAGCTATGTCCTCAGAGTTGTGATGCTTAGGTGGGAGAGAGGGCTTAAAAATGGACACTGGCATGGAAGCTTAGTTTCCAAAATAAAGTTCCATTCCCCTTCATTGTCAGGGTAAAGAGTTTTCAGCTTGACTAAAAGGAGTTGTTCCCATGATTGCCCAGTGGGGAAATGTTGTGGTCTGAAAATGATGTGACTTCCAGAGGTTTCAACCTTTGGACGGAATAAGTACTATTTGATAAGTGAAAGTTTTTAACAGTTTATGAAGACAAGCTGTTGGTACTTCAGATTTTTGAGAGGATGTGTGGAAGATTTCATGTGAAGTATAAAAAGCTGCAGCAGTTGCTTTAGTTGTTTGTTACCTTGAATTTCCAGTGCACAGAGGTGAGTCACCTTTGCTGGTGGTAACTGGAAATGATATTCAAGGAGATCTGAGAAAACCAAAAAATGAAGAAGTTTTGCATCCTAGGAAGATGAAACAGTAGTAAAATGTAGTAGGTACCTCAAAAGTGATGAACTTGTAAGACATTTCATCATTTTCAAAGGATAAATACAAACTTTTCTCATCATAAACTCACATAGGAATTGCATATGTCCTTTTGTTTCAAATAAAGTGTAGGCAAACAGGGCCTGAAAGGAACTTGGAAACAGTACTGTTGGCATCAGCTGCAAGAGTAGGAGGGAAGTCTGCCTGAAACCTGTGGCTCATGTGAGCACCCTGAAGTCTCAAGGGAAGTTAAGAGTCAGAACCAGATCTGAAATGTCAATGTTTGGACCCACCTCTGCCTAGGGAGATGGCAGAAAATGGGCTAAGCAGCATATTCTGTAGTATTGTGTGTTGAATATTCAGCAAACACATACTCAGCTGGATAATTGATGCTTCCTGTACAAAGCTTCAGTCTACTAGAATATGTTCTATTTATGTGTTTTTAAAATTAATAATTATATAAAGTAGCTAATGTGAATTCTGCATCTTTAGTGGTTTTCTTTTTCAGTCCTAATAGTATTATATGGTAAATAGACAAATATGCCATCAAGAAAAATAATTTAATTTTGCTGCAGAGTAGGTGGCACTTAACTTGAATTCAGTTCTCTAATTTCATTAAACCATTAAGTTAATGAAAGAAAGTATTTTATAGTTTTTGAACACATGCATTTTAAAATACAAAATAACATCTGGAAGTTGACAGGAAGGTGTAAATGAACTGCATGAAGGGAATGTTAAAGATATATATTGCAGCATAAATTTGGAAATGTATAGAGGCTTGAGGAGCATAATTTATATGCCAATAGTCTTGCTTTGATTTTTATGGGATAAGGTCTTAGCTTTCCCATCTCATGTCAGTGTAATTTAGTAAAGGACTTGTAGGTGTATGTTCAACAACAGGTAAGACTTGTGTGGTTTGATTGTAAGATATACAAAGTATATCAATTAACTGAGTATTTAAATTCTTTTAAAGGGTCTAAGAAGTCCTCAAGAGAGTGTCAATGACCTCAGTCCAATTGAAAGCTTTCGGATTCCTACTAAGGTATGATACACAGTCCATCCACTCACACTCCTGTCATTTTTAGTTTTCTATCTTGTAGTTAGGTGACACTTGTTAGTGTTTGGTTGGTTGTTTTTTTTTTAAACACTTAGTTTGTTATTGCTTTTTGCTGGCCTCACTACTAAAATTATGACAGCTGACTCTTGTCTCACAGATCATGCTGAATAGTTGGGTGTGAAGGAATAATTGTCACAATATTTGACTGTTCCTTATACCCTGATGATTTGAGTGGATGATTCACAAGACTTGCTATGGGTATTGTTAATTATTTTTTTCCTAATTTGGACTTTGCCTTTAACCACGGAACTATTTAAGATACTGGTTTAAATTTACAATAGTTTTTAAGACCCAAAATAATAAAACCCCTGGTGGTTGTTTATCTCTTTTTAAGTACTGTGTAATATATTGCCTGTGCTGAGGCAGATCAGGAAGTCACTAGTACTGTATATTTAAAAATTAAGCAATAGTCTCTGAATTGGAACATAATACTCTGTTAAGCAGGGGCAAATTTATTGATTTCAGAGAGTGAAAGTATTAAATTGCAGCCATGTTCAAAAAGCAGTCTCATCTCCATGGCTTAGATTTCAAAATTGCAGATTCCTGACACCCACTGAGCATCCAGTTTCAAACTCTCTTTTTTGCCAAGTTGGCTGTCCATGGAAAAGTAGATGTGGGTATCTCAGCTCAACTTCTGTTCTTCAGTAGTTATATGTCTGGTAAGCCTATACCTCATATCAATAACAGTGGGAAAACAATTACCTGTCAATAATTTGTAATTTCTTCATACATTCTTGTCAAATATTTGTACTGTGAAAACATTATCTGCATGTGTTCTGCAAACAGAATCTTTTTTATCTTTTATCTTGTATCTTTTTTTATCGTTTTATCTTTTATGAATTCTGTGCCTGAAAAGACAAGATTGCGTCAACATTAGAACTTGTCACCTAATTATTTTTTTTAAAAGCTGATGAAATTAGGGCATTATTCTTTTATGTGCCACAGAATAAGACTTTAATATTTTTTCAGTCTTCTATTATGTTTTTTTTCCTTACGAAATGTTTTAGGTCAGTGGTTCTCAAAATTCAGAGTTGCTTATATTGCCTTTTTCCTTCTCAAACAAATTCTTACCACGTTGCATGACTATGTGATTAAATGAAAACATAAGACCTTAAGAACCTTGAGTTAAAATTACCATGCCATTTATCATAGTAACTTCCATCTCTTTACTTTAGGAGGAAGGATTTATATTCTCATGCTTCCTTAACTTTGTGAAAACCCTTATGGTAGGATTTTTACTTTTCAAATGGTGAGATGCAGGATGAAGCACTGTAATGTGTCCCCTGTCACTGCAAGCATGGATTTGGATACTCTTTATTGAAAACAGGAGTTTTTTGGGGTAGGTAGGGAGGGAGAGATAGTGTCTGCTTTTGTAACTGTCAAGGAAATTAGGTTTCAGTATTGCACAGAAGTTGAAAGTCATTGAACTTTTTCTCTGTGTGCCCAAGTTGGCAGTATGAGCCTATATTACAACAGAAAGTAAAATAACTTTTCTGGTGGACTTGCGTTCCTGTGATGGAAACAAACTGAATTTGTTTCAATTTGTACACAGATGGAGTACAGGTGAAAGAGACCTGGGGGTCCTGGTAGACAAGAAGGTGACCATGAGCCAGCAATGTGCCCTTGTGGCCAAGAAGGCCAATGGCATCCTGGGGTGCATTAGAAAGGGTGTGGCTAGTAGGTCAAGAGAGGTTCTCCTCCCCCTCTATTCTGCATTGGTGAGGCCGCACCTGGAGTATTGTGTCCAGTTCTGGGCCCCTCAGTTCAAGAAGGACAGGGAAGTGCTTGAAAGAGTCCAGCGCAGAGCTACTAAGATGATTAAGGGAGTGGAACATCTCCCTTATGAGGAAAGGATGAGGGAGCTGGGTCTCTTTAGTTTGGAGAAAAGGAGACTGAGGGGTGACCTCATCAATGTTTTCAAATGTGTAAGGGGTGAGTGTCAGGGAGATGGAGTTAGGCTTTTCTCAGTGGTGACCAGTGATAGGACAAGGGGTAATGGGTGTAAATTGGAGCATAGGAGGTTCAAGTTGAATATCCGGAAAAATTTTTTTACTGTAAGGGTGACAGAGCCCTGGAACAGGCTGCCCAGGGGGGTTGTGGAGTCTCCTTCACTGGAGACATTCAAAACCCGCCTGGACACGTTCCTATGCGATGTACTCTAGGGGGCCCTGCTCTGGCAGGGGGGGTTGGACTAGATGATCTTTCGAGGTCCTTTCCAACCTCTAGGATTCTATGATTCTATGATTCCGAGATCCAGAAGTATTTGTTTTGAACTGAAGCTGTCTTCAGTGCCATGGCAATGTACTGATGTCACAAATCAAAATTATGTTATAATTGTAGGCTCAAGCAGCTTTGCCAGGTATAATCTAGTGCCCCTCAATAATGATTTTGTAATAGTGAACAAGTTTGGTAAAGGGAATTCACTTCAAAATGTGCAGATGTTTGAAGGCAACAAGTAAAAGCTTCATGCTATTGCAGAGGGCCATTTGAAAGCATGTTGCTCTCTGCTGCAACATTTTAAGAACTCGGTTTTGTTTGTATCTTGAATAACAAAAACCTCAAGGTCACCAGCCAAATACTGTTTTGATGATAGAATTGTTATCTCACACTTCTTCATTCAAAGTGGTATCTCCAGGTTGATTTAGGATAAGTGTATCTGAAGGTTTCAAAAGCTGAGTTAAAGCTACAGAGAGTTATACAGAATGAGGGGCTGTGGAGCCAGCATGAATTGCTGGAAAGAGTACAAGCTGCTGATAGACAATGCTAACTCTAGGGACAAAACCGTGTTTTTGAAATGAGGAACTGTCACACTGTTTTGGAGGTCAAATGGAAAATCTGGAGCACAGAAAGAAGAATATGTTGATATTGCATTCCCCGAGGGGAAGACCACAAGCTTATTCTGGGTCCTGTTATCTGAAAGTGTTAATTTGCTGATCAGTGGCTTGTTGACAAGCATGTTAAAGTGATGACTATGCTCCTCAATTTTTTATTTTTAAACAATGAAATAATTTGGCACATGGCTATTTTACAGAATATATCTGAGTGTACTCACAATAACCAGTACTCCGCTAAGTTCTGCAACTTGAAATATTTCAGTTTGTTTCCATCACAGGAAGGCAAGTCCACCAGCAAACTTATTTTACTTTCTGTTGTAATATAGGCTCACACTGCCAATTTGGGCACACAGAATAAAAAGCATATAATATTTTAAGTCTGTGATCTAGCCTACAGGTAAGGCAAATCTGAACTGCAGGACAGATTTTCTACCAAAGAAAGTTGTCTGCAGAGGGATTGCCTATTTTTTTTGATTGAAATGCCTTACTTCATCTGTGTGCCTTGATCACCTGAGGGAATTATAATTCTTTTTGAACCATTCTGTTATTGTCAGCTTTGTTGTCTCCCAAGCTGATAACAGGTTTGTTTAGTAAATTCTGTTCACAAAAGGGATAGGTATTTTGTACATCTGAATTCAAGTGTGTGGGTTTAATAATGAGTTGATTTTGAATTAGGTTATGTTTATCTTGAAGATAATCAGCTCATACGAAGTATACAGATACTAATTGACTTTGTGGGTCATGGTAGTAAACAACACTGGAAGTTTATTTTTAAATGCTTTTCTTACAGATAGAGAAGTGTGGCTTGCTCAGTCTGTGTGGGTTCTATTTCCCCAACAATAGCTGAGTGCTTTTCAGGAGTCCATTAAGCAGTGGTGTGACTAATAGCTTTTTGATGGATCAGGCTTTGTTGTTCTCTCCAGGAGAGAGGAGAAATGTTTTCATAGTGTGATGTTTGTTTTGGTAGAGCAAAGGTAGAGAAGGTTCTGGGCATTTCATGAGAAATGTAAGGGAATATCACAAACTTCTCTATGGGATTGTCTTCCCTATCTGTGGATTAGCTAGGGGTAGGGGAAGAAATTTTCAGGTGAGTTTATAGATGTAGCTATATTATGAAATGTATATCATACATATATATATTTATATACATAAAATATCAATATTAAATTTTTTTAATGTATTATTTATTTCATGGTGGTAGGATGCTGCAATGTATTTGCTCATTGAATCTGTTGAGCAGGGCTCTTATCCTGGTGCTTAGGATTAGCTTTTAATATAGGTGTAGCCAAGTTCAGAATGGAGGGATATAAATTGATAGCATGTTTACTAGTGTGGCTCTACCTCATGACAGGGAGAGGGAGGCTGTGTCCTTTTGGCCTCTGGCATAGTCTCTGTAGAGGTGTATTGGCTATTTCTGACCTTCAGCTTCTAATTAGGTTGGAAACTTTCCAGTTTTTTTGTTGGTTTGGTTTTTTGTTTTGTTTTTTTGTTTGTTTGTTGGTTTGGTTTGGTTTTTTCCCCTCTGAGTAGCATCAATTAGCTTTTTGCAGTGCTTCTGAAGTATTTTGGTTCACATTGACTGGAGTGGAGAAGATGTTTGCTTCAACTCTCTGCCAGTAATTCTTCATTTAACCGAGCAATGTAAGTTTTGTGGTTACAAGCAGTGTAGAATACAAGGAGAGCAGGTGTGTGATGCACTAGGAAGTAGCTAGGTAAGTCATCTAAAACTTGCTGAACTGCATTTCAGATAAGACTGCAATTAAGTTACTCTTCTGAAATTTATTTCAAGAATTTTGCCACAGGCTCCTAGACCTGTAAACTTCTATTTCCATAGAACAGGAAGACAAAATTATGTGAGAAGCGTATGGACACAAACACTGCATTTTATTTAGTAATGGCTTCTGCAAGTACACAAAGCTGTCAGGCAAATACGATTTTTTTTTTTCCCCCTTTCTCTCCCCAGAAACTGTCTTTCACTGCTTTCACTGATCTGTTTATGTGGCATTATGAAATCACAGAGTGTTAGGGGTTGGAAGGGACCTTGGGAGATAATTAAATCCAACTCCCATGACAGCAGAACCCCATCTAGTGTAGGTCACGCAGGAATGAATCCAGGAAGGTTTTGAATGTCTCCAGAGAAGGGGACTCCACAACCTCACTGGGCAGCCTGTTCCAGTGTTTTGTCCCCCTCACAGTGAAAAAGCTTTTTCTTATTTTTGCACAGGACCTCTGGTGCTTTGACTTACATCCATTACCCCTTGTCCTGCCATTGGTCATTACTGAGAAGAGCCTGGCTCCATCCTCCTGACACTCACCCTTTACGTATTTGTAAACACTGAACTGAGGGACCCAGAACTGGACACAATATTCTGGAGGTGGCCTCACTAGGGGAGAGTAGAAGGGAGGAGAAGTTCTCTTGACCTACTTACCACTCCCCTTCTAATGCACCCCAGGATGCCATTGACCTTCTTGGCCACAAGGGCACATTGCTGGCTCATGCTTATCCTTCTGTCCATTTGAACTCCTAGGTCCCTCTCCTCTGTCCTGCTCTCTAACAGGTCATTCCCCAACCTGTACTGGTACCTGGGGTTGTTCTTTCCCAGGTGTGAGACTCTACACAACGCCCTTGTTGTAACACATACCAACTCTCCAGCCTGTCTAGGTCCCTCTGAATGGCAGCATGGCCTTCTGGGGTGTCAGCCAGTCTTCCCAGCTTTGTGTCATTGGCAAACTTGCTGACAATACACTCTGTCCCATCATCAAGGTAATTGTTAAAGATGTTGTTAACAGGACTGGACCCAGCACTGATCCCTGGAGGACTCCACTAGATCTGGACTCTGCACCATTGGTCACCACTCTTTGGGCTCTACTGCATAGCTGGTTCTTAATCTGTCTCACTGCCCATTCTTCTATTCCACATTTCCTGAGATTGCTCAAGAGGGTGTTATGGGAGACTGTGTCAAAGGCCTTGCTAAGGTTAAGATAGATTACATCTACTGGTCTCCCTGCATCTACCCATTCAGTTACATCAGAGAAGGTTATCAGATTAGTCAAGCATTATTTCTCCTTGGAAAATCCATGCTGACTACTCCTGATAACTTTCTTCTCTGCCATATGCTTAGAGATGACCTCCAGAAAAAGCTACTCCATCATTTTTCCAGGGATGGAGGTGGGGCTGCCTGGTCTGTAACTGCCTGGATTGGCCTTCTTGCCCTTTCTGAAGATTGGTGTGACACTGGCTTTCCTCCAGTCCTCAGGCACCTCTCCTGTTGGCCATGATCTCTCAAAATGAGGGAGAGCAGCAGGGTGATAACATCAGAAGCTCTCTCAACACTGTTGAGTGTGTCCCATCAGGACCCATGGCCCCGTGTATATTCAGTTTACATAACTAATCTCTAACCCAGTCTTCATTGACTAGGGTGAGTCTTCCCTCCTCCAGGCTTTCTCTCTTATATCCAAGGTCTGGAGTTCATAAAGACTGAAGCAAAGAAGGTATTAAGCAACTCTGCTGTCTCTGCATCCTCTGTTATCAGGGCTCCCATTTCAATTAGCAGTGGGACTGCATTTTCCCTGTTCTTCCTTTTACTACTGATATATTTGAACAAAGTTCAAATTTCCTTTTACTTCCTTTGCTCATTTTAGTTCTAAAAGGGCTTTGGCCTTTTTTGTTGCCTTCCTACATTCTCTGACAACATCCCTATAGTTCTTCTAAGTGACAAGTCCCTTCTTCCATGAGCTGTAATTTTATTTTTTCCATGAGACTTTCTTCAGAAGCTCCTTGTTGATCCATGCGGGTCTCTTCCCACCTCTACCTGATTTTTTACTAAAAGAAATGCACCTATCTTGAGCTTGAAGAAAGTGATACTTAAAAACTGACCAACTTTCTTGGGGTCCCTTTTCCATAGTCTTAGCCCATGGAATTCCTGCAAGTAGATACTTAAAGAGTACAAAATCAGTCCTGCAGATGTCCAGGATTGCAATCTTATATATTGCCCTTCTTCTTCCTTAGTTGTAAAACACTAAACTCCACCATGTCATAATTACTGTTACCCAGGCTGTTCCCAACCTTAATGTCTCCAACCAGACCTTCTTTATTTGTTAATACAAGGTCCAGCAGTGCACCTCTCCTCATTGCTGCTTAAGATTGCACTAATCATAACCTGAAAGGAAGAATGTTTGACAGGATAAAATGTCTTTCCATGCAAGTATGATCCAAAGTACGGGGAAAAAAAAATTGCACATTTGGCACCACAAGTGAGGCAAGTTTTAAGTTGGAGGTCTAGTCTCCCACAGAAGAAAACTTGGAAAAAATGTGTAGCCCATGAAACAGCATCTTAGATTGCTGTGTTGGCCCCATTATTACTTGAAGGTTCGTACTGAAGGTGTGTGCCCTTAGCCTGGGCAAGTGAGTTGAAATTAGTACTTTCAGGTCCACCTTGCCAATGTGTTGCTCTTATGAGTAGTTTAGCCTTGAGCATGTCAGTTATTTGAAACTAGCAGAGCATGATAGACTGGAAGCTGTAGTTTATCAAAGCATAAAGTCTGGCGGCACGTGGTGTAATTTACATGGGAACTTAAGTTTATCCTGGAGAGTTATTCTCATTAGACTGTTTTTTTTTGAAAGAATAAATAAAGAAAAGATAAAACCATGTGCATTTAATAAATATTTTCCTAGGTACAGTTTGGGCAGGAAACACTGAGATCAGTCATTCTTCTGAGAGAGGACATAATAGCTTTTTAGTAATTTTCCGAACCACATCAACGACAGCTTTATTTCTGTGCTGAAAACTGTGGTCATTTACAAAGACAGAAAAGTCATTGACTATGTTTCATTGAAATTCTAGTACTGTAAACAACCCTCCCGACTTATTACCATGTGCCTCTAACTTCAGAATATGTGTCCACCATGGATTTCTTAAGACATCTTCAGGGGGTGTCAGTCACCACAGGTGTATGGTATTGACATATTATTTCACTAATATGACAAGATATCAATAATCTAGAAATTCGAACAATCCTGAAGATTTCTTCCTGTATTTAGGTTTTGTTTGGTTTTTTGTTTGGTTTGTTTTTTTTTTTTTCTTTAAAGAAACAATGCTGCAGAAACTTTTTGCCAAAAATCAGGTGATAAATTAGATGATTCCATCTGCAGTGGTTCAGTAGACAAATTAGGCCAACTGTGTTCCCTGTCTTGGATAATTTTTAATTTTAATTTCATATAGCTATAACCATACAGAATCACAGAATGTTAGGGATTGGAAGGGACCTCTGGAGATCACCCTGCCACAGCAAATTCCTCAATATGCTGTAAGATGTTTAAGCCAATTTATAGAGGATGGACGTACAGCACAAAGCTGCCATTTGTTGGGGAGTTCAAAGGAAAATGAAGTTTTGTTTGTTTTAAAGGACAGGCATATGTATGGTTAGAGAACAGCTTCAATATTTTATAGATGAAATTATTGCAAGAATAGGGTGCCACTGAATTTGAATTGTGTATCATCTGCCAATCCATGCACCCTCATGTGATGGTAACTTCAAAATGATAGATTAAGAAGTTGAAAAAACTCTAAAGTGGCTGTTTTTCAAGGATTTTTTCATTCTCATCCCTCACAACCTGCTCTCCTCTCCTTTTTCTCATGCTCTTAGTAAAGCAGAAATTTAAGGTGGAAAGGTGTGGATTGTGTGGCTGGAGCTGAAGGGATGTTTCTGCTTGCCTGGACTCTTGCCTGTCTTCTCCCTGCCAGCTTCTTGCAATCTTGTGCCAGTACCATCTCCCATCAGTGCCACAGCTCACCCAGCCTTTGCCTTTGAGCAAGGTGCTGTTGTGGCTTAGGGCGTCATGAACGTGTGCTCAGCAAGAACAGGACTGTGCTCAAAACAGTTGAAACAGTTTGTCTGAAGAGCAGCATCGTTTTGCTGTTGTTCTTTACTGTTGTTACAGTGTTATTTACATCTATGATTTTCTTATTGCTCTCAAGTCTGTTGCTGCATCCCTCCCTCCATGCCTTCCCCGGCTCAGCCTGCTGCCGGGTGCCTGTGTTGGGGAGGGGGTTGCTGCTCCCACCCCTCCATGCGAGGCGGCTTTCTTCATTCTCCAGCCGCCGCCGGGAAGCCGTGGTAGTGGCAGGGCCTGGATCGGGTGTTTTCAGGCGGTTCCTTTGCGCAGATCCGAGGCTCTTGAGGCCTCAGGAGGCCGAAGGAGGTGGCTCCTCGGCGGCTTTTCTCCGGGTTACCAACTCTGCCCCGTTCCGCCTCCACGCCGCCTCCCACCTGCAGCTTCGCCCGCGCTCCAGCTGGTGGCGCCCGAGCACCGCCCGGAGGCAGCGGTGGGGCGGGGATCCAGGGCCGGGGGGCCGGGTCTGGGTCTGGGCTGGGGACTTGGCCCTGGGCTGGCGGCGTCCCGGCCGCCCTCTCCTCTGGCCTTAACTGTGCCTACTCATGTCACCGAGGACGTCCCACCGCTCAGGATCGCGAAATCCGCTTGAAATCCGGTTTTCTATGTAGCGAAGCCATTGATTTTTGCCCCCCTTTTAATTTTTTTTTTTTTTTTTTTTTTTTTTTTTTTTTTTTTGTGTGTGTGTGTGCGTGCTGCTTTTTCCTGAAAGAGGTTTATAGGAGAGCAGCATCTCCTTTTCTGATGCTCTTCCAAACTGTTCACTCATCACCCTTTGGCTGCCTCTAATTGTGTAGAGAATCAGCACCTTACCTTGTATTTAAAATATTACTTTGTCTCATTATTTGTAAGCCTTAGCTCAACTGATGTACTAAACATACTAGTTAGTGGTTGTCTGGTCAGTTAATCTTAAGTGATGCCTCTAGCTGGTGAAAAAAGCTTGAGCTCTTGATGTTGAAAATAACACCTTTTTCAGCTTTAACAACTCAGTGTTGTTGGGTGGCTTGGGATCTTTAAAGGATGCTTCAGTTCATTGGATGGCTTCACCAGGGTTAAGTTCCAATAGGGAGCAATTTGTTTTATGTTGATTTTTGGTGAAAGAATATCCTAGCAATTCTCACCTTTGAGTCTCTGATTAGGGATTTTTGTTACTTCAGTGGGAAAAGCCTTTTAGGAGAGGGTTGTTGGTTTTCCAGGGGAGATCACAAGAGTGAGGAAAGGAGTGCTCACTACTTGAATGTTGGCTTTCAGAAAGCTGACACCACATCTATACTTAGGCCACCCTGCTGGTTAAAGAAAAATCTAAAATCTGAAAATTTTGTGTAAGGAAGGCAGATCTGTTACTTTTTTGCCTTCAAAAAATTGAAGTTTTGAACAGTTCGCCTTTTATTAAAATGAATTCTGAAGTCTGAATTAAGAAGGTAAAACATTTGTAGTGCCACTCTCTACATTATGTTTACAAAGATGATTCTTCTGGTTTTAAAAATGGAGGTTTTATATGTCATGTTTCTGAGTCTTTGGGTTTTTTTTTTTTTTTTTTTTCTGGAGAAATAGCGTGGCAATTTATTTCAGTTTGTTATGAGAATTTCTGAATTCAAAAGGAGAAAGCTGTGAACCCACCATGCATTTATGTCATAACTATATTGATGAAGTGTTTACGTGACCTGCAACATTGAAGTCTGCACTATCTTTTAAAAGTCTTAAATATCTTGCTGTTTGTAATGGGCAGAACAAGCCACAGGGTACTACCTTTCTGTTCTTTGCCATTGTAATGTTGTAATGCCTTTTGAAAAATACTTGTTTTGGTAAAACATTGTTCTTGTTAGCTTGTTATATTACATAATGGAAATCCTTTTTTGTTCTGTGAAGGAGGAGCTCAGAGAACTACGTGAGGAGCCAACTGATCCTCAAGCTCAGCAAGAAATAATTAACAGCATTGAGGAAGTTTATTTTTCCAATGATTCCTTTGATATTGTGAAGTATGAGTTAGAGGTAAGTTGCCTTCTTATAAGTATAGTAACATATAAAAAAGGGTCAAAAGTATGCTGACTTCAATAAGCTATTTTTCACTTTGTTTCTTATATCTTGCATTAATGCAAAATTGTACCCTCACACCTTGTCTTGCGGTTGTGTGGAGCTTTTAGCCTATAATACTGGTATGAAGTCTCTTTTTTATGCGGTAGGATTAATAACAGTCGTGCTAATAGGTGCTTCCTAATTTAAACTACTGTGAAAAAGCCAAAATAGTTGCAGAAAAAAAATCCATTCTCACGGAATTTAATTTGTTGTTTATGTGCAGAGGCTTCCTCCAGTACTTAATCTTCAAGAACTGGAAGAGTACAGAGACAAATTAAAACAACAGCAAGCTGCTGTAAGTAAAGTTGTTTCCTCTGTACCCTCAGGCATTTTGTTGTATTGTCTCTTAAGTATAGCCAGAAGTGTATTTGAAAAGGTTTAGTTTTCTTAAACACATTAGGTATTAAGCATTAATATTGTATTATGTGCTTTATAGTGGAAATTAATATCAATAAATCATATAATAATGTGAAATCACAGAAGTAAATCTTGGTGAAAGGTATTGTAACAAGTGAAAGGTGTACTATTTCTTTAGAAAATTGATTTTCTGAACGTTCAGCTTTTCATATGTATTACAAGAAAAGTTATACTGAGCATAGTGCTGAATAGTGCGTTACTTGTTTTGAGTATCTTTTTTTTTTATTTTTTTTGGGGGGGGGGATTTCTGGCAACATGAAACATAAAATGTTTTAAAAACTCTTTCCTTTGAGTTGCCATTTTATTTTTCATTTTCCAATTTGATAATTGTCCAGGAGAGTTTCTACTGAATACCGGTACAGAGTTACTATATAATAAAACAAACAAAATGTAACGATGAGTAATAAGTATAATTTGCTGGTGGGAAATAGGGGTTGAAGCCTCTGAAAGGTACTTGTTAAATTGCAGACTTTTATTTTCCATTTATACATTAATTATTGTTTCATTGCTCTTTTAAAGATGGATAATGTGGTACAGAAACAAATGTATTTACTGTGGAAATTGGAGAGCATCTGCAAGTACAATAACTAATAATTCTAATTCATGTCTTTAAATGAATTAAAGGTACAGAAGGAGAATGTTGCTTTGTTAACAGTACATAGAGAACAAGTTTCTTCTGCCTAATATTGGTTTTCCCAGAATAAGTATATGAAATTCAGGAAGGTATTAATGAGAAGCTGAGCAAATGAATATTTCATGTTTCTCACCAAGAGGTATAAGGAGAGAAGCTGGAAATGGGTGGTGGTTTGTTGTGTTGTGTTTTGTCAGGCTGTTATCTATAGCTGATATAGGAATTTAGAAGAGTAATTTAGAGAATTCCAGCTTCCATTTTTCTTTACTATTAAGCACTCAAATGGGGGTGAATTATAGGTGGTAGAGCTTTGATCTTCTTCCTGACTGTTACCATCTACTTTAACACAGCTCATCTTGGTTATGCCTTTGGTTTTGGGGTTAGTATAGACTCCATATTTTGTTTAGTTTTCACAAAATCATCAAGGTTGGAAAAAACCAACCAAGGCTGGAAAAGTATCCAAGTGTCAATTGTCAACTTTTCCATTACATTTTCCATTCCATTGGGTGGATTCCAACTCACTCAAGACTTCTTCAATATGTATATCATAACAGCTTTAATTTGTCTAACGATCTTGTACAGACAACTTGAATTAGAAGTCTTTTTAGTTTTATGGCTGTTTGGCTTAATTACAATTAGTATATTGATATCCTCAGCTGTTCTTTTTTTCCTCAGGAGCTGATACACCTGGTGTGATTAGGAAAGAGAAAATTGTTTCTGAGAAAATTGTTTGGTTCTCTCAAAGAACTTACTGTTCATTGCAGCCACATTCATTGCTAGCAGTTAAATTGTGGATTCCAAAGTTAAGAATTAAAAAATAAATCAAAATGCCAAAAGGAGTTGAACAATTTGGAAGTGAATGAAAGTAACTTGGATAATATTGCTCATTGGAAAGAGTGAAAAGATAACAGCCTCAGAGCTCAGAAAAGCAGTATCACTAAATTCAAGGAAATCACAATGACAATGACAAAATGGCAATGTTGAGGTCGTTACTAGTCAGGGGTAACTGAAAGCAATGTAAAAACTGAAAATTAAACACATCTTTTATTCATGTGTACTGCTTGTTGAATGAATTCCATTAACAGTGAAGAATGAAACCATGAGATTTGTACTGGGATAGTGTGTGACTAGCAGGTATATCCCAGTCCTAAAGTTTTTACAGGTACAGGCCTACCTGGGAAGAACAGGTTGTAAAAGGAAGGTGAATGTTTCCCAGGATATAGACTGTTCAGTTAAGAAAACTTCTATAAAGCCCCAATGTCATGTAGGCTTGTGTAGCCTGGTAATATCCTTTTCTGCCCAACCCTGCTTTGGAGTGGTTCTCTTGCTGTCCTGCAGAAGAAAGCTTTCGTACTTACAGAACATCTAAGAGGTTTTAAAAGAATTCTGTGATTCTGGCCATCTTTTAATATGGCAGGAGGAAAGCAGAGACAGATTTATGTCCCTTGTCCAGGTTGCCAGCTGATAATACTGGAGTGCTCTGACAACCATTTGTGTGCAGATGCTCTCCAAGGGGATGGGAGCTGACTTGATGGAACCATTTTAAGTTTGTTACAGGAATGCTGACCGAAGATCCCAGCTTCATGCTAAGTCTGACTAAGCAGTCAAGTACATAAAAATCTCATCTACCATTCCCAGTAGTGCATTGTGGGCTGGCTGACTGTCATAGCCAGTTTTGTTTTATTTTTGTTTCTAGGAGTATTATACCCCAAGAAGAATATAGAGGAATACTGATAAATTCTTTGAAATATTTGAAACTGTTTTTTCTTAAATGTTTGTAGTCCCTGATGAAAAACAAATCAAAACAAAATGCACTGTTCTCAAGCTTGTGTTTTTATGACTGTTACTGTTGGATTTATTTCATTTTTCTTAAGGGTTTGTTTGCGCACAAGAGACTGATGAAGATAACAATGCCCATTTTAAAATTCAGTTTAGACAGCAGCTCTCAGTACTGGTAGTTGAGACAAATTGAGAAAATTTTAAAATATCCATGTTCTTTGTACTAAAAAGGGCTATAATGTGCACAGAGTGAATATTCATTTTGGCACAGTATCGGTCTGAAAGGTAGGTATTCTTAGGGCTTTCTTAGATCTCCATGGTAGATTGTTAATTTAAATTTGTACTCTAGCAGTAGCATAAGCAAAATGTAACCAATTGTAGTCTTCCATATTGTTTCTGTTTTCCGTTGTAGCATGTTCTTTAACAAGGAGAAATCTAAGGGATTGAATTTAAAAATGTCTGCTAATTCTTAGATGGAATTGTGAACATTTTTCTTACCTAGTTTCTTAGGAAAGCTGATTCTCAGATTGTAATTTTCTAGGATTTTTTTACCTTGTTACATATTAATAAATTTGAAAACTGCAGAATTAAGTGATACAGCATCACAAACTTGTAGAACTTTATTTAATATAGGGATGGCCCTCTTAATCAGAATTGCTACGTTTCACATATATAATATGTGAATACCTTTCTTTTTAGGTATCTAAGAAAGTTGCAGACTTGATTCTTGAAAAACAGCCTGCATATGTTGAGGTAAGACAACTAACAGTGACTTCTTAAGAATAAACTACTCCATTCTGTGTGGCTATAATGCCAGCTATTTCATTGGGGATTAAATCTAGCAATTTGTTAGTAGAGATGCTAGAGCCTGGTTGGAAATAGCTGTCTGTGTATGCTAAACCTATATCTGTAAAGTGAAAAGAGACAAGGGGCTACTGAGCTCTAGGGTGTTGGGATGATGAAGGCTTCAGCATATGACCATTTTAGGAAGGATTTTTAAAAACATGTATTCATAGCCTTGACTAATACCTGTAATGGACTGGAACAAGTGCCTCTGTTTAGGAACAGTTTCAGTTCTTTTTCTGTAAGAAGATATAGCAATGACCTTTCATAAAAGAGCACTTAACCAGAAACCTGCCACTAATCTCAGGTAGTTGTGAGAGAAAACATCTAAGGGAAGACTGAGCTGGAAATAGAGCCTCAGCATGTCAATGATCTCTGAGAACAAAACAAAGTAAAACTGCTTTAATAGCTTGCAGCAGAGTATTCACCAAATCACAATATTACCATGGTTGGTAAAGAGTTCAAGATCATGGAGAAAATGTGAGGGAATCATGGTGTGCACCTCATTCCTAGTATGAAGTAGTGGTCTAACATACATTACTGTGGGTTGAGACAGGCATGGCACAGACACAAGGCAAGATTTGTGACTTTCCCTTCCCCTTAGAAGGAAAGGCATACTTTAGGAACAACCAATGGGTGAAAAATTGTCTTTGAGAAGGGACAAATGTGTTCAGCCCTAAATGCTGGATGGAAGATTCCATCTCTGGGGACCTTTGGGCTGCACTCCCTATCCGTGCCTCTCCATCTATTCATGTGCAAAGGACAGATTTTACAGAATCTTTCTAAGAGGCAGAACATGGAATGGAGCTGGTCCTTATCATATGTATTTCCTTGTGTAAAAAGGAACAATGGCCTTTTGAAATTTGCTAAGTGCATTACTGAGAAGTAGTTATTGAGGAAAGTAATTTATTTTGGTTTCTCAAGATGTTATGCATAATGGCAACTAAGCTGTAACTGTTCCAAAAGGATCATTGCTAACATAAAGGAGGAAGTAGTTTTGGTGAAAGATGCAGCTCAGTAGTGGGTCAGAATTGAATTACTTGTATATTTGTCTACTGACCAGAAGCTGAACTTAAACTGAATTAAAGTTTAAAATTTTTTCTGCCTCTCTTCATAATTATATGAGTTTTCAAAGTGAAACTCTTCCTTCTTCCCATTCCTATGGAAAACACTTAAAACATTTTGGAATTATAAGCAGTATTTTGAAGAAAAATGTTTTGGGTTTTTTTTTGTTTTTTTTTTTTTTTTCTTTAGTGTGGGGAAAGCATTCACTTTTCTGAAGTGTTGTTCCCAACAAAAGATATCATAATAGGCATGTTAATTTATATATTTAAGAAAATATTTAGTTTGTGGTAGGCACTTCACAAAGTAAAAATCAATCTAAATTCAGGTCACCTGTGTTGAAGAATTTTCAGCTGAAATTCAGCAGGATACCATTAATGTTCATTAGGAAGTGACATCTATTCAATTGGTGGAACACAAGTGCTTCCAAACAAGACAGTGCTGTGTGAACCATGTTTTTCTTAAATGAAATTTAATATTTATGCTGCTGCTGCTGAAGCTTTGATTTTTCTTCTGTGTTGCACTAATGGCATAGAGATTCTTAGGCTAAAATGTAGAGGGTCCCACTGCGATGAAAATCAATTTCAAATCTCTTTCTTCAAAAGAGAACTGCATTTTAAAAGGTAGTTTATATTAATGTTACTTTCCAGTGCTTAGCATATATAAAATTATGAAACAAATCATAAGTAAAGTAACTGTACAAAGTCATTGTAACATCTCAAGAGAAACCTAGTAATCACTTGTCTTTCCTGCTGTTTAGCACATCTTTAATTTGTGTATTTATTTAACCTGTTGTCTTTCTGTAGGAACTTGAACGTGTTACATCGTTGCAGGCTGGCCTTCAGTTAGCAGCTGTTATTTGTACTAATGGAAGAAGGTATCTTGCTTAAATAACGGCATAGATTGAAAGTGGGAAAAAGTTTTTCAGAAGAAATCTGTAAACCCAGGCAGTTTGTTTGCAGACAGCATTTCCTGTTTCTGTGCTAATGGAATTAGCAATAATACTCTAAGATACTGAAACAGATACCAGCTGCTTTCTCTCTCGCAGCAAGAACTATAAGTTCTCTTTTCATTTGGGAACTCTCTTCAAAACAGGAACCTTTTGAGATACACCACTGATGCACAGACAAGTTCTGCAGAAGGGAAAATGCACCTTTGTAGTAGTCTGTGTTGGTATGATCTCAATTTTTGCATTTCCCTAACAATGCTGCTGTTCTTGGTGTTCAGAATGTATTTTGATGGATGTTAGAATTTATTAGCAATAAATTTTAGTTTACAAATTGTCAAAGATTGTTAATTTTGAACTCTTGCAGACACTTGAATATAGCAAAGGAAGGCTTCACACAAACTAGTTTGGGGCTTCTAGCAAATCAAAGGAAACGACAGTTGCTTATTGGACTGCTAAAGTCTCTGAGAACAATAAAAACACTGGTAGGTACAGTTGCTTTTATTCACCTGCAAAATATTTTTATTATTTTTTCGGTACTTATCACTGTTTGTTTTTTTGTTTGTTTTGTTTAGCAAAGAACTGATGTGCGTTTGAGTGAGATGTTGGAGGTAAGTCCCTGCCAGATTGCTACAATTTGAAGCTATTGTAAGTCTACTTTTGTCAGTCATCTTAATTTTGTCCCTTCTTTTCTTCCTCTTGCAAACAGGCTGTGGGTGTGTGCATGTGGATAAATTATATATATATTTTTTGTAAATGTCACAAGAAATATTTCATATCAAATTAGATAACCCCTGTGCCAGAGAGGGGGTGTCTTCTGTCAGATACTCAGTTCTGCCTTTAGAACTGGGCACTGAGGCTTGAGTTAGTTCAGTAAGAGTGATATGGACTGCTGCTTCCCTCCCTACCATCAACCTACAGTTTTACTCTGTCCTTAGCTTGATATTTGGAAGAAAAATGAAAGTGAGATTTAGCTGATTGGTTATTTACTGTGCCTGGATAAAGCACTTCTGCCCCCTACTTAGTATATTATTTGTAAGTGTTGTAGCTTCTGTCCTTACTCATTGGACTTCATTTTTATTAGTCAGTTATAGTCATGCTATGCAGGCCATGACACTGAAAATTCTTGTGATACAGTATGTGTACTGCCTGAAAATGTATGTACTGCACAGAGCAAAAATAAGATCTTGTCTTATGGTGATTAATTGTGTGGAAGACAGCCTCAGGACTTTATTGACAACTATATTTTAATAGTAGTATAAATAGTAGTGTAACAATTTTAACTTGCTAATTTGCCAAGGTAATACTAGATGGAATGTCATGATGATAATTCTTCATTGCTAATTTGGAAATTTGAGTCTTAGTAACTTTTAAGTTAACCCTGTCTCAGCACATTTTCTTATTCTTTACCTAGCAAGAGTGTATTAATTACAGGCCACAGGAGCATTGCCCTCTGCTTAGTAAGCCCTGTATAATGATCACCTTTTAATTTTTTTGCTGTATTTTATTGCCAGGAAGTCAGTTCTTTGCTGTCTACTGGTAGGAGTTCTGTTGAGAGAGAGATCTGGGCATTGCATTAACACACAGACCCTAATGCCTGGTTATCATAATTTGCCAGGGATTTTTAAATGTAAAGGGCTAGAGGGGCCCTAAGCAGAGTTTCAGAACTATACTCAGTGTCTGCTTCAAAGAAAGTATCCCAGATAGCGGCCAATTCTTTATGCCAAAAAGTAGCTTGGAATATGCAGGAAAGCTATTAGTAGTCATTCACAAAAGAACATTTAGATAAGGGATCCCAATTTAAAAAAGAGCAGACATAAAGCTATAGTAGCTTACGGGGGTGAGCTGCACCTGGAGTATATTAGTAATATATGCCGTGCAAGCAGGCTTTCATATTAGAGCTTTGTAAGACTTAATGGAGCACATACCAGGTTTCCAATGGAGAAAGAAAGATGCAAAGAGCTGTAAATGCAGCAATCATTTTAGACCAATGTAGTGTTCTGTTTTCATCTAATGGATAATGCGGGGGTTTTGTGTGTGTGTGTTTTAGCTAAACTTGATCTGCATTAGAATGCTGCTGTTAAAATGAATTTCATTTCAGAAACTCCACTATGGTAATAGCCAAATATAAATTGCCCATGTGTTTTTACTCTTCAATCAATGACTTTGACATTCCAGTAACAGCTTTGCATTTGGGTTCTCTGAAGCATGTAATATAGCTAATGTAATTAGGACAAAAAAAGGAAGCTCTTGTCTATTAAAGAAGGTTTTTCTTCTTCCAAGAGTCTTTCTGTTCTCACATCTAATAGAATAAAAAATAGTAGCTATACTAAGACAATGCTCCTGTTTTGTTGGCAAGAACTTGGGGTTTTACATTTGTGTGCGGATGTTTTGGTTTTGTCCTGGCATCTTCATCTACTTTCTGATTGATCTGTCAACCTATTGAATCTTCTTCCAATAAATTAGAACAGTTTTTCCATATTCTTTTTCTAAAGTTTGTTCTTTTTGTCTTGGTGCTTTGTGTGAGGCAGTTGCCTATACATTAATTTCTAACTTAATAGAATGTGTTAAATAAAATGGCATTTATTTGAGAGTAATGGAGTGTCTTGCTTGTGTCTGTTTAGTTTTTTTAAACTATGGCAATAGCCTGCCAGTGCAAGTTTACCTTTTTTCTTGTTTATGAATATATCATATTGTATTAACAAAGGTTTGAAAGTTAACTGGGAAGATTTTAGTTGTTTTGTAATAAAAACTTTGTTTTGTGTGGAAGCATAAGGAAACAAGACAAGATCATATGTATTAGGTAATGTAATACATAGTATTTTCAGATGTTGCTAAGATCTTATCTAATTCTAAACTGCTTGCACATTAAGTCTGCCATAGAGTCTCACTCATTTCCTTTAACTTTACTATAGTTGTGAGAGGCAAAATATTTTGTTCTTAAAGTTTAAGCGTGCAAACAAAAATGGGTGTTGCAGTTTGCTTCAAAAGCCAGATTATCTTTCCATTGTGTTTTATCCAAAGGAAGAGGACTATCCAGGAGCTATTCAGCTGTGCTTGGAATGCCAGAAAGCTGCCAGCACTTTCAAACACTACAGTTGTATAAGGTAAGGTGATATTGTGCAGGTTTCAGCTTCTGTATGATTTTATTTGTAAATAGTATGAAACGGTGTTCATTAATTCTCATTCTCTAAAGCAGCTTTGATTGAAATTTCATTTTCTGCTTAAAAAAGTCAAATGGAAGTATTTATAAAAGCATAAGCATCCTCAGTAGTTTCTCCCCTACCACTACCAACCAGTCTTCACAATCGTAACGCTAAGCAATCCATATGTGAACTTTGTAACTGTTATATTATTTTGGTAGGTAAATTAATCCTACACAATTGAATTATAACTGCACTACAACCTGCAGCCTAGAGATACTTGAGCTAATTTTTCAATAAGCATATTTATTTTCTAGAATTAAATTACATACAGAAAGATGGATCATGGAGGTGAACTTCCCCTGATTCTTGACAAAGAAATTGGGAAGTGCAGAGCTTTGTGCTTTCATGGAGTATATGTTTTTAAAACCAAAACTAGTGTGAATATCTACGGTTCCTGGCTTAGGAAGACTTGGTGTTTCTATTGCTTTTTAGAAATTAAAAAACCAAACAAAAGAATTGGTTAAACATTACATTCAAAGTCAAAATAGATATGACAATAAAGGAGTAAAATGAAGTGCATTTTGATGTTTTGTCCATGAAGAAGATCATTAGATGAATTAGACTTTCTTTCTGTGTTAATTTTAATTAGAACCTTCAAACAGCATCAGAATTTTACCAGCAAATTGATCTCCTGATAGAATTCCCTCTGACTTACAAGGGCCAAAATCTGTGAAAACACATGCTTTGTCTCCCTCTGTCTACTAAATATATACTTTATTCCAAATTCAGAGTTACTACCCATAATCTTCAATTTCTGCTGTTGAGGTATAGTTGTTTCAGGTTCTGAAGGCACACCAGAAAGTGTATGAAGTTAGAAACTGTACCTGGAAATTGTACCCCTCTATGTTCTGAAGCCAGGTTACAAAGCTGCTTTTTTCTTTCTTTTTAGTTACATAAAACTTCTGTGTGGAATAAATTGTACAGGCAGCAGTTGCCTACATAGTTGGAATTTTTAGTCCCTTCCTTATGTAGCAGTGAATGAAAGCTATTCTTTATTTCCTTAAATGAGAAAAAATGGCTGTGATTTCCTTCTGTCCTTGACAATTTAGTCGTTGAGAAGCAAGATGACTCCTGAACAGCTTTTGCTCTGCTTGACTATACCTTCTGCAGAAAGATAGGTCTTGCAGTCTTCCATACCCATGTCTTGTGTATACTGTTCAGGGAGCTCCCCTTAGTATTTATTGCTCTTTCAGATGCTCTGATTTATTCTGGGTATCTCCTGCCTTTTCTCCTTTTGAAGAAATCAGTAGTATTTATTCAGCTTGAACAGACAGCTTGGTTTCTGAGTCTTACAGTGGTCATCTGTAAAATCTTGCTCGTTTGAGATCAGATTAAATTACAGTTTCTTTGGCTTAAATTCTGTTTTGTGTAAATGGCATGAAAGTTTCTGTTTAATGTTGAACCACTCCAAGCTTTTATTGGAGCATCATAGCTACACTATGTCCAGTATAGCAGACTTGGGGACTTAAACTAACAGTTTAGTTTTTGCTGTGTGGAATATTTACCTGGAAAATCATACTATTTTCAATCTGATAGCATGCTGACAAGGTACATGACAAAGAGCTGTGAGGATTTACTTTGTTGTTGCACTCAACAGGATATCCTTGCATCCAAGTAGACAGTTTCTAGAAACAAAGGATGGCAAAAAAAAAACCCACAACCAAAATCAACCAAGCCATCAGTGCTTCTTTACTCTTGGGGTTTTTGAGCTGTTCTAGTTTGCATTGTGAGAACAGAAAGATATTTCAGCTGTAAATCCCAGACTCAGAGCATTCATTTTAGTCTCTGTGTACTGTTTTGGTTGCAGAAGTCTGAGAGAATATGTACTATATGGAATTCTGCCTCACTAGTGGGGAGTTGGTGTAAACAAAAAAGTAGATATTTTGCATTTATTTTTGGGACTGCTGTACAAAACAGTCAAGTAAACAGGCACAGGCTAGCATTTTTAACATGTTTATATGAGGTATTACCTCTGTGTTATACTACAAAATTTTCACAGATTCCTTTTGGTTGCTTGTTGTCCACGTGACAAGAATCATTCTTCACATTTTTCTGTCTAGATTGTGGAAGGGATTGGGTGTAGCTCTTAAATAGAAGGGGATTTAAACCTCTCTATGAAGCATTTTTATTTATTTATTTTGGGCTATACATAATTTGAAGAGTCAAGCACTTCAGATTCCCTACTGATATCTTTGATTTTAAGAGTGACTGGTTATCCCCTTTTGAAATAATAGGCTGGAAGTTTGTTATTTTTGTTCTCCATCATAGTCTTCCTAGTGAATGTTTTCATTAAGTGATTAATTTTTGTTTAAAAATATAAAAAGTTTTTTGCCTTCTTGTTGATCAGTTCTGATGTGATTGGACTTCCTGTAGGAAAACATATTGTCAGATAATAGTATGACTTGGTCTATTGCATTTGGGTCAAAATGTTACTTCTCTTATATTGCAGTAATGTGCCTTCTAAAAATGTGCTAATTTAGATTTCTGTGGCATGGGGCTGAAAAAAAAAAAAAAGGCTTCTAACATGTTTTAATGTATGAAACAAATGCTTCAAATTAAATCCTCAATTATGGTAAACTGGCTTTCATAATAATCGTAATAATTATGTCCAAGCACTGCTTTTATACCTCTGGCTTACAAAATACATACAGATTTAGCTGGAGATTCCATTTTGATGTTTTCACATAAATACTTGAGCAAAGTTACTTTTCTTAGCAAATGTTATGATTGCACCTTCTTTTTCTAAATTAGCATAAATGTAGGCTGTATTCCTGTAAACACCTCCATATATTGTAGCTTGGTTGAATAAATAAACTATCAATGTTTGTATTTAAAAATTATACTTAAGCCCTTGCTTGAATAGGAAGAGTGATGTTGCAAGAGTTGCACTAAATACTAACAAACACGTGGCAGTTTTACTTGGTAAATTCCTTCTCCTCCTCCTCATGCTCATCTCCCAAAAGAGAAGAAACACACCCTTCTAGTATGGCCCTGGTCTTGGGACATCTGCTGGGAATTGTGACATAAGGGCTCAGGTCCCTGAGGTGCCCAAGCATCCTATGTCACCAGGTGATTGCAAGCTGAGGCTTGCCTGGCGTTAAGAGTAGTGGAAACAGGGTACTAGTTTTGATGAGGACCCGTGCTGAATAGAGATTAAATTAGTCATATGTGGTTACCTGCAATAATCAAGAAATCATTTCTGGAGCCCAGGAAGTTTTCCAGCCCTACATGGCAGTAGTTGAGCAAGTTCTTCACAAGTGTGAGCATCTAAATTGCCTGACTGAGGTGAAAACCCCATGTGTATTTTTAATTTAATTAAAAAAGGTAAAGAAATTAGCAGCAGCATGTTCATGACATTTATTTGTAAGGAATCATAGTCTTGTGTTTATATCGTTCTTGCTACCATACGAGGCCTCTTCATTTTCATAGGATTTAGAGCAGTACAATTGCTGAATTTCTCTGTGCAGAGACTACCTATGTGTTTCAAAGTTTTTTGCTAATATCAGCAGCTGCTATATTTTAGACCAGTTAATTTCCAGATGTAAATCAACTACGTATTTATACACAGGGGTGGTGGTCTATGCTGTACCTACTTGTAAAAATGGAAAAAGGAGTGATTCTTTGCACAGAGTATTACTCCTTTTCTAATGTCTTCTTGCTGCCTAAAAGAACTGACCAGCAGGAAATGCTTATGAACTCTGGCAGTAGTAACATGAAATTGTTGTGGAGGCTTTTCTGTTTGCAGGCTTGTCACACATGGAGAAACAGAAAAGAAATCTTGGCTACTTGGTTTAGGGGTTAATGTTACCTCTCTGTGATACAGTTTTTTCTATTTCTCGAACCTTTCTTCGAAGGTGTTGTATTCAGGTTATCTAAAAGATCTGAAAAAGGATGGGTGACAGGCATATGATTTAAGTAGAGAGAATTTATGGGGAAGCTAGGATGGGGAAGCCAGAATCTATCTTTCAGTCATTAATGTAATAATTCCCTTAGGGGGAGATTAAGAGCATATAAGTAAATTGTCTCAAATCAGATATGGTGATTATCCCATGAAAACTCTGCTTTCCATGCTGAAGAAAATATGCTGCCTACTTCTTAGTTGCTTCAACCCTTCCAAACAAAAGGTCTTAAAAAGATTTTGAAAGTTGTGTAGACTTCTTTATTTTCTATAGTGGATCTGAGCAACAGGTAAAAGTTCCTATACCATGGTTTGCCAAAGACTTGATAGTCCTGACCTTCCTGATAATGTTCTTTTGTAGACTAGAGTGCCAAATCAGAACATTTAGATCATGAGTTTCTTGGGGCCTTGAATGCTTGGCTAAATTCCAGCAGGCTGGGGTTGTCTTGGCTTTCTTAACACTTCTGCTTCATAAACCTAGGTTTATGTGCTGCTCCAGTGGCTTTTTAAATTTGAAATATTAAGCATACTGTGAATGACAGCAGTAAGTGCCTTTCTGTAGTAACAATAGTGTGGTGATACCAGTCTGACACAGTGACAGCAGGTTAATGATTTATGATAATTGATTCCTGTGGCTCGGTAGCAGGCAAATGTTTTTTTGAAACATAAAACTTTGAGTGAAATGTTAATATGATGAGTAGTTTGATTTCAAACATTCTTTTTTCTTTCATTACTAGTGAGTTGAATTCAAAACTGCAAGACACCTTGGAGCAAATAGAGGTAAGAATACACTGATGCTTAGTGTGAGTATTTAAGCTCTAGGTACTAGAGCTTTCTAATGTGATGTTACTGGCAATTACAGAACAATCACATTTCTTTCAAATACCCTTTTTGGACTGCTATAGTCATTGCTGTTCACAGCTTTTTGAGCTGCAGTCAACTTAAGTGCTCTATAATATATTATCAAACTTATGTTCACACTTTAAGTGGTAAAGCAGTCAAATAAAATAAGCACATAATGTTTGAAGTACTGGCTCAAAGGTATGTTCTCTGCATGGTGAAGATGTATTGTGGTTTTCAGCCCATGAACTGCTGCAGATTCTTTAGACCATTCATAAGTAGTTATGGAAAGTAAAGTAACAGCGAAATAACTGAAATGACAGTTTCACTGGAAATTTTAGAGGTCAGCTAACTGGAAACTGCTGGAAAGAGCTAAGCTACAGGAAGTAAGACTTGAATAGCTGGGAAAGATGTGACTAAGACATGATTAGCTTAAGATGGTAGATGGTATTGCAAAAGCAAATGAGTACAAAATGGTTTCTTGATGGAAATTCGTGGCAAATAAAAGTTAATGAACATTAGGAAATCTTTTAACTGTTGTTAGTCAATTGTGATCTGGAACTTGGCAAGCTTTTTGTAAGAAGTCTAGTATATATATGTAGTGCATGTAGTGCCTACACATGTCATGCATAGCAGCAAACTGAATTACCATCCCAGCAGCTCTCTACACTTCTGGTCACTTGCTCTTTAGAAAGTCAGACTAGTGCATATCTTGTTATTTAATTCACTGTACAATTGGAACTTTATTAAATGTTCTTCATTTAGGCCTTTGTACATTTGTGTTCTTGCAAACTTTTCATTGTCCTTTTACTCTTTCACAGATACATGGTTTATTCAGAGCATGGCTGCTTCAAATTACTGTTTTCTTCTCACTCTTGTAGAGGCCAGTGATAAAATTCCTTAAAAAAAAAAAATTAAAAAAAAATCATTTGGCTTTCATTCCTGTTGCATTCGTTGTGAGCAAACATTGAAGGTGCCTGAAATGAGGCATGCATCTTCCACTTGTAAAGCAAATTCTACTTTTACTAAAATCTGGTAAAATGTACTATGTTGGCTGATGATAACAATTTACAGCTAGCCAAATAATAATTTTCAAGATTTTTATTAATTATTTATGTATTTTTAAAAGCATCTTATTTCTCTCCTATAAAAGTATCTTTTTGTCTGCTAGAACTTATGATGTGATTTATTGGTTAGGGGCTGTAGGGCAGCAGTTGATGCTAAGACTTGATGGTCTTAGAGGTCTTTTCCAACATTGATTCTATGATTTTAACTGTGTCTATACATGTGGGAAAATGTAAGTCATCCTGGGGTTCATAGAGTGTTCCTGTGAAATACATGCTCTAATTAATATAGCATCATAATCTGCTAATTAATATTTTAATAATGCCTTTTCAATAATTGAATGCCTATGTCCATGCCTACTGTGTTACAAGTTAAATGCAAGGTGGCTGCAGTAGAAGGAACCATTGAAGAATGTAGCTGAAAAGATCATTCTGCTCAGTTTCTAAGAACGTTGTTCATGGGCAGTTTGATATACCTGCTTCTCTCTTTGTACAGCTGTTCTGCATGAAATAAGAGAAGAGAAGAAAAGAAAATTAAACTAGTATATGGCTGAAATTCAAATTGTTGAATTCCTTTTAAAGTTCTGAGTTTTTAGGCTACTTTTATGATTTTGCTTGGGTAAAAAATACAAGATCTGATTCTATTCTACTCTGTTCTTCTTTGTTGTGTTGAAAGGATATATTGATCTGCTTAAAAAACCCTAACAAAATAAAACATATGCCCTCAAATCCAACACCAACAAAAAAACCCCACCAAATCTCTTGGATTAAAATCCATAAATACTTTGTGGCTAATGAAGTAATAACTGAAAATTTTCCAGTGAAGTAAGTAAAAGTATGTACATACTAAAGAACCATCTCCCGTGGTTTCTATTTGCAAGAGCAAGACTACATTGCAAAATCCTTAAATAATAAAAATTAACTTAGCTTTAGTGACTAGCAAGGTGAGAAAATATCTGCTGTGTATTTTGTCATACGTTATAAATTCCTCTTTTCTCCCATTGTTGGTTAAAAATAACTAAAGTGAGACTTTGTATCTCTGAATATATTAGAGCATCTAAGTGAGAATTATGTTATTAAGCTACATGGTAATATTCTTGGAAGCCTTATTAGTTAGTCATTAAGTATATGATTCTTTTTTTTTTTTTTAATTCAGTGCACATAATAGATGAATTTCAGTTATTGCACAGCTGTTCATTATGTTCAGACAGCTCTCTTGACAGAACTAATAATTTCATGTGTGTGTGTGATTTCTTCTATGGTAGTGATCATTGTGCTGGTGTAGTACTCCATATATGACTTACTTCACAATGAACTTTTAAGTGAGACTGTTAATTCTATTTAACATATGGTGCTTGTCAGAGGGTTGAAAAGTTTGTATCTGAACTGCTTGACCTCAAATGCCTGTGGAGCATTTTCTTTGTTCTGTTTTTTTCCCCAGATCTGGATTTTTCTTAGGAGTAGGAATAGACCAAGCCAGAAATCTCAGCTCTCCCATATTGTATTGCTAGACCTTCTCAAAGTAAACATCACTTTGAATTTTACTTCAGTAAATTACTGTGCTTTTATCTGTGCTGCTTCTTGGAAATGGTGGACCTGTTTGGCTGACAAAAATTTCAGCCTGAAGTACTGCCAGCTTCAAGAAGTAACATTTCAGCACCTCAGGATAGTCCAGTAATGTACAGTCTTGTACAAACATAATGATTAGATTGTTTAAATAAACATCTTTTCCTCACTTGCTGTTGTTTAAATAATGTATTACTTGGCCTGTTTTTCATTACGTTTAACACATTTTTTTCCTTCATTTCTATAGGAACAGTTGGATGTAGCGCTCTCCAAAATATGCAAGAATTTTGATATCAGTCATTATACAAAGGTTCAGCAGGCTTACAGGCTGCTTGGAAAAACACAGGTTAGTACTCATCTTCTGAGAAAGTCACAAAGAATAGTGGTGTCCAAGTATGAAGCTTCTGAGAATTGTGAAATTTATTTTCCTAAAGCTGGTTAATCTTGCTGAGTATACAGAGATTTTTATGGTGCTCAGATAATTTAGCAGTGATTGCTACAGACAAACTGTTTATTACTGTAATATGTAGATTTCTGGAGGTGGTATAACTGTATCAGTTCCATATTTCAGCTTTATTTTGAAAAGCTGTTTACATTATTAATTGTATTTGGGCATGCGAGTACTGTTTTTTATAGCTATGTTCCTGTTACTGAGGTGTGCACTACCTGTACCTTGTATGTGTGTACTCCCATTTTATATGCAAATGCGACAGGAATGAACATGTAAGGAGATTTTTTTGCAATAAAATGTGATATAAGACATGGCACACCTATACTGTGGGTATGCCCTAAGAATTATATTTGTGCATGCTTAGAGCCTCTGGCATGATTATGGAAAATCTTGTCATAAGTGTTTAGTATGTGTACTGTCATTTATTTATTTATTTATTTCCTGAAAACGTAGGTTTTATTAAAAAAAAAAGTCATATTCTATTTTTTATTGCAAAGAAGGTTTTTACAAGAAATGTATATATGTGATGTGCATGTCTTTCTGTGACACTTAATCTTCCTTTATTTTCATCAAGGAAGGAAGAACTTGTTTTGGTAAGTGGTTGGTTGAAGACTTGGAAATTGTGGTTTTAGTTTCTTTAACTGCAAAGGAAATATTTTTGTTTTAGTTGGACATGTTTCCAGTTGGAAAAATAGCACTGATCTCAAGTAATTTATTTTGACATTCTTCCGTGATTGGGAAGTGAATGAATGAGTACGTTATATAATTAGATATATGCATGTAAAATTAATTTTTACTAGTGATAGCATTAAAAAAGTGTAAACTGTACAGTGGATGGCAGGGGAGCTGATTTTAGTGGTATTACTTAGACTCTTTTACTTTACCATATTTTAATATTGCCAAGTCCTATGGTTAGGTATTTTTGAAACAAAGATGATAACAATCTCTTGTGTATAGAACTGTAAAAGGCTTACATTAAAAGACTATAGCATGTGACAAATTGAATTTAACTGTTATTTTATGTTATTCCTTTTCTTTCAGACAGCAATGGACCAGTTACATATGCACTTCACTCAGGCCATTCACAACACTGTGTTTCAAGTAGTCCTTGGATATGTGGAGCTGTGTGCAGGAAACACAGACACCAAGTTTCAGAAGTTGCAGTACAAAGACCTCTGCACAGTATGCAATTCTTACATATATGTATATTTTTAACCTGGTTTTTTCCGCTGGTTTAGGTGTACCTTGCTTAAGTTGGGACTCAGTTCTTAATACAACCCTGCAGCTACTAGTTTCTTAATACAGCTCATAGGCTAATTGTCAGGGTGGTTTCAGTGTACTATTGCAGTACAACTATCTGCATCACAGAACCCAGGCAGTGTCTGCATTTCACAGGGATGGCTGCAACCCTCTTTGATGGTGAGATGTGCTGACCATTAGACTGCATGGCTTTACTTCTGCATCTCCCTTGCTGATCCACAATTATAAGAGGTGGTTAATATATAGGCCAGTTGGGAAAAAAAAATGTGCTGGCAAACAACTTTGCATTTGACTAAAATCAAGCATTTGTCAGCTCTAAAATGCTTTTGAAAAGGAAAAGGATATGCACCAAGTACCTCAGTGTATAAGTAAGGAGAGTTTTGTATGCTTTGCTTTGGCTCTGCAAAAAATATGAATACAGTTGTTAAGCTTCACAATATTATTTTGTTTTTCTATAGCACATTACATCAGACAGTTACATTCCGTGCCTTGCTGATCTCTGCAAGGCCCTCTGGGAAGTCATGCTCAGTTACTACCGAACGATGCAGTGGCACGAGGACTATGACCAAGATGAGGCAGCAACTGTGTCTTCTGGTAAGAAACTGTTCTGGAAACAAAACTGCTGATATTTGGAAATTACTTCTCTTATGCTTGAATTGTTTATTTGTGTGCCATTACCTCTGTGGTCTCAACTCAGTACCTTCAACATTATTGCTTACAGTGTACAGTAAGGACTAAAAGACTCACTGGATTTTAGTAGTCCTTAGTTCATTGTGTAATGAATATGTCTATGAGCCATTATCACAGATATAAGCAGTTTTATTTTAAATAGTGGTTACTGATGAGTTCCAAGTCAGCTGTGGGAAATGACAAAATCTGAAGATGTCTCCCTTTAATATGTGAAATTTCAGATTTTTTGATGTTGAAATTTTCACTGTATGTTAAGCTTAGTGGATTGGGATACTGGATTGTGTACTAGGAAAAGTGACTGAAAAAATAGAGAATTGATCTTTTGTGAATTTGTTGTTCTGGTTCACAGAAAATCCAGTTTCTTGAATGTTGTATATCATCTATAGTGGTGAATACATCATAAGTTATGGTCACAATTTCCATGATATTCTTACAGAAAAGGGCAAAAATTTCATCTTAAAGTATAATTTTGGTTTTCTTTTATTGTTCCAATTTGTGGGTTTTTTTCGGATAGAGGGACAAAACCTTTGTCTTCTGTCTATGTCCTCCTAAGTACACTTTGCTGGATGTTTTCCAAATTAATATAAAATGACTGAAAACAGACTTTGCTGCTTGTGTTTGGCAGAGGTCAGAGTGTGAAGTTTACAGTATTAAGATTTGTTGATCAGATAAGTTTGCTCTTTTCTTGCTGAAAAGGAGGCTTCTGTCACAGGACAAGGTCTGAAGGATTGCTGCTAAAGTTATTCCTCCTTGCCTGATCTGTGTAAAACTTGCATCCTTTAAGTTAGACCATAAGAAAGGGAAAAAAGATTGGTGTAAAGAACAGGTATTCCTACAATGTCTTTGAAATCTTAATATTTTAAAAGTCAGACTTATTGCAGATTTTAAGTCTTTAAAGAATTAATTTTATACTATTCAACATTGTTTTCCTATTTTTATTTTGAACAATTAATATAAGTATTTTCTCCCCATACTGTGTGGAATCTTAATAAAATAAAAAACTAAAAAAAAATGCATTTGTTGAAGTGTGGATTTCAGATGAAAGTTTTTATAAGCATATCCAAATTAAAATTCAGAGTTGAAATATTTAATTTTGAGATGCATTACAGGAAGCAAGATTCTAAAGTTTTGAATTAATTGCCAATTCTCAATAATATTTACTGATTTAAAATTTTCAGGTAAATTTTCAGATTTCTCTGTGTTTCTCCAAAACTTGTAAACAGAGAGTAAACAGAGTTTTTATTATTTAAAATAGCTCCAGGTAATTACATTTCCTTCTCTTGTTTTCATTTTGTTGATATCTCGGCATGTGTAAAATAAAGCAGGTATCATAAAGAGTTTATTGCATGGCAACAGGATGGCAGTAGACTGTTTGCTCAGCTCCAGATGTAATTTTAAAAGTAGTTCCCCTTATCCTGAACAAAGGAAATGATTTGCACTGCAAAATGTTTAAAGGAACCACTAACCCTAGCAGAGTGGTTTCTTCAGTCACATGAGTAATTTTAAATTCATTGCTTCATAAATACATGCCAGAGTGTTTTGCTATGTTTACAACTAATCCACTATATCTGCTGTCACTCAGTTTTTAAGTTTCTGGAGATGCTGGGGCTTAGCTGTAATGTACAGCTAGAAGATGTCTGAGCTACTGAATCACTTTTTCAAATACCTCAGCAATGATAAAGCACCCAAGGGAATTTCACAAATATAATGTAATTTCAGAAGGACTATAAGTATATGGCAAATGTGTTTGTCTAAAAGTCATTGCTTATCCTGTAGTGATGATTAAACCTTTACATGGAAGTCTTGTTCCATATTTATTGATTTAATAGCTGTGATATGCACTAAAGCAAAAGAGTGAAATTCTTGTAGATGGGTGGGTAAGTGGGAAGGAAGCAGTTCAAGTGATTATGCTGAAGTTGTTCCCTTGAGTAAACCCTATAGACTGGAACAGCAGAGGGAGCAGTCTTAACTGTGTATTCTTTGTGGCTTTTATCATTTTGAGAAGTCAAAGTTCCCTGGGTTTTTCTGTTGTGCCAGTGAATGTCAGCAGTCTTGCAAGGTACCTTGAATGGGTCTGGGGACTCTTGACCTCGGGGTACAAACCCAGCAGCAGAAGTGAGATGCTGGACGGACCTGGCAGGCATGAAGTGCATAACCCTTTCTGCTTTAATAGTAAAGTGTATCCAAAAGAAGTACTGCATGGATCGTGGAAAGAAGGTTGCACTTCATCTAGATCATGTGTCACCTATTTGTGATTATAAACAGCTGTTACAGATGTCACAATGTACTTTGCATAACTTGTAAATAATTGTCCTTCTGGCAAAGAGATGTGTCTAAGGCTTTTTTTATTTTTCCCCCAGAACTGAGTTTGGAATTTGCAGTTGTTCTTTCAGTTATAGTGTAGATTTGTCTTTGGGGAAGACTTTGTTGAGGATCAATTAAAAAAAACAACCCTTATGTGAAGTGAACTAAATTGAAACAGGTGATGATCTCTAGATATTAATGCATTAAAAGCATGTGTTTTAGTACCTTTCATAAAATAGCAAATACTAATGAGATTCACTTTGCTGAACTGTTATAACAGAGTAGCAGTAACAAAAAAAAAAAAAAAAAAAAAAAAAGTGTGGTATCCATAATTCTATGAATTATCAATATTAAAAGTGAACTAATTGCTCCAATATACTGCTGGAAAACTAGAATTGTGTTCATGTGTAGGAATTGTTTAAATCATAGGGAAGATAAAATCAGTGAATAAAAATATCAGCTCCATAACATTAAATGCTTTCTATGATGCATTTATTGAATTGCTACTTATTCTGTGGTTTTTTTCATATAGAAATACAACAAATTGCTCCGATAGGGGCTGTCATCCCTGATAATAAGCTGCTTACTGTTGGTCATTGCCAAAGTATTGTTTGTGTTTGTAGTATAGAATCAAAGAAAACAGGAGTTTTAAAGGGGCTTTTGCCAATCATTTTGTCTTACCTGCTTAAAGCAAAGTGAACTTCACAGTCACATAGGTTTGTGTTAGGCCCTTTCTGCTTGAGCTGAATTTTCACATACCATAATATTTACTGTGGTGTTGATGTAATTCACTGATTTGTTGTATTTCTGAAACGTGGATTTAAAAGGAGACTGAAACTAAGTGTTTCAGTTTTCAATCAATAAAATGATTGTAATGACTGTAATAGCTGTAGTGGATTTAATGAAAAGCATTAAGACAGTTATATGTAAATCTAGTTTCAGCCATTTTAATTTCAAAACATTCAATTTCTAATACTGTGTACAATAGTGCATGAGACCTGCTTGGTATTTAAAGAATGCAGCCAGAGAACAGTAATTTTTTTGTTGTTGTTTTTTTTGGTTTTGGTTGTTTCCCCCCCACCCTCATCTTGTTTTGCCTTTTAAGCACAAACCTTTTGTTGTGCCTCTGTTTACAAGCTTTGGGGAAATACCAAGAAATTTGAAAATGTACCTGTAAAATTTAAATCAGGCATCAGGAAGAATAACTCCTTGGTGCTTCTGATTCTTATTTGTATGTGAAATTATGAATATGTATGTGTTCTACTACCTGTTCCAGAGTCTTCAAAATAGAAATGTTTGTGAACCTTTTTCCAACCCTCAGTTTTCAAGGAAATTATCCTAAATTCATGTTTGCATGTGTGAAATTAACTGCATTAAAAGATGGAAACAAGGGTCTCTTAGCATGACTGCCTGTAAACCAGGAGCACTGGGAAGTGGCCTGAGAGAATATTGCATGGCTTTTTATTGAGCAATAACCTCCATATGACTGTCTGTTCAGCCATTCCTTCACCAATAGCAGCTTGTGAGCTCCAGGACTGTGGCTTAATCTTGAGGACAGGTCAGTGATACTGACTTCTTTAGGCTTGGCTTCACTCTGCAGAAGTGCAGAAGAGAGGAGTTTGCAAAAATTTCTGAAGAGTGTGCTGTGACTAAAGGTGGTTTTGTTAACTCATATAGTCAGAGAAAGAATAAATCCACTTAGTGTTTCTCTAGTTGGGTTTCTTTCTGTTTATATTTTGTACAGTCTTTCATGACAAAACACTTTTGAAAATGCATTTGTCAGAATTATTGCTTTCAGGAGAAGAGAAGCATATTTAGGTAGCTACTAAATTATAATTTATGTATGCAGTGGCTAATATTTGTTCTTTTTTTTTTTTTTTTTTTTTTTTTATAAGGAAAATTTCCTCTGACCCTGCAATAGTAGATATAGTGTAGAATTCTGTTTGAGTGTTGTTTCTACATAAGGCAGGCTTTTAACTTCTCATTTTGAGTAATTAGGGTAAATTCTTAGTCTAACTGCCAAAGAAGTCTCAGTGACTTTTAACAGGAAAGAACTGAACACAGCTCTGCAGCATTGGAAGAAATTAATATCTATTCCCTAATATAAGTCCAAAATCCAGAATATATTTTATTAGTCTTTTTAATTATGAAGAGGCCCTATTAATTGGAAGTACAAGCCTCTACATTCTCACTGCATATAGGGTTGTACTGCTGCTATATTCTCTAGCCTCATGGGCAGACTAATTTTAAATTAACTGGCTTGAAGATTCTTCTTTGTGGTGTTCCACATAATCCCTAGCTTGCAGATGAAGCCCCCCCTGTGCTTTATAAAGATCATAATTAAAAAACATGCCCAGACACACCAAATAGTTCCACTTGAGAGAAACTAAGCAAGGCCAGCATCTTTCTCAGTAACCATATTGCCCATACTCCATACTCCTCTCCCTTCATGGGCTGGCCTAGGACTGGGAGTATGAAAGGTAAGTGCTAGTCAGGATTCATGAATGTTGCAGAGGTGACTGTGTTCACTGACAGTGAGCTCTGGGTGAGCTGAAGATGGCCAGAACATTGTCAAACTCTATTGTGCCCTTTTGTACTTCAGATTAATTGAATCGCCAGTCTCTGATACCATCTATAATCAGTCTTGTTCAGTGAGCAACTCTTTCCTTCCTCCTCTTAAATATGCAGTGCTGCAGAGGTCTCTTCTGCACACATCTGAAAAGGTTCATTGACATCTTGTATCCAGCCTCCCATTCCTTATTGAGCTCATGAGGGAGGTTGCTCACAGGATTCATCTAGGCTGCAAGGTCTGGATTTAGGGCAAAGCTTGACATGGAAGGAGCACTTAAGGTGTTGATAAAATTTCTTAGTGCTGGCAAATGGAGGGCAGATGTATGTTCTTAATGGTTCTGGACTGTTTTTCAGTAGACAGCAAAACTAGACATGAAAAATTGCTACTCTTTCTGAGGAAGGTGAAATTTATCCAGGAGGCAGTCTGACTAAGGCAGAAGTTTCGTTGTGAATAGAAAACTGGGATACATTTCAAGGCATTTGGAGATATCTACAATACCATTCTCCTTCAGTTTCAGATGGCAGCAATGTGATAGGAACTGAAGAGAACAGTTTTGACCGCAGCTATGTAAAAAAGAAATTAGAACATGGGCTGTCACGAATATGGCAGGTATGTTTTTAATATTTATTTTTCTTCTAAGTATTTACCTCCCCTCCTCCTTCTCCTCCTCCTGTATTAATTGCAGTTATAATTTTACATATATTCTCAAGGAAGTCTCTCCAGGGCTTTTTTTTTTTTTTAAAGTTGTTGGGCTTTTAAAATTATTTTTGTTATTATTTTTAAATCTTTCATATGGCTGAATTGTAATCAAGGGCTATGTTTTTGCAGTGACAAGAAAGCTTCTGGGATTGACCTTGCATTATATTATGTTAAAGAAACTGAGATGAGAAATTCTCATTTCAATGAGAAATCATGTTACAGGAAATGAAATTCGAAAAGATATTAAGTGCAAATAAACAAAAAAATACTAATAAAACAGACAACCTAGCCTTCACTTTTTTGTCTCTAGTGTATTGAGTATACATAAGCTTGGTTGTATTTTGTAGGATGTTCAACTGAAAGTGAAAACATATCTTCTGGGAACAGATCTGTCTAACTTCAAATATGACGACTTCATATTTGTACTTGATGTTATCAGCAGGTATGTATGTTGTTGTAAAACCAGTTAACAATCTTCACAAATTTGAACTCTGATAAGGCAGCACAGGCAGTTGAGGCTGAGATTTGCATTCTGATGCCAACTTTGGTAGTAGGAACTGATATTATGAAGAGCTCTTCTTTATGTGGGAGTTGTGAGGATGTAATTGGGAGAGGTAGCATAAATTGCTTTGCTGTTCAAGTAGTGTTTAAGTATGATATGATTCCAGAATAGTTCACGAATTGGGATTTCAAATGTGCAGATCTGACAATTTTGATATTTGTAAAAGTTTTTTCAGGGACTCGCAGTCAAGAGCAGTACCATACTGTGTTACTGCTGATCTGTATAGTATTACATCCTTCTATTCTGGTAAGAAAATGACTGATTCAGACTGAACAGTACAGCTTGCCCTGCTTAATGGAATTGCAAAAAGACATTTATTTTGCTTATAGCTGTCTGTCTCTATATGGATGGGAAATTATGGTAGGATTTTGAGGGAAATGAGACATGGACTTCTGTAGAATGAGTGAAATGTTAGCAGCTTGGTGCTCTGCTTTTATGGAGATACATGTATAGTAATGATTGAGGCTTTTAATTCAGTTTCAAATAACAGTATTAATGAATCAATACATATTTATTAACATTGTGTTATTGTTCTAGGTTGGTGCAAGTTGGAGAAGAATTTTGTGGTAGTAAGTCTGAAGTTTTGCAAGAATCTATCAGAAAACAAAGTGTGAACTATTTCAAAACATACCATAGGTGAGACTACTGTACTTACAGTAGATTAATGGCATTTATTTTTATTGGATTCAACTTTAAATGCTTTCCAAGGGAATTCCACGATATAATGTTCCTTCAATGAGGTTGACAGAGAGTAGAGTATATTTCATGGTGAGAATAGAACTCTGAGCCTTGAAGAGCAGGAGAGGTGAAGTGTTTGCTTCTACTATGGTTGTGGAAGACTAGTTCTGCAGCCAGGAAGACAGATAAGGTTGAAAAGCTTTTTATGTAGAATTTCAGTAGTTTTTCAGGCTGTCTTTTAAGCTGTCTCTTGGGATCCTAAGGATGAATGCCTCTGAAGTCCAGGCTTCCTATAAAACTATTGTTTCTTTTGCAGTGCCATTATGTAGCAAGAACTAATCATGTGTGGATATGAAATACTTTTTTTCAGTATGCCATTTTGCCCTACATAAAATTAGATGTTTAGATCTGAGTCCATCCTTTTCAGTCAAGTTTGCAGTTTTTCCACTGATATTATGTTGCTAATTATGTTTCAACAATATCTGAGGGCAGTCATATGTGCTGTTGTGTGCAGGCAGCCTCTGGCCTGAAATCTGATATGTGGCTACGACAGATTCAAGACTGGTCTGTTTGTTTTAATTATCTTGATTTCCCAACTCTCGTGGTTTGGGTGACTGGCAACTCTTTCATTCTAGTTATTTAGAATTTATCCTCTTTATGGCTGTATACAGCTAGGAAGAGATGAGAAGAAATACAGCATTCCTTGCTCCTGGAAACTTACTTTCCCAGTCTTGGTCTACTGTTCTCTGTTGTATGGGAGCTGTCATGGAACTAATACATCCAAACCCATTTTGTCTGAGACTTTCTGCCTAAAATCTACAAAGTATGAAAATTATGACAGAAGAACATAAGATAGTGTCTAAATTCATAAGCTGAGAATGTGGTTTGGGTTTTCTTTTTTTTTTTTTTTTTTTTTCTTTTTTATTTGATAGTTTGTAGCTAGGATTTGTTTCTGGACATTTGATGAAGATTTCAGTTCCAGTTGTATGAGAAAGTTGAGCTTTAATCAAATGCACATTCTGTCTTGTGAGGAGATGAGTTGATTAAGAAGCCATGCCACCTGTCTTTATTTCTTGAAAGCATTTTGAACCCTGAAGTGAATTTTGTAAAGAGATTTGGAAACTGAGCTTGCAGCCTAGGTTCAGAAGAGCTGTTTTGGAGAGCATCTTTTACTATGCTGACTTACCACAAAATACCTTATTTTGTTAAGTAAATGTCTTTTTGATGGCTATGGTTTTGTTTTTGTTTGAAAGACCTATTTATGAGTGTAGGGAATTAGAGACTAATTTTCTGAATTATCTTTGAGTAAAATAAAGGTTAAGGAACACTGATGGAATAAAAATAGAAATAATAATATTTTTGAAATAGTATTTTTTATTAAGGTAATATGTTTTGTAATTCATGTGAGAAGAGGAAAGAAAATAATTATTGATATGACTGATATCAATATCAAATTATATGAACCTTTTAATACCTTTTACATATTTTACAGTGTTGGGGGTATTGTAAAGATTAATTGGTTGATTTTTTTTTTTTTTTTTTTTTTTTATCCTCAGAAGGGAAAACCAAACCCCTTTCTCCCAGCTGCAGCCCTCAGGTTGATTTGTATGAAAGCTTTAAGCATCTTGCCTTTTCAGATCAGGCTAATGTGGTTCTAACTGAATTTGTGAGTTTAATTGGAGGGGAAAATAAAAGCTAGTGCTTTTAAGGATTCATTAGTACATTTAAACTACATAGATCTAAAATGCTCAGGGTCCAGAATTTATCAGTTCTTTGACTGTGTGATTTGACATATGTGGCCTCCTGTGTTGTGTGATGTTTTGGAGAATTTCCAACATAAAGAAATCGTTTAAAGGAACTGGTCATGTAATTCAAGAAGCTTAAATGAGCAGTGTGATAATAAAGCATACATGAACCTGGTTTTGGGTTGCAAGTTGATTACGTTGAAAAGTTGGAACGAGCTTCTGGTGGAGAACATCAGTAAGGCAATTTGTGGATTGCATTTTACTTTTTGTTCTGGTATGTTAGTAAAAAGGTAATATCTGATCACTGTGGCTGTTCAGAGAACACAGGCATCAGGCCTTCCATGTGTGCTGGGTACTGAACTTGCATGCTGGTGAAAATGAAGAGCATTTGTTAAGTATTTTGTCAGTGCCTTAATTTTGGCTTTGAAGTGATACAGAACCTGGTGCTGTGGCTTTTAAATGTTTGCATTTCTATGACTCTTTCTCCTTAGTCTTTCTCAAAGAAGAGGATCTGTAACAGCTGATTTTCACAGAATCTCTCTTGTTACAGTTGGCTTTGCTGCCAGAAGATTGCAAGCTACAGTGAATTTACATACACACAGCAAACTAGTGATAATTCAACACATTGTTTATCATGTTGAGCAAGAAAATGTAACTGGAGTGGTGTTTGTAATTAAAATAGTGATATTTCTAGAATATTTTACTGCCTAATTAGAAATCCAATGCTTAATTTACCAACTGTTACTTGTTAAGCAAAACAAAATACCATACAATATACCATATACTAAGAAGAAAAGATACAGCAATGTGATCTTACTAAGCTTTCCTTGCTGTCTTTTCCTTCATGACTTCCTGCTTCTGTGGCAAGAAGATTTTATTTATTAGAGGTGTTTCTGCTTATGGCAGAGCAGATACTTTTCTAATGTTTAAAAACATAACAGAAACAGCACAGACATGTAGTGGCTTGATAAGTTTCCCTAGTATGTTTTCTATGTTAGTACCAAGGTAAAGTTAAGCTATGAACAAAAATATATCTTAGGACATTATTAGCCATTTAATTTTTCTCTTCTCTGAAAAGTTGAGACATCTGTAGCACATCAGTTCTTTCCACTTCTGTTTGCTTCCTGCTGGCTTCAGTGTGTTTAAAAGAAGCATCTGTCTTGTGTTGGGTTCACTGAAGCTGTTGTACTGCTCATAGTGTTTGTATATATTATATTGCTTTCTACAGTTTCCATAGAGGAAAATAGGTCTGGTACTACATTAATCATGGATGTTTCTTTAATGGTTTTGACAAAAAAAAAAAAAAAAAAAAAAGGATTCAGAATTTCTGAGATTGATATTCTTTGAGAATTTGTTGGAAGCATACACTGTGTTAAAGCCACAGCTTTTACATGGTCTGTCAGTTGAAAGAATAAGTTAAATACCTATTTGCAAGTGTGACTGTTTATATGATAGTTTTTGAAGATGTTTTTCACTGCAAAAGTTAAATAATTATCTGCTTCCTTATTTATACTTGCTGCCAATTAAGAGTATTCATTTGTTGTATTTCAGAACCCGTCTTGAAGAATTAAGAATGTTTTTGGAGAATGAGACCTGGGAACTTTGTCCTGTTAAATCAAGCTTTAGTATTCTGCAGCTTCATGTACGTCCTATGAATAACACATAGAAATACATTAATACTTCAGTAGCTAAGGGTCCAGGTGTTCTGAGAAGCAGTAAGAGCCATGAACTGCTGTGTAGATGTGAATTGGTGTAAGATTGCCAATTTCAAAGTTAAATTGTGCCAGCATGGAAGTCACATTTAAATAAGCAGCAAGCTGTGGCTAAAATTTTTGAAACCAGGTTAATTGTCCACAACTTTGTGTTACACTCTGTTTTTATGGAACTGGAGTCATAATAATCTGTCTTGTGGGTGATTAAAATTCTGCTTTATTTCTGTTTACAGGAATTTAAGTTCATGGAGCAGTCACGTTCCCCATCTGTGTCACCTAGCAAGCAGCCTGCTTCAGCGATCTCAGCAACAGTAACGTTGTTTGAGCAGTACTGTAATGGAGGAAACCCATTTGAAATTCAGGCTGACAGCAAAGATGATGAGACAGAAGATGTGTTAGCATCCAATGGGGTATGGAGTGTTTCAGGAAAAAAAAAATAAAAAAGAAAAACAAATCTTGCTCTCAATAAATAGTGTATCAATGATGGCAAAATGTTAGGCATCCTGTTTAAAGTTGTTTGTTTTGCAGTGGATCAGGATTTTTTTTCCTTTGAAGTCAAGTGTTCCTGAAGGCTAGCAAGACACGTTCCACCTAAATTAGTATTTTTCCAGGGGCTTAAGTTAGCTTTCTTTATAGAAGTAATTTTGCTGGATTAGGACTGGCTTTCTGGATTTTTAGGAAAGAATTATTAGAGTTACACCTTGTATTGTATTTGTTCACACTTATATTGATTTACCAGGGATTATTTGATACTTGTTCAGCAGTTTTTAATTGTAAATTAAATGCTCAGGACATTCACTCTATATTGAGATTTACTATAATACTAAAAAATAACTATTTTTTTTCAGCATTCTATCAAAATCATGCAGCGGTCAAATATGTTTTAATGTAAGCTTTGTACCATTCTCTTAAATGCTACTTGAGCATATTTTTGGTTAAAGCTTTTGCACTTGTTTATCTGTTTGGCTTAGTTTTTGTTTTGCTTTTTTTTTTTTAAAGCTATCACACTAAAGGCTTTCTGGGTTTCAGCTTCATCTTTCTTGCTTTCCCTGCAGGAACTTGAGTTGCAAAGCAGCAACTTGATCTGTGTTTCACACTCAGACTGTGATGCTGCAGTGTTTTTCCTTCTGTGGGTGTTGCTGCAGTCTCATTCTTAATGTGTCACATGAAGACAAAATAGAGTTGATGGGTGTAAAATATTGTTACATTGTGCTTAAAGGAAACTGCAGGAGAGTAATTTTCCTGGCGCTAGTTCTTTTCCTGTCAAGTAATAGAGCAGAACATGTGTCCTGCCTTTTCAGTAAACTGAGAAGGATTGAAGGTTTATCATCACTGTTAGACTTATGTGTAGGCTCCAAATGAGTATGTTAAGCAAAGAAGAATCCACAGGAGGCCATGCAGAAAAGTGTAGAATTCCATTGTACTTTGTAGAAACCTACTCTGAAACAAAGCTTTTTGGTAACCTGGGCAGCCATTTGGTAGATACTTGCTAAAATGATCCTTAGCAAATTAAGGATTAATGATTATGCCAATAGTACTTGTGAGGTTTTCAAAATGAAAGCTCCCTCTAGGCAAGAGTTAATTTCAGACTTTTGTATATGTTTGTGACCAGCTTTGATTTTAAAAGATTTTTCTGAAGAAAAAGGAATAGAAAATTAACTTGGGGTTTGGTGTTTTTTTGGTTTTTTTTCTTCCCAACCCCCTCCCAAGATTAGTTTCTTCTGAAGTTTTAACTCTGTAACATACGTGTAGAACCATCATGACCTGCACTGTGAGTGCAGAAATCAATCTGAAATGTTGCAGGATATTTTTTGCCACCATTTGCAAGTAAAATAATTAGAAAAGTGTGAAACGATTTTCCAAATATTATATTAAATGGAGATATTTATTTAATATATCCAAAATTTAATATAGTAAAATAAAAAATAAATAAATTTAATATTTAATATATTAAATGCATTGAAGAACATATGGAGAACAACAAAAAAACCAAACCAAAACAAAACCAAAACTGTTGTAATGTGATTTCAGACTCCTGTGGTCCCTGGTGTGTTGTTGCTAGCACGAGTGCATACATTGACCCCATCCTTTTGTGCAGTGACTTGCAGGCAGAATGCTTACACTTGTAAAAGATGGGAGTTGTCTTCAGCTATTGACTGTGAAGATGATGATGATTTTTTCTTTCTGTCTGCATACTTGTATGAAATGTTTTTTTGCAGACACATTAGAACAGTTCTGCTTCCATTGTTTCTAGTTTCAACCTTTTACCCTTCAAAATCTGTTTCTCCAAGCTCAGGTAAAATTTAAATGACATAAGCTTCCTCTTTACTAATCTTTTGCTTCTATAATTATGAAATAATTTAGTGAAAAAAATGGGTAGCAAATGCTGGTGAACGTGCTGTAGATATTGTTTTTGTTGGCTTTTGCCATACTGCTGCCAAGCAGACTCCTATCCATAACACGCTCTTCTGTCTTAATTTGTGCATTATTTTGTCCTCTTTTTCTCCAATGATCAACCTATTTAGTGATGTAATAGAGCTCAAAAGCAAAAAAACCCCAGAAATCGTCATATTATGTGACACCACTGGTGGTTCTCTTACAGCCTCCTACTTCCAGTAGTGGTTTGCACAGACACCGTGGGCTCATGAGGGGCACGTGGTCCTACATGGTCCTGGAAGTCTTACTAACAAGTTGTGACCTGCATGAGTTACACAAATGTAAATGTGTGGGATGGCTTTCCTTTATTCATTCTAGAATTCTCTTGAGAAAAAGGCAAAGAAGCCACTGCTACCCCATAATCATGTTCTTTATTGTAATGGAGTAACACCATTATCCAGGATGTTGCCTCTTATCTTTGTTCCCTTATTACTGCAGGGAGTCAATGAATTCAACCATCTACTCTTCCTGGGTAAAAACACCTTTTTTTTTTTTTATTCTGAATTTGTCTCTATCTGTTGCAGAAGGTATCTGCACGTAGAAATTGCTGTTTTCAGACTGGTTGCTCACTGCTGTCAGTCCCAGACAGACCTGAAGCTACTTCAGACAGTGAACATGAGTTTGTCAGGAAAGGAATCCCTCCAGCTCTGCATGTAGGTGGTGCTATGGCTGCAAGCACTGTGCTGAAGATGGGGCTCTGGCAGCTCACTGCCAGGACACCACATGCCTTCTCTGGCAGTTGTTCAGCAGTGTCAGGCTGTGGTCTCAGACACAGGTTAGAGGGGGTCGTGATCCCATGAATTCCCTGTAGGCTGATGTGATACATGTGTAGCATCCCCATATTGTGGTTTCCCTGTCTTTAATTTTGAAGTGTTCCATTTGGTAGGCTTGCACATTGTCAGGGGCTTTCAAGGCTGGCTGAACTGTCCTTTTTTTTCAAATCTCTCTACCAATTTAGTGTTCTTTATTATTGAAGCCTTAATATATTTTAAATTAATAAAATCTTGTTTTGTGCCTGGTGAGGAACTATAATGAATTTCGGCTTTCCTTTGGCATAAATGGGACAGAATGTTCTGCATTGAAAATTGAAATACCAATGACATGATTTATTATGCATTTTTCTTGTGAAGTACGGGTTTGACTTAGTCATTCATTTTATAAAACAGTTGTTTTGTTTTTTTAACCTTAAATGTAGTTGTATTTGAAGAACTTAGGAATGATATATAGAACTAATATTTTTTTTTAAATTAAGATACAGAGTTAAGTTTCATTTTTCTAAATGTAATTTAAAAGTCATTATGGGGGAAGATGGTTTTGATTTTTCTTCCCTCCTTGTGTAAATCAGTTGTAAATTTTTCCTTTATTTGACATTTTTTAGCAATGCTGTATAGAAACATGTTTATTCCATGTTATAACTTGAGTTTAATGCATTGGAAAACGGGAACTAACTGCTGTTAGTATTGATGTATGTTAAATAAATGTGAAGAATCGTACTGAGAATGCAGAGGAGGGTGTTTAACAATGCTAAGTGGGCACTTACTTGATTTTCATCAGTGTATTTGGCTGCTAACTCCATCTCTGGAAGGATTAAATCCTTTTCATAATCTTTGTGAGGCAGGGAAGTATTGTGCACTTTTGAGTAGTTGTACAGGACATCTAACCTGGCTGGTGTTGAGCCAAGGTTCCTTGTGATCCAAATGAGTATACTCTCTAAGGGAGCATTCTACCTTGTCTTTTTACATTTTTCATCACCTATCTCCATTACTTGGATGGTCTAAAGTGCTGACACAGAAAAAACTCTTGTTTAGGAACAAAAAAAAAGAGAAGAAAAGAGAAAGTTACACCTATTTTGGTTATTATTTACACAGAAACAGGAATAACTTGGTTAAGTAATGTGAGATAAAATTTCTACAGAGCTTTTATGTTTTAATTTCTTGACTGAACAGTTATGGCAAAGGCATGTTTTAGCACTTAAAAGTGAAATTTCTCAGAGGTAGCAAAATTTTGTTTCCAGAGAATGCACACCTGTTTCCTGATACTTCAAAAAATGGCATGACTAGAACATAAGCAACTGATTTACTTGTCAAATGATCGTCAGGATGGTAAGAACTGTCAGGATTTCTTCTGAGGATTTTAAAGACTTCTTTAACTGCTGAATTGTTGCAGTTCTGTAGTACTGAAGACAGACCATGTGAAGCCAGTCATCTCAGCTCTGTATCTTGAGCTTCAGTGAGATGCTTTATGTCCCTTTTCCATAGCTCCCTAGGAAATCTTGGTTGTGATAATTAGTTTTACAACACACTTCAACCATCCTAAAACTTGCCACTGTCCTGCTAAGGGTTTATTTGGGCCAATTGCCTAAACACTTACAAACTGATTATTGCCACAAGATATCTGAAGTCCTTCTAGTGCTTAAAATTTTAATACAAACTGTGCATATTTCAAGCGGATTAATAACGTCACTTCAGGTTGAGGCCACTATATAAATAGTTGTGAGATACTGCATGTTTCAAAACACAGATATTTTTATCTCATGAGATAATTTTTCCAGCTCATTAGTAGCATTAGGTTGAGGAGACTTAAATAATTTATCCATGAAAAAAAAAAAAATTCTCAAAATTCTCTTTATCTCTGATGTTAAGAAAGCAATTGCGTCAGCTTTCAGATTCATATATCAATATGAACTGTAGCTAACAATTTCTAGGAATTTTGTCATTTTACAATCACTGGATTGACACTGGCATGTCTTTTATTGTATATTAATGCATAATAAGTGTTGATAATTCTCCATGCCAGCGTTCCAGCCAAATTAGTTAAACCATAACTCTCTTTGTCCTTAATCAAGGCTGAACTTGGCTCCTTTTTGAAATAAACTGAGCTTCTTTCCTTATAGTTTTCCTTTGTCTAAAATGCTTATGAGGCAGAAATTTTGCAAGTGAATACTAACAATCAGAACATTTCTTTTTAGTCTGTTTACTATGTTCTTTTTTATGTCTGAGCTGCTTTTGCAGCTTTTGTTTGAACTGTGAGCTTTCTACTTCCTTAATGTGCTGCTTTAATAGTTTTAGGCTTTAAAAACCTCTGTAGCTTGGAGCTGGGGCCAGAAATTGCCATGTGTCACCAAAAAATGTATTTCTTAGTGCATTTTTGGTGATTGAGAGACTGGTATTACCTGAATGTATCTTTCTTGACTTTCCCCTCTGGAGAGGATATGTCCTTTAAATTCCTGCCTTTTCTTAAGGATCCTGGCACCCGATTGTCTTTGCCTTTGTCATAGGTGTCCTTATTGACTCCTTGGATGAAATGTCTATGGAACAGTGTACTCTTTAAGTTAAAAGCAAAGCTATTGTAGTCTCTCTCCAAGTGCAACTTTATTCTGAAGCTTGATGGATATGCTCAATGCTGTGATAGTTTGTAGGTGTTCAGGAGAGGGTTATATCACAGAGCATCAAGTATTTCTTTTCCTTTAATCTCTTCTGGGTTAAGAAATGCACTTTGTGAAAAATTTTATTTCATTATTTATGAAGGGGTGAAAGCACCTATATTACTACAGACCAACCTAGAACATGTGAAAAAGGAATTGACATTAAATACTGCTTTTAATTGGCATTAAAACAAATTTCAGATGTTTGTTTTTTTAAATTAAATATCCTAAATGTAGACTTTTAATATGCATATATGGTGTCATAATGAAAAAAACATTTATTATCTGTGCTTGTGAATAGTCTTTCTCCACATAACTCATACTTTACCAATAATAACTATCTACCATGGAAATCCTATACATTATTATACGTTGTAGCCTGTGTTGCTCATTTTCCCTAGATGTTACTTGTGAGGCTTGATTTGAAAATTATTCTCTTGCAATCTTTGAAATGCAATTCAACAATTTAAAAGAGTGGAACAGCTTCACACCTGAGTGTTTGGAAGCAGTGGTTGTCTATAGCTACTTAAGCTGCTTCTTTCTCAAAAGATGCAATGGTTGATTTGCCTAAGTATTCACATTTTTCATACATTTTTTCTGGAACAGCTTGTAGCATTTTTGACAAATGAAATAAATGGTGCATGGGGCTTTGTTCCATCTAACAGGAATTGTTTCACGGATAGTTAGATATATATTTCAATCTATCAGAATATATGGTACCTTTAAGTAGATAAATGATGCTGTATGTTTCAAAACAAAACCAAGAACCAGCACATGCAAATAAATGTGAGCATACCCCAAACATCTCGGGAAGTTTTCTGAGAAAGCAAGAGTAAAAAGAAAAAAATTTCATCTAGCCTTCACTGCTAGAATTGTCAGAGTGTCAGAATATATCCTCACTGTTTCTTGGAATAATATAATGTCCTGTAGTTTGAGGTATTTTTGTGGAGCAATAGTTTAGTCCTAATTCAGGACCGTGTGGTGCCAGATATTTTGGCTTATTGCCACCATATGGGTACATGTTGAGGTCTTATTACTGTTTTTTCAGGTTCTGAAGCAATTAATAAAAGCTTAGATACTTGATACAGCACTAAGGAAGAAAAAAAAAATGTATCAGTTGCTGGGAGAAGAAGGATGGGGCAAATACTTATTCTTAATCAACACTTGAGAACAGAAGTTTGGTTAGAAATGCACTTTAGGAATGTTTAGAAATGGCTTTGTATAATTTCCCTGCTGCATTTTTAATGAGCTTTGTCACCAGTTTTGAAGAAGCATACTTGTATGTATCCTGATCAAAGAAAAATTCAAGAACTTACCAAAATACTACCTTAAATGAGTGAAAATATTATAAGGAAAATAATAACAGTAATTTTTTTTTTTTAACAGTATGAATCAGATGAACAAGAAAAAAGTGCATATCAAGAATATGATAGTGACAGTGATGTTCCTGAAGAGTTGAAAAGAGATTATGTAGATGAGCAAACAGGAGATCTCCCTGTGAAAAGGTAAGTAGACTGTGCAAGTCCTTGGTCTCATTTGCATGGTTTTCACCTCAGTACTCTAATTAGTTCATTCTCTGTTTTAATCTGTACTCTACAACAATGGAATGATAATAAAATAATTTTTATGGTATCTGCATGGTTAGAAAGGCTCAGCAGTTTTCACATCTCTGAAAGGGGGAATAACATTAAACTAATTATTGCAGAAAGAGAGACTGGAAAGCAAGATTATGAAGAAGGATAAAGGCACTCTGAAGCAAATTGTGGAAAATTGGTTAGCAAGCGTTAGAAATTAACTGAATGTTCTGCATCTGCTCTTGAGCATATGTATGATATTTGTTGTGTCAAAAGAAATTATTTGCAAACAAATTTTTGGACCTGGGACTTTTGCTTTTGCAGAACAAAAAACTTCTAGAGATGAAAAAAAATTATCTTGGAGGCAGTAATTTTGAATTTTAAATTGTCTTTTTCTTTAAGATTGTATACACATGCAGGAAAATACATACTATATTTTGGTGAGTGTATATGCCTGTAGAACTTAAGCCTTAGACTACCACTCAAACTCCTCTCTCTAGCACAATTTCATGTAAATTAGGCCAGATCTCTTACTTTAAATATTAGAATTCTAAACCAGTTATGCTTAGGCATAAATAAAATACTGTGCAGGAAGACATAATGTCACGTCAAAGAAGCTGGGGACGTTTCTTTTCTGCTTAATTTTATTTGTATGTTCATGAATATAATAGGTAGTCACATTTGGTGCATTTTTTTTTCTTTTAAGTGTTTCTCGAGAAACTTTGAGGAGCAGAAAGAGATCAGATTATAACCTCAATAAAGTGAATGCACCTATCCTGACAAACACTACACTGAATGTAATAAGGCTTGTTGGTACGTAGAACAATTCCAGTTCTTAATTTATTTTTGTTTTATTTTAATGCAGACCTGTGAGTTATAGCAAATATGTTAAATGAATTTTAAGACTTTTAAAAATATAACTAGTTGGACTCTACTTCTACTCTTTGAAAATGGTAACAAAATAGAAAGAAAACACTGAACCAAAAAAAAATATATTTCTTGCCTTCCTTCTTGTCTCTTGAATCATCCCTATAAAACCTGAGGGTAAGTACATTACTTCTGGGCAGATTTGGCTGGGTATGACACCAGGTTTTAGGAGATCTAGGTTTGATCCAGTGCCCTGGATTATCCCTGTGCAGATAGGAATGTTGTGGAGCATGCCTGCCTTTTAAAAGCATCCTCTCCTAATGCCATAGGAGGCTCCACTGTGTCTTGCAACTGTCTCAGATTTTTGCCTAGGACTTGCCATGGTACTTAACACTAATTTTAAGGAGTAAAATTGAGGTGATTGTTTAGGATTCCTTCATTATCATTGGAAAATTAGAGAACTCCAGAAGGTGATGAGAGTTTGTTTGCTGTCCTGGATGTCTTTGCCTGCATATCATAGCAGAGATGTCTTAGCATTTCTCTTCTGGAGCTGCTTGCCCACTGCACAGGAGATGTAGGCAACCCAGAGTGAGCTAAGGGTCTAGAAAGTACTCAAGCAGGTTTTGTCCCTGCTACATTTTGTCACTGATATTCCTACCTCCTGTATGTTGCATCAGCATGATTTTTGGCAAATCTAGATCAGCTCACTGACCTTAGTTAAAAAAAAAATCATTAAGGAAATCAGGTTTAAAAAGAGAAGCCTGGAGCAAGATGAAGATGTGGATTTAAATTGCCCAATCAAGCAAGAAAACTAGTTGCCTCATTTCATAGGAAGAAATGCTATGTAAGTAGTAGTACTCACTGAGGGGGTTTAACAGTGCTTATAACCCATTTTGAGTTATTTCTGTGTGTTCAATACTTTATATGGAGACTAGATGAATAAAACAATGTGTAGCTTATTACATAAAAAAATATTTAAACTACTAATACTATTTACAAGGTTAAGTGATTGGTCACAGAATGTTGAATCTCATGGAATTGAAAAATACCCAAATCACAGAGTCTTTCAAAATGATATAATTACTGTAAGCTTTTCACTTTTTCCTTCATATAGGCTGAGCTCCTAATGTATGTCTTAGGAAGCTGCATATTATGAATTATGAGGCTCCCTAGGAAATGCTTTTACTAATGGTCATAGATATACTAAAACTTAAATATTAATTATTCAGGAGGTTGTATATTTATTTACCTTTTTGATTTTAGTGATCAGCTTTATATAGATTAGTCTGATAGAGAGTACTCTCCACTCACTGTCTTTAAGTACAAAAGAAATACTGGAAGTCATACTTCAAAAGAAACATGGCAAATGTCTTGCAATTTTATTTATTAACTGAGAGCCTCTGGAAAGATTAGATACTCTGAGCTGAAACTGTAAGCAGTGTTTTCAAGTTATTTCTTGAAGTTAAGTTTCTAGCACAACATGGATTTTAGGCTGTTAGTGCTGTTTAGAAATGTTTTCCCTTTTCACCCAAAATAGGAACTTTAATGCAACTAGATAACAATGTATAAAAGTTAAAAGTTGGCATCCTTTTAGAAAGAGCAACTAGGAGGAAATGTTCTTGGAACACTTTTTGTGTCAAGATGCTGAGTGATGTAGTAATAGAGAAATGTTCTTGGCATCAGAATATTTTTATAGGGACAATACTTGGGCAGCGTACAATTTATCACCCTTTGGAAAAACATAGGATACTGCCCAAGAGATTACCTTGAATGTTCATGCCAACTTCACTGATACTTGGAAATCTAACTGTCCAGAATATGACACATCACCCTTATATAGCATATGGGCTGCAGGCAAGTTTAAAAGTCTGTTTATCACAGAGCAAATAGAAAAAATCATCCCTTGGCAATACAGAATATTCAGATAGCACATACAAAGGTGACAGCTGCTTTGGTTAGGGTACCCCATTGTTGAAAATCTGAAAATTTTCACAATGGGATGTGCTTGAATCTTTTGTATTTGGTTTTTCCCTTTTGAAAGACAAACAGAATTTTTCAAGTCTGCTTTTCAGTTTTTTTCAGACTGCTGATCAACATCCTTAATTAAGCGCAGAATTAACAGCTGGGCAAAACTGCCAAATATTAAGTGTTGCAACCTGTGTTAGCTCTCCAAAAATAACTAAATATATGCTGGAGTGTGTTAGTAAACTGGGGCACAAAGGCATAGTATTCAAGCAGGGAGTCTAAGCTAGATAGATGTCAGGTTATTGCTTGATTCTTACCATGTATGCATGTAATTTTCAAAGTAATGTTACCATTGCTGCCCTACACAAGTAATTGCTTTAAAAAAGTTCAAGCAACTCCCCTTAATACTAATAGCTAATTTTGTTTCTTTGTTATTGAGTTTCTCTGCATAAAACAGCATTTTCTATATTGATTAGTAAATTATGTTGCTATGCACAGCATTAGCTTGAAAACGTGTTGCTGACTATGGGAAAATGAAATTATTTTAGCAACCCCGTGTAATTTTTTCCGATTTGTCACATCAAAACACCTCTGGAATGTCACAGTCTGTTAAATGATCTGCTATATCTTACCTGCTGGGTGAACTGTATTTATGTTTTTGGTCAAAAATTTCTGTTTCTATAATAACCTAAAGCTTATTATATATTCTTTATGGTTCTAACATGCTAATAAAGCAAGCAGTGTTTCATTTTTGAACTAGCTTGCAGGAAGTGTATGTTTTCTGCAGTACTGGGGGTTTTCATTCAGTATGTTTTAGTATGACTCCATGAAAAGGGCCTTGCCCTATGCTGGAAAATAAAATAAGTAAAAATTATAGGCCCTATGAACTAGACCTGTAGGGGAAAATTTCTTCCTGAGTCCAAATCCTCTGCTCAGTCTGAGTCAGCTAACATACAGCTGAGGATCCTGAAGTTTAAAAAAAAAAAAAAAATCGATTTTTATTTTCCCAAGTCAAATGCTTAACAACAGAGAACAAGAAGGAAGACAAGGAATTATTCTTCTCCCCACATCTTAAAATTGTTTAGGTTTCTTACCCAATTATAAAAAAGAAGGAGAGTAGGAAATGCTATGTTGCTGATGTGATACTCATTATTCCTACAGTTATAGGATGAAATCTGATTTTGGGCATGTCATTTTTAGACTGCCTTTTTTTTTTTTGCTTTAAAAATATCCATATATGCATGTGTAAATACACACTACTGCATAACATCTTCAGTGGCTCTGTGTATCATTTGCTAGAGACTACTTTAAGGGTTAATTATTTTTTGGCTAAATTAATCTGAAATGTGTAGAGAATCCAGCAAGCTGTTTATTTTGAATCTGGTACTAGAAGGCCAAGAATGGTTCAGACAATTTGAAATGGACTAACATTTACATTTGGAGAAGTCTTGAGGCATTTATGTTGTCATCACGTGTAATTTGGTTTTTTGTTTGTTTGTTTTTTGTTTTTTTTAAAACATCCTGATCTCTAAAATATTACTATATTGTTGTTAATCAGTAATCAAGGCAAAACAAACTTCATAAAGCTGGTTTTGAGTTTGTTGAACTCAGAGCTGTCTTTGTAGCACTTAGGTTGAGGAAACTGATCTTCTTTATTTAATTTTTAAGGAAAATACATGCAGATGATGAATATTCTGAAACCAATCGCATTTGATGTGATCCACTTCATGTCCCAGCTCTTTGATTACTATCTCTATGCAGTCTATACATTTTTTGGACGAAATGACACGGTAGGTAGAAACATTTTTAATTTCTAAGTATGACTGTACACACAGAATGAGACTAAAGAGATCTCTTCACTGAAAATACTACCTAATATGTAATGCCCAGAAAAAGTAATGCAACCAGAATGGACTCAAATACATGAGTAAGAAAAGGCTGATATGGATGAAAAGATCATCCATAAGGGGAATAAGCACTGGGAGCATCATTATCACTGGGATATGAAGACTATTAGGTTTTGAGTAGATTCTGTACTACTTTTTCACCAGTATTTTGAAAGGGAGGAAATAAAACACGAAACACCTAAAAGTAGTGGCAGAAAGTAGGGAGCAGAGAAGCAGTCTGAGGGAGGATGGTGGTGCTTTGGGGCCTAGAAAGCATGAGTTGATTTTAATTTTCCTATATGTTTCTCAAACTTAGATAAGGATAGCGAAAGGAAGAGTAGAAGGGGGCCATGAAAATTAAGCACTAACTCAGCTTTAAGAGGTTTTAGTTTTAAATCTAGCTGTTTCAGATCTAGTATTCATCTCAAACTGCTTGCATTAATGAAAGGAGGTTTCTTTGGAGTGCTCTTGTAGTTGAAATAAATGCTTGCTGGCAATGTCTGTACGTAATATAGATCAACTTTCAACAGAATTGTCTTAGAGCCTTTATGAAAAGCTGCATGTAAAAACAATTTTCTCCTCTCCTGGCCCTTAAGTTACTCCACAAGTAATATTACTACAGGGTTCCAAATTCATCATCATCTGTTGGCAAAGCGTTCAGCATTTTCAGACTGAACATATGGTTCTAAATGGTTTTGTGCTGTTCTCTTTGGCAGGACAAATGTATTTACAATTTATTTCTGTTTAGAAGATGGGTGGTGGGGGTTTTTTTTGTTTGTTTGGTTTGGTTTTTTTTAAGATAATTGATTTCCATTGGCTTAGTCAGCTCTTCTGGTATTCATGTTGTGTCACATTTATTTTGTTTTTTTTTTGCATCTCCCATTTTGTGTTTTAAAGCTCATACTGAGTTCCTCACTCTCTGCTTCTAACAGTGATAGGCAGGTAAACATTACAGCAGATGGGTAGTAAGTCTGTGGTGGTTTTGTAGCATGCCTGATTTTGTTTTGACACATGATTTTCCATGGGAAACACAATGCTTACAAAGGGTCTATGAATGTAATAAACCCTCTTGTAATGCTCCTTAAATGTCCTCACTCCCTATAGTGTTTATAAACTTTTAATAAGTAGAGATGGTTGATGGCATGTGATTTAGACCACTGAAAGGGTTCCTATTATTTTTATTTACAAAATAATATGAAATAAGATTCTTAAAATGATGTTGGTAACACAGCTTCCTGAAGTGGTTGAAATTGTTTCTGAATACTGTGCTTATGTTCTGCATGTGTGTTAGTAAGCACATAAGGAGAGTGACTTAATTGTACAGAGCTCACTCCAGGATTTTCCTGTAAGGAGGGTAATTTTCCCCATTTGTTCTTTCCTTAACAGAAAAGAGAATAGTCAGTCATGAATTTGCACTTCTTTTGACCACATCTTGAAAAACTACTTTATGACAGTAGACAGTAAAAAAAAAAAAAAATTAAAAGTGTGTTTCATAAAAGGAGAAAAAGCTCTTTTCTTTTTCACCCTTTTTCACCTGGAAAATCAAAGGCAGTTCAGACCTGGTATATCTATAGGAATAAATATGAAGATAAATACAAATTATTTTTGAAAAAAGCTAACTTAACCTGTAGAAAAACAAAGACATGAGCCCTTTTATCAAATATGGACACTAGGATAGTGATTTATGTCTCCTAGATTTCAGCAGTGTACTTCCAGTGAGAATTCAGCTCAGACGTAAATTTTTATTGAATATATGGGAGGATTTTGGCAGATGGACATTTTAAGTCAGAAACATTAGTGGTGGTAAATGGGGACCTAAATTATACGTGAACTTGAACTTTTCCTTCCCTGATTTAATGCACTGAAAGGAAGTCTAGTAATTCAGTGTACAACAGTACTCTAAATATTGTTCAGTAAATTGCCTTTTGGTGGGAATCACATACCAGAACTGTATGAAAATATTTCCAGATTCCTGATGTTATTGTACACTTCTTAACTGCCCTATTTCCACTTCCTTTGTGTTGTGTTTTGTTGGGGTTTTGGGTTGTTTTGGTTTGGTCTTTTTCTTGGAAGTAGAAAAGAAGTAACTAGGGGCATTGTGCATGTTGAATCAGACTCTGCTGGTATAATTCATTGCATTTCCCAGGAAATCAGTGTAGCAACATTGATTTATCCCAGCTGAACATCTGCCCCATAATACTTCTGAGCCATGAACATGAAGATGGCATATTTCTCAAATCAATCTTTTTAAGCATTAAATAATAATGTCTGTTTTATAAGGATCAGTAGCTACAATTTCATATATGCAAGCTAGAATTTTATATAAGGAGTTACAATAATTTTTATAGTTTGAGAGACAAGTTAAGACTATTTGGCCTGGGTGTGGTATGCATGCAAGTCTGAGTAGGGGCATTGTGGTGCCCCATTATAGGCTCATCACCCAAATGAGAAAATCTAGTCATGCATCCAAATACAGTGTTATGCCAATAAAGGATACTGTTGTTTATTGGTATGAACAGTAAGCTGTCATCTTCATGAAAAGTGTTTGGGTCATTCTTTGCACCAGTGCAGTGCTGAGTGCTGTGATCTCTGTTGATTTTATTTTCATTTTGTATGGTTGAGATTATGTGCTAAAACTTCACTTTAAGTAAGTTGTAGGTAGTGTTCACAAACTGGAGTTTTGCTGTATCACTGTGATGTTTAAACTGAAGTGTTTTCTTTTCCCAACTTAAATATAGTGTATTTCTTTCAGTTTGAATCAACAGGACTGGGCCTCAGTAGCAGCAGATTACGCACCACGCTGAACAGAATCCAGGAGAGTCTGATTGATATTGTAAGTACCTGGATTTTATTAATGCTCAGTGCAATGGGGGTTTGTGTAGGAAATTTAGGAATCATATTTTATTGTAGGTTTATGTTTTTTATCTCTCTTCATATCTGGTGTCTGTATTGACAAAGGCTTAATTTCATGGTGTGTCATGATGCAGGTACATTATTGTATGAAACAACTTGTTTCTACTACAGTACAAAACTAGTTAAATAGCTGTTACTAGACACAACAGAAACACTCTGTATTTAAATCTTATAAGGTATTACAGTTCGTGTAATAAAGCAAAGATATTCCAGTATCATTGTCTTCTTACTAAATAATGCATTTTGTAAAAAAGAAAAACCACCACTGAAACAACACAACAAATTACTTGCTCTGCTTCAGTAAAAGAGAAGCAAAGCAGGAACCCTGAAGATTGTTCAGTCATTCACCTTACAAGGTAATAGAATAAACATATGAAGTCTTCGAGTGATTTCTGAATTGTAGGGATCTTACCCTGACATTTTGTAGATTACATCCCATTGTCCACTTCATGAGTTGTGAAATGGTGAAAATGTAAAATGTGAAAAGCAAATATGGTGCTTTTGTGGCACTGGCCTTCACATCACTTTACGAAGAGTGAAGAGGAGACTCTAGGTAGATTTTGTGGATTCAACCGAGCAAGAGTTTGTAAAACAAAAATACTGCTAAGAGCTATGCAAAAATGGAAATTTGTATATCTTTTTTTTCCACCTAAATATAAAAACTCTTGGACCATTCTGGAGAAATTTCTTAAAGAGTATCATAAATGGCTTGTATAGTAATTTATAACATGACCACTGCAACAAGGATTTGTTTTCTAAAGCTTCTGCTTTTAAAAGAAGTAGAAGACAGACATTCTTTCACAAGAATTTGGTACTCCACAGGATTATACTTTATGCCTCTTTAAGTTCTTGAGTGTTATATTGAATCCTAAACTGTTCTTTCAGAGAAGCTTCAAGAGTTCTGGGGCTGTTTCTTATAGTGTCAGTAGAGGGAGTCCTAGATAACTGATAATCCTAGGCCTCTATAAAACAGAAAAAACCCTAGTCCTATTGATACTCATCTCAAAGGCTATATATTCAAAACAAAAATTAATTCTAGGATGACCTTCCAAACAAATAAGTGAAGGTTTATGGGAAAATGGCAATTTATGGAATTAATTTTGTAAATTTTCTTTGTGGTCACAGGTCCTGACAGTGCTTTATAGAGTTGAATTTTTGTATTGGTCAAAATAATTTTAAACAATTATTTCTATTATTTTTCCAATGTACTCCCAGGACTTGTTATTTTTCCTCAGTCACTTAACAATACTGTTCCAGATTAATATTAATGTCAAATGAAATTAATACCTATGTTCCAGGAACGATTTGAAAGGAGGAAGTCTTAGCTAACTACTGTTGAGTTAAAGGCATTCCAGAAGATATGTAAATATTAATCTTATGCACTTCTGCTGGTCTTATGCTATAAATGGAAATTTTTCACTTTTTTTTTTTTTTTTTCATAAGGAAGAAAAAGTCATCTGGCTGGTTTTATCGTTTGCTTATTTTCAAGAGTTTATGAAAGTTGAGATTTATCTTTACTGTGTCATAAATCAGATATTTCTCTTGATTGTATGAACTGTTCTGGAGTGCTTTCAAAATTCTCCTCTTTTTACTATTGTGAATTGCTTTCTGAAAATATTTCTGTTTGTATTGTGGGTTTTAGCCTCAGGGTCTTTTGGGATTTGGGGGTTGCATTGTCTTCTGTTCATGGTAATTTTACTAAGGACCATCATTTCTGTCCCATTTCAGTTTCTGATGGCAGCATCTTTTAATATTTTATTTTCACAAAGAAAGTTCTGAATCTGTAACTAGAGCTGTGCCAGAATTACATGTAGTTCAGAATATTTCCTCTAATTTGTCAGTGCCTGTAAAGGCTGAGCACTATGATCTGTGCCAAGATTCTTCAGTAATTTAGATTAGACCATTCCCATCTTTCCTCTTTATGTTTGTCCAGTCCTTTTTGAGATACCAAGTGGGTGAAGGCTTGCTTATTCTATATTTATGGTCAGGAGAAGGCCTCTAAACCCTCCAACTATTCCTCCATCTCTTCCACCTACATTCTGTAGTGTCTGTATGAATTTCTGTAGTTCCTGTTTGGGACTGAAATAGTGGTATCTAATTTACATCAGATATGTTTTAGGATGCTACTTCTTTTTATTCAGCTGAATTTTAAGCTGAATTTAAGTGAAGGAAAAAGCAATGTGGAAGGGGGAAGTCCACTTCAAATTACCTGTTAATTAGGCCAAATACACTGTGCCTGTTTCTGAGCTGCCTATACCTCCTCGCTGACATTTCCCTTGAGTGGGCAATGTACAGATACCTACACACATTTGGACTTTTTGTTTGTCACTTCCCATGGGAATATGTTTTTGCAACAGTAATTATGTTCAGTAATTATGTTCGTAATAGTGGTCCACTGAGACCACTAAACCCCCAGGTAGGTACAAGCCATCAATCAGATTGATGTGATCTATGATAACTGATGATGTAGAAGGGAAACTTCTACTTCTGATTCCTTGTTCCATCTTTCTAAGCAGCTTCCTTATCTGCACAGAGTGTAATTTAGTCATGGTACTTCCATTACATAGATGTTGTTTATGAATGTCCTGTGTATGCAAATAGCTGTCTTGAGTGATACTGCTCCTTTATTTTTTTGTGAAATGACCACTGAATACTCATAAATGTCATTGCAAATAGGCTTGCTTAGGTAATATAGGATTTGAAATAGAGTTTGTTATCATTACAGTGCCTTACAGCAGTAGAAAATAGATCACTGGTAAAATATGTAAGCATTTCAATGCAATGTATAGAAGAGTAGAGGGAAGGAATCATAGGTATAAAGTAATTCTGGTTAATATATTTTTGATTCTCTTTAGCTTTTTTGACTCTTTCCCCATAACTTATATGTCTTTTGGCAGAGACTGTAGCTTAGAGAATGATGGTGCAGAGACAGAAAATGTAGATTTTTCAGCTGTACAAACAATAATGTAAGGAGTAATGGGAGGAAGAATTGTTTTCTTCATACCTACATTCCAACCCATTTTGTCTTTGACCCTTTTATCTTATGGAACAGTATTGTTCCATTACACTAGTCCCAATTCTAGAAACAAACAAATCAGTTTTACTTAAAGCATCACAGCACAGTTCTGAATACTTAGTGTGCACAGGACTCCTGTGATGGTTTGGCATACAAATGGCAAACTCTGGAGAGTGTAGGCTGTGGAATTTTTTACTTGGCATGGCAGTGCCTAGTGTAGGATGCTGCTCCTAAAACACGTAGCGAAGGTCCCCACTGAAGTGGTAGCTGTAATCTGGGATTCCTGGTGAGGTTTTGTTTGGCCAAAGCTATTCCTGCAACTTTTACAATCCTTGCTTGGTGTCCTGCTCCTTCAAAGAAAAATACCCTGAAGAAACCAAACCAAACCAAACCAAACCAAACCAAACCAAACCAAACCAAACCAAATCAAGGAATGGTTTTTTTTTTCCTCTCTTTGAAAAGATTTGTACAACATACATGATGACAGTGTTTAAAGGTGTTGTGTGAATTGCTTGTCAAGGGAAGATAAGTCTGTGTATACAAAATAAATTTCTGACAGGATGAGCACTTTGAAAATATTCCAGGACTCATCGTATTTTTAATTTAGACCACTTCATATGTTTGTTTGCTATATTGCCCAAGTAGACTGGAATGATTTACTGAAGTTTTCTAGCCTGTTTCTTTGAATAATTTTTTTTTGGATTTTGGCAATTGCTTTGTCTTTCTTAAGGCAGTCACTGAGCCATTGTTTTTTAGTCACTTCTGACTTTTTGCTGGGCACCCAAAATATGGGCTGATTCCTTGTCCCAGAGGAGTACAGGTGTCTGCAGAGTCACAGTTGGGCACCTCGAAACAGGCAGCAGCTCCTCCTGAAAATCTTTTCTTTTTGTGTAAGAAAAATGTTGCGGTTGTACTACTGAACCATATTGGTTTACGTGCTTTTGTAACATAGTAATAGCTCAGGTTCCCAAAGGTTTTGGCAGCGGTGGGCTGCTTTTCTGCAGAGACTCTTTTGATGGGTACTTTTTAAAGCACAGTTAATGAGTAATTTTCTCTGTTGTCTACCAGCAGAGAGTGATTCCTTGTGTTAAATTAGACAAAATAGTAAATAACCTTGATATATTTTGGTAACTTTTGAATGAAAAAAGTCTGGCATTAAACTTTTAACATGAAATTAACATGAAATGCAAAGATTCCAGAAGTTTCCATGCCAAATTTATTGAAGTCTCTTACTGAAGTCAGAGGGACTGACCTAAGTGAGGTTTGGTACATGCTTGTTTTGTGACAAAGAGCATGGAAGATGCCCAGTCTTGGAGTCACAAACCTGATGCCTACCACGAGGCACTGCTGATCAACACAGCCCTGGGCCCTGTGCCAAGTGTAAGCATCGCAAATGTTGGCAAGTGTGTGCAGCTGAAAAATGTACATTTCCCATCTCTGCACCATCAGTCTCTCAGCTACTAAGATACTTCCCCAAGCGCACACTATAGCTCGTACTGCTGCTATTAGGAACCCTTAAACAGCTAAAGCAGTCATAAGCTTGCTTTAGCACTTCTGGATCCTGATATTTTCAGGCATTTAGAGCAAAGCAGCTATTATAAGTAATTGCTAGTTGTCAGTGTCAATTGTGTAGCATTAGAAAACTCGGTTCTTTTCTGTATGAGGGAGTTAGGCTGAGGCTAGAGAAAACTGAATAGATGAGACCTGCTGGAAGGTGTTTTCATGGAATGCTGGTTAACCTGCACTATGTTGTTTGGTTTGGTTTTTTTGTTTTTTTTTTTTTTTCCTGCTTGGCAAGAAAAGAGAAAAGTATCTTGCAGTTTCTGTCAGTTCCAGGTGTACATCCAAATTATTTTATCAAATATGTATTTTTCCCAGTTTACTTGGAAAAATGTTATACAGAATGGTGTATGTCTTAGATATATCAGAATTCTGCTCTATCAGCACGACCTGCTATTCTGATACAAAGGAAAGCTGAGCAAGCTTGTTCAGCTTTGGTATTGGTGCCTGCACACTTGGTACTTAGTGCTGCAGTAGTTCTCAGTGTAACTTGACATTCCTTGGAAATAAAGTTGGTCTGCCTGCTATTTAATTTCCTGGCTTCTGCTCTCTTCTTCTTCCTTCTCCATCTCTTCCTCTGGAGATTGGGATTGTTTCACCCACCTTCAGTTTTACTGGACTTTACCTGTACACCATGGTTACTCAAAATGAAGGAGGTTGTCTGGCAAATCATCTTGAAGTACTGGAAGGGTTAACTTGAATGTGTCCAGTCCTTTGCAAAACATCTGATTTCTTTAAATCATCTGTAGCCTTTTTTCCTCTTCCTACCTGAATGTTTTGCCCCTTTATTGATGCTTTCAGTCATTTGATCATTTCTGTTAATGAGAGATGGATAAAAAACAACGTGCATCCCTGATACCCTTTCTGAATGATCTTGGGCTTTTCTTGGGGACTGGCACAGTGGCTGTTTCCTTGGGCTTCTTTTTTTGCTATCAATGTGCTTTTGCACTGCCTGCTTTTAAGAACAAGTCAGGAGAATGAAAGGCTCATACTGTGGCCAATATATTTGATCCAGAGCAGACTCCCTATTTGAACTCAACATGTATTTGATTTAGCCAGTTTTCTGGTGTATACATTTTTGTGTCTTCAGGTGCATTATTTCAGTATTTAAAAGCTTCACCTTCATGGGAAATAGGCATGTAGAAAAAAAAACCAAAACAGTTATTTAAAATGTATCTCAATATTGAAGAGACAGGCAACTTCGAAGTGCAATATGCAAAAATAAGTCTTTATAATATTTGTTTTTTACATCATTTATAATTAGTCTTTGAAAGAAACAAAGTTGCTTGCATCTTTACCACTGATAAGCCTCCCACACCTCAGTGGCTCATTGTCTCTCCTAATAGCGATTGGTAGGCTGTGGGCTTGGTTATTTTATCATGTGTAAATATTTCAAGGGTTCTCAGTTTTTTGTTTGTTTGTTCATTTATTTGAGAATGATATGAAGTGGAAAATAAATAATAATAAACAAAACAATGAAAAAAAACCCAGAAGGCAGATTAGGTGTGGATTTTGACAGTTGATCAATTATGTCTTTGGCTCAGTTAATATCATTAAAGAGCTGACTGTTATGCCTGTATGACCAGATGTTATTGCCTGTGTACACCAGTGGACATGCTTGGTAGGTATCTTCAGACCTGCCTGAAAGAGGTGACATGAAAGAGGCCTTTTAGCTTGCTTATCCCTTCTGATAGACTCAGCAGAATGCAAACTTCACACTATTCTGAAATGTTTCACCAGTTTAATTGCAGATTTATGTGGCTGAATGTGAACACAAATCAGAGCAAAGAAAATTAGTTTTTCAAATAACACAGTGATGTGGATAGCTTTATAATTGTTCCCATACTCAGAGCAACTGACTCGGATAGCATTTACTACGAGCCTCTTTTAAAAGTTTTAGCTTCTGCTCATTGATCTATTTCTGTGAGATCTTTTAGAAGTACAAGTGATGTGCTGATGGTATTGCTCAGTCAGCAGTCTTTTTTTTAATTTTCTCCGGAGATTTCTCTTCAAGGCTCCCTGCATTATCCGCTTCCTGATCTTGTAACCCATTGTATGAATGTTAAAAAAAAAATCTGAAGATACTTTCCTCACCCCTGATATTGAGAAATCTCCTTTTTCCAGTCTGTTTTGTTCCCTCTACTCTAGTCCATTTTTGTTTGAGGTCTTCAGGAGAAACAGAGCTGGAAGAGCCTTTCTGAGTGAGCAAATCCTGCCTGTCACATCACAGGACCCTGCTGTCAACTGAAATTCAAGATAGTTAAAGTGGAACTTATGATTTATTTTTTTCCTATCACTTCTAACCATTTTTTAACAACTTGGGCACTATTATCTTCCTGGTTGTCTTATTTTCTCAATGACACTTTCCTCTTGGCTTTTATCCATGTGGTAAACACATTCTGGTGCTGCTTGGTCTTTAACAGCAAGGTTTTGATCTTGCTGCTCATTCTGTATCAATTAAATTCTTGCCAATCCTTACATATTTTGACGTAATCAATTTTTGCGTGTACTGCCATTAATTGCTGCAGTATAACCACAGTGGGTCAGTCAGATATTTTGCTCCTGTGTGTTTTCCCCTTCTCACTTGGTCATCTGGGCAGTACTGTTCCAAGTTCTATAATGCATATTGTTCCTTGTCTCAATCCTTATCCTTAGAATCAGTTAGATTAGAATCAGATAACCACAGAGTTCCGTCAGTGTTTCCAGTGTTCGCTGCTTTCCTTTTCTTCTTAGGCAAAAGTGTCTGAAAAACACGTATAGCAATTATTCTGTTTTATGTCACTCCTCACAGCTGATCTCTTTGGTGAGGCCTGGAAGAAACTTGTGGTCATCTTGAGTTTTTTGAGGTTTTTTAATTTACTTGTGCTGCTGATTATTTGCTTATTTCACTGTGATTTCCTCACAAATTTGAAAAAAAAACCAACAAAACCAACCTACACCCCAAACAAAAAAACCCCAACAAAACCAACAAACAACACCAAAAAAAAAAACCCCAAACCAAAACAAACCCTTGCAAAATTGCTTTATTTATTAGCACATTTTTTACTTCATCTTTGTCCAGTTTTTACAGCAATCCCAAAATTATGCTGATTTTTTTTTAAGTCCAACCATAAGTATTGTGTTTAAGCATTATCATGGTCATCTATGTTGTGTTCGTATATTGCTTTACAGCAGAGATATTGTGCACCTGCTTTTACTTTTGAATAAATTATTTTTACCACTATTTTGTCATTGTGTTATTGCCCAAATTTATTTTCATTCCATATAAACAGCTTATTTGTTGTGGCCCTTGTCTGGCCACAAAGTTTCTATCCCAGGGTCATGGAAGGCTTTTATTTAAGAAATCAGTGTTGTATTATGCCTACCTTCTTTACTTGTTTTGTGTTCTATATAATCTTTCTTTTGTAGTGTTTCTATTATTTTTATAGCCTCTGTGTAAACAGTAAGCACGGTATGAGTAAGTAATAGAGAGCCAGAATGAAGTTGAGGTTTACATGTCCTGATACAGTTTTGGCAAATAGCTTCCCTCTATTCTTCCCTCCCATTTTCCTTCCCCCTTTCCTCCTCTCTAGAAAACTCAATGTTTGTCTTTTGATCCAGGCTTCATTTAAATTACACCTTAGGATTAGAAACATTTTTTTTACCTTATCTGCCACATGAAAGTGGAGCCATTCATGCTGTTTTCATGGTTTTTCAGTTGTTTAATTCTTCATTTTAGGAGGGCTCTGCTGATCCGGCAGGAACACTCACAGCTGCTGAGGAGAGAAAGGAGAAGGTGCCAAGCCCACATCTCAGTCATCTGGTAGTTCTGACATCTGGCAATTCCCTGTATGGTTTGGCAGAGAGAGTGGTGGCCACGGAATCCTTGTAGGTTATTTACTGTACAGTGCATTTGTGGTCCCTGGAAGCTATAGATTGTTTAAGAGATTCTGATTACCAGCCAAAACCTTCCTGAGCAATCAAAAATTCCTGCTTCTCAATGTGATTTTAACTATGAGTGATAGAGGCAATTTCTAAATTAAAGGTAGTGGAAGATAACCATCTGGTCTAACCACCTGCAAACACCTGCAATGAAATGTTTTACAGCTGGTCCAGTAATTTACGACAGAACAACACCAGATCACAGGAAAAATGTTTAATTATAAAGAGGAGTATTTAATCTGTATGCTTCATTTAAACCTTATGTTAAGTACTGAAATGCTGATAGTTGAGGCTCAGAACTGGTTCATGTTGGTTTGGTTTGGACTGCAGTGTTCTCTGCAGTGAGTGGAAGTTTACCTGTGAAGCAGAGGTTATAACAAGTGAGTAATGCAAAAGACTTACAATGTGGTTAGACTAATATGGGTTCAGATGGGAGTATTAAAGATAATAAATTTGTATTAAAAATGTATTTTCAGATGAGCTTATTTTCTTTTACATCCATTTACGTTTACTTAGGGATATATTTCTTTGTTATGTTTATTTGTTATCAACAAATCTTACTCCTGAGAGAATTTGATCTCATATTCTGTCTTTTACAGATGCACTGCTGAACAAGTATTTGGGAATCTTGTTTGGGAATTCTGACATGGGTTCATTGATATTAATGTTAACTGCTCTGCACTATAGGAATTACAGGGCACTTGCCCACTAATTTTACTGGACTTCTCAGGATTAAATTTTCCAGTTTTCTACATATCATTATTGCCAAATATGTAAGCTGCAGAGTAAAAGTTGTACAGAAACATACCAGATGTTGCATTTAGTTCACTGTGAATTTGCTTTGCTTTGTTTTGCTTTCAAAGGGTATTTCTGGCTGAGCAGTTTGAGTGTCTTCAGCCTCATCTCGATGCGGTGATGCCAGCTGCCAAGAAGCCTTTTCTTCAGCAGTTCTATTCTCAGGTCAGAATTGTGTAATTCACAGCTGATTTGAAACTTGTGCAATATGGTACAAATACTTGTATATTACAGTTATGTATTGCTCTTACTACCCAGAAATTCACTGAATTGAATTTTGCTTGTATTCTGTTTCAGACAGTGTCTACTGCCAGTGAACTACGTAAACCAGTTTATTGGATTGTTGCTGCTAAAGCAATTGATTATGAACAAATGCTGCTTCTCATGACTAATGTGAAATGGGATGTGAAGGAAATCATGTCACAACACAATATATACGTAGATGCTCTTTTAAAGGTAAATACTTCTGGGAAATAGTGTGCAAAATTTGATATAAACATTAAATTACTGTAATAATTCACTAAAACTCTTAAAGTAGCACGGTTAGACCAATACAGCATCCTGAAAAATGGTAAGTTGTTATAAGGATATATGTCCAGAATTTTCATTATTCTTGCTGCTACCAGATTTTTTCAGTGCTGTTGTTTTGAGTACATGATGGGTGAAAGTGACAACACAAGTTTATTGTGTTTCATGTGTAAGTCTTGAATGGTAAACAAGTGTGGAGTGGTAGATAAATGTGTAGTAAATGGAGTAACAGTAAGGAAAATCCACTGGCCTGAGTCAGCAGCTTTTTAACAGACTATTTGCTATTCTGCATAATTTTCTTAGTTGTCTTTGGGATGTATCATAGGAGCTATAGGTCAAACCAGCATTGATAGTGATCTTACACTATCCAATTGAAGTTGCTATATTTAGAAGTTACCATTTGGAAAGTAAAGTAAAAGAGAAATTATTCACCCATCTTCTCAATGGAATTCAGTAGAAATGTTTATACAATTGCTGTGTCTTATAGTATTAAGAACCAGTTCTTACAAGAATCCCTCTCATGCTTCTGCATATACTCAGATGAAGTTTCTAAAGGTCTTTAGAAGGATGTTCTTGCATTTTTAGAAGGATACTAATTCTTACAGAGAAAATGAAATTTTTTTATATTAAATATATGTGAAGTGTATGTATCACAGAAAAAGTTATGTGTCTGTATGGAATACTAGTTTTTATTAAACTTTTTTCCTCTGTAGCTGTTCGATACTTTAAAAAAAACAAACAACCAAAACAAAAACAAGAAACCCACCCCAAAACAAAAACCAAACAAGGCCAAAAAGGGAGAATCTGATAGATGTATCTCCTGCACAGAATTTGATTGAATTTTTGTAATTACTCTTCTTTATGGTGCCATGGCTTTTTGAAGTCAGTTTGTAGATACAACATTTGGTCTCTAGTAGAACTTTTTTCTTTTGTGGATGTGCTGCTTCTGATGAATTTGTTTCAGGAGAATCAGACTAATACCATTTAAAAACATTTCTGGCCTCTGCATGATATCATTATTAACAGTTGCTACAGAACTTTAAGTGCTTCTAAGCAGTCAGTGATTCCCTGTTTGCCTTGTGACTCCAGGAATTTCAGGTATAAGCAAAACATTTAGTATAATCACCAGCTTTTTTAGCCTTTGCATATGCATGGAAAATTCTATACTTAGTGATTGTATGTATGGAAGCAGATAGACTGGGGAAAGAGGATTGTTCACAGATGTCATTAATATGGAGTGATTGGCATCTTCATCTTCAGAACAGTGTGTTACATGCTAGTTAAGGCACAGCATTGCAGTACCTTGCTTCCTCTTGAGAAAATCCTCAATCCTCTTTCTGAAAATTTGTATTAAACACCGATTTTTTTGTCAGATACTAAGTTAAGTTGGCAACTGAGATTTCCTTATGGTTGAACTTAATGAAGGGGAAAAAAAAATTGAAAATACAGGGAAAAAACGGACTACATTAACAGCCTTGGAATGAAAACACAGGGTCAGACAAGTCTGCTTTATATCCAAGTAATCTGATGCTTTTTTGTTTGTTTAAATGATAGAGATATTACGCTGGCAACAAAGTTCTATTTTGTTTTATGTGAGTCACAAAATCATTGGCAATTATGTTCAGTTATAACTAGGTTGTCACTCATAGTAACAGCTCAAATCTATCTAGGCCACGGATGTTTTGGGTTGAAGCAGGTGTTTTCCCTCAACCTAAATTGTTATCTAGTGCTGCAGTGTGCTCCTGAGCTGTTAGATTTGGATTCTTTTCAGTGGGTGATTTTGGCTCCTTTTAACTCACTGGGGAGCTGCCTAATGCGAAAAGTTGAAGAATGAAAAGTGGTTATAATATTTCTGAGCTTCTCTTTGAAAACTGATAGGATGAGTATATTGAGAGATAGAGACACTGAATTTGCTTCAGTGGCTGTATACAGGCTTCCAAAAAGTTGGATTAATTTAGGGAGTGAGGCAGTGAAAATGACATTTGAAGAATTAGCTACTTGGTTAATTTTCAGAAATGTCAGTTTCACAGTGAACTGCACCTCTGGGGAACAGTATTTTCTTTTTCAAAAAATAATTACTGAGGTAGTGTAAATGTTATGCTATGCTTTCTGCTTTATGCATTAAGCTTATTTCTACAGCCTGTGCCAGTTAAGCTTCTCTTCTATGCTCTTTATTTTTCAGTATTCTCTTTCATGTGCATTTCTAATTCTGTGTTGATGTTGTTGCTAGGGATGTATAGAGTATAATTGCTTTCATGCCAGAGGAATAATGATCTTTCATGTTTCATCAGGAATTTGAAGAATTTAACAGAAGGTTGACCGAGGTGTCTAAGAGAGTCCGAATTCCACTGCCAGTCTCCAACATCCTTTGGGAGCACTGCATACGTTTGGCCAATAGAACTCTTGTGGAAGGGTAAGTAGTTCAGGAAAATTTTGTTCTTGGGTAGATATACCTGTAATGATAGTGTTTATTTTAGGGAATGACTAGTTCTAATTTATAGTGCACTGGTAAGCTTTTTGTTTTTAGGAAGCCTAAAAAATATCAAGGGTTAACATAGTTCTTCGCAGTTGTTTCGCAGAGTCTGGGGCATTAAGCCTAAAGGGGTGGTCTTGTACCTAGACACTGCTGAAGAAAGACATTGAGTGTTTTACTGAAGTACTCAAAACTGCTATGTGAAAATTATCACTTCTCAGCAAAACAAAAAAGTGTAGTAGGCAGGATCACTATGGTGATGCCATCTGCCTTTGCCAGGAAGAAAGACAGAGTTGTCAGCCCTGGCAGTTGCCTCAGAGTATCCATGAAGCAGGATTTTTCAAATTGATCAGGAACAGATTTTTAGCAGTGTCTTTTTTAAGTATCATGGGGTACAGTGAGGTTCTGTTCTATGAGTGGGGCTAAAACATATACTAAAGCAAATAAAACTCTGCATCAGACATCCTGTTCTTGTCTGCTTTTAACTTAAAACCATAGTTGTGAACTTCTCAAGGCTCAAGGGACTAAGTTAAAAAGGTTTTTTAGACAATTTTTTATTTCTTTTGAAGCTGTACATTAGACCGTGCTTCTCTTTTCAGTTATGCCAACGTAAAGAAGTGCAGCAATGAAGGACGTGCCTTGATGCAGCTGGACTTTCAACAGTTTCTAATGAAACTAGAAAAGTTAACAGACATTAGGCCTATTCCAGATAAGGAATTTGTGGAGACCTACATTAAAGCATACTATCTAACAGAAAATGACATGGAACGCTGGATAAAAGAACATAGGGTAAGAGTTAAATTTGCATTATTTTATTGTGTATCAGGAAAATTCACCATGATGATAGACTCATGCTAGCAACTGTAAGTGATCAGTGCTTCTATGTGTTTAATACATGCATATATATGTATATGTTAATTTATTATAATTAAAATTTTATGGGGAAGCAGCATAAATATAAATGTGTGTGTGCATGTATGTTCTTTATGTTTATTATCATATGAAATTAGTATGAGTTTGTACTGACTCAGTATCTGATGACTGAAGGATTAATGAGCCAGTCACATCTACCTACTGCTTCAAAATTGTAGAGAACTAGAATGAAGTGAAGTTGAAAATGTTTGTGTGCTGTTTGGAAAAGGTGGAAGCACACAACTCTCATCAAGAAGCACAGTTTGAAATCATACTGTGAGGTTTTAATTTGCCTTCAGGAGGAGATTGCTTAAACTGAGTTGTAAAGCACAATGGAGGAGAGTCATTGCTTCTCTTCCTTCATTCAGGGATATTGAATCAGGATCAACATTGCTAAGATAAATCTTCATCTGCTTCATTTGAAAGCATTTAGCATGCTTTCAGGATAGCATAACCTAAAATACAATAGGACTATGTAAGTAACAGTTACATGCTATTGGAGCTGCCCATTCCTGAAGTTAAAGTCTTTCAAAAATGGAGCACTTTGTAATGGAGCACTTGTATTTTGGGATTACTTTAAATCCCACTAGAAATGGTTGAAAGATATATGGCTTTAGTATCACTTTCTGGCTTATGTAGAGCCACAAGAAAGAGTGGGAGCTGTTATTTGGTGATCTACATAGAAAAATTCTAGTTTAAACCTTCTGATAGAAGCTATATTTTGGATAGTGTTAGGTATAAAGGGTAGTACTGGCAAATGTGGTGTTTTGACAGGTGTTAAGAATTCTTGTCTCAATATTTTTGCCGTTTTTTTCCTCTTTTATCATGTACTCAAATCAATAGTTTGGACATTGTAGACAGAACTATTTAGAAGCTTATTGGGTATGAGAAGTTAAAATAATAAAATATCAACTTCTTCCACAGTTTGTTTAGAAAACTGGTTTTTTGTTAAAAGTTTGTCCCATTTGCATATATATTTCCCACCACACTACCTGAAGCATGGAAAATACCTTAAAAAATGATTTATATACAAAAGTACTCACAGAATTGATTTCTGTGAACTCAGTCCAACATTGCTGAAGTTGTAAGCATTTTCCATTATCATCTGCCATGTAGCAAAGTACAGCTTTGTCCTCAGCCTCAACTATTAAAACAATCCAGACCTGACTTAACTACTGCTTTAAATCTCCCCTGTGGACTGAGTACATCTCTCAGTTGAGAAGTCCAGAGTCCACATGTCTGTGTTTTCTAGCTTTCTGTCTTTGTCTTGTGTTTTCTTCTGCCATAACATCATCTACTTTTATTTGCCAGGAATATTCTACTAAGCAGTTGACCAATCTGGTGAATGTTTGTCTGGGCTCCCACATCAACAAAAAGGCAAGACAGAAGCTGCTAGCTGCTATTGATGACATAGACAGGCCTAAAAGATAACTGGAGAGAGCTGCTTTCCTTGGGACTTGTACCTTTTTCTGTTCATGTGAAGCACGCAGACAAATCTCTCATGGACTAATGACAACGTTCTCTTAAAAAAAAACAAAAACATTGTGCATGACCTTTCTTACCAGCATTGGCAATGCTCTGACATGATGTGATGTTCTAAAATATATGACTTTTCTAATCTGTAGAATTTTTTTTCTGTTGTATTTCTTCTTTTTGTTGTTGTTGTTGTTACTTGCCCTTAATAAAGGGCCACTGATTGTGTATCAATGGTGAGTTGTATATTTTGCAAAGCAGTACACTGTAAGTAAAATCAAAAGCAGAGAGAGACACATTGGCTTAATATATAGTTAATGATCTTTTTTAATAAAAGAGCTACTTAAAAATATTACTTCTTTCTTCCCTGCTTTCACCCCCAGAATTTGCGCTTTATTATGGACCAGTGTAAAATGGAAGGAAATGTACAATATTTGATGGATGTATTTTGCATGTGGATTAGGAGTGCAGATCAACTAAATACTCTGATGTTCAAGCCTCTCATCTTCATATGTATTTAAAAGTGTTGGTTTATTTCAGAATCAATTTAGTCATATCAAAGTTGTTGACTGCAGATTAATAGAAGGTAATAAATATTGTACACCAATATAATTGCTTTTTGAGACTTTTTTTTCCCTAATTCAACAATACAAAATGTCATTTACAGTAGAAATTAGTACTATTCTTCTCGTATCACTACCCTTTTGTCCCTCCACTAGTCTTCCCTGTTCCAGAGCAATAATGCTAAGAAATAGGAATACTGGGTTTTTTTGGCTGAAGTTTTGGATTGATGCTACAATAATCTTACTCTTTCCTGCTCTTCAGGAAAGCATGCTAGCACTGAAATAAGAAATAGGAAAAATAAGCAATATAAGCTACAAATCATTAATGTGTACAATGTGGTAGATTCTCAGTTTTGGGTTCATACTTGCCATTGTAATTTTAATTCAAACGTAGGAGAATCAGGATTTACTAAACTACAGCAAATCTGACTGTGACTGAAAATCACAAAAAGTTGCTCTATCCTTCATCTTCTTTCCTCTTCAGAAGTGGACTGAGCATTATTATGTCAGTGAAAGCCTCTGTACAGTTTTAGAAGAGTGCTAAGCTTTACGTTTTAAAGATTGACTTAAATGTTTAGTGTTCAGCTCCCTTGTTTATCTGTATGCCAAGGAAAATAAGATTAAAACCAAAATTTAACTCCATTCTTTTTTGACCATGCTGAGTTCTGTTTGAAACTTTTTTAGCAGCATGTTAATGTCCGTGTTGGAGCTGAATCACTTTTACTCTCTGATGTGGATACATTGAAATTATGAATTGTCTCTTGGTCCAGCATTTCTCTACTCTTCAAAAAAACCCCCAAAACTATAGCAAACTTTTTTTGTTTTTTTGTCTCACCTTAGTTTACTCTATTAAAACACATCAGTAAACAAAAGCCTGGTCTGCCAGCTTCTGTTTGAAATGTATCAAAAACCTCACGGCCAAAATCTCATCAGGTGGCTGGAGATAAAATGCTAATAAAGTGGCTCCTGATTAAGCTGTCAGACAGGTAATGCAAATTATATCAGATAGCAAAAACTAAAGAATTCCAGAATATCAAGGAAATCTCCAAAATCACAAGCCTCTGACAATAATTAATGAAAACATAGAACCCTTTTTTCGGTATAAAAACTCAGAGGGTAAAGGAGATGCTGCTTCTTCAATGGTAACTTCCAACTACAGCAAAGGAGGAGCAGCTGAAGCAGCCTCATCGAGGCTCAGCAGGCCAGACCAGACCAGACCAGACCAGACCAGACCAGACCAGACCAGACCAGACCAGACCAGACCAGACCAGACCAGACCAGACCAGGACCATCACCTGTGGCCATCAACCTTCCAAGGCAGAGGGTGAAAAGAAACCTAATTACTCTTTTTCTTCTCTTAGCGACCCTTTCCCCAGAGTCACTAATTTCTGTAAGCCCTTTCCTAGTACAAACCTCTCTTTTCAAGGTGACATCACTTTTTTTTTCCTTTCCTTGGAATAAATCTTTGTAAGTTGCTTAAACTATAAAACCTGTTATTTTTGCAAATCCGTGTGATGCATATATGAGCAGAGGCTAATATCTCCTCACAACATAAATAAAATCATAGGTACAGACCCTAACACCCTTGTTAAAAAGATGATTCAAAAAAACAAAACTGCAGTTCATTTTGAGAGTGTGGGCTTCTGTATCATTGGATCTGCTCTGAGGTCAGATCCTGAACAAGAAGAAATAGAAATGTCAGAGATGATTAGTGTAAAATCTGTTTTCATTTTCTTCTCCTGGATGAAATAAGAAATTTAAATATCTTTTGCCAGAGCTTTGGTGAGTTGAACACATTGTTAATTTCTCCTGAACTTACCAGGTTGCTGTAATTTGGTTGCTTACCAAAAGGTAGGAGTATAAGCACTGATGGGAGTGTAAGGTCAAGGAAGGAGGTGAGCAATTGCATGAATCATAGACAGAGTAATTTTTTCTAGTGTACCTATAGCTTGAGCTGTTATTTTTAAGTAAGCTTCCAAGTCAAAGAATGTATAAGATGAAGTGTTAAACCTGTGCAACATCTGTTGGATTTTAATTTATATATGCCTAAGAAATGTTTATAATTTCCAGAGGAACCTCCCCTCACTGCCCAGGACTGATGCTAAGGAAGAAGCTACATAGTTTAATGGCCTACATAAACTCTTAGATGTATGATTTAACTTTCACGTTGTGCTGTGTGGAGTCAGAAGTTGGACCTGACAGTCCTCATGGGGCCCTTTCAACCAAGGATATTCTATATTACTTGGTAATGTGTGACTAATAAATCCAAGTTTTGGCTGAATGTTGGATTTTTACCCTACTAAGTGTTTGGTAGTTTCCACCCTCCACATGCGAAATCTTTACAAGCCATTGGTTTTTAAGTTTCTCTACATCCTCGTTCTCCTTGGGAATACTGCTTTTTCTACAATAGAGGACATGACTTAACTATCTTTTATGTTTTAGAGGAGTGTTTTGAAATACTCTAATAAGACAGGGTGTAGTGGTTTTAAACTTAAAGAGAATAGACTTAGACTACATAAAAGGAAGAAAAATTTTTACAGTGAGTGTGATGAAACACTGGAACAGGTTGACCAGAGAGGTGATAGAAGCCCTGTCTCTAGAAACTTTCAGGGTCAGGTGGGATGGGGCTCCAAGAAACCTGATCTAGTTGAAGATACTGTTGCTCACTGCAAGGGGGTTGGATTAGGTGACCTTGAAGGTCCCTTCCAACCCAAACCATTCTATGATTCTATGAAGATGATTTCCTTCAGTCTCCAAGGAAGATGATGACTACTACAGAGGTGGTAAATGCATCTCTTGGTGGTTCTTTAGCCTAAAGAAGAATTTGAATTGTATTGCCCAGACAATGAGTACTTCAGTGTTTGCCAAACTCAGCTGGATGATCAGTTTTCACTTCTGTCTGGGCAAAGCCTATCCCTGCCCTGGTCAGCATACAACTTGCCTTTTTTACAGTCAGTTTCTCTAAGCTGCATCTAACAGTGATGTTCTCCTTTTTTGGAGAAGCTACTGGGACAAAAATAAACTGAAGCAACTGATAATTGCTGTGATCCTGGTATAAGATTCAAATCCTTGCTCTGGTGTGGGTTTAATTATTCAAAGCAGAATGGCATTGATGGCAAAGACCATCTTGGATCAGCAGTACTTCAGCTGATGGGATAGAGCACAGAGCACACTTGGAAGTGTAAATTCAAGTGGCTGATCTGGGCAGGGACATGACTGTTCTAGGATTTCAGATTTCTAGGTAAATGCCTTTGGATTCTGTTATTCCCACATGGAAGAGAGTCTTTCCATGTGTACAGTTAGTTGTGGATGCCCCATCTGTGGAAGTGTTTAAGGAGAGATTGAATGTGATTTTGAGCAACCTGGTCTAGTAGGAGGTGTCCCTGCCCATGCAGGGGGGTTGGAACCAGATGATATTTAAGGTCCCTTCCAACCCAAACCATTCTATGGCTGTGGTTCTGCTCTGCAATAGGAAAAACTGGGCCCTGGCCACATTTGCTTAGCAAACTCTACATTTGGATTGTCCATTATAGTTTCTGCATGTGGCATAAGAGAGGAAAAAGGAATGAGTGATCCATGGCAGCCTCATAGCTCCCTGTGGAAGGTTTGTATCCCCTTTTCATTTACACAGATGTCAAGGACAAAGGTGTTTTTTGTGATACTGAATGGGAAGCTGTGTCTGTGGGTTGTGCTCTTTACTTGTCCTCATGCCACAGCACACAAAATTACACAGATCCCCTCCTCTCACAATGAAAGTGATGTATTTGGGGTCTTTCTCCTTTAAAATCTTGCACATGGTTAGTAGTTATGAAATTTCTGTATAGCAAACTACTTTGGTAACTCAAGCTTTGAATAAAGTCAATGTTTAAGAACAGGCAATAATTTCAAAAATAGATAGATAAGAAAGCCCTTCACTCTGATTAAACTGATAAAGAGTGCTCTTAAAAAAATCCTCAAAAGGCCAAATGTCAGCAGGCACCTGCTATATTATAAATGATGCAAACAGAAATGGACAAAAAAATGCAGATTTATTGTGTGGGGCTGATGGTATCTATTTTATTTATAACCACTTCTTGAAAGAGCATAGCATGAAGACTAAACATTGCACCAGAGACTGGGATTATGGTGCAAGTATGGAATAGTGCAATTTGCAAACAGCAAAATTCCTGTTCTTGCTTCCCATTTAAGGATGGTTGTGAGAGTCTTGTTTTTGCAGTGCCAGAGCTGGTTTTCATCACAGATGGGTACTTGGTTTTTAAGGACATTGTGCTCTTCCATGAGATCCCAAAATGTGATGTGGAGCAGTATCTTTATAGCAAAGACTTCACAAATTTGTGAGTTTTTTAAGAAGGCATTAAATCAATAATGTGCCATATTATAAAGCACACACTTGAGAAATTAATGAGATGAGTAACCTCTTATTTTGTGTGTGGGATCCATTGCTCAGTTTTAATTTGATGAGTATGTTGTCCAGTCCCAGAGAATGTGTATATATATATATGTATAAGATAAAGTAAAAATAGTTGGATGTGATCTAAACTTGAATCTACTTGGCTGTACTGCTAAAGAAAGTCCTCCCAATATCCCTCAGCCCTGCTGCATTGGTGTGAAATTTGACCTGAATACACATGTGAAAGAAAAAGCACTTGGAGCAAAGATTTCTTGATCTATGTGTTACATTTGTAGATGACCTTGCACAGATTTCAGTATTGTCAGATTTAAGACTGGCAAATTGTCTAAATGTGTTTATCTTTAAAAAAACAAAATACACGAGCAAGCTGAAGATCTAGGAGAAGAGACACAAGGAAGTGTCTCTTGCCACTGAGCACAAAATGCTCAGATGTTCAGATGTGTCTGAAGACTTCTGAAGCTACTTTTTACAAGTAAATCCAAGATTCATACTTGTATGTGTTTTCCCCCCCCATATCTCTAGCAATTTGTATTTTAAAGCATCACTTTTCATAAATAGAAAGCCATCTCATTGTTTGTAATTTGGTGGAGAATAAAATAGAAATGTCATCTCAACCTTAAAACAACAAGTATTCTGGTACAGGAAAGAAATTTTCCTGTGGCTACTGTCTGAGAGCTAAAGGAATATCATGTAGACCTTGTACCATAAAACTTCTTTTTGAAATTCATCCTTACATTATGGTGTAAGTTTATACACCCAGAAAGAACTTTGTGTGCGATCTAATTCAACAGCTGAGGACCAGGAAAAAGAATGTCAAAATTCAGAAGAAACACATTATTTATGTCTTTTCCACCACTTACATTAACAGCTGACCCTTGTAGCCTGGGTAGGTGGTGTGGAGGTGTTTTCCTTGTGTGAGTAACTGGTGTCCATTGAGGACAGGAGCACAACCTGAATTTAGAGCTTTGGATACATCTGAGTGGCCACACTGTTCCACTGCCATTGATTTTCTCTGCTGCTGACCTGTGCTGTGCAGGAAGCATAATAAAGGAGCCTGCTGAAGAGGAGCTACAGCCCAGCCCAAAACACTGTAAGCACCAGTTTGGACCCTGTTGGTAAGCATGATGCTCCTGCCCATAAGCAAAGCTCATAGATAGTCATGCTTGCTTTCCAGGGGGAAACTTTCTCCAAATGCATGAAACCTTGTGGGGTGGAGGGCAGGCAGAATCAGATTGAACGGAGGTGGTATGTGAGCGTGGTGAGCTCTCAGCTGGCTCTGGGACAGCTGGATGTTCTCTTGACACCCGAAACCTCAATAAACATGGGAATTCTGATTGCCTGATGCAGTTACTAGCACAGTACTAAGCACCTGTGGGTTTCAGAACCATTTATTTCTTGAAGTGCAGAGAAATGTCATCGATGTAAATGAGTTTGACCAGGGGCTGCTTCCTCACCCTGAGCTGCCAACATCTGTCTCCTACAGAGCAGCTCGAATATTCAAGCAGACAAATGAGCCAACCAGCTCATTCATTCATGGGTGGCTTATGGTGTGTTACATTTCAACTAGATACAATTGTTGCCATGAATAGTAATGCCTTATAGCTGTAATGCTGTGAACCCTTCCTTCCCTCCATGCACACACAGCCCAGCATTGTGCTGATGTCTCCACGGGTCACCTGGGTTACAGAGTCTTTATGTAGGAAGGATCATTCTCTTCATTTTTACAGACATATTTACTGCTGCTTTCTATTGCTCAAAATCTCTGTGGAAAGATGCAGGGCTCTGAGTCAGGTACCTGTGGTCTCGCCTGTCTGCAACAAGAGAGTTTGTGGCTGCCTTGGCTTGGTGGCAAGGAGTTCCCCATGGGTTTGGTAACACTTCAGAGATGCTGCACACCACAACAGCCAGGTCACAGACCCATCCTGAGTTTTGATCTAGGTTCTGCTCTGTCCTGGTGTCAAGTGCAGGGAAGTTTGTTCTATTTTCTTGTACTTTACTCCCCTAGCTATGAAAGGAATCATGTTATCTACTGTATTTTAAGAAGTGCTATCAGGCCATGGCTTTGCAGGCTGGAGCTGTACTTTCTAGCAGGAAACCAGTGGCCCAGGGAAGGTGAAACATCAAATCTCCATGGAGAAGAAGGCAAGTAAAGAAACTGCCTTACCTGTGTCTCAAGCATTTTCAGTGCTATTTCCTCTGAATTCAGACAGAAGCCAGTAAACTTCTGTATGTTATTTCTTCTGGTGCTGTGCTTCAAACCACTCTATTACCTGTGTAGAGGAAACCCTACTATGGACCCAAAAGCATGGACTGGACTGTGGACCTGACTGTGCTAAGGTGTACTTATTCCAATAGTCTTCTACTGCCACAAATAATAACCATATGATTAGATAGGCAAAACTGTGGACAAGGTGAATGTGATATTTATATTTTCTTTTAATGAAAGTATGAATGAATATTAAAATTGCACACACAAATGCATTCTGATGGCTGTGCTTCTCTGCATCATCAATAAAAGCTCGTGCCCTCCATATGAGTCATGGGAACATCGAGATACTAAGAAGGTAAGTACCCTGCAGATACTATGTAGATGCAGACTGAGAGATGAACTTCCAAAGAGACACAGCTGTAAGGAGGGAAGATATTTGTAAATAAGATCTCATCTTTATTATAATGTTCAACATGATTTCTAGGTAAGGGAAAATGTAGTTTGGTGAGCTAATCAAGGCATTCTTTGTTTAGGGTTCAAGCCCTTATCCTCCTCTTCTACATAAAAGGACTTCATTGCATCAGTTCCTCTCCCTTCCTGTTCATGTCTGTCTCTCACCCTCATTTTCCTCCCTGAGCTTCCAGACTCCTGGATTCACACAGGGTCCCTTTCCAGAGGAGGCTGCATTGGGGAAAGTCTACCCAGAGGAATTCACAGAAGTGCTTCTGGCTGAACTGTTCTTGGGACAGTAGCCAAGAGTGACACAGAGCCATCCATGTGGCTCCATGTAGAACCTCTCATCCTGGTCTTAACTATCTGCTGGCTTTATGAACCTAACATTTGCTCTTCTGCCAGCAGAAACTCTTACCTCTTGGAAGAAAGCATAAGAAAATTCAGGGTCCACCTTAACTTTATTTTCCTTGAAGGTTGTTATTCTTTCCTTATCCTTGAAGGGTAAGTATTTTTCTTAAAGTACTGAGTTATGATCTAAATGGCAGAATCAAAACACAAAGGAGCTAGAGCAGGAGGGGCAAGAATACTATTGACAAAACTTAAGATCTTGCTTGCTCACAGAATCTAGAAAAAAACAGCCCTCTTGAGCATTCGTTTCCTTTACAAATAAAACTTTTTGTAAAGCTCAAATCTGAGACTGTTCAAAATAAATTATGCAGGTAAAGAGATCAGGGAGGAGTCCTGTCCAATGCCTGTCCATGCTTCTTAAAATCTGTTTCTTCAATAATGGAAAATAATGGGATAATATCTCCAGAGATTTTAGGGTTTTTTGGTAGGAATTAGCTTTTTTTTTTTCATTAGCTTCACTTGCCTGAGTCAGTGTTCAGATTCTAAGCTGGTAGACCCTGTTTAATATTCTGGGTGATTAACTTTCATGTCTTTAGGTTGAGACTCATTTCGGTATTAAATTTTGGGTTTCTGCATCTGAAAGGAATGATTTGTATGAATAATTAAAACACATTTGTTAACCTCTAATGAAAAGTTAGTAAGGCTGGGATTTGGACTGTGTTACACGTGTGAGAGAAATTTTCAAGCCTACTCTTTGTAGGAATAAAAAAAAATATTGACGTTGATTACATAATATTTTCTGGAGGTCAGAATGTGCCTAAGTCACAGCCTGTACAAGTACAGTCTTCTCTGGGGTTATCTTTCTATTCTCACTACCTCATGAGGTCAGTGAAGGGTTTTCAAGCTGAACTCCTCTACACTGTGCCCTTGCATGCTTTCCTGAAAATGGGTTAGTTGTCACGGTTTGACACTGGCCCGGCAATTAAACCAAGTGACAGACGCTCTCTATTAATCTCTCTCTCCTCCCTGATAAGAAAGGAGAGAGAATAAGGGAGAGAGACTTATGGGCTGGAAACTAAACTACACAACTTTAATGAAACAATAATGATAAATAGGAAAAATTACTAAATATATACAAATATACAAGAAAAGGGATACCACATTCCCCCCCCTTTTCCCCCAATAGCTCTCACGTCACCACCGAGGCTGCAGAGCAGCTCTGGGAAAGTCCAGGCTGGACTCCTGGAGTCAGCAGCAGTTGGGAACTGGAGGCAGGAACACACAGATATGGGCTGGCACGGATCAGGAGCACAGGCAGGCAAACGGACGAGATCCTTCCAGGATGCCAGGTGAAGAAAGGGAAGCAGGAAAGGCAGGAAGGGCAGGCAGCCAGAAGCTGGAAGCAGGAAATCGATGGCTTGGCCCTCGTGATCCCTCAAATTTATACTGAGGATGATGTATATGGGATGGAATACTCTGTTTGGTCAGTTCTGGCATCTATCTTGTCTGTTCCTCCCCAAAGGAGGGATGCAGGTGGGACCTCTTCATGTTTTCCTCAGAGCTGAGCAGTGTCCTTGGCTCTGCACACCAGTCTCTAGCAGTAACTATAAACATCAAGTGTTATCAGTCCTAGAAGCAGACACTGTCTGAGAAACTTGCTGTTAATTTCAGCAAGTGCAACTACTTACAAGAGACTTAGCTAAAAGCAAAAGTACAAGACAGAAAATCACCTTTATCCTGGCCCAAACCAGGGCAGTTAGTGTTTGTACTTGCTCTGTTTACAAGCATTAATTTTTCAAGAAAAACAAGTAAAAAAATGCAGAAGAGTGAGCTCCTTTAAATATCTTATGAATATGTTATTTACTTTTACAGTATGGAGTAGAATAGACTTTAAAGCATTAGCTAGTTTTATATGAAGCTGACAGGTTAAATTTTGGCATTTTCTTTCTTTTTTAATCTACAGTGCACCGCATGAACAAAAAGAAGGTATTAATGGTCAGTGGCCACTTGTGGGGCAGCCCTCCTCATTGTCTTTACTTCCAACTTACGTGAGCATTGCTGCAGCACTTGGCTATTCCACTCAAGGACCACATCATCACTTTTGGCAAAAAATAGGGAATAAGTGGTTTAGGTTGCCTCAATGGGACCTAACTCTATTAATAAGATGGGTGGAGGGCTGTGTTTGGCAAATCTCTGTTGGTTTATATGTAGTGACAGCAGGGAGAGAGGAAGACCTCAGCTGCACTTCTCGGGCCAACTCAGGAGGCTGAGGCAGGTGGGCTGAGCCACCTGTGGGGACAGATGCTCACCCCTTCCCAGCCCTTCTCACCCCATGTGCTGCACAGGTCTGAAGAGACCAACTTGGTGATGGCTGAGGTGATGAGCTGTGCCTCCATGGGATCTTTTTGACCTTGTGCATTGTGACACATGTTGTTTCTGTGGTGGGATTCCATAGGGTGGTGGTCACCAGGGCAGGATTGGAGGGCACGGGGCAAAAAAAGCAGGCTGGGTGACAAAGACCTAGGACCTGGTGACTAGCGGAGACCTGACTAGCAAGAGAAAAGCTTCTTGTTTGTTTTATTATTTTTCTCACATTGTTGAAGCAGAGGAGCAGCCTTGGGGGACCACACAGATTGCTGCTTCTCTCTCTTAAAGTCACAAACTCTGAGCCACAGTGTTCTGGGAGAACATCCTTCCTAATGAATGCACCAGCCACTCTCTGCTGCCTGGCTTTTGTATCAGCAGAGTTTAAATTAGGCCATTGCTCTGAAGCACCAACCTCTCTTTGCTAGTGACAGATGAGGGGATGCAAATATAATCAAAATTGCAAATTAATCCAATCTGGTTCATTTAATCTTGGTTCAAATGAAATGCTCCAGGGAGGCAATGGGCACTTGCTCTTCAGCATGTGCTGGAACTTGGTCTCTGGCTTACAGAAGTGTTTCCATGCCAGCCTTGCAGCAAGGCTGAGCAAGGGTATCAGCAGCTTTTAGGATGCAGACTGGCAGTGTAGCCACAGCCCAAAGTCCCCACCTTGCAGGGACAGTATTTCCAACATACACTCCTGGACTGGAGAGGGGCAAAGGACTGGGGAACAAATTGTAAAATATCCAACAATTACCATTTCAAAATGGAAAACATCATATTGACTGAATGGTTTTGTGGTGATGAGGATCAGTGCAGTGAGGGACCAGAGACACGGAAAATAGTGTATGTGTTTGACAGGATCTCCCATGATCTACCCCAGTACCTGGAGAAGGGGAGGCCAGCTGAACAAAGTGGCCTCTTTCTCACTTGCTATGCAGAGGGAACAATAACCCCTCTGGGTTCCTTCTCTCCACGCCATTAAATCAGCTGAATACCTAGTTTTTGGTATTCATCTTGAATCATTATTTCATATTCAAACCTATATAAATGGAAATGAAGAATACACTGAACAGTTTCTTCTGGAAGGTACAGAAAACATTGTGTTTATCTAAGCAACCATTCTTCACAGTGCATTATAGGCCTGCCTGGGTGTCAGTGAAAAATCATTTGCAGAATGGGTGTACATGTATTGTCTGTTGTTTAGAATGCCTATTTTTGTGAAAATTATGCTAGTCCAAATAATTAGGTGTAATGGAGAGAAAGTATTAAAGAATCTACAGAGTGCTACGAAAAGGCTGAATTTGCTCTGGAAGAAGGCTTAAGATTTCATTACTCCCATTGCAGTCTCCAAGAGCAAGGCAACTTGAAAAGAAAAGGGACTGCTTCAACAAATCACTTTTATTTTGCTTCTTACAATAACTCACAGGCAAAAGACAGATTGGTTTTTCGATGCATTGTGTCAGATGATTCTCTCTTCTGACCCAGCCACCCTCCCCCAACCTCAACTTGACTGTAATGGCAATCTGATTGTACATGTAGACCTCCCTCTTGTAAGGAGAAACAGTTGTTTCACTACAGCACCACAGTCTATATTTCCCCTCTGAAACAAAAGGTCCCAAAGGGTTCTGTGTGTACCAGAGGGGGGGTGGGATCAGGCAGATGCCATTGTCCCTGCAGCTGGCAGCCATCAGGACATCACCAGTGTCACCTCATGATTTGATCTCATGCCCTCAACTGGAGGAGTCAAGGAATAAACCTGAGCATGGTCTAATGGATCTGGAAATGGGATGTTTTTCTGAACATTGGGGCATTTAGTCCAATACAGAAATGCACAGTGCTGGGCAGGAGTTAAAGCCAGTAAGCACACTTGGAAGATAAATTCCCATTTTAAGGGATTCAAAGACTCACAATGGGAGAAGAGATCAGGGGAACTGGTGAAGGTTCTTGTTTCCTGAAGGTCCTGCTATGGTAGGGTATAGTTTCAGGGTCACTGTGCTGCTTTGAGTCAGAAAAAAATATAACTTTCACCATTTCTCAAAGTTAAGTTTGGAGGTATGAAAAAATAAATCTGAAAATACAGAGGAGACCATCACTACTGAGATAAAAAGCAAGGAGGTAATGCAAGACCACGAATGTGTCTCAAAATCACCAACAAAGCACAGAAAGAGCCCAGCCAGCTTCAGCCAATACAAAGGCAGTGAGCAAAAAATAGGCTTTACTGGGTAGGACATGGGGAAAAAAATCCTTAACTTATTGACTTCCAGCCTTCTGTCAATATATGCCTTGAAAAGGTAAATCCAGCAACTGAATTCCCCTTGCAGAAAAAAGACTCTGAAAGAAGCTTTTAAAATAAGGAAATGTTTTTCTCCATAGACAGTCAAATGTACTTTTTACTCCATAGAGTAATATGTTCAGGGTCAATCCTATATATGAACTCTGTTTTAAAGACATTGTTTCTCCATCCTAATACATTTGTAAACTGAACCAGTGAAGTATCAATTAACCTCAGATGACTAATTTTAAAAACACTATAATTTTTAATTTTTTTCCCCTTTAACTTTTGTTATGGCCTATGAGGAGAAAAAAAGTAATGTTTGTATCATTGGCCTTCAATAAATCTTTTCTTAATGTACCAATGTAAGGACTTAGTTTACTTTAATGCTTGGTCTTTGGGCTTCTGAAGACATTTCTATGCCTTTAATTCTGGTCTCCATTTTCTACTTCCCCAGCTGGGATGTTTTACCAGAAGAATTAGTCCCAGCTCTTTTTTGGGTAGAGAATGCAGATCTCCTTTTGAGAGAAGGAGAAGGAACAATACAGGATCTGTAAAGAAAAATTAATGCTTTTGTTTCTCTAGATCATCCTTTTGTTTTAATTTTATTATAGTTATTTTTAATGTGTTTTCCATATTTTTAGGTTTTATATTTAATATTTACTTTCAGAGGCTTTTTAATTTAATTGAAGGTTTAAAAGAGTAGGATGTTTGTTGCATTTATAATGTATCAGGAGATCCCCTGCCATGAGCTTTTTAGACATTTTGTAGTGTCTCTTGAATATAGGAGGGTCCATGTAAATGTAAGAAAAATTTTTTTCACTGTGAGAGTGTCAGAGCACTGGCACAGGCTGCCCAGAGAGGTTGTGGAGTCCTCTGGAGACATTCAAACCCCTTCTGGATGCATTCCTGTCTGACCTCCTTCAGGTGATCCAGCCCTGGCAGGGGGGTTGGACTCGATGATTTCTTGAGGTTCCTTCCAACCCCTGACACTCTGTGTAACCTACAGGCACTATTTGTTACACAACATTTAGCTCCCCTTAAGGTTTTAGTTTTTTTTCATCTCAGTGACCAGCTCTGAGTTAAATCTTTCAGGAACTAATAATGCTGAGTGGACCAGGGACCTCTTGTCACACCTTCTCTTTCCAGAAGTAACCATTTTTTCTGACACAGTGGGGAATGTGTGGAAATTTCGACCATGGTTCAGTTTCTCTAGGGTGAATGCATGAGTTTGACCTCACTGCTCTGCCAATTTAAAGCCATAACCAGCAGTACTTTCAATAGTTCCAGAGGGATTTCTGAGTATTACGGGAAATTACACGATTCTTTTTTTCAGGTAGGAGCTCTGTTTATTACCTGAAGGAGAGCCATCCCCAGGCTTGCTTGCTGCTTAGCTCACATTTGTCCATGACTCCACTGTGGGCAGTTTCCCTGTGCAGCCTGAGGGAGGTCAAACAGACTCCTAGAGATTTGCTGGAATGGATTCTTCTGCTTTTGAAAGAAAAATAATACCGTCATGCCAGCTGACTTTACTCTTTTTCTTATCAGCTTTTTAAAAAGATGAAATGTTTAAATCTCAAGAATTAACCACATCAAAAATGGGGAAAAAATTAAAACGCCTAAGCCCCTGCCAAAGAGATAAAATCCACAGTTTAATTCTGAAATTTTTCCTGCATTACATTCAGTAGTAAAAATCATCAAGGAAATTACATCTCATTTCACTGAACAATGTTATGGGAATCAAAACATATTCTGCCTGGACAAGTGAGGGTTAAAGTGATGAAAGGTTTCAGTAAACAAAATGAATCAATGATGCTTTCTTTCAAGCCAGACAGGCCCAGTGACAGGTTGAAATATGACAGCAAAACTCTGCAGAAAAGGTACCTGGACAGTTGCCTGGTAACTGTTGAGAGGCTTATGCTTGTCATATCCATAGAAAATGTAGGAGAATACACAACACAAGCAGAAGTTGGTTGTACTGCTCTGTAACTGCACAACTCTAAACATGCTGTCCTGTGCCATCCTTCAGCCTGCTCTGGATATTACTCTTCTAATATGCTTTAGCCTATGCTCTTTTCTGGAATGTGCTTGCACACTCTTCTCCTCTTTTCCCCTCTCTCTCCACTGCTTTTCTCACCAGTAAAAAACCTCCTGATATAGCCTGGCCTTTCTATTGCACTCAGGTCCTCGGTACACAATGACTAATTCTTAACTCTGACTTTTATTCCAATGTGTGAAGAGCTCCTCTTGACCTCCTTCTGCCAATGAGCAACCTTTGGCTTTTCCAGAGACATTTGCTACGTAAGGCAATGAATCATTCTCTGCAATACAGTGGTATTTGAGAGCCTGAGACAATACAAAATTGATGCAATCTAATAACAGAGCAACTATTCATAAGAGACACTGTATAACTGATCAGCATGGGTGAGAAGCTGGGCAGGTGGTTGGGTGGCCAGGAAGGAACTATTTAGGACAACTTCACATTTACATTCAAAATCTTTTTTATGATAAAAAGGGAGAACACTGCCTTACATGTGAAAATAAGAATTTGCTGTAGTTCTAAAGAAAAATTTTTAGAGTATGATAAAACAGATTACTAGACTAATTACAATGCTATATGTTCACAGTCCATATATTTAAGTAAAATTAATACTGGAAAACCTTGGTAATAGAGTTTAAAATGTTACAAAATAAAACCCACCTCCTAGTATATTTTTTATGCTCCTCCTTGAAATGCTCCTTGAGGTGCCAGGCCAATCATGTCAGTATTTTGTTGGTGGAGGGGTGATGAGGTGCTGCCAGAACCACTGCAACCTTCAGTGGGAAAAGAAGGATGCTCAGTCTCCCCCTCTTTGCCAGGTGAGTTGTGATGGTCTCTTACTGCACTTTCTTAGGATCCCCTTGGGTTTATTTTGCTCGGGTTTTGCAGCACAGTTTGTTTCTGTGCTCTGGCCACTGGTTTCCAGTTACAATGTTTTTTTTTAAATTCTCTTTGCTACCTCTAGAACTGGTTTTAGCAGAAAAATGCAAGTTTGCACTTCTCTCTACTGCACTGCTTTGACAGCTAAAATCAGCTCCAGCAAGACAGGGTTTCAGATGATGCACTTTCAGGGCAATATAAAACCTGTAAGTAGTGATGGTAAAAATCATATTTACTGGCAAATATTACCTGGATTATTTTGTTCAGTCTTAGTGTAGTACCCTGGCTTTGTTGGAAGTTGTGCTGAAAGGCTTAGACGGATCTAACTGTGGATCAACTGTCCACTCCTGTGGAACAGAGAGCAGCTCCCTGGTCAGGTCAAGTTGTCAGTCAAATGCAAGTCCATGTTCAACCTGCTTCAACCCAAGGACTCAAACGTGCTACTGCTGGTGCCTGTCTGTCAGGCAGGGCTCCCAATGCAGCAGTAGGAGACAGTATACAGGGCTGAAGTCATCTTGTGTAAAATTTGGCATAAATAGATCTTATGGAGCCACAATGAGAACAAGTAGCATCCGAGCCCTGTAATAGTAGCTTCCATTGAAGTGCTTCCATTGGGAATGGACTCACACACTGCATTTTGATAACAATTTTCTAAGGTCATTTCCCATATATAGAAACGTAACCTTTTTCAATTTAGCTAGATGCTATAGACCCAATATCTGCAAAACATGGCCATTTTTTATCTCATTCTGCATATCCAGTGCATCCTTTTGCTCATTGTCATTCACAGTCTGCCATTCACTAACACTGCTGAAAGCTTTTCATTTCACATCTCAAAGTTGAAGTCTTAAAACTTTCCTTACCTTTTTTATCACAAATTGTTTTATCACAACAAGAAGAACGAGTCCCAGAGGCCTCAGGGTATAATGATGGGGGAGATCAGCCCAACAAATAAAACACCTGCGTGTCCCTTCCATAAATGTGCACTGCTCTTCTGCCACAATTTGGATCATAATTTGAATAATGAACACACTGTCATTTAACTGGAGCTTGTTTTGCTGCATGATACATGGCAGCTCTTTATTTTCAAGGAGATTTTTGAATGCTGATTTGTAGGTATCTCTAAAACCCGGCTGGACGTTTTTCACTCACTTTTGCTCAAATAGCAGCTGTCAAACTGCAGATCAAAGAGACTTTAACTACATTTAGCATAAAACTAAAGGTTAATAACATTACTCTGAACAATGTAAATATAGTAAAAACACCTTGTTCTGGAATACTGACTACTCTAGCACAAAAGTAAATCGAACTTGTCCGAAAAAGTCAGACTCAGCTAGTCCATAATCCATATCCAGGAATTAGTGAAGGCAAGTGAATGGGCACCATCTCCACAGCTTGAATAAGTCAATAGGAATTCTTTCTTTGGCTTTGAGGGGCTTTGAGTCCCTAGTCCTTGGTTTTACTCTGTCCTGCTAACATCAGCATCAGGAAACCTGATGTCGGTGATGCACAAACTGAAGGCAGGGGTCCTGTTTCAAAACTGAGTATAAAAATCCTGTCATTTCAATTGGAATAAATTATCCAACGCTAGATGGACAATGAGGATGTAAGTTCATGACCACAGTCTTTAAATTCTAAAGGTCTTCCTGCCAGGGGCAATTCACAGCCCTGAAGCATGAAGAAGTTTGTGGTTCTAGCTATGGCTTTACTGTTCTCATGACTGCTTGAAGAAATTTGAGCTCTTAAAGTCCTTTACTGCCAAAACTGTAAGAGATAGGCATGATTTATCTTCAGGAGCAGAGAGGTTTTCATGTTCTACACTTTGAATTATAGCATTTTTCTATAATTTACACTTTCTTTTCTTACTCATAGTAATAATATTAATATATTCCTTACCTGTTCCATATTTTATTATGCCTGAAAACATTATGTCATTTATAGAATTACAAGATGTGTTTACTTAGAAAACTTCATTGCTCACTGTTTTGCAGATACGGGCATATTGTAAACGGAAATCCTTCTGTCATTGTAGCAAGACTATTAATTTTTAAACCTACTGCAATAAAAATAATTGACATTTTAAATGAGCCATAGCATAATAGTTGCTATGTGTTAATGAAAAAATGAAGAAACTTCGTGAGTAATAACTTATTAAGTCATAACTTAATAAGTCATAACTTATACCAGACTGAATTTATGTATATTCTATAAACTCAGTTTTTTATGGATCCACAGGTTTTGTCTGCTCTGTTGTACCGTGCTTTTCCAAGTGTTAGCAACATTGCAGCACTGCTGCTCCAAATGCTACTGCTGTCATTGTGGGGACATAAATTAATTTTGCTCAGTCTTGAAGCCATTAGCAACTGCTAAAGAAAATCAGAAATCTCTGGGTTAGTGCTGTTGGACCTGAGGCTTTCCTTGGAATGAAAGGTGCCCAGAGATTTGGGTTGAGTTGACCGGTTTGTGTGTCTTTGAAAACTCTCTTGTGCCACAAATATGAAATATGAACAAGTAGGGACTGGAATTAAAAAACTATTGGCAATGTAGCAAAATTTGGACTCAAAACACTGTAAAACGTTCCTTGAGAACACTGCCAGACACTGCATCCAGCAGATCTGCATAATTTTTTTGGTGTTCATGCTTGCCATATTTTGTCCTGCAAAATCTATTTTAGCTCTTCCAATTTTCCTTTAAGATATTGCTTGTTCAAACTTATGTCTCTTTTTAGTAGAAATGGTATGCCTATTTGTTGACAGGGAAGTGCAAGACCTTTGAGTGTATGAACTGTCAGAACAACAATGAATGTGCTACGTTTTCCCACGGAGGCCTCTACAGCAAGATCAGCTGCCTTTCAAAAAAAGAATATTTATAACATTGTCTCAGAGTTTGTTGTTCTGATGCAGAAGAAAATGAATGTAACTCTGTGGTCTGTGTTGTGAAGAAAGTATTAGTTTAAAAAAATCATAGTTACTCCTCTGAATCTAAAATGGATTTTCTGGTTCTATTTTTGTGTGTTTTGTAAACATACTTCAAACACATTCAATCCACAAAGGTTATCTCTTATACCCCTGAAAAGCAGCTACTAACTTTTTCATATATTGGCACACAGTTCTCTTAACTGTTTTCACTGTGGTTCACATGGGTTCTTGCAGAATCTATTACCTGCCTAATAACTCTTCTTCCATGAAACTCCCAGCCAAACTCCTTTGCTTCTTAGTCTCTCTCCAACAAATACCAAAGCCATGTTATGAAGGTGATCTTTTGGTATACAGCAAAGAGCCCACCTGTGGATTAGAAGCACCACGTTAAAGGAAGTGTGGAGCACTTCTCTTTGCTACTTTGCTAGTGAAACAAATGTTTTGTGCCAGACTTGTAACTTCAGAGATCTAATATTTGATATCTGAGATATTTTAAAATTTTCTTTCAGCTTACAAGACTGAAAAGTAAAGTTGGCAAGGGACAGTCTGGATTTAAAGTGAACTGCTAATAGCTCAAAAATGGAAATCTCTTGTTAAAAATAATTTTCTGATTTATTGATATTAAATGATGAGAGAAGAAATGATTCAGCATTATAGATAGCTGTTAAGTCATGCTATGAGCTAAAGAATATCCAAGGCATTCCATCTTGAATAAGCTTCTTAGTTGTATTAAGAACTACTAATTTCACATGACTCTCACAAAACTGCTCTTGAGGTATTAGATTAAAAAGCCTTCTAGGTAAGTATTTCACTACTCTAAGTGGAAATATCCAAGGAAGGGAAGTGCCTTTTCCAAGAGCTATGAATGTTTTTGAAACCTCAGGGCTACCTTATGATTAAATATTGGGGAAAAATACTTTTAGAAAACTTCTACATAAATCACTGTGGTATGAAAGCTGGCGAGGATTGCTGGCTCTGAGGCCCACTGTTAACTCATTGCTCCTCATCTTACCCACTGCAGCACTGGATTCACTTTGGTTTTGCACATTGTTTTTATAGGTTACTACTATATTTCTCTGACAGTAAAACACCACAGCAGCAAACACCAACTTAGTGTGGAAAGCAGTGACTGCAGGTATGTCCAAGAGACTATCTGTCACCACATGCAGCCTGAAACTGCCTTCCAATGCACTTTGTAACCGTGCTAACCTGTACTGAAAAACATCAGCCGTGGGTTTTGTCATGAAATCTGTTTATCCTTTTGACAGGGTTCTCCAGAAAACTACCTGCCTTGTCTGTTTGGTAAGGCAAATCCTCACTGTCAGTGTAGCTACGTGAGTGGGGAGGGGATATTTGTAAAATGAGACCCACACTGGTCTCCTGGACAATACCTCTGGTACCAGCAGTGTCCATGGGTCACACAGAGGGTCTGTAGAGATTGTACAACTTCTCTTTCTTCATCCTTTGCTGCTCCCAAGTCCTCTATAAGGTCAAATCTGAATTGTCTTTGGTTTGAGTTCCAGAAGTCCACCATGGTCTATAATCTGCCCACAATGCCAGCTGTCCTCCCCATATTGACCAGTTTCCAGATGACCATGTTTGTGCTTTCTCCTATTCTGTGCCTCATGTCTGGGGAAAAATGATATACTGATAACACCCTCCAACCACCCCCACTGCTCTTCTGCAAATCACTCCCTTAAAATTCTTTCCTTTGTCTTCACATCTTAGAACTTTGGCAGCTATCAAGTGTCTTACATGCCAAGACTGACATCTGTCATGGTGACCACGACTATCTGCCTGTTTCTGGCTGTCTGCGTTTGTTTTTCTAGTCTTGACCCAATGAGCTCTGATGACACTTACACAGCAGCACAGAAGCTATAAAATGATGCACAAGTTAGAGGTAAGTACTTTGATGGGAAAACTGGTACCTCCCAGATTTTTCTAGGAGGAGGTTCATTGGGAGCCATGTTGACCAAGTTCACTCTAAGTTCTCTTGCTATGGCCTACTCACCATTTCTGACTAGAGATCTCACTTTTGAGCACCTCGTGCACTCATTTTTTGAAAGCAGCCACTGCTACATGCTGACCTCTGCACCATGGACAGAATTGTGCCTTATAGTCCCCTCACCATAGATGAGTATAGGGACAAATTGCAGGTGCCTCCTGTCAGGTTGAGATCAACCTGTGTTATAAAACAGAAATTAAACATACAATGAGGCAAACATTAAAAAAAAAAAAAAAAGTGTGACTGAAAAGGCCTGAATCAGATGTTTCATCAGAGGAACTGCTTACCAAGATCTCTGACTGGGACTGGCTGAGGGCATACAGGATCTAGAGAAAACCAACACATTTCTGGAGGGGCAGCAGCCAGCCAGGGCGTCCAGCTTAGCACCAGATATGATTTGGACAACGAACAATAAACTTGGTTCTTTTTCTAGATATCAGTTTGGGGCTTTAATCAAATAGGAATTTTCACAGAAAATACCAATCTATCTTTGAAATTGCTTTAGCACCAAGGCTTTTAATCCATCAGTATCTGTAAATTATTGTCAGCTTTGATGGCTGCTGGTTTTTTTTTGTGCCAACCATTAAAATGCAGTTTCAGAATGTTGTGATTTTTAGCTGAACCAGATGCATACAATACCAAACATAGCATCCTGCAATTTGCATGGCCAATTAAAAAGAAATATATGCTACTATCACTTTTTGATTCTATGTATTTTTTCTTTATTTAGAATTTTTTTTTTAAAAATAGTATTTTACTATAGGAGAATAATTTAAAACACTTCACCGAGGCTGCTGGATCTGATAAAAGACTTCCAGGACATATGGTGAGACCATAAAATGCCTCCTTGTTTAGTAAAAGCTGTTAAAATGGGAAACTTAACTTCATGCAGATTTAAGCAGGGGCTCAGGCAGCTGATTTAACAGATCCCTCTAGGAATGTGACATTGAACGGGAAGTCAATTTATATTTTACTTCATTTTACCCTGTGTGTATCCGTGTGTGTACAGCAGTGCCAGAAGAAGCAAAGGAAGGGCAAAAACCTCAAGATATGCAGCATAGGTGCAATGATGGGACCTGAAAGCAGATGAAAAACTTAAAGGGGGTGACTGACTATAACTTTTTGGGACAAAATGTGGGCGACGTAACATAGAATTAGGAGGAGAGAATCTGCCTTTCTGTGTCCATAGGAAGAGGGGTAGGTGCCCAATTAGTAAGCTGGGTTTGTTAAAATAACGTTGTTTGAGAAACTAAAGATCTGTGGACTGTAATGAGATTGTATAGGAATTCTTAAACCACAGAACAGAAACTGGGGCTGGTGCTTTCTAAAGGAAGTGATACATTGAATGCTCATCTCTCTGCAATTTTGAGAAAAAAAGAGCAAAGAGCTCCAACTTTAGCCATGCAAAGTCAGATACCATGAGTATCCTTTAGAAATATCTCTTCATTCTCTCTTCACTTACTGGGAATGAAATCTAGGCAGTTAACTTCAACTTGGTACAAAATAAAGTGAACAAAGAGCTAAAGTGAGGTGGAAAAGAGCACTTATGCCTCTTTCATATCTAGAAGGATGCTGTTTTATTCACTCCAGGTAGAACTGGTGGATTATAGTTCTATGTAAATGACCCTCACATTGAATGTGCATTTTTTTTCAAGTTTCTCTATTGTGTTTGAGATGTAAATAAATATAAAAAACCTATCAGACTAGACAGAGCCTGCTCTGTGTTGCCACACTTCATTTAGTTTCTGAGGGACAAGCTTTAGGAAAAAAATGAGTAATCTGTAGGCTCTCTTGAATGTTTCTGAAAACATGCTTAGGAAAATGAATCTTGAAGAGCTGGTGGCCATCAGACTATAGACACTAGAAAATGACAAAGACAAAATAAGGCAATGGCTTGCTGCTGTCTGTATGCTTCCTGTGATGCTCTGACAACTGTAGCAATTTTATGATGTTCCCAGTTTAAGTGATGGAACTGATGAGAGGAAGGCAGATCTAATGGAAAATTAGAAAATGCATTAGTTGGCCCTGAGGTCGAGGGAACGGTGAAGGATTTCTTATAGCAAATTAGAACCACCTGATATTTCTTTCCCCCTACATTTTAAATTCAATTATTCATTCCAGGTCTTTCAAAATATGGTAAGAAAACGAAATTAGTAAATATTGCTTTTTACATCAAATTTCAACCTTCCAGCCTATTTTAATGTAAAAATATTTGCTGGAGCAAGCAGTTATGGAAGATAGTTGCATGATTTATTTTTCCTTATTGTTGTAGAGTGCTTCTGCTCTGCAGATATCAGATAGATGAAGCAAAATGGTCTCTCATTTCAGGTATTTTCTATTATTTTTTCTTTTGAATAGCTTGTCACAACGAATGATGAAAAAAAAGTTTCATGAGTTAAGATCACTACAAAAAAGCTCCATATTTTTATCGGACTACCTCAAAATTTACCAGAGGACAATTTCAGAACTCCTTCCTCTTCCTGTTTAATAAATCTTTTTCTGATAACCTTAGGGAACATTTTGCATGAACTGTAAGGACTGAAGCCCATGCCCAAAGTCTGCAACAAGTAAAATCATTAAAGTTTTGCTGCGTACATCCTCAATTTAATGTCACTGGTGAAGTCAGGGAGAACTTAGACTCCCCTTGGTTTCAGTAAATCTTCAGGACATGGACAGTATCCAATAGCCCCTGAGAAGGGACAATTATTACATTAGTACATTTTACAGTATAACCACTGGATTTTGAAAAATAATAATTAGGGCCTCATTTCATTGAAACACATGGGAAAGTTCTTAGTTAAACTTTAAACAGGAAAAAAAAAATGTTTAATGGTCACTGTATTGTTTAGCTAAACAGAACTATTTTATTTTAATTCCCTTTGAACGGGCACATTCTTTCCATCACCAGATCACTTTTCAAGCCTGTGAATTCAGGCATATTAAATGAAGAACCCAACAGGGTGAACATTCAAAGGAGGAATTCAAGTTACAGGAGTTTTTTATCAGCTAACTTTTCTTTATGTGAAAAAGTGCTCTTTAGCTTAAAGATTGCAGCTCTCTCTTTTTTCCTTATTCTCTGGTTGTGCCAAGGGAACAAGGTATAGCAGCTTGGGAAGCTGGAAGGTGTCTACTTGTGCTGTTTGTTGCTAGAGCCATCAATCTTGATCAGAGCTGGCAAACAGATCAGGCTTTTGTACAACTGTCAGCAATAATATTCTTCACTGTTTGAGTAACAGAGCCATTTGGGAAAGTATCTTGGAGAAAAGATCAACAGCTTTTTCTCCTTGCCCCATTAATTAAAATGGCCACATTCTGCCTGTCAATATGTTCTTTGAAGGCAGTGGAAAAATGGGGAGATGGTTTATGCCCAAGGCTGTGTTGGATCCAAAAGTAATGTAGTCCTGCACTTGCAGAGTGTTTCAGTCGTAAGGGTCTGTCCACTTGGCTGACTGTGGAGTCAGAAAACTGAAACATTTTCCCTACACCTTGTCATCACCTTTATCTATAAATGATCCAAACCCAGTAAACTTTCCCTATTCTTGGAAATCTTTGTGAAGCATATCAGATTTACAAAGCTTCAGGGAAAACTATAACTTGTCTTTAAAACGCCCTTCTCATTTATCCTGTTGGTTACAGAACTGTTATTAAGGCAGTTTGTCCCTGTACTTCTCACATAAGCACTAGAAGATATGTTACACTTTGGTGTAAGCTATAAAATAATAGAAATTAATTATTTCTATTAATTAATAATATTAATTAATTTATTAATAATGAAGCTGACACAAAAGGGAAATTTATCCCCTTTCATCAAAGTGTCCATTTGTCCCCACCCCACTCTGGTGCCCCTGCTCCTCCACTCCATCAGCTATAGGGAAATCTGTTGTTGTGACTTACAACCAAGGGTGAAAATGGCAAGCAGATCACAAGGCAAAAGAAAACAGCAGGGGATGCTGCTGCAGAAGCATCTGAACCAGGGACCACACTGCTCATGTGAGAAAAGTGGTGTCTGCTGTTTTAGTTACACTCACCACTCCACTGAACAAAATGGCAAAGCAAAAGCTACATTGTAGCACTTAAAAAATGTCATCATCATTATTTTTTCTAATACTTACACTAACACTTGGTGCTGAACCTAATGGATTTTTGATGGCAAGAGTATTGAAAGGAGAGGGCATAACTTTGCTTCATAAGACACTTTGCATCACTCTTATGTTCCCTCAGTGTCTGGCCAAATGAAGCCTCCAAAAGTGAATGTTTCTCTCTGTCTCACCAGCTGCTTTTGCTGTTTTTCTTAAGGGATTACTTGTTCATTTATCTTCAAAACAAGAGAAAAATTGTCAAGACTTTTCTTAAGAACAAATGAACTCTTGAAGTAATGTTAAATATCCTCAGAATTTTTGTTGTTGTTTTTTTTTTTTAATGGTGTAGAGATGCTGCTTCTCTTTGATAAGAAGAAAGTCAGACAATTATAAAACAGATTTTAAATTATTCTGCTGAAGACAGGGTCATGTATATTACTGCCCTTCATTTGCATGTGGGTGTTCTTGCCATGTCTGCAACAGAAGCCTGTGCCAACACCATGATTACCTCCTCCACCTGTTTTTTCACTTGTACTGATGCATCTAACACCCTCTGTGTCACCGCCTCCGAAAACTCTGTCAGGTTTATGAGGATGTATTTGCCCAAGGTGTATCCAAGAGATGTCTGGAGATTTTAGGAAAAGTCACTGGGGTCCTGTGGGCATGTTACCCCACATAGATGTCCATTGCCTGCTGTCAGATGGCAGATGGTGTGTGTTCTAGTCTTAAATAAAGCTACAAAGAGCTACAACAGCAGGAGAGGATTTGAAGTATTAAGAATTGTTCAGTGAATTCAGAGAGCCCATTACTTTTATTACTCTCTCCTTGAATCCTCAGATTTAAGCACCTTTGCTGAGGGGGCACAATGGGCCTCTAATCCTCTCCAACTCCCTGTCAGTGACCACCTTGCTCTGGACAGGTTTGCAGCTCACAGAGTAAAACATCAAATTACTTCCTCCTCTTTGGTCACCCCACCTCTGAAGCAGCAGATAGCAGGGCCAAGGGAGAGGATGCCAGGTTCTGCCTCCCTACTCATCTTCAAAGCAGCTGCCATAGTCTGTGGGTGAGTTTGAGCCATGAGCCATAGAGCATTTTTTATCTGTCTCTGATGCCCAACACAGCCCCACTGCAGGAGTCATGGCTCTTAGACTGAGCAAAGATAACTCACCTTGGTTTTCCTGCCCCTTCCTATCTGTCCCACTGAATTTTAGAGGCCCACACATTTGCCATAGGGAGTAGTTGGCACTACACACCCATGTTATGGGTCAGCTGCAATGGGAAAAGCTGCTGTCACTCAAACATGAACTGTCTTGTTTGTAAATCACAATGAGCAGGTCTGGGTTAATTCTGGTTCTAGAAAGTTGTTTTGATGGGTTGTGCAGCATCACACACAAGCAGCTTTGCCATATCCCCAGTGGGATGTGTTTCCAGCTCTGCACCCAGCTCTGAAACAACTCCTGCCAGATGCCTGGGCTGGACTGTGCCTGGTGGTGCACATCAGCCCAGCCATCCTCAACTAATTGTGCTCCCTGATTAAACATACACTGGAATGAATCAGGATCTGCTCACCCTGCTTCAGTTTAATGAAGCTTTGAGTTCCTGTGAAATGTGGCTTTCACCTCAGGTGCAGTGCTGCTATCTAAGGTTTCTTTACTTCCCCTCCAGCTGTACTCAACACATCTGGATACAGCTGTAGAGCCCATATCCTAATGTAGCCATCTCCAGCATGTAGGATTTGTACTTACTGTGTCCTGCGTGGGACAGGTGCTGGGAAGAAGTGTCCAGGTGAGGAAATCAATCTCTGAAGGGGCTGGTTGATATGGGCAAAGGGAATGCAGCTGGGACACAACCCTTCTCTTCCTGTGTTTGTGCAGCTGGGACACAACCCTTCTCTTCCTGTGTTTGAAACGGATTTCTTTTCTATGAGCAATATATCCCAGATTGTTTTACAACACATCTGCTCCCTCTTCTGCCGATTTGCCACTTTGAGGCTGTGCCCATGAAATGAAATACTTCAATTTTTATGTGTGTTTTCACTGCAAAAACTGCAATACAAGTTCCCCCCCCCCCCCCTCCCCCCCGAGCTCCTTTGTAGCACCTGATGCTTTTCCCTGACTACAACCAGAAGCCTTACATAAGACAGCAAATCACCCAGGTGATTTGGGTGCCTATCCCTACCTGCTTGGGAGCAGCCCAGGAACTGCCAGTGAATAATTTTGCCCCACAGGCAGCAAAGCAGAGACTTAAATGTTGCCAGTCTGCTGAGTGGCTGCTTGGGTAGTAGGGCTTAGAGGACCACAGCTCTGACCCCTTTTGTCCAGTTTAAGCACTCAGCTTCTGGTGGAAATCCTGATTCTCACTTTAATTGAAGTTACAGCTCCTCTCCCTTGGCAGTGTGGCTGGGGAATTACTCTGCAGTTATCGCCTTTACCTTAAATGAAATTCATACTAGAGTTTGATGGGGGTTGTTTCCACTCCATTTGCAAAATATTTGTCCAAAATTACATAATATATCAAATTATGTTATTATAATATTATAAAATAATATGCGAACACATAACATATTGAAATAGTATATTATAGTATGATATATTCTGTTGTATTCTATTCTTTTATGGCTTTCTTGAGACACCACTGGTAGCAGAGGTACCCAACACACTATTTTTAGGATTTGACCTATGGCACCAGTCACTCCTTCAAGGTAAATCCAAGTCTGGGAATCCTAATCACATTAGTCCAAAGTCACTAACAACTCCTGGAAAAAAACCAAAACCTCTTTCTCTTTCCCTTATAAAACCTACTTGATATTTTTTTCTTTATTTACACAAAGCAATCATACAAGAATTTTAATTTGTTGTTTATTTTCATGGTAAGCACATTTTTACGGTGGATGTTGTGTATTTTGTAACCAGAGATAAAATATGGTTTATTGGTTTCCTTACAAGATTTCTGGATTAAAAGTAGTTGCTACTGTTTATTTTCATCATGTTATGAGATTTTCTTTCTCCCCGATTACAATTGCAGACATTTGGAGCATGTAGCCAAAATAATTATTACATTAGCCTTCTGGCATTGGATTAAAAGTTTTCCATTTTGTTAGATTCATCAAGATATGTTGATAGAACATGATTTTCTCTTACTGTACACCAAGCAAAATATAGTGGCTTTTGCTTCAAAAAGTGTTTCTTTTTTCTGTGCTATTAGTACATCAGGCAAAATGACTCAAGCAAAAGTTGAGTTATACATAGCTTCAGTTGCCTTGAACCTCATTTGACAGAAAATTCATAGAATACTCTTTTATTCTTAGTATCATGTAAAACATTGACAATCATTTTTGGGCCTGAAGGGTATTTTCGCTAAATCAGAGACAGCAAAAGTGCTTGCAACTTAGCATGAAATCTGAAATTGATAGTGATTTGATTTAATGCTCACCAGGAAAAGGATATATTGCTGCTGGCAGAAGGAAGGGTAGGCTACGTGGGATTAATAGTAATTTTTACAGCCCTGCCAATAGTTTCTTTGGTTTCAGTGCTTGGAGGCTGACCTAATTTTGGTCCTATCAGTCTGTTCTGAATCCTCAGACAAGTTATAATATGGTTAGTACAGGGAGACATGTTTCAGTTAATCTCTGAGTGGGTTTTGGATCTGCCTGGATTTAATACTGAAATACTTGAAAGTTGGGGACAATAGCAAACTGCAGGCCGTCAATTAATTAAGTTGATAATTAAGAGGGTCAGCCTATGTGACTGAGTCTCAGACTTTCAGACCTGATATATTCTGACTGTTTCAATCATCAGTTGCAGGGATGTAAAATTCCCATGCATCAGTGTTACTGATTTTTGAACCCTATTTTGCTGAGATTGGCAGCTGTATTTTTTTTAAAACTATAAATCTGAAGACATAACAAAAAGATTTTTAACTAGAACAACTCTGAAATTTCTATGTCTTAATGAAATTCTGGAGATTGAGATCTTTTTGTAATAATTAGTAAAATATTTGTGTTAGAAATCAACCTAGACAGTGCCTGGACTTCATGTTAGCATAAAATGGAGAATGATTGCCAGCTGTGGTCTTCAACTGGACAAGAAAAAAGCAAAACAAAGAGGCTTTGAGAAATAACAGGTAGCTCACATTTTATTTACAGGATGAAAAATGTGTTTCCTAGTCTTTTCTGTTCTGGTACTAACAACTCCCTGATGTTTATGTAACAGCTGTTCCCTTTCTTTTTGCTATGTGGCTTTTCAGTGCTGAGAGCCTGTGAAACCCCCCTTGTCTATGCAGCCCCTAAGACTAGTGGATAAAAATACCTTCAAAAGCTGAACTTGAGGATTAGAGTATTAAACACCAAACAAAACAGCTCAGAAGTAGAGGTTTCAAGTTACCCTGCATCTTTCTCCATGCTCATCTTCTGCCAGCCCATCTTCTCTTTTACTGGTGACATCAGCCCTTCTCTTGCTGCCCCCACTGGTGTGAAGGGTGTTTTTCTTTTCCCTCCCATAACTGAAGAGGAATGTTCACCATTTCATCCTTTATGAGGAAGGAAATGAAATGCAAGAAGTGGATCCACATAGCATTTTCTATGGAAGCAAAGCCAGTGCCAGGGTTTTCCTTTTTCCCCTTCTCTCCCATGTTGCAGTTTACCATCTTCTTGCTGCAATGTCCTCAACCAAACCTATAAATGACTGCAATAGATGAAGGAAAAAGCTGGGAAGCTTTCGGAGTGTGGCATTCATCTATTTATTTATTATCAGAGAAAAGAGTTAAAGTGCTAAAATTCATTGTGAACTTATAGGAATGGCTATTGAACAGGTGGAGGAAAGACAAGAAACTCTTAAGATAACTCCATAAAATACCATTATTCTGAATAGTATCAAGTGCTGGTCTTTTCTAGAAAAGAAGTCTGGCCTAAATGGGGTGGTAAAATAGATTAATACATATCAGAATTAAATAGCCAATATATCTGGAGCCCTTAGGCAAAAATATGATGCTGTTTAATTCACTGAAGATTATACTTCCCTGGCTGAGGAACTGTGGAGAAAAATGAAGGAGGAATTAATTAAGAAGTGAGAGAAGAAAAAAGTTCCCTTAAAGCAGAAGCAGAATTTGTTAATGAAGTGTTAACCTCTGCTGGTACTTGCATAAAACACATCACGTCAGGTGGAAAAACACGAAGCCACAGTGTTGGGTGGAGAGCAGCTGAGAGCAAGGCTCTCCTCCTTGCCATTGCAGGGTCTAAAGAGATCCTTGAAGACAAGGTGCAGAACAACTTAGAACATCCCAAAGCAAAACCAAACCAAACCAAACAAAAAAACCCAACTGAACAAAAACCAAACCAAACCCAAACCACCAAAGATAGTTATTTTCAGTTAAAAAGAGCTTCATTACATCAGAATGTATTTTCATCAACCCAAACCTCTTTTTTTTGCTCTGGGGGTATTTGGCTGTGCAGCAGCCTAACTCCAAACAAGGCAGGGCCCTGACATCCATTACCATCTGGGTACATGTAGAGAATATGTGAGGCCTCAGTGACATTTGTCCAAGTACTAAGAGACACACACCTATCACCCATCTGTCTGTAAATACACATGCAGTTGTAAAAAAAAAAAAAAATTCTGATTTTTTTACTTAAATTCTCCTGCACTTTGCAGACTGAACCTCAGCATTCCTTCCTCAACATATGAAGTGCTCTATGCCCAGGCACCAATCAGCCTTTCACTCACCTGCCCTGGGTAATTTCCATGTTGCTGGGTGGTGTGGTTAGTGAAAAGAGTGTCTGTGGGTAGGCTCCTAAACTCTGCATAGAGCAGGCTCTCCAGTTGGAGAGCTACCTACTACCTGCAGCATTCCCAGCCATTGTATAGGATCTTTTGGCAATGAAAACACTTTAATAAGAAATAATCCTGACAGAAACTGATTCTCTCAGTCATAGCTTACACAGCACCTGAAGGATAGCTTTGAATGATGAAGGATGCTGTGAACTCCTGGCTATCACCAGGAAGATCAGAAATTAAGCAGTTAAGTTGAGAGGCAGCACCAATTACTCTGTGAAAGAAGCTTGGACACATGGAAGTGTTTTCTCAATTCTTCAGAGGTATTTCTAACTGAAACAAAATAAGAACACATCAACACGAGCTTTGTCAACATCATTTTTATGTAGCCAAATTGTCTCTGGACAGCAGTGATGCTAGTGGGATTTGAAAGCTCTCAAGCCTGGCTTGTTGAATAGGAAACATATGCCTTTGGAGCTCACATGTTTTAACGTTAAATAAATTCCAACACCTTAACTCCTGTATGTCCAGTTACAGCCAGACTGAAAAATTATGACCTTCCAAATCCTTCTATATCTGACCATCTGACTATTGCATGGGCTGTGCATTGTAAAGTGGTCTTGGTGCTCCTTTTGTTGGTTCCTTCCAAACTTTTTTTTTTTTTTTTTTTTTTTTTTTTGGCTTATTCACTCTAATCTGTGTCGTTCAGGCTTTGAGGGAACTGTTTTGCCTTTCTCATTTTGCCCCATGGCTGTCTAAGAAGGGGGCCATCACCAGGGAAGAAATAAGCACCAAAAAAAATCCCCACCCAAAATGCCTCTGAGGGCTGTACCTGAAACCAGAATGCAGTCAACAGAAAGACACAGTTCCTCCACTATCAGTGCCTTCTTTCAGTGTCAGGAGAAAAAAAAAAAAAAAAAAAAAAGAAGCTAATACTAATACTAATGCTAATGTGCTAATACTTCGCCAAGGAGCCCAAGAAGTGAGGTGACCCTACTTGTGTGCATGGTCTCAGGAAATCCACACACTTTCACACTACAATTTGACAGAGAAAGTTGTAACAGAGAATTAAAAAGACAATAGAAATTTTCAAAAATATAGAGATGAAGAAAGGAAAAATTATGCTGTTAGAAAAGATGCCCAAAGTGTGACTCTGGTATGAATTTTGCGATTTGAGTTCCGTGCAAAACCACAACTGGAACACATATATTCTACTGCCATAGTCCATCACGGCTCCTCTTTAACCCCGGTTTCTTCCTAGTACCAGTTGCAACATTGTATTTTCCTTATTGTAGTTTCCATCTTGGAAATTAGCACTTAGTATTTCAGCTGCTTCTAATTTGACCACATTGAAACTTGGCATTGCTATTTACTCAGATATGTTTCCCAAGGAATCCAATGAGCTGTGGTTTTGAAACACAATAAAAATAGCCAGACTCTGTTGATTTCACATATATTTTCCAAGGTGTTATATCCAGCACAGCCTGGTATTGAGAAAATACAAATGTGCAGGAAAATTGCTCTTGGTTCTTCTGTGTTCTGGATCACTTACAGCTAAGACACCACTGATGGAGAAAGCTTCCAAACCCAAAGAAAGCTGATGGAGATTAACCAGGACTTGTACTGCTGTAGCTCTTGACAGCAAAGGACAAAACAGCACTTTTAGTCAGAAGCAGAATGTCCCCAGTTAAATCAGCCTGAGAAATGCAAAAGGACAGAGGATTTCCAGCACACACAATGTGATTTTTTTTCCCAAGCTTTCATGAGAGGGAAGAGTTTGGGCTTTGAGGAGAAATAAATTGGCTACTAAGGGACAGCAGAAAACTGCTGTGGTCACACTAGATGTATGGGTCTATTATGAAACCTGCTATGGGAGGTTATTTAGGAGTTATTTTAAGCTTAAACTTGAAAAAGTATTCTCTGTTGCTCCTAAAGCACTGAGGGTCAGAGTCCTTCTTTGGAGATTATTGCTCTGACATAATATTAGTAACCTCTCTCACACTGCCACGTGGCATTGTGAAAATGTGAGATACTTTTCAAGACAAAAAAGAGTACAGATATTGGACCTACTAGACACAGTTTTATAAACTTGACCCCATCCTCAAATGAATTTAGGAAATTCATAGTAGAAAAATACCTCAGAAGAGCTAAGTTTTCTCTGTTGCTGTAACATGTAAAAGACTTCATGCCAATTCTATGTCTCTGCCCCACAGATCGAACACAAACCACACGTTCCCTATGATCTTTTAATCCATACAAGCAAAAATGTTTGGCATTTTTGGTTTTTTTGCCATTAAAAATTCTTTCACACTCAAGACTGAAAGTCATTAATATCTCACAACAGGGAATAACCTCAGGGTAATATCTGAAAACAGTAGAGAAATGTAAAAATTCTGCATGAAGCGGAATGTTTTTCAATTTGAAAATGGAGCAGTCATCTTCAGCTGATGCTTTTAAACTGCATGGACACATGCAATTCAGCATTTCAAATCAGAGCTATTAGCAACATCATGGAAAAATACCAGCAAGGATGAAGTCTGTTCTGATGGAAAATATTATGAATGCTTTGCTACTGGGAGAAAAAAAACCAAAACCCTTCAAAAGTCAAGTAAGTGTTTGAGGCTTGGGGGGAGGGGAGTTCCCCTACTGAAAAATGGGACATTATTAACAAGCAGTTATTTGTTATCACAATATTATCAAAGACAACAGTTAAGTCCATCTCTATCAGTTCTGAGTTTATTTGTCTGGCATCCTTAAAATGTCTCTCAAGAGGAGATGCTTAGGACCCTTTGGGGACATCTTTACCCAAGATGAAGAAACTATTTCTAATTCTAAGACAATGTGTAACTGCAAACTGAATCACTTTAGTCTTGTAATTTTTCCAAAGAATATGAAAAAAAAAAAGAAAAAAAAAACCAAGAAAAAAAAACCCCACCTTTTTTTCCCTTTAAGTGAGGGCAAGACATGCTTGATGCCAAAAAAGCATTTATCTGTGAGGTACATTTGCCAGCCTAAGGAACCTGATGGGTAGCAATGCTACAGCCTCTCCCAAGCAGCTTTATAATTGGCAGAACAGAATATCAAATGTAACTGTATTCAGGATGTGCCACTGAGATTTTGTTCCTTGGCTGAATGAAGATATTCTTAGGATACCTTTGAACACCACTGTGTCCCATGCGTGTCTAATTGCCTAATGTTATTTTGTATATTGGTCAGTGGTGATGCTCCATCTAATGTGAAACAGTTTTTAACAATGTACATTGTTCTGGACCTGGATCTATTTTTCTCTTCCAAGGTCTCCTCATGCCAGCTGACTTCTGCAGTTCAGCTGCATTGCTTAAGAAGCAGCTCTTTCTTGGCAGATTGACAAACATCTCTGCCAAAATGTTTTCTGCTCAAGAGATGGTACTATTGAGTGCTAGAGAACTGATCCAGGCAAGGGCCTCCAGGCTTTGTCCTTCTGAGGACTGCTTCACACTTGGTGTAGGGATGCCCTGCCTATGTCTATTTTGCCCTTGTGCCAACAAAGGTGTGTATTCATCATGTCATAGTCACAAGGAGATTTTAACTTTCTTGGTGACTGCTACTGGTTGTATCCACAGTGATTCAGGGTTTTTTTGTTACCCAGATATGCAATTCCATAGTAGAAACTGAGAAAATGGACAGCTGAAGGTACCAGATGCAACTAGATAATTATGTATTGAATGCATTTGATATGCTCATCTTTATATATATATATATATATACACACACATATATATATATATTTGTGTTTAGATGGGGCTAATTCATGGGATAGATTTTAGCCCTCTCAGCTACATGAAGCATCTAAAAAATACATGCAATTTGAGAAGGGTTTTCTGCTCCTCAGCCCTCCCTCAACCTAGTAGCCACCTTTCAGCAACCAAGTTGCTGAAGCCCTACATAAAGTGCAGGAGCAGAATCCTCTCCCTGGGCAGCAACACTGGAAAATGCATCACTTGAGCCCCAGTTGATCGATCTGGGCTGTCGGTGTAGAGTCTAGGTATGCATTTGATATTATATTGTACATTTAAATAGAGGTGTGTGTGTAGTCATGACATCCCAGCATGCTAGATGCCCTTACAACTGTTAAACATTCTTCCACTAATGCTTTAAAATAATTTAAGTATTTTGAAACATTCACTAACTAGAGGGAAGAAATTAATTAGGTCATGGCTGAGCACTATTGCAAAGAAGGAGATTTTGTACAAAATTCCCACCACAGAGCAAGTAGCCAGATCAGTCACTTAGGAATACAAGGTTTGGAAGGGGCAAGGGACAGCTTTTACCCCAAAGGTCTCTCTTTCTGTGAGACCTTTGTTCAGGACACTTAAAAATGGTTTAGATGTGTCTACAATAAAAGGAGCTGAAAGGTGGGGAGTTTTTACTAATAAAAATATACCTGGTGGAAAAATCTAGATTTTGAATGTAGGAGCCTGTATCTGTCAGCAGCAGAGTCAAGGGATTCAGTGAGGCTACCACTTTATTTGCAATCTTTTTTCAGGACCACACAGTAAGTCTGTGGCAGGCACATGACCCAAATGTAGGTCTGCTGAGTCCATGCAGTCCAGTGGCTTAAACACATGTTTGGGCTTCATTTTAATAGGTATTTCTTTGACCTTTAATGCTATTGTACTACTAGCTCATAGCTGGGCTTGTCAGACTTTAAAAAGGTTCTTGATGAGGTGACCGTTCTACAACTGTACAAAGTTTGGTATTCACTTATATCTGATTACTTTAAATACAAGAAGACATTCCAATAGTTATTAAATAAGCCTGAATTTTCTTTAATTGCAAAAATAGAAGCCTCCCACAAAGCCAAAATTTCCTGAATGGACAGTTCTACGTCAAAGAAATTGCATGTAAAACACTCTTGTGGAACACATAAAATAAACTAAGAAATGGCAATTGGCTGGCACCCAGCTCATCATGGACCCCACCAGACATTGCCTGATCCAAGGGCTGAAGCAGACCAAGCTTTCTAGGGTCTCTAAAACCTCACTCCTGGTCTCTATCTTCTTGTATCTCCTGCAATACAAGTTGTCTAACTTCTGCTTTTTTTCCTCAAGCATTGCTCTCTGAGTAATCTCCTCAGTTGGGAAAATGATCTGAAAAAACAACAGCAGTTCCCACGTGTCTGCAGCCCCTGGGGGTGACAGGGATATTGCAGGGGCAGTACCAAGCATCTTCTCTCTGACCCATTTACATTGATAAACTAGGAGCTGTGAAGGGTGGAATCCTGGTTCCCACAAAGCTCAAGCAGCTGTTGCTTTTGATTTCATTAAGGTCAAGATCTCACGCACAGCTTCAATCAATATTTCTTTGTAAGAAGGTTTTTTACATGTAGTGAATATATTACAGGAAAGTTCAGCTTATGTGCAGCACACAAGGCAACACAACAGAACAACTGGTCCACAATCAGAAATATACATCTCCTGGTGTAGAAAATCATAAAGACATATTTATGAAATAAAAATACATTACACAGTAAATGTTAAAGTACACAATGAATTTCCTGTCATATAAAAAGAAAGAGATAATTCAATTACAACTGTGTTTTCATTCACATCAGTCATAAACCATGAATTCGTGGCTTATGACTGGCCCTCAGGTTTGCCAACATGGAAGTCTTCCTACATTTTAAAGCCTTTTCAATTTTGTGAGTCATGCATTTCAAGCATAACCAAATAAAAACTGATTGCATAAAACTTTCCTGTCACAAATAAACAGCAATATTTTATCTACACATGAATTAAAAAAAAAAAAAAAAAAAAAAAGGAAAACTGTATATACACAGAACTGCTTAAAATATGTCCAGGTTCTATTGTATATGTTTTGTTTCCTGAAGAAGTATTGCTAATTTTGAAAGATCATATAAGATAAGCATAAAAGATATCTGCTATGTTTCTTTGTTAGGATTGTGTTAATTTCTTTTGCTGAAGTGTGTTGCTGGCAACTGATACACCATTCTGTGCTCAAGAGTGTGAGTGCTTGTGCAATGTGATACAAATGGCTAAAATGCAGGGACCTTCATCCATAATATCTTGATGGATAAGAAAAACCAATACCAAGTTTCTCCTACATGGGGTACAGGTAGAAATACTGGTAGAAATAATTTGGTGCTTTGTGGTTTTTTTGCATTTTCCCAAACTTGACAAGTCATGACAAACATTGTGTATGTGGCAGTACCTGTGTAGGTGATGGCACAGCTGGAGTGATCTGCTGTCCTTCCACATTCTCACTTACTCTGACCTCCCAAGGAGTCTGCCACAAAGAAGAAATTTTAAAGCAGAGGAATAAAATGAAAAATCCTTGCACCCCCTCCTTTCGAAAATGAGGGCTGGATTTTATCTACTTTGTGCCAGATATACTTGCACTGAAATTCTTGTGAAGTGTCTGAATCACTCCCAGTTCAAAGCTACAGCATCTGCCAGAGGGGCATCTCCCTTCTGCCACTGGAGAGCCTGTTGTGAGCATGGAGGCTAAGTCCCTGGAGTTAAATTTTTAAAAGAGCTCATAAAAAAAAAGCCTGTAGTATAATATAATTCAATAAGCAAAACCTTTTCTTCAACTACTTCCCAATCATTTGTTGTATGTTTGAACTTAATAAACCTCTCCACCCAACCACAGCAAGCAGCATATGAGCTCTGACAGCTTATAGAGAAGCACTCATTATAGGCAGCTATTCTGTATAACTTTCTTTATTGATCTTGTCTCACAGATTGTTTAAATTGCTCAGAACTCTCTCCCAGGCTCTCCTCAGAAGGGACATTACTGTGAGGGTATTTATCCATAAATTCCATTCATTACAGATGTGCTCACCCAGCTGTGCAGGCACACACACACTGGGAGAAGTTCATCTCCTTGCAGCAGTTAATGGGAAGAGCCACAAATCTCCTCGGGCAGCACTCACCCCCCAGAAGCACCAAATCGTGTAATGCACGAAAGTTGATCAGCCTTGTGCACCCACCTGCATTGAAATGTATTGACTTTGTTCCTTTAAAACTAAAGAAATATCTGGGAGAAAAGGGAGGATAGCAAGATACAAGGGATTTCCACCTGACAGGTTTTTCTATGTGGCCAGCATGGACTGGAAGGGCCTTTTTCAATCTGGAATTTGCTATGTGCTAAGCATTTAATGTAAAACAATATTTATCTCTTTACCCATAAACAGAACAATGAAACATATATATTAACAGCCAAGCAATTTATGAAGTTTGTGCAATCCATGTTAACACATATAAGGTGCTAGCAGAGATAAAGGATTTCACTACAAAACACAGGGAAATGCAAAAATGGTATCCAGTTACCTTAAGCAGTCTACATGTAGCATTATACTGAGGAATTGAGATCTGTCATGTTAAATGTGAAGGTGAGACTGTATTTCACTATGGATTTTCAGTGCTTGCTAGATATTTAGAAACCTCTAAAATCAGAGCTGTCTGGTCTCAGGTCAGTTTTCTCAACAGTAGGTCTCACGTGGTGATATAAATGAGGTTACCTGTTGGAGAGCAGACAGGCATTTGGGAAAGTGATTACTTCTGCTCACCTCCTGACCAGCCCCTTTCATCATCTCAGCCTTGTTTTAGCAAGCTGGGAAACACAGTGAAGCCCATTTCTCTTGGCCCAGTTATTCTCATCATGAGCCCATGGTGCAGGAGCAGACAGATGGGTGACCCTGGTTACCTGTGCTCCATGAGGGGTCTCCAGAAAGCTTAAGGGAGTTAAGGGAGGCTTCTCTGCCCCACTGTCTCCCACTCATGACTTACAGTTTGTGCATTTTGGAGGGACTACATGTCACTCTCTACCTGCACATTTCTTACAATAATTAATTGTATATATATTCATATATATATAATTTATACATATATTGGTATGTATGCTACCTAGAATTTCCAACCATTTGCTTTTGTGTGCCTCATATCTGACATTTGACTTCTCAAGAACTTTTTAGATACTTTGTCTTTTTCAGATAACAGGATTACATTCTGTCAAAAAAGAAAGGTAGTGTTATTTTGTTTCTAAAGACACTTGATCTGTCTGCTCAAACTTTTATCCCTAATTTAGTTTTAAATCTGCACCTACCATTTCCAACATTTGGGGTTTTTGTTGTTGTTGCTTAAAAAAAAAAAACAAAACAAAACAAAAACCAATGTGAGCCAAGCACCTGAACTCTCTGCACTGCTTTGGATTCAAATGCACACTTGTCAATCCAACATGTGGCGAGTAAATCCTGTGTGAACAGCAGGTCAGTGTGAGGTGTGAACTGGAAAGAAGAAATGTTCCTCCTGAAAGTTTGTAGAACTCATAGATTGGGAAGTTAACACTTCCTGTGGTGGTGATACTGAGGTGGAGAGACATGCAGGGCAGATGAGGGAAGGAGCAGTATTCCCTTGGCTGTATTTATGCAAACAAACATCACCAGCACTTGCAAAAGGAGAGGCTGCCTCTGCTCACACCTCTGCACATCAGACATCACATCAAGTAACCTCCTGTGCTGTTTTCCAAGTTGTATTTGGTCACAGTCATAGAAAAGGAATGAGATTCCTAAAATCAATGCAGATATTTGATCTCCTTTAAAAACTGACCAAAGATAGTTGTAGAGGGCATTGTTTTGTTTTTGTTTTGGTATGTTTGGTTGGGTTTTTCCCATTTTTTTCTGTTAAAAGTAGACTTCTGAGACCCTGAAACTGGATTATGAAAAAAAATCTCAAATAGCATATAATGAGAGTTAAGTACATTCCTGCCCCAGCAGAGCACAGTGCCAACCTCTGATGCTATAAATCATAGAAAATAAGTCTTGACTGAAGTGTGACAAGTCATTTAGGTGCTCCCTCTGCTAAGGCAGAGGAATGAGGCCTAAATCACCCCTAACTGTGCTGATTTGTGTTTCATGAGTTGCACATATAAAACCCTGGTTAGTCATTTTATCCCTATGAGTCCTTTTTCTGTAGCAGCATGAGACGCTCAGCAGTGATAACATTCTCAGCATTTCATTGGAGGGTTAAACCAGCTGCTCTTTATTAGGCTGAGAAGAACATACTGATTGATACTTGAGATGCTATGAAATACTCTTTTATGTTCTTGTTGATGGGCTGAGTAGTCAGTAAAGGGGTGTGTATAAGTACAGATTTGTGACTTATCTAAAAGCACCTGCAAAATTCTGTTCCACACAGAAACATTTCCTGGTCATGAAAAGGATACTTCAAAAGTAAGACTTACAGGTACCTTAATTAGTGCATCACCTATTAGAACTGAAGGTGTCAAAGCAGTATAACTCTGGCATCATGCCAAGCCTCAAGGATGGCAAGAGACTTAAATTTCACTGGACAGTTGACTAAGAGTTGACCCTGTTCCTCCACCAGAGGTAGTATTTCAAGCTGGACATCCAAATTTCCCTCACTGCTGGCCAATGACATTTGCTGTGTAGGACTCATGCTTTCATTTTGTCAGGTCCCTCTGAAGCAGGTGTTCACAGAGCAAGTACAAAGATACACTGCAGTGATCCGGCTGCCCTAGGAACTCAAAATATACAGTTTGGATCTAATATTAGCTGCATAGTCTTTTTTTTATTTTTATTTTTTTTTTCTGTGTAGCTGGCACACTGTCCAAATTGCATGTGGTTTATCTCAGGTCTTCCCAGCTGCCAGAGGGCAGAGAGGGCACGCTTCACACATTGCAGAGTCTCTTTGGCTTGGGATCAATTGCTCTTTCAATTCCAATTACTTTTGTGTTACAAACCATCGTGGTTATGAACAGTAACCAAATAACTATACACATTGAGTTTCAAGAAGACACACTTGACTTTTAAAAATCCAAGCACTGGAAATGCAGTTATCTTCACATTGTTAATCTTTAGGATCTGCATCTTTCACTCAGGTTTGTTTATTAGGGTTGGCAAAGGACAGAGGAAGATTCAGGAACAGAGGAGAGAAATTCACCAGGTTAAATGGTTGGTTTTATCCCAAACCAAAATTATGTTGCTCCACTAGAAACACATGAGTAACAGGCAGACTTTTAATTAAGGTAGCATTATTGCTAGGAATTTTAATAGACAAAAATCGTCTATTCTACCTTGGTTGCTTTATTTCAGCCAAAACACATTTGTTAAGAAAATCAACCAAAGACCAAGTCTTACTTCTGTCACATCAGGTCTTTTAATTTGTGTTGTATTTCTGTACCTACTAAAGAATAACAAACAGCATTTTCCTGATAGATTTGGTTTCCGAAGCAAAGCAGCCACACAAACCCTTCTGCCAGAGCAAATGTTTACTAAACTGGGTTTTAGTGTTAGATATCATGTATGAGAGGAAATAGATACTGTAGAGGTGATTAATGTGAGGTTGTTTTCCTCTTAACATACACCTTGTTCTGACTGATTCAAGTCCCAGCCTCTTTCCTACTTTTTCATACACTGCTACATTAGTTATGCTTTTCTTCTGTTCCTGTGAAATGTCTTAGAGACAAAACACCCTTCCGTCAACAAGACATTGTAATTATTGAGGTGGTATCAGCATTCCCAGTGCTACTGTCACTAGTGGTGGTAATATTTATAAAGCAGAGAAGTGGAATTTACCTTATATGTGTAATGACAACAACTCAAACCATCTTGAAATGAAGAAAAATAGGATTTTCCATTGGAAAATATATTGATTATAAATTCTTAAGTGCCTCTAAAACACAGCATTTCCTTCAAAGCCCAAGGGTGATGCCAACCCTAAACTCAGTATATATGTTCAACCTAATTTTTAGTGGCTGCAAATGATCATCATTCCACTGAAACCAAAGGTGCCACAAGGGCTGACATAAGCATACAGCGAGTCTGCCACCTGAAGCTTAAAGCGAGACCCCAACCCACCGATCTACAATTTGGCTTTTCAGAGCATTCTACTGAACACAGCAAAAAAACATCATTGGTGAAGAATGAAACTAATCACTATAATATCAAAGCATCTCCATTTTGTAGGTCCACATGAACACAATAAACTGTAAAACAAGTTGTGCTTACATGTTGTAAAGATGTGCATTATTAAAACCAACATGTTCATTATTAAACTTCCTTTTTTAAGCACACTTCTTTTACAGCCAACTTGTTTGTGTCTTCAAAAAGGATGCCTTCTGCAGCTCCAGGGAAGTGTGGTGTGCCCCAAAGCTATTCAGAAATGCAGCATTTATAGCACAGCCACCTGATAGTCTTTAAGGACTAAATCTTCCCTTTGTTCCCTGGCAAAAGTAGAAAGAGCAATATGCAAAATACTTTACTCTGAAAAAATAACTGCCTTCATATTCCTCAAAGCCTGATAAAAAGGTATGTGGCTTAAATAAATACACATTTTCTTGCAAATGTTCCACTGGATTAACCATGTGATGATCTGCACTGTTGGCGGACAGTTTATTCTATTCTCCAGACCTTCATTTGTTCTATGGTTGCAGTGCCAGCAGGTCAGAGCTGGCCTCATCCATGGATACTGGGAATTCAGTCCCCTCTCACAGAACTGGGTTTATGCCTATCCCCTCACAACCTTGTTCCTGGAAGGTATTTTTGCAGGGAGATAGTGACTTGTGCAGGTAGACATGTACAGCAGACCTCCTTTAAAATGTACAAATGAGGGAAGCTTAGGGTCCAGCTAATTCACTGAAGGAAAAATTGAAGCTGGCTGAACACAACAGTAAAACATGGTTTCAAATTGCTGAGGATGAAATTGCCTCCTCTTCTTGAGGTCTACACTAAACTGTATTGAATAACTCATTCCTGAACACTGAAGAGGGTTCTTTACCACATCTATATCAACAAGGATTTGTCTGATAATTTCAATAGAATCTGAAATAGATCATCAAGGTTTATGGCAGGATTAGTTTATGATATCTTTCTTTGGGACTATCTAAAGTGCATTTTAGCTTGTGGCATACAGAACGCCTTGCACTCCCTCCTCAATGCACCTGCAGAATTGTCATTTTGCTCAAGTGCCTCATTTCAGCTTTTCTTTTCTCCTTTAATATTTGAGAAGATTTGGATTTAAAACTTTTATCACCCAAGGTATTTTAAGTACCTTAATCAGTGCTAAAGAGAAAACATCATTATGGATGAAACAGCAAGCAAATGAAGGAAAAGAATATTTTTTACACCAGCAGCAGAAGTTGCACATGAATGCATCTGTAGTATAAGGGATCACATTCTGTCTCTTCCCATTCACCTGACATGTAGGGCAGCATTTTTACACCTCCCGGGTCAGGGTTGGAATTTAGACATTCTACATGAGCAAGTGTCACCAGTGGCACTTGCAGCTACCTCTTCTTCTCACCATGTCTTCCTGCTTGGGGTGGAAGCATCAGATGCAAGTGCACTAGCATCTGGGACTGATAACTTTTCAGCTTTCTTTAGTGTTAAAGATTGTGATGAGTATCTTAAAGTTTTTAGCATTTGAAATATCCCATGTGTATCTCTGCCAAAGGTAAAGGTGTGGGAAATACATAGGACAGTTTTTAAGAGAGATGCAAGAAGGAATGACATTCATCAGACATTTTATGCACAAAGACCCATAGGAGCAGCAGCCTTGCAAAGCCTTGGCATTGGCCTCACTGCTTGCAGATTCTTTACAATTAGCTTCATGTGGAAATTCACCTATTTTGTTACTTTTGTTATTTGCAACTTTTGCAGTAGCAGTACAGTAACTTCTAAGCACAAATCAGTTTCTCCCTGACCTCATTTCTGCCTTGGTAATAACAGAGAGACTCTAATGATGCCTTTAATGGGTGATTAAAGGTACTTATTACTTACAAAACTGTACATTCATCATATTTTCCTGATGACAGACTCACATATGAAATTATCAACATCAACAATTAGGGACTAGGAGCAGCAACCATATTCTAAGAATAGTTGCTGCTTATGGATGAGTTTCTCATTTCTTACCTGGTATCCTTTACTGACGTGATCATAAGCATTCATCTAGCATTCATCTCAGAATGGTAATTAATGAAAATAATAATTTCCAGACAAATTTCACAGTTTACTCAGAGTGAAAGAACTGTGGCTTAATGATGAGTTTCTGGGAAGAGTAATGAGGTGACAATTCTTCTGATAAATATTTTTGAACTAGCAGTATGGTTAAACAAAACCTATTTTGAGATGCTTTCAGGAACTATGTGACACAGCCTAAAGAGCCACTCTCTTTCTCTGAGGGTGTTGTGATCTCATAATGCAATGGCTATTTTATTTTCACTTGTCTTATGCACTTACTAGTGGGATGGAAATATTTTGGGGTATTCTTTGGGGATGGTAATGTTTTTGTTTATCCTTTGGAGATCATCAAGATTTGAATACTTCAGGGTAGCTTTTTTCCTGTTCATCTGTTTGATTTGTCTCGCAATGTGCAAAATTTTTAAGAAGCCATCAAGCTCATTAAAAGGGGAAAAGTAAAGATCTCGAAGCCAGTTACATCTTGTGAAAGTTGATAGTTCAAAATTTAGTGTTAAACAAAAGTAATGAAAGCAAAAATTGCTGAAAATTTCCAATTGCCACAGACTGTTCTTTTCTTTCCTGTTTGCCATGGGCTATCTGGAACTGCTACTACTGTCAGATGGTCACTTCATATGGCTGGTACCAGGAGATGTGGAAATGACATAGACTGGTGGGCAGGTCCATGTTCACTCTCTGCTGCAAAGCATGGGAAGAAACACCATTCCCAGGTCTGTGTCAGATTCCCTCTACGCCATCACTCTCAGAGTCTGATGTGGTTTGAATACTGTGTATCCTTTCAGCTCCTCTCTCAGTGGCTTGGATTTCCACAGTCCTACCCTTCTGTTCACAAGCAGAGTGTGAAATGATGTTTGTAATGGCTGGTGCTGAGCTAGGCAGATGTCTCTCCAGATTTTAATGCAACAAGTTCAGAGTCCTCTGTGTATCTTCCATTTAACTGTTCATTGTTGGAATCATGATGGTACAGGTAAACAGGGACCTCTGTGATTGATGTTGCAGTGTAGGAGGTAGATCGCGTGGAACAGTGCTCGCGGCGCCTTTGGCCCCACTGGGTCTTATACTGTGTCCATTGCCTCTTCAAAGCTCCTTGTACCTGTTGAAGAAAAATGGGGTTAGGATGGGGCATAATCTAAACTCTTGTAATTGTAGCATTTTGTTTAATTTGAAGGAAGGAAGGAAGGAAGGAAGGAAGGAAGGAAGGAAGGAAGGAAGGAAGGAAGGAAGGAAGGAAGGAAGGAAGGAAGGAAGGAAGGAAGGAAGGAAGGAAGGAAGGAAGGAAGGAAGGAAGGAAGGAAGGAAGGAAGGAAGGAAGGAAGGAAGGAAGGAAGGAAGGAAGGAAGGAAGGAAGGAAGGAAGGAAGGGAGGAAGGAAGGAAGGAAGGAAGGAAGGAAGGAAGGAAGGAAGGAAATTTAAAAACAAGTTCTCTGCTAGCAAAAAAAACCCAAACCAAACCAAAAAACCAAACATTTGGTCATAGACCTCAGCATGGCAGAGGTTTTCAACCTTTTGTCATTCATCTAGGAAAAAAATTTTTGATTCAACATTCACATTAAGAGTGATGTTATATATGATGCTAGGATATGACTTAAGCTATTGAGTCCTGCCAGAATTTAGGAAGCCCTTCCCCAGCTGCACATTCAGGCATGCAGGTACTTGTTAGCTCCTCTCTAAAGGAAGCATTGAGACATGAGCAGGGAATGGGGAAGTCCTGGCTTTGTTCATCCAAGTAAGTGGTTCCAACCAGCAAAATGTGAGAATAGGAGCAGTTTGCCATAAAAACCTGCTGTAATTGACCCCCCTTTCAGAAGAAGGGAGGCACAGGGGAGGCACTGTGCTGACAGCAGTGTCCCAGAGTTTCAGTGCTCCTGCTGAGGTGGATATTGTGTGTTCCTTTTGCTCCAGGAGTTGGCTGAAGTCACTCTCTAGGCTCTGTGCAGAACAGTACCTTTGATTCATGTAGATGAATTTAAATTACTTTAATATTTCCAATTATCCAGACTTCTAATAACTGTGAATATGTATATAGTAAAATGTTATCTACTCACCACCCACAGCTGCCAGCAAGAAAGTTCTCTTATATCACATAGGGACAAGGATTCATAAGGAATTGCTATGAATCTGAGATGCTTGCTGAGTGCACAGCAGGATTACACAGCATGCCAAGAATGGATATTTCAGTTGCTTTGGCTTTTTATTTTTAATCCAAGACACAAGCCAAGGTATGAGGATTGATGCTATAAATCCTGACTCATGCAAGTAGTTGCACTGACTTTGGTATGACTACTTTCTTGAATAAACAATCATCTTCTGGACTGGTCCTTTAAAGCTAACTGAAAATCATATCCATGCCCAGTTTGAAACAGTAGCTCTTTTTCTGCTATTTTTTTAGCTCAAAGCAAAGCCATTAAGAGTTCTTTTCACCTGAAGAAATGTATTCCCTTTTACTTTCTAATACATAGAGAAAAGAGAAAAAATGGCTGATTGCAGGTAAATTAGATAATAAGCATGGAAAAGGTATATGGTTACAACCATACTTTAATTACTGGGGCTGTAAGCAAAGCTTACTATGCCAATATTGAGATCTACAGTGAAATGGCTGCATGCAGGGATGCTTTATATCACACCTGATTCTTAAAAATTTGTTACTGAGAAAGAATTATTGTGGAAGAATAACACAGTTGCATGATAAGGAAATACTTCAAGTAAGGCAAACTCTATAAGGATTTTAGTCACTTTAAAATTGCCTTTTGATGTTACAGTGCTCCTTAAGACTACTTTAGCTTAGTCACCCTAGAAACTGTGAGGAAAGACTGGAAGAAGAAATCTTCAGAAGGATCAAGTCAGTTGCTCTCCCTAATATCAGGCTGGGGCAGTGGCTCCTGTAACCTACAGAGCAGACACAATAAGGATAATGCAGAAATCCTGGGTGTGCACAGCAGCTCTGCCCATCCACAGCCACCTCTCCAGTGCTGCCACTGCAGTCATTAGTGGCTCTGGCCACACTGTGCACCTCTGGCCATCACCTCTGCATGAAGTGTTGCATTTGATTTCACAGCAGTTTGTCCATTCAGATCAACTTCTGAATCTTTGGTGAAGGTGGCAAGAACATGCTCTTACAGCCTTCCTCTTGCCTTTCTATCCCCTCCTTCCCCTGCTCCCTGTACAGGCCCCAAGGTCTTGATGGCTCTTGCATGGGGAGAAGAGCAGCTGTGAAGGTGATGAGCTCCTGCTGAGATTCCAGCTGGTAATGGATAGTACAAACTATTTCACTGGAGTAAAACAACATGTTCATCTAGATATCTCCTGGGATTCCAAGGACCTCAGATGATCATAATTCAGTGCCAACTAAAATGTTGGTTCAGGCGTGGATTTTAAAGGGAAGCAACATTACTGAAAACCATGTGCACAGCTGTAGTGCATGAATTACCAAAGCTCCTGGGGATGAGGAGGGGCCAGGGGATGCCTGCCATGCTTTCCACTGTGGTAGCAGAGAGAAGAAAGTAAAGAACTTAAGAGTCTGAGATTATTTGCTCTGCTCTTCAGGACTTAAAAGGCTTTCCTGTTCTCTGTTTTCATGCCTCTTTGGCACACAAGATATGTGGCTGGGGTATTTTTCCAAGCAGACTTTCCATTTTGTTGGCCAGCCTTGCAGTCTAGAAGGAATCTCAGGCCTGGAAATACGGTCTGGTGAGCAGACTATTGTAGAGACCTTGTATCATCTGCAGAACACTGCTGGTTTTGGACAGGAAAACTACAGTGCTGCTGGACACATTGTATAAGAAAATGCACAAGAAGATCCGTCATTTTAAAAGTCCAGAACAAATCCATTGTGTTTGTGTTCTTCCACATGAATTGGTACAGCTTCCTATTACTATTCTTACATTTTCTTCTATAGATTGACTACTGGTATTAAAGGGAGGTTGGTGAGGTAGTAGACAATGAAAGCAATATAAATAATTGTCAGGTGGTTCTGAGTTTATTATTGTTTGCCCTGGCTAAACTTCATGTGTTTCAGCCTTGAAGTTAAATATTCCAGTAGGAAAAAGTAAATCCCAGAGTACCCAGGCTCCTGTGGTACTATAATATAATCTCCTTACCCCACACTGAATTTTTAGCTCTATGTCAGCCCATAGATAGAGCAGCTTGGAAAAAATCTCCTTGTCATGGTTTAACGCTGGGCCAGGACACTCTTACCATGACTGAAGACCAAACTGTGCCTTTGGTTTAAGTCATACTGCACACAGCAAGATGGGGGGAAATGATCTCATCTTACTTCTCTTGGGCAGCCAAATTCAGACCTGCACTCCCCTTGGAAGGACCTAATGCCATCTTGGCGTTAGTCTGTTGCTGTTCCTCTGTAGGTTCTGTGCCTTACATATCTGTGCCTTCTGTAACTGCAGGAACAAATGGGATTTGGAGGAAAGGGGTCATAAGCTTTTCATCTTCCCTTCTGGCACAGGCCACAGCACAGTTACTGTAGTATGTAAACTTGATACGTATTGGTAACATGCTGATGCAAATAGCACCAAGCTGTCTCTAGTTTGCATCTTTGACTCTCTGCCCAAATTAATGGGAAATTCTAAAACCCAAATTCCTTATTGTCTGTTAAATAAATTTCCTATAAGAATATAATGAGACCTTTTCTCAGCATCCCTGCCACTGACTATGTGAGACAATCTGCAAGCCTGAAAAAGTTACAACAATTTTGAAAATGGGTGTAATGGCGAAAAGTAGCCAAGCACCAACAAAAATCACTCTCAATATGTCTGGGAAACCTGAATCCCCATGGCTGTTTGTCCTTACTCCTTGACACAGATTAATGTTTCTGGTCAGCCACTCCATCAAGATGTCATTAATGCTACATGCAGTCTGGAGCTACCCAGAGGTCGTTAAGCCACCCATGTGATTACTTGTAGGAGCAATAGAGTACAAAACTAGAAGCCACATTTCCTTTGGGGCATCATCTTTTATAGACATGTCCCCTTAGTGATGGCTTGCTGAGTATTTAATTATCAGAAGTGCTTTTCACAAGGAAAGAGGTCTTCTTACCATAGGCTGCCAGATTTGTCAAAAAGACTTTTGGAGGTGACTAGGAGTTTGGTGACCATTTCTGTTACCAAGGATTTGGATCCAGACTGTGGGTCTTCAGTCCATGTAAGGAATTAGAGGCTGCTATTGCTTCTTCCTAACAGGATCTCAGTAAGAAGGCCACAAAGTGCAATGAGTCTCTGAGGCTGGAAGTCTGGATGTCATGTATGATATCATGCATTTTCTTGGATTACCAAGTACATTTATTTTGAATTAAATGTAATGTAATACAATACTTAATGCACAAGAAAGAGCTGGATGGATTTTTTTAGATTGATTTTCATTCCCAGAACATGGCTTTTAGTTTCCTACCTTGCAAACTAGAGGTTAGCTCATATGACTGATAAACTCTGACATTGTGGCATTGCCAAAAGGACTTTGGAATAAGAGCTATTTGATGAAACATACTTAATAAACAAACTGACTTTAAGATACCTTCTGTTTTCAATGCATTTTCTTGTTGCTCATTTTTAGCATAGCTACAGCTTTTACTCTAGGCACAAATTCATATGTTCTCATTAGAGTTGGAGAATTATGGAGTAATCAAGTTTTTAACTAAAGCTACAAAACATGAAGGAATTTTTTTTTCCAAACTCTAATCTGAAAAATTGTAAGGTGATGCTGAGGAGAGTGAAAAAGGCAATGTTCAAGGACAGGATTTTGGGGTAACACATTGTTTGGAGGCAATAAAATAAATTGCTTCAAGTTGCTATCAAAACATCAAGGTGGTCAAATCATTACTGGGAAACTGCTGCTTTCTAATAATATACAGGGATAAACAGGAGAGTGAATATCTCTTTTATAATGACATACTGACTGTTAGCCTAAAAAAGCTTGCTCTGTATCTAATTCCTCTGCTCTGGATTAAAAATTACCTTTTTAAAAGACCTTCTAGCTTTTCTAAGATATGTGGTGTTTTTTATCTCTGCAGTTGAATGCTCTTGAGGTGTTGAAAATGAATTTTTCAGTTAACCAGATTTGGAAAATGGCTTACTGAAGGAATTTCAATGGTTCTCAACATAATTTTAACTGGTTGGGGTTTTTTTTTATTTTAAAATGCAGTTAAGCAGACCTAAAACCAGCTGTAGGTATATAAAATATTGATCTAAAGAACAGTAGACGTCTTTGCCTCCAGGTTTTGTTGGGGTTTTTTTTTTGTTTATTTGTTTGGTTTTGTTTGATTTTGTTTTATTTTGGGTTTTTGGTTTTTTTGTTTTTTGTTTTTTCTTTTTTTTTTCTTGATTACTGTGTGAAAAACACTGAGCTTAAAAAGGCCCTCATTAATCCTCAAAAGACTGAAAGCAATTACATCCCTGCAGGCTCCTCTGCCCTGACAGTACCACTGGGGATGTCATCTGACACAGCTCCAGAGCTGAATGCAGCACATGGCTCTTCAGGACAGACTCCTGCAAGATCTCCACTGCTTCCGTTGTGGCATTGTGGTCCTTCCCACTTTCCTAGGTCAGGAAGGGAAGTAGAGCATTTTCCTATTTTATTTAGACCTCTGTCTCAACATTGTGGATGGCAGAGGGGAGAGTCCTGTGTCTGTACCTCATTTGGTGCCATCTGCTTTGTCATGGTAAGACTCCTGCATCACCTGGTCAGAGGTATTCAGGACACTCCAGATGGAGCTTTCAAAAATGTACACTGCTGTTTGTACTTAGGCAGTAAAAAGTGACTTCATGTGGTTACAAAGTCTGTAGTGCAATAAGGTCCATTTCTGTCTTAATGAACAATGCAGTAACTATTTTTCAAGTCCTGTTCATTTGCAGTGTTTTACATGCTTACCTCACCATTGAAGAAGCAGAATATAGTTGCTACAAGTAAACCCTAAGAGAAAGAAAAAGAAAAGAGTTTAGAGATCAGAATATATAAATTTATTTTGGTGATGTTTGGGAATTTTGATGTGGTGGATACAAGACAAAAACATTAGTCCACTTCCTCTGCATCACAGACTCCTCATCTAACTCCCCCCTGCCCCCTTTCACAGTTACAGTATTACATTGATTTTTGCCTTTTCAACATGTTTTACCATTTTCTTCTACACTGACAGCATTTATAGATTATCAATTTTGGCTGTGAAGTTATTTTTGTACAAGAGGCTTAGAAAAGGAAAATTAACTGGTATATAAGGTAGATGCAGATATTTCCCTTACAGTGGACAATCACACTGCTGCTGACTGTTCTGAAGAGCTGTCTCTGAAGAGAGGAATTGTGTCCTACATGCTGCCACTCATTTGTCAGGGGCAGCTAACCAGTTAAAAGTATCATCCAAGGAGAATTCAGCTGCCCCAGGAAGGCTTTAAAGTGAATGGTATGCCAGGATTAAGTGAACCTGTACTTGGGGCACCATGATGGATGGAGAGGATGTGCAAAGAGGTATAAGTGGTCAGAAAAAAGAAAAAAGACCTACACACACAGGATCTGCCATATAGAGTCATGTAGTGACTGATCCACGTTTTAAAACATTTGCTCTTATTAAAACAGCATTACACAGCACCACTGGGAGCCAAATGCCTTCATTTAAAATTGCTTAATTACTTTACTTATTTATTGCTTATAAATTGAAAGTGTGGCATTTTGTGAAACTGTTAGGGAAAAGGCAATTCAGTAGCTTGTATTCCCAGGGATTGCTTTGAAGAGATTTGCAGCTGTATCTTTTTCATAAACCCCAGTTCAACAGATTACCAGTTAAATTGTAGCTAACACTGCAAAATGTCTTGGACTCTTAAGTGTGTATTTTGGTCCACAAATGTACAGTAAGAAACAAATGTTTAAAAAAATCCTTATGTATTAGGAATACACAGGCTTGTTTGAAAAGATGCTGACCACTGGAATTTTGGCAATTACTTTACTGCAATAAATTTTCTCTAATGTGCAATGTGTAATTTGACATGACTTCAAATAGGAACATAGAAAAGCATGTGAGAGGAGGAGGAAGGGTAGACATAGTGAGAAAAAGTTTCTTTTCATGGTTTGGAATAACAGTGAGTGTTCTCAGAAACTCAAATCCCAGTATACAATACGCAATGCCAAATAGTTGGTGCATAAGCTCTGGCCTGAGAAACACCACAAAGTCAACAAAGGCCTCATGCCTCTAAAGCAGGACTTTGTCAGATGTCAGATTCTAAAATAAAAAATTTATGCCAGGGGAGAAAACACCTCACTTCCTTGTATCCTATACTGTTTATTCTCCTGTGCTGCATGTGCTACATTAATTTGCAGAGTCTTGCAAAACATCTGCTGTTGAACTGCATGGTACATGGTTACAGAAGGGGTCTCACTATTTTTCCCAAGTGTGTTTTTATTAACTGCAGTCAGCAGCTATGGCAAATGAGACAGAACTGGATCTTCTCTGGGAGGAGAGATGCTTGATGGATGACCCTTGTGAGGCATGGCAAATACAAAAGCCAGGATGAGAGAAAGAAATGGAGAAAATTTTCTGACTTCCTTCTTCAGTGAGAGTGTATGGGGAGAAATTGAGAACTACAGTTCACCTAAAGGCAGAAACTTGAACCTCTACTATTGAAGTGAAGCCATTGTCCCTTTCAGTTCCCTTGTGGTATTTGAATTCCTCTGCTACATCCTGCAATTGCTCTACTTTCTTTTGTTGGAGGGTGTGGTTCCCTTAAATAATGTTTATCCAGACAACATCTGACAGAAAAGCTAAAGAGGAAGCTGTGGTGATGCCTCATATCCCTTCAGTTGCTTTTCTGGTCTGGAATAAGCAAAGACCATATCTGGCTCCTTGTTAGGAAAAAGTTCTTTACCATGAAAGCAGTGGAAAAATGGGACAGGTTTCCCAGGCAGGCAGTTGAGGCCTCATCCCTGGTGATATTCAAGGGGAGGCTTGGCAAGGCTTTCAGCAACCTGATGTATTTCAGGAATGTCCCTGCTTGCTGCAGAGGGACTGAACTAGATGACCCTTAGAGGTCACTTCTAGCCCAAATTATTCCATGATTCTGTGATTCTGTTATCTTGAGACCATGGATGTTGTACATCTTCTGGATGAAGAAATTATTTTCTTGAGTCTCATTGCTCTTCTCCCACCAGCAATGCCTCTCTGCATTCCACCATCTAGAGTTCTATTGATACTATTTCTATTTCTATTTCTTCCATTTTATACACAAAGTTTTGCCTATAGTTCAGAGTACTATTGTTATCTTCAGATACAAAAAAATCTGCAGATTTTAAACCTTAAGAAAGACTGAATCTTTCACGTGCTTTCAGCATCTTCCAACAGGCTTTTGGAAGTCAGAAAACCTGCAGCTCACTGGTTGTTCTGGAGTGCAAACGTTTGCATTTATGAGCCATATAATAAATTTCTGTGTGTTCAGCAATACACCTACAGCATCCCACGCAGTGCATAAGTTATGCCACTCAAGGGCTGAAATATCTCTTTTTTTTTTTTTTTTTTTTTGGCTGTTGCAGTCTTCATTTCAGTCCAGTCTGGAGACCGAAGAGATGACATTGGTGATGGTGAGGGCAGATACCAATCTCTTACAGGATCCATGGGAGGCTGGGCTGGAAAACTACATACATTCATATTTGCAGCACAAAATCCAGTCTTCTTTTTTTTTTGGTCATTTACCCATCCACTCTACAGATCATCAAGGTAGCATCTAATCAATGTCATGAAACAGACACAAGCTAATACAGGGGAGGTGGATGTACACTGCTTGTGAGTTGCTCATGGTTGCTCATAATTTAAAAAAACCCAAACACTTGTACTTAAAACAGTGAGCATTGATGAGAGTACTGCAAAAAGATCAGGGTTGTTCGAAACCAGACTGGCTTCTGCTATTTTTAAGTGACTCCAACAGAGGAAACCTAAGCTTGTAACACCTTGACATGTTGTTTTTCAACTGGAAAATCATTCTCTGAGACCATTACACAGTTTATTGTGGGAACAAATTCTCTCTCATTCATCATCGTTAGTCCTCTGATATTTACAATAGAATGCAGCATTTGTTTGCACCATTTCTGTGTACATGAAGGATGTAGCTGATATATCAAACCACTGTGTTCACTTAAAGCAGTGATGTGCCACTGAAAAACCATCTCTCTGTTCTAGAAAAGGCATTAAAAATTAAACATTTAACCAGTGCAGAAATGGAGACTCTATTATCTTTTCCAGCAAAAAAAATATAATTGAACCCATGATGCCTACTTCTATATGACTGACATGACACAGGATGCAGAAATGGAGAGGCAGACTGCTCTGAAACTCATGAGAGTGCAACAGCTAGCAGGGAAATATAGCTGTTACATAAGAAAATACAGCACCTGCTAATTGCATAATCAGTCCTAGAAGAAAATGAGCACATGCATGGGCAGGCCTCACCCTGTGCCCAAGATAGTGTCTCCAGAATCACCCCTGCTGCTGAAACAGCACAAAATGTGTTGGCAGAGGGCAACTAGGGGTCAACAAGTCAACAAGCCATGGAGAGACTCCTATTCCTGAGACAGGAGGAACCCACTGGAGATGAAACTTGGCTTACTTCAACCCCTTCCTCATCTAATCCCATCAATTGATACAAAAGTTTCATGAGACTTTGTTTGGGTTTTTTTTTTGTTTTTTTGTTGTTTTTTTTTTTTATTATCTTTTTGTAGCTGTCAAAACTGCATGGGATTTGGAAGTTGTTTTCAGAGTAAAATTATTATTGTAACATTCTATTTTATCCTTACTTCCTAAAACTGTAAGTAACCTGTCCCCAGAAAGTGTATTTTGAGATACTCCATTATAGCCCTTAAGACTGGAGGAGTGACAACACAGGTAGCAGTAGAAGAAGTAGACTTTCATTTCTTTTAAGCAGAACTGTAATATAAGATGGCATACAGTACAAAAATAGATCTATACCTTTGGTTAGCCTATGCACGCAGTAGCACGCACAGCCACAGTTTTGAAGGGACAAGGGCAATAAGCAGAAAATATAATCTAAGATGACAGGATGCATAGATCTTGGTAGCATTATTTATTACTTCATTTAAGGAACAAAGCACCACTGATATTTTTTAAGCTGTTTTCCTACATTACATTAAAGTAATTTATGCACTTAGCTTCTGTATGAAAGGAAACAAGAAGTGGGTCACTGTACTCACCCCTGTTGACTGTTACTCACAAATGCATTGGAAGTCTGCCTTTCCTAGTCAATTAGAGGACTGGATATATTACAGTCAGTAAACCAGACAAGCAAGCATTTAAAATCACTTAAAAACCAGACTTACTGAATGATGCCATATATTCAAGGCATTTATGAAATAAAAATTTCAGTCTATATTTTAATTTAATATGCCTAAAAAAAATACTGTGCTTCCCAGTAAAGCCTCATCATCTCAGTCTCTTATTCTGTGCAATGGCATTCCCTCTGTACAAAAGTTTGCATACACAGCTAGTTTTAATATTAACCTCACAGTATCAGTTTCAGAAAATTTGAGCACTTCAACAGAATGCTTTGAAGATAAGAACCCCCTGTAGTTTCACTTTTTCGTCCTTAGTTTAGAAATAGTGCCAGCTGAGAATTTTTGCTACATTTTTTATTGTTTCTTCTATCTTGGCATTGTTCTTAATGCAGTGGTGCTACTTTTGCAAAGACAGGTTATCCAACAAAATGAAAGTGGTTGGAAAAGAAATGGAAAACCACAGTCATGCTCAGTTTCAGGGTAAAACACCTGGCAACAATGTATTAGGCTAAATTAAAAATTAAAGTTGCTACGATATAACATACCTGGTAATGCATTAATATATGCATGATGTAATCGTATATTTCTCCAGCAAGTCGGTTTTCTGGTCTCCAGGGAATAATAACAAACTGGATTCCTAGTAAGGGCACCAGGATTAAAGTGGCTCTGACAGCTTTCATGTACATGTTGGACTCAGCACGGTGGGTATCTCTTAGCTTTGTCACCAAAACTCGAACGATGTTAAGCAGAAAGAAAAAATTGACCTGCAAAAGCAAAGCCATTTGAGGTGAAAGCATTCAAGTTAAATAGGTGTTCAAAATAAAAATACAGACCACATAAATGGCAGAAACATGTAACTTCCTAGCTTTATCCTAGCTTATAATGAGCAACTGCTTGGGAATCAGGCCTTGGAAAGTACTTAGAATGTCTTCATATAAGAAATGTTAAGCTGCTGGACACGCTTCCTTGAGGAAGCCTGCATGTTTCAAGCAGGCAGGGATCAATTCCAGGGAGCAGTGGATGTTTTGACACTGATGTGGGCAAATTTAGGACGTCAAGGGAATAATTAATCTCATCTTCATGCCTGAAGTTTAAATATGGATGAATTGACCCCTAGAAGTAACCACGTATCTCTTCTGAATCTGAAGATCACCTAGGTGTCTTGTTTCAAAAGATGTCTGCAGCTAGGTGAGATAAAACCTAGGACCTATGGGGGCACATGATTTCTCTGATTAAGATGGTCCATTTTACATAGGCCAATGCTTCAGGCTTGTGTATGAGCAGGGAGGAAAAACTGCTTCTGAGAAATACCCAGGGTACTCCTTGACTCCACCAGACTGCATGGACCCCATGGTGCACTACCCACTGCTAAAAATGAACATGTCCTGGCTCAGGGCAGAATACCAAACATTTGAGAGTTTTGCTCTTGGCACTTATGTTCAGCTATGCCTCAACATACTGATACTGCTCTATTACTCCTAGAGCTTGAGTAGCTCAGCATCTCAATCATTTCTGGAAATCTGATTGTAGCTATGTGGGACTGTCATACGGACACGTGCTCTTGATCCTCCTTCCCAGAGAGCTCCTGGTGGGGTGTGCTGAGAACTGACAAAGGAAAAGGAAGGGCAGATCCAGACTGATAAGTCCAGAGGGTACCCTAAGGACATCCAAGGTATCACAGGCCTTCTTTCTTTTCCAGTGTACCCAGATCACTCCTTCTCACTCAGTTACAATGATATCAGGCACTATGCTTCTGAACATCATTGGCTTTTTTTCAGATGACTTTTTTAAAATCAGTATGTAAGCTGCATAACTTACATGAATATTTAAATAGCCCAAATTCCATAGATATAAAAGAAATTTCAGTTGAATCTTTCAGAATTATAAAACATGATTCAGTAAGCTTTAGTAAAGCATTTCATCACTTCTTAACTACTTGAAGACCTTTCAACTGTTTTGCATTTGTGCTCTACTGGAAAAAAGGAATAAAAAATTACTTCTGAGATCCCGTTCAGCATTTAATCTAAACCTTGACCTCCACCCTCCTCTGACTTCACTCACTTAATCTTCACTTCTAGAATTTCTGGAAGTAACTGTAAAAACTAGAAAAAAAAAAAAAAGACTTTACAAAGGTAAAAATCTTCAGCTCTTCTGAGTCAGACTGTCTCTGTAAGATTTTTGTAGCAAATAATGCAGGAAATTGTACAGACTCTGACACCTTGACAAGAAAAAGAAGACTGAAAACGGGATTAGCACAGGCCAGAAATCATAGTGCCTGCTTTTGAAAACAGTTACAGATTGCTTCTTTCCAAAACAAGGGTCCCTTCTTTTTCCTTTGTGGCCATGATGTACAGACTCAGAGCATGGTGATAAAAATAAAGGTTGAAAGGCCTCTCCTAGAAGATAGTTGGCATTACAACAGCAGAAGCACTCAAGGGTGAACCTGTAAACTCACAATGGATATGGATTCTATAGGAAAGCAAACTACCTCTGTGGCAGGGACGAATGGGATTTTTCACATTGCTTATGTGCAAGAATGCTTCTCAAGAAGGGACAAAAAGATTTTAAGGTTTTTCAGCTATCAGACAACGTGTTTCTTCTTTCAAAAGTGTCCCCAGTATGCATTGCCCTACTGTTTGATCTTCATGTAACTGCTGCAGGTACATCTGTGCAGATCTTTACAAGCAAGAAAGAAGCAGCACAAAAGCTGAAAGTGCATCTTGGGTGACACATTTAGATGAGCCTGGTGCTTGGTCTGAATAAAACCCTTTCTGCACCTTTCAGGAAGGTCAGCATTTACCATGCTGAATGGCACCACTGGCATATAACATGGTATATGTAGACACATTTCTGAGCTGCACTCTGAATGTTGTTCTTTTACACCAACAGCCCAGACCAGTCCCTTCCCTGGGCTAGGGTAGCTCCCTATCTTTGGGCCATATCAGTTCTGTAACCAGTAAAACCTGTGCTGAAGGACCAGCTTACACCAGCTAAGGCATAGCTAAATGCCACATCAGTGCCATGCAAATGCAGCAATTCAATCACAAATAAGTTATACTGGCAGGGAGTGGCCACTCTGATTTTCACTTGCAGTTAGTGACCCTGTGTGCCCCAAAATCTGATTCTTTACTGGGATATCCCTTTACAGGCCTTGCTTTTGAAAAGTAGAGAGAACCTGAAGAGAAAATCTCTAGCTACTGCTGAGTTTTGACCAAAACACTTTTAAAGTACAGAAACTTCTATTCTGTACAGGTTAGCATCATTTCTAAAAAAAATATTAAACTGTTGAGAGCAAATAAAATTCTTACCAATAAAGCTGCCATTACAGGTCCATGAACAATATAAAGCAAGTGCGTGTCAACACTCATCCAGCAGCTGGAGGAGAAACACACCATTATATTTATTATTACCTCGCATAAGATGTAATACAATTAAATAATGATAAGTTCAAAAAGCAGCCATGCTACTCACTTGTCATTGAAGTATTTGGCTCTTGCAACAGCATGAATAGATGCTGGCACTAAAGGGAACCCTGAAATGATTAAATTGATATCTCAGTCTTGGTATTTTTTTTAGCTTCAGTTTCATCTGTCACACATACTAATAATGTCTTGTGCCCATAAAACACATGTATGTGAAATCACAGCTTTCAGGAAAGAACTGCAATCCCATTTCACTCAGGGGGCCTTGCATTACCTCCCTTGTGAGATGCAACAGGCAATGAGGCTCAAGGCAGGCCCGCAGGAGCAGCAAAGTCCACAGGCCGTGCTCTCCAGGGTCACCACATGGCTCCTGCCAGGTCCGCTCTGCTGCTGTGACCTGTGCAGGGAAGGGGCTGAGCAGGCAGCATGAGAAGGAGGCAGGGATCACTCAGTTCTCAGGGGAGTATTCCCTTGGAAAAGCAGGGACACTGGTTAAAGCCATGGAAATCACTGGAGCAGGAAAGAAGCACAGTAATGCTCCTGCCAGACTATGGAGCAATAAACAGCAGAGTGAGGAGTTGCTCTTTGGGAGCCTAAAGTGAGAGAAAATATTTGAAGCCATTTCATTTAGGGTGATGATGTATGGGATTGCAACAAAAAAACCTTGGAACAGAAAGAAAGGAGCTTCCAATGCCAGGATGAGTTTATGGGATCGGCAGCTTGAGAAAATCCTCCTTTTGACTTGGAAATTGATGAAGTCTGGGCAAGTCTTGTTAAAAAAAAACGACCAAAATGCCATTTTTAAGGGGCCTGTCCTATTTCGAGATGCCCAGGATAACACCTCCTGCTGCCTCCCCCTGCCCTTCTGCCTCCCCCTGCCTTTCTGCCTCCCCCTACCCTTCTGCCTCCCCCTACCCTGCTGCCCCCAGGCACTGCTGCATCCCCCTGCCCTGCTGCCTCTCCCTGCCCCACTGCCTCCCCTGACCTGCTGTCCCCAGGCACTGCTGTCTCACCCTGCCCTGCTGCCTCCCCCTGCCCTGCTGCCCCACCTGCCTCACCCTGCCCTGCTGTCTCTCCCTGTCCTGCTGCCTCCCCCTGCCCCGCTGCCTCCCCCTGCCTTGCTGCCTCCCCCCGGGCCCTGATGCCTCTCCCTGACCTGCTGCCTCCCCCTGACCTGCTGCCTCACCTGCCCTGCTGCCTCTCCCTGCCCCGCTGCCTACCCCTGCCCCGCTGCCTCACCTGCCCTGCTGCCTCTCCCTGCCCCGCTGTCTTTCCCTGCCCTGCTGCCTCACCCCGCCCCGCTGCCTACCCCTGACCCCCCGCTGCCTGCCCTGCTGACCCCGGGGCCCGGGCGCTGTGGTTGTGGCGGTGACCCGGGGGGAGCGGTCATGTGACCCCAATGGACCAATCACAGCACTGTGGGTGCGAAACGGCCCCCCCCGGGTCTCGCTGCCGCGGGTGGGCTCCGCTCTCTTGTCACAGCCCCCTCTGCTCCTGGCCGCTCCAAGGCTCATGGGGACGGCCACCGAGAGCCTGGACTCAGGCACCCGTTGGTCCCGTATTCGCATATTTGTGTGTGGTTCACCATCATCATCATCATTATTACTACTTCATTAAGCCTATTCTAGTTTTTTCACCAACCCACATTATGCCAAGGGACCTTTTACTTCTGCTAAATGCATTAGCCTAGAATGTTTGTCTCAACAAACTGACAAGCAGATCTGAAGAATGTGATGGAAAGTTTTCATTAGAGGGTAAGAAGCTCATGACTGCAGCTCAAAGTTCCAGGTGCAGGTTGGCTGGAAGTTGCTCTTCCCTTGGAAAGGGCCAAAAGGGAGGCGCGGAGTCAATGAGGAGTGGAGCATCAAGGTCTGTTGTGTTTTGGTGCCACAACACCCATCACTCCAGGGATGATCCCACCTACACGTGGTGAGCATCCAGCAATAAAGAAGAAGTCTCACCCCAGCCATCTCAGGAAAAGGTCAGACAGACATGCCAGGTCTATTATGGCACAAACTGGAAATTATGCTTAATGGTATTTCCAGTTGTATTTGGAAGGCAATGTTTCAGCAGCGTCCAAATAAACAATTCCTTTTTCACTTTTCTGTGGACGGAGCTGCCTGGAGCAGTGAGAGTGGACTGTAGCAGGATGCACATATTTGATACTGTTTTCTTGCTCTGCAGAAGGGTAATTTCCTGGCCCAGTGAAACAATAACAAATGAAAAACCACATTGGCAACAGCAGTTCCCAGAGTAGGGGTCATATAAAGGCAACAGCCTGGAAATATATCTGTCCACGTCAGATTCCATTCAATTATCTTAAACCTTTTACAGAAGTATTTTGTATTTGGTCAGATTTTTATTTTTCCTTTAAAGCTATTTTACATCATTAGCGGTTTTTCCAAATAAAATAATCTGCATCTTCTTGCATAGGGATTAGTTATAACAATGAATAATGACTATATTCATCTTGTGTTATACATTTACCTTGATCTTTTGAACTATAATTTGAGAACACAACCTGCTCTGGCTGCTTTGCATTGCCCTTTGGAAAAATGTCTCTCTGTCCACTGATTAACACAGCTGGATGTTTAAAGTTTAGGCTGTGTGACTACTGCTTCTGGAACCAGTGGAATTATGCTGATTTATTCAGACTTATTTGGGGGTAGATGGGTGGGGTGTCTGGTTGCCAGACAATCCTAATTATATCATTTTCTTATTAATAATTTCTCCCATGTTAATGATAACTTTTTTTTGGAATATTCATCTGGTTTCATTAAAAAAGCTGCGGACTTCATAATTAAAGAGCTGTATGCACTTTTATTAACCCTTTCCTTCTCAAGATATCATCACCCTGTTACAACCATTCTATTAATTTTTGGACAGTGCTGCAGACACTGATGAGGATCTCATCAGATAACTTTACTGAATTACCCACCACGATGCTAGTGCTCTTCTTGGCAGTATCATAGCCCTCATAAGCTTTCACTGCAGGCAAACTGTCCCAGTTGCATTACATTGCACTGCCTAAATTGAATGTCCCCTGAAAAAAAAATGTTTATGACCATTTTCCTCCCTCAGAATTGGATATGGGATGACAGTATTTTGGGAAGACTTATGCTGCAAGACATGAAAATGGCAAGGAAATATTTTAAATTACTCTTCACATAAGGCTACCATTTCAAAGGCAAAGCCCTATCAGTATCTACATATCCAGATATTCTGAATTATGAAAACTTTGTGATAGCACAGTTGCTTGCTCCAAGAGGGCTCAGCTATTTGGTTACACAGAGAGTCCAGAAACCTTCATGTTAGGGCTCTGCAGGAAGGTTAAAGGTTATCTTCATTTAAGAGAGCTGATCTTCTACATAGTTTCTATTCCAAGACCATGAAAAGTCTCTGGCTTCTCAGGAAAGCTCTGAGAAGATGCCATTCTTAAAAGAAAAATGAGTACAGGAAGGGATTCTCATTAAAAAAAAAAAAAAAAAAAAAAAAAAAAAAAAAAGAAAAAAGAGTTTTTACATGTCTGGAAGCCATTACCTGGCACCACAACCTGTATAAACTAGAAAATCAAGCTAGTTTTCTAGGCATCTAATGATCTAATGTAGGTATCCAATGAGCACTAACTCTTGTACTATAATAGGAAATAAGTTATCAGGCTCTTAAATGAAAATCCAAATAGGGGAAGAACAACTTTCCACTTGGAAGTAGCTGCCTATTTAGGACCTCATAATGGATGCCTAGCTAGTGGTTGAAGTTGATGTTTGAAAATTCTTCAGAACATTAAGAATTAGGTCATTTTTCTCCAATCTAATTAATTCCTAATTTTTCTCTGTAAGTAGTAGGGCTATTTTTTATTTACCTGCTGAAAACAAAATAATGTTGAACAAGTATAACATCTCCAAAGAGCACCTACTCCTAATATAGAGTAAATTCTATCTGCCTCAGACTGAGATTCCAAGAGATGAATGCAAGTGTCTAAGTGCAGACAAAAGTCCATCATTTACTGTACCAGTGACTTCAAGATACTGGGAGTGGCTCACCAGAAACTGGAATGAAGGCAAATTCATGGTTCCCAAACTGGGAAAAAGGTCTTGATAATGACTTTCTGATGACACTGATGTGGATAGGATTTAAAATTGTGATTTAAATGTGAAAGACTGTGCTGCACTGTGATGTATTGGTTGTGTTACCTCAGCCCTGAGAGCAGAGCAGTTATCTACTCTTGTGTAGGTAGAAATTGTATCTTCTCCTTTAAAACAATATCTGCCAAAGTATGTCTGATACTGGATTCAGTTCCAGACAAATTCTGATTTTTCTTTCTGTGTGCTGTGTTTTATCAGCTTGAGAGACACAAATACTGATATTCCTTCTTTTCATTCAATTCCAGAGTAAATGCACTTTTACAGGTACTGTCATGGATTAAAATTTTGCATATGAAGTGACAAAAATAAACAAGTTTCGTTCACGAGAGATGTACTTGGAGAGAAATCTATTTCTCTCCCAAAGCTTTGTTTAACAAAACTTAAGCATTGCTTTCAGCAAATCCCAAGATGCAACAAACAATAGATAGTAACTCCTGCTGTTTTTTTTAAGTCTCTAGCCCATTAATATAAACACACTCAAACCACAAACAATATTAAGCTATGATCTAGTGGTATAATTGCAACAATTCAGGTGTCTAAGAGCTATAATGATTCAAATATCTGAAAGAATTTGACAACTTGCTACAAATTATGACATACATACCCCATCCCAAGAGGTAATACCAGTGCAAACGCTGCTCCTCAGCAAACACTGCGACCACAATCAGTGTATGAAGATAAATGCCTTCACAGAGCATCCAGAAGTAGTTGCAGCCCAGCATGTACTGGTGAAAGAATTGCAGCACTTTACAGCTTACCTGTTAAGCAAATGAGATAATGTCACACATTTTCCCATCATTTTTCATTTAAGCAGGAAAAGACAAATGTTACTTTTACGCTATAGGAAAGCAAAGTGGATCAAAAATCCCCAGCTCTTCCTGGGTTTGTTCAGTACCTATCAGTGACAGGGATTTTAAACTTTTATAAATGAGATGAACAGAACAAACTGCCCTCACAAAATAGAAAAAAATATATGGTAACCACACTCCAGAGTGTACCGTGTAACAAAAAATCCCCTTCAAAATCTGGTGCTCTTTAGATCTGAAATAAGCAACTTGCTTTAGATGTACAAGAAAGGCTATGAAGACTACAGTAACTTAGAGCTCCATTTTAAGTCATTTTTCTTGCTTTTGATCGAACTTTTCAAAGATCTGATCAGCTTTTCCTTCTAGCCCAGAGGCCTTCATCTTTAAACTGCACCCAGCTCTAAACTCACTCCTTTGGGAAGGGCATGTGCTGTTGGCAGTGGGGTTTTTTTTTTGGTAGGGTACTGAGGCTTTACCTTTAAGCTTCACTTAAAGACAGCTTTACGTAATGCTGAACAGAGACAGTGAAGTTTAACTTCTGCTGTAGTTTTCCAAGCTTAGTACCCGGGGTGAAAGTGTTGTCTGTAGGATTTACTTAGGATTACTAAGTAATTACTAAGTAATCCTAATTAAATTAGGATTTACTCTTTAAGGATATTTTGGCAGTTCAGCAGGTGTAGGACTGCATATTCTGCATCCATCTGGGGGACTTATCCTGCCCCTCTGGGCCAGAAAAACTTGCCATGCAGTGCACCACTTTCTGCCAAATTCCCAAAGTAATTGCCTGAACATGTGCATTTAGTTTTGTTTCAATACTTACTATGCAGCTTGCTGCTCATGGAAATATAGGTTTATTGATATCTTAGGACAGGGGATTCAGACAGGACTACCTTGAAGATAGTGAGTTCTGCAACACAATCCATTGTATGTCCTCAAACCCATCATTTTAACTTGATGCTTTCACCATTTCCTATTGCCAAACTAAAATGGAGTTGACTAGGGAGTATCCTTGCCTCTCTTTCCCACCTCTTTGCACTGCTCACTGGGACTCTGAGCAGAAACTGAGTGAACACACCTTCTATTTGAACTAACTTTTTGCTGGAATGTTTATCATAGAATCATAGAATTGGCTGGGTTGGAAGGGACCTCAGAGATCATCAAGTCCAACCCTTGATCCACTACCACTGCAGTTACCAGACCATGGCACTGAGTGCCACATCCAGTCTCTTTTTAAATATCTCCAGGGACGGAGAGTCCACTACTTCACTGGGCAGCCCATTCCAATGTCTGATCATCCTCTCTGTAAAGAAATTCTTTCTAATATCTAACCTAAACTTCCCCTGGCACAACTTAAGACCATGCCCTCTTGTCTTGTTGAAAGTCATCTGGGAAAAGAGACCAACCCCCACTTGGCTACAACCTCCTTTATCTGTAGCTCAAGCAAAAAGACACACAGAAAACACTCTGTCAGAGAATTAAATACATAGATATCATTTACTTCATTTCCTCAACATTTCTTTCTTTCCTGTACCCTCCATGTGAACTACTGCTTGTGGCTTTAAAAATCAAATCATACACCTATGTTTTAGAGTAATGGCCATGCAGACAGCTCATGACTCTTGAGGAATCTAGGAACTATCTGTGCAGTAAGTTAAAAGAGTAAGTACAGTTGGCAAACTATGAGGGGTGGGTATGATTACTATTTTGATACATATCGCATTAATGTGAGAATGAATCTGAAACATCATAAAGACCTTAAGCCAAGCAATATATTGAGATTAATTACGTTAAATTTGTGTTAATCAAACCACAGCAAATATCAGTTTGTACTCTGGATGAATTGGCAAACGCAGCATGTTTTGCCTGTGGTTAAGAAATGTGATGGATGTATTTTACTACAATAAAAGCAGTGGTTTTCTTACATCAGAGAACATACACAAAAGAAACTGTTACTGATGAGAACTGGATTCACGCTTGGTGCAAATAAACCACAGCAAATATAACCAACAACAGCTGGGAAAACTGTAGAAGTAGTATGTTTTATGAAAAAACTGGAAGGTGATACAGAAGCAAATCTTCTGTCGCTTCCAGGATAAGTAAATGATTGTCAACTTTGAGATAAAAAAAATTATGTAAGGATTTTGTCTTCTGCTGAAGTCCAGTGTGTCTTGTTGCAAATCCTTTGAGGCAGAAGCTCTGTCCTTCACAGAATCACAGAATTACCATGGCTGGACATGGTTGGACCATGTCCAACTGTCAACATACCTTCTCCCAAATAAAATATATAAAATAAAATAAATAAATAAAAAAATTAAAATATCTCTATCACCATGCTCACTAGAGCATGTCCTGAAGTGCCTCACATCTTCATGGTTTTCAAATACCTCCAGGTGACTCTACCACCTCCCTGGCCAACCCATTCCAGCACCTAACTACTATCTCAGTAAGGAATTTTTTCCTCATATCTAGTCTAAACCTCCTCTGGTGCAACTTCAGGCCATTTCCTCTGGTCCTATCATTATTCACTTGAGAGAAGAGGCCAGACTCACCTCCCTACAACCTCCTTTCAGGAGCAACTTATAGAGAGCAACACGTGTCTTGTGCAATAGGTAGCGCACTCAAATCCAGAATTCAAAGACTAATCAGAGCACGTTTTCATTACAAAAGAGAGTAAAATGTCACGAGCTGTCCACCTGTGGGTGTGCAGGTGACCGAAGTGAGGGAGTTTTAATTCATGAGCAGGGCAGGTTGAAAGGAAATAGCTCATCCTTCCAAGTGCAGCCCCGTAACCACTGCCCAGGCTAGTGGCTGTGTAGCAAGGGAAATGGTGCTGCAGTTACCAGGAGAGCCTCCAAGGGTAGGTAAGCCCCTAAAAAAGAAGCTCCTTTGAAGCTCTGGGAGGATGGCCAAGAATGAGGCCTTTTTTTTGGCAGAATACAGCCTGGCAAGAGACCCGATCATCAAGCAAGGAGGCTGCTTTTTGCTACCAGTTATCACTGCACTGATAAACACAAAAGCTGAGGAAAGGTCTTTACAGATGTGCAAAAGAAAACCCAAGAAAAAAAATTAAAATCTCTACTATTGTTCATTTTCCTGCCTCATGAAAGCAACCTGAAATGGCTGTAAATTCTGGCAAACTGCTCATGGACAAAAGAAGTCAATAGGAATACAATCAGTTATATTCTTTCCTCTTGCAAATCTTGCTAAGAGTCATGTAACTCTTGTGAACAGATCAGCTGCAGTATGTAATAAAAGCATTTCAAATGGATGCTGGAACTATTTCACAGAGAAGACATAGTGTAATTCATTCTTCTTTTACAAGAAGGAGCTAGAGCTGATGTCTGTGATATTTTGCAGGATACATTTGGATATTATAAATGCTCGTAATGTTCCAGTCCTGTCAAAGGAGTCCTGAAGGTCCATCTGCCTACGCAGGACCCTGCAATTGTGCAATAACGTAATTGTCATGCCCCCCTGCTTGGCTAATCCAACAGTCCCTCACCACATGTACTTCTTATTTTTATATTAAGGCTCTCCTTGGTTACCAGTTAATAGCTTATGGACAGAAAACATTAATTACCATCAATACCCATTAGGGCAAATCAAACCTAAACACTCAGACTACTTAAAATCCAGATTTCTATCTTGAGCAATGTTAATAAAATGTCACGTGAAACTAACTGCTAATTGGTTTTGAGCAGGTAATTTTTCCTAGTCATAGAGTCAGAATAAGAGGACTAATCTGTAGGAAAGGGAAGTTGTACAGATTCCTGGGTGTCCTTGTTCCTGCAGTGCTTTTCTGGGTGAGGGGACTTAGGGTGGCAAATGAGGGATCTGTGTTTCACACCATTCCCTGCCAACTCAAAGATCCTACCCTATGGAAACCATGGGAAGGGAGAGCCTGTTGGTGTGCATGATGCATTTGACCTCCCTGAGGATCAGTTGGTGAGGTGCTTCCTCACCTTTGTGAATCTCCCCATCACACAGCATCAGAGGGCTGTCCTCGGGGAGAGTTTGAACTGTTTGCCACAGAGACCAAACATGATTTATTCAAATTCAATTTGAAGGCAATAAAATATATTCTCAGACATGCTTAACATTTTAAAGTTGAAGTTTTATTACTGGTCTTGCCTTACATCTTTGTTTGTTTGTTTTCTGGTTATTAGAACACTATTCTATGGCAATATTCTTAAATTCCAAGTATCTGTATGTTGCACAAATAAGCAATAAAAGGACCTTTCAGAGGAAGGCAGTGCTAAGTATTGTAGCTGTAAATCACTGGCTATCAGGATTCCATACCATAACATACTATTATACAATATATCTCCTATGAATCATCCATTAAATAGTGTTCCAGTCAGAAAACTGGCACACAAGAGCTCAAGCTAAGATTAATGTTTTAATATACTTTAAAACCATTTACAGAGCAAAATGTACACAGTTGCTCAGAGGAATCCTAGGTTTTGTGTTACAAGAAAGCAAACTACGAAATTAAACAACGGGGGATACTTTTAAAACAGCATCTGAGTCCATGCCTATGCTATAAGGAAGAAGCCAGACCAAAATCAGGCATTTTGGATGGGAATTATATATGGCTACATCTGCACATCCTTGAGTCCTGGCTGCTGTAGCAATTGCTCTCCTAGGGCCGCAGCTTTGCACTCCAAAGGGCTCCATGGAGTTCCAACGGCTCATGCAGCACTGCCAGTGTCCAGTGGCCACCAGCTCCTTGGAAAACACAAATAGAAGCTGGGCAGAGAATGGATTGAGAACCGTCCAGAGGAAAAGGTCTTGGGGGTGTTGGTTGATAAAGAAGCTCAACATGAGCCAGCAATGTGTGCTTGAATCCCAGGAAAATCACTGTATCCTGGGCTGCATCAAAAAAAGTGTGGCCAGCAGGTCAAGGCAGGTGATTCCTCACCTCTACTCTGCTCTCATAAGACCCCACCTGGAGTTTTGTGTCCAGTTTGGAGCCCCCCAGCACAGGAGGGACATGGAGTGGTTGGAGTGAATCCAGAGAAGGGTCTGGAAGACCAGAAGGCTGGAACACCTTTGCTATGAAGATGGACTCAGAGAGTTGGGCTTGTTCATCCTGGAGAAGAGAAGGCTCTGGGGAGACATTACAGGTCCTGAAGACCTTACAGACCTTCCAGTACCTGAAGGGAGCCTACGGGAAGGATGAGGAAAGACTTTTGACAAGTGTATGTGGTGACAAAACAAGGGGGACTGGTTTTAAGCTGGAAGATATAAGGAAGAAATTCATTACTATGAGGGTGGTGAGACAACAGAACAGGTTGCCCGGGGAAGTTGTGGCTGCCCCTTACCTGGAAGTGTTCAAAGCCAGGTTGGATGGGGCTGTGAGCAACCTGGTCTGGTGGGAGGTGTCCCTGCCCATGGTGGAGGTGTTGGAGGATCTTTAAGGTCCCTTCCAAATCAAACCATTTTATGTTTCTATGATTCTATGTGTCATGCAGGGTGTGAAACAGAAAAATGTGGCCTTGTCGGTCCTGATGTGCTTGTTTTCTGAGCTGAGGTCGTCTCAGGGTTGTGGCTTTTCAGGAGGAAGTTTTGCAGCCTGAGTCTGACTGATTGAGGAGGGCAGAGAGGTCATTAGAGAGGGGCACTGAGGAGGAGAAAACGGGCAGTCAGGATAGCCTAAAAGAATATTTCAGGAATTACTTGTCCTGTTGTTCATTTGGACTGGAACAGAGTGCTCATGTCATCTGCTGCCATCTTCTACCATTGGTGAGAGGTAATGCCCAATGCAAAGGGGTAACACCTTTGGCAGTCCAGGAATTTTTCCTTCACTGTCACAACTGAGAAGGAGTGTAGAAACCTGAAAAGAATATTTGTCTCAAAACAGCCACCCTGACAAAATGGACATCGTGCTCGGGTGGAGGCCTCATTGGATAAGCCATCTGGACTCTCCTTGAGACCCTCATTTGGGGAACCACCCTGATAGACAGGGCCCTATTCTCACAGGAGCAGCCCCTCCTTCAGTGGCCATCCTGATAAGCTGAACACTGTCCTTGCAAGGGGAGCTCTGTCTGATGGCCTCCCTGACAGGCAGGACACTGTCCTTGTTTGATAAGGGACAGGGGCAGGAGAGCTGCACGCTGCGGAGGCAGTGACATCTTGTGTGTGCCCCGGGTAAAGCCACTGGGGAGGGCACGTGCAGAAATAAGGGTTATTGCTGTGTCATCCCATGTGGAGGGGGCTCAAGTGAACACCAGGCTGTGCAAGATATGCCAAAGCCCCCCCTGAAACAGTGGGGTCAGGAGGCATAAAAGAGGCACAAGTAAAACGTTGAATGTGTGTCCGTCATCCAAGGACCACAACTTCCTACCAAGATCATCACTAGATCTAAGGGTAGTAATATCCTTCCTCTCTCTTCTTTCTCTCTCTCTCTCTCTGTGTCTCTGTTTCCAACCTTATCTCATCATAGTAATAGTTTCTAGCTTTGTTAAATTTTACTACCTGTTGCTTTGTTAAGTTTTGTTAGTTGTAACCTGTTGTTTTGTCAGTTTCCTTAAGTTTTGCTAAATTATAATCCATTGCTTTGAAAGTACCATTTTTCTGAGTTCTGCTGTTTGTAATCCATTGCTTTGTAAGTACCATCATTTCGAATTCTGCTTGTTGTAATCTGACACGCTTTATAATCTTTCTCACTTTTAAGTAAAGTTGTGGTTTTTATACAAACCTCCTGGGTAATATTCTTACTCCTAGAGTATTGCACAGAGAATTCCCTAACTTAATCTTGACAAATGGGTTGTTAAAAGAGATTAAAATGAGGAGGAGGATTGGGTCCAGCAGCACCCAGGCTCCTCTCTGAAGGAGTTCAGAAAGCAAGGGGGTCTCGTCTGAATCTCCCTGGGTCAATCCCCACTCTGGGGAACTCTACCTTTTCCCAAATCTGTGGGACATAACTCTATACCCACTCTGTGGGATGTGATACTTGGTTTGGCCCCTACATCTGAGGAGCCGTGCTCACTTTGTGAGATGTGACAGTGCTGCACCCACCCTGTGGGTCATGACGAGGAGTTACTGGACAGGAAGATGTGACGAGCAAAGGTTACTCAAACATATATTCATGTTGTTCATGAATATGCACTCTGCAAGCCAGTATGCATCTAACAGCCAAATGTGCTTATCCTTACGTTTGAGGTTTAAGATCTAGACTTGCAAAGGCATTTCTTAGTGCCATGACTTAACTAGGTTTGACTAAGTACACTTTTACATGCTGCTTTGATGACTTGGATACAACCACTCTGTGATTCTGTTAAATGCTCCAGGGATTTTCTACTGGTATGACTGGGATATGTGAACCTAAATATAAACACCTAAGCTGTCTATCCTGTAGTCAAAATATAACAAGTCAATCCAGGTGATGGAGATTACAGTAAAAATGATGCTAAATGAGATATCTAAAATAAGTCAGATGGCCTGTGCCCTGAAAGTGCCTTTGTCTATCTTTAGCTATAAAATGTACATAGGGTGACTTGTTCAGTTGTACATATCTACAATACAAGTGCCCAAGTGTAAGAAATACCTGAATTCAAATGCTTATGGGTATTTTAACCTCTATATGGACCCAGGCTCTGTTCCAGTGCATTTCTTGGGGTGACTTGCTGACAGGGGTAATAAGTAAAATGGTAAGGAAAGGAGCTTTATCAGCCACATAACTGACCTATTGGTTGATAGCTTATTCTGTCAACTAAAGTTAAGGCCATATAAATAACTAGCCCAAGCTTCTTATCTTATTTCTCCTGCTCAAAGTCATTACAGTCTCTTCTTCCATCCCGTGTATTTGGGTGTCATCTGTAAAGACACCTGGATGCTCTTTCATTTATTTCTCTTCTGTTTCAGGCTACTTCTGTTTGGTTTTAAATACCTTCAAGAGGAGCAGAGTGGCTGGGTAATGACTGGAAATGGTCTGTACAGCAATCACCAAAGGACAATATAATAGCATGAATGGCATTCAGATCTTCTAAGCTGGACCTCTGCCTTCACAGCATAGATGCATAGACTGAAGCAGTCCTTGAGGAGCAATGAGCACTCTGAATTTAATTCTCTTGACCTGTTTTAGCCACCTGCATTAGAGCCAGGGGAATAGTCTCCTGGAGTCAGACACAGCTGCCTGCACTGGCAACACTGCCATCTCATCAGACAAATAAGGAAAATAGCTGTGGCAGGAAGAATACTGTGTTTTGGAAACATAACATTACTGATCTTCAGAGGGGAATTCCTTTTGGAAATGCCCATCTTTTGAGGGATTTTGAAAAATCTTCTTTCTGGCCAATTCCCACTCAAATTTCTCACATTTTAGGCAGATCTCTTTTAAAGGCCAGCTCAGGAAAACTTGGAGAAGAATCTCAAGACGAATTTGAATTATCTCGAATGAGTAGTTGCTTCTACATCAGCAAAATTTCTGAACAGAATTGCTTTATATACCCTGAGAAATATCAGCTGCTTAATTGTGCTGTTCATGTGGGAGGCCTTTTGCAGCAAGCACAGCAGTTTATTAGGAGGATGCCATGTCCATACAGCATAGCACAGAACCTGCCAACAAGGCAAATGTTAGCAAATGTTGATCTGACATTTAAGAAGTCACTACTTGACATTTTTCCACGGCTGCATTTTTAGGACCTAATGATGTATCATCTAAACACCTTTCAGACTCTGAGATGCATAGGAGACAGTGCAAATGATAGAAATTTATCATCAGCCCAGGTCCCACCCACATTTTTAGGTCACCTTCACTTTCAAGTCACAAACCTCTCCCATTTGAGGGAAACCAAAGGCAAAAATGAATAAAAAGTCTCAGTGAAGCATGGAGAATTGAATTAGTGTCAGAACTCAGTCAAGCACAACTCTACAGCAGCCTAACAGTCTTTCAGGGACTGTGACATCTCAGTTCTGAGGGGAAAATAAGAACACCTTCCTTGGGAAGCAGTTGTGAAGGCATGTAATGAATTTTAGCAAATAGGGACAGGATTAACTGGTTTTGCACATACAGCCAGGGTGTGCTTCCCTAGGACAGGGTCATATAAAAACTCCACGTGCTGCAAACAGCCACTGCTGCCAGGGAGGAGAAGTGCAGTCAATGACAGCAAGACGAGGGATGCTGTGAGTTTGTCAATTTGGAAAACAGATGTCCTGAGAGTGCTCACTTCTCACAGCCACAAAGGCTTCAGGGTATGACAGCGAGACACTGCTGATACATAATGATTAGATAGAATGACAGGTTAATCAGGCTTTTCACAGAGATGTTTAAATTTGTGTTTTGGCCTGTGTGATGGGTATTTAGCCTCGCTGTGCCTGAGAATGCAGGTCTTCCTCACCTGTGCAGAAAAGATCTGGGAACAAGCCCCAGGACCTAATGCCTGCACCTCTGGGACAACAGTGTATCCGTCAGGAAAGAGTCCTTTCTAGAAATATGTTTTTGGAGGACACAGCATTCCACCACTTAAATAATACATGGCACGTAGGGATCACACTGCTGAAATACCATCCATAGGTTCTTATAGAGACTGGGTTATCTGACATGAAATAACTTGGGACTGGACTACATGGAAGTTATCACCCCTCCTTTCATAATCCTGCATTTTTTTTTTGAGAAACCTTAAGAGTACTAAAGAATACTTCTTTAAGGAAGAGCAAGCAACTGAAATGTAGACAGAATAATTTCAGAGGGAAGAAGATGAAAGCAAAGAAAGAAAAGTGTCCCCCAAAAGATACTGATTCTTAGAGTCCTAAACCTCTTTTTTCCCCTCCTGATGGGAGCTTTTAATTTGATGGTGCCTTTCCATTGAGAATGTAACCATAATAACCCACTTGAGAAAGCTCAGGTCTTTCTTGGAGACAGTGACTGACTGGCTTCTTTGCAGCTCTGATTCAGTTGTTGTGCATAAACCCCAAATACTCATCACAGAAGTGACATTTATGAATGCTGTGAAAGTTCTTTAACCATCCATACTTCATATTCTGAGCATGGCACACCACATCAGACCAGCGAATCTGACACCACCAGGATTACATGGTGCTTTGTTTCCTCCATTATTTTGAGAGTTTTGAGAATATAAACAAGAATATAAAGACCATGGGAAAAATGATGGGAATTGCAGTTCTGTTTCATGCCATTTAGACCCTGACAGATTTGTCTTAAAATGAATGCAAATGTTATTCCAGCCTGGAAATTGGCAAGATTTCTTTGACTACTGCCTGGTTCTGAATTCACAGCATTCCTTAGTCTGCAGTAATCTCACTGAATTTTGTGGGAGAGAGAAGACTTGATCTTTTCGAAGATGGAAGAAGAGATTCTGATTTACTTTGGAATTACAGAAGTTATGCCAGTGCAACCCAGTCATTTCAGTGAGGGTAAAATTGGTGCAGTGCAGTCCTGGCACTGCCCATGAGCTCACTGTTGGCAGAAACTTCATTTACAAATAATTAATCAGTGTAAACCAAGTTTATCCTCTTGAAGGTGAGCATATGTTTCTGAACCTCCGAGGAAGGTGACATGCCCTTTGTTCACAGGCACAGGACACTGATCCCATGCCAGCTGTGCCTGTGCTCTGGAGAGCAGATTAGTCCCTGTGCATCCTGCCCGAAACTGCTCCATTTTACTTGTCTGTCTGGTTTAGCAATGCTGGACAGGACAGGTGAGGGGAAGTCCAGACAGCAAATGCTGTTAGGAAGAAAAGAATTATACCTTTCATATAGAAAGATTAAAAGGTGAATTAAAAGGTGAATTAAGAGAAGGATTAAAAGGGCGACTTAAAGAGTTTGATTAAGTCACCCACAGCAGAAAGTCTTGCTCCCTGTTTTAATTTGGAGCTGAACAAAAAAATGCCAGAATTTCGTCACTGAACATGGTGTGGTGAGACACAAAACTGCTGGAAACTCTTTGACTTTAATAGAGCTTGGCATGGCCCTCTTTGACTTACACAAAAGCAAGTAATACATTTCATTTTCTCCAGGCCAACCCTGCTGAGCCAGTTTGTCCTAGTAAAATCAATGCACAAATAGAATCTGTGAATGCACATAATTTACACGATTTATAAGCTCACAAATACACACTGGTCCCAGTCTCACCAAGTGTCACTCCTATACCTGAGGCAGCAGAAGGGAAATGTTTTAAACAGCCAATTGGACCTTTCTTTAGATGAAGGGCTCCAAGGCAAGATGATGACAGCTTTCCCAAGAAAAGAAGATACAGAAGATACACTAGAAGACTCAAGAGACATGAAAGCAAAGTCATTGACCAGTAAATCTGTCAGAAGTTCAGTCTTTGATTACTTTTTTGTCTAGATGATACTCTAGAATAGTTGTGAGTCACCTCTTTGGGGCTAAACTGGCTGCAGAGATCCCTGTAAGTAAACTAGTGGAAGCAGGATGGAGGAACAGATATATAAAGATGAAAGATGTGGGAGATGCTTTGAGAGTGGCAGGAAATGGTTACATTAGCAAAGAATCAAATTAATGTAACAATAATGGAGCCTCCTGAAGCTCTACCCTGAACATAACACATGCAACAATTCAGAGGATCAAAGCATCCTTCTCCTTTGTGGAACTCTACCTTTGCTGCTTCCAGAGGGATCTGCACCATGGGACTGCTGGGACTACTGAGGTAAAAAAAGTCACATGGGGCAGCAGTTTTGCCATTTGTCTTCACTGGTATCAGCTATGAACCTCACATCTGAGAAAGACATGTTTTAAGCCCCTCCAGGCTCTGCCAGGCTACATCAGAAGGAACTGAAAGCAGTGAGAGATAAGAAGCTAACATTTATATGGCAAACCATTCTAAAATTAACACTGTCCCTGAAAAGCTGTGAATCTCCATTGTTTTCTTGGCTCTCATGCCCTCTCCATTCCTTTGAGAACGGGATAAGTCACCAGTATTGTAACTCCATGAATCACAATTACTACTCTTCAAATAATCTTCATCTTCCTACATAGCAGTGTTTTATTTCTACTGTTTTACTGTGATAGGCAGGAGAAACTAATACAGCTGGGCAGTCATGGTTTTTCCTTGAATTTTTCAATGGTGAGATTATTTATAGTGTTTTAGTGTCCGTGAGGACACTAGGGTTTTTTATGCTACTACTGCCATAACCTTGCTTTAAAGACTTTAATGCTGGCAGACACCAGCTTTTGTGCTCTCCTCACTTTCTTTTGGTCTCACTAATAACACTGAGTGGGAAGCAGCTTAGTGGTTTCTCCTGAAGGCTTACTTCTTGCCAGGGTTTTGGGTGGTACAGATAAACTGAGTGCCCTTTGTCATCCCACCTCATGTCCACAGGGACAGCAACTTCAGTGAAAGGCTTGGGAAAGGAAAGGGACTATGACAGAGTGCATGCTGAACATCAGCTAGAGTGGTAACCTAGCTCAGGATCTTGAAAATATATCCAGGGGGCACACAATGAGGCAAGAACAAGCTTCAGTCTATCATACTTGATGTCCAAGATACTTTCCACCTCAGCAACAGCTGAGTTACAGATACTGCCAAGGGAAAGGTCTCTGCCAGTCTCAGTCCAGCCCAGAACTAATCTGTTGTTGCTCAGAAAATGAAATCATGGTGCTTGTAATTAAATGTAGATTGTTTTGGGTTTTCCCTTACCAGCTTTGCTGCTGTACTCATGTAAGAGGGGGCAAAGAGTATTCATATATTAAGTCATAAATAAACTGTGTGGCAGAGAGGTTAAAGTCTGTAGCAGTGAAACTACTACATGAAAGGTGAAGAGGCTACAGAAGAGCCTGGAGAAACAAGAGAACAGATATCTTCAGTAGAGCAAGTGATAAAAAATAAAAATCTCTTACAGCTTTTCTGGAAGAACTTCTAATTATTGAGCCATTACTGATATGTGACATCACATTTATATTAGTGCCCATGGACATGATCAGTTATTCAGTTTCTCATTAGCAGAGTCAACCCTCCAGTCATTAGCTGTATCCTCCTTTAACCTCATCAGCAGAGAGCATTAAAATTACTACTCTTATGGAATGCAAAAATATGAAAAATTAAAGATCTGATGTGCGAGACTAAATTAATATACTAGGCAACAAGAGTTTTATTTATATTTCCAGATTTTTTAATGGAGAACATAATGTGCTGTTCATAGAAAGCCCTTCTTCTTCAGGTCAGTCTCATTTAAGAACATGATAGAATATACCCTTCCTACATAATCTTTTCCAGTAATAGTGTAATTATTGCAGTTGCTACTCAAATACACCATGCAAAATATTAGTTCATGTTACATTTTTCAGTATATGTAAATAGATGTTCATACATGTGTCCTGTTTACTTTTGTTCAAGTGTCCCTGAACCTTTTCCACTGCTTCTCTTGTCTGGCTACCTGGGCTCACATCATTCTCTTCCATCTTTCCAGATCCAGACAAATCCAAGAGAGAGAGAGAGAAAGAGAGAAAATTATATAACCAGAGAGCTGGAAAAAATCCAAGGTGAAAAATCAAATTAGGATATCTCAAAAAAATGGCTTGACTTACCACTTTGCAAGAGCAGAGTGATCATTGAAGAGTTTAACTCTGCAGCAAACTATATGCGAGTAAGGATGCCATAAGGTCTCTCCTCATAGAAATGATGCTTTGGATTGTCTCATATCTTTATGTCTGGATCACAGGGAGAATATGTGTGTCTTGGTGTTAGGGATAAAATTCCCTTTGCTCCTCCTTGTCTTTTCTTTGTTATTTATCAGAACCTTCTTCTTTCAAAATTATATGGCTTTGTTGGTATCTTCATAAATATCTATTCACTGTAAGGATTTTCCCATGGCACTGCATATTTAAAATCTACTGTGAAACTTCTGGTAGGAAAAAAGTAGAAGCTTTTGGAGGGGAAACACATTTATTATTTTGCTGAATATATACCACCAACTTAATCTCTGTATATGTGCATTGCAGAAGGGGGTATCTGTGACTGAAATTCCTTCTGCACACTTCAGTGTTTCTGTATATATTAGAGGTAGGAGCTATGTACAAATCAGGCTCAGAAGATGGATAGGTGTGAAGTGGATAAATGCAGCAAACTACAGGCAGTCAGAATTACTAATATTTAAATGGATTAATAAAACAGAGAGTGCAGCAGAGGTAGAAAAGAAACAAGCTATAAAGCTTCCATTTGCTCTGTTAATTGGCATACCAATGAAAATATTATGGGACTCTACCTGGTGGAAAAAGTAAATATTTAACACAAATCTTTTAAGTCTTCATATACTTATATGTAGACTACATGTAATTTCATGACATGTTAGAAACTTGCTCTTAATTTTCTTTTCTAAATCATATTTATATATGTTTGTTATGTTACAAAAATAGAAAAATACAATGTCTAGTAATTTCAGGAGACTTTTAACATATTAACTGGTCCTCTCATTTCCTTTTTTGCTGATTTTTTTTTATAAGGAAGGAAAATCTAGAATGTGAGACAAGATCAACCAGTGAGTGTACCCTCATCCTATACTTCACTGCAGAACAAAAATGGAAAACCTCAGGTCTTCTAGCCCCAAGTTTTTTAACCTCACCTCTAGACAGCAATTCACTGCTGAGTCAAAACCATGCTAATTTGGCTTTAAAGAACAAAAGTGCAAAGCAAGGGCTATGATCTTTCAGGCTGAGGCCAGGATTGCTAACACAGCTATATTCAGGAGAAGGACACAGCTTGGGTGGTTTCCATGGCTGTATTCAGCACTAAGAGTCCTTTTCATATTCCAGCTGGAGACAGGAAAGCTGACTGCATACATGCACTGCTCTGGGGTTTCATGGGCTCCAAAGTTAGCCACTTGTGTAACTTCTATACTGTCTGTTGCCATAGCAACAGAGGTTGGGGTTTCCATTGCTTGATGCTCAGCATGCTGGTGTGTGTCCTGTGGCTATGTGGCTCTACCAAAGCCTTTGAGAGCTTACCAGCCATTGAGCTTACTAGAGTAAAGATTTCACTTCAGATAAAGATCCAGCCCAAAGGCATTAGATGCAGCTTTTTAAATGAAATCTTAAAGCACAAGAGTCATGAGCTGCGGCCTCAAATTTTGGTTTAAAGCACTTCATTTCTGATAATTTACTTCTGTTGTCAGAAAGTATAATTTTTAACCCTGAGGTAATGAACTTACTTCAATTTAGGTGCCTGATATAATCTACCATCTTTTTATCTTTAAATATCAAGTGTATCTATCTTCATTGAACCCCTAGGGCAGGCTATCTATGTATAATGCTATGCAGCAAGGAGAAACCAAATGTGTGATTTTTTAATTATTCTTCTGCTCTTCTATTTTTTTTTTTTTTTTTACTCTCCAGATGGTCCCTGGGACTGATGAAGTTCTCTTTACTCTATATGTTTCCTGCTTTAATTAGCTTACTTAGCCAGTAAGCCTTAATTAGCTTACTTAACCATCACACATTTGAGAGACACACACATGATCAGATAATACCAGGTGCTAATGTTTAATTGCCTTCACAAAATTAGAAGCAGATAAATATTTGAACCATAATTGATCTATCTCATTAACAGGCAAGCTGATCAGTGCTGTGACACAACTCGAGAGATTCCTAGGCTTGCATTAATTTCACATCAGTCAGGCTGGGGGTAATGACAGGGAGCATGATGCAGTTGCTCTGTTAGACAGCAAGATCTGGGTGAGCTGAGGTGAATGAGATCTGCCCTATGTGTTTTTCAGCTGGGGGGGAGAGGGGGCTGGCACAATTTGTGTCACTGTCTAAAAGCAGGGAAGCAAGTGATTGCTTTGATTTATGACCCCCCAAGGAAAAAAATATACAGAAAATATATTTCAGGGGGATTTTGAAAAACAACCCCATTCGGTCCCTTCCCATCCCCAGTGTGTTTGTCTGTGAGAAAGGGCAGGCAGCCATCAAGGGCACCTGTCCCTTTGGGATATTTTTGGGGAAGGGTCACGTAGCTAGTGCTGAGAGCAGTGTAGATCTGACACACATCTGTATGGACAAGCTGGTTGGAGGAAGTCTAAGGCTTCTTCTACCAGATTCAAAGACTTGTATTGCTTGGTGAAAGATCTGAGCAAGGCTGAGTGAAAGTCTCAGAATCTGCACCCTCCAAGTATGTTGCAAATTTTGTCATTAACAGGTGAATGGGTGTGTCTGGTTTTGGCATAGCTTTAGTAATTTCACTTTGGGTGTTAAGCTGGAGAGGAGTCATGCAGTACTTACAGGATCCCTTTTTACAAGGCCTGGGTTAGGCACAACAGCAATGAGGTGGGCGATTGTAAACATGGAGTTCAGCACATAAGAAAAAAATAAATTCTTATGCAGTGTTATCCTTTGGCAGCTGAGGCTCCTGAAAAATATGTAGCACAGGTCATAAATCAGTATTTTTCTTCTGATGTCACTTCAGCAAGCTCTTTCTGGCAGCAGTCTCTCAAGAATGCCTTTTGGTGAGGCGTAATTGGAAAATACATGCTTTGCATTGCAGCAATAAACTCTGACAAATTTTTGGTTTTGTTTTTACACCTGTTTAGCACCACATGCTTTTTAGACTGTGTTGTAAAAAGCCATCTGACTGCATTCTCAGCCCTTGATGCCTTTCTTTATTTCACGGTAATTGCAACATTAAGTGGTAGAGCAGAACCCTGAGAATTACTAGATGAGCATGATACAAGTAATAAACATCAGGGATACTGCTTTATAAGTAACTGTTCCCTGAAGACTCAATTTCTCAACTATTTAGATGAAAATTAGTTGCTACTTTAGGAATTAGTGGTGAGAAAGGATGGGAACTTTGTGCAGGAATCCCCTTAAATTAGGAGATTTGGGTTGGTATCCTGCACCAGAAGTTGTTTTCTTGCTCAGCAGAAACAGTCCTCACTGACTGGCTGATTTGGGGGAGGGTAGGATTTCTTCTATTGTGTGTAGCAGAATTTCACAGGGTAAGTTCACAGAATTTTTGTGAATTACCATAGAAAGGGAATCAGCATCCATCTCACTCAGTCCCCACTGAGAGGAGAACATTATTAACAAAATAAAAACCCTTACTTGATTAATCCTCTCTGCTGGTTTTGAAAATCTTCTGTAATCTTCTCCTCTGGCCTCTCTTAGCTCTCTTTATGGTCCTCTGCCTGATCTCCTCATAATTTTTTTATGGTGTTTTTGAAGGCTCCTTGTCACCCCCAAATCACATTTCTGTATGCTCCCTACTCTGCTTCATTAATCACTATGCCAGAAGGCATCACTAAGCCAGTTATCTAAGACTTGTGAGTTTTTTCTGTCACTCTGCCTCTATCAATGGTCTCTCAGAGCTTCACAGACTCATGTACTTCTTGTGTTTCTCCTTTGTTTCATGTTTATCCTACATCTCTTACATTTCCTTTGACAGAGACAGGTCATCCTATCTACTCATAAATTCACCTTTAGTTTTGATTTCCTATCTCCACTTCTGTCTTGTATCTAGAATATTTTTACTTCCAAGAAGCTGATTTTAGCATCACTTTCTTTATAGCTCTGAGCTGTGAATCCGCCATTTCTTCTCATTCATGAGTACTGGGAAAACAAATTTTCACCCCCAGCCAGTTTTTCCGTCTCCTACCCACTTAGTTTTCAAATTATTTTCATGCTTTCTACCATGCTCTCCCATATCCTAGGGAACACTCCCAAAAGACTTCCACCACCCATTATCCTTCTTCGGTTCCCTTTAAAACCTTTAACTCCCTTTAAAAACCCTAGCAACAATTAGACTACAGGTACATTCACAACACAACATCTATTATTCTGGCAAATCTAGACTTATTATACTCCCCATCTCTTTCTTTATACAGAAGCCTTTGTTATAATAATTCAACTGGAAGTGATTCGGAGCCAAATGGTGTCTCGGTTTGCAATTACGAAAACATTGCAATAATGTGATGATGCATGTAATTTAGACACTCTACTTTATGAATACTCTGTCTCCTGTTATAAGTTAGTATTGCTTAATGATGCTCATCGCTATTGATTCATTATTCCCTTCCAAAAGTATTGCAACATCTGTTACACCAGGTCAGTATCATTTTTGTTACACAAAACTGAAAGGAAAATGAATCTCTGCCAGGAAAATCTTAGCGATGGGAAACAGCAACCTCTGCAAGATGTTCATCACTGCCTCTATGATTAAATGCTATTATATGGCCCCAAAACCACCTCTTGCTCTCTGATTGACTGTCTGATTGACAGTTTGCCTTCTAGTGAAGGTCAAATATTCTATCGCCGTTGTAGCCAGATGATAGAAAATAACTGAAGGTACCCTGCTCCCACACAGTTTTATTCTTATTTTCTTATGATTATAGTTTGGTTTCCACTTCATCCTCCCATTTTGAAGCACTTTCTTTTAGTTCCTTTTTCTACTTCTTCCAGTAACATTTTGCTATGGATTAGTCATAGAAGACAAAGTGGAGGAGGAAAGAGAAGAAGAAGAAAAGATGGTGTCTTAATGTCCAGAAGGCTGCTTGGAAGATGAATCTTTCAGCATGGCCTGGGAACAGCCAGGATCACGTGTTGCCCATGATTCAGAACCAAGACTGAGTCAGACAGCCTGATCCTGCCTTGCTTGATGCAGGAAATCAACTTCTTGGTCTGTTTTGGGTTGACAATATAACCAGATCCTGCTTTTACTGTCCCAAAGAACTCTGAAGCCTGGATATAGGATTCCAAATCAGATTAAATTGTGCTCTTCACAGTTTTCTCAAAAAACTGTGGCAGTCATTTGTTCTCTTTATCTTTACATAGATGGGAAGGGAATTAGTTTATTGGGCAGAGTTTCTATCTCACTATTTGATTAATGCACATTATCACAGTTACTCATCAAACTGCCTCTCTGGAAATAGCAGAATTTACAATCTGTATTTTATATCCACCTGTTTTGAGCTTGTAATCTTGCAGACTTTTGTCATAAATGCGAAGTCCAACCATTTAATTTCCCTGTATTTCTTAGACTCACTTTTGGTGGTGGTGATGTTGGAGGCTTGTTCTTACTACCTTTCCTGTCTGACAGGTGAAGCACAGACATCTAACCAAATCACCCTAAGATTTATGCCAGCTTCTTCTGGGCTCTCTATTTACTAATCATACCCTTTTCCAGGCTATACGGACACTCATCCATGCCATACCTTTCTAGGGACCAGCAGCAGATGAAGTAATCAGGACCAGAAGCAGATGAAGTAACCAGGGTGAAGCTTCACATAATGTTACTAAGAAAGTTACTATTAGAAGGTACACAACCTGACCATATCCATAGATGAGCAGTATATATAGATCAAACTCTGAACCAGAAATAAGCTAAGGTGCCTTATGTAAGATTTAGATTAAATAATACAGGAACTCTGAGGCTAGAACTGATCTAAGAACTGGCATAAGGTACCTGGGGTTTTGTGGAGCACCTTCCACTGGCAGATTTTTAGAGCAAGGCAACCAACCCTTGTGCACTAGGCTTGGGGGCTCAGCAAGGGGGCCTTTTTAGCCCCAAATTTATGCACTTACTATGCTTGCATAATCTGAAATTTTGTGTTTGCTATGTGCTGATGAATTCTACAAATCTTCATACATGTGTTTGCCCTATTGGCGACAGGACCCTGTGCTGAGACTTTTTTACCAGGCTTATATAAAAAGGGCAAGCAGAAGAGCTGTTTCTTTCTGCAGTGACCCCTTCCAAGCTTTTCTTTGGTTACCATTCAGGGAAAGAGAGTGTCTGTAAGAAACACTTACTTGAAATAGAAGAAAATTGCCAAGGAAATCAACAGGGATGTTATAGACAAAGCATGGCCAACGATTGCCATATAATAAAGTATGAACGCCATCTGCAATTAAACAAAAAGAAAAGACAAAGGTGAAAAATTTGCATGCACTTAGGTTTTTTCCTCGTGGGGGAACAATCTACAAAACCCATGTCCTGTTTAGTATTTCTTTTCTCTCAAAGGTTCTGTTTCAATATACTTTAAATACCAGCAACCTATTAAACAGCATGACTCATGATCTAAAGATGAGATAAGTGTTTCTTACACGAGCTGATCTCTCTCTGCTCCACTGAAGTAACTGGCAAGATCCCTGCTCACACACTGAGTCACTGACTTTCCTGAGTGCTAGATCTTGCACAAGAGACATAATATATTTGGATTTCCAAAAAGTACATAATAAGTTTCCACACACAAGAAAATTATTAAAGAAAATAGGTTTGCTTCAGGGTTGGTACAAAGATTTTCTGGTCTGAAAGCAGCTTAAATAACAGTGAGTAAGAGCTTAATGGTCACTTTTGGACATGATTCAGTGGCCAGGTTCCCTTAGGACTGGTATTGGGGCTGGCTTTTTGTTCAATATATTCATCCGTGACCTTACACAGAGAAATCTCTGCTTCCAGGTGATACTTAGGTCTTCCAGATAAAAGTGAGGGACACCAGAAGGGCCTCATATAACCGGGGGGACAAGAAGATGTCACATAAACTTAAATACAGAAAAAACTGCATTGATTCATCTAGGGACAAATTATCTAAACCCTGCCTGCACAATGCTCAACTAAGAACTGGAAACCAAACTCAGGAAGGAGATTTTGGAGCTACCCAGGCCATTTGCCTGAAGAGATGCCTTACTGCGTAATGACAGCCAAAAAGTCAACAAAATGTTGGATATCGTTGGTAAAGGTGCTGAGGGTAGAACATCATTGTGCCTCTGTTTAAAATTTACATACATCCCACATCTTAAATGCATATGTGTTTCTAGTGTCCACATCCTATGGACATGGCAGAGCTAGGAAAGGTGCAAAGAAGGCAACTAAAATAACTGAGGTAGAGTAGCTGTGTTATGGCATGTGGGTAAAAATGCTGGAATTCTCTCCTTTAGAAGAGAGAACTCACAGTCAGCTTATGACTAAGGCCTAAGAGTCAGGAAAGCAGCAGATGACATGAAAATTATCCAAAGCTTCTACCACACTGGAACAGTACATCCTGAGACAAGTTCTGGTTCACAGTCGTGTCGCTATCGGGCAACTACAATTGGCTTTACAATGCTGTGAAGCCAATATGCACAGAGATAATTGGGCTTTCACTTTAATTACTGTCAGTGAAATCTAGGATAGGCCTATCCGTATGTTGTATGCCAATACTGAAACAGAATTGCAGGATGGCACCTGGGCTTCAGTGTGCTATGGTATTTAAATGTCATACTTTGGTTTCAGCCAAGCTCTTAAACATCACCCAGCTGTCAGAGGACTGCAGGAGGCTAAATGTCATGCCAGGCTTCACCATTTCCTTCTTTCCTGAAAGCACTGACATAGTACCAACTTGTCCTGAAAAAACCAAAAAAACCCCAAACCTAGATAGGATGTCTTAGTTGCTCTGATGGGTTTATTTTCTTCTCAGCTCTACATAATTAATTTTTTCTTTTGTTATGCATGAGCAACTTCCCCCCTTTCCAACAATTAGATGAATTTGTCTCTCTAGCTTTAAGTTTTGAGTCTCACATTTTTTTGGTGTTTCCAAGTAATTTTAAATTTTAATTAAGCCAAATATGACTAAAATTCAGAAAATTAAGACAGTCATCTTAGCAAAGGTGCACATCTTTTTATCTAGTTTGTCTTCAGCCGTCTTACAATTTTGGAATCAGCTCATGCTTTCATTAACTTATGATGGTGGCCTAATTCAGATTTAAACCAAAGGCGCATTTACAGCATCCTGGCCATGCAGAACAGAGATGATCAGAGTCTAAATATCATAGACCAAGTTATGCAAATCTATGCATATTAATTGCAAATCCCCTACATCTCCTAGTTTTCCCTCATAAAGGCTAATCACAACACTGCTAGTGAGCATAAATGACAGCTTTTCCTGAGAAAACCAATAACCCCACCAGAGCGCAGAGAAGAGGAAGAAATTTTCTGTGCACAGAGAGAGGAGAGGGAGAGGTTTTTACCTGTGTGCATGTGACATTTCTTCCACTCCATACCAAGTGGTTGCTATGGCTTTTCACAGTTTTAGATTGATGTATTTTTTAAGCCTGAATTTAATTTACAGATGAACTGTTCAAAAATATGTTTTGTTGCTCCCTTACCCTGAATCAGCTAGAAGCAAGAAAACCTTCCAGATAGCTAGATGAAAGTTCATGTGCACCCCAGAGGACCCTTGGTTATTAAAACCATTTTATTTAAAACCATTTTATTTAAAACCATTTAACATTAAAACCATATCATTTTAACTGTATATCTGAGACTCAGAAATAGCATTTTTGATTACTTCATGTAAACGTACTATGGTAACTGCTAAAAAAAGTTTTCCAAATATTACAGAAAAGACAGATCAAAGTGTACTTGAACCTGACCTTACATGGTCTGTCACTGTGTTTTTCAGAACTGGTTGAAATACTTTTTTAAAGTAATTTGTCTTACACATGTACCATATAGTTATTTCCAGCTACTTCAAACAAATAATGAACTATTTTATTATTCTGTACTCTATGAAATGGCAATCTGTCATGTCCTTTCTAAAATATAGGACTTACTACATGGTAAGTCACCAAATTTTTAGCTTATGCAAGGCTTTTTTTTCGTCCTGGTCTTAGAGAACTTCTGAAAGAAACATTTAAATGTTCGTTTTTATCCCCCTATAATTCTTCATTTCAGGAAGGAGAATTCTTTATTTCAGGAAAGAGAATTCTTTAATAGGAATATTTTCTCCTCAGTTAACTATGTTATCCACAGGTACATGGAAAGTATAAAAATGAATTGTACTCTTGTTTCCGAAGGCTTGGAGTAAAGGTCATAATCTAATTCCTGTAAAGACAGATTCTTTCTGTGTTTCCCATTATTTTTTCTTTCAGAAGGATCTCATACGTATAATTTTCCTTTGTGTTCTATCTGCACTGTGCTTGAATGATGTCCAAAATTGTTCTCCTGGAAGGCATGGATAATAGGTAACAGAACTACATTTTTTGCCTCTTTACATGAGCCAGTATCTGGAAAAATTGTATTTTTATGGTGCTTCTATTTAATGCCTCTGTGTGCTCAGATTGTTACTATTATTCTCGCCTTCTCACTTAGGTGAGTCCTATTTTACCATGATGGTTCCTCATGCTGCAAAATCTTTTAGAATCCACCTCCTGCCTCATCCAATATACTTTTCCAAGGCCCTTCAGACTGGACCATTACTAAATAACCACATAATGATTTTTGGCTTAGTAAAAAAAATAATCCTCCAACAAAAACCTTAGATCAAATCACTTTTTGACTCTTTTTCTTCCACAATTCCAAATAGTCACAAATTATTCTGTTAAAAATCTGTAATCAGATTTTCCTGGAGCTTTACACATATTTGAGAAACAGGCGTTTATTTTCATGAACTTAATTTTTTTTCAGCTTTTCTCAGCTTTCTTTCTCCTTCTTTCTTTTGGTGTATTTATATTTAGTTCTCGTTCATTCAGCTTAGCAGCTTGATTTTGGAAATATTGATGCAATTGCTTAATTCATAATTGTAAATAATCTCAATGACTTCAGTCAGATGCTAAAATTAAATGTGTTCAGACCAAGTGGAGTGGGTAGAGGGTGATATTCTTTGCTTAAGAAAAATATTTAAACTTACATCAACAGTTTGGAAAATACTTGTTACAGAAAGCAAAACTGACATTGTAAAGGATCATTTTGTAACTGCTGGACAACCAGAGAAAATCATAGGAATCAAAAAATGCATTTGAAAAAATAGTGCAAAACTTGTCACATGAATTGCTACTAAATTATTCAACCCATAACAAACTTTTATTTAGGTCTGAGGACTCATCAAGTAATTGTAATCAGCTAAAATCACAGGGGTAGTACAATAAATTCTTATGCCACAAATAAAACTAAAAAGTAAAGACTACTCTGATCTCTCTCACATACGTCTTACTGCTACCCAGCCCAAAACCATTCCCAATGACTGACAATTTGACTGTACCATACCTTCAGTTTTTCAGAGGTGAAAGAGTTGCACAGGGTATAGTTGGACCAAGTTCGGTTGCTCTCAGGATGGCGGAACCAGTTTCCAGTTTCATCACAATATTTTGAAGCCCTCTCTGATGACAAAATGCAGTAATATTTATTTTATTGTGTGCATATTACACATTTATAAAAATCTATTAGCGTTTTCTAATTTTGGAAATAAAATGCCTGTGTAAGAAAATCCAAAGGATTTTCTACTTCTGCAATTGATATACATTTGTTTGTATAGACATTTATCTATTTTGTTTTTTTCTCAGAGTTTTATCTGATATTGCATTTGTCATTTATCTATCTCTTTTTATCTTGAATGAATGCCTTAGAGTATATATACCTGGCCTTCAGTCAGATACAATGATTTACATAATAATAATACCTCTAAAGAGGCTATTGGAAGTTGTTTATGGAAGAGAAGGTAACACCAGACCCTGACACCAAACCTGAAGCAAGTGTGCAGGGTTTCAGGTATCAAGAGCAATAATTATTTTAAAATGCTGGGTAGAGAAAGGGCAGTGAGCAGTGCATAACCACAACTGAGATGCTGGAGATGGTGACAGTCCCAAAGCCAGCCACATGTTTACAGAGAGGGGTGGAAGAGTCCTTGTCATAAGACTTCATCCCAGCCAAACCCAGCACATTCCTGCCCAGCCTCTTTGGCAGCTAAACCCTGAGAGATGTGAGCAGGAGCACTGCTCTCTGTCTTCAGAATCTGTAAAGCATGCAGGCACTGGGAAAAGGGGTCTCAACACCTTTTTGGTGCAGGTTCCAAGTGTCTAGTTTAATTTAAAATGGAAGCAGAGTTCTCTGTTTAAATAATCTGATGTGTTTGGCCTTTCCCCATGTGTTTCTGGTGCCAGTTCCTGCACTGCAGGTGGCTCTGGCATCCTTCCCGAATGCTGCACTGAACAGATCACTCTCCAGGCTTGTGCTCTTTCACACGAGTCCTTTTTCCTGTGGCAGGGGGACAGAAGGGTTGGGGCTTCAGCACTGTACAGCTGGGAGGGATGCCTGGAGCCACTTATATGTGCTGTGCCTGTGTCCTCCCAGCCACACTCACATTTCTGTCTGGGAAACCCTGGACACTGAGGTGCAGACAGTCACTCCTAATCACCTGTCAAGTCTTGGACCAGTCTCTTTGGCCTTCCCTCAAGCATTGGCCACAGAGCAGTCACTGGGAAGTTTGCCTGAGTAACAAAGACTGGATAAGATCAGAAACTGAAGTTATTTGATATTTTCTTAGATAGTGACACAGATGCTTATGAATTATCTCCCATTTGCCTATTCTAGCTTTATAATTTTATTTGCTTATACACTGATTATCAGCATTTCCAGTCAATGCACTAGAACAGAGCCAAATACCAATTGAATATACATATTTTCCTTTTTTTTTTGTTGCCAATGTTTGCATTTACTTTTCTTAATCAACTCTCACAATTAATGATTCTGTTAATTTGGAAGATTCATATACACCCTAAAGAAAGCAACTGATCATATTGGCAGGTTCAGGATTGTATAGACTGAGCTGGCTTCCTATTACTAGAAATACTCTTTGTATAGCAACACTACAAAACAAAACAAAACAAAACAAAACCCAACAAGAAAACCCAAAACACAGCATATTTTCAAAATTACTGTCAGCTTCAAGAAATTGTTTTCAGGAACTTGCTGAGAATCAATACATGCATCAACAACACCAAGAGGAACAGATGTGTTATCTCAGCCTCCCATCACTGCAGCTAGGAGATAATCTCAGGCTGCCTGCGCAGCGGTGTTCCCATTGTACTCCCTGCCAGATATTGTCTAGAGCTGGAAAAAGTTTTCAGTCACAGATAAAAGATTAATGGTTATGCTACCACGGAACACAGTGTACAAATATCACACCTACTACCCCATGCACTCTGCAAAGCACACAGCTTTTGTTGATATGCTATAGTGTATAATGGTACCATCATCTATCATCTCTGTACTTCAGTGCCTAGGTAGGCACTCTGATGAAGTTAATGTGGCCTCTGTAAGTCAGAAACAAACCTGTTACCTCATACTTCTACTTGAAGCCAGACAAACACAACTGACCCAAGTTTGGCCATGAACCATGGATTTCTTGCTCTGATGTTGTCAGAAGATGGGACTGGGGGAGCAGCCCCCCTGCTGTCCATCCCAGTAAACAGTAAGAGTTTTTGCATGTGATATTGTTTGTACTACTAATAATGCTTTTATGAGTCTTATTTTCATAAAAACAAATCAGTCATTTATATGTAATAAATACCTTAGTCCACTAATTCTGGAACAAATATCATAGTTCTATCAATCAGTTTTTTAATGATTAGAGCAACTCCATAGCTGGCATATATTAAAAGAATCAACATAAATTTTTTATTTGTTGTTGAGTTATAAGCTTGAGTAGAAAGAGTTCTCCTCTGTTTCAGTGCTTACTCAGCACATACCAGACATTGGATTATTCACCATTGTTTGGATAGATCTGTGAAGTGCTTAGCTTTGCAGAGGAAGAAATAGCTGACGTAGCACATTTGATTTACTCCAGAAGAAAACTTTTAAAAAATGAAAAAATCATTGGATATAACATGAAGATCCTAGAAAACTTCAGTTCCAGTGTCCTAATAGATGAAGAATTATCACTAACATCAGAATTCCTGAGTCAGCAGAGCTGAAATCAGTATAGTAGAGTAATATTGTGCAATTTAGGGATAAGAATTGATTTTTAAAATCAAGTTGTCAAGCTTGCTAAGAAGCAGGACAGGAATACACAGAAGGTTCGAGGTAAAAGAAACAGCTGGACAAAGAGCTCAGATTTATTTTAATTATCACTATCTACAGGATATCACTCCAGGACAGCATATAGGACCAGCAGAAATTCAGAGCTGTCTTTTTTATCCAGAGCCAGGAAATTTGCATTTTGTGGGAGCAAGGGAAGGTCTCTCCCAGGCCCATCCTGGGTGTGCTGCTCAGGGTGCTCCAGCAAGGTTCCTGTCAAATGAGGATGCTGCTCCTTGCCCACTGTGAGCATGGGCACAAACCCTGCTGAGCCACAGAGCTGGGTGGGAAGGAGGACATGATGGATACCCAGGAGGGGAGACCATGGCTAGGATGGTGCTTGAATTAAGGGATGCCCAGAGAAGTGGCCTTCCTGCCAGGAGCCAGGGAGATGGAAAGAGCTGCAGCTGCTGCTGTGACCCAGAAGGTCTCTTTCCCTCTCTTGTTTGTGGAAGGCCATGATTTCTAATCTGCAAGGACTCCTTGTGTCAGCTTGGCAACCTACTCAGCTGAATGCTTTGTCCCTTTTGCCAGATGGGAGAAGGCTGTGTCCCTCGAATCCAGTCCCATGTGAGCACAGACGTCACAGCTGGTAAATCCAAAAAGGTTTGCAAGAGCTATTTGCCCTGTCCCCCCTTCTCGTGCATTAGGCATTCATCCTCTTATCTCATATCTAAAGATATTTTGTAAGAAAGACAAGCAGTTCTGAGATGGCAGTACAGCACAAGAAGCAAGCTGCAAGAACACAAATAGGGCAAATTCTGCTGCTGCGACCCACGCCCCAGGGCCAGGGAAGCTCAGTCCCTCTCATCAGTGTCAGAGCAGGAAGGCGAGGTCTGCACTTCCATGCTCCTCAGCCATGAGAGGTGACAACATATTGATCACCCTCTGAGGTAATTGCTTATTTATGGATCTGTTTCCAAATTGCACTTCTAGAAACTTTTCTCTTGGAGACACATGAAGAGTTATGAGCAACTGGCTTACAAAATGGAACCAAAGACAAGAAACCCAGCAAAGTGAAGAACTGAGTGGAGTTTTGCTAAATGCAGCCTTGGATGGTGAAGTTGGGCCCAGCTCATTTCCTGCTGAGGTGGCTGCTGCTGTTGAGCACTGCTCTTTGCTGAAGAGGAAAGGGAGCAAAAGCCAAATGAAAAGGTCTGGCTGCCACAGCATAACTTGAACATTCATCTCCATTTGTTATAGGTGCACCAAATTAATCCTGACCAAACACACCTCCAGGGAGAGTAAGAAACACTCTCCTGCCACAAACTGAAGAGCCCCTGGACAGCACAGGGCAACCTTCTCTTCCTGCTGCCCCCAGTAAATCTGCCTTGCTAGAAGGGCATTACATCCACAGTATATTTCCTACTTTTCTATTAGCAAGAATATTGCCAGTATGAATTACATTCCTATCAAGTCCAATTTCTAGCAATTTCAGTGCGACCTGGAACCGTGTCAAATGGATTACACCAAGTATTAACGTGGATAAAATATGAATATAAAATACAAGAGAAACTGCGCGTTGCCTGAATAGGGGAGTATAAACTCAACCCCTCTCAGAGCATCACAGTCAGGAGTAGATGAGACAATGGATTTCCTGCTGTCATTGCAGTTAAAGCAGTAGGTCTCTGCGTGTTTTCCAGAGAAATTGATTTGGTTTTATGCATTATCACATTGTGCATGATGGTCATTGTGAGAAAGAGACTGGTACAAGAGGCCCCAGTTGTTTATTGAAAAGGGCAAAGCTGCCACAGCTTGTAGAGAGGGGTTTCTGTTTGTCTGTTTGCTTTAAGTTCCTCATTTCTTTTCACAGGCTAGAGTTTCCCCAGGTGGAAAAAGAAATGTGGGAAGCCCAACTGAACAGACTAGATTATCACAGTGGTCTTTCTTTCTTTCAGAACATAGATCTCTATATAGTATGAGCTAATGGAACAGACATTCTATATAGTATGAACAGACACAAAGAGCACTGAGCATCTTTTTAATTTTGTTTTTGGGTTCTCTTCTCCAGAATATGATTTTATTGATTTGATTTCTAACATACTCTAGTAATTTCTTCTTGTCATTGATGCTTAATATCATGGGGGATTCAGAGCTGGTATACAGCACCCACAGGTGCAGACAGGATGAGGATCTGATCCTGTGTTTACTGATAAGGTTTCACTTTCCCATTTATGAGTAACATAAGCACCAAAGCTCAAAAAGAAAGCTGTATGACATAATTTTTTTTTCCAGGACTCAAAGCTATGGATGACCTCAAACAAAAGTAACTTAGCTATCAGTAAGCTGATGGCTAAGTGGTTCTGCAGATCTCAATACAGCCCAAAAAAGCACAATGTGAAATACTGTTTTCAAAAGTCCATAGGGTTAATTGCATGCCTAAAATACATGCTGAGGTGGTTTGGTATCACAGACACTTCATGGGAAGGAAATCTGAGAGGCACTGCAGTTTTTTTCTTGTAACATCCTTGTTCTTTGGGATGAATTTTCTGTTTCTCAGCAGAAAATCTAGCTGTATTTTGTTCAACGGGCATAAGTTACCAAAGGAAATAATGACTTGTGAAACAAAACCTGACAGACTTCACAGAATAGCCAAACCTGTGCTTTTGGTCACCACTAAGTGGTAGCCACTTCCATTAGCAGTTGCAAAACTTCCAGTCACCTCCACGATTTCTTGTCTCCCTACTTCTTTTTTAAGTCCCAGTGTGACAATCAGCCATCTGTAAAGCAAAGGTTGGCTGCCCACTGTTTTTATGCTGCAGCTGTAACACATGCTGAGGAACCCAACAGCTACTGTAGGAAAGTGGCTTTGACTCAGCCGGGACCTGCAAGGGAGCCAGGAAAACAGTGTCAACTGACCAGGATGCCAGAGAGGTGCTAACAAGGAAAAGAGAGATGTTCAGGGGGAAAAAATACTGAGTCCAGGAGACCACAGGTATTGTTCCTAAACAGGACAGCAGGGACAATAGTAGGAAATTAATTACTGGAGGAAATCAGAGCACAGGAATACTAAAAAATTCCCAGATCTGCAAGCTGGCAGAAAGAGCAACCAAAGGATGTGCACACTGTGGGCCAGACTCTGCAGCATGCATCTCTACATTTAGGAGTGATTTGCAATCAGCCATATGAGCCACAGACCTTGGCATTAATAAGCATTAATAAGTAGAGTGAGATGCTTCTCCATGAATGGCTTCAAGCATTACTTTGAACTCTGCTGTTGTAGCAGAGCAATTAGTTCAGAACAAGTCACTGGAGATGAGTGGGCAAGTGGAAAATGTGAGAATAAGTGGCTTGGGAGTGATCAGAAGAGTGGCTTTGTCATAGCCCCATGCTCCAAGGGACAAGGACCTTGAGCCCTGCAGAGAATTCTGACAGGATTGCCCACCACCCACTTTATCAGGCATTAGCTGAACAGAGCATGCAGTATATATAAACCAGGACTGTTAGTGCCACATTTTTTTTCAATGGAAACCATGGAAGCAGGAAAAGCATAAGCCTTGTAGTAAGCTGCCCTATTCATTAAAGGGCTTTTACCACATGGGGAGTATACCATGAGCAAAATGTGGGCCAAGGAAGAAAGCCCAGACCCCATCCAGGAGGCACCTCTAATATGCATGTAGCAAAAGGCTTGTGCAACCTCAGGATCCAGAGGCACAAGCTCTTTCCTGAACATGGGAACTTCTGAATGGGAACAAAGTTTGGGTAATTCTTATTACATATTTTAGCATCTGTTTTGAAATAGCCTAATGGTTGAAAGGCTTGTCCACAGAAAAGAAGACCTAAGTCAAAGGCACCCCTCCAGCTGAGGGGATCTCCTCAGCCTGATCCCCCCTTTTCTCCAAAGATTACCCATGAGGGTGGCCGTGCTGCAAGACTCCTTGAAAACTTATGACACTACAGAAAAGAGGTCAAGACAAAGTGTATTAGAAAGAAGAAAAAGGTCACAAGAAACAAGATGTGATTCAGTGCCTGTTGTGTGTCTCAGGGATATAAACTGCTGTAAAGATTTGTGGGGTAGGTCTCGCAGCATTCCCACAAGAGGGGGACAGTCACACTGCCACATGAGCTCAATTTGTGGGCATGCAAGTCCTTCAAATCTGTCCTGTCCAACACCTGCTTCCATTGGAAAGGGGGAGGTACCTCTATATAAGTTAGGATGCAGGTTTGAATGCCCTCAGACTGTAAATTTCCCACTTGCTGGGTGAATTCTCTAATCAGGGATAGCTTGATTGGTAAAGAACAGAAATATTGATCAGTCTGGCTGCTACTGCAAATGGCATTCAGCAAAATGCATGCTGGATCTGATCCAGTTTACCTGGAAACTCAAGCAACAATCTCAACAGTACCAATAGTTTTAGCTAAAGGTACTGGGTAATTAATTTACAGCTAAACAGTGGTCTATTTCCTTACTTCCCAGCTGGCCACACAGATTTTGGTTTAGCCTTTTTGAAAATTTTTAGACTTATATAGCCTCCCCTATATTTACTTTCATAGCTCTTAAGTGCACTTGGTACACTGGGGCATTTAGCATACGATGGCATCAAACACTGCCTATGGGCAGCATGTCCTGACCATGGGACACTCAACTCTGTCCTTCTTCAAACAATACTCTAAGTTGAATTTAAAACATATATATATATATGTGTGTGTGTGTATATATATATATTCATATCTATTTAGGCATAATTCCATTCTTGATTTTTCGTTTCATTTGTCCTTTTAAATATTCTTGAATTACTTCTCTTAGTCTGCCAGGTTGCTAGTATTTGTATGAAGAATTCAATGAATACCTGAAACCAGGAGACTGAAAAAACATTCAACCATCTCATTTTCTTCCATAAAATGATGTATTCTAATAAAAACTGAACAAAGAACATGCTGATACATATTTCATGCACATACACTTTTTTCTTCATTGTAGAAACTTAAAATGAGGTGCTAAAAGTGTTTTATATTCTAACAGTTAGTATTTTCATAAACCAACTTCCCTAAATCCATGGATTACATTTACATAAATACATGTAAAATATTTTACAAATAAAAATACATAAATTACACAACCGAAAACTTGATGTACTTTATTTTTAGCCAAACTCACTGTGATTCCACAGTGTTGCAAACATCCCACTGGAGACATCTTTCCACTTAATCTTATGAAAGTTTCAAAGACTTCTTTTGAAAGGTAAGATGATAAAAAAAATACTGTACCAGTTGGATCAAAGTCTGGAAAATAATCTGGACAATTCTGAGCAGCAATTCTTCCAGCAGGTGTGTCATCCCAGCACAACCAGCCATCCCAGGTTCGGTTGCAGAACAGACCTGGACATTAAGAGAAATGAAGAAGTTCACTCACACAGTCATTCCTGAGCCTGATCTCTTCTGCCCTCCCAAGGGATATTGCTGTCTGCAGACAACTGGGTTTTTGCAATAAAGCCCCTTCTTATTCCAACACTTTGACTGGAGTTCAGGTGCTGCAACATACTTGGTGTTACTGACCTGATGTTACTGGTATCAGTTTTACTGAAAAGTGGTGTTTTTAAGCCTGTTGAACTGAACTTTGAATGTGGGGTCTGATCCTACAAACTCTTCTTGATCTCCCTTCCACTTTTGGCTATGAATGGGGACCCTAAGGGAGTCCTCAGTTATCCAAAGACCTTATAGACATCTACTTTTCATTTCAACTTCTGCTGCTGTTCAGCAGGTCTGAAAACCAAGTCATTAAAATGTAAATGTAGGAAGGGCTTGCAGGGACATCCAGCTACAGGTCCACGTAAGGCTGCTGTGTTGCTCAGCACTAGAGACCAGTCAGATAACTACAGAGCAGTGAAGTGAGGTGCAAGACCAATCTGTACCAGGAAATGCTGCCTGCTGATGTTGTCTGGGCAGGGGTGCTGTGATCCTGTCCCCATCATGCCCCTTCTGGGAAGGTAGCAGTCCCAGCCCCAGAAATGCTGGCCATGCTAGGGAGGCAGAACAAAGCTCATTTTTGATCCCTGTCACAGTAATGTCACATAGTGTGGTCCACAGAAACTGTGCTGGAAGGCTGCTTGCTGTTTTCCTGACTCATTGGTGGACTTATTCAGGTAATACATTAAGAAACCCCCTATACTTTTTAATTATTTTCCACTGAAAACCAATCTGTGTTGAGGAAAAGGTATTATCATGTCCATCAGGTTACAGGCAAATACAGTGAGAAGATACATCTTGCCTCTTTGGCTCTGGTCCAGACAGAGTTTCAGAATTTCTGCTATGAGCACGTGGGCTGTTTCTGAAGGAATCATATGTAAGGAACCTAATAGCCATTTAAATTTAATATAATATGGGCAGCTAATTTCTTCTGGTACTTTTGAAATTATCGACAGATAGGCATTCTTACTGAAGCTTCCAAGCTCTAAGAAGTCATCTGAATTGTTCAAATTTGCACCAGTAACTGTTTTAAAGTCAAAATAGTTGCAGATTAAAAATTTAAAGCATAAAACTTGTCCAATTATTTTTTTCCAGACTAGATGTCTCACAAAAGAAGATATTTTTATGAACACTTTGTCTTCATTAGCTATGATTTTATGCACATCTATTTTTCCATTGTCAACTCAAGTGTGCTAATGCTGCTCATTTACTTAATTATCCAGACGTTATCAGCAGTTTGTTATCTTTCCTTCAGGCATTCTCATGTTCTCTAGTTTTGAGATATATCTGAAAGGCTTCTAGGAATCATTTTGTAATGTCAAAGAAAAAGAAGAGTAGAAAATTTGTGCAACTTGAGCTTGTATGTGAAGGACACTTACAGCCAAGAGACTTAGACCCTTGTCCTCTTCCAACTCTTTAAGAAGTGTAAATGTTGAAGAGCTGGTGGGGATCTTTTAAGTCAGTTGCAAATACAAATTCAGTAGTGTTGGCACCATTCCTCAGTCACCCATTTTGTCTGACCTGGGTTATAAAGGATGTAAGTGCACTACGAATGTCCCCAGTGGCATCACTTAATTCCAGGTGCCAGTCAAAGGAATGCAGAGATGGCTGTGCTGTGGCTCATGGCTGAGAGTTGCTGCCTTCCTGGGACAATGCTGTCCTTGAGAAGATCATGAGGAATTAATATGTATCATGAATGGAACTCATGCTGGGAAAACACTTCAGCCCTTTGCAACTAATCACATGAACAAGGTGCAGAAGAAAGGTGAATCCAGTGGAACTATCAATGGATGCAAAAATTACATTTTTAAGGAACTGGGGACTAAAAGAGTTATCTGACCAGACAGTTACTTCTCCCTCAATCCCAGAAACTGAAGGCTTGCTTATATCTGAAACAGGATGTTTTCTGTCCCATAACCTTGTTTAAATACTTGTGAGTTTTCTCCACTATTGGTCTGAATGAAAACCTATTTTAAGCAGACGGGAATTCCAAAACATTTCTGCATCAAGACCTAAGTATCTTAACATCTAACTATTTTTCTCCTACAGAGTTTAGTAAAATCTTTCTGTTAAAGACCAGTAGAAATGTCTTTGTTCTCATTTTGCAAAAAATCCCACATTATCTGCATCCATCTATGAAGTTCATTCTTTCTATCATAATTTAAAAATATATTTTCTGTTTAAACTTCGTCTTCTCTATCTCTGTTCTTTACTTGAATAAAACCCAATACCTCCAGTTTATTTTTTCTAGCCTCCTTGTAACTTCTACCCTATTTCCTGTGAGAAAAAAATTACCCGCAATCCCAAGAAGAAATGTTTCTTCATTTGTACTGTTCCAGTGTAGCACCACTATTATCTGTAATTTCCCTTTTTATTAATCTTCATGTGTGCCTCAGATTCAGTAAAGATGCATCACTTAAAAACCTCTTTTTGCTAGTGTCACTGTTGAATATGGAATACCTGGAACATTTGTATTGGTACAGAACATGGCAGCTATCAGTCAATACACAAATGACAGAAAAATGGAATAGTGATCGAAGCAAACAGAATTGCATTTATATTTAAGAGACCACCATTCACAATCAGGTCTTTTTGTGAGCTGGATGAAAGGTTCTGGAGAATGCCATTCCTCAAACAAGAACATGAGATATTCAATCAGCAAAGCACTGAACCAGAAATGTAGATGATGGAAGCACTATATGAAAGAAGAGGAAGGAGTTCATTCCCTGGGTTTGTTACAGGCTTTTTCCTTTCTTTGCACTTAAGAGGATGCTGAGTAACTGTGAATTTGATTACTGCTCACGGGAAGGAAACTGCACCCCAGGGAAGACTATGGGTTAATATACAAAGAAAGTGTTTCTTTATAGATACATAAGTGAGCATGGCAATATTACAGATTTTTAGAAAAAATCTTTTTTACCTTTTTTCTTATACGGAGGAGCTTTGTTCATCCTCTCATAGCATTTGAACTGTGAATCTATGATCTTCTGTCGTATGACTGAATTTTCAGTTACTACAGGCTCTAATGTAGGATCAGTATAATTTACAGTAGAAGAAAGACTTGGAACCATTCTCTGTACAGAAAGGAAAAACTGTTAGTACAAGTGAATAAACCAGGAGGATAAAATAAAAGAGAAATCTCTGTTATGCATTATTCAAAGACCTTTTATTTGCACATGTGTTTAGCATTATGATGGGCTTTATATTGCTTGCAAATTAAATGCTGAATTTTTACAAGTTTACCTCACTACAAACACAGGATCTTAACCAAGCCATTTTTCTTGGCAAAAGGAAGGACCATTAAATATTTTATAAAGTCTTTTAAATCTTTTTATTTACTTTAATTATCTACAAAAAATCTTGTATCTTCCCAAAGTTGCACACATCTACTTCCACCCTCTTGTGCTGAATTCACTCCAGACTGCTCAAAGTACCTCAGTGCCACAGTCTCAAAACTGATTTTTTCATGTTTTATGCCACCTACTTTGGACTCCTTCAGCCATTAAGGTCAGAGAAATATAGGGCAGAGAATTTACACGTTGCTGCCTGGCCTTAGCTCCTAGTTAAGCACCTAAGCAATGTCTGAACAGCAAAGTCTGTTTGATCAAGAGACATCTTCTGACTTTTCCCCTTCTGATCAGTCTGAAGGGCAAAAGGAACAAACCTTTTCTTTGGAAGGTAAAAATCTCACATAGAGAGATCAGATAGCTTTTTTTCTTTCCATCCATCCACCCATCCATCCACCCCAATCCTCTACCCACCCACTTTTCTGATGCACAGGCCAGGTCTGTGAGCCAGGGCAGCAATAAGAATGTGGAGCTTTTGTTAATTCTATTCTGGAAGGATTAGCTCCTCTGCCTCCCCAGTAAAAGCAATGTTGCTGTGGCACTTTTCATTTTATGAATGGCCCTGTACTTCTTCCCTATACTAAACCATAACAAAGCCTACACCCACCGAACACCTACAGAGTAATTTAAACGGTGATTCAAAACTTAGGACAGGAGTCTTTAGCAGATCCTGAAGCATGTATTTGTAGTTGTTCAAACTGAAAGCATGACAGGTTTGAAAGTTCAAATACCAGCTTATTTCTTAAATTGTTGCTTCTTTATTTTTTTTTAATTGCACATCACAAGCAACTGCATCACATTAATACATTTCTTTTCCATTTGCACAGCTAAAACACCTTGGTAAAACACAGCAAAACCACAGTACGTTTGGGAAAAAAAAAAAGCATTACTTAATTCTGATACTTCTGTACCAGTTTGTTCATTTTATACCCATATATCAAATTATCTTTTTGCTACTTTGATGCTAACATTTCAATTTTGAATTGTATATAGATATTGTCTGAAGACTGCAGAACACTTTATCTCATTGTACTTAAATTCTTGAAATAGAAAGGAGTGAATAAGAAGGAAGATGTTTTCTGGCAGATACAACTTCATATAAATTTTATGTCTATATATACATACACACATAAACATAGAGCTACATGGACAGTGATGCCATTTGGAATATTTCATCTGGCAATCCAAGTGAAAAATTAAGCATCTAGAAAGCCAGAACAGGAAATACAGAAGCTAAGCCAAACATACCACAGATCCCTCATTTATGAAAGGATTAAAGGGAGTAGCTGGAGCCCATGAGGATCATTTAAAAACCAAACAAGCAATATCTTAAATCCAGTAAGAAGTGTAGGAAAAGTGCAGATAAGGTTCTTCAGATCCCCTCATGACTGTCTTAGTGCTTTTTGTCCACATTGTTGCCACAGGTCTCACTGATTCATAGAAAATTTATGCTTTTTTTTTTCTTTATTATTTTCAGTAATACCTTTGCTTTCAAGACAGCAAAAATGGTATTGTCAAACAAAGCTACTGAGCCTTCCATGGCATCACCTCTGTTCTCAATGAGTCCTCTATTACTCCAGACCAGTTTGGAAACACGCTCATGTTTTGAAAGCATAGCCATCTGTTTATGCTTGGAAAACATCACCAAGTTTCCTTCCCCTGAAACAAGGCATTTATTTCATTTTTGTTCTCTTCTGGGAACGAAATGATCTGTTCTTCACATCTGTTTGACCAAGGAAGATCAAAATAATTTCAAATTGACAGAGACCAGACACACTGGTGGGGCTGGCCATAAATACTGTTGCAGTTGCATTTGCTTTATCTGTACAGAAAAACGTGCAACACAGACACGAAATAATTAGCAAATGCCAACTACAGAGATAGAAACCATAGAAAATATTCAGTGCTTTGGAACGTCTTTCCCCTATTCTCACTTCTTTTGTATCTTCTTTTACACACCACTTTTTTAAAAAGAACAGACCACTCCTGGAAGATTGCACAGGTCAGAAACATATAAGCTGATACTAAAGGTAAGAAATGCCATCAGAAAAGGAATGCTCTACCTACACCTTATAACTGGTGATATATTGGTCTGTAGTGAGGGATGATGATCTTGAGAGTTAAGATTTTATTCAGAGATTGGAGCCACTTTAGTTTTAAAGGTTAATTTCATAGCTCCCAGTGTGTAAGGGACTAACCCAGTTCCTGAAGAAGTCATCTCTTGTTGGGTACAGGTCAATAAGAATACTTTTATACTTGGAGGCAGAGAGTGCCTGTGGTAGCAGACAGGATAAAACTCTTGGGTTGAATTGTGCACAAAATCATTTGAAGGCCTTCACCATGTAACCAGGAGGTCTGCCATGCTACTGCCTCTGAGCAAGGCAACCAGGGCTCAGATTAAATTGCCCTCCAAAGTTCTACTGCTCACATTTGAGCCAGGGATTCATTCAGAGAGATTAAAAATGTGGAAGAGACTGTGCCACTAAACTTCAAGGGAAATTACTTCATCAGTGGTAATCACTTAATGGTCCACGGTAAATCTAAATTGAGTTTGGATAAAGACTGAAATAATAATATTAGATTACAGCTGAAACTTAGATTTTGTTTGTTTTATTATTGGAATACACGAAGACTCAGATTTTCAAAGGTAATTCCACAGAAATCTTCCCAGGTGCTTTTGATGCAATTAAATAATTTGTGTGTGAAATCAAATTGCGAGTTTATACTTAGGTATATTACTGATGTTCATCTGTGATATGTCCTTTAAATGTAATCTTCCCTTTGACTGCTATTACTTATTTCTGTTTGCCTAGATTTGAAAAACTGGCCATAGAATTTTGAACCACAAATATTTCTTTCTGCCTTTAAATCAGATGACCACTCCAGCAGACTAATGCAAAATAAATTTGGTGCCTTGCTGGAGGCTGAGCATTTACACCTCTGTTTGCAATCCTGGTATTATCTACTGTGCATAGGAGAATCTCATGTCCACCACCACCACTTTAGGACTTGGAGCCTAAAGCCTGACCTCCCCCAAATCATTTCAGTGGGATGATGATCCAGCCACATACTCCTGGGGCTCAGTTGAACAAAATCTTGGTACAGTTTGTGAGCTTTGATATTATTATTCCCTTCTTCTTGTGCTTACTGTAGAGGTCAGGAAAGGGTAAACAGGGCAGAAAGAAATGTCTGGCTCATTATTCTCTTACCAGAGGTATCAGATGCCTGGGCATGGCTACATGGGGCAAAAGTTTGGTGTGTAGCATGGGAGAGCCTAGGAATATCCCACAAATCCATGTGTGTGTGTGTGTATATGTGTATGTGTGTGCTCTCAATGAATTAATGATTAGGAATCACCTCTGCTACTACATTTTCATAATTATATCCAGGTATTCTAGGGATTAAATTTTAAAACATGTTTTCATCACAAAAAAAGCGCCAAGATTAAATATTTTTCACCTGCTTACTACCTATGGTACAGAGAAATTTTGAATGTTCATTCATCCATTACTGCATGTTAAAAACCCTTCCCATCCATCCATCTGTTACTTCAGATGGAAACATAGGCGATATTGATGCAATGAAGGAATGCCTTATTCATTTAGAAATATTCTTTATTAAAGAGAGAAATCAATAATTCACAACTTAATAATCAGAATGTGTTCGTAGCCTGAGAGTTATTGGTATGATTTCTTCAGAAGAAAACTGGTTAAGTGATGTCCCATGCAGCAGTTTAGCAGCCGTACACATGATGTCACTCCTAAAAGTCCAAGTAAATGACGTCATACATACGACCACCAAGCCACCACGTGACAAATTACTGTTATAAGAAAATGAATTATCATTACAAAGAGGAAAAACAGGCTGCTGGGAATGCTGAAGTTCACTTTACTCCTAGAAATAATAAAGGAATCTAGAGAAAGCAATTAATCTTCATTATTAAACTACCAAAAAGAACAAATAGTGCCCTGGTTTCTGTAAGATACACACCTGTGCAAGACTGTGCCCATTTCTGCAAGAGACGATCCAGGTAAATAAACATAAAGTTCCTTTTTCTTTTCCTTTCACAAAATATTGGACATGATGACAAGCATTCCCAAATATTTTTCTTCTACCACCAAGGAGCTTGAAGAACAGTAAGTGTTGACTATATGTGAAATTTAGGAAAACAAGGCATTTGTAGCTTTCTGTCCCTTCTGATTTTTATCTCCTTCCACTAAATACAATGATTTTGCAACATTTGCTGTTGAACTCCATCAATATATATTTCAAATTCTGGATGCTCCATTTGTCACTGATTTCAAGAGCTCAAGCACACACTTGGTAGGTTCCTTTAAAAACTGCTGTGTGTAAGGACCACTTTATGGGTCCCTAACCTCTTGTCCTCCAATACATTTGAACAAGGGTTCAGCATGACTTAGACTGCTTGCAGAGCCCCTCTCATACCTTGATTATATTTGAACTACTTTTCACTGCTGCTAACATGAGGACAGAAAAAGAAATGACTGTGATGCCCTAGGAAGGTCATTAGTGCATGGTACTCAGTAAACATAAGAAATAAACATAAAAATAATTTCTTCTTTATCACAAATGTGCTAGGAGGCAGCAGACAATTTCTTTGGGGAAATATCTCAACATGATGTTTTGCTTCATTGCTGAATGTTAAAATTTTCCTATACTCAGCTGCTGTCAAAGCAGATGGAAATTATCTCACTGTGAGATCCCCTACAACTTACATTGCAGATTTTGGCAGCTGTTTAAACAAGCATGAGATTATCAACCATACAAGATGAAGCCCAGCCACATGCAATGAAAAGAAACTCATAAGTCTTACAGTGCTTTTCCATTGCTGTAGGATTTGCAAGGATGCTGTAGTCCCAGAGGAGCCTGATGCAAACTGTGCTTAAAGGAAGGATGCAGGACACTTCGTGGATTTTTGCTTGCTCTGATTATCAATTTGCAATAGGCCTCTTTAGGTCAGTCAGTTGCACAGCAACATTCTTATTTTTTTAAAAAGCAAAGATGAAGACAGCAAGTCCTAATAACCCTTGAAATAGAACAGAGTGTTCCTCTCCCTCTTGGAAAACTGTGAAAAACTTGAGTCTGAAATTCTCACACTAATTCTCACCACCTTACATCACTAGCATCTTGCTTTCATGAGTTTTCCTTGCATGAGAAGAGCTCCAGAACTTGCAAGTACACATCCTTACAGCTTGAAGCTTTGTAACTTCCCTTTGAAGTTACAAAGGGAAATGCACACTTCTGAACAACAGCTTTCAAAGGCATGGTCTCAGGTGGTGACACCCAGGGGGATCCCATCATCCAAGGCTGGGGAAGCCCCTGGGCTCTCAGCAGTGCCAGACAGCAAGCGAGGCTCTTGATGAAGCACGCCAAGGGAGACTGTGCCTGATCTTCGGCAGCATATCTGGCACACCTGCCCTGGACCAGATGCTGGAAGAGCTGCTGTATAAGCAGAAAAAGAGTTGTACTTGGGGTGTCTGCAGAGACACAGCTGCTAGACACTTGTGGAAAGAGGCACTGAGCTGGGCAAGTGGCAGGAGCCCAGGGAGCACATGGCCACACCACAGCACCAGTGGACATTGTCCTCCCAGTTGTGAAAATCAAACGGGTACACCGTGAGCAATGGCCTCATCAGGGTGGCTTCTAAAAACTTGAACCTACTGCAATTATCTTCCAAAACATGGCAGTTTGTACAGTTGCTTAAAATTTCATTTAGGCTTTCATATAATTAATTTTCCATGGTTTCTGGGTGGGAATTATTCACAAGCCTTTCGACAAAATGTACCAGACTGAGTAGAGTTTAGTGACTGAAGCTTGGTAACAACTTGACAGATTTGGACTTAATGAACTTGTACAATTTATTTTTCACTCATAATTAATTTATTTTAAAATACAATCATGGTCTGACAGTCCTAATTGAACACTAGTTTGGTCTTCAGCTGCAGCAGATATTTTGTCCCTACTGAGCACCTCACAGTTGGCTCAGGACAAGAACATTGGAATATGCAAGAAAAACTACTACACCGCTCCTCATTTGCAGGATAAGATAAAACCATCATCTGTAGGAAGCTGATGACAATTCTTACTTGACACAACGAGGTTGAAAACAGAAATCTCTTAATGTCCAACAAAATTGATCAGTCATGCAGGAAAGAGACCCAAGCTTGTTTCTTTCTCCTCTTTCTCTGCAGTTTGATGCCCCTGGACACATTATGCTGACACTCTGTCTTTCCGGCAGAGGGAGATGTGCACTGAGGAGATGAACCAAGTGCTCCAGTGCACAGGACCTCACATACTGGAGGGAACAAATAGCAGTCACTTTTTGTGACTCTCAAGAACTACCAAAAGTTAGACAGGTTCAAGAATAAAGTGAACAGAGAAATAATGGACAGGTAAAATTTCTAATGGAATCCACTTTGAATTGCAGAGGAGTATCTGTTTATGCTGCAAATATTGTCATTATTCTGCATCCCAGACCAAAGAGTAAAACAGTGAGGAGATTGTTTTATTTCTAAATTAGGTTTTGGAGCAACTGCTGCTTTAGGTTTTGACGAAGGAGAGTTCTTATGGACTCATACACAGAAGAGTAAAGTGCCATTTATTCTGTTCAAAAAATGACGTTATTTTAGAGGGATGATCTCTGAAAGAAGGTACCAAATCCATTTGGTGGCAGGTCTAAAGGCTGGAGACTGTGGGAAGGGTGGGTTCTATGTAGACTTTGTAACTAGGACCTAGGACAATCACTCGAGGAGAGATAAGGGATGAATCTCGCATTTGAAGTGTTACAAATGGCATAAGCAGAGAGCCTGGTTCCCGGAGGAGAAAGCAAAGACCTCAACAGATTGTGTTGCTTTGCAACATCTTGCAGTTATCAGCTGGGAGTGCAGGCCACAGACAACAGGATGACAGTAAACCATCAAAGACGTCAAAGAAAGATCTGGAGGATGGTTTGTGGTGTGTGTAGAGAACAGGAACAGAGAGATAACCCGTGTGACAAATCACTTTGGTTACTGTATCTTCCTCAGCCTCAGACAGTGGCTGACACATAAGTTCCACGGACTTAAAGCTCGGGGAAAAAAGACATGATTACAAGAAGCAACAGAATAGGAACAGTTATTTTGGAAGAGAAAGAAAGGCACCTTTTTCTTGTTACAGACCACAAATAAGTTGTAAAAAAATGAATATTTTCCACTAGTTACAGGTGAGGAAATTTTTGGAAAGATGACTGGTGCCAAATATTTTTCATATTTGATCTAACAGCAGTGTTCTGGCAAGTGACATAAAAACCCCAGCTTTTTCATGGTCTATTTCTACAACGTTGGCTTCTCCCTTACTGGAAGATAAAAAGCCCAGGAGCTGTTCAAGTAGGTCAATAGTATGGGCACTGCAGTGGAGAAAGAAGGAATATAGAAACTGGAACAATGAAAATGTAAGGAAAGCCATGCTTAAGTTATCCATCAAGGTCAGAAGTTGGAGAGCTTTCTGTTGCAGATATCTAAAAGGATGCAGATCTCACTGCAGAGTGACTTTGTGTAATCTCTTTGATTCCATGATAATTGGTAATTTGAGATTTCACAAGTAGAGATCAGAGAAAGAATTCAACTTACATTGACAGGCTTTTAGTCAGAAAACATAGAAGTTACCCAGCCATGTTACACACCCTGAAGTAATGGTAATATTGATATTATACAATTTAAAACAGCATTTGAACTGAATAACTAAACTTTACACTGTCATTTTCCATTTCATTTGCTTTTCTGAGAGTAGAAGAACTATAAACAGTTACTTAAGTCGGTCTAAGTCTCACACAACAATGCTAAGGATGTTTTCAAGCCCACAAGTTTTCATAACACTGATGTTTTAGTAAACTGATATTTCTGTAAAACACAGAAATGAAGAATCATATGCATTACCTTCTTCAGACTTGCGGTTCTGTTTCACCAATAAACAATTGTTTCAAGTTCAAATTTTCTGAAATATCTCATTTAGAAACTTTATTAACCGTATTTTAAAATTTACCAGTAAGGGAACCCATTCCTTCACTTGTGCAGTACAGCAAACATTTGGCAGGTGTCATGAGCAGTTTAATTTTCTCATACTTACAATTAGAAGGATGATAAGTAAGATGCAACTGTGGGCTGGTTTTTTCATTGTGGAATCTTCCTGGAGAGACACCTTGTATCTGACCCCTCTGGGAATTCAACAACAAAAAGCAAGAGAAGTATTAGGTATTATTTGCTAAGATAAGTTCCTTGTCTTTGTGTTTGAGCATCTTTTTAGACTTGAAGTACACTGCATGCATGTGAGCACTCCCCCAGCCTTGTATGTGCTCATACAGGATTTTACTGGAGGTGGCTGTGCTTTAAATTTGGTCTCCTCCATGGATCTCTGTTGGAAAGCTCAGCTGACATAGGGCACAGCTTCATGTTTTGATGTTTCCAGCAGCAGATCTGGGTTAAGAATCATAGAATGGTTTGGGTTGGAAGGGAACTCAATGACAACCTAATTCTAACCCCCCTCCCTACCATGGGCAGAGACACCTTCCACTACACCAGGTTGCTCAAAGCCCCATCAGACCTGGCCCTAAACAATTCCAGGGAGCAGGAATCCACACCTTCTCTGGGAAACCTGTTCCAGTGCCTTACCACTCTCACAGTGAAGAATTTCTTCCTAACATCTAACCTAAATCTACTCTCTTCCAGTTTAAAGCTGTTATCACTTGTCCTGTTTTTACATGCCCTTGTAAAAAGTCACTCCCACAGCCCCACTGTGTGCCTCTGACTCTGAGATGATCCTCTTGGTTGAGATGATTCAGCTGCTTCTAACCTGCACATAAGGCTGCAGACTTGGGAAGAACCTGAATGTTGATTTTTTTAAAATTATCTAAAAAATCCCAAAAGATCTGGCTTGCAGATAAGCATAATGGCAGCTCAGAAGGCATGTTTATGGGCTAGAGAAATCCAGGGGCTGGCTAATTTCTGGCTAGATGTAACCCTCAGGAAACTGACAATGTTCCAGCTACATAAAGCACTGGAGAGGCAGAGCTTGTCCAAGACTCCACAGGCTTGGAGGGAACTGGATTGACAGATTTTTTGTTTTCTTATAGTTTTTTCCTAAATCAAGACCCATCTGGCCTTTCTGGGAAAAAATCTCCAGGGGTTGCCTTATACCATCACATTGCTTCACAGTTATGGGAGCTGAAGCAACCAAAGCTCTTTGCATTAACACAATATTTTTAGTTTTATAAAAATGGAATTTCTACATTAAAGTGAAAAACACCAGTGCCTTCCAATGTCCCTGTGGTGCAGGGTTGAGCACCATACCTCACCTTAGGCCACAGCAGGACAGTGAGCACTCACACACCTTTATTTTTTAGACTAGCTGGCTAAACAATCCTATGAGTACCCTACGTATCTGAAACCCATGAGTTTAACAGGAAAAAGGTACACAGACCAGGATGCTTGGTTTACTTCCCATGTAGTGAGCCATACAACCCCTTGTGCAACACTTATCTCTGCAGGAGTGCTGTAACAGCTTTTCTCATCTTTAAATGGTCTAGTAAGTAACCCATTTTCAGAGGGGAAGAAAAATATGAGGTTAGTGATAACTGTCCTCATCTAAAGCAGAAATATGTAATCTCAAAATATTCTAAAGGTATGGCACTTCCACTTCAATGGATATAATCTCCTACCAGATCCAAATGGGAGTGTTGCTGTCATGTGTCACTGAGATTACATAAAACTCAAAGTGATGAAAAAGAAGGTTCAAAGAATTTGCCTCTAATAAGAAGTAGCCCTATTACTGTCTCAGCCTTGCCAGAACCATTCTAATGTGCCAGAAGCAATGGGACAGGCAAATGACACAGAAATAATACGTAATTAAGCTGTCTGCTGTATATTTGTATTTGATCAGCAATGGCAGAAAAGTCAACAGAAGCAAAAATCTTGCAGCTAAATCAGAAAAATGTCTGGAACTGTATGCATCTTCAGACTACTCACTCCAGTGTGCATTGGCTCAAAACTGCCAAAAAAAGATTCATGAGCAGATAAACAACGGGGCTGGGTCAGCTGTGCAATGAGCAGACATAAACATGAATATGTGTGTTCATACAGTTACACTGGCACTGTAAAGAGTCTGTAGTGTGGTGTAAAGCCAGCCTGGCAGGAGCCTCAGATCTTGCTGGCCTCATTACTTCTGATGCATCTATAGGGCTTTGGTAAAGGAAGGACTTTGCCTTACAAACCATTGATAGTTTCAAAACACACTTCACTTTCCACAAATGGCACAGAGCCCAGCACAATACTGTGACCTGGAAAGCATGAGCCAAATGAGTAGTAATTGAAGTTACCTGCAATATTTCTATGTCTCTTGTCCTTTCTGCTGGAAGTGTTTGCCATACTATGTTGGGTTATAGCTGTAGGTAAATCTTATCCTCCTGAGAGTTTGTGTAGATTTGTTAACATGTACACAAAGAGCTACTTAAAGTGCATCTTCCTCCCATCTCTCCTGATAATAATAATTAAAAAAGCAATTGTAAAATATTGAACACATGATTTTTCCCCTCTGTTAGCTGTGATGACTGTGCTATATGATACTACATACAAGTAAATGAGTTGGAATTATTTCCCACACTAAATTTTATATTTCATAGTCTTGATATTTCTAGTTTTTCTTCTTGTCAGCTCTAATCACAGACATGGTGACATGCTGCATTAAACCCTGTACCTCTTTTTCTTTTCTCTTTCACTTGGGTATTTTCCAGTGACAACAATTTCAACAATTTTTGAACAACAATATTTTTGCAAACATAGTATAAAGGCCCTAAAAAGTGGCTTTTCTCTATTTTAATGATAAGAACAGCTCATGGCACTACAGCACACTTGAGTTAGGATTCATATTGGATCAAAGATGATCGCACTGAAATAAAAAAGTACACGCAGGTAAAAAATGTTGGTCAACAGTCAGGGCAGAAAAAGCAGGGAGGCAAAAAGATTCACATAAAGGGGAGGCTCAGGAGATAGACCCTGTCACCCTTCTGATGTAGGAACAGACCAGGATCTCCACAGCACTGTCCCCCATCTCCTGCAGTCCAGGTTCAGGTGTGACATGATGGGCAGGATGGGATGTGTCAATCTGCTCACTCCAGTGCCCTAGGATCTGGAGCTCTTGTGTTAAAACTTCTATTCATCATTTTTTTACTTCTTTACACCAGCTGGCACTTCTGCCCATGGACAGCCTGCTTGCAGTCCAAGGAAGTCTGGATAGTTCAGAGCAGCCTCACACACAGAGTAGGTGCTTTCCTGATTAATTTTTCCATACTATTTATGCTTTCTGTGTCAGTCCAACAGTGTTCTTGCTTGATGTTAAGGCAGTATAATGTGCTTCACACATTAAAGGTTTAGAACATTCATATTTAGTGATTAATCATAAGCACGTCGCTAAAGACCAGCACTTTTCCATTCTTGTATTAATTCTTTACCCCCTGTTGCTTATAATAGTTATGTAGGAAATCCCTGTCTGTTTTCTAAATCAGAATGCTCTTTCTTCATAAACATAGCATAGCTCATTATGTGCTAAGATATTGTTCCTTCTTCCACTATTTTAGAAATGCCACGGACACCTTGGGATTAGTGCTGAAGCTGCTCTGGGGACAAACAGAGAATCCTACTGGCATCTCTTTTGGCTCTGTCCCAATTTCTACAGCTGCAGTACTAAGCTGAACAGGGCTTTGAGCACAAGGAGCATCAGGTTACCCAGGAGGTGGGACAACCCACCCTGCATAGACATCTGCACAAGGCCAACAAGGGAAATCAATTTTAGTCAGAAAGGAGGGCATAAGGGGGGAATATTCAAAACAGGGTATTGGAGCAACATTTCTTTGCTGAAATCTGTTGAAACTCTAAGAAAGAAACGCCTTTTTGGAGGAAGAACTGGAAACAAGTCATTATTCTGCTCTTATAATTCTGCAGAGCCATCTTTCAAACAGAGCTGACACCTTTGGAGGAAGAAATGGTTCTAATAGTACAAAAGAGGATTTGTGGAGGCTGTGGTGAAGCACAGAAGTGTGATGCAAAAAACATCTCTTTTTCAGCTGTGGCACTATCCCCAGGAACTGAAAATTCACTTGCTACTTCCTTCTTTGGCTGCAAGTGTAGAGAGAACCACAAGTTCTCAGGTGTCGCCGATAATGAACTGGGAGCTTAGGCCCAGCTGTGCCCAATAATTAGGGCCTGCCCCAGCCAGAAATGGGCGGGGCTGAAGGGCAAAATAAAAGGCATGCTCCCAGAAGCAGAGAGACAAGAGATGAAGATGCCTGAGGAGAGGGATGGCAAGAGAGCTCTGGAGAAGAGCCGTGTCCCCGAGAGAAGGCTCGCCGCAACATGCAAGTTCCATAGGCAGCTTCCTTACATTCCCTGTGCATCTTTCTCAAGGAATATAGCTGTGTACCCTTCTCCAACCTTAGGGTCTCTAGGATTTCTTAACTAGTAGAGAGGCTTGCAGACACATCTACTGTCTTTTATTCCTGTATTTCCTACTGATTACCTTTACACAGTTCTTTGATCTTTCATCTAACAGTCCTGAAGTTTTCATATGAAAATCTCCTGAGAAATACAGGTTCCAAATTCTCAGTTACAGGTGTCAGGCAGGTAAAGGCATCACGACATTAAACCTACAGGCATCTAGGTCATCTGCTGGATTTTAGCTCATTGCTTTTGGTGGTCTTGGAGATACTTTCACTACCAGAGAGCCAAATGCTCAGTTGCATGATGATTACTCAGTCATTACTCAAGTAGATCACCATTCATTTCCATTAGCTTGCTTGGTGGAGACAGTGAACTGCATCTTGGAGAGCTCAGTGTGTGCTATCTTAACAAATTGAAAGTATTAGCTATGGCAAATTGGCAATTTCTCAGCTACATAGATCAAGTGACAAAAATATCTTTTTTAGCCATTCGTTTGGACTACATCAGAGCTGCAATGCTTGATGCTTCATTTTCCCATTGAAAACCAGTCAACAAGAAAGGGCTACTTTTCCTTGGGCTTTACTTTAACCATACCCTATGCCAATAAAATGGACAAGAGTAGAAAGAAACAGAAATTGCCAACAAACTTGGTTGTGTTGACTTTTAAGGTAATAAAAATTTTTTGAAATTCACTGCAGTGAAAACTGAAGATGGCTCCTGTTAGACTGGGTAATGTGACAGAAATAAATATACTTTGAAAGAAAAAAAAAATACAAGGAATGTTCTTTGAATGAGAATTATTTACCTGGACTCTAATAATATGCAAGCCAAATTATCCAGAAGGTTTTCAGAAAAGGCTGAAACTTTCTATGGAAATACACTAAATTTTTTAATAGTAATATATTGAAACACAGTAAAGCTTTAAATGAGTTAGAAGAGCTGATTCCTTCCACCTGCCAGGGGAACCTGGAGTGAATGGCTTTTAGGAAGCTCCCATTACCTAGCAGGGGAGCTGCTGTAGGTAGCTGAGCACCAGCACGTAAATTCTAGGTCCCTGGGGTTAAATTAATACCATTTGTATCATAAGTAGATATATGGTATTTCTGGGTCTTCTGATGGCTATTAGTGGGAGGTGATTCTTACCAAGTATTAATAGCCAAGAAAATTACTGCCTTATGAGTGCTTAGGAAGCCAGCCCTAATTCCCCTTCCAGCTGTTGGACAAGGGGTTTTATGAGGTTTAAAAGCAAGTAAAAGCAAATAAAATTTAAAGAAGGGACTAGCAAAGTATTTCAGGGGATTTGTTTGTTGCCAAATAGATTGGATTGTACAATTTCTTTCAAAAACTTTAGGTTTTACCTTTGCAAATGCACAATGTGAAGGTGTAAACACAAAGTATTTTCGGCCAAAGTGTTAACGCTTTGTATCTGAAGAGAGGTGTCCCAAGCACTTCTGCAATTCAGCCTTTATAGGACTACCTGTACCTTGTTGAGCTTACTGAAATTAGTAAAATAATTCTGTTTTACTTAGGAATAGTCTTCTGAATGATGTGTATGACCCTATTCTGTCACCTTAGGAATATGCATCTAGTTTACACTGGACATGATGTTATCCCAGGAAGAAACAACTTTGTTTAAAAACAAAGAAAGAAAAAGAATATTGTATAATTCATCTTTAAATGCAAATAATAAGCTTTTATTGCTGCAAGAAACAACACACCTATCGTTCGTTTATTTGTTTGTTGGTTTGCTTGGTTTTTTTTGGTGTGTGTAGTGTGCCTCAGCCACATGTTTTCAGCCCTCTCTTGTGCTCCTATTTGAAGACATGACCCAGACAGCTACACCAACAGAAAATGAGCCCTGAAGTGCATAAATGATGTGGTTTTCTTTCTCTGCAACTCTCAGAACTTAACACAGGCTCTGGTGATAAAAGCAGTGGTACAAGGAAGGGGGTAGAAATACTTAGTTCAGAGGAGATGGTGAGTAACAGCAGCACATCTGCCCTATTGTAGACCAGTTTAAGCTACTGTAGAGCTGAAATTAAAAGAAGATGAACTTTGGTGCTTTTGTGGTGAAAGCAACAACACATTATACTTGCACTAGAGCCATAATGCAGTACAGAGAGTGGATCACATCAAGTGTCTGGAAAATGAGTTCATCCTCTTTAATCACTATTCAAAGGATACACTTGTAAAATAATCTCACTGTAACAAATCAATGATGGTTTACATAAGAATAAAGTCAGTCTCTCAGTACCCTTCAATGTGTCATAGAATGCTTTGGGTTTGAAATGAGCTTTAAAGATCACCTAGTCCTGCCCCACATCAGCAGGGGCATCTTCTTTGCCAGAGCAGGTTGCTCACAGCACTATCCAGCCTGACCCTGACCACTTTCAATGATGGGGCATCATCCACAACTTCTGGGCAACCTGTTCCAGGGTCTCACCTCCCTCATTGTAAAAAATTTCTTCCTTATATGCAATGAAAACCAACTCTCTTTCCAATTAAAACTTCCGCTCCTTGTCCTGTCACTACAGGCCCTGGTAAATAAGTCTTTCTCCCTCTTTATTATAAGCCCCCTTTAAGTATTGAAAGGCCACAAGATCTCCTTGGAGCTTTTCCTTCTCCAGGCTGAACAATCCCAACTCTTTCAACCTTTCTTCATAGCAGATGTGTTCCAGCCCTCTCAACATTTTTGCAGCCTTCCTCTGGACCTATCCCAACAGGTCTACATCTTTCCTGTGCTGAGGACTCCAGAGCTGGAGTCAGTACTCAGGTGGGGGGTCACCAGAGCAAAGGAGAAGGACATAAATGTATGCAACTCCTTTGAAGCCTTTGCTCTAGAGCAGTGGAATATTCATCCCAAGCTTCTGGATGTCTTCAAGCTGCAGTGTCACCAAGATTGGACAGTTGTCTACTTGCTCATTTTACAGCTGGAAAGCCCACCAAAAATTGTAAGCACTTTTTAAAAAGACCTTTCACAGCTGTGGCTAAAAGGCAAAAATTATACTCTGCTACTACCAGGTGAGATGCTAAACAACAGCTTCACAGAGGAGCAAAATGGCCATAGAGTGCCCGGCTTTGGGGAATGTTCAGTGATGAACTTCACATTCCTGCAGTGTGGTTTTCATCTGTCACATGGCAGACCACTGGCCAAGGCTTTTTCGTTTGATCCTGATACTCAAGCAGACTTAAAATAGCAGGAACGCTGTGCTATAGATTTTACTCCTCTGCTTTGTGGTAGCTTTCTGCTTCTTTGCACTGTGGGCAATGGTTTTAAACTAAATGAGGGTAGATTTAGACTAGAAGAAATTTTTTACAATGAGGGTGGTGAAACACTGGAATAGATGTTCTGGAGAGGTGGAAGCTGCCCCATCCCATGAAACATTCAAGATCAGGTTAGATGGGGCTCTGAGCAACCTGAACTAGCTGAAGATGTCCCTTCTGATTGCAGGGAGATTGTACTGAAGGACTTTAAAGGCTCCTTCTAGCCCAAACTTTTTGGTGGCTCTGTGATGCTATGTCAGATTACAGTCTTTTGCACAGCCTGCAAAGTTAAAGCAGATGAGTCTGCATCTGTAATTTTCTTTTTTTTTTTTTTTTTTTCCAGAGAAAAATCTTTTCACAGTTCTTTTATTCTTCACAGAATAATTTTTGTGGCTAACATTAATTACATTAATAAAATTTACAGTAAGAATTGTGAGGGGTATAGCTAAACAAATGCAAATATATTACAGAGCTTCAGTCAAAACTTTTTGAGTTATGAATAAAAGCCACCTTCACGGATGCCTTAAAACTTTAACTGGACAGGCATCCTGAGTGTACAGTACATACAGACTGGGTCTTACATAGAGTACATGCTAGTCAATGAGCTTAAAAATATTCTAACAGGTATTTGCATTCAATAGAACAAGAATATCATGACAAAGCCATCCTGGATGGACTTTGTGAGCACCCATGAACAGTTACGGAGAAGCAAGAAAATCCGAATGTAAGGATGTTCTTTTTTTCCAGTTCCCAAATTCTTCCTGTATCACATCGGAAGAATCTTCATCTAATTGGATTAATACAGCCTCATACATGACATTCTTCCCTCTTGGATCAATATTTTTTGATTCTATATATTGATGTTTTTGTAAAAAAAAAATAATATTTTGGCTGCAGCATTTACTGGACTTATTTGTGGCAAATTCCCTCTCAGTTTTCCATTCTTCCCCAGGCAAACTCCCACTGGTCCTTTTTTTGTAACCATACATTCCTACAGATTATGTGAAACAAGTGAATATTTTTTGAGGTGGGCAAAAAACCAAGGAAAATATGATACTTTCTTATTATGTAACTGTTTTTATATAAATCATACAAAGTGTGAAAAATCCTGTGAGTGGATTGTTATGAATCAAGTGCACATGACACACATATAAAACATTTTCTTCCCATCTGTCAGCAGAATAGCCTGTGCTACAGCTGGATGCAGGTTTCTTTTCTGCCTTGACAAAAATAAACCTTTGCTGAAACCCCAATACTTCTTTTTCTTGAGTCTGGTTCTAATTTTATAGCAGCTCTGCTAATAACGAATAGAAAACCTGATTATGGCTTGAAGTCAGAATGTGTCATTATTGATCTGTAAGGGTTGAACCTAACAGGGTATTTTAAATGCCCTACTAGACAGAGACAATCTTTGGGGCATGCAAACCCTCTTGTGGCAGTCTCTGAAGAAGACTCTGCATCTGAGGCAACTTTTACAGATATACCAGTTGGTTTGCTTAGAGTTATGTCTGCTGGTAAATCTTACTTTATCTGTGCTCTTAAAATGTGATATCTACTGCAACACTGATACTTCTGTTACAACACCTACATTACACTAAAATGTGATATGTAGCTGTCATTGCATTTTAGACTATTTTTACAACAGGTGTAATGATAAATGAAGCTTTAACAATGTAATGAATGATGCAGATATAAGGAAACATTGCTGTGTCAATAAAATTAATATTATCTCCATCAGTTATTACAGATTAATTAAATATCACAGCTTGTCCCTGTCAGGAATTAAAGCACCATTACTATAAGGGGTTATCTTGAATGTAACAGCTTAAATTTCCAGTTTCAATCAGGGAAAAATCCACATGTTGCTCACTATGGCATTGTACATTCATTACTGAAGTTCAACAGAGCAATTTACATTCACCAAATTACTATGAACTGTCATTTTACCAAGAGGTAGCTATTAGGCACTTAAATTAAAATTCTGTGGAAGATTTCCAGATTAAGATATAGGAATGTGTATTTTCAATGATAACTGGCAGCTGAGGTTCATAGCAGGTCTTTTCAGAGACATGCAAAGGGAAGGTTGGTGTTTTCTTCATAGTTCCTTTTTTTTTCCCCTGTAAATCAGAGTGCATTAGCAAGGAATACAGATGAAGGAATGGGAACCAACTGACCAGAGATACAAGCTCTTACTGGTGTAACTCAGTAACTCCCATATTCCTAGAAAATTTTAGAAAAAAACTTGGTTCCTTTTTCCCAAGCATCCTTTTAGGCCTACAGTTTGCAGTCCAGGGTTCATCCAGGTGCCCCAGAGGAATAGTTGGGTCCTGGTGAAACTCAAGGTATTTGTGAGAAAACAAGGCCAGGACATGGTTAAATTAGATGGTGGCTGAAACATGTGCATATGCCTTGGGAACTGAAGGGTTTGTCATTACTTGCAACAAACATTAGCTTTGAACTGTCAAGGAAATCAACTGCCAGACCCCATGCCATGCAAACAGCAACTCTGGTGACCTCTTCCTCTGCTTACAAACATTAATAGGCAGAAGGATTATCATAGCCACTTGTGGGGTTCAGAGTCTTGGCAAAGATCTCCCACAGATCCCACAGATCCTAAATATATGTGACTGCCAATGATCAACTCCCTACCACACTGGTTTTATTGGCACTCAAGTACTCAAGTCCACATTTGGCTTTTTTTCTGGCATATTAGAGGTGGATATAATGGTCAAAAGAAAAAAGAAAAAAAAAAAAAGGAAAAAGGAAAAATTGTGAGGCAGAAGGAACACATAACTAGAGAAAAACAAGTCACAAGCTCTTTCACCACAACCTTGTCAATCAGGAAGAGCAGAACACATGCTTCGGATCTGTAGGTCTCTGACTTCAACTTTTTTCTAAGATGAGCTACTATGAATAAATTCTTCAGCAGATAGGGAAGCTCCACTTGTACTGAGCTCCATTTATTGAAGATCTCTTCCTATCCTGCAATATGAGGACAACAGTGAGAATTTGGGCTGTCTCTCCCAGCTGACAGCCTGACACCAGGCTCTCACTCCTGCTGTCCTGGGGGTAACAGTGCTGGATCCTCTGAAACACCAGTGTTCTCACTGCATTGTGCAGATGCAAAGCAGCAAAACTGTCCATCTGTGATCCCTGGGTTTTTCTTCTTCCATTATACATGTTATGTGGAGCTCTGAGACAGCACTGGGAAGCTAACCTGTACACCTTGAGAAGGAAAATGGCATAGCTTGGGAATGATTTATTATCACCGATGTTGGCTTCTTGGAACATGTTAAATGAAATAGAGATCTTTTTGTTTGCCTCTTAGCATTGTCACTGTCACATTTGCAATTACTGGGATTATTTCAGATTAATTTATCTGATTTTTGTTTCCTTTTATGCACTACTTTGTGTGTGAGGTTCTATTCAGACAGGTCATACACAGCTTATTATTGTGCTGGACATGGAGTGGCGGGGAGCAGGGTTTGCTCTGAAGCATCTTCTTATCCAAGGGTTATGAGATACAGTGTGGATGAAGCATCATGTGGACAGGCTCCCACCTGCTGAAAGCTTCTGGGGCCAATTGCATTTCTCAGGGAAGTCAGTCAAAGCCCATTTATGATCACTTATAGCATCACATGTATGTCTTAAGGCTGCAAAGACCAACCCTGAACACTTCCTCTGATTTGCCAAGGCTTGATTTTGGTAAAATCTTGATGTACTGTGGCCAAACTGTGTCTTTAGCAGGGTTTTGTTTTGCTGGGGCTGCTGAATTGAGTTTCTGCCTCCATTACACAAGGAATTCAGAACAAGCCCAAAATGACAGCTGAAGTCACTAATGAGGAAAAGCCTTCAAGCTTTGACTCATCTGAAAATATGGAATCAATTTTTCCTTTTCTGAGCACAGCCCAGACTGGTGCAGATGCCATGAGGTTGTTCTTCAGTTTAGCCTATGGAGCTAAAAATTAAGACACTCACCTAACAGCTAGACTTAGGGTTGTCCCAGATCTTCCTAGTAAATCCAGCTTCAAAGACAAAGGGTAATCTGGACCACAAACGATACAGTTAAACACAAAAAGAAATTCCTCCTCCAATATAGAAGCCTATTTGTAAAGCTTTTCAAAAAAACCCAAACCAAACCAACAAAAAAAAAAAACCAACCTGGAAGTAGTCTGTAATTTCCAGCAAGATTTTTCCTGTTACACAATTGCCAACTTTAATATTTACTTCACTGGCAGTGAGTAAAAAGACCTGAAACTTTAGCCTCTCTGTTAATAACTTCAAATATCCATCCATGATCAAAAGATTCATGTGGAAAAATAATGGATGGTTTCTTCCATAAATTCCATTGCCATACAAAGTGCCTTCACATGGCAAGCACTTTATACAGCAGACAGAGGACAAGAGGGAAGCTGATTTGGATGAGCACTGAGATTCAGAAAAGTTTTCTACTGGCTTTGGAAAGAAGTCAGCACAGTCTATCCAACAGCAGCTAGGGCTGACATCCTGACTGCCTCATTCTGAAGGCTGTATAAAATCCCAAGATGTAGAGAATTTAACACAGCTTATCTCTTTTGGGATCTGTAGAGGTTGTGCCTTGAGGTTTTTTGCCCTTCTTCAGATGTTGATCTGGCCTTCTGGTGATGCCAAGAGTTCAGGCTTTTATTCGCATATAATAGCAAACTTTTATATAATAGCAAGCTTTTGCCCAAAGCTTGCCAAGTATTCACCCTTGTGAAGCACTTAACCTTTCTATGAAGTATGTTTTTCAGGCACTACCAGATTAAAAAGCAGCTAAAAAATATTTTCCTCAAACAGTCTAAATCTTTCTAATTCTAGATGCATTTTGAATCATGCATTCTACTTAGAGAATGACCTTCACTAAGGTAGTGAGAAGGCCAACTCATTTTCTGGAGTAAGATCTAGTTTTGCATACTGTACAGTTCACACATTGCACATTCACAAGCAAAAATGCCATGTAAATGCCACATATTCTATGTGTTCCTATTTAAATTTTTGGAATTTTTTATTAACTCATTTGATACATATATATATATGCAATATAATACCACTTCTGTAGCCTAATTCATTGATCCCATTTAAACAGTTGTTCCACAGAGCTACAAGGACAAGAAAAAAAAAATGCTTTAATAGAAGAAGATGTCACCATAAAGGAAAATATGAGCTCAGGAGGAGGATTGGAACTGGAAAATAAAGTTTTATACTCGCATAGCTTGGATCTTATAGCAAATTGATAGTCTTGCTTGGAACAGAAGGAATGGAGTGGTCTACAAAAGTAATTTTTTGTAAAAGGAGTTGCTGAATAAGCTGATATTTCAGCTGTGGTAAAATATTTTGATTATTCCTACTCAAGAGTATAGCTCACAGCAAAGACTCCAGCAGCAGAACTTGATTTACCACGGCTGTATGTCCTAAGACCTCTTCTTCCAGACCAAGTAGTCATAGTTCCCTTCCTTATATTTAGCACTTTCCCATTATCCCTTATCTCCTTTTCCAGCTACATATTTTCCCAGAAGATACTATTCCTACCTTCTTTAAGTATCTTCATAATTCAGTCTGATACTGGTAGCACAGAGCTTCACAGCATACGAGTACAAAAATCTGGTGCAACATTAATTTAGCTTACTGTCAATGAGTATTGTGCTAATTGTTTTCCATATTGATTTGGTTAAATACCTATGTGAAATTTATCTCAATAGCTTAGAGCATACCTAGCTGGCTGTATTAAGTCTGCAAAATCCACAGTGCTTTGCAACAGAATTAGGCTATGCTTATGGAGCTTTTACATTTCTGCTTCAGGGATCACATCATACCTAAACCATTCAACTTCCCCTCTTAATGAATGGAGTAAGTAATACAGTTTCAGCTGCAATCAATAAGGAATGCCACAATCCTTTTGAAAACATAAAGAGAAGTAAGAACACCAGCAGCAATGAAAAAAAAACCAAACCCAAGCAAATGAAGAATTCCCCTACATTGGAGGAGCAGGACTGTGATTTTCCAGGCAGCACAGTTTGAACAGGAGGTATCAATCACTGCAAGAGAAGTGATACCACCAGTGCTACATACGATAGAGTCTCACTGATAGTTCTTTTGCCAGATAGAAGTCAGTGTTTGAAGTTGATGTTTGTAGCTAAATAAATATTTCATATGGTGTTTTAATCATAGTAGTAGCAGTTTGGGGTAAGATTATTTGGCAACTTCTTTTTTGACATCACATTCTTCAAGCTGATCTCACTTTGGAATTTTGGACATTGAACAGCAGCATTTGTAACAGATGAACAGCCACTGGCTGCTGAACATCTGAGCCTAAAATTGTGAAGACGGAATAAGAAATGTGAGACATGGAAAATTTTCTGGGAGAAATTATTCTTCTATTTATTTCCATATGAATCAATGTAAGCACTTAATTAAACTGATTTTTAACAAAAAAAATATTTTGAAGTAGAGTAATTTCTTAGTGGTGCTTCAGGACTTAATTGCAGGGCTCAGTCATTAACAATATTAATTAATAATTAATAATATTAAATACTGATAATGAAATAGGAACAAACATCTGCCCCATAAATTGAAAATGGATTGTGAAAACTGTTTAGGTACTATAGATTCTGAACTTATTTTGAAGTTATAAGAAATATTTTTTCTGATTTAACTTTGATCTTACTTGGGCATATGCTGCCATTCAAACAAGGTCTACATTTGTTATTGATTTCAGTGGAAAGGAATTTAGAGCAAACAGAGAAAAAAAAGAATGCTGCAAAGAGAAGAGCAGGCTCCCACAGTGAGCAAAGCTGACAAAAAGACCAACACTTTCACACATCACGGTTTCTTACCAAAATTTCCTCCCTGGTAATTGTACTTCTGAGCTGGGGCACACAACACCACAAAAACAACCATGCCCTGCTTGAATCACATTTAATAATTAGGGTTTGGGAGAAAGCTAAGTAGTTTAATTAAAATTCTTACAGACTTTCCCAAAATCTCAGTGCAGATTTATTACCACTTCACTCAGCAAGTTTGTCTTCCTCCTATGAATTCTTTCTGCACACTGCACAAGCTGAAGATCCACAAAGCCCAATAAAGGCTCCAAGGAAAAAACAGAGTTCCTGCCCTTTGCTAAAATCATGGGATAAGCTGTCTTGGGGGATACAACTTTCTCACACAGAGTGAATCCTTGTACTGGGCTGCTTCTTGAAATTTTGTTTCAGAAGCCAAACTCATGTGCTGGAAGCTTGCCAAAGTTTGGTGTCAGACATGGAAATAACCTTTTTTGTTCCAAAGAGATAGGATGATAACCCCTGTGGATTGTGGTTCCTGAATACAAATTGAGGATTTTTGTTCAGGTCACTATCTATGACTCGAATGGGATGTTGCACCTTACTGCAAGAAAAATTGTAAAAAAAATGAAAAAATTTCCCAGCCTTAAGATTGGAAACAAATTCTACAATGGGAATGAAGTAGTGTTGTGAAAATTAATGCTATCTGTACTGATACAATTCCTTCAGATAATAATATTAAGCACACTCAACCAATACTGGTAGTTCAATGACCTTACTGGTAGTTCTGACCTTATATAACTACTTTCAAAATTTGCACGGACAGACTTATTTCTGTCTTCAGTTTTTTTTTTTTAATGAAGCCATGTAAAATTCTTGTTTTCTCTTGAAAATAAAGCACTGGATTTACTTTAGTATTTGAAATAACCCTAGCAACAACTGCTGTGTTTAAAATCAGCCCTGCAAAGATGGCCACATATATCTTGCTTACATAGAACAGCCTGCCCAGAGATTCTGGTCACTAAAATTATTTGAGGAACTAGAACACCATTTTAACAGAACTTATGGACTTCCATAGAGAAACATTTGCTTTGGGATGCATGCAAATATGTCAGGCAGCTTGTTTAATAATTATAAAAAAGACATTCTAGCAGAAAATACATGAGACTCAAGTATATGGTATGTTCTCTGAAGATATGCCTGCTGACAGGAGAATGCATTTTCTACCTATGATGACAGATAACCTCACAATGAAGAATACACCATTCCCTCCCTACTTAACAGGTCACAGATACTGTTTTTTCACAAGTCTATAAAATAGTCTACTCCAGTAGTACGCCACACCAGTATTTCAAAAATCATGCAATCTCTAAGCTATCTACCCAATTTCATGTCACCCTATACTCTTGTTTCACCTTTCTTGTTGCCTGTGTCATATAAAATCTGTATGTCCTAGCATCCTTGATGCAGTTAGAGACACATAAGATATGAAGAGAAGACCAGAGCTGAGCTGGATGTATTGCTTTCTGTTCTCAGGACAGAGCTATATGGGTAACTTTATGCCTCATCTAGTGCAGCAAATGTCCTTGACAAGCACTGGTGTAGAATTACCCTTCAAACATTTCATTCCTGTTTGCTTTATACCAAAACGAGAGGAAATACTTCAGGTTTACAGATTCTCTGACATCTACAGGTTTAGGAATTAATGTCAAGACAGGTATAATCCTGTTTTCAAGTGTGCAGAGAACTGAAGCAATGTAAGAGTTTGAAAACTGAAGACCTGAACTGCAGATTTCTGTGCTATGTGGAGAGGTGCTAATACATTTTTCATATAAAAACAACAGTATCTCCTTCCTTTCTCACAGCCACAGGGAAGAAGAGAGGAATTTGCAGCATTTGGACTGAGGATGCAAATCGTGTTACCTTTACAGTCCAAAAGCCTTAAAGTTTTCTCAACTCTCTCTACAGAAGGAAGGCAATATCCTGCTTCAGGATAGGAGTGATACTGGAGCACCCTGCTAGCTAGAAGTTTTAACTGAAGAAAGGACAATGATGGGAAAGGTGGTATTTTTTTCATCTGCTTTTCATACATTTACAAAGACATCTGTTCAGAATGTGAAAAATAGAGGACAGGATACAAAAAGTTGAGAATTTTAACAATTAAACTAAAACTAAGACTAAAATGCACTGTAATTCTTACTAAATAAACAGCCTTTACTTAACTAAACATCTGTTACAAATAGCATTCTAATTTTTATGCAATGTAAGAAAATCTTGTAAAATCTGATTTCTTTGAAAAAATATTCCAGCAGACCCTTTAGAAGTAATTTATTTAACTAACAAATACACTAGGAAGACAGCTGAAACAAAAAAGTAAAATGGTCAAATAAGCATAAATCAAGTGAGACACACAGAAGGTTCACTTTGTTTTCTCTAAGGGGAACAAAATAAAATTTTTTTAACAGTCAAGTGTAGCAATTTTTATAGCGCAGCTGACATGCAAATTTTTATTTAGCTAATTTAGTCTAATTAACTAAAGCAGTTAAAATTTCATACAAAAACAATCTTTTATTCTACCCCCTGAAACTATACCCAGAAGAAAATGCAAACAATATGTTCTTGAAGAGTCAGAATTAATGAAGTTTTCTTTCTTAAGGACCTTGTGTTCTAAGACTAATCTCCAAGTGTGATCACAGATATTCTGTTTGCTGAGATATTTAATATGCCCTATGCAGATAGGCAGTTACATGCTCAATCAAGAGATTCACAGGACATCCATACTGAGTTTCCATCATCTACATGTCCAGCCATTTTTAAGGAAACCTATTGATCCTTGACACATGTCCAATTTAGGAAAAACAAATTCCAAAGTTATCAACAGAGGAGAGGGAGGTCCATACATCTACACCCAGACAGTACTATCAGAGGGGCCTTTGTTCCCAAGAAACAAATAAATTATTGCTTTCTCTACTACTTATTCTTATTTTGTATATATTTCTTTTTACCTTTTAGATCAATTTTTCAGTTGGGGAAAAAATAGTCAGAAGTGGTTATAGTTTTATCTGCCAACTGTTGTATGTTCACAGCAGTACACATACAGCTATCCATGCTTTTAGCCAACACTTCGTGTGTTATATGCAACCAACAGATATATTGAGGTACAGTCACAAATGTGCTTGCAAGTAACAGGGACATAATATAGGCAGCCACTTAAATTTCCTTCCTGTTGTGCTATTCAGGTGGTGCAGATGTGTTTTATAGCTAGGTGACTGGTGAATCTCCTGGTGTCATTTGATTTCATCTTCTCACATTATGCAAGACTGGAAAAGGTACTTGAAAAGACTGCAGGAAGAAACTGGTTTGGAGCTATATGAGAGGAAAGGATCCAGTTTAAATCCTGCAGACAGAAGTTGTGGTACAAGTTGCAAGTAGGGCATGGATGTTAGCAAGACTCTTACCCTTTCAGACACAATATGAACTAAACCAGCACAAGTTTTTCTGTATTTCTCTAGCCTGCATTCAACTGTCTTCCTGGAATGGCAACCATTGCTTCCTTCCTCTGAAATGTCTACTGCTGGTAAAAGCTTCAAACAAGCCACCAGACTGGTGCAAAAATGAATCTGACCTAGTACAGCAAATTCTGAATTACTAACCTTTATTACAAATGGTTTTGTCTCCTTTGTGTGGACTATGTGAGAATGATGCAATTTCTAATCTGTGGTCACCACCACTGCTGTCACCACCACTTGTGAGAACAGTCCAGATCATTTCCTTCACTTCACATATGGAGGTGGATGGGGGTGTCTCAAAGACAAAATGATAATTCAGTTCTTTTGTGGAGCAACTGACTAAATTCCCCTTTCCTCATCTAGAAGATGTGCTTCCTGATCTGTTTTCTTCCTGAATAATGAGACGGAGAACACCAGGGTGAGCATCTCAGGACTGTGAACTGGCCACAACTTGGAGTGGCACCACTGCAGCTACAGTGGAATGGAGAGCATCTCATGCACAAGGAACCCAGAGCAAGAGTGAGCATTTCCTTCTGGCAGCAGATAAAAGAAAGCTGAAGAAAGTTCCTCAAAGCATTAATTTCTTAAATTGTTGAGCAAATTTACACTTTCTCATTAACATTTCCTTCTAATTCAACTGCCAAAGCCCTCAAGATCAGTTAATTTATAAATATTATAAAGGTACTTATGCACTAATAAATTGGATAACTATTTTCTGTACATCCAGTCCAAAGTGAATCACCAGCACAGAAATCTGGTTTCAGCAGCTTTATGAAATACACTAATGTGCTTTATTCAGTTTGAGGCCTGCATGTTTGTCCAACAAAACTGCACTGTTTAGAAGCTATCACAGTACAATTCCACAGCCTTTTTAAACAAATCAATACTGTAACTTTAATAAAATACCAGTCCTAAACTACCCTCCCCCCGCCCAACTTTGCCTTGGAGACACAGGATATGAACAATTTGAAATATAAGACTCATTCTTTATGATAGGTAAGTGGGAGTTAATCCCATATAGGCCAGTACTACTGCTGCACAAAGAGATCCACTTTTTAATCTCAAGAGAAAAATAGCTCATCTAAGTCAAACCATTCCTTAGAGGGGTGCTTGGTCTTTTAATTGAACACCAACTATAACTAAGAATATGCATGTCCAGATTGATGAAAGTCTGATGAGCAATCAACAAAAATCTTCCTTGGGGTTTAATTAAAAACTGTGCAATGAATCTCTACTTGGAGACTTCTGTTTCACAGCTTTATAATTTCTGCATTTCCCTGAAATGTTAAGCATACTGAAATCCATTTATCATATACTGGAGGATTTTCCTGGCCAAGAAAAGGAAACGGCCTAAATAAGTTGGTTTTTCTAGAATAAAAATATAAGTTGTGTGAGTTCATCAACTTATTTACTGTATTGTAACTACAGGATGTATCCTATCCTAAATCCTTCATGTAAGAAATGCTTTGGAATTCACCTACTCATAAAATACGTTATCCATCCCTTACTGCTACGTTCTACTGGAGACAGAGATGTGGTTGGGACAGGAATTCAATGCATTGGTTTCATAGCAAGTGAAATCTTGGCAAATCAAATATCTTAGCAATGTATAACAGCAATGAAATGCAAATTAGTGTCAAAAGTTGGCTATCACAGCCATGTCAGCTATACAAAAACCTCTTGTGGCAGCTCTATGGTTGGTTTTGGCAGCTCTATGAGAGTCTAATAACTAACATTTTACATCCTTTCCTAAATATATTTTCATTTACTTTAATTTTTAATGCTATCTCTGAAATCCTACACCTTCGCTTTTTGTACTGCTGGTAGTGCTGGTACATCCTTGCTTGAACACAAGCAGGAAAGACACATCCATAACTTCTCTGTCTAAAAGGAGATGAATGTGGAGCTTGGAGACTTGGCTTCAGCCTTTCACTGGAGCAGCAGCAGTGTCCTGACCAAGACAGGGGAAAAAAACATATTCACAGGCGACAAATTCCTTCTTAGGAGCAAACAAGAGGCTGGTGGATATGGTCAGTCTGAATCAGTGTTGCATCCCAAAGCTTCTATTGTGAGACACTTGTGACAGCATTCTTATCCAGAGATAAGCGTGGAGACTTGATCTAATGTTTAATTAAGACTATCAATTAACATAATAAACCTGATCGTCAGTCTGAATGGTGACATTGTAACTCATGTTAAAGAGCCTTTCATTTACTCAGAAGACAAATTAATTTCAGTGTCACCATTCAAGGGATAAAGATCAGCTCAGTATGAGCAAAAGTAATGGGATGTGGCCAGCACTTGTTTTGTTATGGTACTTTAGACACATCTAGAGTAATCACATAGTAGAAGAAGCACAAGCCCCTTCAACAAAACCCCTTCCTAGAACTGACTGGCTTAACATCACTAGTGATACAAATTACAGTAGTAAGCAAATAAAGAAAGCATTATTGTGTTGCTTTATACTTAACCAAAAGAACAGGTGAGAAAATGCCCATTTCACTCTGAGGAAAAGTAGAATATAATACAAAAAAAAGAAATCATGCTTGTCTTTTTATAGCTGTTACTTTCTAATGCATAACACTTCTAAGCAATTTAACACTTAAAGCACAAAGTAAGTATGTTTAAATGACTATGCTAATAAGTTGGTGCCCGATCTCTCATGAATATTATTATTCTTATAAGAGCATCTTCTGTCCCCCTTGGCATCTTGCCTTCCCTTCTCTCTGTAAAGACACTCTCAAAGGATGCCTGAAAGTACGAGATGGACCCAGGAATATTAAATGCCCTTCTTTGAAATGGTACTTGCAAAATCTGGTCCTTTCATGTTATTTTAAATAAAGAATGTTAGAAACGTTATAACGTGGAGGTCAGAGCCAGCTCCCATTGAGATGGCTGTATCTGTGCTATACATCCATCTTTTCTTTCATACTCAGTTGAGACAAACAGGCAACAGTAGAACACAATTCATTCACACTCTGTTTTAAATGTTTAGTTTAGAGCAGTGTAAATTAAAACCTTTAAATGTCTGTTTCTACATAATCTATGATTTTCTACATTGGTCACAAGAACATCACCTCATGGCTTTGAGGAAACTGCAGATTTTCTTCTGGGGCACAGGAACAAGCACTGTAAGCATTGCCCTTGTTTGATAAATCAGGGTGCTTTAGAGTGTTCCAAAACAATATTTGCAATTAAATAATCCTTACAACATCAAACCAGCATTTGTCCAAGTCAAAGACATGGTTCAAGCAAATAGTCAAAAAAAACCCTGTATCAGCCTCATGGTTATATATAGTCATGTGAAATTGCATACAATTCCCCTATTAGGGCTACAAAGACTGATTTCTAGCATCACTCCAGTTGTGTTTAATTCCTACTACTTGCTATTCAAACTGCTGACTCCCCAGACTGTGATACCAGTAGTTCAACCAGAAAGAGGAAATCCTTACATTAGACAACTGAGGAAGGCAAGGCATCTGACTATTGAATTTTTCTCTCTCTGAATCTGAATCACGTATTGGTTTTGTGAATTTAGATGCCACAGCTGATAGCTACATCCAGCGTGAGCTCAAGAGCAAGCAGCTTGGCCACAGCCCATGTTCTCACAGCTCAAGCACTTCTCACACTGAACAGATGATGAAGGATCAGATGTCTCAAAAGTGTTAGGATCACTTGAATGGAAAACGATTAGGGATATCTGGGTTTGGAAGCACTGGAAGGAACAACTCCCAGGAGAAGTGTTATAGGAATGGCATGTGCTGATGACAGCCTGATATCAAAATGCCAGCTCAGTTATGTGCATCTTCTCAGGGAACCCAGCATCAAGGAGACAAAGTACAGACTGAAAGGGATACCCTGAAACGAAGGCAGCCTACACACAGACCAAAGCAAAGACTCTGTGCATTTCAAGATGATGGTGGGGAGAGCAGGGGCCCAAAGGCACCCATACAAGGAGACAAAAAGCAAAGTCCAAATCCTTAAAATTTACAGAGGTGAAATAGGAGACAGATGAGAAACCACTATCACTGTGTACTATAAATGGTACAAACAGACAGATACAATGTTGGCAAGGGTTTCCAAGCTAAGAAGAGCACAAGGGAAGGGAGGAGGATTCAACAACTTCTATCCCTTGTATTCCAAGCAACTTTAAGAAATCCTGGACAATCACCAGGCACAATGAGGTGTCTGCATGCTGAACAGATGACTCTGGTACACACACCCTGTAGCTTGTGAAAATGTGGTACAAGAGTGTGACTGAGCAAAACACCTTTGCATCAATTGAGGTTTCATACTGGGCTCTGTTTTGCTACAGTGCTGCATCATTACTTCCTACACTCACACAAATCAATACCTGTCAATTGGCTGAGTTAATATTTCATAAAGACATTGAGAGTTTCAATAAAGAGAACAATCTATAAATGGCCAAGACGTGGTGTTCAGCACATGGCCAGTAAAATGTAGATGATCAGTTTCCATCCTGTCCTGTCTGACTCTGATTAGACCCTTACAATCTCACCCATACCAGTCTTAGTCTTAGAAAACATCCAGCTTTTCTACCCTTTTCTGTTTGCTTGTAAATAGTCCATCCTGAACCAAGTAAACATCCATATAAGAAAATTACAGAAATGTATGTTCCTGCAGGTGTTTTTTTTTATTTCGACAAATTGGCATTGTCCCCAAAATAATGAGACAGAAATACATTTTGATGCAAACACCCAAGCAACATTAAAAAATAACAAAATGGCCTATTATCTGTTATATCTGATTCAGACTAGAAATACATTTACATTCTAACTGTGCATACACAGTTACTTAGGATACACAAAATAAAGTATAGCTATTTACTATAAAGCAATTTTATGATATTAAATCCATCAAATGAGTAACCTGTAGATCACACATGAAAGAAATAATTGCATTACATCACCCAACTCTATTGTCAAAGGGTCTAACAATAATTTCTTTGTTGGTTACAGTAAAAATGCACATTTCATTTTTAAAAAAGACTCTACACCCCAGTAGCTGGATTTCTATCAAAGATTTCCATACCCTTTTGAGCTATTTTGAACTGCGTTTTTATTCATTCCTTTCACCTGGCTTATTATGTTCCTAGCAGAAGCAATTTCCATTACAATTACATTTTTAGGAGTGTTGCAGGAAGAAGGCTTTAATAAAAAACCCAGCAGTCCAAATTTCGCAATATTAATTCACAAGGTCTATTATTTCAGTGTTGTACGGATCATTCAAATCAATGCCAAGAAATGCAAGACTTGGGAGCTTTTTTATTTATTCTGTGTCATTTAACTGTGATAAAGCCACTGCATTGCAATTATACATGGTATGCTTCACATAGCTTACATTTCTGTTACACGGATATGTGTGTTTTCAGCTACTGTGCCTTACTGGACACAGTGGGATCCTGTGGCAATATTGAAAACAGGGGCACAGTGGCAATGATGGCATTAAGTTTCCCCAGGGAGATCTGAACGTGCAAAACGGAGAAAATGACAGGATCAAAGTTAAGTTCAAAGGCATCTCTACAGCCTTCTGGGGTAAAGATAGTCGGATATTGCGCCTGTACAGAGAATGGTTTGCAAATCTCCATTTGCAAGGAACTTTCAGGCCAATTTGGCTGAATTCAGGATTTTTGCATTCATAGGGTGGAAAGAGTAGCTGAAGGTGTTTCAGCAGGCACCCCATGGTAACAGCTTTTGCATAGCATATGGAAGCTGCTACACTGACATGAGGCTAAGGTGTGTCCTATAACCCCAGCAAGAATGTTTAGTCCCACCAGCCTAGGAATGTTTCAAATTTTAGTTCACTGACCTCGTAAAAACTATGGAAAATGCAGTGAAACTTACTACATGAGATGTTCAGGTGTGGAGGCTGAAATCCTACAAAAGAGCAACATTATATACTGAGCTGGTAACAAGTCCAAGAGTAGTGTTTGGTTCTCATATTCTCACATCCTTCTCATGAGAAGCTATAGTTTGGAAAGGTTTGTTAGCAATTTTTGAGGGAACGGTTTATTACAGAGAGCTCAAATTAAGGACACATGGGCTTTGGATGTGATTCTCTTTCTGGAATGTGGCCCTCTTCAAAAAAAATTGAAAAGCCTTCTTTCTTATTAAAATTCCTTGTTCTTGTTCCTTTCTGGAACAAGTGGTGCCTTGTCAGAATAGATCCTTCAAAAAGCATAACAATAACGTTGAACTTCAACAGACTGGCTGAAAACAACTAAGCAAATAAATTGACATTGCTTCCCCTTGATTTCCAACATCACTTTAGTCAGTGAACTGAGATCTCCCTTGATGAAACATAAAAATAAGCAAGCTATTTCTGTTAATATTATGTGAAGTTTGGAAACCAAAACATCAAAGAATACAATTCTAAGATACAAGTGACTTTTTAATAGTGCTATTTGTATTTGAGATTCAAGTGGTTCCTTTCTATCTTCCACAATAAACTCATTGCTTCATTCATCCTTCATGAGTGTGCAGCCTTTTCTGTATGCTCAGTTTTTATGAAAACACTGGTTTCAAGCTCTGTTTGCTGGAGATGAAGAAGATATAAGACAGCAGAACAACACATAAGAGTGGCTGGGCAAATAGTTGTGCATAAAAGGTATTGGCAGCCTTCAGGTTAGCTTTCATCTCATGGTTGACAAGTGCAAGTGCATGGTGTTGAGTATAGCACATTCTTTCAAGTATACTTGTGAGAATATCTGTGAATATCTGAATGGTTTGTGAACAGCTCTTTTCACTCTGTCAGATCAGGTCAAGAGCAGAGTGAAGACGATGCTGCTAACTTGTGGAAAAACAACACCAGAATAAAGGTGTAGTATCCAGGTGCTGTTTCCCACATATTTGCCTTATTTTGTGGCACACTCCTTCTTTCTCTAAAGTTATCTCACAGATGGTACTCTATAGATACATAAAAATACAGATAAGCAGGGTGCCACAAACTGCCACAAATGGGATACCTCCTATTCTGTGTTTATGTATTTATAACTGATGCTTGTCCTCACTGCCAAAGGTATGAGCAGAGGTTTGGTACATTTACCCGGATATTACTCATAATCCCAGTGGGAAAGTTGCCTGTTATCTGAAGGCACCTGTGCATGAAGTCATGCAGGCAGATGTGCTGCAGTCAGTGCAAGGCTTGAAAGAGCAGGATTTTGCAAGACAGAGGTGATGTGAGCCTCTTCTAGCACAGGAGGACTCAAGAATACAGACTCTAGAGCTATCAACAGTATTAGGTCTACTCTTCCCAGAGAGCTGGGCTCCAGTGCTTGGCATGTAACCCTAACACACATCCCTGACTTCAGTATTCTTTCCTGAGATCTGGTTCTGCATTCCCAGTTCTCCCCACAGATGCATGGAGTGCCATGCATGAGACAAGCTGACACAATGTTTTTTAGGGGATGATGTGTAAAGCTCTCAATAGATGTCTCAGGAATGATTGCCCAAAACCTGGCTTACATTTGATGCCTCTCTTGCCCGTCTGATTTGTGTCACCTGGAAAATATCTGTGGGGCATTTACTCCACATGGATTATTTACTTAATTTCAAAGAATTATCTAATTCTTTCAACCAGAACCTGTCTTTTCCTTTTGGTGAGACTGGAATGATGAAGGTTACGGCCAGAGGGGTGCAATAATTATTTGATCACAGAGACAGGAAAGGTTTCTTGAATATTCAGATAGAAGACAGCTTTAGCAGAACTTCTACCCAGTTACTTCAAGAGCTGTCATAAAGTTGCACAGTATACATGGATATTAAAATTATGCACCCACCCTAATCTCTGGAGAGCACTGCTTTTCCTTTATCCTGCTAGAATTTAATTAGGTGAAACATTAGATTAGAATCCTCTAGCATATAAACTCAGCAATACAGTTCCATCTGTAATTGGGTCTGTCTCAGGAGAATTACAGGAGCCCAATGCAAAAAAAAAAAGCAATTCTTTTCTTCCTTGCTATCAAGTGTGCATAGTTGAACTACTACACCGAGAATCAGCAAGCCACTTCTAGCCCTCTTTTATCTTTCTTAGACTTTATTTTTCTTTTGAAGTCTAAGCTCTGCCTTTCAGAAACTTCTGTCAAAAAGCTTCAAAGAGAGAAAGGCAAACACTGCTAAGCGACAGCTGTACTCGAGAGAACAGCAACATTTGTTCTGGAGTCAGCCACTGCATTTCATGCATCAGTCAAGTGTTCTCCTAGGAGCCACTGGTTGAGTCAAGCTTTGGGTATATTTATTTTGAAGTAAACAAGAGAACATATGTTATGATACTAAATAACAGTGATTCTTGATTGAACAGATTGTAATAGGAAACATTTGTACTTTCCGTGCGCTTGCAGATGGGACTGAGCTGTGGTATGAAGCCTGCAGTCTCCGGGTGGGATGCTTCAGGACCAGGATGCCCTCAGCTTACATCAGCAGAGTGCTTGGCTTAAACCAAGAACATTTGGTGTCAGGTCTTTGTTCTCTTACCAGCGAAAATGAGAAATTGGGCACAAAGGTCAGGTTTTTAAAATTATGATTTGACTGAACAAAAAAAGCTGCAAGAAATATCCTCACAAAAATACTGCACAATTAATTTCTTGTTGATAATGCTGTTATGAGTCTCATGCATGAAGACTCTCTCTACTGTCAGCCCTTGCAATTACAAACTAACCTGTGCCTGAACTGAGAGCCTTGAAGGCAAAACCCCATGTCAAATCAGTTCTGTAGGAACGTGTTCGACCTTTCAAGAGAACAAATGTAGTCTTAGTTTAGTTTTCACATGATGATTATTTGCAAGTAGTTATTCATAGTGCACCTTTACATTCTGACAAAGAAGATTGTCTGACAAGGGCCAAATCCTAGTGTCTGTACTCAGTACTGAAGCAAATCTCAGCAGTTCAGTGACAGCTGTCAAGGCTGAATAGAATTTAGCCAAGAGCATTCTTAGTCCTCAAATCTGCAGGCACTTTTCTATCTATTTAATATCATGAATATGAATAGTCAGGGAGATAGCAAAAATTATTTGAAGTAGTTTTTTTGGTTGTGGGTTTTTGGGGGGATTTTGTTGCTTTTTTCCTCACTTATAAATTTAACCTGCCGATTTTAACTGAAAAAGCCTTGAGCTGACAAAAGAAGAGAAAAACAGAATGCTGTCAAGTATGAGTATGAGAATTAGAACAAGTCAGAAGTAGCACATAAGCTTTCTCTGATATTTTTTCTAACACAATACTTGGGCTTTGTTCCCTTTTTTACAAAAAGTACTCAGAAAGGTCACTTTTTCTTGATTATAGAAGAAATAAAATATTTTCAAATGTCTAATGTTCTGCAAAGTAGAAAAAATATTCTGCATTTTATTCCTAAAGCACAGCTTAGATCCTATGCATATTTTTAAAAGTTCATCTCAGTAGTGAAACATGGATTTAATTAAGAAATTAATTTCATTCTTACTAATGTTATAGTATTTAAGCTGTGTTTTCTGACTCATATCAATGATGCCTCGTAGTTCCCAGACATATCAATTTAAGAAAGCTTATTTATATTTCTCTGAAAGTGACAATACGAGTGATTGGAGGGATAGTGAATTACAACAGCCATAGAATCCCAGAATTATAGAATTCTGGTTTGGCTTGGAAAGGACCTTAAAGATCATCTAGTTCCTGCAGTAGGTGTTCATCACAATTTGGACTTCCATTTGTTTTCTTTGGGAAAGAACTGGTTGGCTTTAATTTGACCAAAAGGCATTGTAAGTGGTCTTTTTTCCCTTTACTGCACCTAATGTGTTTTCTAATATAAGTATCAACTGTTTCTGAACTATGGCCAGTAATGCTACTTAGTTTAAATATTTGTCACTATGATATGGTAATTTTTAATTAGCATTGTCAAACTTAATTTTTAAAAAGCATGTTTTCATTTATCTTTTCACAGTATTTTCAGTACAGAATTATTTTCATCCTCAATATATCATCAGCAACTTTTCCTGCAGATTCTCACTCATCTGTGGCATCTGAGAACTTGAAACAAGATGTTAATTCAAATTATCACTCAAACAAATTACATCTTTCATAAGAACAGATACCAAACATATATTGCTGCACCCTTGTACTGACTACAGACTTGATACTTTTTTATAACTATAGGTAGAATTATACCTACAATGAAATATTGCAACAGTTTATCAGATGTCAATACTAATGCTACTTTCCTAACAAAGATTTAATTTATAATACAGCTTATTTATAATAATTAAATCATGAGTGATAAGGAAGCTTCAGCTGGTTGAAAGCATTAAAGAAAATTAATTTACAAATTAGTAAATTAATTAAAAACAAAGCCATTCAAATGTGCAGCTAATCCCTTACTAGCTTCTCAAAGCAAATTTCAATAACCCAAACCATGAACAAAATTGAAAAGTGGAAAACATGAGAAATAAGAGGTCCCAAAGAAGTATAAACTGTTGCACTCTGACATCCAGAACACCTGAAAGAATACCAGTGCAACATTTTTTAGGTTTTTTGGCAGGGAATAATTTATTTATTGTTGAAGCACTCATGTGAAGCTGATGAGTACTAGTTATTCCCTGAAATGTGGAAAGTAAAGAAAAAGCCTAAGCATTTCCAGAAAACCCGATGATATATTTTAATGGATAAGCCACATGATGATGCACACCTGAACTGTGTGGTGCATGCAGCCTCAGCTAATAATCATTTAATTAGGAAAATGTTGGCCTTTTGTATAACGTGTCCGTGTGTACACCCATATTTGAAAAATGTAGTGGTTTAGTTTGTAGAGGTACAGACCACAAGGATAAAGTCAGACAGTGAAGTATCTGTATCCCTTTATGTGGGAAGGTCATTTTGTGTGAACTCCTCAAGTCAAACAGCTCTTTGCCTCCCTATATGGCTGCTAGCCTGTGATCAGCAGGACTACCTGCACCCCTTATCCTTGCCCCCTGGGCTTTCCCAAAGGATGTGGGGTGGTTACTCCCTGGTGAAAAGCAAGGCAGTGGGACTTGTGCATGAGGATAATGGTGATCACTGATGGGAAGGAGGGATTCAAATCTATTTAGCTGCCTCTGAGGCTCACTTTGCTTCCCCAGTGCTATTATCTTACACTAAGAGGGATGGACAATAATGAATTCGAACCAGTAATCCCTAGAGAGCCTCTGAATATTTGAAAATAAAGCAAAATGAAACAGAAGTCTGACTTATCCCCAAAGACAGACTTCACACTTCAGCACCACTTTCTGATTTCACCAGACCTGAAAAATAATCAAAGAGCATAAATTAAATTAATTGCTTTATTTATGGAAATAGCTTGTCATTCTGTTAAACTGCTAATTTGTTATCTGTCCAAATGATAAAGACATTTAGCTCATGACTGCTTCTGCTTTTTCTCCAGGGCTAGAAAATCAATGGGAGCAGGAGCAGGATACAAGTACCATTGGGATATTAATTTTCAATACTGTAATCACAGAATATGATACAGGGTCTCAAAATTAGGACCCTAGCCCCACCATGATAATTATGATACAAGCCAGAACAGCACCCTGTTATAAAGAGTGCCAAATTACACATAAACCACATGTGGAAAACACAAGGAAGAATGTGATAAAACCATCACAGCTCAGAGCACATCAGCTGCTTGCAACTACACAACATATTTAACAAAAATTCTCAGTTCTGGTCCTTTGCACTTAGTATTATACACAATAGATTCATTTCACAGGTGCTCAAAACAAACAGAGCCATCCACAGTGCTTCTGCATTTGGTATGCTGCCTGAGGAGCCTTGAAGACTATTTGGAATTAAATTAAATGTCTGGTTAAAACTTTTAGCTGTCTGGATGTGTACTGAGTTCCTTCAAGCTACAGAATCGCCGAAGTTCCTCAGAGTACTTTGCTGAACTTCCCCTAATTTGTAAACAAAAGGTGCACAGAAAAAGGAAGAGTGGCACATCTCACTTTGAGAAAGCAAGCATAACCTTCACAAAGGATTTCATTTCAAGACACAGTCTCAAAATAAGGTTACTTAGCTGATCTGAATCTGCTGCAGCCAATACAGAAAGAGCACATCTCTTCCAAACCTTGGAGATAGAGAGAATGGTTTACAGGAAGAGGAAGGACTCCCTGATGGGTTTCATGGGGCACAAAGTCTGTATGAACACACTTATAGGGACTTGCTGACCTCTGAAGAGCAGGACTTGTGTGAGTATGAGCATGTGAGTATTGCCCTGCCAGACAGAACCTCCTTGTGCTCACAAATCCAGGCTGAGTCTGCACTGGCACATCAATACAGATGCTTCTATGATTCTGTGAATTCAAGCCACCTCATAAGAAATTAGAATTCTTGTCTTGTCCTAAAACTATAGCCAAGGCAAGAGAACGATCCAGGGAACGATTCCAGGGAACGATCTCATATCTCTAATATCATCACAAACATTTCCTTGTGCCAGACCTGCAATCCTTTTCTTTGAGGTTGGTTTAAAAAAAAAAATCTAAGGATAGTATCACTTAGCCTATTCCCTAGAAGAGCATGGGAGTAGATAGGGGAATAAGGTGACAGAAATAAAATGAGATTTGCTTAGCACATTATCCTCTTTTTGACACTTTTGGGAACTTTGTGAGAACCTCTGGAGAGGGGTAATATTAGCAAAATACGGCAGCAAGCTGAGTTATCAACAGCTATTGATCTGTGCCTCCAGGTTCAGCATTAAGGTTTCTATTTTGAAAACATCCTATTTCTTAAAGCCTTTTTCTCAGCATCTAAACTCTGCAAAGAGGATGAGAAAGTAATCAGCAGGTTAACATAAGGTTTCAAGGGAAAGGGGGTGTGTGAGAGCCCTCAGAACAGGTACAAATAGGTGAAACAAGGACAACGTATCTGGCCACTTATGCTTAAATCCTTTTTTTGAGAATAAGCCCTTCTGAAGTCAATGGTATTTTACATTAATTTGTTTGAGTTTGCACTTGTTACCTCTAGCACAGCAGAGAAATATGTCTTCATCTTCACAGTTGAAATCATCTCCTCATCCCCTCTGCTACAAGACTATCTTTCACTACATACTGATAAAAACCTCCATCGTCTCCATAAGCCAAATCACAGCCTGAATTCAGTCTTATTGTGGTAGGCACAACTCAGGAACTGAATACTGGGAATATATTGCAACTCTGTATAGTTAGATTGATATCTTGTAAGTCTGGTACCCTGCTATTTCTGAATGTTGTAAAAATACATTTCTTTACCATTTAGTATGTAATTTTAGCACTAAATATGACAGCAATAATTCTAGGAATGTGAGCGGTATTTACTATAAACAAATCCAAGGAATAATAAGACATTACTGACATAGTATAATCAGAAGCTATGAATTGTGTACCATTTAAATAGCTGGAAGCAGTAGAAGTGACATCTTTAGCAAGTCAGGTCCTAGAGCAGGATGCAGCTATTCAAAGCAGATGTACCCAGCCACCTCCAGCTACAGGGACAGCCCAGGGTCTCCTGAGCCTGGGGCTGGAATACTGGTGGGAGGTGGGGCTTACTTGAGCTTCTGAGCTGCCAGAGAAAGGAGCCTGGGCAGAGGAGCAGATTGAGTGACCCCAGAGACCAACAGGTTCCACGGGGACCAGAGCTCCCTCCCCATGATGCACAGGAGGGAGCTGAGAACAGGGACTTCAAGCGTGACTGGAGTTGGAAATCTGTGACTTCTGGCAGAAGAGATGGGCCCTCTCCAAGTGCAGATGTTTACTGCAAAACTGTTAAACCCAACAGGAAAGGGAAGAAATTGGACAGAGGGTGGAGGGAACATGCCTGTAATGTATGGACAGGAAGAGGTGGGTGTTGGAGATGTTAAATAATAAGGGGAAGAAAACTAGGGAAGAAGTCCTAGACAAAGGGTTGTGGGAAGAAGCCTTCATTTTCTTGCTCCACTGCTCACCAGCCCTGTTTTATCTCCTGGTGTTCAGGAGCATCAGTCTCCTGATATTGCCACAAAATATTCTGTGAAATTCTTGAGAAATGTCTGGCTCTCTTACTGCATAAAGTTACGAGAGGTACCATTTCCCTGAGGATTTGGGTTACACTGTATTTGTTTTCTGAGACACTGAAGGAGCCAGAGATGTCACAAGTCAAATAAAGAGAAGTAGAAAAAGGAGAATAATTTTAAGATATGGTAAAAGAAATACATAGTTCAACATTTAGTTCCACATAGAAGACAAAGGCTGAGGATTTCAAAGGATGGACTGAGGAGGTTGGAGGAGCAGAGTCTCAAAGGTCTGAGGGCTTGATATCATGGGCTAACAGGAAGGTGTATGTACTCTTTATGCTGCTATGGAGGACAACTGTGTCAGAATGTCTTGGAATCTGTTGATGGTTAAGAATTGTTTTTAGTCACATGGGCCCATACACACCTTGGGGACCCTGTGGGTGTACAGGTTCCTGAGCGCTGGCCCCTATGTCCCTTCAGAGCACAGTTTCCCAGTTTCATGTTGTGTAGGATGTCTTGCTCATGTACAACAAAACTACACCTCAGAAACAAACCAGAGAGGACAACAGGCATGAGCACTGAGGGGGAAGGGGTTGCTTCAAAACTGAATGAGTCTTCAAATGAAATCACCAGTGTAGGTACAGCCCCACTGATCTTCCTTGGAATGGAGTGGAGCAGAAGAAACCAGACATAATCAAACATTTATTTATCAGAACAAGAAACTAAGAAGGCTGTGAAAAGAAAGACTGTCCTGAAGTACTAAAGTTCAGCCTTTTTGCATGTATGGTTACTTTCCAATATCCAGTGAAGTCAGTGGAAGTCTCCAGTTAGTGGCAGCAGACCTAAGGTTTCATGCTCCGTGAGAGGAGCCCTTTTGAGGACAGCATCTGCCCATGCATGACTCATTGAGAGCAGCTGTTTGGGGGCAGAATACTCGTTTAGGGAAGTGAACGTGTGTCTTTACAGTGTGACAACAGCCACAAGCAGAGATACAGCCCCTTGTTGAATAAACACTGATAAATATAAAAACAGATCCACAAAGTCGTTTGCATGTTCCAGCAGCCAAACACCCTTTGCTGAGAAAAGAGGAGCTCAACTTTTCTTCCTAATCTTGCCAGTTCACAGTTCACTGGCCACAAAGACACCCACACACAGGCATCACTCACCTTAGGATTAAGTCTTTTATGTATCAGTGTAATAGTAAAGATCAGAGCAGCATTTTGTATTCTAGAATCACAAAGACAGTTTCTGCATACTCCAATAGTCCCTATCAGGAAATCCTTACTCAGAAGAAGGTATAAATTCATATGTAAATCTAAGCATGCATTGAAGTCTAATTGCAATCAGTAAAGCTAGAGATAATTTCAGGGAGACAGATCTAGGCCTGCATTTTCATGCTTTCCTAAGTGGAAACCAACAGGAGCTGAATTTAACAGAAGCATTGACCACGAATTGTGACATTACTCTATATTTCTGAACTCAGTATTGTCTGCTGTGTACTTCAGATTCTCTGGAGATCTTTCATTGAACATGCAACATGAGGGCATGTAAGCACCAGCTGATAGATATGTAGAGGAAATGAGAGATGGTTTAATTTAGAAACAGGAAATACTCAACATCAACATATATACAGCAGCACTCAGATTCTGTTCAGCTGTCACCCTTCATCACAGCTTTCTGCATCCATGCTAAGTCTCACAGCTACATATACCAGCTTGTCTGATTCAGGAGACAGCATACTGTCCATATTAGTGTAACTTAAGCCAACTTTTAAATTCATGACATGAACCCTGAATCAGATTTCCACACTGCCTCTCACAGAGTCATGAAAGCCTATCAGAGCTTTGCAATTCAAGGCAGGATTATTCCATGTTGGGTAATAACTCAAGATCAACTAATATTAAGTAGTGGCAGCATGCACAGTTTCAAGACAATCTTTTCATATTGATCCTTAATCACGTCCTCAGAAGAATTTTGGCAACCATTTTGTCCCCACAATTTCATGTCACCATGAACCCTCATTTCCTAGATAGAAGTAGTTTGTGCAGAAAGCAATGTCTAGCCTGTGAAAATGCAGCCACTTAGGGAAGGCAGGCAGTTCTTCTCAAAATGCCTCTCTCTAGTCCTTATAAACAGTTTAAAACATGACATTTGTAGAAGATAGCGAAATTATCCCAGACAAAAATAATTCTTTTAAACAACTTGCATTTGAGCATTAATAAAAGGTCAGAATTATATGTTCAAAGAGCAGTATGAGTCTGCTGAAATTGAAAACAAGTCACTGAAGCTCTAATCTGCTTTCCAGTACTTGCCATATCATTGGGTGGGCTTTTCCCTATGTTAAATCTCAAAATAAATATTTGCATTTTCAAATTGTGACAAAATTTTTCAAAACTCAAAAGACCTAGCCATGCTCCTCTCAAGAAAATAAGCCACCTATTTCAGACTATGAAAGGCAATACTTTGATCTTCCATACACCACTTCACCTTAGATGTTCTGTCAAGATTTGATGGAAAGTTTGTTACTGAGGGAGACATTGAGCTAGGAACACTTCAGGGAATGTCACATACTATAGAATATTTTTGTTTTCTTTTTTTTCATATTGCTTTCTTCTTATTTCCTTTACCAAATGGTACAGGTGTACAGAGAGGCTTGACTAAGGGACTTTATTTGCAAATACTTGCTTATATGCATAGGAATATGTATGAGAAAGACAATAGACAGGTTTCAGGTCACTTTAGCTTGGATATGCCTAGAAACAAGTATTCCCTTTTGTTAATGCTAAAGCTAACTGATGAAGAAAACTTCCTTTTAATGATTTCTGAGACCAGTTTTCTTGAACGTTTGATATACTTGATGCCCAAAGGGCATGTAATTACAGGGATGTAATTAATGATAACTTTTGGAATGGTTAGAATATTTCAGGAGGCAAAGGAATGGTTGTTGACAAAGAACTTCCACAGATTTGAATGATCCTGTCATAGCTGAGCACACTTGAATTGCAAGGAGAACTATGAAGTACATTAAAAACTTCAAATGGACTTAAATCTGAAGCAAATATTGATAGCAAGAATCCACATGGACAAATGGATAAGGGTGAAGGGAATGGATTTTCATAAGTTTTACTTATTGCCACCTTGCAAATTGGATGGATGACTAAATTGTGAAGGAAAACGCTGAAATTTTCATCATGTGGAGAACTAGAAGGAGCATACATGATTATTACCCCACTTACTGCTCCTAACTCATTTTTGTCCAAATGACATCCTCAACCTGCTTCATTGACAGCACATTTTATCTGAAAATAAGTTTGTGAAAATTGTACAGAATTAACCAGAAACATAAATTAACCAGAAATTTGGGGTTTAGTCCACTGAAACTATTAGAAAAACTGAGTAAAGAAGAAAAAGGCTAGATGCAAGTTTCAGACCTTTTTTTTTTAAAAAAAATACTATTTTTTCTCCACCATTTGTACAAAGACAATGATAGTAAAGTATATCCATTCTGCCTCCCCTCTCCTCTCCCCCCTCCCTCCAAAAGAAAGAGGAAGAAAAGCTTTACTCATTCTTTAGCAATGGATTAGTGCTGTTTGATGGTTTGATAGTTTCTTTTTTACTCTCAGATCAACATCAAACATATTTTAAACATTGTTATGTAATTATGTAATTAACAAGAACTACACAATCGGATTTTTTGGGAGAAAACGTTTAGGATGAAAATCACTCATGACTACACATTGCACAGGTTTTAGAACACTGAAAAAGGGGAAGCATGTGGAAATTACTGGCCTTTATTTCAGGAGGGGAAGAATATTAGATATCAATGTCTATTGAAATGTCCTGCAAACTTGACTCAGGATCAAAATTATCTTTAGCAGGGAATGAACAAGATGATCTACTTTTGAATCCTCTATAATTCCCTTTTCAGCTGGCCTACTTATGTTGCTCTTACTTCCTAACAGTTTCATCACTGCTGAGCATCTGTCTCAGAGGAAAGACTGAAAAGAACAGTTCACTAAGGGACACACAGGGCACCTCTGTCTGCCCTGTTATAGCAGAAACTCTTTCTATGTTTCCAGTCTTTACTTCTATCAAAACCCGTCTTCAGAACCACATTTCAGCACATGATGTGGAAATTTATGAAATCCCTTATTTTAACACCTCTGCTGGGAAGACAACATAAATGAAGAATCAGACTAGAATATCATTTTATCAAAAAACCTGCAGCCAGGCAGAGCAGCTAAGAGACTACGTATGGCACAAGAAGAATGAAAGCATATCCAGAACTGATAATTTTTACTGCTTCTTCTGTTGGTCACATTGATGAATGACTCATTTCAACTGCTCTTGATCATTTCCATGGAGCACTGACCAAGAATAAGAGGTTTCATCTACTGGCAGGCACCTCTGGGAAAGAAAAGCAAATCCCTGAGTGTTTCCATACAAAGAACTAAAACTTAGGTCAGGGTTTTAAAAAGTTACTTCTGATTTGGAGTGACTCAGTCTTTGTACAAGTGTAGGCAGCTGACTAAGAGCAAAACCACATATTTGGTTGAAAATGGAAGTCCCAACTAAAGTGCTGTCCTAAAACCAGCAATGAATTGACTTAAGTCAATTCAACTGAAAAATTCCCCCCACTACTGAGTCACAGGCACTTTATTTCTGTACTCTTTTATTTGTTGTAGAGATTGAAAGAAGCCTTCTTATTACTGCCATGACAGTGCATTCAAATAGATTCTCAACAATGCTACTTTGATTCTGAGGCAGATTTGCATGCTATTTGTAGTTGCTCCACATGAAGTAATTTTAAAACTCTAATCCACGCTTCTCTATTCCTGAGAAAAAAAGAACAAACTTCTCAAATGAAAACAAAACAAGCAAAGCAAAAATTTCTGGAATATATTTGCTTTTGAAATTTAAAACCCTGAGACAGGTATTAAATTCAAGTGTTTAAGGATCTTTCCAGCTGAGTATTTTTTAATTACACAAATAACATTCTTCACAATTTCCATAAAGAGACAGGTTATGTATTACAATGGATAATAAAGAAATTTGTTGTGGATTGGTGAATCCAAATTAGCTGATATCCAGATACCCACACAGATCTGTAGAGTGACAGATACTGAAACCTTTGCCATGTTTGGTAATCCCCAATTAAGTTGATCAAAAGAATACAATTCCATGAATATTCTGATTCCAATAAGGTAAAATTTTCTTACAAGAAGTGCTTCCTCAAAAGTGTTTACACACACAGTCCTAGAAAGAAATGTTATCCAACTGTTTTTTAGGATCACATGAACATCCTTTTCAAAAAAACGAGACAGTTTTATTACAGGTTTTAAAATCTTTCAAATAACTTACTAAGGAGTAAAAAAGATCTTGATAAATAAATGAACGGTTTTACTTTTTAAACAGAAGTTTAGCTTTTTTAAAAAAAAGGGATGCTGAAAACATTGCTCCACAGCTGAACATAAATTGTTAAAGCTACCATCATATTTTCAGTTTTGTTTGCTGTGCTTTTAACTCAAAAAGATTTTAGAGTAATCTGCAATAGTAAGTAATTGAAACTTCTTTCTAAGGCTGTTCGAGGGGATACAGCTGTGTTGGAAACACAGTAATACTGTATTCTGAGATTCTGAGGTCTGCAACACTTCTAAAGATACAAAACTATCATTTATTTTCCTGATAGATGGATTTGTGCATTGAAAAAAAAAAATGGAGCACAGTCTTTTCTGTAACATTTAGGGAGGGATGGAAAGGTCTGTGTTTCTAGCAGTGAGAACTGCCATAAAAACACAGAAAACATGTCTACAGTGATTGATAGATTTTAGAAGAAGTGTTTACTTTAATGGCTGACACAATAATTCTTGAAAGCAAAAATACAGATAGGGAATGAAATTAAACAGAAACGTCAGGGGAAAAATTATAAGAAAACATTTTTTCCCAAGAATATTGCAAACTGAGTGTATTTTGGTGAAATATTTCAACATTGTCAGGAGTTGATTTATCTTTAATCAGAAGCTGTTTTATATAGAAGCTCTGAAATATCATGCCATGACTAATTTAACTGATTTACAGATCTAAAGTCCCATGCTAGGAGAACAGTCTGATTTAACCAGATCACCTAGGTATTACTGGAATCCAGAAGATCTGGAAAGGAACAAAAACCAGAGTCCTGCCTGGCAGAGGCCTTCACTCTGGCCAGCTGGGAGCTGGTCTGAATGTTCTCCTTTCTCTAGTCATCTCTTACCAGTGAGGGTTGTCATATACATAGAGTCCTGTCATCTTCTGTTTCATCAATGAAAAATGGCCATTTAGAAATATTATTTGCTGAGACCTGCAAATGCATTTCCATGCTCAAGTTCATAAAGATGGACAAACAGGGAAAAAACACTGCAGCAGTAGGAAAATTAAGCCATGACTAGGATCCTCATCCAGGTCAGCTGGAAAACTTCCTATTCTATTGACTCTGACAATGTTTACAAGCACATAGTCTCCATCTCCACTGCCACTTATACTAGGGGAAAAGAACTGGACAGTAAGGGAAGAGTCAGAAAAGGATTTAGATACCCAAATCAGGATCCAGTGGGAATTTAGATTTGGGGTTTTTTTGGCACAACTGCAGGCCTAAAAACCAATCCAATTCCTAGAAGTACCTAAACTTCATGTTCTTATGTGCTTTACAAGTTCCCACATACCTAGAACTGTTTGCCTGTGCCTGTCCCTGACTATCTAACTCTTGACTCACTAGAACAACTTGGTGCCCATCTCAGGCATAAGCCAAATCAACATTCAAGAATTATCAGTTCCTCTGCAACTGTATTTGTATTTGGAATTGAAACATCACCAGGTTATGGTGAAAGCACTGGTTTGCAACCATCCTTTCTCTGTATGACTGTGTATGACTACTGACTGACATCAACAGATACTATCTTTGAGATTATCTCAGTTTAGGAATAACGTGCAGTTTTACAGGGAAGAGAAATAGGGAAATGTATTCCATTTCCTCCTTTTTTTTTTCCTGAGGAAACCAAAACACATACTTTCTTAGTTTGCAGACTGTTCTGTAATAGCTAACTATATATTCTTCCTACAGGAATATGCTGCTGTGAGCAAGATTTAATAATTAGTTTACCTACTTTGCTATTCCAGAATCCTAGATAACTCCTACAGCTTATAAAGACTGCCCAAACGAGTAAAAGAAAAGATATGCACAAACTAAAATATAGGACTGAAGTTTTATTTCCCCCAAGATGGATGCAGGAAGACTCACCTTTGATGTTTCTGTTGTCTGCAGAAAAGCCAAGCCTCATCATCAGACCAGGAGTGCACCTTTATCACTGCCAACACAGAGCTTATCAGATGGAGGACAAGACATTCTATTGCAATACTGCTGCCACAAGTCTTTGAAGGAAGAGGCCAGTAAAAAGCTTGGATCTTTTATAATGCAGTAATCACACATTCATAAAGGAATTCTCAACATTTTAAAAGGTGTTAGCCCTGACAGGTTCTTGGATGAGGGAGGGGAAAAACAGAATGAGCAGACATATATATCCACACAAAAATGCAGAGCATCCCATCCTGTTAAACATCTTCATCACTCTCTTTGAGGAGGTGATGAAGTACACTCACATCAAACTTGCAGTTGATAACAAATTGGGAGGAACGGACTCGAGGGCAGGTCTGTCACTCAGAGGGACCTACTCAGGCTGGAGGAACAGGCTGAGAGAAACATTACAAAATTTGACCAAAGTCCCACACCTCATGGGTCTTGGCAGAAAGCAAACCAAAGGTGATGGCCAACAGTATCCTGGGCTGTACTAAGCACAGAGAGAAGATCCAGGGAAGTGAATATTGCTCTTTGCTTAGCACTTGTTAGATCAGATCCGGAATACTGAATACTGTTTTAAGGTTGCAAATAAAAAAAATTGGTTTAATGAACTGAAGCAAGTTCAGCAGAGAGCCACCAAGGTGGTGGAAGGATAAGAGACAATGAACATAAATTGATACAAGAGAGTTTCTGTAGGATGCAAGAAAAATTTTCCTACCCTGAGGGACAAACATTGGAGCAGATTGCCCAGAGAGGCTGTAAGACTCCATCCTTGCAGATTTTCAAGACTCAGCCCAATAAACCCTTGAGCAACCTGGTTTAATCTCCAAGCTGACACTGCTTTAAGTAAGATGCTGGACTGGATACCTCCTGACTCAACAGGGCTGTGATTCTGTGTTTCTATGACTCCTGGCTGCTTTCAAGATAAAGTTTTACAATATAATTCTGCATGCTTTACTGACATAATTCAGCATTCTTCTGGTTTCTTTTGGGTCATGCAGTTTCAATTAGAATCACCTTATTGTTCCAATACTCAGCTGAATTGTTTGTTTTCACAAAGAGGACTAAAAGTGCTAATTAAGTTGATGTGTTATGAATTACTGGTTTGGATATCTCAGCCGTCACAGTCATGTTGAAATAAATTATATGTATTATTAAAGGGTGAATATCATCACACCCATGTTATAACTAAGGAAGTCTCCAAAGAGAAGATTTAATTTTCTAATTTTCCTGAAGAAAATGAGCTGTATTCCCCTATCACAAAACATGAATTTTAAACTACTAACCCAATCTGTCAAACATAAATACTTAAAGGATGGTTTGTAAGAACTTAAGAATGTGTGCTTACAAATTTTGACACACTCTAATGTAGTAAAATCTCCTAATATTGGCAGATGTATATATGTAGACATTTTATTTCACCTAAAATCAGTATCTTGGGAAGAAAAAGGTAAATCTTTTCCCAGTACAAATGTCATAGACATCACGACATCTAGGCAAAAAATATTTTTTTTTTAAGTTTGTCATTACAGAATTCAAGGTGAAAACATCCATTGCTAGCCACATGAACAGAACTACATCCAGGGCTATCATGTTCTTAACTGTGATTTTACTTATATAATTTACCTATTAAAAAAGAAGTATGTGCAGCAGTACAAAATAAGTTCTCCATAACTTTTCAGTGAGACAGTCCATTCAACCAGTATTACAACTGCAGTTGGTACAACTGCACAAGCACTCAATAAAAATATAAAAGACACAAGTGTCAATGGGAGAGTCTGAACTGGACCTGTCTGTGGCAAAAAAAAAAGAACTGTCCCTATGGTTTGTTCATCTTCATATTTCAGGGTGCATGCTGTGGATCTAATCTGCAGAGTGTTTAAAGCAGAAACAGGACTTTACAGGTAGAAGATTAAAAAAAAAAAAATCATGCTGTTTAAACACAGGGATCAAACAGTTAATTGTTGGATCTAAATGATGGAACCATGCTGTCCTACACAGAAGGTTTTCAATAGCAAGCAGACATTGAACACAGGAGCCCCCTTAACAGAGGGCAGTAAAAAGATGTGTTTGACATTCATTCTTTTCTTGAAGAGATATAGAAAGGGGAGAAAAATTACTGTCAGCTAAGGTAGCAGCAGATGAGACCAAATAATTGCAGATGGCTGAATGAAGAAGCTGCAGGATGTACTTCACCATCAAGTGGTACTTGATAGGAGCTATTTATGTATCAAGTGTTCCCTGAGAGAATCCACAGGAAAAAAGTGCCTGAGCGCTAGAGATGCAGCTGGAAATTGTGATGAAATTCAGGCAAGATCTGAGGACAGGATGAAGAGAGGACGACAGTTCAGCAAAAAAAGGAGTACCTGACTGCCAAACATGGCTGAATACCATCTTGAGGAAGAAAAGACAGGCATTGAGGAAGGAATGAAAAGAAAAAAAACAAAAAAAACCCTTCCAGAATGGGTTTGTGGCTCCAGAACTCAAAGATAAGAAACAGGAAGAAGCACAAGATGGATGACAAGGGGAAGGAAGAGACAGTGTGCCAGGAAGAGCAGACAGGGATACTAGGAGACTACAAAAATAGCAGGGAAAAGGAGAATACATTGCAGACTGTGCAGAAGAATTTGAAAAAAACCCAACGCTCAGAAACAAATGGAAAGAGAAGTAGAGATCCACACCAATAGCATGAAAAGACAATTTGGGGATTTACTGGCCAAATCTGTATTAGCATTTCAGTTTAGAGCAGTAAACCACTTCTGAAACAAATACATTAAATATTTTCACTTAGTGCACATTATTTATGTTGGTGAAGCTGCTTCGGTTTCTTCTGTAGGAAAAAAAAAACTATGCTAGAACTTGTGCTCTAAGCATAAGTGAAAGGCATGCTTGCACCTAAAAAAGTTATAAAGGTCCAATCCTAACAGTGGGATGCCCTGTCAAAACTTCTAACCCACAAGCAGGAATATGACAAACCTCTAAAGCCATCAAATGTTTCTGCCACAACCTGAGGTCCTTCATATGCTTTAAAAAGAACCAAATGCTGTATATCTGCTGCCATATTTATCATCAGCTCACTCTCTGAATCTCTAGCACTCCCTCCTACATCTTTTCTAGTCCTAGCTTGGAATCTTTAACTGCTCTACACCAGTGTCTGTCCATTCACCCTTTCTGATCCCTTCATGGAAAAACTTGATTTTTTTTCATATTTTTCAATTGATCTTTGTCTCTTTTGCAATGGTGAACTGTAAAATTCCAGAAGATTCAACCAGGTGGAAATTATCCTGTGCCATGAAAGGGATGAAAGTTTCTCCAGCAGCAGACCATGCACTGGCAACCTTGGGAAGATGCATCATGATTAAGGCATGAAGAGGACTGATGAGACAGACAAACCTTAAATTTGAGCAGAAAATCATTCTTGAAGGGTCCTGCAGGTTGGAGGAGAAAGCTGTTCTGTGTCACTTGTTGACATGCCATAAAGTCTGATAGGGCCTTAATTCAGAGAATGATACAGCATTCATCTCCTAGGGTATGGAGATGGAGGAAGACCTGTGCACAGGAAGGAATTCCAGATAGCTGATTGCGTGGTGTCCATGGAGACCCAGCCCAGAGTGTTGCAGTGTCCCTGTAGCACGTGAGCTCATTTGTTCCACAGTTTGGAGAGGTAATCAGGGGTAGGAGCAGAATTATAGCAACCACATGTTGGGACATCTCTGCTGTGCTCAGGCCTCACCGGCTGCCTCAAGGCTCTTGGAAGAACACGAGGCTCTGGTGCACTCTCCCTGAAAACCAGCATGAGAGAGGAACATCCCTCTAGGAGCCTCCTTCCACTCTCACTCCTTAACACCAACTCCTTACTGGGCTGCTCCCCACTTGCTGCCAGTCTTGATGACTGAGTGTAAGAGAGAGGGGTCAGTTTTTATCAAGGGACCAGAATGATGTTAGACTGGATCAAAAATGTGCATGATGAAGGTGTGACAAATGTGAGCACCAACTGCTTTTATCTACTGATTTACTCCTGTTGTACCAAATTACTTGCTAAGATAAGCCCAGACAGCAGTCAGAGAACTGAAAGGTCTCTTGCTGCAATGGATGCAGGAAACGGATAGGTTTCTTGGGAGTCAGAAGCAGAAATTAAAAATGGGTGCTTTTTGGGGAAATGAAGAATTCCTATACCCGCAAAACATAGCTGGTGGGAAAACCAGCTGTAACTGCTGTTCTTCATAAGGAATTAAAAAGATACTACTATTCCTATCTGTTTATTTAGACAGAAAGAAAACACAAATGTACACCTGTGTCCTATGCAAACATAAACCAGAATGAAAGTCAACACATTCATGTGGCTATACATCAATAGTCTAGTTTCAGCAGTCCTGTCAGGACCATCTATAAATTATGGAAGATTTTTTTTTCTACAGATGTACTGGGAAATGATCAAATCAAGAGTGTGTGGATGAAGGAAAGTGAGGGCTGGCAGAGAGCACTGAAATTCCAGCTGTAATTATAAAAAGAAAAAAACAATTTTCACATGCATTTCAGAGTTTAGTCACAGAGCTAAGCGCATCTTTATTTTATGAGCTTCCCTATTATCAGGCTGTGCAACAGTGCCGTGAAATTAACAGTCAAATATGGGCCTTAATCCTGACATAAATAACATTCCCACAGCCTGCACTCAGAGATTTGTCAGAAAAGTGTGTTCAGAGCTTGACCTCTAAAAATGAATAGTGCTGGTGGGTCCATAATTATAATATCTCATTTAGATACCACAATGAGGAAGCTGAAGCAGTAAGAAGCAAAAAGAAGTCAGCTGTTGCCAGATGGCTCAGTCTTTACAGCCATTACTCACAGAAATAATATTTGCTTGGAGAAGAAGGTCCACAGAATCCACTGGAGTGTAACACAAGTGTCAGGCGAATCCAAGTTTCACGATGAATCTTTTTTAAAACAACTTGTAGTAGGGAATTAGGCTATTTTTTCAAAGCATCTAGTTTTTGGGGGTAGATCCATTGTTTTTCACTGAAATCATCATGGAGACAACTTGTTTCAGTGGCTTTAAGAGTCCATGAAGCACTTAGGATTCAAGAAAACATTGTGTCCTTTCAAGCTAAATAGCTAGCTTGCCATCTGTATTTGATGTAGGATTTAAGTATGTCCTTCCAATTCATCAACACTGAAAGTTCAAGAAAGCATGGGTGTTTTTAGTCAAATACAATTTTAACCATTGTCAAATGCATTTTTATACTTTGTAATCAGTTTCCTGACATAGTTGAAAGTTGCTATTTGGCTTTATGCTGGAAGTGCTCAAACCTGACTTGAAACCCACCAATGTCAGCAGGAGCCTTTTCTCTGACTTCAGTAGCTTTTAAATTACAAGGATTTTGGCTCAGCCAGTATTTCTGCAGGAATAATGAGACCAATGAACTCCCAAAACAAATGAGAAAAGTCCTGTTCACTTCATCAGTTGTGGAACAAAGCCCATAGCACTAGAAAGTGATCAAATTCTGCTGCTAAAAGCCACCAGTTGTCAGAAGGAGACTTGAGCTGAATGGCATTTCCCAGGTACAGTGGAAAGTCAGATTGCTGATTCCATGGTTATTGGTGCAAGTATTCAATTAGACATATATGTGCCATTCTGTTGGTTACATCCTTAAAATTGTATTTGTTTAATACTTAAAATTGTATGTAAAATTTATTTCAGAAGTCTTTTTTCTTAGAGTACCATACATTAAAATGAAAGAGAGAGAGAGAGAGAGAGAAGAGAGAGAAAAGAAAGAGGAAAAGAGGAGGGAGGTAGGCAGTGTGTCTCTTGCATTTAAGAACTGAAAAAGGTTTTATAAATGGCCTGAGATTCCTGGGAAGGTTTTCTCTGAAAATAATAATACTGACAATAATACTATAATATACAACCTGTTTTCCAGGAATAGAATTCTGGGACAAAATGCCTTACTGAAAGTGTTTGCCTCATGTCTCTGCTATTTGCATGTACAGACAGCAGCTGTTGATGTGTCTCTGAGCAGGGTTGCTTCAGATTCAGAGTTAAGCTGCTTCTGATGGCAAAGCAATCAATTAATTACCATGAAGATCTGAATTAAGACCTGCTTAGTAAAATATAAGGCAAAACTAATAATTCAGATATGGTGCAGAGTATGTATGAATATCCTTTCAAAACATCTTCATGAGGGGCTCGTCTAATTTCCAAGGCACAAGCAGGAATACTGAAGAATGGGATTCTTGGCACATTTTTTATTACTATGTGGTAAATCCTACACTTTATTTCAAAACAAAAATATCAGAGACTTCTGATATTACTAATGAAACCATGTAATACTTGACATACAGAAACCCACAGCACTTCTATCGCATGGACACTTTCTAAGGTTCTGTTGTTACTGATTACCAAAGAAGCTAAAGCAAACTAGTCAGAAGCAACTGTAATTAATTAGGAAGGCACACAGTCAGAGAAAGGCTTTATTATCTGATGTTGCCTAGAAATTTAATTATGTGTATTCAATGGAACTGCAGCCCCAGTGCTGTCACTCCATGAGCAGCAGAAGAAAGCGAAGCAACGCACGAGTTTTAGCAATTACATGTTCTAGGAACATTTCTTTCTCATTATATTTGAATATACAAACTACCAGGCAGTATACTTAGGTTTTAAGCATGATATCACATTCCTGCCTCTCTTTTATGGAAACCTATCCAGTTCAGCATCAGTACAAAAGGAAAGAATAAATCTTACTCTCTTCAATGAGATTTGAATATCAAAATGTACTTGAAGTATTACCTGGTGAATTAATTGAAAAAATGCAATTCATTAAACAGAAGAATCTCTCCCTGTTCAGCAGAATGGTTACATACTTGAAAAGGGAATAGACAGGAAATATAAAAATTACCATTCTAAAGCTTGTTCAGCCCCATCGCCCATCATGAATTTTATTTTCTTGCTTAGAGCTGAATTTACAGCATAACATTAGTTAGGCTACAAATGTACTTCACAGAAAAAAGAGATTCTGCAATAGCACTATCAGAATTTAGCAGCATTGCATTTTGTCCTGATGCCTCTGTAAGTGTTAGAGTGAGACATTTTATTTACACACCTGTGATGTGTTTTATCAACAGGCTGGTTCTGACTTTATGAAAAATTGTGGAGAATTATTGTAAAGAAAGGGAAAAAAACCTGAAAGCAGATAGAAGCTCGCATGTGTGCATTTCACTTCTTTTCCTCTTTATGGATAGGACAACAAACCACCCATTTTGTCTAGTTTCTATGGAGAAGGGACAAAAAATTTTAAGGACAAGCAGCCCAATATCCTCCTATCTGAGCATGGCTGCACCAATCACCACTTCACAGTCCCAAAGTAAACTGACCAGTCCCAAAGCCATATAATTGGTTCCTTCTACTGGATAATATACCTGCTGTCTTAAATGTTATCCAGTACTTTTAAAAAAATATCAAAGCTCATTTGCAAAGAAGCAGCTTCTTCATCACTTTTGTCATTGTCATGACAGGTACTGGTGGCATTACCTTCGTTGTCAACCCAGCTCCCAAGTGGAAAGGCAGTATTTTAACCTCAAGCAGCATTTGTTCTCTGATAAACTCATTTTTTTAAAAAAATGACTTCTCTTCATCATGCTTTACTAGTGTTACTTTAGACTTACCTCACGATAGCTTATGCACAAATGATCTAAATGATCTGGTCTAAAAAATTTCCCAGTCATATTTGTTTAGCATATTGCATCAGTGGAAAGTTTTAACCTGATCTGTTAGCTTTTGGACTGCTGATTCACTCATGATTAATTCTAACAATATTTTAATTTCTTTCATTATTAGGTAACTAATGACTCCAGATGAATCTGGGTGTTCTAAACTGAATCAGAATTGGGGTTTTGTGTTGTTTTTTTTTTTAATTTGATGAATTAATTATAATTGATTTATGAAGTGGCACTCTGTAGTGCCCTGACTTTGCAGTGCTTACTGATAAGGCTGAATTCCCACTGAAACCAAAGAGCAATTTTCTTCACTCAGCATAGGAGGATGTACCCGTAAGCCTTAGAGGGATAAGCAGTGCTACCCTTAGAGACACTCTTAGGACTACAGTTACAAACACTCCACAGCTATAATCCTGAAATTAAAATTTTCTAAGAACTATGACAGAATTTCTGAGTAATGTAAACACCAGAACAATTGTGGAAAGCTTATGGAGATGCAATTCAGTTACCTCCATAACAGACATTCTTCTTCAAGTCATCTTCTTATGATTTCTTGATGAGCTCTGACAACTGAGATTAAGTAGCTGGCTGCCTTTGATGGTCTAGGCAGGGATTCAAAGTGTTTTGGTGTGTTCTTAATTTATTGCTTCCTGTTATTAAATAGAGCTATTTGTATTTTCTAGAGCGAAGGTATAAATGCTATTTTTTCCAACAATATAATGAAAAATACTTTATTTTAGAATCATAGAATCATTATATTTGGAAAGGACCTTCAAGATCATCAACTCCAACCATCAGTTCTACACCACTGTAACCACTAAATCATTTCCCCAAGTGTCTACTCATTTTTGAATACCCCAGGGACAGCAGCTCCATCACCTCCCTGGGCAACCTGTTCACCACTTCAGCACTCTTTCATTGAATAAAGTTTTCCTACTATCAAATCTGAGTCTCCCCTGGCACAAGTTGAACCCATTTCCTCTTGTCTTATTGCAAGACACCAGGGAGAAGACACCACTTGCCTCGCTACTTTCAGGAAGCTGTAGAGAGCAATAAGGTCTTGTCTCAACCTCCTCTTCTCCAGGCTGAACAGACCCTTCTCCTTCGGCCTCCCCTCATAAAACCTCTTCTGTGCTTGCAATGAAATATTTTATGATTTCTTTCTTTTTTTTGGACTTTTAAAATCAAAGTATTGGCCTCTCAAGTTCCTCTTCTTTACAAATTTATTTACCAAGCAGCATGTCCCTGAAGAATAAAATATTTAGAACCATTATGCTAAGAAAATTCCATATCGCTTCTCAGAGCAATTTAGCAACTATTTTTGAAGAAAAAGCCCTTAAACAAAAGTGACCATACTATTAGCACTCCAATTTGAGAATAATATTAAAAGTGAGATTATTAGATATCAGTATATCTCAATTTTTGAACCATCTGTTGTATGAGATATGCACATGAAATACAGCACCTGTCATCCTTCTGCTGGTGCTCTCAGGTGAGGCCAATCACTGAGGTGATAAGGGGTGGCACCCAGCATTGCCCAGAGGGATATAAAGGGCTGGGAAGAGCTGCCCCACTTTCTGCTGGTGCTCTCAGGTGAGTCCAATCATTGAGGTGATAAGGGGGTGGCACCCGGCACTGCCCAGAGGGATATAAAGGGCTGGGAAGAGCTGCCCCACCTTCTGCTGGTGCTGTCAGGTGAGGCCAATCACTGAGGTGATAAGGGGGTGGCACCCAACACTGCCCAGAGGGATATAAAGGGCTGAGAAGAGCTGCCCTACTTTCTGCTGGTGCTCTCAGGTGAGTCCAATCATTGAGGTGATAAGGGGGCGGCACCTGGCACTGCCCAGAGGGTTATAAAGCACTGTGAGGATTGCCAGTGACCCAGAGCGTGGCGAACAGGAGCAGGCACACAGGAGTGGGGCACGGCAGTTTGCGCAGGCAGGATAAGCAGGAGGGCACAGCCACCTCCCAGCTCTTTTGAAGGAGCAATGGTCTCCAGAAAAGCAAAACCTTGTGCTTTTAGGATGCAGGGTGTGTCTACACAGACGGAACCCCTGAAGAGGGACAGCAAGAGGGACGTAGCTGTTCAGGCCTCTGTCTGTGTAAAGTGTCTGAGCCTTGTGTTAGTAATTGTGGTGGTAGGGGAGCAAGGGTTGGACTTGATCTCAGAGGTTCCTTCCAACCCAGCTGATTCTATGATTCTATGATCTTTTTATGTCATCTGGTTGCTATGTAAGGATTTGAATGGACTTTTCTCTATTGACGTCAGCCATGCAGCCTCAGTTCTGTGAGAGTTTAGGCTCAGTAGACTAAGAATTATTTCTGATGACTGAACACAACTTTAGTTTGAGTTTCAAAGCGCTAAGAGATTTCAGCTCTTATAGTATTTTGCAGGAAGAGAGAACACGGTTCGTGCTGACATTTCATAAAGATATCTAGAAGAGATTTGGAAAAGATGGAATATGTGCTAATATCTGCAGTTATTTCAATAGTGGCCTAGAAAACAGGAAACAGATGCATCTCCCTATTGGGCTGAAGTGGGATAGAACCTTAGGCTGGAAAAATCTTAAGTTCCTGAACTTTAAATATTCAGAGTAAAATCAAGCATCTCCCAGAAGCTCCTACAAAGAACAACCATTAATCCTAGTATTCATTATGTAGTCAAATATTTTTCTATTGTTTTCAGAAAAATATTTGTTAATATTAATATCAAAAGGAACATAATCATGTTCCTTTCTACAGAAACACTCACACATTGTATAACAGCCCATGGCTGTGCAACCACTGCTACAATGCTTTCTGTCAAAAGGTGAAAACAGTTCTTCGTTATCTGGATGTCTCCTTTCCTTGGGTGTCATATGATTTAGATATTATCCTTCGTACTGCCATTTAAAATCTACAGTGTGAGTTGTGTTTCCATATTCCAAACATTCAGGGAATAGGTATCAGGCTCTCTAATGCAAATGATAATTTGGTTCTCTGAAGAGCACTGGAATGAATTCTGATCAGCATTTCTGCATTAGCTTCTGAGTTGAGTTTTAATACCATATGTGAAGATGAAAGAGTTGATCAAATGTAGAAATTATGAGGTGATTTAGAAGGTCAGTATTACAATGATTAAGTTGTCTAAGATGAGATTTCCATTTTCAACCTTGCATTGGCCTGCAAAATCATGTCTCAGTCCAAACATGAATAATGTGTATTCTCCCAGAAGACTGATTTGTTTGTTGAGTGAAGCTGGCTGAAGAGTAGGATTTCTGTTTTGTGGAGAAAAAAAAAAAAAAAAAAAAAAAAAAAAAAAAAAAAAAAAAAAAAAAAAAAAAATTAAAAAGGGAAGATGCAGAGAGGTTTATTTAGGTTTACTCTGAATCAGAACAAAAATATTTTTTTTTAATTTGCCATGAACTGGAAACTGAGGGAATATTTCATTCTGACAATCCCAGCAGGTGAAACTTCCTCCAGGAAATAACCTCACTGCACCCAGCAGCTGCTCAGTGAAATCAACATTCTTAGTACTTTCAGCTTGCTAATCACCTACCTCTGTTCACCCAGCAGCTGCAGGGATTACCCAACCCTGCACCCCCCCCAGCCATCCTGCCTCATCACACCCAGCCCTGCCTCCCTTCTCTTGCCCCAGAAGCTGCCCCTCAGGCTTTCAGGATCCAGCCTATGGAGACTGGGCCTCTCCAGCCTTTTGACCCTCATCTCTGTACAAGAAGGATGGGGAGACATTGGATGTGTGGCTTTCTCAGGGACTCAGATCTTGGTAGCCTTGGTCCACCTCTGCTGTGTCAGGTTATCTGGTGCATCTGACTGAAAGTTCATTTAAAATAAATGTTTGCAGAGAAACATTTTTGATTCAGTGAAAAAGCATTAGTTCTCAGGTCTCTGGCACGCAGAGCTCATTCCTACGGAGAACAGAAAATAAGAGACACCATAGTGGCAGGCAGGCCCCTTGCACAGTCTAACTTTGACATTCTCTGTCTTATCATGTTCTCATTTTCCCTGAAAGAAGATATCCATATGGACAAAGAGAAGAAAAATGGATCCTCTTCAGTATTGTTACCTTAATGACAAAACAGATTGACACTACAGGCAATGGGTTCCCCGTGCAGGATTTCAGGGTATGACTTATTCCAGCATGACAAAATCAGTTAATTCATTCTGCCCCTGCTAAGTTTTGATAAAAAACCCTATCAGTGCAGTCCTTGATTTAGAACCGTGGACTGTACTTCATGAAGTGTTTTTAAGGCTTTGAGTTTGGATTAATACTAGGAAGCTGCATGTAAAAAGATGGATTTATACCTACAGGTGGCATAACAATAATAAAGTTGATCTTTGCAAAAGCAGATCATATAAAAATAGAAAATTATTAATGAAACTTCTGAATAAGCACAATGCAGAATATAGCACATTGAAGACACGGAGATGACATTTACACTAGCAATTAAAATACACCAGAGTAAGACATCCAGAGTAAGGCATGCAATAACAAGCACACACACTACTAAAATGCCTTCCCTTTGAAACAGGGTGTTAGCATCCCAGCTGCCTACTGTGCACACCTCTGGCCCATCCCAGTTTCAACCTGCACCCAGACACCCTTGGGAGAGGTCTAAGTTGGCTGTGGGCCCACCAGAGGCTTTCCAACAGCTCTGAAGTATGACAATGTTGCTGTGCACAGGAGGGTATTCTGAGATGTATCCATGCCTAAAAAGCCTTAAAAGCTCTGAGTTACTTACTTGTCAGAAATATATAGGAACCAAGTATGCCATCCTTTTATGGCATCAGAAAGCCACTGGAGTGTAGTGTGTATAATCTGGATATCTTACCAATAAAGATGACCCAAGTAAAAGCCTTATTTAAATACAGCATGAGGACTAGGAGCATTAATTTCAGTCTTTCAAGATTTTTCTATACCCTAAGACAAATTACCCACAAAATACTGGATGCATGGTAGAATGACAGACTTACCTTCATTTTTTTTTCCAAGGGAAAAATAATAATTTCACCAGTCTTTTGATTTTCCAGTGGGAAACATCATTATTCCATTAGGAAAATCCAGGTATCTTTGTTGTGGGGACATAAGGAGTAAAAGAGTTTTCATATTATTTCTGCTGATAAACTACCATTACACATTTCAGTTGATTCCTCTGACAGTTTTCTGTAGCTGCCTGCACTGCAGTAGTCTCATAAGTAGTGGAGCTTAGTTTACATTCCTCCTGTCTGTATTTTACTATATGAGCTAATACTACTTTTACAAAAATAATAAAAAAAATATTATTTGGGAATACCCCAACTCTTTGCATCTGCCTATTGTTGACCTTTCTTATTCAGAATCCTTTTGAAGTTTTTGTTCCCTGTAAGCTGGCTAATTCTAAATGAAGGAAATTTTCAACTATACAAATTGATTGTTGAACAACTTTCTTATCCTGTTTTGCTTACCTGTCTGATGAAGCCAAGAAAGGAAATTAAGACTTCTCAAAGATATTGATTCTATTATGACACTGTACATTGTTTAAAATTCTGATTTCTATTACACCTTTGCAATTCAGAGAAGTGAATGATACAGTTCATGTTTTTCATACACCTTATTTTCCTCTTTTGGTAACATCAATACCAATATAAAATGATATGTTCTACAATTACAGAAGCTTCTTTTTCCCTATAATGCACAGATCACTAGAAGGACAGACAAGAAGGTGTCAGAATGGACAAAGGAGATGGAACTTCCAAAAGTCTACCTAGTATGTGGTCACAAGTCTCTTTTCACCAAAAGAAACAATTGACAGGCTTAATGTAATTATTAGTGTAAAGTGATAAAGCATACCAAGAAAACAATCTAAATGTGTAACACTTAATTCTAATCAGATATGCTGGCATCCATTATATTCACCTATGTCTATGTAAGCCCCCAGAGACCACAGAGAAGACAAAGGAACAGCCCCTGCACCTTTACCAGTCGTTATTTATATCTTTTAGGACAGTACAATATCTGCAAATCAAAGTCTTTTTTTTCCATAGCAGTTATGCAAGGATACAAGCACAAGCTTTCACAGAAGCCTTTTTATCGTAGCTGTCCATGATCCATATGGACATATATAAAAGGTGGGAAAAAAACTTTCACCATGATAAGTTCAGCAAATTGTAGTTTTTAACATTAAGATGTGGCTGTTTCATTCATACTGCTATGTACAATGCAAACCTTTTGCCATGCCTACAAGACTTTTACTATTCTTCTCAGAGGAACATATGTAATTGCAGAATAAAAAACATTACTGGATGAGGGACAGAAGCTTCACAACAGAAAAACTCATTACAGAAATTTGTGCCACACAGCCTCTTTTTACTCCAATAATATTACACTTGGTAACAAAATGTCAAAGATTTTATAACACATTCCCTCAAGAATTTTCTTGAAGTCAGGCTTAGACATTCTGCATCTATTAATTTTACATTCCTTTTTTTTTCTCCTTATGCATTTTTCTTCTCATCAGTTCCTCCCTGCCATGGGACTTCAGGAAATTATTGCCAGTTTGTTAATGCCACTTCAAAAAATAGCTTGTAAAAAAATCACCCTGTCCAACCTGAATATAAATGATACTACAGAGAAATCTCTACCATAATGAAAATAATGAATTTAGCTCCTTGTATGTAAGCAGGGACCAGCAAACTTACACTGATGAGATTTCAGAAAAGCTGACTTCAAGAGACTAATGATAATATCTATGAATTTTACTAAAATGAAACTAAAAAAGTACTTTTTGTACAGCTGCACACCACTGCAAAGTAGCACCCAGGTTGCTGCTGAGGTTTTGATGTGAGTAGCTTGCTATTGAGACTCAACCTAACACCCAAAACAGATGCTAGGAATACACCAGAACTTCCCTTTTGATCAGGAACCTGACTGGATCTTACTGCTGGAGCGACTGAATGATCAAGAACTACAAGCAGTAACATGGTGATAAAGGAGCAGATGTCTGGATGTCACTGAAAACTGAAGCAGAGCAGAGGAAAAGTTTCCCTTCCCCCACTGCAGCCACAACAGCAATCACTTGGAGGTTGAATAAGGCCTTTCTTTCAGCACAGAAATTAAACAGGCACTTTTGATTTCTGGCTATTAAGCCCCAGTAATATTTTTTTTAGCGCAAGCAAATTTTAACAAAATGAGAACTTGTGCAAGTCTTCCCTTTCCATGTGTGATCTGAGATATGAACTTCCTCCCCCTTCATGATTTCAAGGACCTCATTTTCCTTCATTTCTGAAATCTGAGATTCACATTCCTACCCTGGTTGTAATCTAAAAAAAACAGTTCTGTTCCTCCTCAGAATCATGTTTTACTTCAAATCAGGTGACTGCATGGAAAGAACTAATGTTGGAAAACTAATATATTTTTATCTGACGTGATATCTGACATTTTTATCTTTTATGTGACTTAGCAACTGAAATCAAGGACAGCTTGTTCCATGAGAATGCCACCCTGCACTCCATCAGGGGCACCAGTAAGGAAAGTATTGGTACAACTGTAAATAACTTTCTTCTAGCTTTCTGCTTTCCAGAAACTTTTGCCATCTCCAGAGCTCAAACCAGGCTCCATATGCCATGCAATGTCAGTTCTAAGAGTTCCCTCACCCTCAGCTGTCAGCAAGGGGCTCCCACATTAGAGGGGGAGCCATCCCCAGACAGCAGAAGCAGTGGGAGGTACAGTAGTGCATCAGCTTGAGGTGACGCAAGGAGATGCAGGAAAAAAGAAAACATAACATGTACATTTTACAGAAGTAAAAAAAAAACCTGTTCACAATTGTTCCAAATGTCTAATACTTTCAATGTGTAGTTGTCCTAATTATAACTTTTTAAGTTTCCATGGTCTGAGCTCCTTTACACTTAACCCAAGATAATGATGAAGTTTTGGGGGGTTGTTTTGTTTTGTTTTCCTTTTCTTTTTTCTTGTTTCACAGTGTATATAGCAGCATTTTTCAACCCATGTTAAACAAAGGACCACCTTACTTTTTGAAAAAACACCTGTAGGTCATCTTAAAAAATATACTTTTCACTTCTCTTAAGAAAAAATTAAATTTTGCATGTTCATACCTTTTCCTCAGTTGTTTTCCTTTGCATGTGTGAGACTCTGGTATTGAGTTACTGTTTTTTTGTAAAACTGTCATTGTTTCTCACATGACCTCTGAAGTCTGACAGGCAACAAGTCACCCAAGTTTGAGAAACAGTGAGCTATAAACCTCAATTAATTTAGCAAACACAAACACCATTTTAAGCCCATGTAATGACTTTTGGAATGTCCTATGGCAATATACAATGTAAGCTATTCCCAAGCAGTCAAGCTGCATTGTTCAAGAGAGGTATTTGTAGATGACTCCTTATACTAAGCTGAGAAGTACAATAACCAGAACATCATAAAGCAATCAGGTAGGAAAGATTGATTCTGTTTCTTTGGTGTTTCTATTATTTTATTTATTTCAAACATTTAGAAAACTTCCCACATTAATCATAGTTTGAAAGTGGCAAGTTCTTCAGTTCCAAAAACTTAAAATGTTGACATTTGCTATCCATATTTTCATACAATTCATTTTTATTACCAGCATAGTTTAAAATTACTTGCTGACTGCTACAAATGAGTCGAACAGAAAAGTCATTCTGGTTGATTACTACTCTGAAATTATTTATTTTCCTCCAGATACAGGTCAGTGCCAGCCAACACTCCTTTCCATACACTGGAGAAAAATCTGCATCAGGTCCAACACCACCTTTGGTGAAATTTGTCTTTCCATCATCCAAGCAGACTCAGTTCCCTCAGCTGGCTGGGGCACCTTCAATACTGTGAGAATGCAAAGCACCCCATAGAGCTGAGTTGTAACCATTTATATGTAAGAGCTAAAAATGTGTTTTGCAGACCTCAAACAGCAGATTAAAATAAAGTGTACTGCTTTCTTATACTTTTTTTTTTCTTACTTTATTTTTATGCTAGCAAAATAGTAAAGTTCATTAGTGAACTTTGTGAGATTTATCTCCCGTGCGACTACACTAAACCCAGAGATTAGGGCAGGATTTGCATGAAGAACTGCTTCTGCCCTCTGGCAGACATGTGGGGGCTCATCCTGGTGAGAGTGAGACAGTAAGAAATGTTAGGAAACAGCCCATAGACTACATAAAACTGAATACACGAAGCTAACCATGTAACCCAATTCCAGCAGAAAATGAAGTCATATTTCAAGCTCATATTGCTGCACAATCAAACTAAAGAGCACATAAACTTCTCTCTAGTGATGGTGATTTTATTTCCAGCTGCTTTTCCCCATTTGAAATTTGCAATTCAATGCAATCAGTTTCACTTTGGCTAAACACTTTAATGTGCTCCAATAAAACAGGCAATTGATATTCTAATTCTGTTGTATTGAAACTAGTCCTGTATTATGAACACTCATGACAAAATACTGCAAGCACTGTGGCAGTTACATAGAGGAAGTTCCTTCCTTGGATTTTTGTGTGAGATCTAATCCCAGCCTGTGTGGTACTTTCCATTTCACAGGGTTATAGGGGTACTTTAAAAATTACACCTTTAAATATCAAATCATCTTAATTTCTATCCACTGTTCCTGAGATACATCAGGGTAGTAGGATGAAGAAAGAATCTGTGGAGGTAAAATGTAATTACAAGAGATAGATTCTATACTTGTTCATAAAATCTTTTCTTGAGAAAGTGTCAAAAACTTTCTGCCTTCTAATGACTGGATCAGTGAATTCCAGAGGATGAATGAAACATTTTACATGTTTTTGGTGTGTGTTCCCTTGCTGGGAATTAATATTAGACAGCATAGTTAGCACAAATAATCTCATAAGGAAATAAACAAACAGAAAAACTAAATAATGTCCCTAATTACCCTTGACTAATGATCAGAATTTCATTTTTTGAGTGCTCTGTGTGTTTAGCCATCAAACATCCCTGCAGCACTGGTTCAGTATTGATTCTGCATAAAAACTACTATCTAAGGAGCCACTTACTGTATTTTTTTTATTCTTTGCTTACTTTCCATAATGATTTCAACAATGCTGAAGTCCTTGAAATCTGATGAAAACCACATCTAAAATATCAGGTGTCAAATCAGCTCAGCATTTCACCTTCTCAAGCTTGGCCTGAAACACAACTTCTGTTAATGGTACAGACAATTCTGCTTGTAAACTTGTAAAAAAACAAAAAGACTGAAGAAACATGGAGCACTACGATGGAAGGAAAATGGAAGAGTGTACACATAACATTTCATGCATTTGAATGAGTGCCTTCATCTGTGTGTTTCAGGTCTTGTCATCTGATCATCTACAGCTTGACTCCCACTCTAATTTTAAAAACAAATTTTCTGACTTGCACTCAGAAACAATGAAAACTCATACAAACTTCAAATAGGAATAGATTTAGAGCTGGTTTTGTTGGTTTGGGTTTTTTTTAAGCAGATCTTCATATTCAAGGCAAAGGTATTTTGCATAATGTTATCAAATGTGAGTAGGATCACCTTCAGAAGGATTAAAGGATTTGCATTGATGAGATATTGCAACACACAAGAGACAATAATTATTGGCCTTACAGTTTATACTTCTCTCCCTGACATTGCTACCTGCTAGCACCGATTTAATCAATTGTTCCTCTGAATTAAAGTCAGATCAATTATCTCATAGAAAGCTGAGCTTGTGAATCAGTTTTTTGTGAATCAAATTACTTCCTATGTGGGTTTTATGCTGGTATTTTTTTCAATCGTTCTTGATAAATGAGCAGCTATTAAATTTGGACATATATTTTTACAAATCAGTTGGTAGGCAGGCAACAATAACAATATTGAAAGATTTCCATAGAAATGAGCTCATTACCTCTGTCTGTTTGTGGTGAAATAATTTAAAGTGGGTTTTGCTATGTGTTGCCAATCTGGTAGGCAGAGATATTTACAAAAATGTAATTAATAAATAAACATGGCACAAAGTATGGGAGGTTGCATTCTGAACTGCTATTAAGGTCTTGCCTGACCTGCTATAATTGTGTTGTTGGTCTCAGTGGTGATTTCAGTTTAAGGTCAACTAGGTCCTGAGGAAGTGCCTAAATATCAGGTCAGGTATGTAAGCAGGAACCACATAAAGCATGCCAAAAACAAAGATCAGAACATAGCTAATTTGGTCTAGCTAGTGGTAATTCTAAAATACCCAGACTGTTTCACATTATAAAAAGAGACATGCACTAGCTCAAGTAAATATTTGCCTCTTCAAACTATGCATTGATTTGCAGCTGCACCATGAAGAGTTCTCCTTCATGAATCAAGACTCTGCTGTTTTCTGCAACAAGAGGAATCAACTGAAAGGTGCTTCTCATTACTAGGTTCAAAACCAAAAATTAGTATCAAAGATTGATTATAAAGCAGATGCTACTTCTGTCCTTAGGTTTGCTTTCTTTGACAAGGTTTGTATTTTAAGAGATAAAGCAGTAGAATATTGTGGGGGATGTTTACAAACAAGCAAAATAGAAACAAAACCAGTAAGCTACTGTGTAACCAAACACCAATCCCACAAGTCTAGGAGGTCACCAAATCATAGACTGTCAGATTGGAAGGGACATCAAGGATCATCTGCTCCTGCCCTTCTAATTATATTGAATATGTGAGATGACTCAATGCTCCATCAAGCTGAGACTTAAAATACAGACATGCTTCTAAATAAATATTACCATCAAGGAGATAGGATAAAAGGAAATACTGCTAAGTGAGAAAAACTGCTAGACTGCAGCCATCAAAGTAATCACTACCTATACAGTTCTCTTTCTCTATCACTTTTTTATCCAGTGCAGTTATGCATTGGGACCCCTCCAGAATTTAGCTGTCTAGAGAGACTTTTTGCCATTACATATCTTAAAGACTCACACCTGTTCACCCCATGCTCCTTTACTTTCATTGACTTATAATTCTTCTCTGAGTCCTTCTAAAAACTACTTTTCTTGCTTCAAGCTTTCCAAGTCCTTTCTCCAGTCCATATCCTGAATCTCTTCTGTGTTTTCTTTTTTAATATTAGGATTTATTTCGAACTCATGTTTGCTAGTCTCTAGTAACTACATCTCTGCCATGCCTTCCTTACTCATACTGCCTGATGTTGTCTCAAAAGCCTGCTTAGTTCATCCAACTCTCTCCTCTTCTCTTGTCTCTTGCCTTTACTCACACTCCGTTTTCAAAGTTGATCTATAAAAACATTTTCCCTGATTACAGTTCCTACTTTCACTCAGTGCCTGCTATTATTTCTTAATTAACTCTGAAACTATATAATTGAACTTTGTCATATTTCCCAAACATTTGGCAGGAAAGAAGCCCTCCAAATAGACTTGTAGTATAACTGAATATGTCACTGTTAACTGCATCCTACCATCCTATCTAGCTCTGTTTCTATCATCATTGACTACATCTTTCTCTTGGCTTAGCTGATAATCTTCTGGGACATGAACACTGCTTTGGTTTGCTATTTAAAGAGTCCTGAAAAGTAGTCTCCAGCTACCCTGAGACTGACAATAGTATTAAAAGACACTGTAATAATACATAAAGGTTTCCTACAGGATTTGCCACAATGAATAATGCACCAAGATGCTTCAAAAAATTGTTCCTTTCTTCAAACTGGAGCTCAGGTTATCTAAATGTACAGGGTGTCAGTCTTACTAGCTCAGCAACAAAAGGTACATTTTATTGGAAGAAAAACCCAACCAAACAAACAACAAAACTTCTTTACATGGCCCTTCTAAGGTACCTGCTTGCCAGAGTTTGGTTCTGCACAACTCTCATCTAAATTTCAGAGATAGCTACAACATACACAGATTTGAAGCATCCCTGGGGGTTTCTGTGTTGGCTCAGCTCTCTGTGCTTGCACATTAACCTGCGCCAGAACTGCACTGACTGGGCTGCTGGTTTGTTAAACATTTGTCACAGAGCTTGAGTTCTGATTACAGGCAGTCCTTGTTACCAGACACCTACTGCTTTAACATCAGCAATGAAGATGAGTCATTAAAGCAACTTGGGAGCATCAGTGAGCAAGTGTTGAGACAAATGTCTGTCTGCTGTGATGGTGTGTGCTGTTACATCTAAGAGAGCACTGCCCTGGGGTTTTCTTTGCATCATTATTATCTCTCTCTCCCCAGCATCTATCACAAATACTGAAACTCTATCCCTGCTACAAGCTTGAAAGGAAAAGGAATTTTGCCTTCCACTTTCCTCCAGCACTCTACTTCTTTTAGAAGATTTTATCAGTTTATCCAACTTTGTTTACAGGGGTCATTCCTCTGACCTTAGAAATACTGCACCTCTGAGCTTTTTCTAAACAGCAGAAGCTGTTCCAATTTGTGTGATTCATATATTGCCACTCTCATTCTGAAGGGTCCATATGAAGCCATCGTTTGAATTTCAGCCTGGAGCAATCAGAAGATTATTTTTGACAACAGATAAACTGAGATAGTCTATCTGCAGGGTCAGAAAGCTGACTTTGCAGTTCACTCTTGGTTAAAAGATTATTCTTGTAACCCTCAGAGACATTCATTTAATGTGGTACTGCTTTTACACATCTCCACCAAGAAAGGTTTTCCCATACTCTTGCTGACAAGCTGATACAAATTAACAGGATAATTTACTTTCTATAGCAGTAGGACTTGGAGACAGTGTTTGATGTATTGCAGATAAGCAAAGGGAAGTATGGCATCTTTATCCCCATGGTAATTCACAAACTTTAGAGCAGACAACTGGAGAAAAATGTTTCAAAAAATCACAGTCCATATTCCACTTCATGCAGATCTGTCAATCCTATTCTTTGCAAAGAGGGCTTTAGAAAAAGACTTGCTGAGCTACCAAATATGTTTACTTCAGATCCTGTATAATTAGACAGTGGCTGTGAGTTTCGGGGGCTGTTCCCAGCCAAATTGTACTGCAGCAGACTTCTGCCACTTTCCTCCTCCAAGGAAGGTGAACCTGCAGTCAGACCAGGAGGTTGCTCAGTATCCTAGTCGACTGCACATTCCCCAACAATTTAAGCAGATTCATTTTGCCCTTGCAGTCTGTGAATTACCTGTGTGCTTTCAGGCAGTGCACTTACTGTTTTAGCTGAATGAACAACTCTTACCTGATACTGATGCTCTGTGCCACACCCTAACAGCTTGAAGTGTGTGGCTATTTGAATGATATCTGATGACACAATTCATGTGTAGAATTATGAGCAAACATATAAACAGAGATAGGTTTGTAACAACACCCACTTCTCTAGCTATCATCAGGACTATTTCTTAGGAAGAAAAAAATGAACACATTTCAAAACCGAACAAGATGCAACAGAGGTAAATTAAATGCAGATGGCAAGATGTCACAATCTTTATAAACAGTTGCTCAAATGTATACATGATATCCTAGTCATCACGTTCCAAAAATTACTCCTTAAGTTAGACCAGAATCCTTAAGTTAGAAACCACAGACGTGGTTTCAGCAAGTTGCAGTGAAACTGAAGCTTGCTGTAAACTCCCTCGGATACTTGCTCAGAACCAACAAGGGAAAACACTTTCTCCCTCTGCCTTCCATTTAGATTCTCAAACATATATTTTTTTTAATGCTTGGGCATTCCAAATTTGAAAGTTTTGACCTAAACTCTTCTCAATAATATAGCTTCTGCATTTGCCGATTCTGCAATGATCTATTTAAATTCTCCAGAAAAATGTTTTTAAGAAAAAAAGATGAAGCTACATTAACACTGTGTTAAAAGATTGCCACCTACTGGGCATCTCATCCGCCTCCGGTAAAAGGCATGGAGTGGTAAATAAGTAGGTGTGGGAAAATTGAAAAAGCCTGCATTGCAGGAAAGCTAGAACAGGGGAAAAAAAAAAAAAAAAAAATAAAAAAAAAAATTCATAGCCTCTCTGTGCTCCTTAAGCTCGAGGTTTGGCAAAAAGCTGCTGCCTTCTTTCTTTTCTGCTAGTTTTCTCACGCATCCTTTTTTCTTCTGTATTAGTATCAGCAGCAATATCCATGTTTCATGAGCACTTATTCCTCACATTCTCCTCTTAACTCTTCCTCTGCTGGTGCCTATATTCCTGCTGAGAAGGTTACATTTTAACAATCTGCTCACCAGTTTGTTCTGTTCTCCTCCCTTAAGCTACCAGGCACCGTCCAGGCTTCCCACTGAGAACAATTAAGACACAATATATGCACACACAAGCAATCAGGATGTGCTTCAGGGAAAAATCAGACAATGCTTCAGGGTCTCCTTGGTATGTGGTCAAAAAGACCACAGGTTAGGTTTTAGCTTTGGATTTATATGTCCTGGTTTCGTGAGATTATCTTAGCACTGCTGCTTAATTCTGCTATACTATATTCTGCTTCAACTATTGGTTTTGGGGGCTATTTAAAATATTGCTTTTAGGAGGAAACTATCAGGTACATAGGAAGGTCCTTTTTTTATATTTAATAAGTTGTAGCTGTAGAGTTCTATCAGAAAAGAAATTCAGAACTAGTATGAGTTAATAAAGCCACAAAGATTAAACATAAAACTTCAGAAAACTGTGAAGCTCTTCTGCAGTTTGTCAGTCATAGGACAAAAAAAAGAAGGCCATGCTCTCATTTACCATTGATACCAACTACATTATTCCAGCAGAGTTAACAGACTTTAAAACAAACATCAATTACATTTATACCTACTGTCTCTAGACTCTTCAGCACTTTATTGCACAGGGACACCAATTATATAAGTAGCCTGTAATTCTTTGGATTAGGTCTTATTCTCATTTTCATGATGGGTCACTCTTGACTTCATTGACAATACAAGGAGGACATCATATGAATCAAGTGTTTTAGGGAATTAAGGTTTATCTAATTTAAGTGTGATGTATAAAGGACCATAGGGTTGGTTTAGGTAGTTTTAAAACCATCACCACTACGCTTACTAAGAGCATCCTCTTTTTTTGTAACTGGAAGTATTTGGTGCAGTAGCTAACATGGTAACCACTGATATGCTTTCTATCCATCAGCAGACTTTGATCTCACCCACATCAGGATGAGCCTGCTCACATCCCACTCCATGGAAACTCTGCTGGTTTTTACTCCATTTCCATTTGCACAGCACAATAGTTTGTGCTCAATGAGCACCTGGGTGCCAGTGAGTCAAACCCACTCTTTAAAGTCATGCTGACATAGTTTTCATGCCTGTGACTCTTAAAAGAAACAATTATATGACAAAAATCTCAGAGCATGTCTACATAGTACAGGGACAAGCAGTCTGAGAGTGGGGGAGGATGCTCCTGGCTGAGAGTGGCACTGAGGCAACCTGAGGCAGTGAGTGGAGAGCAAGAACACAGTCTGCTCTTTGATGATACATCAGCCTGGCAACACCACCTCTAGCCCTCCATGGCACCAGAGTGAGCCCACACAGTTCACAACACCAAGACTGCAACAGGCACATCCCTGTCCCAAACATCCACCTGGCTAGAAAAAGCAAAAAGGCTTGCTGGAAGCTACCTTCTCTGGATTACTGTTTCTTAAAGAAATGGTGTAATTTCTGGGATTTAGCAGGTGAATTGCTACATCTACTCTGAGTTTCAGTTCCTTTGGGATGACTGGGGCTTTCAGTCTTCTTTTTCTGTCTCCCATTTTTGGATGTGCTTGGATAGCTTCTTTCCAGGTCACAGTAATTCCTCAGTCATAGAAAAAACCTAGGCTGCAATGCACCTCTGGAGATAACCTAGTAACTCTCCCACCCAAAGCATGGCTAAGTTCAAAGTTAGATCTGGTTATTCAAGGTCATATCCAGGCTAGTTCTAAATTTCTCCAAGGACAGAAATTCCACAGCCTCTCCTGGCATTCTGTTCCAATGTTCTATGATTTGTATCTGACTGTGATTTAGAAATTCCCCCAGTACCACGTGATTAACACTATCCATTCTTAATATCATTCAGTATGGTAAAGGAGTAATTTTTCTGCTATTTCAAGACCTCTCTTCTTCAATATATTTTGTAGAAATTATACGTCAGCAAGCATTTTTTAAAGACTGCTTTCTGCATAAAGTGTTGCTCCTTGTCCTTTCCAGCACCAAATTATGCACCTAACGCGGTGACTATGCTTGTTGGAGAGAGCTTGGAAGTGATGTCATTTATCATGAGTGGGTTGTTTTGTTCATGTATCATTGCATGATTGTCCTTGTTTTGATTTGCTCCTGATTCATTGCCTCAAGGATCCTTAATATCTATGCATACATGGAATACCCTATCATTTTTCTTCTCTACTGCCATCACCAAATGTACCATTTCCCATGGCTTCTTCACTTTTCTAATTAGTGTCTTCACAGCCAAGGGGCTTAAAGTGGAAAAAAATTGTTATCCCAGTGCAGTATGCACTGCTGGTACTACCTTACAGCTAAATTTTGCAGCAAGCAGTTGACATCCTCTGTCTTCAAACAAACATGGGAACAGAATTAACACAGGCCTGCCGGGCTACATCCTTTTCCAGTTTTCACTGCTCTTAATGCATTTATCAAATGTAATGAACAGCTAAAATTTACAGCCAAAATTAATTCTGCAGGAGTGCAGATACAGGGATATCTGGACACTTAATTATATCCTTGTATTTTTACCTACATAGAATAAATGTTGTCATATCCTACTAGCTTTGTTTTGTGCCACAGGTTCAAATTTTCCTGCATTCAGTCCCCAAAACTGTAACCTAATATTGACCTTAATGTTTATGTCTACTTCTTAATTTCTTTGGAACTTCCATATCTCCTTAGAGGCATTCTTCAGCTGCACACATTGAAGGCTTTGATCTCCCCAGTTTGCTTTGCAGTATTTAAAATACATCTTCTCAAACACCTGCTTTCATTTTTCACTGCATGATACTTCCATACTCATTGGTAATTTGCTGGGGTTGGGCCTCTCAGTATCCTTCTTTCTAATGTAAACTCTGGTTGATGCTTCTCTCTGGGACTGTGCCTGTGAGTGACTGCTGACCACCCACATTTTATCATCTACAGCAACATTACCAAAATATCCTCTCGTCTGCTCTGTCTCTCTTTTAGTCTGGCCATTCTAGTGGTATTTTAGGATGTTCAGTGTCCTCCATTAATGTAGATACTTTTATTGGGTTTTCTTACCTCTTCCTGGTAAGTCAGTAGTTTTCAGGTATCAGTTTGCCCCTCAATATCTACCTTTCCAAACAACTTTGTCCTCCTGTGTTTCCCAACTCTAACTCCACTGGTCCTCAGTACCTCCTTATCCCAGTTTCAGTATCTCTTCTGTGGCTGAAACCATTCCCATTTTCCCACACTCCACACTAATAAACCACCTTACACTACTTCAAAACAGGCTGCAGACTGGGAAGATGAGGACTGTCCACCTGTGGGTGTGCTCTTACACAAATGGCAGAAGGTTTCATCTTGACTAAGAAACCATAGACTGCCAAGTCCATTTTCTACAGCATAGTAGCACAAGAATCTCTCAGAGAAAAAGACAGACCAGGACTTGAAGAAATAAGCAGAACAATATAATCTGCACTGCACAAGATTTTCAGATACGATTAAAACTATCTGGATAAAATTTTCCAAATTCAATTCGATGGATTGAAGATGGAGGCACTTAATTTTCTTTTTTTTTTATAAGTATGCACTATGAATAAGGCTTTATTCTCTCTCAATATCTCTTCCAGGCTGTTGCATCCTTGTCCATCCAAGGAGCCCAGGAGTTGGATGCACATTGCAGAGTTCTAGACAGTTATTACATTGTGGCGCATTTGTTTGAATTAAAATAGTATTTTTCTATAAATATTTTTTTACATAATTGAAATTCTCCTTATATGCAGAAGTATTTTTATAATGACAGTAAATCCCTGTATTTTATTAAGAAATTTCTGCAGTTCATTAATGTTTCCTTTTCATGAAAAAACCTGAACATTTTCAACAGCAAAATTAGTTCTGAAATGCATTCTATAAATTCTACACTGAAGTAACTGGCCTAAGCACAAATCATTACTTAGAGAAGCCTCTTACCAAACATATTCTTTGATGTAGTATGAGGCATGGCTGCAACACATTCAGTGACCTGCATTGAAGTAAACAGTATACTGACCATATGTTGCATGGTATTGTCACTCGGTTTTCTAAGTAGAAAAATTATAGGCTAATAAAACATTGTTCCAGTATTTTGCAAGGGTATGAAGATATTTTCAGTTAATAGTCAAGATTCCACGGAACCCTTTCTGTGTAGAGAGCACACATACTTCCTTCTGGTTTAACCATATTAATTTCTGATGTCCTATAGGCCATTCAGACCAACTTCTTTTCCTCCTATTACAGGTGAGGCTGCTATATTTTTCACTATGGACTAGTTTAAATAAAAAGACTTGTGTCATTTCTATCACTGGGCAGACAACCCAAATAGTTATAACAATGGCAAAATGCTGGAATGGGCTTCACTGTTTAGTTTGTATGTAGATGACAGACATTAATAATTTCAGATGGCAGGTGAAAGAGAAGAAGTGATAGCATTATATGGTAACTTCCTGAATGTTTTTCCAATTATGACCTCTGATTACATTAGGCATTTCATGGGATAAACACAAAATGTTGCCAATCTTTATTGCTAATAAAGTCAGAAGGAAGTTATTTAAACACTTACAGATCTAAACATATTTTTTTATTTTCAGTGCTGAAATTACTGTGGTCCTTAGGAAGCACTTACCATCAAATACCATGAAACAATAAAAATGAAAAATACATTAAAAACCACAGACTATAAAATACTGGGTTTGCTTTATCTGTGAGAACATATGGTAACAATGATTAATATTTATTACTTGATTCTGCTTCCACCCCACATGTACTTGGCAATATTTGAACATTTGAACACAGAGGAAAATTCCCATTGTAATGCAAACATTTCAAGGGCTTAAATGAGTCAAGCCCTTGAGCAGCCTGTAGTGAGGCTGTAAGAAAATCAAAGCAAGTGCCCCCATACCCCTTTGCTCCCATCACTGGGTCTTTCTCAATGCCAGGGCTTAAAGAATTTGCTAAACTCTAAGCACTATGAGTCTGCATGGCCAGAAGCACATGATCAGCTGTCTGTAGGTTACTCTCTCAATGGATGTTCTTAAACAGCCTGCAGCAAAGTTAAAGCCTTACTGGAGATGCTCTAAATTGCTCAGACTGAACTACTCTTTCAATCAGTCTCACACTAATTCTGTTTTCCCTTTTCCTTTGTTTGAAATACAGTTGTTTTAATAGTTGCAATATAAAACATTAACATTGAATAATCCACTTAAAAATCTGCATAAGTGACTAAACCAGTACCAGTGATCTGTCTTATCAATACACTGCATATGCGATATTAAACACTGGAGTGTAAATGAAATTTCCCTTGCTACAATATATGTAAATGGAAGACAGTGCTATCTATTAGTTAATTAGGCATTTTGTAGTGTAACTTTCCAGAAGGTCATCTCTACTACTAAATGCACAGGTGCAGATAGCATCCAAAGCATCTCTTTCTTCTGAGTTCTGCTTTTTTTACAACCCTTTTTCTTCCCTGAATTTTTTTGTTCTTTGATGTAATTGCTGCATCCCATATCCTTCAGTCTTCATTGTGCTTCCACCCCAGAAGCAACAGCACAGCTGAGGATAACAGCAGCAAACCGACCTTTCACCTTCTGTATTTTTGGGGGAGTAGGGATTTGGAGACAAAAGAAAATAAGGATCCTGTCAGGAGCTGGACTGACTGGTGAGAACGAAAGGACTTCTTACCAGGAGAAATCTAACATTTAGTCACATAAGGAGACTCATCAGTCTTAGATATTTTTCTCTGCCAAAGCCAAGAAAAAATAATGAGCTTGCCTAACCAATTGAAGATGTCATTTCTCTCCTATACTTCAATAATGAAGCCTGGAGGACAGCATGTTTAAGAGTACGAAATACTCACACCCACAGGGCATTTCAGGATGCTAGTTTGGAGAGAAACCATCATGACAGTCTAAAGATCATCAAGTATCTTTTGTTGTTCTTTGTAATCCAGTGGACAAGAGATGGAAGCCCATAGCAACTAAAGAGCTGTAACTTTGTGGGACATCATTCATTCCTCTTCTGGGAGGAAGGATACTTGTCCCTCCAACAATGCCTACCATCTGCTTGATAATTGACATACAATAAATTAAGCCATCATGTTTTAGTGATGAAAAGGGAGTGCAATGTAAGAGTGGGAGAGTGAGGAAGCAGATACACTTCTAAAGGTAACTATAACTACAGCATACAGGCTGCAGACTAAGGCTACAGGTAACTAAGACTACATACATGGAGACAAACCTAGAAAAAGAAAGCTGAAGCAACTCTCATGGTGACAGCTCTGCAAAAAAGAATGTAACCTCAGAAGATGCAAAGAGGTTGTGTACTGAAGGCAGCGTGAACCATCACCAGTTTGGTACTGTGTCATAACAGGGGTAAATTTAAAAGGGAAAATACCTTGTGGGGGTCATGTTACTTCTTCACAGATCACTTAAATCAAGATAGATTGATTTGCTGCAGATAACTGCTCTGGCACACGTAACCTGCAGGGAAGATCCAAATACAAACAAGATCAGTGAAATAAAACTACCTGTTCTACCTGTGATTTTTTAAAGCAGTTAACACTCATTACAGGTATCAGTTAGAAGGAAATCAAATCTAAAGAAAATCGAATCATCCATCTACATCACAGCTGAAATGCCACAGTCACATGAGCTTTTTTGTGTTTGAGCACACCTTAGTGCTACCTGAGAGAAAGAGAAGTGGCTAATTCACTCTATGAATTTATTCACTCTTTGATTACCTTTCTCACTCTTCCATCAAGCTCTAAATACTGCCATGGATTACAGCAATTTTTGTTATGTGAGGACCAAAAACTAAGTAAATATTTCACCATAAAAAAATACATACAGAAAATTCAGGTAGCCTTTTAAGAGACACTGTGCCAAAGGTGGAGTCTCATTCCTGTAACTAATAAAAAAGTAAAGCAGAAGTTTAGTTTCTTTTTCTTTTACAAGTATATCTCAGCACAATCTTAACCTTGAAGCCTTGACATCTTTTCAAAAGCAACACTGTGCTTTCAGAAGCATTTCACATTATTTAAGAGATATTTTTGTCAGCTTAGTTCTAAGACAACTCTGAAGACACAATTAATCTTTACTCAAACAGTCTCCAAATATGTCTGTGAACTCACTTGGCACTGCCTGCAGAAGTGTCCAATTTCTAGGACAAAACAGAATAAAAATATGTTTTTCTAATTGTGGAGTGGTAGCTTGGCACTTTGTATCGTGTCCAAGAAGATAAAGGCATTTCAAACACCTGCTTTTGAATAATTGCAATTTTCTAACCTGAGTTTTTAGCTCATGCTAACAATGACATCACAAACTAAGCTAACAAGTCAAAGCCACCAACAAACTTGCATCCTACCTTTCTACTCCTTTGGAGTTGTCCTGGTTTGGGCCAGGATAAAGGTAATTTTCTGTCTTGTACTTTTGCTTTCAGCTAAGTCTCTTGTAAGTAGCTGCACTTGCTGAAGTTAACAGCAAGTTTCTCAGACAGCCTCTGCTTCTAGGACTGATAGCTCTCGATGTTTATAGTTACAGCTGGACACTGGTATGCAGAACCAAGGCCACTGCTCCATTCTGAGGAACATTTTGCCCTCCAGAAGGAGAGGAGTAAAAAGGTCACACCTGAAGCCCTCCTTTGGGGAGGAACAAACAAGATAAATGGCCAAAATTGACCATAGTATTCCATCCCATGCACGTCATACTCAGTATAAATTTGAGGGATCATGAGGGTCAAACCCCTTCCTTCCCTTCCTGCTTCTCCTTCTTCTCCTGCCCGTTTGCTTCAGCATCCTGGGAGGATTCTGTCCGTTCATCTGCCTGTGCTCCTGATCCCTGCCAGCCTGAATCTGTGTGTTCCTGCCTCCAGTTCCTGACTGCTGCCGACTCCAGGAGTCCAGCCTGGACTTTCCCAGGGCTGCCCTGCAGCCTCGGTGGTGACGTGAGAGTTACTGTGGGAAAGGAGGAAGGAACGTGGTATCAATTTTCCTGTATATTTGTATATATTTAGTAATTTTTCCTATTTATCATTACTGTTTCATTGAAGTTGTGTAGTTTAGTTTCCAACCCATAAGTCTCTCTTCCTTATTCTCTCTCCTTTCTTTATCAGGGAGGAGAGGGGATTAATAGAGAGTGTCTGTTACTCGGTTTAATTGCCGGGCCAGTGTTAAACTGTGACAGACAGGAGTACATACTGCTGCTAGACCTACCATGGATACAGTATAGTGAAAACACAGATTCAGAAATACTGCAAAATTTATCAAAGATGCTATTAATCTAACTCTTGGTAAAAATTTTTAGTATTCATCAAAATCCACAGACAACAAGTGATTTGGTTCTTACACACACTGCTGGATATGACCAAGCAAGAAATTATTTTTTAACCAGCATCACATGAACTTGCCAACACTGAAATGTAACACAGGAAATTGAAATGTATTCCTATTACCAATAAACAGTACTAAAAGTGTGTTGTAAACAGTGAATTCTTCCAAATCTGTGCCAGATCCTTTATTAAGTATACATGAAGTAAATGATAAAAAAATTCAAGGTCCAGAAGCTTATTTTTGAACAGATGCTATACCATGCCACCTTTACAGAATCACACAGGATTATTGAGAAAATGACAGAAGTACTGCAATTACATCAGTGTGAAGTTAGGTAAGATGCACTTGCATAAACTGCATTTTTCAGTTTGTCTTTGGCATGTACAGGTAAGAACACCAGTTCCATCAGGCAGCTCCTCCTGGACCCAGGAGAGCTCCTCCCTGCAGGCTCCCTGGGTCTCAGGTTAAGCTGCTGCTTGCAATAACCCACCTTTCAGGACTACAGTGCTTCAGTACACAGCATGCTAAAAGCATTACTATTCCACCCTTTCACCATATGATCTGAATTCAGAAGGCATTTTGGGAACCATGGAAAAATTCATGGCAGCATGCCTCTGATGTACTTTATATCCACTTTCATTTCCAGCGTAATTTCCTATCAACCATGTCCAATGACTCCACTTACCCTTATAGCTAAATACTTCTTGTTCTTCCCTAGTTAAATGGTAACTCTTGTCATTCATTCATACAAGGCAGCACAGGAAGCAAATGGAGCTCCCTACCAGAGGGTAAATACCACCCCCAGATCCTCCATACCCAGAGGATCCATATCCTTAACCACAGGTCACCTCTAAAGTGTGGAGCCACCCAAATGGTTTACAGGTGAGGCAAAAGCATGTTCTTGGTTTGGAGTAGAGTAGAGTAGAGTAGAGTAGAGTAGAGTAGAGTAGAGTAGAGTAGAGTAGAGTAGAGTAGAGTGAAGGAAAAGTAAAACTCCTCAACCATCTGCGAGTATCATCTTGATTAAAAAGGTGTCCAGCTGAAACATGCCCATAAACACAACCTTCAGCATGGCATGGATTTTCCATTTGTGACTTCTGAGTGAATACCAAGCCCAGTGTTGTTAGCAGCCCTGCTTATTGACTGAGACATAGTCATTATCTCTGCCATTGTAATCTTGTATTAGCTAGTTCTTCATATGAGCAATTCAGTGTGTCTCTCTATTCCATAGGCAAAATCAGTTCAAATTTTATTCAGTACAAGGAACAATTTTAAAAACAGCCTTGCATACAGATTATCCATTCTTTCCACCTGCCAAAACCCACTATCAAAATCTATGCAATGAAGCATAACAGTTATAAAAATAACAAAAGGTTTCAGCACAAAATATCTAGGGAATTTCACTTCAAGCAAAATGTTTTGTTTTATAATTAATGGTGCTATTTGGATGTGTGGCCTTTCAGGGTTGCTTCTCCTGTTTCAGAAGAATGAGAATTTCCTCACATCTAGGCTTTCTCTTCACCAGAACAACTCGTTACAGCATCTGTAGCACATTCTCATACCAGGGTTCATCTTGAAGCAGTCATTTCAGGTGCCCAAAGCAGCAGTGTCAGGTAGGCATAACAGCCACACAGAGACCTGTGCTTTGCTCCTCAGGACTGGGTGACACGGGCATGTGTTGCTCCTGGCACCTGGATTGTACTCATGGAGCAGAGGCTTCTAGCAGCCAGACCCATTCCTTCCTTAATAGGGAAGTGACTAAAAGCACTGTCAAATTGAAAGTGGGTTTAAGACCCAAAACCAGCACAGAACAAAGAACATATAATTATGTGCAGTTATCTGGAAGGCTACCGGTAGTAAACACTGAGTTTAATACTGAAGTAAACAAGATCAGAGGGATATAAGGTCATTCATTTCCTGGGTACTTTTATCAAGTATTTATCACATGCACCATTCAGTCTGATTAAAAGTACTTGGTGTACCCTTACTAAGTATGGAGTACTTAGGCTTCAGATCTACATCATTTATTGGCCTACTACACGGCCTTCAGCAAGATGCCTTAGTCTTTCTTGACTATGTACATCACAAACTTTTAAAGAGAGTGAATTTTACGCTGCACTTACAGTTCTAGGCAGAGACCTGACTGGATGCCACTCCAACACAAACAGGTTGAAAGACCTCAGCACAGGATTGCCCCTGAAAAGCTCAGGTATGATCAGTGCTCGCATTAAGATGAGATTCAACATTGACTTCAATGGCAAAAGTTAGGACCCTAACATCAATTACCAGAAATTAAACAAAACTGACTCACCCAGCTTACTAATATGTAGAACCAATGGCATTTCCAGAACTGGATTTCATGATACTTGCTAGTGCAACTTTCAGTGAAGTGTAGTTCAATTACTTAGTTGCTTGTTTTGCCAAAAATTCTATTTGCATGCATAATTTTTTAAACAAATACAGAAGAGTAATTTTTCTATCTAATGGTTTCCAGGAACTCATTATATGCTCATTATATGCTCTTTCTATAAAGACTCATTATATGCTCTTTCTTCTTCAATTTTCACTTATACAAAACTAGTGAAAATTATTGTCAGCTATGCTGGTCAGACCAATATTATTATATAGCAGCACTTGTAAGTGTCCATTTAGCTTCTTACAGGTCCATAGATACTGATTTAAATTTAACACTAACTGGCTAGTTTTTAAACATTGTTCCATTCTACTGTGATATGGAAGAGAGTTGGAAGAAAAACAATACAGAAAATATTCTACAGAACATCGTTTTCTTCTTTAAAGGAAACTTTCACCTTTTTCAGATGGTTTTCAAAACTATGGTGCTGCAGGCATTAAAAAAATTGGCTTTCCAAACTGGCTTTAGTCAGTTTATTAAGCTAATCCTTGTGAATACATTATTCGGCAACATTTCAACAAGGTTTTTAGAATGAGGCTTCTGTTCATCTCCAGTTAAAGGTTGTGAGCTGCAGAGAACTAAGCTGTAACAGATTTTTTGTTTACTTACACCTTTATAGTACATCAAATATCTAGCAGTTTATTTGTGAACTTCTTTGACATAAGTGACATAATGTGATAACATTCCTCCCATATTATCTGAATGCTTGTTAAAATATGGTACATCTACAAACTGAAATTTAATTTGTTTATAATGAACTCTGATCAAACTGCCCATAAGAATTGGAGCATGGGAAAAAACTGAATCGCCTACTCCTCTTGAAAGCAAAATACAATTCATTATATATAGGTGTTCTTAAAATACTAAGATCTGTGTTGCTTCTTACCCATGGTGATAAAGCAGTCCTACAGAGAGTATTTAGAAGTGCCATTGCTGCCCAAATTTAAACACTGCCACTTGAATTACTAATCAGTTTGTTGGCACTCACTGTAAGTGATAACGAAGACCTATAGAGCAGCTCACTTTTTGGAGGGCTTAATTGGGATTTTGCTATTGATCTTAACGGGGCAAACATTTATTTGAGATTTATAAAGTTAACATACTTTACCACATGCTGATAGGTACTGAAACCCAATGTTTTAGTTCACTCAGAATAATTTCATGTCAGTCAGAATATCACAGCCGTTGTAAGCACCAGAGAGGTAACTTAGCAAAGGTAACATACTGATAAAGACTGTCAGATGTTTGAAGAAATTAAAAGGAAATATTAGCTTTCCTATATTTAATTTACCTAGTTGACAATTATACTTAGGATTCTGAGTGGTGAATTAAAATCCCTCTCCAGCGTGACATCACCTGCAGTCAGAGCTGTTGGTAGCAGAGAAATATTACCCCGGTCAGCTCTGAAACATTCAGCCCTAGAGCAGTGCAAGGGACCTTTCCACAGACCAAACACAAGGGTTCCCCACCACCATCCTAGTAATGCTGGAAGGGAAAAGCAGCAGAAGCAAGAGCTTTATGTCAGTGACTTCAAACAGACATAGGCATTTTAATGTGATGGCTCGATTAATTAATTCTAAACTCCCTATAGCCAGACTACTAACTCTATTTGTTACAGGGAAAGTGCACAGTCCTGGAAAGAATATCACATGCTGTATTATCCTTATGAAGTTCAAATAGTAGCTAGCATAGATAAAAACACAGCAGGAACGCACCTGTTAGATAATGACAATATTGCCTTCAAGAGGTCTTGTGATACACATCTTTGCATTTACTCTTTTTTATGAATGATTTTTTCATTCATCATTTCAGATGCAGTTGAAATTTGGTAACTAAAATAAAACGTAAGTTTTTCTCTTTTCTTTACAAATTGTCCACTACCTTAGCCTTGTCAAAAAGCCTGAAAGAATAAAATCAATATAGCAATTTAAAGACAGAATTGGCAGGCATTTATATTGCACTTGGACACATGCAGTAAATAGTCTCATACATCAATCTACCGTCATCAATGGCAGTATCCTGAAACCGACTAATGTTGTTTTAACATTTGCAGTGTCAATTAAGTACCAGTATCTGTCCAGCAGATGAAAAATAACACGGAAACAGTACCTGACATTAATGAGAAGCATTCACTAGTGACTCAGGTATCATTAACTGCCCTGTACTTACAGGACGGAGCACAGCTATTCTCTATCATCCATACCGTGCCGACACCGATCTGCTCGCCGCTGCAAAAGCGGCAGTAGAAGCCCCGGGATTCACCGTTCTCCGTCACCCGCGGAGCCCCCGCCCCGGGCGGGCCGCTCCCGCCGAGCCCCCGCTCACCCCTCTCCCTGAAGCCAACGCCGGGACCACCGCACCCCTGCGCCCCTTCCTACGCGGTACTACCGCACCCGCCGCTGCCGCGGGGCAGAGCTCTTAATACTCCCCTTCTTTTTCCGTTTCCCTCCCCTATTTCTGACGGCGGTGCCAACCAGGGTCTGCCCCCCGGGTAGCCTCCTCTCCGCCGCTCGCTGGACCCCCCGCGGTTCTCCCTGCCGGGGCCGGCGGGCAGGCGACGAACTTGCCGGAACTTACGGTGGCAGCGCTGCTGGCGCTGGCGCGGCACCTTCCCCAGCCTCCTGTCACCTCGAGCCACCTCCGCGGCGGTTCGGCCCCCGCACCGGTGCGGTCCGAACAGCTCCTCACTTCTCGGAGGGGCGCATGGCGCCGTCCGCTCCCTGACACATGGCCTGTGGGTCCCCGCGTCCCGGAGGGCACGGACGGGCCGAAGACTTCAGCCAACGCACGGGCAGACACTGCTCAGGGCCGAGCCCCTCCGGCGGGGCTGTGCCTCGGAAAGCATCTGCCTGCCCCCTCCCGCGACGGTCCTACCCCACGCTCCCCCCCGGCCGCCGGCGGGGCTTCGCGCCGACGTCGGCGCGGGGCGGACGGAGAGCGCCCGGCGGCGGAGCCTCCCCCACGCCCGCCTCCCTGAGGCTCCCGACCGCCTGCTGCCGGCGGGGCGTCCGCGCAGGAGCCGCCGCTGCGCTGACGGGAGGGGCTGTGAGGAGCGGGGGATCGCTCGGCCCCACGGAGAAGGAGGTGGTAGCAGGTGCCTGCCGAAAGGGCCGAAAGCCCTTTCTCCCCCTGCCCCTCTCCGGGGGTCCTCGGGCCTGCGACCGGGCCCTCCCCACCTTGAGGGTGCATCACCTCGGGGCAACCCGCGCCCCTCAGCGCCGGCTCCTCGAAGAAGCGCGAGTCCTGCGCGCCCACGGGCCCGGTCGAAGCCCCCATAACCCTCCTCTTCTTGGAGAATTTCCTCAGACCCGGCGTTTCAGCTCCATTTCGGGCACCTTTCGGGAGAAGGGGGCGCGGAGGGCGAGACCTCGCCGCTCGGGCATCGGGGCGGGCGAAGCGCTTCCCCGACCGTGGGGCATCGGGGTACGCCCTGCCTGCCCTGGGGATGCAGCCTCGCTTTCCTCCGTCTGCTCCGTCTCCTCCGCGGCTCTTCTAGCTTGGGTGAACCGTTTACCTACCGTCCATCGAGCTGGGGAAGACCAGCAAGGGGTGGCCGCAGCATTCACCAGACGGCAAAGTCACGGAAATTACCGTTTCTGCTCCAGAAGTTATGTAAACGCTTTAAACAGTAGGAGAGGCCGAGGAAGACCCAGTGCTGAGCCCCTCTTGTCTCCTCAGAAGGGCAGCCCCCTGCCACGCGGGTATCCAGAGACAACTGCGCCAACACCCCCTACATTGCAGGAGAGCAAGTGCATGAAGTGTTGCAAGGGAGGACTTGTCTGCCGTGACTGCTCCGAGCTGCCTAATATTTAAATATCAGGAGAGTCACAGTAAGGCTGGGAGAGTGAGAAAATGTATGGTGATTGCACCTCTGCACTCCAGCCAAATTTCAGTGAAGACAGCAGGTAGTAGGGTGTCTTCCCAGCAGATGGAGTCAGGAGGCAAACAAGCTTGCTAAAAAGGTACCACCACCAGGCTAAGAATAGCTTTCTTGCTTCCTATCTCTGCTCCAAGGACGTTTATGCCATCAAATAAAGAACTTTGATACAGCTTTAAGTTATCGGGGTTCGTGCTGAATGGAAAGTGCTATTATTTAAGTGCTTTTCAAGTGGTTTTATGCCACATACTGCGTTCTCTTGCAGACTACACTCAAATTTAACATCCTGCCCTTCCGATACTGCTCTGCATGCAAAGCCTGACGACTGCCTTTCTGCCTACATGCTCATAGCTCGGGCTGTGCTGAGCAGGGAGGGAGAGGAGCAGGGGAGCTCAGTGCTGAGAGGGAGGTGCTGGGTTGGGCACTCACTAATTTCCAGGAAAAAGTAACGTCTTGCCACTTTTTTCCAGCAGCCATTTAAAAGGTTGCCTCTAGATATTATCATCAAAAAAATTTGTCTTCCTTAGGATATACTGGGGTGAGGATGGAAAGGAGGGAAGATAATAATTCTAAACACTCGAGGAATACTGACTGAGGGGAATGACCATCTCTTTAAAATTTGAACCTTCATGTTAGATTTCCCCCATGACTCTTAGAAAGACAGCAAGAAGAATCAGTGGGAGCTGCTTTTGTGAGCTCTCATAATGCCACAGTTAATTGATTGTTCACAGCTTTCTTTATCAGGAACAGCAAAGTTAGGGGAGTTTTTCATTAGTTGCACTAGGTCTGGAGCCATGGATCAGCACCTGTAAGGACTGGTCACAGTTGTGTCACTCTCATATTCCAGCTGCCCTTAGGTGGACTCAGATGAGTCTCCCATGCCTGGGACATTTGTGGGAGAGGAACTGCTGAGAAGCAAAACCCTAACATGAACCTAGGGACAATTCTCTCTTCCTGGCATTGCAGTAATAAGTTCAAAGAGAAAAAAAGAAAGAGCTTTTTTCATATCCGATAGCCTGGAATATTTTCATTTCAGAGATTTTAGAGCAGGAGTGTGTGAGGGGATCATCAATTAAGTACAGATTGCTTTAAAAGATACAAAAAGCAGCTGAACTATGGAAAGGCAGGTGATGGGCTGTTTACCAGTGGTTTCTTCCATAGCCCACCCATTTAGGGGTTTTCTGTGGTGCCAGGCTAATACCATTCTTGCTATTTTTGGAAAGCATCATATTCTCAACCACTGTTTTTATACTTATTTCAAAACAGATTTTTTGTTTCTCTGTTTTCTTTCTGGGTAGTGTTCATCTGCTGAAGTAGAAATCTGTCATCCCATAATCTGGAAATAGCTTTTCTAAGGTTTGGGAATTTTTAAAATAAACTCCTGTTTTGTTAACCATTACCTTGCACACAGAAGTGACCCTTCCTGATTTGTTCTGCTATAAGCAATTCCATTGTGCCCATGGGATTGCAAGCATGAGTAGTTACTATTTGGCATGCATGTGTAATACTGACCAGGCCCATAAATAACCACTGGAAAAAGGTTATTAACTGTACCTTGATAGTTTTATTTGTGTTTGTGCTCGTAAGTCATTATGACACTTGGACTTCTGCACAAGAGGAGGCTGAGGTTTGTGTTGTGAGGTTATAGCATTGCTTCGTACATGAAAAGTTAAGAAAGTCAAAACCTATTGCAGGATTTCAGTGATTTCATTCTACTACAAAGGAAAACATTTTTGCACATACATGTTTCTGTTGTTTGTCTCATTTACACCATCTTTTTTTTTTTTAAATATATTTTGTCTAACTTTAATGGTACTACAAGTAAGGATGCCACTTGCGAATCAGACACAGCCCTAATTTTGTTTGTTGGGGCAGAATTTGAAATAAAAATCCAAGTCCTGAGCTGGACCTATAAACATTAGCTGGGTCGAGATATTTCCACAATCTTTTTCAGGTGCCTGCACTGTGGGATTTTTGGGTGTGAACTATTTCCTATCCTATTTGTGTACCCATCCTGCATAGCATGATTCCCTCCATAGGAACAATCTGGAGCACAGGATCTCAAGGTAAGAGTTTGTTCACATTTAGTGTGTTTGAAGCATAGAAAAAGTGGGCATGGAGCTGTTTCCAGAGCATGCAGGCAATCCTATACCCTTTTACAGACAATGAATAATGCATTTGAGTAAGGGCTACTTTCTTAATTTGGATGACAAAATGGAAGGAGTAAAAAACAAGATTTGAACAAAAATGGATATAAAATTTGCCTAATCCAGTTCAGGGTGAAAAGAATGGGAACTCACCGTGAGCTTCGACATAAGTTAGATCAGCCCCATTAAGACTTCCATGGGAATATTTAATTATTTTGCACACAAATTTGTAATTATGTCATAATTAAAAATTTGTAATTATGACTTTGGACTCCTAGAAGTTACTTGATCCTAACTCTGCCTGCCTGTAAACATGTCGTCTCTAGGAGCAGGAAATTGCTTTGTTTCTAGAAACCTGAAAAGCAAGATTTATGTATTTATCCAGCATCAAACATCTCATTAGAATGATGTACAAATTGTCTTAATGTCACAATACATTTATTTCAGTCATTTGCTTAATGTACAATAATTTCAATCAGTTTCTTAATGCACAATAAAACATAGGTAATTATATTTTCCTCCTCGCTTAAATTTCTGGGCTTAATTTATGTTATTTAATATATCCAAATATTGATTCTTCAGTTCATATCTCTGGACACTTTTAGAGGCTCTCCAAAACATTTTGGAATGAGAGAATAAAGAGATATGTGCTTTTAAAAGGGGAGGTTCTTTTTTTTAAAGGAAAAAACCTTCAATAATTTATCAGGAAACACAAAAGCACAAAGCTGGAAATTAAAAATACCAAATCATTAGTTGTACTCATGTTTTCAAAGAAAAAAATAATAGATTTCCTAATGAGAAATTTCAGTTATTAGTATTTTTACTGTATTAAATTTTATATGTAGAAGAGACTATTTTGATTTAGCAATTAGCAATGCATGCTTTCATTAGTAGAGAACTCAGTAATTATACACATTGGGAACCAAAACACAGTAGGCTTTGCTTGCTCTGCATCCAGAAAGGAAAGGGAAAGCAAACAGGGTAATGAAAACCTAGGCAACATTTCCACAGAGCAACCTCCAGAATGAGCAGGTATTTTCCAGCTTCACTCAGAAGCTGATACCCTGGGCCTCTCCAGGCCAGTGTGTAGCTTGACATGACTCTAGAGAGAACCTCAGCCATGCTTCAAAAATAAGAGCTTTTTGGAAAACAAAATGAACTGACAGCTGCTAAAATTATCTTCCCTGGTATGTACTGTATATAAATAGTAAAATATTGTACCTTATACAAATCTTCTCTGGAAACTTTTAAAAGAGCCCCATGAAATTTCTGCAAACCACCAGCAGGCATATTTCATAAATCAAACATACTTGCAAAGTTCTATCAACATAATCTTTGCACTGACTGATTCACTAATGTATTTTTAATATAAGAATGTTCATATTATTTAGACTATTAACATATTATCTATGTTAATACTCAAGATTCATCTATGTACTATTTTACAGATAAAGTTTCATATCTTTGTAAGAATGGCCCAGGCCCTGTGCATCATTCAGGCTTTACTTATCCCCTCAAACTAGGTTTTAAGAAAAACTAAAGCAGTGCTATGATCTCATATTGTGAACAAGTGTGAATTTTGCCTCAAATTCTTTATTTTGCTAGATGGAAATTTTTGTCATAAGTCTGACCAGCTCATTTTAAAAAGTCATATTGCCTGAAAAATGGAAATGTAGTGGTCACATAGCTGACTAAGACCCAGCTCTTGACAGTAAGTGCAGTCTTCATCATTCTCATTACCATCATTGGTTTGTCACCCAGTTTGACATGTCTAAAATAAAGTCCTGTCCGTCCAAAGAAGTGGTGCATAGCAATCCCCTTATGGTGGTTGTAAAAATTTTCATGCAGCAGTGGAGGAGTAACTCATGGAGTTGACAGGGTACAGGTGTTAATCAAAATCTTTAGGGGGAGACACTGCTGTCTCTGATCAATAAAATGCCTCCCAGAGTCTTAGGACTGAAATCATGTACTGAAATACAGGACTGAAATACACATCATGTATTTGAGCAATGTGAAGGGAGATGCCTTATGCAGAGTTTTTCACAATATCATATAATTTATGAAAGTTGGGAATTTTTTCATCTGCCTTTGTGACTGACTATCAATATCACAGTCACATTAGAGAAGAAAGCTTCTGGATTTTTTCCCTAGTTTTTAAAGTAAAGCTTAAATAGGCAGAATTAAATTCAAATGGGTTGCCAATTTTATTCAGTATTGAGAGACAAGTGCAGCTGAGTTGATGAGGCAAAGGTTCAGATGGTTTTGAGCAGAAATATCTGTATTCCCTCATAGTTTTTCCTTCTTGACTTTGCAGACTGTAAGAAATCTGGAATCTGTGGAATAGGGACTAATTTTCAGCATTTCATCCAGCATCATAATTATAACCTACGTTAGTCTAGAGAGTTTGATTAGCATGACAAGATCAGTTACTACTTTTATATTTAACCTTTCTGTAAGGAATGTGGAACATAATTATGAGTAGATCTGTAAATATGCAGCACATACTGGAGACAGTAGAGTGAGAATGTTTGCATCTGAAAGGGCTTAAATTTGGGTTCTGGTGGCAGAACAAGTAGGAGACTGCATGCATTGTGGACAAATTCTAGCAAAGAAAAGGGAACTGTCAGGAAGGCACTGCAGAGACAAGACATATGCTTGTCATGTTGATTCATGTAGCTTGGAACTTTCCCATCCTCACTTCCCCTGTTATTTTCCTCTCGTTTCTCTTCACACGTGCACACAAGCGTAAGTACACATTTGTGCTAGCAGTGTTATTGATTGGCTATCTTTGACACTGGTTTTCCTGTAACAGCTTCCCATTTAAATATCAGCAGACAAACTTTTAGCAGAAGCTAAATGTGGTCACTAAGGGTCAGATGCTCAGAGCAAGCTGCAAATCAAAGAACTTGAGGGGTATAAAAAAGTTGTTCACCTTCATTTGAACTTAATGATTCACTTTGTATGTTGTATGGCTGTCCAGGATGTGCCTCTGAGGTCTACCTTAATTTCATCTCATTTTCTCTTAATATATAAGTGAAATCACATGCAGAGGTCTCACATTCATCTTGAGTTTCTGAAAAAGCACTGTAAGACTGGTCCTTCTTCAGCCAATTAAAATAGATATAGAGACATGGTGCAGAGAGACATCTGGCTCTAGAGCTTCCAGGCATTAAAATCTAAGAAGATCTCCTAGAGAAACCTCATTTTCTCTGGCAATTTTTATACTCCCGTTCTATCTATATTTTGTGGCTTTGAGGTACAACCCTCTCCTTAGTTCTTATCTAAGTCTTTGCAAGTAGCCACACTTAAAATACTTCTCAGTGTCCTGTGTTTGAACAAACTATTATTCCAGAGGAAAAGCAACATTTGGAAAGGGAGGGGATGCAGAAGCACTCACCTTTTTAAGTCCTAAACAGTTATTTTAGCTATTGCCATATATTGAGAAGGAAGAGTGTTGGAAGTTTTCAATCAGAGGGCTGCTAATTCAATTCAGTCTTGGCCCAACAACATCCTTTCTCTTTGGATTCTGGACCTTGTCTGTAGGAGACAGTTGGAAATAGTTTCAAGGGTATTTTTTAAATACCAGTAAGTGAAAAACCTAAAAATGTGTATATAAATAACAAATGTCTTAGCCGACAAATTGCTATTGGAAAATAAATCTTCTGCCATAATTTCCTATGTGATGTGTGTTTAATGCATTTTTAAAAAATGAAATATCTTTTAAAGTGTTACTTTTTGCCACCATGTACTAAGAAAAAAAGTCATGTTTTTTTAGTACTGTTATGTTCTGAAGCTGTGTTTCACCTCATGGAGGTTTAACAAGGGTCATCTTCTCAAACTTGCCAGTGCCTAATTTCTGTCACTTAACTTGCAGTTCTGCAAAGTGTGAAAATAATCCAAATTCAGGCAGCAAGTATACCAGGGGCTTTCATCTCTCTCCACACCCAGGTCTGCACACATACACAACTATATCTTTATTCTAGCAATACCATTGATCCATCTTATTTGCAATTAAATCTTATCAACTGAACTGTGAACACAAGTTAATGAGATCAGTGATAGCTGAACACTCAAAGGAGACTGCAAATCACTGAAGAAAATTTAAGAGAAATGTGTTTAAATTTTGTGGTCTTTATTTAAGCACATAGTATGAATTCAGTATTTAGAATTTCCATACATTCTTTCTAAAGAGGGTCATTTCTGAGGACAGTGTTTAGGATGTGGTGGGATCAGTTTGAGTGCATGTCAATCTAATGCAAATCCTGATCCTTTCTGCAGGTGGACATTATCTGCCTGAATGTAACATCACAGAACTCACTTTGCTTGTGTCTGGCTGCAGGCTCAGAGATTATTTTTCCTTGTGGTTTACCCATCCAGACTTCAGTATTGGGTGATGATTAATGGATTTTGTTGAGGCATGGAAATTGGCTCACTGCATGTCTTTACAAGATCTGGTCCTTAGAAGCTGAATTGGAAGCTGATGATCAGTAACATTTAATACCCAAATGAAGTGTTTAATATTATTTGCATACTTATTAGATCATAATGAAAACTGAAGCATTCGTGGACTGCATTCCTTCTAACAGTGTTGCTATTTACAGTGCCCTGCAAGAGTATCAGATGCTGTGTGGTATGGAATATGTTTCAGATGACACAATCCATATTAAAGGTCTAGCAAATTAATTTGAAGGTGTTTCCAATCCATTCCAAGGAATATCAGAATATAATTCCCTTCTTGCCAAAATAACATCAGTCACACATCAGCAGTACCATATATGTCATTTAATAACAGTATGCAGAAGATGTTGAGTGGGATATTGCTGTAAGTGCACTTTACTGTCCAGTACAGCTTATAAATTGTTCAAGAGATATTCTTTCAGTTCTTCAAGATTCAAGAAAGCTTTTTCCTGTAAGGTAAAGGACTCTGCTCTTTTTCCTGCTGTTACTTTATGTTTTGGTGGGTTTTTTTTTTCCAGGACAAGGTTGAGAATGCAGAAATATTTAGAAGAGGGGACAATGGACATTGTTTGATTTTTTTTTTTTTTTTTTTTTTTTTAATAAGTCTTGGGAAGCTGCTGGAGGTCTTTGTGCCCAGAGAAGGCAATTATATCAAGATGAGTTTTCTTACTGTAAGAATGTGTTCAGTTCTGAAAAGACAGAAATCCAAATATTGGAGGTTTGTATAGTGGGACCATGTTTAGGGTTTGTTGCAAAGAATTTTTTCATCTGAGTTCACAACATTCAGGTCAGGAGATTATATTTTGATTCAGCAACTGTAAGGGTGTTCTTCAAATACAAAGTGAATGAAGAATCCATCTATTTTTTTTTTTTCCCTTGCTTTTCATGTTAGGAACTCTACCTATGGATTGTTATCCTTTGCTAATTTATAGCCTTTTCCCCCTTCTGCTGAGTCTTATTTTCTTCCTCCATTTCTCCACTTTGATGGCAAATCAAAATAGCCTCTTGAAGAACAGGGTCAAATTCTGAACAATACCCCTGGTATACTTTTAACACATTCTTCCTGCAAGCCAAGTTACTTGATAGATTTCTAAAAGCCAGTTTATCCAGTTTCATACTATATTAGCACGCTCCCAAGTAAGAGTGCAATTTTGCTATTTGACATCAATTGCATTAAAAATTTTTGTAGAGAGGGTGAAAAGCTCAGTCTGTGTGCCAACCATGCTTTATATCCCAGCTCTTTTGCTCTTCCTTGCATTGAAACTTTCCTTGCTAGGTGACAACCTATTCACTCATACTCTAGGCTGTTTTCCATTGAGTTCTGAAAGAATTTCAATTAAAATTTTGTGCTAGGAAGAGCACATCAATTTGGTAGGGTTCAATTGTCACTTCACTGTACTTTGTCATTTCACTGATGTGTATTCCTATCTTTATGGTTTTGAGACAGAAGTTGAATGTATATGGGCTGCACAAATTTCAGAGGTCTTGTACTTTTGAAGGAATAATCAAATTGGAATAAACTATAAACCTCTATAGCAGAATGGAAACCTCCTGGTCTCATGCTACAGAGAGGATTTTGGTAAGTTAGCAATAAATTTATTAAATATATCATCTGAAACAAGTGTATTTCAGCCATTGTCAGTGCCTGCTTGCTGACCAAACAGCCCATCTTTACATATGCCCTCTATCCTGGATTTGCATAAACTTTCTTTGCTCTCCCTTTTTCATGCTGCTTCCTATCCCTTTGTCTATCAGTGCTCTTGGCTGTAGGGATGCTGAAATTGATAACAGAAAATCAGCCTCCTGTGCTACTTAGTTATTTTCTTACCCAGCAGTTCTGTAAAGTTCCAGATAATGTTTTTTCTGATTTATTGTCATGATTTTTAAACAGAAAGAGATGACTTTCACCTATGTCTTTGACTCGTGTTTCAGAGTGTGGCAGGACATGACTTTTCCAGAACCTTGGGATAAAGCTGTCTACTTCTTGCATTACAGATGCTCAAATGATTCTGCAGTCTCCCAGTCCCTACAGATATGTTTGCTGATCATAGCAGACTTGAGTAGAATAAGTAGGGGAAGCTTCCTCTTCAGGTAGGGCAAATATTGATGGGCTGATTAAACAGAAAGATTGAAAAGAAATCTTTGCATTGCCCAGTTGTGTTCTCAAGCTCCAGTTCTTTCTTCCAGTCCTTCTTCATAGTTCACAGGTTCAACAAACTGCACCAAATTCTTTCTGAGCCCTGAGGAAATCATCTTTGTAGGACTTTGGCACCTTTGTGCAGACTTGCCTTCTGCTTCCAGCCTTTTCTACCTTCTCTCTGCCTGAGACCAGAACTTCTCCCAAGCTCACCCTGCTCTGTCCCTTCTAAGGGACTCTGCTCTCCAAAGGAGTTATGCTGAACTCAGAATAACTGTAATAACTTATGCACTGCTCCCCATCATTACTGCCTCTGTAGCAGGCCATGAGATGTTGAGATATGGCAAAGCAGAGTCAGATATTATATTACTGCACATGGGCATGTACACCAAAGTTTTGAAATGGTTATAGCTCTCCATACAACTTTAACTTCAGACTACTGAATGCATTTTATAACTAAATTATTTTCTTACAACTATTAATATTTTTTTCCCTTGTTTGTTGTAAAATTTGGCAGAAGATCCTATTTCTGTTTATAAAACCAGTGTCTTTCACTCCCAATTTCTGCAGCATGGAAATTGTTATAAGGATGTTTTCTGATGCCTCTGCAGAATGACATATTCTACTTACTTCTCTCAGGAAATTTATAGATAAGGCTTAGCAATCTATTTAAAAGGTATTTTGCATGTTGGCCACTAATGGTCATGTTTTCATTAAACATCTGGGATTTGAATAGGATAAAGTCTGAGTATTAATTGCTGTGCTGTCTGCAGGTATAGCAGACTGCAGCTGTTGGTGAGTGCATCAAGACCTCTAAAAATCAAGTTGCTTGAAAAATCAGGCTCTTTTTATGTTCTGCTTCCTCTGTACATTCCTGCTTGGAAAACAGGTGAATAGCTGCTACCTTTTAAAATACCATTTATTCCTTAGAGCATTGATAAGAGTGCAGATTTACCCCACCAGTGCTTGTGTTCTAGGAATTTGGTTTTTGACTGATTCAATGATTGCAGAGAGAGTAAAGGTGATGCCAGATACAGGTTTTAAAGTTGTCAGGAAGATGTATGAACCTAACCTAGGAACCTGGCATCTTGGATCTGCCTCTTCCTCCAAATGATTATATGCTCTGCTCTTCTTTTGAGCAGAATCCTTATATGTGGAATCCATGAGCACATGGATGCATTTCCCTGCAACTATGAAAAGGATTCCTGACAGGCAATGGCTTAGAAATCATCCCAGTTGTCTACATTTTCCCAGCAGCCAGTTAAAGGCTGTTTCACACTGAAGAGAGTGAGTATGGTGAGTCCCTGTTTATCCTCTCATGTGCTTTGGCTCACCATTTCAAAATTCCTAATCTGGACACACAGTAAGAGATCTTGGATGAGTCCTGGATCTCCAACACTCTGAAAGTCCTTTACCAATTCTACTTTCAGCACCTATGTTGTAGATTTTGGTGAGGTTTTAAAATAAAAGTTCAGTTTTTTCCAACTTGGAATTCATAGATTAGAAACCTATCACCTTTCATTTTTACAAGGTGCCTCTAGTATCTCTTTGGAATTGAAATTTTAATTCTTTTGTTCTTAATTGTTTTTATGCACTTCTCTTGCCCTAAAGTCCTTTGGAGCTACTTGAGCTAGAAACAGTGTGCTAGCAATGTAAGGGAAGCTCTTGGGAAAGTTAGGAATTAAGAGAGAGAGAAGATGATTTGTGATTCCCAACCCTCAACAACTCCATGTCCTGCTATGGGCAAATTTAGAATGGAAACCACCAAGGAGAGCACACCTCAGTCAAGGAGAACCCAAGATGCTTCAGTCAGCCTGTACTTGCCTCTAGAGGTCTCCCAACTCTTCTTACATTTGCAAACCACTTGGCACCTCTGTCAGCTGTCTTTAGCATGCCCTGGTCCTCAAAATAAGCTATGTAGCATTTATGGTTTATGGTTTCCAAACACAGTTCTCTCTTGTTGCTATCTAACACTGTGAGCTGTCAGCTGACCTTAACACAGCCCATACAGGCAGATTTGCTCTTACACGTACAGGAGCTATTATTGGGAAAAATACTGGGACGTGCAGACAGTGTGTGTCGTAACAGGTAAAATGGTGACTGTGAGTGAATATTTAATTGATGTACTCCACAAACACATTTCTAAGCAAAGCATATGCAAATTTGACTGAATTTTAACTCCCTTTGCAGTACTTGTCTGATGAAAAGTGGGATCCCCACAAACATTTGTATAATGCTTCAGTCCCTTTAGCATCTCAGAATGTGTCAGCTGGAAAAGCATGTCTGTCACATTTCCTTTTTCTTCTGTGCTGTTGGGTGCCTCACTGTCCCAGCTTTTGTGGATGGGATTCAGGAGTTATTTTGCTGGGGTTAGTCAGCCTGCTTCATATTGCTGTTTTATTTAGGTGTCGTGACTTCAATGTGGTTTGATCTAATTTGCATTGGTATAGTGAGAAGTCAGGGTCACTCACTGAATCAGTACAATACAGCACTTTCCTGTTAGTCTGATCCACATGCAGACAGAAGCAGAATAGGCTGGCATACTGTACCACCCCTTTCGATGTGAATTTAGACCTATTTTCCCACTCTGGAGGAGAAGAAAATGGCTACATTCAGCACACCAGCAGGAACTCAGCAGGAGCTGCTGCCTTTCAGGCACAAGATAGAGGCAATCAGGTGCTTCCTGCAGGTGCTGTGGAGCTGCTTGCTTTAGATTCCTTCCTCTCACCCCAGCGGGATGCTGTTGGTCCTGCCCTGAGGAAAGGCAACAGCTCCTGGCCCTCAACCAGCAATCTGGCAGTAGCTGGTACCTCACAGGAACCTTGCCCCTGGGAAAGGAGGGTTTCTGCTCACCCTGGAATTTTAAACACCAAATGTAAAAGGTTAAAATGGCAAGCCTTATTTAAACCCCAGGGTGATGTCTAGATCGCAGGGCTGAAGAGAAATTTAGTTAGCTAATCATTATGTAGGGGAGTGAGGTAAATGCTGTTTCTAAATACCTGTTATGATTCAGTGGAAAACAGGCAGAGATTTGAAGGCAACAGGGTTTTTCATATGGTGCAATGTGCTGTGTAGAAAATGAATCCCTAACTAATTAGAAAAGATGCGTAGTTCATATGATAAATCTTTAAAATAGTATAATATTCTTTTAGAAATTTATGTATTGGATGCTTTAAAGAATGAAATTTGCAATTTTTTTAAGAGCTAATTTTATGATTAGCAATGTCCTGGATTTTAAAAATTGTCAATTAAAATACTCACAGGCATATGGTAATTTTTCTTTTAGTGAAAATAAATCAAAGGATTTCCTGACTTACTACTTTGGTTGTTAATTATGCTTTAAATTCTTGGCAAATTGGATGGGGGTATTGAGCTTTTGAAGAAGACCCTTTAAATTTGTATTATTTGTTTCAACTTACAGCAAGTTTCGTTAAGAAAGAGATGATTCAACCTTTTCCATAACAGGAAAACTACTTAGCCCTTTTTAGGATGCTAACTGTAGCAAGGAATTATCTTGTTTCCCTGTTCATTTTGCTTTCAAATGTCACACCCAGACAGAAAGCAAGGAGAACCAATGAGGCAGACGCTTCTTTTTGAAGGACTGTAATCATCAATCTAACAGCAGTTAGATACAGAGACCAAAAAAAGCTGTGAGAGTGATCAGTAACACATATTGAGAAGATTTAAGAAATCTGTTTAGTTGAAAAGATACTGAGAGGTGACTTAGGAGACCATCAGAAAGGAAAGCAGATTATGGTCACTTACTTGCTGCAGGTAAAATGTCATGGCCTTAACTTTGAGTAACCAAGATTTAGGAGTGGCTATCAGGAAGTATTTTCAATAGTAAGAAGCAGAGGAATAGATTGCCTGTGGAGGAGGTGTCAGATCTTTCTCAATGGATGATTTGAAGAATTGGTCATACAGTCAGAAATGGTTTCTAGCAGGATACTCTGAGCTCCTAAGTCTGGGCGAGCCCTTGATATGCCCCAGATGTCTCAGAACAAAATAATAATCTCCTTCATTTTTTGTAGGCCACAAAGGAGATAAAATGACTTGCAACAAATCTCTGGTCTGAATGATCTGGGGGGTACAACTTTGAACTTGCTTCACAAATTGAAGCTGTTTGACAGCCAGCATGATGGATTAGACAGAGAGATGAGCTGGCTGGGTTCTCTTTAATTTCCTTTCAGTCTTATTTTTTTGGTGTTCTGCTGCAGAAAATAATCAGAGAGAGGTTTCATCTGGTAGCCGAACTGGTTGGTCATCTAGGCACACTCTTTCATACAAAGCACAACGTCTGTACCCCATAAAGTAACTGTGGAGGCATCAGTTATAAGACAGAGACCCAATACCACAGGGTTATCATTCTGACCCACCAGTCCAGAAGGCAAAATACTGTGTGAGGCTGTGACAGCCCTGGGGATGCTGTGAGAACAGAAAGCAGGTAGCTCTGGGATTCTCTGGATGCTTGCCTGAGTGAGGGAGCACTAAGTAAAAACTGTTTCAGAGTCTCTGGTTACAATTCTGCCTCTCAAGTGTGAAATGAATTTGTTTCAACAGCCCAGTGCATATGGGGATATGGGAAGATGTGCATTGAGCTGCTTAACACTTTTTCTCTCTGCTCCCTTTCACGTGAACTCACGCCTACCCACCAGCTAAGAGGGTTGAATATATAAGGTATTTGGATACTTCAGCAACGGCCTCAGTACCCTAGGGCTCTTGGAAGTGTCTTCAAGGACTTTCTCCTTCATTGTCCTCCTTACATCAAGGGATCTCTCCAAACCCAGCAGATTCTTGGGAATCTAAACTGAAAAACCTGTGGCGCAGCTATAGAACGCTGTCTTCAGAACTTGTATCAGTATCTGTAATTGGAGACCTCTCCAAAACTACTTCATAGGTTACAAATGAGGCACTGAAGAAACACTTAGAAGATTCAGAAACATTTTCTCATTCTCTAGCTATCCTTTTAAAAACATCTTCCATAATATTGTTCGCTGCATGTTAGGGAAAAGAAAAAATAGTCTGCCAGCACACTTTAGAAAAGCTGATGACTGTAAGGAACTTCAGCACAGAGAGAGCTGCCACTGATAAAAACTTGCTGTGACTCAGCTATGCCTTGCGTGAGAGCAAGTCATTTTGCTACTTTTTGTTGATTAGTGAATTTGAAACCCTCTGAGGTCTTCCAAAGGTCTGAAAACTGTTAAGGAGTGAATGCTAAGAAGGGGATCTCTTATGGGAAAGAGTATTTTTCACAGAAAGATTGATAAAATTCAAAATCTAATTGAAGAGGTTCATATACAGAATCAATGTCCCATTTTTTTTTTTTAATCTTATTCTACTGTAAAGCATAACAGCACTCAAGTCAAAGGTAAAAACAGGTAAAAAGAGTTTATTCACTTCATGCTATAAAAGGTTTACCCACTGCTGTGTAAAAACCAGGAGAGTTTATCTTCTTTTGTGTTCAGTATTAAACCAAACAGTAGAACAGAAATGTTAACTGAGTAAAGAGATAAAAAAGTTCCAGAAAAAAGGATTTAGTCAAAATCAGATGTTATGTGTATACATATATAAATTGAAAAGATCTATAAAATGATATATGTAAATTAAGAAAGAATACAGACTATTCCATTTTTTTGTATATATATGTACATATATATATATATATATGCACACATATATTCTGAAGGCACAGTTGCCTTGGTGGACAGCAAGTTTACCACCAGTTAGTAGTGTGCCCTTGTAAGCAATGAAACATGTTACTGAGTTAACATTAGGAAGAGCATAGCCAGGAGCTCAAGAAGCAGGCGGATCAGTGGGAGCCACTTCCGAGGCCACACAGGGAGCGCTGTGTCCAAATCTACCTCTTGGATGCTGGGGCTCACAAGAGGGGGAATGGCAAATTGGAGAGTCCACCAGAGAGCCACTGAAATGTTTGGGGGGTGTGTGGAGCACATGATTTATGAGGACAAATTGAAGGTTTTGGTTTGTGGATAAAAGAAGAGGAACCTGAAAAGATGAAATTGGACTTTTCTCAGATTGGCACAGAGAGATGACAAGCAGCAAGTCACAAGCTGCAGTAAGAGAAATTCTTGCTGGCTTCAAGGAAGAATTTTTAAAGGTGCAAAGTGATTAAATACTGGGATATGTTGTCCAAAGAGGCTGTGAATTCTCTGGCCTTGGAGATCTTCAAAACTCAGCTAGTCAGTAACTTGCACAATCAGGTGTAAGATGGAAATTTCATCTCCTGTCATGGGGGCTGGACCTAGATAATGTTCCTACAAAATTAAATTATTCCACAGCTCTGAATCTGTGGTATTTCTCTATTCTGTTTTTAAAGATTTCTTACAGTGGAAACTTCACTGTCTCCCCAGGGAATCTATTGAGTGCTTCCCAAGAGATGAAAAAAATATTCAAAGAAACTTCATGTTTTGACTGGACTAAATCAACTTGAAGTATTTGTAACCTTCAGATTGCAATGCTGTTACAATACCTAGCAGCCAGAGGGTGGGACTGAATACACTGTATTTCTTATAGCTTCTTATGGTTGAAAGAATTAGAAATGGTTTAACATTTCAAATCATAACACTGCATAATCTAAAGCAGAGGTTAGCAGCCTATTCCTTGCTAGAGAATAGTTATTTTTTATACCTTTGGCAGGCCCTATATTAAAGTTTTACAATATTAATGATAAAAAATAGATATGGCTGCAGAACATATAAAGTTATTTCATGGCAGTATTTCTCTATCTCTGAATTTATAAGAGAGGTAAGAATGTATATCAAATGTATTATTGTTGATTTATTTCTATTCTAGGGAGTTTGTTAGCACAAATTCGTTGTTTTACTGCCTGCAGATTGTTAGATCTGGGCATTTAAGATGAACCCAAGAAGCACATGCTTCTGAAAAGAAAGACTTAGAGTTTGGGTCTTAAATAGTGCAATTATGTTCTCATTTCTGTTTTTGTCATTGCATTAAATTGTATCATATAATCTAATTTTGTTATACACCCAGGAACACTAACCAATCTTTCATAAACTCTGACTTTCAGCTACTTTTTAATCCAGTGCTCACCTTCTTGGTCACTTAGTTTTCCTGTTTATCTCAAAACTAATACCACTCAACTTCTTTCTCTGTTAGAATGTCTTTCACTTATATCATTATGCTTGAAACACGTAATTTTTTCCTTTACCCTTAGTATCAGGCACATGCCATCAGCTCAGTGGTCTGCAGAATTTCATTTGCAGCATGGATGTTGAAATGCCTTTTTAAACAATACAAAAATGGTGTTGAACAAAAAATAGCACTGGACAGAAAGTAAGATTGTACATGATCGTACATGACATCTTTAAACACGAAGATCTATCCAGCCTCAACTTTTCAGGGCCCCCAGTAGCATGTTTAAATTCAGTGGTATCATTCTAGCAAATAAAATACTTGTATTAAGAATGGTAGAATCAGGTTGTCAGTTTCCAATAGAAATCAAATCATTGGTTTTTTTAGTTCTAACAAACATAGCTCTGATACTTCTAGCATTTTGAGGATTCTCATGGGCTATGACTCAATCTCCTGTAGCATCCTGTGTGCTGTGCAAATTTTTGAGGATAAATTCACCCTTCTCAGGTGTATTTTTCATGGTTCATTATGGGGTATCCAGTGAATTACTGGCACAGCACTGGTAAAAAGAGCAACTGATATGTCTAAATCCAGATCTTACCTTTGCCTGTGGTATAAAATACATATCAACATATATAATACATATAAAACACATATTTATCTGCTACATATCTAGATTTTACATTTCTTGGAACTGTTTTCATGAACATGCACAGGCTGAACCTAACTTTTAAAAGCATACCAAGAATAAATGCAAGCAAAACTTCCACTTTTTGAAGTTGAAAAAGTGGCAAAAAAGCAGCTGTATCCTACAGTGAAAAAATATTCTTTTGAGGGTGGCATTTCCATACTTCAGTGAGAAACAAAATAAGCAGATTTTGGTTTATGGATAGAATCCTCTCTCCTTAGCTTATAGCCAGGACATGAAGTAACTGGGAAACTGCTCTTTGTTTGCCTCACAGCCTCTCAGGAGATTGGGTCATAGCTTACTACACTCCACAGGAGGTAGATAAGGTGCTTAATGAGAACACAACTTGTTACACATCTTTCCTCGGGTGTCCTAAGTTCTGCTCGGGGTATTTCTGTGAGTGAAGCTCTGTAAAAGCTCCTGTGTGGCTTTTTGGGGGACTGGTTCCCCCTTTGCAGCAGAAGCATTCTCTAGAGTTGCTGGGAAATGATTGCACCTGCATGGAGAGGCCAAGGAGAGCATGCAGGGAATGAGTGAAGTTAACATTTCTGCAAGTTTTATATTTCAACCCTCAACACAGACAATCTGAAGGGGGAATCAGGGACAGATTGATTATTTTGGGTATTAGAGTAATTCAGCATGAGTGGTTCTCATTTCTTGTAAGAGTTGCGTGAGTCAGATTTGTCAGATTGAAATATATGTAAGTATATAAGACATTTTTCCAAACAAATGGATTTGACAGTGATTGTCTGAGTCAAAATATCATGGATAGGACACCTCTCACCTGATTTCAAATGATCACTCCTAACAAGCATCCTAGAAAATTCTTATAGCTTCTCTTACAACTTATGAAGAGAAATACATAAACTTTTTAAAACTATGATGTGGCCCATTTTAGACCTACTTTCCAATGAAGTAAGTTGTTCACAAGAGCCCCCTGACAAGCCTCTGATTAACAATAAATAGTGTCCACTCTGTTTACCGGAGATGGAGGAAGTCAGAGTTCTTCACATAAAGTTTGATAGTCTGTGAAGCCCCTTTACCAACAGGCTCATTTAGGTTTATGGTCTTTTGCTCAGAGCTGATTTAAGACTTTGTGCTGTAACTCGGCATTCCTCACTTTGCTCTAAATGTTCTCTCCCTTCTCAGCTTTATTCACTGCTTTGCCTCATAGCATCTCCAGCCTGAGCAGCAGAGTAAAAGGCTTAACTGAAAGGTGTTGATTGATTTCCTCTGTGTGACTTCAGTAAGGAAGCAACATTACTTGATCTGTGTCAGGATCCTGAAGGCATCTGAAGAATTGTTCAGCACTGCCCAGACTCACGCTTTTACAGACTCTGGCTTTTTTATAAAATGCTTTGCTTTATCAATAGGAAAATAACTGCTCTGCCATCAGAAGTCCTCATCTCCTAACAAAAATAAGTCTCTCTAGTGCATGATAGGAATTTGTACCTGATGCCAAGCAGCTAAATACCCACCTGGTGATCATGATGGGCTGTATAGAAATCAGACTACTCCTTAATATCACCAGTAACATAAGGCACTCAGTCTGACCCATTGACACTTGAGATAGTAACGGAGACATTCAGAGCATCTAGCTTTGTGATCAGAATTTTTTTCATGGCCCTGGGTCTATCTAGGTACCTTCAGTCACCTTCGGTTTGTTTTTGTAATTTCATTTCATATATGTCACCCTTCCTTTTCTCAAAAGTACTTTTGATCTTTTCTCCATGCTACTGTCTTCTAATGAGCCCTCTGCCATTACAGTTTCCATTCCATCCTTCAAAACACTGTAATCAAACTCCATTTGTAATTCATTTTTTATGTTCAGGACATGCTACTATCACATTAATAGAAAAAATATCATAATCAAGAAAATATTAAGGAAAAAAGAAACCCTGTACACATCTGTAAATGTCACTGTATTTTCTTTTACTTTGGAAATTTTACATCCAGATGGTGCTCTGCCTTCATTATCTCCATTACAGAGTTCCCTGAGAGGCCAAGAGTGTCTTTGCTGTGTCAGTGAATCTCCTGATACATCTGAATGTTGATTCTAGAAAGTGTGTAAGAGTTTGGCTCTCGGTCAGCTTTGGAATTTATCACATTTCTTAGATATTCAGTCAGTAATAAAGTGCTTTGCAAGATCAGCAATGCATAAATGATAACTATTGCTATCTGGCTCTCAGCCTCTGTTCTTGCCTTAGCAAGCAAAGATTGCCTTATAGGCTAAGTATTGTGTACTGGATAAAGATATTGGAACTCTTGATGTATATGAACCAGTGAGGTGGACAGCACAGGATGCTTCTAGCTTGTTAGAGGTCTTTTGTGCCAATGGTGAGCTGCAGTTACACTCAGAGGAAGGGAATCATAACAGGAAAGAATGGGAGATGCCCTGGTGTATTTTATATAACTTCTCTGAATGGTTCCCTAAGAGAAAAAGGCTTTAGTGATGGTCCTCTCACATTGCTTGTTTATCCAGATTTTATAGCATTTAAATCAATCAGTTAATTTCAACAAAAATTAAGAGTGAATAAGGTATTCCAAAATGTTAAATTCTAAAAACTATGATGATGAGTGACTGGGTAGAAAGGCAAGATCCAAATTGGTCATGCCACTGAAGAAAAGCATATTTTTGTTCTGGTCAATATACACCCTGAAGAGGAACAACCCATCAGTTAGTAGCTCTGGCTTTGGACTGGTCTTAACTATGGTGCCACTTACTCAGCTGAGTAGGTGTGGAGCATGTGATGGAGTTGGAGGTCCCCTTGAAGACAGGACTTAGAAAAGCTTTAGCTGTATTGTAGGTGGGTGGAGATGCACAGGAAACACAGAACATGGAACCAGTAGAAGCTGGGATCTTGGCTGTAGACAGCTGGTGTTGTATTTCTGACTGTTCATTCCTGGAAATATAAGGAGAAGTGCTTTAAAGGAGAAATACATTAAACATAATGTTGGCTTTAATTTCATTGTTGTTATTACTGATCTTATTGTAGTAACTCTAAACAACCTTCTCTGTATTTTTTTAATAACTTGGAGAATGAAATCTGGAAGACCTGCCCATCTGGATCTGAAAGTGGAATCAAATCTTATTCAGCAGTGTTGGTTAAGCAGATCCGTAAGTTTTTATGTTATTAAGTATTCAAAGTTTTGTAATAAAGATGTCATGAGGTGATCTGTTCTGGGCAGTCTGAAACGTATACAGTAGGAAACACTTTCAAAGGCCTGGAAACTCTTACAATCCACGCATATTTTTAAATACATTGACCAGATTGGAAAGGGGTTTGATGATTTGTAGTATAGTTTTTGCAATGTTAGTTTATCTAATCTGTCACAAATTTATATAATCCACATCTTTTAGCAACAAAAATTCTACATAGTAACTCAGTTTTGCAATTGTTTTCAGAATTGATTGAATAAGAAAAAAAAAGAAAAAAGGATAAAAAACCACACGTTTTTTTCCTCCCAAGCTAAATTTAGAGTTGCGGCTGAGACTTTTTTTTTCATACTACTCATTGAAACTAAATCCTATAATTTCTTTTCGACAAGGCAAACTTGTGAATGTTGCCCCAAAATCAAAATGTTGCATGGGAACCCTACTTCGTTTTTACTTCAGGCTAAAGCTGACTTCACAGACTTTGGATAAGCGAGGTCATAAAATCTTGCTCAATGAGTTTATTCACTTGGGATGTAATTGTTGTAATCACGTACTTTTATGGCTAGCACAATAATATAATTATGCAGAAGGGGCTTTGTCTGTGAGATGTACAATCTGGGAGTTCAGCTCTGGATAGATGTTATATAAAAATTGCTGCATCCTGTGGTGCCATCCACATTATGTTTGCCATTCTGATTTTTTACCATACCTACTCCATCTCCACTAATGTTAGTTATCCTTCTCTCTCAAACTGTCTTAATTGGATTAATTTAATTCCTTCAGCTCAGAACAATTTGTTCTTCTGTTGCTGTTCTGGAAAGCTTGTGACTTGCTTTTTTCCTTTTTCTAACTCTATCATCTAGTCTACTATAAAATACAGTTTACAAAAATTGCCTTACAAGAGATGGCGAAGAATTTTAATAACTATTACCATTTTTTCTTTAAAATTAGATGTTTCTGAAATCCATTTTCACTAAATGTTTATAAAATTTAAAATGACTGGACAACTGGTAGTACTTCATTTAGCCCTTGTCCTTTTATAAGTGATGAATTTTGTAAACACAGTAACAAACCCTTAGAGACTGCTCCTCTCCCATTTCTCTCTGATTAGAGACTATGAGGATCTGCCTTTTAATACACACTGTTGATGCATACCTGTTGCTACATATTAAATATATTAATCCCAATGTGCTTTTCCAAGTACACAAACTAATCTGAGCCTTCTGCTATGGATTCCCACTTTCACCATAGGCCAGGAAGCAGCTGACCACTTTCAGATAGTGAAAGACTAATGGCTCCTCTGCTTTTAGAACAATTTTCAATTTAATTTGATGTTTCTGACAACAGCATCTTGGCAGCTGTAAAATCTCAGCTTTAAATGCTATTTGAATATCAATGTCACTCTTCAAATGAAGGCTTTTTAACTTCATTTAGAAAAGGCACAATGCATTCATGTTTATGTACAACTTAAGCTTCAGTACTTTTCACTTTGTAGTGAAATCTGGTGCCACGAAGGAAAAAAGCAGGTGAGACAAAATGTCTTTGAAAAGCCTTACTTCTCATACTGCATTAGTTTTACATCAAAAATTTTCAACTTTCACTTGCATTTGCAGTTTGCTGCTTCTTACCTGTCACTCTTGTGTAGGCATCCATCCCCCTGCCAGTTGACCCCATCAATAAGCACAGATTTGATGGCATTAACCAAAGGATCACATGCAGGTTCTATTTTTGCAGATCTGTTTACACTTTATCAATGGGTTGAAATGGATGAACTGTGCTGCAAGGCATGACAAAATCTACTTACATTCTTCTGCCTCTCAATATTCAGCTATTTCCTTTTAGCTTTCAGGATCAGATCCTCAAAGAGCTGTAAATCTCAACAGCCTCATCAACTGCAATGGAAAAAACTGATTCCTCAAGCTCTGTTTAAATCATAAAGAACAAAATAACTTTTCAGTGCTACTACCCTGTGCTTATTCCCTTGATATACTTTAATAAATAAAGGGACAAATCTTGCTCTCTAATGCAAAGCATAATATTGATCGTAAAGAAACAAATCTCAAATTGTAGAAATTAAAAAAAAAAAAAAAAATCGACCCTGAACCTGTGTAAAGAGTGATTTGTTTCTATTTACTTAGCAGGTTTCATTGCTACCATGTCTTGAAATAGAAATTATTGTGTTAGATAGCAATGTCATCTGAAAGTGGATTGACTGGTAGTCCTCTGCTGAGGTACTGTTGTATCTAGACTGTTTTTTTCTTCCTGCCTGTTCTCTTGGCAGTTTTTTAAGCTACTTTTTAAATGACATGCAAATATCTGAACATTTATTGCAGACGATGAAATATTTTATTTCAGGAGTAAGGGGTTTTATTATTCTGTTGATTCACAAGTTTATGTATGCATTAGCTAAGAACAAATACTTCAGTACCTGTTTTTTCCTTATGTGTTGGTTTATTAATTTTTAATTGATTTTGTATCTCAGGAGTATTTGCTTTGTTTTAATATAAAAGATACAGTGGAGCAATTTTCACATTATATCAAGTTGCTCTGGTCTATCTTTGGAAAAATCAATAAAATGAGGCGAAAATAAAAGCTGTGACTCACTGGCTGATACGCACACAAGAATGTCACCAAGCAAAGCATTATTTTTTAAATGACTACTTAAAAATTAAGTGTGGATTGGATCAGATTTTTTCTCTCCACTGGTCTAAAATCTTGCTTGGTGACTGCTGACTTTGTCACAGGGAAATTCCATGCAAACCAACAGACAGTAGTGTTACTGGAGCAAAATGCCAGGGAGTCTCTTGCTCAGCTTTAGACTGCATTTCCATGGAAGGAGTCTTCAGATGCTCCAATCTGAGTCTAATATCTGGGAAGTGGAACTCTCTCTAAGCTCTGGAGCTCAGAGTCTCCGCCATGATCTTTGTGCCCTGCTGCCAAGGGGAGGAAGGTTGGGCTGCAGGGTTGATTTGTGGTGCCTGCCTGCAGTGCTGCAGGAGCAATGCTTCTCGTTTTAAAAGACCCAGACATACTTGGGGTGGGTTTAATATGGAAGAGTTTACTGCTGCTCTTTCCATGGGGTTATTTAATTTGCTTTTATTTTTCCTTTTGTAGTTGAAGTCAGATGCATATTTTGCAGTCTTCTAAAAGCAGACTTGTTGTCTCTTGGACTTTCTCTAGCATAGCAAACTTTGTCCTTAAATTGATATTATGTATAACATTTTTAAAAATACTTAACATGATGATTGCTTCTCAGACTTTAGACTGCCCAGATTATAAAACAACTATATTAAGGACCACATATCAAAGACTAAGGTGAGGTCTTTGCCTCCAGAGATTCTGCAGTAATTAGAGATTTCAACTGAAGCTTTTCCAAACTTATTAATTAACCACAGATATTTGAACTACTGCTTTGATGTTGCTTAAAGTATTCCCCTTTCTGGTTTCTTGATCTCATTTTTGGCCTTAACACAACTACTTTCCTCCTCATAAGTTGCTGTTGATGGTGCATTATTTCTTTGTGTGTGTGTCTTGTCCCACAGGCTCCTCTGCTCATCAGGTATTCACAGCAGTTTTTTATTTCTTCTCCTTGATCCAACAAGTTGGCTTCCCGTAATTTCTCAAATTTTGCTTTAACAAGGTTGATTGCCAATCAAGAATGCAAGGAGTATGGGCTGTGATTAGGCAAATGGAGATCAGACCCACAGACTTGTAAGTGTGCTTAGACTATGCTTGTCCAATCAAGATACTCTGAGAAGCATCAAGTAGATCTTAGAGCACTAGTGGCAATTTCTGTGAGAAAAACATTATACAGGCTATTAAAAAAGCTACAAAGGAGGGTCTAATATAGCACAGCAGCTGCTCCATTCATACTACAATATTAAAGGACATTGCTACCATTGAGGAAATAGACCAAGACACAGAAATTAGCTATAGCAAGGTATCAACTAAGTCTCTCTGTGTTGAATAAGACTCAGCACCATTGATTTTTGAAGCATTTGTAATGGATTTTAGTAAGTTCCAGCATAATTCCTTAGTATTTGTAAGAGAAGATTTTTAATGAGTCCTCATAGGATGGATTTTGTTCACATTTTCCTCCTGATTTTTAAAAACATTCTAAATCATTGCCTGAATTCCATAGCAAAAGAAAAGGGCCCCATATATTTCACCTTTTGAGCATTTTATTCTCAAATTGCAGATCATCTTTCAAAAGGGACAGGTATGCAGTTGCACATGCCCAATTATACAGATTTATTATGTGTATTTATAACCTGGAAGTGCAGAACAACTGTTGTATCTCAGAACATAATTCATATTAAGATAACTCAGGCTATATTTAAAATGTAGTGTTACTCATCCATTTATTGTAATGAATGCATTAAGTGAAGAAATGAAAAAGAAAAAACCCTACAAATTTTAAAAAATGTCAACTTAAAAAACCACTGACTATAGGCTACCTATAGTAGGCTACCTATAGTAGGCTACCTATAGGCTACTGCTGTGTGTCAGTACTACTGCTAGCATCAGTACTACTATGATCTGCAAAGTTAAAAGAAACTGAGTGTTAAGGAGTATAAATGCAAAGTCACTGAAATTACTGGGGAAAGGCAGCTTATAGAAAAAATTGCTGTGAATCTCCTCCAGGCTGCAAGGCAACAGATCTGTCAGAGCCAGAAGTGACTCCTTCAGCAATGCCACTTTGCAAACAGCTGCTGCAGGAGGAAATGGGTATGGCACAAATGCAGCCTCTGGTTCTACGGGGACTGTACCTTAATTTAAATTGCCACAAGGAAGGAAGCTGTTAAAATATGAAAGGTCTGAACTTCTTAGCTCATGTGAAATCAAGATAGTGTATCTTCTACCCATAGCTACCTCACTATCACAAAGGTAACTACCTGCATGTGTAGGGAAGGCATGGAAAGTAAGAAAAAAGAGGAGACTAGGTTATGTTTCCTTGTGCTGGCTGAACTTGTAATGGCAGATAGCCACCTCTGTTCATAGGAATCACCTAGACATTCATAAAAGATTGGGACAGGGATGTAAAGATAAACAGTAAGAAATTTGGGAAATATATAGTCTTCGAACTATATATTTCCGAAAGCTTCCTTTATTTCCTATATGTATCAAATTTCTATTCTGCAATAACTGTGTCCAAATTAAGAGAAGGAGGACAGGTTATGAGTCTTTGAATCAAACAGGACATACGTGCAGTGAGGAATAAAATGCTGTGATTTATAGTGATGTTCTCTGCTATAGTCCTTATTTTAGTGCAATATTAAAATAAGTGTGATGCCTTGGTTCTGATTTGTGTGCTTTGTGACAGACTGGGCTGGAAGGAGCTTTTTAGTATTTTTACTCTCTTGTATAATGAGGGAATTATTTATTATATTAACTGTGAAATTTTGTAACATGTTGAGGATTTTGATACCTCAGCAGGTGTTCCAGTCTTGTACTTCTATGGCAGAGGAAAAAAAAAACATGCAAGTTAACTGCAGGTTCCTGTTGTAATTAGAGTGTGTCTGAAAAAGTTGCTGTTTGTCTGTAAGGCAATCCTAAGGAATTTTGTTTATGAGAAGTATTAGCATGCTGATTGTAAGTTGTTGTGTTTTAGTCTGTCATGCCCTTATGTGCTCCTCAGTGTCACTTGCTGGTTACACTGTTGTGGAAGTCACAAGGTCTGACCCTTCATTGCAGTGAGTTATGGGGATGTATATACACATTACAATCAACATGGAAATTCTGTAAAAAAGAGATTACAGATAAGCATGTCTTCCCACTTCTGCATGCAAGCTGGAAATAGCTAATCAAGGATTTATTTCTCTGAGTGAGCATCTAGTGAGTCAGATGCTTTTCTTACAGTTAATGAATTTATGCAATATTTTTTGTTAGATTAACCTCACTCCCTGAATGGAATGAGCGAATTGTTCCATTGTGATAAGGCCTCAGCTCTGCATACCATACAGAAAACATTATTGCAAGGGCTTAATTCATGTTTGGCAGTTTATCATATCCCACTTTGTGCTTTTCAATCAATTTCATCTCTGTTTATATTAAAGAAGATCATGAGCAAGATTTGTGCACAGGGACAAACCTCTAAGACTTTTGGTGCCAGTTGCAGCATCTGACAGCTGCATGTCTTTGCAGCTCTAAGTTCTTCTCCAAGTGTCACTCGTATTCTTCTCACTGTAGCATCTGTTGCCAAGGAACTCAGTTTGAGTTTTCCAATCCTTGTATTAACCATGTACTATACAACCATATGTACAGGTTATTGCAACCTATAAAGTCATTAGTAGACATCTAGGATCCTATAAATTGTTTTGGGTTTGGATGATTTAGCAACCCACTTCATATTGTCGTTAGCAGAACTTACCTACTACTAGTTCCATTGTGTTTTACCTTCCTTTAAAACTTCAAACACCACACTTTTCATTCATTGTATTCTTATTGCTCATTGCTTGCTTCATTTACAGTCAGGAGCTTCATATCCGGTGTCTAGAATGTGACTAAAAATACTGAAATAAATCGGAAAAAACACCTGTATGCTTTGTGACTTTTGACTGAGAAGTGACGCTCAGGCTGGTATTAATTGTCTGTCCTTTTGCTGTACCTGCTTATAAGGCAAGAATTTGTATTCCTGAGTAAATATTTTATTAGGAATTATCAATTTGAGACTGAGCTTGTGAAAGTGCCTAAAATATTTTTTTATCTGGGCATGTTTTGTCTTCATCTCAGATGCTTATGACTAGTTGCCTAAAGCTAGAAGAAATATTTTTCCTTTTGAGCTTTTATTAGGTTTGGCAACCAAAGGCACTTTATGGATTTAGTATAAAAATTGCTGCCATTTATCAAAGAAGCCCACAGTCATCTCTTATTGTCTCTCATAAGGCTGTTAAGAGTCACTGACCAAGTGATGGACAGATTCTAGGAAACTGCTGGGAAATTTAAAAGCCTGACAACTGAAGCCATGGGCCAAAGCATCATAGATCCTTACTCTATTTAAATGTATTTAAATAAAATCAATGAATTTTCTTTTTTTTATCATTTAATGAATTTTTAGCTGTAAAACTGACAGAAAACAAGAAAGAATACTTTGACAAAGCCTCCAGTCAATATCTTGTGTCCTGACTCAAATCTCCACAAGCTTTGGACAATCCATTTGGGCCCCAAAAAACACTACAGCCTTCTGACAGCAGTTTGTTTTCACTTGCCTTTAAATTGTTACTGACAGGAAGATTCTTTCCTTATCTGTAAGAAATAGAGCTTTTCAGCAGTATGTATGTAAATACATAAAATCCATTTCCTCGCATGAATGGGATACAGGATCAATTTTCAAATATCAATGCCTAAATTCTTCCCAGACAGGCCAGTGTGCAAACTAGCCAACTTTTTGTGAACTGAGCACAGATAATTCCAAGCTAAAAATATGTATTGCAAATACAAATCTGGTGTTTCTGGAACAATCCATTGACATTAGTGCTGATGCATCTGAAGCTAGAGCTGATCTGGCCCAAGGCAGCAATAAATTGTTTCATTAACCAACATGTGAAATTCATTTGGTTCAAGTCAATCATGTTTTCTTGATATATACTACTATCAAGCTTTCTGGGGGCTAATCTGCCTTTTTTTTTTTTTTTTTTAATCTGAAGTCATCAACTTTAGCTGATAGTTTTTGGTAATGCTGAAGTCATATGCAGGTATTTGCACCTTCCTGATATCTGATCAGGCCAGAAGCACACTGAGCACTCTCTGCATACTTATGAAAACAAAACCATATTTGGATTTTAGATTTTTTATAAAAATTTGCAGGAGAAATGCCCATGAACTGACAAATTTTTTTTTTAATATATACATATAAAGTTCTTGAGTTGTTACCAGTACCACTTTTTGTATCTGTTTATCTGTAGCTTGGGAATATCTGTCTAGAAGGAATTAAAAAACCCAACAAAACCAAACAACGCAAACAACAACAACAAAATATAAACAAAACAGAAACCCCCAAACTATCACAAATCCTACAACGAATAGGTTCTACATTACTGTAAATAGCTTTTCTGTGTACACAATTGTTATCCACCTTCAAAGCCTGTCCATCTCCCAGACAAGGGGTTTACTACAAGAAATATTCCAGCAGGAAGACTCCAAATGGCAGTGTGATCTTGGAGTTCAAATATCTGTAGCTTGGGAACATGGAGTCTTCACTTATGGTACCACTTGCAGTAAGAAGTTGGGAGTTTGTTTCACAGATTATAATGCTCAGAGTTCCCTTTATCCTTACCCTCATCTATTCTTTTTGATAAACACCACCCAGTTTTGTGCTGTTCTCATCTTCACAGCCCCCCTGTATGAGATTTTTTTTCCACGGTGCCTTCTTTTGTCACAGTAGGAAAAGTGTGACTTCTGTGGATGAGATGGTTTAGACCATGAAAAAGGTGCAGCAGCATCTTTGCCAAAATGCCCACAGTCACCCCTGAGCTGCCCACTTTTTCCTTTGATTACTTCAAAGGCCTGGAGGCTAATATAAGATAACAGACTAATAAAATGCAGGAATACAAAGAGCTTTTCTGGATCTCTGACTGATAGATGTGTATCAGCCACATCAGTCAAAAACTCGTGGGATGAGAATAAAGAGGAGTTCTGTGAAAATTGCCTGTCAAACAAGCTGATGCACTGGTTTGCCTGAAAACCATAACAAATCTAAAATATGTCCTCAATAAAGGGAAAGGACAAATCTAGACTTCCAAGAGAGAAGCGTATGATATATATTTCTTTTGTTACTTGCACAACTGAAACTGGGAAAGAAAACTGTATTTTAGAATAATAATTTCCCTAAAGTAATAGAAAAATGGGGGACTAAAATAAATGGCTTTTTCCATAGTAAAGAAAATTGAAAATGAGATATACACTCAGATATAAATGCGGAAAATTTAATAATGAATGGGCATTGCTCAGAATTCTTTACAAAATTTCAGTTATGTGCCAATCCAGCCTAAAGCACAGTGAAGCTAAAAATCTTTGGGACAGTTTTTATTACACCCATTTAAACTAGAAAAAAAACAAGTAAATATGTGTTATGAATATATGCATAGATATTCAGATATTCAATTTTGTAGCACAGCTTTTTCACAGGAGCTTATTCTGTAAAGGGATTTGTGAAAACAGTCACAGTTTTGTGAGTACAGATTTGAGGATTTGCTTGCATCCAAACCAAAAGGAAATTGCTCTTTTTAACATTAATCTTTCTAGGTAACTTTTGAAGTGGAAAAAGGATCCCTACTTTGCCTTTTCTTCCTTCTAAAAAACAAAACCCAAACTTTTTTATTAGCCTAGTTGAAAAAAACCCAAATAAATCCATATTCCCCTACTCACTAATATTTATTAATGGGTGTTCAAATACATTTATATTCATCCAATAACAATCTTATTACTAAAATATTCAAATGAGGTCCTTTGGTCAACTCTAATTCTCAAAAACCATCATGATTTCAGCAAGACTCAGTAGAGATGGAAGCATCAATTCACATAGAACCTGTGGCAGGATGGGGTCCAGAAGGGAAGGAGGAACTGTGATATGAATCCACATAGTTAAGCTCTACAACCAAAGCTGTCATAGCATGATCCTTGCTTCAGATGCTAAGACTGGAACTTGGAAGGAAAATAAGGTCCATTTAGTTGCTGAATTTCTTCTCTAAAAGCAACTTTCTAGAAGTTAGAACAGTCAATTACTAATGTTTTAAGAGCATTGTATAGTTATCAGGTAAAGTCAAAGGTGCCAGATATGCTAGAAGCATTTACCTAGAGAAGGAAGTGAGAGCAAGTTTTAGGGAAGTTTGGTTTTCTTTACAAGGTCATCTCATTGCATCTGGCAGGTTTTCCAAATCTGAGAGATCATAATCAATATAGCTGCTGCCAGGGGTTCCTGTATGAGGTAGGTATTGACTGTGTTTTCTTTCTGATTAAGTGGTTGTGAAATTAAAACTTGAATCTTGAAAAGATTTACATATTTTGACACCAATATCAGCCTTGAGGAGAAATGCTGTTCCTCAGACAATGAAGGAGATCACAATAATCAGAATTGTTGTCATACATATTTGAGAGCAAACTTCAGCTACTGCTATTAAAAATCCCAGCTTACTTGTAATTTTTATTACTGGAACATGACTGAAGATCACTTTATCTTCAGGTGTCTGTTGTTCATGGAGTGTGATATTACTAACAGAATGACCTTTTCAAATAATGGTATTTATCCACCACTTATTCAATGTATTTCAGGGCTGCGATTGTTCTTTGCAGACAAACGTAAGGAAGCATTGGTGATATTCTCTGAAGGTTTTAGAGAAAATATAGATTCCTGGAATAAACCCTGTAAAATACACAGGGAAAAAACTGATGCCTTAGGATGGGAGCAGATCGTCCATCCCCTGCTGAATGAGCCCATGGTAAATACTAAGGATGAGTCTTCTACCACTGCTTCCTCTACAGCCACTATATGGATGTTGGGGGTTCAGTTATGCTTCAGCCTGAGGCAGTTCAGCCCCCGTGTTTCCACCCTGCAGGACAGTCTATGGGTCAGCACAATGTCCACAGTATATGGGAAGCACATTTCCCCTTCCAATGGATCTCTCCTGTAGTGCAGGAAACGTATGGTCCATTGGGCCAACGTGAAGAAACACAAGAGGGAACTTGACACAACATGTAGGTTAATGATTAGGAAGAAAAGAGTCCTACCTTGAAAAGATGCGTGGGACAGGTTCTTGTATAATATAAACTGTTCTGAGAGGAGGGATCTTCATTTCTCCCCTCTAGAAAAGTGAGTTTTCTAAATACTCAGGCACATTATTTTGCAGCAAATGTCACTACATGTTCAGAAGACCTGATCTGATAGCAGTGTGCTATTTGCAATCTGGCAATGCCTTCTAGATCTGATGCCTCAGGGAACTTAGATATTATGACACTGGTTGTGCTTAGGGGTAGGCTTCAAGACTACTGCTCTGACTGGAGATGGTTTGGGTACATGAAGATCCAGGCTTGGAAAGCCTTAGTCAGGGAAGTATCCAGGAACTTCATTTCTTAACTTCATGGTGTCTGTTTGGGATGATCATTTATTTTTTAAATGCCTTAAATTCCCCTTCTACCCTGTTCCAGGCACTGGTGAGGATTCTAAACTTGAGACTCGTGAGTCTTAAGGTTTCAGCATCATGTCATGCAAGTCAAGACTGACAGATGCCTATGGTTATCATCCAGCAGCTTTTTGCTTAATATTTCTGATTGCATTCCCAACTGTGCAGTCATGAGACACGGCAGGGGATTCAGATGTGCTCTTCAGCCACAAGACACACACTTGAGTGAATTGCTAATCTCCCCAGACACCTGGAATGCAGATGAGTTTTGAATGTACAGCCCAATCATCCACCTGGGTAAATCAGATCATCCCTCACTCTGTTGTGTTAGGAGGGTATTAAAGCTACTTTTCTGAACTCCCCTCTTGGTATTGGCATGGCTAGATCCTTCAGAGCACTCACAGCTGTGTGGTGCTGAGTTGCCAGCTGGGGTTAAACTATCACACAGACATTCTTCCAAAAGAGGAGAAATGATTATTTCAGCAACACTAGGTTAAGCTGATAAAATGGAGAGGCAAAAATGGCTGTTCAAAATGATACTTCAAAGCAGGAGCTGACTTATGACTCATGATATACAGCCTGGTGGCTTGACTGCATGAGATTTCTAATAGTGGTGGGTTTGTCCTGCTCTTCTAGCTACTGGCCAGCATTAGTGCTTAAGCAGGGACACACAGCTTTCAGTAAAAGGACCAGCTACAGCATAACATCAGTTATGGAATATCATGTTCATCTTGGGATGGCACAACCCTGCTATCCTCTCTCTGTGACTGATGGCCACTGCCTCCAGCATTGCCCACTGCTTGTCTGGGATTTGCCCCAGCTGTGAGAACACAGCTGCAGCACACCCCACTGTCCCCAAACAGCACCACTGAGTCCTCCAGATGTGGTGATCTTTTGTTTATAGAGAAACAAACTCTGGGGATGGCTAAAGTCATCTCCAGCAAGCATACACTACTAGAAAGGGATGGCTTGGAAGTCCCTTTTCCTATGTTTTTAATAGGATGAAAACAGCAGGCCAAATCAGGAAAAAGTGTATGCAGAGAATGTGGTGTGTGAAAATCTCTCCAAAGTGCTAAGTTTCAGAAGGTGTTGAACCCCCAGGGACAGATAAGCTCACAGCACCAGGAAACTTCTGAGTCTGCATAAGGCCACCAGCACACAAGTGTTGAGAGTGACCTGCAGAACTCAGCCTGCAACCAAAAGGCCAACAGCTGTTGGATGCAGACAAAGGCTGTGGAATGCTGTACACACTTCATAGGAAAAAAACCCCAAAACATTGAGAAGCTTTCCAAAATCTGACCTTAAAGATACTGGCTGGTCTCCCTGCTCTTGTTCTACCTGGGTAACAATGAATGTATGATTGAATTAGATACCCTCCCTCCTCTCTGAGTAAAAAGGGAGTTTTCAACAGGGGAATGAATTGCCCAAACTTCTGCATTTCCTTAGAAAACAGAATGATGAAAATTGGTTATAGTTGTTATATCTCCACTTGAATAGGTAAAACACCACACCAGGTCCCAACTTTTACCTCTTTTCAGACGATTCTGGCATCCTATAACTTTATCACTGCATCAGGAATAAAGAATCATGCAGCTGAGGTCATGGACAGCCTCCTTTTGCTTTCAGTAGATAAAGCTTACAGCTCTGTACTTCTTGTGAAAATTTATGTTCCCTCTTGCTCATGGATTCTTTGGCAAAGTGAGAAGATTTGGTGAGTTACAAGTTGTGTAAGAACAGCAAGGGAGAGATGAAACCAGTAGTATTGTGCTTTCCTTATACTTCAATGAACTTAATTTCTGCTAAAGCTCAGGCAAGACCCAGGGGTGAAAATGATTGAGACATGATTAATAAGTAACCTTAATTACCATTTTACTTTTACCTTTCCAGTATTCATTAAAACAGTTTACCCAAGTATGTTACCTTAAAAATATCCAGTTTTCCTCAGCTTTATTTCTATCCCAGGTGCTCTCCCTGTTGTTTGAAAGGATTTCGACAAATATGGGCAAGGAGGGAACATGGTCCATTCCAGTGCTGCTTCGTTTCAGAGGTCCTTGTATTTGTCAGGTATAAACCAACAATTGACGAAGGTGCAAAAGCCATCTGTCTTCAACTCTGTATAAATCAGGTGAAATGAAAGACTGTTTTCTTCAGTTTCCTTTTTTAAAAGATCTTATGCCAGCTTTTCTTTTCAAGTGTGTTTTGAAGAGCAGGTCATCTTCTGGGAATTCTGTAAGAGCTTATTTTATGTTTGTTTATCAGATGTTGTCTGTAAGAAACTGCTAATTAATTGCTAATTGATAGAAATGAAATAGGCTGCCAGAATTCCCTGAAGCAGCAAGCAGGAGCTGAAGCCAGTGCTTTGGGGAAAAAGCTTTTCCAGGGGCTGTTGGCCTAATGAATACATTGACATAAGAGGTCAATTGCCTCTTCTCATGCAGGGTTTTCTATCTTCTTCAGCCCAGCCAAGACTGTGTTAAGGATACTGATGCCTCCCTACATATTATTAACCCCTTATGTTTCTGTTTGAATCCACATAAGTAATTTGCTGCTGAGGAAGTCAGAATTTTTGTAAAAGGCAAGATTTAAATGTGATTTACTTTGGCGGCATCATTTTGATTATGTGATCCCATTGACCAAATCATAGAATCATAGAATCGGCTGGGCTGGAAGGGACCTCTGAGATCATCAAGTCCAACCCTTGCTCCACTACCACCATGGTTCCCAGCCCATGGCACTGAGTGCCACATCCAGTCTCTTTTTAAGTATCTCCAGGGATGGAGAATCCACTACTTCCCTGGGCAGCCCATTCCAATGCTTGATCACCCTCTCAGTAAAGAAATTCTTTCTAATGTCCAACCTAAACTTCCCCTGGCACAACTTGAGACAATTCCCTCTTGTCTTGCTGAGGGTTGCCTGGGAAAAGAGACCAACCCCCACCTGGCTACAACCTCCTTTCAGGGAGCTGTAGAGAGTGATGAGGTCTCCCCTGAGCCTCCTCTTCTCCAGGCTGAACAGCCCCAGTTCCCTCAGCCTCACTTCATAGGACTTGTGCTCGAGTCCCTTCACCAGCCTGGTTGCCCTCCTTTGGACCCACTGCAGGACCTCAATCTCCTTCCTGAACTGAGGGGCCCAGAACTGGACACAGTACTCGAGGTGTGGCCTCACCAGCGCTGAGTACAGGGGCAGAATCACTTCCTGCTGGCCACGCTGTTCCTGATACAGGCCAGGATGTCATTGGCCTTCTTGGCTACCTGGGCACACTGCTGGCTCATGTTCAGCTTCCTGTTGACCCAAACTCCCAGGTCCCTTTCTGTCTGGCTGCTCTCAGCCACTCTGTGCCCAGCCTGTAGCGCTGCATGGGGTTGTTGTCGCCAAAGTGCAGGATTTGGCCTTGTTGAACCTCATCTTGTTGGACTCAGCCCAACTCTCCAGTCTGTCCAGGTCCCTCTACAGAGCCCTCCTGCCTTCTTTATATCCCTCTGGGCAGCGCTGGCTGCCGCCCCCTTATCAGCTGAGTGGCCTTGCCTGAGACCACCAGCAGAAGGTGCCAGGGGCAGACCGTCAGGTGTTTCAGTAGGTGATTTCTGCCCTGTGACAAAACAAAAATTTCACATATCAATAAAAGTGCCTTTTCATTTTGTAGTTGAGCCTCTTTCCCTCTTCTGTAGCATAAACTGTCATGAAGCCATTCCAGTGGACTTCAGCAGGACAGAAACCTTCCCAATAGCAGCTGTTCTTCCAATGCAGAAACATCTGCCAAATAACATCATTGGTTCAAGTCTTTTTCTTTATGACTTAATAGGAATGAAATTACTGCCATATTAAATTGTCACAGGCTCATCACCTACCCTGGAAACAAATCCTGCCTCTTTCTAAGTGCTCACTTTCTATATTTGGAAGTGTTTTGACTTCTAGGATAGCAATGGGAGGTCGTCATTTTGGGACAATATTCTGGGCCATTTTATCTGCCTCATCAACAATCAGATTTAAATTCCAAGAAGACCCAGTCATGTAATATAACCATACAGATACTTTGTGAATAAAGGTGAAACTATATGTATTTTCAAGTATTCTTTGGATCAGGGTCAAAGAGTGAATCTGTCCCATATCTTGAAAAGAAAGGGGAGAGTTGAAGAAATGATCAGATATGACACTTATTTAGAGGTGTATGGGAAATTTTTTTCTGATTTAGTAACCAGACAAAAGAATAGTTCCTGAAGATCCAACTTAAAAAAAAAAAAATCTCAACTTTCATTTCTGAAATGGAAAGGTAAACATTTTCATACATATTTTGCTTCTTTGTTAAACTTTCAAACTTAGGTAAATCTTGTGTCAGAACGTAACATCAAGAGAGAAAGAGAAAGCATTTCATTAAAAGTGTTAAGAAATGCTCCTGAGTTTCTTTAAAAGCTATTTTTCTTGTTAATGAAAGATCAAAATTTATCTTGAATTTATGAATAATATTCATAAAACTGCATCTGCATTACTTTTGAAAAATAATAATTGAACTACTTTTTTTCTTCCAGGCCCAAATATGGGACCTTCTCAATGTTTCACATTACTACTTCCATTTTCAGTTATATAACTTTGCTAGAATTCAAGCACTTTAACTGAAATTCTCTTTTTAAGCATCTATCACAAACTGATGATTTTAATTTAATTTCTGACAACATTTTCTACCCATTTTTTAAGATGTGGGTTGGTGTAAAGTGCACTGTCCATATTACCTAAAAAATGTTGGCATTATATTTTGTGTTTGGTTTCTGTTTGCTTTTCATGTTTGGGAGCAAAGAAGTGAAACATGGGATAGAAGATCCTGGGGATATACCCTTTGTTATCACTGCTTTTTTCCCAGCTGGGTTGCCCTGAACATAGAATAAATAAGTAGATAGAGGTTAGCAAGTCCATCCCCAGGGGGAGAGCACTGCCAGATGCATTTTATTTGGGTAAAAAATTAGGAAGAGGAACCTTTCTGCCCTCGTCCACCTATCCATCCCAGTATCCAGAGCTCAATCAGTGCAGAAAAAACCCGCCTAATAAAGAAGGGACAAGTGCCAGAGCTGGGAAGGGGTGGGTAGAAGGATGAAATATGTTTCAAGAGCACTAGAAAGTTTGCCTTTCCTACCCAGATTCCTCCTGCTAGCAAACATCTCTGTAATTTGTTCACAGTGTATCTCTTTCCACCTCTGGGGCTGGTCCTCAGGGAGCATGATAATGAGTTGCTAAGCATTCATTAGCTCAAGCAGCAGTGAATCAGAAAGTTCCCACTGGGACCAATACTCAGCAATATGATGAAATTTGGGGATTTTCTTCAGTTTGCTCCAACAAACAAGCAAAAGATGACATAACCCTGTCCTGTGACTGCTTTCTATTAAACAGCTACTATGATTATTTTTTTTTTTTTATGTATATGGTGAGAAGGAATTTCTAAAAGGCATAGAGAAATGTGGAGGAAATTATAATTTTGGAAATTACATTTTGCGTTATTATTTTGGTTTTTTGCCTAAGACTCCTGCTTTATTTGCTGCCTGTTTTGGAGCTGTTTTGGGAATGAATCAGTGTATGCTTGAATGAATCCTGCTTACTTTGGTCTAGAAAATGGACAGTGAGCAGAGGATCAGACAGTCACCATAGGGCAGGGGATATTGTCCCAGAGAACAGGAGTCTTTCTAATTTTTCCACTGAGGTCTTGTGTGGCCTTGGTCAAATCAGGTAAACTCCAGTTTCACAGGCAGTGTCCAGGTTGTCCGTTCCCAGCTATCCAAGACTGAGATCTGACTTAGGAGCTCCAATCTATAAAAGCACAGAGAAATCACAGCTGCAGAGAGTCTGCATTTAGAGTGTCTGTAATTTGTATTTTGAACACATGTATTCTAAAACCACAAAGCTGTCCGGAAATTTGCTGCTTCAAACAGGACATTCACAGTAATAAATATTTATCATTAATCTCTCTGTGCCTAAATTCTCCCTTTTAAGATTGGGAATAATAGCATCTGTCCTTGTCCTCCCTGCCAATACACACACAGAAGTAAAGGAAGGATCCTGTTGTGAGAACTGGGCTCAGATTACACAAGTACAATATAAACCACATGTTTTACAAACACAAGAGCTCTTTGCCCTCACTGTCTAAAAAAGATAAGAGTGCAGTTGTTGTCCAGGATAGCAATTTGGGGAAGGTGACAAGAAGTTCAGTTCTCCAGGCCATAGGTGTGATTCTCCTGGCAGGTTCTGGATGTCATCACCTGAGTCTGTTGAAATTAATGCAGACCTTGTTTTCCTGAGATATAATGGCAGTGATTCAGGGTTAGTGACATTCATCCTCAGGTGTGATCACTTTGATCCAGGTAGTCAGATGAGTGTATGTACAAAGTTGCAAAACTACAAAATGGGTGGATTTGCAAAACCTGCAAAGGAGTTGCAAGCTGCAGAAATTTCATTCAGCTTTACTCCTCTTGCCCACTGTAAATAATCAGGTTGTTGATGTTAATTTTTGGACCAGATACCATGCTGGATCTACTATCCCAGACTGGAAGCATCTGTGGTTTCTGTTAGTAAAGCACCTGGTTTATACTGCTCTTTTAAAAAAACTATGGTCTTCAACACTGTGATATTGGCCCTTGTTTCATAGATGTACTTGGAAAAAACTGTGTTTGGAGTATTTAATAGACTATAGATTCTTCTCCTGAAGTTTGATGTTTTGTTTACAATCTATTCATGACTATCAAAGCATTTAATTAAAACACATTCAGATTTTCTGCTTTTGTAATTTGTGACACTGTTTTCCATATGCTCGAGATGTACTGCATCTGCTCTCTTTCCTATGAGTGGCAGTTTTACAGTGCACAGATCAGCTAGTAAATGGTTACTGTTGACAGTTCAGTCACAATATAAAGTTCTTACAGCTTTTATGGATGTAAAGATGTTTAATTTTTTTTAATTAACATTTGGTGCTTAACATGTAATAGGATTTTAAAAAATGTATTACCTTGTAAAGCAAGCTAGAATTTTGAGTCTTAATTGCAGGATGCTTCTAAAAAGCACATCAATAAAGAAATGTAAAATAACCCACTAGCATTACAATATCTGGTAGGAAAAATCCTGAGGGAGTATCACAAGCAATGGACAAAGCTGGGTCTAAAACTTAGGCTGGCAGGACAGCAGTAGGCTTAACTACATTCAACCAATCAAACTTGACATCAGGATCTTTTCTTGTTAATGTATAAATCCATTAAACAAACAAGCAAACAAAACAACAAAAAAAAAAAAAAAAAAAAAAAAAAAAAAAAAACCAAAAAAAAATTTTTTGTATTTATACAGAAAACAAACAAACAAACAAAAAAAAAAAAAAAAAAAAAGAAAAGACTAAAGATCCTGATTCAACCTTTTGTTGTTCTTCATGTGATGTCAGTGCTTTTAACCTGTTGAGGGCTGGCATGGCTGTGGTGCTGCTGTGCTGTTCTTCATGTACCCAGGATGTGTGGCAGGTGTGGGAGCAGCAGAGACCCATCTGCCCCCAGCCCTGCACAGCACCCAAGGAGCATCTCCCAGGGCAGCCAAGGGAGCGTGTTTCCTCCTTCCCTTCCATTGCATTGTTGTTCAGGTTGTAAAGCCATGTTTTCTGGGTTTCTGCCTAGCCTTCTGCACAAAAATTTCACTTAAGCCATCTGAAGAGCTGTTACTGGTTCTTCTCTTTCTGCCCAGATAGTTGTAAACTGAGAGATGTAGTGGAATCCTGCATCCATCATTTTTCATCCTGTTGGAATTCAGGGCTATCGTTCTTCCAGCAAGAGATTTTTTCTTTGTCATAAATCACCGCACTCACATTCCCTATTTGACCTCAAGCTACATAAGCAGGCATCATAAGTGGCATATTAGATTAGTGTATCTTTGAAAAGAGACAGATGCCCTGAGAAGTAGATAAGGAGTATGCTTAAAGGAGTTCAGTAATTAAAAGCAAAGATCTCAAATATCACAGACTTAAATAACAAAATGGAAAGAAGCAAACTATGTGTAAATCAGTCGGTGGCTGTTTCATCAGACAGTGAGACTTTTTCCATATATACATTTTTATGATCTATGTCTGATATCGTGACAGGGGGCAACTTCTTTGAGTACCCTAGAAATATGAAACATTTTTTAGAAGTGGGAATCCCAGCCATTTCTTCACAGAAGTGTCTTAACGGAACATTTGAAGTTTTAGTACTTGTTTGCTTTTTATAAAAAAATACTTAGCTGTATTTTTCTGGGATTCCAGAGTAGTTCTGGTTGGAGTTAGAAAAATGTTTTTTATTTCTTATTTATTTATTTGTTTATTACTTATCTTGTAAGTATATGAAAATTCTAAAGAGAACCACACCTTAACTGTAGAACACTTTATAATGCCACAAAATTAGAGAATTTTGAAAATTACTGAAGAGAAGAGTAATTCTGTTCCCTCTTATGTTAGTGGTGGGCTTTACAGTGGAAGCCTTATTAACACAAGGGTTCAGAACAATTACAGCACTAAGAGTGTGTGCAGGACAGTATTAGCCTTTGATGCACATTTCTTCTTTTGTGCAAGCCTTATGACAATGTCCCCTTGCACTATATCTTCTGTAAAAAGGCTATGACATTTTGGGTCAATTTGAGATCAATCTCTCAATGGCAACACTTTCTTTCCATTTAAATTTCAGTACACAATTAGATTTCATATTGGTCCCATCAGATAACATGAACTCCATAATACTTTGGAAAATAAATCCTAAAATGGCTTTACTTCATTCTAAGCAATGTCCATACATTTTATTTTAAATATCATTTGGACCTCCTTTCATTGCAACTGTTCACAGAGATATATATTTTTACTGTGTTTACCTCATGGCTAGGAGCAGACCTGCAGGCCTAGAACATAAAAGTGAGATGTATTACCATGGGTGGATTTTAAAAGACACTTATTTTTATTCACCATCTGTCACACTGGTTTGCAGCCAGTATCCCACAGTGAGTTTTATAACTGCTTTGGGATTAATGGAGTAGTGAAGAAGCGATGAACATTATCACAGTTTTTGAACTTGTTGCTTTATTTCTCCTTTTCCATTAGTGTTATCATCCTGCAGCATCCGTTTTTAATAATAGGCATAATAAGTGTGCAGGATGCAGCACACATTGCTATTCATAATAACAATAATAACATAGTACATTGCAGACTCCTGAAAGAAGGAGACAAAGCCACTCCAGATAAGACTTCACGCAGTTGTTTGTCTCCTGAGGCTCTCATGGATCAGGATGTGACTCCTTGGGAGACAAAGGAAGCCAGCTGTGCCTTTTCTGTAAACAATTCAGCTCCAAGTCCAGTTCCTGCCCTCCATCTCCCACCACAGCCAGCAACAGCTCAGCTGGTATTATCTGACAGATTGTCCAAAACCTCAGCATCTTTATCCATCAAAGCTCTTCCAGTGCTCCTCAGCAGAAATTGGCTGCTTACTTAGAGTATTCCAGATTTGTTGATTCATAAAAAGGAAAGGCAAAATCCTGGCAGGCAATACACACAAAGTTGGTAGAACACAAATGATGATGCAGAACTGGCTCAAAGTGTTGCCAACAAGAGATGATATTCCTAAGAAGCATAAAAGACTGAATTTTCAGCAGTGATTCTGCATACTATGAACTACAAAATTTTCCCAAATTGTCCTGCCCTGTTCTTTCTGTGTTGTATGTCTGAGAGGTGACAGTCAAATAAAACATTTTTGTCTCCAGTCACCCCACCTGCTTTACCCAGCACGTGAATCAGATAGATACCTCACTGATAGACACAGTGGCTTCAAAAATACCAGTGAACCTTTCAAGTTTTTTAGTTTTGGGGGATCTGGAGAATTAAATTTGAAAATACTTTCCAAATACATTTAGACCTTGTGAGATTCATCATAGGAAAGCATCTGAGATCATAGAAAGGTATTTTAGTGAAAATTGGCCTGTGCACTATTAGAACACCAATCACTTTGTCTAATTAGAAGTAAAATAATAAGTTCTTAGAATCATAGAAAATTTGAGGTTGGAAGGGACCTTGAAAGATCATCTAGTCCACTCCCCCCCTGCCAGAGCAGGGTCACCTACAGCAATTCACACAGAGTGGGCTTTGAATGTCTCCAGGGAAGGAGACTCCACAACCTCCCTGGGCAGCCTGTGCCAGTCTCTGTCACCCACAATGAAAAAATTCCTCCTTATATTTATACAGAACTGCCTGTGCTCCAGTTTATAACCATTGCCCCTTGTCCTATTGTTGGTCACCCCTGAGAAAAGCTTCACTCCATCCTCCTGGCACTCACCCCTTACAGATTTATAAGGTCAAACATTGATGAGGTCACCCTTCATTCTCCTCTGCTCCGAGCTGAAGTGACCCAGCTCCCTCAGGATAGGGAAACATAGAGAAATCTTATTTTTTATACAAATGTCTCTACATATCATTAATATGTTAGCTTATGTTTTCTATGCAAACAGAATCTATACAGGTGAATAATGATTTCTAAAAATGCCACAGAGACACAGAAACGTTTTATTTTGTTAGTTTTAAGGAGTTTCCATTTATTTTACTTAAACTCATATACAAATGTATTAGATCATATGAAAAAAAATATAGAAAAAGAAAGAAAAGAATCAAGATCACAAAGTAGAAATGAAAACCTCCAATTGCTATTTCTATCCCTTTCATTACAACTAGCTTATTCACATAAAAATTTAAATTTTGATAAAATTGCATATTTCATCAGAATGGTTTAGTGTTGATCTGTTTTCATTCAGATGCATTATCAGTGCCCACTTTTGTGAAAAACAATAAAATAAAATCAAATCAACAAACAAAAAGAACAAACCAAGCAAATCCCTACACAACAGAAGTATTTCTGGAAGTGTTGAAAGTGCCTAAGCTTGGTGCTATTGGACACATTTGTGTCCAACTTGGGTATTTTTTTGTTTGTTTGTTTGGGGTTTTTTTCTTTGGGTTTTGTTTTTTTTTGTTTTTTTTTTGTTTGTTTTTTTTGTTTTTTGTTTTTTTTGGGGGGGGGGTTGTTTGTTTGTGTTTGGTGGGGTTTTTTTGTTTTTGTTTTTTGTTTGGGGTTTTTTTTAGGAGGAACAGGGCAAGAGCTTTTTAAGGTCATGATTCAGAGTGCAGGAGCCTGATTTATGTGTTGTGAATTGCTTTCTGGATCCCCTCCACCATTTGGTGGCTGCAAAGTGAGATTAGTCTCCTAAACCTTGGCACATGAATTAAATGTTTCGTGTGAATATCCCTTTGTGCCATTTTCTTTATATGTTCCACAGGCTGAATTGCCACAGGATCTGTTGGTCTAAGTCAGTAAAAGATCATAATCATGATTACTGCTACAAGGGTCCATAAATCATCCAGAGCAGGACTTGGCAGCTGTGCCTGTTCAGCTCCCATCACAATCAGGCCTGATCCTTGCCTCGAATTTTTAGACACTGCAGCAGTAGAGGAAATAATCCTAACAGCCTTTACCCACTGCCTGCTGATGCTGAGCCCAGGAGGCAAGGCTCTGCAGGAGGGAAGTACTAAAATGCCTCATTTTCCTAGGACAGCAGTGACACACTCTTGAGCTTAGGTGTTCCCAATCCAGAAAACCCTGTGCATACATGGGAACAGTAACCAGAAACCAGTATGGCTGAAAGACTTAAGCCAGTTTCAGTTCTTCACTAAATTGCAAGGATTACCATGGCTGGTGGGATCTGAGGAACTCTGTCAATTCTTCAGCATGATGCTGAGTTCAATGACATTCACACATTTTTACTGTGTTATTTAGCAAAGTCTTCAGTGCTGTGCAACTTTTTGTTGAGGCTGTTGCAACACCTGCTTGCAACTTTGTTCATTCAAATGTAGCCAGCAGAAAAGAGAATAAGTATTTCTCAACTCTGGCTTTCTTTTCTGGGTCTGAAATAACTCCACATGGTTAATATGATATATAATGACACTTCTGGTGGGACTGGGTAGAACAACATGCCTCTGTTTCAAACCAGCAGCCTTCTCCTACAAGTCTTGCCAGATGAGCAGAGGAAGCTCAGTAGCAAGGCTGAGCCTTTCAGCAGCACAAAGGAGACAAGGAGAAAGATCTGCAAACAAATTAAACATTTTAAGAGGACTCCAAACATTTATTCCTAAAAAATAGAACAGGCTCTGGTTTTCTCCAAGTTGTAGTCAACCAGCACTGCTTCAGGCATCTAGGATACCTCTGCTCTTATGGGAGGGACAGATTTCTCTTACTTTTTTCACTCTGAGCAGAGCTCTGCTCTTTAGCACTTGCTGGCTGAGAGTAACTTTACAAAAAATCACAAACAGGCAAAAAACTTGCAGAATCAGCCAGCTCTGTGGCATCTTTTACAACTCTCAGGGCGATCAAAAAATTCCTGGTGTGAATCAGAGCCATGGCAATGGCAGGTGAACTGCAAATCAGCTTCCAACATCCTGAATTTACTGTCATTTTTAAGAAAGAAAAGCATTTCCCTCCAGCTCATGACAGCTGTAGAATTGTTTTCTAGTGGCTTATTCAAATTTTAAAATATATATATATATTCTTCACATTTATTTCTGTCATCAGAAACTAGTCATATGGCCTCAACTGAAAAAAAGTTTTACTTTCTCCATAAACTTCAGGCAAATCTGTTGAGTTTTCTTAGTTCCAGAAGGACACTGGCAGTTCCATCTTTACAGTGTTATTTGTTCATCGTGGAGGATGATGCCAGAAGTACTTAGGGGAAACTGAAATGTGTGGACCATTTAAACTCAGAAAATTCTTGCAGGACTGAATACTGTTGCATGCTTTTTAGTGGGAGTAATGGGTTTGGCACACTGCTGGGCTCCAGAGATCATCTCAATGGTTGTTGACAGGGAGGACTGTGTTGCCTTGCTGTGAAGATATTCTTCTTAGACATTCATCTGTTGACAATGTTTTCCATTGCCCTAACTTTCCTTTCTATCTCTCAGTGTGTTACAAAGGAGATTTGTTCTGTACCTCTGAAAGTGGCAGCTATTGGCTGTGTTAGCAAAAAGGTCAAGGTCTGCCCCAACTTGTTTTGTCCTTAATATTATGACTTTGGAAGAACAGTTTAGACTTTCCCCTCTTTCACACACTCAGACAAGACATTCACACCATGTCCAGGGAGCACAAAATCCTGTAAATCCTTTCTCTGGGAGCCCCAAGCCCAACATGCAGACAGTGATAGCAGCATTAGCTACTTCATGGAACTGGGAAGACACTGGCTTGGCACTATGTAGAAAATTCCTAATACCTGAGACACTTGCAGGATATTACATGGATGTCACATTGATGATCTCGATGATTTATCCCCCAGCAACTGCAGGAAAAAGTGAGCAACTCTCAACACCCTCTTTCAAATGAAAATTCAGTCCAGTTCCCTTTATCGTTTGTTTCAAGGGAAACCTTTTAATTTCAAACTTTATTTTATTCCATAGAAAAAAGTCTTACAGACCAAATGAGACCTTGCAACAATCAAGGTATTTCCAAGTACTGCTGCATCAGACTGTGACAGGTTGGTGTAAAAGATATTCAGGACTTTTGTGCTTTTTGGTCAAACAACATTGAAAGGGGCAGTGGAAAATCAAATAATACTCCAATCAAGAAAGACTGAAGCTCACCATTTCAATATGTTCTATTCTCCTTCGGTTTTTCTTTTTCTATAAACTTCTGCTGAACATACATTTTTCCAGAAAAATGTTTAACTTTCACCAAATTTGTGTGAGCAGGAGGAAAAAAGTTCTACTGAAAAATTTCCATCTATTTTTGATCTCCTTACTACTTGACAAGGACCTTCTCTAAAGCACCCATCCAACTATTCACTTACCAACAAAAACTATCTGGAGACAGATCAGTTTAATGCAGGTACAATTTCTGTTAAGTGTTGGATGATGTGTGATGCATGGCCTAATCTCCTCTTGATTCCATTATAGTGAGTGGCTATGTAATGGGAGGTTGAGAGGACTTTTTCCTGTTCTTCCCTCCTCTCCAGTATCTTAGAATCATAGAATCATAGAATTGGCTGGGTTGGAAGGGACAGACAGAGAGGGACCTGGGAGTCTGGATTGACAGGAAGCTGAACATGAGCCAACAGTGTGCCCAGGTAGCCAAGAAGGCCAATAGCATCCTGGCCTGTATCAGGAACAGCGTGGCCAGCAGGTCCAAGGAAGTGATTCTGCCCCTGTACTCGTCTTCCCACTGATTAGACTGTGTTAACTGAGAGATGTCCATTATTAAATATCTCATTGTGTGTAGCAGATTGTTTCATCTTAAACATTGATTTAAAAGCTGTTCTGTCTTGAGAGCTGTCAAATTTCCTTCTACTTTGTTCAAGCAATTTACCAAGCAAAATCTCCTTTTTATTCTTTTTTACCGTCAAAGTTTTAATAACAGAAGTATTGAATTCTTGGTCTTTCAGAGCATCAGAAGTTGTATAAGTTATACGGCTGGTTGGAGTGCTTCAGCTGTAGAAAGAAGCTAAAATCACAACTGCTTCATTTTGAGTGGTGCGTTTTAACAACAGCATATTATCTGAGGTTGTCCATCATTCATAGATGTCAAAAGCCTTGATGGTTGTTAAAATAGATCAAAAATCCAGCCACACACTTGTGTGTGTGTGTGTATTTGAAAGTGTGAACTCCTTTACAAAATAGGTCAATAGTATATCAGTAGTTGATAATATAACTGCAGATCCTGGTTTGCACTTTCACATTCAAACCACCAGATGATTCTCATTCTGCAAAGACACAAGAGTGCTCCTCAGCTGGGACTTCAATGGAGCAGTGAAAAACTATATTTGATTTTTAAAATGTCTGTAATATTCATACAGAGATATCAGTGCAACCAAATACCACTGGAATAAGAGTCTTGTTGCTTACAGAAAGCTCATGGCAGAACATGCTTTATACACTAGTAAATATAATTAAATGTATCTTCAAAACCTATACTCTTTTTTTGTTTGTTTTCAAGTACAAATTCTGCTATTTTCCTTCTTTTTAAGTGATGGCCATTTCTTATAGACAAAAAGAGCTGGAAGACTTTCTGCTTTGAAGATATATCCATTTTGCTTGCATGAGTCCAGGAACATTTGGAGCTCATCAAGGCTACATCAAAGAGTTTTATCATGTTCACGCATCAAAAAGGTAGTGACAAATCAGCACTTTTAAGAGCAAAGCCTGTAGCTTCATCATTGTCTTTATATTTGAATAAGGCTTTCAGAAGGAAGAAAAATAACAAAAAAAATTGCAATATTTTTTTGCAAAAGGAGACAAGTTGTCTTCAAAATAACTTTTAAATTAAACAGGAAATTAATTACATTGATTTAAAATAAAGGATTCCAGTTAGGAATAGCAAAAGTTATTCAGCTTTCTAGGATTAATTTAAACTTTGAAGAAAGTAATGTTTCTTTTTCAAAACATGAATCAATAATTCATCTTTCTTTTTAAAAAACTCCAAGCTTTAATCATCTCCTTATCCAATCCAATGTTTAAAGTATGCAATCCTGTTGTACCTACATTACTGTAAGCAACATTATCCATCTATGACAACTCACTGCCTTGTAAAAACACTTTCTATTGGATTCTTGGGAGGATTACAGCCACTAAGCCCAAAGCCTCTTCTTCCCCCAGAGAGATCTACTTGGTATAAAATTGAGACAAACAGCTCAAAGTATTCTTTTTTCCCCAGCTCCTTTTCACACCTATCATTGCATTTTGAAGTCTTGTCAATGTTATTGATGAAGTTTAGTGATGGGTTAGTTTGCTTGCTCAGGAAATCACTTTCAGTTTTACTACTGTTGATGTTTATAAGGAAACATTATGCAACAGCCTCATTGGCCACCTGAATGCTGAGTGGGCAAGGGTCCTGTTTGGCCTCTAATTCCTAATGCCATTTAAGATCTCATGATCTTGACAGCAACATGACTGTGAATAAACTTTGACAAGTTCCTCAAAGTGAGAAGGAAAGGTGGTCCTGGAAAGCTTATAATACTTAATACTTAAAATGTTTTTCCTTTCCTGCTGATATTCCTAACTCTGTAATTAAGAATGCTACAGTTAAAAGTTGGAATTATTTGTTGGGTTAGGTTGTTAAGTTTCTTGCTCCAGCTGACATCCTTTTCTGAAGTGTTTTAACTAGTGATAAATTCAGAGGCTTTCTGAAGCACTTACTTTGTCTCTTTCTTTTCCTTTTGGTTTCCAATAAATATTAAATAGATTAAAATTCTTCAGCTTGGAAAAGAGACCTTTGGTGTGATGCTGTTGGGGGAGTTCTTATATTCTTATGTCTGTGGCTGTTCATGTCATGGTGTCAGTTTATGTCATATGTTTCTTTTTCTTCTGAGTAAGGACATGAAATAATGCTATTGTTGTCCTCAAATCTACTTTAGTATCTTTTTCAAAAGATTAATAACAGTTAATAAAATCAATTTAATATAAATTTGGAAAAAAATTGAGTTGAATTGTGCTGCAAAATTCAAAAGTCTGTTGCATAGCTAAATTTAAAGTCTCCAGAAAGCTGACACCACCATGTTATGATTAGTGTTATAATTTTTCTCATTTTCCATATGGTTAGGCACAGAACTTGTCACTAATTACAATAGACATACTACATAGCATAGTGTTAAGTGGAGTCAATGCAGAATTTTCAGCTTTCTTCACACTTTCTGCTTTCAATCACATCCATTTGACTCCTTCAGAAAAATCCCGATGCAAAGATCTTTCAGTACTGAAAATCACATAACTACCAACAAGCTGCAAATCATCTTATGAATCTGCTATTCAGCTTACGTGCATAACTTTTACTAAAGGACAAGTAAATGGTGTTGGTGTTTCTCATTTTCCTTGTTCCCTTCACTTTCCTGCTGGTTCTCAAGGCTGCTCGCTGTTCCTAATGGCTTCACAGGCTGCAGCAAAGAGCTGCATGGAGCTGCCTGGCATGTGCTACTGAATTTAGTTACCAGAGGCAGCCCCACATCTGCTTTCAAGTGAGCTCCAAGGGGCACTGAGGGGCCCCAGGCTGCTCCAGGGCATTCTGCTAAAAGGGAAAGAAAATGTACTCAAAGTTTGGGAACCCCAAACCTAGGAGGTTGGTAAAGTTTCCAAATCACCTGCTCTCCTTCCCATCCTGTTCTATCAAGACACTGTTCCTTTTTGCATTTGGTCTGAGGCTACTGAAGGTAAAACCCCAGTCTATTTCTCTGTAACATAAAGGCAATGCAGTTTAACAGGTGCAGTTTCACTGAAACACTATTGTTAGCAGGGGAATTTGGTACTTAATTGGATCAGTTCTTGGACCTTTTCCACTGTGTTTTAATAAATGAGAGTACTTAAGCTGGAGTTCAGTCACAACCTCTGCTGGTTTTGCACAAAGATCTTCATCTATGAGGTCAACTAAAGTGATAGTTTCATATAAGAAACTCTTTTTAAGTATGCACTGAATTCTCAACAGGAATTACAGCTTATAATGAAAGGTTAATGTTTCTGAATAGGGAGCTGGATTTGTGTCATATTGCTTCCTCATACAGTGTTTCAGACTGCCAACTTTCTGCCACACAGGTATGAGCTTCACTCAAATGAAATATGAGTGTTGGTCGGAAAAAAACATTGTTAACAGGATAAGAACATTTATAAATATAAACCAGAAAAACACAGAGATACATCATATAAGTTACAAGCTAGTAAACTCGGTAGTTGCCAGTTAGGCTTAAGTCTCCCCAAGACAATACAGAAGAATGTGGTTTCATCTCTGTCAGCCTCATTCATCTTAGATTTCCACAAAATCTAATTTGGAACATATTTCTGGCACATGGGACTAAGAGAAGAAGACAACTCCTAGTAATTGCCTGATGTGTGTACCTTCATCCTCTGTCCTAACTTTGTTGTCATATCATGCCTGTAGCAATACACATTTCCAGCACATCCTATAGGATCAGTAGTCTGGCAAGAATTGTATAAGCTTCTGAAACAAATGGAAAGCAGCAGTTTAAAAAATGTGCAACATATCTGGCTTGAAAGAGCTGCTCAACAGGATTGATGATTTTAGCTGTATCCATTACCTATATACAGTCTGCTGTTTTTAAAATGAAAATATAAACTTTTTGTATGGGCTGGAAGCTGTTTTGATTTAATCATTCAGCCTAATCTCACCTGGCACACAAAAATCATCAGTATGGGGTGAAGGCTATTGACCACATTTGGCTGCCCTTACTCAGGTTGAATTCTGTTTTATTCCACTGGTTTCCTCTTTCATCTTGACTGACCTGCCCAAGAAGTAAGTGGATGCTTACACAATTCTGCTGTACATGCAGAATGGATGAGGCTCAGGGATAAGTTTACAGGCATAACATATAGGCAAAACCTGTTATTTCTTCTTTAAGTCAGAGTTGTTTTGAATGCGTGGAATTACATCTTGATGCTTTCCAATAAAGTCCCACTCTCTCCTTCCCCAGCATATGAAAATTACCAAGAATTCAATTGAAAAAAAAAGTAAAACCTCTTATTTTTCATGCCTGTTTGCCTGTTATGTTTGTTGCACATATTTCCCATGACTCCTGTTTAACTGTGTCCGTGCAGTGAACATCAACAATACCATCAAGTGCCAAAGGGAATTTACCCATCCAGAGTGAAGGTAAATATTTGAATTCTTAACAGGAAGCTCTGTGAGAGATATTTCTATTTTACCTTCACTTCAAAAATGTAGATGAATTCTGAGCAAAGGTAACAGTAAAATTAGTTGAAAAAGATGCTTACAGCAATGCCATATGACAATATCTAGTGACCACAGCTCCTTAGGTCAGCTCACATGTGGGTGCATTTGTAGAGCATGGTCACAAGGAGTTTTCAGATTTCATTCCACTTTTTCCATCTGTTTTAGAAACATACAAAGATCTTTCCTTGGAGCCTCTAACCTCTTAAGACATCAATTTCAAGCCAGCAATAGTTGCTGTGTGGCTCCTCACTGCCTTCAAGCTGTACCCTTGATACAGGTTGATGCTCCCTGCACTGCCTGCATTTCATATTACAGCTGGGTTTCTACATGGAAAATCCTCCCTGTGCATCAAGTAAAAGTATTGTGGTTATGTTGTCTGTGAAAAAAAGTTGGAGTGGTAGTGAAGGAAGCGGGGGAACAAGGAGAAAGACAGAACAGGCTTTTAAGGGTCACTTTTCAGTGGTACATGTGTGTGCATCATGTCTCCTACCATACAGCAGATAAGACATGTACATATGCAACCAGACTATCCCAGGCTCAAATCTGGCTTTTCTCATTGCCAAGCATTCAGGGCATGTTTTTTTAGACTTTATTTTAAGCTTTTCAGGCCTCATAATGAGTAGGTTACAAAGACCAGCCATGGAAACTTCCTTTAGATTGTATATACAGATTTATGAATTAAAAAAATACAGTCATGTCACTGGTAATGTATCTTATTTGTTCCTCACTTAGGAAAAAGCTTAAAATACAAAATGTCCAGGAGCAGAGGCTTACTTCATGTTTCTATATGCACATCAAGAACATCAATGCCTGGAAAGCTTCACAACCTCAGATATGGAAACCAAGTCATATTATTAAATCTAGCTCTAAATCAGAAGCAGGTACCCAGGCTAGTAAATGAACCTTTTATTATGCCACAGGCATAAGGTGTTTTTCCATTGTTTTTCTTTTTTTTCTCTTTTTTTTTTTTCTCTTTTCCTTTGTTTTTCTTTTTTTTCTCTCTTTTTTTTTTTTTTTTCTCTTTTGTTCAGCACTGCTTCTCTAAACCAACATCCCAGTTTTGTGGATCACACCATTTTTTTCCCATTCATTTCAAGCTAGGTAGAGAAGCCATCTTCACAAAGAACCTATGATCAAATAAAGCAATAACTGCTCTGAGAAATAATTGGGTCTGAAAGGAACTCCCAATGCCACCCCCTCCCAAGCAGCTCAGCATTTTGATTTTTGTTTTAATTAAGGCACAAAAAAATAAACAAATCCCCCACACAAACAAACAAACAAACAAACACCAGAGAGGTTTGAAAGATGCCTGATTCTTCTGAATAATTAGCATGATCTGCCAACTTTAATGGTTAATTTGTTTCTGCTTTTTTTCTGAAGTGAGCTGACAACTGACTTTTCCAACATACTCCCAAGAATACATTCTCAAGCTACTGGCTAATATGCAGGTGCATTTGACTGGTTTTACTTGGGCATTTTTCATGCTAAATTTCATGCTCTTAATATAGCTGAGCCCCAAAAGGGTTTTGTTGTTGCAAAAAAACCAGGAAGTTATTGGTACTTGAACATCAGAAAGAAGACTTTTCAGAACTGTCCTCTTCAATAACTGGAGGCAATAAATGAATAACTGGATGGTGAACCAGTGTGAGAAAGGTCAAGGGAAAGGAAATTACAGGAGCTCTTCTATATTCTATTAACCATCTGATAATAAATATTTTTTTCTTTCAAGTTTGCCTTACTTTCAACATACTTCAGTATATACTTTGTATGCTCCATGTACACTCATTTGTAACTTTAAAAGCCACTTGAAAACAGTTCTTGAAAAATATGGTCTTAGGCATCAGTTTTTGAAAATCATTGCATCTTTACCAAAACATTTATTGCTCTGCCAAGGAACAGTCCTATATTTAGGAAGCAGTTTTGCGACAAACTTGTCAAACCACAACCCAGCATGGAAGAGCAGAATGAAATCTTCCTTGCTCATGGAGAGGAGCCTGGGGAAGAAAGTGCAGTGATCTGATTTATTTTAGGTGTTGTTTATTCAAAATTCATTGCATCATGACCAAAGCAATTGTTTCTCTTAGCTGTAAAACCACCCATAAGTGATTGCTGTCCAACACTGAAGACTGGAAAGGAAACAGAGGGTTTCAGATAAACAAGCTTCTTCAGAAACCCTGACTGTCCTGACTAGGAGATGATCTGCCATTCAGAAGTAATCTCTGAGAAACTCTGACATAACATTTTCCAAGGAGACTGCCAGAAACCTGTGCAGGATTTTTTAAGCCAATGTATGGATATAAATCTTGGGGACATTTGTTTTGTACTGTAAATGACTTCAGGGAGTCCCTTTTATCTGGGAGGAAAAAAACAGAGCTATCCTTTCATTTGTGCTTTTTAGGTTTTTCTTCTGGTTACTCTTCTATTTTTCTCACATCAGAGTGACTAATGCCTGCCAGTGATCCTCTCCTAAAATCTCTGAAAACAGAGAGATGAAAAAGACAAAGTCAGACCTGGACAGAGAAATAGACCTGGCTGTACCAAACAATCTCCTCTACTTTGTTCATCAGTCACACAGTAATGTCAGCCAGGAAAGGGACAGGTGCCTGCTGCCACCTGGCCACTGGGCACTTCCACACTGCCAGCTCTCTGCCAGGACAACTGGACACCTACAGGCAGAGATGAGCTACTTTATCTGCCAGCAGATCTTCCCATCACCATTAGGGTTGGATGGCATGACTATCCCATGTAAAACTCCATCGATTTTCCAGGCTAAGACATACTGCTTAATCATCTTACACATTTCTAAAACAGCTTTCAAACCACTATATTGACCTTTGTCTACAGGATGCAGACACTGGAAGGCTGAAATAGAGTGAAATTGCTGAAGGATGGAGAAGACAAGCTCTGGGACAGACTCCTCCCAATATCAGTGATAAGAAAAGTGCTGAATAGCTGAGGGAACTCACCACTCCTTCCTCAGGAAGGAAGAAAGCAGATGGCATCCAATCTTGCAGCCTTTTTGAGAAACAGAATTGTACTTTTTCTTAGAAAAGTAGATGCCCAGAATATTTTCCATCTTTCTGGAATTTTTTCCTAGGCAGCTGCTCATCAAAGAGCCTCCTCCATGTCTGTTTTTTTCTTCCCTTGCTTCCTCTAATAGAAAGCTGCTCTGAACTCTCAGCCAAGCTGGGGATATTAAGTACATCCAAATGAGCATCCTTGTCACAGGTGCAGGTGGTGCTCAGTGCACCAGTACAATGAGTTTGCTAATAGCTTTATGCTGCACGTACTGTAATCACATAAAAAAGACAGAATATTCATCTTCAGCACAGTTTGTTGGGTAAGATCTGTAGCATGGAAAACTTAATGTGTCTGAACTCTTTAAATTACTGTCTTGATTATTCTGTTAAGCCAGAGCTCCCAGCTTTGTACTGCACCATTACACTTGGACTCTGGGCTACCATAAACAAAAAGAACAGAAAAGAGAAACTTCACATCACTGCAGTTATCTACAAGGCTGTTTGCAGGATAAGTTTTAAACTCAGTAGTTTAAAACTTCACTTGAAGTAGCTGACTGATGCTACTTCAACATTCTACGAGGACATCTCTATGTTGACTTAAAATGGAGTGAAAGTGTAATGATTAAAAATCTGTTTATTCTTGTCTTAACATATAGCTGGAAATATAGTGTAATTCCATAAAAATGTCTTGTGGCATTTTAATATGGTTAAATGAAATTATGCCTGAAGAAACCTTCTTTCAATATAAACAAAACCTATGATTCTTTCCAGTGAATGTCATGATTTAAAGTTGTACCATGACTGAAAATTTTAAAAACTTCTACCAAAAAATCGTAGTATTAAAGGCTGCAAGGATTCTTTGCATCTCCCACAAATTCTGTAGTTTCTTTTCTGTGAAAGGCGTATTTCTCCCTGTCTTGTTTACTTGAACCAAATGCAACTGTGCATTTGATTTCATCTTCATGCACTTCAGTTCTAATTTTCTCATAATGTTCTTCAAGTCTTCACTTCTCCTTCACAAGATTACCAAAGAAACTCCTAAGATGACAAAAAATTGATTATTTTGGGATTTGTACTGTAACTGCACTGACCCTCCAGAAAGATGCAGCCCAGTGGCAGTTTTAATGTATTGCCCCAATTCTCAAAAAATGGGATAGATGCAGCTCTATATTTTCTACTGTATATTTGCACTCCAAACACAGAGTTTCTGCCAGGTTTTCTACATGCTTCCATTTCAACTCAGGCCCCATCCTAAAAATACAATAAAAAAATAAAAAAAATATATAGGTCTTTTAATAATCCCAATAATTTTCTTCTCCAGTAGTGACAAATAGAAAACAGAGGATGCAGAGAAGACACATTTTTCTAGAACATATATTTCATACATATTCCCAGTAAAAGGAATGCGATGATGAAAAAATACAGGACACGATTGATTATAATGAGTGAGAAAATAAAGGTTTTATTCTTTCTGATTTGTTTCCTTTTCTTCCCAACAGCAGTATGACTGCCTACTTTCATTCTCTTGGAATTCTTTTTCAAACCTCTAAATCATAAAAAAGAACTGTCATATTCTTTCCCATTTCTAATAATTTGCTGGTAACATTATCAGAACCTGGTGTTTTGTTGTTCCTGAGCTCCTGATTGCCTCCCAAATCACTTCAAAATTTAATTCTTCCACAAATAGCTCGTGTGTCTGAGAGGCAGATTTTTATTCACTATTAACCATCTCCCTGTAGTGGACACATAGAAGTGCTCCTCTTCATTCTTCTGTAATTGAGTTTTTATAATGAAAATGTTTCCTTATTTGTTCTTTATCAGACATCGATGTGGTTAATATCCTCTCTTCCATGCATCAATAACCTTGTAAGATGTGTTTATTTTACTAATCTTGCTATCCTGTTTCATCTTTTTCCCCAAGCCATGGAAGTATTGCCTTTCTCCTCATACTGCTGACCTCATGACTTTCCCTCTGGGTTTAGAGTGTTGCTCATCCAGAGTTCAACTCTGATTCTGAAGGCTACAACCCTACTATTTGTAAATCTCTGTTGCTTTCCTGCAACATTTATCAAACCACTCTTTTTCTGTTATTTTCAGATGTATTCCTAATGCTTTTCTAATGTTTCCTTTATCACCTTTCTGCAGGTGTCCCACCTGGTATCAGTTTTCTCACAAACATGACAAAATCCATTGAAGACTCCAAGCACTTTTAGCTACTGACCAATATTCCTGTCCATATTCTGGATTCCCCAAAGATTCTCTATTGTGTCTGTGTCTCATCTGCTTTATTTCATTTTGCTCAGTTCTTTGTTGTGACAAAACATTTTCTTACAGTACAGAGAGCTCACCTGCAGCCACCATCCCTTTGCTTTCCACTGTCCTGGGTGTCACTTCTATTTCTTGAGTAAATTAGTACGTTCTATAGTCTGATAGATATCAAACACTTTTGAGGTACTCACAAATGCTTTTGAGTGTTCTGATGAGCAAGCAATGTGATCTTCACAACCACAGCTTTGAACTGGGCAAGTGGCATGGGAGTGCTATTAGTTCTGTCTATAACACTCTCACCTGGATCCCAGCCATCTTCCTTCTCTTCCTTAGGATATCAGTTATCCAGGAAAATACTGGAAAATTAAATAATCTTTAGTTCATCAGAGAACCTGTCTTTTATTATATGATCAGTGAGCTTCATCAGGATGAGAAAAGTCTTTTCCTGGTACTTCCCTTTAAACCACAGACAGGAATGCAGAGGTCTGTAAACAGTGGCTGCTGACAGCGTAGTCCCACCAGTGAGCTGGGTCCCATTTCATGCTCTTCAGTTACTCCTCCATTCCAAAATAGTTCCAAACTACCACCAACTCCAAGAGATTATCTTCCCAGTGCTCTTGGTATTTTTTAATTATTATTATTATTTATTTATTACAATTGAAAGTTTTACTAGTGAAAGGAGCAACAGTTTGCACAACAGCCAGTTTGTAGGAATTATTTTGTTAGACTAATCTTTATTCCTATACATGTCTGACCGGGATTACTTTGGGCATACCTGCTGCAATACAAAGACTGGGGTATTGCTAACAAAAACCTAAGGACTATTTCAAACATAGCTTAGGACATCTTTTTGCACAACACTCTGTGATATTTACTAACTGAAGCACTAATTCACGCTGTAATATAGTAAGTGTCAAAATTCTAAGCATACACAAGTCAGCAAAATGTAAATAGGAAAATTACTAAGACAGCTGAAAGAGGAAGGGCAAGCAAATTTAAAGCAAATAGTAAGGAAACCTCACATTTATTAAATTTTTTGAAAACAAAATTTTATTGAAATTTTATCGCTTGGAACCACATCAAAAGTCAGATGGTTTAAAAAGTACTCCAGAACTAGCTCACATTGATTGAAAGACCTATACCCACCCACAAAGATGAACCTAGAGCTTAAATATCTTGAAGTTACTGGAAGTTTCCATACTGGATTTATTAAAAATTATGCTTAATACTAACAGGGTGAGTACCTAAGCAAGTATTCAGCACATTTTCACAGAGTGGGCTTCAGCAGGAGCTTCCCAAGGAAGATGACTTCAGTGGATGATGGCTGAGGGGAGTCAGTAATCTCTTTACCTACGGATGTGTGGTCTTTGACCACTGATGACTGACCCTGCTGCTTCCTCCACATCTCCCCTCAGCACTTTAGAAAGACAGGCACCTTGCCTCACCTGCCTCATTTTGTTTCCTGATGATGGGATGCTATAGGAAGAGAGGCTTACATTTGAAATCTGTGAAGCAAAGAAAGACCAAAAGCCAGATTCATTTCTGGCCAGAGAATGGAAGAGGATGAGGCACTCACTTGCAAAGATACCAGCCTAGAAAACATGTCTTCTCGTGCATGAAAGCATTGAACACCACATCCTGTGAGCCACACAAGTTTCCTCTGGGAATCATCAACGCAACTTGGTTGCAGGATCTTTGAACCACCCAAACTGTCTTCAGCTGAGTCTTTAGCTCAATGAAGAGCAGTGAATGTGGGATGAAAAGGTCTGGGAGAAGCTGGTCTGATAGGCCAGGAGGGCTTGGGAATCACATCACCATCAGAACTGTCTTCTGTGGTTGGCTGGCACCTGGTGACAGCTTTGGGCTCTTCTGCCACAGTGGTTGTGTCCAACAGGAAGGATAATGGCATGGAGAAAAAAAAGCCCAGCAAAACTTCAAAACCACTCTAGAAAACCCTTATTTTTCTTACTAGAACAAGCTCATGTGACTCAGAAGAAAGAATGGTTAGAGGATACTCTCTCAAAACAGTTTGTGGACCATCTGATCACATTTCTTTGCAGTGGATTTTCTCAGTGATATGAGTATTAGGTTCACCAGATGTGACATCCTGGGAATGCTGTTTGGTTGGAGAACTGTTCCTGTGGTTACTCTACAGAGTTACCTGATTTCAATGCACTTTGAGGGTGATGCTTCAAGTTGAGAATTGAGGCTGGAATTCTGCATTTAGGAGTTGAAAATTACAAAATATTCTTCTTTCTATTCCTCTTCTGGGGAAGTAATCTAAAAGTGGGAACTAGATTTTGAGAATTTTTTCTAATATAACTACTTTAAGAGACGGTTTCAAAAAGATTTATTGCTGGAGACTCACTCCCCCAGAGCAGAGGATATTCTTCACTCCATGGTATCAAAGAGAACTGCATGTTTATCTTATTTTAGACAACTTAGGAGAAGCCACTGGAAAATAAGCATAGAAGCATTCCCAGATTATATTTTGCTGTGTAGCACTCCTACCCATGCACAGACATTCAAGAGTAAAAAGTTTCCTTAGGGCAGCATTTATTACAAATCAAAAAGGTAAAGAGAAAAAGATTTAAAAACCCCAAAATTTCTATAAATACAGATTCCTGAAAGCATTGTCCATGAGATACAGGAAGATACACACAAGATACACACTTTCTATTAGGTCCTAATAGGTTACTAACTCGTATAGAGTCATACCCATAAGAAAATTAGAAAAATATTCTTTCTCAAGAAAACTGATAAACACTACACCAGATATTTTTCTCTCTTTTCTATAATCAAGCAGAAAGTTTTATTGCTAGTGGTGGGATGCAAAACATAATTTTCAAGGATAAGATCAGGAGGGAAATAAGGACAGTATTTTCATGGATATCTGTAACTATCTAATTTTGTGTTAATTTTTCCAGATATGAGACTTGAGGATCTTAACCTTCGAAACACATTAACCAAAACATGATCTGTGTCTTCACCATGACTTAAAATACCTTACTGTTAAAAAATGAGCATTGCTTCAGTTTTCTGTTCGTTTCCTGAATTAAGCAAAAATTAAATATGCTGATGAATGTTTGTTCCTAACAGTCAACAGGCAGAAAAGATATTTATTCTCACAGTAGCTTGGACAAAATCCAGAATGGCAGGTTTCCCACTAACTGTAACAACACCCATGAAGTCCATCTGATTTTGATCAAAACTGATATGATAATGTTTATTTTCCATAAAGCCTCATCCAAAGCTCTTTCAATGATGGAATTATCTCAATGAACTAGAAACTTGGTTTGGTGCATAAGAACTAAATAATTCATATTTTTTAATTTCTAACAATACCTGTCTCGACATGTTAAGCCAAAATGTAACCCTATATATGAAATTCAGGCTAAAATACTGCATGCCAACAAAGCCAGCTCACCAGAAGCTGTGCATTCCCTTGTTTAGGTGACATTAAATCCAGGATGCCTGGTGAAACTCTCCATTTTCCTCCTCACCTCCTCTTCCCTCTGCCTTTTTGCTGTCTTTTACATTTAGACTGTAATTTCATTGTTGTGGGGACTCCCCCTCCATTCCCTCTTTCCATTGCCAGGGCAAAGGATTCCCAGTCCCGGGATAGGTCTCTAGGTGCTGCTATAACACAAAAAATAATAAATGCTGCTACAACTGTTTTTCCAGATATTAAATCAGTACCAGGACTTGCTGGTGTCTGTGGCTCCTCTGAAAGCAATGGACAGAAATGTCATCATTTTGCTTGTCTGTGGTTCTGACACTGCAGGACTGGCATCTAACCCATGCTGTATCCCATCAATGTGATCAGCTCCCCCAGAGACTTACAGCTGTTGTTTCAGGTCATCAGTGCTTTGACCAAACAGAAGCATGGCAGATATTTGCCCCTTTTAGATTAGTGTTTCTGGAATTTTGCCCAAAATGTGGCCTCTCCTTCTACCTATTCCCACATCTCAGCAGTGCCAACAAAAATGCTGAGTGGTGACCTCACAATGCCAGAGTGACACAAACAAAGCATCCATCAAATCCTAATGAGATGAGGTTGGCCAAATGTCTCCAGTACTGATTCTCATGTGCTCTCGACATTATAGTTGAAAAACTGTCAAAACATCTCAGCAATGCTGTCAGGTGTTTCTTCCTTGGTGGCTTAGCCAGCTGCAAATTTTGTACAGTGTCCCTGCAAGCTGTTAATTTTTTAACTCTACACATACTGTGAGAGTGGAGCAAAACAGCAGGTATCCAAATCAAATGAGAGAGAAATACAGTATGATCCCCACCTGGACAGGGAAAAGCAGATATTTGATTGGCAATTATGCATTTCCTCTAGATTTTACTGGAGTTGAAATATAGCACCTGCCTTTGTAGAAATACTTTGAGAATGATGGGAAAAAATAGCATATAGAGCTATAAATTATAATTACTATATTATTACCATTATTCATTACAGTAAAAAACCACAATGTTCTGTTTCTTATCTCACCATGTGCTGGTGACATCTCCTGGTAGACTTAATAGGATATTGTTAAAATGAAACCTTCTGAGCCCACACAGATGGCCATCTAACCCATTCAAATGGCATTCTACAAAATTATATCAAATGGTAACTTGGATTTTATACTGTTACTCTAGGGATACATTTGATAAAAAATAACCACATTATCTCCTAGTGATCGTGAGTAACACATATGCATAGTAGCAGCCAGTCTAAATTCAACTCATATAACATCAAGGTTCTAGTTCATGGCATTAAAACTAAAACAGATTGTGGAGATTGTAATTTCAATGAGAAAATATAATTGCTGTCATGCAAGAAGTGGTTGGTGGAAACCAATGGGAATGAGTGGTGTTTATTAATTCTTGCTGTTCAGGGCAGACTGCTTCTGAGAGGCTGTTGGAGAGACTCTGAGGTGTTCAGATGTTCATGAGAACAATTTGTTTATAAAAATATTGCTGAGGTCAAAACTCACTGTAAGAATTTTTATTCCTGTGGATGGAGCATGGAACGTAAGAATGCCAGCATGCTTTTAAAAATAAAACAGGGCAAAAGAAAGCAAACAAAAGGAAAGAAAAACCAAATCAACATGGAAAAAGAAAACAAATAAAAAACCAAACCCCACACCCAAAAGTCCCAAATAACAGATAAGGAAGTCAGCATTTTTCTTTGAAACTACTTTGTCCTAATATGAAAAGTTGGTGATACAGCATCCAGAATGCTGTTTCTACAGTCTACTTCTCAGGGCAAGTTTAGGCATTAAAGAGGCATTAAAAACCCAAGTAGAAAACTGAGAAGATTTGAGAGAAATTTTTTTGCTAGACTGCAATTTTGGTATTATCCTTTCCTTAACACTATTGAGGACATTTAGGAGTAAGAAAATTGACCTGATGGAATAATTTAGTATTCAGTGTGTGTTCTCATCTTGTTTCTGCAGAGGTTTAGCTCCTTTTGGAGGGAAAGCACAAGAACCCTCATCTCAATAATTACCAAATCATCTGCCTACATTTTTTTCCCCAGCTCCTCCATTCTCTCTTATATTCAACTGCTCAGAGATACAGCATGAAATTTACAGAATTTCTAAAATTTCTAAAGTTTAATGCCACAAAAACACTCAGTGTCTTCTAGATTTTCAGTGCCAGTTTGAATTATATTTAGTTTCTTACTAATACCTTGCAACAATAGAATCATAGAATCATAGAATTAGCTGGGTTGGAAGGGACCTCAGAGATCATCAAGTCCAACCCTTGACCCACCGCTGCGGTTGCTAGACCATGGCACTGAGTGCCACATCCAGTCTCTTTTTAAATATCTCCAGGGATGGAGAATCCACTACTTCACTGGGCATCCCATTCCAATGTCTGCTCACACTCTCTGTAAAGAAATTCTTTCTAATATCTAACCTAAACTTCCCCTGGCACAACTTAAGACCATGCCCTCTTGTATTCTTGAAAGTCGTCTGGGAAAAGAGACCAACCCCCACTTGGCTACAACCTCCTTTCAGGTAGTTGTAGAGAGTAATGCATGCTAGTGGTTTAAAAAACATTAAGCCTATTTCCATATCTGTGAATATGACATATTCTGCCTTGCTTGAATAGCTCTATGCATTTGGTGTTAAGCAGGGCAGGAGAAAACCAGTCCTTCGCCCTCTCTGAGCTACTGCCAGACATGGAGGTACAGGCAATGGGCTACCACACAGCAGCCTGTGCTCTGGTTGCCTCAAAGCCTCAGTTGCCCATTGGGAGTTGATGTACTCCCCTTGATGTCGGCCTAGCAGTATCACTCAGAAGCGTTGATGGGGTAGAGAGTGTCAACCTGGTGCCCAGGCAAAGAACAGGGTGCATCTCCCAACACACCTTAGGGTTCAGTAAATCTCTGGCCCTCACTCACAGAAGGTGACTCCATCTTAAAGCTGGCAGTACCTGTGTGGTCAATGTTAGCATGGCTCACCCAACAACCAATGAATATTTACATGGACAGTCAACACTTACATTTCTTAACTTGTAAATTTCTTTGTTTCTCTGACCTCTTTCATAAAAGCACCATCTTTTCTCCATAGAGGTTCATTAGTTCTTGCCATTTCCTTGGCTTTCAAATGAGGTTATAACCCTGTGAGTGTGAAACCCTCATTAGCTTCAAGGAAGTTTGCTGCATTTGCTGCAGCCCAGCAAAGTGCTTTGGAAAGAAGGAAGAAGATAAATGCAAATCATATTAGAGTGACAAACAGTCATTTTGGTTTTAATAACAATTGATTCGTCTTTTATTCCTTGTGACTGAAGATGACTCATTACTGTTTCTCATTTTTAATTAATAGATGAACATATAATCATAATATTTATTCTCTCCATGAGTGGTTCTGATTATAAGCAGCTACAAGAAGAAAAGGCAACAAATCAGACCTGTTCATCCCCATCTGCAAGTATGAAAATTATGTTCATCTAGAATCTACCAGGGACTTTTCATCCCAGCTGTCACCCCCAGGGAGATATCAAGTGCTGGTGTTTACTCAGCTCACTGACACTAGAGAAGCTTGCCAAAACCTGATAGAAACTTCACTGACCCCAAAAGGCCTCAGTCAGCCCCAAAACTGGCTATTAATTACAGTGTTAGCATAAGGGGCAAGGTCAAAGTGCACCGAAGGCAACCGGTACAGCACCAGTAAAAAACCCTATTATGGCTGTTAAGATTACTTGGAACTGCTGCAAAACATTTCCCACTCTTGCTTGGTGACCATTGGGACTTGCCACGCTCAAACAGGTGGTTTTGCATTCACATTTCTGAAACCTGCAGCAGCCAGTTCTATGATCAGCTGACATTTTGGAAGAAAAGACTCCTAACAGACATTGTCTGAGGTCTGTGCCATGCTCAGAGCTGTGTGAGCTCATGGAACATCTGGGCTGTCTCATTCAAAATCTCTTGCTTTGGCTCTTAAATCCATTCATGAAACAAATGCCCAGAGTAACTAAAAACTCAGCCTTGGCACAGCCACAATAGTTAATCAGAATGAACAGTGAAGGCCAGGTAACTTCAGTCCCTCACTTGTTCATGGCAGGGGAGTCCAATTATTGGATTTGTTACCTAATGATTTTCCTGGGATTTAAAATTATTTATGAATTAAGTTAAGTGATAGAATTTTGTAGTGTTGTGTGTCTAAAGCAGCATCAAGAAGGCCTGTTGGCCATTCACGGACTTTTAATTCTAGGTTTTCTTTGTTGCTTTAATTTTAAATATGTGAATTGTTTTAAATAAATGTGAACTTTGTTGTAAATAAATATGAGTTGTTTATCATTATTACTGAGAGTCTGTGTGGCAGGGGAAGGGAATGAGGAAGCAGACCCTTTGCTCTGGAAGTGATGAGGAAGCATCAACCAGTAAAACCACTGATCCCTTCGATCTGCTGAGGCAGCAGTTACTTAATCAAAGGTAGAGATGAAGTAGGAATCTTGTCTGAAGGTGGGTCATGTCATCCGTGTTGATTAAGGTGCTCTTTTGTTTTCTGTTTGGGTTATTTTAGCATATTACCTGCGGCTTTGATGTTCTGTTTTTTCTCCATTCAGCAACATGTTTGCTCATCATTAGGAATCAACAAGCTCAATTATAATCACAGTTGCATCTGTGCTTCCCAGTGGTTTTCAGCTAATTCATCCCTATTTATAAACCCTTGTGCCTTTCCCCCATCACTGATTTTGCAAATCTGAGGGATGCTACCACACAGGGGAAGCAGATGATGAGAAGGAGCAGTAGGAGGCCCCAGCCTCAGAGGAGGAGCTGCAGCACTGGGGAGGCTTCACCTTGGTGCCTGTGGTGCTGAGAGCCTCTACCCAGGCACTGAGGGAGAAATGGGCTTTTAAGGTGTCCCAGTGAGGAAAATGTTTTTCTATGAGAGGCAATGAGTGCAAAACTACTCATAACAACACTCATAGTAGCAACACTGTTTCATGACACTGCTTTTCAAGGCAAAAATTACCTCCTTATTTGCTGTCATGCTTAACTACATGATGTACTTTGTATCTTTTATAATTTATCTACTTCTGTAGCTCATGTATTAGTCCCCATTGACTATAAATCAATATAGCTGATAGAGGGTAGTGACAACATTCAAAACAATGGATACTTATTTCTTATATACTAAAAGCCTTAATCTTAACAGGGCATGCAAAAAGAGACAGCAAATGAATGAAGATGAATATTCAAGTTAAGGTCTCATCTCTTTACCTAAAGGAACAAATGGTCCATAGCATTCAAGGGAATGAGGAACTGGAAAGTAAAGATCAGAACAAGCAAAAAAACCTTATCATATTGTTTTTTATAAAGGAAACATTGCAAAAAATAGATCTTTACTAAGATGCCTGGCCTATGATATAGAAAATGGTTTAGTGTAGCTCACATATTTTTTTGACATGGTATCTTGAAAGCACCATGGCTGATAGAGAGCTGTAATGATGAGCTTGGATGATTGATTATCAATCATAAAACATCAGAATCATAGACTCATAGAATGGTTTGGGTTGGAAGGTCATTTATTTTCAATCCTCCTGCATGGGCAGGGACACCTCCCACTAGATCAGGTTGCTCAAAGCCCTATCCATTACAGAGCAGGACTCCATAGTTGGGACTACAGAGGCAAGATCCAGCACCAGTATTTACCTGGTGGTGGGAAAAATTGCAGTGGCTCTCTCCCACCCCCCAGCCCCTCTCCTGGTGCATTTTACACAAGAGAGGATGACTGAGGCATTGTGTCTTTTCCTGTTGTGGTATGAAGACCCTTTAGGAAAGGAAGTGGTTGGTTTGTCTAGACAAATCTCATGGGGGTTAAGACATCTAACAGGCCCATCTAACAGAGTCTTTTAACTCTTTGAGAGTATTGTGTCCAGAATCAAGTTAAAAAGTTTTATCAGAGGAAAGACTTTTGACTGTCTATTTTTGATTCACTTTCTATGGGAAATATTTTTGTATGTTTTATGCTGGTACTTTCCTAAGTTGTCATTTACTCGTTTAGCAAAGAATATTAAAACAATAGCTCTCTGATTAGCCTCTTTTTTTCATTATTGTTGTAACAGAAGGCTTTAAACACAGACTCTGAGCATTCAGCTCTTACTTTCCTGTTCTCTGTGTCTTTCAGCATCATGTGCCTTTGAGGAGACTCCTTCCCAGTGCTGCACCATTGTGCCCATTGTGCCCTTCATAAAGCTGTTTGTACAGCAGTGTGAATCTTGCCTTCTTTTTAGATTTCTCTTATGGACAGTAGCAACAGTCATGGTTATAAATTTCAAAGCATTTTCTACTCTAAAACATACCATCTCTGTTTGTGTTTATATGTTATACCTATGTTCTTCATGAGTCTGCAAGTACACAATATTCTGGTGCTATCAGGAGGCCTGCAGTGTTAATGTCTCTATTAGCACCTAGTTACTGGTAATGCTTGAGAAAATGTCTGCTTTTATAAGAAAATGAAGGAATTAATTTTTCTGCCTTTTTGAATTCTAGGAATAACTCTGAACACATTCAAACAGTCTAATACAAACTAAGAGAAAACCCCACAAGGTCATCTTAAATAATAGCTCCCTACACATTGTTCAGAGAACTAGAGTACAAATTTTGCTTATAAAGAGAACTTCCTGATCTTCTACACTCTGGTTTCAGTGCTTTTTATAATAAAGCAAGGCTAATACCACAAGGCTAATACCACTTCTAAGTTATTAAAACTGAGAATGAAGTGTGCTTCAGGGAGACTTCCTTTGGCACGAAGAAAACAATTTTATCAGATCTGTGACTCCCAAGCAGTGTTGGTTAGCCCTTTTGTGAGCTTGTACTTCAAATCCCTGCATCTGCATTTCATGAGCTGAGATAAAAACCTCACTGGTTTCTCTGTCAGGGAAAACAAAATGATGAGTACAGCTGAGAGCTGTCCCTGTGTCCTGGAGGATAAACCTGGGACACCCCCAGAAGAGTATGAGATTCTCTGTTTAAAGAATGCATCTTAAATGCACTCTCAGGGCTCACTCTGACAGGGAAACGCTGCTGATGGAAAATTCCAATTGAATCAGTCACAAATATCTCTCTTTCCTCCAAGAATCTGTGTTTTAACGTATCCCAGCTGTGAATGAGTCAGGTAATCCCAGGCCAAAAAAAAAAAAAAAAAAAATTAAAAAAAAAAAAAAAAAAAAAAAAAAATCAGGCTTTCTAATTCCCTTTAGAACTGTGTGGAGCACTTAACTGGATGAGACAGGGCTCTCAATGTGCAAATAGTGAATCTTCTTTTGAGTAAATCCAAGTACGAGAAGAATATTTCGCCCATTGCTTGAGCAATATCTTCAATAACAACAAACAGGCTGCTGAGTTGTTAGTGATATGTGTCCAGCAGCCCCCAGTTTGCTGGGAGGCTGCATGAGGCTGATGTTTCTGAGGACAGGACCTGAAGCTCTCCAAGAAGAAAGCTCAGGTAGAGGAGTTAAATCTGACATGTCAAACTTCTCTGATGTTTGAAACATTTTCTCATATTTCCTCAGGAAAATAAACTTTAGGTCCTTCTTGGGCAGATGCAGGGATAGGATGTGGGTTCCATCTCTATCAAGAGGCTCAAGCCAGCATTTTCTGCACAAGGACCAGGTGCATGGGAATGCTTTTCTCTGCCAGCTGAGCAGCAGGTTGCCTAAACCCAGTGCATCAGTCACCTGAGAAAGCCAAAAGCTCTAGAAGTGAATTCATCCCTTGGGTAGAGCGGGTTGTCAGACTGAAACCACTGCCCTGGTGGCAAATGCCACCACACTGAGGCTGAAGACTTGAGGGAATGCAAGCACTCCCTTGGGTGTGATGGTATGGGATATCTTTGTCTGCTGAGTGTAGAGTCATCCAGGTGCTTAGTGCAGATTCCTGTAGCTCATTTGAAGGGGGGTGAACATCCCTCCTCTGCCTCAGGACCAGCCCCACTCTGCCTACATCCAGACACCTACATCTTCTTGTGCATCCATCTTGCAATTGCCTCCTCCCTTCCAGATCACTGCGAGTGCTTCTCTGACTGCTTTCCTTTCAGAGCCCTTGCTGGCCCTCTCCCTCCCTGTGAGGGTGTTACTTAAGTGTTTTTTTGGAGCCTGCTGGCAGCTTTATGGCTGACACACCCAACAGACATGAAGTGGAGCAAGAGGAATAGGAGCACTCTCAGGTTTGGAAACAAAACATAATCTACGGACAGAGTTCAGTCCATTTGTGCATCAGAAAGTCCTTCCCAGCATGAAGAATGTTGTCAGCCTTTTAGTCCAACTCACAGGCAAACTCTCTAATGACCTTCAATCTTACTATGCCCATCAGAAGTTCCTAGAGATTCATCTTCCATGCAAAAACTTACTGACTTCGTTTTGAAAAAAACCAATTAATTTTCTGTATCTGTCCAGATAGTGACCTCTTCAGAGAGCATCAGGTGTCTGCTTAAGCCTACCCTTTTCTGCTTGAATTTATGCTGGGTACTGTTAATTCTTTGAGAGATTCGAGGGCAGCTGAGGAAATAATCCTGAGGATAAAACTTGAAAATAATCTATTTTGCTGTGAAGGTTCAATGACAGGATAGTCATCTGAAAGCCTGGGAATTAGACCTAATACACTTACAGCCCCCTGACTTCATTGGCTCCTGATGTGCATTGATATATGTGGGAAGACAATAAGAACCCAATTATTCTTTATTTGAATTATGCTATATCTAATCACAAGTAGGAAGTATTGAAGGCACAGAAGAGCCTTGGGGATGTGCTGATCCGTCACCTGGTAAGATATAATGACTCCCATAGCATAAAGCTGTACTTGGAATATTTCTCCTATCTAGTCCATTGCATGTGCTGAGCATTTACTGTAATACATGTGAAGTCTAATTTACCTACCTCCCTTCATAGTCTTTTTTACCTCCCTAAAGTGAGTCAGGCTATTCAACAAATGCTTTTTGCTGTGCCTCCTGAATCAAATCCAAGGCATCTGATGCATTTGCCAAACAGACACAGCTGAGCAGGCTGGAAAGTCAATTTGCATAGTGAAGCTGTTATACAGGGGGTGATCACCCTTGTACCAAGCAGACAGGAGGAAGAATTTTGCCTTTTACCTGAAATCTGAACATTGCAGTAAATTTGACTGGAAAGGTCACCATGGAAATTCAGCTATAATTTACAGCCCCTGGGATAAAAATGACATCGACTTATTATTTTAGGAACGTTTCACTTTACCACTTGTTTAATGAATATATTCTTTTAACAAGTTAGGTGCCAAAAATAGTTCCCACATCTGTAAAAGATTAAGCACAGTAAGAAAAAAGGATAGCACTTAAAAATATCTGATTCATTGAGTATTACTCTGGGGCCTACTTTTACAAATATAATTGTCTTGTGCCTTCATGATGTGTCCCACAACCTCCTGCCAGGGACAGTCCAGCACTCAGACATTCAGCTTCTTGGACACTTCCTAGATTTCTTTCCAGATCAGCCTCACATTCCTCACAGATCAGGGACTGATATGGGATAAAATATGTAATTATTTTTGTTTTTAAAAAGTAGCTTGCATGTCTAATTTGGTTTCTGTCAGACATCCCTCCAGAAGCCATACCAGTGCAGATGAAAGGGCTGCATGGTGTGGCAGTGGGAATGAAATGGGAATAGTTAAGGACTAGAGGTCCTTTCAAGTTTCTTTTTAGCAAGCCTGGCTCAGGATGAGGGAATAAGGTGTCCTTTTTTTTTTTCCACAAAGATTTCCAGAGTTTGTAATTAGGAATAGTTTCTTTTTGCTCAAGAAAAATCTGTATTTTATGTAGATTTTCTTAGGATTTTTTTTTAATGTTGATAATTGTCTATGAGGTTGTACTACATATGAATGAAAAGTAGAATCTTTGATGCAGCAACGTGGATTTAATATGTCATTTCACCTTTCTAGGAAATGGGGACTAGTCATATTTATAAATATACACATGCATTATGTGACATGAAACTGCTAAACAGCTCTTTGTCTGCCTAGGAATTCCATAGAGATCCTTTGTGTCCTTCCTGACACAATAAATCCAATTTAGATTTTGACAGCTGGCACATGTTTCTACAAAAAGCCTTGTTGTTTTTCACTTGAGAGGTGCAAAATTCAATAAGTGGCAAAAATTAAGTTGAGGAATGGTATTTTCTTGGTCTCTGGAAAAAAAAAATTAAAATTTATGCTTAAGTCCAGGAAAAAAATTTGCTTTCTGAAATAAAATTTATCTGTTTATTAAATAGATTCAACTCTCAAATTCTGCATGAATTAAAAACTCAAATGGATGCATTTTGTTCTAAAGCAGGACACTGCTCCTTTTAACTTCCTTGACCTAAAAAGCAACACAACCACATTGTTTTGTTTAGAGCAACACTACTGAAGATTGACAGCTGACATTTCCTAGGAAAATTAATTTTTCATAAGCCTGTGCCTCGTGATATTACTGGGAAAAGGCAGTAGGTATCAGCCTGCCTTTGTCATATTTGCAGCTTGCTTTCACTAGATTTCTCTTTCCTTTATCCTGGAGATCATCCTCCTTTTTGAAGAGGCAATTTGCTCATTTTATCAGATGATAGTCTAATATCTATAAAGTCTACTTAGGAACAGGGTCTAAGTAAAGAAGAAAAAGGAATCACATGAGTTCAAAACTAAGAGAGCTACAGTAAATACAAGTTAATACAGCTAGGAAGGAAATCTTTGAATTATAGAGAGGAAGAAGGTGTGTGAGCTTCCTGATGGAGGCACTTTGCTCAGTCATGCAGTGCAGCCTGGAAATGTGCAATGGACATTTAAGTCAGCTCATGGGTCACAACTCAGTTCACTTCATGGTGCTTGGAGCAGATGGGTATGTGCTGTGATAGTCAGCAGGCTTTCAATGGGGCACCTGGTGGGGTTGCAGGGACCCAGGCATAAAGCCAGATGTGGATCACTGGAATGGGTCAAGGGAAGATATAGCCCAGGGCTGAAAACTAATAGCTTGAGATATGGCCCTGCTAGAAAAATCAGTATCAGAGACTGTCTGGAAGCCACAGCAAACCATGAATTGACAAGACTTTCACATCTCAGGCTTCCTCAGCCCAGAAAGGCTTCAAAGAAGGTGGAAAAATTACAGGACTCTGCTCATTTGGTTAATGGGAAACTGGCTTAATGGCTTCCTGGTCTACTCCCTTCCTTCCTCTGCTTCTTCCAGCTTGCCTCAGGCTGGTAGTTAAAAGCTCTGGGAAAACACAGAGGTTGGGTGAGGCTGTGGGTGTCAGAAAAAAAAATAGGGAGGGAGAAGATACTAGCTCAAGGGAATGAGGAGTATTTCAGCAGCTATAAATATTTTGCAGGTGATGTGAGTGACCACAGCCACAGGTATCTCTAGTAGCCCACCTGAAACTGTAAAGCAGGCAAACCAGGACTGCCTGTACTGCCTCTTTGTGAAGTAAAAGTGTCTGTGCCCAAGGTGCAGGCTATTGGATAGGTGATCAGTTGAACTTCTCAATTTTGATGTGAGTCAATTTAAAAATTCTGCAGACTGGCAAAAATTTCCAATGTAATAGGGCAAAATGCTGGATTTGCTATAATACCTTAAGTTGATGAGTTTCTCAGTGTTGGTTCTACTACTTAAAAGAAGGGAAAACTTTCCTTCCTCATGTAATGTTGGGAGGAAAAAAATGGCACTTACTCTATGGTCCATTCCAAGCATCATACAAAATGAATAATCAATAAAAAGAATAATGTCTTTTTAAGGTAATGGCTTGTAAATACATGTAGCTTCTGGGAGACATCTATGTAGCAAAGAATGCAATCTACTTCTGTCATCAGCTAGACTTGAGAAGACCAAAATAAATCCCAAATGTGGAATCTGGACTCTGCTGCATATGAAGAAAAGGAGCTTTTTTGACACCTGGCCTCAAGTCTGCTGTTTCTGTGGGATGAATTTGTACCTCTTACACCAACTTTCTCCTACCAGAGGCTGTCACATCAGTGAGTGAAGGACCTGAGCTGAAGACTGGGTGTCTCATCTCAGTCTGCTTTGTGTACAGTAGTGCTTCAAGCTTTTCATTTTGTGACATACAGGAATAGTAATTGCTTTCTGGGCTGGCTTTTCCCCTGCCTGACATGACTGAGTCAGTCTCCTGGGACCAAAAGCTCAGTTGTAACCTGCAGGAATAAGGCATCCTAAGTCAATTCTTTAGGTTTTGCATAGCTGGGCTCCAGGCAGAGTTGTGAGAGGAAGTGGCAGATGTGTTACCAGCACATAATTCATGAAGTGAAGGAAGCAGCATGTTTTCCCATTTCTCCCATGTTTCAAAAATAGGGATCCTTTGTCTTGTCAAATGCAAGTATAAATAACCTTGTTATCTGTGATTTGCACAAATTGATGTAGACAGCAAAGATATAAGATTATTTGCTTATTTTTCCCCAGGGTTCAGTGGATGTTATATAGTCAAAGAAGATATATTTTCAGGTGTCAACTATAACATCATTGCCAAGAATTCGCATTTGTAAAACAGACTAGAGGAAAAGTATGCAGCAGAGGACATGAAAAGAAAAAAAAAAAGCATATAAAAACATTGTTGAAGGGGAAAAGCAGGGCAAAATGCACAGGCTGATCAGGCTGGATGAGGCTTACTTGGAGAACCAGAAAATCAGAGAGAAATAAAAAGTGAAAACAGTACTTTTAACTATAAATATCTATAGTTGAGTGCCACAAGCAAAGGAGTAAAATTATTCAAAGAGAAAGGAGCAAAAATTGTCACTAAACCCAATGTTGGCTAAATGAGTAAGAAGTTGCATAATATTCTGCATTGTCAGCTATGTATGTTATGAGAAAGTGAGTGAAAATAATCATCAGGAAGAGGATTAAGCCAGTAATCCTCTTCTTGTACCTTTCACATCAATATTAATACACATTGTTGTTTAAACAGATAATGAATATTGAGGAGACAGGTCCACTCCAGGAGAGATAAGGAGTGAAAGCTGTTTAGGTGAGTGGCATATATTTAGACTGAAAGCATAAAATGAACCTAACCTTGATTCCTTATGGAACTGGTCAGACTGTATGTGCTTGAATAATTATGATTTTTAAGAAAAAAATGCATTTAAAAAATTAATGAAGTCACAGGAGACTGGAGAAAGACAAATACTATAAAGAGATTTTTTTTTTTAAGTGTAAGAAATGGTGAACTAGAGAATAACAGCTTTGGCAACTTAGTTTTAGGACCCAGAAAGCTTTTACAAGAAATTGCATTCAAAGAACAGCAGAAAGTTTTTGAAGTTTAGAAAACATAAACCTAAAATACAGGGAAATCAGGTTAATTTGGTATAGAAATGAGACATCTAAATGAGGACACAATTAAACAATATGAAGAGTATGAGGTGGGTTTCTAGGCAGCTCATGGAGGCAGAACAAGACAAAAAAATCAGTTCAAATAGAAGCAGAGATTATGTCTTTTAGATTTTAGGGCAAACTCAGAAATGATAAATATATCTATCTATCATCATTTGCAAAATAAACTGTAGAACCTGTAATTGTCCAGTCCCTGAAAAAGACAACCAGCTGCCTTTTCCCATGGAAAGTTAAATTTCCCACCTCCAAACAGGGAATTTTGTCTGTGCAAGGCCTCAGGTTGCCTGAGGTTACTCATCTTTGAAATGGGAATAGATATTTCAGAAAGACTCTCTCTTAGATTTGAGTTTGAAGAATGAGTTGTGAAAACACCCACTGGGAATGGTCTGGACAGAGGTGGGGGTGAGAGAGGGACAGAGAGAGCCTGTGAGGGTTCCTGAATGTGCTCAGAGAAAAGCCCTCGCCTACATCATATGGGAAGTATGGCCTGGCACCAGGATAGCACTGCTGTGCAGGTCTTGAACTTAGGGAAAGTTCCAAGGATGTTTTTTTTAAAAAAGAGCATCTCTTTTTGGGTCCTGAAACACTGCTGTCAAAATTTACAAGATTTGTTGCCGTGTTCACTACACAACTGATCCCGAGGTTAGGCAAATCAATACATAATTTAAAAAAACATTAAAAAGTTACATTTTCTATTAGATAAATATTCCTACCACATACAGAATATCCAGGCTAATGTATTTATTTTGACCCTGACAAAAGTGGTAGCAGAGATACAAGCAAAAAATAGTGTCTATGCCTTACCTGCAGATTTACATTTAATTAAACAGCAGAGCTCCTCCAAAGGATGCAGAAGCTGTGCAAGAGGTGAGCAGCAGCACGACACCTCTCTATAGTGATCAGGGCCATGCCAGCCTTGGCTGTTTAGGGAGTGTGTCCTTTGTGCATGTAAATGCAGCTTTTACCAGAATACCAGGCAAACCTGCACATGGAAGATGGCCACATAAATGGGATGGCTGGGGGGGAAGGGACATTTCTCAACACAGGACATGTGAGTGGAAGGGACTGAAACTCTGCCTGCACAGAAAAAAAATACATCCTTTTTTTTTTTTTTTTTTTTTTTTTTTTTTTTCTTTTTTTCTTTTTTTCTTTTTTTTTTTAATTAAAGGGCTAAAATCCCTCTCAAAATCAATAAGGACTTTTTTCTGCCTTTTTTTTTTCTGGGCAGCTCTTCCAAAACCTCACTGCTCTCATAATCCACACTGCTTTCAAATGTCTGTCCTAAACTGGCCCCCATTTGTTTATTCCATTTGATCTTGTGCCAACATTTTCATTCAGTTCTGATGCCCAGGGAGGAGCTGCATCCTGTCTTGGGCTTTGTTTTGCTCTTTGAGGAAGGCAAGCATCCATCATGCTTTCAAAGCTATGCATGGTGTAATGATCCTCCTGCTAATGTTTGAAGGATCTGGATTGACAAAATAGGAATGATGCAGAATCAGTCCCTTACTACATATTTTTTAATGATATAATATGGTCAGTCTGTCAAATATATCTCACTGATGACTCTGACAAAACTCAGATTTTCTCCTCATCTCTGTCTCTTGCCAGAAGAAACCGTTACAGTTCCAAAATGTTCACATTTGGCTGCTAAAAATTAATTCCTAAATCTGGATATAGATAGCCAAATGAATACAGGCTCAGACGCAGAGCTCTTATTTCTTCTGTGAGGGTGACAGAGCACTGCAATGGGCTGTCCTGCCAGGTCGTGGAGTTTCCTTCCCTGGAGAAATTCAAAACCCACCTGGACACATTCCTAGGTGACCTCCTGTAGGTGTCCCTGCTCTGGCAGGGGGTTGGACTCAATGAACTTTTGAGGTCCTTTCCAACCCCTCCTTACTGTGATGCTGTGATTCAGAGAGGACTGCAGTCAGCTTATGTGTGAGAAACCCAGACCACTGTTACTTGCCAGGGAACCCCACACAGAGCAGCCTGATTTCTCTGAACACATTGCCCTATAGATCTAAGATCACTGATAATCCAGTGAAAATATTATTCAGAAGACAGAGGATAAATGTCACCAATCCTGGATTTTTAAAACCTCTCTCTACACCAAAATTTAACCTTTAACTTATAAAAAAGTGACTATGTGTACCTAATAATATTTTCCTTATAGATTGTTCAAAAGGAGGGCACATCTGTGGTTTTGTTCTTTTCCTTTGGAGCTTAAGGAAAGAGTAACACTCTATATGGAGAGAAAAAACACAAGCTTTGCAGAGCCATCACATTTTTTTGGTTCTAAAGATTTGGCTATTTAGGTTTTTTGTTTTGGTTTTTTTTTTTTTTTTTTATGGTGTCTTATATAGGTGACAGAAGAAACAAATGGTAAATAACAGCAAATAGTGCAGAGACTGGCAACTGCCTGCATGAAATATGAGATGATGTGTGCCAGATAGCTTTGGCTCTTTCCACAAATTGTTATTCAAGAACTGTCACACACTGAACCTGCATGACTCTGGTGACAGGCAGAGTGCATTCAGATGCATCCAGGGTCTGAGGACCAGGCTGGTGGGACCACTTTCTCACTGCTTGTTCATACCCTTTCTTTGTGCTTATAGTTCCTTGTGAATGAGAGGGGAATACAATCATTCTTAAGAAATTTGTACATTATACTGAATTGAAATTGCAATGCCATGCTCTTAACTGTTGTGAGAAAATACAAGATACCATATTTTTTTCTTTATCTACCATTTCTTATGGCATAAAGCATGCCCATTTGTACAGACCTTATTTCACCAGTAAGCAGGTATTTAGGTGGAGGTTTGGAGCAATTAGCTTTTAACACAACCATTTGGAAAACTGAAAAGGCAGAGGAGAGAACTGAGTTGATCTGCCTTCATTGTAACATTTCATAATGCCTCCAAGATAAAATATTAGCAAAACAATTCCTGTGAAATGCACGTCATAGACTGGCAGCTGACAAACTTAGCTATTCAGATAATTACTTGCTGAATCAATGCAAGTGTTTCAGTTGTAGGCCTGCCCTGCTTAGATGAAAATACAGCCTGAGCTGGACTCTTGCCCACCAGCTTGGATGTTGGCCAAGCACTGAGTCCTGATGGGAAGCAAAATTTAAAATCATTCCATCCTGTAACAAATAAAGGTGTTCAGGAAAAATCTCTGTAAGTTAACTAAGTCAAGCATCCTCCTCAATGTGTTTGGCATCACACCCCACCAGGAGATGTATGTTTTGGAGGCAATGGGCTGCCAAAGTGAATCAGGTTGTGCACTACCTGCTCTAATCATTCTCAGGCTCTTAGGAGACTGTAGGCACGGCCAAGAGGGGATCAATGCTGCTCTCAATATGATCTCCATGTTTAACATAAAGAACCTTCTCTTGTATCTACTCTATCTAGAGACTTTTAGACAGGTGCTGGTACAGATCACAGTTTGAGTAGCTTTAATATTTTCAGATTCTGCTCCCTCAAGCCAGTTGCAGTGTGGAATGGGAATGTGCACTGGGTGAATTTATCCCTATTTGTATATCTGGTACAGTGGGCAAGGGCTGTGGTCCAAGAATAGTATTCTCAGGCTTTGTCCCAAAGCTCTTCAACATCACTGAGTAGGTGGTGACACTACATTCCCAATTAGTGTTAGCAGGGAAGAGTGAGACCCAAATAAATGCCTCAAAAAAATAAACCAAAAAACAAAAAACAAAAAACAAACCAGAAAAACTTGTTTTTAAAGAAGCATGGCCATTGCATCAAAGGAGGTGATTTCCCCCCTCTACTCTGTTCTTATGAGACCCCACCTGGAGTACTGCATCCAGCTCTGGGGTCCCCAGTACAGGAAAAACATGGATCTGTTGGAGTGGGTCCAGAGGCAGGTCATACAAATGATCAGAGGACTGGAACACTTCTCTTATGAAGAAAGGCTGAGACAGCCTGGAGAAGAGAAGGGGAGACCTTATTAAAGCCTTTCAGTACTTACAGGGGACTAATAAAAAAGATGGAGAAAGACTTCAGAAGACCTGTGGAGCCAGGACAAGGGGTATAGTTTTTAAACTAAATGAGAGTATACTTAGACCACAAATAAGGAAGAAGTTTATACCATGAGGGTGGTGAAACATGAGAATAGGTTGCCCAGAGAGGTGGTAGATGACCCATCCCTGGAAATATTCATGGTCAGGTTGGACTGAGCAGCAGCATCCAGTTGAAAATATCCCTGTTTATTGCAGGGGGATTGGACTTGATGATCTCTAAAGGTCACTTGCAACCCAGACTATTACATGATTCTATGATAATAACTGGGCCTAGAAAGAAGACCTGAGAAATGAGATTTTTTTCTCATTTGAGGAGCAGACAAGGTTAATAGATTTGTTCTCAGTTTGATCTTCCTTCTCCACAAAAATTCTCAGCAATAACTTTTGACTTGAAATGTAGACATTCAGCCTCTAGCAGGAATAAGAGCTGATTTCTTTAGACTTTTTTGGGGTGTGATGAATATATGTTTTTCCTGTATTTTTTTTATGTCTAATAACATAAAAGCACATCCCACTAGGCAAACTCCAGTGAGGATGAAAACTGCCTTCTGAACTTTGTTGGCACGGAGGCTTTCCTAAAAGATGAAGAAGCTGAGGCCAGACATCTCCTTGGAGCAGAACTGCTAAAAAATTAATCTCTTTTGAGACTTGCAGCACTGTATCTTTCATCAGAAACTACTACTTTTGGATTTATACCAGTCCTAGCATTGTTCAGGACTTGGCTAACACTGCAGGTTTATACTATATGCAAACCATGGGGTCTCAAACAACTTCTCGTCTCCTGGATCTGGGTACACGTGGTCATTGCATCTTCACCTTCTTTCCCTCTCCATCCCCTGTTTTCATGAAACAGAAACTTTTTTACATGGGAGCCATGGTGCATCCCAGCTGGGACAGTCGGGGATGCTGGACCTTGCAACTGCTTCATGAGCTGGAAGGGAAAAATTATTTTTCCTTCATAGCAAATCAGAAAGTAATTTATGCATCTTCCTTGTCTTCTGCTGAAACCACTAATATAATGAAAACTTTCTCACATTAATAAGATGAGCCCAGTGAAACATCTGAATCTCTCACTTCCTTTCTGCTCCTGCTATAATTAAAATAAAACGTTTGATCCCCTTTTAGAGAACTTTTGGAACTGGTTTTCTGAGATACTTTGATTGGATTCTGGAAAACATTTAATCCTACTGTTGTACACATGAAAAGCTATCTAGGACAATTTTTCAAGTTAATAATATAGTCCTATTTGCAACAGAAAGTGACATTGCTACAGATGAAATGGCATGAAACTATGTGCAGAGAAAAAAAATGCGCTGTGAGTCATCTGTTAAGCAGGGAAAGACTCACAGACCTGTGGCAATGGATAACACCATGCACAGAATTAAAAATTAGTATTTGAGGTGAGAATGAAGAACAAGTTATATTTTATTTATGCATTCTCAGGTGCTGACTGATAACTGCTAAACTTAAGTACATAAACATCATAGGCAAAGGGAAGAGAATCTACAACACTGCTGTGAGACTGCTGTTCTGTGTTTCTTCCCAGCCATCAAACTCATGACTGCTCCCTGCCTCATAAGTCAATGCATTCTTCCAAATCTCTCCAGGCAGCTGCCACATCTCAGGTGGATGCCCAGAAGCTCTGCCAAAGCATGGTCCAGCCAGCCAGCAGCAGCTCCCCTTGGTACAGGCAGTAAATACCAGGACAGACCACTTGTTTTGTTCAAACATTTTTTTTTGTTCTATGACTTGCGCTGTCATGTAATGTGCATTATGTTATTCTGTGTCCTCTCTATCATCCAGGTTTGTCCTTCAACTACACTCTTAGTAGGTTTAACTGCATCTGAGAAGGTGAATGAATCATCCCAATCACCTCTTGAGCCCTAGTCTTGCCATAGCTTTTTTGTTAGATGAGAGAGCTGCACCAACTTTACATTTTCTTTAGGGAAAAAAGGTCATTTCTCTTTTCAGTGAATGTTTTTTTCCAGGGAGTCTGTCACTCCCTGCTCACAAATCCTTTGTTCTGTAGCCATAAGTGAATTCCAACAGCCAAAACTAACACAGACTGATTAGCTCATTAGAAGAACCTTTCCTAAATAACTAGTGGGGCTGACAACATAGTTCAAGCTGATGGTATAAAATTGTCATGCAGTGTAATTGTGACTCTCTAAACTTAATGAGAACCAGTGGGTCATTATAGGGCCCAATTAATAGAGGACACTGAGCATCTGCCAAACCTAAAAGCTGTGTTGATGTCAGCACTATAAACTGGCAGAAGTTGTATCTCACAAGGTCTTGTGTGGGAAGAATCAGGGAAGGGAGAAGAACGACAAGAAGATGCCTCTAGGGGGGGTCAGAGATAGAGAAATGATGAATCATCGTAACTGATAACGTTTCTTTCTCTCCTTGCCTGCTTTCCCACACAGGAGGAGCAAGTTCAGCACTTGCTGCATTTTGCAGCCAGCTGCAGTACTTTCCCCCAACACTGAATTTTTTATTCTTGAAGGTGACACCCCACTTACTGCCACACAACTGGTTTAAATGATGAGTTTCTTCAAAACCTGATTTTCTCTCTGAAAACCTAAAATGTTGACATGAAAGGAGCAGTGATAACACCATTATACCTGACAATCAAAATTCAAGGACTTAATTCATGTTCTGGACCTTGGCTGTTCCAGTGAACTAAGCCATATCCACTGACTTCATGAGCTGATTTGTTTTATTTTGAAATCACTAAGGCTTCTCAGTCTATCACTGACTCACCACTTTCCTGATGGATGCTGTTAAGAGTCACATTTATGCAATCTCTTCTAATCTCTATTACTTCATTTCAAGAACAAATTCAAATAATCATAGATAAGCCCCATCTTAAATTGACAAAACATTTTTGAAACAAAGCAATTAAGTATTTTCCCCATAACTACACAGAAAAACTCCAGTTGCTTAATAAATTCTGCTTTTGCTCAGTTTGCTGCAGCATCCAGACAAGCTGAAGTGAAAGAAGCATTTTTTTTCATTTTGGAAATGTGCTGCACAATAAAAAGGCTTGACTTCCAAAATGGCTGGAATTCAGAACTAGAATTATGAAATCCAGTGCTTCTAAAATATTCTGTTTTTTCTTGCTCAAAAGTCTTCAAGTGTGTTTCTTCTCAGATTATCCTTGCATTGGTTATAATTTCATCTGGGGTATTTTTTCTCAGGTTTCCTGTGTATCTGCAAAGTCTGCATTCTACAATACAGTCCCTTGACCGTAACAGGCTTGAGATCCCAAGTTGCTCCATTGGCTGTTCTTTCCCTCTAGGGCCTGTTTGTTTGAACCCCTGATACTGGCTCACAACTCTCTGCTTGCAAAGAATCCAAGGAAACCTCATTGATCTTGTGCTCCATAGAAACCTTAGAAATGAGCTCAGGAGTGCTGCCCCAGGCCCTGCTCATGCAGGTGGCAGCTTGCTCTCTTCCAAGCTCTGTAATGCAGCATCTTCTGCTCCAGAAGGGGAGAGCCATGGCGCTCCACCTGAGCAGCCAATCTCTCCAGCAGTTTGGCCATGCAGTAGGTCAACACCACTTCCCCTAAACACAGAGAACGTTCAGCATGGAGAATGTTTCAGTGCCCCAAAAAGGGTGAAGTGATAATCTAGACTAGTGATGATATCCTGCAAGTTCAAAGATGTAAAGCTTTTCCTTGCTTTTAAAGAGAAAACCGAGCGTGGATTTCTGTCACCTTCGTCTTTGATCACTTGCTGCAATTCCACTCAATTTTATGGGGTTAAAGCTGGGAAAAGACTTTTCCTGCTTTTGGATTATGGAGATGGGTATCCAGAAGGCAACCACTGCCCAGAGGAGAACTGACTGCAATGGGTTTTCTGGCTGGTGCAGGTACAGAGACATTTTCTCATCTGAACTTTGCAGCTCTCCTCCTTGCATTTATTTTCAGAGGTTTCCTGGGAGTTTACTTCTGCCTGATTTCAATTCAATTAATGCTGATAATAATTTATATCTATATAACATAATTCAGTCTCTATAACCTGAGAGTAGTAATAGACACTCAGCTGGTTAATCTTTGTATAAGAATTTCATTTTAGGGTTTATTTTGCTTTTATCAGATCAAATCTTTTTAAGGAACCTGAAGGGAATTACTATTTAAATGCCCTTATGAAATATAAAATGCCATTTTTTAGAGATAAAATTCTTTTTTTTTCAACTTCCAAACATCCAACATAACTCAGTATAAATTATTTAGACATACGGTGTAAATCTGATACTCAAATAAGCATAGAATAAGAGTAAAAATGAAGTTAAATTATGACATATCAGAAAACGTTTTGATATTTGCAAAATGAAAAGGAACAAGAAAAACAAACTTCAGAAATTTCCACTGAGAAAACGCATTAAAATATTATGAAGTTCACTCTTAACCTTGATGTGAATAAAGTCAGTATCCTCAGGAGCAGCTTTGCAGTAGCAGCCTCCACTCCCTCTCTTCTTCCTTTGCCAACTGTTTCACTCCCTCTCTTGGGTTCCTCAACAGAACAGATATTTCTCTTATCTCTGCTAGCTGTTCCACACATCTAAATACATAATTCCCTTCGTAACTACCTCAAGAGTTGGCTCCTTGTAGTGGATGTGCTCTCCAAGTAACAATCCCAGCTAACCATATTGCCCTCCTGCCTTCTTTGGGTGCTCTCCAGGTTATTTGACTGATAAATGCATTTCTGCAAAACAACTGGACCTGTCCCAAAGCTCCTTTCTGTACTCTTTTTCCCTCTGTTCTGTATTACTAAAATATCCAGCCAGGCTGCAAAATGTTAAGTCATTTCCTACTGTTTCAGTAGTGGCCACAAAGTTTATTTGGTTTTATCGAAAAGAAGGATACAAATGCTTTGCACCCCCCTCTGTTGATATTAACAATTTTTTTTCTTTTCATTTGCAAAGTGATTGAATTTCATATACTAGTTTCCTCTTATTCTTTCCTTACATTGTTAGGACATCATCAAAGCATTGCATATCCTCTACATTTAACTCAGTTTGCTGAGAGCAAAAAAATTGAAGTAGAAAAAGTAAGTATAAGATAGAACTGCCTGAGGATGCATGGCCCTTTGCTACCGAGTGGGAATTAACTCAGTATTCAAAGTTACTGTGACTGGGTTTGTTTGCCAAGCCTCTGGAGTGCCTGGGAGCTCTTTCCAGAGCAGCCACTGTACAAGCAAAGGGCAAAGAAACAAAAAAACCAACATCCCAAAAGCCGAGTCACACAATAAACCACTGGAAATCTGCTTAGATATATTTGCTGGCGTAAAGATATTCATTGTTTTGTCTGATTTTGACAGAATAAAAGTCAAGCTGATACAGAGGCTCCACTCCAGAGACCCATAGTCCATCACTGTACTGGGCATGAACTCATTAGACAAAATATCTGGCTCCTCATAATCATAGCCTGAACTGTGAAACCCAGCAATTCCAGTTTTCTTTTTTGCCATTGCTATCAAGATGACATTTGGAAAAGAAAAGAAAAAAGAAAAAAAATGAAAACAAAGGAAAACAAAAAGAACCTGCAAGAATATAAGTAGGATAGAAGGGCAGCACTGCTGTGGAAATAAGCACAATAGTGACAGTAAAAAATAACTCTGCTTAGATGTAGACATTACCATTGGGAGATCAGTCCTCTTAAAGGACAAATGTGCTACCCTGGCTAGCAGCTAGGACTGTTGGAGGCTTTGGGGAATTTTCTACCCAATAATAATATTGTGGGAAATGAATGTCACTATATTTTGCAGACAATATTAGAGGTTTCAGATGAGTGACCAAGTATGCCAAGTATTTAAACAGCTTGGTCTGGTTTGGTGTGGTTTTGCTACTTATTTCCTTAAGACCCAGAGTCAGAAGTGTATGCTAAGAGTTTTCTTGTTTAGGAAAAGGGAGAAGTTCATCTCCATTTAGAGTTGGAGCAAGTTTTCACTAGAGAGAGACTCCTTCTTAGCCTTTTTTACTCTTTTCTTCCTGCTTGTGTAAGTGAGGATATTCTACTCATTTTTTTCCTTTGAAAAAGAAAATCTGAGTTTTTCTATATGCACAAGCCTATTAGAGGCTGAGTGCAAGTTTTCTTGAAGGAACAAACTTGAGAAAAAAGTTTGTTAACTCTCATTAGATGTTTAAGACTGTCCAGTTGGTAGACACAAATCTAGAATCAGAAAGTTTCTTTCATTTCTGTCACTTCAGTCTTTGACAGATGTCCCAGCTGGTTTAAAAACAGAGCAGCATAAAAGAATATAAAACAGGGAAAGGGTAAAGATTATTTCCTTCACTTCTATAGGTTAATCCATATCAATATATATAGCATAGTATTGTTGAGGGTCCTGCACAGTCTATTTCAGGTATCTTGTGGTGATTAAGGAATGGAGCAAAACAGAGCAGGATGTGGAGGTGCAAAAAACTCCCAATTTCTGTGATTAGCAAGATATTTGAATTTCCAGCATTCAGCTGCTGAGAGAAGCATTGAACCACGTTTTCTCTGTCAAACTCACAACTATTTTACATGCATTCATGATCATAAATGCAGGAGTCAATCAGTATTTTAATGTAGATCAATCACCACTGGGGATTTTATTCATACTGTGTTCAGTTAATAATTTCAGTGGAAAAATTAATTTAGTTTAGAAGAAGATATCTGAAGCCTACTAAGAAAGGCGAGGTGCTTAGCTTTCTTAGTAGCATGAAGAAATAGGGTGAAACATTAGACCCACAGTGGATAAATTGTATCCACCCACTGATTTCAATAGGAAATTTCATCCATGGCTTTACTTCTGCAGCAATAAATACAAGTCATTATTTCACTGAACTTTATTTTAGAAGTCATCTGAGAAAAAAAACTTACTGGAACATTATTCGTGCTATTTTTATGAACTCATTGTGGCAGCATTTCATTCGCCAGAACTCTTTTCTGAGGTATTTTATAATTTCTCTGCATAGTTCAAACATGATTTGTCCAGAGAATACAACAGGGGATTATGCATATTTTAAGTGATCACTAACAAAGCAGCATTTTACATGCAATAAAATTACTTTATGCCCCAAACCTGAGGATTCTTTTTTAGAAAAATACTGTGTTCAGTGGTTAAATTAAATACCTCTCTATAGGCACCTGTACTCATCTAGCCTTATGTCTTCTAAACAGATTCCTTTAAACATCCTCCACTTCTCACAGCAGGCAGAGGCCCAGCCTGCAGGGAAGTTCACTGTGAAGGCAAAAAGTCATTGAAATCACAACACCAGATTATGCTTTGCTTTCCGTGGGACAGGGAATTGGTCTAGCAGTTGGCTTGGATATAATACCACAAAAACCAAGTCTTTAAAGCGTGATGAGGAGTCCTCAAACTAACCTTGGTGTCCTTACCCCTGGGAACTGGTTAGCTGAACAACTTCCTTGTCTATCTCTCTGAGTTTTGCAACGCAGCTGCTGAGCAATCCTCTTATAGCATTTCTAGAGAAACAATTATTTACCCTACAGGATTTATTTCATTTGAAAACTGAAGTCATTCAGATGATAGTCTCTGGAGGGAACATGCAGTTACTTAGAAAAACATGTGAAATATTTAGGGTGAAGTAGTTCATGTGTCATGGGGAACATTACATCTCTGTTATTTAGTCCTTGATTTGTAACTGCACTGTGTTTCACAGGCACTTTTACAGATAATTTTATTTGATTAGCAATAGAGAAGAAAACCTGAGAATGTTAAAAAGAGTTTGGTGCTGAAGGTGTTTACTGCAGAAGCACATCTGAAACATGCAAGCAGTGTGACAGACTGGATCTGCAGAATATGCTGATGTAAGAGCCCTGGCTTCAGAGGAGTATTAGAGTGGAGAACCAGCCCAGGAAATTTTTATTAAGGTCAAGATTACTGTGTGCATACAAGAAACTTCATGCTTTTCTCTGTGGCTTCTCTACAGCTGTCTGCATTCATAATTTAGGTGCTCACATTGGAGATCCTACATTCTGTAGATACTCACATGTTTTTTCTCCTAATACCATAACTGAACAAAGATCATTCAGCTGTGGATCAAAGTAAAGTAATATCTGATGAGATTTGCCAATATAATAACCCAGGCAATGAGATTCTTAGAATCCATACATAGAAAAGACTTATACACACAGGGTACATGGGAGGTGAACTAGTTGCTAGATTCTGTAAAGCTTTTTTTTCTGGAGAGGAAGAGATTCAGGTGGCAGATACTTTCACAAGGAATGTTCCCTGAAGCAGATTCAAAGAATCCAGTTCTCTCTTTTTTGTATATTCTATCAGAATATAGTTATGTTTAATAACATCTTTTTATTTCTATGAATACTGAATTATGGTATAATTTCAGCAAGAGAGATTGGAAGAAACTCATCTAGACACAGGCTTTATTGTGAGGTTAGAGTATTTATGAAGAATGTGTGGATTCATAATCTCTTAATCTCTGTGTCTTCACATCTAGGTAAGGGTTGTAACTATTGGGCTGACAGATGAAACAGTAGAAGTAATATTATTTAGTACAGACTTCCCTCAAAGGAAAGGTTCTGGGTGGACACTCCAAACTGCAAGGGTAGGCCAGTGTTCTGATGAGACTGAATTGAATCCCACAGGTCAACTTGCAGCTCACTTTTTACTGGCTACCTTAAATATTAGCTTTGAGGGATCTTATTTGCTAGCAGTTAACCTTCCCTATGTGCAATTTAGGGGCCTTAAGAATGTCGTTGGAGGGGATGGGTTTCTACGTTTGGACTGTGATGAGGATGAATAAATATGCTTGAATTTATTTTTTCTTTAGTTTGATGAATCATTTTTTAACTAATAATGAAGATTTTGAATATAGGTGAATCTTTCCTGTATGCTTTAAGGCTTCTGCTGGCACCCAGAGAAGCACACATCATGGTATCTTCTCCCCTAGTCAGGAAAGTGGGACACGCAGACTCCCCCAAGGACAGGATTCAGAGTTCCCAATCCCTTTCTTGGCTAGTGGTTACTATGTGTTTGTGTTGTCTCTCTAGAAACTATCTAAATCAGCTTCTAAATGTTCCCACATTCTTTTGCCTGGGGAGTAGAAATCTGACAGTGGCTCTGAAAGCCAAACCTCCCACAGGATGCTGAATGCCAGCCTGCTTGGCTAAAGGGGCCCTTCAGCCAGAAATAATTCTTGCTTATTTGTATTAAGGTTTTACGTGGGTTTTTTGCAGCTTGAAATAATGATTTCTATCAGTTCAAGTAGAATATCCTTTTAAATGTTTATTTATCTGTTAAGTACAACAAAGAGATCTGGGGCTAAATGCTACAGATAAAAAGGAGGTTGGACTAACATGCACAGAGGTGCAGCTAATACCTCTGAGTAAATGCCACGTTCACAGGACTCTGGGCAAAATGGCATTAACCAGAGGAGTGTCATTTCTCTCATGTCCTCCCCATCACTCACTGTTCCTTTCTAACCTGATACTCTCCCTATCTTCTTGCCCTGGCTCTGCTGACTCCATAGCTAGGCAGAAGCTTTTCATTGTACAGGCATACCCTCAGCAGAATGTTGTCAGGTGGACTATTTGCTGATAAAAATAGATTAAAAAAACCCTTTAGCTTGCCTTATTGAAGCGTTTCCCTTCCTTTCCTTGTAATTCGTTTGAAGCAAGCATCTAAGAGGTTGAAGTGAAGGAGGAGTGAGGAAATGTCCTGTTAACTGTCCATCCTTGGGGTATTTCTTGAGACAGTAGATGCAGTTACTCAGAAAATCAACAGTTCACAAAGCAAGTAGCTTGTATCTGAGAAAAGACTCAGAAGTTTAAGTACTATTCCAGATATTTAAGCCATCTAACTCAGAAGAGATCAAAATGGCTTAAAACAGTTCCTTGGCTTCTGAAGCCCTTCTTGCATTATTAAGCCACTGAGCAGCTAATTTCCTGGTCAGCAGGAAAACGGGCCCTATGTCAAAAGCAGCAATAAACTCAGCAAATTTACTGAAAGGTAGATCAGTGCTACTGTTTTGCTGTGGTATAGGTCTTCAGCTGACCTATCCAGCTGAACGGGGCCAGTTTGTAGCAGGTAAGGATCTTTTCACAGCAGTAACAGGATAACAGTCAGTGTGAGATGTCACTAACACTTTGTTGGGATCATCAAGCAACGAAGCCTTGTAGGGTGCATTCATTACAGCCTAACAGTGCTCTGTCTTGCTAAATGATAGGCAAAGTTAGTCACCCACTACAGGGCATTAACAGGCCATGATTAGGGCTTATCATAAAGTTTCATGTATACTAAATATTAATTTCTTCTGATTATCTGCATATGAGTTGAATATCCTGCACATGAAAAGAGGGATTTCATTTGTCTGAACAAGAATAACCTGAAAGGCTCTGGAAGCTCTGAAGATAAGCTCCCTGGAAATTTCTAACAGAGTGGAAGAAGAGGTGGAAAAAAATCCTGCCTTGGTATAATTCAAATTTTGTCTCTTGAAGCCTCTTTTCAAGCTGCTCTGTCTCAGGACGCACTACATGTGGGCTTTGGTTGCATGGGACACATCCCTGTGTGCAAGAAGAGAGCCTGCAGAGTATGAAGGGAATGTGTCTCCCTCAGATTTTGGAGAATAAACATCAAGATCTGGACAGAGGGCAGCAACTGCAGCAGAGAGACCCAGTGCTCACCATCCTTCTTTGTGAAGCACTATGTCTCATGAAGTCCCTGCTCTGGAGAAGAAGAAAACAGCCCAGCACTCTGGGAAGGTTTCCAAGTCCCTGCAGACTGATAGGGAGGCACAACACAAGACGCTGTGTGCATATCCTGGGCAACTGGACAGATAAATACTTCTCAGATTCTTGCTGTATTATAATATGCAGGCTGGGTCTCACAGAAAACTGGCTTTCCTGGAAGATGAGGGGAATTGTGCTTTACAGTAGTTCAGCATTTATCATGCATCATTTCTGATTGTAATGAGAAATGAGATAAATTTGCTTTTAAAAATTATTTTCCAGTTGGGTTCAATTTTATATTTTTAGAAACGTATCAGTCAAGATTAGCGAGCCTAATTCCCATACTCTTTTCCAGTCATTAGTGAAATGATATCTCATTTTGTTATGGAATATGTCAGCTCTGTGTGGCACTGGAACCAGAACGGAATAAAAGGGGGCAGGGTAAGGTCAGCTCCATTGTGCCATGTGACTGGACTGTCTAAATCCAGCCCAGCATGATCCAAACCTTGTTTCTAACAACACATAAGGTGACCACTTCCTCAGCCCAGTTTGCTGCCAAACCTCAGCAGAATGAAACCAGAACCACAAGGACTGAGCTTCATGTCAGGACCTGGGAAATCTGACAGAGATCTCTGCTTAAAAGTGAATTTATTCCCCTTCTGAGCCATAAAAGTGGTTTGTCAAAAGCATTAGTGAAAAAGAATTGTTTTGCAGAAAGAAGAGTTGTATTTTGGAAACTATATATTACATCATTTTAGTCATAACCATCAAAAAGAAAAAAAGAAAATGGGCAACCCTCAGGACAATTCAAAGGACTTTCTGAACCTTGAAAAAAATACCCCTTGCTACAATACCAAAAGGCATATTTTAGCATTTTTCCTGATGGCTGGTTTGGTTTTTTAAAGAACATTTTATGGTTTAATTTTCATTGCAAACTGGTTTTCATTGTTACCAAACATGTGGGAAGCGTTGTTAAGTATTGTCTATCAATAGTAAAAGCCATGTCATATAACAGTGCAAAGCAAGAATTTAGGGGAAGAAAACTGATGGAGTAAAGCTAGTATGATTTTCTAACAGATGTTGTCATCATATTTGGCTGTGTTAAGGCATGCCTGAAATTAAAACTGCTGAAGTAAACGGAAAAGTCAAATTAGCTAAGAAGGTTTTAAAGCCAAATCCTATGGTATGAAGTGAGTCTTTATTTGGACTTTTTTATTCTTGGAAATTTCAGACAAAGTTCTACCTGGAAAAAGACAGATGGGCTAGACTTTTGGATAAGAAGAACATAGTGGGATACTTCTGGGTTAGTTTTAACTAACAATAAAATACAGTGGACCATAAAGCAAGAGATGCGTGATAAAAGCAAACTGCGTACCATCTATATGCCAATCTTTCTATTTTATCTTTTGGGGAAAATGTGACTTAGAAAGTGAAAGAACCATCTGTATTTATTCCAAAATTCTCTAACTAGCCAGTATTTTATGTAGTAAACTCAGTAAGAGACAATAGCCTCTTTCACACTCCAGTACATTAACAACACTTAGTTTGAAAAAAATAAAAGCATGCTTGTTCTTAGGATTAAGACTTTATAAGAACAGCCTATTACCCACATCTAGTTTTCTGATCTAACATTTATGATTAGAACAAGAAACCTAAGTGAGCTCACTATACTTACATATTTCTCAGCACAATCTGTGTTCTATACATTTGTCTTTCAAATGAGAAACTTTCAGACATCGGCTCTTTTGCAAAACATCAAGCAAGTTGTTAATCTAAGTAAAGAGGGATGCAAAAAGATGAACTGCTGGGCAGACACAGCTTTTGTAAAACTGTATGGCTGTTTCTGTAGCTTGTGAAAAATGGTGGGATTTTATTTTTTAAAGACTCTTAAAGTATGAGAATGGCTCAATAGTGTGTGAGGACCCTTCCACCTGTGTCTGCCTATGCCAAATATTGCTGCAATATCCACTCTTTCCATTATACCAGATTCCAAACCTATGTGTTTAAAGGAAAATGATCCAAATATTCAGTTCAGAGCAGAAAAAGAAATATGTAAGAAGACTAAATTTAAAATAAAATTGCATTAATACAGAAGTTGGACATGTAAAACACTTGGATCAGTAAATTGGTAACAAGTCCATTTTGCTTCCTGCAGACAGGCAAGCTTTGCCTTCCTTGTGCTGTGCTCTGCCTGGATCTGAGTGTATTAGTGCTACAACAAATAAACTATTTCAGAGCCTGTTTTGTTTTTTTTTTTTTAACATTAGGTACCAGAATTATTCAAAGTGTACTTTGTCTTCTATCACATCCTTTCTGTGCCATTTTAGGCAAATCAGCTAAATCATACTCTTTATAATCTATCTTGAAAATAATTTTCATCATCTTAGTGAAAGTTACGTGTCTAATTGTCCTTAAAGAAATGTCTCATCTTTCACTGCTCTGCAAAGTGATGGTAAAATTATCTCCCTTGTTTACAGGGGAGCATAAGTAGAACCAACAACACATCACCTTGAGGTTTAGCCATCTGCTGGGTGTAGAAATGTCTCCAGTTTTGCTGCTGATAGGATTTCTTAGATCATGTGCAATGTCAAGCAAGCACAGCTTTGCTAAATTTTTAAAGACACTTCAGACCAGCAGCAGCCTTGGTGCTTCATGCAAGGCTGAAACTGGGCTGGTAATTGCTGACTCCAGGCTGAAGGCCCTGGAGGCACAAAGCAGAGACAGACAAGCTGGCTCTGTAAGACTTTGTGCACCTGAAGAAGCTGAAACACTTTATGTTCACCTACCCACCCAAACTCAGCCCCTATGGCAGGTACACCTACTCTGACAGAGACTGTGGATTTAGAACCTCTGCATCCTTACTTTTCACACCCTTTTCACATCTTTTTGGTGATGAGTGACATCTGTCACGTATACTCCTTGGGTGAGGAAGAAGGAAATGAAGGCACTCATCCAGTAAGAGCTGACATGACCCTATCTGACCACAGATCAGCTTCAACAAGGGTGTCAGTGGAGCCCTGCCAGAGAGCAAAGGAAGTTGGTCCTCCTTGGAGCAGCAGCCCTGGAGCTGGGTACTCTTCTTTTGAGTCAGGATGCTGCCCAAGGTTGAGAGTTTAAGAATTCTTAAGTTGGTTGTGCAATACTAATTCCTCTTAAACCTGACCCTGTGGTTTACTAAAGTTGTTGGAGTGTTGCAAAAAATTGGTAAATCTCATTTCTAGTTGGTTTTCTGCTTGACAGTTTTGGTTAGAATAAAGCTTGAGTTTATCACTAATTTTGTTTCATAAGCCCCAAAGCAACAGGCCCAACACCCCAGATAAAGGGAACCTCTCTGTAGATTAACCATCCCCAATAACTGCACTAATGGTAGACGTGTAAACACTCTGAAAGGATTCCTGGTCCTTGTAGATCTTCAAATGATGTTACACTACTTTTTGCCCAGATTTCCAAGCAGTATTCTCCATCAAATTATCATAGTGAATTTTCATCTGCTAAGCTTCCAATATTTCTAACTGATATGAGATATATATGCTAACAGGGCATACATGTGATCTCTGATAAGGCTTTGCCACACCATTACACAAGGAAAAATATTACACTTGAGAAACAGCAGCCTGACTGAGAAAATGATTCTCCCTGCACTTCATAGTGCAGAAAATAACAAAGAATTGTGCTTCCTTACATTCAATATATTTTGATTGGAATTGATTACTCTTGTACCTATTTTAGTAAAAATAATACATCTGAATGTCAATTCAATTGTACAAAACCAGTCTTTCATTAAAATCTGATATTTCTCCATTTATTTTTTGTTGTTGTTCCAGCCCAGAAGCAGAAGAAATTATTTGAAAATTAAAGTTACCCAAAGGATCAGAATTTGTTTTTTTTTTCAATCAGCACTGCTTAACAGACCTGCACTTCATGCACACTGAGTGCTCTGGTTGCTTCCAAGCCATGTTTTTAAGAGGTTCAGGAAGTTTCTTACCCAGCAGCTTCTATAGAATAAATTCTATCAGTTTGTTACTTATTCTGGTGTTGGTCATTCTCAATCATCAATGCACTCATGAACCTCCCTGCTGTTTTATTAGCATGACTGGGTACACTTTATACAAATCTCTGGCCTTCCCCAAAATCTGCTACAAGGCTACCCAACAGGAACTTTCTTATATAGCCACATGTAGGGAACCAATGCAAGAACCATTACACAACACGAGGTGTATATGTATTTTCCCATGCTAATCTCCACCCATTCCACCCACTAACCAAGTATTAGGTGTGACAGAGAACCTCTTGTCAGACATGGATAAATCTGAAAAATCATTCAACTTCCTTGTCTTAGCTGTAGCATTTATATAGTTCCTCTTTTTTCAGATGTCAATAGGATAACTTAATCCTCAGAAACAGATTGTGTTCCCTGAATATTTCCAAAACAAAGGAGGTAATGAACAGCCTAGCTTGCACCTAAATTGTCTTTTAGGTTGAACTTTGGCAAAAAGTTGAGAAATCATTTCCAGTTATATTACAGTCTGTGCCAAAACATGTTCACAAAAAGCCAGTTAAATTCCAGAAAATAAAATCCTCCCTGTTGGATGACGACATGGCTTAATTCAGTGCAGCAACACCTCCATTAGCTGAAAGGGCTCAGAATGTGGGTGCAATGTCAGAGACCTTGACAGTTACTTCAGTTCGTCTCAGTCCCATTTCTGAGATTTTGTGGCATGAAATCAGAGTCTGACATAAAAAAGGAAGAAAAAAACCAAAAAAACCTAAGCACAAAAATATATTACAGTAACAGATTAAAACCAGCTTGTTGATCTTTCTGAAATATTTAAAGCTATAGTGTCATTTTGAATAAGAGGGTAACATTTTTATGGGGTACTTTTTCTGGATTGCTTTTCATTTGGATGATAGGCCTAGATGAAATTCAGCTTCAGATGCAGTCCCCCCCTCCTAACTATCACCCTTAATGCACACTGCTTTGTGGCTTCTTGAAATGGTGCAGCTCTCTTAGCTGAGCTGACAGACCCATCTTTTCTCACATCTTTCACCAGGAGGTCTTCCCTCAGGTCTCCTTCTCCTTCATCTATTTATAGATCATGAGGTGTTGAAGTTTTGGTTGAAATTTAGTGTTCATGAAGTGGCCAAATGCCAGCTCTCAGATCTTGCAAAATCTGAATATTTTTTAGTCAGCTGTGCTCTGGATTGTCAGATAGAAGCTCTTGAAACTTCTTTCTCTTTCTTCAAAGAGATCCATTCTTCACATCCCAGCCTTGGACCACAAACTTATACTCTATTGTACACCAAGTACACCTTTGGGAGCAAAAAATGTTCTGGTCTTGGGTTTGACTGGAACTGGAAGCAGCAAGTGAAAGGCTGGGTATCAGAGGCATCTGAACTATTCAGTATGTCAACACTAGTTGAAGAGCCACGTGTGCGTCATATTCTTGTTTGCAAGCTAATTAGATTACTCGTTTTGAAAGATGGATTAATGAATTAATCACAGGGTGCGGTGGATGTTTTTTCTTAATCTTCTGAGACCAATGCAATATGAAGGTTTTTCATTTTCTTATACGTATGATTCATTTCAGAACTGGAAAACAAAGAAAGTAGGAATGTGAAAATGTTAACTCTGTTAAAAAACAAAAATTATAATCACTGACATCTTTGGCACAGAAAACTTTCTTGTATGTTATCTGAAACTGTAGATAGTACCAGCAGCTGTGGAAAGAGGGAATGATATGAAAGCTTTCCAGTTAAGAAATCAGAGCTGAATGGAAAAGGGTGTGGTTTTGATTGTGCAAAAAAGGTTTGCAAACCTGAAACCAGAGGTAGCTCACACCTTGGTATCTTCCCCTGCTGCAGCATTTTTAGAAATACACACATTTTTGGCCAATTCAGCAGCTGCACCAAGTCAGGCATTTAAATGTGCATGTGCCTTTTCACTCATTATCCTGGATTTTAGTTTTTCTGTTCTAGGCAGCTGCCCACCTGATGGGCCAAATTCTGCACATACTTTTCTTGGTCACCTAGCCCATGGAGCATGGCATGGTGGGATCCTGGCACTTGGTACAAAAGAAGGGAAAGAATCTCAATGTTAGGCAATGCCAGAGTGTGTGATTCTGATTAGGACACTTTACATGAACCATCTGGACTTCAATAATTTTGAAAATGAAAGGCGGAGCCAGAGTTTTGAAGAGATTTACCTCAATAAATAGAGATAAAGGTTCAAGGAAGAAATAAGGTGCCCTAGACACTTTTTAGAAGTGCCTGGGAAATTCCCATTTTATTATTAATACATTTAGGCGTCCAGACCCATTAAAATCCTGCAAATCAAACACCTTTGTAAATGTGGGCTTTGTTTCCTGATCCCTTTTATTTTCACTTTCAGCTGCACAAACACTCACTGTACAGATATAGGATGTGTACAGATATAGGATGTGCAGTTCCTTCCCCATCAGCCTCTTTTTTGGTTCTCTTTCATTACTAAAACTGAGGAAACTGCAGAGACTAAAACATAGACTGCAAAATCCACATTTCTAGTAAAGGGGACATTGAACAGACCAAATATACCCAATAAAGTCTCTCTGAGACAAGGCAGAGCTCCAGTACCTGTTGATTAGGAAAATAGACACTTTTCTTGGACACTGACTGACTGTTAAATTGAAATTAGCATGTGAAACACACACAGAAAGATCAAGTCCTCATCATATTTCAGCTCATGACTGTACAAAAATCCATAAGAGAATAGAAATCAGTTTGACAACAGTGAATAGATGCTACTGATAATGCATACCATTGCTAGGTATGTATTTAGTTCTGTGTCACAAATTCTTTTTAGATCTGCCTAGTTTGACTGCAATAAAATACAGCAAGAGCTGTCACAGTCATTCAGCAACTGCCAGAATCTCAGTTGTATTTTGGTGTGCTTTATGGAGCATTCACTCCAGGGCTGCTGGGGTTTAGTACATTAGCTGGATAACAAAATAGTCATTATTTTATGGTTTTGAATATCTGAAGGAGAGAAATATTACTTCTAGGCTTTTGCTAAGTACAGTGATGGATTCCAAAACTCTATTAATACTGTACACTCCCACCTGAGAGGCCAGATAGATGAATTTTTTATTTCTTTTTCTTTTTATACAATACTTTGTGTATGACAGTGCTGTAACATGACATGTGGCCAACTAGATTACCATGTAGTGCTGAAAGGATGTAAATCTATATTGTTCCTTAGGATGAAATATGCTGTTTTGACCATAAAGTTTAAAGCATAGAAAAGGCAGTGGGATGGATTTGCTGGAAGGGACAGGGAAGGAGGGCTCTGTCACCAGCCTCAGCATTCTGGGAGATTGAATGGTAGAAGTCCCCTTGCTCACTCCTGCTCTCCCTCTCCCTGTTCCCACCCTCCCATTCCCACCCAGAGGGATGAATTCAGTTTTGTGTCCCTTCCTGGGCTTTGCTCCTCTTGCTCTGTAACTCTCAGCCGGTGTCCCCAGGATGGAGCTGCCCATAGCACTGGAACAGGAAGAGGCTGTTGTGATTCCCAAGTCAAATTGAAGCTTCCAGCAAGGGCTGTGACTTGCACTGGGAAGAGGGATTTCCCCAGGCAACAGCAATGGGAAGTGGCCTGGTTTCCCAGGAAGAGTGACTGGTTTGGATCCTTAGTTTTCCTGTGATGTCCTCAGAAAACTTAATTGCGTTTCCAACATGACGTTACCCTTCATCCTAGATAGTCACTCCTACTCATAGGGAAATTTGGGCTGAAAGACATTGGAGGTCATCTGGTCCAGCCCCAGCTAATAAGCAGCAAGGGAAGGGCCAGGTGCCAGGTTTGGTGCCAGGTTTGGTGCTGGGTTTGGTGGTTGGTGCAGGAAGAGGAAGCGGGCAGGGGCTGTTCTGCAGGGCAAGGAAGGGGGAAGTGCAGTGAGAGAAAGCTCTCCCCTCCTCCTTCCAGCCCAGACTTCTCTAACCAAGGAGGGAGCATCACTGCACAACTTGAAAAAAAAAAAATATCTCTCATGACCAGGTGGGAGCCTGCAAGGGCTGTCACTATTTTATTTTTCCCTGCTTTAGCTTTCTCAAGTGCTTAAGGTATGTCCTACCTCTTTCATCTCCATGGAGCCATCTGAACTGTTTCTCAGTGTTTCCTCATGGGGTTGAGGCTTTCAGCAATAAATATTTTGAGGATATTTTTGTGGCTTTGAGGTTGAAAATCTTATCCACTGCAGCTAACCATGTGGTTGTTACTAACCCCTTTCAGGATGAAATAAGAAAGCCTTCAGGATGCTTCAGTGATTAACTGAGAAAAAAGTAAAATAAAATGGGCTTTTTAAAGAAGAAAACCTCAATCCTAAATGCTACTGAGAGCTCACTATCATATTCAAAGGCATAATTCTGTCTTGGGGATAAAAACGTTAACTACAGGTATCTGTTAAAAAATGAGGCAATAAAGAAGCTGGATGATACATTGCAGTAAGTTTAGAAAGAGCTTCTTTATTGTATGTCTAGGGATGAGAGCAATTTTCCATGAGCATAGCTGCAGAGCAGCCTGTAATCTTTTTCAGTCTCAGTTTGAAAAAGAAAATACAAAAAATGAAAACCAAAATGAGGTAACCTCTAATCCAGTGACACGTTTACTTTTTTTCAGGTGCTTGTAGTTTTAAATAGTTCTATGAAAAATAGAACTTACTGTGATCCATACTGTGCAGTTTTATTTTAGTACTGCTTAGATTAATTCAGTTTAATTGCTAGTACAAAAGTAATGCCTAGCATGGGTGTCCACTAACATAGTATATATGGGAAGGAAGAATATTAAAGCTGGTAACTTTAAACCAGACCAAGGAGATTTGAAAAAAATTATTCGTTCAGTATAAACCAATCTCTATTTATATGATTATTGCTCTACGTTTTAAAAGAAGACCCTTGAAAAACTGGAAGGAACAAAACCTTATAAAACCTAATCAAGGCAATGCCTTTTATTAAAGCAGACTTTCCCCTACAGTTTTTATAGAATAGGCTTCGAAGTAGTTTGGTCCTAATCTTCTTTTAAGACATTTTGGAGTGAAAAAATTAATTAGCATCCTTTCCCACAGGAAAGGAACCTATTGCCTCAAAAGAGCACTCAATCATTCCCATCCTACATCCAGCAACTACGTGGGTGCTGAAATAAAGGTCAGAAATTTTTTTTTTGCTTAGCCTTTGCTTATTTGCTTGCACGCACTGACAAAAATTGACAAAGAGCTCAGACAAAGCAGACACAGGCACTGCTGCAGGAGAATGCTGCTGTATGCAAGACCACGTTTCTGCACTTAAAGGAGGTTATTGAAATATTTGCACTCACTCCAGAGCTTGCTGGACTCATGGTAGAGTCCCTCTGGCTGGCACAGTGGGAACTCTACAGGCTCCTGGTGCTCCAGTGCAGCAGCTTGGATCCATGAAAGAGAAGTAAATACCATTTGTCATCACTGTTTTCCTCAGCAGACTTCCCTCTCACTTTTAGAGAGGGGAAAAAAAAAAAAAAAAAAAAAAAAAAAAAGCAGAAAAGCCTTGCTAGTCTCACTTCTTTCAACCAAAAATAGGTTTTTTAAGCATTCTTTTTTAATGCTTAAACTCAAGACTTCTCATTGTTGAAAACTACTGTGATGATGAAAACCCTTTTCCTGGTTTGATAATGAGGTATATATTTCACCCTTTACTCTCTTGAGTCTTTAGCTTTTATTAGTATAAACTATCCTATTTATCTTGCTTCCCACTCACAGAGAGAAATATCCCATAGAGGACAGTGTTCATATGCATTTATTAGTTACTATGTTTTATTACTGCATTTCCTACTGAGCTGTAAATATTTCAATCATGTACTGTCCTCTTAGAAAAGGTGCTGCACACTTGTTTAGTGAGTAGTAAGGCTCCAAGAAAGCTCACTGAGGAAATGTTGTGGTTCATCTGGCAGCTATATGAAGGAATTTATTGTGTAGCTAATATATTAAGGCCTTTAATGAAGGTCTAGCAAAAATAAGGCTTACTATTACTGTAGGCTCCCCAGCTTGATGTTCAGCCCCACAAAGTGAGACAGTGAGTACTGTGAGCTTAAACTGCATTTAAAATCCTTTACAAGAAAGGCACCTAGCCAGCTGTGTCTGAAAGAGCAACCCTTTTGTCCGTATTCATCTGAAATTAGGGTCAGTGATGACAGCAAAAAAGGGAACCTCCGTTAAAGGGGGCTTGCTTTATTTGCACTTAATAGATACAGTGTTTTACGTATCCTAAATTAGTCTTTAAATTGCCTCAACTACCTCTATCATATGAATAGTTTAGACATGAGCTGGGAGTGCTCATTTCTCTGGCATTTATTTGGAAATCACAGCTCATGATCTCGTCAGTTGCTAATGCCTCAAACAACAATTTTTTGCACATCTGGTTTACATAGATTTTTTTTTCATATCACTGCTCTTCTCTAGGTTTTACATATATGACTAACATCCCTTCTCCTCAGTAATTAAGTAATTCCTCAGGTGACAGACATTGCTGTACAGGACCACCATACAATGAACATAAGGCTCACTTCAACAGAAGCAAATATCTCTACACTATTTATCACCAGAGATAGTTAAGCATAATAATAAAAAGTTCTCTGGAAAGTTAGTAGGGCAGATTTTGCTCTCAGTAACTCTAATATAAATGCATAATAATAGCTGGACTGCATTTATCCAACAGAACAGATTCCGTGTCACTGCCTGCATCCAGAACTGCTGCCCTCAGCATTATATATATATATATATATATATATATATATATATATATATAACCTACAGCTTGGGGTCACCATCTTTCACTTGTGATCTGAGACACAACTTTAATGATTTATTATTTTTAGGTTGCCCTAATTATTAATTAATACTTAATTTTATTTTATATAAAAGCTCCACGTTTTCCACCTCCTCAGATGACAAGACTCAATAGAGGATCAGGGACACTCCTGGCAGTCAGAACTCTGACTCCAGAGATAAAAGCCAAATTCATCCCTGTTTTGCTCCTAAAGTATGGAATTGTGAGAAAGTCTATTAATTGGGCCAACCATGCTGAAAATAGATACAGTGAAATGTTGCTTCCTATCATTTAGATTATTAATTTTAAAAATGACATGTTTCCACAGGGATTTTTTCCTCTTTTCTCTTTTTGATGGTTAAAATTCTACAGAAATATAAATATAAATCTACTCTCTGACTCTTTAAATAGTTTTCAAAGGAATTCCCTGAGTGTTGCCATAGTCTAAGGGTGAAGAATCAATGCAGTATTTCATTTTTATAGTCTTTAATATAGTTCTTAGCAAGATACCCCTAAGAACTGGAGTTATGGGTGGGAATGGGAAGTTAAAGAGCAATGATTTTATTTGCAATGGAGTTTAGTCAAATCTGCTTATTTCAGCAGCAGGTACGACTGTCCCATGCAAATCACCAGTAATGAGTTTCAGTGGCAGTTTGCCTGTGCAAGAGAAGATGAACCCAACTGATTATAATCACTGCTTCCCTCTGCAGTAGAAATTGGCACTGTGACACATGATACCAACTGCTGGACACTGGCTACTATAATAAAAGTTAATTTGCAGGATGGTGTGGGCTGCGTTAATTTTCAGCCTAGCAAAATGCTAAGGGTTGTTTCATCAGCAAAACGAAAAAGGAAGTAGGTCATGAGTCATATAAAATGCTGTAGATGATAGAGAATTATTTAGATTAGTCAAAACCACAGGATCCTGAAGGGATATTAGAGTAATGTAAGTGCATGAAGCAAAGCAGCACATTGGCAGCTGAAATTCTTTGTAGTTAAAAATAAGATATTAAAAAGAGATTAAATAATTTGCCTGAAAAGAATGTACATTTACATGAAGTGGAATAGCTTCACTAATGGACTGAAAGAAACTTCCATGCATGCCCCTCTTCTTTCCCCCTCTCCCCTTGATTTCTTCAGAATATTCTACAGCCTGCTCACTAGAAAACCCTTCAAGAATTATGGATGGTTTAGGTTAAATTTCAGTATGATATCAGGTATATAAGGGCTTGAAACCCAAGTCACTGATTCACTGAGTACCCTAGCAGTAAACCCTTAGATTCGGAGTTATGTTTTTATGCAGGGAAAGAAAAAGGTAGTTGAACACTCACATTAGAAAAGGCTGCAGTGGCCACTTCTGCATCCTGGTTGAAGCTTGGTCCATCAAGAAAACTTTCACTGAGCCCTTAAGGGGGCACGTGTAGATTATCAAACTCTTGGATACCTTCCAGGACATTATCTGTGTATCCCAGGTCCATTTTTGTATCCCATCTATACAAAATTTGTATCCCCCCTATCCTATAAAAGTTGAAGGCCCAGAGAGCTAAGGATAATCCATTTAATAAACATGTTACCAGAAATCATGCCCAACAGTGATGCTGTTAAAAGATGCTCATCCTCTAGGGTTAAAAATAATGTTTATATCAAAGTGAGACTTCCAAAATGGACTTGTGTTCTTTAAGCCACGGCCAGAAATCTGCAACAAAATGCAGTGTGCTGTGATAGTGCCAAGTATGAAAAATATATTCAGAGGCACACTCTGGGCTCTAAGCAGCATGACCAAAATTTACAGCCTGAGGTAAGGGACATGGGGAGCATCAGTGGGCAGTGTGCCACAGATCCCCCAGGGAGGTCAGACTGGCCCTGTTCCTGTTTGGATGCTGATTACCAGAGAAGAGGTTTGGTATGGGACAAACACTCAAAATGTTGTCACTAGTTTCCTGCACTTTCTGTCACAGAGGGTGCTCATTTGCCTGCACTGAGCAATAGATTAATTGAAATAAGAAGTCTTTTTAATGTCAAAAAACAGAAATTGAGTGATCCAGGGTGGCAGGCACAGCCAACTGCTGTAGTTGAAAATCCAGCAGCAAGAGAAAAATCAGTAAAAGAAACCAAATCTTGACTTTTTTTTTCCATCGTGTTCCCTCTCCAAAATGGGGACAAAGCACACACCTGAAATTTTCTAACTGAAAGCCAATGTCACCTCAAGATAACAGCCAACAACCCACACAAAAGCTCTTCAGCCAGTGGAACATCAAACAGGAGACCCAACAGCAGACAATCAGCTTAAGGAAGCACCCCTTGGAGAGCAGCTCTTCAGGGAAAGCCAGCTGAGCCATAAAAACTTCTGGGGATGAATGACATCAATGCAATTTACTGGGTTTCATAAAAGAAAAAGACCTCAGCATAAGGAAATGTTTTAAAGGACAAATAAACTCTGCTAGAGTTGTAATTAGTAAATAATAGGTTCCATCACACGTATTGGTGTACACAACTAATTCAGGATAATTTACAGAAGCATATGACAAGAAAGGTCTCCAATTTATTTTTTTTTTTTAATTTATTAACATTACTTGCAAATTCATATTTAGAAAATATTGGAGGTGAAATTAACTGAAATTCAGACATGGCTCAAATACAAAACATAAAAGAGGGTGCAATAGTAACACCATATACATAACCTACCATAAGAAATACAGTCGTGCCTCAAAAGGGATTACTCTAGATTTGCAGAAGCTTCTGCTCTCCTGCTTTAACAACTGCTGCATAAACACCAACATCAAGATCCTCAGCAGATACAATCAGTGTAGATCCATTAAAATCAATAAAAATATGCTGATTTATAACTCACAAGGATATAGAATGTAATTTTGAAGAAATTTCAAAAGTCATGAAAAACGGCTACATTTTCATTTTAATACACAACTAGCTTATTCATTGCCTTTCTCAGAGTGTCAGTCCAATAAGCACTATTCCAATTTTCTTTTGTGAGATAAGCCAGCTGTAAGTTTATGCTTCTTTTAGTGTTAAGAAGGCTTCTGAAAACCTTGACTATGAACATAACTATGAAGCAGTCTACTGAAATGATAGTGCCCAGGTATGTAAAATGGTTGGGCAAGATACCTCTGAACACGCTTTTGAAAAGGTTTTTCCTTCAGCAAGCAGAAGACGCCAAAAAAATCCACGGTAGAGATTTATCTTTGTGCTGTCCTTAGTTATACTTAGAGACAACTTGTTTTTCAAACTTAATTGAGATGTAACAGCTGAAATATCTTCCCAAGGCAGTAGTAACATTCCCCCATAAAAACATGGAAATCTAAATATCTGGCTTTGCCAAAGTATTACTGCAAAAACAACAGAATAGAAGAACCAAACTTAGGTTCATTCTTCTTCTATTAAATGCAGTTCTTTACAAAAAGTAAGTTGGAATAAAAAGCAGTTCTGAAAGACAGAACTATATCTGTATATAAAACTGTGTGGAAACTATCTTACAAAAGAAGAAAGTGAAATAAAAGAAAGTGTTTCAAACATCCAAGTGCACATCAGCTTTAAGATTTTGGGTTGTATGTCTGAGGTTTTTTAACCAGTTTTATCATCATTTTTCTGCGGACTCCGTTCACTGGCTTGTTGATTTTTGGTTTCTGAGTCCCTGCTAAGAAAACAAAGGAAGCAGTTAGGGAACCAGTATGACAAAACTTGTTAGTACCTTTTACTGTGCAGTTGGGGCTTTTTAAATACATATGATGCTATTCAAGCAGTTTATCCAATAATAGCAAACATATCAGAAAACTGTAAGGTGTGTAAAATGTCCCTATTCTTACACACGGCAAGGTCTCCAACATGTCCACTTTTGGCACTGGAGTCCTACTTTGATGCTCTTTTCCTGAAAAAGCATCGAAGTCTTTTCTAGCTGTCCTGCAGTGACAGCAGAATGGAAGTAAGCATGCTGCTCTATCTGAAACAAAAAACCCCAAAACCAACCAACCAACCAAAACCAAACCAAAAATAAACAAACAAAAAAAACCCCACAAATAAACAATCAAACAAAAAACCCCAAACTAAACTACTACTACATTCCTCTGAACAACACTGGAGCAAAGTCTAAGTTACAAACAGTGCTTGTGAAAATGAAAAGATAAAATTACTTGGGTTTCTGAACACTTTCTGAGTTTCACCCAGATGCTTCAGAGTTGCCAAAGACAGTCAGGGTTATCTCCAGGAATGATTACAAAGGCAGGTGTGAATGCAGTTCAGACAGCAAGTACTTTGCAAACCTGACTGAAAATCTTTTGTCATGTTTAACTATATGCAGAGCCCTCTGGCCAGTTCCCAGTTCTTTCACTATCACCCCAACACATTTCTTTTTCAATATAAACTTTTAAAATTTAATTAATCAGAAACCTTTTCACTACAAAAACTATAAATCAAATCAAACAACAATTGCATATTTGCACAGGCAAGGTCAGGAGAATTCAACTTGAGACTCAAAAAGGGAAGAGGAAAGATGCTGGGGATGGAATTATGGGAGCAGGAGAGAGGGAGTGGCTTAAGCTGCCTCAAAGATTTCCTTAATGTTGTTGTACACTCCCAAGCTATAGAAATAAATATGTATAGCACAGCATCACTTAGCACTAATTATGCCCTTAACTATGGGTTTAGGTTGTACCGAGCCATAGCAAACTGAAATCCACCAGTTAGTGAAAAAACATACAGCTAATCCTTATTGTTTGGTTATTTGGTGCTCTGGTCATTAGACAGATAGCATTCCCTTGCTTCTTTTTTCCACAAAAAGGAGGAGGAAGGGAAAACCTGCAGGTGGCTTTGGCTGGGTATGGGCAGAGGCAGAACACAGAGGCAGGACACTGAAGAGGCAGTGGCCTTCCTCCTCTCCCTTTGCACACTTTGGCTGGAGCCTGGCCATGCCATTTCCCAGGCAGTAATAGATGCAAATTAGGTAATCACAAGCTCAAACTTAGCATGCTCTTAAAAGACTCCCTCACAATACTAGAATGGCAGAGACACACTCAGACTTGTCACCCACAGAAATATTACTGTCATGACTAACTGGCAGACAGTATTTTTACTTCTGAGGACTATGCTCAGGGTGTAATCCTTGCCCCAGCCCTAGACTTCCCACCTAGAACTGAAGTATCATCTCCTGACTTAAACCTTCTGACATATTAGACACTGAAGTGCTGGGACCTTGTGCATATCTCATGTTTAAAGCAGACATAATTTTTAGCTTTTGTTTTGCTTTTTGTTTTTTTTTCCCTAAAAGTCAATTTACGTGCTAGACACAGCCTTAAATTTTTTCCCATTAGTATAATTTTTTAAAATATTGTGCTGTGTCTGCTTCCTGAGTGTTCTGGGTATTCGCAAGTAATTATGCCTTTCTCTCTCTCATTGATTTACATATCAAATGAATTAGAATATTTAAAATTTCAGTAACTGGTAGGAATACAGAACCATGGGTAAATGCATAAATGTTTTCGTTTACAAGTAGATCCAGTAGCTGATTTGAATAAAACCTTTAAGAAAACCCAAATACCATTCCTAACCCTTCTGCCATGGCCACAGTAGCAGTTGACTCAGCACAACCAATGATGCAGAAATTTTAAGTAGCGGTAATGGGAAACAGGGGAATGGTAAATGCTGAAAATGCAAAGGAAAAAAGTAAATTGACTTCACAACTTATTTTAATCTTACTTTAAAATACCTGGAAGAAAATGGGACCTTAGTGTTTTGCTGGTACTGAACAGTTTAAATACTAATTTCTTGTGGAGTCTAGAAAGTTAATTAGGCTTTTTGTGTGCCCTTCTCTATATTTCATTCAAAATGGTGTAAACACTTAAATTGCACTGTCCTTGTGAGGATTTAGTGCCGCACCTCAGTTTTCCCTTCTTTTAAAAAGACTGAGTCTGAAATACAAAAAGCATATTCTTGTAATAAGCCAAAGTGAGTATTTGGATTGCTTTAACTGCTTTTCACGGCCAAATACAGAAAAATCTTACCTTTTCTGCAGACATTGTAGCAATCTGTTTCAGTAACAAAGTTATTAGCATTTCCACCACAGCCGGTATATTTGAACTCCTTACAGGATTTAGTCTTGGAGTCATAATAATAGCGACGTACAGCAGAAGAACACAATCCCTCATCCTTTGGGCTATAGCATAGCAAGGGACCAGCTTGGAAAAAACAAAGAAGTTGGATGGAGAGAGAGAAAGATAAATTACACAAAGGTAATCTCTGTGCCTGGCTTCTTAAAATTAACAATGCAATAAACTTTGTGGCTAAGCAGCTAACTACTAAACAGGACTACTGTGGCTAAACAGAACTACTATGGCCCCATTTTTTATACCAAACATACAACAGGTGAGATATTTACATAGTGTGGCCAGAAGTCTTATTCTATGTATATTTGAACATAACCATAATTCCACTGGAACTATCTCTGTAGAGGAAAAAGGCACTATTTTGTTTATCTCTCTTATGATTGCCAACAAATCCTTCTTTCTAGCAGCAAAAAAACAAACCCCACTACTTCGCTCACAAGAATTATGTTTCACACTGCCTCAACAAAACTTGATTTTTCTTTCTGCATACCTTTTACCAATTTATTGAATGTTCAGCAGAGAAATAAAAAATTATTCAGCAGTCACCTAAGAAAACACTGATAATCTGTCATGAGCCAAAAATAACTGTCTCATCAAGCATTAATTCAGCTTAGGCAGTGAGAGTTTTTATAAATTCTGGCAGATGTCTCTTCTTCAAAGATCCTGTCTTGCACTGGATATTAATCTGGTGTTTATGACAACACTTAGCTACAGTCACCTGCTCATAATTACTACCTCTCTTCTTCAAAGCTCTTATGGAGAGACAGTGAAGGGTCATGTCAGGCAAAAAAACTTTTATCAGAAGTTGAGCTGCTGAGTGCCAAAAAAGCCAGCCACCTATCATTGTCTTTCAGGCCTGAATTTTAGAAAGACACTCCCACTTCATAATAGGATATCACTGCCCTGAATGTGACTGCCACAACATCTCATACGTTTGCCTCAACACAAATCTGCAACCTTATTTCCCTTCAGATTACACACGTACAGCTCTCTAGAAGTCAAGAAATCAGCTGAGTTTACCTATGTACATTTAAAGCCACAATATAAAACTAACACAGCATTTTTGCTCTTTCACTAACAGGCAAGACAAGTGACACATGAAAGCTTCCAGACAACATAAACATCTGCTTCATATAAGTCTTAAAAAATACCATTGTATAAGTATCCAGAAGAAAATACCAAATAAAGTATCATCTTCATATCACTTTCAAACCATCTATTTTATTAAAAATTTGAACAAGTGTTACTTTTCTCTGGCAGACAGTGGTCCACACAAGACTTCAAGTCCCTGAAGTTGTTGCCATTTCCGTAACAGCCACCGTAGATGAATTCTTCACACCTCATTGAGGTCAAGTTAAAGGCATATCTTTTCAGATGACTCCTGCAAGGTCCTCCATCAGCCTCCATTCTGCATAATTTGGGCACTTCTGAAAAAAAAAAAAGAAAAAAAAAAATTAAATAATTGCATCTTCTGTACAATCAACCCTTCATGTTCCTGAAGTTAACTACATGGTAGTGTAGACAAAACACAGCTAAGTTACAGGTTGTCCAACAACCTGCATTGTTTAATAGTGGGATAAGCTTTACAGGAGCAATCTGATACATTAATTAGCAACCAGTTATAATATTAAATTACATTTTAAATATTAATAGTTAAATTCCACGTGTCGCCTCTGGGACAACTTGCTCCAGTTTCTGCACATAAAATTGACATCAGTGAGACAGCTGTCACAGGAAGGGGTGACAGAGAGATGGGTTGGGTACAACGCATCCCACGAGTAGTGCACCTTCCCCGGTGCACCCACAGCCCCTTTCCAGCCCCCAGCCACCCCGGGGGCACTCCGGGCAAACCGACCCCGTCGGTCGGCCCCCGGGGCTGAGGAGTGCAGCGGAGCCCACCCCTGGACTCACTCTTAATGGTCCAGCAGCTCTTTTCGCAGTCATCGAGGGTGAGGAAGTTGTTGGCGTTGCCGTGGCAGCCCCCGTAGGTGAACTCCTGGCAGCTCTGCGTGTACCTGTCGTAGTACCAGCGCGGCACCAGGGCGCGGCAAGGGCCGTCGTCGGGGGGCAGCAGGCAGGCGCGCTGCTTCTCTGCGGGAGACACCAGCGACCGGAGCTGAAGCCACCGCGACGGCGGAGGCAGCCCCTGCCCCGGAATCCCGCAGCCGCCCGCCGGGTCCCGCCGAACGCCCGCTCTTACCTGTGAGGCTGCGCGGGGCCAGGGCCGCGCAGGCCAGGGGCAGCAGCAGCGCGGACAGCGGGAGGCGACGGGCGGCGGCCATGTAGCGGCGGCGGACGGGCAGGAGAACGGGTGGCAGCGGGGTCCCGGGAGCGAGCAGGGCTCCCCGGCCCGACGGCAGCGCTTTATATGCGCCGAGACGGCTTCCCCGGGCCGCCTCCCTCCTTGCGCACGTGGTGGGAGGGGAAGGTCTGATTCAGCGGACGGCCGGGCCCCGCTGACCCGGCCGTCACCGGGGCGCGGCAGGCGGAGCGCCTGCGTGAGCCCCGGCGCCGGGGGAGCCGGCACCCTTCGCCCCTCCGCCGTCGGGGGTCCCACGGCCGGGGGAGCAGCCGGGTGGGCGAGGAATGGGGGGTGAGGGGTGAGGCCGCCGGGGATGGGTGGTCGTGGAACAGTGTCAGCCGTAGCCGTGGGGCCACGGTTGCCGGCCTACGGGAAGCTGGCCGGGGTCCGCGACTGTGCCCCCCTCAGGTTACGGGATGATGCTCAGAGTATTTCCTGTTAATCACAGCTAAATCCGGATGGGTAACTTCGCGGAAGTCCTCCCCCCCTTTGCCCTCGCCCCCTTGGCAGCCCCTCCACATTTGGATACTTCGGGCAGAGGGCAGCAGGAAAATGAAACGACGGGAACCTTCAGCAGGTCCTGGTCCTGCTGAGTCAAGCGCAGCCCGCTGAGCGAGTGCCACGGGACATAACACCTGAATGAAACCTCCGGCTAGTTTGAAAAGCGCTGAATTTTAGAAAAGACCATAACTTGCCTTATTCTATGGATTTTAACACCACAGGCAACCTGGTGTGATCCGGAGGAGGAAGGGGTGAGCAGCACACAGAATACTTTCCCTCTCTAAGAGAAAAGACAGCCATTACATTAATTAGTGTTTACTCTAGGTTTGATACAGTAAGAGAGATAAGAGTGTCTGCAAATTAGGCGTGCTCTTTATAGATAACAATAAACTAATCTGATCTCCTATTGTTCTTCCTTGCTCCCTTTGGAGCAAAGGTGTTGAGGCTCAATCCTTGGGGCAGGTGCTGCCATAGATGGGATTTTGATACAGGGCCCTGGAATTCTGTGGCCTGCAGGACAGCAGTCGCAGTCCGTAAGGAGGAGAAATTTCATAACACCCTGATAATTTCAGGCACTGACTTTCTCTCCATGACTTATATACTTCTCTAATAGAGGACTACAACCTTCTTTTCTAACATTATTTTGTACCATGATTCTATGAAATTCAACCCCTACCCCACCTAAGCAGCTTCTAGGTGAACATGAATGGCACTTCTCTCCCTCTTTTGTCATAACTCTTCCTTTTTTTCAGTCTTCAGTTGCCAAAGAGATCACTTTAGTGACAGGAAAATAAGCCCTAGTACAGGTTGAGCCATTACCATGGGACACATTTGCCATGTTTTTAGCTACAACTGTTAGTAACAGGTGTCCTCATTTTTAGAGGTTTTGTTAAGCTTACTTAAGGTTTTGTTAAGCTTACTGTCCCCCTTTGGGGACAGAGTCTCTAGAGAGCAGCCAGGCAGAAAGGGACCTGGGAGTCTGGATTGACAGGAAGATGAACATGAGCCAGCAGTGTGCCCAGGTGGCCAAGAAGGCCAATGGCATCCTGGCCTGTATCAGGAACAGCGTGGCCAGCAGGTCCAAGGAAGTGATTCTGCCCCTGTACTCAGCCCTGGTGAGGCCACACCTCGAGTCCTGTGTCCAGTTCTGGGCCCCTCAGTTCAGGAAGGATATCGAGGTCCTGGAGCAGGTCCAAAGGAGGGCAACCAGGCTGGTGAAAGGACTCGAGCACAGACCTTATGAAGAGAGGCTGAGGGAGCTGAGGCTGTTCAGCCTGAAGAAGAGGCTGCTCAGGGGAGACCTCATCACTGTCTACAACTCCCTGAAAGGAGGTTGTAGCCAAGTGGGGGTTGTTCTCTTTTCCCAGACGACTTTCAACAAGACAAGAGGGCATGGTCTTAAGTTGTGCCAGGGGAAGTTTAGGTTAGACATTAGAAAGAATTTCTTAACAGAGAGGGTGATCAGGCATTGCAATGGGCTGCCCAGTGAAGCAGTGGATTCTCCATCCCTGGAGATATTTAAAAAGAGACTGGATGTGGCACTCAGTGCCATGGTCTAGCAACCGCAGCGGTGGGTCAAGGGTTTGACTTGATGATCTCTGAGGTCCCTTCCAACCCAGCCAATTCTATGATTCTATGATTCTAAGCACAGCAACTATAATAAAGCTTAGAGCTCTCCGGCAGGAAAAAAAGCAAAGCCAAACTACAATATATATTTTCTATTTCCAGAAAAATTAAAAAAAAAAATCATCTTTCTAATATAAGGAAACTCTCAAGTGATTTTAATATGACCAGACTATGTCCTTTGCATCTGATTTTATTGGAATTGCAAAGAAAGTAGTTTAAATACCACTTTAAGCAATACCAGCAAAATTAATGTTGTCATGTAAATACCATTTTCTGTATTTTCAATTTCCTCTGTGCACAAACACAGAGGAATCAAAGTTTGAGCTAAACCCACCCATCCATTAACACAGTGCGGTCTTTATTTAGCTGCTCTGTTGCTGTAATAGTAAAGTTCACTGAGATTAGGTAGCTATCTGTAAAAATAGATGACCTAGAGTAAAAGCATAGCACAGGGTAGAAAGTCCTTTACTAAATGCAACCAGCAGTTAGTCCCATTGGCAGCCAGCTGACCAGCTTTCCATTATGTGGTTATTGATACCAAGCTGCAACTGGCCTTCCCATACTAACCATGTGCCTAACCATGTGCCTAACCATGTTAGCTGTGTGCCAGAGCCCACTCTCTGGATGATTCCCACACCTTACGCCTGCTACTGCCACACCTTGAAGTCTCCATCTCTCTGCACCACAATGTTTCTGCTCCCACCAGCAGTGATGGATCATGATCAGCCAGCTCCTTCCACCCGGGGCCCAGCAGCTGGTGTAGTCTGGGGATGCATCTCACAGTGTAGTTTATGAGGGTGTGGAAATTGCATACCAACAGCTGGGGGAGGGCAGATAATAGCCAGAAGGGAGGGAAGAGGAACTGATTATACTGAACTAGCTAAAATAAAACAAATACAAGACCCAGGAGCACTATAGGAACAGCACAGCAGAAGAAGGATATAAATCTTACATACTGCTGACAGCTGCTTATATTGATTAGTGGGGAGAAGACTAAGGAGTGCCTAAGGGGAAAAGGCAGTTGGGAAGTTGGAGGAACTAATGCCTATAGAGGCCTTTGAAATGTCAGATTACAGAAGGAGTCTTTCTAGGCCCTTTCTAGTTCCTGATTCCAACCCTGTAGCTCTGTTCAGTGTAACAAGTAGTGGATTCTGCCTCCACTGGACTTGTAGGAAAGGGGCTGCAGAGATGCTAGGTCCTATACAAACATGCCCAGAAGGACCACCCTGTTCAAAAGACCATAGCCCTCTGATTAGAATCTAGACCTTAGAAGTGTATGCAGCCACAGAAGAGTGGCCTAATTCTTTCATGTGTTCTTTGAACCCACCTCCTCTTTAACAGACAGTGCCGTATCCTCAACATCAGTTGTAACTCCTTGATTTCAGAGATGCTTTGAGCAGGACGGGCATGACATTCCTCATACACAGAACTGCAATTCTGCTTTGCAGACATACCTACCAAAGAGAGTTGCTGTGTCTGCCATTGACGGCCTGGCTGCCTTCTGGAACACTTGGCCCAAGAAACGCTCCTTCCCCTTCCTATATTTTAGTCCAGTCCATTTGTAGTTGCAATGCACAAATATAAAGGAACGTGCCTACGCAAACCACCTGCTACAGCCTTAGCTGCTGGACAGAGGAGCACAGAGCCCGTGGGTGCTGGTGTCACAGGCAAACAGGAATCATCGCGAGGGGCAGAGGGAGCAGAAGGAGGTGGCAGGAGAAGAGAGGCCGCATTGCTGGGCTGAAACACCCGACTGACAGACCTGCATTTCCCCCACAGTGGTGGCAAAGAGGGAGAGGAGGGGGGAGGCCAGTACAGGAGGGTCTCTGATCTTCCCACGAGGGGTCGGGCGACACGCCGGCGGGGCCGAGCTCCCGGCCCAGGGACCGCGCCGGGGAGACCGGACCCTCCCTGCCCAGGGCCCGTTGTCAACGCCCCGAAGCCCCGGCAGTGGGGTCGAATCGGGCGCCGGGTTTTAATCCGGTTAGGGGGGATTACCGTAGAAGTTTAAAGGCCGAAGCGGCTCGGGGAAGGGGTGCCAGGGACGCCGGACAGGAAGCGGCCGCCGCCGAGCAGCCCGGACGGCACCGTGTGAGTGAGCCCAGGGGCGGGCCGGGAGCGGCCGTCCCGCCGCTCCGCTGCCCCGTCGTCCCACACCAGCCCGGGGGCTTCGGCCCCGGCTCTCTCGCTGCCCAGAGGAAGCCTTTCGTCCTCCCCCCGCGCTTTGGCAGTGTAGACGATGCCAGCCATCAACATCGAGGACCTGAGCGAGAAAGACAAACTGAAAATGGAAGTGGAGCAGCTCCGGAAAGAAGTGAAGCTGGAGAGGCAGCCGGTAAGTGGCCGCGGGGAAGGGGCTTGGGGCTGCCCGGCCATCGGGGCAGATGGCGGGGACGGGGCCGGAGCGGGGAGAATTCCATTACTCCCCGGGCGCAGTTTCGGGGACTCATACGGTGCCCGGGACACGTCGGGCGGGCGGCGGGACCGGGCGCAGCGGCCCAACGCGGAGAGGGAGAGTCCCGTCCCGCCGCGACGGGCCCAGCGAAGGCAGGGGCGGCGGAGTTTGGGGAGCCCATCTCTGGAACAGCCCCGGCAGTTTTGGAAGGATCGCGGTTTGCACCGACGGGTCCAGCCACAGCTGGCGCGGGTCCTTTACGGGGGTGTCTGTGGAGCGAGCGGGGGTCGAGGGAGGAAAGGAAGAGGGAAAGGGGCGCACCGCTCCCGGGATAAAGACGCCCCGAGGGGCTTCACGGACCCGCGGGTGGCGGCCGTTCCCCTTCGTTTGGCACCCCTTGGCTTCCCCCAGAGCTAGTACAGGCAGCCTTGCCTGGCGAGGGAGGAGCGCGTCGACCTCAGTTCTCCTCCTCACTAAAACGTGTTGGAATCTGCCAGTGCCAGGTGACGGGTGGTGCCCCGGTGGGACGGCTGTGGCACGGCTCCCCGTCCCGTCCCATCGGGGATTGCACCGCAGATGCCCGAACTACGGGAGAAGCGGAGCGGCAGCCACCGCCCTCTGCCCCGGCACCGCTCCCCGGCTTCATCTGGGCAGAGGGCGGGAGCCAAATGACTGCTGAGGCAGAGCCGTAAGCTATCCAGCCTCGACCAAAGGAACATTTTACCTCCAGTCCTATACACTTGTTTTTCCTCTCCACGGGTGATAAAGTTTCCAGTGAGATGTTTGTGGTTTTGCACTTTTTTTTACAGATGAAAGACATGCAGAACTGATCATGCTCCATGATAAAACTTTAAATTTCTTTAAAATTTATTCTGCATTCCAAAAGAAGCAAGCTACATCTAAATAAACCCTTCTAGTTTGGACTAAAAATACACCTCTTTGTGGGAAACAGTGGCATTAGTATTAGTAATTGCATTTCAGGTCTAGGTGTTTAGCCTAGAAAATAAGAAAGCCACAAAGTTGTGTTTTGAAGTATCAGAGATTGTAGATGTTATGGTATAGTCTGAAGCTCCAGCAACATTGAGGACTCCACATCCAAGTACTCTAGATATCTATATTACACCTCAGAAAATTCCCAAGCAAAATAAATTTACTGTGTAGTTTGTGGAGGTTTTGAATATCGTAATATTAATTAATTTTTTTTGCCTAAATATTCAGAATAAACCAAAAGCCTGATCACTCTGGAGAAATGGACCTTTAGAAATCACTTACAGTAAAACACAGACAACATCCTCAGTTTTATCAGTGCATTATAACAGAAGTTGACTGTGAGACTGCAATATGAGTTGTGGTTTTCCCAGTCCCCTGGTACCTGTATGGGAATTACAAGGACAGGGAAATGCCAAAGCGACCCTTCCATTGTCACCAAAAGGAAAAACGTTTAGCCAAAATTTTCTTGACCCTCTCCTACATTTTTACAGCACAAAGAGGAAATATCCTTTTGAAATTTTTTTTTTTTTTAGTCAAAATATCTGAATGTGTATTTAAGCAGACATTTTTTTCTTATATGTGAAAAAGATACTGATGGTGTTGAGGTAAAACAATTGGACTTGTAGGTACAAATTCTTCTTTGGTGTAAAGCACCTACAAGTAGACCCTTTTTATGCACATCTTAATTGGGAGTTAACACTGAATTCTTTCTGATGGCTTGATGCTTAATTTTGCCCAGGTCATGTGTATCTGTGGTACAGCAAAAGGTAAATTAATTTGTTCTCTTGTAATAATTTTACCTATGGAGTAAAAAATAAGTAACAAAGAAGGGAATGGGCCTTGAATTAGAAATACCAGTCATCTATTGTCCTGGCCAGCAGCTGCTTTCTACTGCTGACTCTGCACTGCTGTGCTTCTGCAGGGATTGCGGGTAGGAAGGGAGGAGGTGGGAACAGGGCCAGCAGCGTCTCCTCAGACACTTCAGGTATTTCAGCACCCCCAAGGAGAGTTTCTGCTGACACAGGGAAGGAAAATGAGACGTATGCACAGACAAGTATCCTCTAGGGCTGATGGGGACCTCTTGCACACCCTCAGGCTCCGCAGACACTGTTACTCCATGTAATTCCACGCTGCATGTGCTCAGTGAACACAAACTAAACCCATTTCTTCTTAGATATAATGATAATTTTCTATGAATGCTGTGCAAAGTGTCACCACATTTATGCCCTGTCATAACACAGTACCCTGTTTTATTAACAGTTTTCCCAAATAAGCCTGAGTAACCTGCAGGTAATTTGTCAGGTCTTTACTCCTATTCAGGACACATGGTTGCAATTACAGAACTCCAAGGTGAGGATTTGTGCTATTACTAAAAAATCATTACCGAATGTTTTGTTTGGGAAAAAAGACAACAAGTCGCACTTTGAATTAGAAGTTACTGATCCTGAACCACTGACCATAAGTTGTGCTGATGCCGAGGGAGATTGTGATCTTCAGCTTAATAAAACGATATTGGTTAATTAAAAAACCCTGCAAGTTTAACTTCGCAGCAACTGCTGTTCCGAGTGGCCTGTGTGTTCCCAGGCTGTTAAAAGTGGAAGGAAGCTGAGTCTGTACTGGCTCTGTGGTCAGATATTTTATATTTGATGGTAAAGAAAACAAGAAAATGAGGGATGTGAAGTCACTGGTTTGCTGTCCTGATGTGCATGGTGATCTCCGGCCTTAACGCAGCCACTTCTCTGTTCTTTCACTCGAGGTATCCAAATGCTCCGAAGAGATCAAGAACTACATCGAGGAGCGGTCTGGCGAGGACCCGCTGGTGAAGGGGGTTCCAGAGGACAAGAACCCCTTCAAGGAGAAGGGAGGCTGTGTCATCGCTTAGGAAAACAAGCCCAGCGGCTACCACAGGAGCAGACGCTATTCTTGTACCTGTAGGGAGTCACTAGCGTGTCCCCACCGCCGCCGGTCCTTGTGGAACGAGCATAGGAGCGGATTTCTTGTATATTTTTTTTTTCTTACAAAAATAAAGAAACCACCCCGAAAGCAGCCGAGACCCTCGCGGGTGGCCTCCCCGGCGCTGCCGGCCATCCTCCCGCAGCTGGGACGGCTCCTTTGGCTTTGCGGCGCCCGCTTTCGCGACTCGTTTGTCGGTTGCTTCATGGCAAATGTTCTTTGGCATTAAAGAAAGCTTGTCTGTAACCCGAGAGCATGCAGTGGCTTGCTGCGGGGAGAGGAGCTGGATGAGGGATGGGACAGGGCAGGGCGGTGCAGGGGCCCGCAGGGCGACCGAACCAGCAGTTAAAGCCGGACGGGCCAGGATGCAGCTCACACCGGAGCGGGGCGGAGCGGAGCGGGACAGGCGGTGGCGGTCATGGCGCTGCGCGGCTGGCGGCGTTGGTCGAGCCTGGGCTCGGCTATGCGCGGCGGCAGCTCGGGGCGCCTGGGTGACACGCCGCGGTACCACGACTTGCGAGTGGCCCTCAGGAAGGTACCGAGGGAGAGGAGGGCGGTGTCGCTTTCCCGGGGGGCGGGGGGGGCGGTGGGACATCCGGAGCCGCTGCCCCGTGAGGGGAGAGCAACCGGAGAAAAGGCACCGGGCCGCCCGAACGAGTCGGGAAGTGTTTAAATAAATAAACATCCCCTTGCCAGTGTCAGAAAGGAAACCATGAGTCCCATGCGTATTAAACCCGGAACAGAACACTTCCCTGCCGTGCTGCTGTCCCGGGATGAGCGGGCGGTTCAGCCCCGCTGGCGGACGGGCAGCGTTTGCTACTGCCGGCCCTGGGCTGCAGTCCCGGGCGCACGCAGGAGTCCAGAGTTCCCTTCCAGGGGCTGCGAAAGGGAAAATTTGGTTATATTTGGTATAATACACTCTGTTGGTGAACGCAGGGTGCAAGAGAGGGCAGAATAGAGGCTATTTGTCACTGCGTGATGTCTAGAAGGGGAGCAATGGGAGGTTACTCTAAAACTGAATCATAAATCAAGAGCACTTGTGGTAAGGTAACTTTTCAGCTGAATGACAAGTGGCTGTCTGTAAGCAATGGTGATATTGGTGAACTTCCAGTATTCCCAATAGTGAGATCAGTGTCACTTGTGGTATAACTGAGTACACTTGTCAAAGGCAGAGACAGATGGTTTGGAGGTGAAAGCCCTGGTGAGGAGCACGCTAGGGCAGCAAGGCCAGTTCTGGGTGAGAGAAATCTGCCTTTAAACTGGCCTGATGAGAAAAATGCTAAAGTTCCATACCACCTACAAGGGGTAAACAGTGTTCCTGGGGGAGCCACATATGGACAGTAGGTGTTATGGACTGCAGGGACTTGTCCCTGATTTACCTGTAGGTGAGTGTACAAGTCCTGTCTGGTGGTGCAGTGCTCTGCTGCTCATTTATGTGAGTTTGGAGTTGTGAGGTTGTATCTTTGATAGCTGTTTTTTAAAGTGACTTGAGGAATCTTGTATTTCCATGGATGAATATAACTTTTTTTCCAAATGTCACCTCTTCCCCAGTTCACCATGGGCAAGATATAGTGGAGCTACTTCTGAGTCATGTGATATTTAATTCACATTTTTCTTAGAAATTAACTTTCACAGTTCCAGTGTTAAAACAAGATAACCCAAAGGCCATTTAATTAATCAAGTTTTCTGTCACCATGATCAAACCTGTTATCACTGAGTTTCAGCAGCTGTGGGTTCATCTTGTATGTTATGAAAAAGAGACTTTAACAGTAAAGAAAAGAGATGCATGACCAGCCTGTTGCCTAAAAAAAATAATTTCATTAGTCTAAATTCATGGACCTTCTGCAAAGCAGAAATAAGTAGCTGGAGAGAGAAGCAGTAGAAGAAGTTGGCAACTAATCCTCTTTTCTCACTGGGATTAATAGTTCAGGATTTTGTAGCTAATTCGTAGCGCCAAGTGCCTTTGCTCTGAGTCACTTGCCCACTGAACTTGTTCCCTGAGACACTGTTCCCTATTACCTGCCTGGGCACTACAACTGCAGTTCTGAAAAACTGATGTCCTGAAATACAGAGGACAAGGCCAGTCAGCTGGTGCAGTGTTTGCTGCTCTGCTGTGTGACACAATAAAGTTTTTGGAAATAAAAATACTTCCCAATTCTCATCCCCTTTGTTCTCATTCCTCCCTCCCCCATTCCTGTTGCAGTGCAGCTGACAGGATGCCCTGCTTTGTTGGGTGTAGTGCAGATAATTGCATGATGGGATAAGAGGGAATGTGATGCTCCATGTATCAAATAAATTCCTGTAACGAATATATGATAGAAAAAAATTACAGAAAATAACAAGACCCCTATTGTTTTGTTGTCCTATATTTTACAAAATGCTTACCTAGCATTTATTTTAGATTTTTTCTGAACACATAGGAAAAACACATCACAAATAGATGTCAAATCTTGTCTGATGTTGTTCACTCCAAAGTTTCTAGCAATCAGTGTTTATTTTGGCTTCAGTTAAACCTGTTCCATATGACTTTAGGAAAAGTGAAGACTATGAGAGAGAATGACCACTCTGGATCTTTAACATGTTTTAAGTGTACCTGCTAATCTCATTTGAGGCAATCTTTCCTCTAGCTGAATCCAGATGCAACAACCAGCAATATTGGAGAAATGAGCAGTGTAATTCCATGAGTGAGAAGTTTTTTTTTTTGTCCCCATTAATTTTATTTTTTAATCTGCTAAACTAATGTATTTCAAACTATCTGTAATTTTCCAATTGTTCTGGGCAGGATGAGGAAGAGACTCTTACAGTTCCAGGGGGCTGTTTTTAGCAAGGGTATTGAAATAAGCTTGTGAGTGGTTTCCTTTACGACTTTATAGGTCAACACCCTTCCTCTTAGAAATTGAAAATGTAACTTTTCCTTAACTTGTTGAATAATGCTTGCAGTGCAGTGGTATCCTACAACTTGCTGTGGTAATTAAATGATAGTGTAAATGGATTGAAGAAAAAAGATTTAACATACTCTGTTCATATGCATAACAGTATGCATATACATATAGGATCTGTGCATGCAGTCCATTTTCTTTTCCTTTGGCATTAGTAGTAAGAAGCTTTGAAAAACAGGTTTGGAAGGGATTGGCAAATGTTTTGCTGGTATTGCATGTAATACAAAGGAGATTTCATTTCACATCCAGTGGTGACTTTATCCAATTAGCTATGCTACATCTCTACAGGATGAGGAGGATTTCCCATGACAGTGAGGCTACACCAAAGGACACCGCTACCTTATTTATCACCTGTGGCTTTTATTGATGAGTTTCTGTTTATTAGTGTATGTATTTTTACAAGAATTAGAGCCCCTTCACACTAGACCATGCGGGATCTGAATTAAATATTGACATTCACTTTAACTTTCCTGTAAAATTACTCTAAATCCTCTGTCAAAAGAATATGGTTCTTTTTGACCTTCTGAAAAATACGGAAGGGTGAGCACCACTGGCACTGGAGCATTTCAGGTGGAGATGGTGAATTATCTTTGTGGCAAATCATAAAAAACAGTGTCAGAGAAGCAAAGTAGTAGGTTGGTGGTATTACAGATAAATCACTTAAAATTAGGTTGGGAGGGAAAAGACGTGACTGAGTCTGCAAAACACACAACTTGCATTTAGAATTCTAAAACCTTCTCTTGCACCCAAAATAAAAGTTTCAGGAAGGAGACAGTTTAAAATGTGACATTAGTAAGACTTGCAGACTTTGCACTTAGTTCCCTTCTGTCTAAGGGGAGCCAAATGTATTCCCAGGTGGTGGAATATTTGCAATAGCCTTTTTCATCTTGTGTCTGACAGAAACATTATATAAATGTTTAGGGGCTAGTTCTCTTGCTAGTATAGATAAACACAGCAATATCCTTTACTACTGCCAATAATTTTTGGTGGTAATTTCACAGAGAGGAAATTTCTTTTATTGATATTTGTTGTTATTGGAAAAGGCAGCTGGGATATACCACTGTAATAAGAGGAACCATCCATTACATTATATAGTCATTTTAAATCAGTTCAGGGGAGTAGGAGAGGGAAAATATAGCACAGCACTGTCAAGCAAGCTCTACAAAAAGCTTTTTCTGATAATCAGAAAAAATATTACTTAATGCATACATACAGTGAAGGAAATTGTATAAGTAATACTCTTATTTGTTACTCCGTATCAGAGTAGTGGGTACATCTGAGATTCTGGTTGCTGCATCCAAAAACTGGATTGTTTTCCTGCTTTATATTCATGTTAGAACAAATTATCACTGCATCTAGTCAGTCTTTTCAATTATCATCTTTTAATAGGAGCAGTGGGTTCGAGGGATATTTTTCTGGCTCAGGTCTAGGTGTTGCATTGCTTTATCATCGTCACACCTGATTGCATCAGGCAATACAGTTACACACTAGAAACAACTAAAATTGTGTTTTAATAAGCAGTTCATGACTGAGCAAATGTCTGGGTTTTATGTAGGGTTTGCCATGACTGTTCAGAAAATATGACTTTTAAAATCGTTTTAGGTCATGTTTGCTTGGAAATGTACAGTGAAATCTCTTCCCCTGCCTGTGTACCCATACCAATGAATGTGACATCAGGGTGATCTCAAAGCTGGTTTGCATTTCAGCTTGCCTTGCTCTGGCCTTTGACTTTTTGGGAGATTTTTTTTCTTTCTTCTCATAAAAAACAGTGTCAGAGAAGCAAAGTAGTAGGTTGGTGGTATTACAGATAAATCACTTAAAATTTAGTTTCTCACTAAGTTGGGAGGGAAAAGACATGACTGAATCTGCAAAACACACAACTTGCATTTGTGAAGTGTGAAAACCAACATCCAGGTCCAGACCTCAAAAATTTTATAGATGGATGCTGATAGATCACGTGTAGAGACTTCCAGGGTACTTGGTGTGTTTAAAACTATAGCTGTCATGCAGCCAGGCTTGTGCACCTAGACAGCACTTATATTTTCAGCTTCATTTAAGAGCCAATGATCTGGTTCCTAGCCCCAGTTGCACAACCTGAGCTGGATGTTCCCTCAAATAGGTTTCAATGACAAGTTTTAAACTCCTCACTCAAAACTTAGAACATTAATTCCTCTGTAGAAATAAGTCAAGGCAAGCTAAATAATTTCAAGTATTTCCAAAAATGCTATTATATATTCAGTCTGCCCTGTTATGTATGGCAGTCTTCAAAATATGCCACGTAAACTTGAGACTGGGCAAACTGGTATGGGCAGTGTGCTAAGTTCCTTTAAGTCCCAGAAGTGTTACAGATAGTGAAATGCAGAAATCCTAAGGAGATGGGGGCAATGGGGAAGCTAAATTGTTGCACCTGATGCTGCTCTTTGGTGTTGGATGTTCTGCCCCGTGACAATTCTGTGTGCTGGGCTACCTGGGGAGTATGTACTGTGTGAAAGCTAAAGGACAGAAAGGCTGGAGTATGGAGTATGCACTCCTGACTATGTCTGCTGGTGTCTGGTCTCTGGCACTGCTGGAAAACCAAGAGGATTTTGTCTGTCATCAGGAGCCTTTGTTCTCTGTCAGTATCCCTCAAACCTGCATTGTGCTGTGTGTTCTAGAAGCGATGCAGTGTTTGAGAGCCAAGCTGCTCTTCAGGTGTTTTTTGGGAGGGTTTATTGGGAGCAGGTCCTCTGAGACCCATTGTCATAGGTATTGCTGTTAGAAGTGTTCAGTATGACTAAAACAATGGTTTGTGAACAAAGAAGTAGAGTATCCTAAAGAAACCTGAGGTGCCAGTTATAAGATGCTGGTAAGAACAGCCCATCCCACTGGTTAATACCCTATATTTACTCAGGGCTTCTCTATCATTGCTTTTTAGTCCATGAATTTAAATCTGTGCGCCTCTCCTCTATAGGATGTGCTTGGGCTGATATCAGTGAACTTGTTTGTAAGGACTAAATCACATTTTAGATTTGACCTGTTAGTCCTCAGTTATGATAGGCAAGAATGTAATAAAAAGAGATGGAGAGTAAACTGGCAATACAGCTTGATGGGCATTTTCCCCTACAGATGCAGTAAAGGGTTTTAAAAAAGACAGGGATGTGTGCAATAATTCTTCATTCATTTGAGGTTTTCATGGGAGGGAAGCAAAACTGAAAATTCTGAATAACAAAATTTTTGGAAAAAATTGTTTCGAGTAGTTGTAGAAAAATACAGATGGAAATCTAAGTTGTTTTATTTCAAACCTTTCTTCACTTGTACTTGCTGTAAAGTTTTAAGTTGGATGGATACTTAAATAACGTGGAGGTTTTTTCTACTTTTTCTTCCATATTCTATGTGCTACACCCATATTGTTATTTAGTATCTTGATAATGGCTTGAAAATATTGAGACTTTACAAGGAACTACCATCCAAATTGTATTTTAAGAATCTGTTGTTTGGGATTTGTAAAGTTAGTCATGCTTCTTTAAAAAAACTAGTCAAAATTACTTTTTTTGTGTTCTGTATTTTAATTATATGGATATTTGGCTTTTAGGACTTCTTTTTTTTTTTTTTTTTTTTTTTTTTTCTTCTTCCTCTGAGTGCTATCATGAGACTGATATCTATGCTTAAATAAAACTTCTTTAATTCAACCTTGTATCATTGTGGAAAATATTTTCTTGGCTTGTTCTCAGCAACAGTTGGATAACATCTCAGAGTACAGAAGGTTCAGAAGTACATCTCAGAGTACAGAACGTCATCACTGAGACTCGGTCCCACATCTCACACTCAAATAGGGCAAATTCTTCAATGGCAACTCATTTACCTAGGTGTTGGGTTGCATGTTTGGCTGAGTGGCCAAGTGTGAATATAGAGTAAGAGGCACAGATTGCATCCAAATACTAAATCTTCCATGTCATGGGCAAGTAGGAGGCTTGCCTTCCCCATGAGAAGTGGAGATGTGTTTTGGCAGTGTCTAGGACATTTGCTGCTTTGGCAGGAGCCTTGTGTAGTGGTGAGTGATTTTTGAAATAGATCTCCTAGGTGAGTTCTAAGCAAGAAGAATGTGTCTGTTTTAGAAGAGAAGGAGTAAAAGCTAACCCCTTTGTTTCATTTAGTATTAAAAAACACAGTTCCCAGAGCTTTCTCTTGCAGAACTTCCTGGAAACCTTCACCCTGTGGTAGTGATACATCCTGAAAGAGAAAACCATAGGTTGCAGCTTTGGTCTCTAGAGCACTTCAGGCCTCAGGCAAATCGATAGTGTGGGATTTTGGTTGTTAAAAGAAAGTGCACTAAACAGCTCTGTATGAGCAGGCAAGGCTGGTGCTGCAGGGAATGTTTTCTGCCTGTTGGGTAGTGGAGTTTTGTGGCTTAAATCACCTTTGTGAGATGGAATAATTCCCACGCTTCCTGTGCTTCTCCACATGGTGTTCGTTGGTTATTGAATGATCACTTCTTCCATTGGCCTACTGGCTGCTGCAGGCCTGGTCCTATTATCACCAGGATGGGTGATCCAGGCATTCAGGCAGCTCTTGGCTTCTGCCATGGTCAGGATCTCCTGGCACATGTTGTGGGGACTGGAAGCACAGGGACCTCATGAGAGCAGGAGTGACAGAAGTGACAGTGTGCTTTGCCCATCACATGCTGGTAAACACCCTCATCAGCGAGGTGCCATGGCAGATGTGTCAGTCACTCCATGACCTCCCTAGTAGGCAGCAGCTACAAGGAGCTGACCTCCTCCTCTCATGCTACTCTGTTTGCCCTGGTTCTGTCCTGAATGTGTTTTGACATCCCAGTCTGTGCCCTTTCCTTAATTTCCTGAAGAATATAACTAGGAAAGCGTTGTCCAAAAAACTTTTTTTTAGGGCATTTAGGGAGTTGTGTGGGAGTTAAGGAGAGACGTGGCCTTCAAGCCCAGGAGTGGGAAGAAAAAGGAACAGTACACTGGAAAACTTATTCTGGTGTGCTTAGGATGCATGGCTGGGGAGGACACAAATGGAGAGCAACATGTGGGAAATGAGCAGCCTCTGCTTGGATGTATAAGGCTCTCCTGAGGAGCCAGACTCCCCTGAGGAGCAGCTGAGAGGACCTGTGCCAACTGCAGTGAGTGGGGTGGCTGGTGGGGTCCTGGTTGCCCTGCACCCCCAGGGTGGGTTTTGGTGGGCAGGTTAGGTAGCACCCACAGGTGGCCCATGGCTTTGGTCACCTCAGCTCTGCCTTAGATCTTTCTAAAGCATCAGTCCTCAACACTGGCACCTGTCCTCAATGCATCGGTGGTGCTGAGTCATCTTGCAGGGTAGTCACTGCTGGAGGTTAGGAATAAAATTACAAGGTGAAATATTGTCTTATGGGCTTTTAATTTTTTTCTTTAATTATGGAGGATGTTGAGGGAACAGTGCTCTCTGGTCTGTTACCTCCTTCCTTTCAAGTCAGTGTTATGCTGATGTCTAGATAAAACCACTGAAGAACTGTCAGTAGTCATTTGTTGCTTATTTATTTGTTTTTTTAAGTACATCAAAGGTCCCATTAATTGCATCGTCTTTGGTTATTATATTAATAGACCTACGTGCAATTACTCTTACCTGATTTAAAGCAAAAGAAATGCCTCCTGTAACATAATATTGTAGTTATGTGGCACCACAATCAATTTAATCTTAGTACAAAATACCTTTTCTCAGATATTTTATCTTGATATTCTAGTAAGTCTGATCTAAACTGAGGTATAGCTCACAAGAAGCTCTAATAAAAATTTCTGTTAATTTATAAGAATTCAGTTTATTGTTTTCAAGATCCATCATTTTGCTAATTGTGTGCTAAATATACTAATATTATACAGTATTATAAGAGATTGATATAATAGGTGTGTGTAGAAGTGGTATGGCCTTTATTTTCTGATTTGACTTGCTTGACAGAAGGTAAATTTGCTGATGAATAATGGAGAATAATCTTTATTGCTATAAAGAAGATCTGTACACACTTTCAGTACCCAAATTATTTCAGTTACAGTTTCTGCTTTTGTAGAAATAGTGTGTTTATTTTGGAATATAGTGAGAATTTGGTGAAAATTGCTGATGTTTCTGGGTATTGCTGGTACAATGTCAGCAGAAAATACTGAGTATCCTGTGAAGAAAAATCTCCAAATGTGCTGGTTTTTATATGTCTTCTCTTTTAAACAGTGTACTAACTTCCAGTGGAAAATAAACAATACATGCAGTTATCCACCAGTGGGGGAGTTTTTTGCTTGTTTGTTTGTTGAGTTTTTTTGGGTTTTGGGTTTTTTTGAGTTTGGTTTTTTTGGTTGTTATGGGTTTTTTGTTTTATTTTGGTTTTGTTTGTTTTTCTTTCTTTCTTTTGGGGGAGGAGAGTGGCGGGAAATATTTTAATTGCTCTGTTTTAGAGAGAAATTAGAACAATCTATGAAAAAAAAAAAACCAACTGAATTTCAGACTCTATCTCCTCCCCAGCCGTGTCACAAAATTTCTCCTTTCCTGGGCAGGAAGTTACAGGTGCTGTTTTCACAAAACTTTGGCAAGAGTATTTTAAATAAAAAACTCTTTTATTTTTCTTGCCGTCATTCAACACCAAGTGAATTTGTTGGCTCAAATCAGTTTCCAACTGGGCAAGTTTCTGCCATTTGTTTTTTAAAAAGTTGATAGCTGATACCAGCCCTGAAGCCATTCTTTGAAGGCTCCCTGGAGCACAGCCATCATCCTTGCTGGGATGTAGGCTAAGCCAAGGCTGCCTTTACAGCCCAGACCTTCAAGTTTGTATCTTTGTGGTTCGGATGAAACAGCCTGAGAAAAACACCTGCTCCACACATGAAATTCAGTATGGCCTCAGTGTCAGGAAAATAACAGTTTCTGTTGCTGTTTATTAGTACATTATTAGGAGATAGGAAAGTTGTATGCCTCCTAAATCAACTTTACATCCAAAATGCAATTGAAATTTTGCCAGCTGTATCAGGTGAGAAGATTTCCTTTGTGGCTGGGAGTATCTGTGAGATAGCATCTGTGAGATGCAGTGTTACAATATTTCAACTGAATGTTCGGTCTTGTTCTAGTCAGTATCTTAGTGATGCCAGTCTAAATGCTATCACCCATGATTTCTACATTTCTCATGATAAAACATGTAAAAATAAGCAGATCAGCTTCTCATGTACACTCCTGTGTATTTGCCAACACTGCATGTATAGCTTCTGATTCAGCGTGAGGTGCCTGCATAATCTGTGCCTCTAGCTCTTAGTGTTGACTTCTAAAAAATGTAGATAAACAAAGTCAAAGTTAATTACTCAAGATTTAAAGTCATTCAAGTGTGAAAAATTTCTCTGGGGGTACAGATGTGATGAAGTCACCAAGGCCAGAGGAAGGGGCAAATCAAATTATTAGGTATGCAGCATTACTCAACCTGCATCGAAATAAAGCTGTCTTTAGCAATGTTTCAAGAAAACGTTGTCTAATTACTTGTGTTCAGTCATTGATGGCTTGACCCTTTGAAAATGGGTCTCTATTTCAGTTTACTTTTATATGAAGAGATGATAGTATCCAATACTAAGTACTGAATCAACAGCCACCTGACCAGTGCTGCAGTTCTTCAGCATCGTGGCTTTTGTTTGTATGTGGTAGTACAAAAGGAGGTGTTCCTGCAAATCTCTTCTTGACTGTAAGTAATGTATAATTTTTGCAAACAATTTGTGTGTAAAATGTAAAAACTTCTTGTAAAAAATGGGACCTATTTAGTTCCTTTGCAAGAATACACTTCAAAGTGGATGGTCCAATGGCCAAGAAAAAAAATGTAGATATCACTATCTGGATTGTGGTACTAATTTTTTATTTTTCTTAAACTTTGATGTATGAACAATTTGTGGTTTGTGCAGTGAGTCTGTCTTTGGTTTGGGTTTGGGTTTTTGTTTGTTTGTTTTTGTTGGTGTTGTGTCATGCAATAGAGACCTTGTTTTACTCAATATGGCAAGCTTCACCTGGTAATAATTAAACATCATCTCTGTTAAACAATTTGTGTTATATTCAAAAGAGCAGGAGCAATCAGGTTATAATCTGCAGAAATCATGTAAAATAACTTCTCTCATGCCTTAGTCATTCTTCTGACTGTTCAACTTCAAAGGTAGCTTTGTACATAGGCTGTGAAACACTTGGCCCAGGACCAGCCACAACAAGCACAACACTCTGCTGGTACATTCACTTAATACTTTTGCCAAGATCCATCAAAACACTGGGATAACTTTCTGTATGTACTTAATAACCTTTTCCAGGCATTTCCCTGGATGTTATCTGATGAGCTTTACCAGATGTTTTTACAATCAAAAATGTGTTTCACCTGCAACTCAAAATCAAGGGTCAGTGTCCTATAATCTAAGCATCGAGGATATGTCAATATAAAAGTTGGATGTGGGCTTTCCTAGACAGTGTCCTGATGAGTATCTTGTTACTATTGATTGTGAGACCTACATTGTTCAGTATAAGTGAGGGAGAGAGTTGGTAATCACTGAATGAGTTGAACATCCAGTATATACCTTTGTCAGAATATAGTGAGGGAAGTGAAAAAGTGGATTTTATGTTACCAGCAGTGAAGTATGCTTATTTCTGTGGCTGACTGGGAAGTAGAAAGCAGCCATATATGGGCTGAAATTCTCTGTAGAATGTGCAATAAATAGATAGTTCAGAAGAAGGCTCCACAGGGCCTCATGAGCACAGCAGTTTGGGAGGGAGGGGAGTCTATTTCCAGCTCAAGAAATGGTTACTACCACAGGACCTGTTTATTTAGCATGAAGAAAACACTAAGGAGTGTATATTCTTAAAATAATAAATTCTCTTTTCTTGAAACAGTGTAACAGTGAAAATTACAGTAATGGATTAAAAGCATTAGCTTTCTATTGGGAACTGGTGTTTATTTTGGTAACATTTGGGTTAAGGGAAGAAGGGTGACTTTTTGTTTCACATTTGTATCCCCCTGTGCCTGCTGACCTGGGTGCATGGAGCACTTGGTGGCATGGCAGGAGCAGCCTGTGCCAGTCCCTGGTTTGGCTTGTGGGTGTAGGCACTGGTGGACATCACTCAGCTGACTCCTTTTGAGAGCTGTCATGAAGCATCTGCCTTGTGCTGGGCTGGGAGCTGGGAGGGGGGGGGGGGGGGGAAGAGAGAGGTGGCACAAGTGTGAATGCCCAGCAGAACCCGTGGTGTGGGGATGTGTGGTGTGGAGCTGGCTCTTGTCTGGAGTTAGTGGTGGGCTTAGAGGTGGACTGCAAAATGACATGTTGCTCATTTGGCTCCCCTGTCTGTGGATGTTTGGGACTTTGTGGGTCCCACCCTTGTGGTCTGAAACCTGGAAGTGTTACTGGATGTACTGGTGGCACTGGTGGTTTGGGTTTTTTTTCAGCTTGGCAGCCTAGGACATTGACTTACGGAAGGTGTGCAGTGATTGCTTGGTTGACAGTTTCCCAGCAACTAGACCTGGAAATTTTATAAAGTCTGGAAGATGACCAGTTTTTTCCAGTATGTGTTTTGTCAGATCCTAGGGAAGTCTAAATGCAGCCTGGACCCAAGTGCCCTGAGAAGCACTGATGTCCTTGAGAGTGCTTGGGGGGGGAAATGAGGTCTCTTCTAGTTGTCTGCCATGTATACTCATCCTGAACAGATCATTAACCTTCTTTCTCAGGGTCAATCCAGGTTTCCCTTCCTGTCACTTTCTAGAAACTCAGAAGGTTACAAATGGTAAGGGGGACCTGCTATTTTCAAAGGTCTTGGAGAGGCTTAAACCAGCCCCAATGACTTCCTGTTGCAGTAGTTGCAATTAATAAAAGAATTATTATATTTGCCTTATTGCATCTGTTGTAATAGTTGTGGGTGAGTGGAGAATAAGGACATCCAGCAGGAAGAAAATTAAAGATTTTTCCTTGTACAATTTTTTTCTTTCTTTTCGATGAAAGCAGTCAACAATGGTTCTGTAGAAATGTGTGTGTTAATAATTTTTAAAATTTATTTTTCAAATCTAGATCATTGACAAGGAGATTAATCCCTTTGTGGACAAGTGGGAAGAAGAAGGACAGTTCCCTGCACATAAAGTTTTTAAAATCCTTGGACAGGCTGGATTCCTTGGTGTCGATAAACCAACAGGTAGGGCAGTGTACAATTCCTGAGTATTGATGTTGACTGTGATGGACCCATTACATAATCTCAACTTGCTTTTGCCCCAGATGGTTTGGAATTTAGTGCAAAATTTATTTATATCCCTCAGTTTCAGGCATTCTGGTTGCCAACTGTGCAAACGCAGAAAATACTGTTACTGAGAGCTCAGGTTCTTCTAAATATAAATATTAAAAAGCTGATTGACTTATTTTAAGGTCAGCTGTTATGCATGTAAGGTTTTTTCTCTAGTTTTTCATGTTTTGGAGTACCCAGAACTGTTTAGCTGCAATTGTCTGACAAATCCAATTAAGTCTTAGCTGGTATTGCTTTACAAAAATGCTGAGAGTTTGAGATTATACTTAAGATATATTTAAAGGACCAATAGGATTATTGAGAGAGGTGAGGAAACCACCTTTACCTTCTGCTATAATTCTTTGATAGGCAGATTTAAAATCTGTCTCAGAGAGGTCTCCTTCACACTGCTAATACAGTAGTAATGCTGGTGTGTAGAGTTGCTGCCAGATTACAGCCCTGTCCTGTTATATATAGCTTAGGACATGCAGAGACCTTGGCTGGGGTAAGGAACTTCAGAGCTGAGCATTCTGGGCAGAAAACATTGGTGGAGGTAGGAACTTTGGAGATGCTCACAAAATAGCTAGGACAAGAAATAACATCAGTAAAGTCTAGTGAAAAAGGGACTTGAAGAGGCAAAGATGGGCACAGAAGGTTGCTTGCACTGGCTAGACCTGTACTCAGAATTAAGAATATTTTAGCCTTTGCTTTGACACTTGTATCTAGCTGTTAATTGAATTTGCTGGGATTATGCAGCTGCATTTTGTAAAAACTATACAGAACTGGATACAATTCTCAGCAACATGTTGTCCATTTCAGTTCATCTTGTAGAGCAAGGCATTCTTGAGTACAGAAAAATACACCAGCTCCCTGGAGGATGCTGCAGCATTTAGTTGTGCAACAGAATGTCACAAGATCCAGCTTGGCACTGTAATGGTATAATACCATCAGGGGCATTCTGACATTTTGTCATGTTGGCAAATGAAACAGCCAGGTGTGTAATAGTGCAGTCTCAACAGCAAGACTTTGGCAAAGCCTGAATTTTTCTTATTTTTTACACTTCTCCAAAGTCCTTGAGCTTGCTGTATGACTCGTGTGTACTGGTAGCAGTATTTCCAAATCAAATTGAGATATTTGTATAATACTCTGCTCAGCCACATCTATTATTTAACTGTTGTGTGCAGAGGAAGAGAGGTCTTAAGAGATTTGAAGAAGCCAAGAGCAGCAGGAGCTTTAGAGGGATGCTGAGGAAGGTCTGCAGAAGAGAGGTTAAATTCACTTGAGGAGATCATTCTATTTAAAGAAAACCGAATTTTACAAGTTAATTCACTTTAGCAGGAGCTACAATTTTGAAATACAAGTTTTTCTGAGTTTGTTTTCCAAGGTCGTTCTGATGAGTACAGGGTTTGGTTTGTTGTTTTGGTTTTTTGGTGGGTTTTTGAGTTTTTTTTCCTGTAGAATTAACTTTGAAGATTTCTTATTGGGCAGAAATGGGTCATAAACTTGTTTTGCTTAGATAGAAGGAAACATCTGTTGGAGCTCAGATTTGTTGAAACTGGACTTTTTCCTGTGTAAACATCATTCCCTTTATGAACAATGAGCTGCTTAATGGGAGTCAGGTTTTTAAAAGAACGTGCTTTACATATGTCCCTTATCACTGAAAACTTTCTGTGTGGAGAGCTGATCTGGGGCACTATTTGTATTACAAAGGCTATATCAGTTCCCATCACACAAAGCTGTGGGCTGCAAACTTGTCAAGGTTTTTCCTGTATATTTTTTCACAGTTTTTTCTGCTTATAGTGAATATTCACTGCAGTGCAGTAGTTCAGAATGTTAGTTGGAGGGGTCATGTAAACTCTGTGAGCAGGGCCCAGCTATGCACCCATAATTGGAGAATCCTTAAGATGATCAGTGGGTTTCACTTACTGACTCTCTGGTCAGTCCTCTGCCAGAGAAACATGTTTCTCTTTTAACTCTTTCCCTGCTCTGATACTCTTTACTCAGTTCAAAAACAGTGCATTAGCTGTTTTTTCTTGGAAATAAATGTGTTATTATGTTAAATTAAGAAATTCTTCCTCCTTGTAAAACACATGCTAAAAAAGTGTACATTAGTTATGTGTAAAAAGTGTGTATTTGCTCCATGCAAAATGTGTTGTACAGAATCATTCATTTCAGCCTGAAGTATTTAGTTTGAAGGGGAAAAAACCCAACATCTCTAGCTATTCTTCATTTCTGTTTAATGTGTGTTTCTCCTCAAATTATAAAATTTCTGGGCTATTGAGGTACTGACAGTCCCAAAACTAAGGGGAGAAAATATTAGGGTAGGCAGCAAAAAATGTTTTAAACAGTCTTGGTGTAGTTGGCCATTGTCTTTTTTGCTGAGGGAAGTGGGCAAGACATATTCTTTGATGTGGTTTATGTGCAGATTAGATCAGATACTGAAGTAAAAGCTCAAAAGATCTATGTATTCATCAGTGATCTTATGGTTTATGAATCAAAACCTTGGCTGTTGATAAATTTTAGGCTAATTTGCCAAAGGCACAGGCTCAAAATGTACTGTGCCTGTGTATTCTGTAGCAGAAGATTAAAAGTGGTTTTTATCAGCTGATGCATAAGGACTGCAATCCTCTAAAGGCCCAGGGAAAGCAAAGAGAAAGGGTGAGGAAGATTTGCAAGAGAGCAGTGTCTGCTCTTCTGTATATTCACGTAATATCACTGTGAGACACGAGCAATAATGATGCTCTGGGTATTTCACCAGCATTTTTACTGGTAATCCTGTAGGAATATTTAGCAAAATGCATCTGCATGTACAGATGATTATGACAGTATGTCCAAATAGCAGCCTTTATTCCTGTCAAACATTTAGCAGTGCCCTTGCAGAAATAGGTTTTTTAACACACCAGGAAAATTAGGAAACTATCGTACATGGATGGGAGAGTATTGTTTTACACCATCTCCTTTCCCCAGTGCTGGGATCTATGCTGGATATGGGATAAGAGAAAATAATAAGCCGTATGTTCTTGTCACTTGAGGGAATTAATTATCTGATGAAATCATCTGATGAAAACAAATGCTTCAAATGATTGACTGCATTGCAATAGGAAAAATTGTGCAATGTCTCTCCTTAGGAAAGCCTGTTTATTTCATGTGTTGGTGTGTTGAATGTGGGAACATAGACCTAGACTGTCTTCTAAAGCTATTTTATTGTCTTCACATGTATGAATTTCTCTGGTAAGATGAGATTTTATGAAAGTTTGGTAGAGGAGATTCACTTGGAGAGACTGTGTGGTTCTTTCTGTGTCTTTTTTTTTTTCCCTTTCTGTCACACTAAGATCTAATATTATCCAGAATGAGCAAAAGAAGAATCTGGGAGGAGCAGTGAATTCTGTCGTGAGAAAGTGACTTCCTAGTTGAAGAGTGCAATGATTTTATGGCATCTAAGAGAGTAACTGAAAAAACCTTTTTCAGGTCAATCTTTAGATAGAATCTAAGAGGGATATGTTTGTTGGAGGAGAATTAATTTGCCCAAAACCATTTCAGTATGGCAGGAGTGGACCAGCTGCAATGCTTGTGCTTGATTTAGTAGATTAAAGCATAGCCAGCTGAGCTAATTGTTTGGTGTTTCTCACTTACAAAGGAAAGCAGTAATAGTTAATTTACAATAGTGGTGCTCTGAAAGTTTGAGAGATACAAGCCATTGTTCCATGTTTTCAGGCACTCTAAAATATTTAGCAGCTATGAGGTATGCCTGGTTTGCAATAAAGAAATAATTTTGATAAGCCTCTAAAAAACTAGAGACCAAAATCAGTCACTGCTTTCTTTGATCAAATTGATGCCAGAAGGATGGATGGCCATGGTTCAGAGATCAGGTAAGTATAAGAAATTTCAGGTTCTTAGCTGACCTAAAGTTGGTGGGTTGGATTGGAATCTCAGGAAAACAGGTTTTTGCATGAGTATATAGAAGTTTTGTGTGGGTGGGACGTTTTTCCTCACCCCTCTTGTGAAATGCTGGTAATTCAAGTCCTGCATCTTGCAAGTGCAGGACGAAAAGGTATTGAAAAGGTTAAGGGGGGTGCAGTTTCTTTGATGTATTTCACAGGCAATCAGATATGCCTGATCAGACAAGGAAGGAGTGCCTGAGATCATCTTTGGGTTTTCTTGACTCTGCTCATGACTTGGAAATGTGAGTGCAGCAGCATCTCTGGGAATAGCTTGTTCAGCAATCAACAGCAGTTTTGTCCTACAAATACCCAACAGACACAGATCTCTTGTGGAAGAGATAATCTTCCTTTAAATGTGTCCTTGATAGAAGGATCAGATTAGTTCCTAGGATTCTGCTTTTGTACTTGACATAGGTAAATCCTCACATTTGTGACCTGTAATGCAGGACACTGGATAACTCACCCAGTTCAGGTATATGAATCACCAATACCTTGGAAGCAGACTAAGAATTTTTGTAGTCTGGTGTGTGTTCTACTGGTTACGTCAAAATAGTACTGGGAAAGAAATTAAAAATGCTTCCTTCCTGGAAGATGTTGGAAGCACCTAACTGGGAGCAAATGCTCAGCTGTGTCTATGCAATTTAGTGCTTGAGCTTTTGATGCACAGTTCTCTCACAGTGTACCTGTGTCCACATATCACAGGCTTTGCACAGACTGGAAGGTTCACATGGTATCTTGAAGCTGATTAGGAGCACTTGGTCTCTGTAGATAAGGGACAGCTATAGGCAGTTCTGTGTGATATGTGGGATTGTGCTTCAGCTTTGCTGGGGAGTCTGCCCCTCTTTCTTATACTTGAATTTAAGTTAAGCATGCACCAACTTGGGTGCTTTGTATGAGGCTTGTAAATGGGGCTTCAAGGTTGCACAAAACTGTACGGATTCACATACCAGGTCTGTGTCTTCAGGAGAACACAGTTGGAAAATGTGGGGGTATTTTTTCCACAGATGGAAAATCCAGGGGGTAAAAGTGAATGTTCAGCTGTAATGATGATGGAGGGTTACACTGAAATGGAGTGTCAGAGCAAGAACCTCAGTTTCCAGAATACAAAGTGTGCTCTTATCTACTGCCTAACTGCTCCTGTCTTTTTTTGTGTACTAATGCCTCAAGCTTCAGGACAGATAAATCTCATCCCTAGCTAGAGCTTTCTCTTCACCCTAATGCTGAAGTTGCAAGAATAATGGTTTTCTTACTTCAATAAAAATGTGACCTACTGCTCTAGGATCCAGGTGCTAAATTAGGTCCAGGTATGGGTTCCTCAGGCAGAGGACAGTGAGTTTTGGCAGACACAGACTGCTTGTCCTAGTTGTGTTTTGGGGTACTTCACTCTTTGAACTGACCAGAATTCCTTTGGGCCTCTTGCTTTTTCATTCACAGGAATAACCAAAGTGAGAAATGCAATCACAGAATTGTTTTGGTTGGAAAAGATCTTTTAAATTGTCACATTGCCAATATCGTAAGTGTTCAAAAACATATGGGCTGAGTTTTCACTAATACTCACCAGTTCTGATCAACATTTCTTACTCTTTCCTGGATTAATTTTTTTTGTTTCTTTGTTTTGTTTTGTTATCCACAGAGGAACTGTGCCAAGCTATGCCTCAGTAGGATGAGAACAGAGCTGTAGATGAGTGTTTAAAACCATGCTGCTTTGATTGTTACCCATACCACCCCCTATACCCCCAGACAGCCATACCTAGGTGCAGCAGAAGAAAAATGTGGGCTTTGTTTCTTCTGCACTGCTGTTAGTAGTAGTGTCCTGTTCCCCAGCATCATCCTGAAATTTGTTGGCAATAACTCAACTCTGTAACATTTCCCAGGAGCTGAGAGGTCCAGAGGTTCCTCAGGGTTAGCAGTTTTCCCAGGGGCAACCAGGCTGAGCAGTGTCTGGGGCATGGACCTAGCAGAAGGAAGTTGTCCATCTTTCTGACCTGCAAATTTTCTGTCCCAGCTGGTGCTCAGGGTTCTTGGCTGACGCAGAAAATTATTTAATCTGGAGTCTTCAGAACACCGCTAAATGAGTAATCATTTTTTTGACTTACTTTCACATGAATAAGGATTATTCATGGGGAGAGAGTTTATAAAATGAGGTTTCTTGCCCTGTTCCTAGAAACCATAAATGATGTGCCAAGCAGACGACTTCTCGGCAAAACACTCTGATAAATGCTTACACAAGGAAATAAGATTTGAGACTGTCCTTTTCTGAAAGAAGAAATAAAACTAGAATGCACGTTTATCCACTCTTTTTAAATCTGTTGTAAGATAAATATTTGGGCTTTTTCACATGGACAACATATTCCTGGCAGCTGACAGAGTTTACCACAAAAGCTGCTGCTCCTTGGCCTCCTTGATTTGCTCCTCAAACCTTTGATCATGCAGCACCTTTAACCTTCTTATTTAAATATGTGCTTAAGTACACCAAATGTCTGGTCTTTCTTCTTTTTTTCCTAAGGGACACAGTAGTGAGCTGGCTGCAACTTTATACCAGATATTCACAGATGTATTTTTCCAATATAATCTATAAAAGTCAAGAACAATGTAAATGTTGTTTCCTGCAAACTCTAATCCAATACAGTGAGGACATTTATAAGATATGATGAATTGATAGCTATTTTGCTTAGAATTTTGAATGAAAACAAAGGAAATTATTTGATTTGTGCTTGAGTCTTTCAGGTTTGGTTTTGGGGTTTTTTTGTGCACCCCACAGGACCAAAACAGAATATAAATCCCTTGTTGATGCTGCAGAGGATTGGTTTGGTTGGTTTTGGGTTGTTTTTTTTATACCTGCTTGGTTTTGCATTGTTGGGGGGGGACTTTTTTGTTTGTTTGGGTTTTTTTTAATGTCATACTTAGGTAAGGTGGTCTTTTTGTAGACTAGCATGCTGGACATATAATGCAGTAAACTCAGTGGGTTTTGTTTATCTGGTCTCCTACATCTTTTATAAGAATGGTGTAGAGATCATCTCAAAGTGGAAACACACAGTTAACATTCAGGGAGAAGTGGATGAGGTGTCACTGCAGTCTCCGTAGGGAATGGGTGCTCAATGCAATCTGAAAACTAAGGATGGAAAAATATTACATTCCAAGGCACTGTGAAACATTATCAGTGTTTGGGGTTGGAAGAAGAACCAGGCAGGACAGAAGGATAAGATGCTGGGTAGACTTTGCTGCAGTTTTTCTTCTGTGGTGTGGTGCCAGTGAGATCTGAGTTACTTTGCAGCTGCCCTTGTTGACAGAGACCTTGGGAGGAGATGAGTCCAGAAGTTTATTGGGCCAGAAGTTAGGAGGGGGCATGGGATAATAGGTTTCAAGAGAAGACAGAGGGAAGAAGCTGTAAAATGGTGTGAAAATTTGTTTAGCAGTTTTATTCCAGGTATGTTTGGTTTTGTCTTGTCATTTCAAAGTCATGATCACCTGGAGGCAATACAGCTTCAACCCTGTTTGTGGGGAAAAAAAAAAAAAAAAAAAAAAAAAAAGGAAAAAGAAAAACAGGACAATTCTGTGTCAGCTTTACAAAAATAATGGAAAAGAAGGCTAAATTAAAGCTGCTTTTTTTTTTCTTATTTTCCTTGTTTAGAAAACAGAATTTTTACAAGGCATCTGTTTAAATATTTGATGTGTCAGCCAACTGTGAAAGACATGGTGATAAGCAAAGTGTTCTTCTGAACACTATAGTAGTACATAAACTGAAAAAGACTAGGGCCTTATTTTTGCTGCTAACACATCCTTATAAAATAATTAAGTCAGAGACTTCTGAAGCTGGCCAAATTTTTTTAGTTAGCTCTGCTCCTTCCTGCCATTTTGATGAGGTTATTCTCTTATTATCTTGTCATTTTTTCCCGCTTTTGTTGTTATCTTATTTTTTCTTTCGGTTGTTTTTCAAGCAGATGCATTGAAGCCCAGTTGGGACAAAGTTTCTTGCATGACAGTGGTGCTCCCTGAAGAACATGCCTGTTTGTTACCTTTCTGCTTGTTTCTCAGCTGTCCCTAGCACAATAGTTCTTGTTTCCTGAAGGACCACAGACCCTCTGTGTGGTCTTGTGTGCTCTGGGAAATGTCTGCAGTCTGGGAAGCAGGAGCCAAGAACACAGCACAGCTCTGAAGGAGGGCAGGGACTTTTTTTTGCATAGGACCTCTGAAATATTATGACCTGCATTTTCCTTTAGCCTGTGAAGTTGGTGGAATATTTGCTTTTGCCTGAACCTCAGGAATTTACAGATTAGCTTCACTTGTACAGCTTAACAGGCAAACAGAGGGTGGAATTAATGGAAAATTTCCGTGGATGAATATCACAGAGGCAGGTATATGAGTTTTCTGTGGCATCCTTAAATGGCTTAAAAATCTCTGAAGGTGACTTCAGTCAGAATTTCTTCTTCCTATTCTGTAAGTCAGAGGAAATGAATGAGACTGTTATGCCTACCCTTGCTGTATTATTCAAGAACTGGGGTCTCTTGTCAGAGTGAAAGATAAGTGAGTAGTAAACACTCACAGTGAGAAACAGAAGTGAGTTATAAGCCTGGTGAAAAGAATTCTTCTTTAAATTATGCATAACCTGTGCAAATCATCCCACAGACATCACAAAAAGCAAAGTTTAATTGGAATCCAGCAGCTATTACATATTTAATAGATGGTGATAGACCATCCACAGTTACTTCATAGAGAGTAATTGTATTTCTGTGCACCAGCTACTCACTAACTCAGCCAGTGAACAGAACACACCATTTCACAGCTTCTTATACTCCATGGCCTCTTCTGGCTTACTAACACCCCCTTCCCCCAGAGTAGCACATCCAGCACTGCTCTGTGTGCTAAGGTCTAAGTCTGTCATGTGTAAAGTGGCATGTAGGTGGATAGTACTAAATAGGTGGATTGGCTCTTTAATCCCTGCAACAAGGTTGCAGTTTTGTGCCAGGAATCTGGACTTCATCTCATTGCCTTAGTACCCCTCTGGGCTGGGATGTGCTGTAGGGTCACCTTAACCTGCTGAAGATCAGAGTTCAGCCTTTGGTTGCTGCAAATGCAGGTCAAAGGTGGTGGGTGCTCCTCTGGATGGAGTTCAGTGCTTCACTGAGATGCCTGGTGCAGCCCTGGTGCTCTGTTCAGACAGCACGGATGCCACGACGTAGTCAGGGAGGATGTAACATGTGGACCTGAAGGACTTTGGAAGAAGGTCCAGTTTTCTTGACTTAAACATTTCTACCTGTTGACCCCCAGGGGGGCTTTGCAGCTGCTGGGCTGTAATAGGAAAGGTTGAGTGCTCTTACCTCTTGAGAGCTACACCCTAAGTCCCATCCAAGGCTGGGCTGATGTGGATGCCCTGTCATCTGGCTCCATATGGAGCACCAGAGTGAAGAGGATGCAGCAAGCTTGTCCAAAGCTGGCCAGGGTTCAGGCAGAGCATGGCAGAGCCAGAATTTGTATGTAAAGAAAATCAGCTCCTGTGGAACTACTTCTAGCAGTGAAGGATTCACTCCAGGCTCAAATTTGCTGGGAATGAAAAGCTCAATTTAAAATAAAAAAAAAAAAACAACCTAAAATGGATATTTCATCTTTTCAGGATCCTCCATGAGCCCAAGAGAAGAAGCTGTTAATTTTTGCAATTCCCTCCTTCTTCATATATTGGAATTACTATGATCATATTTTTTACAGTCACTACTACCCATATTTGTTTTATACAACTCAACAGTTATTTTCATCCACCCCTGTCTACTCAGGCTTCCCACTAAGCCCCTTATCTCTTTATTCTGTCATTTTGTCCTCTCTTAAGAGGATTCAGGTGGCTCCTCATGTTGCTTCTCTAACAACTATTACTTGCCATTTCTTCTTCTAGAACTTATTTTGGAAGGACAGAGGCTAATAAAAATATTTTGCAAAAGACTGATGGAATTCTGGACATAAGGGGTGACAAAAATATCATCTTTAATGGTCACATATTCTTGGCATTACTAAAGACCTGAAGGTACTGATGGCTGAGAAAATTTAGGCACTTTTTTATCATCTATTTGCTGTGGATTTATTCTTCAAAATGGTGCCATTTAAGAGAAACTTGGAAAGACTTGTGCGATGTGGATAAAGCTTATAAAGATTAAATTGCTTATCTTTTTCCTGAGATAGTAAAATTCTGTGTCTTGTTTGTTCTTGCTTTGTAACTTTTTCAAGTGTTCTGTTTTGGAAGAGAAATAGAGTATCTTACTCCTTCAACATTCTAATAGGGATTTGCTTTCCAAGTCTCTATTCTCACAGCTGAGCAGCTCAGGATAAATCTTGGCATCATAAAACCACGTTTACAAAACAAAACAAAACCAATCTGAATCCATTTTACTATCCTTTTGAGCTTTGTTAGTTTTAGGTAGCATGAGAGTTTCTCCCCTTTTTCTTCTAAGGGAAGCAGCATGGGAGTAATTTGCTCTTCTGTAACAGATGGAAAGAAGCTGTTAGCTGAGTTTGTCACTTGCAGCAAGTCAGGAAATTCTTTCCAGTGTGTCCAGATGCTTCCTGTGCACAAGGCTGGTGTCATAGTTGGCACGTGATTAAAAAAAAAAAAAAAAAAAAAAAAAAAAATCACACAGAGACAGCTTTTTCTTTTTGCTTTTAGCCAGACCCTTTGGCACTTTGAAGGGATGACAGCCTTGCTAGTTGGACAGTGACACTGCTCAGGGTTGTTTGGAAAAACAAAAAGGAACTGTGTAAAATGTAATCTTTTTTTTTTTTAAGCTGTTGAAAGCCTCCCTTGGTTTTCTTCTCCATACCACCTGTATGCTGTCCATCTTACAGTAACAGAATAATTCATATTCTGCATGTGTCAGGTCCTGCATTGCTAAAGAAAATAGGTATGGCAGCTGATGCTTATAGCAGTTTTCAAATGAGGAAAAGATGCTGGCATCTTTGCACTCCGTGGGGGATTTGAGCTGACCATGTCTCAGCACTTTGTGGACTGTATTGCTCTCTCTATGTGCCTCTGTGGGGAAAAGTTGTGTGAACTGTGTGTCCTGGTTTGTGATTATAAAACCTCTGGGCTGGCTGACCTGTAAAAGATGCATTTGCTACCTTTGGACAGATCTCTTCTGGTCTCCAAATCACCATGCTACAGGGGTGTCCAGGTGAACCAGATTCTCTCAAAAGTAAAAGCATTTTCCTGTGCTTAATCCTTCTCTTTCAAAGGCAATGTTGGGAATTCTGTCCTATGTCTCTGCCCAAGATGTAGCTGAATGTCATCAAGTCCCCAAGGAGGAGGTGGAGAGAAGAAAATACAAGAGGAAACAAATACCAGGCAGAAAGTTCTTTAAGTAGGAATCATTTCAACAGGAAATGTTCTGTTCCCTTCAGTGAACTTGCTTTGTGACTATTTTGACGATGCCTATTTCATATTTTTCCGGTTTTGCATTTATTTCTTGCTACTATTTCTTGCTATTTCTTGCTACTGAGAATTGAGTTTCTTCATTGTTAGGAGAGAGAGGTGTTTTGTGTGTCTGAAACATAAGACATGCAAATGCAGAGAATTCCAAAATCTTCCGACTCTGATCTTGCTATAAAGCTTGAACAAATCGGTCACAGGTTCAAAGCAAACAACTCTAAAGCAATATAAGGTTCAAAAACTAAGAATGTGAGATTACTAAACATTGGAGATTTTTACTATTGCAGTGACCATTATCTAGATTTACAGCATAGTGGGGTTTCTGCAATGGAAAGCATGGAGCAAAGGGCAAAGAGGGTGGGACATGCTATGTTGTACCTTGTGCCTGCATGACAGGGAATCCATAGACAGTATCAGGCCTTTGGTCCTACTTCAAAGCTGGCTGAGGCTTGTTCCCAATACTGTGGATGTAGCTGTCCTGCATGGCTTTAAAATGTTCTGCCTGGATTTGGGTAGATTTGAGTTGGTCCCTTGGTGTGGATCATCCTCCACTGATGGATTTAATTAGGAGAAACTGAATAGAGAGTATGTGGACATGGTTGATAATTTTGGGGGGTGAACCTGAACCCTTCCCTGACACTGCAGTGAATGTTGTAATGAGATCATCAATAATGAAAGATGGGGAAAACTGCTGGCAAATATTTCTGGTGTCCTGATGGAGCAGCACTTGTGAAGGGTGGTGATCCTTAACATTAGCTACCATCACCCCATCTGATGTCTTTTGAATGGAAATGCTGATAGTGCTTAAGGGGAAAAATCAGTTGATATGTTAAAATAATTTTCTCTTCCTTTCAGTATTTTAATGGTTCAATAGTAGTGAGATGTATTCAGTAAATGCTTCCATATGCTGAATGATCTCATTTTCCATGTAGGAGTACAGAATAAACTTCAGAACACAATAGGTTACATGAAAAGGTGGCATTAATTATACAGAATTACCATCAGAAGGCAGATATTATTATACAAAACATTCTTTTTGACATCATAAAGTAAAGTAGCTTTTAATTTAATATTAAGTTTAATCTGAAAACTCTCAGAAATAACCATAAATCTCTGCACTTTTATTTCTGGCAAGTGAATATCCTTAAAGGCAGTTAGTTATTGAAGCATATTAACAGGGGTCTTTTTGGGGAGAAGAACTAAAATACAAGTTCTGCTGAATAATAATGAATAAGGGCTAAGTTGAAATCAGTGATTTTTATTCAAAGCATAGCTTGGTGAGAAGAAGTGAAATGGAACAATACCCTAATTCTGTCCACAGTCCCAAATATCCACTAGCTATGAAGCAATCAGTGTCATGGACATGTAAATGTAAACATTTTAAAAGTTGCCATTTAGTTGATATATTATTTAAAAAGCAAATTAATACAGTAATACAAAGATAAACCAAAACTTAATTTAGATAGCAGGCACCATTTTTTTTGTGGCCAGAGTTGCAAAATGTGCAGTAAAACAAATGCTGGTGAGGTAAGGCTCATGTTTTGCAATTATCCCTCCCTGCCTTTGGAGCTGCACAAGCTCTTAAATGTTTCTTTTCTATCTGTATTTATGCCAGGGAAATTGGGAAAAAAATATTACATGATTATGAAAGTATAACAGGAAATCTCATATGGTCATAATTATTTGTGCTTGTGTCTGGTGGCCACCACTGCCCATGGCCCCACGATGCTGGGCAGTTGGTAGATGCCCACACCCAGCTTGTCACTGGCCCAAGCCAGCTGAAATGCCAAGGTTGCAAAGTCAGGCTGGAGCACAGCCAGACACAGAACCCTAATTTTAGGAGGGAAGGGAGCTGTGATGAACATGGGAAACAGGAAATTCTTGGTCAGGATGTTTTGAAAATCTTAGGTCAATTAGTGTAGTCCAGGACTTGAAAGACTTGGATGAGCCGTGAGGAGAAGTGGTCACCTCTAGCATCTCCTTCCATACCCCCTCAACTTCCCCTCTCACTCCCTGTGTTTTTCTGTGATGTTTCTCCAGTCCAGCTGGTTTTGTTGTGGGAACGGTTAATTAGAGAAATATGGGGGATATTTTAGCCCATCTTTAAAAATGTTCTTGCTGCTCGGGCATTGGGCTGTGAAATACTTTGCAGGGGGTGTTTTTATTTCAGCTGACCCTGGAGTATCTGAAGGATACCACAAAAGCATTTCTAATACTCAGCTGCTATTTTAATCATAAGTAATAAACTGCAGCCAATCAGAGTGTCATTTAGGGTGAAAAACAGTTCAACCATATGAAGTCATTCTAAAATGCAGGGCCACATGAAAATATCCATGTCCAACATAGGCTTTGAGCTCATCGTGTTAGTGAAGATGGGCAGTAAAAAGCAGAATCAAAGCACTGCTTTGTTAATTTTAGTGTGAGATGTGTGTTACAATGTGCTCTGCAGAGAACACAAACCCAAGCAATTACAGTTAAGTTCATTTTAAAGACCACACTCTGTGAAGAGCCTATGTCAGTGTTGTATCTTGTTCTTGCAGCAATGTTTTAAATGCTTAGGCTGCTATCTGACACTGTCCAGTAATGGAATATAGGATCCTTGTTGCTTACCTGGGCCTTTTTATCTGTTTAGGGCTGAATATCACCTTTGTTTAAGTAACCCCTGTGCCAGATAAATTTTCACAAAGGCCTGACTGTTAATGTCTTTTTCCTATGAAACATCAGTGAGAGTCGGGCATGTATTTTAGTTTTTTGAAACTGGAGCTTATAATGAGAAAAAGGGAGTGTTGTGATAAATATGCTTCTTCTTTGTTTACTGCCTTAGGACATCTTTCACTGTTGGTTTCTAATGAAGCCACCAAGCTGCCTTGGACTGTGTCTGGTCTGCCCCAGGTGTTTGACTGCAGCAGGTCTCTCCTCTCCCAGAATGATTACAGGGGTGTAATGCAGAATAAGGGGAAGATGACACAGGTGGTGAGTCCTTCTTGCAGTGACATTAGAGGCAGCATCCTTGCTGACTTGAAGGAGCCCTGGATGAAAGGACGTGAAACAGGTTATTGTGAGAAGAAATATTGTAGTATTTTTTCAGAAGTGCTTTTTTTTACAGAGTATTGTGCACACTGGTAATAGAATGGGTTTGTGTAGCTTTGATATGGTATGGTACTATTGTCAGATTTTTTTTTTCATTAGTTGCACAGCAATTAAATTTTTTTTTTTTACATTTTAGAAAAAGTTTCCTTCATTTCTTTTTCTGAGAAAATCTTTATAGAGCCATTTTCTGTAGTTTTGCTGTACATATTCATGCCTTTTACATATTTTACACAGCAGAAGCTCACAGATCCAATAATGCATTCTAGTAAATGCTCTTAAATCCTTTGTGCAATGGGATTAGAGCACAGAAGAACCTCTTCTGATGCTTATTTCTACTTAGTGCTTCAATATTTAGTTAACATGGCTTAGTTGCTGTAATTAGCAATGACTTTTAGAAAGATTTAATATGAAACTATTTGTACTAATGGGCTGACTATTAGTTACCCAGATTTGCAGATGTAGTAAATCAGTCTTTGTGAAGACACTGGGTATGGTTCCAGGTCAAGACTGAAGCTCAAGTGTGGCTGAGTAGGCTTAGGGAACTCTCCCCAACTTTCTGAAGATGACAAAAAGGGGTACAGAGAGAGGGAAGAGGTGAGTGGCATAACAGCTTTGACGCTGTACTTGGAATGTGCCCTACAAGAAGAGCCAAGAATGCCCTAAATAGTGGTCTTCAGTCATTTTGTAACATGAGCAATAGTGGCAAGACACATTGCTGGCACACGTACATCCATGCACTTTGTATACATGAGTGTATGCATGTTAAAACACCTCACAGAATGTCATAAGTTGGATCAGAGAGTCCAACTCCCTGCCCCTTGCAGGACTGCCTAAAACTGGACCACATGACAGTGTCATCCAGACATACAGGTATTTTCCATCCCTTAAAAAAAGTATTAATATACAATTTTTATTTTGCCGTGGATTTTAAAGAGTGAAATAATAGCACTGTTTGAGGAACATCCTTTTTTTCTGAGTCCCTTTCCTTATTGCCTTTACAAGTATGGGTGGTTTGCGGGGGAAGCCTTATTTCAGAGAGGTCATTGTGCCTTTTCTTTGGTTAGCAGGCATGCTGCTAGTTGGAGACTCTCATTTGGTAATTAGCAGGTGAAATTTCAGTGAAGCATTACAAGGTTTTGCATTTTCAATGGACTTTACTGTAAATTTGCAATAAATGTGCTCTACTGAAACCTGAGTGTTTGCCACTTTTACTAAAGAGAGGAAGATTGCTTATGCTTCATAATAACTTACAGTTTCATTGTAAGCATTTTTTAAGCAATCTCAGATTGTCATGAAGAGCATGCACCTGGGTCTCTGTTAATGCAGAAAAGATGTGAAGTGGTCATAGCTTGGTTCTTGCCTGTGGCTTTAGCCCACTGCCTTGTATCTTGCTCAGTGTTCAGATGTGCCTGGTTAGCAGTGGATTCGGGAGCCTGGGAAGCTCTGTTGCAGTGTTCTCTGCAAATCCTGCCTGGTGAGCTGTTCTTCCCTGAACACACCTGAGCTCTGCCAGGCAGGAAAAGGTATGGATGGCAGAGCAGAGGGGCTGCTGGCTGAGAAACTGCTCTGCTGCTGTGAGGTCTGCTCACACCGTGACATGGGGATCACACTTTTCTGTCTATCATTTTGTTTGAATGCCAGCATGAACCAACCATCTGCCTGACTAAAACCAGTACAGTAGTAACTATGATGGGAAAATATTAGCAAAGCTTTTTTTCTGAGAGTTTTGCAACTATTCCTGCAAAAAAGCAGAAAACCCATCCATTTCTGACTGCAAATAATTGGCTGTGATCATTTCAATCACATACATAACTTCAGGTAGAAATTGTCAATAGTGAATTTAAGTTGTGGGTTTTTAATTATTATTTTTTAAAAACAAGTTTTGCTCTGTTTCTGTGTAAAACAAGCCTGGCTCATGGTATCACTGAAAACAGTGAGAAATGTGAAATGGTTTATTTTGAAACTAATGAGAAAATCTCAGCTGTAAACAAAAGAAGATAAACAAGAAAAACATCAGTCTAGTTTTCTCATTACTCCCACTAGGCAGCTTGTTAAATCACATTGAAGTCAGACAGTATATGCAAGGTAAAACCTTTCCAAGTATATTTCATGAAAAAAACCCACCAATAATGTTGTGGTTCATGTCTTTGCTATTCTGTAATCCAGAAGACCCAAACAGGACATTAAACAGTGAAATCTGAAACTTCAGTGAGAAAATGAATATGGGACAGGAGGTTTTTTTTATGCATTATTCAGACCATCCTTCTGTTGTGGTTAGTGATGCTCACTAAAGTGTGTAGTGTTGTTTGTAGCATTGGAAAATAGGAGGCTTTAAGTGGAAGCATACCTTCTTGCCACAATAATTCTCTGAAATCTGATTTAAATATTGCAGGTTCATAAAAAAAAAAAAAAAAGAAGGCACTCTAAGAATTAAAAGTAGGGACCCACTATGTGTTGCAGGAATAGAGTAACAACTGAAGTCTACTGCAGTATAATTTAAACAAGGTATTTCCTAACACTTTCTGTTGCATTCAGGCAGTTGTGATTCTGTGGCTGAGGATTAGGGAAACAGGCAGAGGGAAGTTATGCTGAGGCTGAAACAGCTGCAGAGATGCCAACATTAGGACTGTGTGCTGGTTACTACTGCTTCACGACTCAAAAATTGTCCTCCTGCTGACTTCTGCTTGGAGAAGAGGGGCAGTGCTTCATGCTTCCTTAGGGGCAATCTGTTATCTTCAAAACAGCCTTCATAGCGAGATGAAGAAAATGATGGTTCCACCTGGTAAAAGTCCCAAATCTGTGTTAGGGGTGGCAATGTCTCCAGGGCCCACACCCTGTGGTCAAGTTAATCCTGTGTCTCCCCATTTCCATGGAGGCCACTCTTCTACCAGACAAGCTTCTGAGATGTTGATAAATCTTAATCTGTTAAAGCACTCAACTAGGTGCCTGGCTGCCAAATTGGAAATTCAGAAAAGATTTTTTATTGTTTTAAATTCTGGATTTAAGTTAGCAAGAAGATCTCAGTGGTGCCCATGTCATCACTTTGGGCAGTGGGCACTGGCAGCTTCACCTCTCCTCCTTGAGGGCTGCTTTACTTTGGAGGCCTCCAGCTTGCATAATGCCCTGGTGGTGTTTGAGGAGTGACTTCTGAGTAATGGGAGCTGTGGAGCTGGGCTGGGTTTCTCCAGGGTCTCTCCCTTCCTCTCAAACAGCTTTCTCTTACTGTTTGCTTTTACCAAGAGGAATCTCCAGTCACAGCCCATACCAAGTTGGTTGTGAGGATTCATGTTTCCTTTACCCTTGTTTCTTTGAATTAGGTTTAAAAATAAAATGCTTTTATTTTTAAACTTCCTTCTCCTTTGTTTTGTATGATGGGGGGCATCACTCTCCCCATTTGTCTGCCTTCCTTCCCCATGCACTTCCCTGAAATTACTCCTCTATTGTGTTCTTTAGTTAATTATACTCTCCTCAGTTTCAACTTTTTTTCCCCCCTTTGGCTTCTTCAAGATTGTTGCAAAACAGCCTAATTTGTGTTATTAAAAGACTTGTTTGTTATAGCTCTCTTAGGTATTGTCCAGCCTCCATATTGCCATAGCAACCATAAACAACACTATATGAAAGTGCAGGTAACACATCCTTTTCTAAATTACTTTTTCCTTCCATGTCTCTCTCTTCCATATCTTTTACCAGTTTTGTCATTCCTGCTGTCAATATTCAGGAGAAAGAATTTTTTTGCATTTTTATGAAGTAGGTAAGGTATTTGAAAAGGAAATCCATTGTGTAATACCACAGCTTTAGTGCCACAGACTTTGAAGGCATGTGAATACTTCTGTGCTTATGCAAGGAGATGAGAAAAAGAAGGTAGATCAGTGGGTAAATGAAGGATAAGTGGTGTTTGGCCCCTCTTTCTTTGAGGTTTTCTCAGCAGAAAAGACCTGATAGCAGGTAGTAGTACCCTGTACATCCAAAGTGAAACCTGAGCATCAAGAAATAGTCAGAGCAACAAGGCAGTGGGGAAGTGAGGGCTTTTTGCTTAATGCTTGGCAGAGCTCAGTAGTGTGGTTGTTGTTGTCCACAGCTAAGAAACTTAGCTAGAGGTCAAATAAAGAAAAAAAAAAAAAAAAAAAAGGCAAGTCAACAGGGAAACATTAGGGATAATGAAATTCCAGTATGATTAGTTTTTATATAACCTTGTTGCACATTCTCCATTGCTGGCAGGCTAAACAGAGAAGTCTCCTGATCCAACTGTGAAATCTCTATGAATTCAGTTTGCTTTTTTTCCATTTTTTTCTGTTTGTAATCAACTAAACAACCAGATCAGCAATGACCATTCATCTTGCCAGGGTATTCCAAAAGCTTTAATTGTGTTTGCTTTGTTTAATGTCTTTTGAAGTGATGCTGTGGTCTTGAAAAACTTTTTTCTTTTCTTTTTTTCTCCTTAATGGAAACAGAATTTCAGCTTTATATGTGAGGAATAATTCGTGACACTTTTCATTGTTTCAGTGAAGTATAGCATGGTCTTAAATCTTTTACTAATTTTGAAGCCATTCAGAAGTCAAAGAGCAGTGTTTTTGTTCTTTCCTCAACTCTCATTTTCTCATTCTTCATGGTTCAGTATAATGACGTAGTTGGAAGTAAGGAGGCACAGTCAGTGCTGCTTTGCTTGTTGTTGATTTAGAATTGCCAGATTGCTCAACTAGGGACTACCTAATGCTGAGAGATGTTATAAACTAGCTTTTCATTAGGCATAATGAGTTAGCAAATAGCTGGAGTCCTTAAAAGAAGGAGAGAAAGCATCAAAATTATGCAGCATTGAAAGGGTATTCAGTATGCTCAATATTTTGAGGCTTATGAGTTTTAGTATATTTATTATAGTTTTGTGAGAGACATTGCAGAAGCTTCAGAATGGATCACTGATTAAAATCTGAGGCTGCTTATGGATCACTTTGATTCTTCTGCATCTAGCTCTGGACTTTGAACATGTCAAAGCTGATGAAAAAGCTGCTTCACAAACTTGAACAACTGATCTGGCTCTTGAGCAGTTTATGAACAGTCTAGAGTTGGTGTGGGATTGGTGTCTCCACCAGACACCAGAAGGTGTGCAGAGGTGCTGATTGTGCTACGTTTTTCCATGGATGTGAGGTACAAGCTTAGTACTGGGAATGCATCCTTAAGCCAGAGCCATTCCAGGGCAGATATCTGCAGGTCTGCTCCTGCTACTGAGCAATGTGGAAAATCCACAGCACTGGTGGAACTCCAACAGTTCAGCAGCAATTGGCTTCTCATGTGGTTCAGAGGGATGATCCCTATGTGTCCAGCCACCTCCTGTAAATAAGCAGAAAAGTTCAGCCACACACTTCTTCAGTTTCTCTGAACTGGTAGAAAGCTTATCAGCCCTCTCTTTGGAGATGTGGCTTAAGGGTAACAAGAAGTTGGTGGCAAATATTTATCTCAGAAGTGAGAGAGTGTCCAGGAGACCATGGGAAAACGAAGGGTGCATCAGCATCCTCAGGACATTAACTAGAGAGTAAACTGCCAAACCACGGTGAAAAGTGCCTATGGTAGCACAATCCTCCTCATTTCCCCTTCTCACAGCCCTGTCTACTCAGCAGGGTCTCATGGCTACCGAAGTCTGTCATGTTATAGCTGGATGGAGACACATGAAAATCAAGCAAATGTGTCTTGTGGCTATTGGATGTGTTCCCGAAATAGTGCCTCCTGTGAGAAGGAAAGGAATGCAACTCTCAAAACACATATCAGAAAGCATTAACATCTTAACATAATTTTGTCACTGTGTGTTCTGTTTCTGGAGATTCTTATACCTACATACCAATAAGTTGACAAGATATTCTTTTTTATTTCATGTTTCAGTCACTCATTTAGAAACCATACAGACAATGTTACAATGAGCCCCTGGTATCTGATGGATGTTTCAAAGCCTGTCTTGTTTTTAAAATTGTTTGCAAGTAGATGGATCTAATGGAATGTGTACAATACAAGATCATCTTAAAAAAAAAAAAAAACAACAAACCAAACGACGCCCCCCCAAAAAAACCCAAACATACAACAAAACAAACCAGTAATAATCTGTAGTTTTAGCAAGTTCTTTTTCCTTCTTTACTTTCCATCACCATCCTCCCCATTTTCCATCTACTTTTAGGTGTGTGGGAGAACTGGGGGGGGAGTAGGATGTTTCTCTGGAACTTCTCTTGCCAGAAGGTGGAGACGACTTCAGCCTCGCTGGTATTTTTCTGAGTTGAAAGAGGTGTGTGTTGTTGGCTTGATTATTGAGCTATGAAGATAAAACCCCAGATATTTGGCAGTACTTGTAAGATTATTTTTCAACCCTCTCTTGGAATAAGTTCCTAATTTCTGGGAAGAGGATTTATGTGCTCGAATATATGAACTTGTTTTGCTGCTTTTGTTTTCAAATGTGAATATTTAAATCTCAGTTTCCCAGGAATCCCATAAATATGAATCTATGCAACATACATGTTGATTTAGTATACCTTCCCTTTCAGAATAACTCAGCATAAATGAGAAAATTTGATTCCTTTGCAAATTTACTGTGTTGCCAGGTACTCAAAGCCTTCTTTTCCTGTACTATACATTTATTGCTATCTAACTCTAGTATGATATTGTAAGAATAAGGATCAAGGATATAATTTGTTGCATAGCTACTGACAAAGAAGTAAATGACTGAGATGAAGAGCCAGCCTCTGACATTTTTGGAATTTGTGTGATAGCTTAATGCATAAATGTACCAATTTGGGTCCCTGCATGGTCCCTAAATAATAGAGGTGGGATTCACTATTGGAAGAGGTCTGACTTGAGCTGCATTTATACAGTCAGTAGTGCAAATGCATTTTTAGTGTAGACTGCAATTTCCTATGGCTAAATATATTTTCTGTTTTGGTTGCAAAAAATTACAGTAAAACTGTATAGTAAAAGGGTAGTTATGCTACTGCATGCATAAATGCCCAGGGTCAATATCACAGTTCAGGTAAAACTGGGAGCCAGTCTGGAAGGTGGAATGGATTTTTTTGTTTTAGTTTTTTTTCTTAACTCATCTGGGGGTACCTTTAATCAGATCATTGTTCCCTTTTGTCCTAAGTTATTCTCTATATGGTACAGACCGCATTGTATCAGTCCAATAGTTATGTGTTAGGCAGTTTGATGTGGTTTTAGTAGTAAATTATAATTTTATCTGCTCTGTAGTTGGGTGCTGTGAATCCTCTTTGGAAGAACATTTTTTCATAAATTGTGTGCTGATTTATTAGTGATTTCAGAATTAAATCAGTAAAAAGATAAGAATAACCTGATAAATTATAATTTTGTGCTTAGCACAGGGGATGGTGAAATTCTAATAGAAATAATACATTTTAAGTAGAAAACAGTCTTGGATGGGGAATTTGCTTTGTGCTATAATGAAAATCCTTTCACTTGTGGTCAGTATCTTATATAAGGTGTAACTTCCAGCTTCAGAGTACATAAAAATAGCTATACAGCATCATTTTACATTGGAGATTGCAGTTCAGATTAGATTCCAGTTTTGTTGGCTTCTTTACAGAGAGAGAGAACCTGTTTTACGATATGGTAAGTCTGACAAAGCTTAAGGACAAAATTAGAGGTATAAATGAGAACTAAACCAAGTATTTTCAGTCCTAGAGTAGACTCTAATACTTAGACTATGCTCTTTAAAGCAAGTAAAAGTCATCAGTGAAATGTTTTTCTCCATTCTCAAGAACAGAGAAAGCATGGGAACATTTCAGTTTTACTGAAATGTCTATATTGTTAAAGTTAGGAGAAATGCATTACTTAACTGTGAAAAGTCTTCCATTTTAATTCCTGAAGATTTTTTTATTGTGAAATTTCCTTTGTATGTCTTTTGGGGAGAAAAAACCAAACAACCCAGCCATACAAAAGCAAAACCAAGAAAACCCCATGACTGCCAAAATAATGCAATTTCATGTCATGAAAATATTCAGATTGTTGCATTTTTATTTGACTTTTTTGTCCAGTCTGAGATCAAACCCGTGACCCTTCCTGGAAAACAGAAATTTTGGGTTTTGTCTTAAACAACTAACCATACTCTATTGCTCAGCAGTAGGGATGATGTTTTATTGTGTTCTTTTTGCTAACTCAAAAGAATTCTCAAACCCAGTCAGATTTCATCAAGAGTCAGAAACCAGAGGTGATGTTATCCTTCACTCTGTTGCACTTGGGAAGAGAAACATCTGGAGATGTTCCAGTGGCTGTTCCAGGGCTGTCCCATGGGGTGAGAGCTTGGAAGTTGCTGGGGATGAGGAGCTGTGGCACTGGCAGTCCCAGTCCTGCCCGTGCTGGTGGCTGCTGCAGCCTGCGGATGGGGACATTGCCAGCTGAGGAGAATTTTGCCTGATAATACTTAAAACCAAGGAAATTACCTAATGACAGAAGGGTGTGCTTCTAGCTGAGGCATTAGTTGATAGATGTCTCTTTTTAAATTTGTTCACTGTGTGCTAAGAATCTGTTGATTTGTAATGTGGCGAGTGTTCTAGGATGGCATGGTTTGGTTTTTTTCAGTATCTGACCCAGCTTCTCAAGGACTTAAGAGCTCAGTGGCTGGAAAATAATTTGGTCCTGTAAGCCTGATCAGAAATTCCAGTGGAAGCCTCCTGTGGTGTGTTTCTGTTCAGAGTTCTGTGCTACTGAGCTACCCAAGCTAGCTTCAGAGCACATCCAAAGCTCCTTTAATTATTCACTGTACACATTCTGAATTATTTTTTTTTCTGAAAAGTATTCAAAACCATCAGTTGCCAAATTTCTCCCCCTGTGTGTGGAATTTTAATTCTTAGTTTGTAACTCCACTTGGAGATTTCAGCCTTTTGGAACTGGAGATCTAGTAAAATTTATGCATTTGGGTGTGACATCTTGAGCTAAGTGACTGAAGTTTTCCATGTCAGACAAATCTGGATTTACAACAAGCTATTTATCAGCTTGGAATGGAATGAAAGATATTGTAGGAAATAAAGTTAAGCACAGCTTTCAGCTGGCAGTCAGCCTTTGTATTAAATCTTAGTGCAGAAATTTGAATAAGTAGCAAATGCAATAAATCTGTTTAATCCCAGTATTGCTTTTCAGTTGTTTTCTGTATTTATGTGGAATTCAGAAGAGCCATAATGAGCTCTGAATCTTTTGAATACTGACTCTGTATCCTGATGCCTTTAAAAATGCAGGTAATTAGTCTGCTTTTTCCTTGCACGGTTTCCTACAAAACCAGGCACAACTTCTGATTTGAGATCTTGACCTCTTTTCATCCAGGTTTAAAAAAAATCCTTACAAGTGTTTATATTTGTATTCAGTCCTGTTAGTCCTCATTTCTCTCTGTTGTACTTAAACTGGAGAATGTGCTTTGAGTTTGCTCTCTCTGTTACCTATCAGTAAGTCTAGCCCCACTTTGCTTCCCTGTTCACCTATGGGATGTTGAATGTCTGTACATTTCTATAGATTCCTTATAATATCTGTTTTTGTGTTCATACCTCAAGCACTGTCGGAGGAATATTTCCCATGATTCATAATATGAGCTTTTTGAGCTCATTTGAGATAGTTCACATGAGAGGAAGAGTTCTCTTTAGGAGTACCAGCAGCACATGAAGATTATGTACCTGTTCCATTCTTCTGCAGGTGTGAGATTAATTGACTTATCCCTTGTTCAAAATGAATGAACAGGCTTAAAAGCAGCTAGCTGAGCAGCTGGGAAGTTGTTTTCTTATGAGGAAGAGCACATATTACAGGGGGATGACAGATGCCTCATGGAGGCTGAAGGCAGATTTTGGTGCCTCTGAGGGCTGTTTCCCAGTGGTGTCAGTAAAACAGAACTGGGCATGCACTGTGTTGGAGGATGGTGATGCAGTGTTGGTCTCTTCATCAGAAGGGTGGCAGCCTTCAGGCTGGAGAGAAGCAGTGTTCCCTGCTGGATAAGCCCGACTCAGAGAATTAAGTTGAGCATCCACAAGCAAAGTTGAAGCCAGGGGAGCATGCAACAGGTTGCAGGAGGGTGTATGCTCACTGTATATAGGGAGGCTGACAGTCATTGCTGATTGATCTTGAGCAGCAGGGAGATTGCAGAGGTGATATTCTTCAAAATCAATCTATGTTTTTTTTTATGAACTTGCCCAATGAAAACCTCATAAGAATCACAGGATTTTCTGGTTGGAACTGACTATTAAGATCAGAGGGTCCTATCATTAACCTAATTCTGCTGAGTCCAGTGTTAAACCATGTTCCCAAATATCACATCTACACATCTTTTAAACACCTCCAGGGATGGTGATTTAACAGCCTCCTGGAGTAGCCTATTCCAGTGTTTAATAACCCTTTCAGTGAAGAAGTTTCATCTAATATCCAATCTAAACCTCCTCTGGTGCAACTTGAGACCATTTCCTCTTGTTCTCTGGCTTGTTACTTGGGAGACCAAGCCCTTCCTTGCTACAACCTCCTATCAGGTAGTTGTAAAGAGGGATAAGGTCTTCCTTAATCCTCCTTTTCTCCAGACTGAACAACCCCAGTTCTTTGAGGTGCTCCTCATAAGTCTTGTTCTGCAGACCTTTCAACAGCTTCATTGCCCATCTCTGGACTTGCTCCAGCACCTCAATGACCTACTCATAGTTGAGGGGCCCAAAACTCTACACAGGATTCAAGGTGCAGCCTCACCACTGCCAAGTACAGGATAAAAATCACTTCAGGGAGAAGTAGCATGGTTTGGCTACAGAAGCTCAGGAAGTGTGATATTCAGCCTACACACTACTTGACTTCATCTTTCCATGTAGTTTTTTTTGTTTGTTTGTTTGTTTTCTTCATTCTGTGGCATTTAGTTTGACTGACATTTTCAAACATAAAATAATTGAGATCTGTACTTTTTAACCTTAAAGAAAAAGAGTTTGTTGAATGGTTTAAATAGGCTTCTGTGGAATTGATGTTGGTTAAGAGCTGGAGGTAGAGTAATGGCAGTTTAAAAGCTGGCTGATGATGATTGAGGAATCTGTGACCAGTGATTGCATGAACTTTTTCTCTGAGTTAGAGCTGACACAGTAACTGGTGCTTGAGACTCTGCAATCTTAGATTTTTTTTTTTTCTTTTTCTGCTTTTCTGTTTGGTTGATTTTTGTCTACTGTGTCTTTTCGCACTTGTGTTGCCATGAGGACATTTTGTTTTACTGTACTGTGCAGCTTAGCTTTTCCTGCCTTGTAACTTTATATGTAATTTTGGGTGTTTTTTATGTGGTTTTTTTTTTTTGAAAAAGGTCTGATATCCTTCTGAGTTTGAAGATTTATGCAGTTGTGATTGCTGACTCAGAAGGCTCTTGGTGATACTGTATAACTGTTTAGAAAAATAATGAAAACTTAGAAATTTGTGAGGGAGGTTTTTGGAATTCAGAGGATAACCAGCAGCTGTTGTTATCCAGTGTCATATTGCTTACTAAATCAGGGTCCTACACAGCTTTAAACATGCCCACACTGCCCCAAGCTAAGGCCAGGTCTGTGTGGTGCATTTATTTGCTCAGTGGCAGGCACCACCAAATTCCTACTTGCCATTTTGTGTACTTTTTATAGGGATTTTTTTTTCCTCAATCTTTACACTTGGAGGGGAGTTTCTCCTGCATTTTCTAGTATAGCTGTCTTAATCTAAGCCAGTACTAGACAGATCCCACCACCTTACTTATCTCAGTAAATTTTTTTTCTGAAGCAGCAATTGTAACAACCTCTGTAGCAGTGAATATTGCAGGAACACAATTTGCACTCTAAACTGCTCAGGGATTGTATTTATGCTGCTAACTGTCTGTGTTTGAAAAAGAAAGAGCAAATATCTATAATAATAATAATACTGTGTCCCAAGAACATTACTGATTAAAACTTTGGTTAGCAGAAGAGGTCCTTATCTGCCTTGGATATTTTGGATGAACTAGCAAGTATTTGGGTGAGATGAACTGCCTTCTAAGCAGATCTTTCTAAGATCAACCAAACACAAATATAAAGCACTAGACTTAGTCCTGTTTTGGGACAAACTGAGGGAATTTGATCCACCTAGCTAGGATAACCTGCTAAAGGAAACTTTGCATCTGGTAAAGGGGATTTTTAAAATTTTTTAAATTTTTTTGTGGACTTATCCAGGTAAAATACTACAAAAATGTGTACATCTCAGTGAGGCTGAAGTGGATGAACAGCATTTCTGTTAAATTAAATGAGAGGTTTTTCTACTGCATCCAACAAGATGCAAGTAACGAAGAAGGCAGAAGGTTTATTCTGAGCTTGACCAGCCTAGACTTTTCAGAATGTGTTTGTAAGAAATTACACAATACAGAGAATAATTATCTGGTAATTCTTTAAATTCCTCTTATGAAAAGACTAGGAAAGGAAATACGGTAGGATTGCTGTAATATCCTATCCTGGTGACATTTGCAGTGATGTAACTTGAAGGCTCTTTGTAGTTCTCTGGTGCTAAAATTCTTCAAATATACTTGTGACAGGTGAGTAAGGTTTGAACACTTAAGGTTTGTTTTTGTTGATTTAAATTTGTAAGCTCTGATGAAAACTGGCAATTAGCTCTGTCATCTGGGTGTCAAATGAAGGAGTGTCTCAGACCTGTCTTAAAAATGGGAGTTGACTGATGCTTTATTTCTTTCTAGTCACTGGAAATAAAAGCACAATTTTTTTTTTCTTGCAGAGTTAGTTGTCAATAGTAGAAAAAATATTACGTGATTTCCTTTTGTGTAGATACACTTTATGTGAACTTTGGCAGCTCTGTAAAAGAAACAAGGCAGAGTATATAAGCACTTAAGATTGAGTCACCAGTACAGCTGTATTGTGTTTTCACCATTCTTTTTTCCAGGATCACTCACATTCTTAAAACACTCTGAAAACCCTCAGTTTCTCCTTGATTCAACTCCCCTGTGTGTTCTTTTCACCATGGATGTTGTCATTCCCACTGACAGCTACGTGGTGGGTTCAGAATTAAATTCCAAACAGAATAAACTTCTACAAAATTTAGACTGGAGACTTAAACCCTGTCTCACCATTGAACAGAATAAAGTTTCAGCAGGGAGCCTAAAGCTCAACAAGTAGCAGGAGACATGTTGGTCTTCATGAAAATTAAATGGTTGTATGAAAGAGCTTGGCTTCTGCTTTCCCCTTAAATCCTTTTTCATAAACATTTTTTGCCTTTGATTTCCCAACTGATCTTTTGAGCAGTGTTTCTGTTTTGACATGTTGCAGTTGAAGAGCATATGGTCTTGCTCGTGGCTTTGTATTTTGGGCATTATCTTTGCTTTCTGCTATATTTGTATATAAAAGCCTTGATATCCTAAATCATCTGATTTAATAGAATGTACATCTGCATCTTTTTTAAACTACATTTTAAAAAAATTACTGTTTTCTTTTGTACTCCCACTCCTCTGGTGGTGTCACAAACTTAATATGTAGAAAGCAGCTGGTCTGTATAAATTGAGGTGCTTCTGGTCTGGGGGGGGGGAGGGAGGAGGGGGCAAGGGGGAGGTGTGGTAGTCTTAAAATAATGTGGTATTGTTGATTGGTAGAAAAGCACAGAGCCATTTAAAAATAAAAATAGTTTAATATATTGACCATGGTGTGATGGATTCACCTTGGCCAGCAGCAAGACACAAATCTAGGGCCTTACTCATTCCTCTCCTCAGCAGAAAAGAGGAGAAAATACAATGGCAATGCTTGGCCGTTGAGATAAAGTCAGGGAGACTGCTCACTGGTTACCAGCATGGGCAAAGCAGATGTAGCTTGGGGAAAATTATTTTAATTTGTTGCCAATTGAAAAAGATTTTGGTAATGAATACCAGGGCAAATTAACCCAACATGGTCACTCCATCCTCTTCCCCTTCATCCCAGGCTCAACTTCAGTCCTTCTTTTCTAACTCATCTTCCTCTGTCTCCACCCTGAGTGGCTCAGGGGGATTGAATTTGCAGTCAGTCCATAGCAGTTCCTCTCTGCTGCTCCTTCCTCCTCACACATTTCCTCTACTACTGTGGGTCCTTCCATGGTCTGCAGTGCAAAACCTTTATTTATTTGTATGTTCTTCTGTTCTTGCTTTGGATTTTGTAATTTAATTTCTTTATTAAAAAGCCTGGAATGGATAAATTGTCAGATTATTCTGTTTAACTGGAATTTGTGCTATTGTCAGCAAAACAGTAACAACTGGAATACACAAGTTACCTATCTGTACCTTTTTTGAATTATAAAAGCATTCTTGCATTAGACTTTCTGCCTAGTTTTGCTTTGCTTTGTTCTTGTAATATTTCTTGTTAATTAAAAACAAAATTGTGGCCAATTCTCTAAAGGTCACTCATCTAATTTTCAAGTTAAATAAAATATTATCCTAGAAGTATTTTACAAGTGAATATTTATATATGCTTTTTTTAGAAAACAGCAATCAAATCTGAACTTCATTTACTTCCTTTCATTATGGATTTTTCACCAAAAATTATATTAGTCATGTTATTTGCTTTTCTGAATGAAAGTTGGATGGGCCCATCAACATGACATCATTGTACAGAGACTTCCAGAAAGTGATGTTTATTGATGGGAATGACAAATAATTCCCTTCTAACAGCAGCTAATTCCCTAATTACAATTAAGAATTATTTCAGAAAGAGTCATTCCAGAAAAGAACTAGACATTTATGCTATAAAACTTTCACTGTCATCACTACGAGGCTGCCACCATGTGTTGGGGACAGCAGAACATTGCATTGGAGCTCAGAGGCAGCACTGCCTGTAACTGCTGTGGGTAACACTGCTGGCAGCAAGTCTGGGTGCAGACCTCTGGCTCCCCAAAGAGATGGGACACAGCTGTCTTGAGCCTCAGTTTGAGTTACCCAAACTTCTTTGGGATAAAGCTCTGCACAGGCTGCACTGCCAAGCATCTGTTTCCATCAACTTTGGGCCCAAAGAATGCCAAACCCCTATAATCATCCATCAAACCATACATGTTTTTCTGTGAAACCCTCTTACCTTGGCTTCTGGAGCAGAACAGATGAAACCTTGTCTGGTGTCTGCTTAATATTCTTACAATTTGCTTCTGCCTGTCTACATCTGTGGTTGTATCTTATGTTATCTATACCCAGATTATAAAATCTTCAGGGCATGCATCATCTCCTTGCCTGGTAGAGCTTCCTCCCTCCACCTTCTCTGCTCCTGAGGCATCATTCTGTTTAGTCTCTTCCTTGTGGTGGGCAATTCCTTCACTGTCATCACTTTGAGAGTTGGCCTTTTGCAGCATTTTCCTTTATAACACCCCACTTATCTCAAATAAGAGCAAGGTGAGTAATAACAACAAAATGAGTAATAACTGTAGTTCAGCAAGAAAATTATTGATTTATTTCTTTTTTAAAAAAAGGAAAATCAAATGAAAAGTATTTGTGTGGTGCCAAAACTGCAGTTATCCAATATAAATCTTCTATAGATTTGTATAAAATTAGGCAAACTTCTCTCATATCACACATCTTTAAGTAGCCTTACCTTGTGTGTGCATATATTCTTTACTGTTCCTCAGAGCATTTATTTATTGATGGGGCCTCTGTAAAGGCAAGAGGATTGGATTATATATTAGGTTAAATAACCCCATATTTAATTTACTCTATTACCCTATATTTTTTTTACTCTATTGCTTATGCTCACAGTAAGAATTTTAATTTTGTGTGTATTTTTGAGAAACATTTTTTATTTTTAGGTGAAAGTTTGGACAAGTAGCTATTTTTTAATTTTTTTTAATTCTGACAATCCAGACTACTCAGGGTGACCTAAGGAGAAAAGGGATTTGAAAATTGAACTTCACACTTAGCCATTTCCTTTTGTGTTTTCCTTTATTTCTGCAGAAAAAGGATGCACAAAGATAGATTCTGTGGGTGCAGGAAACAGGTGATAACACACAAAGCTTTGTGGTTATTTGCACTGTAGTGCTTTGAGTTTGTATTAATGGTGTGTTTGAAAACTTCAAAGCAGGTCAGCAAAGGGGCAAGCTACAATAGAATTTGATGTCAGAAAGTGAAAAATGGAAGAAGATTGTCTGCCCCTTATTGTGTGTGTGATGGGTGGGGGATTGTGTCTATTTATTTGAAATTTTCTTAGCTGGTCTTCAAACGAGTATAGAATAAAAAAACCTGAGGAAAATGTTATTAAAGCTGCTCACTCAGCAAATGACATCAAGCAGTAACCTTCTGTTTCTTAGCATATTGCCTTTGGACTATAAATTATTGAATACAGCACTTTTTCTTGCTCTTATCAGTAAAAGTTACATCTCTGCTTAGGATATCCAGAGGTGACTTGATGGGCACATAGGTAATTTGGCAATTGGAGCAGGTGTAACTTTAAAACTTTAAACTTAGGGGGCTTGTGGGGGGAAATAAATATTAAAAAGGGCAGAAAAAAAGCAGTGAATTGCAGTTGGCAAGTCCTTGCAGCAGCAGTATTTTGCTTTTTTCTCTATTGCATGTGCCAGTCTAGAACATCAGTATCATGGATTTGTTTTGGTTTGGTTTTTTGCAGAGTATGGTGGCATGGGCTTGGACTTCTCCTATAACATTGCAGTAGCAAAGGAGCTGGGAAATATCCGCTGTGGAGGTGTTCCTCTGGCTATTGGAGTGCAAGTTGTCATGGCTACTTCTGCTCTTACAAGGTAATTTTCAAAAAGTGAGGTTTAGCCTAAAACTCAAAACCTTATCTGTTTAGGCTGTAAGCTCAATGTGTTTAAGAGTAGAAAAAAAAATAGATTTTGTGCAGATTCTTTCTAGCTGTTCTTCAGTAATGCTTGAGGAAGGAACCTACTCTTTAAGTTTCTCAGTCTGGTTTAATGGAGAAAATGCTCTTTTTTTTTTTTTTTTTTTTTTTTTTTTTTTTTTTTTTTTTTTCATATATCATGTTAGAATATGTTGCTATATTCTTGTCTTTCACTAAATTATTATAATTATTGAAATATAGGCCTTGCTTAATAGTAGATGATGTGTTTCCAAAAACAGAGCCTTGGTGCCACAACCAATAAAAAAAATTATGATTCCAGATTCACCCAATTCCTCTTTGTATTTTTTAATTAGCTAGATATCCCAGTGCAGTCATACTAGGGATGTATTTGGTTAATTAGGATCAGTCTAATTCTGTTTCATAATTTACTTGCTTTTCTCCAGCTTTAAAAACAGCTCCTTGCTGACTGTGACTTTTCAGAAATAATGATGAGTATTGGTGTAAGTCGTAACATTGTACCACACATATCATTCTTCCTAAATACACCCATTCCAGGCAACCACTCATCAGTCTTTTTCTCATTTGATTGTGTCAGTGTTTCCCTTTTATCACTTGCTGTCATTCAGGCTCCTGCACCCCCTGAATCTGTTTTGTTGGGTTTCCCCCCCTCAATAAAAGTGGCAGCTACCAGTCACCTCTTCACATCTTTAGTTTCACAGCATCTTACGAACACAGTGTGGGGGGGGAAAGGCTGGTCCAGCAGTTTTCCCCTGGAATATGCACATACCTAAAATTCTGGAGGGTGGTGATGAGGATTAAATTCAAATAATTATGGTGAAGTCAGAAACTTTGTTGCACAAAACAGATATACAAGAGGGGTATTTTTGCACAGAAGAGCATTTGGTTCGTTGGTGGTGGGTTTGTTTTTGGGGTTTTTTTTCCCCATTCTGATTTAAAAGGCCTGTATATCCACTGTAGATCCTGGAATTTAGGCTCTCTTCCCTTGACATCAGTTTATCCTTCTGCTAGGTATGTGCGACTTCGGAGGTCTTAGTCATGGGAAGTGTTTCTAAAAGTTTTCTTCCCCTTTGTGTAATACACCAAAAGCTTGCTTGAAGCTTGGAGTCCATGATGTCTGTATGTTGAGAGTCATCTGAGAATAAAACTAGTATTTTTAAGATACTTCAGAGATAAGTACCTTGACCCCCTGACAGCCATTTACTTCCGGGGGTTTTAAAAAAACGGTGAGTAAAAGAGGTTGGGATTTTGTTCCATTGCAGATTTTTGGCCTTTTGTTACTCTGTTCTGCTGTAGTAAAGCAGTGAAGTTATATGTACATTGGTGCTAGTGAAGTCCTAAAGAGGATGCTTTGGGAGGTAGGTGTGAAAATGTTAAGATGCTGAAATCTGTAACTGGCTTTGCATTTGTGGACTTTTCCTCCACTCTCAAGACAGTTCAAGTAACTATTTATATAGTACAGTGTCCCACTCTTAAAATGTAAAAGTGAAATGGAAATGCAAAGGGAAAGCTGATTGCTACAGGAAATTTTGCACAGATGCAGCTTTACTTCATCCAGTACAGTGAGAGGGCTGACTGCTGGTGCTGGGTCATGGAGTCACATTGCATTCACAACCTGGATGGTTTAATTCTATACAATAAAAAGAACATAGTAATTTTGAAAGTATTACCAGTGTATGTTTTCCTGCTCAGTGTTCCTGCTGCTTTCTCACATCAATCTTTATGGTTTTTTATGGCAACCTTCAAAAAATTATGGTCATTCTTGGAAAAAAACCTGCAGATTTTGATCTATATGCATTTCTATTTCACAGAAAAGTATAGGAGAAAATAGCTTTGTTTCACTTGAAGATGCCCAGACTGCTTAATTTTTTTCCCTGTATCCCTTTAAGTGAACCAATAGCAGTTCTGCATGTGAGAACCAAATGCAAAATGTGTTGTCAGCTGTGGTCTAACCTTGTTGTACCTGGTTCTGAACACAATTCTCTGTCAGGTCTTTCAAATGCATTCAGATATAACACTTCACTTGCTTTCATGCTTACAAGTAGGGTGGAGAAAGCAGCTCTCAGCTGAGGTAGTGAATGAGATACATTTCCCTGGCTTGTAAACAAACTGTGGGGTTACACATCCACAGTGATACCAGATCAATGTAGAGCTCCTTCATCTCAGCAGTAGGCAATAAATTTTTATTTTTTCTTCCCGTATTATTTATAGGAAAACAGTAAGGATAATGAAAATTATTTGGTGGGAAGAGAGTGCTTTTCTGTTCAGCTTATTTGTCACTGATTCTCTCTCCTTCCTGAACAGCTGCATAGCAGAGAGTTACTGTAAAAACCAAAGGTTAGAATTCTACTGTCTCTTTCCCTGTTTGCTGTGAAGGAAAGAAGCTGCAGCAGACAATCAGAACAGCAGCTTTGATTGTCACTTGATTAGCTGGAAGAAGCGTGAAAACAAGAAGCAGTTATTCAAGAGCCAAGGGGTTTTCCCACTGTCACAGGGTAAAGGAAGCCTGGGTTTGTACTTCAGAAAGAGATGCGCTGAGTTTTAGTTCTCTCTCACTCACACACTTGGTACTTAATTTGTTAGAATAACAGAATGGGTGGGGTTGGAAGGGACCTTTAAGATCATCTAGTTCCAACCCCCCTGCCATAGGCAGAAACACCTCCCACTAGCCCAGGAAGGTGGCTCACAGCTCCATCCATCCTGGCCTTGAAAACTTCCAGACATGGGGCACCCACAACATCCCGGGGCAGCCTGTGCCAGTGTCTCACCACCCTCAAAGTAAAGAATTCCTTCCTAGTAATATCTAATCTAAACCTGCCCTTTCAGTTTGGAACAGTATCCCCTCATCCTATATTTACGTGCCCTTGTAAAATGTCCCTCCCCAGCCCTCCTGTGGGCCCAAACAAGCAGAAAGGTAGGCAGGGTGAGACAGAGCAGAGACTGTTAGAGGTGCAGGTTTCAGCAAGATCATTTAAAAAAAAGTATTGGTATGCATCGCTGTCACAATGGCTACTTATGGTGCATCCACAGTCATTGTGCTGGTTTGGGGTTTAGAATACTTGTGAGGTTCTAACCCAGCCAGGTAAATATGGTGGGGCAACATGAAGTCAAGCAGCTGTTTCTGACCTAACTAGCTAAGATGATTATCAGCCCAATGAAGCCAGAGTAGTACTGTGCAATATACATATTTCTATTCAATGTAGCAATCTAACCTGTCAGAAACCAGCTTTTTATGTCTCTTTAAGATTTTAAAAGGTGACTTCAAATTTCCATAAGCAGAACTGTGTGGATCAAGGAGATATTCTTACATCTGTGTTTTGCCATGATTTTATTTTCCTTTTACCCACCTTTTACCCAATTTTTGTGTTTGCATTCATGACTTTCCACTGATGTTACTTATAAATTGTGGAGCAAGAACAGATGGATCACTTTCATGCAACTTTTAATGTGTCAGAATTTCACACCTGGGACTTCTGGGTTACCCAGCATCAACAAGTTTTGATTTATTGGCTATAGATGTATGTGTGTATATATACACATGCGTGAAAGTATATTTTAATATACTAAGGTTGCAAAGTTAATCACATGGGAAACTATGCCCTGCGGTATGACCCCAGCTCAGAGAGGAGATATAGTCTGGTCTGCCTTGAGGCAGAGCATGATCTCATTGCAAATAGTTTTCTAATTCTGGAGCTGTTAACATCTAAAAAAAGTAGGTATTGCATTTATGCTAAACTGAGATTTTTCCGGAATGTGTTTAAGATGGATAGAATTTTACAGACACAGCTTATTTCTAACACCATAGCTAGCTGCTTGCTGAGTTGTATTTTCTTCCTGCAAGGCATAGAGAACCATGGTCTTCTGAAGATAATGTTGCCAGACTTTTTAAATTGCAAAATAACTTTTGTAGCCTCATTTTTGGGAAGAGCTGAACTGTTTCTGGAACTTGAAGGAAACAAACAAAGAAATCAAACTGAAAACATTATTCTGAGAAAAGTTCTTGTCATGGAATTAGTTCGTTGAAATAACGAAAGTTAGGCAAAGTTTTAAGTGTCATAAAGCTGTGCCAAAAAAACCTGCTGACCTCTCTCATAATGTGATTTTTTTTTATTTGTTTTGTTTCTTTTTCTCCCTGATGAGTTTTCATCACGTCCCAAAAGTACACTGCATAGTAGACATAGGGACTTTGTCCCAGTCTTCTGGAGGGAGGAATAAACACTTCAAGTTGCCTGCTGCATTCATTTGGGATTGCTGTTGGGATTGTTATCAGCAGGGACAGGACTTGCAACTGAGCTCCCTGTATGTATGAAGTGACAGTGTCTGCCAGCTCCCAGGCTGTTCTCTGGCTGTCCTGTGTCCTTTGACTCTTCTGAGTCAGGGTTGGAGTGGAGGGCAAGGGTCAGAGTCTTCGCTTAAAATTACTTCACTTCTTTGAAGTATTGGGATGATGGTTTAGAAGGGGGGGTCCAGGAAACTGCAGTGTTCTTAGGCAGCCAGCAAGCATAAGGAGATTAGCAGAGGTGATGACTTGAGAAGCTTCATTCCAAAAAGTGAACTGAGGAGGAACTTGGCTTGTGTGAATTTTTGCTGCCAGAAGAGACATCTCATGACCTGAGGAATTTTTTAGTCTAGCATAGGAGAGATTCAAGCTCACCCATGAGTTTACCGTTCATGCTACAAAACCAGTTCAGTGAGTGTTAACTAGGAAAAAATCAACCATGAAGTGAGATAAACCAGAATCAAGTTAATGGAAGCACCTACATGTTGGAAAAAACCAAAACAAAACAGCCTCTTGATTGAATTGAAATATGGCCAAATGAATGTTTTGTGAAAATCCCTTTTAGAAGGGGGTATGTTGAAGACTGTCTGGGAAGAAGGTCTACTGGATTTCACTGTGGGATTGAAATGTAGAAATATTACTAGTGTAAATAAAGGTATTTGCAGAGGGTGGCCATTGCATATCATAATTTTTCAATCACTGCTAAAACCTGTCAGAGCTGGTGCAAAAGTCAGAAGATACACAGAGAGCAGGTTCTCCATCCTGGCTGACTGCAGACTGGTGCAGGAGCATTGAGGAGAGACCCCAGGAACTATTTTTATTTAGATCTGATAGCTTTCAAAACAACCATCAGAATGATTGGATTTTTAGCATCTAGACCACACATTTCTGTGGGAGTAGAATGTCTAAATATTTGTTAAACCTTTTTTAAAATGATTGTTGTTGTACAGTGAATGCTCTGAATCATAGCTGTGGAGGGTATCAGTTCTTTCTTATGGCTCTGAGTAGTTTTAGGGAAAATTGATCCCTGTGTGGGAAGAACAAAATTTGTAAGTAGTAAATAAAGTTTGCCTTCAAAGCTTTTAATATCTTTTTCATTATATTGTTGCAGATTTGGTTCTGATGAGTTGAAAAAAGAGTTCCTGGCACCAAGTATAGCTGGAGATTTAGTGGCTTGCTTGGGAGTCAGCGAAACTGAAGCTGGGTCAGATGTTGCAAGTAAGTTAATGTAGCAAATGACCAATTTTAGACACCCTGGTATTTTAATGGAAAGAATCTGTTTTCTCTGACCTTAAAAATACAAACAGGAAAGTCTGGTGTTGCAAGGGTAGAAAATGATATTCCAGGAGCAGTAACACATGCATCTGCTGCATCCCAAAGCAATCAGATTGAATGTATTTGTCAGTGAATCAATAACTATAAACCTGTATAGGCTGTGCACAACCAATTGATATGCAGCTGTCGTGCTGGCCCTGGATTTCTCCCACTGTTTGTCCTGCTGCCATCTTCCCTGTTCTGTCTGAGGTTGCCACTTGGCCTGGAACACTCCAGGATTTCCTGTAGCTGCTCAGCCACCACCAGTTGTGAACATCTATGTATGTTTATGACAGGGGGGTCTGACAGGGGTTCATCTCTACTAAAGCTTGAACTTCTTTAAAACAGACTGGTCCACTGACTGTGGGCAAATGGCAGAGCTAGTCCATGCTGGAAATTATGACATGATGCTTTCACAGTAGGTTTTTGTTATTCTTTCTCACCTCAGACTCTTCCTTGCAATTGTAGTACTTAGAGCTAGTGAAGATTTTTCCATGTAAATCTATTGCCTTTGTGATTTGGTTACTTTGCATACAACTATTTTATTTGGTTTAGTATACGTTTAAAAATATGGAGAAATGAAACTCTTACTCTGAGGTGCCTGAGGGAGTAGATAGTTTGAACAATTTAATTAAAACAGTTACTGTAGAAAAAGCAAAAGATAATCACATCCGACTGTGAATTTTCAACTTCAAGGAAAAAGGAATGACAAGAAATCACTTTTATAGGTTTTGTTATTGGACATAGGATGGCTAAGCTGAACACAGTGTGCTCTCCCAAATTACTGAGATCACATGTTCCTGCAGACAGAATTGCTGAGGTTGACAAAAGTTTTTTTATCAGCAGAGTCCTATGTCCATCTCCTTGACCTAACTCTGATGTAGTTTTCTCAAGACAAATAGATAATAATTCAATGCTAGAGCAAGGGTGCAGCAGGTAGTTTTTAAGAGTTAATGGGGGTAATGAAATAGTGGGACTAAATCTTCCTGCATAATCCATTGGTGGCTTCCTTTCCAGTTAATTTATTTTGTTCACGAGAAAAAAACCATAATTTTATAGACTTGTTTTTCATTAAAGTAATTAGAGATTTTAATTTTGCAAATGAAGTACAGCATCATTTATTTTAATTAATGCCTCTAGTTTAATTAGATGGTTATCAGAAATTTCTACATACTGTGTTAGGTTTTGATGCAGTGTTCTAGATAGTAAGTAACATAAATATTCTTTTAACTGTGTTGTCTATCATCGGATTAATTGGTGTGATACACTTGGAGTAGTAAAATGTAGCACCTGTTCTCATGTGAAGTGTGGGGACACACTTCTGCCATGTGAGCTGGTATATTTTAAACTGAAAAGTGACAGAGGGTAAGGTATCTCTAGCTTCTGCCATTTCCAAAATTACAGAAGGTGATGGAAACACAGGAGAAAAAAAAAAAAAAAAAAGGTTCTTCCTTACATGAGAAGTGAAAGGCGCTTGGAATTAATTTATTCCAAATTCAGTAGAGCAAAAAGGATGATGTGTGAGTGTGTATATATATGTATATGTATACATATAAATTTCAAGTCAATTTGAGGGAGCTCCTGTTTGCTTTAAAATGTTGTTGTATGTTGCACATAGTATTGAACATTTACAACAAAACTAGTGCTGAGATGGCTCAAGAAGCAAAACAGCACAGAACAGTTGTGATAGAAAGTGTCTGTCTTTAATTTCAGGATACTGGGTACACAATGCATACACATTCACTTTAGTTTTAACATTTTTGTCTCTTTCCCTTCCTCTACTGTTTGCCAATTTATGAAACATTTTGCTTGTGAATCTTGTGATTAATTATGCAGTTCCTCTTCATACAGGTTTGCTGTTGAAATATTGTAAGACAGAGCAATCATTCTTACCACTTTGTGCCTAAGTGCTTGTACATGACATGCTGAATTTCAAAAACCAAGATCATTTTTTTTCTTTCTGATCAAAACTTCAGCTGTCTGTGTTAGTGATCTCTCCCGAGTTGTTTCATTAGTCTCACTTTTCTTTTGAAGATCATTAATGGATATACTCAATAGATTTTGTCCAAAAGCTGATATCCAAGGATGAGTTCCAGTAGTACCCTCCCTGCAAATTCTCACTTGCTCTTTTAATGCAACTTGATTCAATGTTCCCTTTGCCAAGCTCCTTACTCACTTGTCCACTTTTGTCCTAGTTCCTATCTTTTCAAAATTTTAACTCATAGTTTCCTGGTAGCATTAGTTTTTGTTTGCTTGGATTCAACAAGATTTTTCCTGTCATGTTTTTCTCTAGAAAATAAATTTTTGCAATAAACAAATCACGTTAATTTGAAGGAAGCTACCACTGGTAAATTGAACTCTCATTTCTATCCAAATGTTTTCTGAGGCTGTGTAGATTGCCATAACCAATGACCTGTGTTTTCACTGACCTTAATTTCTGTATACTCCTTTCCATAGATGTCTTGGTTTGTCAGCTATATCGTGAGTCTTTTTGTAATCTCATGTAAAATAGTGCTTTAGTTTTGAGGCATCCTCTATTTGCAGCATGTTTTTTCTCACTATTTTTCATTTCTGTAGATGAAACGTTGTTTAATGTCTCAATCTGTTTGGATTTTGTTGGTTTTCATCTGCAAAATTTAACTTAGTTTGACCTGTGGCAATTCTTACCTTATGACCTCCAAACTGCAGCTTACTTTCATTAATCTCTTTCTTTCTCCTGTAGGCAATCTCCTGTTTTTTGAAGTAATTTCTCATTCAGTTAGACTTGAAGCTATTTCGTGCAAGTTTTCAGGGTTTTTTTTCCTGTGAGGATGATGTACTTTCCATATATGTGTTCCTAATTTTTTTACTTTAAGGATGTTTGTTGCCTGTCTTTGAGTACTGAGCTTAAAAGTTGAAGTCAAACTTGCCTCTTGTCAAACCCAATGAGCTGCATGCCTGGACTCACAGGCACAGTGAAGAAAATTTAAATCTCAGATAAGTTGTGGTTCGAATGGTGAAGTCACCAGTCCTGGCTGCCTATGTGGTACTTGCTGTGTCACGTGCCTCTTGATGATGCTTTCTGGTCCCCTTCCTTAGGAGAAACCCTCACAGCATGCACTGTAATTTTTTGAGTAGCAGGCACCACAGGTCCAGTGGTGCGAAGCTGCCAAAAATAAGTTGTGGAGTACCCACTGAAGCAGCCTTTTCCAAGAGCTGTGCTCTGCTAGGGAGAATATTTAGTCAAATGTTCCAAAGTATACTCATAGCCAATATCCCTTATACTGCATCCACCTGACTTGAGTAGTTTTTCAAAGCCTGTTGTATTTTAAACACAAAACTTACTCATCGGTCATCTTTCTTCTAATTAAAGTTAAAGAGAATCACCTCTTCTTAAATTGAGTTTAAATAGTTGTTTCTCAAGTGTTTGAAGCAAACTGTCAGGTGTCATATCTGGGAAAATACTTTAAAAAATTCTGTGTGTAAGGCATTTGTTCTTTAATCTGTATTTGGGTTGTTAGACCCTTATGATGCCATGCTTTCAAAAACTGTTTACATTTATGATAACATTACAGTGCTTACTGTTCCTCTGTAGACCTTCCATGGAACTTCTATCTAATCTCTCCCATAGCTGACTGTTCCACAACAAAGGATGAATGGTGTCAGTCTCTGTGTATGCTCCCATCCTTTTCACACTACTTGAGTACAGTGCCATATTTCTTATTCTGGCTCTTGTGTGTCCTTCATTTGTTATTTGGTCTCCATGTATATGATTGTTCAATGTCTGTGTCCATGTATTACAAGCATCAGTACTTTCGGTTCCTTCAGTTTGTTGGCCTTCACTGTTGTACATATTCCCTATCAAGCCCCTTGGATGGATTTGGCATCTGAACAGCTGTAAGGCTACTGGTTTAATCCACATTAGTACTATCTCTTTCTCTTGCTGTTCATGATTATCCTCTTACAAGTTCCTGTATCCATAGATACATCTGCTATTCCCTTGTCTTAATATGTTACACAGTTTTCTCCTCCCATTTCCTCCTTTAACAAGTCTTCAGCCATGCTGAACTCAGACCCATGTTACAAGATGTAATTAAGGATCAGATACTTTGTTTTACTTTGTTTTATATTTAGAGCCTTTGGGAAGAAGTTCCATGTGCAGATTAAGATGTGTGCATATGAAGGTATAACCAGGTGATGAAAATGCTCCTGCCCACTTCACTTGGTGTCTGCTGCCTCCCTCATTAGATGGTTTCTAAGGGGCTTTATAGTTGCATTGGATTTACAGGTGCTACTAGGGGTGTGTTAGGATTCTCTCATACCATCACCTATTTCCAGCTAGGTGTCTGTTGGAGATTCTTCCTCAGGTGGGCCTCTAATCAAAGAAATTAAATTTCAAGGGAATGATACCAGCCCTCTGGAAATTCTGCTAGAGTGTAAATAATAACTAATGATTCACTTCATCCATCTGTTGCATCTAGGGCTGCCTGCAATGTGGTGTGAACACTCACAGATGAAAAATAAGATTGGTTTTGGCTGCCAGTTATAAATAGCAGGGGGTTAGAACTCCTGCATGTACAGACATTCTTAACATTTAGACTTGGCCTTTTGAAAGTTATTAGCTTTGAATTGATTACTCCATTTTGACCAAGAACATTCAGGATGTGCGTGTGCATGTATCTTTATGTATACACAGATACTGAGGGTTTTTTTGTTCAAGTCAGGAATCAGAATCGAAGAATGGCCTCATCAGTGACTCATATGCACAGTAACAGAAACTTGTAATGGGTCAACTCGGACTGAAATATTTCTGACCTGAGTTTTTGAGGACAAATTTACTTAGGGAAAGTTGTCTGCTTTCATCCACTGGGACCAAGACTCCACCTAAAGGAGAGTGAGAGAAATGGTCTGGTTTGCCTGGCTTACCTTCAGGGAGTTTTCCAGATGATCTGCCTTGTGCAGCCTGGAAGCGTTAGAGGACTTGGGGGTCATGAAATATTAGTGAATATTTATTTGGGTCACCCAATATTAGTTGTCTGAGAGAAAGGGAGTCACTCCACCAGTCACAGGGGGACCAGCTTTCCCTCCTTCCTAACAATAACCCTTCATTTCCTATGTTTTGGAATAGGTATCAAGACAACAGCTGTGAGAAAAGGTGATGAATATATCATAAATGGTGGTAAGATGTGGACTACATCTGGGTGCCAAGCAGACTGGATGTGCCTGCTGGCAAACACCAGTGAAGGACCTCCCCATCGAAATAAATCTCTCATATGTCTGCCAATGAATCTACCTGGTAATAACACAGAACTCTTTTCTCTTCTAATTTGATTGTATTGTTGGTTTTGTGTATGCCCAATAAAAGAAGGAAAGGTGTTTGACACAAAGGACTGCACCCATAAATCCTCTTCTAAGGTAGGTGTTTCACTCTCATACAGAATTGGTTCTGAAATGCATTTGCACACTACCACAAAAAAGTAGGGGACAAGACAAAGAGAGAAGACTTAATTTTGTGACTCACAAATATTATATTTGCCTAAAATTAATTTGTAGAAATTTTTCAGATGCATTTGCAGGGAAATGTTTCATAGACTTCTTTGAGGATGACTAGACAAGTCAATGACAAGGACAAATATAATGCCTCAAATAAATCATTAAAAATAGGGCCAGATAAACTTGGTTAGCACCTATCTGTGTAAAGTTGTCCTTGTGATTTCTCATGAAAGGGTCAGAGTGAAAATGCAATATTACTTCTCTAAAATCAGTTTACCCAAAACAACAAAGCAGCCAATCCATTGTTAGAGATAGACCAAATATACAGAAATTGACTTGGAGCTATTTTGCTTATTCCAAAGACATGCAAATAATGTAGTTTTATGGGGTGGTATTCTTATATCACACTGCCTATGCAAAGACCTTCTTCACCTTCAGTAAATACACTTAAGAGTAGAAAAATAGCCTGAATTGCTCAAAGCTCTCTGCAGAGATGTAGAAGTGTTCCTAGAAACAAAAATTGCACTCCTTAGGGTGTATATGCTTGCATTCTTCTTTGTAATAGAGATATTTGTCTCCAAAAAAGTCCCTGTCCTAAGACTGGTGACCTTTTGATATGAAGTATCAAGTCGGTTGATTGTACTCAGTGGGTGGGTTGTATCAGAAGTGAGATTTTTCAGGAAGACAAAGAAGTCTGAAGAGGCTGCCATTTGACACAGAGGTGAGGAGGAAGCTCCAGCTGTTTTGATGCATCCTAAGGATGTCTGTCTGCCAATGATTGTGCTCCTTGGAGGGCAGCAGACCAAGACTGTATGGGAAGTGACTTGAGAACATCAGGGGATGATGCATTATGAAGTGTCTGAAGAGGTATTTGTGTCAAAGCTCAAGTAAAAGTGCAATGGGGAATGAGTGTGTTAGGTCTGGCCAACTGCTGCAGTCACCAACTTATGTGGCAGGGGAAGGAAGGGATCCATGGTGCAGCAGCAACTCATTCCTTGCTAGCAGCTGGAAGGACATGGGAGGCTACTCTAGCATTTTCTGGTAAAATCTTAATTGTTTCATGATTGTATAATGTGGAGATTAAAAAAAAAAAAAAAAAAAAAAAAAAAAAAAAGGTAAAAAAAATTTGCCAAGTCTAAGAGCTAATTACTAACTTCAACAGCTGGTAGTTAATTAGAGATATTAAGTGGGATTTTCTTCTAATTTTAGGTGTGTACAGTGTCTACTCTGAAGTGAAGCAAATTATGGTCTAGATTTGACAGTGCTGAATACATCTCTCATAAAGGAAATTTGGATAACTGCAGTGTGGATTCACAGTAGATACTCAAATTAGTTGAATACTCATACTAACAGTGTCTTTAAAAAAAAACAACAAACTTAATTTTTCATGTGATGAAAGAGAATCTCATAGGTTTTAAAATGTCTCTGTGTCAGAGATATAGACAAATGGCTTGGCTTGCAGCTCTAATCTGCTGTTTGTGTGCTGGTTTGTCCTCTGGGTTCTCAGATAGCACTAGGCTAGATTGCATGGAGGAGATAATAAAGAGAAGAGTGCCCAAGAAAGGGAAAAGAGCATGTTTCTTAGGTTGCAATTTAAAATCTGTCTCTTTCCATTTGTAATGGTCCTAAATGGTGTCAGGAGAGAGCGACTTACTTTCTCTCAAGATGGAATATGGGAAATAAAAGAGATTATCACAATGCTGGTGGAGTGGAAGAAAATGAAAAATCAGAGCTGCCTGGGAAGAGCTGTCCAGGAATAGATACAGCAATCCATCTCAGTGATACTGGCACAAGTAGCACAAATAGCTCTGTTAGAGAGATTTTAGTAAATCAGACACTTGGCCTTGCTAGATTGAGATTTGTGTGTCATTGGATGACTTGTGATTTATTTAATACAGACAAACTCCAGGAGTTATCTGGGCAGATGATTTCTACTGCTTCTGGTAATTTTTAGCATATAGTATTCCCTTACAAAGAGAATGAAGGAAGATTTTGATGCCCATGTTGTACCAAAGAGATGACTGCATATCATTAAAAAAAAAAAAAAAAACAAACCAGAAAAAAAACCCAAAAAACAAAGAGAAAATGTGAAGTATGTGCTTATAATGGAGTGGGCACTACATGAGGCTGATGCAGTTTGGTTAAAATTATTTATTTGAAGATAACATAGTTTAATCTAGAGGCAAATAAAACCACAAAGCCACAACAAAGAGGGGATGGTGCTCAATTCAGGAAACTTGAACACACAAACCCATCTGGAAGGAGGATGGATAGAAATCACTAACACATTCAGCTCCTCTAACCAAACCTTTAAGAGCTTTCTCCAAGAGTTGTTGCCATCTGTGGATCTGGGAAGGTACACGATAGGATTGATTTAGCAATATAAAGAACTGGCAGCAGTCATACTATTTCCAGCAGTCCTTAGTAAACCACCCACTTAGAAGAGCAGTAATTGCATCTTCATATGGGTGAGGAGCAGTGATTGCGTAAAACCAGCTGGAAGTCGATGAAAGGCATGATCTCTCAGAGTCTCAGAGAAACCAAGCAGTAATATTCCAATGGGAACAGATGTTCCAGAAATCATTTGGGCCTGTAAATGGTTCAGTGTGTGTTTAGCTCTGATTTAATACAGAAACAAGCCACAAATGCATTTTTTGCATGACTGGCTGCAAATCGCTGGATAATTTTCAATCCAAAAGTCAAAGATTTTTATACAGCTGCCCCGATTTTCTTCTTCTGTTGAACAGATATCAAAGTAAGTGTTCCTAACATGTAGTCTGCTTATAGATGGCTGATGGAAAAAAATCTTGAATGGAAAGTGTGGAAGTCCTTGTGGACCTTATTCTGAGAGCAACCTTAGCATTTGTAGATAGTGTCAGTATTTCATCTCAGCTGAGAAAAGACATTTTCCATAACTTTACTCAATACATCTAAAGAGTGAATTTTAAGGAAATGACTGCCAGATTCTTCAGCCTGCAAGACCAAAGTTTCACGTGGCTGAAGTCCTGTCGGTAGAAGGTGAGATGTTCACTGAAAGCCATGAAAGGTGTTGAGGTACAAACAAGTGCATAGAAGAACTGCAACAATCAGTGTGGTGACCAAATTCTACTTAGCTTTGTTAGTGGATTGAGAAAAACAGAATAAAGAAGAAAGTATTGCCAGAGTACCTCCTCATCAAAAAACATGTTAGGAGTACCATATACATGAGTAGTAAAAGGTTTTCTGCATCAACATATATGCTTATTTGAAGAACTACTTTTGCATGTATGACAGATGTAATCAAAATGTTTTGCACAAATCCTCGTACCTGGTTGTTGGCCTCAGTTTACATCAGAAAAATTCTTGACTTCCATCCCTAGTATTTGCATTAACCCCAGAGCAGTGAGGAGGTAAGAACTGAAGACAAGGGAATTGCTGCAAAAATCAGAGAGTGTCTGTTCAACTCTGATGGAACAGTGGAAAGCCATGCTTGTATCTGAACAATAGCAAAAAAGAGCTTACCACTAGGAAAGAACAGTGGGAAGGAGTCTGACTTGTTGAGATTAGGTAGATTGTTGAGATTAGGTAGCTGAAGTCTTATTGTGGCCACACGTGGAGCAACCAGGTAATCTCTGACAGATTGTTGCACGAGGGGTGAGAGTCAGTGCTGTGTAGTAGTGTCTGTGGGGAAGCACACCCCCTTCACAGGAACATCCACATCAAAACACCTGAATTAGTTGTGATTGCTGTGAACCCTTCCGTGACTACTTAGATGAACTAAACAGTGTCTCGGGGGCCATCATAAAATACTTAGTTTTAAAAAAATTTGGAGTTGATATGGAATTGTTGGAAGATTTTGTAAAATTAATGGATTTGAGTTTCATCTTTTCATTATTAGGAAAAAATAATGTGGTCTGATTATAAACTCTCTCTTCTGCAGGCAGCAGAAAAGATCAGGATAGGCTAGAAAGGGGAAGATAAATGTGGAAAAAAGGGAAGGAAGACTTCCAGGAGCAGAAGTTCTCTAGTTGCAGCTTAAAACATAGCTCTGTTTTTGTCATTATTAAATACTTTAACGTTTCCCTGCAAAGCACGTACTCAAGTAAACACTGCTAAATTAAATTCTAGTATTTTATTATAGCACACTAAAAATCTAACACAAGCAAATAAATGTTTCAGGATGCTGAGGGAGTAAGATTATTGCTACTAGCGAATAATTAACTGGGGACATAACAAAACGTGAGACCTTTCCAATACAGTTTCTGATTTTCTAGTTAAATAAGATGGAAAAACTCTTAAAAATAGGGTATGAGCTATTTTACTCTTAAATTCCAGAATACTGCTACATTTTTCCAAAGGGTAGGTTTCACTGTTTCACTCATGCCTTCACATCGGCAAACTTGGCTCTCTTAAAATGCTGTATGTGTGCATAGTGCTTCTACTTTTTGTGGCCCTTCTAATACCCCTTTTTTCTTCAGGTATTCACATTGCTAAAAAGATAGACAAACTGGGCTTGAGATCATCGGACACAGCTCAGATCTTTTTTGAAGACGTAAGGGTCCCCTGCAAAAACCTCATCGGTGAGGAAGGAGTGGGTTTCACGTACCAGATGCTGCAGTTCCAAGAAGAGCGGCTGTGGGCAGTAGCCAACAGTAAGTCATCCTTTGTGCTTCTTGGGCACAAGGGAAACAGGGGTCATGTCACCCTGAGCATGACTAACAGCACTTTCCTTTCATTGTAAATTGCAGTGACCTCTTACGATCTCTTTTTGAAATCTGTCATAGCCTGGATACAAGAAAATCTTCCCTTTCTGCAGGAAAACATGAAACAGAAAATATTTTGAGAGGCACCACAGATTTTGCCTTGTTCCTTTTTCTCAGTGCTTTTCTGCTGATAAGGAAATATGGCATCATGTTATGTCTAAAAACATAGTACAAAGGCTATCAAAATACTGGCACAAAATAGAAGGACTATGACTTTTCCCATAGTTCAGCAAGCTATGGTGTTTATCCTAGATTTTAGAAAAATCTACTTAGTGGCTGTGTAGAGAAATGACTCTTTCAGAATGTAAGGGCCTTGTTTTGTGGATCTGTTTTATGTCTGTGCATTTTGGACGTAAGTGGTAGAGCACCACATTCTGTTCCTTGACGTCTGTTCCCTTACAGAGTTTCTGTTACTCTGAATTCAGGCAGTACTTGAATCCACATATTTGATATATACTGATTCTGGATATTCCAAGTAACCAGATGCAGGTCTGAATTGTCCACTAGCAACCTCTGAATCTTCTCCACTACTTCAGAGTGTTTGCTTTTTCAGCTTAACCATAATGTGGTTCACTATAAGAAGATTGGTCCTCTTTAAATTTCAAGGTTGTGTAAATAATTTTATCGTATTTGTGCTCTTGTGCATGCCCTGTCTGTTACTGAGTGTGACTGGGGAATCAGGAATTCTCAGAAGTGTTTTTCTGATTTCTTGATTTCTTTTTGGTGATCAAATAAAAAATCGCTTCCTGTTGTGGGCTGATCAAAGACAAAATATTTTGGAGTTGAAATGCTTAAATTTATTTCTTATTTGGGCCAAAATTCTTAGTTCAACCTGAAATTAAATAGTAAATTTGAGGGTAGTTTTAGCAAAGAGTAAGAGGTTGGACTTGCCAGGCTGCCGCTGCAGACTCTGGAAAGGAGATATGGTTCTGATGCTGGTCCTGCCTTCATAAAGATATTTGCAGACTGCAAAGATGTGCAGCATGCTTTTTTTATGCTCAATTTGGAGCCTAAGTTAAACAAAACAATCAGAAACTCTGGGTTGCAGTGATGGTCTCCAGGCAGCAGAGTAGCCCACAGCATTACTCACGCTCCAGGCAAAAGTGACGCACATTGAGAGCACCCAAACACAGAGCCAGGCAGGTTAGGTCACTCCTGGTAAAACCACTGGCAGCTTGGTACTGTCCAACCTTGCACAACCACTCAGCAGTCACTATGCTCTGCCAGGAAGTGGGACACCAGGTTTCAATTCTCCTTTTTGCTCAGAAAAAGAGCAGGAGCAAGCAACCCCTCAGCCTGGATGAGCAGCATGGGAGGGGCATCACTGCTCCCCTCTCCGTGGCTGGGCAGGGGCTGTCTGGGAGGAAGAGGATTTGGGTGGTCACCAGGGGAGAGGAAGCTCCCTCCTGCAGCATGGTGGCTGGTGAATTATACCTTGCTGGGCCTCCTGGTTTTGCTTTTCTCCTCTATCTGATATAAAATGCATTAAAGCACTAGGAGCAGTTCTTCTCCAGTTGGTGATAATTCATGTGACACTGAAAACCATCAGTCTGCTTTTAAACACTTCAGGAACCACTTCTGACATTCGCATTTTCACTGCTTCCTAAAACTTGGGAGAAGTGGTTTACTGACATTCTTTACTTTCTTTCCTTTTGGGGTGTAATTTTGTTTTGTTGTGTTTTGGGTGGGGTGGTGCTTAGAGTTTTGATTTTATGTATTTTTAGTGTCAGGTGTCATGGGCCATTACGTTCTTTGTGGTCAGATTTCAGAATTGGAGCTTCCTTCTTTTTTTTTTTTTTTTTCTTTTCCCTTTTAAATTGGGTTTTCAGTCTAATGGATTTAAAACACAAATGGAAAACTTACTTGCTCGAATTGCAAAATTTGGTCACAGGTGTGGTCTTTTCCTCTGAGTAACATGCTACCCAAGGCATTGGTAGTGGTCACTTGCTTCACTGAATGAAAAGAGCTGCCACATTTCTCTCCCATGTTGTGACACTCTTAAACATCATCCCTTTGTGGACCTGTTACACTGATCACAGGAAAAGACTGTTGCTATGGCAAGAAAGCAAACAGTTATTTTGTGAATTGCTTAACTGGGAAGCAAAGAGAGAATGGGATGTGTGAGAGACCAGAATGGCACTTTTTTAATGACTGCTATCTGCTCCTACCCTCTCAGTTTTACGAGCACCACTGAGTCACGGCTGGCAGGCAGGATGAGAGAACTTTTTACATGGGCAATGCACGTCCTTTAGAGACAGATTGCTCAGCTGGGAGCTCACTGTACATCTCACTGAGAGAGTGATCAGCCCCAGCTTGAGAAAAATACATTAATTTTATTTTGGTTTTAAAGAAGAAGTAGCAAGGCAAAGTGACTAGAAGTTTAAGTGGAAAAAAAAAATAATTTGGATGGAGATAGGAGGAAAAAGTTATTCTGTATCTGTCAACTTCAAATATTTTCCCTGTTCTCAGCAGTGTAGTAGACCGTGCATTCCTTAGGCTGCCCCATGGGGCCAAGTTTGTCTAAGGATGTGGAGAACATCCTATGACAAAAGAGGAAACAAATATGCAGGAGAAAAAAAAATCTGGGAGAAAATTATTTTCACTGGTAAGAATGGCATTTCTCTGTACTGATAGGACTGGTAAAGCATCATGTGCTATTATGTTGTACAGGTCTGTTGGCAGCTGTGGCATTCACAATACATTGCATTGCTGTTGGCTGCATAGCTAAACTTTGCCATGTTAGAGCTATGCTCCTGGATCTAAAAGCCTGCAGGCATCTCATCACAGAATGATTTTGGTTGAAAGAGACTTTGAAGATCATCACATCCAATCCCCTTGACGTGGGAAGGGACATCTTTCACTAGATCAGGTTACCCAAAACTTGGTGCAATATGACCTTCAACACTTTAATTATGGAGCATCCACAACTTCTTTGGGCAACCTGTTTCAGTGTGCCAGCACCCACACAGTTAATAATTTCTTCCTTATGTTCAATCTAAAACAACCCTCTTTCAGTTTAAAACTGTTGCCCCTTGTCCTGCAACTACAATCCCTGGTAAGAACTTTCCATCTTTCTTATAAACTCCCTTTACGTATGGCAATGGCAATGACACTGCAATGAGGTCTCCCCAGAGCTTTCTCTTTCCCAACCTGAACAACCCCTACACTCTCAGCCTCACTTGATGGGAGATGTGTTCCAGATGTGATCATGTTTGTGGCCTTCCTCTGGACAGACTCCAACAGGTTCATATCCTCTCTGTGCTGAGGACTCCAGAGCTGGATGCAGCACTTCAGATGAGATCTCACCAGAGCAGAGCAGAGGGGGAGAATCACCTCCCTTCACCTGCTGGGCACAGTTCTTTTAATGCATCCCAGGACTGTCTTTAGAAGATTTCCTTGATTTATTTCTGTGTGCAAATGGCAGTTGTAGGAATAAGCAGAAGGGCAGTGATAGCAGCTGAAGGGAAGAGGAGGATGGATGAGCAGTCATGGGGCAGGAAGGAGGCAATGGAGAGGTGGACACTCTGAGAGTTCTTGGGCTCCTCAACTCTGAGCCCTGATGTGTGGTGACAGCCTGAGCAGGAAGGTCGTATCAGGAATGAGAAAAGCCAATCAACCCGTGGAATATTAGGGTAGCATGTGAAAAAAAGGTGCTTTGTGGACAAACTGGTAAATAATTGTGGCAGAGGAGAGTTGGATGTAAAGCCTTCAGATAAAAGCAGTATAAGGATAAAATTTAAATAGAGATCTTGAAAGTGATATTAAAAGGAATATGGAAGCATGCCAGGCTCTTCTAAGGAACTATCATGTGAGACACTAGATGAGCCATAGCAGGTGGGAAAAGGGCTATTGTAGGAGTTCAAGCTTTGGTTCTAGTTTACATTTCATATTCAGGTTTTTGTGGTTAGATTCTACCTGTGGATAGATGTCAATTTGTCTATTTTGAAAAGAGAAAAAATGATCTTTCTCCCACAAATGTATTTGTGAACTCTCTCCCTACTGCTTGCCATCCTGACATGGGTCCACATTTCTCAACCAAAATCCTCATCAAAATCAGCCCCTGCTGTTACCCGAGCTGAGCTCTTTAGCCCTTCACTTCACTTCAAGGCCAGTTTGTCTTGAAAAACAAACTTTTCCTTTTACTTCTTGTTTAAAACAGTTTTTGTCTAAATTTGTACTTCTTGTTTAAAACAGTTTTTGTCTAAATTTGTCAAAAAGTAGCAGTGAACTAGTTCTCTTGCTTTAAAGCAGTGTCTCCCATCTCTCTCACCTGTCTTCCTGCAGGATTCTGTTTTGATTATTTCCATTGCAAACACTTTTAGCATTTACTCAAAATGGCTGCGCATCTTGGTGGTTTTCCCTTCCTTTCTCTACTGGGATCTGATGGCAAAATGCAGGTGCAGTAGGCAGTCTGCTCATGTTCCCTGACCTCTGCATACGCTTCTGCCTTCTTCCTGAAAGCTTCCCTGAATTTACATCTTGACAGCAATTCCTCAGTGAGCACACTCTCTGCCTTCAGATTTTCTTTCAGGATGGCAACAGACCTTCAGGACCCAGCATGGAAAACAAGCGCTGCTGGGGCCCAAACTGAAGCATTAAGGATAAAGTTTACATAGTTGTCATTACACAGTGCTCACTACAATTTGCTTTCCCTCCTTCCCAAGTTTTGGCAGTTTGGGGTAAAGGTAGAACAGGGATAACGGATCTGTCTTCAAGGTACAAACAAACAGCAGACTTTTTTTCAGAATTGAAACTCCACATGCTGAAGTGAATGTATGGAATACTATAAGCATAATGTATTGATGGTAGAAGGTGAAAAATAACGTATTTTCCAACAAGAATTGTTGCAAGACGAACCTCTCTTAGGGCACAGTGCTCTGAGGTCCAAATGGGTGTTCAGCAGAAGTTCACAAATAGTGCTGAGTCGATTGCCCTCAGGGTTGATTAGCCTGGTTCGGTGCTATTGCTCTGGAACAGGCTGACATCTCTGCTGCTCAGGAATGAGCTGAGCTTGTGTCTCAGGCCTCACCTTTTACTGGCCCCCTAATCCTGCTCATGCGCAGTGGGGGCCTGCCCTAATCAGGCACAGGTGGGCTTAACGCAAGCTCATGCCCACTATCTGGTAATAAGTGGCACCTGGTTGCCTCATTGCCTCGTTTCACTACAAAGAATTGAACCAACAGATCTTGTTTTATGCTTTGCTTCCTCAAGTGGTGATACAACTGGAAATTCTCCTGCAAGAAACTATCGACTACACTCGCCAGCGAAGAGCGTTTGGCCGCCCCGTCCTGCACAACCAAGCCGTGCACTTCCGCCTGGCCGAGCTGGCCACTGAGCTCGAGCTCCTCCACTCGCTGCTGCACCGTGCTGTGGGTGAGCTCCCACACCTCTCTTCCCAGATGGGCTTCTCTTCATGGAAAAAAATGCGTTCAGGCTAAAGGAGCACGGGGAGGTGGCTGCAAGAGGCAGGCTGCGGTCACTGGCGGTGTAACTGTGCTTTTTTTCTTTTCTGTCTAGCTCTCTATGTGGAAGGCAACGATGTGACAAAATTTGCTTCCATGGCTAAGCTAAAGGTCGGTCGTCTGTCTCGTGAACTGACTGACTGCTGTCTCCAGTTTTGGGGAGGAATGGGATTCACCAGTGAGGTTCTGGTGAGCCGGCTTTATAGGTGAGCAAGAAACGGAGGGGAAAATGGGAAGTGGCTTAGCTGAAATGTGGCCTCTAAATTATTCTGCTACAAGGTCACCCATAGAAAAAGTGCACCAGCTCCTGGCCAGTGTGAATGGTGTATCCCTGAGCTATGTTCTGGATGCAAGGGCATCCATATTCCCCAGACTTTGGGTGATCTATGAGTGTTAGGAAGAAGGGTGACTGTTACTTTGCCAGACCTTGGCTTCGCATTACAAATGAGTTTTTTTTAAGTACTCACAGGTTAGATTGAATGTCAGGAGACTTAAGTAAATTCATGTTTTCCCTGATGGTCCTCCAGCACCTCCAGGCAACAGGCCCAGGAAAAAAAAAAAGGGGAAGCCTGTCAACAAGTAATTTATTTTATTTTTCCTCTGCTTGTAATCTTGATTGCAGAAACAGAACTGAAAATCACCTTCATCTTTTTTTCCATACATCCACCTCAGATACATCTGTGAAAGTGAAGTTCCCCATTAGGCTCCCAGAGTCATTTCTGCTGGCAGGCTCCCCCTGATTAATCACAGCAGACACCATGTGAGATGTATGGCAGATGTAGCTGCATCTGGCAAGTTGTTAGATCATTCAAACAATACAGAAGCCTTCTTGCAAATTAAGACCCATGCCAACAAGCCCCTGAAATTTTACTTACAGCAAAATTCAGTGCAAGCAGTTTTCCTGGGAGCTGTTGGGAAAATTCTGCCCCCAGTGTCTTACATTCTGTAGAAAGATGAAAATGGAATTCACATTCTCTTGCAGTAACAGATTTAAACCCAGCCCTTATATGTATTACACCTAATAAAAAGCTAGCACAACTAGTTAGTGATTCAGTTAGTTGAAAGTTTTGGTAAATATGTGTAAAGTGCAGAACACTTATAAAACTAATCTCTGAAAAGCTTGTGGTTTTTTAGTAGGTTGAATTAATTTATCTATTTTAATAGCTTTTTATGAACAAGAATGCCATTGTCATAGATCAGAGAGATCTTAAAACTTTTTGATCTGTGGATTCTTGGCATTTTCTAGTGAAGGTACAGGCTCCTGTAGGGTGGTGGTTTTAAGCCACTGACTCCTGCCTGTATGATGAGGTTTCTGAGTTACTTTTTTCACAGCCTGTTTCCACAGCTAATGGCCTCCAGTGATTCAGATGTTAATATCTACTGCAGTAGGCACTCTGAATAAAATGATTCCTTGTCTTGAAGCACTTACTATCAAAGTAGTAATGTACAGAGATTAAGGCAAATGCATTTATGTAGTTTTGATCTTTCTTTAGATTTCATATCCTACTATATTATTGCTAGCTGTGGACAGCTTTTCCTGTCTGAATTCCAGAGTGATTTCTAAAGACATCAGCACTGTAATGTTTTCCAGAGACAAAATCCAGAGTATTTCCTATTGGTACCAACTGTGTCAGCAGCTAAAGAAACATATCTTTCTGCCTCTAAAACAAACACTGCTATAAATGAGGCTAAAGGTATGATATCTGTATTTAAAATTTTTCTGTGACTCAGTAAAATTCCGTCATTGAGGAACCATAAGCTCCAGGAAGGGAGAAGTAAAACCTAAATAAACAATTACAGGTTCAAGTCAGAATCCTATTTATCTGTAATGATAAGCAAAGCAGTGACTTTCCTGATTTTTTCTTTTTCTGTATGACAGTCGATGAGTAATCACTCACGTCACTGTGATGTGTGTCAAGTAGCAAGCAGCATAACTGCACAGTGTGACATCCAGTCATAATGTACAAATCCTAACCAAGTTTCCAAGGAAATTCCAAGTTAGTCTTCGACACGTCAGGCTGTTACTCCTCAAAGAGCACTCAGTATAATGCATGGTTAGTGCATGAAGCCTTTGAATTTTAGTTACAGTGTTGGTGGGGCAATAATAAGCAGACCCAGCACAAAACTGCCAGATTATTTTATTCAAATCTATAATTTTAATCATTACTCTTTTACACTCCTTAGAACAAGAGACTTTTCCCATGTGCTGTATTATCTAGGTGTAAATATATCTGTTTCAACATGTAGGTGCCTACTGGGCTGATTTGTAGTCTATGTGAAAAACTTGTTTCCTGTTGTTAGAAAATTGTTAGCAGGGCTGCAGGTAGTGCAAGCCCCGCTGTGCTGTCATCGGGGCAGCAATCAAGTGACTGAGGGATAGGACACTGAAGTGTTGCTGTGCCAGAACAAAAGCATTCCAGGGGTAGCCTACCTCAAGTAATAGAATTCTACTATTTCTACAAATTAAAGCATTTTTATGCTGTGTTAATAGTGCATTATTGATATAATATAGAATCATTAAGCTTGGAAACTACCTTTATGATCATTAAGTCCAACTATCAACACATAAAATAGCTGATACACAAGATTACTTTATTATGACATCTTCCCCAGCTTTCTCACTGAGTTCTTGGCAAGATATTTAGTCCTTTGGGTTTGTTTTCTTATGCTGAAAGCAAGTCTTTTTCCTGGAAGAGGGCTGCTAGAGTAACATAATTTCAATCCTCTGTCATCTTGATCCTCTTAACTAGGTAAAACCTTCTGTCCTCTCTCCATGGGGAAGATGGGTATTAGTGTTCCAGCTCTGCTGCCTTCAACAAGCCCCATAGGAAGGAGGGCAATCTTCAGGCTATTGAATTAAGTGGAGGTAGTTTAACAGAACTACAGTGTTTTGTGGTGGTTTTTTCTTAGAGAAAAGAAATTTGGGATGAATATTGCTTAAGGTTGCAGTAGTCTGCAGTCTGGCTAGCACAGGGAACATAGGGATGACTCAGTGCTATTAATGGCAGTTTTAAAATGAATGCAATTACAAATATAAAAATCAAAAGTAAATAAACTTGTAGCAGCCATTATTTCTTAAAGCAGAGCAGCTTTATATAGTATGTAATACTATACTATAATACTATATAATATAGATTACTAATACTATACTAATATGGATTATGCCAGATCTCACATTGCCATTAGGGAGACCAGGACACTTGTTGGTTAAAAACTTAAATGAAAATGTACCTTCTCTCTACAATTCTTCAGTAACTTATAGACTGGTTAAACTAACACTTTTGCCACACAGTTAAGCAAAGCTAAGGGCTGCAAAACTGCAAAAACTCCCTCCCCTCCTAAAATTCAACTGCAGATTTAGGCAAAGGAGCAGGAGGGATGGTGTGGGAAGTACTGCAGACCATCTCCCCAGGAAGAGGCAGTAGAGGTGTTCTGGAGAAAACTGGTGTTAATATGTAACAAGTTCATCACCTGAGCAGGCAGTCCAGCAGCAAACCCTGGGAAGAGCCAGAGATGCTCTATATGCCAGTTCAAAGCAGTCAGATATAAACAGAAGCCTGTATGGAGTTCAGCTGCAGGTCTGACAGGACTTAAGCAAGAGCAGTTGCATGCTAGGAAAAGTCTGAACTTGAAATTTCAAGACAAAAATAGTGTTATGCCAACTTAAGGTTATTTTGAAAGAATTTGAAAATTGGACATGGAAAATTGTATCTGAAACCCTCTGATTTTGAATTAGCAATATCGAGAACACAAAAGGGCATTTATAGTGCTGACAACACATTTGTCCACACCATCTATACATGCTTCTAAACAAGCATCTCAAGGTAATAAAACCAGCTCCATCATAAATGCATAAAATAAATGGGTAAGTACAGTTCTGTACTTGTTCCATCTGTATAGCATGCAAATATTTACATCTACTCTTTTTTATTTCTACAGAGACTTAAGATTAGGATCAATAGGAGGAGGTACAGATGAAACCATGCTTTCCATCATATGCAAACACATGGAAACACTTCCAAAAAAGTGACACACCCTCAGCCTTCCTTGGAATTAAAGCAAGCAAGAGCATGGTTTGTCTTGCATACTGAAGGTAACAGCAACTCCATGTTTCAAGGGAAGAAAACGTAACAGCAATTTTGCCAAAGAAATGCTCATCATGGTCTTCAACAATAATCATTCCACATGTTCTCTGAACATTCTCCACATGTCTGAAAGCATGTAGCCTCATGCAAGATTTTTACCATTTTTTTTTTCAGTGAGATACTGCTTTGAGGGTGTCTAGTGATCCACACTAAGCACTAAGAAAAGCTATTGTCTTTAATCAAGGTATTTCTATGTTTTACTGCATCTAAGCCAACAATTAAGAAATGTAACTTCCATATGGATACAGCTGTGATTTCACTACTAGCCTACTGCAGTGCAACTTTGCTTTTAAGGTCAACAATTTAGGCACAAGTTATTCCCTGCCTTATTAAAATACTGGAACAGTGATTTTGCTCTCAATTACAAGTACTTTCCCTGTATTTTACTTTTAGCAAGTAATCATCAAAATGAGCTCTGTTATCTTTGCAAAGTTTACATCAACTTGAGCTACTCTGTTATGGATGTTTGGTGGGAGTGGGGATTAGTTTTTTATTTGTAGAGTTCTACAAATGTGTAATTGTATTTAATTGTACCAGAAGCTTTAGCATGTCTAAACTTCAGCAGTAAGTTGCCAAGTTTTGAGTGTAATTCTTAAAGAAAAATATTTAAAATAAACATCTTAACATTAAAACTGTGTGTAATTACTTAAAGTCTTCCTAAAAAAGACATTTAAAAGCCAGACAAGACAGTTTGTGCAATTGCAAAAAAGAAAAAAGCTTCAGTGGAATTATATTTATAATTAAATGAGTATGTTGATTATGCATTTTGTAAGGAATCCCCAAAATACTGTAAAGTTAATGGTTTGGTAGTTATTATACATTATATAGTAACAAGACTATTCCTTTCCATTGGAAATAATCTGTACAGTTGCTACATGGAGTTTGTTAAATTCAGAAACACCATATATAAACATTGTGTAAAAATTATGTACAAAAGATTTCAGAAAACAGTAATAATCATAACTGCAGTATTCTTATGTAGCTGCTATTAACTACAACTTTGCAAAAGTAAAATTAACATTACTATTATTCCTTTACTGCATCCACTGTATAGTGTATTTTATTCTACAAGGTCATAATACACCATCCTGAAATGTTGGTAACATCTTTGTGAATTTTAAGTTCTGTCAGAATAATAGTTTTCTACCAGAAAATGACCAGTGAAGCAAGTGCAGATGCTGAGGAGAATTTTAAGGCCACAATGCATGGTTCCCCCTAAATTTCCAGTTCCTCTTCCCAGCTGAAATATTCATGGAGTTTCACCTTTCATCAAGGCACCTTAACCATTCTAAGGTTACAATTGCAGGATTCCAGCTTAGATTTGAGACTGAAAATTGACCTTTAATGCAATGTAAGGAGAATGTGCTACATCCTACAAAAAAACATACAGAAATGTGTCACAGTTTTTCAATATATAAATTTCAGTTATCTTTCAGTTTGGAATGTTCAGGTTAGAAGAGCAGAATAGAGCTGTTTCAGCACTTAGGAAAAAATGAAAAAATACCACAACATACCTTGTGGATTTTCTAATATAAATATCCCATTGTGCTTAAGCTTTCTCCCCATTTGCCACCTGAGCTAGACAACAAAAATATTGACCTTCGGTAAATAAAAAACACAAAAAAGGAAGCCATAGGCTTAGGTTGTTTTTTTTCCCCCAATTTACTTCCCCCTCACTCCTCCACACCACTGAGGCACAGGGTAGCAAAGGGGGATTAGGTACCTTGCACTCCCCTGTGCCATTAAAATTATACAAGTGCATCAGTTTTGGATGACAAACTCTGCTCTACTGAGTAGCTTTGGGAATGTTATTCTTACTTAACCATTCTCATACAAAGACAATGCATATGCTGGTGCTAGTAGTACTTAGATGTTCTGTTACCTGTAGAAGCAGCACAGACCTTTTAACAATCAAAGATAAAATCATCTAGAAATATTCAAGTTTTATTACTATTACGCATTCTGGGTAACTGTTTTCTATTAGCTAAGTAATGGTGTTATACTTCCATTATATATAAAGTAAAATATTGAAAGAAGTGTAGCAAACTACTCCATAGCTTATTTTAGTAGAGCTCCCCACACAAATATTGCACCTCAAATGCAGCACCATTTCCAAGAAATACAATGGTATTCTACAATAGAAAACAATGTATAGGAACATGACTAGCTAGAATACTACAGGACACTTTATTTGGCAGTTTTTAATTAATTTTTTATGGCAACATGTTACAGAGTATTTCTAGAAAAGTTCTTCAAAAATTGTAAATACAATTTCAATATCTAGGAAACTTTATTTTTTGAATGTTAAACACAGTAATGTAATAGCTTTGACTATTAGAAACTATCTGGTGAACCAAAGCTGTCTTCAAATTAAAAAATCTTAGTATGACAGCAGCTCCAACATGATATACTTTAATATAAGATTCAAAATATCTGTCCTCATATTTCAGATATCATGCAGTGTAGACTTAAGAGTTCATCACAGACTGAAAAGTAACCATCGTAAACAAAAAAGTTGGAGGTTTAGTGATTCAATAGAATCATTATGTTTAGATACTTTAAATATAAAGAAAACATTTTTCTGTGTCCATATTGGTTGATCCCAATGACCAAAGGCATTTGCTTAAAAGAGCAGATGTGTAATCATGATTTGTCACATTTAAATAAAAAAAACCCATCCAGTTTTAAGCAACTTCTCCCCAAAACGCACAGTTTAAGCTACTTAAACATGTACACCAGGAGACCTATGCACAAAAATAATTGTTGGGGGTACCCCTATTACATTTGTTAGCTTCAGGCCAGCATTTTTAGAAGTCCACAGGTAAAATCAATGTCAAAAGATCAAACTTTTCATGCTTTTGCAGCCTAGAAATCCCTATATGCCTGAAGCTGATGCTCTAATTTAGAGCATGGCTCAGAATGAAAAGCAGAATGAAAGAAAAAGCCTTTTATTTCTGCAATTACTTCATATCTGAACAACTGTTTTTTCTGTAGTTTTTAAACTGATTTAGAAAATATTTTGCCCTAAAAAACCAACTTACTATGCTCTCAGTTTCTGCATATTTACAAATAGTCCCCCCAAAACAGGGAATGATGGGAGAGATTCTGATACAGTAGGCAAACTATATATAACATTGCATTAATAGTTAATGCAATTCACAACGATTTCACTGTGTTTTATCAACAGAGTATGTTGGTTTAGATCAATGTCTTCATTAATTAAGACTGTTTTATAGCTGAAATTACACAATTTAAACCAAAGGTAACATACATCACCTCAATTTAATAACCCAGTATAATACAAAAAACACAAAAAATGCAAAGAGCATCATGTAGCCTAATAGCTTTGTCTGGCTTCCTCTAGAGAGTGATTTCAGTCTGCCCATGGTTGCACCTAGAAGTCCACCTGCAGATTCAAAATCACTTTCCTGCATTAAAAACAAACAAACAAAACAAACAAAATCCATGTTACTCTGAGAAAAAGAGATAGTCCATACATCTTGCTAAGTGTAGTTTTGCCTGTTGGGTTGGAGTTTTTTTTTTTTCAAATTTTTTCAGTGCTACAGTTATTTCGGAGGCGGCTTCTGAAAATTAACCAAGAAAAACTTTCACCCAGAGATATGTCTTTTTCCAGAGATATGTTTTCCTCAGGCCAATGCAAAATGTAGGCAAAAAAGGCAGACTTGTTTTCTGCATCTTTCATATTCTTAAATACAGCTAAACACAGAACTGCCTTTATAATAATACTGTACATTTGCAAACTGAAAACAGTCCTAGCTGAAGCACAAAAACCTTGGTTATGCCTTAGAAGTAATACATTTGCACATCTGTATTTTTGATTGAACTTGTCAACATTTTACAGTCAACAATAAGTTGTCAACGTTTTAATACAAATGTTCACACTAAAAGGAAGAATGCTTTAAATTACTAACTCTTAATCCTGTCCCATATTTGAAGAAATTAGTGATAGATACTTACCATTTCTGATAACATTTTGTTTTGGTTTTTAACTTCAGTTCCAATTTCAATGGAAAGCTATTAAGAAAAAAAAGTATTAAATATGAGTAAACTGTTACATATAGCTTGGAGAAAGCAAGTCTAAAATACATGGCATGACCAGCATTTCCCCAGATAAAATAGGAAAACAGTACCTGGCCTTTTCAAAAATCAAAGTAATATGCACAGTAGTCTGTCCCTAACCCTTAGGAAAGTAAATTTTTGTCACTTAACTAAACGCATATAAAGCCACAGGATGCATTCAGTGCTCCTTCTCCCCTTTTTTTCCTTCAAGAGAGAATTCCTTATTAGAATCACTGCACGGCCTTTCAAAAATTCAAGATTTAGTCAAGCCTAAGTAGTAATTGTGCATTTCCTGGAACAACTGTTGAAACTACTGAAATGTACAGCACAGAGCTGTCCATGTTGAACTTGACACCTGTAACCAGCTAATGCATCTCTTTTCATAAGTTGCTTCTATGCTAGAAATGGGAATTTCTTCTGTAAAATTGCCTATTTTGTCTCTGCTCTGGGTCATGAAATAGCAAGGGCACAGGAGGACAAGGAAGCAAGTGGTGTATGCAAGTGATAGTCAGTCTAGAGGTAGCCACCAGTCAGAGACAGCCTGGTCATCAGCCAGTACATCCACTGCTATGAGACAGCTCCAAAGTCAAACCAGTCAAGCCTGCAGCTTAGGGTCAGAATCAGGGATGTATGAGACAAGGCACAGAGCTGAGACACAGCTGCAATGTAGCAAAGGTGAGGGCCAGCCAGGAGAATCTTGGCTAAAAAGCAGCTCCTGCATGAGATACAGGAGAACCCCCACTAAGGCTTTTTAGAAGCTCTTCTTCCATAACCATTCTTATCAGCACAGTGTCCTTGAAAAAACAGCTCAACTCCTAGAAGGGAGGGAAACATGCTCCAGCCCTCAATGCTTTGGATTAACAAAAAACCCTTATGTCTTTTGTGACACAACCTAAATCTCATTGTTTCTTACTGCTGCATTTCACCACAGTCTATCACATCGAGAGTCAGCCGTGAAGCTTTTGAGATTATCTGAACATAACAAACACCATACTCTGCACTAAAAGATACAACAGCAGGAAGAGCACACATGCCACTCCATGGGCCACTGAGAACCACACTGTAGACACACCCTGGGACACTGATTTGAAATATTACATATCAGCAGAGATGAGAAATGAAATCTGTAACAAAGGTTAAAGCTTCTGTTTTTACCCTCAAAGTCATTTATTTAGGTGGATAATTTCTTAATTTAAATCTAGGGTTTTATTCTCTAATTTAGACTAAACAAATTACTTTTAAGCAACAGGATATTATTAGCAATAGGAATTTGAATTACTTTTGGCCTAAGAATTCATCGACTTCTAGCACATACGTATTTAGCAACAGGTGCTGTTTCTATGTGTTTTTAAAAATCTTAAGTTCTTAAGAGAAAAAAAAAAACAAAAAACCAAAAACCAACACAATTTTAATCACAGAGCTGCCTTTCAGTTAGACTTGTTAGAAAGAAGTCCTCAATCTTGGGAAGGAATCAGAATCATTAATCCAACAAATCTGTCTCAGAGTATATTAGCATTCTATTTCCAATAGCTGTTTTCTCATTACAGATTTACAAGCAGATAAAGCAAAAGCTGATGAGCCACAATGACAAAACCAGAAAAAAGCAGTCCATTTTCTTAAATGAACCTGAGACAGTTTAAAACACATATTCTAATTCTGTGGGGGCAGTAATTCATGCTGTAGAAGTAACACTCCAGCTGTCCTCAAGATTAGGAAAAAAGGACATCTCTAACTAAAAATCTAATTAAAAGAAGAATCAGTTATACAAATGAATTATTGTACATTTTGGATGACAATAATTCTTCCTTGTTTTAGATTTATGTTTTAAATTAAGTCCACTGCTTCACTGGTCCGTATAATTTCATTCCACAAATGTGATGATACCACTGTAATTAAATACTTACTGATTTAATGGCACTGACTTTCGTACGCAGACTTTCAGTTAACCTCTCATTTTCTTCTTCATAAACACTGTATCCACTCTTGGCATAGCCATAGTTAGCAGCGGGTGCTCCATCACCTATAAACAAAAGATAGAATTAGACAGAAAACACCACTAAAGCAAGTGCACTTCACTCGTGGAAATGCACTCTTTGCATACAAAAACCATATTTCCCTAATACCGCCCTCGGCAATCAGGAAGAGCTGCAGGCAGATGGAAAGTTTTTTTCAAATGTGTAAGTTATCTCTCAATTAAAAAAATCAATGATAGAAAACTGAAGAATGGTTGTATTTTAATACTATGAAATCTTTTCCCGTATCATGTTTTCAGATTACCTCTATGGTAAGGATCCTAGGCCATCCTTCATGGCAACATGAAGGGAGCACTGGGGCCACTACAGAGAGCTCAAAAGTAAGAAAGGTGAGATCACTGTCTGACAAATACCATCTGATTACACATGGTAATTTGCAGGAGAAAGCATACCCTGATCCTTACATGTATTTCTCTACAAACCAGACCTTGGAGGACACACCAAAACACTGCTGTTTCTGTCACCATTCTGCAGTTCTATTCCCACTCCTGTCTTTGCTTTTTGGGAGACTATTTTGCTACCAAGACAACTGATTCAGCAAATAAGCACAAAACAGGGAATGAAAGCTCCTCCATCTCCACACATTTGCTTCCTCCAACCTCTCATAAAGATCTCCTACAGACAGCAGCTGCACAGCACCATGGGCACAGGGGAATTAAAGCCACAGCTTGCCCAGATAACAATCAGTCTTAGGCCTTAAATAAAACACCTGAAACCAAATAAAAGAGACAGTGACTGATAAAAGCAAACAGAAAAAGAACTATTAAAAGCTTTATGATAAAGATCCTACCAGATTAATTCAACTAGCAACCCAGCCATAACATTAATCAATTTTACATGGGTAGTCAGAATGCAACACTAAAATTGTATGAATGCCTTTGGTTAATTCCTCTTTAATGCAATTTAAAGATTTTTGTGTTTGGGTGAATTTTTTCTTTTTGATGATAAGGGGAGAGAATAAAGACACCAATCCCAGTCACAAGTAAAATTATGTCTCAGTTTCACTGTATGCTTGGTATTCATAATAACAACATTTAAAATGAGAGAGTTATGATGCTACTTTCACAACAGGTATAATTTTATACAAACCCATAAAGATGTTCTTAAAGTGTAAGATTTTACAGTTTTCTAGTTTGTAATTATAAACTGTTCTTATGTTATTCTATAAATGACAAAAAATAGCAAAGCTAATAACAAATTCTCAGCTGTTATGTTGAGATGTACTTGTCCATTTCATTACAGTGAGTCAGTGACAATCAAAAGTACCAAAAGTACCAATGCCAAGTATAAAAAGTTGACAAAAATTACATCATTTTAGAGATGAGGGTTGTTTCTTTTGTCTTGTCTTACAAATGCATTTAAGTACAGTCCTTTCAAATTTTAAAAATTCTTTGTAAGTTATTATTATACCATATAGCTTCAGGCCAAAATACCATAACTATTATTATTACATAGACTCTGTCATAACAGATGTGAACAACAGCCCCAGAGCTTTTAAATATGCACAGCCAATTCCATCTATGTAATAGAAAATACTTTGTAGAAGCCTGGCTACTGCTGCTTGCAGGAAGGACAGAAATTTCAGCATGGCAGTTCTATAGACTGTCTTGCAACACTGTTCATTGGCAGAACATTTAATATGGACATGATCATAACATAATCACAGGCTAAAAATGAGGTACAAGGTAGCTAGTGCCCACAGCAGATGTACTGGTACCCAATTTCTATTTCCAACCTACTAAATAAAATGAACTCTAGACAGAAAGTTGAAATGTCAAGGGAAAGTGTCAAATTCTACGCAGCTGATAACAGCCACACTTAAGTCTTCTGCTTGACTTTCTAGCAGATGTTTTAAGAAGTAGTTTGAGGATGTTTCTTAAGCCACTGTTTACCAGACTCAGTAAAAGACAACACGCTCTTTTCCTTGTTTTCCTTCCATCAACACCTATCAACACTTCACTTTTTCAGAAGCAGAATACTGAGCCAGATGGCCTTCAGTCTAATGCCTCTCAGTTCACACCCAAGAGCAAGATGTTAGTCTGACAAAAAAAAAAAAAAGAACTAAAGACCTAAGCATTATCAAATGCACTCCTTTTATGACAAACATCCCGACACCTTTCTTGATCTAGTAAAAAGTGTCTCCATGACTTGTTTTATGTTGTGAAAATACTATTACACGACAAAAACTTAAAGTGTACAAGTAAATCTGGGGTTGTAGACACATCTGGTTTACTCACATGGCATTTATCAGCCCCAAAATACTAACTTTGTAGGGAGAAGTACCAGAACTCAGTCATAAACTTTTGAGGCATGAAAATTGCCTAAGGTTTACTCTGAGGTCACTGCACTTAAATGACCGTAGAACATGACATAGGAGTTCGAAGTTTATAGTCATCAACATGGCTGCTGGTTGAAAAACAGGGCCCACGCATGTAAAAACACCCAGCAGGATCTCTGCAAAGATTTCAGGCTTTGCATCTGATTATACTTGTAATAAACTGACAACAGCTGGATTTTTTTTCCCCAAAGTAAATATACTAGGAAAATATACATAAGTACTAAAATTAAAAAACAGGAGAAAATTCAGAAAGGATTTGACTGAAGAGTGACAAATCTGTCCATCCATGGAAGCATCGCTCAAACCAACACTGCGTTAGAACCACTCGTGAATACAATTACAGATCCCAGCGCTGCTCCCTAACGCCAGCAGAGCCAAAAAGAAACGAGAAACAGAAGGGCGGGTGACGGACACATCACTTTTCCCACCTCAAGTTCCGGAGCCCTGCTGCAAGCCTACACCCATCTGCACAGCCCCTCTCATGCTGAGCCCCCGAACCCCTACGCGGGTCGGGTTGGGTCGGGTCGGATGGGGTCGGGCCCAGCCAGCCCCGGCTGCGGGCCCAGCGCGGCCTCGCATGAAGGCACGGGCTGCCCCTGCCCACCGGGCCTCGCTTTTCACCCCCTCACCCTCCCTCTTAAACCCCCCAGCACCAGCCGATAGGGCACCCCGCAGCCGCTGCCCACCCCCGGTGCCCCTCCAGGCCGGACGGATGCCATGGCCCGGCCCCTCAGGGCGGCTGCAGGCCCAGCCGCCGCGAACCGCTGCGCTTACCCAGCCCGGCGCGCCTCATCGCTGCGCCTGGAGCTGCCGAGGGAGGAAGAGGAGGAGGAAGATGGGAGCGACTCCGGCGCCTGAGGGAAGCGGGACTCGGCCACGGCCTCGGCCCAGCAGCAGCTCGGCCGCCCAGCTCATTCACCCCGAGAGAGCCACGACAGCGCTCAGCGCCGCGCAGGCCGCTGGGAACTGCGGGCCCCGGGCAGGGGCTGATGGGGGCTGTAGTTCCGAGGCAAAGCTGAGGCTGCCCTGCGGCCCAGGGGAGGTGCGGACCGGGGCGCCGGGGGCGGAGTAGTCCCCGAACTTGTCCTGTCTCACAGAGCAGGGGTAACCCGGGTGTATTGGTTGTTAGTCGAAACAAGTCAAAATTTGAGGAGAAATCACACAGGAGAGAAGAAAGAAGCAAGCAGAATGTAAACGGAGTTTACGTTGCTCAAAGGCAGAGAGAATTAGACAAGACACGTCCCTAACAGTCGTCCCTGGGAAAGAGGCCTAGAAGGGGGATGGGAGGGAGCAAAGGGATTCCCAGAACTTACCTTGGTTACAGCCTTGACTGCTGGGTAGGAGACACTTAGTGGTAGGGCTGCTTCTCCTATTAGATGTTGTTAGCAAGTGTTTGGGTCATTGGGACAGGGTAATGGGGTTAGGACAAGGCTGGACTCTTATGATCTTGAAGGTCTTTTGCAGCCTGAGAAATTCTGTGATGCTATGATCTTGCCAGCACATTAATGTTCTGTTAGGATACTAAACTACCCACCCATAGGCTAGAGGGACCTCTGCTAAGAAAAGAGCCCCCTGCTCTTTGAGCACACATGGTGACATTTTGAAGCACTGTCACTTTAAATGAAAGTGAAGGAGTGAAACAACCATGTATACAAATGATAAAATGTAATTAGAGGTAAGGTAATTATACCTATTTCTCCATAAAGAAGGAGGCCCTGTGTTTCAGGAAGCTGGGGTTGCTTTGTGGAAAATGACCCAGCTCCCTTTTCTGCACAGAACTGGAAATTAAAGCAAATATCTCCCCTCCGTGTGGATGAGCTCACTGTGCACTGAGTGATGGAACTGCTTGGGGAACAACACCCCAGCCTGGAGCCTGCTGTCTGCAGGGTCACCCAGGGGTGCTGAACCAGCATGGCATTTCTCAGGGGACAGTGTGACAGAACATTTGGCCCGCTTGCTGTCCATGTGCCAAGCAGGCCCTAAAATGTAATGAAAGAAAATTATACATTTTGGGGAGCAGTTGTTTTGGGGGGCAGAACAAGGTAGCAGGGTAGCACTACTGGGGAGCCTGGCTGCTTGCTAGGGCAGGTGCTGGCAGACCAGCATCCTCCCTGTAGCTTTAGGAGGAGAGCAAATTCTATTAAATATAACCAGTTTACTCAATACATTACCTATCTCAGCTTGCATTAAACTTTTAAGAATCGATTGTGAAAGGAAAAAAAATACCTGCCTTCATTTCAGGAGACCATCACTACATTATCATTTAATTGTTTGGAAAGGGAAGATTCTCAGTGCTTGTCTCATATCAGGCAGTCAAAACATTAAAATTCAGTGCTGAGTGGAGTTTTATCACCTTCTTTTTCTCACTGTTGATTTGAAACTAACTGGCATGCTACAGCAGCATACAGGAACTCAAACTGGAAACCTGCAGATTTCATTATTATTGAATCTTCAGTTCTCTGAATGATTTTAATTTCATTTGCAAATATTATTGCTCCTATGATTCATTCTTTAACCCCTTGCGATGCCTTATCAGAAATGGCTTTTTTTAAAGGTGTGACTCATTCTTTATACCACTGGAGCAAATTTATTTCCCAGGATGATACCAGAATGATTTATAAATACTCCAGGACAAAGCAAACAACATCACAGAGTCCATTCAGACTATTTCAGGTATGGCATCCAATGGGCTAAAGAAGCTGCCTTGACTTTTCCAATAATAATGTGCTGCCATATCAGGAATTGCAGTGGTATTTGTGTTTGGGTGGGAACTAAGATACTCAGTATTGGACTGAGATCCACATGTATCATACAAGCTATATAAATACAGACCAAATCTCCTACTTCAATGAGCTTACATTGTGACAGGGGTCTTCATCTAGGCAGGTAAAGTTGTAGGAGGAAGAATAAAACAACTCTTGTCAATAAGGCAACCTCTGCCCTCCTGCGCTGTAGAGACCCCATGTATCTTTTTGCTGCTTATAAAACCACAAATAATTGCAGTGTTTCTTTTCTCTCCACTTGTCAAAGTTCAATTGAGACATTGGTCAGTCTACATATCAGACTAAATTTAGGATAAACATCAAGAAGCTGTGCATTTATTTACTTCTTGGTCACATCTGGATGCCTACATCTCAAGAAAGCATTAAGACTACAATGAGTATAATGTTGAAACTGTCCTTTTAGTTTACTTAATATTTGGTAATTCAAGCAGCTTTTCTAAAATGTCAGCTGAGGCATTAGTTTCACATACAAAACTGAAAAGTAAGCCAAGGAATAAAAATGAACTGCGGAATTATCACCCATACTGATCTCCATGGTATTTTGTTTGCAACTCATCAATTTTTTGAGGAGTTTTCAAGCTGCCATCACTGATGCCTTGAGACTTATTTGACATCACTTGAGGGCAATATATCAGTTGTTTCAAAGAAGGCAAAGGTACTATCAGCAGATTAAAGATACTCTTTGTGCTAAAACCATATGGAGTTCACAGTTGGGCCCATTTCTTACCTTGCTAGGACAAAGAGATCTTTTAAAGGATTACGTGCTTGAAACAGCAAAATTTAGATGTAAAACTTAAAGAAAATTAACAGATTCTGAGTAAAACTCTTTTTGTGTGAGTTCAGGAGGCAGTAGCAAAACATCTTTAAGTAACAGCTGAGTCTCTCATTGTTAGTTATAATTTTATTTAAATTTCTTCCTCATAGACTATCCAAGGAAATTATTACATTTGGTGGCATTGCTATAGGACAAAGATTTATTTTTTTTTTACATTTGCTCACAAATTCTATGTCAGCCTTTTCCCCCTCCCCTCCATGGCTCTTCCTCCATTGTTTAATAAATATGGATTTATAATTCACTAGGTAAAAAAAAAATACATCTCCCCACTAGGATTGTCATTAGAATTATTGTTAAGGGGCTCATGTTTCACTTTTACTTAATTTTTCTGTAAAATAAAATCCCAGTTAGCCACATGTAAGATGATCACAACTCAAAGTATTTTTTTCTATTATTTGCTTATGATGTTTTGAAATAACATACTGAGTCTATATTCAATTTATAAATATCACATTTAATTCTGCAGAGTTCTGTACGGCAAAGAATGGAAATTATACTGACATGATTAATGTCTCAAGTACAATTTAACTCACTGAATTTATAGCTTTTTCAGGAAAATTAATTTCATAATTCCGACATTGCAGTAATGAAATTGCAATTCCATCTCACAACAAAAGCCGAACAGAGAGGTCAGCTGGGTACTATTCATATTCACGTTGCCTATATTCAATCGTTTTTCTACATATTAATAATTTCACTTGAAAAGTCTATGAATTAATTACAGTTTTTCTGTTGATGTGATTAGTTGTGCTCCTGTTGGCTTTCTGGCACGTTCCCTGGCAGATCTCCCACACAGAGGCCACGACCTCGACTTTGCAACCCAGCTGTGTGTGGCTCGCAGGTGTGGCAGCAGCTGGCTTAGCATCTGCTCTTCTTCATGCCAGGAAGCCCAAACGAGTAGTCAGCAAGTGGCTTTAGGTGACTGACTCATCACCATTTGGTTTTATCAGTGACAACATACAGGAAGCAAAAGCACATCAAAAAGCACAAGATATAAGCAGCATCAAAGCTCATCTGTCTTGGCTGTGTTTTTATGATCTTTTAGTAGGAGCCTAAGCAGGTGTGTGCCACTGTCATCTCCCTGGAATGTGTCCAGAGGAGAGCCACTGGAATGATCAGAGGGTTGAAGCACCTCCCCTGTGAGGACAGGCTGAGGAAGTTGGGGTTGTTCAGCCTGGAGAAGAGGAGGCTCTGAGGGGACCTTATAGAAACCTTCCAATATCTGAAGGGGGACAACAAGAAGCTGGGCTGAGGCTTTTTACATGGATGTGTAGTGAGAGGTCAAGGGGAAATGGTTTAGAACTTGAGGAGGGGAGTCTTAGGTTAGACATTAGGGAGAAATTCTTTCTTGTGAGGGTGGTGAGACACTGGCACAGGTTGCCCAGGGAAGTTGTGGCTTCCTCCTCCCTGGAAGTGTTCAAGGCCAGGTTGGATGGAGCTTTGAGCAACCTGGGCTGGTGGGAGGTGTCCCTGCCCATGCAGGGGAGTTGGTACTAGATGATCTTTAAGGTCCCTTCCAACCCAAACCATTCTGTGATTCTGTGACTCTCAGACACAAGGCACAGGCAATATGTATATCTCCTTTCTAAAATATTAATGAACAATAACTCCTTTTTTCTTTTTTTTAAATAAAGATTTTCTACAAAAGATGAGTTCCACATGATGTACTAACTGTCCTACACTTGCTTGATTCTCTTTATTGCCTCCAATTAAGATAAATGATGAATACTGGATTAATACCTTTACATAGCAAACAGCCTATATATTTTAATAGTAGATTATTCCATTACTTCATTGCAAATAAAAAGGAAAGCTAAAAAGGAAAGCTGTCTGAAAATATCCTGTATAATCAAACTTACTATATACAACTAGAAACAGGATTCTTACTAACATGACAGTAATAATGAAACAATTACAATTGAATTGTTAAATAAGCATCTAGAATGTCAGTGTTCTTACATGTTTGATAAACAGGTTTTCACAATCATCATGATTAACTTGCTACTTTCTACAATTATAGGCTGAGAAAACAACCTAAGAAGTCACGGGCATCATTAGAGGGTTGAAAAGCTGATATTACATGATATATTGTTAGTATTAAACTTTTCAGTCACTGTTTTGTTAAGCAGCAAGCTTCAGTAATTAATGTTTGCTTGTTAAAGCTTGATCCATTGTGCAATTAGGTAACAACTGGCAAGATATTTCTAAATAAAATTATTACATTAACCACACAGAAGCAAAGCTAGATCATAGAATATTTCTAATTAGGATCCAGTATCTTCAAAAACGAATAATGTCAGCATCTTTCATCAGTATCCTTGTCACTTAATGTTCTGGTTTATTCAGATACTGTTTAGCAAATGAGGGCCCTTAAAATGCTTCTGATAAAACAAACTCAGATCACTCAGGTGTTTCCACCCACATTCTGAAAGCTGAGAAAACTGAGACTGGATTGACTTAGGATTTCAACTGCCTTGTTCTTCCTGGTTGTGTTCTCCAACTAATGCCATCATGAAGATTAGAAGATGCCATATAAAACACCTTCAGGAAGATATTAAGTGGCTGAAGAGAGCTGATCACAGCAGTTGTTGATTGCTGCCTTGACTGTAAAGCAAAGAATTAATCAAGGAAGTCACAAGTAGAATAGTACATGTGGTTGTTTTTCAGGGGTTTTTATGATGTGAACATGTTGTAAACCACTGCAAGTACTGACACACCTATAAGTTTCACTCATCACAATGATTTAAAATCCTGTCAAGGAGAACCATGACTGTTTCTGGTCTTCTCATCGTGTTCTCAAACTGTGTTCGGTTTTTTGGATGTCTTTGTAATAAACCCCATACAAAGTGTGTGCCAAATAGCCTTTTATTGGTTTTAAAAGATAACCAAGAAGATACTTGGACAAAATTCTGGGAATTCCCATTATCTTTGATCAAACCATATTACTGGGAACCAGGGGAGCTTCCTTGACCTCATGGAATTGGATTCATCCATATCCAGTCATCCGAGGCCTTTCCATACACAGGTTCAAATAAATGTTAACACTTTGTCCCTATAAAGACTTCCTGTGTCATAGCTTTGCATGTGTATACAATTACAGGTTGAAACAACATCTAAACACAAAATTAGATTTTATAACTCAGTAAACGTGCTTAGAAAAATTTTACAGTGTGTGTTTTTACACAGTTGTGGCTTTAATACTTTCCAAACTATTTTCTTGCTCCTGATTCCAGTTTAATCTCAGGTTTTCTCGTCATAGTAAATGCAGTCCAGAGGGAGGTATCAGGCAGCTTGGGTTGTCAGACATGCTTCAGTAGCAAAGGACCATATGAGGGAAGAAGTGATTTGTATGATTGCATCAGCAGGAAATATCTATTAAGTTAATAAAATATTTAAGAAAATGCAGCCTTCTTCACCTTTACAACACTTTATTATTTATGAACAATGAAAGCATCTTTCTCCTCATACTGATGTCAGCTATGTTTGGGAAGTATTGAGCTTTATCTTGGCTCATAGATAATATAATTTAATAGGATTATAATTTATTTAGTTGCTATTACTGAATACTGTGATTCTGCTTATTCTTTCCTTAACTTACTTTTTAGTAGCATAAACTGCTCCATCTCTTGTTTGATTCTGCAGAGAGCACACCCCAAAATATCTGCAATATTTTAGAGATTTCTTGTCAGTGCTGCTAAATTACACCAAAATAGAGAAGGAAGGATATGGATGCAACTGCTGGTGTCCCTCCTGAAATTCATTGTGTAGGGCTAGAATCAAAATTTACTGATGTCATGGGGAGTTTTTTATTGACTTCGGATCAGGTTATAAATTTTTATTAACAAAACATCTCCACTAATTCTTTGTCTTCCAAGTAGTGTACTCTGTGTAATCTATGAATAATTCCAGTCATAATTTCTTTCTCTAATATTAAGATACCATTTCTGATGTCAGCTTTGACTGGGTAATAATATCAGGTGAATGAAGGATAAGAATTCAGAGCCATTGCACCACCCTGATCTTTAATAACTGCAATTTCTAAAGAGGAGGACTAATGCTTTTAAAATAAAAAGTGGAAGTCAAAGTAATTTTTCATTTCAGCAGAACAAATGTATGGGGTAAATGGAGCACACAGTTCCAATGCTTCTTAACATGCAGTTAGACAGTAATTTGATGACTTGCATTTTGTTTCTTTTGACCTTTCACTCATGGGGGCTTTCATCAGAGAGAATTCAATAAAAACAGAGACTTTAAGCACAATGATTTTCTGTAAGGGAAGAGTTATTTTGCAGACCTGTATCTAGGCAGAGCATTTTTCTCATAGCATCTTTCTCAAAGCAAATGGGGCAGACATCATCCTTGTATCCTTGTCCATCAAGGCAAAACAGAATATGAATCAAGATTCCTATATGCTGGAGTTAGATTTGTGCTAGCTTTGTGCTTGGCCACTGGAGAGTTACTTTAAAAGAAATCCAAACCATCATGTACTTTAATCCTCTTATAAAGTTTTCTCCTGGGTCAACAAATCATGCACAAAACAATTTGTTTCATGACTAATTAGAGAAGCTAATGCCCAAACGTAAATCTCCCAAAGCTCTTGCAAGTCCCTTGTTTTCCAGAAAGACCATTACAAATAGATTACCCATTCAAAGCACCTTTATAAAGGTTTTTCTTCATTTTCTTAGGCTGTTGCATGGGTTAACTACCTGTATGGGAGCGTGGTGCTAGTGGAACTACATGGCTTTCTATATTCTGGTGATTCATTCAGAGTTTACTTGTGTGTTTGTGCATAGCACTACATTATTCCACAAGAATATATATTTAATTTCTGTATTCATATTTCTGTATTTCATACATATAACAACTGAAAGAAAGTGGAACATTGTTCTTCATAAAGCTGGATCAATGAACTTCTAAGAACACCTCTTTTAACCTGCTGAAAATCTAATCACCTTATATAGATTTTAGTGAAGTCAGTAACAAAATTTCATCAGTTGTGGCAGGGGATCAAAGGCTGAAGTAGCTATAGCATGGAATGGATCTTTAATTACAGCATAGAAAGGAGCATTATATTTCAGAATTAAAAGTCATAGGATGTTTTCATGGCTTTCTCTATCTGTAGATGAAAGCAAACTTAGGTTATGTTTTATGGCATACCATGAAGAAAGATTTCATACCCCAGACCCCATTCACCAACATAAGTAATCTTCACTTGAAAATAACAAAAGTTATTGTCACTTGTACAGTCAAAAAGCACGTGATATATGAGCAAATGGCAGTCCACACAGTTATGCCACTACAGACAAACATCTTGTAGGGATACAAGCCAAACTCATAAACCCATACTTGGACAACAACCATAATCCTCTGTCCCTTTAGAGGTCATGTTAGGAAAAAGGCCCAACATCCACCGACAGGATAAAAAGCTTTCTACCTGTGTAACCACAGACTGAGTCCACCAAAGCTGTATCCTGTTGTGGGTGTCTTGAGATCCACCAGCCCATGGCCAGTGGTGAATTGCTCCTTGGTTCAAGGTCCACCAGCTAATGCTTTGTTGTGGATTGGGTTCTGGTTTACAGCTCAAAGTCTGCCAGACTGCTCTTATGTTTTATCTCTTAGTGCTGGCTTTGGCCTGCTGGAACTCTATGGCCCCGCTCTTTGACTTGTGACAAATCTTATCCAAAACATTTTCCTTCCCTTTTAAGTTTTGTTAGGAGGCTGTATTGCCTTACCCATTCTAGAAAACCTCATTTTGTGTCCCTGCTGCTGAGATGACCACCATCGCCTTGAATAATAACATCTTTATTTCTATATAGCTGAGTAAAGATGGGTTGGTGGTTTTGAATCCTTTTATCCAGGAAGTTCTCTTATCCCAGTCTCTTTCCTGAGGTCCCAAATAAGAGGAAAGGGTCAGGTTTATGGTTTCTGGAGAAAACTTTCCCCAGGAGGGTTCAGGAAGGATGGAAAGGACATTATGCATGTGCAAATTCTACTCAGAGTGATACTCCCGAGTTTAATCCAAACATTATATGACAATTCTACTTAGTCATACTTAATTTGGAAACTCATAAAGTTAAAATGTAAATGTTAGTTTACAGCAGCAATGCTGAATGTCCATATACCCCACTGATGTAAAATAAAATGGAGAGAGCACATCTGAATTTCCTATTAATGCATCTTCATTTATAAGGGTAATTTTTCTTTAAATGAGATTATTAGGATAACTTCATTTATGATAAATAAAAACAGTTATTCAATAAGACTGTCTTTTAAGTTATGTGTTCCATAGATATTTAAAGGCTGTGCCTTAGTAATTACTAAATGAAGTATTTTGGCCCTAGTGGCCCAATCAACATCCCTAGTTACTGACAGAATACATGATCATGGGTCTGGTTTCAAGAGTTCCTCTGGTGGCTTCCTGCTGTACGGTACAGACCAACAATAGAGTCAGTGGTATAAAATTTAGACAACATTCCTCCTTCATGAATCAGCATTGACCACAGTAAATGCTTCTGTTTCAGAAAAGGCAGTTTTCTGTATCTGGACAAATCACGACCATCTACAGTGTGACTGATTGTGCATTGCTTCAGGCTTTTCCCAGAGATTACAGTTCTTAAGAAATTAATAACATAAAGGAGTCTTGAAAGAACAGCAAAACCAGACAGCAAACAAGATAGGACCGAGGCCCCTGGCTCTTGTGCCTGGTATTTGCTTGGCACACACAGATCAGCTCATCCTGTTCCCAAGCTCCGGTGTGCAGCTGATCTCCTGCAGCTCTAGCACATGCAGCCTGTGCTGGGTGTCTGCAAACTCAACAGGTTTGTGTATGTGACCCTGGCTCCAGCACTTTTAGCTCTGGCTCGTGATCTTTGTGAATCATAGGAAACCCAAAAGCTCCTGAGTCAAGTCCCAGATCAAAATCTTGGTCCCCTGCCAGGGCAGCAAGGACCTAGCTAAGCCTAATGCCAGATTTGTGCTTCCTAACACTGAGTCTATGAGAGGTGAGATTCAGTGCAGGCTGATAGGCTACATCCCAGAGAAAGGGCAGAATGTCCTCATATCTCCTGCAGTCCACAGTGCAGATGCTGGCTCAGAAAGTGTGGGTAGAAAGTGATACGCAGGACTGAGAGTGAGGATAATTGGATTCTAAACTTGCAAATTAAATTCTAGTATGGAGCCAAATCTTTAACATCTCTGGCTTTCTATTTCCTTGTCACTAAAATGTGGATTTCTTGCCAAGGATGTAAAAAGGCTTATTTAATAATTTTTACTAATATACTCTAACTCCTTGAAATGCAGTGTGCCTTAGGAAATAAAAGTATTATTCAAAGTCAAAGTCAGGGGAAGAAGAATGTCCACTATTTGCATGACAGAAGAATCAAATGACCTGATCCATCATGAAGATTACACAAAAATACACAATTCCTCTCTCAGAGTCAGTGGGAGAGGGATGATCATTTTTTGCATTACAACAGAGGTAGATGGTATGGTTCATCTTTATATACAATGGATAATATCTCTCCCAGGTACCATATAACCCTTAAGGCTCCTTACAGTATGTACTAAGTTATTGTGAGAATTACATTTTTCAGCCACATTCTAGAAGTGAACAAGCATTTGAAGGAATAATGAATAGGAGCACAAACTTAATAAAATAGTATTTGAATACATAAAAGATATTCATACATGTGATATTTTGGAATAAAGTGGAAAAGCTTTTTTGTTAGAAACAGTGTACATCCTGGTAAAAGAAGCTACATAGTTTGATGGTGGTGCACTGGATTTTCCAGTTTTATGAACAAAATGCAAAATGCAGAAAAGTTTACAATACCATGTTCACACATACCACCAGACAGATATATATATATATATATTATATATATACCTATATATATATATATATAACTTTCACATGAGGCAGCTTAAGGTCATGACTTATTATGGACTAAATATTAGTTCTGTGTATGCACTTACAGTGATAGTAATGAGGATTTATTCTAGGAATCACAAAATTTATGAAGCAAAACTCCATTTGAAGAATTATTGAAAAAAAAATCAATACCTATCACCATTGAACAGATTAATAGTAAGAATAAAATTAAGACAAAGACAGTTTGGGTTAAAAACAGGCAGATGTACTGTATTGTATTCTACTAATTGATTCAGTCAAAGCTTTCTCCTGCTCTTCCCTACTTCTGCCCAGCACAGTGGCTGTCAGAAAGGGGAAATTCACCTCTCCCATATGGGCCTTAGTGGCTGGACTTCCAGCAGGGAATGAAGCAGTCGGCAACGTTGGGAATGATCTCTGCACCCTGAAATGCCAGCTAAGGGGGGGCTTTCTGTGGGCAAAGAATGAAGGCAGAAGAGACAGGCATCTGTGTGGGGCAGAGCTGCTCTGCAGCAGTCACAAATCCAGCTGCAGGTTTCACTCCTGTCTCAGGATGAACTTTTCCAGCACCAGCCTGGAAAATTTCCATCTGCTGCTCCTCAAGTGCCCGAGCTGAAGGACGCTGCCTGTGGCCAATTCGCTCTCTGCCCCTTTGGTTGACCTCAGTTGACTTCTTCTCAGGAATATCTCATCTGAACTTTGATAGCAATAAATTCTACCCAAGATTTTAAAAATAGTTCAGTTGTTCATCCTTAGTCTTTTAGGAGCTTAGTTTTCCTAAGACTCCTGAGAATATAAACTTAAAGTCAAATAACATAATTTATATGTACTGTAAACAATTAACAAAACAACTGAAACTCTTACTGGGAGACCATAACTCGCTGATGGATAAGATTGTATTTCATGGAATACTAATGAGGATTTCACATTATATTTAAGAAGAGAATATGACAAGATTGTTTTCTTCCCTGAGCTGAATTATTCGTAGGTTTGTACTGAGTTGCAGGATATCATTATTATTTTTACATCAGCAATGACTTTCTAACATTAATTAGCAGGAGACCCGAAGCCAGGCTGTGAATCTTCCACTGAAATGCAGTTGTCAGCTATGTAAATGACTTTATAAATGTGTCCCAAAAATGGAAATGGTTTATGCAAATTTACCTGAGCCACAGTCTGCAAGATGAGAAGTATAAGAAATTATGGAATTAATTCAGTGGTGTTGGAAAGGATCACTGGACACCCTCTGAATGGAAAAGCATCATTTGGAGAGCTAGCTTTTCCCCACCAGGGAGGGGAAAGGGCACCAAGATAACAATTTCAGAAATGTTAGGGTGGGTGGAGGACAACTGTTCCACTCACTCCTTTCACTTGTAGAAGTATTTTTTAACTTTCTGAGTGTCTGATGTAAAAGGAAGTTTGATTTTAACCACACTGGAAAAACCCCTATCTTTCAGTTCTGTCAGTCTTGACCTTAAAGAAAGCAGATTTTCAGTCCTGAATTCAGAAGGAATAGCTGAAAAAAAATCTGAAAAAGGACCTCAAAGCTATCTGATGTGGAGCAGATCCAGGTGTTAGGTTTTGGCTCGTACATACATAATGGTATAGATTAAAAAATGCAAGTTCCTCAATTCTAACAGCCATATTTTTCTTCTGTGAAAAACGGGGAACCAGTTTTACTGATTTTTTAAAATTTATCAGTTAAAAAATGCTGGTAATCTTTTGTTAAATGAATTATGCTTTCTGTCAAGATAAATGGAAGTAGGAAACCATGGTGATTTTAGAAGTTAACAATTACAGTGTCTTCCCCCCCAAAAGGCCCATGTCAAGTTGTAAATTATTATTATTATTTGTACAAATATGTTTCTCTTATGACTTTATTCTTTGTATTCTAATGGAATTGACAGTTAACTGTCACACATATGTCTTTGATGTCTTGATTCATTACTGTCAACCTTGAAAGCTCTCAGATAAACTGAGGTATTCCACCAAGTACCACAAATAATTTGTAGTGTTAAAATTTCCCTGAGTACTAACAATCCATATCAAGAATTGACTAAAAACTCTCCAGGTGAAGGAGCCTGAAAACTAATCTGTGCAACTGAAATGCGAACCACTTACTGGTAAAGTAAAAATAAAGAGTGACAGCTTCACAGAGGAAATCAGCTTCACAGTCAATCTGCATCACTTTGTAGGTTAAGGCTGGTGGGGCTGATACAGCACAATATGCTCCACTCTATGATGTGGACCTTAACTTCTAACAGCTGTACAAAGTTGAGTTGCCATTAAGTTGTGTGTAATAGGAGTACATGTACTGTGATAAGCATGGGGATTTTATTCACATTAATCTTCATCTTGTCGTCTTGTCTGACAGTTTTTAAAAAAAGCAAAAAAAGCCCAGGAAGAATAAAACAGCAGGAGGCACCAGCAAAGCAGTAAACTAGAAGACTGACAATAAGACAGCAGATAATATTTGTACATCTGACAGAGCATAACACAACTATAATAGTCACCAGAAGCTTCTGAGATAGCTGTTTACCATACCCAGGACTGGTCATAATTGAAGGTACTGGTTCAGGTGACAGCAGCAAAGCTCCATGTCCCCTATCACTGTGTAGCATCCACAGGTACCCCCCACAAGAGGCTGTGCTGCTCAGGATGAGTTTGCTGCTTCACACAGGGGAGTAGCAGGAGGGGATGACTTGTGGAGGCAAAATGCTGACACACTGTATGGTGTACAGCTAGGAGGAAAGATGGTATTTAGCAAACAGAGGAGTAGAGAACAGAAAAGTCCCTTTTTTTTATTATTCTTTGACATCTAGCTTTATCAGAAACCTCAGTTTCTACTCAAACCTACCCCTCCTCCCCAGAATAATGACTTCTTCTTCCCTTGGAAATCAGGCCATCTCTGAACTACTGACTTTTAGATCTAAGGGTCTGGATAAACTTCAGTCTCTACGTTATACTGAGGGTATATTTTGAGGGTATTTTTTGTTTGGGTTTTTGGGTTTTTTTTTTCAACATACAAAACCATCAGTTAAATTTCTGAAGAAGAGATCATCATATTTTACTTTCTTCTGACACTACAAAATTTGAATTCCATTTTGAGTGGTCTAAGTGGTCAGTTTAAAGGTTATGGCATAAAGTTTTAAAAAATCCAGTTGGCACACCAGCCACAATCCTTGGCTGAATTCCAACCACAGAAAACATAAATTTAAAAAAATTTATGTTTTTCATGCTTTATGTGTTTCATGCTTCTTAGCAATGGTTGTCCTGCTCTGTGTTGCTGGAAACCAGAGGCAACTAATGATTTCCACTAAGGTGAAATCATTGTGCTGTACTAATCATTCTGCCAGCTGTGTTTGTAGCCATGGTTTCTGACCTTTTACTTTCTTGGAAGGCATTTTAGAGATTGGTAGACCTTCAAATCTACCTGATGAATAGCAGATTGGAAAGTGAAGCTATACCCATGTAAACTGGACAAGGTACAACTGTTAGTGGAAAGGGCATTCAGTACCACAATTTACCTAACCATGTGGATTAAGTTGGTTGAGACTTTAAAGTCAGAATTAGATGGCTTTACTTGACAGTTTAAATAGAAGTTAGGGCCTTAATGAAATAGTTACTATAGCTTCAGTGTGATGATCATTTAATTCCATTTAATATCCGAAATTTTTTTTTTTTTTTTTTTTTTTTTTTTACTGTAAGGGTGACGGAGCCCTGGAACAGGCTGCCCAGGGGGGTTGTGGAGTCTCCTTCACTGGAGACATTCAAAACCCGCCTGGACACGTTCCTAGGCGATGTACTCTAGGGGGCCCTGCTCTGGCAGGGGGGGTTGGACTAGATGATCTTTCGAGGTCCCTTCCAACCCCTAGGATTCTATGATTCTATGATTCTATGATTTTGTGCTTGCTTCTATGAATCTAAAAAAATAGACTGTTTTGTAGAGCTGATAAAAGTGCATTTGTTCATCTTAAACTTTTAAGTTCCTTATAAAAATTACTCACAGAATCACAGAAGGATTGAGGTTGTAAGGGACCCTTGGAGGTCATCTCATCTAATGTTCTGCTCAATCTGAGTCACCAGGACCAGGCTGCCCAGGACCATGTCCAGACAACTTCTGAATATCTCCAAGGATGGAGATTAGGAATTGTTTATCTCATTGCTTCTTAGAAAGATTCTGAAGCAGGCTTAACAGTTTTGAGAAAGCTCCCCATGCAGTTTTGGCTACCTCAGAGCTGTGGAATAGACAATGCTTACACTTGCTCACTGGATGGAGTAGTTCCCTGAGAGGCTGGGTTGAGTCAAATGTTTTTCCTGAGCACATTGGAATGGGCTGGTTATGACTTAAGTTTAATATTTGCCTCCCATTGTATTTCATTTGTGTCACTGGTGGAGGAGTTTCATTAGCAGTTATAGGGGTTTTTTATGAGTTTTTGAATTAGATTTCTAGTCCAGCCTCTTTATCAAATACAAAACAGTTTGCTGACAGTGTTCACTGCTTCATTTCAAACAATCCACTTATCACCTGGTTTCTGCTGGATGCCTTCCCTGTCTTTTGCAAAAAGCTTAATCTGAGATATTGAGCAGCTCTTAGTACTGAGTACATATTAGTCAATATTATGACAAATAAAAATCTTGCACACATCTACTGCACCTGACAAATCTGCAGATGAAAAACTTATATAGCAGTAATTTCTTACAGCATCAGGAAACAAGATTGATTTCAGGGTAGAGGGTTTCTTCAAAGTGAATAAATAAATAACCCTTAATATAGAATTCTATATTGTATATAGTTAACTCTGTCCTATGCTTTTATTAATCTGTATCAGTTGGGTTTATCATTGAATAATGACACATTAATATGGAAAATCAGACTGTTAGGCCATTCATTTGTTATATAGCAAAAAATTAGAGCACCTTTTCTTTAAATTGACAGATTTGGACCTTTGTACTGTTTGTATACTGTACAAAGTACTGTTTGTATACTTTATACTGTTTGTATAGTATCTTAGTACGGATGATGTCTTTTTCTACTCAACAGAAAAATTTTTTTGTTTTCCACTTGCTATCTACAAAGATCCATGTGGTCAGTGGAACTATTAGGAGTTAAATGAACTGCCAGAACTGATGCACTACCCCAGACCAAGGATCAAGGGATTAAGTAGAGTACCCAGTGGTTGTGTTGGCACTGAGCATCTAAGAACATTCAGTAAGGGCTATGATTTCAGTGAGCTGTAAGTATGCAGGTCTTTGAATTTGCAGAAGCATAATGCTATCTTCTCTTGCATTATCACACACAATTAGAAACTGATAGCTCAGTGCACTCTGGCTTGTAGAAAGTAGATTACAGCAATATTTGGCCCAGTCTCAGCAATGAGACTGCAACACCAACTTCCCAGTTGCCACAAAGGAGGCTGTGGGAGCAATTTTTGTGCACAGAATAATAGGGAGGCTTAGATGCCCATACCTGTACCCTCACCAGCCAGCAGAATACAAGCTGATGTGTGCATAACTATACATCCAGCCATTTGAAAGTTTTTCTGAGGCTGTTGTCAGGTCACTCACAACATAGTAATGGATATAGTACAGTTTTGCAATTACATCTCAAGAGAGGAAAAATACCCAAACTGGTAGTTGTGTAAGTAGTAAAAAGATTCTATTACTAATATTCTGCAGGAGCTTTATAAATTATTAAGATCTTACTTTTAAAAGTATAAAAAATGTCTTTAAGTATTCCAAAAGAACAAGGTAATAATAATTATATTTATGAAAATGAGCACCTCAGTTATGATATAAATTTGCCTACAGACACAAATCCAGACTGGACAGTTGAAAGGATGTGGAACTGCAGAAGTACTACACAGTGTTAAGAAAGTGCAGACTGAAGTAATTAGAAACCTAGACAGAAGAAAGAAAAAGTTAATCTCTCCATCAGTGCTGAATAAAGAAATTTTTTTACTGCTACTTCATCAAAAAGATATTATTTTCTCTGCTAATATTTAATATCTATTATTGTACATATCAGAGATACAAATAGGGGTGTTATTAGAGTCAGCTAAATATTGCGTTTCTGTGTTCATTTCCGTTACCTGCCTTTTAAATATTTGTTCAGTGTCTGTCCATTAGATTTGGGAATCATAGCTGGTTCATTACTTGTTTCTGCTTAAGGCCCAGGCTACAAATCTCTCTGCTGTACTTTACTATTTTACTCTCTGCTTTACTTTAACTATTGCATTATCCTCCTTAGTGTCAGTCTTGCACATGAAAGTCTGGAAGGCAGGAGTTGCCATGGAGTGAATTGGTTCATCTTCAGTAGTTGCACAGGCCAGGTTGAATCTGTGTCTGGATCATCTTGGAATCCTTAACATTGTAACTCACAGTGTCTGAATGATGCAAGAAATGCTGGTATCTCTGCTTTGTGAGTGGTAAATTTAGAATAAATTCAAATTTAATTGGGGGAATTAAAAAAAAAAAAATATTAAAAATATCTATCTCTGAAAGAGAGCTTTGGGCAACATTTAGCCTTCAAACCCCAAACTGCAATCCAAAGAACCTCTCTGCAGCTGCTCTCTTACAAAGCTCACACCTAAACTCATAAGCCCCTCAGTCCTTCAGACTCTTAAGTCTTCCTACACATACCCAGAAGCATTTGTGCTTGGAGAAGACTGACCAGCTTAGCATCTTTCAATTTGGAGATCAGATTTGTAAGACTTTTGCTGCATGCAGAACACAGCCCTGCCTGGGCATGATGGCTGTAGACCAAGGTAGAAGTAGTGCTTCTTTCATATAAATAAGTGGGGTTTGTTTGGTTTTTTGTTGTTGTTTTTTTGTGGTTTTTTGCAAGAAGCGAGAGCTCCTGTCAAATAAAAGCAGAGAAAAAGAAAAATGTGCCTGGGATAATGTTTCTGGTGAAAATTTCAGTGGCCTGGCTTCTCATTTCTGGACTCTTCTTTCCAAACCTACTTTGGACAAATCAGCACTGCTGTGGTCAACATCACTGTTTTCTGATGCTTTCTCAAGCCTCAGGAGGTTTACTCAAACCCAACTGAACTTCTTGTGCCTCAACATCATTTATTTTCCTTTCATTGATGGCCATGGAAAAAATGGAGAGAAAAAAAAGCACATCTGCTTACAGGTCATGAGATTTGTATGGTGGAGCTGTACATGAGCTTGCACAAAATTGTGTGTGCTTTGATGACTGATACATACTAAAGCCTGGAAAAACATTACTTCTGAAAGGTGGAACAGACACTGAAAAATTAATCTGATTCTTCCTTCCTTCAGTGAAGTAACAGAATGAGCTCAATTATTGGTTTGTCTCTTGTTTATGTTCCACAATGAGATTTTCTTTTTTTTTTTTTTTTAATCTTTCATACTTGTTTTCCTAGTAATGCTGGTGATTAGCAGTCAATACCCTGACCTGGCTAGAACTGTTGATTGCTGTATGGAATACTGTCAGTCATACTTTTTATAGCAAATTTCATTTAATTACTGACTTTTTATTTTTTTTATTTTTCCTTTTTTTGCCTCGGAGTGATTTCTGGAGATGCTTACTGCTAACTCTGATTTTTTTACTAAAATGTCATTGCTGGTTTGAAAATTTTAGCTTGCAAAAAGATTCCTTCCTTCCACTTTATTCTAAGAAATTCTTGCTAATTCATACAAAGTTTTTACTCATGGACTATAGACACCACTTTTGGTATTCTGGCTTTCAATAAACTGAATAAAAAGTCTAAAGCAATTGCTAGAGAAAGCAGATTTCAGTGATGAATCACTGAGACAGTCAATACAAGGATGAAATCTTAACTACACAGAAGAAGTACCAAGATGTAGAAGTCCCCTCTCATGAAGACCTCATTCCAACTTGGGGTATACACCAGTAACTCACTGTGATAAAAAATTTGGCTTTCTGTCTTGCATTTCTAAGGGCTCGATAGCTCCTTTTTAAAAAAAAATTAGGTGCTATGAAGTGTATACATAATAATACCCAAAAGTTTTAATGAAAAAAACCCCACAACAAAATCTAGTTAATATCAAGGACTGTATATCTTCTCGCAAAGTCAGAAATATTACATGTATTATTAATACATATTTCTGTCAGACTGGAGGAGAGTAATGTTTTGTTAATTTGGCTGAATCTGCCCATTTTCAGGTTCTTTCCATTTCCCTGTAACCAAATATTTTATTTCAAATTTGACAACTTCCTATATTATGCTCTTGGATACCTCCCCAACACTCTTGGCAGATAGTGGCAGATAATAAATTTTAAGTCAAGTCTGACTCAGAAAGTTTTCTTTCTCTGATAAATGGTTGTATCTCTGGGTAAGAGAAGTTCTGAAGGTATGACATTTCTGAAGAAAAAATAGGAAAATAGCTACTTACAGTCATTCTTCAGTGCTTTTACAGTTGCTACATGTTAAAAATATATCTGCTATTCAGGTGACCATATAGAGAGCCATCAGAACAGATGTCTTTAAGTTTCAGAAACAGTGAAGAAAAGGTAGTGGAAAACCTTTTATAGATGGGGCTTTTGTTTTTTGTCAGATGACTGTCTCTATATGGATGATACTATTACAGAAACATCCTCCTGTAGATCTAAAATATTGTAGAAATAACAGGGAATAGGACCTAATCTTTATCTTTAAAGGAAGAAATGGTGATTTTTATTTTTTTTTTCTTGCAATTAAAATGGGGAAACATTAAAATATATGCTACCTGTTGGGGGGTTGGGATTTGGGTGTATGTGTGTGCTTTGAATCTATAAAGTAGCCTGTGCTTTTTCTTTGAGTATTTTGGTCCCTGTTTATGATTACTCTGCTTATTTACTTTCTAATCAATGTGCTAATCACTTCCAAGGTGGGTGCTATTAGCAAGTCATTACCAGCAAGTAAATTAAACATATGTAAAGAACCACATGGATCCTCATGTGCTTAGAAGAGTGGCTGTGCAGCAGAAAGGGGCAAGGCTTGGAGAAGCACTGACAAGAATTTTCTGTAACGTTGGAGTTACCAAGCTCTCTGTGTTGCCAGACTTCTGTTTGGCTTCCTCAACAGTTCTGAGCAGCCATGTATCACAGGTATAGGTATGTTGTGATTATTTCATGACTGTGGTAGCATTGCATTTCTTTTGTAATAGGAATATGTGCAAAGCCAAGTGGATGCTCTCCAGACCATTTCCTAGTGTCCAGGACTGATACAGCGGGTTGTGGGTGGGGGTTTTCAGGATGGAGGGGAAAACCATCTACAATGTTATTTTTTTTTTTTATTTCCTCTTCCACCTCGCCCCCAACCTGGGGAGTACTATTTCCCTTTGTACTAGCTGAAGACAGTATAGCAATAATGAATTGTTACCAAATTTCATAACTTGCAGTCTGGGCCTAGATTCAGCTGAGTACTACCTGTTGTCAATTTTGACTCTAGAGTCCCTTGTAAACCCAAATCGTATAAAATCTGGACTTACATTTTTAGTGTTCATGAAGTTCATTTGTAGCCTGAACTGAAGGGTTGGTTTATGGCTTCATAACCTGATTAATGTCTGCAGTGTATCTAAGGAGTGTGCTGCTAGGATATTGTTGGCAGTATCTGGTATGTGTTCTATGGATACAGTTAGCTAAGGCACATAATGCTTAAATTACTTGTTCAACCCCACTTAAAATGTCACAGGAAAAAAACAGAACTACATCCAGAAATAACAAGTCCCATCTTTTATCAACTAAATTGAATTGTCTGTTATTAGAGAAGAACCATTACTAGGAACCTCAAAATGGGCACATTTTTTTTCTGAATTGCTTGAGTACCATGTGCTGTCTTTAAGTGAACTGAAAGATGTGAATACCCTCATATCTTAAGAGTTCAATAAAACAGTAGAGTTGAATACTGAATGTAGGACAAGGAGTTCGACTGAAAGCTTCCTGATGAGGTTTAACTCAGGGTTTTCTGTTCTTTTTACCACTTAGCTGTAAATCTTCCTTTAATATCTTTGACTAGATATTAATAAAAGATAAAATGTGTAAATTTCATCCCATGAAGTTTCAAGAGCACAGGGGCATATCTGCACTCAGATATACCTTCAGTAAGTTACCTTTGAAGAGACCTGTTTTCATTTTCTCTGATCAACAGCTGTGAATCCCCTGAGGTTTGGGGCCTCATTCTTAGTTGCTTAATGTGTTAAGAAAAAGTTAGTGATACATCAGAGAAGTTTCTATTGCTGATCCTAAAAACCTTCAGCAGGTTTGTTGCCCTTCTCTGGTGCCCAGGGTACCTTCAGGAGGTGCTTCCCTGGGTGAGAGGTGGATGCTTCCACTGCAGGAAACATTTCCTTCCAACAAACATCTGCAGAGATGGGTAACTGAGACTGCACAGCTGGCTCTGTCCCAACATTTCATCTTCCTAATACACCCAGCAGAGTAAAGAGCCTCAGAATAAATATTGTGTTACAATGTTTATCACTTAAGCTATCAAAAGAAACTTCCTGGTGGTATGCATGTTGTACATGTTTAACTCCAGCATTTACATCTTTGTGTTCTCAGGAATATTCTTGGGACTATTTATCTGAAATAGCTGCTGCATTGAGTGAGTAATTACATAATGCCTAAAAATGTAATTGCTGGCTACACATTAATTAGCCACACTTAAAAATGAGTATGGTAATAATTATATTTTTTTCCTTTTTTTGAGATACCACTAACAGGCTTGATTGAAGAACTACTACATATACAACCATCAGCTTGGCATTCATAGGCATGCAGGAGTTTCAGGTTTAGTTCTGAATCTGATGGGCCTTGGTGACTTGAATCAATCCTAGGTAAGTGACTCATTTTCTGAGCTATTTAGGAGGTACATGGAAAGATTGTTTTGGGGGCCTGAGGCTAAGGAACATTTGAAGTCAGTTTGCATGGGTGAGAGGAGGAACAGTCTGAATGGAGCTCCTTTTTGCTCTGTAGAACAGAAACCTCCAGATACCTCCCTGACCTTTACTGGAGAGGTTCTTTTCCTTAATTTGCCTAACAATTTTCAAATGTTGGGGTCTCTGAAAAGCAAATTTGTCCATTCACAATTATAGGAAACTTACTACTAGTTCTTGGTAGCAGTTGTTTTCATAAATATTTGGAGTCAGTGAATGTTTTCTTTGGTATTGAGATATTATCTCTGACAACTTACTATAAATCTCAGAGAAGGGAATGTTTATGTTCCACAGAGGTCTCATAATAGGCATCTGAGGAATCATGGGTTTGTCATTTTGAACTGTACAGCTTCTGCTTTACCCAGTCGGCTTCCATGCAGCTATAATGCCAAGATATAAAACTGACAACCAGGGAAGATGAAGTAGCATAGATTTAATGGAAAAAAATATCTGAGTTGAACTAGTCCACAGTCTAGATGATGTACTTGAATTGTCCCAGTGGCTTATTTTAAATGTTTCCTTAGTGATGCTTGCATTTTCCAGTGAAGTTTACTTGGCCACAAATTACATTAACAGCACAAAAATTTCTAAGGATCATTTTTAACCTTTATGTTAAAAAAAAAAAATCATCACTTTCATCACTTCCAGACAAAAGACACCATCCAGTGGAAAACATTTGTTATAATAATTCAAGATCACATCCTAAATCATTATAGCAGGCCTAGAATCAGTGCACAGCTGAAACAAGAGCATCAGTTCCATATGCTGAAAACTGATGGTGGAAGAGGGAGCCTGGAGGCTTCTCAGCAGCCTGCTCAGCATCAGAGGTGATCAAGGCATGCTTGAAACCTGGTTGCTGCTCTCTGAATTATCTGCTTGCAGATTTATGAGTACTTGTGACAAATTAATTAATGGAAAACTAGAATCCCTCTCTCTCTCAAACACTTAGCATTAATACTATTTAAATACTGGAGACTTGGCACTTCAATTTTTTGCATCCTAGTACATTGAATTGTTCCTGTGCTTGATTTAGTTATTTCATTTTTTTTTTATTTCTACCTCTAGGCAGCACAAAAAAAAGAAAAAAATTAATTGATAGTGTTTATCACATAGGGGAAAGAAATGGGGGTTTTATGGATAGAAAAGCGTTGAAACTAGACACTGTTACACTGTTTCAGCAGAAAACAGAAAAATATTTTGACATGTGACATCACATTTCAAGAAATTCAGTTTGGTATTTTATGAAATAGTTCCAAATACTGTAATAAAATAAGTTTGTTATAACCATAGTAAAATGTGTCTTGAATATTAGACTCTTCCTTAATTTTCTAGGGTGAGCTGAACCATCACGAAAAGACCAGAAAGAACTTCCTCACCCCAGTATAAATTCCTTCTACTTTGCTGCGTTCCTTGTTTCATTATATTGAAGAAAGAATTAACTGGAGAATAGGAAGAAGCAGACTGAAATCTGTCTTCTAATAATTTGAGAAGTGACAGTTCTGCTAGTGATTTAATTTGAGGGCAGTTTAATTTAGGTATTTGTCTACACAAGAATTTAATTATTTGTTTTCCTAAGCATCCAAACCAGCACTATGTGATAAAATGAACAGGAAATAATTGTGCTGGTTTTCTGATTTCTTTTATCATCTTTTTCCTTCACTACCCAGTTTTACCTGAGTACTCTGTTTCATTTGAAACAGGATTCTGCTGCTGATAACCTTGACTGCAAGGATAACCTCCTACATATGTTTTTGCAAAGTGTGACTGGTGACATCAGCTTTTATTTAAAGTTTAATTGAGGAGAAAAATCTACTTCCCAGTGAAAAATGAAGGTAGTGCCAGACTTTTCCCTGTTGTTAACAGCATCACAGTCTGTGTTAGTCTGGTTGTTATATAGTAAAGATTTGACTCTCCTGGTAGCTGGCAGAAGATGTTTTAGTGGTCAAGTAATTTGTTTAATCTCAGAGCTTTGCAAAGAGCAACAAGGTTGGTGAAGGGACTCCAGCACCAGCCCTGTGAGGAAGGGCTTAGGGAGCTGGGGATGTTCAGCCTGGAGAAGAGGAGGCTCAGGGGAGACCTCATCACTCTCTACAACTCCCTGAAAGGAGGGAGTAGCCAGGGTGGGGTTGGTCTCTTCTCCCAGGCAGCTACCAGTAAGACAGAAGGGCACGGATTTAAGCTCTGCCAGGAGAGATAAACAGGTTAGATATTAGGAAAAAATTCTTTACAGAGAGATCAGACATTGGTATGGGCTGCCCAGGGAGGTGGTGGATTCTCCGTCCCTGGGGGTTTTTAGAAAGAGACTGGATGTGGCACTCAGTGCCATGGTCTGGTAACCACAGTGGTAGTGGATCAAGGGTTGGACTTGATGATCTCAGAGTCCTTTCCAACCCGTCTGATTCTGTGATTCTGCAAACTAGGCAAATGACATTTCAAAACTCTTTCTTTAATGAAAATTAGAATAATAGCTTCTGCAACAGCAACCAATTACCTAATTTTTATTAAATACATGGTGTGGGGACACACTGTTAGACGTGATGCAATGTTGTATACAGCAGTTACCAACTCTTCACTTATTTTTTTTAACAGCTTGGGCCCAGGAAGGAATATAAGTCTTGCTATTAGTTTTCAAGCAAGAGAGTCACCATCTTGCCATCAATGTCTATCTCAAATCTCAGTCCCTTGAGAGTAGAAAGACTCACCTGCTATTGTCAGTCTGAGGCAAAGCAACTTCTTCCTGTAATTGATTACTCAAAAGCTTATGACTCAAAATGAATAAATATCTAGACCTAATGGTGTCAGCTTTGAACCTGCTCATACCACATCAATCAGCTTGTCCTTTACATAGCTTATAAATGCAAAATTTATAAAAATAAGAAAGGTTTCTGGGGTATACTTGCAGACACCCAGTCATCAGTGAATTAAGCCCCTACCCCAGTCTAATTAACCATAAGAAGAGCAGGATGCAGCACACCCCACCAGACAGGTCTTACCAACTTCACTTCTCCCAGACATCACCACCCCTTCAACACTGAAACAAAGCACATATAAATCAGCTGCAAAGTCTGGGTCAGTAGCATGGACTAACTTGATTCAGTGCACAGCCAACAAGCAGTATATGCCTGTTCCAGTTTACAGTGGGTAAATAAGAGAATCCCACCAAAAAAGTAGAGCGGGTAGGGAAAAATCCCAGCTATGTCATTCTCAGAGCTGTAGGCTGAGATGCCATCAAGTCCAGACAGTAGCCCATGCTGATACATGGTACTGTTATAAGATCAGTCTGCTCTTTTTTTCCTTTTTCTTATTAGTAAAATGTCTATGTGTGCTTTCTCCCTGTGCTTAGGCTGTCTGCAAACACTGCCCATTGGGACCTTTGCCTATCTTGTCGAGTATGTGATACTATTGAAAATATGGATGTTGAGTATGGAGTTCACCAAAAAATAAGGATTTAGCAGGTACCTTGGACTCTAAGGTGGCAGGTTTGGAGGTAACATGGTTAGATGGTGAATTAGCCTTGAATCTTATTGCATTCAGTACTGGTGCTATACTCTCTTCCCCATAATGCAGTCTCCCATTTCAGGTTTAAAATGCAATAATCAGATTATGAGTATTGTTTCTATCTCTAATTTGTTTAATTTAATTAGTTTGTCGTTAGCTCTGGATCAGGACCTTGCTTCAGTACTCTCTCTGCTATGCTTCATTTAATTATATTTAATGCAATCTCTTTGTTTCCCCAGAGACTAAATAAGCCTGCAGCCAAAGAATCAGAATAAATACAGAGGGTTGTTCTCAGCCCCTCTGTTTTCAGGTGGCTGTGAAACAACCAGGCTTAAAACATGAATTGCATCTACTGCATTGTTCCCCCTTTCTCCATACTGCTCCGTGAGCCCCTAACCTGGCAGCAGGTAACCAACCCAATTTAAATGAAGAAATGTTTTCTTTTTTTTCCCTACAGACAGCTGATCTTCTACCTGATTTTGCTGAGTTACCTTACTTTGCACCATTTCTTCCTGCCCTGTCCTTCTACAGCACTGAAATAATTATTTTGGCTTAAGCCTTTAATTTTATTAGAAACATCTGTGTGAGACAGGCATGGTACTGGGCACCTCCACAGAGCATGTGGGTGTTCAGTTAAGTCTCACTTCCACATTTATGTGCTATAATCACTAGTTTCTCAACAATACTCACTAGAAATGTGTAATTTGTCAGTTTTCTTTCTATTCTCCAGCACGAGGTGCAACTCTGCCATTGCCAATGAGTTCCTATTGATTGGGCTCCATTTGCCATACAAGAAAAGGTACTTCCCATGCCCTGGGGTCTATTGTGATCTTTTCTAGGATGCTTTTTACAGAAGCCCAGAGGTCCTTCTGTCAGTGAAAAGTAGTCTTGCTGAATGCCAGCAGCAGGATTAAAAAGCAGAGGGCAATTGGTTTGAGCTGGATACAAGGCAAAACTGAGGACCAACCAAACTGATAGACTCTGATGCACTGGAAACTTGCACTCATCTCTCTTTCCATGTCTGTTTTTTGTAGCATCACCAACTCCTACCTGCTTATTTTTACTGACTTTTAAGTAACACAGTAGATATGGGTTGACACAATACACTTCTATATGGTGCATAGTTGATCTGGAACATTCTAATTAGTAAGCTTTCCGATATCTCTTGTTGAGAGGAAGTCCAGAGCAACTGATTCCTCGAAGAACAGAGAAGGGAGGACATTAATAAAACTTTTTTCCTTCACTGGAACATTAATTCTACATGGATCTTAATTCTGGAAGACCTCTTCTTCCCTGCTGTGCGTGAGACTCGGCTGATGGGTGAAGGAAGATAACCCTGACAGATAATTCCATCTCATAAAACCTCCTGATGAAACTCCTCATTAGCCTAGATAAAAAACTGAATCGAAAAGAGTTAAGAATCCAAACTCCTACCTTCCTTCCCAGCCTTTCCACAAAATGCCTGCACAGAGAGTACCCCCCCCACATCCCTTGTAATGATTGAGTTCTGAATAGCAAAACATGTCACCCCTAGCTTGCTGCAGAAGGGAATCACTGTTAATGAAACTCCTTGGGAGCAAAGAAATTATCAAGAGTGAACAAATTAGCTTTTCCCCAAAATCATGGAACCTCTTCAAGAATGGTAAAGATTAACTAGGGATGTGACTGGAGTTCAAAGGGAAATACAGATCCTCTCTTCCTGCTGAGCCACATTCTCAGAGGAAGTCTAAACTTCTTTGGGGAGAACCTGGCTTCATAGTGTCTCATGTGTCACTGTTCTCTTCTTTTGCAAGTGAGTTTGGTTCAGGAATAAGAGTCTAGTTAAAACCTCTCTCCTACAGAAGAGTTATGTGGTCCTCTGGATGTTTCTGTAGTGGCACCAAGACCTTTTGCTGAAACTGCAATTCATACAACCCTGTATAGCACATTTCACCCAGGAATACCAAAGGGTTTTATAAAATTAGCTCTATGATCTTGCTATGATGTGCACTAAGGATTTCTTGTAATTAAAGCTGATTTAAAATGTTCCAATTAATTTTGTTTTTTTTATTGGACTATGTATATTTTTCAGTATGAAAATGTTTCTTCTTTTCCAATGAGCCTTGAAGGAGAAGGCTGCCCCACAGTGTGGAGTCAGCCTTGAGCATTGAAGATATAGGTAGCCCTTCTCCAAAACAGAAAGTTTTAAATGGCAGCCCAGATAGGCCTGACTGCTAAAGCTACAGATGTTCTTGGCTGTTAGGAAGGAAAACTGAAGGTAGAGTCTCCAGGAAGAAGAGATTGCCATAATTTTGAAAGGCTGAAATAAATCATGTGCAATCCTCATTCTGCTCTTTCTGAGTTGTTTTTTTTCTTCTTCTGCAATTTCAGAGTTGTTTATTCTAGCCTACACTCCTACTCATCTCATACACAGGGGCATGGAGGCATTACCAATATCTTTACCTTTTTCAAAACCTCCTGAGAAACCTAGGATATAGCCAGCAATAAAGACCACCAGCAGCTATAATTGTTTTCTGTTATGATACAGATATGACCCCTGATACTCTCCTTTTTAAAAGGTTACCTCCTTTCTGCAGTGTGCTTAGAAATGCTTCTTGTAATAAATGGATAAGGTCAGTAATGATTCCTGAACTTAATTGCCTTTGGACAAGAAAACTACTTACTCTACTCTTCTGGGATTTATTAATTTTCTAATATATGACTAAACTCACATTTATTATTTTTTTTTTAGAAATCCTGAGCCTGAGTGTATGGAATCATACTGTGTTCCTTCTCCAAAGAAACCTCATGTAATCCCTGCTTTCTTCAAATTCAGTAGGGTTACTCTTGACCTAACATTAACTCTCTATGTTGTACTACTCTGCTGTAAGTCATCAGTACTAATTATTATCCATAAACCCAGTGATTCATACTAGAAGCAAGGAATATTCATGCATACAAAAGCCACTTTGCTTGGACAAAGTTTATGCTCTATATTAATATCTTTCAACATCAGCATCTCACTAATATGTCAGTTTAAAATACTAATGATCATATTTTAAGACAGACAGCCAAAGTTATAGCTTACTATTTTCAGGTGTCTGGGAACAGCTCCAATAATTATAAAGAACCAGAGCAGCAAGTCCTATTTATTGACATTGGTTCAAAATAAATACAGAATGGGAAAGAATTATGACTTTTTGAGAACTGTTGCTTTTAAAACTAGCCATGGAAGCATAGCCTACTGCTGCAATGATAAGGTATACTCATGAATATATTGCATGCTGTATGGCTGAGCTAAAGTCAGTACTTGGAAATAATTATTTGTTTAAAAAAAATGCTATTTTTGGATAGAGAAGTTGCCTGAACTGAACAGTCTTTAAAGCAGAAAACATATTTTCAGTTTTTCTATGACTGAGGAACTAAAATGTTTGTGAATGTTTGTGTTTGGGTCCTCTTTTTCACTGTCTTTTCTTTAAAGCATATTATGGCATCATAAGAAAAACTTTACCTTCTTGGATCTGAGAAATTTGCAGAAGGATTGAAAGGGTTTTGCAGGTGTGGTAATTATGATACAGAAGCAAAGAGGCAAAGGTTGAAGTCATCCCAGTGTAACAGTCATGCTTAATTATGTGCTGAATTTTAAGAAGTTAGATTAATTGGATCAGGATAAAAAATGGTGCATGGATTGGCCTCGGATTGAGCAAGGGAATTCCTAATCTCTTCACACTGTTTGTACTGTAAGAGAAACTCACAGTCCAATTCTCAAAAAAATAGATGACACCATGGCAAAACCTTTCTGCTTTGAGCATTAGATGGCACAGAGTGTTAGAAGTCCTCCACCAGTAGGGATATGGAATACACATCGTCTCAGGTTTCCACAAAGCTCAAGATGTTGCAGCAGAAGTAAAATATGGTGAATAAAAGAAACAATAAAGTCAAAGCATGTTTAGTAGTATAAATAATTTTAAAAAGGTGGTGGGGTATATATTCATGCATTTAGTGAAGTGTGGAAAAGCACCATGAGAACAGATGGAGCTACGAGAGGTAGGGGTGCACAATTGTGCAAGGAACGGAGTGGTGTGGCCTGGGAATTATTGGAGGCTTTTGGCTTCTGGAGAATGTTATGAACTTGTGCCAGGTGGAAGCTATGGGAATGGTTAGTTAAGATTATGTTAGAATGAAGCACTTTGAGTATGTAACAAACAAAATTATAAATCAGTGAGTAGATATCGGGTGTCTATAAATGTGCAGCAAACCACACAATAGGGGCTTAGTCAGCTTAGCCTTTTTAAATTTGGATTCTGCATGAACACAATGAAGAATTCTGATTAAGCACTGCAGTCCATGCCTTCATGCCCTCCGACAGTGAAGAGCTTTTCTTATTAAAATATATTGTTCAGTAATGACTGCAGTACCACTACAGGAATATATTCTCATTAGAGTGACTATTTAAAGGTGAAATCAACTTAAAAAAATATGAATGATAAATTTCAGCTTATCCCCTGAGAAGTGCTCAAGAGAGAAATTTTTTTTAGTAACATTTTATTCAGTTTGGATGCTTGGAAGACATCGCTTTATTAGGCTGTAGAGTCTTGGATACTTTATTTTATTTGTGCAGTGTTAAAAAATGCAAAGTATCTGTTTTGTTTTTAGCATTTCTAATAGCTGTTCGAACCAACCAACGTGGGCTTTTTTTCCATTTCTTGACCTACTGAGATCTGAATTACTACCATGTCTTGTCTTTTGTTGCTTTTTATCATGAAAGGTCACTGGAGTAGTTTGGATACCTCCCACGAAGTTGGTTTAGAGGCTTTGAGAACTGAGGTGGAGCTATGCATGACAGCAGAGAAGAGGAAGGCACATGGGATTGAAGCAAACAGTATGGTCTTAAGCATACGACCTGTCACCAGGCTCCTTGAGCCCTGAAACTAGCAGTGGCATTTGTCTTGCTTAACTTGAGACATTGCATTTGACATCTAACCTAGTCATGCTAAGCTCAGTTTATAGTCAAGGAAGAAAATAATGCACAACTGGGCCGTGTTTCAGCTGAACTCTTTGGCACCTACTGTGAGATGAGCAAAGTTAAGCCTTGAAAGCTAATGATGAGGTTGCACTCTGTGCTCTGATTCCTGATGTCTGTTGGCTATTTGACTCAGATTTATGTAGTCTGATGAATCACAGCCTCCAAGTAAATCACTTGTGCCACCAAGTAAAGTTGGGCCTGTACTCACGTCCAAGTTAAAGTTCCAGTTCATGAGTCATTGAAATAACTGACTGTCCTGTCTCAGTCTTGTGATCTCTGTAGTCCTGCAAGACTATGCCTGAAAAACCTGATGTCTTAAGGACTGGATAACAGAAAAGAGCCTATCCTGCTGTGAGAGGGGCGAAGAGGCGGTCTGGATCTCTCTCGTGTTTGCCACCAGACTGATGAGCTGCACACAAATAGCATTCTGAGACATATGTCCAGGTCATAGTCTGAGCACATCAACAGGATGTCAGGAGGCTCATTGGATCAGGGATGAAGGCTCTGACAACAGTCAAATGGTCCCTGTAATTGTACTTCTGTGCCCTTCACTGAAATGCACTCTTCCACCTTCCCTAAGATGTCTTAGGCAGCTTTGACCCTCTGAGAAGAGGATGAAAATGCAAACATCTGATAAGTACTGCAGGATGTTATGATATATTGATGGGAGTACATAAGAACCTATATGCAATGCAAAAGAAATAGTATTTTTGCTTATTAGGGGCTAATTTTTTTTACATGAAAGAGAAAACCTCTGTAAGGATTCCGGAAGGATGGGAAGACTATGCCACTGTTCACTTTATGTCAAAGAACTTAAAGGATGTGTGGAGGACAGTTTTTTTAAAAAATTTTTTTCAAATTGTTTCCAAAATGGTTTTGGTTTCATTTAGGAATAAGGTAAGAAAATTACTTATCACCTTATCATATCAGTAGCCTATCTCCCTTTTTATCTTTAAAGAACAGGGCTTCTGAGTTACTGATAGCAGTGAGTTTAAGGTACGCTTCAGTCAAAAGCAGGACATATTTTTAGAATTTCCATTGTATGTGTCTACTTGTTTGGGCAGAAGACCAACTGTTCAGGAGAATTGTGGGCAGACTGTTGCAAAGATTTGAATTAAAAGACAAAGTGAATAGGGAAGCAAGTGTTATGTGTCCTCAGGCCACCAACCATTCACTCTCTGATTGCTGGAGAGAACCACAGTTTTAATTCTGTAAGCTTTGCTTTGAAGGCAAAAGTCAGTCTTCAGTTTAATCAAGAACTTGGAAGTCATGAATGGTCTTGGTAGTCTGGAAGCAGGGTTATTTGGCTGCAGTGACAATTGCTTTTCAGTTCCTGCTGTGTCATATTCACAATTGAATGTAGTTTGATTTCTCTTTGTAAATTCTCATAGCATTTTTTTATATATATGCATTTGTCACTGTCAGTGTGTGGGCTGATTATATTGCAGCCCAAGACAAATTGGAGATCTAATTCTTCCCCTCATGGGCAGTTCTCGTAACTGAGGGGCTGTCTTGAGAACTGGTTTTCTCTTTCATTTTTTTCCATCTCTGGAAATAGAGACAATAGTCTCCTGGTTCTTATTTTTCTGTTTCTCTGAGGCAAAAAAAAAAAAAAAAAAAAAAAGAAGTCTCATGTTCTCCACCTTGAATAGTATGCTTTCCTCAAATAAATCCATGTTCATTGATAGTCTTTATAGTTCTCCCCTTGCCAATGTTTTAAGTAGTATTTTCCCTTGAATTTTGCTTCTTGCTTTCATCTGCTGCTGGGAATTTTTAAATAGCTTATCACTAATATTTTCTTAATTGCCTGAGATTTGAATTTGTGTCTTGCTTGACTTGAAAATAGTCTCATCTTCTAGGACTGATACTATAAAAGAACACTACATGGGGATTTTCCCAGCTGCAGAAGATTTGCACTTTCCTGACTGCTGCTCCACCTGCTCATTTTTTATTATGAGGGGAAAAAAAGTATATCAGTGTCCCTCTAGGTAGTTTCTTTCACTTTCTTTAATAATTAAACCATATGCTATAAATGATGCAATTTCTCCATCAGGCTGGAGATGGTGGAGTCAAGAGGTGAGAAATGGTAACACAACACATTACAGGTCACACTGACTGCATCATTTGGATGTGTGAAGTGTCTTTTGCAGATAGCTCAACTTCATCAATTTTACAGTAACAATTTTAATTCCAGACTGGATGTTCTCTTTCAGCTTTTCTAGAAAAATTTTTCATTCTGAAGCTGTACTCCATGCTTTATTTTTTCTGGTATCTGATTTTAAGCTGAATGCCCTTTGTACTCTGGCTGTGACTGCAGGTCTCTAGCTGTCTGCTTCTCATTTCCTCACACCTCCACAGATAGCTTCAGGCACAGTAGATGAGTCTTGCAGGTTAGTAACTTTACTTCTTACTACAAAAATCACAAACGTCAGATTTTTCCCCCAAAATATCTGGTCCCTAGTGCCTGCTACAGGCCAGTTAATCTTATATTTCACAGTACCCTTCCTGTTTGTCTCTACCTGGGCTGGGAGACCTCTGTTCAGAGCAAGCTAAGATAGCCTCTTAGGTGAGATTTTAAGAATCACTATTTATCTTTTAATCTGAGAGCCATTCTTCATTAATGCAGTGCTCTGGGTTTGGTTTTGGTTTGGATTTCATCAGATAAGTCATAAACAGACTGTAGAAAATAATTGATATTCACATTCAGGCAATAGCTATCCTCCCCCTTATCAAAGTTTGTAGTTTTATGACAGGAAAAAAATGTGCCATGCTCATAAAAATAATATGTGGGTCAAGTTCAAGAGCAACCCTGTGCTAAAATTGCCTACACATACCATTCAGAGACCTACTACAGGTTTGGGAAAATCTGGATCTATCCATCAATGGGAAAAAGACCAAAAGTGGGTGTATAAAATATCCATAGCTAATAATTATTTAGACCTTACTCTTAATACCTTGAGAAAGAAAATGGTACTTTCCTCGATTCTTAATTAGAAAGAAGCAAGTCTATTTTTTGTACAAAGACACATAATGTTTTAAGATGTCATGTCAATGACCTACCTACATACAGAGTTTTTTATATGTTCTTTGACTGGTTTTTGTATTCTGTTTTATCTGTGGGTGGCTGACAACAGCCATCCTTCAAATGAGTTTTATAATTTTTATGTCCATCAAGGTGTCTGTGAGACAAGTGGCAGGGCTGTGGACTCTGCCTGAGTTCTCTATAGGGCATTCCTGTTGCCAGGAATTCTACTTCTCAGCCATCAGTTTCCCCTGAGCTTCTTCTGAGGTGCTCATGCTGCAAGGAAGAAACAGACCCAAAAATGTTTCAGTAGGTGAGGTAAAACAATCTGTAACTGTATAGAGACCTCAAAGAAGCACATCAGTTATTTATCCTAGTGGAGTAATACCAGACAATATTAATCAATGTATTAATGATATATTACAGAATCTCTTGATTCTTCTATGATACTGTTTCCAGTTTTTACTTTAAATACTCGAGAGCTCTAAATTAAGAAGAAATGTGCCAAGAAATAACCAGCCCCATAGGCTCCAGAAGCCTGGTGAGGCCTGGCTACAGCTTGTCCCTTGATGTAAAATCCAGTTGTCCTCTGTTGAGGACTGTATTCTTGTGGCATCTTCCCCTGGAGCACAGACTGCTGCAGTCACAAAGGACTGGCCAGCAGAACAACAGTGTTAATCTGTAAAAGATGGTGGAGTGAATTTGCAAGTTCATGTAGTGATCTTTCCCTTTCTTTCTTTATAATCTTTGGAGGCACTTAATTAGCACTGAGAACTCTACCCAGCTATTCCAAACCGGCTAACATGGTCAACCAAATATTTATCTATAAAATATTAAGATTCTGGCTACAGTAAAATAAAACAGAAATAAATATGGTCTGTACTGTCTCTTCAACTTCTGTGGACCTGACCAAGACAGATAGTCCTATTAGCATGTTCACTGCCTATTTACCAGTGATGTTTCACTGATGCCTGAACGTGGTCTCACTCCTGCATTGTAATGGATTATGTAACTTCAATTTTCAGTGGACATGTCTAAACATATTTCTCCTTTTTGCAAATAAATAGATCATTTTTTCCATAACAATGAGTGCAAATGTGATTATAGGAGTGCTGATATGGTTCTGAGAGCTACCAAGGGTAACAGCTCCTGTGATAGGAGGAGTTCTGTGCTGAATGACAAGATGAGTGCTGAGTTTGAGGCAGATAAGTAGCTATACATTAATCAATCTAGGCCTATATCTCTCCAGGAGCTCTGATTTAGTGCTTCCTTAAAATTAATTTTGTGCAACACCTTCAACAAAAAAACTGGCATCTTTTGCTTTCTGCATCACAGGTTGCTCTTGGAGTTGTGAAAATCAAAGGTGAAAATAAAAGCCATTTGCACATGGGCCTTGCCCTGTTTGTTGGGGACAGTGGACTCTATGGCTGCAGACCTGTTGTCAGCACAGCAACGTGCTGGCAGACATCAGTGGGACTGGGTGGCTCTCCAGCAGCGAGAGACAGACTGGAAGCTCTGCTGATGATGAAGTCTGTAACTGCACTGCAATGGCAGAAAGGGAGCACTCATGCTTCTATACAGGGACTGGGAATGACAAAGATTTCAGGTATAAATATCATCAACAAATAGCATTAAAAATGCTGGGTTTTCTTTGATGCAGAATTGCATAAGAAGAGACAGTGGAAAATAAAGGTAAAACTTTTGCAGAGAAGTCATCATCACCATGATGACCAGGCTCTTTCAACACACTGGTATGTCCCTAAAGCTATCTTCTGAGTCCTGTTATTCTGCTACCACCTGCTTTTCCTTTCTTTTCCTTAATGCAAATTTTATGCATTTCTTAATCTCTTATGCACTAAAAATTTTAAAAAAACCCACAGTATGTCAATGCGTTAAGAAAAGGCCAATATGACCACCAGCATGGATGGAAGGACTTCAGGAAGAGTCTCAAGCATTCTTAGAAAAGATGATTTTTCTTCCTTTTATTTGGATCCAGACTGACTCTTCACTTCTGTTACTCTGTTACAACAATTCTATTCCCTTCAATGGGGCAAGACTGGCTCTTAGCTGTGCTGAACAATAAAATGCTTCATCTCATTTTGATTAGCACCTTTGTTCCTTTCTGTGCTTCATTCTGTGCTTCATCTCTCACACAGAAAGCCACACTAGTAATTCTGCAATACAAGTTTATCATCTGTCATCTCTAGTTAATAGACCTTAACAATCAATCTGAGGGGTTTTGGTTATGGGGTTTTTTTGGAGATAGGCTGCACAGGGTCAGATACCAGAAGGACTGAAAATGCAGGGGGAAAAAAACTTGTGAAAAACAAGTTCCTGAGAATGCTCTGTTGAAAATCAATATAGTCTCATACAAAAGTTAAGACCTGGGGACCTGATGTCATCGCCTGAAATGCACCTGAGAACCCGAGAGGACTTTCTGATGATATTACACAACCATGCACACTTCTGAACCTCTGATGACAGGAAAACCTCAGATTCTCTTCTAAAAATATTTAGACTTTCATATGCATTGTCTGGATGAGAAATTCCTTTCAATGAAAAATGTCAAGACTTAAAACACACAAAACCAAACTCTCCTCACATTAAATTTCAAGTGGGATCTTTCAGAAATTGCAAGAATTGGAAGAGACCCCATTTCACATTGCTCTTTTGGACCACAGTGTGTGTCATGGGTAGAGAAGACTTAATGTTCTGCCTATTTTTTGGGTATATGTATCTGGTTTATAGCACAACCTTTAGCCTAAAACTGAGAAACCTTTGTAAGTTAAACACCACTAAACTATATCTTTTTTTATAACAAAAGATTTGGTAACAAAGAATTGTTATCTTCTGCCAAATTTTTCACAGCTCTAATTAATTTCACTTTCAGAACAGCTGAGTGCAGTTCCCATTTACATTACCAATTAGTATTTCTGTTTTACAGCTTTCATTGCTCCAGCCTACCACATGCAAGCAGCTATCATCACAGCACAGTGAGTGTGCAGCCAGCCTGGCTTCTGGGGAGCAGCAGTGAGTAACTTAATTATTATTCTGAATGACAAAATAACCACCTTCCTATCTCTGTATTTAATGACCCTGCTTTAACTATGGACCCTTGTCACCCCTAAAGAGAGACACGCATAAGAAGTTCATAGATTAAAATATTTGAGGCTTTCCAAAGCTTCATTAACACTGACACATTTTCCATGTCGCAGAACAATGTAGGGGTTCCTATCTGTTTCTAAGAGAGACACCTGAAGTACTACAGGGTATGGTGCTGTGCTCAGAGGCTGGATAACACACATGGATAAGTAGACTTCAGTAATTGTAGTGCTCAGGCTGACAACTCATTTAGGGGATGTCTTGAAGTTCAGCACAACAGGCAGGCACACCTTTACTGCAAAGGGAAAATGAGCATTCAACAAGCAGCAACGTACGAAAGATGCTGTGGCCACGGTTGGTTTTAGTAGGCACTGTGTAAACCACTGAAAAACTCTTTAGGGATACTGTTTTAAAAACACCAATGTGATCTCCAAGCTAAAAAGTGCCCAGGATGGCAGACATCATGTTCATATTATAAATCTGGTGAATGGATCAGTGGTGGTTGCAGCTCTGCCTGCTACAGACTTTGCCACATGCAGGCCTGGGGCCGAGAGCATTTGATGCAGGCAATATGCCCTCCTGAACCCACAGGGAATTACTGTCCCAGGGGTACCCAGCTCCTTCTCACACAGGAGCAAACACATGAGATGGCAAAGCTGCTGCCACCTCTGTCACCATTCAGCTGGCTTCTTGAAGCACAGGCAAGAATCTCCATCCATATATGCTTTGCCAGATGTTTATGAATGGTGCTCATATCTGTCATAAGCAGCAGAACAAGAACCAGGGCAGACAACCCCTCATCACTTCAGAAGGATCTGAATTTTGGCAACATGCATTGCAATTGGGAATGCTGTGACTGAGGAGAAGAGAATGACACAAATCACAGAATCATACACTCATAAAATATTTTGGGCTGCAAGGGTCCTTAAATATCATCTATTTCCAACTCCCCTGCCACAGGCAGGAACATCTTCCACTAAACCAGGCTGCTCAAAGCCCCATCCATCTTGACCTTGAGCACCTTCAGGAGTGGGGCATCCTCACCTTCTCTGGGCAACCAGTTCCACTGTGTCACAACCATCACTGCAATTTTTTTTCTTATTATCTAATCTAAATCTAACATCTTGCAGTTTGAAACTCTTACCCTTCCTCCTATCAAAAAGTCCCTTTTCAAAAGTCCCTCTCCAGCCATTCTGTAGGACTCCTTCAGACACTGGAAGGGCACTACAAGGTCCCTCCAGAACCTTCTTTTTTCCAGGCTGAGAGAGTTGGGGTTCTTCAGCCTGTCTTCATTGGAGAGGTGCCCAATGGTGGGTCTCCTCTGGACTCACTCCAGCAGCTCTATGTCCTTCTCATGTTTTGTTTGTATGTCTATAAATATAATTTTTTGTTGTTGTTGCTACCAAAAGCTCACTATGGTAGCTTTTAAACATTAGATCTCAAATGCAAAGTTTTCTTAGAGCTTTGTTCAGGAGGTTGTGATGACAACTGATAAACAGAATGCTTTACTCAGCAGAAGATAATTCATCTTCTTGTCATAATAGGGTTTTTTTACTATTAAGAACAAGCTTTGTCACCATAGGAATTCAATTTGGAGTAGAAATGGAGACTTAATTTAATTTTTAATTTGTGGAATTATAATTCCTTCACATCCCTTAGCTTTCACCCTATTCTGTTTCTCCTATTTTTTCCAGTACCCTTAGCCTCAAGCAAGTGAATGAACCTCCAACATTAATTTCTTCTCAATTTTTTCCTTTTCTCACAACTATTTTGCTGGGTCACAGCCCTTTAATATCGAAGTCCAGCAGAAGAGCTGCTCAGAGAAAGAAAAAGTGTATTATAGTTCATATGAAGAATAAAATATTTTTCCATTCTACATCTTCCTATACTAACCAGGTCACCAGGTGACATTTGCTGTAGTCCACTTTCCTTTCTGACCAGTAGCCTGGGAAAAGCTGCTAGAGTTAGCACACTTGCCACAGCCATCCAGCACAAGAGAGATCTCTCTTTTGCTTGCTTAATATAAATAAATAAAGCCTTTGGGGTTCGCTACACCTTAAAAGCAATCAAGACACAGACCTAGAGGGATCAGGTTGGCTGTAATGCCTGGCTGTTAGCTGGAGAGGGAGGTATCTCTTCCCAGGAGCATCACCAGCATTGACACCCAAGCAGCCAGGAGCAGGGGAACAGTTAACACACCCCCTCAGCAAACCAGGCTCCAGGGAAACCAAGCTTTCCCACAGGAAAGAGTGCCACTTCCACCCTAGTGCCAAGAATGTGCTGTCAAGATGCTGAATATCACCATCTTCCTAGAAGTCTTTCATTCAGCTATGGAATTTTTTGGAGTAGCTTCTGGGAAAGATGCTGAAATGCAAATATTTGTACCCTTTCCCGCAGCTTTCAGTGCAACAGCTGCCAAGCACAGCATTTTCCAAGACAGGATGCCTGTTTGCTAAGCTAGAAACCTAACTGTCTCAACTCAAGTTTAAAAATGAAACTGATTCTCATTCATGTCAGTCTTCCTCCACTCACATTCCAGACTTTGGATGACACTTGCAAGGAGATAAGGACATGAAGTGGCATTAACTGTTTACTGCAGCTGAATAATCCAAACCAGAAATCTCTCCTTTTATGCTCATCAGTCCCATACTCACCCCGTGTCCCACTACAGCAATGGCAGAGGTTAATTTCTTCAGCTTTGCTGTGTAGTTTTGCCCAGTTGGAGATATTACATGTGCTCTCCCGGCCTTATCCTTGCTTCCATCACCTACCTTAATTGGCTTCAGTTCACACCATGGCTTTGCATACACCTCCCTGGTGTGGCACATTGTGATAACCACTGATAGCTGGAGAGTGTGTGTGGGGGGAGTGTTTACTTGGGCAGAAAATGGAGTGGACTGGAAGAATTTGGGTGCTGGCTAAACACTTACAGTCTCATAGGTAGCTTCTAGATATTAAGAGTGAACATGAAGAGGTAAAAGGAGAGCAAACTCTAGCTAAGGTATCCCCACAGCAAGGCTAGGTGCCAGTCTCTAGCTTGCAGCACAGAGGAGGCTAAAGAGGTGAGAAGTGCCCTTAGGAGAGTCCTGAAGCTGGAGACCTCAGCAGGTGAGTAGGAAGGGAGCATGGGAGCTGGGGTTGGTTGCAGAGAGCCAGCCCAGTCTACTGCTGAAGGATTTCTCTGGTACTGCAGTTGGATACTGTAGAACAGATTTGTTAGGGAACAATAATTTATGCCTCCTTTCACATTTGAGAAGTTTGTTGTCTGTTACTATCTCTGCTAATCCAATCTAACTCATCCAATCCTTGCAGTATCACCTGTGAATGTCTTCATATGCTGCCTCTCTCATTTATCACGAAAAATCCACCTCCTCAGTATTCAGTTTAGCCATCATGAATCACACCATATTCTCTCACAGATATTATTGGCTCTGCCTTAGCAAAATCATGGTTTTGGAAGAATACAGAAGACTCAATTTATAAAACATTTCTGTGGTACATCTGTGTTGTTACAAGATGACTGAGGACTCTGTATAACAAAGTGCAGAAGCCACTTAACCTGAAAACACCTCTGCCTTCCCTCAACATTTAAAGTACTGACTTTTAGCTATACTGATATATTTTGACATCAGAGACCCAAAAAAGATAATATTAAACAATAAATTCTCTTAAGATTCCTAATATGGATGCCATTAAGTTCCAGATGAGCAGCACAAAAAAAATGTGAACAAGCATAGCATGCATTGCAAAGGAGATAGCATGCAAATTTTCATGCCACCAGTCATCACAGCATCAGTGGGTAAGGGAAGAGCAACTGATGCCACCTACCTGGATTTGTGCAAAGAGTTCTCCACTGTCATGCTTGACAACCTGGTCTCTAAATTGGTAAGATATGGATTCAGTGGACTGACCACTCAGTGGATGAGGAATTGGCTGGATGATGGCACTTGAAGATTTGTGGTCAACAGCTCAATATCCAAATGGAGACCAGTGATGACTGCTGTTCCTCAGGTGTTGGTACTGGGGTCAGTGCTGCTTAATGTCTTTGTCAGCAACATGGACAGTGGAACTCAGTGCATCCTCAGCAGGTTTGCTGACAACACCACGCTGTGTGGCATGGTCAGTGTGATGGGGGAATGGGGTACCATTCAGAGGGACCCTGACTGGCTTGTGAGGTAGGCCCATTCAAACCTCATGAAGTTAAATAATGCCAAGTGCAGGGTCCCACACCTGGGTCAGGGCAATCCCAAGCACAGATCCACAGGTTGGGTAGAGAATGGTTTGAGAAAAGCCCTGAGGAGTGCTGGTTGGTGAGAAGCTTAACATGAGCTGGCAATGTGCACTTCCATTTGAGAAAGCCAACTGCATCAAAAAAGAATGGAGAGCAGGTCAAGGGAGGTGATTCTCCCCCTCTACTCTGTTCTCCTGAGACCCCCATCTGGAGTATTGTGTCCAGTTCAGGAGCCCTGAACACAGGAAGGACATGGAGCTGCTGGAAAAAATCCAGAAGAGGCTCACAAGGATGACCAGAGGGCTGGAGCATCTCAACTATGAGGACAGGCTGAGAGAGGTGGCGTTGTTCAGCCTGAAGAAGGGAAGGCTCCCAGAAGACCTTATAGTGGCCTTTTAGCACCTAAAGAGGGACTACAGGAAAGCTGGGCAGGGACATTTTACAAGGGCATGGAGTGATAGGGCACGGGGTAATGGCTTTAAACTGGAAGAGGGTAGATTTAGATTAAACATTCGGAAGAAATTCTTCACCATGAGAGTGGTGAGACTGGAACAGGTTGCCCAGGAAAGTTGTGTAGACCCCCTCTCTGAAAGTGTTCAAGGCCAGGGTGGATGGGGTTTTGAACAGCCTGGTCTAGTGGGAGGTGTCCCTGCCCATGCAGGGGACTGGAACCAGATGATCTTTAAGATTTCTTCCAACCCAAACCATTCTACAATTCTATGAACGTAGGCAAAGCACCATTTTAACTGTATGATGAAAAGGCAGCTTAGATGTAGCTCCCAGGGGGAGAGGGACTGTAACTTGTAGCTGCCTTGTAAACACCACACTGTCAGCTAGGAAGTGTCCAGGCCTTTAGCAGTAACATGACAAGATACAGGGAGTTAGACAGATAGAGGACAGCTGGGTTGGACTTGCTGAAGAGAATTCAGCTCTGTATTTTCATTTAGGTAGCAAAATAGTTAGATTATAAATATTCATCTTTTTTTTTTTTTAATATTTCTGCTAACAAAGGAGCTGGGGACACACTGAACATCAGGACAATACAATGCATGTAGTTTTAAATATGGTTTAATCTTAATGCATTTTTTTCATACATATTGAGTTTTCACTAGCTGCCTGGATCTAGAGATTAAAAATGGAAGCCTGTTTCAAATTGACAAAGAAGTTTAAAAGACTGCTAAAACACAAGCAAAATCCAGTCCTGGAATCAGATATTCAGCATCTGAATGAGGCTCATTAGCTCCTTCATAGACTGTCTCATACAAAATCAATATTTTGCAAATTTCTAAGAGACGATTGCCTTAGCACATGAATAAAAATATCTTATTAGGACAGACAAACCAGCATGTAGAAATATCTCAAATAATATATTCATTATGAAGTTAATGCTTTAAAAAAAAAAACCTTTCTAAATTTGCAGCTTTAGTGACAATGTGCATTGAAATCATGAAGAATGAGGGGTTTAAAAGCAAGGTCATATTTATTATTAGTTACAATAGCTTTTAGGGTTCTCTTTGTTATATGTGAGCTCATAAATTTTATCACACAGAGACAAGAATCTCTGGCTTTTGTGTATTATGCAGATGCGGGTTTGAAAAAACTGTGCTGAAACTTTTAAAATTCTTCCAGTACTTCATACAGAAGTGTATACAGAATATTTCAGAAATGAAAAAAAGAAAGCCTGAAGCCTCTAAACTTTTGCAGTGTGTGGTTTCAGCACTGATCAAAGCACTAGAGAGAGGTAATAGAGGAGGAGCTGCCAGAGTGCCAGTGTTTGGGTCAGTGACTGCCTTTTCTGTTGTGCTTTGAGCACTGTTATACTCTCTTTCTGAACATGCTTATCCATATAACCCTCTGCCTGCAATATTACTTAGAGATTCAACTGACAAGGTCTGGTTGGAGGACACAGGAGGAAAATGAGCTTCAAAACTGTAAACATTCATACCAGAGACCTAACATAGCTCCAGGAAAAAAATAGAAGTTTGAATGGCATGTTGCTTAGACACAAACCATTATTGTGACTATTGATAAACTCCCAGAATATATACATTCCTATCAGCTACTGCAGTACACTTTTTCAAAGTGAATGCTTGACAAAATTCAGCCTACTACCCATTTCTGCAGAAGGAGATTAAATTCTACAATAAATGACTTACTGTGTATTAGTCACCCAGATCTAAACAGCAGCCTAGAACAGCCTGTAAAAGGGAAGTCACATGAAAATACTTACATCATCTATTGAAATCTCGTGAGAACAGAGAAAGTTGCAGCTATATTAATATTGTATATTCATTACACGGAAGGACAGGACTGACAGCCCGAGAGTGAGAGAGATTTGCAATGAAGAAGTATTGCAGAATTAAATGTGCAAATTAGAGCAATTAAACTATGAGCCACTCAGACACATTTCAAGGCTAAATGGTAATATCCTGTGGGAATAACAGACTAGCTTGCTGGGACTGCAACAAGTTTTAGTTCAGAGTTTCTCAGTTTGTACATCACACAGGCTACATCCTAAAGCTGTCACTTCTGTGTTGAACATCCTCTCCTACTTGACTAGGTAGGGCCCTTTTCTTCATCCACTCCTGCTGAATCTATAATAATTCTAGATAAGCACAGATAACTTCAAGAGAGGGCTAAGACACTTCTTAAAGCTAGATATAAGGAGTTACAATTTCCTTTTGTTCTCCCTTTCCTCCTCATCCATCCCTCAAGCCTACTGCATTGCTTCCTATTGCCCTAGATGTTCCTCAAAGTAATTCAGTCAGCTTGTGCCCTGCTTTTCAACCAGCCTGTGTCCTGCTTACCTGCTTTCCTGTCTGCCTTTTACACTTATCTCTTAATTACAGTCTCCAGACTCTGGAGACACCTCTTTTCCCTTGCTGTCTACATAGCCAAAGCCATAAAGTGCAGTAGCAGGTAAGAGGGCTCAGTTTCACAGCTGCAGTGTTCAGATTGTTCACTGCAATGAAGAGCCTGAACTGCTCTGGAATAAGTTGGAAATAAGAAAAGATATGTACCACCTAACTTATTTTACAAAAGTAAATACCAGCAACTTAAAAATGAAGGGGTGCATATTAAAATATAAAAAAGTGGAAATAAAAATTAGAGTGATTTTCAATCTGATCTTTCATAGAGCAATGGCTGCTACTTAGCATCAGTGGTTGAAACTTAGACTGGAACACGAGTTATTTAGATAAAAGTCATGATGGCCTTAGTCACCTAGAAATAAATTAAAAGGTTAGTGGTACTAGTAAGTATTAATTAGCACGAGTAGAATAATGAACTTTGATTTTTCTGATTTTTTACTTTCTGCTTTATAACTCTGTAGAGGTCAAGTAGAGCATAGCTATGGAATCATTATTTACCCTTTCATAGATTACTTCATTACTCTTTGCTTAAAAAGAATATTTGGTGGTCTGTTCTGGCACAGAGAAGGGCAGTGATTTTCTATATTATTATAGCAACTGTTTATCTGGCAAATACAGCACTATGTAACAAACTAAAATAGATACCACAAACAATTTCTACGTTTATAAATGGAAAACCACCATGTAAATCTAAACTTGAAGAGCCAGTGTAAGAGGTGACTTCAACAGAATCACATTTTCCTAAAAGGTTTCCCTAAAAATAAGAAGTTTTCGTGCCTACTTTTGCTTGGCATATTTTTCACTGCCAACATATAGAGCTAAAGTAGGCATAAAGATCAGTCAGTATTCTGGGGAAGTATCAGGGATCTTTTGTTCTACCATTTTCTACTGCCTGACAAATTACAGGCACTAAAACAAAGAACAGGAGCCATTGTAAATATTATGGTGCATTCTAGGACATAATTTTCATGAATTTTATGAGTTAGATTAATAGAAAGATTAACCAAAAAGCCTATATGTCCTATTGGAATACTGTGATTTTTGGATTAAAATCACTCAAAGAGGTGGTTTTGGTTAAAACTCGTGAGATGGAGTTTTTTTCTTTCTGGACCACATCAATGAGTCTGGAGATCCATCCATCCTCCTCTGAGTTCAATAGGATGAGTTCCATCTAAGTCAGTGGCTTTTGGCTCTACATTCCTTGCAGACCCTATTTCTTTATTATGAGATTATAATTTCCAATATTCACATTTCTCTGCCCTTTTTCCCACCCAGCCTTCTGCTTTGGAAATTGTATGTGCCATCCCTTCTCTGTCTCTACTAGAAAACGCTCTCATAATACTTCCTAATATCATGTTTGTTTTTCTTTCATACCACATCAAAATTATGACTGTTTATTTTCTTGTGATAAACACATCTATCTCAATCTTTTTCTGTTTGCTGTTTCCAATTAACAAGCTTTCTCCCCTTTACAGCAAAAATGTTTATTTTTTAAATTCATGGCACTGCATGTAGCATTGTTACATTTCATTTCATTTCTATTATTTTTGCCCTCGGGTCAGCTAGTTCTTGCAGCAGGATACTCTGACATCCATCTATATTCCCTGTATCTTCCCCCTGATGTTATCAGCCAATATTACTCCATTGTTTGTAATGTGTCCAGGGTCATTAATGAAAACAGTAAATGTGCAGGGTCATTATAGGATTCTGTATCCCAGGGAGCTCTAGATGAGCTTTTTTTTCACATCTTGACTTCTCTCCTGCTATGCTGTTAGCCTTAATTCCTTGAGAAATGCTGACAGCTGCTTCCTCCAGTCTACCAGCTATCATTTTTTTTATCCCATATTATCATGTGGGACTGTCCAGAAGGTACCACAGACACAGTTGGGGTGCTTTGTCAGAACTAGATATCACACTGGCAAGTTCTGCATTTTTAATTCAAGTGAAAGAAAGTGTGTTTGCTCCTAGCATACCTGGTTATTTGCCATCCCTTACTTTTGATGCTAAATGATACAAGCCTTTTTTCATTGACAGTCATAAGCACTGGCTTCATATAAAGATTGACCTTTACTTCATTACTGATGATCCATAAGCTCTGAATGTGTATTTGCTTAGCTCATAGAAACCCACGGGGACTTTGTACAAAAATAGGCTATGGCTCTGAAAATTGCACAGGAAGAAATTAGAAGTCTAACTCAAGGTGTTTTGATTTCAATTGCTAATCTCCAGGGGGAGGAACATCTCTCATCTCTTCTGGATAGAAAATCAAGGGCAATTCTTTGCTTTGTATGTGAGAAGGTCATAAAAGCTGATTAACACAGCCTGAAAACTCTAAAATATTAAGAAAAAAAATGAGACTGTGTGGGAAATTTAACAAAACTCTTCAAAATGGAAAACATAATTATATCTTGAAACATGTCATTTTTTACAAAATTAATTTCTTGTTGAAAAAAGAAAAAAAGATGCTCTTGAAATGTTCTGGGTTTTGCAATTCCAGAATGGAGCATTTATATCTTACCACTTAGAATAAACACTTAATTTTTTTAAAAAAAAACATGTATAAAATTAAATGTTGACTACTCATATTGACTGTTTTTACAGCTTATCTCAATTTAGGAAGAGCTGATGAATGACAGAGTTAGATTTCCCTGACTGATCTTGTCTACTGATAGATACAAGCCAAGTCTCTTTCTTGTGTTCAACAGAAATCGACGAAGTAGAGTCTTTTTTTCTGCTCACCCCAGAAAAAGCCTTTTGGTTAACACTCCACCTCAAATCCAGTTCCTGAAGCATTTATGAGGTCTGGACACTGAGGCCATCTCAGGCAGTCACCTGGGGCTGGAGGTAGTTGGGGTTTGTACTGAGCTTTGGAGCCTGTGGTCTCCCACTGTCTTGTCATAGAATCATGGCACGATAGACTCATAGAAAGTGAGGGGTTGGAAGGGATCTCACAAGATCATCGAGTCCAACCCACCCTGCCAGAGCAGGGTTACCTATAGCAGCTCACAAAGGAACACATCCAGGTGGGTTTTAAATGTCTCCAGGAAGGAGACTCCACAGCCTCCCTGGGCAGCCTGTGCCAGTGGTCTGTCACCCTCACAGTGAAAAAATTCTTCCTTATATTTATACAGAACTGCCTATGCTCCAGTTTATAAACATTGCACCTTGTCCTATTGTTGGTCACCCCTGAGAAAAGCTTCACTCCATCCTCCTGGCACTCACCCCTTACAGATTTACGAGGTCAAACATTAATGAGATCACCCCTCATTCTCCTCTGCTCCAAGCTGAAGAGACCCAGCTCCCTCAGTCTCTCCTCACAAGGGAGAAGTTCCACTCCCTTCATCATGTTGGTCACTCTGCACTGGACTCTTTCAAGCAGTTCCCTGTCCTTCTGGAACTGAGGGGCCCAGAACTGGACACAATATTCCAGATGTGGCCTCACCAGGGCAGAGTAGAGGAGGAGGAGAACCTCTCTCAACCTACTAACCACTCCACTTCTTATGCACCCCAGGATGCCTTTGGCCTTCTTGGCCTCAAGGCCACATTTCTGCCTCATGGTCATCCTTCTGTCCACCAGAACCCCCAGGTCCCTTTAACCTATGCTCCTCTCTAACAGGTCTGTCCCCAACTGATATTGGTACAGGGGGTTGTTCATTCCTAGATGTAAGACTCTACACTTGCCCTTGTTGTATTTCATTAAATTTCTCCCCACTCAACCCTGCAGCCTGTGTAGGTCTTCCTGAATGGCAGCACAGCCTTCTGGTGTGTCAGCCACTCCTCCCAGTTCTGTGTCATCAGCAAACTTACAGACAGTGCACTCAGTTCCCTCACCTAGGTCACTCACTGATGAATATATTGAATAGCACTGGTCCCAGTGCTGACCCTTGAGGGACTCCAGTAGAAACAGACTTCCAACTATACTCCATCCTACTGACTCCAATGTCATGTCACCTGCCATTGACTCCATCCCATTGAGTACAATGTCATCTGCCAGCCAAGGAACAAGCTCCTCAGGTCTCCTACTATGGCTGTATCCATATGAACTCTTAACCTTCTTCCAGAACAGCAGCAAAGACAAAAAGATCTGAATTTATCACTGCATTCAAGAGGGTTAAGCATTCACCTTTCCCACTTGCAATGCTGTCCGGGCCCTGTTACTATTGCAAAATAGCAATTGATAAAAGCAACCAAAAAAAATTGATAAAAGCAAATTGATACACAACCTCATCTGTTCTTTGGTATGAAGCTTCGAGGCTTTGATGGAAAACACAAATTCACTGCCTGGTACCACTTTGAATAGTGGAAAATGTGTACAGTCACACTTGGAGGAATTAAATTTAAAAATGACATGCTGCAACCTTCTATGCAGCCACTAGAAAATACGTTGCTAGCAGAAAGAACAGACTGGAGATAATAAAGTCAGTCAAAAGTGAAAGTGATTTAAATGGAATTGAAGTCTAGGGACATCAGAGTACCAGTATTCATAAAAGGCAAATGCTTCTTTCTGATACTGATTCTGCCATGAGAAAACCTTTAATGAGATTCACTGTCACAGTGAAGTCACTGTTTCAGTGCTGGTCTGGTTTACTGCCGTGCATCCTTTGCTTGATCTGACTTTAAATAGACGTTTTATCTTAGCTATGTTTAAATTTACCATATTGCTTAACAGAGTGGTTAAGATCTGTTTTATATTATCAGAAAGGGAAATTAGGCACTTGAAGTACTATATGTTTGTTTTAATTTTCCTTGAGGTCAAAAACTGTATCTAAAAATATGTTTCTGTTGAAGCACAGTTTTGGAGTGAGACATGAAATTTTAGTTGGATTTCTATAGCCTACAGTAAGTAGGAATTCAGGTTAGATAATAAAAAGGGTTCATTGTGAGCTGTAGAAGTTTTAAAACTCTCAGAATTGCTCTACAGTGCCACCCAATGACACAGAGAGGTTCAACATGAGATCCAATCTCAAGGCTCATAGCAGCCTGCAGGTCTGAAAGTAACTTCACAGATTCTACAAATATCTTTAAAACATGCTTATCCTCTAAAATGTCGAAGCCATGTCCTTTTTTTCCAAATGCCATTCAGAAATACACATGAAACATACCTGCAAAAGGAAACCTTAGCATGCTAAACAAACTATTAGTACTTGACCTGGTTGCAGACCTGCAAAGTTAAATAAGTTCTTTGTCAGCAAGGAAAGCAGAAAATCCTCTTTAAGACATAACCAATATCTGAACATATGGAAAGGCAGATTTGTAATAAATTACAAGTAACAATACTCTGTCTGAAGGCGAAAAAAAAAAACCTTCCTGTAAACTTTCTTGGGGTTTCAGAAATTAGCTGTATTCAGACAGACATATTCCATTAAAAATCCACCAGGCCATGGTATTTCCCTTCTTAAACTTGCTGGCACATGTGTCCTGGTGCCTAATAGACTGCTTTCAGGTGATAGAAGATAACCAGGGTAACTTTCAGATGTTTGTGTTTTCTGTGGTGTACCATCAGCTATCAATACTACTGACACCCAAAGAAACTGAATGATTGAAAATGCCTCTGAGTCCATTCGGTTATTCTTCTGGCTTCCTTGGGGTTCTATAGATTTCTTGAACACAACAGAATATTTTTGTCCCCAGCCTGGTCTTTCTGCATAGCATATGGTGTACTGGAACTTGTGCTGAACTGTGGGTGCAGTCTTTAGGAAGATGTCTAAGTGGATTCAACTTGTCTGTGGTGTTCAGCTGTTTGAAACTGGTTTTGCTGACAAAGACCATGTCTAAGGAGCAGCTGTTGTGACTACCCTGCACTGGCTAACTCCTGTCACTACACTGTTCCATCATATTTTTCATTTTCTGATTTGAGTGTGCTTCCTGATGTGGCCTCCTTGCCTGGTCAGGGCTGTGAGCCACAGATCTTGCTGGATGCAGGGGAGCAGATTCTCCAGTCTGTGACAGTCATGTTGGAAACCCCCAAACAAGTTTCCAGAAAATGGATATGTCTGCATTATGCAGCAGGGCATCTGTCAGAGCCATCAGCAGAGGTCAGAACTGCCATGTTATTGTGTAGCTCTGCATCGAGGTCACTTCCAGAGCAACTCATTCAGTAGTAGTTTGTTTAGTTCCAGTGTGACCCGAGGGACCCTTTTGTTTCCACACAAGAAGACAGTGATGTGCTGATGGTAGCATTTTGCTGTCATAATTAGATGCCACCTTAAAAACCTCTGAGAGCAGAATAGTCTCTGCAGCTACTCATCTTATTAAATGGAATTGTTAAACAATCAAATTACAAGCACTTAGAGGATAATAAGCTGGTAAATCAAGAGCTTAAATGTGTCAAAACCAAACACTGTCAAACCAGTTTCTTTCTTTAAAGGGTAAATAGCCTAGCAGGAAATGTGGCCGTAACAGACTTTATGCATTTGGACATAAGAAGAGTAAAGGGGTCTGCACTGAACAGCTTTAAAGAAGATGCTTGGAGAATATTTTGTAGCTGAATTTGATGTCAAACTGGAAGACTGTCTTGTGTGAGGCTCCACAAAGGTCCGAACTGCAGTCACAACTGGCTGATATTTTCATCAGCAACATGGATAACAGATTATAATTTATAAGTCATAGAATCATAGAATGTCAGGTTGGAAGGGACCTCAAGTATCATCTGGTCCAACCCTTCTAATGTTATTGTTTATATGATATGACCCAGCACCCCATCCAGCTGAGACTTAAAACTTTCGAAAGTGGGGGAATCAACCACTTCCCCTGGGAGACAATTCCTATGTCCGCAATAAACCTAATAAAGATTTAGACTGAAATTGAGCTCTGAGAAGGACTTGGGGAACAGGTTCAAAATTCACATGATGTGACTCAAAAGCAGCTAGATGAAATTCAGTAAAGATTTATGTAAAGTACTGCACTGAGAAACAAAATGCTAATTAAAATCAGCAGATGTTAGAATAAGATGTATGGGTCCATGCTGGTTGTCTGAAATCAGGAAAATTCTGCCCAAGTGACCTGCTCAAAGGGCTACACAGACTGGCTAAGTGCTGGCCAGTGTGAAGAGAGACTGATGCTTGAATTGCTGGACCCACATGTGTTTAATATTTGGTGTATCTCCAGATGAAGGAAAGAACTTTTACAGTTCTCATTCTCATTACACTCATTCTCTACAAGGAATGAGTTCATGGCCTGTGTTTAGATATCCTTCCAATATTTTGTTAACTCAATGCTGATGGAATCTGTGTGAGAACCTGAGTTTAAGATCTCATTTGCTACTGATTTCTTTTTGTCGTAGTTGTTGGAATGACAATTATAATTCACTTTATCAGCTTTATAACTGCTGCAAAGGAAGAAAAAAAGGGAAGAAAAATATTTAAACAATATTATTCACAATACTTTTTCCATTCATTTTTTTCTCATGCTTTCATCAGTTCAACGTCTCATGAAAAGTGATTATGTTAATGCTGAATTTTGTAACTCAACAGAATTGATCATTAGTAAATTTAAAGCTACTTCCTTCTTAGTTGCTGAATAAGCAGAACTTCAAGAGAAGTGTTTCCCTAATGCCATGAATTTCCATAGGCACAGTAGCTCCTGACAGCATTAAGATTACACAAGCTCAACCATGTACAACTAGGACTGAAGATTTCAGAACTGAATTAATTTTGCCTTGTTCAGGGGCTTGCCATGTGTGTGCTTCAGGGTGAACTACAAAAGAGATGAGGATTTGATTTATCTGACCTAATTTGGATATGCTCTCCAGGATGAGAAGCACTTTTCACTTGACTCCAAGGAGACCAGTTTGGTCTGTGTTGGCTTTAGAGGGATTCCAGTATGGCTGGTTCAGATGTAGATACTTGAGGGAGAACTGGGTTATCTGAAAGAATCAGAACTTACCTTGAATTTTCAGGATTAATTGGTACAATATTGATTAATAAATTGAGAAACTTTAAAATGCAAATTATTTAGAATCATTAAGTATGTTTCCTACACATTATTTACAAGCCAACACAAACACATCACTATAAGACAGTATCAAGAGGGGCAGTGCAACATTTGGGAAGATGCTATCTAAATCAACATTTTTATCCATGCTTTGCTGGCTAGAATTTCTAGGAAACTCTAGTCTGCATTACAGTAATATCCAATATGCAGCTATAGTTTAAAAATTTTAATACTTGCAACAGTTCTGCCACAGAACTATTTGAGGGATTGACTGAGAATGCCAGAAATTGCCTCCTTATTGTAACTGCTGACCTGTTTATGCCTTGATGAAAAGTGAACAGTCTTGCCAATAGCCAAAATACCTTGACCTATCACATTGATTCATAAACACTGAAACTTGAAAGAGTTCATAGTATTAGTAAACCTTAGGACCTAGTGAATATGATAGGTCCCAGAGCTTCAGTGTTCACTGGACAGAAAGTGAGGGAAGGAAAATATTTAATTTGATTTCACAGAACTTTGGAACTGCAGTAGTTTGTTATGATCTCTGGGACTCTGTAATCCTGTCAAGGAAACCCCCTACATGTTATATTAACCTTATATTAGTTCACATGGGAAATTGCTACATATTATTTTGATTTTCCTCTTAACTCAGCCAAATTCCTATAGTGCTATAAGCTAAATAATAATTTTGTTGATTAATTAAAGATGGCATGTTTTCCATTGTTTTGTCTCACCTTCCCTTCCTTCTATGCTTGCTTGTGGATAGATCATTCCTATAAAACATTTTTATGACCTTATTCATAATTTTTCTTTGAACAGCAGCCAGTTATAATGAAGACTGACACTATTTCATAAAAATGTCAGTGGTTATTAATTTGTAGATCATTTGTCAGACAAGTGGAAAGGCCAGATAAGCTTCATTTTCAATGGCATATTGTGAATTTTCACTGGCATATAAATGCTGCTAATCACCATTTAAAATTATTCATGCTTTTTCACTCATCTCTAATTACCATTTGAGACATTAGATGCTATATCAATAACATGCATCAAAAGGTTACTGCAACCTTTTTTTGTGCATTAAAGGACCTAAACTCAAGGAGAGAGAAGTCTAGTGGGTTGTGTCATATCATATATGAAAAGGGTCAAGGGCAATTTCTTATAGAAATTTTCCTGGAAAAAGATCATTCTGAAAGGAATAAAAGTCTTGTTCTTCATATAAATAAAATGTTGTTTCAACCAAGCCATCCAACATCATTATATAAAGACAATGCCATAGACTGGTATCTAATTAAAGAAAGTAATCCCATTAAATTGTGTTCATTTCAGAAATGGTATTGCAGCAGCACAACTTCCTTATTCAAGATAAATTACATTAATTAATGGATTCAATTTTGGAAGCATTCAAAGTGAGCGATGAATCCTTTGATATTTATGCCAGTTTACTCATTGAACTTTGGTTATTTGAAGCTCATTGACCCCAAACTTTAGTTACTAATAATTGCCTTTTCCATGTTCTGGAACCTGTGGGAATTTTCACTGTCATAACAGCGGGCTCAAAAGAGAAAGATAGAAACATAAGATGAAGCTACCTTTGGCCTGGAAATAGGACTGATTTCTCAGTAGATGGAAAATGTATGCTTGCCTGTAACCATTTAATGTAGGACCAGCTATTTTCCAACTCCCTTCTGAGGTCTGATCAACATCATTACCAGCACCATGAAATAAATGTACTGAAGCAAATTACAAAGACATGTTTTTAATGGGAAAGCAAGAGGTCTAAAATAATAGCAATAAGATCACCATACTTACAAATCAGGCTCCAAGAAGCAAACATAATTAAAATGATCTTTCTTGGAGTCCTACTGTTTGTGTTTCTTCTGGGAAAAGACAGAACACAATATCAAGGTTCAAAGGTTTCTGCAATTTTTTCTTCACCCAAAAGGTATAAAGTTTCATAATATCTTCAGAAATATGGGAAACATAGATTAGCTTTTTAAAAAAGTGTACATCACATTCATTAAATGGCTCTGAACACTGCAGTCTTTGTTAAGTTCAAAAAGAGCAAAAAACCCAGCAGAATTTCTCCAGATACAAAAGGGACAATGAATGTAGACATCATTAACTAATTTTGTCTGCACAGCCTGAGACTGAGAGGAAGCCATCAGAAAGGTTATTCCTGTTGTGCTTTTGACACAGATAGAAAGAGGGAAGATCTCTCAAGAAGTAAAATTCCTGGAGATTTTCCTTCAGCAGAGAGGAATGAATGCAGTCTGATAAATCAAATATTTTAATTTTCCTAAGTTTTTTAGTCCAACTTCATAAGTCTCTTTCATATTCTACACCCTTTCTAATTTCAGACTGGTTAATAGGTTGTTGATTTGCATGTTTAGAGTTTATTCTCCACATAGTCATGTGCTTAGGGTACACAGACATTAAATAGTATTTTATCACAGCAGGTCATGGCTGTTCCTGTAGAACTTTAGTTTTGTCATGAAAACCACTTGCATCACATAAATTACAGACAAAAAGACAGTTTCCTAGTCTTTCTATCACTGACCAGTAGAAGTTGGCATTCATCTTGTGATCTATAGTGGCTGCTATGCTTACAGGGATGTCATGATTTTTTTTGCACACTCAGACTCAGTTTTTCTTCTTGTCACCCTCAGAACAGGAGGCTGTGAACATCAGAATGGGGCAAACCCCTGGAGTAATGCATCTCACCAGCAACAACTTCACAAACAACACACAGAAGAAATAGGCAAAAGCATTGCTGAAAAAGACCTCAGGCAGGCACCAGATCACAAAGAAAAACAGTAAGAAAATGACACTGGTAGAATTTTAACCTGTTTTTGTAATTTCCCTAGCTTTAGAAATTATTGCCAAAAATTAAAATACTGCCATCTTAGGTATAAGAGCAATGGATGTCTGCATGTAACTTGTTGACCATCTAAAGAAAAAAAAAATAAATAAAAAAAGTAGATTTAAAACTAAAAATGAAAATAATTAATTTTGGCTGACTGAGTTCAGACAGTTTTAGGGAGATAACAATTATCATTCCATAGACCTGAATAATGCCCAAAAAAGTACAAGTGATTTCAAAACTGCAGCAAGTGGATATGTCAGAAATCAACTGACATCTGTACTGTGGAAAGCACAACAAGTGCTGGCTAAAGGCCCCTGGTGCTTAATGCCCTCTGGGGAAAGAACTGACCAATACCATAACCTTTTCTTTTGTGGGTTCCCAAGAGCATCATCAGGAAGTCAGATGAATGCACAAGCATTTCCAATGCAGCGCGTGGAGCACAAACTTAGGGACAGCAGGTATTATGGCACTGCACCTTCAGAGTCTGTCTGAATACCTTAATGTCTGCCTAAAAGGGGAAATCCTTATTTGCTGTGATATTCTTCTATGAACTTGCTGAGAAATTCTTATTCATATGCCATAAACAACAATAACAACAAAGATCCTTGAATCAGTGGAAAATTAAAGTCTGATCTTCTCCAAAACACCATCTGTCTCTGTTAAAACTCCCAGTACGAAATGATTTCTGAATTTTGATGTTGATCTACAGGTTATTGGGATATTTAGTCATCAAGCAAATACCATCCAAAAAGAATAAAAGGGGGAGAAAAGTTACCATGGAGATGTAACAATAAGAAACCTAGAGACATACAGCCAAAAATGCAGCCCTGAATTTTCTATAAATCATAACTGTGCCTCAAATTAATCTGTTAGCAACACACTGAAAAATAATGACAGCAGATAAATACAAAGCATGACGATTTAATCAACCAATCATAAAGGCCTTTTCCAGTAGACTGATGCTGTAGTTACACATTTATATAGTTCTAACTCCAGATGTTTCCATGGTATTTCTCTCATTACTAACTGTTCCTTTCCAAATATCAGGAACGATGGAATTCTCACAGAAAAATATACTTACTGTCATGGTCTGAGGCACCAGCTACATTCTTTTCTTCCACATCTCAGCAAAAGAATATGAAAGTTTTAACTATGTTTCCATACAATGCCTCAAACAAAAATGAATAATAATTTAGTCCTGTTGTCTCTACTCAGTATAAATTCCAGGCAAAAATCTCATACAAATGTCCAGGTTATAAAAGATTTGGAACTAATAAACACTTGAAAGCATAGCAGGGACTTTGATCCATCTTCATATCCTTTTTCTTTCCTGAGCAAAGCTTTGGTATTTCCTCATGAGATGAAAAATAATTCCTTCACTATCACATGTCTTTCATAGGGTCAGTGATTTCTGCAAGACTACAAAGAATGCATTTCTTAGCTTTAATAAGTGTTCCCATATAACATGGGAAGGACTTAAATCCTGAGCCAAAACTCAACTGAAGATCTCTGGCACTGCACTTTGAATACTTCAAGAGCAGCTTCCAGCTCCATCTGCAGAGGAGAACCACAGACAAGCTCAAACAAGACTCAGTTTTAATAAGGACAGTCACCAATGTGATGGATTCTGGTGGATAGAGTCAAGACAAGCTGGAGTGGAAAAGCAATGGTAAGGAATATGAAGTAGCCACCATGTGCCAGCTGCTTACCAAGGTGTGGAATTATCAAGGAACTGAAGTGAGATACCCACTTTTCCTGCCCTAGGCTCATGTTATTATTGCCTATGTCAATATTAAAGCAAATCCCCTTCTATGGTGATGAGCATTTCTCCTCGTTGACAGATAAAGACAACCCAGTGTGACTCATCTCCTAATTTCAATAATAATTTTATGAATTTGAGCCAAAACATCTTGGGTTTTTTTCAGGCTGGTTAGGTATTGACAGGGTGATTTAAAGATAATAATATAAAGAGTGTTCACAAAATTTTGTGGAAAGTTGCTCCTGTACATAAAGGAGGAGACAGAAAAAAAGCTCCAAGTTTTTTGTGGCAAAACTTGAACACAAGACAATTAAATTCAGAATCTTTGGCAACATGAAAGGAGAAGTGGTTTGGGGAGGAGATTATTTACTCATTTTCTAAGAGGTTGCAGGCCAGATGAAACTAAATCTCCAAAAGAGGAATGGAAAACAGAATACCACTGCAGGAAGTCAGAGAGGTAGCCATGTAATTCAAGAATTCAGGTTGATTTTTTTCAGCAACAATTTGAAAGTTTTCACATAATAAAGTTGCTTTCTGCCAAGACCAAAAAGAAGACTGTGGGATGGCAAAATTCAAGATATCCTTTTGGGCAATTCTGATCAGAAAAGAAGTGCTGGTGTTATGTTTGAATAGGGAAAAAGATCTTTTGGATTTAGGACTATAATTCCAAAAAAGCTCTCTTTACGTAGAAAAAAGAAGTAAGAAATTATCTGTGAGAAGCTTTCCACATGGATAGACAGGTAGACAGGTACTAGAAAACCTGTCAGGTCTCAATAATGATTTTTTTTTTCAGACAAGTCTTTATTATCTCTGCTCTGTAGCTGGGAACATCTTACACAAAAAGAGTACAAGCAGTTTCCTGTAGCTGCAGAAGATGCTTGTGCCTCCAAGGGATTTTTTTGAAGCTCCACTCAGACAACATTTTGATTTAGGTCTTGCAGACCTTCAAACAGTGCTGATGGCAGTAGTCAGGGGAAGAACCTAGAATCACAGAATACAATCACAGAATGGCTAGAGTTGGAAGGGACCTCAGAGATCATCTAGTTCCACCATGGGCAGGGACACCTCCCACCAGACCAGGTCGCTCAAGGCCCCATCCAACCTGGCACTGAACACTTCCAGGGAGGAGGAAGCCACAACTTCCCTGGGCAACCTGTGCCAGTGTCTCACCACCCTCACAAGAAAGAATTTCTCCCTAATGTCTAACCTAAGACTCCCCTCTTCCAGTTCTAAACCATTTCCCCTTGACCTCTCACTACACATCCATGTAAAAAGCCTCAGCCCAGCTTCTTGTTGTCCCCCTTCAGATATTGGAAGGTTTCTATAAGGTCCCCTCAGAGCCTCCTCTTCTCCAGGCTGAACAACCCCAACTTCCTCAGCCTGTCCTCACAGGGGAGGTGCTCCAGCCCTCTGATCTTTTTAGTGGCTCTCTTCTGGACATCTTCCAGGAGCTCTATGTCCTATGCTGGGGACTCCAGAACTGGACACAGTATTCCAGGTGGAGTCTCACAAAAGCAGAGTACAGGGGGAGAATTATGTCTCTCGACTGTCCATCTGTGCTAAACTAATCCTTCTAAAATGCATTCAGAGAAACATATGCACTACTCCTGTGTGAAGTGAGGCAACTGAGCTCCAGACTATGTTTATTTAAAACATAGGCAGATTTTACTGACAGGTATCATCCACATACAATACATCATCATTTCAAATGAAGAAGCTGAAGGGACTGTGAGCTGCCATGGATGAGCTGTAAATAAGAGAAAGTGTGGGAGCTGTACTGATGAGAAATAAAGGGCTCCTGTTGAGTGCCTGAACATAGAAAGCTGTATTGTCCTTCTGAACTTACGGTCAATGTGACAGGTTGTGTACGAAATCACAAGCACTATGTTGGAAGTGCAAGTGATCACAACATCACCTCTGAGGAGTGCTGCAAAAACTGCAGAGCAGGTCAATAACATCAAGAGGATATTATTCTTTCTTCTTTAACTACATGTATCAAAATCTATGTTTGAATATACTGCTTTGGCATGTGTATGAGCATTTATAGTAACCATTTAAGACCTCATTTTGTTGGTATTTGATGTACCTGAAACTAAAGTAATAGTATGGTAAATGAGGTTTAACCTATTGCTGCAAGTTGATAACTGAGGACAAAACTCCACACTACATTCTACTTGCCTATTTATGAGCGATCACCAGAAAAGATTAATACAATGCAGCTTGACCACCTCTTTCTTTTTATGTCTAAAATCCAAATTTCCATATGAAAAAAGACTGCAGAAAAACTACTAATGTAGCCTCTGTTTTTCTTGGTAAACCTCTCCTAGACTCTTCGTGGTTTCTGCCACACACTTCATGAACTGATCCCAAACCTTGACATTTGTCATCTATGTGACCACATTATTGTAAATTTGGAAGCAGTTTGCCTTATTCATATGGTGGACATACTGTTGCATCATGTTCAATTTGACCTATATAACCACCACCTCAGCAACTCCATGTCCTTTTGGCAGAGGTAATTTGTGGCCTGTTTCAAGCCTGCACTGATGCATGAAGTTTTTCTGTCCCTCATTAAGTACACACTTTGCCAGTCATCTGATTATAGAAGACAGTCAGGCCAGTCAAGCATAATTCCTGTGAGAAACTCATGCTGTCTCCTTCCTATGTTTGGAAGGTTGACTGATGTACAGTTATACAGGTCTCATTCTTCCCTTTCTTCTGTCTTCTCCAGTAGCCACAACTTTTTACACATAACACCTGTCTCAGCATGACACCAGTCAATTCCTTGAACCCATGGGTATATTCCACCAAATCTGATGTATCTGAACACATATAACATTTTTACGTAGCCCCAAACCTGCCACCCCCTACTGAAGGCTGCAAGGTGTTCTTTTCAAGCCATGCTACTACATAAGAAGGCCTGGAAATAGACTTATCTTGGGAAAACTGAGGTGGAAAAGACATTGAGTTCTTCAGCCTTTTCTGTTTTGTCCACTAACATGTCCTGTCCTCCATACACCCAGAAATACACATTTTTTCTGAAATTCTTTCTGCTGCTGGCATATTTGTATAATTTGTAGAATCTTTCTTGTTAATTCTGTATGTTTCGACTTAGCTATAGCTTCAGTGGGCTTTGGTTTTCCTGATTCCATCTTTAAGTGAATATTAGAGTCGTTTTATTTTTCTTCTTTCTGCCAATGCTTGTTCATATTTCTTGCATGCTCTCTTTTGGCATTTTAGTTCATATAAAGCTCCATATTTAGGTAAACAGGCCTTGTGCCAAAATTCCCATTCTTCCTGCACAACCTTATGGTTAATTTCTGGTCTCTCGATAAGTTGTCTTTAAATGTATGGGATCTTTCTGAACAGAAATGTTTATTATTGTATTTCAGTTTACTTGCCTGTGCTTTACATAACTTAGAACTAAATCCTGATACCTTTAAATAACTATCATTCACATTAATATATTCAATTACTTCACAGATGCTACATTTATAACACTGGTAGCATCGAGTTTTTAATAGAAAATGAAACTTCAGCATCCCTAACTCTTTAAAGCTTTCCCACAGCAGATTAATGGTTATTACTTTAAAAGGGATTTATTTGGTCAATGGTATATCACAGGTAAAACAAAGCTATAAAAATTTTCCTGATACTGCCTTTCTGTACTTTTTTCTAATAAGAAGCCTTGCTCTGTCCCATTATAGTTTTTTTTATAGCAACCTAGCACAAAATATTATCATGGCAAAGATCATATCAGCTAAAGCTCTGGAGGACACAACAGAATCAAAAATCACAGAATCATTAATCACAGAATCATTGTAGTTGGGAAAGACCTTTAAGATCATCGAGTCCGACCCTAACCTAACTCTACTGAGTCCAGTGCTTGAATGATGCTCCTAAGCATCACATCTCCATGTATTTTAAATACCTCCAGGGATGATGATTCAACCACCTCCCTGGGCAGCCTATTCCACTGTTTAATTAACATTTTAGTAAAGAAGTTTCATCTCATATGTAATCTAAACCTCCCCTAGTGCAACATGAGACCATTTCCTTTTATCCTGTTGCTTCTTACTTGGGAGACCAACCCCTAACTCACTCAGCCTCCTTTTCTTCAGGCTAAACAACCCCAGTTCCCTCAGATGCTCCTCATAAGGCTTGTTCTAGCTAGAAATGCTATTTCCAGAGGTACCTTTGAGGTAATTCTTCTGAAGACTGCACCTGAATTTGCTTGTACTGGAAGAACTAATGAAGAAGTATGCAAATAGTGGGTTTAAAACCAGAATTAAAACAGAATAAAAAGGGAAAGTGAAATTTTAGTCAGTGTTCTTATGGCAAAGTAGCAAACAAAACTGATTAGGTGAAGTGTAAAGCAGTAGTTATAAATTTCTTCACATTTGAAATGCTTTCCCTATTGTTTTTCAGTTAGAAAGTCAATTAATGTATTTTGGTCTGTTTGGAATTTTAAATACTATTATTATTGGTTATTCAGGGGTCCAAGATGTGAAAAAGCAGGGAGTTAAAAGAAAACAAAAAAACAAAAATTACAAACAAAAAATAAACAAACAAAAACTCCAAAGGAAACATAAAGGAGAAGATAGGAAGATTTTTACCTAATTTTTATTGAAAATGTTTTTTCTTAGAATTGCATTTAAATAAAAATGAGGTTTTGGGGGGGAATATTTTTGTTTTGATTTTTTTTTTCCTTGGGAGAGGGAAATCGTGTGAGTTAAGGAACAGATGTGAAAATAGTTTGTTACATAAAATAATGTTTTTCTCAAATCCACATATTTTTCTCTGCAAACAAAAGACATAATAGCTCCATTGCTGTGGAAATAATTAATTTTGTGTTCATGAGTTACCTCTGAGATAGTCAGCAGGTATAACTCTGCTTTGTGGGATACCTGCTAATTTTGAAAGTTTACCTTTTACACCCCTTCATACAAATGATGATTTAAAGTGTAGATTATTTACTGAAGATTACCTGCATACTGCATGCACTGCATAGGGCTGTAATAAGAAGGTCAAAGGGGCTGATTTTCCCATCTTTTCAGCACAGATGAGAGCACATGTGGAGAACTGGGTCCACTTTTAGGCTCCCAGTGAAAAAGAGGCAAGGACATTAGCGAGCCCAAGGAGTCACAAAGCAGTCAACAGATTTTTGTTAGTTTTAAGACTTCAGGTTCCCCTTTTCCCAAGTTTTGTAGTGCCAGGAGATTCTAACCATTTTGCATCAGTGGATGGCTTTTTACCCTCTGAATTTCCGCAGAAACATCTGTGAACTCCTTTCAGCCCCTTTAACTGAAGTCAGTAGAATGCAATGATATTTTCACAATTCACCATTTACCTTCATTATGGTCTACCAGCAAAACGTGAACCAGAATATACACATCTCTACCTACAAAGTATTTAGGTAATAGGGTTCCACTCAGTCCCAGTTTGTCAAGTTCACTGAATACTCAGGGAAAAAATCCACATCTATTTATTGAAACCTAAATGCAAATTCACTTTCTGCTTAGAACTCTTTGTTCTCGTTTTCAAAAGCATTCATATTAGTGGATATCTACTTGCATAAATGTTTCCCAAATGGATCATGAATATTCATGCGTGTATATACTTCTAGTTTGAAAGTTCCTGGGAGGCTGTGGGAGGAGGAAATATTTTTCAGCCTGGGCCAGAATAGGATGATGTGGCTCTGGTAATGAGTCACAAGCTTAGAGACTACAGAACCACAAAAATGGTGGTGGCAGCTTGTTTGGGAAGCTGAAATTTCTCCTACACATCAGCTTCAGAAAAGTGAAGTTTAATTGTAATCACGAGCTCAGATAACAGCTAAGTTAAAGCAATGTGACAATTTTCTTGCACCTTCTATTAATTGGAAGAAGTGCTGAATACCTGTAGCAGGTTTAAAGCTGGTCTTCCTCACCTGCAGCTTTCAGCACAGAGAGGCTGCCAGTTAACTCTTCTTTACATTGCCACTGATTTCAATTAAACTTTTCAGATGCCATGGAAATTATACTTATTTGACAGCTGGGGAACCAGGCAGATGGGAAGTCCATCTGATTGTGCAAACCTCATTTCCTTAGGAAACCAGATTAAAAATAATAAGCAAAAAACTGGAAAAGTAAGGAATGCAGGGTACACATAAGAACAGTTTTGAAAAAAAATTGTTTGGGTTTTATAAATTTCAAAATTATTTTTTCAAAATTTACACTCTCCAATATTTTTTTTAATTTTTATTTTTTATCATTTCCAAATGCCAAATCACTCATGGAGAGGCAGCTTTGACTTCCAGGTTCAATCAGGGACTCCCATGTTTCTTGGGCATCCCCAGACAGAATTAAGATAATGGAAAGGAGAGAGATGGGAAAGGAGGAATCACTTTTTTATACAAAACCATGGGTTTAGACATGTTTGAAATGTTCCCACTTGACCATCAGCTACTGCCCTGATGGTATCCAGTAAGTCCTCTGTCATAGCTGCCAGGCCTGTGCTCATGTCTCAGATTCTCTGGTGTATCTCAAGGTAAGAAGTAGTCACCTACTCAGATGATCAAATAGAAACATGATGTTCAGAAATTGAGTACAATACCCCTGTATTGTAACCGCAATTATTTTCCCTTTCTTTACATCTTCTCAGAACTTTTATTCAGACTCCAATTTGAAGCAAATATTAAGCTGCGATTGAATGAGCTGAGTTTTAAAGGAGTCATCTGAGTGCTCAAATATGACTGAAGAACTATGAAAATACAATTAACTGACACGGATTAAGCTGAATGTTGACATTCTGGTTAGCCACCTTATTAGAATATTATTGACATTTTTTCTGCATGTGATACTGTTGCAGCCTGCTCATTGCTATAAAAGTAGCAGTAGAGCAGGAAAAATCTAATTTTTGACTCATTTTCCATGTACAGAAGTGTCTTCTCAAACTGAGCACTCTTCAGTATCTGCTTCCTATTATTTAAAAATCTTCTGAGAAAAATATTTCAACTGGTCTTTTTATATTGCTGTTCCTCGGGTCACACCTGAGGTCACGGAAATTACAGCCAATCGATAATATTACACAATTTTACACTGAAGAGTTATAGCACAAGGAAAAAGTGTTGCCATCTTAGATTCTTAAATGAATCTTAGATTCTTAAATGACAACTGATTAGGCCTTTTTGAGAAGTATGTAGCATTAAAAAATAAATTAAACAAGCACGGTTACATTTCAATTGTCAGTGCCCGTTATAAGTCACCTATTTTTTCCATGCACCACAGGTATTGCTCCTATTAATACCAAATAAAAACAGATTTGAGGTGCATGTGGCTTTCATTAGCCCATAAGCTGAGGATTCAGCATTAGAAAAGAGTCGTTAAATCATTTACTAGTATTTTGAAACATGAGCTGAAAGATGTGGGACTAAGCACAAGGGACTCAGCATCCTCTGTCCCCTGAGATTTAGAAGAACCAAACAGCATGTGGTTATAATGCTAATACTAAACTCTTAGAGTGTTTTTTTTCTTTTTCACAGCCTAATATGCTTTGCAAATGAGGTTTATAGATGTGTCTGGTTTTTATATGGCATAAATGAGATACTGAAATAGAAGAACAGTATGGAACAGTATGCAGGTTCTCCATCTCCTTGTATTTTGATCCCAGCTTGTGATTAAGGGCTTAGAAAACACAACTAAAGCAGAAACAATCTGCTAAAATCACTTAGATTTGCTGTAGCTAAGCAGAATTTATGAACCTGAGAAACCTCCATCTCCCCTGTGGAAAACTTCAGGAAAAGCCCTCAACAGGATCCTTGGGGGTTTGCTTACAGCTTATTTTTCTAAGGCTACCAAGTCACACACACCAACCATTTTCCTGTCCACATGCATTTACACTTGTACCTTTTAGTGGGCATGTCAGGGCTCCTTGTGGGCTGCAGATTCCAAGGGGCCTCCCTGGGAGGACATGTCAGGGCCTCACAGCCAGACCATTGTAGGAAGGATGGAGTAAGGCAGCTGAGTATCAGGGAGGGAGGAAGGAATCCGGAATCCATGTCTACCACAGCCCTGGGCACTGGGCATCTCCCTCGGGAGGGCCAAGGCCAGGCCAGGCCATCCACCACGTGTGCTGCTGGGCCTGGCTCAGTGGGGCCCATGGTGGCCGCAGTGGAGGGGCTGGAGCTCACGGATGCAGCCACAGTGGAGCCACAGCCGTGAGCAGCCCCGTGTCCCCACTGTTCCTCTGGAAGCCTCTCCCCAGGTCACAGAGGGACAGGGACATCCTGTGCTGTGTCAGCCCTGAGCGGGCCCCACCTCGCAGCCAGCGCGGAGGGTGGTGAGCTCAGGGCACTGGCAGCATGTTGCTGTCACCAACATCATCTTTCAGCAAAATCAAAAGTCCCAAGTTCTGCTGATATTAGTGACCCTAAACTGGTGTAGTGCTACGAGAGACCAGGGAAGGGGAAGCATGTCCAGTTCTGGGCCCCTCTGTTCAGGAAGGAAATTGAGGTCCTGGAGCAGGTCCAAAGGAGGGCAACCAGGCTGGTGAAAGGACTCGAGCACAAGTCCCATGAGGTGAGGCTGAGGGAGCTGGGGCTGTTCAGCCTGGAGAAGAGGAGGCTCAGGGGAGACCTCATCACTCTCTACAACTCCCTGAAAGGAGGGTGTAGCCAGGGGGGTTTGGCCTCTCTTCCCAGGCAACTCTCAGCAAGACAAGAGGACAGGGTCTCAAGTTGTGCCGGGGGAGGTTTAGGTTGGATATTAGAAAGAATTTCTTTACAGAGAGGGAGATCAGACACTAGAATGGGCTGCCCCAGGAAGTAGTGGATTCTCCGTCCCTGGAGATATTTAAAAAGAGACTGGATGTGGCACTCAGTGCCATGGTCTGCTAACCACAGCGGTAGTAGATCAAGAGTTGGACTTGATGATCTCTGAGGTCCCTTCCAACCCAGCCGATTCTATGATTCTATGATTTTTTTTTTAGTCCCCGATCCGTCAAATTTGATTTTGACAGATGGGATGAAGATAATGTAATAGACAAGTATCTGTGGCATCTGCAATGTCTGTGTTTAGCACGGCTGATAGGAACCAGGCTGGGGGGATGGTGCAAAAGCTGTCTGCAGGGTGAGCCTTCAAGTTAAATGATAAACCTCTCTGTAAGCAAGGGGGATGACTAGGAGAAAACATTCAGGGCATTAGAGGGTTTGCAGCCATAAAAAAGAAAAATGAAAGCCTGAAAAACAGAGGGATGTCATAAGCAGGGGATGTCGTAAGGACACTTTGGACTCCATGGAACAATTTCTTAACAAATCTGAGACTGGAACAAAATGTCCTCAGTGCAGCAAGGGCCCTGTGAGCTGTGTGGGACAAAAGGCTGGGCCAGGTCCTCAGCAGGACAGGACCAGACAGGCCCATAGCTGGCTCCTGTAGAGGAAAAATTGTAAATACATTATAAAACTACTAATTACAACCTGATGAAAATATGGCTCAGACACTAATGGTATGGGTGTCCCACCCTGAGTGACACTGAAATTACAAGAGCACAATTAGAATAAAGTCTTCCTATGATTAACTCAAGAACAGCTTCCTCATGGAAACATTTGGTTAAGAATTTGCAATATATCATGGTCCTTAGAGTAGGGGACAGTAAAAAATATGTCTTTGATTTTGTATGAATGTTCACTGAACATGGTAAAAAGAACTCAGCAGCTGCCTTTCTTCTCATACTGACTCCTGTTGTGCCCTGGGGAGAGTGTAGACAGTGTACACAAACTGAGTGAGGAGCTCTGTCCTTGATAGAAGACTGAATTTTTTACTTTCAGCACCTTTAAGATTTTGTGCTCATTGGTTAGAAGTGTGTAGATACACAAAGAAATTTGTGCATAAGTACAGACTAACAGCCAGGGCCCAGTCACTGCCTGAAAGGAGAAAACTCACAAGGGGGCCATGCCCACAGACACACAGAGGAAGCAACTGTTTTTTCTTCATACCCCAGAATCCTTCCAAGGCACCTAAGGAGCCTGGTAAACAAAAAGCTAGAGAAAGAAAGACCAGTTCCTTGCTTTTTCTGTGAAGTACCCTGCCATCTCCTTCTGTTTCCTGGCAGCATGTCTCCAGTAAAGATCTGCTGCCAGAACTGCCCTAGTTATGGGATTACTGGTGTCCATCCTCAGCTCTCTTCTGCAGTGTGAGTGGGATTTTAATGTTAACAGAACCTGAAGATGAGATTGTTACTGGAGATTTGCTTTATGGTTGGTAAAGAACAGCTTCATGAGTCCAGAAAAGAGTAAGGAGCTTAACCAAAGATTTTTAAAGCGGGTTTTGTAATTTTTACAAGCTTGCACAAGTGGTAGTTCTCAAGGGTCATTTTGCCTTTGGAAGCCACGTCACTGATAATATCTAGGGAATATTACAGGGGTAATTAATTGTTGTCAAGGCTGCAGTGCCTGGAGTAAACTGCATCAATTTGCAAAAGGAAGCAGTTCAATAGATGTGATTCTACTGCAGCAGCTGGAAAATTCTGCTCCTTTTACAAGTAAGAAGTGCAGACATGCATTCATTGCCATACATGTAAACTAGCCACTTGCTCTCAGGAATATTTTAGGATTTAGCTCACTTAAATATTTTTGTTCTTGTCTTCACATGTTGCTTAAGTATAAACCACTGCTTTCAAAATATCATTAATCTACAGCAGGAGTTGGTGGTGCTCTATGGGTGGAAAAGCATGAGTGGAAAAGATTTTGAGTCTCTACCACAGATACAGTATGTGGTCTTGGATAATGTTTTTCAGTTCTCTGGCTTTAACACTGGGAAAATTCTTGCTTCTCACAAGAATTTCATTCATCAAAAATTAATTTATCTTGAAATGTTTATGAAATGTTAAACTTGATTTCAGACATTATGACTTGATTACGTTGTTCTATCAAAAGTGTCTTCAAAACATAGCAGTGAAAAAATCAATTTATTCTGGTTTTGTGATGGGATAGCTGGGTAGCAAGGAAATAATGTAAGATAACAAAGTAATTCAGGAAAAACATTGAGTCATCATCCCTGCAGGCATTTAAAAGATGTGTAGATGTGTTGCTTGGGGATATGGTTTAGTTGTAGACTTGACAGTGCTGGGTTAACATTTGTACTTGATAATCTTAGAGGTCTTTTTCAAATAAAATGATTCTATGACAATTTCTATAGACCAGAATTAATTTTAAAATTTCAGTAATACAGGGAGGGGTTTCCATAATAAAGATCTATGGATACATCAGTGAAGATGCTAGTGCTGTAGGTAAGAAAATTTACTGCTAGTGCGGTCATGAACAAAAGCTGTTGTTTGTATTGGGTAAAAAGGTTAAGGGTTGGAGGGTTAAGAAGAAAACATAAAAAAAGAAATAAACAAGACTTTAAACAAAATCAAGAAGGACATATGATGCAGTAATTCAAAACAAAACAGGGCAAAAACATTGTTTCAACAGATATTTATAAATGCAGAAAAAATACTCTGGCAGGACAACCATGGAAAGGCTACTAGAAGTGTTTGGCTGTAGCAGAGCAGAGCTCAGAAAAGTTAAGAGCTTTGAGCAGAGTTTGATCAGGTCTGTGCTCAATATAAATGGCAAGCTAATTGCAACAGTTATTCCTAGTTTAAATGTGCCTCTCTAAGCCTTCTGACAGAAAAGTGGTAACCCCATCCATGAGGCAAATACTCTGACCTTTTAACTTTAGAATTGTGTCAGAGGAGTTATCTTCGAAAGCCTTCATTTTGATTATGGCCAGAGTGCAATCTCCTTGGAACAATTTTTTCCCTGGGGTATTCTGAGATGCTACATTCAGAACTGTCAGCTGAGATCTCAGCTGGTGGCTGCTGATTCAGGAGAATACCAGGGAAGGAGCATTTGGAGACAACCACAAAGGGATGCAGAGATCTGTGTACTGATGGAAGAGAGTTATTGCTTTCCCTCACAACATGGAAAAGGCCAAGAGGAAAAACTGATTCAGATAAGAGGAAGAGGAATGAAGATCTAGGTGGGACTGTTTAATATAAAATTTCATCTTTTTAGACCAGGGTATGAAAGACTGAAAAGATGCCTTCATGAATACATAAAGTTAGTATTATCTGGAAGCTATCTCAAGGCCCAGATGTCTGAAAAGATATAATTGAAGGAACAACATTTAGGACTCTATTTCTCACTAGTTTAACACAGTTGCAGTCACTAAAACCAAGAATACAAATTCAGAAGTTTTCATTTGAAAAAGGAAATACAGATGCAGACACAGATGTGTTGATAGATGTAGATGGACATATTAATTTACCAGCTTCACAAGTCTTTAGTGTTACGAGGCATAAATATTCTAAAGGTAATAATTCTGGTAAAGCTATTTGACATTTTTATGTCTCTTTTTATCATCTTGATATTAAGACATGAAAATAACTGTCAGAAAATTTATTAGTTTATGGCAGCTAAAGTGTGTAAACTATAGCAAGTTCCATAACAAGTTGATAAGCAGTAGTGTAAGTAAGTGTATTTTTCATAAAACAGTCTTTCTCTTCTTATTGCAACTAAAAGGATTCTAAAAAAGTTTATTAGATATTTTTAATATATTTTTTCATTAGAAAATTACAAAACAACATTTATTTAAACCAAAAGTATAAGACATTGAAAGGATTTTAAAAATATAAAATCTTACACTTGGATAATAACTTCTTAGTCAACAGTTCCAAACAGTTCATAATAGAAGCATTTTCTACCATGAGGATTGTATCCTTTTTGATGCCATACAACAGATTCAGAGGGCCTATGAACACTGCAAATACATTATGCTTTCTTCATAATACAAATACAGACAAGAATTTTCAAATCTACCTTTGTGAAACTCTATAAGAAAGTTAATTTATACTAGAAATCACATAAAAACTGCCCCTAAGTCATAAAAATTAGGTTAAAAATCACCAAAGAAACTTTAAAAAAATTGATCCATTATATTTGCTATATGATTATTCATGCTCAGTATTTGCCTGTTACTGCAATGTTCACTTTTAAATGCAATTGATATAGTTAATGAAGGTATTAACACTGATATTTTCTAATTCATTGGAAATATTTGCCAAAGCAAATATAGTTTTTTTGAGTGTACTATTGTGCTTGCTGCACAAAAGCAGCATCCCAGCATTGCTCTAAAATTTCTTCAAAACTCTAATTAGAGTTATTTCCTGCAGACTCCTCAGCATGCAGAGCTGTACGTTCAGCAAATTAGCCAGAGAGGTTTTTAGGGTGTATAAATGAGAAATCAATGTAAGCTCCTGACCCATTTATCTTTTAAGATCGGGACCAGAGAGTTTTCTGGTGAGACCGTGACAGAATGTCCATTCTCAGTTTTCTCTGTTGTGGATGCCAGTTTGAAAGGCAACAGTTCCATTTACAAACACTTCAGTGTTGGTGTTTTATCCTTGTTTTATTCATTTCCACCATTATCTTGTCTATCTCCCTTACTTTTTAACTTTTTCACTGTGCTATTGAAGTGCTTCCAACCTCAGAACTATAAGTAACTTTATTTTTTACCCCAAGAAGTCAGAAATAACCTTTCAGAAAAATGTGTAAAGCAAAAATATTGAATAATTTTTAAAGTATTATCTAGTACTTATATATTTTTTACCTTGACGTTTGTTTGTTTGGGGTTTTTTTAAATATTTTTTGGGCAGAATACCCAATTAACTTGTTTAATGCTTGCCTTGCCCATCGTGAAACTTCTTTCAGGCTGCATGACCTGCAGGGAAAGCTGAGCTAAGCCAACCACTGCTATTGTTCCTACAGACCAGAACAGAAGTTATTTGGGACATGAGGTAAGTTCAGGTGTGTGGATCCAGTGCAAGCACACTGCACGGGTCTCCACACCAAACCTCTCTGGGACTGCAAAGGTAGCAGCATCCCATGGCCCATCCCCAACTCTGTGTCCCCACATCATCAGACCTTGTTGGATAATATTGTTAAAATCCTGGATGCAAAAAGAGGAATGGAGTAATGGTAGGGCACAAAGAAGATATGCAAGCTGAGCATACTGCAAAGCCATGGTGCTTGTGTGAGGAAAGGAATGAGGGAACAAAAGGTGACTGAGTAAAACCTTAACCTCAAAGAAACCTAAGTCATCATGTGCATCTCTTCTGCTCTGCCTCATCCACTTTGTCAAGCAATACATTTACCTACACTGAGTTCTCTTTATTCCTTTTTCTATCCTTTTTGTTCGCAAACTAAGAAGGAAGTACTAACAATGAATCAAAATAAAATAAAGGAGGAAAGAGAGGAGAAGATGCTGCAAGGTCACCTAATGGCAGGTTTTTTTCCAAGTAAGAGACTCCTCCATCAAAAGTAAGTAGATTTTTGTCCAGAGAGATCTGATTGTTCTCCAGTGAGTCTTTGACTCGCCTAGAGTGCTCTTACTCCATGGCTACACATAGACCCCAATTCATCAGGCTAATGAAAAGAATTATGTAAAAACAAAGAGACCTTTAAATATGGCAAACCCATTACATTACATCAAATTAATGAAGTCTCAGGTTTATTTATCCTAAACAGTTTAACTAATTTTCTGTCAACTGACTCTGAGATATTATTTGCCTTGAAAAGGCTAAGAGTGAATACAAGCTTCCCATCTATGATTATGCAGGTTATGAACTGGCATTTGGCCCTATGGATATAAATATGTGAAATTTATTGCATGCAAAAGCAAATTACAGCATGTAGACTAATGACAAGTTGTTAGTGATTACATCACCTCCAGAATAAATTTTTTGGACATGGAAATTATTTCTGTACTGTTGTCTTGATAAGAGGCGTATAACAGAAAATGTGACCTAAAATATATTTGGAAGACTAATTTCAGTTCAATAAAAATTATGGACACAGACAAGGATAATCAATAGTTTATGTTAGGCTTTAACTTTATTCACTTATTAATGAGAAATAGTCTAGGTTGAGGTTATAATCTATTAAATTATAACAGAGGTCAAAAACTATCAGTGGGCAAGGGGGAAATCCAACGTTTTTACTGAAGGTAACTTATTTTGTCTTGTTTGCTACTGCTTTGGACAATTGTGGAAAGGAAGCAGATGGTAAAAGCCAGTCCAGTTACTCACCATTTATAGATGCCTCCTCAGCAGGTGCAGAACAAATTGTTATTAAAAAGCATTTTTATACCTTTACATTTTCCTTTCAAATATGAAAAGCAGCAATAATTGCCAAAAAGACACAGAAAAACATTTCTGCTCCTGGTGTTCTTGCTTCCATGACCAGGTATACAAGAATATTGAACACTCTACACTAATATTTCAAACCTGGGGTGAAGCAGTTGGCAGTAGGCTGAGGAATTTTTTTCCACTGGTACAGAAAACTAAACTCTTGCACTTGGATGATGAAAAAACTGCAAAGGAGTAGGACAGCCAACTTTAACATGTATTATCTATGGGAAATCCTACTTAAAATGTGAGAAATACCTTGGAAATATGGACACTGAAATGCAAACAACCTGTTTGCAGCTCCTGAGTAGAAAAGACATAGCACTCCCTGAGTAGAAAAAGGATTAACCAGCTTTTATGGAATAGACAGTGGCCTTACCTCATGGGAAGATGAAGACATACTTGAAGGCTGCTTTATCATCAGAGCTGAAAACAGTATTGTGGTGTGCATAACATTATCTCTGTCCTCAAAATTCAGGCGAGACTGAAACAAGTTCTGGATTTGTTGCTTCTTAAAAAAGGACAAGAAAGCACCTTGGAATTAGTATAGTCTTGGTAATAGTACCTGTGCTCTGCAGTTCTAACAATTGTTTCAACTAATAAATTGTTAAAAAAAGAGATATATCTTCATTTTGGAAAAAAAAAAAAAAAAAAAAAAAAAGAAAGGAAAAAGAAAAAAGAAAGAAGAAAAAAGTAATTCCATTTAGAAATACGGCTATAGTGCCTTAAGAATTTTATATTTGGTGCAACTTGTGATTTTCTTCTCACATTTTAAACTGTATCTTCCCCACAGAATTGTTTTTAAAAGGGTGAGAACTAAAGTGTCTTAGTATCTTATGTATTCAGATTTTGTGAGCTTAGACATCAAATTCAGCTGCGTTCCATTCTGTCCTTCAAATTGTAATATTTTTGTTTGGGTTGAAAGGAAGGATTTATTTCACAACAAGATATCATTCTTGGCATATATTAAAACTTAGTTGAGGCTACATCAAAAATTATTTAGATTTCAGCTGCTGTGAACTGAAAAAGCAATTATTGACTTGTTCCTTTTACAGATAGCTAATCTTTTAAGATCATAACATCTTGCCATGGCAAAATGACTTTATTGAAGAATGCAGTAACAATCCTTGCCTTCAAATATCATTTTTCATGGAAAACTCCAATAACTAATTGTTCACTGAATTTTTTTTTCTGTTAATTTGTTGTGGGGTTTTTTTTGTCACCATATATCTTTTGTTGCTTCCTTGCTTTTTTGTCATGTGTTGTAAGTAAAGCGCTGCCATGTCACAAACTCAAAATGTCAGTATCTCTTGTAAAACTACCATTCCTCTTTCAAGTATGTTGTTTTCAAGGTGAATGACATACAAAGAGGCCCAGAGAAAATAGCTGAAGAGAAAAATAAAACTGAACGTGATTTTAATTTTTTAAAAAATGTGTGTAAAATGTAGGTGGATGATAGCAAAAGCACATCTCTAGCTACTAACTCATGCTATGTTTTGTGACTGTATTTGTGGAGTGCAAGCCTCTTCAGTATTCAGAGGGTATGGCTACAATAAAGGCAGAAATATCTGAGCTGACACATCTGAGCTGACCTCTGAAACACTAGAAATAGCATGTCCATGCTTTCCTATAGTGTGGATACACCATGACAGAGACTCTTCCGTTCCTATAGCAGGAGCTCTAGCACTTGGTTAAGGGGGCAGCCATCTCATTGAGTCTAACCACAGAAACGAGGTGAAATGGGCACTTAGGCACCAGGGACTGTTGTCACTGAGTTTGCATTTTGTCTCCTGAAGTTAACCTTGGTGATGACGACACGCAGAAAGGCACAAGAGGCAGGAAATACTTGGGCAGATTATTAAGTGGTTTCTGAGAGAGCTTTGGTGAACATGATTTTCATCAAGCATTGCCATTTTCTGCAATTATGTTATGACAGTCCCACCAGTCTTCACTTAGAGTGGTGTGTGTAACTGTGTATAGACATTACAAAATTAACATTTTGTTTCTTCCCACACTGCATATTCCTATTCATGAACAGACCCCACCAGGTATGATTTGGGGAGTCTTTTTATTTTCCATTTCCTTTTCCTATCTATATCAATGTTGATACCTGGCTGCAGGTAGCTTTCAGATGAGCTACAGCTATGAACACACTACTGTGACCTTCCTGGCCAAATGCTATTCTGATTTTCTCAGTGACCCATGAAGACACCATGACATTGTTGCTGAAAAATTGTTGCTGAAAAAGTTTACAGATGGTACAGGTGAATGGAGTAAATGCTACGGATCATTTGGTAAACAGGGCACTGTCAAACATGTTTTATTTTAGTGAAAGTCATGCCACTACAATGAAGTAATACAGATTACACTTGTAGAGAGAAGTGGCTGTGAAAAGGGCATTGTGGTCATGCTGTACAAATGAATTCAGTGTAAGCAGTTTTCTTAGCACTGGATGGACACCCTCACCAGGATGGACAAACAATTGAAATCTTAGAAATGGTACTACTGGCAAGAGCCTGCAAAGTGCCATCACTGTGAAAAGCACCATATCCAGAGAAGTGTTACTAACAGCAATGGTCAGAAAAGTTTGACGTGGGATCCTGTTCTCTACCAGCTGGAGATCTGCAGATTTTGCTGCTTTGACTGCAGAGGAGTGAAAGTCACTATGCATTAGCATTGACTACATGTTCAACCTCTTTGAGGCACCTACCAGCAGAAGTTCAAGAATATACACAGTTTAAACTATCCTTTAGGTCACAGCTTAAATGCAGGGCAAGGCGAACACTGTTAGAAAATAGTAGTCATCCATAAAATGAGTTGGTGGGTTTATTTAACTTTAAAACCAAACTTTTCACTTCCCTATATATTACCAGTTTGAGGCTAAGGAGAGAATTACCAGAGAGACTAAGGGCTGTTTGGTCATTACTGACTTTTAGAAACTGTTTCACTAATTTTAAAACAACTTGATGATAGAAAATTGATAGGTGCAGCAGAGTTGAAATGAATTGAGAACTACTCTATTTCTAGAGTTTTTGCCTCATAAGTGGTATTGATTACTTACAAAGTGTCTCATTATGTGCATTATATTTCCTGCAGAATTTCATAGAAAATAGCAAGAACAGTTTTTACAAGGAACAACAGGCTTATTGACTATTTTTGCTTGGTGATGGATGAATTCAAGTGCTTAACTGAAGTCTTTTAGTAATTGAAGGCAAAATATAAGAAAATTATGTCCTTTGAGAGCAGGAAACAAAGGCCTGTGTTACTAGCAAAAAGTTTTCTTATTTCAGTGGGCTTTCAGTCAGATTATGTAGAGAAGGATTTTTTTGTTTGCTTTGTGTGTGTATGTAGCCAAAACATAAAATTTCATCTGGTGAACCTCCTCTTGGCATTACTGAGAGCTTACTTGAAGAAATACAAATGTATTTTCCTACTGGCAGAGCTGTGGAGATATGGTCCCTAATCAAGCATAAACCATCTGTCTTGTTTCAGTGATAGATGGTTGTCTGGCTTCTACTCTAGTAGGCAAAAAAAATGCAAATCCTTGATAAATCATAACCATACTGTGTAAAGCAATACTGGTTTGAGTAATTACCTCTTTTCCTGTACACAAATGTAGTTTGAACTGATTATTTCACCAGAGCATATGAAAAACAAAGTTTTATCTTCTAGAATAGGAAGCAGTTTTTATTTCTCTACTGTTCCTGTCCTTAAAGCGTTTAACACCACTGTGGATAGGGTGCTTCTGACCTAAACTACCTAAAAGAGAAGTTTGGCACCTAAAGCACTGGTAAGTTTTTGCAGACCTGGCTTTAAAAGCTTTTTGTGTCATGGCAGATAAATAAGAGACAAAGTCTGTTGAAGATGGACGGAAGAAAAGCGTATTTTCCACAGTTAAAAGGAGAAAATATTAAGCACAGGTCTTGGTCCACTGTGTTTGCACCACGTGATGATGTATCTATTTTGCTTGATACCAGTCCTTCATAGTCATTCCAACCTCAGCATAGGAACTGGAAGATGAACATCCATAAAGCAACAAAAGCTTCTTAAGTTACTATTGCAGCCTGTTAGGGTACTGATAGTGAACTATTCAGGAGGAAAAAAACAGTCTTATTATCCAGTAATTTAAGTAGGAAGACCACAGAATCACAGAACCACAGACTGGCTGAGGCTGAAAGGATCTTTGGAGGTAACCTGGTGCAAATTGCCTGCTCAGTCAGGGTCACCTAGAGCCAGTTGCCCAGGACCATATCCAGATGGTTTTGATGTATCTCTCAGGATGCAGACTCCACGGCCCCTCTGGACAAGCTGTACCAGTGCTTGGTCATCCTCACAACAAAAATGTGGTCCCTGATATTTATATAGAACCTCCTTACCACTTGTTCTGTCACTGGGCACCACTGAACTTGTTTGCACTTGGCCTTCAGGTATATATATCCTTTATAGGATCTCCCATGAGCCTTCTCCTCTTCAGGAAAGCTGAGAGACAAAAGCTTTCTGTGTCCTCTCAATTTTGTACGCCTGGTATAAAAATTCATAAATTCCTTCCTACTTTCTTAAGACTTGATTTTTGTCCCCAAGTTTTTTACTGTAAGCATAGAATACCTCTGTGCATCTTTCATGTGAGGTGTGAGTCTGATCAAAGCAGGGAAGGTTTCCCTGTGCAGTCACTGAAGGGCTCTGTCAAATGCTTCCCCATTGGTGACAGGATTACCCTGCACACCGTCTACCACAAAGATGCACACAGACCTTTCCTTCTGAAAATAGCAGTCCTTGAGAATAGGAATCAAGTGAAAGCCAAGCTGATATCAAATGTTAGCTGACATTCTAAATGTCAGAGAGAACTAAAAACGATTTTGTAATTAAAGTTTATTTTCCTTCCTTTCACTTTGTTGCTGTTAAATTAACTTTATAAATTTCTTCGGAGACTTCTCACAAATTTCTTCTGATGTGAAATAAAAATTTATTGAATTTTCTCTCCCTAAGGATGAGATTTGCTATCAATATTTAAAATATGACCTATTTTAGCTCTTGTAACTTTTTTCATTAGCCAGGGATTCTCTGAGCAGCGTCCAGATGTTCTACTTTAAATCTACTATAAAATTTTCAGTGCATATGCGAAACAGTTTTCATGCTTTTGCACAAAGAAATATTATCCTTCTTTTAATGCCATTAAAATATCCTTCTAATATTATATTCCAACGGAACAATTTGAAATTATTGAAGATTTACATTAATTTAATTACATACAATTTAATTATTGAAGTCTCTTGATAACAATAATGGTGCTGTGTTTGGTTTGAATATTGTCAGCAGCATAAATGATGTGTAAACAGTTTTTACATTTTACAGTCCACTGAATACAGTAAACAGAAAGGGACCAAAAAAGCACAAAGGAAAGATCAAGTGATATACTGTCAAACAATCTGATTCTGAGTAAGGTGATGTAATTCCCCCCCTTTTCAGAAAGCCCCAGGTTTTCTTTCATTCAAAGTAACTTCAAACATTTCAAACACTTGGTGATTTTTATTAGACAACGTGCTGAGAAAAGTGTGTCTTTGTGTCTGCCACTCTTGAAGCAATGAGAAGACAGAGCTAAAGAAATTGAAGGGGGAGCAATGTAAGCAAACCTTGCACTCACTGGGGATGCTGCTGCCTCCCCAGTGATTCCAAACTGGGCTGGTGGGATCTTATCTGACAGTTGTGCTCAGAGCTGGATGCTCAAGAGGACAAGCATGAAGAGAAAGCCTCTACCAAAATTTTAAGACCTCCTGGGAGAACTTCCAAAAGTCAGTGTCCCAGCCCATTCCTCTCACTGATGTGAGAGGTGATAGAGGATAAGGGGAACTCCAGAGTAAATAAGGAGCTGAGGTCTCACTGTGCAGATCTGTGCTCATGGTCCATCCCCACACAAGTTGCTGATGACAAGGATCATCCATCTCTCCTAATGTTTTGGTTTTCTTTTTAGTCTGATCTGTGTACTGAAACACACTAAAATTGCACAGATATAATTAGAAGAAAGGTAAACAGTTATTAATTTCATGACAGACATACTCTTTTTAGAATATTATTAAGATTTAGTGACAGTGTTAGTCCCTGCCATCATCAGAAATCCCACTGGCCATTTGATGTGGGCTTCACAGCTACAGGGTATCGCTGAGAAGGATGAGGTAGAAGAAGGAGGAAAAAGGACACAGTGCCCTCCTGCCAGTCACCTTATGAGAAATAAGGATGAAACCCAGCCAAGAGAAATCCAAATTTTTCCATTTCTGGCAGCTAATGTGAAAATAGAGGAGTGACTCAGTGATTACGAACTCATTAGTTTCTCAATGTGTTCTGTCCATCAAAGACTTTTGTTAATGATTACCTTAAAAACTAATCTTTTATTCATATATCCAAGTGATTTATGATGAGCTTTTCTTTAAATTTGGAATCTTGGGTCAAAGTTATGCAGAGAAACTGACAAGCATATATGAATTTCAGAAGAGGCCAGTAGCAGAAAACTTTCTAAATCATCAACTCTTTGATTAGCACCTCCTAGCAGACCTTTGTACATAAAAAATACAGCAGAAAAAGAGAGAGAATGGTGTAGGCAAACAAGCTGAGGTTTTTTTAAAAATTCAGTGCATTAAGAGGCCAGCCTATCAGCAGACACAGAGCATCCTCAATGACCTTGGAAGCACCACTGGAAAAGTGATTTTGTTACCTTGTCTGCTTACTGCAGTTTTCATCCAGTTTCTCATCCTCAAATATAATTTAAATAGCTTATTCTCCCTTATATCTTTTTTTGTTTTCTTCCCTCACCATTTTTATAATTATTAGAAACCAACTTAAGTTAATAACTTAACCAAGTTATTTAAATCCAGCATCACTAAATGCAAGATCTTGGGTTTCTGCTCCAAGAATTCTTTTGATGGTGGGTACAGTTGCTTATGATACTATGGCTTTAAGCAAAAAATGACACATGCATGACTGTACATATATGTTACAGGGAGAATAAAAATATGTCATTGAAGGATGTCATATTAAATACACCTACCAACAAGTTGTGATGTGAAAGCAATAAAGAGAAATGTGTAATAATAGACATCAACATGCTTACAACAGAGTATTCACCACAATATATCCCAATTATTGTCCACCTCTGGACAATCAAAGATGAAGATGTGGTAATGCAGACCTATACAGTAATTAACACGGCAGATTAGTCCTGAGAAGATTCACTCTTACCACATCACACCTGACAGTCTACTGTAAGGGCATGAGTGCTCCAAACACCTTTTCAGCAAAATTAGAGAGCTCAATAGTGGTCTGTGGTAGTTGCAGCCTGTGCACATTTATAACTTTTTTAAAGTAGGTTTAAGGTAGAAATTTAAAGTGACAGGGGGGAAAATGGCAAGGGAAAAAACCAAACAAACCCATTGCTGTAAATATAGATTCTCAAAAATACATACTAAGTTATGATATCTATGCCAGATATTTAACAAGCTTCTAATGTACCTGGAGTTTATAAATGAAAAGTGAAATCCATGCCTGCATTGTAGAGGAAAGACAGAAGGCAAAAGACCATTTCACTTCAATATTGTGACTGTCTCTTCTCATTAACACTCCTTTTCATTTTTCTAAATTGAAACAATAAAAGAGTTACATTATGGAGATATTTAACAAGTATCAGATTAAAGATTGAATTAGCAAATTTTTCTTGGTATTTCTGAAACAGGGAACAGCTCCCAAGACATCTGAGTTAGATCAATAGAGCACTATTGAATTAAATCAGCAGACTAATACATGCTTATTAGCAAATTCTGACTGACTAATTGAATGGATGAGTTAATGCACAGTGAGTTCAGAATATACAATATTTTAACAAATTACATCGTAATGCACCCTGCTAAATGCAGTGAAAAATTAAAAATATTAGTATGGCTAATCTCCAGCTAATTATTTACAGTCAACTTGTCTACAGGCTTTGGTATCAGAGAATAATTTGTCCACAAACTTGTAATTTTATTTACACCTCTGCCACTTTAATATCAGGGTAACCTTCACTAATGCATAAAGAATCAGACTACTATTACTCTGATAAATTAGTAATATCTCAAATGCACCACAAGAAAAGTCTGGAGAATATGCATCAGATTAACAATCACAAAAACTGAGAAGTGACAACATCAATTATGAGTAAATTTATTTTATATTTTGAGCATTTATAAATTAGAATTCGGAAAATGGTTCCTATGTGCACTATTTAGTTGTACTGAGCAGAGTATGTGCTAAAAGCATGAAACATCTTGTTCTTTAAAAATGCAAGTTAGTTTTAAAAAGAATTTACTGTAGAGAGAGATATGGGCACTACATTTCTAAGCACTGGAGAATCTAATGCCATTTGTGCTTTTAAATCTAAATCCAGTATTAATTTACCAAGGGCAGGTCAAAACTCAGAGCACTAACAGCTACTCCAAGTTTATGTTACTCTTTCATGCACAGAAAAGGAGGAATGGCGTAAGACATTCACAGTTTACTTTTAAATTTTTTAATTTTATTGCCTCACACAAAGCATTGTAATATTAATATATTTTTTTTATTACTTTATTCTGCTTATTATTGCAGATAAAAGAATAGTGCTGGCACGTCCATACTGACAAGGTTCCTATAACTGTGTTCAGTCATTCACTGGGATGCTCAGCACCTCAGCAAAAGTGCCCCTTAAGCACCAAAAATAACTGTAGACATCAGGTTTTGGAATGCAAGTTTTGAATGCAAGCCTACTAAAGGAAACATGGTTGGTTTCCCATCTGTTCTTGTGCTTCCTGGAAATGCCAGTTTTAAAACCTGGCAAGTTTTGATGTTCTGAGGGTAAAAGTCTGTGCTGTGCCCTTTGCTGAGCTGGGGAAGTCTCTCTGCAGGGGTATGTCACGTTCCCATTAATGAAGCAGCATGACCAGAACAGCTCATCCAGTCATGATCCAGCAACAAACTGTCCCTGTGAAAATATCAGAGAGAAACCCATGCTGAGAAGGGAAGCTACAGAAACTTTATCTTCCCACACATTGATGCCACTACATGAGGTCTGTGCTTTTGTCACCCTACAAGAAGAGGCTGCCCAGAGGCTTCCCTTCACCCCCGGTCCGTGCAGACGGTCCATATATGTCTCTAGACAACCACTTCCATTACCCACACATCCCTTGTGCAGAACTTCATAGAACTATCCCAGACACTATCCAGGCTGTAAAATAGCTTAGAATCAGCTGAGATGCATAGTTTGTGGAGAATACAAATCAGTGGAGAGGTAAATCTCAAACATTTGTGCTGCATATGATTGCATATGTATTAAGGCAAATACTGTTGTACTTTGACTCAAACTGGCTTTAAACTGAAAAAGGGTAGATTTAGGTTAAGCATTAGCAAGACATTCTTCACTATGAAGGTGGTGAGACTCTGGAACAGGTGCCCAGAGAAGCCATGGATGTCTCATGCCCAGAAGTGTTGAAGGCCAGGCTGGATGGAGCTTTGAGAAACCTGGTTTAGTGGGATGTATCCCTCCCCCTGGCAGGGGAGATGGAACTAGATGAACTTTAAAGTCTCTTCCAACCCAGACTGTATTATGGTTCTGTGGAAACTAGAATATATAATTAGGCCTATCTCCAAGCTCGAGAATTGCTAAATACATCTGTGTTAGACTCTAACATAGACATAAAAAAAACTCTCATAGTTTCTGAAGTCCCTTTTTCCTGATACATATTTGAGGAGTATTGAAAGTCTTTTTACCTACTTCCAATTGGTGTTTTGATGAAGGAGATGAAATGTCAGCTGGACACTCTCACTGGCACTTACTGTATAAGTCATATGAAAGCTTTTTTTGGGTTAAGATACTCTGAAAATTAATAATATCAGAATTTGGGCCTGAGTGTTTTTGAGTTGAAATTTCTAGAATATGTGATTACATAGAAAACCCTTTAGTTGTTCCTCATTATGGTAGGATATTTTTGTGTTTTGGATACTTTTTTTTGTTTTTCAGATGTTCACTTACATAAAGAACTTTAAGGTCTCTTTCAACCCAAACTGTATTATGGTTCTGTGGAAACTAGAATATGTAATTAGTCTTATCTCCAAGCTCCAGAATTGCTAAATACATCTGTGGAACTTTTTTTCCATTTATCTCCTTGGTAAACAATTCAAACAGGATTTAGTTGTTCCGTACAACAGAACTGTTCACGTGTTAAAAGTATCAAGCAGGACTTAAGGCTTCTGAGCTCTGAGAAAGTCATAGATTGTGATGGAAGATGAAGATCAAAATAAAGTTCAGGAAGAGTCTTACTCTGTGCTTCAGTAGGTTTTCATCCATTGAGAGGGGTGCTCTGTGACAGACTCTTCTGTCTCTAGTGCTCTGTGGCCTGTTTAGTGAGATTTGTGAAAATTTACCCATTTCCTCTTGATCAGATATGATTTCAAAAACTGTTCCTGAATTAAATTTAACACAGATTAGACATCGTTTTAAATGGTCTTATTTTCAGTCAGATTCTGACTGACCTGACCCCATGCCTACCTAATTTTATTATTAGTATTCTCACTTTCACTGGAAGCAGCAAATATGACCAAGGTTCTTGGTGGATGTGTGCAGAATGAAGGTGGAAAACTGTGGGATTTGGAAGCAAATGTCCCATTAAATAAAATGTCTCTTGCTGGTATCTCATCATGTATGACATGTATGACATCACTAAGTATTTCCCACATTGACTATTTCGTTTTAATAGCCATTCAGGGGAAGTCATACATGGATCATGTAAGGATAATTTTAAAAGATAGCAGGAATGGATCTTTTACTATTACTTTTGTTATGCCAATGACTTAATAAATTATTACTACCTGTACTGATGCCTGGTGTTTTTGGAGAACTCCTTGGCTCATAACACTGAAAAGCAAGGGTGTTTGTAACCTGGTCACAGCTTAAAAACACATGTTTCTTGGGGATACTAGTAACACCACAGCAGTTTAATTCAAGTTATGTATTGTAAAAACTCCATATAAAAGAGTAAAATGTATGCTGCTCTTACAGTGACAGAAACTGTGGGTGTTTTTTTCCTTAGAAAACCAGCAAATAGCAACATCTCTGAGGTCAGAGGTTTTTGAGTGCTCTAAATTATTCCAGAAAGCAATGTGCCACCCATATCCATCCATCACGGAAGATATAAATATGCCTTGCAGCCTCTGTCATCCATCCTCTCCTCTAAATCATACAGAAAGCAGTGTGAGCGTTGCCCAATGCCTAGAGCAAGAATATTTTGCTTTTATGCTCTGATATTTATCACAGCCTTTTCCTTCTAGACTTTTTTTCTTCACAAGAAGCAGCAGAAAGGCAACAAATACTTTGTTAGGCAGTAGGTCTTTCAGGAAAAAGACTGCATTTAGTGACTGGCCAGGTTAAAAGTGGTGAATCACAGCAGAATGTCCTTGCTTTGAGTTCTTCAAGCACACAGAGTGTTGGTGATTTTGATTTGGCTCTGAGAAACAAAGTGAGAGGGAGGTACCTCCTCACAGCAGTCTAGGTGCTATGTAGCTTACAGGTTATATCAGTCACCATTAATAATCTCTTCAAATATGATGGAGGCTTTGGAAAGAGCAGTGTGTCTCAAGTATAACAGCAATGACACTTTTGAAATACTCTGCCAGTTGTTGCTGAATCCTTAAAATTCATGCGTGACTGAATAAAAAAGAAGCTACATTGAAGAAAACCAAGGAAGGCTACGCAGATTAACTTCATTTTAAGTAGCTTTTTGTACTGGAAATATAACAGGAAAAATATTTTTATAGCTGACCTCAAGAGTCCCTAGTGTACAAACTCCAGCTTTGTTTATCGTTTAAAAGCCTTCTCCTCAGAAGGTAGACTTGGATGCTGAAAATTGGCTAATGTAGTTTCCATGTTTCTGTTCTATATAATAATATCATTAATGACTACAGTTTTTCTTTCCACAGTTATGCCCTGATAGAGATATAAGAAAGCTGTTTTCATGCAGCAAGGGAAAAGGAATACCTATTTCTGCTCTGCTTAATGCAAATTAAATGTTCGTTCTGTGCATGATGTCAACTATAGAGCAAGCATTTGCTTGCAGCACTAAAAGAGAGCAGTGTAGGAAAACCATCAGATTTAAGAGATAAGATGAAGATTCAGACAGGACTTGATGAGCAGAAAATACGTAATAATCCATGAAGCATGCCTAAGACAAATACATCTAATATCCAGATGGAAAGAAAAAGTTCACTCCTTGACAGTGGAGGCAACATAGGTCAGAAAAATATCTGTCAAGAATTTTCAGAAGAGGGTTTCTAGGAACCAAAATTAGACAGTGGTGGTGCCTGAAGCAGGAGGAAAGGAGCTCTCTCAAAGGAAAGGAAAGCTCCCTCAAAACTAGAGACAACAAAGACAACTGGAAACAGTAGCTGCAGGAGGTGGATTCTATGGGTAGAATCTGATAGAAGTGATTTCTACAGTGAAACAATAACTAACAGCAGGTGGAGATGAAACTGGAGATTGTGGTAGAACTTGGGGTTTTAGAGTAATGGAATACAGGAGAGGGCACATTGAGGTACCCTCAAGTTGCTGATCCCCAAAATGGGTTTTCTAAACATTAATGTGAGGCATGATCTATAGAACTATGTAAGATTTGCAAAAAGATGCTAATATAATTAATTGGCATTCAGTGAACAAAACAGCATATCATGTTGCTGTATAGCAGAAATAGTATTCAAGGGAATACTATTAGTAAAAAATAGCTTGCATTCTGCTTTCTGTATAAAGTCTAACCCAGTAAGACAACCTAGTGCCACTATAACATTATTAAAGACAGAAAGACGGAAATGGAACTGTCTCAAAAGAATTCAGAACTTTCCGTTAAAGGTCCAGTCCTTTTGCCTTTATCCATTCTGCATGATGCTTTTGGAACAAGTAATTCCAGCCATTACTGGAAATCCTGACTGAGATTCTCCTAAAGGTGAATAAATATACAGTTCAATTCAAATTAGCACATAAGGGTAACTTAAGTATAAACCTTTCACCCTTCAGGGGGACATTAATTCAGTCGATTAATTCAGCCCAAAATATAGTGTCACAGAATATTCACTTTTATACAGGGAAGGCAAAGTCTTCTCATAATCATGTTCATTCTCCCAGAAAAGTTCACAGAAGTCTATAATTATAAAATGGAAGGAAATAAAACCTGCAACCCTTTAATTAGGGCTTTTATTAGCTGACCACTGAGATATGATTGCACCAGGATGCTGAGGGTATCGTGGGGAAAGATTCTCAATGCACCAGTCCAATAAGCTTAAACTATGTCTCCAGTGTTACCTTAAATATTGCTGCAGCTGCCATTTAATCTAAAAGCCAGCACCAAGGTATTCCAAATGTAAAATTGCTGCTTACTATCATCAGCATAAATATAACAGGATACAGTACAACAGACATGACAGTTGTTTGGCAGTGGACTCAAAATAAGTCTGGAAATTACCACACTAGATTTTTGGTATGGATCAGAGCATTGCAGTTTCCCACTCAACACTCAGTAGATTTATTTGAAAGAATATCATGAAATATCTGTATCTGCCATTTGGGGGTCATGTCTTCCCACTGCTAATAATTTGTAGTAATTCTGGCATCCTCCTGTCAAGAGACTTTATTATTACAAAGTATCTAGAATGAAGCTTAAAGGAAGGAGGTAAGAATACGTGTATTTTCCCATTTCCCTTACAATAAATTGGCAAAGTCAGGCCACTAAAGAGAAAAATAAATAAACAAAGAAATATAAAAATCAAACAAAAACGCTATCATAATTTAGCCTTGGTGATTGACGAAAAAATAAGGAAACTCTCAGACCAAGAGAACAGAGGAAGGAATGTGTAAGTTGTTTTGTGATGCTACAAAAAAGCTTATCTAAACTGGATGAAGGATGTGGATTCAAGGAGATATTTAAACAGGAAGATACTTGGTGCAGAATGTTACCATGTATTGATAAGGAACTACAGCTTTGGCTCCTTGGTAGGTTGTGTGTTGGGAAGGAGTCCACTAAAAATATTCAAATCTGGAAATGGTAATGTAACAGATATGTATAAAGGACAACGTTAGCCTCATCTACTTTTCAAATATCTAATATGCTTACTATGGACACAGTGATTAGATATTTGCAGTATCAGTATCTTGGTGTGAAAATCTTGATTTTAGAAGAATCTAAGTTCTTTTAGTTTCTCCTGACAAATCTTCTTAGTTCTTCCATTTTGTGGTGACACAACTGGCGTTGGCCACTGGGCAAAGGCTGTAGCATCTGTGGCAGGGTGGGAGATGCAGATTAGCTGATCCTAGCACAGGCTGCAAATAACCTGCATGCCATATTTCAGAGACATATTACCCCCTTATGGCAAAATGGAGAATACAGTAGTATTTGTTCTATCTATGTTACCTCTTTTGTCTGTAAACTCTTCATATCAAGGGACTTCCATTCAGTATGAAGAGTCTGAGTGTGCAGTAAAACTGAGCTATCACTTCCATAATGGCTTTGAGGTATGACTGCAGGACATAAGTTATCAGGCAAAGGGCTGCCTTGATTATCCTAATGTTTAACATAGCAGTGGTGCAGTTCCCATCCGTGGGATTTTTTCAAGAGTGCTCCAATTCTGGGCAAAATAGGAAGGATGAGGGAAGAAAGAGTCTATTCACATAGCTAGGCTGTGTCACAGGTGATGCTGGGAATGCTTTCTCATAAAATAGTTAATACTTCTCTGGCAATTCAAATGAGCTAAAGGCCTGTGGAGATGCCCATGTGGACTGTTTCATGCCTCATGCTAAGCTGAACCCTAGCAAGCCCAGTCCCAGAGCAGCAGCCTGCACAGTTTCTTGTACTTTTCCTGCTTGCTGAGAAGATAAATTGGGACAGGAAAGGTTTTAGTCCTGTTTGGAATTCAAAGAAAGGGAATTGGTGGAAGGGTAGGAAAAGTGATTATCTACAAAAGCCACAAGAGCATTCACCAAAGTGAGGCATCATTCTCATTCTGTTCTTAATGCTTTACAGTTTCATTTATGAAATAATTTTTATTTCCCAGGACTGCCCTCTCTCTCCATCAGAATTTGAATTCGCGTCCAAAGAAATTATTTTTCTCCAAAAAAAAAAATTGCCTCTACATAACAGAGCAAGCACTTTTGAGACTTTTTTTGAATTAAAAAGGTAATAAATTCTAATATTACAACTTGCCACTCTTTGAAAATTTATAGCATCAGCATTTTTGGGAAAATCTGTCAATGAACACTGTCATATACATTCAGTAAAACTTATTATTAACCAAACTATAAATGCACTTTAGGTTTGTGTGAAGTTGCAATGTTTGTAGAGAAACCAGTCTTTGAAGTGATTTGGCCACTTTAGAGAACAAACAATGAGAGAGGACCCCCAGTGCTGGTTGACATGGTACAAAGCTTTGGGCCTTTCCAGGTGGGAAAACTTGGCTTGGCTGCCTGCCAGGTTTCTGTTAGTCTCCTTTCCCTTGAAGAATTTTTTTTTTAAAAATCTTTGGCACCTGAGATAATCTGGTTTGTTCCAAATGTAAACTATTCGCTCCTTAAAAATATTTTAGAGGCCTTGCAAACCAACATTCTCAGGGGAATTCTTCCAACCCCACCTTTACTTTGGAAGAGGAAACATCCATAGCTTCCCCTCAGTGCACTGTTAGCAAGCTCTGCTCTAAGGTATCAAGAGCTGGCACCCACATGCCTAGTGCTCAGTGGGTGCTTATTACTGCTGTAAATTTATGGTGCTGAAATCACCATTCCTACTTGAATGATTCTTTCTCACAAGAGCCCCAAGACTTCAGAATCACAAGACTTCAGCAGATTCCTGCCAAAGGACCTTTGGTTAATCTGATAGTTCTTTTAGCCACCCAGACTAGAAGAGTGCAAAGATTGGTGATATTTCACCAATTTTAAAATTACTGGTGTTCTTTGATATTGCCCTTTTGATATTTTCAAAGATTTAGAGTAGGCTTGGAGAAATCTTGTGGTATAAGTGGAAGGGGGGTTTATGGGCACCTGATAAAACAGGGAAAGGGGTGAGGTTTGAATGGTGTTGGACACAGCAACACGAAACAAGAACAATGTAGCTGACCCAACAGAGTGAGAAGTATAAAGTGGGAAGGACTGCACTCAGATGAGCTCTTCCCTGTAGGCAGCAGGTGCCAGGACTTGCCGGGTGATGGGCCCGGACGGTGCTCGCCCCACCTGTGCCCAGTTGGGGCTGGCCCAGGGTGCGCATGCCCGGGATCGGCGGGGTGTGGTTTCCGGTGCAGGCTCCAGAGCCTGGCGGATCAAAGTGAGTTCACTGATACTAACCCGAACCAACACTAGCTCGATTGACTCTGTTCGCGAACCGAGCTCGCGCCCACGGCGAGATTCATCTCACGCAACACTTCCCTATGGATGGAAATGGACAGGCTTAATGAAAATTCTGCTCAAAACCAGCACTTTGGAATTAACTTCTTAGTGGCAGCCTGATTGCTCAGCCTGGTTTCCCACTCAGGGGGCTATCTCTGTGTTGCAGTCTCAGACTCACTGATGTTTTATGGTGATATCATATAAAGGCTCCTGCACTAATTTTCAAGATCTCCCATCTAGAAGCTGACCTCTTGTTCAGTTAGCAGGGATGAAGTTTCCCAGATATTGCTGTCCCATTCCATTCAGATTACAAACCTCCTGAGGATTTCTGTGCATTTCATGTTGCTGTCTACACTGTCCCCTTTTGGGCTGGTGCATCTTCCACTCTGCTCTCATGTCAGCACAAGAACACTGGCTGATCTCATTCATCCCTTCTTCAGCTCAGCCATTTATTTTTGTCTCTTTGCACCAAAACTGTGACTGCTGCAAATTTTTGGACTACTTTCCAAACATAAACACTTCTACTCTAAAACTGACTTCTATTCCAATGAATGTCTAGGAAAAATAGTATTTCATACTTACTGAAGCAGAAGTTGCAGCAATGTAGAGGCTCCTGACTGAACAGATTCTTCTCCTTGAAACTAGTTTAAAATTTATTGGGAGAACTGTCAGTTCTGTCAGTTTATGTATTCCTACTTGTTTCACATATAGGCTGAGTAAGAAAGATTTGATTTTGGGGCACCCCCTTAATTTCATTGACTTTTGATCTGAAGAGACAAAATGGTCATCAGTCATAGCTAGTGACTGCAGCTAAAAAATTTTTCTTAACATTATTGTTGTTATTAAGGGCTTATCTTTAATTAATCTACACTTGACTACCAAATAGATAAAAAGAATTATGGCAATTAGAAAATAGAATTATATAAATTAAACTAGGCAAGGATTGTCTCATATGAATCCTTTCTCTTTTTTAATTTCCTAAAACGGCATTAGTTATAGAGATTGAGATATGGACAAAGAGGAGGCCAGGAGATCACTATCTGCATCACTTGAAGCCTTCTGAATCAGGCCATGTTAATGGGATGCTGTTACTCTAGTCTACCAGCAAACATGCCAAAAAGTAAGTTCTGACAAATTATAGCCCTTTTCATCTAATCACGTAAAATCAGCATGGTGTGACATGAATAGTGTGTAGCTTATTGTCAGAAGCGTTGGCTTTCTGGTGTGATGTTAGTAGTCCTTTATTAGATAAAAATAAAAGTAAAGGAGAAAAAAAAAAAGAAAAAGAAAAATAAAAAGGAAGAAAACAATTGCAAAACAAGTGGTGAATACAAATAACTGTTCAGTCACCAAAACAATAACAATGTGTTTTAACATGTGTGCCCAGGTCTGCAAATTGAGTGTTTTTCAAGCAGGGTTTGTTATACCAAATACCTTGACGGGAAGACTGAACTGTGGTTTGACCTGTCCTCCATCACTTGACAGAGATCATGTGCCGTAGCAGCAGTGGCAGTAGCCTGATGGATTTCTTTAGTGCTTTTCTGCAGAATTGCAATGTAACATTTTGTTGATGGTTTCCTCCCCAGAAGCTTAGGTATACCTTGAACCAAACAAATCTTTGCTGAAGGAAATGAAATTTCCAGTTGCAGACAGCAAAGGGGGAAAATATAGAGGTTTGATCCCACATCAGTCAGAATTTCATAATTTATGCTTCTGGTTCAATACATAAACTACGTAATTACAGCCATTGGAAAACACCCAGTAACAAGCAAATATCAACTGGTGAAAAGTTTAATTTATTTAGAAAGTTTGGATATTACTGCTCTACTGATCTCTCTTGTGAGATATAAGAAAAAAAAAATCTTCATCGTGAGAGCAATTTAACACTGGAAGAGGTTGCCCAAAGAAGTGGTAAGATCTCCCTCACTAGAAATATAAAGTACTGGGATTGACAGGGCTCTGGGTAACACAGTCTAAAGGCACCAGATGCACCTAAAATGAGCTCCTGGGGCAGTGGGCAGAAGGTGTGGGTGGATGTCTCCAGTGAGGCTGGTGAAGGGAATTTTAAGGCCTATTGATGCCCTCAGGGTCCTGACAGACTCTGTGATGTGTGAATTTCTCACAAAAATCTGTATTTTCCACTCTGCCTAACAGGCCATTAAAGATGCTGTTCTTAAACTGGTTATTGCTTTTGGGTTTAGCCTGAAAATTCAGCAAAAGTCATGCAGAGCTGTGTGAACAATACTTACAGTTCTGGTGGTGTTTGAGGTTTGTTGAGTTATGACTATATCCCTCTAGCCAAGCCCCAGGCATTAATGCCAGAGATTCCTTTGCATATAAAAGGGGAAGACCACCTAGGTTCTGTCTTGATCCATTCCTCAGAACTTTACACTTGTCAGGATACTTGAGTTGTAACCCGAGCTGCCTCGATTGTTGATGGAGAGAAAGATACATGTCCATGGTAAGCATGTTCCCCATGGATTTGTTCATGCTTTGTGTACGATTTGTTCATGTCTTTAGCTTTCAAACAGACATTCAGGCTAAAACATAAAAACTATTGGTGCTGTACCTATCAGTCAATATTCCTGGTAAATAGCTCTGGATGGAGACCTGCCGTGTCACCTAGGTCTTTTTTCTGCTACCCAAGTGATTCCTGAATTAGGAGGCCATAGACTATACTAGTTATGTTCTGATTATACCACCAGTTGAAGATAAGGAATTGCAACTAACAAGCAATTGCTGGTGGTATTAATTTATGTTTTCCCCTTTGCATAACCATAAGGGAACATTAGTAACCACTAACTTACATCTACCTGCTTCCATACTAATTTAAAAACTACTAAAGTGTACGGGTGATATTCAGAACAGAATATTGCTCAAGAGCAAATGTAGAAGATTGGGGGAAGCTCATGGCAAAGTGTGGCTGGAAATGTTCAAGGCCAGGTCGGATGGGGCTTTGAGCAACCTGGTGTGGTGGGAGCTGTCCCTGCCCATGCAGGGGGGTTGGAACCAGGTGATTGTTAAGGTCACTTCCAGCCTGAACTGTTCTGATTCTGTGATTCTAAAAGCAGTCCAGAATGGACCAGGAACAATCTTCAGATAGAACAAGGTTGGCCACTCTTAGATTAATGGTGTTGGCTTGTATTAAGTAGCTATCCAGAAGTTTCATTGGCTCTGTGCCTCTCCTACACTCAATATATAGCCAGGTGAAGGACCTCAAACTAAAGGCCTGGCAGGTTGAGTACAAGCTGCTTTAGAAGTTGAATATTAACTTTTGTTCCCTGTGTAAAGTACATTGTGAATGTGATTTATGATTAAAAAAAAAAAAAAACCAACAAAACTGGGGTGCCACTGTTCCTCACTTAGATGGAATAATTTTTGGCTGATGTAAGTAGATGTCAAGGGTAAACATCTGGGGCTGCTTGTCCAATGACAGCCTAAGGGAGATCATTGGTACATACAGGCTTCTGAAAAGCTTCTTTGATATTTCAACTATATCTTCAGATATCTAAAAGTTTAAAAAATTGCCTTGGAAGGGTATTCTAAAATTTATTATTCTCAGTCAGTTTTCAGACTTTTAGGAAGAGAAAATTACTTGTATCAATCAATAAACTCAGAAAATATGCAAGTCAAATTGTTCTTCATGTCACTTAGCTTTCTCTTCCAGGTTTTGAAAACCCTCAAGAAAACTCATATTCAATGTGTGCGTGTATTTTGTGGGCTATAACTGTGCTCATTTTTCTTCAGAGTCACCAGTTGCCTAGAAGCAGTAAAGGATAAGCATTGGAGCTTGAAGCTGCTTAAGTAGAGAAGACAGCCCACAGTTTTTAACTTAGAACCAAGATTTCCAGTACTCAAGCAGGTAGCAACAGTTGCAAGAAAACAGCTCCATAAAATTGTTACAGACTGCAGGTGCTATTCTAATATATTGCTTCCAGGGAATAACACAAAGCTTCCATGTACACATTTAGACAAGCCTAAACTTAAGAAACATTTGTAAATTTTGACCTGTGCTAGAGGGTCCACCACAAAGCAAGAAAAAAACACTTATTTCTATCTTCTGCTGTTACAGCCTGAGGTTATCCCTACATTCAGTTCTGCACTGGATAGTCAAGTGTAGAAGATTTCTGTCCAAGGCTTTGTCCTTCAGTTGGCAGCAGAGCTCTAATCAGCTTCTACCCAGCCCCCCAAATCTGACAGGAACACAAGGCCAGCTGGGCTCTGATGCACTCTACAGCTGGCTACAGAGGGCTGCCCTGCCTCAAAAAGTTGTTAGGCTACAACAGAGGTCTACTTGTAGTCAAGAGTTCCTTTTCTGAAATCAGAGAGCAAGTTATTTCAATTAGTATGAAAAAACAAAGTCATTAATGGTTTGTATTTGAACAGTATTCATGTATTATCCCATCATGGAATAAGGAACAAATGGGGCATTCTCAAACAGTTCTGGAGCAAAATTTTAAAACTTTGAAATAAATTACTTCCAGAGAACAAAATTTGAGAAATATTTGGATTGAGTTCCAAGCATTTCAGGCTTACTTCATTTCTATTTATCCTAAAATTTAAGCTCAGATTTAAGAGTTAGGATGATGAACTCTTGAGTTTTAAATCATCCAGTTAGTTTGGGTGACTCATAAAAAAAGACTTTCTAAGTCTCCCATAGGTAAAAAAGTAGGGAAAATATGCTGTATTTAAGACAGGCTTTAATTTCCTTATTTTCAGCTTCAAATCTCCTTTCAACCCTACCTTTACTTGGAAAATACTGTTCCTGTGAGTCAGCACACTCTGCTGGTAGACCAAGAGAATATAACTGACACAGCAAAAAAAAAATCCAAAAATAAAACATGACATGCAATTAAAAAGCAATCAGTTGAATCTTCTGAGAATAGGAAAAAAAATCACAAAAGTATGTAAACCACAGCTCTCCTCCACAGTAAAGTTAATTCGTTAATACACTTTGATTCATCTAACTATATTAAAAAGGTGTTGGTTCATACTCTTAACTCTACCTTTAAGACAACTGTTTCAGAAGGAACTAATTAGATGTGAAGCAATTAGACTATGGAGTGTGCAGTGCTCCAACGGCCCCAGATTTCATCTCTTTTCAAGCTTGAAAAACAAAAAAGGAGCCTGAAAAAAACCTTCAGATCCTTGAAGTTTTTGAACATAAGGGGTTGTGGAAAAAGGGAAAACTCCCTGAATCAAAGTGTGATCCCGGGGCTCTGGTTCTGCTTCTGATCTCTGATTAGTGGTGTGAGGAAGAAGCCTCTGAGAGCTGATGACAGTCCATATATTCTGTGCTATTTATTCAACAGCTGAGGGGATTTGGGTGTCAACTATCATCCAACTTAATCAGGAAGAGTTGAGTTCCCTGAACTTACTACATCACGAAATTCTGGGCAAATGTTTGCTATTCTTATAGTACCACATGCTTTATAAATATATAAGAGTTATGCAACACATTATCTGTGAAATTGCTGGAGATTTCCATGAAGTCACCTTGCATGTTTCTGACTAGCTTTATAGTTTCACTAGGAAGCCCCTAAATACAACTTCTTTTGGTCTTACTTGCTTCTAGCTGCTATATTCCTACCACATTTCACTCTGCTTTTGGATAAACTAACTCAATGACATTAATCCATACCAAAAAGGGCTTTGAAAGAGACAGTAAAAGAAAACAAGCACACCATCTGGAAAAATGTATTATGCGTACGTTACAGATATTCAGATATACTTTTTCAATAAAAACTCTTTTGCATTTTAAAATTTATCTGCAATACTGTGTCCAGAGCAAACCAGGTGATTCAAATTGCTGTTCTTCTAATATAACGAAGCCTGTTATTTGTATGTGTCTGTCCTATGTCCTTGCACACATCCTTAACATCACAGCCATTGTTTCCCACTTTCTCTGCACCCTTCACAGAATGTCCAGTTCTTCTTGTTGCTTCACTACCAAGTTAAGCAAGTGTTGGTGCCTACTATTGCCAATTCCAAGGGATGCATTGCTGTCTGCTGTCTACCCACATAGTGAACATGGGGACAAGACTGCCCAGGGTAAGTGCAGCATAAGCCTGGCAAGCTCACAGGGCTATCTTAATATAAACACTACCCATTTTCACAAAACCTTTAGGAACTTTATTATCTTTAATCCTGCTGCCACAAGTAGCTGAAACTGGTCATCAGGTTCAAAAGATTCTGCCAAAAAATGGTTTGGGAACTAATGAGCATACAAATTAATTAAAAAACAATCCAATTAGCCAAGGGAAGTAATGATGCAAAATCAAGCAAGTCAGTAGACAAGGAATACTTTCCATCATGGCCATCATCAAGATAAATCAATATACTTTTGTTTAGAATTATTCAGTTAAGATGTAAAAGAACTTAAGGCTAGCAGAAGAAATTATCTCACCTGATTTAAAAATCTTTAGTCTTGATTTAAGATGCATGAACCAGTTCCCTAAGTAGCATCAACTTTCAATTATGTTTATTGCAAAGTCAGCCATTGTTGCCACTGACATTTTCTCATTCAACCACGGTGTCTGCAACCAGCCACTGATAAGAATTAATGAGACAAATCTGCCCTCATTTAATTTCAGTGAACCTGCAGGAGTTCTGCCTCTTGGGAGAGTTTAATTTATTCACCACCTGTGTCCTAAATGTGGTCTCTTAATTTTGGAAGGCCCAGCAAATCTGCCAGTCTCTTTGCTCTGTTGTTGTTGTTCCTTGCATCAAACTTTGCATTCCTCAGGGGCAAACAACAATATGCTGCTGTTCTGTATGCAACATATTCCTTAAAGGAAAACCCAGCATCTTGAATCCCAAGGACTCCGAAGGTCACATATGCTATATGCATTTTCTGTAGTGAATAACCCTTTGCATCTGCTGGAACTTGCCAAATGGGTTCAACAGCTCCCAGTAGCTGGTCCAGTGAGAATATGTGGCAGCAGTGAGGAGATGAAGAGCCAAAGGCCACTGCAGAAGAATATCAGTAAGAAAGACAAGTGCTTCTGAAAGGATACAGACAATGATATTCCCAACATGAAAAAGCAAGGTTAATTCAGAAAACTATTTTACTTTAGTAATTTTTCAAATAATTCAGGGGGTCCTCAGGTTGATTCATTATTGTTACCACTTTAGATCTTTTCTTTGATTTTATAGCTGTTCTATTTCATATTAAAGGTATATCTTGGGTTAGTGCAGTAGAAGCAGGGGGGTTCACAGGGGTGGCTCCTGTGAGGAGCTGCAGGAAGCTCCATCTGTTCCAATTCTGGCCCTGCCTCTGCCCAAGGCTGAGAAGATATGGGAAGCTGGATGCTCCTCTGTGAGTAGCATGTTCAAGAAAGGGAAAGCAAAACTGCAAAAATATTTAAAAACACACCTGCAGAGCAGAGGGGAGAGATCTGTGCCAGAAAAAAGACACCAAGGTCAGTGGAGGACTAGAGAAAAAGGTGCCCCAGCAGAGATTTCCCCGCAGCCCATGGTGAGATGGCAGCTCTGCCCCTGCAGCCCATGGAGGAGCACAGTGGAGCAGTCCCTGAAGAACCACGGTGGGGTAAATGTGGATATGTAGCCCCTGAAGTGTCACAGGTGGGCAGATGTGAAGCAACAGCCTGTGCAAGATCATGGAGAGGGTCAGATGTGGATCTGCAGCCGTGTAGGACCCCGTGCCAGAGGAGGTGACTGTTCCCGCAGCAGCCGTGACTCTGTGTGCAGCCCGGGCTGGAGCAGTTCCTGAGGGACTGTGACTGTGGGAGGGACTCATGTCCCAGGGGTTCCTGAAGGACTCTGTCCTGTGAGAGGGACCCCACGCTGGAGCAGGGGAAGAATGTGAGGAGTCCACCCCCTGAGGAGGAAGGAGCAGCAGAAACTCTGTGGGGAACTGACCCCGAGTCCCCCCTGCCCCTCCCTGTGCCCTGAGGGGAGGCGGCAGTGAAGGGATCCAGGTCTGGGGAGAAGGGGAAAAGGGAAGGTATGAAGAATTGGCCATGGGGTTTTTTTTCTTCCCAAGTTGAACCTGTCTGGGTTTTGCTCATGACCTTAACTGGAGAGTGAAAACCTCCCTACCCTTGTCTCTATTTACGAGAAGTTGAGTGGATTTTCTCCTCCCTGCCCCACCGTGAGGATTGGGTTGAGTGAGCGGAGGCCTGGTTGATACCAGCTGGGCCTGAACCAGTACTGGTACCACTTTGGAGGGCAAGGGTGGAATGTTCTGACCATCACTGGGGTTTGTCCCAGTAACACCAGCCCTTACTTGACTGTGGAAATGATTTCTGCTGTAATTCAGCTGTGTCGGTGTCATTGTCCTACCTGGGTCTTGAAAACTGTTCAAACACATTTGTTCTGATATACCAAATTAACTGCAAAGATGGCTGTATTGTTAAAGTCACAACATTTATCAACTAGATGATGAAATACGGAAATCAGAAATAGCAAAGCTTTAGTTGGAAGATGGGCTATACACTTCTATCAGTGTTACAACCTCCTGCCTCTTCAGTTTAAAAGAATACATGGCAGTAATGTTCAGAGGAAAAGAATGCAGGACAGAATGTGTTATTCCTTGATGTACATGAGAGCTTCTGTAAGTTCTAATGGTATTTCCATGAATATTCAGGGACAGCTCTATTCATTGAACTGGAAAATGGATGGTCAAGGGGGTATTTAATAAAAGTATCTTTATACACCTTTAATACACTCATTTAAAAAATGTCAATTATGTGTTCGTTTGCTTAGGCCAGGAGACATTAAATAACAAAAGTATAATGAAGGTAGAAAATTAAGAAAATAAATTAGCAGTCAATATATTGGAAAAGCCATAAGCAAGTTTAATGAAGAATAAAGTGATGTTACTAAAGAAATAACCCTGTGCTATGGCAGGGACCTTTCATTTAAAACTAATAAAAGCAGGAAGGCATTCTTCCAGAATCCTTGTACAGAATTTTATTTTGTATCCAATGCTTTTAGTGGCAAGAAAAAAACAAAGCAAGACAAAAAAGCTCCACCAAAATTAATTGAAAAATTAAATTCTCTGAAAATGCAAAGGGAAAGATCTGCTTTTGCCCTTCACTTTACCTTTTTTTTCAGAGAGGAAAGGGAAGATAGCAAGAAGTGAAACAGACTGTTAGTACTCACACCATGGTGCAATGCAAACATCTTTTTAAAAGATGCTGCAAAGCAAACGTACTGATTTTGCAAATATCTTTGTGACAAATATATTTCAATGCATAAATGTAAATATAGTTAAATACATCATGTATATAGTAAAGTGAACTAACTTTATCATATTGTGTTATTTTTGGCATGTTAACAAATGGATGCAATTGCTACCTGAGCATTGCCCCTGAAAATAACCTCCTTACAGATTAGAAAATATTCAGATGATCATTTTATTGACAGCTTTGCTCCCTTGACATCTATTCTTAAAATTATAAATCTGATCCCATCAGAGTCAGGGTTGGTAGGAAGTTGTGACATTTAACTTCATACATTCTCTTATTCCAGTTCACCAGCCCTCTTCACCTGCTAACCCTCTGCACTGCAGCTTTAATTTATTTAGCCATGAAGTCTTTTTGAAGACAAGGGTGAATTTGCCTCTGACAGGTTATACAGCCTTGAGCATAGCTCCACATTCCCACTCTATGGATCTAGTATATAATTAGCATACACTGCTCTTCATCAATATGCTATAAAGGGCCCCACACTGCCTTCTAAAGCTAATATTCCTACATTGTAATCTGGTGAAGTCTGTTTGCCTCTGGCTTTTAATTTCTTTCATTAAATGATAATGTGTAATGTTTTAATATGGTGGTTGTATAACTGTCTCTCATGTGAATAGAAATTTCTCAACTGTGATTTTTTTCACAGTAAAATGTATGTTTATTGAAACCTAAACCACTTGTGAGAATTCTGCATGGTAACAAAATGGAGAAATGTCAGAACACAATGTAGTGACCCATTTGCAAAGGAAAATTTTCATTTTTCACTTGAGAGTGACTTGTTTATGCAGCACAGTTGATTTATACTAAAAGGCTGTTTTTTAAAACCCATTAAAATTGAAACGAGATGTTTTGATATGTTAGAACTAACCAATTGGCTGAAATCCAGTTTTATTCAATTGCAAAACATCTCAAGAATATGTTTCAGATTTTTATTTTCTTATGCCAGCTGACAATGGATGATAAATGTCAAACCTTGCTGAATGGAGAACCCTCTTTCTTATCAGCCACGATGAGTTCCTGTACTTCAAATATCCTTTGGTTTGTTTAATGCCATCCTTTATCTATCCTTTATCGAAATTTCATTGCTGTGCAAAAGCTGATGCTGTGTTTAGTGTGACTGCCATGTCTGGCCATCCTGTGCTTGGATTACTGAACACTCCCTTTATCACCTTTACTTGAGGCACCCCTCCACCTCCACCTCACTTCATTTGGCCTCAGCAAGGACCACAATGACCTAGAGTCTTCTAAATGCTTTGAATTCTTTCTAAATTTAGTTATAGCATCAACGGAAGATGCAACTGTAACTTCATTTTGAAGCAACATGTGTGTGAAACACAGGGTTAAAAAACTGGTTTTACCCCCTGGGCTGCAAGATGGAGCTGCAGTTTCTACTTTTTACTGGTGGGCATCAGGTAACTGGACAGCAGGTACCTGTAGCCCAGACACTGTCGGGGAAATCTTCAGACCTGGAAGGAGGTGAGTGTAGTAACAAGAGGACTGGTGAGAGTAGTTGCAGCACTGAGCAACAGTCTCATAGGTCTGTCAGGGAAAAGTGCCTTGGTTTCAATCTGCCTCAGCAAACACCTAAAGATCACTGACTGACCTAACCCTTCCCACCTTTCCCCAAAGTCCACTATGCCTACTAACTGATTTTGCCCTCCAAAGTCTGAGTCTGCTTCCTGGTAGCCAGATCCTCACCTAGGCCATCCTTGAACAGGCAAGGTTGACCCTGAAAAATGCAGAGGTAAGGATTTTGACATTTTGTTAACGTCCTAAGGTGGATTGCTTCAAAAGAAATTAATCTGTTGGAGAATCAGAGCCATTCAGAAGACCCCCATTCTCCAGTGTGAGATACCTGAGCCATCCCAAAACTAATAACTGTACTATTAGCTGCTGAATGTTTATTCAATTTAACATTTTCAATATAAACTGCTTAAAGCATGACCCCTTTTTCCCTGCAATAAGAAGCTGTGTACAAAGTCTGCATAAACTTAGAAGTCTGAAATTGCTTGCTGTCTCCTCAGGGCACAAGCATGAATGCTAGTTGATTTGAAGAATAGAGGACAAAATGACATTAGGATACTGCTGACTCTGATTTCATAGTCAAAATCCATTGTTTCACAATGTGCTTATATTTCTAAATCAGTATCACTGTCAGTAAGGAATTGCCATTTCAGCCCTTAATAGCATTTAAATCTGCTAAAATACTTTTCTTCGATGCTGTGGCTTCATTACACCATTTTTAGGAAGCAGTTGCATTTCTGATTGTTTGTTTGTTTTCTTGATTGGGCAGTCCTATTTCTGATGCAGCTAGAAACCCTGGTATTTTTGATGGTGTTTGGAGCTGGTTTTCTAAAGCTTTGTAGCACAATTTTCACAAAAATCCTGAGCTGAAAGCTCATTCCACCAGAAAGCTCATATGAAATTGAAAGCTAGTGAACACACTTGTTTATTTCTAAACTCATCACAAACCTCTCAACCCTCCATGGGACTGGTGTGAGAAAAGCCTATCTGGTTACACAAAGGAAAACAGCATGGAGGAGCAGGCTGCAGAGGGGAAACCAGGAGACCCCTTTCAATGAGAAGTCTTACAAGGAAACAAGTCATCTTGGGGACATTTCATGCTCTAGGCTGTTGCCTTCTCAAGCATGACTGGATGATGCTAATTATTTGTGTGATTAAGCATCATCACCACCCTGGCTGTCAAAGTAAGGCCTCCATCAAGGAGAGAGGTATTCATGTGACCCCAGTGTCAGGCACAAAAAGATCATTGCCTTAGTGTCCCTTCTCCCCTGCATAGTCAATAGCTAGAAACTCCTTGGCATATCCAACACTCACGTAAAATCCCAAAACCTCAGTTGCCACAGTTCCTTGGGACAAAGTCCCAGCGCAGAGTCACAGCCCTGTCAGGCCATGCAGACGTGGCCTCGTCATCTCCCTCCCTTTGTAAATAACTGGAAGTCCCACCATTACTCACAGAGGCTTTTTTTGATCCTCCAAAACTTTTTTCCTTGCCATTGAAAAGATTGTCAAGTCATCTACTCCTCCATAAAACATATCCTAACAACTTCAAGGGAGACAAAGACAAATGAGAGCACAAAGATGTTTGCTGAAGTACAGCAAAACGTGACAGGGACAAAGCATGGCTTCAGTGTGAGTGTAAGGAATTGGCCTATTCATGGTGAAATAAGTATGAATGTCAAAATGCCAGGCTCAGGGGTGGTGGGTAGTGTTGGATGGAGATTAAGAAAATGAATCATGATTGCTCTAAGGCTTAGAAAGTGAATAATATACCAAGAAATTCAATATAAAATTAATCTCACACATGAAATAAGGAAAAGCAGGAGCCACTGCATAATATTGAAAGTCAATCACAAAGACATCCACATGAGGTGGTCAAAAAAGATGATAATTAGCCATGAGAATTCTCTTCCCACTTCACATGAGTGCTTCAGGTCTGGTTACCCCAAAGAAGTGCCCAGCACAGGATTTGGTGAGGCAAACTAAAAACTGAACAATAACAAAAAATGGCTGTGGTGTGCATGGGCTGAGCAGACAGCAAGCTGCCTTGGCAGCAGCCTCTGGAGCTACAGAGTCAAGAGTGGTGGACACAGCCATGGGGCCCAAAAGGGACAGACAGCAAAGTTGAAGGAAAAAAAAGCCACAACCATCTGAGGGATGTTCCTGCATCCTGCTCCTGATGTTTCAGCTCTTGCTCTCGTGCACTTTGCACTGGCACGGCCAAAGTAAGACCACTCCTGGGTTTTTTTGAAGCCACTTGCTTCTGAGCCCTTGCTGCCTCCTCAGTCATGTCCACTCACCTCTCTCTGTGGCAGGGCATTAACTGTGGTCATGATTTAATGGTAATTTTTTAGTGCTTGACTAGACTTTAAAGAGATAATCATGACACCTATTTGTTATTCAAGATTCGTTAACACTATGGGTGTCTGCCTTTATAGAAAACACATTAACACAGAACCAAGCAGCTGTTACCTCTCCTATTTTGAATTTCTGCTTTTTTCTTATCTAAAAATTGCAAGCCATTGACCAGAGAGGATAACAATGCAATAACAGAGTGCTGAGGGCCATAGCTTTTTGAATTCTTGACCACTTTCACAAAACAGTCCTGCAGGCACCATTCAGCCTTAGAACAAGTATCTGTTATATAAAAAGCACTTTTGTGTGTGTGTGTTTAACTCATCTTTTCAGATGCTGACAGTATCCAGCCTGACTTGCTGTTTGCTGCTTTACCTGCTTTGTTGCTAGGAAACTTTTGAACAGGAGCCAACTTGCCATTCAGCTATTTGCTTCATGTTCATTTATATGGAAGAGAACCAAAGCTGATCATTATTTTAAACAATGTTCTCCAGTCTTTTTACATGGCACTTCTAGAAGCAGAGGATATGTGCTATGCAACAGCATCAGTTATTTATATGACGATCTCCCAGAGAAAAGGAGTTTGGATCCAGTTTGGATTCTTTCAGAAGGAGCTCATTCATCTGGAAAGTGAAAATGAATCTGTATTGTGCTTAGCCTCTCCCTTTGGGCAGCACTGTACGTTTTATATTTTCATTATTTGTGCTACAGTAAGAAGCATGGCCCCAGCCAGCATCACCGCTCCATTGTGTGTCTGAGCCCTTGCTTTAAAAATCTTATAGTCTGACATCGTGCTTCTTGACTTTTGTCAAGAAATTATGGCCTTTCACACTTTTTACAGGCCTACTGAAGAAAACTGGGCTGTGAATAGGGAAGGCAATAAACCATTGCTAGCAGGGAGAATGACAAACTCAGGGGACCAGACCTTTCTGGCTCCTAAGCCCCAGCTGCAGTATAATTTCCCAGTGGTGCTGCTCCAGTGCCTCCCAGCCTGAGCCCTATCAGCTAGCAGGGAAATGGGAATGCTGAAGAGCCAGATACCTGAGACATATGAAGCTGTGGCAATCATTAAGACCTCTGTTCTATATTCTGGTCACTGAGAAAGCCAAAAGTTTAGTCTTTTGGAAGATGCACACGTAATTCATGACAGTAATTTAAATTGTCTGTACATTTTTGTACCTAAAATATTATCAATTGTATTTTTTTACCTTTTTGCATCTAAAATATTTTGGTTATACTCTTTGAGAAAGGAATAGATTCAGTGGAGCTAATTTTTAAGACCATTTTAAATACGTCTTGAACTTTGAAAAAGCTGGCTTTCAAAAACGGGTCAATCACCTAAGTTCACCTATTCAGTAATGGCCCAAAAGCCGTAATAGCCACCTGGTAACACCTGATTTTATTCTGAGTGCTGCACTCAAAGGAAGTGGAGGAAAAGCAGTATATAAAACCAAGCTTGCCTGCTCCACAACTGTGTGCAGGTTCTGAATATTTCACTTTGGGCGAGCCTGATAAATTCAGTGTGGTGCAGCCTGTTGGTGTGATGGCTTGGGTAGGACTTCCTAACAATGTGACCGTGCCATGCTTTCTAAAACAAGTCTTCAATCGGGTCATGAGACACCACGACTACTGAAACTGAATGAGATTTAGAGAAATAAATGAGAACACAGAGAAACCATGGGTGATCTCAGCTGTGAGGAACTGCTTATCTTGGAGCAGATTTAGATTAAAAGATGTTTTCTGTCCCCCATCTCCCCTTTGCTATATTAGTTCCAGGTCTTTGATTTCAGGCACCTGCCACTTCATGGAGGTGAGCACCTGGAGGTGCTTTCCTACCCACAGAGAAATATCACATTTTTGAGGTTCATTGAAGATACTGGTTATTGATAAATTTATTGAACGCTTTTCTTTCGCTCTCTTACTTTTTTCTTTAACACCACCATGACCATAACATCAATCTGCATAGAATCATAGAATCATAGAATCCTAGGGGTTGGAAGGGACCTCGAAAGATCATCTAGTCCAACCCCCCCTGCCAGAGCAGGGCCCCCTAGAGTACATCGCATAGGAACGTGTCCAGGCGGGTTTTGAATGTCTCCAGTGAAGGAGACTCCACAACCCCCCTGGGCAGCCTGTTCCAGGGCTCTGTCACCCTTACAGTAAAAAAATTCTTTCTGATATTCAACTTGAACCTCCTATGCTCCAACTTACACCCATTACCCCTTGTCCTATCACTCGTCACCATAGAGAAAAGCCTAACTCCATCTCCCTGACACTCACCCCTTACATATTTGAAAACATTGATGAGGTCACCCCTCAGTCTCCTTTTCTCCAAACTAAAGAGACCCAGCTCCCTCAGCCTTTCCTCATAAGGGAGATGCTCCACTCCCTTAATCATCTTAGTAGCTCTGCGCTGGACTCTTTCAAGCACTTCCCTGTCCTTCTTGAACTGAGGGGCCCAGAACTGGACACAATACTCCAGGTGCGGCCTCACCAATGCAGAATAGAGGGGGAGGAGAACCTCTCTTGACCTACTAACCACACCCTTTCTAATGCACCCCAGGATGCCATTGGCCTTCTTGGCCACAAGGGCACATTGCTGGCTCATGGTCATCTTCTTGTCTACCAGGACTCCCAGGTCTCTTTCACCTTCACTGCTCTCCAGCAGGTCAGCCCCCAACCTATACTGGGACATCATGTTGTTCTTCCCCAAATGCAAAACTCTACACTTCCCCTTGTTGAATTTCATCTTGTTCCTCCCTGCCCAACTCTCCAGCCTGTCTAAGTCTCTCTGAATGGCAGCACAGCCTTCTGGTGTGTCAGCCACTCCTCCCAGCTTAGTGTCATCAGCAAACTTGCTGAGGGTACATTCTATACCCTCATCCAAGTCGTTGATGAATATATTGAACAACACCGGTCCCAGTACCGACCCCTGAGGGACTCCACTAGTCACGCCCCTCCAACCAGATTCTGCCCCATTGACTACAACTCTCTGACTCCTTCCTTTCAACCAGTTCCTGATCCACCTCACTACCTGATCACCAAACCCATACTTGATCAACTTATCTACAAGGATGCTGTGAGAGACGGTGTCAAATGCTTTACTGAAATCAAGATAAACCACATCTACCGCTCTTCCATCATCTATCCACCTAGTAATTTCCTCATAGAAGGCTATGAGGTTAGTCAAACATGATTTACCCTTGATAAAACCATGCTGACTGCTCTTGATGACCCCCATGTCCTTGATATGCCTGGAGATAGTGACAAGAACAAGTTGTTCCATCACCTTTCCAGGGATGGAGGTGAGGCTGACCGGTCTATAGTTACCCGGGTCCTCCTTCTTGCCCTTCTTGTAGACTGGAGTGACATTTGCTATCCTCCAGTCCTCAGGCACCTCTCCTGTTACCCATGACTTATTGAAGATGATGGAGAGTGGCCTAGCAATGACCTCCGCCAGCTCCCTCAGCACCCTTGGATGCATTCCATCTGGACCCATCGACTTATGGATGTCCAGATTACTCAGCTGATCCCTAACCCAATCCTCATCTACTATGTCAAACTCTTCATCTATCTTGACTACTTCTGGGGCTAAATGAATCTGGGGCTCATGCGGAAACCCTGCAGGAGTAAAGACAGAGGCAAAGAAGGCGTTCAGCACCTCTGCCTTCTTTATATCCTCTGTCACCAGGGCTCCCAGCTCATTCCTTAGTGGGCCAATATTGCCTCTAGTGTTAGTTTTGCTAGCTATGTATTTGAAAAAGCCCTTTCTATTATCCTTAACCCGACTTGCAAGGTTAAGTTCCAAGGAGGCCTTAGCTTTCCTAATTGCCTCCATACATCCTCTGACAACAGTCCTATATTCCTCCCAAGTGACCAGCCCCCCCTTCCATGATCTGTAGATTTTCCTTTTCCACTTAAGTTTTCCCAGCAGTTCCTTTTTTAACCATGCTGGTCTCCTAGCTCCCTTACTAGATTTCCTAACCATAGGGATGCTCTGATCCTGTGCTTGCAAATAGTGGTTCTTGAATATTGACCAGCTATCTTGAGCCCCTTTATCTTCTAACACCTTGTCCCATGGGATTTCTCTTAACAGTCGATTGAGGAGGCCAAAGTTTGCCCTGTGGAAGTCCAGGGTTCTGGTCCTACTGGGTATTCTGTTCCTTCCACACAGGATCCTGAACTCTACCATCTCATGATCACTGCAGCCAAGGCTGCCATTGACCACCACTGCTTCAACAAGGCCCTCCTTGTTGGTTAGTACAAGATCCAGCAGCGCTCCTCTTCTAGTCGGCTTGTCCACCATTTGCATTAAGAAGTTATCATCAATGCACTGGAGGAACCTCCTAGACTGTGAAAAGCTGGCTGTGTGAGTCAACCAGCAGATATCGGGGTAGTTAAAATCTCCCATGAGGACTAGGGACTGAAGTTGCGAGGCTGCTTTCAGCTGCCTGTAGAAGGCCTCATCAACCTCCTCGCCTTGATCAGGAGGTCTGTAGTAGACCCCCACAACTGTATCGCCCACACCAGCCTGCCCCTTAATTCTTACCCACAGACTTTCAACTTGCCCCTCATCAGCCCCTGCACAAAACTCAACACATTCTAGTTGCTCTCTCACATAAAGAGCAACTCCACCACCTCTCTTCCCCGCCCTATCTTTCCGAAAAAGCACATAAAAAAAAAAAAAAACATATAAAATAAAAAAACACATGCATCAAACACATAAAAAAACACATGCATCATACATAAATTTTGAAATATTATATACAAGAATATGGATTTTTATGTTCACTGCATGACTGAATCTATCTGGAATTCTTCTGAAACAGATGTTGCTGGATATTTTGCATGTTATACACCTGTGTTTAGATATACATATTAAACTGCAATATTCTATTACCTTAATATACAATATGGTGTTACCAATATATCAAACATCTCCATAGCAAACTAACTTTGCAGAGAGTGTTCAGGAAAAGTTTACATTTTACAAGACCACCTTCCAGGGATAGTTGAGGGCAGTGGTGAGGCATACAGACCGAATGGGATCTCTTCTAAATGGGATTGCTGCCCCTTGCAAAGAAAGAGAGCATGTCCCTGCTTCTGCTGTGATTCTTTTTAAGAATGTCTAGGATCTTATTAAGTATTTATATTTGAACATCATTATGAAATCTATTGCCACCTCAGATACTTCAGTGGCCTCATGTTTAGTGGGGAGATCTGCAGGTGAAAATGAGGTGAGATCCAATCACTCATCTGAAAGGCTTCAAATTATTTGATCAGTCAACTGAAAGCATCACGTGAGTGCAGCCCTCACAACATAACCAAAAAAAAAAAAAGGTTGTTTGCTTAATTAGGACCTACATGGATGCTGCAAGCTGAAGGTTATAATTAACTTGTCTAGATTCTCTCAGCCTGCATAATTGTTTCTTTCATATTAAAATGTCTTGCATGTTTCATCTTGTGGCAGATAAAAGTCACCTGCTTTTTTCCTCTTCCAGGGGGATGCAGGCTTGCAGTTCTCATTGAAATAAAGTGCTCAGCACCTCATGAAATCAAGCTAGTGATACCTCCTTGCTTCACACAGAACTGGGACTCATGTTGAGAAAGAAACAATTTCTGTGGCAACTCTAGAGAAAGCTCACATCAATACAAGTGAAAATTATCCAATAAAACCAATATATGTTAGTGTTATTTATGATGTAACTAATATTCAAAGGAAAAAAACCAACCCACAAATGTTTCATAGAACAACTATGCATCATTTCAAAAATTGTCTTACTATAGCTGTCATGCAACATAAAGAGTTAAGTTAAATGCATGGTGAATGTCTACTGTGAACTTTCTTTCTCTACCTGTCCTGTTTGGACATAGGGGCAAATTTAAAGATGACTTGAGAAAAAGTTAACAGTCAAATTATTAATAGAATTTATTTTGTTATGCTTTTAGGGCAAGGGCAAGTCATCAACTCAAAAGTGGCTACAGTAAAAGGCCAAAATTTAAAAATAATTAAAATGCAACACCACAGCCTTAGAGTCTGACAAGGTCCTCACGCTTCTGCACTGAAAAATTAAGCAAAACTAAAATCAGTTAAAAATTCAAAAGCAAATACAAATTTTAATTTCAAAACATGGAGCTTTCTTATGACTATTTACTTCATAGCAGAGCAGTATCTTGTAACTGAGTATCATACCTGTCGATTTGTTATCAAGGGTTGGACTTGATGACCTCTGAGGTCCCTTCCAACCCAGCCAATTCTATGATTCTATGATTCTATGGTATTAATTGCAGCTTCTGCAAACTGGGCTTAATAGTTTCCTCCACAGACACAAAATTTTGAAGGAGTTTTTTTGAGTTATGTTTAAAGAAGTGTGACACAGTAGCTAGTCTGAAATGGTGGTACATCTTGAATAGACTTGAATAGTCTTCAAGTGGTACATCCTAGAGATATAAAAACCCCAAAAAACACCAGTGAAGCAGAATGGAGTTTGAAATCCACTGTGCCATTTGCTGCACCATATCTCAGATGGGCAGTTCAGGTTTCTGCAGGGAAGCAACATACACACATGCACATGGAGAAGGCAGCTTTTATCCTGAAGGGAAAAATCCCCATCCCATGGCCAAAACGCTTAACCAGAGGAGCTCAGGAGACACAATGACGTGCCATAGAGCTGTTCCTCTCCCAACTCCTTCATCTCAAAAGCTTCTGGGGAATAGGAGTATCTTCTGGAGAGAAAGAATCAGGATGGAGAGTGGGCTAACAAGGCTGCAGAGGTAGCTTCTTCCATCCCCCAAGATGATGCCTAAGAATTCTTGTGCTATGAAAGCACCCTTTTCAGCCCCATGGTCACTGATGGTAGGACAACACAAACAATGGTGGAAGAAAATTCATTTTTCAGACAACTGCAGCAAAATTTGCAATATCTGTGGATTTGACTGCTTAGTAGAAACCTGATGGATTTCTTGAGGTGCCTCCCAAAGCATCCTAGGCTAAAGCTGGTTGTCAGGGCCCACGTGGATTGCAATAGCAAAGACAGGGAGAGCTGTGAGGTTCTTGGAGCAAAATGCAAGCTGTTGGGTCGGGGTTAGGATCAATGTGGCCGTAACAGCAACACTGAAATCCTCCTGCACCCAAGTGTGAATTCAGACAGAAGAAAGATGAAGCTCAGACCCATGTTCACTTGAGAAAAGAATCTCTGGAAAAATAGTTTATATTTACTAGGAATAGGAAAAGATTGTGAACAAATGGAGGGCACTGCAGTGGAAACCAATCAGTTATGAGTTAGGCCAGGACTGAATGACCACAACCTGTGAGATGGTTTCCTTAATTCTTGTTACTGTAGTAATTTTTAGCTTGGCTCACAAATTTTAAATGTTTGGGCTTGTCCTCTCGGCTGCTTTTTAACTGAGACAGCCTTTACTTGGAGACATTTTAAGTGTTGGTGGCTAGTTTATCATCACTCAGAACACATTCTGTATAGGCAAGTTAAAGTTCTGATAAAAATTTATCTTCTCAGCCTCAGTGAGGAAGCTAAGTGTTAGAAGCCTCATGAAGCTGGATGTGACTGACAGCCCAGTCACTTTGGAGTTAATTTTTAAGAATGAGCCATATTTCAGCATTGTAACAATAACAGCAGTCTTTCTACTGATTGCATTATATTTCCTCAAAGTCCTAAGAGATCTGGGGGATTTTTATAAGCAAAACTATGCACTTTAGCCATGCATTTTAAATAGCTAAAGCATTTTAAATATGTATTTTGTACCTCTAAATTGCTCCAATTTTAAATCAAATTATTTAGCTATAAACAAGCTCTGAATCAGTGTGATGGCGCCAGTGAGCAATGAATTTTTAACAAGCCTTGCCACTAGTAATTTTGAAAGCACTTTGTTCCTCTGCTTCAAAAGACTGGGAAGAGCGTTGCTAGCACTGTGCCTGCTTTCCACTCAAACTGTCTGGAGATGGTCCCAAACAAAACTCCAGCAGTGTATATTTGCCTTTAGAAAGTGGAACAATACCACTCAATCAGAAATGTTAATAAAATATGAAAATTAAAAATCTCTTGCTATTATTTTGCAATTGTGCTTTTTTATATAAAACTTCCATTTAATTCAACAATGTAGAAGCAAACGAGTTTATGGAGAAGATGGCAGTCATAATGTGATGTGCAATACACCAGACTGCAAATTTTACAATAGGTTAATTAAAGTTAATGTGAGATGCTTTTGGCATAAAGATAAACTATGCATAACACATGGAAAAATCAGGAAATGTAAGGTAGATGTATTTGCTTTTTATGAGCAGTGTGCTTGTTTTTTAAAATACATTTCTATAATTTATATAACAATAGAAGTAGATATTTTTTATGCTTCTGGAAACAGCACGCAAACAAGGAGTTTTCAAGAGTTTTCAAGTTGGATAACTGGTAATTTGGGGTGGATGGTTAAGTAGCCTGAGAGATACTTAAATAGTTTGAGACACTGCTTGACTCAGAACCTTTCACTTCTATTATTCCGAACTTCAGACTCATCAAAACACAGATCTGGGCATTTCAGTATGAAAAGTACAAAATTTGATTTGCTTTCTTTTTTGGTTTTTTGGTTTGTTTTGGTTTTTTGGGTTTTTGGGGGGGGTTTTGGGGTTTTTTGGGGTTTTTTGTTTGTTTGGGTTTTTAGTGGGTTTTGTTTGGTTGGTTGGTTTGTTTGGTTTTTTTTGGTTTAAGATACTTATGCTCCTGCTTTGAAGTACTTTTGAACCATGCACTGCTGGTTGTGGCTGGCTGATTTTATAAATGTGTCCTAACAATATAATATTTGACAATGGCCCTGCTACAGGATATATAAAGCCATTAAATGACAGTGCCTGCTCAATAGGCCCTTCAGTCTTCCAGAGCCTCAGCTCAGATATAAACAAGCATCTGAAATTAGTTTCAAAGCAGTTGGAGCCTGTTTATTTAATGCCATAACCACTACAAGAATGTCCCCTACCACTGCCTGGACTACCTATTCCAGCAGCTGGTACCAGTTGCATGCCTGGTGTGTTGATGGTCCAGAGGAATTCATCCAGGGCAAAGAAGACATACTTTTATCACTGAAAGTTTTAAGATATTTTTTGCTTCCCAGAGATCACCAGTAAAACTAGGGCAAGGCTTTTTACTGGGGCAGTTCACTGCAGGAAAAAGACAGGTACTGTATCTCTCTGTTTCAGGGCTGCTGCTGGACCTTCAGGAGGTTGTGTCTAAGCAATGAGGGCTGGATCCACAGCCACCATAGCTAGTAAACAAGCAGTCTCAGTGACACTTTATGACTGATGATCCAATCTCTGATAACTCTAGATTTCTCAAAACAGGTGGAACTGCCAGGATAATTTTTTTTGTGAGGTGCAGGAAAGGAATATCTTTAAATCTATGTAGCCCAAATACTGCAATGCTGAAATGTGGGATTTGTCACTACTGCCTATGGCTAAAACTGTAATAAACTTGTAAACACTGTGCACTTTGATCTCACTGAAAGCTATGAGACATGTAAATATTTTCCAAAGGTGGTAACTTTTCCACACACCTCCAGCTGATTGCAGTGCTTCTTTAAAACCTGCAGAGCTTGGAAATCATTACTACACATGGCTCCTGTCCCCACCAACAGCTGCAGTCAGCTGATAGCTTGACATTCTTTGTACTTGTAGTGATAAAGGACCTCAGCGTTCTTTTTCCTTTCAGCTCAATACTTTGAAGACTAAAAGTCTCCCTGTAAAGGTAGTGGGGTATGACAGGAAGAGCTTAATACATTGACTTTGGTGGATTTTTTCAGCTGAGCTTTATCTTCAGTGATTTTTTTTGTTATAATTCTCCTCATTAACATCTTCACATCACTCCACAATGAAGCTTTCAGCCGTGAATGTGATGTGGGTGGCTGATTAAATAATCTTTTAAACAAGATTTTGATAACAAATCTTGAATCTTTATGTTCAAGGTATTAGAGAGGAACCCCCAAAAGACAGAAAAGCACTACAGAGAAAATTTACATCTGAAAAGAATCAGCAAGAAAATTATTCAACCAACAGCCTGCTAATAAAAGTAATAATTTTGTTATTATTCAAGTAGAACCAAATATCCTGCTGTAAATCTGCCAACCTTGCTGTGCATTTCCTTGCATGGATCAGAGAGGATACACGTGCTACTTACAGGAATTAAGGATGACAGGATTAGGTTGCTCTCCCCTTTTATCTCTTACTTATTTTGTAAATCATTGCACATCTTAAATAGCCTGGCAAAGTCTTAAATGATGAGCAAAGCATCCATGCAAATAATTTGTTCATTAAGCACAAGTGTAATTCCAAACGATGAGTAAATTTCTGCCTGGAGATGAGTTATACTAAGAGTTACCAAACAGGGGAAGTACCTAACCATGTTTAAAGGTGCCAACAGAAGCCAGAATCATAGAGGAGAATTTGGATGCCAAACCACTGCCTGGGACAGAGAGTGAGGCAAAATCTAACCTGGGATTCAGAAACATATTTTGGACAATTTAGCCATTCCCATTTTCATGTGAGTTTAACTATTTGTGCCTTTAGTATCACCCGCCCTTTAAGCCCAGGATACATACAAATGCTTTAATTTAGGTGGTAGTGGGCTCTGCTGAAAGCTTCTCAGTGACAGTGAATGAGGAAAATAGAGACACACATAAGAATGGTTTTTGTAGGTGCCTAAAGAAACATCCCTAATGTACATATTTTCATAAGTGAAAACTGTAATTACACAGATACAAACTCGATGTAGAGTACAGACCTGTCCACCAAACCTCTGAAATGTACCAGTAATATCCTGTGATACAGTAGATGGAAGAGAAGCTGGAATGGGCAGTATTCCACATACTGAAAGTAACTGAGATGAGAATGTCCATTAAATAACAAAGTTTGTGATGATTAGGCTAGGTGAAATGTACTCAAATTACAGATTTCAGAAGGGCTGATACCATTAAAATCAGAGGACCTGTTGGTAACATCTGTCAGAGCTAAAGGAAAAAGGTAAAGGGAGTAACACTATTATTTAATCAGTATTAAGGACATGAGCTAATTATCCAGTTGCAGAGGAGGCATAAAAAGTATAGTATCAGATTATTTTGATAAATAATTAACAGTCATGTAGTGCAGCTATAAGACAGGAAAAAAAGGTTGAGGGTGTTACAGATGAACAGGACCATAGCTTGGAAAGACAAGGAACAGAATGAGCTGTAATTAACACAGGACATCCAAAATAAAAGTACATCCATAATGAATGGTAAAACTAAGTCAAGATTTTCACTAAGTTAATAATCACTAAAAAGAGAGCTATTAAGTGAAGTTAGCAAAATTAATATGTTGCAGATAAAAAGTATTTCATATGATTGAATCCTCTGAGTCTGATGACTTCATCCCTTGATACTTATCCCATCGATAATAATTTTTATTACAGCTAACAATATTTATAGGTATTCAAGGAGGAAAGAGTTATTCATCAGACTACAAGAGGCTTGCTTTTAAAAAATGAAAAATTAATAACTGGGAATGGAAAGCCCAGTAACTTAACTTCAGCTAATCTGAAAAATGCCAGACATGATACAGCTGCCCAGGGAGGAAAAAAAAAAAAAAAAAAAAAAAAAAAAGAGACAAATAATAAGAGATAAATAATTGTCTTGGGTTAGTGCAGTAGTGGCGTTTTGGAAGCAGAGAGGGCCACAAGGTTGACTCCTGTGGAAGCTCTCCCAGTTCCCAGTTCCAATCCCTGCCCTACCTCTGTCCAAGGTAGAGCAGATATGCAAAGCTGGATGCACCTTTGCAAGTAACAAGACCTGCAGACCAGAGGAGAGGAGGAAGTGAGAGATCCATGTCAGAAACAAGGCACCAAGGTCAGTGGAGGACTAGAGAAAAAGGTGCCCCAGCAGAGATTTCCCCTCAGCCCATGGTGAGATGGCAGCTCTGCCCCTGCAGCCCATGGAGGAGCACAGTGGAGCAGTCCCTGAAGGACCATGGTGGGGTAAATGTGGATTTGTAGCCCCTGAAGTGTCACAGGTGGGCAGATGTGAAGCAACAGCCTGTGCAAGATCATGGAGAGGGTCAGATGTGGATCTGCAGCCGTGTAGGACCCCGTGCCAGAGGAGGTGACTGCTCCCGCAGCAGCCGTGACTGTGTGCAGCCCAGGCTGGAGCAGTTCCTGAGGGACTGTGACTGTGGGAGGGACTCATGTCCCAGGGGTTCCTGAAGGACTCTCCCGGGAGAGGGACCCTGCACTGGAGCAGGGGAAGAATGTGAGGAGTCCTCCCCCTGAGGAGGAAGGAGCCCTGAGGGGGAGGTGGCAGTGAAGGGATCCAAGACTGGGGAGAAGGGAGGGGTTGGGGGGAAACTATTAAGATCTGGCCATGTTTTCTCTTTCTCCTGATGGATTTTTTTTTCTTCTTCCCAAGCTGGTCTGTCTGATTTTGCCCATTACTGTAACTGGGGAGTGCAAACCTCCCTGTCCGTGTCTCAACTAATGAGCCTTTAAGTGGATTTTCTTCTCCCTATCCCCCAGTGTGAGTGAGGGGTGAGCAAACAGGGGGCTGGATGTTTCCAGCTGGGCCTAAAAGGCAACACCTTAAAAGTTGGAGATAAAGCTCTGCAGAGTCCTGGTGCAGGGATAAGAATAAGATACTTCATTTGATCCAGAAAATTTAACTAGACAAGAACCAAATGTCTGTCTGCTACATCAAAAAAAGGGTAGGGAGACTTTTTAAAAGTGAAAAGTTGAATAAATATTTAAATATTAAGGAAATGCAAATGCCACCTGAAAATGAAAATCACAAGCAGAGCTAGTGAGGCACACAAGGCAAGCTGTCTGCTCTACTCAGGGATTATGTGGTCTCCATCAAAGGGTTGAGTTGCCTGGGGCATTGTACTTCACAGATTTCCAAAATTCACAGGAGCATGGTGAAAGTGAAAGACTAAGGGAAGCAATGGATCTCTGAATCCATAGTGACAGGATATTAAGTCAGAAAGAGTGAGTTTAAAAAAAAAAAAATTGAATGGAAAGCCAGTGCTAACGCTACTGAAGCCCTGGAACAGATTGCTTGAAGCGGGGGGGAAATCTTATTTCTGTGTCTTCTTGTCTCATCACTAGTGTTTTTCTCAAATACTTGTCAAGAAGATAAGAGACAGCTATCAAGGTGACCCCTTGAGATCCCTCCCAGACCTACTTTTCCATGCTTTTGTTTTCAGCTCCTGACTCTTTCTTTTAATGTAGCTATTAGAAAGCAGTATTTGTCTTATTACTTTCATTACTTGCAGTCACTATGCTTTCTTTCTCTTTCTATCTGTCCAAGTGTCATCAAGTTTCCCAGAAAATCCACTTTTGAAAAATTTCCTGATATATTTCATGTGATTTCTTTTGCACTACAGACACCATGTGGTGCTTCCAGTAACTACACAGTCACTGATAGCACTTTGTTCTTAATACCCCATGGCAGGATTAAAACCAGCAAAGATGCACAGGAGAGAGGAAGTCAGGAAGGTAAATCCTTATAGCGATTTGGAAAGAGAGTCAAAGGCAGGAATAATTGTATTTCCCAGGAAAGTTAAATTTTTGTAATTTGAGGTCACTCTGAGTTTCACAGGTTACTTGGTCTGTGAAAGGACTGCAATAATGGTTGCAACTTCAGGGATGCTCAGTCAGTTCGTTCTTCCACAAAATGTCTTTTTCTCTGACACTTCAGCTCTAAAACCAGCAGAGTATCACCTATATATGATTTCTTTAAACCTTGTCCTTCCTTAGCCAAAGAAGCTGGCTTTTTAGTTCCTACAGAATGAAGAAACCACAACAGTGCCATTTGTTTGGTCTCTTACACACAACCCCATATGGCATTTCCCAGTTTTCAAAAAACAGTGCATTTGGTAACTATTTCACTGATTATTTTTTTCTAACATACTAAGTATGGAGTGTGGTGTTACCACAAAAATACTGTTTTGCTTGTCACACATTTCTACACATTTTCCATTTATTTATATGGTGTTTATATGCAGTAAAGATTGGACATGATTTTAAGATGTATAATTTTAATAGATTAGTTTTCATTTATTTTGAAGAAATTGTCACTACTGATTTATCTGTAAAAGGAAAAAAAAAAAAAAAAAAAAAGTTCTTGCAAAGAACTCTGGCTAGTAACAAAGGAAGGCTACATATTTTTACAGCAAAAGAGTAACCTATATTTTCATTACTGCAAATTTTTATAGCTGTTCCTATCTTGATGCTTTATGACATCTAAATCTTCATTACATGAGTTGAAATCTGGAATTTGTACTAAATTCTTCATGCCTGGAGTTAAACAGGATAACACTCCAGACAATGATTTCTGTGATTTCTGCCATTGTATGTTGCTTATTTAACTCCCTATCATTATCACTAGTACATTACCCATGAGATTGATGCTTCTTACTTTACTTTTGTTAATATTCCTCATATACAAAGGAAAACCATATGCTTCATTCTCAGTTATCATAATTTAACATGATGAAAAGGAAGAAAATTATGTTTATGAGAAAAAACAGAAAAACAAACATTAATAGGTGCCTTTATGTGTGTGTGACAGTTTTCCTGAAGAGAGACAAACACTGGTTGCCTTTGAAGGTACATTAAGCTACAAGCAGTTACAACTACAAAACATTGCATTTGTTTAAAAAAATAATCTTAGAGTACAAACATCCCGACAGCAGCTTTCTAGTAGGGAAGTTGTGAATTTAAAGCACAGCAGTTTGGAATTCAGTTCCATGAAAATCTGATGACACTCAGGGAAAATATCTCTGCTGGTGAGCACCTACGAGCCCAGTTGCATCAGATGTGGCCTTTGTGACTTTGCTGCCTTGAAAAGGACTTGAGAAGTACAGGGACAGCATTTCTGGAGGAGATATTCCTGTGTGCTCATCCCACCCATGGTTACCATCATCAGAGGCTGAAGAGGGCTGCAGTGATGACAACCTTCAGGGGTACATCACAATCTTGTGTTCACAGCACAAAAGGCAAGATTGCAGCAAAACTACATGAAGTCAGAGGAAACTGAATTCAACCTCCTCTTTGCAGAGCTTCCCACCTCTTCTCAACACAGACACAGACCTGTGTTGTTATGGTCTGACACGGCTGAGGCTCTCTGAACTTCATAGCCTGTGCCCAGAGCTACCCCTTGTGCCTTGTTACTGAAAAATTACAGATCATTTTTCTGGCAGAGCAAGGCTCAAAGGACAAACAGCTCTTTTGAAATATTCTCAGGCTAATTAGAGGGGTGGGCAGCTAAGCCAGCAAACCACTAGCTAGTTCTCATCTTGCACATCTCTGTGATCTTGTTCACAGAAGTGCTGGTGCCATCAGAGGGGAGGAGGAGGAGCTCTCTTTTAGGCAAAAAGCAGATTTACACTGGATAAAAGTGGTTGTGGGATCTAGACATCAACACCTGAATGTCTGCAGTGTGATTATCCTTATTCATAGCCAATATTGTATGGTAGACCTATTTTCATTAAATTATTATCTTACACAATTGGTTTTTTCTTTGTGTCTTGTTCTACCCACAATAAATTCTGAACCTGTAAGTAATCACAGCCAGATCTGATGGAGCAGCAGCCATCTCACATGGTTCCTGAAAACTCTAGGATAAGCATCTGGAGGGAAAAGACATGAAGTCGTGCCTTCCCGGAGGGCCAGTCACCATATCCTAGTTAATCCTGTGTGTATTGAGGACTGCTTTGGTCTGTCAAGTTTTAATGCTGGGCTGACCATTAAACAAATGAGAGATGCCCTCTATTAACCCCTTCCTAGACAGGGAAGGGAAAAAGACTAAGGGGGAGAGAATAAGTCTTATGGGTTGGAAACTATACTACACAGTTTTAATCAAATGGTAGTGATGAAAAAGAAAATATACACAAATACATACAAACCCACTACCGTACGCCCCTGCCTCTCCAATAACACTCCCAGCACCACTGAGACTTCAAGGGGGGCACTGGAAAGTCCCAGGCTGGGCTCCTGGAGTCTGCAGCAAATGAGATCTGGATACAGGAACACATGGCTCCAGATCAAAGACAGACAGAGTCCTCCCAGCACATCAGCCATGGATGAAGAGAGCTTGACCCTTGTGATCCCTCAGATTTGTAGTGAGTATGATGGAATATTTTGTTTGGTCAATGTTGGTCACCTGTTCGTCTGACTCCTCCACACATGAGGGTCAGAGTTTAACACCTTTTCCTCCTTTTCAGAGCACAAGAAGATTAGACCTTGGTTTTGCATGCCACTATCCAGCTGTAACTATAAACATCAAGTGTTACCAGTCCTGAAAGCAGACATTGACTGAAAAACAGGCACTTGATTTCAGCAAGGACATCCATTTAGGAGAGACTTATTTGGAAAGTAAAATTACTGGGAAAAAAATATTATTCTATCCTGTCTCAAACCAGGAAATGATTCTTGCCTGATAAAGAATGTAGAGACAGCATTATCATGGTTTTGGAAGTGGAAGGGCACAGGCAGAGTTTATAAAGTGAGAACATTGACATCCATTCATCATAATGTGTATGATGAACATCAGCATCAGACCAACAGTACTTGGCCTACATTGCCAAGAACAGGAAAAACTGAAGCCACAAGGAATAAAGTAACTTTAAGAAGAAAGCATCTTGAATCAAAATACTTCATCAAAGAAATAATTTTGGAGAACTGAACATTACTGTCCAAAGAAATTTGTTGTTCATTCTAAGAAAAAATATTTTACTGAAGTTCTTCTAATATTTTTTTTTGTTTTTTCCTACAACTTGTCATGAAAAAAAATTGCCAATTTTCCCAACCTTTTTCTAAAAAACTCCCAAGTTTTTCTGCTAGCTCACACATTACTAACAGGGTCTTACTCTTTTTTGTTCAGCAATGAAAGAACATGGGGCTTGCTAAAATCCATGCAGTGGTGATACTGACATTATATACAGTAAAATTATATAATATTTTAATAATCTTACTGTTGAGTATAACACAATATATTTTCCTGCTGTTAAGGTGATTGTGGAACACAGACATTTTGATCTGGAATTAAAATTATCTCTGGATGTCAATTAACTAGAGTAAGTTTCCCAGTTAAGGAGAATGTATGGGCATGGTGAATGTTCAGAAAAGTTCTGTTTCACAAAACAGAGAGGAGGGCTGGCTGGCTGGGAACAGCAGCTGCTGGATGGGCTCAGAGATGCCAAGAAGGATCTTTTGAACCTTCTGAGGTCAAATTCTTTTGTTCTTGCCACACTCAATCTATTTTCCACTTTGCTTTAAAAAAAATAATAGCTGAAAAGTAGTGATGGATTCTCTGTGAATATGTTGAAAGCTGCAGCTTTCATTTTCTGTAGAGCAGAGCACCTGAAAGACCACTCAAAATACCTTTCTCATTTTCCATGCAGAACACTGTTTTTGAAAGCAGGTTGTACTGACATATATTATTCAAGCAGTATTTGAGTTCTTCCTCTGAAATGTTTTAAAACCCCAAAGATTAAAAAAACAAACAAAATCAAAAAAAAAACACCAAAAAACCCCCAAAAAACCAATAGATCTTTTAGCCCAGGAGACCACAAGAGCATGGACAAGTCTGTTACACAGATAAAAGTCATTGTTGCTGTGGCAGGTGCAGGCTGAGAACACTAGATGGTCCCTGTGATCCAGTTTTACACTTTAAAGGGCTCCATAAGAATGCAGCAAGTGCAGTTATGGCATGGCCTTGCAGCCAAGGGGAAAAAAAACAATGTTGGCCATCGGAAGTTACCACCCAGAACCACATCAAGAACTGCAAAAGTAACCATGATGGTTTTCTCAGCCCTTTTAAACTAGGGAGCGACGTGGCACTCTCAGTTTCCCAAATAGAGCAGCACACTCCTTTGGAAAGTTCCTCAGAAACAACTGGCCAGAAGTTTTTCTCTGAATTTGGATACACCCTGTAATACAGGGTGGTTGTTATCCTGAAAAAGTCAGGATGAAAAAGAGGGTTAAAAATAAAGTAGAGAGGTTTTGGAAATAATGGTACTGTGGGGAGTTTTGGTGACTAAGGTTGAGGCTGTTCCTCATTTTTAGAAGTAAAATTCTGGAATTCATTAAGTAATCAATTGAACCTAATTTATTATGCTAATAGTCTTTGGGACATGTTTCCAAGTGAGATTCATTTGTGGAGGTCTCAATCAAGCTTTAGAACAAATTTTTTTCTGCTATCACCATTTTCTTTCCACCATGTAAGAAGTCAGAATATACTGTTATTTTTTCAAAGCTATAGACCTTATAATAGCCAGATACCTTTTCCACTCAAAACCATACTCCATCTCAGCTGCATTATATTTAAAACAATTTGAGTGTCTTTAAAGGGTTAACAAGGAATAGCTATCCTAAGTCAACCCTTACTGAAGTTTTCTGAATATACCAAAGGGAGTTCTTTTAAACCTAATGGGTCATCAAAATTAAAGGAAAAGTGTCAGGCAGGAGGAGCCTGGAAAAGAGGTGGTAAAGCCTGAAGCCTTGCTACCGAGGAAGCAAAGGAGCCAGAAGCCATAAATCATACCAGGATTCAGCTGACATTATAACTTGAAATAAAAAAAGAATTTGGCTATGAAAGCATGAACACTCAGCTTGCTTGAGAGCGAGCTTGAGAGTCAGGGAAGGTAGTGAAATAGTTTTCTTCCTATGTGGCATGGGCACGAAGACAGAGCAGGGTGAACAAAAAAACAGCCTCCCACAGCCCCCTGCACCATGGACATACTGGTGCTCCTCCCCCTGAAGGGAGGAAGGTTGGGCACCAGCCATGAGAGCTGGCTCCAAAATTTTGGGTTTCCCTGGGCAAAGACTGTGGCCAACTTGGATGAGTTTGGAGTATGTGCCACATAGACAAAGGAAAGCCTGGCCTGGTAAGAGCTGCACCATTTTGCTACAGCATCAGTGGCCTTGCTGGCCATCAGCACAGTGACCCCAGGTGGGACATCTACGCCGCACACTTCACCCAAAGGTGGTGGGCACCTCGAGCAGGACAGGTCTCAGAGGCAGCTGGGACTTCCTAATAAACAACAAGGTTCCCCCAAACTTGATAGTGAGGAGAAATTTCTTTGGTATTATGCCACTGCATGCTGAAGAATGAGAGAATATATGCTGTATCCTGCTACCCCTTGAATGACCTATTATCACAAAAAGCACAGTCACAAAGAAGAACCTACACCTGGGAGATCGTTTTCAGATGACAATTCTGGTCATATTGTACACAATATTTTAATGTTACAATCCTGAAACTGTTACCTGTTTTTTTTCTCTGCCCATAACACTCCTCTGAAACTCTCTTCAGCAGAACACTTCTCTGCACACTGCTCATGCCTTCTGTCCTAATAGGCCACCTTTCAAACCTTCTTTCCCTACACTATGCCTCCATCATCACAACCTGCTAAGAGAAATTCTTGACCCTCCAGCTCTGTTCATTTTCCCTCCCCCTGTGGAGTTCTCACACGTGCTTTAACCTGTGCCCTTGTTTTTATAAGTGGAGAAAAGAGAAGCAGAAAATTTTGGTCCCTTTCTCTAGAATCTGGACTTGACAGACTGCTTTTGCATCCCTGCTTGCCCTGAGGCTCATACCAGTAATAAAAGGTATACAGACCATACAGGTCTTCAGGCTATGAGCTGTATTTGCAGTGTGTAACACAGATGCCTGCAAACTCTGGATCATTTCACCAGCACTACTTCTCTGTGGCTTCTTCAGCTGATTTCCTCATTCCCATTCTTCAGCTCTTGCAGATAAAACTCCAGTGGAGGTCAGCAGGATCTTCTTCTAACAAAGAATGGCAGCTGCAGTCTTGAACAAGTTAACTTAGAAATCTCTCACATTTCCCAAATCACACAAAAAAGGTGTTATAAAATAATGGTAAAAAAATGAAACATGGATATCATTAGAAAAGTATAATGAATAGTTTTAGAAAGCAGCTGTTCTCTTACAGTGCTCTTGGAGCACAAAGAAAAGTAAAAACTTCTAGGGGTAATTTGGGCTAATGAAAAACATAAGGCTTTACACAGAAAGAGATGGAAACCTCTGAATCTCCATCCAATAACTTCCCTTCTGGAACATTCTTAGGGAACTGATGCTATCTGATGGTATCTAAGCCCATGTTCCCCTTACCACTGGTTAAGCTCACTAACTGGACTCTGAGAGGCCTTAGCACCGTGTCACAGTCAGAGAGAGAAATGAAGACTCCTGCAGAGATACTCTGGCTGACTTCCCAGGAGCAGCTCTGCAACGTAGCTGTTCTCCCCCAATACTGGCCTCCAAATTTTTCCAGCATTTTCTCTTCCCTTCTGCCGCCTACTCTTCTCAGTTTGGGTTCTGTTATCTCCATTATGTGCTCTCTCGCTTGCTTTCCTCAAGCATTTATTTAGTTAAAGTCTGTATTTCTCAGCTGCCCAGGGGTTTTCCTGCAGCCCTCCTCCCCTTTCATCATAGGAAGCTATGGTGAGTGGGACCTCTTCAAGGACTGCATCCGTTTGCTATGGATGTCCCACTTCCCCAGTGGATGCTCCTCCTATGTGAGTGTTCTCTGAGTTTGCTTACACCAGGTACAAAGAGAAGTGACCTCCAGTAACAATGGAGGAACTGTTGCAGGGGGATTTTAAAGCAGAAAAGTCACATAATTCCAGCAATCATTGCAGGAATCTTTTAAGACAATTAGGTGGCCCTAAATTACAAGTTCACTGCAGTTTAAGAAGTGAATTCTGCTTCTGTTAGACCAAAATGGGTCTCTGATAAAGATACTCTGTCAGCTTTATCTTCTCAGAAAAAACAAAGCAGCTGTAGCTGAGTGCTTCCAACTGCCATTGTTGTAGGATATCCCACTGAGACAGAGAGAATTCAGTGTTTTGAAACATCTTCCCTCTACCTGACTTTTCCCTTTATCACAATTCTTCTGTTCTTCAGTAGTTATTGTTTCAGTTTCTTTTTTTTTACTAGAGCTTGATGACACTCTCAGGGCTGCACCAAAAGTCCCCTGCACCTGACAGAATATTATCAAGTATCTCTAATCCTTGCTAAGCCCTTACTCTGTTCTTTCTTTTTGGCACTTTCCTAAATTTTCACCAAACATCCTGAAGACTACAACCACCATTCTGACAAATCTTCAGCAGGCTGGAGGGCTCTGTTCTCCCACAGCACACAAAAAAAACCTCTTAATATAATCCTCTCATCACAGATTTGTGCTCCACAGTCATCCACAGTCCATTCCTACTCCCACTCTGCTTTTCCAAATACAGTTTCCAAGCACTCTGTGATTCCTATGCACATTACATGCCTTGCTCACCTCAGCATGCAGCCCATACTTTTTTTGGTGATGAGACTAAGCCAAAAGGACGAAAACTATTCAAAATGTTTTAGTGCATCACACCCTCCACACAAAGAATCACAGAATTATTGAGGCTGGAAAAGATCTCTACGATTATTAAGGCCTATGCCCTAACACCACCACCATCTACTACCGCTGTGGTTACCAGACCATGGCACTAAGTGCCACATCCAGCTTTTCCTTACCTCCTGGGATGGTGACTCCACCACTTCCCTGGGCAGTCCATTCCGATGCCTGATACCCTCTCCATGAGGAAGTGCTTTCTGATATCCAACCTAAACCTCCCCTGGCACAGTTTCAGGCCATGGCCTCTCATCCTGTCACTCATTGCCCAGGAGAAGAGCCTGACCCCCACCTGACTACAGCCTCCCTTCAGGTGGTTGTAGGGAGTGATAAGGTCCTCCCTGAGTCTCCTCTTTTACAGACTAAACAACCCCAGCTCTTTTAGCATCTTCTCATAAGACTGTCCCCATAGTCCCATCACCATCCTTGTTGCTCTCCTCTGGATCTGCTCCAGCACCTCAGTGCCCTTCTTGAAGTGAGAGGCCCAGCACTGCGCACATACTCCAGGTGAGGCCTCGCCAGTGCTGAGTGCAAGGGGGGAATCACATCCCTGGTCTTGCTGGCCACGCTGTTCCTGATACAAGCCAGGATGCCACTGGCCTTCTGGGCCACCTGGGCACACTGCTGGCTCCTGTTCAACCACCTGCCAACCAGCAGTCCCAGTTCCTCTCTGCCAGGCCACTCTCCAGCCACTCTGTGCCCAGTCTGTAGTGCTTCATGGGGTTTTCGTGGCCAAAGAGTGCACTTGGTCCTGTTGAACTTCATGGCCTTGGCCCATGGACCCAGACTTTCACAAAGATTTATGTGTGTTTGTGATTTCCAAGGCACCTCTCCCCTTGGATAAACTGCACTGCGTGAGGCTGTGTCTCAGTTCACCAGCAGGGTTTATCAGCAGGAGGATGTGAGCTGAGTTTCCCAGATATATTATCTGATGGATAAGGGACTGAGAGAGAAATATGAAGCAGTGTGAAGAAAACGTTCCTACCACACAGTCAAGGTGAAATTATCTGAGGCTGAAGATGTGGGAAATCATTCAGTGTGACAGATGCTCGTTGAAGCTTTATTCCTTAAATTCTCTCTCTTCCCCTGATAAGCAGGGAGCTCTGAGAAGAAGCACTAGAGATGAGATGGTTTTATGAACAGAGAGAAAAAAATTGACACAGGATCTGCTTTCCTGTGTCCCTTGCCCTGGCTCTCTCCCCCACATAGTGTCCACGTAGTCAGTGGGCTGTACACCAAAAAGAAAAAAAATGAGGGCAGGCAGAGGGAGTGGAGGATGGACAGAGAGGGAGGAGCCCAACTAAGCAGTTACTGAGCTGCCTAACTTTTCTTCACCCCTTTCTAAGGACAATGAAGGAAATTGAGGGAAAGCTGTGTGAAGCAGGACTGACTCCTCTGGGTGATCCCCACTTCCCTGCAGGCACAGTTCCAGTCACCAGACAGACACCAGCACCAGCACCAGCTCAGCTGAGCAATCCCAGCCCCTGGGACAAGATAGCTTGGAAGCAAAGGAGAAATATTGGTATGGGTTGGCTGGGAAAACAGCTCCACATTCTGACATTCTGTTTGCAGAGGCCTGACATATTTTTTCGTTTATTTGTTTTGGGGTTTTTTTGTTTGCTGGAACCCAGTTGGTGCCTTCTCCTCAGCCCATTTGTGACCTGGAAAAATGTGCTGGCTATACAGCTCCTGCTTGTGGATTAGATTCTTAGCCACACATTTCTGTCTGGAATGAGGACCACAAAAATAATAAAATTTTTTTCTGTTAATAAAAGGGGGGAAAAGAATGACTGCATGTTGCTGTTGTATCAAACCTCTTCCACAGACACATGGCCATCCCCCTTCTACTGCATGAAATAAAAATGTTTTAAGAAACAGAGTACACACAGGTGTAATTTAATGAAAAGCTGCAAAAGAAAAAATCTGGAGGAATTCCTTTCTCCCCCTGCTTCCTCAGCCATGTACTCACTTGCAAATGATTACAGGCTTGCAGGAGAGAAGTGTTTTCATTGGGAAAGGTCCCAGCAGGCTGATGGGGTGGGCTCTTACCCTTTGAATAAATGCCAAGTATAGCAGTCTAGGAAGGAGGAATTTTTTTTAAAAAATCTGTCCTGCTACAAGCCTCAACCAACAAAAACTGGAGTAGATATCATGAAGGTAGAAACGAACAGGTTCAGGAGGGAAGATGGTGTAAGCAAGATTTCGCTCCACACCCCTTCTCATTGGAAAGCTCTTCTTTCCTATAAAAGATATATATTTTTATATATCTAAAAGTATTTTCCAGCAGTCTGTTTCCTTGCATTCAAAAGAGTTTTTTCCTGTAGAAACTGTGCTATAGAGAATCTGCAGAGGGAGGGCATGTGGCACTTGGTCCCTCTGCAACCTGCTGCTGTAGCTTTCCTCAGATCAGCCCTCAGCTCTCTGACATGCCTCTTGCTACCAAATGGTGAAAAGTAAATATGAGTGGCTAAGTAAGCATCACCTGGGGAGTCTTGTAAGAAAAAACTGGCCACGTATTCAATATGTGGTCAACTGCCATAATAAGCAGCAAAAATCTTCGTAATTTAATGTTCTTCTCTGGTTCTAGACATTCTCACAGCACAGGAAATATTCTGACCTGTTTCTGGTGCAGCCATTATTTCAGCCTTGAAGGGTTTATTTAGACTGCATGCCCTTCCTGCTTCTTGTCCAGTCAATTAATTTTGGATGGACAAGAAACCAGTTCACCAGTCTTCCTGTGAAGGCTCAGAGTTTGCTATTAAAGATGCATTTCTTTTCCTAACATCTTTAAATACAGTCACCTCTGGAAATGAGATGTCTATTCAGTAGTGACCAGCACAAAGCAGAAATGCACCCACATAATTATAGGTACAGACATACATATATTTATAGGATTGTGCAAATAAGTAGGACATGCTCTCCAAAAAAAAATGTATTTCTCAGTTGTTATTTCTTAGCACATCAGAGAAAGGTCATTCTGACTGTCAGTACACACTTGTTGAAATATGGGTCAAGAGAAATAATTGTCTTACAGAATCTGCAAGTAAAATTTAATGATGGCATGTAGGTCATATATTCTTATAATCAGAGTCAAGGGACTCAATGCTTTATTCTTGCTTTCCTGGAAGGAAAAATCAGAGAGTGTTTGCCCAGTTCTTACCTTAGTTCCATACTATTGGACATACCATTGGAAGTAGCCACTCCTTAAAAGAAGGCAGAAGTAGGACCATGAAACAGCTATTATTGTCTTTTCATCTTTTCTAGATTCCCACTAATTTTGTTTTCTCTCTGCCAGGGAAGTTGAAGGAGTATACCTTTCTCTTAAAGTCTACTCTACTTAGATTCAACTGCTTTTTTTAACATCTCTTTCACTCTCCATTTAGTAAATTTAAATTATTTGGATGTATATTCTCCATATATGGAGAAATAAAAAAGAAAGATATCTTCCTGAGCATCCTTTTTTAAGAGGAGTGTATGTGCCCTCCTTCTTATTTAGGACTAATTACCTGCTTTTTACATCAAGTAAGGAAAACAGGGATGCACTGCAGAAGTTGCCCAAGGTGGGAATCAGTATAAATCCTTGGCTTGGCCTTAGAGGATTCACCTGATGTACGTATCCTATTGCCTGCTGAGGAACTGAGAACAACTCCTGAAAGCATCTTCTGAAACACTGTGAGAGACAGTAACAATACTGCATACACATGTTGCACCTGCATACCACCTTGTTGCATGAGTGAAGAAATGTGTATATGAAGATGGGTCAAGTGAGTGACACGGGAGAGCAGAAGAGATGTTTGAAAAAAAGAGAGCTCCCCACTGCTGCAACTTTTTGGCAAGCCTAATTGCCATGCACTGTGGTCCAGTGAGATCTGAGCAGGCTGGCCAGAGCCTATTTGGAATTTCCCCTCTGTCATTTAGAAGAGCTTTATTTGGTATCCCCAGGCTGAGGTTTGTACACCACTGGTTGATCCTAAATAGCTGCTGTTACCAACAGCCACGTCACTTCTCTTACCTCAGCCTGCATTTTTTCATTCCAGATAATTCCTGTCATCTTCATCCCACAGAACATCCCCTTGCTTCAGCAAAGCAAATATTTTCCATGCAGATCTCTTTGCATTAGACAAAAATCAGGTCTCTAAATTAGAAGTTAGATTGATTTTGCAGGTTTTGCTTAATAGGCACTGCAGTAACTTCTATACTGAACAGTCTGTTGTCTACACTGAAGCCAGATAGTTCTGAAGCTTCTAGGGAGAGCACTGATATACACAGCAAATGTATAAGAAACAGAAGATGAACAATCTTCTCATGTTAGAATTAAAGTGCTTTTAAAGCTGTGAAATATGAAGCTATTGCAGAGGCTTTCAAACTCTGTTCCTTTGTGAAAGGCTAATCTTACTGTACAGCAAAGTCAGTTCTTTTGGCAGCATTTCACTTTCTACATCTCTGCCAATAGCTGTATTTAATTACTGTTGAATTTATGGAAACACCTAACTGGAGGAGCTGCACGTGAATGTCATCATTTTCATACGAGATGAAGCTAATGCAAAGACAGCCTTTAGAGAGAATCAGAGAAGCTTAAAACACAGATATTTGCACAACTGCCTCTAAGTTTCACTTCTTTCCCTTTCCAGTTCAAATGAATTTTAACATGCCTGAAAAATGCAAAAGACAGTGGCTGGGGAAAATAAACTTCTTCTATCTACAGTGGAGTCACCAGTCCCTCCCATGCTGTAAGGGATGAAGTCACTCTGGGACAAAAGGTGCTGAGGTTTTCAAAAGCATCCAGGCTGAACTGCATTCCCACTCTCACAGTGTCTGTGGCAGTAGATTTGAGCACGAAGCACTAGGAGGAGGCATCATGCTCATTCAGCTTTAATCCAAATCCCAGCTGCATCATCTCATTGCCCCTCCCTTCAGAAAGTGGAATGGCTGGTGCAGAGCTCCAGTCACAGTCCTATCACCTGAGAGAGCTGCTCCTTGCAATTTCTTTTTTTTAAGGTTGTGTTTTTATAGGCTCCTTTTTGTACCCTATCCATCCTTCTTCATGTATGAAAGTACATGCCTCAGTAGCACCAGATTTTTAGGGGACAGCAGTCCTTACTATTTTATTATACAGAGAATTTAGTCATGGAAGATCATTGCACAATTAAATGTATTGAAATACAGAACCCTCTGGTCTGATATCTACAGGAAAATTGACATACAGGATACGTTGCTGCAATGGCCTGAGAAGCCTCTAATTGAATGATGCTCATAGGACTTTCCATATCTGTGTTCATAGCCTGTCCCATAGCTAAGTCTCTGCCTTTTTATTAGTCTCCAAATTTCTCCTGGATTTCGCACATACACAGTGATGCCATTGCCTCCAGGGAAGGAGAAAAGGCAAACAGAAGCAATTTCATCTAATTTTGTTTGCACTCTTTGTGCTCTAAACGACAGCTGCTTGATGAAGAAAATCCTAATGAAGGTGCATTTCTCTGTGGATTTAGAGTTGAACAGATTGTACTTCCTTGTCATTTAAAATTTCAGTAGCACCAAAGCAGGCTGAGAACCCAACACTATGACTTTCATTGGTGGCTTGAGTTGTATTTATCAAGGGCCAATTATTTAAGGTAGTGAGCCAATACAGACATTTAGTGCTAATTTCTTAACATTGATTTTAGCTTAATTTCAGACAGCCCTATAAGCAAGGACTGCAATGGATACTGCAGTGCAACTCTGGCACTGTGCAGGCAGACTGGCAAATTCCTTCTCCCTGAAGGAGCAGAAATACTGGGTTTTGTCTAATGGTATTACCTCTTGTTTCTAGCAGAACTTACTTAAAGCATGTGGCTGAAGGAATAGAAGAAGGACACCGAGCACTGAGATCAATAGATGCCAAATAACTTTAAAGCAGCAAAAGGCTAACAAAATATTCAAGATGGGCTTTTGGCACCTAAAGGAAAAGTAGTGGCTGGATATGAATCTACTACATTTCTGGGAGCCATTACACAAAAAGTTTAGAAGCAGTACAGAAAAGAAGAGGTTAATCACTCCACAGTGAGATGAAACAGCAACATTCACAGGATTGGACTGTAAAGGATGATACTAAAATGGAAACACTATTGTGCTAAGAATGAATCAGTCCTAAGAACTATCAGTGGGTTTCGTCAGCCCCAATTTCTAAAAGCTAGAGAAATGGTTCCCTTTAGTGGATAGCCACTTAACATGCTCCTCCTCAAAAGCGACTAAATTCTCAGGTGCTAAATTCACATGTATGTGTTTGACTGAAAATTGTCAAATAAGTTTTCTGTCTCTTTGTTTTTTCAGGGTTTTTCCTCTTCCAGATTTTAAATGAGGCTGACAGCTTTGTTGTAAGTCCTTAGAAGAGGAAGTATTTTTATGCAGCCATCTATGAAACAAAACTTAAAGAGGAGTTAATATCTTATATTTGTCCAGGCAGCAGAGCTAGAATATTATGGGATATTTTGCACTACTAATCCTGTTTCAGACTTGAAACAAACCAGTAAATGCCCAGATAAATATATACTGAGAAAGGTAACTTGATCAAATAGACAATCTGAAAGAAGAATGATAGTTGCTACCCATGGAGAAAGAAGGATTTTAGCAGGGGAAGAACTAACACAGTCTTTTACCTATGTGGGGCACTGGGAGAGGAAAGGAACAGGCAATTGTGGATCAATGAGGAGTTAAATACATGTGAAGGATAAGAAAAATTATAATGTTCTACAAAGTCAATATCTCTATTCAGTCCTTGAAAATGACAGACATCAATGTCACGTTGATGAGAAGCTCAACACGAGCTGGCAGTGCACTTATGCAGCTAAGAAGAAAAAACATATCCTAGGATGCACCAAGAGGACCATGGCCAGCAGATCAAGAGAGGTGATTCTTGCCTCAACATGTAAGACCCCACCTTGACTACTGTGTCCAGTTCTGGTGTTCCCACCATATGAAGGACATAGATATGTTGGAACAAGCCCAGAGGAGGGCCACAAAATTGATCCAGGGGCTGGAGCACCTCTGCCACAAGAAGAGGCTGAGGGAGCTGGGATCATTCAGCCTGAAGAAGAGAAGACTCCAGGGGAACATTATAGCTGCATTTCAATACCTGAAAGGAACCCAGAGGAAGGCTGGAGAGGGACTTCTCATTAGAGTGTCCAGCAATAGGACAAGGGGAAATGGTTGTAAACTGAAGGAGAATTGGTTTGGACTGGATATTAGGGAGAAGTTATTCAGTATGAGGGTGGTGAGACTCTGGAACAGATTGCCCAGAGAAGCTGTGGATGTCCCTTCCCTGGAGGTGTTAAAGGCCAGGTTGGATGAGGCTTTGAGTGTCCCCTCCCATGACAGGAAGATTGGAGTAGATGGTCTCTAAGGTCCCTTCAAACCTAAGCCATTCTATGATTCTATGATCATATAGTTCCACAGCTCATCTTTCAGGGATATTTTTGTAAACCTTCCCATCAGTGCCTCTCAATGACCACAACTGACAGGTCAAAGACAGAGCATCTATTGAAAAATATTCTCCCACTGGCCACTGGTGTTCTTGATCTTAGTTTTCTGAATAAGTTCATCCTACTTAGTATCCAGCAATTGCTTGGTGTCAAGAAAATGTTTGGTAAGGACATTTAGGACAAAGTACAAAACTTTCCAAGGAACCACCTGCATTTCAGCCATAGGTTTGCCACCAAAGACATTTTCTGTGTGCTGTATTTCTATATGTTACTGGCACAGGGCCACAGATCTCCTCACCTTTACAGGACTCAGGTATGGTAGATGCACAGCCATGTTTCCACCACTCTGTACTGCAGACTGGCAAAAGAAGGAAGAAAATCAAAGGATTCTAACAATTAAATTCAAAACCCACAAATGCTTTTCATTAAAATCCAAGAGCTTCCACATTTCTCTCTAAAGTGGATTAGAGAGGCAGTTTTGCCATCCAGCAACAGACCATTCCCAGTTACATACAAAATCTAATATCCTTTAAAGGTGCCCATAGGGATGAGGGAAGCTGTGAGCTACTTGGATCTATAGCCTAAGCCTAGATTTCATGGAGCACATTTAAAGAGGAAAGGTTACTTCTATTGTCACTCTAGGTACCTTCAGGAAATAGTCCCTAAACAAAATTTCTTTCACGCTTCTGTTGATTTAGAAACTTAGTCTTACATATGTAGTTTGTCTTCCTTTGGCAGATGTTGAAACTCAGTTGGGGTTGGGAAATATATTAATATTTATGTTAACTTTGAGAAAGAAATCAGGTTGCTAGGAAGGCAAAAAAGCCATAACGATCTCAGCTAATATGGCAACCCATTGGTGTACCTCTCTTTCTCTCTCTGCCCCAATAATGTTTGCTTAAGGAGCTCTCCTGCCTATATTCCCTCTCTGATATTCTGGGATGAAGCACTGTAAGATGATGATGATGATGAGGAGGAGGAGGATTATTATTATTATTATTATTATTATTATTATTATTATTATTATTATTATTATTAGGGGGTTGGCTATCACATTCACTTTACAGTCTCACAAATGTGTAGACCATTTCAAAGCTACTGCAGCTTTCCTGTTGTAGCCCATATATTGATTCTGAGTGATAATGCACTGGTATCATGCTGCAGTGCAACATCTAAACAGCCCCCCTGATGACAGACCAGAGCTCCTTCCACATCCAGCAGGATGCCTACCTCAGATACAGCTTCCCTTTGGTGCTCACATCTGCCTTTAGAGAAATAAAGTCTACCCATGGGCTTCCAAATCAGCAAATGTGCTGCATATATATAGGAAAACACAGGGTAGAAAGAGATCATCAAGTTCAGCAAGTCCAGTTGCCAAAACATAAGTTATAGTGCAATAGATGTCTATTTCTGGAACATCTGCAGAACAGCCACTACACATGATCCTGCTAAGGAAAACATGTCCTCTTGAATTTTCAGGGGGTTTTAGTTGCAGTATTTCTGCTGAAGATATCTTTCAGTATAGCAAAAAAAAAAAGTTTAATTACTCATTAAATATCAGGGGAAAAAACATCACTGTTTTTTTATTGGTGAAAAATGTTCCTTATTCACTTTGTCAGGTTTTCAGATGGCAGTTTCATTTGCTATACCGACTGCATTACTGGAAGAAAACTCTAGTATTTTGAAACTTTTTTTATTGCAACCTACTTGGGTCCATCTGCAGCAGTTTTTTCTGTTTTCTTGTACAGAGTTTCACAAGAGCTGCAGATCTCCATAAGTCTCACTGTAATAACATGCTGCAGGTAATTGCTGCTTTCTTGGAATGCGTTTGCCTCTACTTCAAGGCATAATTAAAGAAATCACATAAACTTTGGAACCATCTTTGGAAATCTGAAAATAGGAGTTTAATTCACAAATGGCAGGGTGGAATAGGAAATGAGTGAGCCAAAATCAGCACACCACCATGCTCATTTGCAATACTCTGAACAAGGCATCCCTTTTGTTTTGGCCACCCAGACTTAGCCAAGGCATCTTGAACACATATTGTGTAGTAAGAACAACAGCAGGTCTTCTCTAAAAAGAGCAGAGTACTTTTATTACCAAGACAGGAAGATTTTGCTTGAAACTAAGTGAAAGGCTGCCTTCTGACAGAGAATATTGCCATAGGGAAAACAACTGATTGGGGACAGGTCTCTTATACCTGTTCATCAGGGTTGCTCACAGACTAGGTGCTTTGGTCAACATTTAAAACCAAATACTTGGGGGTGTTTTGTTTAAACAGACACCTTCAGGGCTTTGAAAGGATTATATGAAAGGAAAAGATATCTGTCGTGCTTTCTGAATCTATACTTCCTTTATGTTAATGGCATGATTTTTTGACAGAAGAGTCTCAGAACTATTAACAGATTCTTGGCTAAACCCAGGGTATTGTTTATCAGGTGTACTGATTTTTATCTAATGGTTCTTGTAGCTTTGCCAGCAATGCTTCGTCCAGGCTATTGGCCTGATATGATCCATAAGGTCAGTGTCAGCAAAAATTCTTTGGAGACTCAATTTGCTTATATTCATTACACTGCAATAAGTTTCTGTCCCGTTAGCCACTTAGTGGCCAATAGGCTTTCAGAAATGCACTTCATAATTTTCTTTAATTGTGAACTTTTTCCTCTTTTTCCTCTTTTTCTAAAGTTCTTAAGATGTGCTCTATCAGTGTTCCCCCTCTGTAAGCACTGGGTTACATTTAATTCAGAAAAAATGTTGGCAAAAACCAGTTTTACAGTATGGTCTCTACAAATCTGAAAAGCTTCATTATACAATTAGATGTCATGACAAGACACATGAACTGTGCAAATAGCCTGGATTGTATTAATTAGATATTTATGGTTTTTTTAAAGTTTTAGTGTCAACATGATTTTTTTCTGAATTCTCAGCAAATAAAAGCATAGCCTTCATAATAAAGAATGAAGCAAAGTACTTCCCTAGATTATGATTTACAAATAACTTGTCTTTTCTTTCATCTTTCATATCTTTCTCACTGCTTACTAGCTCATTTATCCTTTCATGCTGCTCTCTTTTATTTGAATAGTTGGAGGACATTTTTTTTTTTAGGATCAAAAATTCTCATTTTCATAACCCATTTTCACTTTTCCTTGCAATTCCACTGTTCTCAGCATTTTGATGTCATCTTTGAGGTTCAAATTAGCAGCCCTGTGACATCCTGATTTCTCCAGATCTCTTCCTTGCAGCTTTAAAAAAACTTCTCTAACTTTGTGATTCTTTAGACATCTCTCAGAGGCTTTTTCCCCAAGATCATTCAGTATATGGAAGCTGAAGTATTTATTTTTGTCTGTTCCACTTCCCTTCACCTTCTTTGCAGGATAAATATGCCTTTTGCATAATTTCTATGAAACTGATTTTCATTTTAATTATCCACACAGTGTCTTGCCAGTATCTAGGATGAAACAGCCTCCCTTGTGTGTCAAGAATACCCTCTTATGCTATGGATCTCTTCCAACGTCATTCTGTAAAAACAATTTTGCTCAGAAATTTAGGGGGTTCTTTGTAATAGAAACATGCACAGAAAAGATTTCTATGACTTTGTCTCAACATCTTGATTCTTTTCCCTTATTTGCTTATTTCCTCTACCCTGTGACAGGAGGGAAAATTAATGGCTTATCACTGGCTGGTTCCCAGATCTGCCATTTCCTTCTGAAAAGGGACAATTTAACAGAGAAAAATAAGGATTTAGGGTACTGATTTCCAACATCTAAGTGTTTGTTTTCATCTGGAACAAGAATTTGGTTCAGAGTATCCCACATCACAGCTAAATGTCCAGCTCCATGGAACTATTCTGGAGTGTACATCTATCCTTGTAGCATCTTCTTCCCTTTGTCCCTCCTATTTTTTGCTGTGCACACTTTGGAAGGTAATTTCCAGGGTTCTTTGGTAACACTGAAAGAGAGAAATAATAACTCAACTTGTCAAACATCCTCAATGACAGACTTGTAGAATGAAACTCCCTCATTCCTCAGGGCTGGAAAAGAAGTCCCCACACTTGGTGTGCCTCAGTTCTGACATGAAATTCACACATCTGGGAAAGAGTGGGTAACCTTGGGTAATTTGTCTCTGAAATGGTGACAAGACTGATGGCTCTGCTGGCATGTGGCTTTTGTTGCTTGTGGTTTCCATGGGTGTCTCTGAGGAACTGGATAACTCTTCTCACTTGTAGTAATCTGTGCAATCACTTGCTTATCTGACTAACAATAACTGATGACATCAAAGTAATCCACATGAAGATGTTTTTACTCAGAATATATTCTATTTCCTTTGGGAAAGGTCAAAGTGTGAAGAATGGGGGGAATAAAGGAGCATTATGCTAACAAGCTTTCTGGGGCTGTCATTTGCATCAATCACTTGTTTGCTCTGCCTCCTTTGGGTATGCTAACAGAAATACATACATGCCATGGGGATTTTCTCCTCTATATGTAATGACAGAGAAGTTATATGAGAAGAAGGACTGGGAAAAAAAGTTGCAATAAAGAATACCTCTATAGAGCAGCAAAATGACAAAGGTTCATAGTTCTCTGCTAACATTCAGGAGCTCTGACGTCCCCATACCCACCTCAGCAGTTCTCTTATATCAGTGTCTGGGAAACGTAGCATTTGCATCCATAACATTTAAGTGGTGGTGATAGCTGCTGCTCTTGGAAATTTTACCAAAAAACTGAAAACAGGTATAACTGACCATTCTTTGGAAAACTACCCTGATGAGAATAATGATGATTAATGTCTACTTTCCTAGGATTCTCTTTGTCCTGGGAGGGTTACCTCCCTCACCAGTTTCTAACTGGTGGTTTCTGACTTTGGTGGTTTGTCTCACACGGCTAAATAAAAATGTACAGCACCTAGAGAAAACAGAAATCCAGCACTGCACAGCACACTTACATGAGCTCACAGCATTTCTCTCCTGATTTCTTTGACATCACTCTCTTGCAATACTCTAGGCATCTGTAAGGAATTAATTATTTCTGTTCCTAATTCCTCAGTGGTTTCTGCAGGCTATTATCAGGGCACACAGAAATTCACCTTGCCTTGCACTTTCATGCAGCCTCTGGGCTCCTCCATTCATGATCTCCACTTTCAGTCTCAAAGATTTTAACTTGCAACCCTACTTTGCTCTCATTTACCTGAAAATGAGACTGAACACCCAAAATGCTGTCCCTTTTCATAGGTGAACCTCATCTCCGCCTAAGGGGTTAATGCTTCATAAGTTTCTTCCCCACCTTTTCAGGCCCATCACACCTTTTACATCTCTTCCCATTTGGGTTCTTTCACTCATTTTGTGCACCTTGTCAACAAATGAAGAGAAATGTAACACAACCAGACTCTAGTAAACCCTTTTCCCAATGCTAGTGAAGGTTGTGCTTATTTTTCAGCTGCTCCTGCACCTGGTCTCAAGCAAAATCTTTTCAGACCCAGATGGTAAATTTTCATGGTGCTCATGGCAGGAAGCAGTAATTTGACAGCTGGCCCATTGGTCCCATCACTGTTTCTGGGTAAAACTGAGAAATTCCCAACAAAAAGATCACATTAATAAAGCAGCTTCATAAGCAGCTTCAACGTGCAATTGAGAAAAGAAGATGGTAGTTGTTAAATGAGAAGAACATTGAGTGAGATATACATCTTAGACTAAAAATTACATGTGGAGATCTCAAGGACAGAATAATACATAGGTTAATGCCTGTTAGCAACACTCTATTGACTTGTACTAAGGCAGTAGGAGGCAGAAAACCTTTTTTTTTTTTTCCAACTGAAATGCCAGGCAAAATTCACTTATGTGATTTTCTCTTAGTTCTTGAGGAGACACAGGGTGAAAAGTAGGTGCAAGGAGCCATGGAAAACAGTCACCTGCACTCAGGCAGCTCTCAGAGTTCACCTCTGTGCACTCACATGGCAGAAATAGGACATCTGCTGCTGATGTCACAGAAATCACAGAAAGTTAGGGGTTGTAAGAGACCTCAAAAGATCATCTAGTCCACCCCCCTGACAGAGCAGGGTCACCTACAGCAAGTGATGTCTTCAACTCTATTTTCAGTTCACAATCAAAGTTCTGCAACCACTTCAAGCAGCATATGCTTTTGATGTCATAGCTCTAAAAATACTTATTTTTTCATTTGTGCAACACTTCATTTCTCATCCCAGTGCTAATTCAGGAATCCTCACAGTACTTTTGTGCTCACCTAGATGCTTCTCTGACCACTGCCACTTGCAGAATGGGAGACTTAAAGCCAGGCCAAGTCCACGAGCACTCCAATGGCAGAACATTGCCATTGCTGACACCAGTCAATGTACAAGTCATTTCACTTTTGCACTGAAGATCACTGGAAAAAATGCACAAACATCACTTCTCTTTTTACAAACGAAGAAAATGAAGCACCAGAGGCTCACAAACAGAGCACTCCCAGTAGTAGAATGTGGTACCAAAAAATGAAAATATGAAGTGAGAGACCACATCTTTACCAGGAATGTCTCCCTGTTTGTGGTAATGAAATGGAAGCAATGGATGTTTCTCCATGACATTTATCTTTAATTATTTTATTTTAATTTATCTTTAAAATCTGTTGAGAAAAACGAGCTCTGGTACTTTTGACTGCAGCCAATCTACAGAGTTTACAATAGATTAGATTTCCTGCTACAGACAGTAACAGATGGAATGAAAAAAGTTTGTACTTTAGCAGAATAATAAAGGATGAAGTTTTCAGACCTTTGCATCACCAGATATGCTAAGCAGAAGGAGGTCCTGTGAGGGGGTTGGATGAAGTGAGAAAAGGAGGACCCTGGCATTATTTAGCTGGCTAGAATCACTGCATTCAAGGCATAAATTGGCATGAACAGTTGGGAGGAGACTCACAGCCTGGCCCACAGTGCTGCTGGCTGCAGGAGGAAAATGGCTGCCCCCAGACAAATGGATCTGTCAGTGGAAGAAATGCAGAAAGATTGACCTTCATTTGTAATCTGATTCTTCTGATCCTCTACAGGGATTTGGCTCTAATGCCAGATTATAGCACTGTGTTTTACAATGCCAGTATAATGTTCTAGATGGGTTTTGTATTTTTGTTTTGTTTTTTTTTTATGGCAAGAAAGAAGCTAGAATTTTCCAGTGACTACTATGGAAAGGGAAAAAAAAAAAAAAAAAAAGGGGGGGGAAAAAAAAAAGAAAGTGCAAAAGTGAAGCTGTTTGAACTCTCCCAAACAGCACTGGGAACTGTGTTGAGAGGTGTGGCAAAAGAGATTATTGGAATTGCCTTCAGGAGTGAAATGGGGTAAGAATTTTCTTGCTTGCATATTCATAAGACTTAAACAATTGGGAGGTTTTTTGATTGGCTTTAAAGTTGTATTTCATTGGCTTAAAAACTGTAAAGGAAAAAAAAAAAAACAGAAATTCCATCCTGCTTTAATCACTGCCCACTCTGAGCTTCCCTAATGACTTCCAGATGTGTTCTTTTTATGCTATTGTTTTGGCACAGTTTCCAGACAACTTTTGGGTCTGTTAACACAAGAAAAAAAAAAAGAAAAAATCTTACTCTGCCCTCCTCTCTCTCTTTTCTAACAAAAAACAGATTTCACTCTGGTTATATAAATGTGTGATGAGCTGGAAAAAAAATGTCTGTGTCTCTTCGATCTTCAGGAAACCTTCTGATATAAAGTGAAGGGAAAATATTAATTTAAATTCCTAGAAGGGAAAAGAGTGAAAGCAGACTTTCAAAAAAAAACCAAAAAACACTTAATCTACAAACCTAAAATTCCCCACCAGAAAATAACTTTCCTGCTGCTGGCTTGTTGAATCAACTAAAGCAAAGCATTTTGCCTCTTAATGCCTCAGTTTCTCCCTGTGTGGAACGGAGGTGATGGTCCTCAGCCACAATACAAAAAAAAATTTTTGACCTCCAGAAGAAAAGCACTTTGCAAGGTAGGGTCAAAACAGCTTCTGACATGTATAGGGGATGACAGAAGAACCAAGATGTGTTTGCTGAGCTGAAGAGTAAACCATCAGTCTATTCTGGAATGGTGCATTTGATGTCCATGCAAGGCTGCCATGCTCTCTGTAGTAATAACATTTATAAGGTACTCTGTTGCCTTTTGGAAAAGAAATAATATATTAGCCAGCAAACCACTAAGATCTGCCTCCTCCTTAGGCACCTTACCAGCCCTAGCCTTTCAGAGGATATAACTCAGACCCATTCAGGCTGCATTTGTTTTTTATCTTTTGGGAGAATTCCATCATTCCTCTACACAGACATCCTTTCTTCCCTTACATTGATGGTTACATGAAAATATCCACCTCCATGGTTTCTGTATTTTCCAGCCCTCCCACCCGTGGCCAGGGGAAAACAGGTGTTGTTGCACTCTGTGAAGAATATGCCTGCCTGTCTTGGATTGCCTCAGAGCTCTGGCTTTCAGATGCTGGTACCTCCTGCACCAGCAGAAGTTCATTGGCCCCTTGAAATTCCTGATAACATCAGCAGAGATGCTAAACTACCTTTGCTTTAAAACAATGCAGCTTTCAACTCCTTGTTTTGTTCACTGGCTCACCCCAGCTCAGCCTGGGCCCCACATCTATCCCTGCATAGGAGATAATATTTTAAAATAATTTGCCAAAATAATTTTGCTAGAAAAATTCTGACAGATATTTTATATTCTTCTAAAAGTACCATGGAAATTATTTCTGCCATGTATCTTAAAAGTGTCAGTAAGTAAGCAGCATTACTAGAAAGTTTTTATAGCTAGTCCAAGTCTTTTTGTATTCAAAGAACTAAAAAATTACATGTTCTGCCCGAAATGAAGTATAAGCAACTTTACACATGCTGGAAAAATACGGATTATATGTCCATTCAATCTTCATCAAAATTGATGTGTCAAATCTCTTAGCTACCATGTTGAATGATTGCTTCCTTTCTTTCTGTCTCTATTTTGGTGTTTCCAATCTGTTCCTCATGCATCCCTAGAGCAAAAGAGCTGAGATTTCATCAGTGTTTTAAAAAGCAAGGTAGCTGCTTGCATACAACATTCTTATTTCAGGAGGCATTGTTTATTTCCAAATGACACATACACTGCTGCAAAGATGCTGTATTATTGACCCACACTCAGGATAGCTGCCTAGGTATTCCTCTGGAGTGTTATTACCCACCTGATAACTATTCAGTGTATATTTATGCACCATTTCTTTCCCTTCCTAAATTTATTTTGCTTGTGTTTGTTGTCATTGAACTCCACTATGCTATTTTTCTCCCTCTGTCCAATTTTTCAGGATGATTCTCAACCCTAATCATAAAGCCTTTCATCCCCTGGCCCCACTGTGGTGTCACACTCAAATATTGTAGTGTGATAAAATAAGCCCTGAGAATACTGGGTAGAGCTCACATCTCTAGCTCTTCTGACAAGTATAGGGGATGACAGAAGAACCAAGATGTGTTTGCTGAGCTGAAGAGTAAGCTCTTTAGACAATAATGAAATGCCTTGAATCAAATGTTTATGATGAAAGACATTTGATGGGCCATCAGATTGTTTGTGTTTTCTGAGGCTGTCCCAGTGCAAGACTCTTCATCTTCATCTGATTTCTAACACGTGTCACCACCTACTGTGTTTCTTCATTCATGATGTGAATCCTTCCTCTGGTGATTTCTCATGAACAAGTGTTTTCTACCCCCTAAAATCCTAAGAACTGAGTGCAGTGATGCAATGTAGAAGAGAGCTGTAATGCTGACAAGAGCTTCTGCTAACACAGCAGGAGACAAGGAATGCCACCAATGGGTTGGTCACAGGGAGACTATTTTGTCCCCCATCTCTTGCAGATGTTCTTATAGAATTCTTCTTTATATCTCAGCTCCCTATGCATTTGCCCTTTCTCTGTGAAAGGCCTGATGAGAGATGTTACCACAGAGGCAAAACAAAGTGAAACATCCCCAGGAGATGCATTAGGTTTTCATTCATAGGTGACCTGATGCAGTGTTTGAAACTCTACAGTTTCAATTAACTGAGTTCCAAAGATTCAGATCAGCAATCAATTCCATGGTTCTGTGAAGTGGCTACTTGCTACTCATGGAAAGAGTTTCTTGTAAGTTTTAATGCAAACTTTTTGTTGTTTGTTTTTTTTTTTTTTTAACTAAGGTCTTTCAAATAAGAAAATTTCCCTAAAGATTAACCAATTTTATTGTAACGTTGGGTATTTTTAAACTTTTCAGTAATATTTTAACTTAAGAATTAAATAAGTACTGAGAAAAAATTAAATGAGTACTGAAGGTTTTTAATAAACAAATGGGGGATAGAAAAATCATAGGTCTTCAGTAAAAACATATTCTCTTTTAGTTTTTAAGTAAAAAAGGGGGCTTTAAGTGAAAATGCTCATCACCAAAACTATCAGAAGCAATCAAAAAACAATATGAAAAAAAAAACTTTTCAAGCAACGTAAAATGGGCATTTGCCAGGCTTTGGAAAAGTATACAAATACTCAGCATTCTTGAATTTTTATTTTGCAGTATCTTTTTCTTATTTTCCATCAGTGATCTCGTATTTTCCAAAATCTCATTAATTTAAAGCATTTGTATTTAAGCATTAAAGCTTCCACATTGGTCTTCATGATCCCAAGCTCTGGTGCATCTCCTCCTCAAGATGCAGGGGGCAGCTTAACAACAGCTATTCCTAGATTTTGCCCAGGCTTTGGGCTTAGCCTGGATATGTCCTGATATTTGTATCTTCCTGACACATCACGAAGTGAAACAAGCCAGATTCTCCCAGCAGAGTTTCTCCATAAGATTCTTTTTATCTTTCTCTGCACAGACTGTTTGAAGCCCTTTATCCTGCATGTGTTTTCCAGATTGTTTTTTCACTCCTGTGTTGCCCAGCTTTGTGAAACAGCTCAGACTGAGTTAAAAAAATAACACCACGTTCAGGGTTTATTTTGTGGCAAGGAGAAGGGAAATTTTTAGGCAACTGGAGAAAGCAGGGAAGTTTAGATATTTGCCATACATTAAAACTGCTCTTCGTAGTGCTGTTGAGACTACAGATCATGCTCCATGTTTTTTTCTAAAAGAAATGCAAGCGCCTCTATGCTTAGCTGCAAATTGTCAGTGATTAACCTCACTAGCTCAGTGGCAAATTATGTTATTTAAGATATATAGCTGAGAAGTGCCCTTTAGCTTTATCGTACTTCTTTGTGATTTTTCAGAAATATCACTACTACCCCTGCATATTTTTTTACAACCAAGTACCTTCATATTTAACAAAAGAAAACTTCCGAGGTGATATAACAACTTACTTCGAACTCACAGTGGTGAAGTACAGGCACAGAGGAGAGGGACAAAATGCCCTTTTCTGTGGTGAAAGGGAAAATTTACCTTCTTTGTGTTCCCAACAACATTCTGCTTCCCGTGGGAAGCAGAAATGCACTTGGAACACATGTCAAAATGTATGCTCATGGGTTAAAGATGCAAATGCTTTAACGGAGTGCAAGAAAACTTGCAGCTCAAAAAGCAAAGGATTCCCCTCCCCCATACTCTGCTTGAATATTTCTTCCAAGGATTTGAGAGCTGCAGGATGACGTGGAAGGGGGTAATAAAACTCTTGGAGGCTCCGGGTGTTCCACAGCCCAGCCTCATTCACATCAGCTCCAGACACTTTAAATTAAAAGTCCCAGGGAGTCAGTGGTTCATCTCACCTCCCAACTTCAGCCCTCTCAGAAGGCAAAAGAGGATGAAGATCTTGCATACTTTAGTTAAATCATAACAGTAAAATCTTCTATGTTACTGAGGATCTGCAATGAAACAAAAAAACTCAGATCCTGAGATCTAACAGTTCTCAGCCCCAGTGTGTCAGGCTATTCTACTACCGAACTTTTTCTGCAGAAATGAAAAAAAAAAAAAAAGAAAAAGAAAAAGAAAAAAGGAAAAAATAAAGTATTTTCTTGTATTCCGGACTACTCAGTTCTCCCTTTCCCTTCCCCCTTTTGCTTCATTTCTTTGTGATATGTGGCTCTTAATTTGGAACTGCTGACTCTTCTTGTCCTGCCCATGGCAAGGGACATACAGCATGCATACCATATAATTGGGAAGTGGGTCGGGAAGCTGCCACGTCTGTAGGGCTGCAGCACACAAAAGGAGGCGGAGGTAAGGGGAATATCTTCTACTTGACAAACTTGGAAATTCTGGTGCCACATCAGCAGGAGCGTATCCCAGCACAGCACTCTCCTCTCACTGCAGAAGTGAAACAGACTAGAGAAGCAATTCAAAAGACACAGCTCTACCCAAAACCTGCTGATTTCTGCCCTTCCGCCCCTCACCACTCAGTCAGACTTGACAGATGATATTACAGACTTCTAAGTTCATTATTTAAAACAAAGTACCTAATGCCATTTAGGAACCTATCACCTCTGTATCTAAAAGCCACACAATCCACTTTATGAATTAGGGAAGAAGTGAGGCAGAGAGACTGAGGTTTTATCTCCATCAGGTAGTACAATTCCATGTACAAATACCTGAGCTAACCCAGGAGTTAGAGCCTAACAGCCACAGCCACCCAGTGTTGCTCCCACCCTAATATGAAGCCTCAGGTTCCCATGGCTTTTGGTACCACAATTAATTTGGGCATGACTGGATGATGTAACTTCCACATAGCCACATATATATACATTCTTAGCTAGTTTTGGTACTACTATGCTCACAATCTGAACACCCACCATATAGGAAAATTCACATTTTTTAGCAAGAGGTTTGGGGAGGGATTTTGAGTTACATGTATGAGATCCCTTACCTAGGATGGAGTGTGTCTAAAATGCTTCATTTATAAACCCTTACATGTATTTTCCATTCTAAGAGCTGTTTCAGGACAATCACCACTGCATAAGCAAAGCCAGTGACTACCTGTATGGATGCTCTCCCTGTAGGCATCATAGCACAAAAAAAACACAGACACCCCAATCAGACACCTCCCCCCCTAGAGAGGGGACTTCCTAGAGAGACTCTTTCCTTCATGTGCCTTTTTACACCCATTTAACTTTATAGCTGAAGCTAACTGGTGGAGTACTCTAATATGAGGTACCTGTACTTTAGTAAACATCTGTGTTTTAGATTAGTTGGTACATAGTTAGAGCTATACAATATTTTCTTCTAATATATCCCATGTTTTGGCACCTAGTTTAGTCAAAAACTAACCATTAGGCATTAACCATGTGCCTTCCTCAGATGCCTTTCTGGAAGGCTTTAGTTCAAGTCGTTAAACTGTTCCTTAGAACCCAGCATGCCAGTCCTGATCTTCCACACAGCATTTTGCTGCAGGTGCTCTCAGAAAATAGAAGTGGATGTTCACTCAGCCATGGGTCTATCACAGACATGATGGGCCTGAGGACAGAAGAACATGCTGAAGAACATGCTGTAAAAGCCATCCTCCAAATTATCTGAGATGGTATCATATGCTGAGTATAAAGAATTATTGAGATCCATACTTGATCTAAGATGTCAAAATGTGCAGAGACAGAAACTTGAAAGTGATCATGAAAAGCTTATGATGGGAGCAGTAAGGAGAGACAAATATCAGAATCCAGAGAAGAATGGAAAGGATAAGCAAGTTTTTTTCGAAAGTCATGTTTTATGTAGCTAGAAGCAAGTTGATCTGGGCATTTAAATGTGAAAATTAAAGTACCCAAGTAAAACTTGTCAAGTATATTTTGAAGTCCAAAGAAATCATGGACACCCCATGCATCATCATACAGATGATACAGATGAGTGTTGAGTCTAGAAAATAACTGCAATTATAGACATTTCTTAGCTGATGTTCAGTTCTTTTGACTATTTGAAGTGCACTATTGAATCACCTGAATGTGAGCCCCTAGTGTGGGGAAGAGATTCTGTATCCCACCTCCAGAACTGAGAGAACCCAAAAGTTTACACATCATTTACTTTGATGGGATTATGTGAAATCCAAAATGCAATGTGTGCACAAGGCCCTTTAATCATTCTGTACGAATATGCAGGTGCCAAACAGATATGAGCTTAACACTTGCACCTCTAATGTCTATTTTATGGTAAAAATTTAAGTGGCACGAAATGGCTGAAGGTTCATGGCAAGATAGTAGCTGGTTGCCATCTGTTACATGAACACCCCCCTACTCTGAAAGAGGACTGCAGGACTTAGATGCCTGACTGAAGGAAGTATTTATTTTTCTGAAACAACATCTGGGTCTTTAATGAACTCCACAGGTGGCTATGTTGGTGGTTTCTGGTCTCTTATGTGGTTAGAGTTCTGTGTGGATAGCTTAAAAAGCCCATCATGTCAATGACTGGTTCATTCAGCCTGAACTATTTTTGTTGGCCTTAGTGATACTGTGGGATCTTTATAACCTCACTGGAGCCTCTCCTGAAGTAGGTGCTTTAAGGCATCTACAGTTTAGACCGGAAAGCAGGATAGTATGTTTGTGTGCATAAAAATTTAGCACAGGCAAGCCACAATCTGACCAGTCTTTCTGAAACAGTTTATCCAATTTATGATATTTTCATCCTTAATAAGGATATTAAATACATTATACACCTAAACCAAAAGTGTATTTTAAGGCTATGGAGTCAAGCATCCCAATACCAAAAAGCTGGAAGAATTAAAACTGTCTTTGGGGGAAATCTTCAGTCAAACAAACTGGTAGAAAGTATGCCATATTCTTTTCTTATCAGAAATATTTTTTTGATAATAACACAGCTTTCAGCCAGAATTTTTCAGGCTGGCTGTAATTTTCTCTAGAAGACTGAAGGTTTGATTCACTTAGTGCAATATTGCCTCAGGTCATTTTTAGTACTTCCCTCATAATAGCCCATTGTTTACAATGCATTGCTTCACACTTCCTGATTTTCCCCATTGGAGACTTAAAAACATTTAGATACAAAAAAGTACTGCTTTCCAGCTTTTTACCTAGTCAGGGAGGAAGAGAAAGGGCACTAATAACCGTACTGACATAGCAGATACTGAAGAACCAGGTTTTGGCTTCATCTCTGGTTCAGTTTGGGCCAAAAGTTCAGAGGGGCAGCTCTATGCCAGATTCTAGCCTCCCAGGACCAATCTTAACTTTCAGTTCCATTGCTTAAAAAAAAAAAAAAAGTAAGAAACTAAATGAGCAGCAAAAGAAATAAGGAAATACAGACTGGTTTCCTCTGTCTCTGCTAAATTACCAAATTACCATGAGTGTGCTCTCAGTGACACTTTCCCAGAGCCAGGTGTTAGTTTTAAGAAATTAAGAAATTTAGTTTAAGAACTTAAGACACTCTGCACCACATCCACCTTTTAGGTATGCTGACGTGTTGGTATAGGGAGAAATCTTTACATAAGCAGAAAAACTCCAGCCTCCTCTGAAGACCTCTTTATTTCTATAAGGAGCCTATGACCATTCAGATGAAATCAACTGACTTGAAAATCAGACACTTTAGAGTTACCGATGAGTTACTTCAGCATTTCCAAGAGGTCAGCTACTGAATACCATACTTGATTTAGAGGAGAAAATAATGGATTTCTGTTTTGATGAAGGTTTAGAATCTCTCTAGAGGTTCAAGGATATACAAACTGCAATGCATCATAGAATCATACTATGGTTTGGGTTAGAAGGAACCTTAGAGATCATCTAGTTCCAACCTTCCTGTCATGGGCAGGGACACCTTCTACTAGACCAGGCTGCTCAAAGCCCCATCCAACCTGTCCTTGAAGACTTCCAAGGAAGGGGCACCCATAATGTCTCTGGGCAGCCTGTTTCAGTGTCTCACTACCCTCACACTAAAGATTTTCTTCCTAATATTTAACCTAAATCTGCCCTCTTTCATTTTAAAACCCTTACCCATCATTCTGTAACTACATAAAAAATCCCTCCCCAACTTTCTTGTGGGCTCCCCTCAGGAAGGCTGCTGTTATATCTCCCTTACCCTGCAGGCTGGGTTTGGTAGTGTGAGATACAATCCTAATACGATTCATACTGATTTTTGATAAAGGTTTGTACAGTGAGGTTATCACCTCATGACTTGAGTAAATAAATTCTAAAACAGAAGTCCACAAAGTCTCCTATGAAAGCCACAGGGGCTGTGTCTGGTCTATGCCCTATGTCTGACCTGTGCTGCATTCTGCCTGCAGGAGAAGGGGAAGGCATTTTCCAAACAAAGGGCTGGAGTCAAGTGTAAAAGCCTTCTAGATCTGAAATACCATTCCAGTAAATATCCACATTTTGAAAGTGTCCCAGTGAGAAAAGCCTTGGACAACTTCAGCTTCCATGCTTGCCATCTGAGCTAAACACAGCAGTCGATTACAGATTCCAGGATATTGCAAGACCTTCATGCAGATTTCAGCAAAAATTCACAAAGCAACAACGGGCCAGGCCCTGAAAGCTGTCTTACAAAAAAACTTACTAAAAGCCAGCAATATAAGCCTACCTTTTAAGTGCAAAATCTGCTTCAGCCCCTGTTAATTCAGACCTGTCTGGCCTGACTCCTAGACATAGGGTCAAGCACATGGGTGTCCTCTCAGCACCCCCTGCTCTGGGCACAGTCCCAGTCAGATGGGAGAGGTCCCTGCAGGGTGCCAGGGTCAGTAGTGGGGCAGGACCTGCAGGGCTGGGACTCACTGTTTCTCCAAAAGAGAGAAGCCCTGAACTGGAGACAGAATATATTCAGAGCCCATGGGAGGGTGGCAGAGTGGTTGCTTTTGCTCTACTTTTCTGCAGCCACAGTGCACCAAGAAGTCCTGAACTTAGCTACTGCTGATACCATAGTTCATCCTGAACTTGCCAGGCTAAAATGTTTTCTTATGGTTTCTAGCTTGGTCTTTTTCCATCAAGTGCAAAGTAGTAATAACAACAATAAAAGAAGCTTAAATATTTTTCTTTCTCTCTATCTAGGGTAAAGAAGATAACAGCAGCATGAGTACTTGCAATAGAGAATTAAACCTTTTTGTTTAAAAAACAAACAAACAAAAACAAACAACCAAAAAAAATAAACCACTTCAAATAAGCAAGCTAAACTAAGGAAGACTGCAATGTGGGGTGTGGTCATACTTTCCATAGGGTTTTGGTTATACACTGAAGTGTATCTCGGGCTGTGTCATTCAGTTGGCTACAATTTCCAGATAAATGAGAAAGCCCTTGCACAAATCCCAACTCTACCCTGTGACTGTTGCTTTTATGGCTATGAAGTGGAGGTCTCACAAGTTGGGGTCTCATGTTTATATTTACTTTTCTCAGCCAGAGGCTGTACAATGCCATTAATTCATAAGGTAAAGCTGCTTGTGACTGGGGAGCCAAGTGTACTGTGAAGCACCATGAATTCTTATTTCTGTATGGATGGATTTTTGCCTGGAGTGAGCCCTCACCAATACAGAGGATTCTTCTTCATTCCAGAGTCTTCAGTTTTGCTCTGAAGATGGAATGCCTTGGAGGCTGTGAAGGGCTCAGCTGGTACATCTGTACATAGTTGCCAGCCTTGGATTGCACTACCTGAGAGACTGTCACTTCAGTTCTAGTGACACATACTTAGCAGCTTGTCATGCACACTTCCTCTTGTCATCCACACATGCTGGTGTCTTCAGTGATCAGCTGCAGGTTGGTAAGGAAAATTAAATCACCCAAATACTGTTTTCTTTAACTTATTTTTTATGTCAGTTTTAGAACAATTGATGACCAGGAAGAACGCATGCTGAGAAAAGAGATCAGTAACCATTTTCACTGTAAAAAAAAATTACTTCTTTCATTGGTGATTTTTCCTGTTATTTCCAAAATAGCAGAATGAAAAATAGGTGTTATGAAATTCTTCAAAAAACACTTGGCTTCTTTAAAACTTTCAGTACTAAGAAGTAAAAGAAGCCAGAGAAGCAGGTTTGTGGGAAGTTCCAGGTCAGGGTGGAGGCCTCAGGATGAGATTGGTCACCAGTAAGACATATTAGTGGTCTCTGAGTCCTGACAGATACTTTCTTTATGGTTGGTATCTTATGAATTGGGGAGAATAGCATGGAGAATGCTACTGCTCAATACTTTTTCCATTTGAAAGTCCTGTTTTAGACATCTCTAGGGGCATAGCAGTATAGAGTATCTCTGCAAAGGTCCGTTGTCTGGTATAATTTTTACTCCTTCTCCTGAAGTGCAGTTGGGCATTTTTGTTGGGAAGATACTCAGTCTACCTGGCTGATTATCTGTTCCTTTGAACAGTCTAATGAGAATCAGTAATACAGAAATAACTCAGCCTTCTCACAGCACATGCTCTATACTCTACATGCGACTTCTGCAGAATGGTACAATCTTCAGGTTTTTTTGTTGTTTGTTTTTTTTTTGCTTTGTTTTTGTTTTTGTTTTTGTTTTTGTTTTTGTTTTGTTTTGTTTTGTTTTGTTTGAAACTCAAAGGCATTCCCTTTTCTCTTTTGCAACAAGTATGGAGAGATGAATGCTCTTCCCTGATGCAAAACCAGTCTGCAAAGCACCAATGACACTGCTACACTCCCACAAGCACAGGGAGCCAAAACAACTTCTTCACATTCCTACTATCCACACAGAGATGGGACCTACGTGGCAGATGAGCCCCATGCTGGTACCCTGCCCAGGAGGCGACTTCCAACTTAAAAGATCAGTCAGGAATTTCAGAAGCTGGAAATCTTGGTTTCAAGCTTAGTCCTATTGACATCCCCTCAACAACCGTGCTGTAATGGCAAGGAAAAATTCTGCTGAAGATTTTAGTGTTAAAGCTGCAGAAGCTACTATGGACTGTAATGATTTGCTCAGCGGGAAATGCAGCCATGGAAATTCTTGCAGTGGGAAAACTGGACTCTCTTTCTCCACCTCCATTTCAGACTGCACAAACATCACAGGAAGAAAAAAAATAGGACTTCAGAATATTCTTAAACATTCTTTCTCTCACTCCTGCAATTCAAGGGGTAAATGCTACTGCACCCCTTCTTATTAAAGAAAAGTTCTTTCCTTAGGAAAAAACACAGGAAATCTGATAGCATTTTAATAAACAGGATAAATAGCTACTCAGAAATAGTAGAGCTAAGGCAAAAAAATGTTCAGTGATGATTTATTTTGTTCACTTGATTTATAAGTGAACAACAGAAGTCAACCTTCTGTAAAAAAAATAACATCACACCTAAAGGCAGCTGTAATTTTAGTTTTGGAGTAGCCAATTGTACAATCAGTGTATCACCAGCAATCTGTTTATTCCTATTGTGTTTTTTTGTTTGATGTTAATACAAAGCTCCTGGTGTAGGAGGCTGGAAAAGAAAATAGAGTCTCTTGCTGCAAACTGTGTTAATGGATCCTTGCTTTGCTTTGCTCACTTGAAGTTTTTTGCTTAGTTTGGCCCGTTACTCTGTTTTTTCTGGAAACCTCTCATTTTTCTTTTGGTCTGCCTTCCAAAACCACAGTGCATTGAAAAAGAATTTTTACTATGGTGTGTCCTGCTTCAAGGAATGCTCACTTTATACACTCTTATATACCTGCATCCTACATTTTCAGGACTGTATTTATGCAAATTAAAAATATTTATCCTACTGTGTTTTTATTTTTTGAAAAGCAAAGGCAGAAGTTTCAGCTCGTTAACGGGGGAGGGTCCAGCTGGCATCTCTCATGGAAATGATTACTGCAGAAACATTTGCAATCACTTAAGTGTGGGCTCCCATGATGCTTAGCAGAGAAGGCTGAAAACAATTCAAAATACATATACTGAGATCTAAACAAGGAAGGCAGAAATGGAAGATAATCTGCAGCAAAAAAGGGAGACACCTTTCTCATCATTCAGGGTCCCGTAGCTACAACATTTTCAAGTTATTTCAGCAATCTTGTTACAAATACATGGAAAATTAACACGTATGGAGCCTATATGGATTTTGCAGCTCAGCTACAGCCATCCACATCTGTTTCTGGTTTAACTTATACCTTGCTCTGGCACGGATTCAAAGAGCAGCAGTGGAAGTGAGTCTGGGTCTGGGATTTGCCTGAGGTAAATGGATGCAGTTCTGCTGAGAGAACTGCAGCTAAACCAGCTATTAATGTGCTTCTACACTTCTAGAGACATGCATTGCCAGGGTTTGCCTCTCTTTTACTCCTTCTGTCTCTGATCAACTTTTCTGCAAAGGAAAATAGAGTCCAAACATTATCAATAGGCTTCCTATAGTGGTATATTAACTTCTTTGTAATGACAAAAAGGAGAGCTTAAACATTATTATATTCAGAAAACAGCTCACGTTCCTATCAGATTGCTTTAATTTTTGCATTTAAGAAGTTCATTCAGGTAAATAGATAAGCTAAGGACACTGTGTGATCTGTTTGTGTTTGCACATACATATATGTAAGTATGTGATTAAAGCATTCCATATAAAAATAACTCAATAAGCAGTAGATTCCCTAGTAAAAAATTTAATATACCAGAAAAAAAACTATACTTTCACCGTTAAGTAGGTAAATTCTCATGCTACAGCATGAATAGAGTGAAAACTGGAGAAAATGTCTTGGGTTGCTTCAGTATTTTGTCTCACAAGACTGAAGTGGTTTTGTAGCTGTTTTACCCCCACCCCTTGGGGGCATTGCCTCCTTTTCACGCAATTTTATCCAGAGTTAAACCATATATTGTTGTTTTTTAAAACTTTTTTGAGTGACCTAGGAGTTTCTGTGTGAAGGATTTTTCAAACATAAGAATTCATAAAAGAAGGCCAACACAGGTATTGTTTAATAGCTTAAATATATAGCCTAACTTTTGCATATTTGTATGTTTTATGCAGCCTGAAATATGCAAAATGTAGCCTTCTACCTAATTTCCTTAAGTAACTCATTGTAGCAAAAATGTTAACAAATTTTCAAAGCCTTTCAGCACTTCACCATTGTACTGAATTTATTCTCACAGCATGGTAATAGGACTAAGACCTGCTGCTGTTTGCAATTAAACCTGGAGGAACTGAGGCACAGAGAAATGAAATATGAGATCCAGCAAAACATTTAAAAATCAAACAAAGCACTCACATCCTAGACAACCAGAAAAAAACTTGCCTAGGTGTGCAAGCACGCTACCATCCTTATGTTGCCAGGTTTTCTTCAAAGAAAAGTAACTTAGGAGGAGAGGTACAGCTACTGGACCTCTTACACATTTAGCTGAGGTAGGAGACTCAGTATCCACATTCTTATTGGATTTCAAAAATGAGCCTAAGTGCAAGATGGGCCCAAATGAAAGAGGTTACATTGATATCACCTTGTCTACACAACTTGAACTAGTATTAGCTCAGTTCAAGGTCCAGCAGTCACAGCCTTCATTTAAAAATGTAGGAATACAGAAATCAAACTGTGATATGGGGTCACAAGCCAAATCCTGGGTTCTGGTATCTCCTTCAGCACTTTTTTGTATATTTTGCATGCAGGAATGATGCAACAGTAGAAAGGGTGACTAAAGTGCTATCATGCAGGGAGCAGCTTTGGGCTGGGAATCCCAGTTCCACACAAGCTCCTATTAAAATAGAATGGGATATGCCTACTTTTAGAAGAAAGGCAAGTTTGGGTCATATCCCTATGTCCTGTGTTTCCTACTAGTAGTCTATGGTAACATCTATACTACTAATTACTGTGAGCAAGGGCTATTGTATGGGCCTGTGGGCATGAAGCACCACAGAGTTCATAGCCATATGACTACACTCTCTTCCCTTTCCCCAAGTCATAAATAAAGAGGGATGCCCCTTGCAGACTGCTCATTAAGAACAGATCCTGACCTGCCTGGCTTTGTCTGAAGATGCATTTGCCAAAACCATGAGGAGCCAGGGACCATACTAATAGAGAAAGGGTATGGAGAATCATGGACCAGTGCTCACACTGACATCATGGCCCTCTTTAGTTTACACATAAAGATGGTAATTAGGCCTCTGAATGATGAGGGAGGAAACTTAGGCAGATGCCAAATCTCTGTGAATGCCAGATATGGCTATGGTCTGAATGGTCACAGTGAAGTCCCTTTGTGAATTCATTGACTTGTTTTTTTCCAAGGCCATGAAGTAAGGAAGGGGAGGTCAAGCATCTCTAGCTGGTGCTCTATCTGCTGACAGATAGAAATAGATATACAGACAGAAATATCAGGGATGGAAGGGGCTTTGTGAACATCCCTTTGGTCTCTTGAGTTTACAGCTGTGTAGTATAGCAGTTACAAATATATGTCTAGTGGTTTAAAAGCATTTGAGATACTAGAAACACAAAGGAAAGCTTAATATGTGCTCCCAGTGAACAAGCTCCACAGTGAAGATTTTACGCAAAAAACTCTTCCCTTCTGAGGTAAAGAATGATAATGTCCCTACTTCAAGTTTAAATGACCAAGGATACAAGATTCATGGCAGTTTGACATTGATACCAGATACATGTTTAAGAAACATCTCTATCATCTTCAGAGCCATTCTGATAAGCTTTTGCAGCATGAATAGCAGAGCTCCCTGAGCAAGAATTAAGTTTGAGACTGATTAGTGCCCCCATGAGAAACTAAACCCTTTTAATTTTGGGAGGAAAGACAGAATGGGTTGAAGTGAAAGGACACTAAACCCAGCCCATCTGCAGCTGGCCCCTACAAAAAATAATTGTAGCTTCTGAGAGAAGCTACAGCCATCAATACAAACTGAGTAAGTGTAGGTGACAGAAGGTCAGGTGTTTGGGGCTGTACAACTAATCAAGAACTCTATAGCAATCCAGGAATATGACCCACATCTCACTGGCTTCCTAGGTCTGAATGTATCCTTCCTCTAGTTGGATTTGTTATCTAAATGACAAATCCAAGCAGATCAGGGACTTTTTAGAAAAATATAACAGGAATTGTTTCTGTTGGAATTCTGCCAGCTTTTGCAGCTAGTTTAGAAAAATGTGTGAAAGGAATATTTTCTTAAACCAGGTAGGGTTGGATTTATCTGAACAAATGAAGACTTGATGTAGCTGAGCTTAAAACTTGCAGAGAGACCCTCCCTACCATGATCCCTTTACAGTCAAAAACAAAAATGCAGTTTTATAATTTTCAGCTCATCCAAAAGTAGGTGCTTACAGTAGGCCAGATGAGTTACATCCTTAGATCCCCTCTTTTCTCTATTTAAAAGGAGATTGTAGGACTACTTCTAATATAGATATCTACAAAATATATATATATATATATATATATATATATATATATACATATGTATAATTATTTCCTGTGAGGGTGGTGAGACACTGGCACAGGTTGCCCAAGGAAGTTGTGACTGCCCCTTCCCTGGAAGTGTTCAAGGCCAGGTTGGATGGGGCCTTGAGCAACCTGGTCTGGTGGGAGGTGTCCCTGCCCATGCAGGGGGGGGTGGAATTAGATGATCTCTAGGATCTCTTCCAACCCAAACCATTCTGTGTGATTCTGTGTGATCTGTATTGCAGATTTCTAATTCTGGGAATAAGAAGCTCAGAGTTAGTGCTCACCTTATATCCTCAGCAGGATGCATACCTACATCTCTTCATTGAGTCCTATCTAGTGCAGTGTGTGTTCTATGAAGATTCAGTCCATGCATGAATCTATTGAGCCCATGAAGACAGAATAAGGAGTCCAAAGAAATTTTGAAAATAAAGTTGAGCTATACTGTAGGCACAAGGCACAGCCTAAATGCTTTCTAGATCTATTTGCCAGCATCCCTGATGCAGATCCCAGCATCTTATAGATCTCATAGTAAAATCCCTTTCAAATAATGGGCCAACAAGTAGGACAGACTTACTAGTGAGAAAACAATTGATGAGGATTCATACCTGCAATACAACTGGTAACTCTGTTCCAGAACTGGTCATTTTACTTTTTGGCAGTCATGTTGTTCTGTAACAAATAATGGACGAGCCAGATGCAGCAAATGAGTTCAGGGACTGCTTAGTCCCTCAGCAGTGGGAGCCTAAGCACAAAAGGTTGTTTTGTCTTACTTCTGGTCTTCATTTTTACATTCACCATCAACTAAGCTGCAGGTGCAAATAGGAAAACCCAAAAAAACCCAAACCAACCTATGGAAAGCTGCTGAGGGAACTCTTAGGCAAACTGTAACATGTTTCATTTTAAGGCCAACACAATATCACGCATTTGGTTGGCTGATTTTGGATCTCCCCCTTGGTTTTTATTTGTTTCCAACTGAGATTCTATATGTTTAGGAAGACGTCAAAAGAAGTACTAAAAGCTGGTGAACACTGAGCAAGAGAATTTCCCTTGTTCTCATAAAAGAAGACTTTAATATAGGTGAGTATACTAAATACGAGTTAAAGTAGCTACATTTTGTGTCAATAATTCCGGATATCATCTGTAAAACAAACAAGATATTTTTGAAAAATCAAAAAAAATCCTTTTTTCAAATTAAGTGAATAAGCTTTAGATCTTATTTGGTTTCAGAATTTAAGATTTTTAATTTGGTCATATATGAAGGCTTCCTGTAGTGTATTTTTTTATTCCCTCAGAATCTTACAGTTATGTGGAAGTAGATAAATACAAAGCATACACACACCCATCAGTCATTAATTACTTAATTTTTGAACATATACTAGAATGAGAGGAAAATTTTTAATTCAGTTCCATCAACCAAAAGGATTTGCAGAGAAAGATTTTTTCTTCCTCCCTTTGGAATGAAAAATCTTAGGAAAAGATGATTTGTCTACAAACATGTCACTGTTGTATGAATGATCAACTCCTACAGGTTCATGATACAGCTAGTTCAGAATGTGCTCATTTAAAGGTTTTTACCAAACTGTATCACATAGAGAAATAATGCACTTTTTTCACAGATTGTGTGTAGTTTCTCTTTCATATACATAGATTAAAACATAGCCTTGCTTGTAAGTATGTATGACAGGGGTGGCTGGGGTCAGTCTGCATATCCATCAGCAGCTCTCACATAAGAAAAGGAGAAGTCAGCTGTGCACTCCCAAGGAGTCAGCCATAGGATGTTAAGCCCAGGATGTGATTTCAGCCCATGAATGAATCTTACTACCACATGTGAGAGAAGAAAAAAAAAATGAAAATAAATACGTTAATTTTTTTAAAGGAAAAAAACCAAGCAATCTTTCCTCCAGCTTTCCCCCTATTATTAGCCAGAGTGGGAATCCCCCACTCATTGTGTTGTGAACTGTGAATCTTGCCCAGAACCCAACTCTCCCCAGGCCCTGAGACAACTTCATTTCCCAGGTCAAACACACCTGGAGAGCTGGCTTTGTGCCTTCTAGGTATGGTGTACACAGGCACCATAGGATGCACAGCCCATTCTGGGGAGAGGTAGAAACTGCTTTGTTTATGCTTTGTTTATGCTTAATTTAATGCAAAAGTCTCCCACCTGCTCGATGTGAACTGTGTGGCTACAGCAAATATTTCATAATCAGACTACAGGGGAAGAGGAGGGGGAGGGGAGGCAGAAAGAGGCTTTTCTCCTTTTTTTCTGAGAGCTCCTAATTTTAAGCATAGAGTCGGAGAGCTGAGCTGCCCGTGGAGCCCAGGAGGGGAAACGTAATGATGAAGGAATCCTATTGCAGCAACAGCAGCACTGCCACATGGCTAACTGGCTGGAACAAATCCTCCTATCCCTCTCCAGCCCTTTCATTAAAATACAGCAAACGTGGCTCAGCAGTAAGTTCTCCAAAGCAAGGCTCCAGTTCTCAGATGGAGGATTTCAAGGAAATTTTGCTACTGTACTAGTAGGATTGGTAGGCTTTCTTATGAAAGTATTTCCTTGTCTTCTCTTCTCCACAATCTTTATACTTCCAAGTCTCTTTTCCTGAGGCACTGCCTGCCAAAACACTCCTAGATCAGGCTGTTAGGAATCAGAGCAATAGTTTCAAGGCTTTTACTTTTTCAGCATCTGTATCACCAGGACCATGTGGCACAGATATGTTGATTCTGACATTTTCTTCTTCAGAAAAATATTCTTAATACATTTTTCATACTGTCTGGCAGTAGTTACAATCTATTAACAAGTTAAAAGGAAACAGCACCATCTGATATGCAATGCAATCAAAAGAGAAGGCTCGTTAAAGCAACTTTGCAAAGAATTTCCGAAACTTCACATCTCAGCACTAAACCCTCATCTCTAGTAAAAGCAGTCTTCAGGAAATAAAGCTATGTGTGAACCTAGTTTCAAAGTGCTGAACCTAGTTTTCTGGAGAATTAAGTATTTCTGACATTTTAGTTGATAAATTATGTAAGGGTTTTTTTACATGCACAAGAGGACAGGAATGGTAAAAAACGGGGAATATTTTCTTTGTGTCAAGAAGGGTTTGTTACCAACCAAAGTCATTTGGGCTATAACCTCAAGCACACAGAGGTTTCTGAGAACAGCAAAGCAGGAAGGTTAGGGGGGGTTAAAGTATTGAAATGTAATCTCTCTAGGAGCTTACTCCAAGCTATAGGAACCAAATATGAGCTACCTCTGAGTTTCAGTTTGACTGTTCATGGTCAGTTAACAGCAAGGCATTTTACAATTTCATAATTTAGCCCCAATTCTAAACATGTGTTTTTCTTTAGTTGCAGGTCCTTACATGTCATTGTGTTCAAATAAGAGAAGACTGCTGGATGCCCTGGTCAGATAGATAGGTTGAACCAGTCCTTCCCAGCTCCTTTCATACATGTCACTGAGTAACAGATATATTTAGGTCTTTAATGTGTCTGCTTAAAAATTATGAGTCGTGTATTCACTGAAAGATAAATGGTTATCATGCTGACCAAAGGGTGTGCCCTTCTCTGAGGTTTCAACTTTGGGATCCATGTTTATATGCTGCCAGCTAAATGCTCACAAAATGCTGCATAGCACTGATGAGAATGAGAAGAGCAGGAAAATGGAAAGGGTTTTGTGCCAAAGTGGGATCTAACAAAGCAGGGAACTCCCTACTGTGTTACCTCAAGCCCCCTACTTTACAAGTAAAGCCAAGCATGTCTGGCCATTTCTGTTCAGATGTCCTCTAGCACCCCCCTCTTCTTCTGAAGGGTGCATGAAAGGAAAGAGTGGCTTAAATATGATTATTTACAGTCAGCTCTGATTGCCTCTTACTTTTTGTTACACCAAGAGGTTCATAGTGGCTTCTGTCTCCTCTCCTCTCTCCTCTGTTCTCTTCAGAGTAAGGAGAACAGTCAGAATGAATTTTCACTGCCTGAATATTGAAATCAAGGAGTTGCAAGCAGTTTTAGTAAGAAGAAGGAAGGGGAAAGCATTGCAGCTATAAAGAGCATTTGGAGGGCTGGAAAGATACTGAGCTTCCCAACAGCTGCACTGCATCAAGGCAAACCACAAAATAGTTTTGCTGCAGCTCCCCAGAGCACAGTGGAAACAAAGGGCAGACAAGCCTACTTGGGGTGTTGGGATTTTTTTTCTTAATGGTGAAAGATAGGAGGGAGAAAGGGACAGAAAGAAAGAAAAAATCCCAAAAAAATAGCAACTGTGCCAATATACTGCTGTGGATACACTGCTGTAAACATATGGCTGGCAGTAGTGCACATCATCATTTTGCCCATTTGCTGTGATTTAATCTACTAATACAGAAAGCAGCAAATATAAAGGGATATCTAAAAAGATAGATATCTTTATGAACTTTATTGAGCTAGTGGCGTTCTGAAGAAATTTCATTTAATTTACTAGTTACACCAGATTAAAATTATTATAAAGGATCTGTTCCCTTTTAGCAAACTGAAAGCCAGTTATTTTGTTTGTGTCTTCATTCTCCTCTTCTGACTCTCCCAAAAATATATCCCTTGTTGCTATAGTAAAAGAAAGATATCTTGATTGTGGCACTGCTGGTAGCTATTCAGATACTTAACTTCTAATGAGAAGGTTAAGAAAAATAGCTCCTCCCCAAGATCTGAAAAACTCCAGCTGAAATCATAAGAATGTCTGAACCAATGTCCCGTCTCTCTCCCTGCCCCCATTCTTTAGACTGCACTTTACTTAAATAAACTATTTGGGCTGGAAAACATTCCTTAGGTCTATTCTGACTCATGATTTCTCTGCTGCTTTAGAAGCTTGAAAAGAACGGACAATTTGTCAAAAGTTTAACTCTACCCAGTTTGCTAGAGAGAAAAAAAAAAAAATCAGCTTCTTGGTTCCTTGAACACAGGGAGCTCAGACCAAACAAAGTCACCACTTTGGGTGATGGCTGTTGCATGACACATGAGGAGGGAACATGGGCTCTTTCCTAGATTTCCAAATTACAGACACAGAGGGATATGGACTGATGCAGAATCAGATATGAGGACACCCACTTTGGCATTCCAGCTTTTTTCCCTTTTTTTAAAGCAGATTTTGGGACCATTTAATTAAAAAATAGCCTTCAGCCAGTTCATTAATAATGTTGACCATTCCATATAAATACCAACCGAAAAATTATGGTATTACAAGGAGAGTTATCCCTGTATTGATACCACAGCAAAACCATAGTCTTATTAATATATTCCAAACAGCTCCATGAAATACAGATTTACATCCTCCCTCTCATAAAGAACACAACAAACTTCTACAGTAATGCATTTTTGGTGGAAACAGGTCTAGACTCATACACACAATCAGATCAGTGGTTTAAATTATGTTTACTCATTATTTGTGTTATTGTTTATGTGCACACACTCAGTTCCTGTGAACTGCAAGATGATATGATTTGCTTTGTCCCTTATGGGAACAGAGATAAGGTAATAATCATATTTTCTCTTATTTGCCATGAATTTCTTCATCATCATCATCTCCATCACAGCTCAGCTGGTGCCAAAACTTTTGCTGAACCACCTGTCTGCAGTAGTTCTTTATTTGTGTTTGCATTATGTTGAGGGACTGCTGAAGACTTACAGGGCTTTTTGTTGCTAGTGTGACTGCGGAGTATTTTGTTCCAAAAAATGGTGCATACTTCATCTGCCACAAAAGGACACATAAATAAACTATTCTAATACCTCATAGCAGTGAAATACGAGAGCTTATAGAAAAGAAGGTGAAGAATGTTCTGTCTGGGTCAGGCAAGACAACCCACTTCATGTCCAGGACCTGTTACTAGCTGTTTAGACCCAGATACATGGACAGCTTATAGAGAATAACTCAGAAATCAAGAGGAAAATGGTTCCCATTTTGGTACAGTGCTTGCACCCACTCCCTGCAAAGCCAGCTCTGTCCTGCAGTCCCTCTCATGCCCCATCATAGGAGTTCCCACACAGCACATTGTGCCTTCTTCTCTCACATCTGACACACAACTGGAGCTCCCAGCCCATCAACAGAAGGGCAGATGCTTGGTGCCAGGTGAACAGCTGCCAATTCACAAAGTTCCTCACCTTCCCTGTCTCTTTTCTATGAGTGCTCCCTGAGTGAGCCTCGCAGCTGTCCCCACCAGGCAGCACCCAGCCTGATACATACTCATGTACAATGCAGAAAGCATGTAAGAACCCAGGTAAGCTGAAAAGCTAAGAATTATGGGAAAAATCCTGGAATATTTATTCCTTGTAGGGCAATTCCAGGAGCTATGGACGTTTCTGCCATGCTGCTATCTTTGAAAGGTAGTAATGTGAGTAGAACTGAACAGATTGTATTATAAATACATTCATTCAGATTTACTCAGAAGACAGTAAATCTCCTGATCTCGGCCACAACATCTCAAGGTCCCTCTATGCATCTTTTTACTGCACTTTGTCTTTCCCCCCTGCAGTGAAATGCAAGATGTATTTATCTCCTGCTTCCACAATGGACTTTCCCAAAGTCCATGATCAGCATGATCATATAGGGAAATAGCTGCTACCTTGTTCTCTGTAAACTCACATACTGTTCAAATTATGACAAGACATAATTTGTCAGTTCAAATTGCTGTTTGCTCTGTTTTTTTTACAGCCACGCTTGATGGGTAAAGTCTCTGGAAGTGACAATACAATCCATTTCTGGAAAACTCATTAAAAGTATAAATAAAAATGAAAATAATAGCTAGAGCAGAACCAGCCACCTTGCTGTTGTCCCAGGCTAGCATTTCAGGCCCTCAGAACCATAAGCAGCCACAAATTTCCCTCCAAAATTTCTTTGGTACTGACTAACATAGCTGGTCATCAAGACATCATCTTCTAGGATGACTGAAAAACTGAATTATAGACACAATTGTATTTAGGCAGTGAGAATGGTGTATCCCAACCTTACTCAGTGTTATACCAACTCAGGGATAAATGAAGCCTAACATTCTTCTTGATGGAAATAAAAAAAAACATATTCAGGGGTGGTATACAACAATGCTAAGCAGTCTAACTGAAGTGTACAAGTGATGACTGAAAGATAGCTCTTGAAGTAATAATTACTTGGAGAGATGTAATGCCCAAGTGTAGCTAAAACTGAATGAACAGACTCAATACTGAAGGATCAGACTGCCATAAGAGCTCCTGTGCCAAAGCATTCCCATTTCTGTGTCAATTGAAATTAAGGCAGGAGTATCTAAAAGAAGATTAGCACCACTGCTGAACTTTTATCTTCAAAGGCCTGTGTCATCGTGAAACTATCAGCAAGCATCACACACCTGTAAGTCATGTAAATGAAGGTTCTTATATTCATTTTGCAGGAGAAGAAATTAGCACCCAGGAGGTAAATAGCCAGAGGCTAACTGGTAAATCAGTGGCTTCAGACGCTTGTCTGATGGTCCTGTGGCAAACTTGTATGCAAATGTTCCATTTGTTGTCAGGATTAGGAAATTATCTGGACGCCTAACGGTGCCTTGAAATTATGAAATTCTAAACTCTGTTAAAATAGAAAAATAAAGGTTCTAACTAACCTCTTTGAGTTCATTGGCAATATTAATATGCATTAATATGAAAAATGAATACTGGTGTATGCAACGTTTATTATTTAACTCATTGTTAAATTTCTGAATGAAATTTTATGTAACTGGTAGGCCAAGGCATGGGAGGTAAAGCAGCAAAATAAGTTAAAAACCAAGTGAAGAAGTCTACCAAACTGATACTTCAGAGAGTGAATGCAAAGGTATTCTTCACTTTTCTCAGTTTAATTTTGGCAAGAATATATAGAGAATGAGAGCCAAAGTGCTGTCATATTCAGTAGTGTTATTCTTGCATCAGTGAAGTCTTCTAGTGTGCTGTAATAGATTCCCTGAGATGTAAATGTGATCATTATTTAGTTCTGGATCTCTAATAAGCAAGGCCCTGCTCCTTCTCTGACTGTAGTTTAGGAGCAATCATTGCTTTCATGGAATAAGAACAGAGAACATGAAATTAATGTAAAAATTTATAAGGTTTTACTTTTAATAAACAACTTTTCAACTCTGTAATGCACAAATAACCTATAAGCCATAGATTTTTGGTTTTTTTTACTTACCAAAAAACTGAGTAAATAGTATTGGTAGAAAGAAGATTGTAGGTGTAGGAAATTAGGATAACTGTGAGGAAACAATGAAGAAATTAGATTTAAGTATTATTAAGTAAAAATAATTTCCAGATATCAGTCTAGAGAAGAAAATTAAGATGCAGTTGGACATAGCTGTTTCTTCTCACATATCCTTGTTTTTAACACAGATACTTGATACCTCCTTTTAGTGTCCTGATAGTTTTCACAGGCAGGCTATTGCCTGTCTGGCATCTTCACTGCCAGTCCTGGAAGAAACTATTTCCCACCTCACCATCTTTAAGATATCCCCATCAGTCAGTCCAGGAACAAAGGCTGGCAACTAAAAGACAGAATTGCACTCTCTGCATAAGGGATGTCACTTGAAAAGTGCTCTACTTTTTGACAACTTTCATTGATAAAAAGTTTGCCTTGAAGTTTTTGATACAGAACTGTTGAGGTCAAAGCATATTTTTTTCCCCTATTCTTCAGATGCTGTTCTTGACAAACAAAAACTTAGCTGAAGTAGAGTGAGCAGACTTAAATTTTCAGGACTAGAGTGTAACATCGTAGGAATGAATTCACAACAGGTTTTCTTCTTTACCAAATAAAACTCTAAAATCAGTATTTTCCAGGTATTCCCTTGTATCTCAGGAGAGAATAAGAATAAGAAAATCCAGCAGCTCAAATTTTTATATCAGCTCTTCTGTACTAGTTACTGAGCAAAATTTCCTTGTACAAGCCTGAAGCACTGCTTTCAAACCCCTCTGATTCTTCCTTCTCTTCACCTCCCTAAATGTTGTTGGAAGAAGTCAATCCAATGCACCAAGGCTGCAGAGGTGAAGGGAGGCACTCAAGGGAAAGAAGACTCAGACTCACTTTTTATAGTCTAAATTCTCATGAATCTACAAGCAGATCAGATACCTGATATATAATGGATTTGTTGCCTGTGGATTACATCTTCCTATAGTTCAGCATGTCTCCTATAGTAGATGAGACATGTTGCTGTTCTGGTTATGATCAGCAAACTACAAAAAAAAAACCACCACCTCCTAGGGTAAAAGGATAATATTTCTTTTAACTGAATAAATTGCATTTTTTTTCCTAATTGTGAGTTGTCTTCTGTTTCTGTATATCTCCTTCCTGCTGTATGTCCTCAAATGGGGATGAAAGGAAACTCTACACTATTCTTTAGGTTATCTGACTATGTAAGTCAAATTTGGGAATCATAATAATTTCTCATGAGCCAAGTTAACCTATGAACAAGTTAACCTATTAACTAGTTAATCAGGCAGAATGGTTCAGTTTCTGCACAATTTTCTTGTTGGCTTAAAAGAGATGCAAGCCCACTGCTTCCCTATTGCTTTTTAAGGAAATCCTAAAACACGATGAGTTGAATGATGAGACTCACTCTTCAAAGTCTTTGCAATTGATACTTCACAAACATCAAGAATGTTGTTCTTTTATCCAAAACTTGTATTTGTCTATGAAAAAGAGACAGCAAGTTTATATATTCCCTTTCACAAGAGCTCTTCCTGCCATAGGGGCAACAGTTCTGGCAACTTGGAAAGTGCTGAGAAATATGAGTCTGGAAACAATGCCAGAAAAGTTCAACTGGGCAACTCCAGTCAGAAGTCATCAGGAACGTGACAACACTGAGTTGCAGGGCAAGTTGTGGATTTGGAAGCAGCTAAGGAGAATTAAATTTACCCAAAGCAAATAAAAAATGAGAAGTTCTGTGCAAACTAAGATACGTATTCACTGCTGGGGTTGCTTTTCCCCTTGTTACCATTCAGATTCCTCTGATGATCAAGGATAAGGCCTGAATTTTGAACTATGCATCTACCTAAGCTAAAAGCATTTAAATCATAGAGAACAAGGATTTAGAATATTAGAGTGTTGGAATTTAGAAGATTAGAATTTTAGAATATCAGAGCTTGCAAGACTATGCTGACATGTCTGTATTTGCACAAAGACTGCAAAGGTTTTGGGTACTTGGACATAGCTGATGCTGCCGTGGAAGAACGGGAGCACAAACAGTCTCAATATTTGAAATCAGAGATAAAAGCAGAATTTAATACAGAAAATTATGAACTAAGGCTCATGTAATTCTTTCACATTCTCTATTTGAATGCAAAAAGCTTAAAGCAATAATTCCTAAGAGAATTTCAACTGAAATTAAGTTTGTAAACCAGTCCTGGAGGACATACACAGTTAAGCTGTATCAGCCATAGTACACGGCAGCCCAGAAAAGCTGAGAGCTGCTTTCATTTGAATATTTTTCATGACAGGGATATGGAGGGAGGCACATTTCACTTGTAGCAAAAATACTGACTTAATTTCAAGAAAATAGCATGTGATTTGATGGCTAAGATAGAGTTTGGCTTCAACTGGCTGAATAATCTACAGTCAAAAATTTCTAGGGATATAGCAGAAGAATGGATACAGCTGTGTGGTTTCTCATAAAGGATGACATTTCACTTTCAGTTTTGCCAACTGGAAGGCAGTTTGAATCAGGCTTGTATCTAGCTTGCTTTTCTCTGATGCTTTTGAAGTGGCTGTAGTAGACAGTCACTAGTAGACCCCACCACACTTCTTACCTATAGAAATTTCATAGCACAGATACACCATCCTCTGTCCTTTGAAACCTTTCAGAGTAGCCTTCCAAAAGCCAAAGGCCAGGTAAATTGTAATTACTTGATTAATTAGCCATTCTAGTTTGGTTTACAAGTACTTTAACCCTTTGTTGGCTCGGTCCTTTTCCATGTTGTGACACTTTTCAGAACAAATAATTTCAGAAAATATTTTTGTTTTCAAATTGTATTTCAAATTGTATATTCTCTGATGTGATTTCAGCCTGTGGTCCCAGCCCTGTGATCTGTGCAGTAGATGCTGAGAAGGTGCTGGCTCATGTCTCCTGAGGCTATCCAGGCTACTTTGGTTACAGTCCCAAATTATCCTGAGGGGGCACTGAACTACAGAGGGTCTGCATAGAGAAATGCCCTCAAACCATAGCATTCCATTTTAATTTTAATTAATGTTTCAAATATCTTATAAAAATTTAATTCATTAAAATATCATCCTGTGGGAAAAAAAGTAGAGTACACCAAGAGTAAATTACTAAGGTAGAGAACAGCAAAGGTGCTGAACATCTCAAAAGCCTGTGCAGGAATAAACCAAGTCAAGGATTTTAGCAACCATTTTCAGACAGTGGAAAACAGCACAGGAGAGAAAATGGAGAGCTACCACTCTTTATCCATTACTTGCTAACAAGGAAGGTTAACAGTAAGAATTTAATTTGGGCTGAAGGGTGATCTGGGAATACCTGCATTGTCCTTATTTGCCTCCCCATAGCGTTCCCCTCTAACTCCTAACCTTGTAGCCCACTTCAGAAACACAAAGATACAAACTTTCTGCAAGGTTCATGAAAATGGCTAGCAAGTGGAAGGAAAAAAACTGAAGTCAGCAACTCCAAGAAGGAAACAATGCAGTGGAAGTCAGAGCCTGTCCAGCTTGGCTTACCAGCAAGCCATCAACACAAATATTCTGGCCTGGCTGGGACTGTAATCTGTAGGAAGGTTGAAGTTGAGTTTATAGGACCTTTGCCACATCTGTATGTGTAAGGCCTACTGTTAAAATCACTCATAGAATCACCTGGGTTTTTTTACAAAACTACATGCTATTGCAATTAACAATGACCTATTAATCACCACTAAATGATATTTACAAAGCACAACTAGCTTTAAAAACGCTTGTAGGGAGAAACAGCACCATACTCTATGCCATTCATTGAATCTGCCACATAAAAATGAGAACACAGTGGTATTCAAGTAGTTCTGGGTCTCAGCAAGATATTGCACTTAGCCAAGCCTTACATGAGTGAGTGCATGGACAGAGATCTCACATTTGCTTCCATGTGACATGAGCATTTGCAGTGAGTCCTTGTAGTCAGATGCTCTAAGAGATTTTCCTAGTCTACAGTAGGAGATCTTGTTTGTCTTTCCAGTGAACAGTGAACAAAAAGTTGTGGGAGGGACATTGGAAAGTAATCAGCACACAGACGATTTCCTCTGCATCCTCTACCCAGAACGACTGGTTCAAAGTACACATGAAGCAGAACACACATCTTTCTGTAGCTACTGCAGGAAATGAAAGCTTTTTAGGCCTGTGCTGGTTTTTTTCTCCTCTGCAGGATGACAAGGGGTGAAAAGTTTTAAAGTCAAGGAAAAGCTTAGACTGACAGGGCCTGAATCAAACTTGTTCCTGAATCTTACTGATGTCTCCATGCTGCCTCATTTTTCAAAGTAGTATTTACATGCATTTGAAAACTACACCCACTGCCTGTGGGAATTCAGCTGCTTTGGAAGCTAACTTCAGTGATGTGCACTCTCTGGAACATGCCTTTACTTGCATTGCTGCATATTTTTGACTATCAGGTTGAAGGTGCTTCCTTCATCGAGATGGATTTCTTTCCATTAAATCATCTCGCACTTTTTATTGTAGCTGGAAATTATCACTTAATATGGAAAACTACTATTTATGATTATATTCATTGTAACTCAGGACCTGAAGATAACAAAACGGCTTATTATTTTTTTCACTTGCTGTAAAGAGTTCCCACTGTCAGTTCTTTTGGTGTGTATTATTGTTGTTGTTGTTGTTGTTATTATAATTATTCCAGCTGTGCAACAAGGTACCAATGATTCCACATTCTCCTGTAATATGGCCTGTGTGATTTTGATTGCTATAATAAGTGTGCCAAATAATAACTAGAACTTTATATTACACTCTCCACAACATTCTGTGCAAATACCTTTTCACACAAACCAAACACAACCCATGACCATGTTTACTTATTTAACTATTCGAGTTACCTCTACCTCATATATTTTCCAGTGCTTATTTTATTCATGTACTTCTGAGTTCTTGATCTTATCACTGTTGAGAATATGAAGGAATATAAATATAAACCACCTACAAGTGATGTCACTTGCATTTTCACCATACTTTTCTCTATGATATAAAGAAAATTCTGAAAGCCCCGAGGAGCCGAAGCTCTGTAACTGTCACTTCACAGTCCTAGGTCATAAAGATGCAATGGAACCTTTTTAATACTATTATTTGACCTCTATTTCAACAATATGCTGATTAATAGTGGTACAAGCTTGGTACACCAAAATCCACTGACACAGTAAAGACTTCCCTGTCTACACACATCCACTATTATTTGTGTTGATATCAAATATTCTCGCCAGCATTACTTTAATTTGCTTTTACTGTAATTTACTGAAATGATTATAATTTTAAATACATGGACTTTACCTCTGTTTAGACCTCAATTCCTAATCATGTAACCCTTGAGGAACAAGCAAGGAAAAGGAAAAAAAAAAAAAGATGGAAAACAGTATATACTTTAAGCAAGTAAATGTCACCCAGAAAGCTCACTGACTGCTGCTGCTGCAGTTTACAAAATTTGAGAAGGATAACTAGGCACCTCAGGGAGCAGCAGCCATAACTGTTCACAGAGTTGTTTGTTTCTCATTAAAATTCAATTTGTTGGATTGCTTCCCAAGAGCCACTTTAAATTATTCTGAAAGAACCTAAAATATCCAAGACAAGTCAATGTCCATGAGCTGTTTGAGCAAAAAGCAACATTCCTGATTCCATACCATTTACTGGCACTCTGCAGACTCCCTCTAAACAATGATCCATGGACCATCCAAGGCATGGCTGTCTTTATGTACCTGTGCCACGCTCTTAGATCTCTGCATACCTTTAGTCCATCATGGCAACAATGTCCTGACCACAGGAGCTTAGCATAGCTGGACGTTCAACACAGGCTGCAGAGGACTGGTGGAAGATCCTTGCACTTTCTTGTCTCTCCTCAGGATTTTCCTGTAAGAATATAGCACGTTTTAGTTTGTTGTTTTTTTTTTGTCTGAGTAGTTGATTTTTTTAAACAAAGCAGTCAGGAAGAAAACAGTGAACATGAAACAATGAACCACAGTGCAGGGAATATGCTGTACTGTTTCTGTATTTTCTCCACTCATAAATGTACTTTTCTTCTCTTTGTTATGAAGAGCAAGATACCAAGCTAAGATGTGAAGAGCAAAATCACAAAGAGTTTTATTAAATCTGGCTCTAATCAAACCAGTATGTCTACACAGGAGACACCAAGTAGAATCTACCCAAAGTTCAGCTTAGCACAACTTTAAATCATATAGACCCTCATAACTCTCTGTATCAAAGAAAGATTAAAGCACTGTGCTACAGCCAGACTGTGTCACTTAACCAGCCCCAGTACTCAAAGGAGTCCCACTGGGAAATTAATCTGTTATATAGCTGAGGATGTACCCATTATCTGAACAAATTTGTGAAGCTTTGTGTTGGAACAAATGTAAAGAAATCAATAATGATTTGCAGCAACCAGAAATACTCTGGCTCTCCTATTCATTTCAGCCCACAGAGAAGTGGGATCTGGGAGCACATTAAAATCTATTATCTGCCTGGAGGTATGAGGTTTGAGGGCAGCCTGATAAGACGCAGATCTTTCTCCAAACTCTGGAACTGTGATGTTCTTTCTTGTAATATGGTACTGTCCAGACAGTAAGAAACTGGCTGTATAATGGCTCAGTAGTCAGATGATAAGTTTTAAGGGAGTAGGCAGGGCAAATGGTTCACGGTGTATGCATTAAAATGTTGTATTTTTCAGAATTTTAGGTCCATGTTCTAATGAGTTGTTCAAAATTATGAGAAATTAATCTGCTTTGACATCAACTGGAAGATCATCTCTTTCAATGCTTGCCCCAACAGCAAATTTTCCAGAGGTTATTCTTTATTATCATCCATTTCAGTTTAAACTGTGCCATAGGCATTACTGGCTTCACTGTGAACTAATTCCTCTACACAGACATGAACCAAAGGTAAAATGAGTTCTTAGCTGTTACCTTGTTAAATCTAGCTGATCAAATAAGTTCTGGTATGCTAATGACTCCAAAAGCTGTCATGCTACTTCTGTTAACTTAGGAAACCCTGTACTAGTAAAGGTCTTTGATTAATAGCAACAGTTTGCAATTATTTTATTTTAAGAGAAATATATTTTCCAAGTTCACACTATAGATCCAAGTTCACTGAATGATTTTTTCCCAGCTTTCTAAGTTTACTTTTTCATGCTTTGATGAAGTGGAGGAGCAATGTAGCCAACCTTCACAACACAAGCTGTGACAAAAGCTACATGAGAAACATGCTTTGCAGGCCTTTGAACAGGCCTTTGTCACTTTCCCTAAAATCATTTGGTATTGCTTTAATTAGTTCTGAGGGTAGAGAGATAAAGCAATTCCTCTTTTTCCTTCCACATCTTTCTTCAAAATACAGAAAAAGGCTGTGGTTTTTTGCTTTAGTGAAGAAAAGAGCCAAGGGCTTCGTGGGTTCCAAAGGTCAGGTAATACACGTGAGACAGTGATGTCAAAGCTACTGCTCCTACAGAACTTCAGTTACAGGCTTTTCAGCATAATGGTTTCTTGAATAGAGACAAGTAGACATGGGAAAAGAGACATCCCAATGACTTGTTATTGTCAATCTCCTTTTTTTCTAGGGAAGAGCATCCTTACCCATGTGCACCAATCCTGAAATGGATTCTTGTATCATCAGAGTATTGATCAATAGACAAGGGCTATCACATCTTGAAAATGTGTATAAAAGTAGGCAAACAATATTTTTCAGACATATATATGCGATTACATCAGATTTTGCCTCAAAAGAATCTAATTACTATTATAAACTGGCAATAAATATTCTCCTGATGAATCAGAATCAAAATTCATTTGATAAAATGAAGAAAATTACTGGTCTCAAGGGAAAAGTTAAAAAATAATGCAGCAACAGTACTCACTGGAAGTGGAGGTGTCAGGAAATACTTGGATTTGAGCCACGGTGAGTCCCTTTGGGTCTAATTTCAATCATTATGGCAAGCTGTTTGAAGGTCACTGAACTATTGTAGGTTTGTTCTGGCATAAATTTTAATGAAACTGAGTTAACATTGCTGCCCAGATTAATTTTAAGTCCTTCTTTATTTAAATGGTACCATTCACCTGAAAGATACAACCGAGACAGTGCATACATGCTATTTATGCCATATACTTTTATTACATCATTTTAATATATCTATTGGACTCCTGTATTGTGGTCAGACACAATTTGTTTGATCACCTTTTTCTACTGCTGATGGCTTTCTTTTTGTTGATTTGGTGGTTTTTGTTTGGTTTTGTTGTTGTTTGGTTTGGTTTGGTTTTTGGTTTTTGGGTTTTTTTTTTTGCTTTGCTTTGCTTTGATGTTTGTTTTTGCCAAGCTAGAGGTTTAATTCCATATGCAGTTTTCATCGGCAATCTTGATGGGCTTCAGCCCGGCTGTCCAGCCTTGGTACGGGGCTGTCCCGGACACGGGTGGATGCAGCAGGGCACAGAGCTGCGTTTGCCGGCCGTGCCCGGCGCTGGCAGTGCCCCTGGGACACAACAACTACTGAGTCCACTCTCTGAAGGACACCTATGTCCCACCTTTCCCATGCAGTCTGTGCACGTACCCCGGGGTAGGGTCAGGTCTTCTCAAAGACACTCTGCGGGAGACAACCCCCTCCTCTCAGGGGTGCGCAGGAGGCGACGCGGCCCCGTTGCCTGCCGCCCTCCCGTTCTCCCCGCAGCGGCTCCCCCGGCAGCTCGGATGCTGGTCGCGGCTCGCCGGTGTGCCTGCTTGGCGACCCACACCCAGGGGCTGGGGAATGGAAGGGGAGTGGGCACCGAGTCCCCCGGCGCCCTCTTTGCTCCTCCCGCCCCAGATAGAGGGGCTCGCTCTGAGGCGGGGCTCCCATGCGCCTTCGCCGTCACCTCTGCCGAGGACTCCCTAGAGCGAGCAGAGGGGGCCCGGGACGGGGCCGGCTGTGCCTCGGAAGAGCCCCTGGACGGGGAGGCGGGAGGCGGGCTGGCCCAGGCCGCCTCTTGGCCCGGCTGGCGGGACCACGTCAGCTCCCCCCGGAGGGCGGCGGGGCAGCGGTGGACGACCCCAAATGACTGCAGTCCCCTGACCCCAGTCCCTAGGGCAGCGGCTCCTGTTACAGGGAAGACGGGGCCCCGCTGCCCGCCGTGAGGGGCGGTGCTGGCAGCTCCTCTCGACCCCCTCAGCGTCCCGAACGCCTCGGGGCGGTTGGGGCTCCCTCCTCCGCGGGGGAAGGGAGAAACCTGCTGTAAGACAAACGTGGCAAGCAACTGTCGCCAGCCTTCTCCTCAGCTGGGTGTGTGAATGCCCGACGGGGAAGGGAGCTGCCGGGGGCGCCCTTCGCCCTCCCCTCAGGTGCTGCGGGGCTCTGTGCCCGCCTTGAGGTGGGAGTTCTGGGGGCAGCCGACGGCCGGACACCCCAGGGCTGCCCCCTCACACACGCACACTGCCCGAGCTGCATCGAAGCCGAGCGGAGAAACTCGCGGCTCTCTGCTCGCGCCCTGGCCGGAGAGACCTCCCTGGGGAGAGCAAACCACCGGGACGCGGAAGGGCTCTGCAGCGACCGGCTGCTGGCGGGCTGAAGGGGCTGTGCGAAGGGAGAGGGGCCGGTAGTGACAAACTGCCCGCCCCCAGTGCTGGAGCTGCCGGGTGCTTCGAGACCTGGGGTGAGGGGGAGCCCTCGGTTGCGGTGGGACGGCGGGAAGGGCCTGGACCGAGGGTCCAGCGTCCTCCTGGCTTCCTCGGCCGTTCCCCGCCGCGATCGGAGCGGGACGGGAGGCTCCGCAGGCCCTGGACAGCTCCTGCTTTGAAAGCCCTCGAAGCGCCGCTGCCAGCCGACCGCCCGGCGGGGCTCCCGGCCCCGTAGTCGAGAACAGCGGGGCGAGGGCAAAGGGGCGGGGAACAAAAAAAAAGGGAAAAAAAAGTAAAAAAAATCAGACGAGTCAGATTTTCCTTCCGAAAGCCTCAGAGTGTCCACGTCCTCAAAAGCATGGAACCAATTTACCGTCGCCGCCTCCCTCCGCCCCCCCCTCCACGCCGTCCCCCGCCGGCCCCGCTCCCCTCCGCCCCGCGGCCGCCGCTGCCAAGGCTGCCGCTGCGGGCCGGAGACACGGGGCACGTGACGGCCTGGGAGCCGCGCGGACCCCGCGGCCGCCGCGCGCCCATTGGCTGCGCCGCCGCCGGTGACTCGCAGCCCCGGGACCCTCCTGCGGTATAAATGGGGCGGACCGGGGCTTGATTAATTTAGCATCCCGGGCAGTCGGTTTCTGCTTAGCGTGGAGTTACTCCTCAAGACTGTATGCCTGCGTCCCATAGGTAATAGCTAACCACCGACCGGGGACGCTGCACCACAAGGAGTCTGCATGTCTTGCAACTAGACATGCTCAGCTTTGTGGATACACGGATTTGGTTGCTGCTTGCAGTAACTTCATACCTAGCAACAGGCCAACGTAAGTGCTTTTAGCTTGTTTGTGGCATGGGTGGTGTCAGGGGGTGGCTGCCCTACTCTCTGCGCTCTTATCCAGACGTCTGCCCTCACGGATGGGAGTCTGCGGGGAGCTATAGAGACTATCCCGTAAAACTGCCACCTCCGTCCCGGATCAGAATCTAGCTTGCTTTTTTTTTTTTTTTTTTTTTTTTTTCCCCTTCCTTCATAAGTAGCAAAGGATGGCAAAAGGCCAACGAGATCCCCCCCTTTCCTAAATAAAAAATAATAATTAAAAAAAAAAAAGAAAAAGACCGGGCTTGTATCCAAAGAAGAATCGCAAAGCCCGAATTCAAGCGCAGACGCTTAAAGGCTCGGAGGAGAGTTTTTACGGGGACCAGAAGAATTCAGGCGGCACTTTTGGGAGACTTCAGGCGCGCTTTCCGAAGCGGGGGAGTCGGGAGGACTCTCCCCTTCCCTCCCGCGGGGCTGACTTGCGGGCGGCGGCCACCGCGCTGCCGGAGCCTCGGCCGCCGCACCCCGACCCGGCGCGCCCGGCGGCGCCCCCTGCAGGCAGCGCGGGGCCGCTGCGGGCGGTGCTGCGGACGGTGCTGCGGGACGCGTTCCGGCTGGGGAAAAGCAGTTCGAGGCTCCCCGGGTGTCTGTCCGCAGACTGAACCCGCCCGCCCGAGGGGCTCCGCGGAGGGAAAGGCCGCACAAGGCAGAAAGAGGGCGGCGGGGAAGGAATTCGCTCTAGTGCCAAGAGGGCATGGAGTCCCCCGCGGGTCTGCCGCCTCGCTGAGGAAGAAGCGCAGCACCCTCATACTGAAGTGGGAGGGAGACGCTCCCCACCCACTTGGACAGGGGAGAAGCGGAGCCCCCTCTCTGCTGAGTGGACGGGGGAGCATTGGACCCCCCTCTCTGTTGGGCCGCATCCTGTGAAGTCCCCCCTTAGCCCCTCGACGCCGTTCCCCCGCAGGACTGGCTTGGACCTGGGGTTTGGCCGCGTTCCAGGGCGGAGGAGGGGGGGGGAAGCTGCTCTGGTCTGCCCGCTCCTGGCGCTCGGAACCTCTGGAAATGTGCCCCCCGCAACCTGGCTTCCTCCCCGCAACCTGGCTTCCTCCCCCCCCCCGTCGTGCCCCTGCCCGGAGAGACGCGCGGTGTGTCGACGGGGCGGTGCCGACGCCCGGGCGGTGGGCAGCGCGGTGGCGGCGGCCCGGAGGATGCCCGAGGCCCCGCGGCGGGGACGCTGCGGTGGGCGGCGGGGCTGAGGAGCCCCGCGGCCGCCCCCCCGGGGATATTTCTCTCCCCTCTGGCGGCGGTCAGCGGTGGCAGCGCCTTCGGAAAGCTTGAGGAGTGGTTCGTGTGGGGCTCCTGTCGTACCCACCGCCCCTGCTTTTCTCCACATAGGACAGGGTCGTTGTCAGTGGCACCGTCACTCAGGGACAGTAATATCTTTAATTTTACGTTGAGTTGGTTTAGACAATCGCTGTTCTGCCGTGGTGCTTCAGTGCTGTATAGTGCTGTATAACCTCAGTATTGTTAGCTTTTTATGGCCTGTATCTGATTTTAGTGTGACCTTACATTACCAAAGTGACACTTTGTGAAAAAAAAACACCAAACGACCCAGCAACCTGTTAGTAATAGTATCCAGTTGCTGGCAGTGAAGTGTGAGATGTGTTTTACCGTGGTAAATTTGAGCCAAAAGAGATTTCTAATTGCTTGAAATTCAGAAAACAGTTTATTGAAAATTAGTGCCTTCCACTTAGTAATAAATAACATGCAGAGAGAGTTATTTGCTATTTGTTGTTCAATAGCTTCAGACTGTTCTCTCTTACATATTGTGACATTTTACAGGAAATTGTGGAAGTAGGCATGTTTTGGGTAGAGCTATTCCTTATTAAAAGTGTGATGGGGCTATTTATATTACAGTTTAAGATTACTCCTATAATTTTAATATCTTCCCAGGTGTCAGCCTGCCTGTCTGGGTTTATTCATCAACATGTTGCATGCACACATAAGTGAAAATATATATGTGCATTTTTTCCATACTTAGAGCAGGCTTATAGAAGGTATCTGCCTGTTTACTGTATCAATTCTATTACTTGTTTTAGTTCCATTAGGAAGTCTGTTTTGAATTTGCAATACATAGCAATCTCACTTCTGAGTCTTTATCATTTAAGATAATCACCTTGAAACCAAATATATTAAGAAAATGTTCCTTGCATTAAGAACATTAACAAAACTGCATTTGATTTAAAAGCCTTGAAATGTGAAACTTGTAAAATAACTGAATCCACACTAATTATTCTCATTTCTTTCCCTTCTTTTTCCAGATGTGAGTGAGGTCAGTATGCTTATTTTTTATCTAATATGTAAACTCCAATTAACAGGCTAGACCCCTTTTTTTTTTTTTTTTTTTTTTTTTTTTCTTGTGGCAGTGTTATTTACTAACATTAATTCCCAAAATGGCCATGGAGAGATCCCAATTAAATCCTGAAGGGACTGCCTGGAAATGTACCCACCCCAATTTCTCAAGTGGGACGGCCTTTTTGAGAGACTGCCTTCAGAGGTGTAAAGGCCATGAGGAGAAAGTAACGGAGCAGTGGTGTTTGGACCTTACACCTGGCAGTTTGGATTGAAGATCACTGTACTTAAGAGCCAGTCTTCCAGTCTAAATTTAATTGCATAGAAGGATTATGAAAGAACTGAGGTGTGATTTTTTTTTTTTAAGCCACTTTTGTGGGCTGTCATAAAATTGCCAGTGTTCATTCTAATGTAGTTACATTCTAAAGTAGTTACAAGTATCTTTGCTTTATAATAAGCTATTATGCTTTGTACTAACTTAAAACCATACTTTACTGTACTGAGAAAAAAATATGGTTATATTAAGAAGGGGAATCTAATTTTTTACATTTTTTTAGTTTAAAAATATTATGAGGAGTTGAATCTTTTCCTTAATTATCTTATTTGTTTTTTCCAGGCATCTGCAGGCCGGAAGGTAAGCATATTTATTTGTTCTTGTGTTGCAATAGAGATGATCCAAGCTATTCTTAAGCAGATTGATATTTTGTTGGATACTGGATGAAAGGAAAACTGACTACATTCATTATTTCCAGTGTTCCCTGAGAACAGCAGTAGCACTGAGATGAGTAGGAAGAAAAAAAGGAGAGAACAGTGGGTACAACATCTTAACACCAGGGTAAACTCAAATACTGGATTTAAGCTGTTTTACCCCAGAGCTGAGCTAAGCCTACCAAGAACTAAGTGATATCACAGTAGAATTCTTGTTCAACCAGAGTGCCTTTGGACAGATTTACAGGAATTGAGCAGTGCAGCAATATCCATACAGATCTACAAGGCTGAATAGATTCTATTTTATTTCTAAAAGTCACTGCTGTTAAATTAGAGCCAGTTATTTGTTAAAGACTAAAACCAACTTTGCAAGTCCTCCTGTCAGGTGTGCAGGTGATACTTCTAACTGATGTTGTAATGACAGTGACTAATCTATTTACAGTAGCTTATTGCCAAAAAAGAATATGCTGTCTCTGGAAAAGAGCTATTAGACTTTTATGTGCAGTCTTCTTTCCTTTTTTCTTGTTAACTCATTATTTTTGGTATATCTGTTTCCCTGTATGTCCTGGAAAATTTCCATAGTAACTCATTGAGTTTCATTTTCTTCCACCAGGGCCCTAGAGGAGACAAAGGGCCACAGGGAGAAAGGGTAAGGAATTAGATTGACATTCATTTGTTTGTGATCTTTGAACAACAGTTGTTGGAAGACCAGTAGAAAAAAAATAAGTTTAAGCATTGATCTGAAATGAAATGAAATGAACATGCCTGTAGAAGCTTGCATGTAGAATTTCATTAAAAAGAAAAGTTCTCTATGTACTAAATTCTTCCCTGGCAGTACCTCACCAGCTTAATTGTGATCATTGTGCTTGAGCAGCTGTGATTGAGTTCAGGTGGCAGCCTGGCACTCCAAGTGATGGTTTGAAATAGTTTCTTCTGAATGTCCATGACAGCAATAGTGCATGAAAATGCAGAAGGGAAAGCTGACATATAAAGATGTTGTCTTTGAACTATATGGTGTCTGGACAAGCTACATCAAACCTGAATAGGCAGAACTAGCCTTGAGGAGCATTCATTATCTGTGCCACCAAAGATGGCTTGGAAAAGCTCCATTCTTGACAGCTAAGCATTTGTCATCTACCTTCTATTAGCAGACATTGTACTGTAAAAGGCTACTGTAAAGGAACCAGAACTAAGTATAGTTGAATAATTTAATCATAATGTTCATTAATACTGCTGCTTTCTGCTTTTCTGATTTGTTTGTGCATCATTGCTGCTTTTTGTAAAGTGGTATTCTGAAATTCTCATCCTTATCTGGTCAGTATATAGTTACCATGTCTTTTTTGTATCTTCTGAAAATGAAAATGCCATAGTACTCTGATGGATAACTCTTGAAGATTACTTGGAACACGGTGTGCTGACAAGCATAATGAAAACTATTAGAAAGAGTATATATATATGGTCAACTGGATTTTTTGCTTTGGACTAACACTAGCTTTGTTAAATGAAATGAGATGCATGCTTTGTCCTGAGGACAGCAAGCCTCATCTTCCTCCTCTAGAAATCCGTAAGACTTTTTTTAATTACAGATTTCATCTAGCACTGAACTGAGTCCAAAATACAGACCAAGTGAAATAACCTCACCTCAGCTGCCACAGTGGCAAAACTTGACCAGATTTGTGCATTGAGGATGAAAGAATATAAGGGCAAATGTTGCCGGACTCTTAATTTCAAGCTGTTGTAAAAGGTTGTGACAGTGGTATCAGAGTGACAGTATCAAAAATCTGTAGAAAAGGACTGACAGGAAAAAAAATGTCATTGAGTTTGTAATTATACCAGAAAGTAGTCCAGACTGATGGAAATTTTGCCTTCAACTTACTCTGGATCTGTGCTAGTTTGTACCAGTAGGGATGACCACTACCAGTCCCTGGTGAAATTTTAGGCTCTCACAGCTGACAGGCTGTGTGGGTCCACATGGGTCACTTGAGGACCATGGATCCAAAATTTAGTTGCTTAAAATGAAAATTCCTAATTAGGTGGTTGTTTTTCCATAGCATAGCCCCCATAAACCTTTTCAAATATGAAACTACACTAAATATGTGATACATATGTGTGGCAGGGCTTTGTAAGTTCAGGTTATGCTTATTTTCCAGTTAGCCATCCATTGAAACTGCATGTGTCTTGCTACTGTAGTGTGTGCTGTAGGTACATTTACCACTTCAGAGATTTCTCTAGCCACTTCTAATGCTCACTTTTTGGTCCTCTTTTTGACTCTAGGGTCCACCAGGTCCACCAGGCAAAGATGGTGAAAATGGTCCACCAGGTCCTCCAGGGCCCCCTGGTCCTCCAGGTCTTGGCGGAGTAAGGCATCCAAACTTTTATTACTGAAATGGATAATCTGTGCTTTGTGACTAAGACTAAATGCATATCTCCTGGAAAACACTGATGTTGCCTTGGAGAATAGAGGAAACATTCTGTTGTGATCAGCAAGAAATTGATGGTCCCAATTCCACTGAAACTCTCCTTGGGACGTATGTTTTCCATGGCAAATCTGGATTCTGTATTCAACAAGAACACATGCACAGGAGCAAATCAATGCTGCTAGTTAGCAGAAATGTATACAGACACAATATGTATGGATTAGGGATCAGCTGAATGAAACCTGTGCTATGAAGCCAATGGGGAAAAGAAACAACACTTTGCAGTTGTGTTCAGGGCAGTTGTGTTCAGGAGAGAGCAACTGTATTGGAATAAGTTGGTAAAGACTAAGCTTTAGCTAAAAGTCCATACTTAAAAGTTCTTTAGAATTTTAGAACATCTTCCTTTAGAATTTTTCATTTCTATCTGTATTCATGCTGTGGAACGTAAGTGAGCTGTGCCACATACACACTTTCTGCAGAAATGTCCATCATAAAGTCTCTGCAGAATGCTGGCTTTAACTCTTTGATTGACGTTAGCTTGCACAGGGAGCATTTCCAGGGAGTAGATGTTCCTGCATGGAAGAATATTCTTTGCCTTTAATAGCACTATTTTATTTTCAAATAGGAAATCCCAAACTACTTTCACTAATTTCTGTTATTTTAATATGCTAATTAAAAGAAAAAAGAGAAGAATTTTCAATATTGTTGTGCAGAACTTTTTTCTATTTAAGTGAAGATGAAAAATGTACTCTGCAAAACTAGATGTGTGTTTGCCTACAGGATTTATAAAAGATTAGAAATACAGTGTTGTGTTTCTGAGGCTTCATGCTTCTCAGATCTTTTTGAAGCTGCTGTGCCCACCTCATCCAATAGTCAGGCAGGGCTGGTACATGAATTTTACTTAACATTGTGAAAGAACATGCATAACTTCCCTCACTGGAAATTAGGCAGGACAGTTTGAGAGTGTCAAGAAAACTTTTAATTTTAAACGAATGCTGAGTTTACATTCTTAATTTAGTTTGCACTATTGCAGGGTCTCTGTGTCACTACTGTATAGATATTTGAGGCCATTGTGTGAAAGGGGCTTCCTAGTAACATCAAATCTTTCTCAAATCAGGTGAATATTAATGTATTTGCAATAAGGCCATGTTTACTGGGTAACATGTAAACAGGTAAACATATATGCTGCTTAAACATACAATATAACAAGTGTAGCAAGTCAGATGACAGTTAGTTGTGGAATTATAATTATCCACAGTAAATTTTAATATTTTAATTTCAAACTTTTTATCACCAACAGAACTTCGCTGCTCAATATGATCCATCTAAAGCAGCTGATGCTGGCCCAGGACCTATGGTAGGTATTTAGCATTTGATAACTTGCAGAGATAGCATGTTTAATATTTTCCTTTGAGTCTAATCCAGCTGTATTAACACAAAGCATAGTTTTAAAATTAGTGTTTTGATCATACGTTGGTTCAGACTGTAAATTAATCATTTGTAGGACAATATAAAGTGTTTGAAATATAGTATTAGGACTTGAAATACGTTCTTTGAACTGAATGTTTATCTTGCATATGGCACTAATGAGTCTTGTGGTTTAGTTCTGTCTGTCCACACTTTTATGAATCAGTAAATCTCATAGCCTGATATCAGATAACACATGTACTTTGATATAGTGTTACTTTACCCATACTGGAACAGAATATTGTGTTTTAGGTGTGAGATCAATCATAAAGCTGCCCTCTAAAGCAGACATAAATCTAGCTGGTAACTCAGTATCTCAGCTCCAGTTGGTGACCATTTTTCTTCCTGCACAACCAAAAGTGGTGTCTTTGAATTGCACACATTTGGTAGGAAATTGGCCACCACTTTTGGTTCTCAACAACTGAATGTTAGTAATTGCTGCTACAAGGCTTTTCTGAAGAGGAGTCTTTCTCAGTTATAGTATGCTCTGTCCAAATGGACGTTTAAGGAGTCTGCTGCCTCTCCACATGAATTTCTAACCCTTCTTGACATTAGCAGATATTTTCAGTGTACATAGATGGCAGAATATGGGTTAAATTCACACACACGCACCAACATCACAGACATTGCATCCAATGGATGAGCAGCAGGATGAAGGCTGCCCAGGATTGTTCTGGGGAAAGTGTTTGTCCCCATTCCTGAAAATAATGTATTATTAACTGATTTTTTGAAAATATTTTAGCATGCATTCAGATAATATAGGCAAAAGAAAGTATTTTAAATCAAGTTATGCTCTCAGTGTCTGACAGTTAATTAGAAAATGAAGATGAGGATTTATTTGGGGTGTCAATTTCTAGGTTCCAATTTTTGAGTCAGTTAGGGTTCATCTGACAACAACAGCAAGAATCAATCTACTGTGAGGAAATTTTAAGTTTTATAAAGAAAATGTGAGAAACTCAGAAGTTAGAAAAGGAGGGAAAAACAGTGATGGAGTATAATTTGTGAAGAGATTCACAGGGCTTATAACATGTATTATTCAGACTGTCCAAAACCATTTTTTTCCCTAAATTTCATAGAATCATAGAATTTTCAGGGTTGGAAGGGACTTTTAAGATCATCTAGTTCCAATCCCCCTGCCATAGGCAGGGGCACCTCCCACTAGTTCAGGTTGCTCAAGGCCCTGTCCAGCCTGGCATTAAAAACCTCCAGGGATGGGGCTTCCATGGCCCCCCTGGGCAACCTGTGCCAGTGTCTCACCACCCTCATGGTGAAGAACTTCTTCCTAACTTCCAATCTAAATCTACCTTTAGTTTAGCTTACTTCTTCCTTATTACTTTAATAGAAAGCACTCAATATGCATTCCATGGCTATGTAAGCCACGGTCATGTTGGTCATGATTTTAACCTTGTAATGAGAATAAAAGAGTTCCCAAGAAGTTTTAAAACCATTAAAAGCATAATAATTTCTATTGAAACTTCTCATAAAACATTTGTTTGGACAGTAGAAGCCTATATTACATTTCAGTTCAATATTGTTGGCTTACTTTGTAAAGCTGAAGGCAACTTTTAAGAAAGTGCAGTAATTCTGGAAATTTTCTGTTTAAGAGTAATTTTTGACCCTTTTTAAAGGTCTGTGTAAATTCTAACTCCAATCAAGGAGAGTATATTAGTGATTTATTTTGGAGGGAAAATTAGGAGAATTTAATAAAAAAAACAGCAAAAAAATGAAATATTTAAATAGAAGTTGATTGTTATATATTTTGCATACAAATAGATGTATAAGAGTAGTTTGATTTCACTCCAAAATTACATGTGAACCTCCTAGTTCATGGTAATACAGGCATGTTTATACCTTTATGTTCTCTTTTACCTCTCTAGCATTTTAATGACCATTTTCTCCAACATCTCTTCTTGAAAATCATGATAAAACTGACAGGCTTCAAAGTACAACCATACTTAATGTGGTTAAACTCCTCTTTAAACTCTGAAAGTTCATGCACAGGAGAGGAGAGGGTACACAGAAGATTAAGCCAGTACACTTGCTAACAAGACTGAATAAGTGGAAAGGGTAATCACAAGATTCTCAGACATAATGATGTTTTCCTAATCATCTCATTGGATTCTCTGCTGGTTTCACTGACATTGGATCTTTTTGCACTTGGACTGCCTGTACAAAATCATGCAAATCTCCTAATTTCCTCTAACTTCATTTGGACATTGCACACTGAAAACAGTAATGCTTACCAATATTTTTGGAATTCCAGAGACTGGTGTTACAGATGAGTTTGGATAATGGTAATTCTTTTTTTTTTTTAATTTTGTAATTCTTCTCCTCTAGGGTTTGATGGGTCCTAGAGGCCCACCTGGATCATCTGGACCCCCTGTAAGTATAGATTTATCTCTCCTCCTTACTAATTAATATTGTCAGACTTGTAAAATCACAAAATAGCCTTTTCAAACACTAAAAAAATCTGTCTCCTCTTCTAGGGCCCTCCTGGTCATCAAGGTCTTCCTGGTGAGCCTGGTGAACCTGGACAAACAGTAAGTACAGGTTATACATACAGATCCTGTTAGCTTTAGGAAAAGAATGCCAGAGGGATCTTTTAATGGTTAGGCCTGTTTCTCCTGTCCATATGTATCTCCTTGAATGTTTGAATTGGATATTCCTGCTTGATCCTGTTACAGAAGCAGAGCTGAACGCTCACATTCAGACTTTTTCAGATTGTAACCATAAAGCACAAAGTCAATGAGGATAGAAGAACTTTGCATCATTTCAGGTTTCAGCTGTGCCCCAACTCAAGTCAGAAATCAGTGTAAAGGCTTATCTGAAGAACAATGCTCCAAGTAATTTTTCATCTATTTTTAACAGGGTCCCCATGGTCCTCGTGGTCCCCCTGGTCCTCCAGGAAAGGCTGGTGAAGATGTAAGTGATCTCTTTTGGTGCTGTGACACAACTCTAAAATTAGGGTATTGTTAGGCTGAGCATTTTATGGGCTGTATTTTTACACTGTTTTGTAATATTGGATGGAATAAATAATGTTGTGAAATAATTGCTTTATAGTACAAGAGATGCTGTATGTTGGAAATGTAAAGAAAAGTGGATAACTTCAAAACTTCTCCAAATACATTATTTATCTTCCTGAATATAGAGGGAAACTTGAGATCTATCAAGCTCTCTGTACTTATTGGCAAAAAGAAACTTTGTCAGTATCTTTTTTTTTAATGGTACATGTTGTTATTTTGTAAAATGAGCTTTCCTTCTTAGTGCATTTTTCCTGCATTTTTAGGGTCACCCTGGCAAACCTGGAAGACCTGGTGAGAGGGGTGTTGCTGGCCCTCAGGTGTGTAGCTACCTACTGTGTGCAATACAAAACAGTTCTCTAATCAATGAAGCCTTATGGCTTCCCTGAGTTGCACCACATTATCATTCTGCTAGTTGTCCCTCTGTGCATTAATGCAATTTCAGTTCTTACCCTCAGGGACATCATATATAGTTATGGCTTTGGTTTGTGGTTTTTGCTGTTTTGTTTTGTTTTGTTTTTCCCCCTCTGTAAATCTAGAGTAATTAGTAACAAAAGTGACATAGTGAGAGGTTATACAGGAGCAGGTGAGCAAGCACTTTGGCATAAAAAGCTAAAACAGCTGTGCTATCACATGTTAATACATGTTCTGTGATTCAGAACTGGAATATCAGGTTGATTCCTGTTAGGCTTGGAACAAGTCTGGTCCTGGGGGGTTAAGGAATGGACTGTGTTCCTCACTTCAGTGATCATAACCTTATCTACTCATTAATTTTATTAAAAGACTTAATACTTTTTGTTTCTTTGTAACTGCAGTGTATAATAGGAGAGACACTGATTCATGCACTGTATGTTTTTAGGGTGCTCGTGGTTTCCCTGGAACTCCTGGTCTGCCTGGCTTTAAGGGAATTAGGGTAAGTCTATACATAATTTTTCTCTGGATTGTCAAAGCTGAAAACACCTAAGCATACTGAAAACCCATGGAAATCTCCTCAAAGTTAAAAATATTTATTTTTATAATTTTATATTTATTTTATATATATATATGTACAAAATCTTTATATATTTTTATATATTTATACATATAATACATATTTATATATATATTTATATATTTTCTTCATTTTATATATGAAGAAATTATTTATCTTGGAAGAAAATATTATGTGTTTAGCCCTTAGTGGGAAAATGCATACTGATATTATTTCCTTCTTGATATAGGGACACAATGGTCTGGATGGTCAAAAGGGACAACCTGGTACTCCTGGCAACAAGGTAAAGATAAAATCTGAAAATACAGAATGCATTTATAGCTCTTTCTGGCAAAAGACATATGAAGTACCTTCCAATTTTTTTCCATGTTGTCCTTAAACATTTCACAGCAGCAATAATCTGGAAGTCAGTGGATCTGTGTGGGACAAATATGTGCACTTTAACATGAGGAATTATTCCTGGGGCCTTCATCTTGAGTCCTCAGTCAAATTTTAGTAATTTCAATGAGTAGGAGCTGCAGAATTTGGATACTAAGTTGTTATCCAGAAGCAATGATCAGCAAGACAGATTTTTGCTATCTCTAATTTCTATATACTCTACTTGGGGTTTTGGTGGGTTTTTTAAAGCACACTGCAATGAAATATTCTAATTTTTCTACAAAATTCTGCTGTGTGAGACACATGCTCTAGTGTAAAGCTTTCTGCTAAAACTTTGGATAGTGCCCTTCAGAGTTAAAATCATGTGATCTTCAGTCTTTTTCCTTTTTACCTTCCCCAGATGCGTGCACATTTGAGCACTATCCTTAAAAAATGCCTTTAAACAGGATCCAGAAATTTAATTATTAAACTCTCCCTTTCTTAGTGTCTTCTCCTCTCATTCCACCTCACTGTCTAATAGCAGAGTTCTTATAAAACACTACTGCAATACTGAGTTGTAGGAAACCTTGATGATGATGACTTATGCACAGGAGATGTGTATTCAAGAGCTTTTAATACAACAATGAAAAGCCTAAATACTAATTCTACTATTGCTTGTTTCTAAGAGCTTAGTACTACTTGCTTGTGGAGTTATTAATTAAAACATAGTATTCTCTGCTTTCACTGCAAGATGTTAATGTCCAGAAAAAATATGGCAGTGAGGTAGCAAATACTCAGCATGTCTTTGGAGATAAAAAGCAGATAAAGCAATTAAGTAAAGGAAAGAACTATTATTATTTAGAGTGGTTATCTGACTGGAAAACCCAAGCATAAAAAGGCAAGGTCACTCGTGATATAACTCTTCTAGTTAAGGCAGAAACTCATGCAGCATTTAAGACTAGGTACATTTAGATATATCCAAGGTATAAATGGTCTAAGACAAACCATGTCACTCTAGACCAGCCTAGATCAGTTGCAGGTTGGTTGAGAACACTTAGTAGTGAAGAGAGAGGAGTTATGTTTTAATGGCTCATGTCTCAGTTTGTTGGTCTTAAACTAAAAATACCTGAGGCAGATCCTTATTTCCAGCTATTTGGCAGGATCCTTGTCACTTTAACTTAAGACAAAAGAAAGTATAATTCTGCTTCTGCTTTAGCTTAAAAACAGCTGCTGATTGATCTGAATTGCCCTCTTTCTTCCGTGTGTGCTGCACAGTATAACTAAATAACTAAAGGGGGTAAAGAAAGCTGAGAAAGGGAAGGGATCTACTCTGACCTGCCTCTTCCAAGAAGATTCCAATTGGCCATGTTGCAGTATATGTAGGGACAGTTGCAGTGTCTGCACTCTCAGGACCTGGTGGGATTGTATAATGGGGTTCAAGTGCTACAAGGACAGTAGGATTTTTAGATGGTGGTGTGCTGTCTGTTCAAAGCATCCTTTAATCCAAGCCTGCAAACTTTCTTTTTTTCATAGGGAGAACCTGGTGCTCCCGGTGAAAATGGTACTCCAGGACAACCTGTAAGTATTTGCTGCTGCTGTGGAAAATAATAAACTGATAGATAAGGTCCAGCCAGCGTTTTGGTTAGTTTTTGTCATCAGTGACACTCCAGCTAACTACCTACTCTAATGTAATAGATGTATATGTACATTACAGATGTAATGCAAAGATGTAAAACAGAATTGTCTGGCTGCAATACATTTCACAGGCACATGTCACAGACTTAGCAGGAAAAAAATATGTATATGACTTTGTTCAGTGAATAGATACAAATGAGTTACTCTGATTTTTCTTTCAGGGTGCTCGTGGTCTCCCTGGTGAGAGAGGAAGAATAGGTGCCCCTGGACCAGCTGTAAGTGACTTTCCATCTGTGTGTTTGTCATCATGACAAGTCTCCCATCTTTGAATCTCTTTTCAAACTGTATTTATCATGTTCTCACAGGGTGCCCGTGGAAGTGATGGCAGCGCTGGCCCCACTGGACCCGCTGTAAGTTTCATTCTATGACAGTCTGGTTCCATTAGGCCTTGTCTCCCTCTTTCTGTATATAGAGAACTTCTTGGGCTTCCAAGAAGTTGATTGTGTAGACATTTTTAGCACAGTTAGTAATTGCTTATCAGATCATCACAAAAATAATTAACAAAACCTTTTGCAGACAATATTCTGTATTGAGATTTACATTAAATGCATCTTCATCAAAGGAACCAAATATTACCTCATTTGTATTCATGAGGTCATAGGGAAACACCCCATGAATGGCATTCTCATTTGCAAAAGTTTAACAGGATAGCCCTCATCCCAAAACCATAAAGACTTTATACTTTTAGCCATGGATGTGTTGCAGATGACTATAGTTATATGCACTAATATGCACTACAGGACACAGCTTTGCATCTGCAGCTCTGTCCTGTCTGACTAATAGGAGCTAAACCTTTTCATTCACCCCTAATACCTGAGTTATGTGAACTAGTGTGAAAGGCCAGTGAGATCTACCTGTCCTGATCTGACTGGTAAACAGTAACCATTCTAATAAGTGCTATGAAATGCAGATTTGTCCCTTTAAAAGGAGGTAGTATTATCTTAGTGTACCTCTGAATTCAGTAAACCTTACTTATTTCATTGAAATAAATATGTGTAAGGTGTATAGAAGTATTTCTACTATTTTTACTTCCTGTAAAATTTCAGGAATAGCCCAGAATAATTTTTCCTTCCTTCCTTCAGATTTCTAATCAATGATGAAGCTGTACTTGGTTCTGTTATCTTGGCTAAAGTTGATTATAATATTCCTTGTCACTGCAAATGTCTCCCATGCTTTAACAAAGCCAAATGTTAGCATAAGTGTGAATTTCACTTCTTTTGTATGGAGCGTTTGAAACATACACATGGTTGGGCATTTGAATTGTAACCAAACATACACTTTATAGCTAAGATTTAATCCTATACTTCGTAGTAGAACCAAAGTATTTTAGCTATCTTGCAGGCAAACTAATTACTACAGAAAAATTATTCACAGAGGTGTTACTCTGGATGGGCAGCAGCAGGGACTTTCATTGTGTCCCAGTGCCAGGTTAAACTTACTTTACACATAGTTAGGTTGTGATGCTGTAAACATTTAGCATAGCAGTTATTAACATACTTTCTAAAAACTAAAACAGAAACACTGTTTTATTTTCCTTTCCACTGGGAATTTAAACATAAAACCAGCACTGCACTAGAATCTGAAAGTTTATCTTTTCATACATATCTTAAAGAGCATTTGGTCTTTGGTCTTTTTTTCTTTGCTTATCTAAAAGAAGTGAGAATTCCAGGTACCCAGTTTATAAAAACCACAGTCAATTGTAGAACATCAGAGGCCAGTTCCTCTTTGTGATACCAGCTGACCAATTTTATTCACTTGAATTTGTGAGGCAGTTTTATAGTATTTATAAGTGAAACATTTTAGCTCAGAAAAAAGCACTTATCAACCCCCAGTAGCTATGAATGAGTTGAATATTTTATTAATAGTTGAAATAAAACTCTACCTTTGTATTTGTATGCATCAAAGAATAGCAAAGCCTGTGAATCCATCAGTGGATCTTCTCCTGTGGTACACTATGAAACTTGTCCCATCATAATTACAAATTTCACAGCAATAGCCAGATACAGTAGAATCAGTAGAAAGGACATGCTACTCCTTTGACACTAAAAAAACCCAACAGTTTAATGAAAAGTCACTGGGGCTGCATGTAGTCACAGCCTCAAAATTCATACTTTGGATACAAATCAAGATTTTTAATCTGTTCACATTAGAACCAACTCCCTGCTCTCAGCTGCTGTTATGCCTGGTCCAATTTTTACTACGTTCTTACTGACCTCAGTATACCTTGTGCACTGGCTTGTAAAGTCATGCAGGAATCATACCCACCCTCTTTCCACATGTGAAGGACAAACGCAGGGCTTGTGTGAGTAATTAGTAATTGAGAACAACCACTACTATGAAAACCTACAGAGTTAGCCCTACAGAATTAGTAAATGTGTTGGAAACAGCCACCTAAGATGTGCAGTTGCAGGATGCAGTGCTTCCTTCGTTGTGAAATCACACAGCAAGACATCTCCCCTTGCAGATAGATGCTTGCCTCTGCCCATTCTCTGTTTATTCTTTCTCAGGTGTTTGGCCTCAAGGCAAGATTTTACCAATGGTTGCTTAATTCTCGCTTTTTTTAGCTGCATTGCAAATTTTTTTCAGCATTGACCTTACTCATAACTGTTTGTAGTCAACCACATCTGTCAGTTTGGCACTGCAGAAGGCAGATGATATTCTGAGGTGGTAATGAGCGGAAGTGTTTAAGTAAATGTGCATTTTTTTAACTCTGTTTACTTTAGCAAGGAGGATGCTTCTGTCATCATTGAATACCTTCACACAACTGCTTCTCTTTCATTTCCTAGGGTCCTATTGGTGCTGCTGGTCCTCCAGGCTTCCCAGGTGCTCCTGGTGCTAAGGTATGAACATGTGCTTCTACAGGTACATTCACTAGTGAAGATGAAATATAGTAAGTAGTTGAGCTAGTTATAGTGGAAAAAACACCCTCTCCAAACAGGGTGAGCTTTCTTATCAACAGTTCAACAGTTACAAATCAGGATGAGGATGAATCTCTATAGTATTTGGAGAAATCATATATGAATGCTGATTTAAAATACAGCAGTTTTTTCACAGCTGAAAGTTGGTGTTAGGCAGGTTCAGGAGGACATGTAACCTCTTTCTTTTTTTTTTTTTTTATTACTTGCAACATGGTTTAGTTGTATACACCTTCGAAAGGTGACATGGTTCATGGTAATGGAGGGCGAATAAGCTGCATTTAGGTATCAGGGTCCTCCCAGCCTAAATTCTTGAAATTGAAATTACAATGGAAAAACTTCTCAGGTTTAGGGCAATACCATTTTCCCTTGTAGACTATAACTTAGATAATTCAGTTTATTGCTCAGATCTTAGCATTTTTACCTGAATAAGACTCATTATTTTGAAATCTACTTTGTCCAGGGAAGGACAGCGGAATTTTGTGCAGGGGTGTCCCTGATAGTGCATTTAAAAATTTCACTGACCAGTTGCCAAGGAGCTCAGAGCTGCATACAGTTATATGTAATGTGACACAGTTTTTCATCCTTAACACAAATACACAAGCATCATGTCACAATAGACAAAATTCTTATCTTGATCTACCTTTGGAAGAAAAGTGAGCATTGCTTGCTAGCCATCTTAGTATTAACTTCAGGGAAGGTGGGAAAAAAAATGAGATCCCATGCTGGTTATTTATGTCAAAAGGCAAGACTCTTGGAAATCATGAAGTCTCTGATGTGAGTGTTTTTACAGCATGTGATTTCAAGAGAAGACTGTCTACATGTCCAGGGTGAACTCTGACTACTTAGAAAATAGCTGAAGAGAAGTTGTCATATTGATTTTTTTGTAGTAAACTTAGTGAATACAAGCTTCAAGAAAAACAAGAACCTTTTTTCCTGTCATTTACTCCACTGTGAACACCATGCTGCAGCAGGCTGATCAGGCATTATTTTGCTATTTGTATCAGTGCAAACGTTTTCTTAAGGTTCAAGATAATGGTCAATGTTAGAGGCACAGATGACTACAGATAAGACTAGAATGATAATCCTGATATTTTAAGTTGACCTTCTATGTAGCCCTCAAGGATAATGTAGTTTCTTAAATGTGCTGAGCATCTGTTGTTCTGGTTTAGCTATCAGCTTTGATGGACCCTAGCTAAGATTCCCAGAAGCTTCCCAGCTTCCGTACTTCTAAAAGCACTCTGCACTCCAGCCTTTTACTTCCTGGCCTCTGAGTGGGAATATATATATATATATATCATATTGTCTTCTTAGTATCAGGCTAATACAGGATTGCTCCCTTGTTGCCATAGCACTGTGTACACTAATGGAAAGCTCTATCCTTTTCTCAAACAGGGTGAAATTGGACCTGCTGGTCATGCTGGTCCTACTGGTCCTGCTGGTCCAAGAGGAGAGATTGGACTTCCTGGTTCTAGTGGTCCAGTTGGCCCTCCTGTGAGTAACTTGCAGATTTTATCTATTGTCAGACAGGGGCATGTGAGACTCTGAATTAATCAGTATTATCTTTCTTAACAGGGCAACCCTGGTGCTAATGGACTTCCAGGGGCTAAAGGTGCAGCTGTAAGTACAGCCATACTCACACTTGTTTGCTCTAAAAAATACATAACTCAATTAATGCAACAGAAAGGAGCTCATACCTTTATTTTCTCTGTTGGACAGGGTCTTCCTGGTGTTGCTGGTGCTCCTGGGCTTCCTGGTCCCCGTGGTATTCTTGGTCCTCCTGGTCCTTCTGGTCCAAGTGGTGCTAGAGGACTTGCTGTAAGTGACCTTGTGTATTGTATGTCTTCATGTGAACACTGGACACAGTGATGACAGTTGTAAAAGATTTCATCAGGATATATTTTTTAATTTAATCCAGACATCTTCTCTTGCTCCACTGTAATTAAACATTGTATTTCATTTCTGTGTTTCACTGCTTGCTTTAGATGCTGAGACTGAAGAGGTACACTTTGCACTCCCTTTGAGTACAGGGACTGTTAAGTTTTGTCCACATTGATACTATCAAGAGATAGGTAGCAGCAATCTCCCAGTCAGGCCCTCAGTGGGTATCCTTAGTAGAGAAAACAGCCCTGGATATTTCATAGTTCAGTTACTGCCATTTATAAGTAACTTTAACATGTTTTATTTCATGCCTTTTAAGCCAAAACCACAGTTGTGTTCAGTGGGCACTTATCAGAATAGAGTCAGGTGTGGCATTGGATGATTAAAGAACATTTTGTTTCATGAAGAAGTTGTTCAGGGTGAAGAGAATTTGTTTGAAAGATGCTTAATTCTATGATCTCTGTTTTGGACTCTAGGGTGAACCAGGTCCTGCTGGTGCCAAGGGAGAGAGCGGTAACAAGGGTGAACCTGTGAGTATGGCAACATGAGAAGGTTGTTACAAGGAATAAAGCCTGAAAATGTCTGCAACACAGCATCTCATTTCTTCTTTTTCTGTTTTTGCCTGAATTAGGGTGCTGCTGGACCCCCTGGCCCTCCTGGTCCTAATGGTGAGGAAGGCAAGAGAGGCAGCAATGGTGAACCTGGCTCTGCTGGTCCCCCAGGCCCTGCTGGTCTAAGAGTGAGTTTTCTTTTCATGTTCCAAAAGCAGGAGCAAAAAGGAAAGAGGAAATCAAACTAGATTCAGAAAGGAAAATTAAATACTTTTGAGTAATTAAATTCACATTAACACTGCTAAGCAAAGATCATTTGCTATTGTCAGCCTTTTGTTTAGTTGGGACCAAATCTATTTTTGCTTTGAATTAATGCCATTTACTATCTTATCCCTGAAGTAATTGGAGGTTGCTTTGATTTATCCATTGTGTAATACTTAGTGAATTATCTTAGATTACTCTTAAAGCTTTGTGATGGGATTTAACTGCTTAATCAAATAATTGGCTCACACATAGCATGAAGCAAAAGTTTCAATTCAGTGCCTTCAGTGATGCCTAATACCCTTTTCACTGGGTGAGGGAACAACTCAGTGAATTTCAGAAGGTATGTGACTTTATGCAGGTGTTCACTGAAAAAAAATAGGAGAAATGATAATGTATCCTTTAGATTTTTTGGTAGAAATAAGGATTCAGTATTGCACTTTGGGTAGGATATAGAGAGCTAGAGAGAAAACAGTAACTCTGCAGAGAAGCAAAGGTGAAATGGTGTTGGCCAGGTTGGGGGATCCTAGCTACTGTCCAGAGCTACTGTTAGACTACGATGAACAGTGAAATGCTCTGGTACAAGCAGATAAGAACTTAAAGAAATCTAAAGAAACAGAGTATACTGAGTATACATTTTTATACTGAAATCTGTGTCCTTAGAGCTGCACTTACCTCAAATTCAGCAGACCTGCTGGGGAGGCTGAAATTTAGCAAGTACTAAACACCTTACAGGAATAGATTTATTTCTTTCCCTTTCTTAATTTTTTTTGTGCTCACTTTTAGGGTGTGCCTGGATCTCGTGGTCTCCCTGGAGCTGATGGCAGAGCTGGTGTCATGGTAAGACCTTTCACTGTTTCTAAACTATCATATTTATATGGACACATGATGCATTTTGCTAACCTCTGCCTACTTTTATTTATTTTGGTAGGGACCTGCTGGTAACCGTGGTGCTACTGGTCCTGCTGGTGCTAAGGGTCCTAATGGTGATGGTGGACGTCCTGGTGAGCCTGGTCTTATGGGTCCAAGAGTAAGTTTGAACTCTGTAGTATAAGTTTGAACTATGCAAAAAGAAAATCACAATTTGGTGACAAAATTATTCAGAAAGCCAACTGCAAAATTTCAGCCTGTGCTAACCACAATCATAGAACATCCACCACTCTATCAAAAAAAGCAGCCGTGAGGAAATTAAGAAGCATCAAAATGTTTTTGAAAATAGTTTCTTTTCTGTGCAGTACCATTTGATTGCCCTGTCATGGAGCAGTGTCCCCTTGTACTGGATGTTGCATTGACTTCTGAGAAGGGGTTCCTCTTGTGATTATTTACAGGATATGATCATTACATCACAGCTCTAGTGTGTGTGTGTCCTCTTTAAAAGAAAAGCAAGCCTTGCTAAAATGATATGAGAGGACTCATCGTAGTTATTTCAATTTTATTTTGCAAATTATTTCACTGAAAACAACTATCAGCTTGTAGTGGTGCTGGCTGCAGCCAAATTATGTCTGTGCCATGGTTTTTTGTCCTCTTTCATCTACTCTTTGTTTTTTTAGTCCACCCAGAAAGTGAAAGGGTCTGAAATGCACATGTAAACTATTTGGGGTCTGCAAACCCCAAATTTAAGCACATTCTTTGCTAAAGTTAGAGCCTAAATGAGATTATCTGAGTGAAGCAGGTACTTAGCTATACTGATTTTCAAGTGGCATGGGAGCACAAGCCACCAAATAAAAGTTCAGTGTATTTTAGATGCGAAGTTGACAGGACATACAATCCTGTTCCCACAATATGTATTAATAATTTGGCATCTGTGGGTGTGAATGAGTACATGGAAAAAAAGAAAAATGTTTAACTGTTGAGTAAGTTTCTTTCTAAAAATGTGAAACCTTTCCTTTCTCAGGGTCTCCCTGGTCAGCCTGGAAGCCCAGGCCCTGCTGGCAAAGAAGGTCCTGTTGTAAGTATCTTGCTTTTTCTTCTCTTTCCCCATTGCCTGTGAAATACAGACATAATTTAAAAAACAGAGATCTCAGCACTGAGCTCTAACACAACAGTGCATAAAACCAGCAAGATTTTACTACCATATTACTCAGAAGATCAGTGAGAAACTTTCCATTCATTTCTGTGGGTCTCAAATCAGGCTTCAGCTCTGGAAAGGGAAGAAGAAATACACAGTTCCGTAAAAAGGAGAAAAATGGAGGATGCACGAGCATGCAATGTATCAACAGTGTCTTAAAAGTTCAATGGCATTTGCTTCCTGTCTGTGCATACTTCTGCTAAAACTCTTAATTAACTCTTAATGAACTCTTAATTCAGTTATCCCAGCCACTTAATAGTATGATTTTTTGTTCTAGGGTTTCCCTGGAGCAGATGGTAGGGTTGGGCCAATCGGTCCAGCTGGTAATAGAGGTGAGCCTGGCAACATTGGATTCCCTGGACCAAAAGGCCCCACTGTAAGTACAGTGCAGAAATTTTCTATTAGTATGAAGGTATTGCCAGACTAATCTTTAGGTTCCTAATTCTAGCAATCCAATGAATCTCACCATGTCCTCCTGTACTGCCTATTGGATGTCATTTACTTACATTCAGGAATTCTGTTTTAAATTATTTTCCATTTATATTAAATATGATTAAACAAAATAAAATATTAGGTTAGGAATATTTGGAAATTGACATGATTAGAATTATATATGTCTGTATTATAATTCCTCTATGTCCATTTTATCATTTATGCACATCCAGTTCAATAAAGTTCTGTCATATTTTTAGAGCACAAGTCAAAGCTCACTCATGTTAGAGAAGAACCACCTGTGATTTCAATGGCACTGTTGACATGTCACAAAGAGACCACAGATAACAATAATCATTTCCTGAATTTGTGATGTTACTATGCAGAAACACACATGCAGACATATATATAGTGTATTGCATGGGATACTATGCAGAATATGAGGAATTATGAGTTCAAAAATAAAGGAATGGAGTTTTGAAAATTTTTTTTTGCTAAGTGGTTCAATAAGGCAGATGGAATTTGCATGTAATTTTAATAGGTTCAAAGAAATACTACAATAAATCTTCTGGCAAGCAGTGTAGTAGTCTCTGTTTAGCAGTTGAAACAGAATCTCATATGAAGTCTTGGTTAACTTTTGTCTATTTTTTTTTCAACTTCAGGGTGAACCTGGAAAACCTGGTGAAAGAGGCAATGTTGGTGTTGCTGGCCCACGGGTATGTGAATGTTTTCTTTATCAACCCCCAAAGAGAAAAAAAGTAGATTTTTGAAACCTCTGTAATAAGATGGCTTTGTCTTGTGCAAATACTGATAGATGATGAAATAGAAAAGCATTAGATGAATGCATTCATCTAGCCTCATGACAGTGGGGACTGTTACTTAAGGGGCAAATATAGAAGCTTAAGGTTCCTATAATCTGTAATTCCAAAAGAAGTTTCCTTAAGGATGAATGTACTGCAAAAATTAATCAAAACAATTGTAAGCATCCTTAATACCCTTTGACAGCAATGCTCTTAGAAGTAAATGGTTAAGATCAAAATGATAGAAACATTTGGTTTTGTCACATAATAATTTTAGAGAGACATTATTTGTAAAAAATCAAAACTTTGATAACAGCTTTCTGCTTGAACACATCTAGGGTGCTCCTGGTCCAGAGGGAAACAACGGTGCTCAAGGTCCCCCTGGAGTTACTGTAAGTAACAGCCCCATACAGATCCAGTTAGTGATGTACTTTTCATAAATGGGACCTCCCATTTTAAAATCAATTTTCCTGTGTGTCTCCTTCCAAGTTAATCACTTGTTTTTCATTCCATCCAGGGCAACCAAGGTGGAAAGGGTGAACAAGGTCCTGCTGGCCCTCCTGGCTTCCAGGTAAGAAACTCTGTGCTCCACTCAATCTTATCTATGGCTTACAAGCAGGATGTGCTTCTGCCTTAACTTTGTTTGTGTTCTTCTTTCCCCTTAGGGTCTGCCAGGTCCCTCAGGTCCACCTGGTGAAGCTGGTAAACCAGGAGAAAGGGTAAGTGACAGATACAATACTCCACAAGTTGGGACAGGCATTGCATAAACATTATGTTTACACTTGCTCATATGGTGAAGCAAGAGCCTGTTGGATTCATTTGCCAGAAGAAAGCAATCTGTGCTGAATGCAGATTTTAATAGTTCCTTTTGTTAACACTAGCTACAAATGAAGAAGGCCCATTGAAATTTGCAATACACTTCTTTCAAAGTTTTGTCATGAAAGAGAGCAAGGCCAATCCTTTGCTTTTCAGGCCTTAAGCAACAATAAAATGTGTCCCTCTCAAAAAAAGAATATACACTGCATGGGAAGCATTTTACTTCAAATTTCTTTTGAAATCTTCAACTTTCAGTCGAACCTGCATCACTCCCATTGTGTGCTTTTGCACCTCAATTATTCCAGTGAATTTCCAGTGGCATACAACTGAGGTGGCTCAGTGGTAATTCAGACTTTAGGTTCTGCACAAAGTATGTGATGTAATCTGCAAACTGTGCATTCTATGTGCTGTAACCACCCTTAAAGTTTCTCAGTTACATACCTCTGTGTGCCTGTAAAAGAGTTTACCTGGCATGTACGTTAAAAATGAGCTTGGAATTTAATAGCTAACACGTTTTTTAGATGAGAAATAACTCTCAGGTGTGCTTTGAGATACTGCACAGCTCCGTGAAAAGGGTTTATTTTTGTTTATCTAAAAGTTTACTCTGAAGATTTTCAATACACTGCTGTGATTTGAGAAACGCTTCTACTTACTGCTAAGAAACAAAGTAAAAGTTCAGCTAATAAGTTTCCTTTAGAAATAAGCTTTACCAATATGTCTACTCTCTTCTAGGGTCTTCATGGTGAATTTGGTCTCCCTGGTCCTGCTGGCCCAAGAGTGAGTAACTAAGTGTAATGCAGACTGTCATGTGTTCAGTAATAATAGTAACCATACACATTTCCAAGTTCCTCAAGACAAGTGGGTCTCTCAGTTACAGAATACAGTGTACTGCAACATACTTCCAGGAATGAAGGAGAATTTTCTCTGGTCTTTGCACGTGTCAGGATACATGGTTATATTACACAATAGATGCCAGTGTTAGTGACCTTCTAGATAAGCAAATGACTGTTACCCAAGTAATGGTGTCCTGATGAGCTGATCTAATTTTTTGTGTGTGTGTGTGTTACTGAACCTTGCAATGAGAATGTGGATGACAAAAGACTGACTGTATTGTGTTACACTGAGGCCTAGTGCATGTGAGAATTTTCATCTTCAGTGCCTATGCACAGACCTTCTTACCCTGACCAGTTCAGGCACACTGTCCCTTGCCAGCCAGCTCCTGCTTCCCATGTAATGTTTTTGTGAATGAACAGTGGGCTAAATCCAGAGCCTGGGATAGTCATTAGAAGATACTGCCCCCACTTTATTTTATTCCTGCTCTGTAAATAAACATCTATAGGGTTTTGTGTAGAGGCTCTCCTTCCTTACCATGGCAGGAAAGTCCCATTTATGGAGATCGATGAGCAACTTATAAAATATGTGATTAATTACCTGCTTTTCAGAGCCCCCTATAAAGAGAGTTGATGTTTAAACTACTTCTACTGCTTCCTTTTTTCCTCTTACTTCTGCACTAAGTGGGTTTGTGACAACTATTCTCATTCATTCTTTTCAGTCAGGTCAATTGCCTTAAACAGCACTTCACCTCCCTATGTTTAGTCTCCTGAGGCTGTATTAGCAATCATTTCCTTTCATTTTGCTGATATATTCAATCCAGCTCCTGAAAATACCTCGCTGGTTGTGCCAGATCACAGCTGCCTTTTTCATGCCTGCATCATGTTGTTGATTACTGTCTATTGCCTTTCCTCATCTGTCATCTTCATTAGTTCCACCCCTATTTACAGCACATTCGTTTTTATTTTTTTACTTAAGTAAGTGGCTTGATACTTTGTATTCTTGAATTCTGTCCCACTCCTACCATGACAGCCAGCCAGCAGGTTATTCACTTTCTGTACAATATGCCAACATTCCTGTTGACAGGAGCTTCTACCTTTGTGGTATCTGCATATTTCATAAATATCTTTCTTCCTTTTCTTTCTCTCTGTTATTATCAAAATGTATGTGAAAATAATGGGAAGATTTGTTAATTTGGGGATATCACTGCAATGTAGGTTAGGCTTCTGCATCATTGGTGCTTTCCAGCAGAGTGGTACCTCTCCTTGAGTCAGTTTTCTGACCACATTATAGTTCTCATTTAAACTCCCAGATTCTCCAATGTAATTAAAAATCTCCATTGTGCCTTGTCAGATTATTCACTCATACATCTTAATAACACTGGAATAATTTGAGATACCTTTAGTAAAACTTATATTTCTACCTTTGATAGATATATTGTGAATTTAAACCCTCTCTACTTCCACATCTTCAGATGACTTCTGTTTTGGAATTTATACTCCCACCTGTTGTAGTGTACAGGTTACATTAGTATGATTTAGCTGTCACCTTTAATCACCAATATTCACCAGGCATTTTCCACTGTATAAATAATTGATTCCAAACTAGTGTGGCTGTAATTTAACAAGAATCCATGATTTGCCCTCAAACTGGTATCAGAAGCTCCATTTGACAACAGAATGCAAGACACTGTTACCAGAATGAGCACAGTAGCCAAGATCCTTATTCAAGAAGTACTTGCACCTTGTCAGCTGTTATATCAATGCAAGACATGACAATTTCACTTGGCTATTTTTGTGGCAAAACTAGAGCCAATTCTTACAAGACGTTCAGTTAATACCTGCACAGTTCTAACACAGTTATTAATGGTTTATTCAGCTGAAAATGCATCAATTTGCCATTGCTACTGGTCAGTGTTTTTAAATACCTAAGCTACAGAACAATTCAAGGAAAAAAATAAGACTGTCTCCTGCAGGGTGAACGTGGTCCTCCTGGTGAAAGTGGTGCTGTTGGTCCTGCTGGTCCCATTGGAAGCCGTGGTCCATCAGGCCCACCAGGCCCTGATGGCAACAAGGTATGTGTGCCTTTTCCAGCTACCCTGTCCTTACTATTCTGTCTGCATTGCCTCACTATTGAATTCCTGATGGAGGCAATCCAAAACTTTCTTTTCTTTTGTTCTCAGCACTATAGATGAAAGGAAAGAGACTCCATTGGAATCAGTTTGAATAGAGCTTGTCAGCTGGGTTTACTACTATCCTATAGTACAGGATCCAATATTTTGGACAAAATTCATGCTGACTTCTATTTATATCCACCTCTACTTGTGTGCAGGAAGTTCTTGTGACTAATAAGCAGTATTTTTCCCAAAACAATAGCACAATAATGAGCTGTCATCTACCAAATTAATGTTGGCTTTATGCTAATATGGGTCTTAGTTTTCAAGATATTTGTAGATGGTCTTTCCACAAAAGTTTAGTTTGGAATATGGAACACCCTAAAAACTCAGGAGCCCAAAGAATCAGAGAGAGTGTTCACATCTGGCATCTTTACTAATTGAAAGAGTAAAATAAGTACAATAGCTTAAGATGAAATACTACTAGTGACATTGTTTGAAAGCAAGCAAAACACTGGGTAAAGTAGTAATAGCAAAATTTTGTTCCAAATTGTGTGAATTATTTGACCTGTCTTACATGATCCACTGTTTCTCCTAGGGTGAGCCTGGCAATGCTGGTGCTGCTGGTGCTCCTGGTCCTGCTGGCTCTGGTGGAATCCCAGGAGAGAGAGGTGCTGCTGGTGTTCCAGGAGGCAAGGGTGAAAAGGTGAGGTGGATGGACTAACCTGATTTATTATGGCATCCACATGATTGGGAGATGCTGGAATTTAATTAATTTTTAAAAAGCACAAGTTACCCCAATTTGACTTTATTTACTGTGAAACTGTATTACCTGATTACTCATTAGTAGTCAATAAGTAGAGGTTTTGTTAGTCTAACAGACTGACAGTCCTTTCTAAAGTTGTATTTTGATTTTTCCATAGTCTTTGGAATTGATTTAAGGGGCAGTTAGTGCTTTAGAGGACTGGTTAAACAATGAGCTTATCTTTACCAAAGAAATACCAAAGCTGTCTTTGAGTACAGGTTTATTGTAGGAATGGGACAACTGATAACAAAGGACTGAGTCTCTGGTTAAATTTTTGACTGCTGTAGCTGCAGTAAGTACAATATAAGTAAATCAGTAAAAAAAATGTTGTGAATATACCAGATGTTTAGAAAATAAAAAAACATTTTAGCCAATGTAACCCATTATAAAAAGCTGTGAAGTCTGGTTCCAGCTCCTGTTGCTACCTCTGCTTTATCCATAAAATTACTTATAGAATTTAATTTTATCTTGTTATTTACATCTCATTCTGTATTACTTTTGGCTCATTATTTGAACACTAAACTGAGATTTCTAGAATTGCTTTATTTGTTTTGACTAAAAAAAATCTGTTGTCATTTAGCATAAATGCAAATTAGCAAAAAGGAAATTAAGGTGAAAATTATTTGTGGCTTTTTTTTTTAAAAAAAAGTGTGCTGACATGCACATCAATCCAGAAGAGCAGAATATATTTAAAACAAAGAGATATAACAGGGTGCTGGTTATATCTCTTTGCAAGATTTTATTTTGCAATAGATCAGTCTGATTTCTTGGCACTAGGAATGGCCTGGATATAAATTTTTCATAGGTTTTTCATAGGTTTTTTATAACCTATGGCATTTTATGTAACCACTCATGTGATGTCATTTTTTTAATAGTTCTTTTCCTGCCTCAAGTAGAAAGCAAACTGAATACCCAGAGGAGTTTTTACATACGGTTACTTCATGATAAAAATAAGAAGAATTTTGATTGGGGATTTATATTTATCATTTTGAATATACATCAGCATGGTTTTGAATATTTAATTCCATTCTAAATTCTTGCCACCTGGGGGAAAATAAAAAGGTTTCCTGTCAAAGGGGCAGGCTCATGATTGTGAAGAGCATGTCAGTTCTCCCTGTCTGCAAGTTCTCACTTTGCAGGTCAGTACATACTCAGGAATAAGAATGAAATAATAATGGAAGTCCATTCCATAAACAAACTAGGATAACAAGCATCTTATATGATGTGCAAGTAATACATGGATATCCAGCAAAGATTCCTTTTATGCAAACTATTGTGTTTGTTACCAATATAATGGCTTTTTTCCCCTGTTTGTATTCTAGGGTCCCCCAGGTCTGAGGGGTGATACTGGTGCAACCGGAAGAGATGGTGCTCGTGTAAGTATTTTTTTGGTTTTCTGTCTTTCTACATTTCAGAACTTAAGTGTCTAAAAATCATGTTCAGGACTTATATTTCCCACTGTATTTAATTTCCTCTGACATCTGCTAACTTCTGATACAGATCAGTATGATTTTATTGCCCCTTGTTTGAATGTGGGAGTAGAATGAGAAAAAAATAACAAAACTTCTCATACAAAGCAAAGAAATGACAACAGCAGAGAGCCTTGTCTTTCATAAACAGTTGTTCAGGCTGACACTATCCTGCTTAGATTTATGGGTTCAACTCAGACAACTAATTCTAAAAGCAGCCTTCAGAACCACACAAGATTATTGTTAGTTTGATGTTTTGACTGCCTTTTCTAAAACTCATACTTTGGAAGGAAAATACCAGAATAGATTTTGTTTTATAAAATCATGTGTTCTTTATATTGAAAACAGATAGAAGAAAGTCACACACATAATTCTGTGTCTCCAGGAGAAGAGAAAAAAATATTAAATGTAGTCACTCCTGTTTAGATTTTGTTAAAAGTGACAAATCTCTTGACTTTTAGGGTCTCCCTGGTGCTATTGGAGCTCCTGGCCCTGCTGGTGGTGCTGGTGACCGGGTAAGTCTACTCTTTGAATTAAAAATTTTCTTGCTTTTTTATGCAGTTTCCCCACACATTAGTATTTAAGATGAGGAGTTCCATGAAAACCAGTTCCATCTTTCTAGTGTACACAAATTCTGCAGCTTTTTCAGATTTGGGAGGCAAGCTTTATTGCTGCTGTGGAACTGTTCAGTGAAGTTTGCTATAGCACTCCAAACCTTTTCCTGAAAGGATAAGGGATTCACATCTACATGGCAGTCTATGGGAAGAAGATTTTTATTTAGACTTTGTCTGAATTCTTCCTATCCCCACAGTCCTCCCCACACTATAAGAGGATGTTTTGATAGAGTGTCAAACAACTACACATGAGCTCAGAATGATTCCTTATCCTGTCTGAGTATTATTAGAAATTATTAACACAGGTCAACACAGAAGCATCTTCAGTAACACCTTCATTGGAGACAGGGGGTCACTAACTACATGTGATTATATATAACAAGATCACCCTTATTCTGACTGCAGTGAGGCCTTCCCCCACAGTGTCATAATGTTCTCTGCCATCTATTTTAGGGTGAAGGAGGTCCTGCTGGTCCCTCTGGTCCAGCTGGTGCCCGTGGTATCCCTGTAAGTAGCAATTCTTACAGATATTCTTCTGTCTAAGTCATACTGTTCAGAAAAATACCCTTTTCAAGCCTACTCCAAACAATCCTTTCTTTATCCTCTCTTCAGGGTGAACGTGGTGAACCTGGTCCTGTAGGTCCCAGTGGATTTGCTGGACCCCCTGTGAGTATTATTTGCACTTTCCTTTTATTGATACCACACCATTTCTTTGTTACCTTTGCATGCTTCTCCAACTCCTTGTTCTGTGTGTTTTTCTGCCCATAGGGTGCAGCTGGTCAGCCTGGTGCTAAAGGCGAGCGTGGGCCTAAAGGACCTAAGGGTGAAACTGGTCCAACAGGTGCTATTGGCCCAATGGGTGCTTCTGGACCACCAGTAAGTAAATTATGTCTTTTTAAAATGAGGTTTCTTGACTGTGCTATGCAAGCAATACACTAGCCTGAAGGCCTTGAATTTTGACAAGGCAATTAGAAACAAAACTTCAAACAAGGCTGTGAGGAAAAGTGACCATATTGATTTTCACACATTATATAAACTTTGTCAATCTATTTATGTGGGCTCAGATCGTGAGTCTGGAACTGAAATGAAGAGAAAAAAAATAATTTCAACTTGCTGTGAACATCAGTAAAATCATCCTATCTTGGACCATTCAAGGGGGTGATTGCAGGTGAGTTCTGAGCTGAGGATGATGATATCTTCCCTTCAAAGACAGGATGTGGTGTTGCTGTCTGACTTTCAGACTCAGAAGCATATGTACACCCACTCCCACACAGGCTTTCCATGTGCTAGCACCTGTATAGCCCAAAGGTATATATTCTGGTTCACATGCATGTAGCCCATTACTGGGGAGCTGGTTGAAATGATGCTTTGGTATTTCACACACTGTAAAATGTTGCAGGATAACATGGCTTGGGGTTCTTAATGTATGCTTCTAATAAGCAATACCAGGCCCTGGTGCTACATGACTTTATTGGTCATACAAACAGAGGAACTGCTATGTCTTTCACATTTTGATTTCCAGATTTCCTTAGGTGCCCGTAACATTTGAAAGTTAAGTTAATTTGAATCATAAAGGCCTTAGGCAACACTTTTCAGTCCTTACAATACTGATTTAAAATGTGAAATGTTACTATCCTGGTATCGGGACAGGAATTGTGAGTTTAGGTTCAGTCATCCTCCTGTTAAAGTGACAAGCAGAATCACCCTTAACTTTTATGAGACTGAGCCCTTATTCTGAATATGGAACATGAACAGTCTTTGCTTGATTCATCTGTCTTTTTCAATCCTTCATATGTAGGGTCCTGCTGGTGCTGCTGGTCCTGCTGGCCCTCGTGGTGATGGTGGTCCTCCTGTAAGTCCTTAGGCCATTGACACTGACATTGTTGCTTTCCATTAAGTCATTGTTTCCTTTAAACCAAATCTTCCTTTTCACTTTTATTCTTAGGGCATGACTGGTTTCCCTGGTGCTGCTGGAAGAGTTGGTCCTCCTGGCCCAGCTGTAAGTGACTAATGAAGAATCCTCATTTTTGTTACATGGACAAAATTCTAACTGCACTGAAATCACCTCAGATCCTCATAGGACTGATTGAGATAAGAAGTCTCTTAACTGTTTAAACACCCAGAGTGAGAGTTATGCATTTAGTCTGAGGTCTGTTTTTTACAATCCATCAAGCATCATTCATCCCTCTGCATCCTGAGGTGCCTAACCATCTGTAAACACCTGTACTTCTTTTGCTTTTGTTCACTGTGAGTAGCTGCATGGCTGTTGATTCTGAGTGGAATAAGTCCTATTTGAAAAATAATCTTAAGGCTGTCTTATGTCCACACTTACTAAAGGATCTGCAGTTCTAGCCCGTCTTGAATAGGGCAGCTTTTCATAGCGTTTAAGAATGTGAGTACCTGCTACTTTATTTTTAGAACAAAAAGTTCTCATTTCAAATTGACATTATAGTTCCCTTTTCAAAGGTGTTTCCAACCTTTAGCAAAAGGTACTTCTTTCCTTAGGTACCCTACAGTATCCAGTAGCCAAAGCAAATAATGCTCTTGAATTGGAAGAGGGTTTTTTTTCCTCAAAGTTACAATTAATATCTCCAGAGCTAAACTAGTATTTTTCTGCCAAACTTTGCCACTTTCACATGTATAAAAAACCCAGTCTCTCAGCTGAACAATTCTGCTGATTCCAGCTATCCACTTGTAACAAAAGCAATAGAAGTTGCTGCTTCAGGACAGCTGATAACCTTTTCATTGCAAAATACAATACAATTAAACTTATCTCTGTTCTCCCCAGTTGATGGGTTTGTATTGTAATGATATCCTAACCATACTCAATCCTAGGGCATCACTGGTCCCCCTGGTCCTCCTGGCCCAGCTGGCAAAGATGGTCCTAGAGGTCTACGTGGCGACGTTGGTCCAGTTGGTCGTACTGGTGAACAAGGTATTGCTGGCCCACCTGGTTTTGCTGGTGAGAAAGGTCCATCTGGAGAGGCTGGTGCTGCTGTAAGTATCTCATTTAAATATTTATTATCATGTAAATCTTAAGGTTTCTGAGATTCTTGTGGTATTTTTGAAGGGCTTTTCTCATTTATCCAAAACTTTAGGAAAACTTTGAAGTAGAATCTCCACTGAGACTACTCAAGAAATTGTTCATGAATGTGTCATAAGTACCATAAAAAGTGAACTTGATCTCTGGATCATTTTTTTTTCTCCTTTTTTTTCTTGTGATGAGTTGTGTCTTTCTCTGCAAGTAGCCCAAGTGAAAGGAACAAGGCTAATTACAGAAGAAATTACTACTTAGTCTGAGAGAGGGAAGAAGAGTCCCTCAGTCTGAAATTGAGCATGATGGATAGAAAAAGGAGCAACATGTGAGCTTCTGCACAACAATCTGAATTAATTACTGCATCAGAAACTTTATTTTTGGGAATCACAAGGTTAAAGTCATCTGAACCCTTAGAATTATGGAAATAAATTAATTTTGAGTGTCTTTAATCTTGCACATCCAAAATTACTAGTGTTTTTAAAGTCAGACACGCTTCTGTCTTATGGAAGCATGCACTTATGTGAATTACCACTCTTTTTTTTTCTAATAAAAATTTATAGACATTTATTTTGTGATCTGCAGAAGTTGCATCTAGGAATGAAATCTTCAGTATCACTGTCAGACACATATGTTAAAATTTGCAAAGTGAGAATTCAAAATTTGCCCTTTAATGTTGTCCTGGTTTGGGCCAGGATAAAGGTGATTTTCTGTCTTGTCCAGCATAAAGCAACACATTTTTCTAATCTTTATGTTTTAATTTAATTTCAGTTGAGAAAAATACAATTGCACTAGTATGCCTGGCTGTAGATTAGAATAATAATTGAGGGTAATCTGTCAGGATGGTTACTTAGGCCAAGTTGAGAGCTGCTTGTGCTCAAATTTCAAGGAAACGGAAAAGCCACTAAACTGAACAACCTGAACAACATTTACCTTTCAAGTGGTCACCAGGGAGCTCGGAGGGTCGTCTGGAGATGTCAGTTACTGCCTAGAGACCTAAGGATGCCTCAGCATCAGTCTCAGATGATCAGTCTCTTCACTGTGGAATCCCCCTGCATAGTCATCTTCTCTGTAATGAGTACTTAAATTTTCATGCATCACCCACTTTTATTGAATGGGAAGAGGAAAAACATGTCTAGTGTTCTTCAGAAACAGTATTTTTTCACTAGAAAACAGTTGTGAAGGGAGTATAACCAGCATGTATTTAGAGACCTTTAGTTTTGGAGATTAAAGTCTTACAACTTGATTACAAATTGTTCTATGCAGGAACCTGCACTGGTGTACACTGAGATCTTTGGAAAGCAGTTGGTGCTGTTGTTGAGCAAAACAAATGAGAAATATGCAGGGCCATAGCTACCTATTGTTCTGTGTTAATGTAAATAATATTCTCTTTATGTCATAGGGTCCACCTGGTACCCCAGGTCCTCAGGGTATTCTTGGTGCTCCTGGTATCCTTGGTTTGCCTGGCTCTCGGGGAGAACGTGGTCTTCCAGGCATCTCTGGAGCAACAGTGAGTATATGGCTGGTCAACTGCTTTAAACAGATAGATAGGTGTAAAGAAAAGAAGTTGAGGAGTCTCCTTAAGGGAAAGTAGGGAGAGGGAGATGTAGATTCTGATTTTTCCATTGTTGCTGCAAACAGAGGTTACAGTCCTAACAGAGCAGTGGGAGAAATTATTGCTTGCTGCAGACAAACAAGATTTGTTTCTGCAGGTGAGCATATTTTTGAATGGCATAAGAGGTTTCTGATAGAAGAGGTAGAAAATTTAGAATGAAGATCGTATTTAGTATAGTTAGATATTTCTTGTGCCTTGGATCTGTTCTGCTTCCAGAACTGACTGCAGAAAATGTTTCCCTTAGATAAAGGCTAAAAGCTCTGTAAGATTCATTTGTGTTTTATTATAATGTCACATTTTGTTACCACTGTTCCCATCTTAGGGTGAACCTGGTCCCCTGGGTGTTCATGGTCCTCCTGGTGCCCGTGGTCCCTCTGGTCCTGTGGGTTCTCCTGGTCCAAATGGTGCCCCTGGTGAAGCTGGCCGTGATGTAAGCTACATCTTATTTCCTCTGCAGGGTTGCTTTTCTTTTATTCTGAGCAAAAGACAAATGCACAGAAAAGATGGATGCAACTTGAAGTTGTTCTGCTTGTAAACTTGTACCTTTTAGTGTCTTCAGGGAAACTTACAGCAGGATTCTAATAGACATGGATTCCAAATCCATCTAGTTGGCAGTTTTTTCAAGGCATGAGTTGTGTCTAAAATAGATCTTGGAGTCACTATCAGAATCTTTTGAATTCTAACATAATTGTCAAGAAAGATGGAGTGACAAAAAGTTTACTGTTGGGGTTGGAAAAAATAGTACATCCCAGGGGATAACCTTTTGGTTATGGAGAAAATGTATCAGGACACCTTGTAATCAGCAAATTTTCTTAAACATGATGCATTATATGTATCTTCCAGGGAAGTATAGAAATTGCAGCCATTTTTACTTGAGAGATCTAGTAATTTGTAGTGTTAAAGACAAAGTGTTACTTAAGGCCCACTCAAAAGGCATATGAAACACAAACATAAAATTCTGGATTTCAATTATTGAACCTGTTTTTTGCATCATTTAGACAATGTAGCAAAACCCAGTAATTTTCTTCTACACTGAACTTGCCCGAAAAATATTTGAAGACCATCTTACTTTTCTGAGAACATTAATAAACTTAAGGGATTTGAGAGTGGCTTCTATAATCTTCAGGATTTATGCTATCCTACCTCAATGTCTTCTTACTCTAGCTGGGAGCTATTATACTGACTCACAGTTCTGTGAGATGAAGATTGATGGGATTTAATGCTTTTCATGGTGTTTTCACAGGGCAATCCTGGACACGATGGTCCTCCGGGCCGTGACGGTGCTCCTGGTTTCAAGGTAACTTGTTCTTTTATTTCATAATTATGGAAGAAATGTTCCAATGTAAGTAAGTCATCAGTAACATACTCTTTCTTTGCATTCCTTTGTTGCCAGGGCGAGCGTGGTGCTCCTGGTAACCCTGGTCCCAGTGGTGCTCTGGGTGCTCCTGGTCCTCATGGCCAAGTTGGTCCTTCTGGAAAGCCTGGAAACCGTGGTGAGCCTGTAAGTTGATGAGACCTTAATTTTTTTAATTAACATAGGACTAATACCTGTTCATCATATATATACATTAAACATCAACTCTCTACAATATGTAGATAATTACTTTGCTTTCTGTGGAGATATGTTGAGCATGGAAACTTTATTAGGTATAATATTCAGCAGTGACATGCATTTTCTATTCCTGTTTTCAGGGTCCTGCTGGTGCTGTTGGTCCTGCTGGTGCTTTTGGTCCAAGAGGTCTTGCTGTAAGTCTGATTTCTAAATACATTACCAAAACAATGCCAGAAGACAAACCATGCTTTATTAATGATTGTGCTCAAGATATGGACCCAAAAAGTAGTGGTTAAGGAGCTGTAAATATTTATAGACCTAGAATCTTGATCAGCATTCTCTCTTAGAGGACCAGTTCTGAAGCTTTTGGGATTGACAGTCTTCCTGGGTGTGTGAACAGGATGTACTATACATATATATATATTTAAAATACATATATCAGGGGCAACCTGTGATATAGATAGCATAATGTAGTATGCTCATGCTTCATTCTTGCTTTGACAGTAGTATATGCTTGAAGCTTTCTGTTATATTCCTCTGACACCTATGTCTCTTCCTAGGGCCCACAAGGTCCACGTGGTGAGAAAGGTCTGCCTGGTGATAAGGGGCCTAGAGGTCTTCCTGGCTTGAAAGGACACAATGGATTGCAGGGTCTTCCTGGTCTTGCTGTAAGTAAATGATTTTCAGTATTTTGAATATAAGGAGCAAAAAAAGGAAATAAGGTCACTCTGGTGTGGAATTGCCTATGCACAACCCAGTGGGTTAATAAATTCTTCTGCACTGTCTTTCAAGATTCTCTTTAACACTCTTCACATTTGATATTGTCACTGATAGTTGGCTTTAAATCTGTGAGGACTTTGTTGCCCTGAAACGAGGCTAGCATTTGACTAGCACAGAATTCAAAAAGCTCTGCCTGATTTTTAATTATCGGTTCTTATTTTGGCTGACAATTGTGGAGCCTTTGAAAGACAAAGTAACCTTGAGATTTTCTTCTCTTTTAATTCTAGCATCACCTTTAAGAATTCTGACTTATTTTAAAGCCTTTTCTGAAAATCTGAGTAAATAATACAAGGACTTGTATAGGTTATGCCCTGAAATACCTTTTTATGCTTCCTCTGCAAAGCAACTCCACCAATAAATGCCTTTAGCTCTGTATTGCCATTCTCTGACCCCAGATACACCTGCAGACTAAAGCTCCCTCTTCAGACATGCCAATACAAATGTCTGCCACTGCATTTTTTTAATGACTATTTTTTAATTTTTTTTTTCCAACAGGGCCAACATGGTGATCAAGGTCCTCCTGGTAACAACGGCCCTGCTGGCCCAAGGGTATGTGACTTTAAGAGCATATTCAAATAACTCTCCCATTGCTTTTCTGCAATGTATATGTATACTGTATCATTAATACAAATCTCTTATTTGTTGTGCTTTCAGCTGTCATTAAACTGTTCAAGTTTCCTTTTAGGGTCCACCTGGTCCTTCTGGTCCTCCTGGTAAAGATGGTCGCAATGGTCTCCCTGGACCTATTGGCCCTGCTGGTATGCGTGGCTCTCATGGTAGCCAAGGCCCTGCTGTGAGTATAACTTACTTATTATAACTTATTTATTGTTGATTTCATTGTGCCATGGTTACAATAACTTCAAAGCCTAGCAACTTAGGAAGAGATGTGGTTTTATTTAATTAAAAAACCAAAAAAATCCCACAATGTCTGTTGTTATTAAACATTAAACATTTCCCTAATAGTCCTAAACCTCAAGTCCTTGTTCATTCTTTATGTCCATTTAGCAGAAACTCAAAGGAGATGTAGTAGTTGTACTCTGCACATCTTCTACTGCTTGGGCAGGTCAGACCTGAGGGTGCTGGGCATTAAGTAGGACTATGCATGTGTGGAAGCATTTAATTGAGAGAACCATATGTCTAATAGAACACTTCTTGTCTTTTGCTGCTGAAAAACTTTAGGGTCCCCCTGGTCCTCCCGGTCCCCCTGGTCCCCCTGGCCCCAATGGTGGTGGATATGAAGTTGGCTTCGATGCAGAATACTACCGGGCTGATCAGCCTTCTCTCAGACCCAAGGATTATGAAGTTGATGCTACTCTGAAAACACTGAACAACCAAATTGAGACCCTGTTGACCCCAGAAGGCTCCAAAAAGAACCCAGCTCGCACCTGCCGGGACCTAAGACTTAGCCACCCAGAATGGACCAGCGGTACGTCAGTGCCAGATATTTGCCTTTTGTGGCTCGAGGAGTACTTCCAGCTTGATCTCTTTCTTTGATGAATGGTATCCTTGGCCACTTAGTAGTGAAAATAACCAGTGAAGAAGTTCTCTCTGCCCCCACTGAAAGTACACACAGGGACATACTGAAAAGCTCTTCGTAACTATTGTTGCAGGATTATTGCAATAGTTTTTCAAAATAATACAAAAATGTTTAACCCTAGCTTTAAAATACAGTTTCTTCTATATTAACAATATAAAATATAGATTTATGCCCCAGTTATCACCTTAAAATGATACCTAGATGTGCTATTAATAACCTCTCTCTGAGTTCCTATATTGAACAAATGAATATGAACTGGATGCAGACGTTAGGCTGAGTGAAATATTATTTGCATTTCTTTCCTCAATGGCAGGCTTCTACTGGATTGATCCTAACCAAGGCTGCTCTGCAGATGCAATTAAAGCATACTGTGACTTTGCCACTGGTGAGACTTGCATCCATGCCAACCCTGACAATATTCCTGCCAAGAACTGGTACATCAACAAAAATCTCAAGGACAAGAAGCACGTATGGTTTGGTGAAACTATCAATGGTGGCACCCAGGTAAGTGGCATATGGGAGGATGGTTTCCTACAGTGCTATCTGAAGAATTCCCATTTCACTGACTTGCTGCAAGCAGACACATAAATTAAACTATATTAGAGGAGAAGTAGGAAAAAGGGAGCTACCTTTTTATCTCAAGGGAACAGAGCTCCAGTTCCAGTTTGGATCACAATTTGCTAAAATGTTTTCTCAATACTTTTAAATTTTTCTTGGTGTCTGCTAATGAATTTAGCATGACTAATGCCTATTGCTAAGGAAAGACTGGACTGGAATGTGGTACGTTAGAACCACGGAATAGTCATGGTCGAAAAGAACCTCTGAGAACACCAAGTCCAACCATACATACACAAAACAGCCCCAAGCAAACTTAAGCTCCATGTCTGAAAAGGGAAGGAAAACATCTTTGATTATTCTTTTAATTGAAATTTTTATATATGATGCTGTTCTGGAAATATATTTTTATTACACATCACAGATCCTTAGTGTTTGCCAGGGTAACATTCAGAATTGACAGTGTAAGTTAAAAAAAGAACTGTGTCTACTTGCATGTTCAACACTGTACCAGCCAATTGCAAAGAAATCGTTTTTGTACAGCTAAGGAGGTCCAGTTACCTCATTCTTAAAAGAATGTTAGTTGGTCTTATGATGAAATCACAGTCTCCAAGGTCTTTAATATAGTAACATAAAATGAATCATACTGGGTCAGAGCAAAACTCCAGGGTACTCCAGGTTTTTCTTCCCTAAAGTGACTAAAAGTAGATGCTATAAAAAAGTAAAGCAGTGAGGTAAACATTTGTAACATCCAGTGACACTATTGTATCAGATTAAAAAAAAAATTGTAATAGTCCAGGGTTTTCTTGAGACAGGTATTGTTTCTGTGTAGCTGTGGAAACAACAGATTTCTCTTCCTTGAACTTTTCTCATCTTGTTTTTGAATCCACATAAACGGTTAACACCCTATCTTGGAAAGGAGTTTTACAGTTTAGGTACATCCACTCATGTCTGCTTTTCAGCCTATCTCCAGCTAGTTTCATTTGATGATCTTTAGTTGCAATAGACAAGTGATTGCAGACTTATGTGACTTATATTTGTTTTAATGTTCCTCGAGCAAGTATCATTTACTTCTCTTTAAACATCCACCTTTCCCCAGCAGAAGAATTGACTGGGTTCCTTTCTGTTTTCCAGTTTGAATACAATGGTGAAGGAGTGACCTCAAAGGATATGGCCACCCAACTTGCCTTCATGCGCCTGCTGGCCAACCACGCCTCCCAGAACATCACCTACCACTGCAAAAACAGTGTTGCCTACATGGATGAGCAAACTGGCAACCTGAAAAAGGCTCTTATACTGCAGGGATCCAACGATGTTGAACTCCGAGCCGAAGGCAACAGCAGATTCACTTTCAGTGTCCTTGAGGATGGCTGCTCTGTAAGTAATGCAGAAACCATGGGCACCACAATTGCCCATTCTTAAACACCTGATTAGGGGACAGGAGTTGTGCTTTGATTCAGAATTAGATGATCAGTCATGCCAACAAAATCTTACCCAGTGAAGACAAACGGCCCACAAAACCAACTCTGCCAGATTTTTAGCAAGTGGGAAAGGTGAGGGTACAAAGAAAGCCCGGCTTGCACTGTGCAGTGTGACCAAAAAAAAAAAGAAAAAGCTTTTTCAGGGGGACCAGACCCAAATTCTGTGTAAGATGGTGATTGATGAGAAAATTGTGCCCAATTCTGTAGGAGGGGCAGAATCTTTAAGTCCTGAAAAACTCAGGCAGGGTTCTCTAAGGATTTAATATCAATGTGAATAATATAGTAATTTATGTAGACCATGACTTCAGGAAGTTAAAGTAAATATTTTCTCTATATCAGAGATTTAAGTAGTTGGAATGGGTGTCTGATTCTCAAACTGGCAGCAAAGTTACTATACAATTCTTTCAGAAGTTACCTGTTCAGCTCAAGCAATTTTCAGTGCTCTGAACAATGCAATAACAATTGTAATGAATCTTCTCTTGCAGAGAAAGAACAATCAGTGGGGCAAAACAATCATTGAATACAGAACAAATAAGCCATCTCGCTTGCCCATTCTTGACATTGCACCTTTGGATATTGGCGGCGCCGACCAAGAATTCGGTTTGGACATTGGCCCAGTCTGTTTTAAATGAATGAACTAAAATTAACTTAAAGCCTCTCCTAAATAATTCTCTTGTCATTTCTTTTTATAATGAAAACTGACTCCTTCCATTTCTTCTGTCATTCTACTTGCTTAAACTCTGGGCGAAAGAGAAGGAGAAGAATTGATTGGAACATTGTGCAATGAAATTATATACAGCCCCAAAAGGACTTGGAAGTCTTTCAAGATTTAACACCTTGCTTTGGGAAATGTCAACCTTTGTAAAGAAAAAAAAACCAAAAAAACAAAATAAAAAATCATGAAAGTTCGCACCACTTGTGGCCTTTGAATATCTTCCACAGAGGAAGTTTAAAACCACAACTTCCAAAGGTTTAAACTACCTCATACACTAAATCAAGTGTGATCCACATCTTTTATAGGTATTTCTCCATATGATCTGAGGTACTTTCACTTCCACTCAAAATACAGTGGTGCAAACTGTGTTATTACAGAGTCTCTTTCCAATACTTGAACTTTGATGGTGCTAGCAGCATTTAAGGTATCACTTCTCTGTTTCTTTGAAGTTTGTGTCAAAACTTAAATTGTCCTATCTCTCCCGCAGCTTAAGCATGTGGATCATTTTTCCTCATCTTTTTCCTCTTCCTCCCAAATCAGGTGCTCCTGCTTTCAGATCTCATTCTTATCTTCTACAATGGGTAAAAAAAAAAAAAAAAAAAAAAAAAAAAAAAAAACCAAAAAAACCATCATTTCTCAAAAAAGAAAAAAAAATAATGTATTTTGTATATGTGAGATGTTTAAATAAATTGTGAAAAAAATTAAATAAAGCATGTCCCGTGTCCCAAAACAAACTATTTAATGAGTTAAATTACTTACTTGCTCAGATTGGCAGATATTCATACCCAGAATTTACAATACATTTGCATTAATGCAACTACCTTAGGCCGTTGCTGTAAAACACTTGCTCACTAACTCTGTGCTGATAGTACAAAAAGCTCAAAAGCAGAAGATTTCCTCTTTTTTTTCCCAAATGCTAAGCAGGATTAATGGCTAAAAGAAGGAAAATGAGGTTTCTGTCTTATATTTTAAGAGCTCCTTGGTGTTAAGAGAGCCGTGCTGGCTGATGCTGTGCTGTAAGCAGAAGTCTTTGAAAGGAATCTCCAAAAGCAGTTGTCTTGGCAAGAAGATCAGGGTTTGTTAGGCCCTTATAATAAGTTCATTCAATTCAGTGTCACACACAGAACTCTCTGCTGTTCATAACCTTAATAATTTACTGTTGCAAAGAACACCACAAGAAGCAAAGATGTTTCTTGCCTGAGGCCTTTTAAGAGACTGCTATCAAACAGTGCTTTTCTCAAAACCCTAAATGAACTGCAATTTCAACAGCTGTGTCTTTTGGAATTGGGAAGGTGCTTGGGAGAACACACAAAGAACCATGAGGACAACAACGAGAGCAGGTAAGGAGAAAGGTGAGACAGACTTCATCATCAGGAACCTCCAAAGAAAAGCAAGAATAAAGTATCTAGAAGGTTCCTATAACTGGAAGAAAGCACCACACCAAAGGATAGAAGCTGAGAGTTTGAAGGCAACTCCAATATGTGCAGAGAAATAAATGCTAAAAACTCTAAAGAAAAGTTTTTCATTCTTGCTTGAAGGTATTAATTAAGGAAAAAAGGGCAAAACATGGCTCTAAGTGCAGCTGCTGTGTGCTGAATTAACAGAAGGGAAGTTGTGGAGATGAAATACAGCCTATTTTTCTTAAAGTAAGTAAAACCTACTGCAGGTTTATTCATTGGATTTATCCAGGATTGGATACCTGGATTTATTCATTGGACCATGATGATTCTTAAAGTGTTAGTATTTCTATCATTGTCTTTGTATTTGAAAATATAGTTGCTGTTGCTGGAAAAAAAAAAATGTAAATGCTTTAAAGTGATAAGATCTCTTCGCACTTAGATTATCTACATGCCGGGAAGTTCCTACAAGGACTGAGAAGATAATATTATATCAGTTAGTCTGTAATGCACTCGGATGTATCCAGAGATTATTGCTAGGACTAAGAGGTGGACTGTTGCTGTCTGAGAAGGAAAAAAAAAACCAAACCATAGTAAAAGTAAGACTTGAGGTTTAAAAAGGAAATTACAAATGGTGAATGCTGTCTCTTTTGTCATCTTCTGATTTCTCCTTTGCTCTCTCTGATGTATTCCATAGCACATCCTGCTAGGCAGAGAATGATTCCTTTCTACCCACTGGTACCATTTTATTGTGCTTTCACAGCTTCCTTCCAAAAGTGTTTATTTGGAAATTAAAACCAGAAAATATACATAGCACCTGCTTCAGAACTTGCAGCCCCATTGGCACAAGGAGACACTCAGTTTGGTCTGCAGCTTTTAAGCTCATCAGAACTTAGCACCCAAGCATGCTGTTTATGATATGCACAATGTTGAAGAAACTGTCTTTCCTCTCAAGGACTGTGGCTGAAAATAGGTGAGATGAATGGCAGGCAGCACACTGAGCCTTCATACTGCCTAATTTGAGGAATATACAATGCTGACTAAGTTTTTGGTGACATTAATCATCCTTAAGAGTTATCTGCTTCCTGATAAGAATTAGAATTATTGATTATAAGCAGGTATACATAAGCAGTAATGCAATTAGATCATTAGCATAAATTAGCTGAAACATTAGGTTAAAGTTTGCACTTGGAACGAGAAAGAAATGTAGAAGAAAAATATCTGGAATAGCTAAGTGAAAGATAAAAGTCTGCAGTGAGCCCTTGCTGTTCTGCTTAGGGATAAAATCACTGGAGAAACTGTGGAATCCTGGGACCACTCACACACACAGGGCTTGGGTGGGGTAGGATTCTGTAAATAAAAATACTGCAAAATTCAGACCACTTTCCTCCGTGCACTCTGTGGGACTGATCATCCATTTGCGTCATCAAAAAATATCTCCTGTCCATCAGTTCCTTACACCATCTCCCAGGAGATGAACAGAAATTAAAAGCTTTCTACCAGTAGGTGCTTTGAATTGCATCTAAGCTGAAGGGCGAGGTCTCCAGTGCAAATATTCCTTATGGTATCTACAATTCCTACTAAAAAGTCTCAGAAGTGTTTGAAGTGCCTCTGTGTGTATGAAGAGGGCTTGCTATGTGGTCCTTTTGACACCTAAATTTTACCAGCTGTGATGAGCAACAGCTCTTGGGGCTGGTTGCACTTTTATAAGTGTGTATTTCCATGATCTAAACTCCCTCTCAGCCAGGCCATGATCCCAGTATGCAGGGGAATCCTTCAGATAAATGGGAATCAAACAGGTCCCTTGGTAGTAATGAGCTCTTTGTCTTTTCTGGAGATTCAGGAATTATGTTCCTATCCTCTAAACAGCCACTCGCAGCAGGCTGACCATTAAATACACACTTTAACAAGAACATCCAATAGTAAACAATAAACAATACTGTTTCTAAGATCTTATTCATGTTTGAGTCAGTGTTGCTCCATAACCTTCACTGTTTCCCATACATCAGGATCTCATAGATCACTTATTTGTAATCTGACTTAGGTATCCATTCCAGGTGTGACCACCCTGTTAATAAAATTATAGGCCAAGGTCTGACCTTTGAATTGTTCTCACCTCCTTTCCTGATCTGTATCAATGTTCTTTCCATTGTTCTCAGTTCCAGAAAGTTAGTTTATAGACCTGTTTTCTACGTTAACTCTACATAAATACAGCAAAAATCTAATATGCAACAACTCAGCATCTGGTTTTTGGGGGCTTTGACTAAACAATTCCTTTTCCTCTTTGCCACAAACTCGATATTGCACTGTTCAAACACAACATGAAGAATAATGCATTGATTACTGTTGATCCCTCCTTCTAAGTGAAGATTAGTGAAGCTTTCTCACTCAGGCTTAGTAGGTATTTCAGTTCAACTCAGAAACTTTTACTGCCTGAAGCTCTCAAATTTATGATAGAATGATCTTCTCAAAAATAAACACTTAAAACTCATTATTTATATGATCTGGACCTAGAGTGTTGAAAAACAAGCGGGGTTTTTTGTTTTTTTTTTCCACTTTAAAGTTACTTTGTACTCTTCTGCCACCTTGAGGACACAGAGACATCTTCTGAGGACCACACTGGTGCCGTGTAGTGTGGCAGCACTCTGCTAAAGCCAACAGACAAGACCAAAGATCTCTTCTGAGTTTATTATTTGCTCTTTTTCATCAAGATCAAGGCTAGCATTTTTTCTTGGATATTGGCTCATCTCTTTGCCAGCTAAATGCCTGCTTCCTGCTCCCAAGACCACAGTATGGTAGTTTTTGCCATCAGCTTTGAAAGCAACATTTTGATTTCCTCTTTCCCAGTGTATCCATGTTTATGCTCCAGCAGAATAGAAAACACAAGATCTCTAAAAGATGACATTCTTGCATGTACGATGAAAACAGGCAGATGGGCAGTGGAGAGATGGTCCTATCAGTTTCCCTGTGACTGACTCATAAAATGATAGCCAGAGGGAACTGCTGAAGGATACAGGTTTCAATGGTTTCACTGTGTATGGATTTGTTCTGGGTTTAGGCTTTAGAGAAAGTCATATTCTGTTACTTAAGCCTCTCAGCACAAGTGTTTTTAAAGCACAAGCCAAACCATCACATTAAAAACTTAGATCCATGTGTCTGTCACAAAAGCGATTATTGAAGTGTGCCAGGCACAGGAGATTTAAAGCTAGAAGCAAACAACAACAGCTGTCCCACAGATTCCAACCCACCAGGCTTTCACATAAAATTTCTGGAAATTACACAACTACTCAGCTATCTTTTAATTCCTAAACAACAAATCTTTGCTATTCCTGAGGTGCACAGTAGCCCATGTTGATATTTTGTATATATGTTTACATTTCAACATCTTAGTATTACATCGACCCCTTAGAGCTCACAGAGCACCATGAAGACAAACAGATACTACACTAAAGACCACTCTGTAATGGTCTGTTTAAATTAATCTGTATCTATACAATTTCATACTTAAATAAAGACTCATGGAAATACTTCAGACAGTTAATCCTTCACTAATACTTCAGCAAACTACTGCCTTAAGGGGGCTGAGGGCTAAGAGAGAATTAGTTCTTCAAAGTTTCACAGAAAAGTAGAGTGGCTTGGGCAGGGAGGACCCTTATAGGTTTTCTAGTTACAATCCCCATGCCATGGGAAGAGGAAAGGCACCCATCCCTGATGGTCAAAATGGGTATATTTAATATTTTACTTTCTATTTTGAGGAGGATCGGAAACAGTGAATTGCAAAGAAATAGTGGCAATTATACATGAGCAAAAGCAGATCTGTTAGGTTTGGGATCTGGAACCCAGTGAAATATTCTCCTAGTTTCTCACCAGTCAGAAGCCACTTCATTTATCATTAACACCTACAGTATCCTTAATTTTTCTTTAGTCAAGTGCCCTCTGTGACACTGAGGTTTGCCACTGTTTGAGCTCAAGGACCAAAGGATTTAGTTTCCTAAGCCAAGTGGTTTTGTAACTACATTGTTCCAGGCATTATTGCAGGCAATGATAGCTGCTTCACTTCTCTCTTTCCTTTCTAATAGAAAATTCTATCTTCTAGTTCCAGCTTTTTACCTGCCTTCAGCTCTCAAAATGTCACTCCTTCCTTATACTGTTTTTATGCTTTTGAACATCATTTTGCTGTGAAATGCAGCTTGCCCCCTCATATGAGCCTTGTCATGATAATTTGATAATTTTCTAGGGGTTTGATTGGTTTTTTTCCTGTCAGTCAATTTTCTTTGTGGTGTTTTGCCCTATATGATTACTGACCCCATTACATGCTCCAGGCTTTGAAAACTGAACTGATTCTTTAAGAACTAAGGGAATGAAGAGAACCACTATACAGAGATGCTTTGCCTTCAAGCAGCATTCATATCAAGTGCAACCTAATCCCACTCTTAAGTTATTTTCCCTTCTGGTAAATTTAGACTATTCTGCCTATGTGTTTCTTTCATGAAATCTTTTATGGCATTTAGTTCACTTGCTATATTCCCTAATTACCATCTTCTGTACAGTTCTTCCTTGAGCTTCCAGTTCTGGGCTCCTCAGTCCAGGAAGGAGATTGAGGCGCTTGAGCAGGTCCAGAGGAGAATAACAAGGTTGGTGAAGGGACTCCAGCACAAGTCCTGTGAGGAAGGGCTGAGGTAACTGGGGGTGTTCAGTCTGGAGAAGAAGAGGCTCAGGGGAGAGTTCATCACTCTCTACAGCTCCCTGAAAGGAGGGGATAGCCAGGGGGAGTCGGCCTCTTCTCCCAGGCAGCTACCAGTAAGACAAGAGGGAATGGACTTAAGCTCTGCCGGGGGAGGTTTAGGTTGGATATTAGGAAAAAATTCTTTACAGAGAGGGTGATCAGGCATTGGAATGGGCTGCCCATGGAGGTGGTGGATTCTGCATCCCTGGAGGTTTTTTGTAAGAGACTGATATGGCACTCAGTGCCATGGTCTGGTAACCACAGTGGTGGTGGATCAGGGGTTGGACTTGATGATCTCAGAGGTCCTTTCCAGCCTGGCTGACTCTGGGATTGATTCTATGATTCTATGATTCCCTGCCTCTCAGCTTCATGTCAGGTTAATCAATAAATGAATATCAACTCTCACTCACACAGGAACCTGTTTGTTTTGGGTTTTTTTGTTAGAGTTCACTTACCTAACATCTGTGACAAAGGTAACAGTGTAGACAGTGTTATGTTACAGCTGCATACTAAGCGTAAGAGCTGCGTACTAAGCTGCCTGAGACTTTCTTGTAGGTCTTTTTGAACACAAGGCTAAGTATTTTTCAATGGACCAGTATCAGACAGACTGCTAATGTACTGCACAGAACCCTAGTGATAATAAGCTTCAATTCTTACTAGAAATTACACTGGCAGACAAGGAAACTATTGACTGTTTTAAAGAGAACACAGTAACTACAGCATGGCTCCTATACGGGTGGCACATGCAGAACCTGGCTTCTAATGCTCCACAGAAGTGCAGTGCAGCTTGGGCACTGGCTGTGCATGCTTCCAAAGACTGTCGTATAAATACAAAAAAATCTGAATTTTAAAGGGACACACCTGGGGAGCCTAAAGGGGACCAGGAAGAGGAGCAATGTGAAAATAAAGTGCTGATGAATAAAGCATAACTTGGTTTGACAAGGAACTAATAGCGAATGCCATTTCCTTTCAACCACGAGTCAAGGAAAGAGAAGAGGGAAATAGTAAAAAAGAGTACCTGCATACCAGGAAACTTATCTAAATTGTAAATCTGAAAAGCAGTAATTTCTGAATTTTCAAGAACTTACAGCTTTGGTGGCATATTTATTTCAGTATTTGTCCGAGACAGTACTCACGATACAGTTTTAAAAAGTCCACTGAGAAAAAAACCTTCTTACTCTCTGTACTCCCTCTTCATTAATGTAATCCATGCTGCACAGAAAGCTGATGTTCACAGAAAGATCATTTGCTATTAAGAAGCTGAAAACTCAGCAGTTAAAATGTATGACTCCATCATTTGGCAAATACACGTGAGCTGCTGAAGCAAAAGCTGCACTACTGGAAATTTTACTTTACTCAGGAATCTGTTGGAGATACAGCTGTATTTCTGGAATTACAATATGGCCAAAGCAATGTGATAATGCTGCATAAATTAAATTATGATATGATATGATATGATATGATATGATATGATATGATATGATATGATATGTTTTGGGGTATGGCAGACTCGATTGATTATTTAATCCTTAACCTGTAAGGTAATGTAGGAAATATTCTGGTCAGCATGGAACAACCAATAAGCTCCTTCTGAACCTATGAACATATTTCTTAGGAAATTTACACATTAATAATTTTCATTCCAGCTCTGGTGCCTATATTCCTTAATATACATTATTGTGAAAAATTAATTCCACTGTCATAAGCACATAAAAAAACCTAAAGAGAAAATGTCATGTGAATGCCCTAGTACTCCTCTGACTGACACAGATCTCTGTAATAGCTGACTTTATACTATTGTAGCCTCTTTATCTATTCTCACATGCTTACAGTCCTTGGGACTGCCTTGTGCCTTTGCCTGAGGACAGCAGATCTAACTCCAGAAGCTACACACTGCTGTAATGCTGAAAACAGGAAAATCAAGGGAAGGAGATCTACTGTAAACTAAGCTTACCAGCAAATTTGTATGTGAGTGACCCATGGCACAAAGTTCTCTTTCTATTTACACTGAGCCTACCATGCAAAGTCAGGAAGCAGCAAAAGAGTTATCTCACCTAGATTATACCTGTGTAAATGACATATGTCCAATTTAAATTCATCTTAATTAAATTCCTAATGGGAAGTCATATATCTTATTCTAACATATGAATAAATTACCAGTGCCTCACTTCCACCAGTTCTAGAGAGGAGGTCAATGATTACTTTAAAATTAATTAGTTCACTGTAAGTGGGTGGTTAGGTGAGATTTTCTGATTGCTTTATTATATTGACAGAGAGGGGAAACAGTGCAACTGAAAACCATGCTAATATTTTTAGTTTTTGTCATTAGTGACCACACATAACACCACAGTCTCTTATGAAAATAGTTAGTTCAGTTAAGCCACGGCTACATCTGTAGAAAACAGAAACATGAAATTCCACCTATGGCTTTTCAGTCTTAATGTTCACAGACATTAACCCCTGAATACAATAGTGCCACATCTTCTCTGCCTCTCACAGAAACTGCTTCTCCATTTGTGGGGTCTTCTCTCTGTGGCTGTTCTATGTATTCCTCTCTCTTTTGTATTCCTCAGCTTTTGGTGCTTCCAAGAACAAGCAGAAAACCAGCAGCAAGCTTTAGCATTTGCACACCAAAAGGTAAGATTTTACTCATCAGAACACCTAGCAGACTTCTGGTTTATGTCAGCAGTTTTGTCATAATTTATTACTATCAACATTTATTATTTCAATTCATCAGCAAACAGGAAAAAGAAAGTAGCTACATAGTGCTAATTACAAAACTGCTTCTAGCAGTTCATGTCAAGAGACAGTTTTGTGTGGGACTTAGCAATCCCTAATTAGCCTTTTATATTAGGTCTTTTATCTCTAGTGGGTTTGGTGTTGATTACTTAGGTATATGTAATGCCAAATTCAAACAGCTTGTGAAAAACAAGTAAGAGGCAAGAATGCATGCACAGACCACTTCCTAACTAATTGCACTCCAGCCAAAAGCTTGTGTCTGAAATGTCTCTTGTCAAATACCTAAGCAACATCTCCAAAGGAGAGAGGAAGCAAAAGCAGACGCCTTGCTCACATCCACATACATAATTAATATGTACAGGTGGATTGTCTTGATTAAGACATCTAACCTGCAACAGTATTGGTAGGCATTTGTACAGTTCTAAAATAACACCTGTAATCCCCAGAAAAAGTTTTCAGGTATCATGAAAGGCCAGTGTTAGTGCTTCAGGGCAAATGAGGACTGCCCAGGGACTTTCAGCAGTGGATCTGAAACAGCCCTCCAAAATCTGTGGGACAGAGCTATTCTTTCTGGATATTGTAATCTGAGGTACTTATAAACAAAAGTACGTTTGGGTGTGGGTTTTTTTTCAAATGTTTTTAATTTCTGCTGTTCTTTTGTAGAAAGAAGCTAATTTAACTAGTGAAGTCCTTCAGAGAGACTATCTTGCAATTGAGACGTGAATCCTTCTTAAATTTGGGAGAAAAAACTGCATTTCACTGCTCGGGTGTTGCAGCCATCTTAATAGAAGGTGTGTCAATACTTCTGGAGCTCAGCTGAACTTTGTGCCTTCTGCAACTCAGCCACTTATGAGTAGCAGCATTCACTAGAGTAAGCTTTGAGGAGCTACATCCAGTCATAAATGCACCTTGCAGGCTTACAGCATAGCAAATTCACACAGTTGTACTGCAGAATGAGACAGGCTGAAGTAAATATGTTTTTGTTCGATGAAAAGTCGTGCTTGCTCATTAACAGATGAACAACTAAAGAAGAGCATATGTGGTCCTCGGTGACTGCAGGAAAAAAAAAAACATTTCCTAAGATTGTCAAGAGACACTAATGAGCAACAATGCAAAGAGCTACAAAAAATATTCTAGTGAACACTTTCAATGACAGAAACTGTTACAAATTGTTTAAGCTGCTTCCTAAAGTGTAAAAAGCTTGCAGCTGTTATTTAAACATACATGAAATGAGGACAAAGAAAGCTAAACACTAACAGGAATATTTTAACACAAAAAGGTTTGCTCACAAACATTTGTTATGCCCACTCAGTTTAAAACAAAACAAAACAAAAAAAAAAAAAAAAACAAAAACAAAAACCAAACAAAACCAAACCAAAAAAAAAAAAAAAAAAAAAAAAAAAAAACCACAAAAAACCCACAGTCAACCCCAACCTTTTTCCATTAATTTTTTTGGCTAGTCCTACTGAAAAGTTCTGCTGGATCTGAGAATAAGCATTCCACAACTGGTGAGTACTTCAGTACTGAAGTATGAAGTAGTACTGCAAGTACTTCATCACGATCCCATGGCTTGACCTCTGTTTGTTTCCCGTATTTATGTGAACATTCTTTTGAGTTTTATGTTTGTTTATATATGGTCACTTCGTTTTGTATAAACACGTTCTCTGACCGTCTGTCCTTCTCTGGGCCGGGCAGCCCCTCACCACTGCCCCATCTTTGCCCGCAGAGCTGCTGCCCGGAACCCTTTTCCAAGATTTCAGCATTTCACTCGGCATTTCAGGTCCGTGGATGTGTTTCAACTTCCCCGGGTTTACCCACGTTCACAGGGAGTCAACCTTTCCCAGCGCCGTCTGACCACTTCAGTGTCAATTGAGGCGTGAGAAGTGTTTAAAAATCGCGCTGCTTGGAACAAAACCCAGTACTGCCCGGTGCCAGCTCTCACGCACCAGCACCTCGCCCACGGTATTCCTTGGTGGAGCACAGTCCCAACGACCCCTCCAGAGCGAGGAACCCAGCGCCAGGAGCCGGCAGAGTCCCCTCCCAGCCGCCGCTCCCTCAACCGCGGGCCTCAGCCCGATCCCAGAGGAGCCACCGCACCCCCAGCCCCGCCGCGGGGCGGGGAGGCGAACGCTGGGGCCGCCCGCTGGCGGCCGAGGGGAAGCGGCGGCACCGGGAGGAGGAGGGCAGCGGCTCCGCCCCGGCAGCGGGGTGTCAGGCTTCCCTCCGCCGCGGCGGTGGGGACGGCGGCAGAGGGGTCTGCCTTCGCCGCCAGCGGGGACCCAGTGCTGCCCCGCTGCGCCCGCCCGCTCCATCGCACGCTGTTGTCATGGAGGAGCCAAGATGGCGGCCCTGGCCTACACCCTGGGCAAGCGGGAGATCAACTACTACTTCAGCGTGAGGAGCGCCAAGGCGCTGGCGCTGGGCGCCGTCCTGCTCCTCACCGCCTGCCACGCCGCCTCCCGCCGCTACCGAGGTGAGGGGGCGGCCGCGGGCGCTCCGCGGGGGGCCGCGGCTGGCGGGCAGCGGGAGGCGGAGCCCCTCTGTAGCTCGGGAACCGCGGTCGCGGAGGGAGCACGGTGGTACCCCCGCCCAGAGCAGCCGCGGAGGGGCCGAGGGGTGGCGGGGGCGGCACGCGTTCCCCTACCCCGTCCTGTCGGGGCGGGGAGGGCAGCGTGGCGCGGCAGGGCGCTGGCTGCGGCCGTAGGCGAGCCTGGGGACAGCGGCGGCGGGGACCCAGCGGAGGGTGCCTGGCGCGGCGCCCCCAGGCAGGGCCCTGGAGGGCCCGTATCGCCGCAGGCTTCCAGCCGGGCGGGCGAGGCCCCGCGGCCCCTGCAGGTGTGACTCGGGGCGTCTGTGGCGATGCGATGTTTTCGCTGCGAACACAGCCCGATTCTGAGGGCCTTGCTGCGGTGTGTGTGGCAGCTGTGCGGCTGCAGGGGTAGAGGGCGACTTTCCTGTCTCTTGTTTCCACACAGGATGGTTAACAGCCTTTACCAATTAATGATTAATATCGTAATCGGTATAAGGCTTGATACAGCTTCTTTTACTGTTTAAGTCACTTCCTCAAACATAACCAAATCTAGCCTTAGTCTGGTGGATAGAGCAAAATGGGGTTGTTCGGTTTGACATGTTCTGGCCGTGGAGAAGCGCGTAGCCGAGACCTGGGAGCCGTCCCGGGTGTACGTGACGGGGCTGTTCACGGGTGCGCGGTGGTTGCTGAGGTACGGGGAAGGAAGCTTTGCCGATCCCTCCTCTGTCAGGTGGTTCAGGCCCCGAAGCTGTGCATCTTGGCATGATCCATAAATGCTCACGCAGCTGATAAAGGAATTGTTTCCAGTTCACGCTAAAAAATGTAGTGTGTTTTTGTAGGCAAATAAAAAGGCTGATCCAGAGAGAGATCACTGCATCTCTGTTTATTGTAGGACAGCTGGTGTTGTCATATGCCAACACGTGCTGCCAGCATCTGTGCAAGGCGGGCCTGAGGCAGGTTTTGGTGGAAATGGGAAAGGGGGTATGGTTGCAGTTCCCTAGATTCACCCTCCAGCTGGCATGTCAGTAAGTCTGATAAACTGGATAGTGCTAAGATGCAAGACACGGAAGCATTTACTGAATTATGAAGGAGCTCAAGCGTGAGGTAATTGAACCTGCCTGTTGTGCTGTGTTCCTTAGAGCCTAAATCAGTTGCCAAACTTGATGGAAGGAGGGTGGCAAATGTATTGCTTTATTAAAGAGGGATTGTGAGACTGGCCTAAGGAAATGGGAACTTTCATGTCAAGCAGATTACAAGGAAACGACTATGCATACACACAAAATATGTTGGGAGAATCAAAGATGGATGGAATCACCAGTCTGAAAATGGTGAGAATCCACAGGCCTTCCTGCAAGTTGTTATGATCTGGATGGATTTTCACAAAACTTTCAGCAAGCTCCTTCTCCAAAGGCTTTTAGTTTCTTTAATCAATTATGGAATAACAGGGAGGCTTTCCAATAGCTTTTTAAAAGATAAGGCATAGAGAGTTAAGGCAGTTACCAGTCAGGCTCCTTTGAACAAACAGCATTCCAAAGAGAAATACTTCAGAAAAGGAAGGTGCAGCATTTCTAGCAATCAAAAAATCTAGGTTTTTTCAGGTTAGATAAAGGCAGAGGTGCTTGAAAGATACTGAGCAGAACTTAATACTTCCTGGTTTTCAATTATCATAATATCTCAGAGGTACAGACCTCAATCTTGTTGGAAATAAGTTTTTATTTAAAATATTGCATACTTAAAATTAGCACCGATAGGTAATATTTAAAACTACAGTTGAATTTCCATTTCTTTGAAACAGAGGGTGTGCCTTTCAGACAAAATATAGTGAAGCATAGTCTGTTATGGCATTGAATAAAGATTTTGAGATTTCACAATTTCAATGGAAAAACGTGTTTTTATAGGAATAATGAATAAGAGTTATGAGCATAATAAAGTTCAGAGAAATGATACTCTTCTTATAACTATTCTGGAGGGCAACTAAGTGCAGCATTTGATGAAAATAAAAGTAATATGTTGGAAGGATAATTTAAGTAAAACTAAGAAAAAACTTGAAAAGAGGGGTCTGTGTTTTGTGTACAGAATGGCACTTGAATTTCTTTTTTCTCAGGTTTTGACATGGTTTTGGGGGGGCTGTTTTTTTGTTTGGTTGGGTTTTTTTCCTTTCTTTTAAGATCTCATTAATAGTAAAGAAAGTATGGTAGATTAACAAGAAAATGGTTCTTTGGATGCTGTGTATTTCATCTCCTAAATAAGACTTGGCATTTCCAGAGGTGCTGTCTTGCCTGTAACCTCCAGTTTACTCTACTGGCTGCTGTTTCAGTCTTGTTTTATTCTCTTCCCTCATTTTGTACCCAAAACTCCTTCTATGTTTAAAGAAAGACATCAGACATCAGTAATGCTCCTAATGAGTTTCAGGAGCTTTCTAATATTGCTGAAATATTATCTCTGTGTTTAAAATATATACAGCGTGTGATGTTTAGAATGTGAGCTCAGAAAATGTTCTATTTGATGGAGGATTGTGGGTTTTTTTGTGGGTAATTATGATGGGAGTGCCATGCTCTGCAGCGTTACCAAGCTTGGGTCATTAACTCTAGACATAGAACATGATGTCTTATGAAGAATTAGTGAACTAAAATTCTTCAGTCTTGAAAACTTTACTGAGAAAGGATTGATAGTGGTCTACAAATCCTGATGAATGTGAGTGCAAAATGTCTTTATGCGAGATCTAGGGAGTGCCAAGTAAATCCAGGAGAAACCATATTTAAGATTAAGGTAGGTGATTCTTCAACTAGAGGCTGTGCATATGGAAAACTCTTGTAGGAAGATGCTGTGGATGCTAAAAATTGAAGAGAAGTCTGCATTACTTTGTTACAAAGAAACCTGTTGAAGATTCTACAAAATATATAGAAAGCATGGCCAGCTCAGGAAGTCCCTGTACTGAACATAGTTGGAAGAATATTAGCAAGAATACAGTGTTTACCTGCCCTCTTCCTATTAATCCTTGGGCATCATTTTATTAATCCCTGAGCAATGCCAGCATTTCAAAAACAGGTGAATTTCAAGATTCATCTTTTATTGTTATCTGGTGTGTTTGGAGCTACATTTTGCAGAAGTTTTGGCATCAGAATCAGCAGCTGTCTTGTAAGTAGCAATGGTTTGAAGAGGAGCAGACAGGCATTGATAAACTGCTTCAGGAAGGTCTTTAACCTGTTCAGAAATAGCACTGTTCTGACTAATCACTGGGGAAAAATATATATACATGCTGACCTGGAATTACTGTAGTGTTTGAAACATAGGAGAGTTACAGAGACTACGCTTCTGGAAACCTCCTGAGCTCAGCTGAGTACATCCAAGGTCTCAGCATAATTTCATGGGAGCTGTTTTAAATGTTAAGAAGCATGTGGCTCTCTGTATCTGGCCATTTGCCACATCCTGTTGCTACTGTGCAGTAATTAATCAGTTTGACATGGATAGGGCATATGCATTGCTTTTAGGAAGGACATGTTGATTTCATTCGTGGTATCTTAAAGATTTGCTTGAGAGTTTACTGGTGACCTCCCTAGTCAATCCCAGGGTGATTCTCCCCCTCTGTTCCTCTCATGTGAGACCTCATCTAGAGCATTGCATATCCTGTTCTAGGGTCTCCAGTATAAGAAGAGCATGGAGCTCTATTGGAATGAGTCCAAAGGAGGGCCCTGAAGAAATAATTGGAGGTCTCCAGTGTTTCTCCTATGAAGGAGACAGGCTGAGAGAGTTTGGGTTATTCAGCCTGGAGAAGAGAAGGCTCTGGGGAGGCTTTATAGAGGCCTTCCAGTCCCTGAAGGGACTTACAGGAAAGCTGGGGAGGGACTTTTTTACAGGGGCATGTAATAATGGGAAAAGGAGCAATGGTTTTAAACTGAAAGTGCATAGATTTAGATTAGGTATGAGAACAAAATTCTTCACTGTGAAGGTGATGAGACACTGGAACAGGTTGCCCAGAGGGGCTGTGGATGCACCATCCCTGGAAGTGTTCAAGGGGAGACTGGATGAGGCTTTGAGCAGCCTGGTCTAGTGGAAGGTGTCCAACCCATGGCAGGTGGGTTGGAAATAGATTAAGATCTTTTCCAATCCCAACTATTCTATTATTCTGTGACTTTGAGAGAATTCTTGAGCTATCCTGTGATTAATAGACTCGTGTTGATTATAAAAAATGGGAGTTTATCACCATATGTATATATTTTATTTAAATTTTATGCACATTTTTCTTCTGTATGTCAAAATCTGCCTGATCAAGAGCTCCCAAAACTGGGATACAGTGAGTAAAGGTGGCAGTTATAATAAATCCAGGCTATTGTATGTGTTAGCAGTATGTTATGTGTGGGTTTCTTGCAGAGTACCAACCCAGAGTCAGAGCTGTGACTCTGAGATGTTTATGCAGGCGTTTTTTCAAGACTGTTATAATTCTTCATGTTATTCCAACTTTTTAGGAGTCATGATGCAATAGCAGTGGTTAGTTATTGAAGTTCCAGCAAAGAAAGGAAGTCTGGTTGTTAGAGTTATATTTTGAAATGAGGGATTGAGGAGCTTTAGATAGCGGCAAATAATTCTTGATTGCATAAACACTGCTGGGTTTGGTTGGATAAATGAGCCAAGAAGTAACAGTTGGAATACAGTCTTTTTGACATTGCCTTTTTCTGATTTTCATTAAAAGAGATAGGAAGAGTTTCAAGGGGAAAGGTGCAGACAGAAGGTGTCTGCAGCTGCCATTCCTTCCTCCAACCTAATTTTGTATTTTTCTTGAAGAAACAGCATACATGAGCTGTGTTGTCTATCTGAGACATCTGTATCTGAGAGGTTCATGCTGGGAGAGAGCTAGTTTTGAGGACAGAACTAAGAGTTTTGGGTGTCAACTATACTTTAAACATGCATTTTGTTTTATTCTTTTTGTAATGTTTTCCCAGCTTCATAGATGGGAACCTTACCATTTTGGTTTTTGGTGTGGATTGTGAAGGAGCAGGCAGCTGAATATCAGCTCAGAAACTGTGGAAGCATTATCATGGCCAGTCTGAATACACCAGTTATCTGGAAAGATCTGTGGTCGTATAGGATTATTAAAATTCTAGTTTCATATTTGTTGAAAATAAGTATATATTTCCACCACCTATGTAATTAGTAGTGTTTTCCGATGTTTAGTACATACAGGTTTAAAATGCTTATAGAAAAAAGTATTTCAGTATGGATACTATTTTTATTTTCACCACAATTGGGAAGTTATGGACATAATTATACTGTGTCCAACTTAAAAAAACCCAACAATAACAACAAAGTTGATTCAGTGCATGTAAGAACTAGTTAGCTTTCACTGTGACCTTAGGACTATAACTTAGGATATGATTTCTTATCAGAATGTTACACAGAGTGCCTTTCTTTATAAAGTGTATATTTTTTTAATATTTTTTAAAGTGATTGGACTGTAGTAATCTGGAAGCCTTTGTTTAAGCACAAGGAAAGTGATACCAGGGCTCTGTCTCTTTGCTAAAAGCTTTACTATAGTGGTGATGTTTGTGGACTGTGAGCTTACATCTTAGTAGACATCAGCAGTGCTTCGTGAATTCCCATTCTTACAGACCTCAGACCTGGGGTTACTTGCATCTCTTTTCTGTTCACCTCATTTATTTTGCAGTGCTAGGTAAAGCTTCAGATTTTCTCATAATAATTGAAGCAGAAAGTCTCTCTCATAACATGTGGCTTCCAGCAGCCCTGAAAAAAAGTCAATACAAAGATGCCCTACTCTTTAGGTTTAGTACAATTTTCAGTAGAGTAAAAGAGCAGTTCTTGCAGAGTTTAATGAAGTCGGTTTCACAGAAAGTGAAGCATGTGCTGTGTCAAGTACCTTGTTTCTGCACAAGCTAGTCCAGGTACTTGACATTTCATTCACCACCTTTTCCCTGTTTGTCAGTGAGCATAAGTGCCAAGTATGACAAAAATGTTGGAGGACAACTGTTCTTGAGATGAATGGTTTTCACTTGTGTTCAGTTATAAGGCAGAAGAATCTGACATGGAGTTTGCTGGAAGATAAATGTCACTAATTTCATAACTGAGGTTTGTTTATGTATATGATCTTAAGGTGACCCAGAACATCATCACCTGTAAAGTGATTAATCTTAATTAGTGTAAAACTTCTTGACTGGAAAAAGGTATCTACAGTTCATAATAATCAACAAATTCTTGTGAGAATATTTTTGTTTTGCATATTAACACCACCTGATTTCACCTGTTCTAAGGTAACTGCTGTGTTTTAAGCAAGGAGACTTAATAGACTTTTTTGCAAATTTCATGTTGAGATTTACATTCTACAGAAGATTCTGTGTAGAAGATTATTATATCGGACTGTTCTGTAATTCATTTCATAGCAGTATATTCTGGATAGTAGACAACACAGTGGGATGGCATCTTTTGGTGGAAATGCCATTATAGATTACAACGTCTTTCTGACAGCAGAAATGAGATCTCTAACATTTTGTGGATAGAGGAGTGATTTATTGAGAAGTGTGGTACAATTAGTTTGCAGAAGCTTGAAGATGTTTTTACAATAAGCTATATTTGTTTACTGATGCTGATTGTGTCAATTCCTATGGTTCAAGTCCTGCCAAATTATTTTTTACAGCAATGGGATTATGTTTTGACTTTCATGTGTCTGCATTCTGATCTTAATATAACATTTTAAAGGTGGTGACACATGTGAGGATCTTCTGTCCAGTGGAAGATTTCTTGGTGAAAAAGTATGGCAGCCCCACAGTTGTATGATGCACAAGTACAAAAACAGGTAAGGAAACTTCTCTTCTGTTCATCTGTCTGGAAAGAACAGTAATTGCTGTTTGACTGAAGTTGTAGTAATGGCAGTGTCATCTGTTTTTCACTTTACAGTTGATTCTCCAGGCTATAATAGATTCTCTGTATACAGTATAGAGGATATAATAATTCTCTAGGCTAAAGTAAAAATCTTTTATTTTATCTGTGTGTCTACAGTGGCTACCATAGTTGCATTTACATATAAAAATACAAATAAATTTTGGTGGTAGTAGTACTGATATGTATTAAAGGGAGCCTGAAGATAGTATAAAAGACTGGAAAGCTTCATATGTCACTCTGATTGCTGAAAAGGAAAATGCTGACTTGCATTTTGTGTAGAATCACAGATAAACCAATCACAATTAAAATTACCAATCACTTTTTTCACCTACTAGTAAGAGAATGTTATTATATAGAATTAGGCTGCATATTACCATTTTGAAACTCCTGTGCTTGTAACACCACAAAAAAAATCGGAATAGGAAAGCCTGTTTGTTTTTTTTCCTACTCAAACTAGCAGGAAAGTTCTTTTAACATCTGTGCAAATTACCCTAAACTTTTCATTAATTCAGCATATTTGAAAAAGGATTTACCATTCCTTAGAGCTGGATATAATGCTTAGAATTAACTACATTGCTCTGTAGATTTCCTGAAGACTTCCTAAAATATAAATTTCCTGTAACATGAATGTTGCTGTTTTGTTTTACAGCGAAGCAAAAAATTGCCTCATAGACAAACATGTTGTGTTTATAGGAGATTCTAGAATTCGACAACTCTTCTATTCGTTTATAAAACTCATAAATCCTCAAGTGAAAGAAGAAGGAAATAAGGTGAGACAGTTTATTTTGATGATGGTTTTGTTTCCTTCTTTCTAATTCATCTTGTAACTCTTCTTTGAACTTCAAAAAAGAAAAAAATCATAGTGTTGCTAGGGTAGCTGTCATGAAGAAGAACCACAGATAGATCTTTTGGAGAAGAACAAGATTAGACCAAGGTAATTGTTTGGGTACTAATGAGAAGATTGGGAATCTGAGAAGTGAACCAGGAAGCTCAAGAGAAAGCTTGAGGCAGTATGGGAATAAATTAATGAAGCTGACTTGTCCCATAGCAACTTATGCTTCAGGTTTGGCTTGATGAGAAAATGATTGCTCTTTTGTGTGTTTTTAAATAGTAGTAATTCATGCTTTATAATTTGTCATTTAAAATGTCAGTTAAATTGCTGATCTAATCTGTTCATAAAAATCCTTGGGGCAATGACAGATTTACAGGTCTAACTTGAGGCTGAAACTAAAAATAGTTTCTGGTCTTACCTTCCTTTTGATTACTGCTGACGAATGTAAGCTGCAGCTTGCTGGGTGGAAGTAGGAAAAAAGGATTTATCTGTGTCAGAATATTAATTTCTTTTGCTATATCTTGCTTGTTGGGCATATCCCCTTTTGGATATAGTACATACAGTAAGTAAAAGTTTTTCTATTTTCAACAGTAGGTCAGATTTGTCTATTTTTTAATACTCCTGTCTTTTAGAAGTACAAGCTGGGAGGTTTTTCAGCAGAGAGCATGCAGTCACTTTTCACTTCTCAAAACAAGTTGTTTGTTTGATTAAGTAACTCTGGTTTTCCTGTTCTATTAGTTAGGTCACAGTCTCAGCCCAAAAGTAGTGGTAAGATTATAAGACTTTATAACTGATTTTTAAGTTGAGAGATATCTTTTCTCAAGTACTTATGAAATCAAGATCTTACAGTATCATTCAGCAAATTCATTAATGTGTGCCAGACTTTGTTTCTGCCTGAGATGATTTTCTTTTATACTTTAAATAAAGCTATCTTGGTTTTGTGCAAAAAAGATGGGCAGATGAAAAGGAAGGCTAGGGGAAGAGTAGTATAAGGAAAGGGAAAAAAAGAGATCTTAAGTTCTTTATCATTTTGGGAGGCTTAAGTTTAGGGAAAAAAATTTAAAACTTTTGTAACAAAGTGAACGGAAAGCATTTCATACGTTATTGGAGAGATTTCTTCCAGTAGAAGCAACCCTTTATGCAAGTAGCTTGTTTTATCAAGAAAGTAACAAATATTTTGCATGAGTACACTGATAATTTTATACAAGAAAAGTCGATTCTACTTAAAATAAACCTGTGTGTGAGAACAAGTTGCCATATGAGCATTAATATTTTTTTTTCCTTCTGAAAATTTGTCTTACTTTGGCTTTATTATTTTGGTGTTTTTTGACAGCATGGAAATATCCCTTTTGAAGATAAGTCTGCTTCAATTAAAGTGGTAAGTTTTTATCTAGCGTTAAGTTGCAAGCCATAACAATGCATATTATTATTATTTCAGTCAGTGTAATCCAAATTGCAGTCAGAGTTGGATTTTTCTCTTTGTCAAATCTTATAATTTGGCATTCCCAATAATAGCTTTTGCCAGAAAGTTTACTCTTCCACTGCTATAAAAATATGCATCTGAGGCTAACTTACATGGAGTGGTAATTTTGGTAATTGCCATCAAATTCTCTACACTATCCCAGCAAGTATTCCCTCCACTGTTTTTGCATGGAGGAATAACCACTATGTTGATTATAATGTGGATATTTGAAAAAAGAAAACAAAGTACTTGAGGGTAGCTTATGTGAAGGGCTCTGTTCTCTGCCCTGGCAATTGTAGTGCTGTCCTCAATAGTTTGCTTTGCTGCCCTTGTCAGCAGCACTGGGATTCTGCTAGTCATCTATTTGTTTATTCCCTGAAGACAACTCATTCTCTGTTCATGAAAACCAAAGAAGCAGTGTATTTGCTGAGTTGCCTGCAAGTAAGTTTTCAGAACTTGTTTATGTACACGTTTAAGATTTAGGGGACAGAATAACACTTTAAGGTTTGAGCCCATGGCAGTTTAAGCCTATGCTGTCCCACTGTTGCCTTCATGGTATGTTCCTGTGTTTATGCTGTAACTTGCTCTTATACAGCTGTGGGGTGGTCTGGTTTAGCAGTAGATTCAGAAAAAAACAAACTTGCCTTGTAGGGTTTGTTTTTGGTCAGGTCTGATGTGGCTTGTCATATGGTTATGGGAATGCTGGATAAGAGTGAGCAGAACACAAGGTAGGACAAAGGGGACAAAGCAGTGGGATTTAAGTTGGCATAGCCTGACACAGACCTACATCTTCAAAACACCTTAAACCTCATTGGGTGTCTTAATCACCAAGATTTGAGGTGACAGATTTGGGGTTTTGGGAGATGTCTGGATAGTTAAGAATATATTCCTAGACTGCTGTTTTCCTTTTTTTTTTTTTTTTTTAAATGACATATTGCTGTTGACATTGTTGGCATAGTAGCTGAATTTTCACATTTGGAATGGCAGTGACCCAATGATCTAAATGTGGAAAATATTTGACCAACAAAAGAGCAAATGAATGGAAGCTAATAGAGAGTTTAATTTTGCCCTTTCTAGTTATCATACTGATCTTTCCATCCTTCAGCCACTGCAGATGGCTGCCTGATCACTTACAGATCCCTGCCAAATAGTGAATTGACAGTGCTCAAGTGAACTACCAAAAACTTCAGGTCTCTTCAGGTTTGCAAAACTTCTGCAGGTGGAAGGTAGAGACTTCCTGTCTGCTGCTAGCGTTTCTGCACTTGTTATAAAGTTTCCTGAAAATAATTTCTGCATATTTAGTCCCGACCATTTGACTTCAATGTGTATTTTTCACTAGTTCTGCAGTTGAGATCTGTCTGGGTGCTAGGTAGTGGTGGCTTTATATGGGAGACAGAATAGCACTAGCCAAAGCCTAGACTGTCCTAGATGAAAGCTGGACACTATTCCTGGCATCTAACAGACTGTCAGTAGGTAATGTATTTAATGTCCACAGCACTGATTAGATTTAAACAGCTAATAATTTACAAAGTGATAAGGTAAAATGTTAGGATTTATTCTGGTTTATTCCTAATTATCAATCATATTATGTAAAGTTCTGGAAGAAAAACAAACAAAAAACCAAACAAACCCAAACAGCTATTGGTAGAAAACTTATGGAAATTGAGCAAAAAGCAATTTGTAACTGGTTCTAGATGTGAGCTTGGTTTTAGCCCTGATTGCATGGGAAGTTCAAGGACATTTCCTTTGGCAGAAATTAAAGAACTTTCTTCTTGGTGAAATCCTGAACTGCAAATGAAAATGTTTACTTTTTTTCATGGGCAAAGGTTTCTGGGGGGGATTTTTTTTTCCTTTTTTTTTTTTTCTTTATGTTTTCCATTCTTGACCAAGATATCAGGCTTTTCATGATAATGGTAAAGGAAATCCCACGTTGGGCTAGGTGGTTTTCCTTCACAGTTGAAGTTACGGAAATTATTAGTTTGTGGGTTTTTTTCTTATTTTTTGTTGTAAGTCCAATGCTTGTCTTTTAGCTTCTAGAGTAAATCTGCATTTGTTTTACAGGATTTCCTGTGGTATCCAGAAGTTAATGGCTCTATGAGGCAACGTATAAAATCTTGGACTGAGGTTTGTCTTTGTCTTAAAAACTTTTTTATTTAAGGAAAACACAGCAACTGGCTGAGGACTACTACCTTTCTTTTTTCTTTTTTTCATACACACAGCTATAATTACTAGGAATCCAGAAACTGCATCACATCATGTATATTCAGTCAATTATGTGCCATGGCAAAGGTCTGAAATTTGACATGAAAATAGTTGAAAGAGGGATGTTCACTGGTGTGTAGGGTTTTGGGTATCTGGTCTCACAAGGATTGCTTCACGGGTCAAAAAAATCCCAAGCTGAAACAGAAAGCCCCTACTTCCTAGAAGCAGTTTGATTCATCCCATTAAAGGCTGAAGGGATTTTACTATAATTTGACATTTCCTCTGTGTCTGCAATGGTTCTGCTTTTATGTGAAAACGCATTTTTGATCCTTATGGTTCTGTTCCAACTTGAGACATGCCATGATTTCATGATTTTATTTTCGGGTTGGCTTTTCCAACTGAAAGACAAAGGCAGTTTGAAAAGTCAGGAATGCCTTGATTCCTTGACTGTGTTGGGTTTTTTTCAGTATTTCTGAAATATTCAGTATTTTTTCAGTATTTCAGTCGTGTTATTCAGCATAAAATAATGCATGTAATTCTCATAAGTGATATGTTTACAGGTGGGCAACTTTTTTTCCCTTGTTGACTCTCCCTTTGTTGAATTTTAAAAAGCCTGGAGTTATTTAGCCTAGCAAGAGCCCCCTGTGATTCTTGACTACTTTTTTTGTCATTCTTGCACAACTGCCTTCCATTGGCATAGCTGAAGTTATTATTCCTTTACTTGTGATTGATGAAAGAAACTGAGAGCTGATAATCCCTTGCTGTGCCAAGAGAATACTCCAACTGAGGTGATCAGCACTGTTTGTTTCATTGTACTCTTCTATAGGAGTACATATTCTGTTCCTTGTCCTAGACATAACTTTCAGACCAGGGCAACAGGGCAGCAACTGTCCCTTGTCCTTGTTTTGTTTTTGCAGTGGGATTAAGGTCACTTCAGTCAGTCAAACAGCTCAAACTGATGTTTTTGAATGCTGACAGACACTGAGAGAAAAATTACTTCAATCGTATGATGTACAGTTTACATGACCTTAGGAAGAGATGTTTAGGTAGTTTTTGAAGAGAATTTAAGCTGCAAAATTGATCATGTTTGGACATGCTAATTGATGCTTTGAATTTCTATGGATTTTGTTATGTGAAAATTCTGGCGTATCACAAATTGATGTTTTCTGTAATATATCTACAATCTGTTCTTTTGTAACCACTAATTGATGGACAAGTTGAGTCACAGTTAATTAAGGTATAAGTGCTAATTAACCTGCTCAATGTAATAATATATATAATTTGTGCATATTTAAAAACTAATTTATTTTTACTTCGTGTCTCAGGGTTCTGTGGCAAAACCTCACATAATTGTAGCAGGAGCTGCCACGGTGAGTTATACATTTGTGAGGTATTTTAGTAGAGAAGTTCCAGTAGAATTTTTTTGTGCTCTGAAGTTTCTTATAAAACCCAATTTATACTATAAAATACACTTTCGGTGAATTTTATATTGTAACAAGTGTTTGAAATTTACCTTTGACTTAGCTCTCCTTTTGGTCATGCTACTTTGGTCTGGTTATGTCTGTCTTAAGGTGGCAACTGCATAACAATTTATAAATGGAAGCAAAGTTTTACAAGCTGAGGAAGCTTCAGCTAGTAAAAAACTCAGTTGCTTGCTAATTCTAGTAGAAAGAGATGCCCTGTGAATGTCACTGCAGTGCTCTGCTTCTTAGTACCTGACTTCTGTTCAATAGAATATGCTTCTTAAAATGTGTGTTTAAATACTGTAGGTATTTCACATGTAAAGATTTAGGTCTGGAAGAAAATACTTTTTTTCCAGAGTGTGAGTTCTCAGAGCAGCTGATAATTGCTTGGTTTCAAGTTTATTAATCAAAGTATTTGGCTTTCATCAAAATTTTATGTCAATATTTAGAAATGGCCAGAGAATTCACTACATTCAGGCTAATTTTTTTTCTGTTTTGTCTGAAGTGTGGGAGATTCTTTGCACAGAAGTTAGGAGAAAATTTTGAGTGGCTGTAGAATTCTCCCAGTCATTCCACATAGAAGGAGATTAAATCAAAAATTAAAATGCCTCTATTTATTTATTTTATTTGTGGATATCTGCAAAACAGAATGAAATATTGGAACTAGATACTACAGGAAATTTTTGCTTGCATGCATCTCTTGCTGTGGTCATTTCCTACAGTAAAAAACACTGAATTAGCCATGATTTTTCTGTAATGTGTCTGGCTTTGCTTTTTTTAAGGGGCTTTTAATTAAAACACCTTGCATAATTTAATTTATGAAAAATCAAGTATATGTTAAATGTTTGAATGTAATTATCTACCTACAAAGCTGCTTGGTCCAAAAGAAGTGTTTTAGCATTTAAAAAGAAAAGACTGAAGAAATAATCTAGTTTTATAGAAATAATGAAAAATAACTGTGGAATCAGTCTATTGAGGGTCCTCAGACATACAGTTTAAAATCTCTTTCTTTATTTCTTCAGTGGTCTATCAAGATTCATAATGGCAGCAACGAAGCCCTCACACAATATAAAATCAATATCACTTCAATTGCACCTCTTTTGGAAAAATTAGCAAAAAGCAGTGACGTTTACTGGGTCTTACAAGGTAAAGTAATAAACAGAAGGTAACAATTTGTACTGTCACTGTCTGTTAAATTGTTATCTTTTGGGATATAGAAAACTTAGTCCACGCTGCTTGCTTGTAAGAAATGGTGTTGGTTAAATTCCAGTTTGGCCTTATTGGGAGCCTTAACCAGCTGGTACCTATGTAGCTGGTACCAGTGATGGGTTTTACAGCTCTTTCAGGAGAATCTTTTGCCATCAGAGCTCTTAATTCTATGTTACCTTACTCTCAGAGTCAGTATGCCAGGTCTGTTCTCCCTATGTGCTTCCTGGGAGGTAAAAACACCAGTGCATAGAACAGCTATATTACTGCATTTGTGTTCATTTAAATTTTCAGCTTCCATAAATAATTGTGAAGTTTCAAAAAGGGCATCCATTGTGTGTGTCTAGAATGAATACACATACTCTAGAGAATGTAGAGAATTCAGTTCTCTAGAATTAAACTTACCTTTGTACACTGAGTACTGATGAGTTAAGGTTAGGAGTCAGATATATGGTTCAAAATTAATCTGTGATATTTTATTATGGCACCAGGCTTATCTTCTTTTGCTTATCTTCAATAAAAGTATATCTCTGAAACTGAACAATGTACTCCTGCTTTATTTGCCATAGAGTAGAGCATTTTAGGTTATCACCTCAGTTAGAAACACAGGCTCTGATTGGAATGTACCCTGATGCACCCTTACAGTTGCATCCAAGTTCTTGTCAAAGATGGTTCTAGAGGTTAACCTGAATCAACAGATTCATTCCTTTCAAAACCATGTTTATCTGAACAAGCAGTTAGCTGCTAGACATGTCTGTACACAGAGCTGACTAGACATTGACTGGCCAAAATTAGGAACTGAGGTAGCTAAAGCAGATCAACTTTCAGCTCGTAGAGTATGTTTTACCAGAGTTATGAAGATCAGTAGCTTTTCATAGCTACTTTTTTAATAGCATTTTTTATCTCCAGCTGACCTTTTGATCTAGAACCCTACATAGCATTGTGCTAAGCTCTACATAATTTCTGAAGCCTGCAGGCAATTAAATGTCATTCCATTTTTCTGAAAAACTGAAAATCTGCCATCAATCAAACCGGAATCAACAGAAGCAAGTGGAATATGCTTATGAACTCTGACTTAGAGAAATGAGAAGCTGTTTTTTTTCTGCAGTAACTAGAGGGTTTGAGAGATTTCCTTTTTCTCCACGTGTCTATTCTGCTGCCTGTCTTCTGTCCTCTTGGCTTTGGAGTCTTTCCTTGCAGAATTCCAATACTGAGAGAAGGAATAAGCAGCTCTGCACTCCAGCATTATACACTCTTCATGGGTTTGGGGAAATCAAACAGGCATTCATGTTTGGCTAAAGCTTTCTCATCTATAAGTACATATGCATGACTAGGGAATGGCAATAAGTAGATTTCATTATAAACAACTCTTGCTACAGTCATCCCTCATTGTGAATATTTTCTGTACCATGAAATTGTTGTGACTAACTAAGTGAAAGTAGCCTGTACAGCTTGAGCTAAGTATTTATCAAGTAGAAGATTAATGTGCCTATTCTTTGTCTTTTCAAACTCAGACCCTGTTTATGAAGAAATGCTGAGTGAAAATCGGAAAATGATCACTAATGAGAAAATAGATGCTTATAATGAAGCAGCTGTTCGTATTCTCAACAGCAGCTCCCGAAATTCCAAAACGAAAGTTAAAGTGTTCAGTGTATCAAAATTGATAGCACAAGAAACTATAATGAAGTCAACAGATGGCCTGCATCTCCCTGAATCAAGTAGAGATACAGTAAGTGTTTTTATCACAGATTAATCTTGAAAAGGAGTAATAGGAAAACAAGATTTTAAGTGAATGTTCTGAAATGGCAGACAATAGGAATGTAGTGAGAACCTGTGCATGCTTCAGGAAACTTTGTTCATGTGATACCAATAGGTGGGAGGGCAGCCAGTTATAAAGGGTGCTTTAAAAACATAACAGTAAGCACATTGATGCATAGCTATTTTAAAACAGCTGTTAATTTGCTAGATCTACAGCCTGAGAGTGAGCTTCATGCCTTTGTGTGACCGAGCTAAAGTGATGATAATGATTTGTAAAGCAGTGCTAGGAAATGTCTTATTTTCCGTTGTGTGCCCAAATAATTTGATTTAGTAAGGAGTATGAAAAAGCTAAGAAAAAACACAGTATACACCTTCCTGGTTGCATGGAGTGCCGCTGACTTTATTTTTACACAGAGTGTGTGTGTGTGTGTGTGTGTCTGTGTGTGTGTCTGTGTGTGTCTGTGTGTGTGTGTGTGTGTGTGTGTGTGTGTGTGTGTGTGTGTGTGTGTGTATATGTGTGTATACATGCAGTGACCTCCTGAGCTTTGTCAGTCTGCCCTTCCTGAGACTTAAGCTCTCCCACTGTCTCATCTAGTTCCACTCCTTTGCAGGTTTCAAGTTCTTTCAAGTTCTGGATGAACTAAATATTATCTCACTATAGGTTTCAATCTCAATGTCACGGTTTAGAGACTTAACATACCCCTTAACATAACAAACCCCATTAAGGACCCAAGTTTGTGATCTGTTTTTCATTTATAGTCCATGCAGCTCTGCATAGCTGTTACAGCCAGCAGAGAGAGCCCTCCTGGTGGCTCCCCTAGATCAGGGTTTGCTCTTTTTGCTTCAAGAGGCTCAGGGGTTTCCTTTCGCAAGAGATGTTTTGACTGTACTGTTGAATACAATTAGGTATATGGAGTACTGTGAAATTTTATCTATGGAATGATAAAGGAGAATTGCATATGTTTTGTGTCAGTACATGATTTAGAAGAATGATTCTTATGATGAAAATGTCTTGTTTCTTGTTAGCAATTAATTGACAAAACCACCTGTTTGTTTTTTTTTTACAGAATGCAATGATTCTTATGAATGTCTATTGCAATAAGATAATGAAGCCCATTGATGGCTCCTGCTGCCAGCCTCAGCCTCCTCTCACTCTGATACAGAAGTTAGCTTTCTGTTTCTTTACTTTGTCCATTATTGGATATTTAATTATCATTTTAATTAATCGGAATAATTTTCGGAAGAACAAATCGTGCACTGATTTGGAAAGTGGAGAAGAGAAGAAACCTGCCCTCAGCGTTCCTAATGTTTCTACTTTAGAGATGCTCTTACACTCTTTCTGCAAACTTGGTCTAATCATGACCTATTTTTATCTATGTGACAGAGCAAATCTTTTCATGAAGGAAAATAAATTTTATACACATTCATCTTTCTTCATACCAATCATCTATATCTTGGTTTTGGGGGTGTTTTATACCGAAAATACTAAAGAGGTAATGACCGTGTTGGCTTCCAAGTTAATATTGCTGTTTCCCAATTTGAGTCTAAATAACTAATTGCTAAAATAACTAAAAAGCACTCACAAGCAATGTAATGTTTGCATGGAATTTGATGCAAGAACTTTTTTAAAGTATATGGGTACGAGTGCTTTTAGCTGTTGTCACTGAGTCAGGGCACAGGTCAGAGACAGCTTAGAACATGTTAAAATGTGGTAGATCTGTGTCCACTAGACAGAAGTCTTTTACATCTGAGACCTATTTACCCATAAAGTGGTTTATTGTTTTGAACTTTTTCTCCTCATTTTTTAGATGTTCGTTGTACTTTTTGGAATAGCAACACTCTTCTTTTGTTTTGCATTAGACTAAAGTGTTAAATAGAGAACAGACTGATGAGTGGAAGGGATGGATGCAACTTGTTATTTTGATTTATCATATCTCTGGAGCAAGCACTGTAAGTGACTGTATTTTATTATAATTTCATTATATTTTTAAGTGGAAATGCATTTTGGGTATGTTACTTCAGAAGAAAAATAGTGCAAATGCATACTAGAGTTGAATAGAATGAATAACCCATTATGTTCCTGTAATTTTGAAAATGGCATTAGCAAAATTAGATTTTCTCCATATTTAAGTGTAGATTTAATTGATAAGAGCATTTTGCGTGTTACTTAGCCAATTGAAAAATTCATTTGTAGTATATTATGTCATTTTATTTGTAGTTGCTAGCAACACTTTATTTTTATCCTCAGACCTTGAAACTGCTGAAGGTAAGTGTTCAAAGATCCTTTGTTAACTGTCTGCTAACTGGTTACAGAATACAGAAAGTGTAGAGCAATAAATAGAAACTTACTTTAACAAAGTTAAACAAAAGAGCTCAGTAAGAATCAGGGAAATACAGCATATTGTTTTTCTTAGCTAAACATCATTTGCTGCAGTGCAGAAAAAGAATAACATAGAGGAGAAGAAAGGACAATCAAAAGCATTTGCATGGTTACTTATAAAAGGCACTTCATTTTTCTCAACAGTTTTTGCCTGTGTACATGCACATTCGGGTTCTGGTTGCTGCATATCTGTTCCAAACAGGTTATGGACATTTCTCCTATTTTTGGATAAAAGGGGACTTCGGTGTCTACAGAGTGTGTCAGGTAAGAATTTCTGCTTACCATTTTTATAAGGAATTTTGTTCAGATAACCATATAGTCATAATATTCGTACACCCTAAATAGGATGATACAAGATTACTTAACCAAGGTTTACACATTAGAAATAGCTAATGCTTTAATGTAATTTTGTTGTGCCTGTTAAATTGGTAGTGGTTATCTAATACAAACATATAACACATAAATTATACTTGCAATGCAAATATATAAGTATGTAGTTGTTGTGTTTTAATCCCAGCTGACAACTGAGCACCACACAGCAGCTTGTTCACTCGTCCCTGTCCCCCAGTGGGATGGGGAGAAGAATCAGGAAAAAAAGGAAAAACTGTAGGGTTGATATAAGAGCAGTTTAATAGCTGAAGTGAAATAATGGTAACAGTAACAATAAAAATAATATTATGAAAAGGAAGATAGCAAAAACAGAGGGGAATAAAACCCAAGCAAGGCAAGTGATGCACAGTGCAATTTGCTCACCACCCACTGACCAATGCTCAGCCAGTCCCTGAGCATCCATTCTAAATCTGAAACACAACACTGTAGCAGCTTCTAGGAAGAAAATTAACTCTCTCCCAGCTGAAGGCAGAACAGTAGCCTTTAAAAATATCAAGACAAGTATTTTCCAGTCTATAGCAATGGAGTTTTCGTCACAGTAGCATATTTACAAAATAAGCAGTATATAAGCAGTGATGCAGACAGGCTGGCTGGCAGTAAAGACAGATATCATTAGCAACAAATCTATTTGCTAATTATTCTTCTACATATTCTATAGTGACTGGTGAGTAAAAGGTTTACATGGATAATAGCAGTGATTTTATGAATCTCCCTCTAAAACAGCCTTCCTCCAATTACTGCTGAGATTTGATAAGTGGTATGAATGTTCTCTTCTGCTCTCCCCTGTTGGCAAGAAAAAAACCCCAAATATTTTCCAAGTTAGCCACTGGAAATTGTTCATTTTGCTTCTCTTCCTTGTTATTATATTAGTCTGTTTCACTTGATATTTTCCAGTGTGTTTGGGGTTTTTTTTGCTGTTATTAGGATATTTCTGTTATAGTTTTCATTACACAAGTAGAAAAATATTTGTCCAACAGACAGTTGTGTACAGAATTTCTTTTCTGTCCTATTCTATGAATAAAGGTAATTATTCTGAAGTTACTCAGCACATTGACTTGCATGCTCCCATCATGTCAAGTCTTTATGTATATAGAAGAAACTTTGTCTTGTCTCTGATTAAAATTAAAGTCATTTCCACTTGCTTAAAAATTGGTGAAAGCTTTTAATTTTTATATGCATTTTGGAATTTTTTCCTCACTTAATGGTGACGTGAAAAGTTTTTGGTTGGTTAGTTGGGGACATTAATACTGTACAAAAGCACTTGTGCTATCTTTCTTTCCTTCAGATGAGTGATCTTTTGGATCTCTTAAAAGAACTCTTCGTGTTTCTGTTTTATTAAGTACTCAACTGTATTGCATTGAAGTAAATTACTAACAAATGAAAAAGAGGCATCAGTGTAGTATTTGTTACCTCTTTCAAGACATAGCAAAATATTGCCAAATTTTTTCTTTCATTCTCAACTGAGAAATTGTTGGGTTTTTTTATTGGGACAGTTAGTTCTGTCGAACAGTATTTTAAGCTGTTAGATATATAGAATATGGTCAGAAATACCACATCTCTCTACTGCTTTTCTTTAGAAACAGATGAAAGTTTCACAAATATATCAGATGTATTTGCTTCCTTTGGAAAATAAAAATTGCAGGGTTTGGGTTTTTTTGTATGTTTTGTTTTGTTTCTCATTGAAAACTCAGCTTTTTTCTTGGTCCAAAAGGCTTTTCAGTTATGGGCTTAAATTTCCAGATCAAAATTAAAACCAGGGAGAAAAACATACTTTCCTGTCAGCTATATTGATTCCATGGGTTGTTTTCCACTTACAGTGTATTGGAGCCTACATTTGGTAATAAAGAAAATATTTACACAAAGTAACAGATACCTGTTCATGTGGTTTTCCTCCCAGGTTTTGCAGTGTGTGGTGTAGCAGTTAAAAAAAAAGTTAAAAAAATCTCTAATTGCTTTTAGGCATTATATTCTCATGTAACTTATCTTATCATACTTATTAAATGACTACAGCCTAACTGCAGCCCTGGTACTGGCATTACCCCAGCTTTAACTGAGCTAGGGAGCATTAGCAGCAGCCAGCATCTGGCAACCTCAGTCTCCAGCCTGGAATAGTGTCTATTTTGCCCTATTTTTATTGCTTTCTAAACCCGAGTGGGCAAGTGTAGGGCAGGTCCAGTACTGCATAATCAGTTTGCAGGCTGTTAACTGCCTTTTTGATGAGTTGAGATGTGAACTATGTAGATATTTTTGTATAAAGAAATATGTCATGTGTCTCTCTTAGCTTTGCCTCCTGTTTATATATTCTTTGTCTTCTCTCCTCTGGCTCCCTTCAGGTTTTATTTCGTCTCAATTTCTTGGTTGTGGTACTGTGCATAGTGATGGACCGACCTTACCAGTTCTACTACTTTGTGCCATTAGTCACTGTCTGGTTTATGATCATTTATGCCACGTTAGCTATATGGCCTCAGATAGTCCAGAAGAAAGCAAATGGTAAGAATTTCCCCCCCCCATCTGCTACAAGACATTTTCATGTTGGTACAAATGATAACCATATAGAAAACAGTATTGTTAGTGTCCTCTTAATGTAGTCAAAATATGTTAAGTAGCTGTTGAAATAGTTTGTCATAGATGAGTTAAATGTCAGCTGAAAAATATAACAGCTGATAACTAAGGTCTGTCTCTGGTTACGGTCATATTAGAATAATTTTTTACAGGTCTTGCCTATCAGAAGTATGTTTTATGGAGATTTTTGCTTAAAATACAAGTTACATTCTCTGCGCTAGCTGAGGTTGTTGCAGTACTGAGCTGGTGGGTATTGTAGTGAGCATTTAGACCATTCTGGATTGCCTCTGTCTCTCACTTGAGTAATGATTCTGCCATATCCTGACAAATAAGAATTTGGGGTTTGCTGTCTTAATATCTTAGATGAAGTGAACTGTTGCAAGTGTATCTAGTGATATGAACCAGTTTATTTTATGCACTGCAGCTCATTGAAGAGCTGTCATCATGTGGCAAATGCTTATTATTTCGTTCACCTAAATTAGAACAAAAACCTTGAGAGTCTTAGGTCCTCCTTCCTTATTGATGGACTAATCACAAGATTTTATACTTCAGGTATGACAGTGAAATATACCAAATGCATATTAAGAATAGATGCTGCAAAACTATAATTAGAGAGTAGTTTTATGAGATATCTTGAAGGCAAATAGCTGCAATATTATTTTTTTTTATTATTACAAAGGCACTTCTGCTCCAGTACAGAGAATGGAGCAAAAGTGTACTGTGAAACTAGGAAATCTTTCTGTGAGGATTTTCCATTCTTTATGTCTCTGTTTATAGCTGCCAATTTATATGTCAAGAGGAGGACAGGATTATCGTGGTTGGAGTGTTTAGGTTTAGGTAGAGTTTACAATCAGTCAGCAGCTTTGAGGAGCAGTTTCTCAGGCTTATACAAGATACTTGTCCTTAATAGCCTGCAACTGATCTTTGAACTGATCTCTGAACTGGAACATCAAATTTTAATAATATATGGCTAAAGTTGTTGGGCATTTTGCAGGGTTTTTTGGGGGGTATTTATTTAATGTTCACCTAGCGTGAGATTTGCTTGTGCAGAATGTTTGGGTAAGTGGAGGCTTTGAAACAGTGTTTCTCTTTCAACACCTGAATTCCCTTCTTTCTGTGTATATGTGTCCCCGTTTTCAGACATGAGGCTTAGGTTAGGATTAATAGGTTGTTAATTGCTGTGAATGTTTATTTTAATTGCTTAAAGTAAAATTTAATAGGTGAATGTACATAGTGATAAAATATTGCTGGCAGTATTTGAACGTTCGTTTATGAATGCATCTTGTACTAAGCCTAGCTAAACTAAATAATTGGAAATTATTATTTAATGTTTCCTGGCTTTTGCTATTGAAAAATTAAAGACTGTGTACTGATTAATATATTTCTTCCTCAGGGAACTGCTTGTGGCACTTTGGTTTACTGCTGAAACTGATTTGCTTACTGACATGTATATATATTCTGTCCTATTCTCAGGTTTGTAAATTCTTACTATTTTTATCCTCACTGACCTAGGGGTGTATTACCCATCTTTACTTTTTAATGTGCTCATAAGTTACATATTCACTCTGGTATCATAAATACAGAAAAAGAAAATGCATCCTTTCAGTTTCTTATCTTACTTGAATTTGAAAAAACACAATTCTGTATCTTATTCATTTGCTTGTAATGGCTGACATATTTTTAGTGTATTACTGAAAATGTAATAAACACAATGATCTCTGCTTTGGTTTTGGGGTGGGGTTTTCATGATGTGCTTAAAGTTACTGGGTTTTGCTACCATATGGTGATGCATATGGTGATCCAGTGCTATGAAGATTCATGTCTCTTAGAGACCTGGTGTTGGCTTTGATACCTTACCTGGTTTTCATGGTAGATCAGTGACTTAGTGCATGGTGTAAGTATAGCTGACAGAAGTAAGGGCAGAGTTTGTCACTCCAAGATTTTAAGGGGAGTTGTGTGGTTTTAATCCCTCCTTGGTTTTAAGCCCATTGAACTGTAGTCTTCTGTAGAATATGTGTTTGCTATTCCAACATGTCAGTGGGTCTCTCCTTTTGAGCCCACAGTACAGACAGGAAGGACTGCCAGTACCTTTATGGGAAGCAAAGCTGAAATCCTCTCATCTGAATAAATAGTTTTGTGGGGGGGTTTTATTTTTGTTAGAGGGTGTGCCTTCTGAGGAAGCCTGTTATTTTGGAAATGCCACGTAGCTAGTGCAATAAGGACATGAATACTGAAAGACAGCATATTGATTTAAATTTAATAAATGTGGTTGACATCAGTGTTAATGCTTTTGCCATTTTTTACAGGGTGCATTTGAGAAAGTGTTTTCTTTTTGGCCACTGTCCAAGTGTTTTGAACTGAATGGGAATGTCTATGAATGGTGGTTCAGGTGGAAGTTGGATCGCTATGTATGTAAACATCTGCATAAATTTATCCTGATCTTCTATTTTTTAACTTGGGGAGAGTTGTTTTTCCTTTCCTACAGAGACAGCAGGAATTTGTCCCACTGGGTTGTTTAACAGAATAGTAAGCTGCAGCAAGTTTACTTCTGCAAGTGTCTATCAAAGCCTTGCTTAAAAGATAGATAGGTGTTGATTTATTCCCTGCTTATTTTGCTTTAAAAAAAAGGCAGAATCATAAATTTCATGACCTGAATATGTCTTTTCTCAAAAATTTTACTGGGAAAATTTAAGACTATTGAAATACAAGACAAAATATTGTGATGGCTTGCTTAGTATTTTTGAATGTTTCATCAATTAAGTATGTATTTCTTTTAAGATAACATTTAAAACATTTTTAAAACCAGGGTCTTCATGCCCACAACAGACCATTATTGTACATATTTTAAAATGGTGGGGAAACTGCTTTCTTTTCTATTACTGACTCTACAGTGTGCAGGAACAGAACAGGGAAATACTGGTCTTTTTTTTTTTTTCTTTTTTTTTTCTTTTTTCTTCTTGATGAGGAAAGTGGGGCTTCTGAGACAGGAGAATTTATCTGCTACCCTTAACAGCATCACTTGCACACTTCTCTCTCTGTCAGAGAGTCTGGCAGACTGAAATTTGCAAAGCACTAAGTTGTTACGTCCTGGGCTGCTCCCAGCAGCAGCAGCAGCAGCACAGACTGCGTTGTGACATTTCAGTCTTGGAGCTTTGTTGCTTGTGAACAGTGTGTGTTCTGTGGTGCTGCTGAAGAGGAAGTCCCAAAATGAATACAGAAGAGAAGCTCCACATGGGCCTGAAACAGCACCGTGTTTCTAGCTAATGAGAACTTGGCATAAGATCATAAAACACACTGCTGAAGAACTGTGTCTGTGAGAGAAGCACTTGTAGTGCATCTTGAGTGTTTTCACCTGTCAGCTTGGGAGAAGGCCATAAACCCATGTTTTTTCCCCAGAGAAAGCCCTTTTCAATGCTGGCACAGATTGCAGAGTGTACTTAAAAGCTTCTTGAAATGCCATTGTCGTGTCTTTAATGCTCCGTGGAGCATTAGTAAGAGGACTTTATTTGTAGGTTTTTTTGTCTGAGTTAAAAATGCAGCTTATGACAACCTAGTGTAGAAAGCCTATTTTTGTTAACTTCAGTAAATCTGGGAAAGGACCTTTTGACATTTAAGCTTTGGTGTAACAAATAAGCATTTCTGTAGTATTCTGTAGTATTACTGTTAAGAGTTTGTATCTGAAGTACTTGTAAAAGCCATGAAAAGTTAATTGTATTCTGTTTGCCTTTTTCAGGTGGTTTTTCATGGGATGCTGTTTGCTTTTATTTATCTGGCATTGCAGAAACGTCAGATGATATCAGAAGGAAAGGGAGATCCTCTTTTCTCCAACAGAGTTTCAAATGTTTTATTATTTATTTCAATTGTGTCCTTTTTGGTACGTACCAAATAGAACTAGTACAGTCAGATTTGTAAATCTCTAAAGAATAAGTTTTCTGAAGCATACATACATTTGTTGAAAAGCATACATTGCTTTGAAAAGTCAAATCCTGATCCACAGGTATTTCCACAGTCAAATCCTGATCCACAGGCTTTTTGCACAGCCCTACCTATCTACTCACTAAAACATTTTTCCTTTCAGTGAACTGTAAGTGAAAATATTGTCACTCTTCTAGTTCATTGCAAAGGTTGGATCATACAAATAATATGGTAGATAATGCAGCTCTTACCTCCACTCTTGATTGCCTGTGTATTTGTGACAAAAAAGTTTTCAACAGTGTTCTCTGTGTCTTAGGGTGTGAATAAGTAATGGTGTTCATCAGTTGCAAAGGAGAATTTGAACCACAAAGCTAAGCATGTTGTGGTACTGTCTCACATCTTAGCAAACCAGCTACTGCTGGAGCATTCCAAAATAGTTTACCTCTTGTTTCATTTGTAAATGTTACATATAATTGCTGTTAAGACTGATTTTTATGTCTTTTAGAGCTACTCTATTTGGGCTAGTAGCTGTAAAAACAAGACAGAGTGCAATGAACTGCATCCTTCTGTCTCTGTGGTGCAGGTAATTACAGTTCTTTTCCCTCCAGTAAAAGAATCTGGTCTGTTCTTGCTGAGGCTTTTTTGAAGATTGTATTTAAAAATACTTTTGCTTTAGCCTGGAATGTCACGTATTCAGCTTCATACTCACGTCTGAAAGTGTAAAAGGGTTTAACTGCATTGCTCATTGTCTTTAAGCTCTGAAGTTGCACACTCATTATGCTTTTGATTAATTCTTATGTCCTTAGTGTAGGTTTTGTATGCAACTTTTGACTAATTGCATAGTAGTGGAAGAAAGCTGTAGGGAAGCAGAAGTGTTTGGGAGGTATTAGTGTAGGAGGCAACATATGGGACCCCATAGTCACTTTTAGGCAGACAAGAGGTGGGCCACAGGGGGTGATTTTTCTAGATTTAGATGTCCCTCTTATTGTCTCCCCTGCCCCACTACACCCCAGCCATCTGTTTCTGTTCTCTGTTTCCTTTTTTTCTTGTAGTAGTTTTTCTTGCTCCTTTGGGGGCCAGCATGTCTGACCTATGTGTGTGTGTTTAATCTGCTTATCATCCACAGTCACTTTTTTTTAAACTTTTTTTAAAAAAGATTCTAGCTTTCATCCTCATCAGGAACATTCCTGGGTATGTCCGGTCTGTGTATAGCTCCTTCTTTGCCTGGTTTGGCAAAATTTCTCTAGAGGTAAGTACAACAATCACTACAGTGAACTGAAGCTTAGAAATGGTTTTATTATCTGAGTTGTAGTATAACACATAAATAGAGCAAACATAAATTGGCTTATTTAATACCACGCTGTTGTGTTTGACCTCTTTTTACCATTGTGGGTTCATCTAAACTTTAAAATCAGAGCTGAAATAGCAACCTCCCAGTAACAAACTCATTTCTTACACTGTTTGGAGGGGCAGTTAGACTGATGAGAGGGGGTTTAGTGCCTGAAGTAAGATGTAGTGTGCATGCAGTTGGAAAATAAAAATTTAAGCCAGTTGAAGAATCAGCATGATTTCCAGTAACTAATATTAAGTATACTTAGAAGTGTGCTTGCCCTAGAAAGCTTTCTTGCATTAATAAACAAATATAACTTTACAAACAAAACCCTTCTTAGTGCAAAAGTCATCTTGTTTTATTGACTGTATGTTTTGAAAAAGTAGGAATTACCATGTTTTGCATTGTATTTTCTGCATAGCAATATTAAATGTTTAATTTTATTGTAATACCCAAATATATTTTTAAAAGGGAAAGGAACTTACAGGAGAAACTCACTGTAATACAATTTTTAGTATAATACAGTACATAATTTTGAATTATTTCTAAAGGATCACATTTTCACTGGTCTGATTCCTGGCAGACTTTCAGGGTGGTTTAAGGTGCTGATCAAAACAGGGACCTCTGCATTCATCAGCAGCTGAAGCATTATCTTTTATTAGTTTGTATTAGTTCAGTCCCTCACCAGAGACAGAGTGACTGAGCAGAGGTGTATTCCTCATCTCTTCTGCTGTAGTGTAAATGATGTAGCCCTGCCCTGGATTTGGTTAAGGGCCAAGCAGACCCCTTGTGCTGTGTCCTGTAACAGCCTGACTGACACCTTAGAGCAAAGGCATGGAAAAAGCTTCTCAGCCTCTGTAACTGAATCTGGCTAAATGGAAAATGTCAGATGTCTGACTTAAACAGAAGTGTCTGACTTAAACAGAAGTGTCTGACTTAAGCAGAAGTGCAGTGTGCCAGTTGATACAATAGTTATAATGGTATGGTTTAGTATAAGTAAACTATGTAAGTATTATTAAACACAGTCTTTTTTCTTTTAGCTCTTCATTTGCCAATACCACATTTGGCTGGCAGCAGACACAAAGGGGATCTTGGTGCTCATTCCTGGATATCCAATGTTTAATGTTCTCGTCAGCACTTTTATATTTGTGTGTGTGGCACATGAGATTTCTCAGATCACTAATGATCTAGCACAGATTGTGGTTCCTAAAGACAACTCGACTCTGCTGAAAAGATTGCTCTGCATAGCTGGATTTTTTTCTGGACTACTCCTCTTCTCCGTAGTGCAAGATCAGTCAAGGCATTAACTTGAAAAGATTCTCGGAAAGAAGACATTTAAATGAGACCTGTGGGAAGTGTATATAGTGCAAGTGTACATATTCTGAGTGGAAACAGCCTTCCCAAATAATCTGAGAAGCAAGAATGCACTGTACAGAATTGCATGTGAAAATGAGTCTTTTCTACTGGATCTATGTTTATGTTTACAAATCCGTTAAATCGTGACACGAAGAAGTGAAGTTGGGTGGTTTAGCAGCATCATGTGCATATCACAGCACTGCCTGTTCCTGGGCTCAGCTGAAGGAAGAGTGGATGTTCCAGGGAACTCATGCTGTGCTCATTCCCATCAGAGGACAAAGGGCAAACCTCTGCTCCTTCATTGACAGTCACCATTAGCTGATGTGAAACATGAAGTTTCTGGTAAACCAGGGCATTTTTCTGAACAAAATGGTATTTTTTTTTTGTTTAGAAAGTAGTATTTTGGGTGGAGATGGTATATGTTATATGAAACCCTTTATACATGGAAACAGTCATCACCAGTTCAGTGATTTAAGATTATACACACGTTTACACAATACATTGGGGTTTTTTTCTTTAAGAAATTTAAGGCATTTCAAGCAAGTATGGTGAAATCTGATGTGAATTTTTTTTATAAAGTTTTTTTTTAATTTGTTTGGGTTTTTTCATAAATTTTCCACTACTAAGTTTCACTATGTGCACTTCTCTGTACAGTCTCAGTGAATAAACAAATGAGAAAATTCCAGAGACTCAGTTCAAGATAGAGAATTTTTGGAAGACCTTCAGATGTTTCCAGTCAGATGAAATCCCATCATATCCACTCCAACAAATCTTAAGGAAACAGAAGAACAGGGGAATGGTGATCTTGTAAACCTCGATCTGAGTTTGTAAGTGACCTTACCTTGTACCTAGGTCTCATTAGGGAACTGGTGCCATATTCTATACAATAGTATTTTCATTAAAGGGATGAAGTCAGTCTGGTGGGATCACAAAGAGGAGGGACCGAGTGGTCATCGTGTTGCATGCAGATGGTTGAGTTTCAAAATTACAAATTACATAAGATTGGAGCTGTCTGGAGGAACCTTTTTACCCATCCTTTCTAGCAGTGCCCATGTTTCTTATTAACTCCTTCCTTTTGCATAAAAAGTAAAATTGAAAGTAACAGCCCTGTAGTGTGGCAGTGACAAGCTGCAGTTTATGTTCTGCTGACTTTGTGAAGTTATGATCATATCTTCCTGTTTGTGATTTTGGTTCAAGTGACAGTTTGACCTCTAGTTGCTTTCTTTTCATTTTATTCTACTGATTAATTATTAGTAGTCAAAGCCATGAGCACAATATTGTTTTCCGTGCATATTTGCAATTATGTATCATAAACAGAATGAATCCATTTCTACTGTATGTACATACTATCATGTACATGGTTTTGATCTTATACCAGTTAAAAAATTTAATTCAAACTTGCAACCACCAATGAGTGCAACAAAAAAATTAAGGAAAAAGTGGCGCTTTTGTTGTTGTTTTTTTCGTTTTTTTTTAATGGAGAACAGTTTCTTTTAAAGAATGAAGAGTCTTACTACATCTGCCAGATATTTTTAAGCTATAGGGAAGACACTCATCTCTTTGTTCTCTGTGTGCATTGCCTGCAGTATTTGGGAAATTCACCTCCTTGACCCAGGACATTGGAGTGGCAGAAAACAGTGGTATAGGGTCAACACTGTAGTGAGGGGCTGGGATGCATAACCTTCATCTATGCCAGTAATCAGAGTGATAGGGAACTGAGAGTTTGAGGGATAACTTTTGTTTTATTCTTCACAATATATTGTAGATATAATTTTATTTATCTGTTGTACAGACTTGGTTAAAAGATTTATTTTTAATGTTTGAAATAATGCACTTGTTTACTATTACTGTATGTGGGATAAATATATTTTCTTTTCAGGTTATGTAAAAATATGAAGTAATTTAAACATTAAATAAATGTGCTGTGGATGTTTATTTTTGTAATGGGAGAGGCATCAATTAAGTAAAAACTTTATTGCTTGTCTTTAGCTGGGCTAGAGTTCACTATTATGCCTACCTTAAATTACAAATTAGGATTGCAGTTTTTGCAAAGTGATATTTTGGACCCTATTACATCAAATCAAGAGGAGATACTAACTTGCATCACAAGTTATTTCAGATGCAATACAGGAGGAAAGAATCTTCATTTTTCAAAGTCTGATGAAGTTACAGGTCCGGTAGCTGAAAACACCCTTGGAGCTCAGGGGACTTGAGCAAACCTCCACAATGGAGGTGTTGAGTTTTCCCCCTTCCCCCCAGCTTACAAGTTAGGAACTCTGGAGATTTGTGTGGCTTAAAGAATTCAGCTTTTAATTTAGCTTCTTATGCCCCCCACTAAAGAAAAGAATGGTCTCCTTAAGCCAAGGATTCAGAGTGGTTGTTCCTATCCCCAAAGCTCCTTGTGTAACTGGGGAGATTATGTCTAGCATGGGCACCTGAACAAAGTGGTGTGAATACTCCCCATCCTTTCCAGTTACAACACCCATTTAGGCAGCTTCCCTCCCACCTCAGTTAAACAGAAACCCTGCACAAGAAGCTGCACTCCAGTTCTTGAAACACACCCTCCCAGATCACTGTCCATAATGTTAACAACTCACACAAAGCTGTTCAGGCATCATTATGTAAAATAAGCAGGCAGCAACATCACTACTTATGGTTTCCTATTTATTAGATTTTACATTGCATATATTTACAGGGACATCTGTAGTGCTTTCTATTTAATTTGGTTGCAACTGTGACTTAATACAATATCAGTTCATACTGTACATCTTAAAAGAGGCTGTAAATTTACTGGTTTGCTAATTCTTAAGCCATTAAGTGTCTTCAGACAGCTTTATAAACCTATGCTTCCATAGTAATTGTTTTATAAGTAAAAATAAATAACTGGTTATTAAACTTACATCAAATGAATGATGGTTTCAATCATAAAATACTTCAGGTGTGCTTAATACCCAGGTCACTTACATTACTAGATTCTTTTCAGGATAGGTAGAGCACCCACTGGTACAAAGTGATTCTTTATGCAAGTACATTACAGTTTAAGAAATTTCTTTAAATATATTAGCATTGTTACATAGTTGTACAAATAAGATGGGAGCAGCTCAATTGGTATTTAACTGATTGTCATGTCATCAAGTTATCAGAAATTGTTATGATTCAAACCCAATATTCTTTACAAAGTTTAGTTTTGCATTGCACTAAAAAAAGATTATTTAAAATCTATTCCATTCATTTCTGTTTCAAGGCACTGACAGCTCATACTCTTGAAAATAGAAGTAGAAACTAATAGAAACCAAATGCTGACTGTACTCAAATTTTTCACAGCTTGGGTAAATTTCTTAATTTACTATAAATTCTTAATTTTTTAATTTAATTTAATTTATAAATTTCTTAATTTACTATAAATCTCAATGTGCAGTTTTCCAATTCACTTTTCACAGATAACCACCTGGAAAGAAGTGGAGGGGTCTCTTTGGAGGCTGACAGACTGATGAAAGCTCCTCCTTGGTACCTTTTGGGTGTGAGGTAGATGTGATGGCAGCCACTTTGAAAAGGAGTGGGAATGCCTCTTTATTCCAACTGTTTTGTTTCAGACATGGCTTGATATTTCAAGTTGTATGACTGAAACTTGAGCTACTTCTCAGGGTATAAATCCACTGGCACTATTTCAAGATGCCTTTGATAAAATATTCTCTGGGTTGTGCTGGGCATGTAGGGCAGCCTCAGAAACTGATGTTTAAGGCTTGACAATAGACAAGTATGTACAGTGTACTGAGCACTGGTTATATGCCCTGCTGCAGTAGTTACATGTTGAACAAAATGTGCCCAAATAGCAGCTCGGGACTTGTTTTAACTCTGGCCAAGTGTTACTTTCAGCTCCAAGCCTATAAACACATCACTATGTTAATTTTTAAGCAAAAAAAAAATAAGGCTTTGCGTTTTGAAGGAACAGGGGCACAACTGTTATAAGAAAGGGGTGGGGGAGAAAAGCCCATAACTACTTTGGTTTTTCTGCAAACTTATTTGACAGTCCCTTTTAAGCCTCAGTCTTCTATTCCTAAATTAGTCAGAATTTCTCTTAGCAGAGATGTCATAAACATCAGCTTAGGAAATGGAGCCAGCATTCAGCAGCTGTAAAGCAGAGCTAGATTTCTGCTTAGAGTGCCATGTCCTGATGAACACAGGATTTCAGGGTCTCCAGCTGCAACAGCTCAGACTAGAGGTTCTTGTGGTTTCACCTCACAGCCTCATCCTGGTTTAAGGTGACACTTTCCTCTTTTTTTTTCTGTAATATTTTCTCTTTCAGAAGCTCTGAGTTATTTTGCGTTTGAGGATTTAAGGAAGCATCAAGAAAAATGTGAGTGAAATACGCAAAAAAGCGTCAGGAGATAAATTTTCACCATCTGCTGAAAAAGAAGGAAACCTCAGTTCAGGTCCTCTGAACAAAGCTCATGTTATTAAGCTTTCAGCTGCACAGACAAGTGCCTCTCAAAGTAACCACCTCCCAGGACAGCACATTTATTCAGCTCCTTGTTAGGGTGCTAAAAATAATCCTTGATTTTTTTGATAGCAATTTCTTCCACAAAGTTTCACTCCAAAAATAACAGAGAATGTGGAGGATATATATAAAAAACAAAAAACAACCAAACCAAACCAAAAAACATTGGGGCATCAGGAATACCACAAAAACTGAAGAGGTTTTTTTTTTTTTTTGAGAATTAAAAGTCCATGTATACCATAACAAAATTTATCATTGTTTATCTGCAGACTTGCATTTCTGCTACAGTACCTTGTAACAGTTTCTTCTAACATAACCAGGTAAATGAATGGACAGATTTTAAATGTTTTATTGCTCACAAGTTGTCAAATAGGGTACATATCTGATAAAAGAATAGAAACCTGCTTTTCAACAGGAATAATTTTAGGAGTTTTTTTGGTTTTTTGTTCAAAAAATAACTTTACTCATGACATTTTGATATTCTCTAAACAATTAATGCCTAATTAATCTTGATTACTGTTTCCGAAGCCTCATCATATTGCACAAGTTTTCATGCTTTTACTTTACTGCTTTTCATGTGCAAGGGTAAGGCAATTATTTCATCTCATTGAACAGAGTCTGAAACCCTTTGAACCTGATGCTTATCATGAAATTTAGATTTCCCTGTTAAAACTTTCAGGAGAAAGTCACAAGACAGAATAAAGTTTGATATTTATTAATACATATATTTGAAAGATTATTTTCTGAATGTAGCAAATATAAAAAGTTATCAGTGTTTACAAATTGTCAAAAATGTCCAAAGTACAAAAGGATACAGTACATTAGTTATATGGAAGTGACTGTAACTCTCTGGCACTGAATTCATCTTAATACTGAGGGCATGCACAATATACACCAGAAAAACTCATGCATCAGTCAGAACAAAGAAGGAAATTAGACAATGTGTTGCCTTCTCTGATTACAAATTCATTGCTTCTGTCAGTTTTCTTTCCTCAGGAATACCATTTACCTGCAAATAGATGAGAATTTATAGAATCCATCAGTGGCAGATGATGCTTTAACAATACTGAACTATCAATTGATAGCACCACACATAAATAGTATTTATTAGTCCTTTATCAACAGCCACACTGGAGAAACACAAGTGCAATCTGAACCAAAGACAACATAGACATAAAAAAGCTTTGCTTGCTTCCTTCTGGGGAGGGAGAGATCTGGGACCAGTTTATAACTGGGAATTTATATTTGGGATCAAGCTTCATAGGGAAACTGTGAAGTTCAAAGTGGGAAATGCAGTATGCCATGTACATGCACTAATTCAGTCTTCTGCATTCTAGGAATATCCTATAAACTTTTCCATTTAAACACTGTGAAGTGGTCCTCATGAACTTTGCCAACTGACAGACAGATAATTATAAAACTTACTATAACTTTTCATACTGAAGACCAGTAGCAATTTTCAGCAGTTTTATGTTTTATGTGACTTGTCACCTTTCCCACAATTCTTTCTCAGTTATGTTTTTATTTGATGAAATATTCAAGCATTATGTTATTTATTAAATCTGCATTTTTATATAAGGCTCAAAACCATTTATTATTGTGCAGTCAGATAGCTGCTGAAAAAGAGATGGTTATTAGATAAGGTCTGCTCTTCAAATTACTAAGCATGGTCACCTGAAGGTTTAAAATAGAACCAACTTCTTTTTCCTGGAATGCTAATAATCCTAAATATAGTATTGGGAATTTTCTATAGGAGAGGAAGAACAATGAATGCCTTAAGTTCTATAGGTTTTTTTGGCCATGAAGTGTGTTAGTTATGTAAATTTCTTATTTGAACAGATCAATCAAACTACTAAGTTTGCAGTGATACTATTGAAAAAAAAAAAGAGCACCTCAATTTTGGTTTAAATTGCAGCTTTCTAAAAATCTAGCCCTCTGACAACACAAAGCATAGATACTCTTTAGAAGATAAACTGCAAGAGGCACAGGCCATCATGTCACAAAAGTGCTTGCAGTGTCACTGAGTTGGAAAGGAAGGTGTCCCTGTAAACTATGAGAAGAGGAGGAGATGTCCCAAATACATTATTTTCTTCCCAAAATTCTGATAGCTTGTCACAGGCAGCAGTCTGTGATCAATATGAAAGAAGAGGTGAATTCCTCCAAACATACTACAGAAAAAAAACCATAGGATTTTTAAGATCTATTTTTAATGTCAGCTCTTCAGCACAACAGGCCAATGCATGCTAGCTTGGATTTCATACCTTTTCAAACACTTATCACTGCTGCCAACATGCAGTACTGCCAGGTTATTTTGCACCTCTTTCACTGCAAGACAGACTGGAATTCTCGTTACAAAACAGTCAGAAGAGCTGAACTCTATGGCATTTTTAGTCTGCCTTCTAAATGCCTGCAGTACTGGGTGTTAAGAGCTATGCTAAATGTCAATCAAAACCAGTGCTGAAGACTTTGGATTAAGGCTTTGGCTGCCAAGGGCATCTGCCATTTCCAGCATATAATAAAGAGCACAGAGAGCAAAGCTGGCAGAACTGCTGTCGGTTGGCTTTTTTAAATAAAAGTGTTTTTCATTTCCATATAAAAAACAATATATATTTTTTAAATGCAGAAGCATCTATTATATACTTGCCTCAAATCTTTGAAATGTTGTCATACGAAATTCTCCTTTAATCCCCGAAAGCAGTAATGAAGAAGAAGGATTTTGAATGAAAAGAAAGAGTTGCTTATGTGACTCCTAAGTTAAAACAAGTCTCCCTCTTGGAGCTGTAGTTCCCCTATTATGTTGAATATATAGATATTTTGCTTAAATATCTCTTTGAATACTCAAAAATTATACTTTGGCCTCTACAGTTTCTACAATTTATGACCCTTAATCCCTTTCACATGGTTCTGATTGTTGCTTTTTCTCAGACCCCACACACTAACCAGAGAACAATCAGCCTTAGCTGATGCTCTGATGGCACCATTCATGGCCTCAGTCAGTACATTTGGATTTGTGAAAAAGATGTAAAAGTGGTGACTAATTCATGGGAAGCCTGCAGCATGGACATGTGCCTCACCACAGATTCTCTAATATCAACTCTTTGTGTTTAGTGACAGCAATAAAGAGCTCTTTCTTCAGAGCTTAACTGGTATTGGTGGGAATCAGAAATTTGGATTTCCTGTCAAGTCTTAGAGAATGTGAACAGCGTAGCAGCAGTCAGGAATCAGGCTGTAGCTTCATGTTGTAACAAAAAATTATTTATATGAGGAGGCTTCTAACTCAGCTGTACCAGATTCAAGTCTCTCATGCTCATCCTAACGTAACATTTCAGCTGCTCGTTCAATCAATCCCATCCCAAAGTTTTCACTGATGTATCAAAAAAAAAAAAAAAAAAAAAAACCAGAAAAACCCAAACCAAAAATCTGGAATGACAATGCTGTAATACTTTACTATATCTGAAAATGGTTTCCACTGTCCACTGACTACATGTGTTTTGACTAGTGGTTGCTCCACACTGGTCACTTAATAGTTACAATATTTTCTCAGTACTGACCTGCACTCTGCTGCTGTGGAATCTGAGTCTGATGTGGCAGGTTCCTACAAAATATGATTTCATATCTTTAATGCTTCCATGCAAAGTCTGAGCTACATTATGCATGAAAGATCAGTATTTAAACTTTTTTTTTTTTTTTTGCTTATAAGCAATAATCCATTTTCACTATGAAAACAAAGTTGTCAAAAGGTTAGCCAAGTCATTGAAACAAAGAAAATAAGTGTTAAAGGGTGGTTCCTATTATTTCACTTGTCAAGTAGGTTCAAAGGCTCAGACTTGGTGAAACAGCAGAGGTAAAAAGAGTCACCACAGGCTTTTGATGTTATACAAAGTTTGGTTTACAAAAGTGATGAATACAGAAAAGGTGACACAATTTGTAACAATTATTGGCTGTGGAATGAATGAATGGTCAGGTACTTTTACACACGGGACCAGTTCACTTATGGAGGCAAAGTTGTATTTTTGAGTCCTGTCTATTTTAACAGCTAATTTATTTTTACAGAAAGAAATTAGGGGTTGGAATGTAGGTGAAGTAGATAAATACTCTATGAACAACTCAAGAAAGACTTTGGTACAGGCTCTAGCTCCTGCCATAAAAAACCTGAATAGAGAAGAAACTGTAAAAGACAGGGTAGAGCACTTCACAGCAGTTGTACAGTGGGTACAGCACCATTTATACAGCTGTTCTGGTGAATTTTGATTTGGGACAGGGAGAAGAAAATGTTCTTCTAGCACATATCTATGTTTTGAAGTGAATTCAGGCCAAGCCTGTGAAAATTAGGGCCAAGTTAGTGGTGGTGCTGGACCAGCCACACTGGGGCCACACAGGCCTCCCAGGTGAGGAGCTGCAAAAAACACCACCAGCCACTGCTGAGACCACTGCCTCACATCTGCTCATCTCCAGAGACCTCAAACAATCCTTTCTAGAAATTACTTCTTGCTATGGCACCACTGACCTGTCTGAATTAAAACATGCAAAGCACCAGATGGGTCTGTCTTGAAAGTTTCATCATATTACTGATAACTGAGCTTTAAGGAACAGAAATTAGTGTTTTCCTGGTTTCTGTCTTGGAGGGAGGATGGCAGCAATGGAAAAGGCTGAGAGCTCTGAGCGTTTTCATTGGCAATGGAATATGCTCATCTGTTCAATGTTAACATTCCAAACATAAACCCTGTGTGACAGGTACATGACTAACTACTACTTACAAAGTCTGGATTTTCTGGTGTGAAAATACCACTGACCTGGTGATAGTTTTATACCAGAACTCCAAAGAAATGGGTTAAGAGGCAGGGTGTCTAAAAGAGGACAATTTGAGTTGATTCCTCTGTCAAAAGTAATTTTTCTCCAACATATGCAGAAATGTAACTGTTCCACACAAAGCTTCTTGCCAGGTCTACAGACTGAAACCCAGACAGTTAATTTTGCACCAGGCGGCCTCTCTTTTTGCTTGAAATGCAAGCATCAGAGCAGCCCTGAACTACAGAGTCATTACTGATCCCTCCATAATAAACACATTTCAACTGACAAGCACTGGAATCCACGGTTAAATCATGCACCACAGTGTTTTAAGAAAAAAAAAATAATAAAATGCAATCTAAATACTTACTGCTGTGTTTGCATCAGCGGCATGCTGGTGTTATCATAGCTGTCTGTGTGTAGGGGAGGTACAATCTCACCAGTGACCGGGTGAAACACAGGGAGTGTTGACAGAGGCCATGCTATCTCTCTGTTTTTAGACATGTCACGAAGCTCTTTGGTTGATTTCTGTATAGCACTGTGGTGGACCAGCTGGATGCTGTTTCAAAAGGAAATAAAATTGTAAATACGTATTTTAGATGCTCCGTCAAAACGGGTGAACTTTAACAATTATTGCTTTTCTTAAAAATAAGGAGGACTTTGGTGCATGCTACAAACTCCATAATGCAGTGATTACAGTAAACTTTATATTGTTAATTTAATAAATATTGGATTTATTCAATTTTTAAGGCAGTAATTATTCGATTAGATTTTGCTGTCTGTATGTTTTTTTCATAAGATACAAGGATGTGCAAGTTATAGCTAATGTTCCTTTTATTTGCTGCAGTTAAAATAAAAGGTTTGGTTAACTTCTGATTCTCATGGCAGATTAATAAAAACTTCATAGATTAATTTTAAAACACTCCATAATACGGGCACTGGATACTTTCCAGGATATTTGTTCTTCTGTTTTTTGTTCACTGCCTTTAAGATACAGGCTAGGAAGCTGAATAACCAGCAGTTTAAATTATATATTTACATATTTATTCTAACAGCACTGTTTTATTTTGAACTGACAGTCATTAATTTCAAACCCTTTTTATTCTGGTCTCCTATCCTTGCCAAGACTGATTTAAAAGCAGCTTTCACATTTATGAATTAAACCATGGATTAGAGAGAATGAAAGAAGTTTATGACACACATGTATGAAGCATGACAAGCTACTGAGAATGAAAATTAAATGGCAAAAGAAAAATAACAGGAAAGAAGACACTTACTCTGGTGTTTGCATGTTTCTCTTTTCCCTAAAAACAAAACAAAATTTATGAATTAAATAATAGCATTGATAGTTGGAACATTAGATCTATCTGATGATGAAAATAGTACATGATGAGGAAATGCTGACAAGGTTCTTGCTAAACGCAACTTGGCAGCATTTGCAGGGGGGTTTATGCTGAGGCCTCGATGGACGCACATACAGAGATGGGATACTGATGACAGACACACAGACACACAGGCAGAGAAATGAAAATGCAAGTTAAAGAACAAGCTTCTGGCTAAAATAAATTCTGTGACAAAATGAAATTGTAATTCGTGTAAGAAATGGCAGAAATTAGGTTACTTGCTGCTTTCCTTTTATGTGTTTTTCTTTTTTAGTATGTCTAAATTCAGTTCATCTCCTCATCCAGACTTAGTTTATACAAGTTAGCATTTTAGAAATTACTTAATATTGTCCTGAACCAATGATACTTTATTAGTATTTTATTTGTTTGGGGCATTTTGGAGAGTTGTGCACATGTGGAGATTTTGTGGAGTTTTGTGTGTAGGTTGAGATTTTTAATCCTGACAGCTGCAACAACTGAAGGCCCTGTATGCATTCTCTTGGAAATTACTGTATGTGCTCAGATGAGAAATATTTCTCTATTTCAAGATGTCTTTTGGCCTGTTTTAAATGTTTTTAATGAACTGAATGGAATTCCCCTGACAAATAGCCTTCTATGCATTATAATCTTTGAAAAATCTACAATTACTTATTAGTGTGTTAAAGTACTCACACTCCTTCCCGTCGGCAGCACATGATATAGGCAAGGATTAGAAAAAGCACCAGTGCTATTGCCGAGGGCACTGCCAGTGTAATTAGGAAATCCGAGTAATAGTCTCTGCTTTTCAGTGTGTCAGAAGGTGGCTTGTATTCCCCACCATCAGGTAAAATCCCCTCTCCACGAATCACTTCCTGAAAGGTGGAAACCTGTTTTGTATTGTCAACCTGATACCCAAAAAAAAAAAGAAAAAAAAGAAGAAAAAAAAAAAGACAATTATTTAATAAAGGAACTGAACGGAAAACCAGGCAGTATTTAACAAACCATAAATTACAAAAGAATATGTATTACACATTGAACAAATTCTATACAATTTCATCCAATCACTATTTTTTAAAAAAGAAAACCTTACACCTTGTTGAAAGCTTCTGATCAGTGTGATAAGTAATTTTATATTATTACTTTATTTTGTGCCTACCAGCGATACTATGTTTTTTACAGATCGATTTTAAAGATACCTGACACAAACAGAATTTGACTAAAATTCAGTTAGCATTTTTATTGCAAATTATCTGATACTGATTTCTTTGTAATGAATTAATCCAGGTCTTACTGGTCTTCCTACATAACAATACTGCCCTCTCTTGTATGAAGGTGGTAGACAGGAAGAGAGGAGCACCTATGATTTTGTTCCTTCCTATCAAGCTTCACATCCAATGCTCAAAAAAGCAAGAGGCATGAACTTTGCTGCTGGGGACTGAGCAGCTCTACTGCAGAAAGCTCCCTGACATGAGATGTGCATTTAATAAATCAGAGCCAGAGTTCCAAGCTTTTTTTTTCTCCTAATACAATGCATCCTCCAAAAGGCTGCACTCCTGGTCCCTCTTTTTTTTTTTTTTTTTTTTTTTTTGCTACTAACTTTTGTCTTTTCTTGCTGCTAACTTTCATATTGCACTTGACTGATGACTTTTCAATTCTCTGCTTTCATGTTTTTGTTATCTTCAGTTGTATATTACTCCTAAATTTTATCAGTTTTGGTATTAAAACTTTCTCCACATCATTAATGAAAATAAATTACATTTGCCTGCAACCTTGACCTTTTGCCTGACACTGTTCATTGAGAAATCTTCCAGCTGATGGTAACTTATTTATGATATACACTTTAAGTCATAAAGTGGTGTATTAAAGCTTAAGAAATGGATGAACAGGTTTTCATGGAATGCCAGAAATAATGTTTTGTTGAGCCTCAAAGGCATACATAGATATAAGGGCAAGATAATTTGACAAAAATGAATCTATTTATTCTCCAGTCACTAATTTTGCAGTGTCTTTTACCTTACATACACTGAGTTCCACCTGGCTGCTTAGCTGTATCTCAAGCCCTAAGCATCACACTGAATATTGGTGCACTGACTGATGTGACTGACAGGAGCCCCCACACAGCATGAGAATACATTATGAGAAAGCAGTGTTAGAAGGACACATGCTCCTCTTTTCATAGTTTGGGACACAAGACTTAAACCACTCTCTGATTTAGGTACTAACTGCCCAAGTCACCTCATAAGAAGTGGGAAGAAGGGAATACAATGGTTGTATTTTCACTCACTCTATGCTGTGAGCAAAACTCCCACCCAGCCTGTGGATCCTGGGGGACTTCTTGCTGCTTGGCTGTCCCTGTGGGAAGCAGGCTGGGATCACAGAGAGGGAAGCTTGCCTGCTTTTCCCCTTTGATGCACCGGGTGACAACGTGCAGCAGCAATGCTGTGGACAACAGTGAACACCCCTGAGACTGTTTAAATTCTGTTACCATGGAGTGCAGCCAAAACAAGTGCTGAGTTCAAGAAGGTCTTGTTATAGGCTGCTGCAGAAAACTCCACTTCTCTGAGAGCTTCTTGCTGCTACACACCCCAGGGTGATCTCTGCTTTTCCCAAAACATCACAGCGATGCTGCTTCCTGATTAGTTTATGAGCCACTGTTACTATCAGTAACATTTTTTTCTGGAGCAGAACTGCTAATCATTCTGCATCAGCACTGCTTATTATGCTTACACTACTCCTACTCTGCTGCTCCTTTTGAAATTCACCCTGTTCTCTAAGGCTGTTTCTTCAGCATCTCAAGACCTTTCTGTATTCTTTCCCATTCTTCAGTACACCTGCAGATACTTGAAGTTTCATGGGGACTGCAAATTTAATTTAATAAGCAGATCCCATTGTTCAGCTTATAATTGAAGAGTGGCAAGGCATTTTCAATAATTCTGCTATGATTATGGTTATCCAGTCAGCTCTCTACTAGCTCCTAGCTACACTTAGACCATGTTCCTAGGCTTCCCAATGAGACAGTATCAAAACACCTTACCAAGAAGAAATAACACTGCTGCTACCCCTTTGCTGTTTCTTGTAGAAGAAGTCAAAGACTTGAAATAGTTTGTTCTTGACAAAGGCTGACTGCCTTCTACTACTTTTCTGGTGCTGCTAAGTATTCCTGTGTTTACAAGTACCTTTTGCTTTATCTCAACAGAAAGCCAGTAAAAATTAAATGATCTGAATATTCTTTTGAAAACAAGTATTTTCCAGCTTTCTAACAGCTTTCCTAATTTAGAGTGTATAGAAAGAAAGAGTTGGAAGTTACCTTATCAACTTTGTGTGTGAATGTTTTTCCTCATACTTAACACATGTTTTATACTGTGACAAAGACTTTCATATCTCCCATTCAGTTTCCTCTTGGATAATGTCTGAAGCACCTCAACAGTTTATTATTGTAACAATCTAAGTTTATTTTATGTACATTCACCATCTTTGTTCAAAAGATAGTACAACATCCCCTTCCAATACTTTATCATTTCTTGATTTTCCTTACCAGAATTAAATAAAAATAACCTTAGAAAGCCTCTTTAGGAATTACACACCTTCCATGGCAAATGGTCTAGTGTTCATTTATAATTTTTGTTATATTCACTGGAAGGATGTTCCCATTTATTTTGATTTCATTAGTCAACACTGTTTTCATTTCTTGTATTAATTCATTTTTAACATACAATACATTTTAGACAATTTTTAGAAAGATTTTTTAACAGCACAGAAATACTTCTTAACTGCTCAGTGCTGTAGACTCAACATTTGAGATAGCATATATAAGACACATGCACACTTACTAGGAAATCAAGGGTAACTAGTTCTATTAGCACACTAAAATACCAAACTACATCCACCTAAATAGTCCTCTCCTTATTTCTAGTTCTGTAAGCCCTAGAGTTCTCTGCCCATTTGCATAAATCACTGCTGTTGAAAATTAGCATTATGGTTTCACTGATGCTCAACTCTTAACAGAATTTAGCCAATGTAACAAAATCCTTTCACAACCATAAGAGTGGCTGCTAGATGGAGAGCAGTCTCAATGAGTCATGATAAAGTGGAATTTGTAAGAGTTGTCTGGCCAGGCTGGCAAAACTCTTAACTGGCATAAAACTCATGTCTGGCATAAAATATTGTATTCTGACAAACATAATTTTTACGCAATAATAAACAACTCACCAGAGAGATTTTACACCAGTCAATATGGAACTGAGTACGGAATTTTTTATCACAGGTTATTACAGGCTCCATTTCTTGGCTGCATCTCAGCTGATTTTGTGGGTTTTCCACTTCCCGCAAGCAGGAAGAGAATGGAACATCTGCCCCAACCATAACATACACACTGCAGAAAGAGATGAGTGTCCGACTGTCAGGATACCTCTCACAGAGCATAATAATGAAGCAACAATAATGTACTCTTCCAAACATTATTATTCTTCACAGTAACATTCAGCTGTGCTCTAAAGACTAACATTATTTTTTAAAATTATTTTTAAGAGTCTATTGTACGTAAGCATATGAACAGACTGAAATCCAAAGAATTTTTGTAGCTACTTAGTACAAGTATTCTGTTTTGCTGCAAAATGTAAATGTTTGCTTACCATCATTGTCAATTTATACAAAGTCACAGAGTTCCAAGTGTTGGTGCTTCATGTAAGTAAAACAGTGCTACTTTTGAAAATCGCATTAAAAACATAATTTTAGCTTGAGTCTTGCTCGGTGTATGTTTTTAAGAGTTTCTTCCCATGTTTCCAAATAAAATTCATGAGGACCAGTTATTTTTAAATCTGATACTAATATGAACCTGCTAAAGCCCTCAGCTTCTGCTAAAATATTCCATACTGTAGTTACACACTGCCAACAAAATTTGCAGAATACTGCGAGCTGAACGTAACCATAATACTTCATTTAGTATTGAAGTACATAAATCAGAGCTACTGTGTTAAGCATACTGTTCATTTTCATATCTAATTACGTAGGATGTTGCTGAAAATAATGTTCTGCTGCTCTAGAAAATAATGTATCAGCAGAACCTGAAACAGAAATTTGGTGCTGGTTGCCATATAGTATCTCAGGCATTATTTAAGTGTTTGAAATGTAGTCAAGAAACTCCAGATGCAGCAAAGGCCTTGAATCAACAATGTTTTCTGCACACATCTTGGATTTTGAACCTTCAGCTCTTTCTTAGATATTACTTGACCCTAAAATACCTACAAATAACAAGGTATCTCTTTTGTTGTTGTTGTTGGGTTTTTTGGGGTTTTTTGTTTGTTTTTTTTTCCAGGGAAAAGCACTATTGCCAACTAAATTTTGAAAAGATTGAATCCTTATCAATTTCCTAAATGAAGTATTAACTTTCACAACAGAATGTATGGCTACAAATCACAACTGGAGAAAAGGCATTCCTGCAGTTTACACTCAGTAACCTGAATTCCCCAGAAACCTCAGCTTATCCTTTTCAGATGAAAGTCCATGCTGCTCCTGAAGCACGTAACTAAATTGCACTATGAGTAAAGCTACAAATGATGACACCATTGCATGCTAAAAGCTCTTAGAAATCTAAGTGGTTTTGTAACCTGTGGTTTTGTAACCTATGGTTTATCACACCTTACTTCAGAATTTTAAGTTTTGTGAATTGGGTATTATTAAATACTTGAAAAGAATACCAAACTACTGTTCAGAACTATGAGTGGAATTATGAAATAAATGTATTTACTACCAACTGTGTTTTAATTAATGGAATTTATTAGTATTCCTTATATTATAAAAATGCATGTTGAAATGGTATCTAACATGATAAACCTATGGTATAATGGGGCTCGGAACATCAGTAAACTTTTCATATCAAATTCCAAAATATAAACCTATAATTGCAAGATTTCTAGAAAACTTGAAAAACTATTAAGCTTTTCAGTAAGAAAGGAAAAAAAAAAAAAGTAAAGCAAAAACTGACACACATGCTTACCCCTCTTTCATGTCATTAATAGGAAGGGGGACTCTCCCTCCCCTGTCGAGGGCTGAAGTAATGTTTATGGCATTCAAGCGTTCTGGCTGCCACACGTTTTTCACTGCTCCAAGAAAGTCACCAAGAACTTCACTTGCTAACATTTCTTCTACATTCATATTCCTTATGAAGAACTCCGCTTGATATGGTAAAGGAAAATCTAATTGTGATGAAAAAGGAACAGTTCTGCCTTAAACAAAGGCTTAGTAACAAAGAATTAGAAGTAATGATTAATGTGGTACCGCTTTAAGATCGATACAACTTTCCAAAAATCTTGACTTTGAACTAGCTTATTTTGAACCTAATGTGATTATGATTAATTAGTACCATTAGCTGCTACTTAAGCTGAAAACCACTGGCTATTTATAAAACAGCTGGGAGATAGGGAGCGGAGTAGAGGAAGAGTCTCAGCTGGTAAATCTTGGTTAAACAGATAGAATTCCATCCATGCGAATTTGGGAGTCAAAACTCAGCTGCAGCAACAATGGATTCCAAACTGCAATACTCCAGATTGTAAATATGATTAAAAGAACTACTTTTATAGACACAAATGTCCAATTATGCCATAATCTGGGAAACAGACTTTGTTTATGAATGAGGAATCACAGTCCTACCTGACAGAAGTTATCTGGATGTAAATAACAAATGGAATCAACACAAGAGCCTGTAAGATAGTTTCCTTATCTAGTTCAAAACACAACAAGCTCTTTTTTTTGTACATACCTTCTGCTGACATGATATTAATGATCAAATTGTGTCTTGCTGTCTCAAAGGTACGCCTGTTATATGCAGTGATCTAGAGTGAAAAAGATGATTTCAAGAACAACAAAGCAAATATGAAAATCAAAATATGAAAACACACTGATAATTTAAAAACAATTATCACCTCCTAAATGCTTTGCCTTCTTATTTTGAAGCACATGAACATCCATTCATTAGTATACATTTTCAAAGGTAAGGTCAAGTTAACTGATGCAGTCCCTTCAAGTCAGGAAAACTGGAATTTTCTGAACCAGTCAATAGCCAAACCCAATTATCCAAGGGATATACGAGATAATGATCTATTTTGGTCAAGATAAAAGTGTTCTGCCATACACATATATTATTTCTTTTCTGCTGTGTCAAAGAACAACCATAAGTAAATGTCAGTTTCTCCATTTCTCTGTCCACCCTGCAGCTCCCCTCCATCAGTACTCTAAGATCTACATTCATTGATAGCCCCTGGGAACTAAACACAATGGATGACACTCAAAGGAAAGAGTGCCAGGGTCCCAGCAATGCTAATCTTTGGGACTGGGTTTTAGTTTTACCTCCAGCCCCAGTGAAGTCATACTCCATGAATGGATTTACAAACATTGTTCAAACACAAGTAGTTTTTTAAAAAAATTCTGGAATCTATAACTGGCAGGGAACTGAATGTAGTTAAGTAGATGCAACATTCATGACTCTCATTTTGGAAATTCACACCTTCAAATTACATGAGGATGCCAATCTTGCAGTTTCAATGTAATGCCTGAAATGCTTGCAAATGGTTACTCCTCAGTACTGTACTCCGAAATTGTGCTATTATTAACTGCTTGTTCATAAGAAATACAGAATAAGGCTGGATATCTGTATTATTATGTATTATTTTCTCTACTTATTTTTTTAATCCCTGAAAAATGGTAAGTCTGTCATGAAACAAAGTGAAAAAGACTTTCTTTCTAATCTTAGACTTCAGTATTTCTGGGACAAAGAAGAGGCAGATGAGCAGTTAATAGTGACAGAACTGTGGTACTTCTCAGCAACCAGAACGATAAAGTATTGTGACATTAATAATTAAAGAAACAAATGTAATACATGTATAATTTATGTATTCATAATCTACTAAATTAAATGCCTCTTAGAAAGACAAAGGGCAAGAATCAAAAGGTACTTATCTAGGAATATTAACTGGTTATTGTTATTTACTAGTTATACCTTAAAAGTAAAACATAAAATGTCATACAGCTTGGCATTCTCTCAAAAGAGGATATAATGGTACCTAAGAGAAAATGTTAATGTCGTAAGTCCCTGTCTTAAAATTATTGTAATTAACTTTTTTTTAAAAGGAGGCAGTTCTTATTGAGAGTTCTGAATCTCAGACTAAACCAAAATACATCTTCTATAATATTTTAAGGAAAATACCTCAATGATGGTTGGTTTGCCCACATTTTCTACAGTTGGTGAACCATACAGCACTCCATCACTGTATGGTGTCCTTTGTATATAGCGCAGCCATCCAGGTCTGTCAGGGTAACCCATTAAATTGGTATTAAATGTTATAGGATCATTACTTATTTCACCTAGATAAGAAAAATCACATTAGAATATTTGCAAGAACACACTACATACTTTTATGTTTCCACTACAAAGTCTCAGTCTGACTTCCAATTATATTTTCTAAACCTTTCCAAAAAGAAAAAGAAAAAAAATTGCAAACCTTTACCATCTGTGAACTCTTACTGAGAACTTGTAAGTATGAAGAAATTTATATTTTAAAAGTGCAACCAACTGCAGAGATCAATGTACTTGTACTTCCTAGACTGTTGGCTGAGTGCTCATGCTCATTAACTCATAGGTTTGAATTTTAAGGCTCAGTTCCACCTAGAACTGAAGCATGTAACCTCCTTACTGACAAAAGCACGTATGTCTGTCCTTTAATTCCCAAAAAAAGGGCAATTACTTATTTTTTTTTAATGATGGCTCCAGAGACCTAATGTCTGTGGGAGAGTTCATTTGTAAAGAGTGGCTTTGTAATCAATGCCTAAAAGCTTCTGTTAGCATCAGGATATACACACAGACAGATCTTCAGCACCAAGAGCCTGGCAGTAGTTTTTCTTTAGAGAACAAATCCATACAAAAAAGCACTAGATATTCCTGCAAAATGTATCCACTGATGGCTACTGAATACAATCAATGGTCCAGATGCAATCTCTAGAAGCCTCTAAAGACACTCAACAGTTCTAATGGTTTTTATTGATACACTTAAAATAGACATATTGGACTCCTGTTTATTTTAAGCACTACCAGATCCTCACCACTGTGGTGTGAGCAACTTACAGGTGAGGCACAGAACTTGGGCAAACCCATTCTGAGCCTGCACAGACAGCTCTGCACTGTGGTTCCCCTCTGAAACAGCCACAGCAGCAGCTGCAGGACAAGTGACAAGCCAAGGGAACAGGTAGGTGGCACAGAAGGCAGAAACTGAGCCCAGGGAAATAAGAATGTCTGTCATCTCCTCCAGAGAGGCACAGAGACCAAGACATGTTGCCAAAGGCCAAGTAGTTTACAGGTACACATTTACACCTCTGGCTGGGTAAAAGGGACCAGAACCACAGCAAACCAGCAGCAGACTGTAACACATCTGTCCTCACAATTCTCCCAGGACTTCTCAGAAATCTCATCTATTGCATTCATAGCAAAATTCCCAGCATCACAAATGATTTGGAGAAAATTCTGAAAGCCACCTCTGACCCATTCTGGTTTGTCCCTCATCAAGGTGGACACTAACGATCCATCACAGCAGACAAAAATAAATGGACCATAGCAACATCTGGCCTTATGGTGAATTTCTGGCATGATCACAAATTGCCTATGGGTACAGCAATTTCAGCAGTACCTGAAATCAGACTCATACGTGTCAACACCTGAATGCTGAGAAAGGCTGGGGCTGTAAGGGTTCAAGAGAATCCATCATGGACCTGTTGGAGCAAGTCCAGAGGAGGGCCACAAAAAGCATCAGAGGGTTGGAGCACCTCTCCAGTGAAGACACTGATATAGCCGGGGTTGTTTAACCTGGAGAAGGCTCTGGGACACCTTATAGCAGCCTTGCAGTATCTGAAGGGGCCTACAGGAAAGCTGGAGAGGGACTGTTTACAAGGGCATGGAGTGATAGGATGAGAAGCAACAGTCTTAAATTAGAGGAGAGCAGATCTAGGTTGAACATTAGGAATTTCTTTACTATGAGGGCAATGAAATACTGAACAGGTTGCCACGAGAGGTGATGCAGACTCCATCCCTGGAGACATTCAAGGTAAGGCTTGATGGGGCCTTACCTAGTTAAAGATGTCCCTCTTTACTGCAAGGGTGGATGGACTAAAGGACCATTAAAGATCCCTAATGGACCCAAACCATTCTATGATTCCATGATTAGTAAAATTTCCAGGTTCTTTCCAACTAGATGCCAAAACTGAGAGAAAAGTGGGACAGAGATTAACTTCACACTACACACTCTTCACATGACATGAAGACTCAGGTATACATGTCAGAAAAAACATCCATTATTCACAGAGAGGAAATTTCCAAAACATTTGGTTATGCTGATGACAAAATTTAACCAATGCTAACAGAAGCTTATTTTTTCTTTAAAGTGAGTTTTGAAAATAGTACTCTCCAAATAATCAAAAGCTTATAAATGAAATAGGTTTGGATTATGTGTGTATTGTAAAGGACATTTGTTTTAAAATGAGCATCATTATGTAGTCTCATATTTGATTTAAAGTTCAATTTTGTTTCCAGTTTATTTCATGTAGCTTCATATAACTTCATAGGCTTCATATAGCCTGATGCATACTGTGTCCAAAATCATAATCAGATAAATGGTGCTTCTGACACGCATTATTAATTTCCACAATTTCATATTTAATGCAAAAGTGAAGAAAGGGTTTATTTCCTAATGTCACATATATGTGTTGTTATGCCTTCCCAAATTATTAAGGACATCTTCCACAATATACAGTTATACGCTGCATCCTTTTGTAAATGATGATCACAAAACAGAACATTTTAAACTGATAGGACCACAGATTTCATTGCATTTGAAGATATTTCAACAGAAACTAAAAATTGTCCTTTGTATGTTATATGCTGAACCATAAGGTACACTAAATAAACTTGAATATTCTAAAACCATTTTTAAATAAATTTTTACATAATATGGAAGATCTTAGTATCCCATACCAGGCTTTGGATATGGAGGAAATTCCCCCTTAAAGTACTCTCTCTCCAAAACATGAACAAAAAGAACTCCAGCAGAAGGGTAAACATTCCGATCAGAGTGCACCTTAGACAGAATCGTGTACACTGAAAAGCAGAAGGAAAGATAAGAGACAGAAAAAAAGCAAAAAATGAGACATGCTCTAGATAACACAGCATGCATTTCAACAGAAATGTGGGCATCTGGGAGAAGGAAAGCAACAAATATTAGATACCTGTTAATAAGTTTTTTTAAAAGGTTGCACAGATGTAAGAACAGAATGCAGAGCAAACCCTCTCTTTGCCCAACAGGACCCCTTTCAATATTGGAATAAACAAAACCAGCTACCTTAGGATTTCAGAAGCTGCACTAGCTCATTATTTTTATTGCAATAAAAAACAAAGCAAAACAAAAAAATATGACGGAGGCTATTTTAATTTTATAGTTGCTTTATTTGTACTATTACATGAATAATACATTAAATGAATTATACAGTTGTGATTCTTGATATTTTGCAACAAAATAAGGAACATGAAAAAAACAGAGGAACCTTACCAATCTTATTCCTCACTGAATGGAAACGGTAGATTTTTCAGTTCTTGTGCAGAAAAGGACAAAGCAATTCACTTCAGCTGAGGATTTCTGAAAGTTCTTAAGGCGTGACTTTCTCAGACCAAGTTCTGATAACATACATCTAAAAAATGTTATTACAGAGCTCATTATTGAAGATGTGCTTGTATTGAAGGATAAAAAGGAAGGCCTGTTAAATGTCACTGATTCCAAACAACAAAAAAATGAAGCTATATTGTACAGGACTCAGAATTAAAAACCTAAAGGAAAATTAATTCAAAACATCCAGCATATGCAAATGCAATATGCTATTTTTTTAAAAAAATTACAAATTTATATTACAAAAGCATATCTTACTTAGGCATAGCACAGCTGACACAGTACTATATACTTATTTTGATGATCTTTTTGATACATTAAATAGTTAAGAAAACGCTTTATCAACAGTTTTAAAAATTCAGTACGAAGAATACCAAACTAATAAATGTTTCTCATGTTTTTTTAAGAGGACACACTGTGGATCATGTCACTATTCAGTTTTAAGTCTATGCCCTGAAAGAATCAATCACTGATGATAATTTTTGCCAGTAAGATGAGGATTACACATGTGTAAATAAAGGTAAATCACAGATACAGTGACACACAGATACCTGCCTTGCTTGCTAAACTGAAATAAATTTAATTGGAAGTCACATCTGTACAAAGATTCTACGCCAAACACCAGGGAAATTTACCACAGGGGTAGTTCCATAGGGAAAAGTAACTCTGGAAGAGATTCCAAAGTTGTCATAACAAACTCATAGGAACAAACTCATACCTTCTGGAACATAAAAGAGATTATTTCAGTACCTGGATCAGTGGGCAAGATACATTTGAAATGTGTATCAGGCTCACGTAATTTTCTAATTCTGGTATAATTTTCCAGCTTTATCATTATATCAGCCTTACTTGAGATCTGCTGAAAAAGCCACTGCTAATTACCCATTAATCACAGACATTCCACCCCTCTCACCACGTAATCCATGTGGAATCTCTCACCTAATTTTAGATGACTATAGAAACAACATCCACAACTGAGTTAGTCAGGCTCCTTTTATAGTCAGTGAAGAAGAACGAGGCTCTTCTAAGGGTTGATTAATGTGATTTCTCCAGTAAAATGAGATGAATCATGTCCTAGATTCCTGACTACTCTGACTAGCTCTCCACTGACTGCAGAGGCAGCTGAGAGGAGATGCAGACATCTGTAATGTAGACCTCTACATTTAGTTACAGACTTCCCACTCTTCAAGCTAGAATTAAGTGTCAAGCTCTGGAAATTTATCAGATTCAACAGCACTTGCTTTTTCCCATTTTTGGAAAGTATTTTTAAGACAATACTGAAGAGATTATCTTTCTAATAATTTAACTAATAATTTAACCTTAAAGACAAAATTAAAATGGATCCTGAAATCCATTTTCAGGATGGCTTATCACAATTTTGTGTGGTTAATAAACCAGTTACTGTAATTTTAATGAAGTAGACTTAAGGACAGTAACATAGCTATTTTATTGGTATAATTAAAATTACTAAAATGATGACCCCAAAACTTTTTGTACTAACTTCTGTGAATGAGCTGTAAGCAGAGCAAGGAAACTAATCCATTTCCTTTAAAATATTTTCAAGAAAAGCTGAAAAAGTAATTTCTAGTATTAATGAAGCAGAAGAACTGACCCAAAAATCCAAGGTGGCTGGGTGAAAATGTGTCAAATAAATGGTAAAATTTATTTCTCCATTTCTGCTGCTTTGACTCTACGATGAAAATGCATTTCAAACAGGAGAAACAGTGAAACAACAATGTATTTTTTTATTTCAACAGTTTTAGAAAGGAAGGATAAAAGCAGCAGCAGTTACTGAAAATATCCCAGCTAACATTTCTTCTGTCTGTTGGGCGAAATCCATTGCATCTACTAAATTCCTGCCCATTCCTAGTAATGACACATTCTCTGTTGCTGAAGTAAGCACACCAATAAGGATTTCAAGCACATACAGAACAGTGATCTTGGTGGAAGTCTAAAAATGCCTCTCAGAAGGAAAAACCCCGCAAATCTATTTTATCTTATGATGACAAACACACTGTGATGACAGAAGTATGGATATTAAGAATTCAAAGTTCTCAACCTCCTTGTCAGAGAAGGTTTCTCATTTTTCCCACATAAAGTTCCTTCAAAATCAGGAAAATTGTGAGTCTTCAGCTCACTACAGCAATCACTGCTTTTCAGAAATGAAACAAGTGAAACTCGAGTTTCTTCAGAAGCTTTTAAAACCCACAATTATTTTCAGAAGACTGAGACTGGAGATGAATATGTAATCATCTTAGGTGATCTAAGGATGCAAATACTTAGCCTCTAGATATCCAGCCAATACAGCAGACTGCTGAATGTGAATTGCCTGAGCAGCAGGAAAACTATAATAGAGATTTCATCATAAAAAACATGGAAAGATGACTCACAGAACCCAAGTTCTGCAACAGATGGCTCTAAAATCTTCAGAAGGAACAGGCAAGGCATGAAATGCAGTGGGGTAGCCCTGAATGCTAGGGAGTGGGGTTTTTTTGTCTAGAGCTTAATGATAGGGACAACAATGTTGAGTGTTTACGGGTAGGAATCAGGGAGAAGGCCAACAAGGCAGATACAGTGAGAGTCTGCTACAGACCACCCAACCAGGATGAAGAGGCAGATGAAATATTCTAAAAGAAGCTGCTAGAAGTCTCTCAATCACTAGCCCTGGTTCGCATGGGGGACTTCAGCTTACCAGATGTCTGCTGGAAATAAAATATAGCAGAGAAAAAACAGCCTAGGAGGTTCCTAGAGTGTGAGGAAGAGAACTTCCTGACATAGCTGGTGAGTGAGCCAGCTAGGGAAGGCAAACCACTGAACTTGTTGCTTGCATCAGAGGACTTGTGGACAATGTGATGGTTGGAAGCCTTCTTGGGCATAATGATCACAAAATGATAAGAGTTTTGGGCTCTTGGAGAAGCAAGGAGGGTGGTCAGCATAACTGCTACGAACTTTCTAACAACTAAGATCAGTTGTTTCTTGGTTGCCCAGTTCCCTAAGTTGGAAGGCAGGGATGGGGAACAGAATGGAATTCCCATAATCCAAAGGGAAAATGGTTAGTGCTATGCCACTTAGACACACTCAAAGGTACTGAAGGAGCTGGAAGAAGTGGTCACCAAGCCACTTTCTATCACTGAGCAGCAGTGACTGAGGAGATGCCAGATGACTGGAAGTTAGCAACTGTGATGTCCACTTACAAGAAGGGCCAGGAGGAGCATCCAGGGAACTACAGACCTGTCAGCCAGACTTCAGTGCTGCAGAAAGGTTTTGGAGCAGATCACCCTGAGTGCCATTACACAGCACGTAGAGGACAATCATAGACTGGAGAGGACACAGACAGGTGACCAGGCCCAGAAAGCAAGGGTTTATGAAAGGCAGGCATCACTTGATCAACTTGATCTCCCACGCAATGCTACAAGCCTTTGGAAGAGAGGCTGGAAAGCTTCCCAATGGAAAGGGACTTCAGAGTATTGGTTGATAGCTGGCCGAACATAAGCTAGCAATGTGCCCAGATGGCCCAAGAGAGCCAAAACCATCCTGACCTGTATCAGAAATAAGTGTGGCCAGCAGGACGAGGGAAGTGATTGTACCCTTGTACTTGGCACTGGTGAGGCTGCACCCTGAAGACTGTGCTCAGTTTTGGACCCCTTACTACACAGACACTGAGGTGCTGGAGTGTATCCAGAGAAGGTAATGAAGGGGGTGAAGGGTCTGGAGAACAAGTCTTACAAGGAATAGCTGAAGGAACTATGGTTGTTTGCTCTGGAGAAAAGGAAGTTGAGAGAAGACCTTAGCACTCTCTACAACTCCCTGAAAGAAGGTTGTAGTGAGGTGGTTGTCAGCCTCTTCTCTCAAGTAACAGGTGAAATGACAGGAGGACATGGCCTCAGACTGCACTAGGGAGGTTTAGACTGCATATTGGGAAAAATTTCTTCACCAAAAGGGTTGTCAAGCATTGGAACAGGCTGCCCAGGGAAGTGGTGGAATCACCATCCCTGCCAGTATTTAAAAGATGTGTAGATGTGGTGCTTAGGGACATGGCTTAGTGATGGACTTAGCTGTACCATGATTATGGTTGGACTCTATGATCTTAATTGTTTTTTCCAAACTAAATAATTGCACAATTCCAAATTGCCATGGTATACAAAAATCTCTAGGACTGTAAAAGGCTTCTGTAAAACTATCCATGGGAAATTCAAAATCTTCTACTACATAGGATCTCAACAGATCCCTTCTAGAAAAAAAATAGTATCAGTTACATCCACAGCACTGTTTTCTTCTTTCTAGTTTTGGGATCCCATGGAGGGCTTAATATCCCAAGATACAGTTTTACAAAAATGTTACAGGTTCTGGAGACTGGGAAAGAATAGTAGAATAAAAGTAGAGCAATTTGGAAATGAAGGCTGGAAAACATGCATTACGCTTTTTGAAACACGTGCAGAAACTGCCCCAGTTATTTTTCTTGTAGGTCTTAAACACAGGCACAGCCAGGAATTCAGCTAGGATTGTATCATTTTCCAGATCAGGGCCTGTTATCAGATGGTCCCTGTGTCTCCAGCACTTAGAGATGATTTACCACATTGGTTTAAGCCTGAATGTTGATGAGGATAAGAAAAAAAATCCACCTGGAAATTTTTTCCAGAAACTTCTCTCCTTGTAGATTTTTAGTAGATGAAGCATAATTCCAGAAATAACTTGATTTGGGGGACGATCCAGTTTGCCTGCCTGGATAGCAAATCAATGCAAAGCCTTTTCTCAGCTAGCATATACTAGCTAAAATATTCTATGTGTACTTGCATAAAACAATAAAATAGTCTTTTTACATATGCATACAAAAAGGTTTTTAATTGTTACAGACAGGTTATTGTATTAAGCAAACTGCAGACGTATCTCTGAGCAACCAATAGTGACAAGAAAATGTGCAACATTAGGTATACACACAGCCATTACTTCAAGCAAAGCTACAGGAACAGGAAAAGCTGGGGAAGGCTCACAAGGACACGCAGGTCTGTGAATTTTTAAGAAGACTGAAGAAGTGTAAAATTTTCCAAATTACTTACCTTGAAATAGCACCTTATTCCTAAAATAAAGACATGACTGGAAAAGCAAAAGTAACATTAAAAGCAGATGTGACTGAACCAACATGGGATTTGAACTTACAACCTAAACTCACCATTCTTCTCAACAGCCTTTTTTCTGCTGATAATATAACTGTGGGCTTGCTTAGTCATCCAGTTAACCGTTCCATTATTGCCATCAGCAGAGCTTAACAAAAAAGCTTTTCAGAATAAAACAAATAAAAAAAAAACACAACAAATTAGTCAGATCAACAGACTCACATAAACCAAGTTTCAGATGGGATCAGATGCCTTCTAAACCAGGTTTTGGTTTTATTCAGTGTAGGAACCTCAGCTTAAAAAAATAGCGGTGTTTGATTTGAATATATAAACATATAACAATCTTTCTGACAGTCACCTTTTTTTGACACTCATTTTTCCAAATAAGCCAAGATTACACTAAATGCTTAAGCCTACGGACATAATTATACTGAATATAAAGATGATGAAGACCATTTTCTGATAAATATACTTGCACTGGGAAAACCTCATCTACAGGCAAAGAGAGACTAAAGTTACTTTCACTGGCATATTCTATTTTGGCCAAAGCAGGGAAAGCAATATAATCAAAAGCACAGCTTTGTTTATGTAAATATACTTTGCTTAAATAAAGACACATGCAGCTGATCGCTTTCCCCTGCAGGAATAACCAAAGATCTATTTAAAAAAAAAAGAACCAGGTAAAATGTTTGCCTTCATCCCACATAGCCAGAACATGGCCTGAAAACAGGTGGATCAGTCCAGTTGAAGGTGCAAGGCTTAAGTGTGGTGGGGAGCAAATGATTACAGGAGGCAGAAAGCAGCTGTCGAGCTGACAGAAAGACTCCATTTTACCAGTAGCAGAACTGCCGGAGAAAGCTCTCTCCCCACTTCCCACTTTTTGTTCTTTTGATCAATAATTGATATAACAGCTGTTTGTACAGTTACACGCCAAATGAAAGTGCAGAGGGAAGGAACTACACTCAGAAGCCAGGAAAGGGAAAGTGGCCATAACAGTATTCTTCTTGAATGGTTTGGGAGAAAGAACTCAGGGAAATCCCAGTTAAAAGATGTTAACAGATTACCATTTTAATCCCTTTGTGAAAACATCAGTATCAGAAACATCAAGTAGCAGAACTTGCACACAGACACACCCGTTTGCAGAAAGACAGGAATTCTTCATGGTAATCACTCAAAGTATGTGAATATCATTTACACTACAAGTTTAAACATCTGTGGAAACACCCATCAGTTATGACACTAATGGTATCACATTCTCCAAACAGAACTGAGGACACCCAACAGATCTGGCTTAAGCTTTTTTCAAGATACACAAATACTTAGTCTATGCATATGAGTGAGCCATTTATTAAAGATAATTTATATAAAGACCCTAAAACTGAATTGAGAATGAAGTGGGGGGGAAAAACAAACAAACAAGCTAAAAATTCCAGCACATTCAAATTGCCACCCCAACATAAGAATGCTTCTAAATTATGAATTTCTGTTAAGTTTCTTTAGATTTACAACATGCACAAAAATCTGATTTAATAAAAAGGTATTCTTCACATCCATTGTTTTACATCTGCCTTTCAAGTTGGACAACCTTGTCCCCGATGAATATATGTGCATACATTGCAAGTTCTAATAAAATACCATCCTAGGAATTAACCAACTCAGTTCTGCATATGACCACTAGTGTTAATGTTCTGTAATTCTTGAAATGCTTGAGAAATTCCAAAAAGGTAAAATAAGGTTATTACAATATTTCACAAGATGAGCTAGGCAATCAGAACCTTGTCAGCTAATAAGCCAGCAGCAATTAAAACAATTAACATAAAATTCAATTACCAAATCATTAAATGGAGAAAAGTATTGCACTTATCACAGTCAACAAGGATTTAATGCATCTTTGCAGACGCTTTGGATGAGCCCACACATTTTTTCTGATAGCAATAACAAAATATTAACCTTAGGTATACAGCATATCACCTAGCACTAGATAGGTGGTATCTGAGAGTTGAGAAACTAGATGCTAAATTATCCTAGAATATTTAAATATTTAAATATAATAATAAAAAGACTCGATCTTTTTATTTAAAGGTACATTTTTTAAATATATATGATTAGTAGTGTCTTTGATTTGGGCTCATGAGTTGCCCTAAATTTAGCTGTGAGGATTAAAGTGGTTGCCTGTCCACCTCATCACCCTATACTGCATTTCACAGGGGAACCAGAAAAGCAACCAGTGTGTCTGTTTTCAGATTCTAAAGTGTGATCTATTTAATCTCAACTGATAGATGTGAAATGAAACAATTCATGAACATCCTTCCTGTTCAACAGCTTTCCCCATGGGAACAGCAGTCTCAAGCAAGAGAATAGGATACCAGATAGTTAATTTGTTATATGAGATTTCTAGTGAGCCTCAAAAGGTGCTGGCATTGGCCTTATGCAATTTGACTTCATAATGGAATAACCTGGATGTATAATACAAACTGATAAAATTTGCAGGTGAAACCAAAGGATAGACAATTGACAAATAATGGAGATTACACACTACTAATACAGAAAAGTCTGCATTGTTTGGTAAAAAGGTTATCAGTGCTGTGTACTTCAAATGAATAAAATGTAAATGCATCTTGAGGAACAAAGGCAGCTGCCATATGCATACTACAGAGCACGCATTGGAGGGCTGCTGCATTTTGACAAAAAACTAGGGACACACGTCAGGTAATCCCTGGTTGAAAAGAAGCTTTCAGCAGAAGACTGATTCAACCCCCTGAAAAGTAAACAGCAACATCAAGGAGGAGCAAGGAGATTTTATTTTTGTACTTGACACAGATATGATCACTGTTCAAACAGTCTAGTACTTACATGGATCCTTCAAGAAGCACAGTGACAACATGAAGAAAGCTCAGGGAAGATCTGTGAATACGATTAAAGGATGACAAAAGAGGCCTTATACTACAGAATGCAGGGATTCAAACTATGCATTTTATCAAAGAGACAGTTTAGAATTAATTTGATCAGCCTTGTACTCATGCTGAAAGAAATGCTAATAGCATCAGGCTCTTCAGATTATTACATGTTGTCAAAGTTACTGCAGCCCCCACCAGGGCTTTTAGCAGCAGAAGCAAACTCACAGCTCTGTGCCTGGGACTTGACCATGTCTAGGTGAAGTACATCTGCACCATTTGCTTTTTTTTTTTTCTTGAATGATATTTTTAATTAAGAGATATCTACTTCTTATTTTTCTTAAATTGTTTTTATTTCTTAAGCAATTATGTCTTTATTATTATTTTTATTAAAATAAAGTCTATTTCTATTAATTTAGGTTACTTTTCCTTTTAATTATATTTGAATATATGTAAAGGCTTGAAGTATTAACAGCCAATTATTTAGCAGAGAAGATCCCACAACAATTTTAGTCCACCTCACAATGAACAAAAGAGCCAAGTTCAACCAACTTGAAGACCAAATTCACTTCCCTCATTTCTTTATTGCACTCTGACACCCACACCTCATCCTGAACCCTTTTCTTATTGATGTTTTCAACTAGGATCTCAGGCTCATCTGCCCCACTACTCCACAGCACACAGCTCCAGCTCTCAAAACCCAGCACTTACCCTCTCTCCCACACCTTTATCTGGGACTTACCTAACACATCCCTGAAACTTTCATGCCAGAGACCAGGACCTCAGGCCATCTTCCACTGTCCCTTACTCTCCTACCACACAGCCCTGCACAGCACAGATTTCTGAGCAGCACAGGCTGCTGAGAACCACAGAGCAGAACAGTCAGAAATCGACACCACTGAGTTGAAACAAAACACCTGGAAAGAGGGAACCAAATCTCTGGCCCAAACCAGGACACCCAGAAGTGTTTCTAAGCTCTGTATCTATCCATCTTGACTCAGTAGGTAGTGGTTTTCTACCTGTTTCTGTGCTACCCATTGATTACTGTAATATCTGAACATTTCTCCAAGATCATTTGAGAAAAATAACTGAATAAGGTATCCTGTCAGTCTCGCTGTGGCATTTGCACTCTTGGGAATGAAACAAATTAAGTACTGGGAGAATAAAAACCTCGTGCTTTATTAATAGTAACACTTACCCACAACTATTGTCCTTCCTATTGCTGGTGTGACAAGAAAACTGAACTGGCTTTTCCATGAAGGCAAGGAAAACACTGCCAATTCCTGCAGTCCAGCCTCAAGCTCATGGTTTAATCAAGGCATATGGTAAGGTCACCCTGTATAAACCAGATATTCCAGGATGCCCCCTACATTACTATCATCTCTTGATATATGAATTATCAGAGTATCCCTAAAATTATATTCCAGACTTCTGAGGTGGCGAATGATTAAAAGGAGTAAAGGAATTCAGAAAAGTCATAGATTTCAAGACACTGGGATTTCTGTCTGATTCCTATATTATTCTTTAAAACTTCTCATCTTCATGGCCTGGATATACATTTTAGTGGTTTGTGTTTGCAATTCTAACACTGATACACAGTTCATGTAAACAATTCTTTTTTTAATGTTGCATAATGAGCTGTTAACTAAACAATGTATATTTTTACATTCCAACACAGCAAGACAGTGAATTCACTGAATATTGAAACCCATACCTTCAGCTCTCCATCTGTAGCACCCTGATCTGCACTAAAAACACTTCAGCAATCAGATGGTCATGTAAAAAGTTGTCTCAGGTTAGAGCACTTCTTGGTTCTATTACTTCTTGCTAATAGTTGCTTGAATAGCAGTTCAACTGACTAGGAGAGAAACTATCTGGTTTCTTGGCTCTTTTGCTGTTTTCAAATTCCTGTGGAAGTAATCAAACCAGCAACTCCCTGATCTCCTCTAGAGCTGTGCCAAAAGAAGGCACTTTACACTTACAGTATCTGCTATAAATGTATCAGTATCTATTGTAGAAGAGCCCAAAAGCTGTACTAAAATAGACAGATACTCTTGTCAAGGTTTGAAATGTTTTACTTCTTAGTATGACTGCAAACAATCTTTTGTCTGAAGAAAGGATTTTACTTTGGTGACTGTAAATCCTTAACTGTAGCTTAATTGTAATTAATTAGGTAACCAAACCTAAAAAAAGAAAAAAAAAAAAAAAACCAAAAAAATATTAGGGAGCAAAAATAAGCCTCTCTTCACATACTAGAAGTCACATCTAGAAAATTAATTCCATCTATAAAGTGGACTCCTTATTTTCTGGCTTTAGGATCTCCAAGATGTCTCCATGTAAACTCTACTATCTATAAATACATGCTTCTGTAATGGAAAGTACACTAATGGAATGGCCAGCTTTTCCCTCCTGTAATTGCTTATTCAATAAATTTTATTTACTGATCTGGGTCAGATTTGACAGGCACCATCTTCACAAGCAGATTCAGAGCCCTGTAGGGGCAAAAACTTTTCCTTTGTCCTAAGAGATGCACCCACAAAAACAACAACAAAAAAAACAAAAACCCAAAAAAACCCAGACACCTGTCCCAAATATCAGTTGTACCCAACAATTTCAGGTTTTCTAAATGGCCATGTGTTTGTTTGCAGCCCTGCTGAAAGGAAGGATTCCCAGCACATTCTTGGCCACCTAGCACACACCAGTATAAATCATCCTGTACCAGTCCTGATCAGTAAGCTGACTTCAGTGAACACTTTCTGCTTGTGGATGGGGTGGTTTTCAGCCAGATGACCCAATTCACAGTATCACTGTACAAGTTATTCAGCATCCATAAGGGAACCAGTGAAAAATCTCTAGTTGTAGAAGGGCAGGAGAATGTTTTCTGGCAGCAGTGCAGCTTCATGACAAATTACTGTGACCACATAAGCACAGCTTTTGAAGTGAACTAATGAACTCCTTCCCCATTTAGACCCCTTTATAGGGAAGGGGGAATATAACTCAGTAGCTCTATAACTCCTTAAACAGGGGCTCCAGGGACAATAATAATCACTAACAACTAATGCACTGACAATTAACTCTTCCAAGTGTAGAAATACAGTATAACAGCAACCAGTCATTCAAACAACTTTTTGCTGACCATTTTCTCTGTAGAAGTAGAATATAGGGGTAATTCATTACTCTATCAAAGCCAAATATGGCAGACATATCTACCAGTTTAATAAATATCTATTGTGTCTGCTACTGTGAAGTGAAAGTCAAAGAAAAGAATCTAGTTTGTCTTAGATAAGCTTATCCTTAAGTGTCACTTCTCGTAACAATTACATGTCCCACTTTTTTTGGAGAAAATTATCATCAGCTGCTGTCTGAGCTAATGCCTTCAATTAGAGTACTGGATCAGCCCTCTACAGGAAAATATTGGACTTCTGAAATCACTCTTATGTCCTTTAAACTCTTAAGTCTCTCAACATTCATGCATCTTTAAGTGCCAAAAGCACAAGTCAAGTGTTCCCTGTAGATCAAGTGCCACAAAAGAAATGGGGAAAAGGATTCAAAACTATTCACAGGTCTTGTGCTACTTTTCATGTTCTGTTTTGCCTAAAAGATGTATTATGCCTGGCTAAGTAATACTTTGGTACCGTAGAGACTAAAAGACTAGCACCAGACACTAGCACCACTAGCACCAGACAGAAGAGATCAGCACCTCCCTCTCCAATGCTCCTCAAATACAGATTTCACTCAAGAGAACTTAAGGTCATGATTCCCTTTTCACATCAGTCTCAAACAGTTTTAATTAATGAAATCCAACAGGAATGAGCTTAAAAAGGTCTGAATTTGGAAAAACCTTAAGACTTCTTTCACTTAGCATGTACTCAAGATTCAGCTTCTAGAACTGAGTATCTTAACTGATAGTGAAAGCTTCCTAAGACTGTCCTAGTTCTTTCTTGGTTGCTATCCTACAGCTGGTGTTGGAAGGGGGAGACAGATGAGGCAAGAATAATTCCCACATCATGAGAAATAAGTATCTTGCACATAACATATGAAGTTTTATCCTCACTTTGAACAACTTAATGCTTCAGTGTTATGTGCATCTTTAACATTTCTAATGCCTCATGTCATGTCTGCTGTCAGTGTCCTATGACAAGTATGGCCATAATACTTAAAAAAGTACTAGAAGTGTACCTAGATGTTACTCTTGAAGATACTAAGAATGATGGCTTTCAGATGGCATACCACCGACCTCTCAGGCCATGAAATAAGATAAATATAGGTTTCTTGCTGTTAGCTTGCTCTTAGGGTAGCAACAGTCTCATGAAGGCCCAGTGCCTGGGCTGCTGGTGTTACCAGTTTGAATTACTTCACTCTGAAGAGCCTTGGAGATGTGAAACCTTCCTAGTGTACATCAGCTCTTACTTACATGCACTAGGAACCAGGATTCATACTCTTTATGCAGTCTTAGTTTTCCCAGAGTTGGACTAAGTGCTCATGATGGAATTTTTTCGGGGGGGAGGTGTAGGAGGGAGAGAGCCAAAAAAGACCGCTGTACTCAAAACAGCCGAGCCGTCGGAGTTAGGCACCAACCCTGTCAGGTCGAGCAAGGAACGAACCAGCAGTCACCGCACCCCGGCCCGGCCCTGCCCTGCCCCGGGGAGCGGAGCCGCCCCCGCTACGCAGCGGCTCTCACCCAGGCCTCGGCCCCACTCCCTGCCGCCAAACCCGCTCACACACACCCGGGTCCCGTCTCCGCCACGACCGCCCTCGCCTCAGCCGGGCTCCCTCCGAACCCGGGGCACTCCCCCTGTGGAGGGGCGGGCAGCAGCGATTCTCTCCGCAGGGGGAGAGGCGAAGGGCGGAGAGGCCGCCACCCCTGCGCCTCCTTCGGGGCGTCCTCAGCTGCGCCGGGGAGAGGCTGGGACAGCGAGGGGGGGGATGCCGGAGCGGCTGGGAACTCGAAGGGACGGCGGGCGCGCAACGGGCGTGAAGGGGGGGACACAGCGAGCCGCAGCCTGAGGGCAAGATGGAGAGGAAATGGGACCGCCGGGAGGGGACTGGGAGTCCGCGGGAGGGGGGAGCACCGCGGCGCAGGCCAGCGGCTGCCGGCGAGGCCCGTGCCTGCCGTGAAACGCCACGGTGACCGACCTGTCAGCAGGAGGGTGGTGAGGGCGCCTCCGCTGTGTGGCCAGGGCCCCGCCGCGCAGTACCGCATCGCTCCCCACTCCTCCGCCAGATGCTGCCGCCACCACCGCCGCCGCATCCTCCGTGCCCCGCTGCCGCTACTGCTGCTGACACCGCCTCGCCCCGCGGCGGCCGCAGCATCCTCCGTCCCTCCCCTGCCCGCCCCGCCCGTCTCGTCCCGCCCCGCCCCGGCGGCCGTCTCCAGGCAGCGCGGCTGCCCCGCGGGGCATGCTGGGAGGAGCCGCCCGTCGCGGCGGCCATGATGGTGGCTTAGTGGGCGGTGGGGAGTTTGGGTTCCCGGCGCAGGGTTTCTGGGGAGCGGGGTCCGCAAGAGTGGTTTCCTCTGAAGGCGGGTGCAGACCCCCCTGTGCGACCCGGGCAGGACCGTATCGGGCGGGTGCCTTGCCGGCGTTAGGCGCTGTATCGGTGGAGAGGCGGGGTGCTGTCGCCTCAAGCCAGCGGTGCAGATCTGGCGGGAACGAAGTCGCCATGGAGCGAGGCGGTGCTGGTGCGCCGGGTGGGGAGGGTAGGGCAGTGGCTGTGACCCTTTCCTGGTTGCCTCTTGTCACCCCGGTCCCTCTCAGGGAGTTGGGCACCTCACAAGCCTGCCTGTTGCACGCCGGTGCGGTGTGCTCTTGGAGGAAGAGGTGGCTGAAGCGCTTGAAACATCAGTGTTCTTCACATCTTTCTCCTTTTTAAGTCTGTGTCCCTGTTCTACAGCTAAATTCGAAGTGTTATTTTGAAACACGCACTGGCTGCACCTACAGCTAACAGCGGGAGCCCTGTGAGCCCGCCCGGGCTGCTCAGGGCTCCCATGGCGGCGGCGTTGCAGCACTCCCCTTGCAGGGGTACCTGGCAACTTCGGGGCCTCTGCAAGGTTTTACGTGATTTCCTAAATCAGAACTGATCATTCTGTGCTCTCTCATGGCTGCACTGTGCTTTCTGGACTAGTTAACTGATTTTTTTACTCCCTTTTTAATATCCGTGGCATAGTCTAAAAGCTATGGCGGTATTTGCTTCTCTGTGAACATCTCCCTGTGCAAGAAGAAAATTGTCAAATACAGTTTTTGGTGATGTATTTTTTGGGTAGGTGTGTGTAAATGTTATCTATAACTACTTAAGACTCAGTACCATGCAGTTAGCAACCTTTTTTTTTTCTGGTGATGTACACTCAGCTTTTCTATATTCTGTATATTAGAGTGGTCCCTATACTAGAGCTACATGCAGAACCACATATAGAGCTATGCCTGCTTTTTTGTTTTTTTAACTCATTATTTAAACTTGTAATATCTGAAGGCAATTACGCATGGGAAGATAGATTTTTTTGGAAAATATTTTGTAAATTTGTTGCTGTATAGGATAGCATGAAAGTACATTTAAATAGGAACCAGGCTAGGATGGAGAGCTGTGAAATACTTTGAACTGCATAACTTGCAGCTGAAGATTTTGCCTCCACGACTAAAGCCCGAGCTCAACAAACAGATATGTTTCTATTTTTGTTTTCTTCTTCTGGTGGGTTGTTGTGTTTGATATTTGCAAATTGCACTAAATCTTCCATTATCCATGGAAATGACCTTCTGTCCTTTGTTCTGTATGGAGAATTTTTGTTTCTTATGAAATGTCATAAGCATTTCCACACTTGTGAGCCAAATGCACTTATGGAAAATAAAAATAATGGTATGCTTTTGAGGTTTGGAAGGAAGAAATGTCATCTGGCTTACTCAAATTGTATTGACCCTACTGCAGTCTTTGTAAGCATGGGGAAAAACGCTGTAGAAGACTTTACCCTATCTGGCTATAACCTTTTTAGAGCTCTCAGTTTCTAATCCATCTCATGAAGAGGACTTTGCATAGTAAGAGGCTCTTCAGTATAGAAGTTTTGCCTGACCCCAGGGTGCAAAATACTGTGGTGTTTAGTCAGCTAGCTCATGATCCTAGATAAAGGATTTTTTAAAAATTCTCTTTCCACTGAGGCTTTCTTTCAGAATATATTCACATTTTTAATTTGACTACATATATACCAGAAAGACCAGAAATCACAATCCTTCACTTATCTGTGTCTGGAAGTACTCTTCTATTTCATGGCACTTTATAATTTTGAGTTGTCCTACTTCCATTCTCATGCTGCATGTAATTTTTTGAGTCATTCCCTTATGAAAGTGTACAAAGCTGTACAGCTGCAGCTGTGCCATAGCTGCCTCAGATAGCTATCTCATCCCGTAATGGTAATATTTAGTCTATCAAGTGAGGATACTGGTAGCTTTCCAACATTGTTTATCCTAGCAAAATGTCTTATTTTTGTAAACATCTGTTATGTTATCCTTAAAATTTACTTTCCATGTAAAATGATGTTGAAATGTTACTCCTATAGATGCTATGAAACTGTCAACATTGATTTTTTTGTTTGTTTTTTTTTTTAATGTAGTAACAGTGTAGTAGTGTTCAGTGCTGTGCCACTTCTGCACAGAAAGTAGGATACCTTAATCTAAAACATGTTTGTGAGATTCACTGTCAGAGGAGAAATGATTATGTGTCATTGATTTGTAAAGTGCCACATGGTCCTCCTTGTCCTACTGCTTCCTTCATGCCAGGCTCCATGTGGGACTGAGTATCTGGATTTTTTGTTAGTCGTATCTTGTGTCCAAGGCAAATCCAAGGGATTCCATGGCATGCAGCACTGATGCAACTCTGCAAGACTTGCCTGGGAAACTTTGGGTAATGCTGTGCCCTTCTTAAGAATTCTGGCCTTACATTCATAAAATTAAGTGATATGAACAAAACAACTTGCTTAAATCAGCTACAAATTATTTGATATTGGTTAGAAGTACTCCCTCTGTGAATGTTTCTTTCTTCTAGTACTGTAATTTAACAGCCTGTAACAGAAATAAATGGAAAGGGGTGCAGTGATGAGACATTTTTTAAAGAAATTGTTCTGTATTCCATATATAGTGCATTTGCTTTGGTGAGTAGAAGAGCTGGCTTTTAACACTTATTACAAGAGTTTTTAGATAAAACATTTTTAATTCCAGAGTGTAAAAACCTCATTTCTTTTAGGGGTGCAATCGTGACAGTTACTGCTTCTCCAAGCATTCTGCAGACTTGGTTCAAAGGTTTATTTTATTCTTCAGACATGTTTTGCAGTCCCCTCATGTAGAAGGAATACAGCCTAATCTTTTTGCCTCCTTTGTCTTTCACAGCACAGGTGCTTCCAGCTTGATCTTTAGAGATACTGACTGCTTGCAAGTGTTCAGAGCTTCTGAAGATCAGCCCTCCCACACAAAAGAAGAAAGCATAGTCTCTTTTTTTTTTTTTCCTCCTTTTTTAGGCACTCTTTTGGGGAAAATACTTGTATACCTGTGTATAACTTTAAGTAAGGTTAGCAACTATTATACCAAGTTATGTAAGACATAAAAAGAACAACCACAATTCTTGTTCTGGTTTGTATGTCCTGAGGAGCTGATAACACCACCTTCCATTACATTCCAGGGATCTTATTTATTTTGTACTTCTGTCTTTCTAATGTTTACTGGAAGCCTTTTGGCATATTAATGTGGTTATTTTTGACTGTAGTATACTACCAGTTTTTATGCAGTATTTATCTATGTTTCACACACAGCAGTGCTACAGGACACTATGTCAGAAAAAAAATCTTCCAAAATAGGTTTTTAAGAATTTTAATATTACGTGAAATGCAACCAACAGATGCTTACTGAAGCAAAGCACATTATTCAAAATTAACTTCCAGAGTGGAACAGAAAGGGATCTTTACAAGCTGTGGTTTTAGCTGATTTAGCCCCTGTATTTTATCTTTTCCTGGAATTTTAAGTGGTTAAGAGAAACTCAAAGGACTGAATTATATAATACAGTAGTTTCCTCTAGATTTTGGCATATATTTTGGAAAATACCATGTGTTCGGAGAAAGAAAGTTTTATTTGCCCAAACATGGAAGTGATAAACAAGAACAAATTGGAAAAAAAAAAAAAAAAGGACTTGCTTGGAGGAAATAAGAAGTGCACTGTAAGTTAAAACAGTAAAACAGCCCCCAGGCAACTTCAGTTTTCAGAATCAGCACTTGGATAACCTGCAGCCCTGTGTCACTGACTTTGGCCTTATTGGAACAGTTACAATTTCACATGTCTGAGTAGTTCCTGTAGCTTTTCAGACATGCACTTCAGCACCTGAAAAATTGGTTCTTGTCAATGTCATAGAAGAGCTTTCACCCTTTTATATAAATTAATATCCCACATTTGCTCCTCTCTCCTGCTTTAGGGCACTGTCAGACAGCAGTGAGTGAAATTATATTGGAGTGTGCTTTTCTTTTATGTGAGATTTCCATTTCTAACATGCTTGCTCATGGCTATTAATGGCTAATACCTTAGCTTGAAAGAAAAAAAAATTGACTGTGGTATCTGTCAATAGCTGATACTTTCCTGTAGTTTAGAGAGCGTGTTGGTTCAAAGACAGAATTTGTCTGTGTTTCTAGCTGATATTCTTGAAAGATACAAAAATACCTAGATGGTGGTAAGCTGGATTTTTCTCTCCTTGCTCTACATTGGGAAAGGCTGTGTCTTGTAGAATAATGTTGAGAATACATACTGCACATATAGTGATTTATAATGGGGGGGAAAATAGTACCAGAACCAATATCTGAATCTTCTAAATGTAGTACAGTAGGGTCAGTCCATTATAAGTATCACTAAGTTAATATTTTGCTTATATTATTTGTGACCTCTGTCATTCCTAAATCTCTAGGTTTTAATTTAATTTAAATTTTAATTTAGTTCTTGTAAATTCTGCATAGAGAAGTTGTTATCATTACTAAATTATTTCAAAATTCCAAGCTAATTTTTGTGTCTTCATTTTTCATTAGTTCTTAAGTTAAGAAAATTCCTTGCTTCAGCCTTTTTTATAATTCACATCAAGGCAAAACTCCCCCACCTGGGAAGGTAAGAGTGGGTGTCTGCTCAAAAGCATATGTGAAATACATTATCAGAGTTAATGGCTGAAAAATGAGAACTTACAAATTCTGCTAATGTGTGGCTGTGCAAAGCTGTGCTCCTTTTGTGGATAATGTAAGTAGTGTCCTCTGTGCTTCAGAGGTCCTGCTTGTGGAAACAAGAATAGTTCTATTTTGAATTAACTTTTGTGGGTTGTTTTGTTTGGTTGTTTTTGTTTTTCTTTTTAGCATAGCATAAGCCCTGGAGTGCAGCTGCATGAAGTTTATGATAATGCAGACCTTTATTGGTATACACCAACTTCCTGGATTTTTTTTAATTCAAAAAACTGACTATTTTAGATTTCTACAACATCAGGTAAATAAATCTGATCACTAAACATCTTCAGCACCTAACTGTCCTGGTTTCACAAATGTTGTCATGTAGGAGTTCCAGGTAAGATCTATAGTGGATTTCTCTGGTTTTTATAAGAATTCTTTCGAGCATTTGCATATTATTTTCCAGTAGACCCTATCTGTCTTTTGATTTGAAGTAATTTGCAAGAGATTAAACATAAGCAGCATTATTACAGGTTTTTAAGTCAAACTGGGGTCGTGATCTGTCAGTTCCATAGTTCTTGTATTGCTGGCAAATTTGGATTTTAAATGAGTTTCAGTTTCATTGTTCTGGGGTGTTGTTCTGCACAATAAAAATCTTGATCTGTGTCATTTTCTCCTGCAAAACAAATTCTAAGGTGAAGGTGACAGTCACATTACAGGCTAAAAGCTTATAACTATCAAACATATAACTTTGCCAGTAAAATAATGAGCTGTACACAACCTGTGGAATATTTTGGAAGTCAAGGAAAGCAGTGATTGCAAAACTGTTTATTTCAGTTGTGTTTTACAGGTTTGTAAGTGTCATCCTAAAAATAAATGAAGAGGCATAGATACTCTGAAGCACATCAGTCATTTCTGCAAAGCCCAGAATTTTGCTGCCTATCATAGTGACCACGTATGCTGAACCCTAAGGAGTGCACACAGTTTAGGAAGACAGAGCAGTGAAGTATTCAGTGATGTGACTTGCATGAAGTTGCACTGCATTGAAAGGGTCCAGGCAGAGAGCAGAACCAAAGTATTTTCAACTCCAGTCCAGGTACAAGAAAGTGACTTTGTACACTGAACATTTTTTTTGCCATAGTGCAGGGTAACACTCCTGCTCTTCTCGTCTAAAGTTGTTGTATCCTTGCCAGCCTTTCCAGTCATGGCAGTTTTAGGGCAGTGCAATATACAGAAGATTTTTGGTGTGTGGGTTTGGGTTGTTGTTTGGTTGTGGGGGGTTTTTTGGTTTTTTGTTTTTTTTAAGTAAGGCACAAGTTGCCTAGGTTGCAGCTACAAGCTTAGTTAGAATGGAAGAAGATAAATTTATATTTTATGGCATATACACAATTTTATAAAGGCTGGACCACTTCAAATTGTCTATCTGAAGAACAAATTTGAGTCTTTTCCCTGTAAAAGTAACATTCTATTTTAAGTATGTATTTGCCTCTGAGTTGTCAAATTATTGCCATCAGGCAAGCTAAAAATTCAAGTCTTTTAATTAGAGGTTTGTCGATTAGCTCCTTTTTTTGTTTGGATAGGTTTTTTGGGTTTTTTTCTTGAAGGGGTAGGGAGGATAGTTTGTATTTTTGGAAGGAAGAGAAAGGCAGGGAGTTATTTTGGTTTTAGAAGGAATAAATGTCCTATATTATATAAACTAAAGACATGTATGTTCTCAGCAAAATGTCAGAACAAAGACAAAATCTCTGCATGAGAGAGCTTACTGTGTAGGAGGACCTTTATGTAGCAGATCAGCTGCATTAAGCTAGAAATTACAGTATTTAATTCACTGTGAAGTTCTAATGTGAGCCTGTCCCACAGGCTCTGTGGAAAGCTGTGTGCAGAAGTTCATGTCATTTGGTTCAGGCATACTTAAAACACAACTTTACTTGGGAAAAAAAAAATTTCTAGAAGAATGTTTGTAGAATTAACATTATTTCTGGTAGTGATATGTTTTGGGAAGGAGACTGGAAGTTTGCTGCAGGAGATGGGAAGTGTCTTTGCATTACCAATGCCAGACTGGAGTCAGATTCAGTTCCACTTGAATGTGTAGGATCTAAAGTAAAAATGGAAATATCAGAAAGAATAGGATAAACAACACTGAAAGTATTTGCTTGCTGGGGTGGAGGAAGCCAATGAAGTGATTCATGGTTTGTAAGAGGGAACACTTCTGTGGAAAGGGTTTTTAGCAACTGTGGGAGTACCAAGTAGGAATTAAGAAAAGCAACAGAGGAGGTAGGAGTACTTTCAGAGCTTCAGAAGAAGGACAATCAGACAAGGGTTTCAGGCACAGGGAGTAAGAGAAAGGACTTGTTCTTTATCAAGGACACATTGCAAAGGGAGTATCACCAGGACTTGGCGAAATACTCAGAGTGGTGAGAGAGAATGACTACAAAATTATAGATGTGTTGTTCTGAGAAACAGGAGATTGTTGGAGCTGTAAAAGCACAGAAAAGTGATTTTGAATGTGGACAACTGCTGTGATATTATAAGGATAGTCAAGTGGTGAGTGTACTTGAACACAGCTGAATATTCCCATTGGAACTGCCAGACTGAAGATTTTGGTATTTAAGTAGGTGTGACAGCAAATTTTGGCTCTTCAATTGCATTTCTGCCTTTCTCTCTTGTTTACACTTTGAAGCTATATATATATATATATATATATATATATATATATACATACATAAGCTGTATACTTATACATATGTATATTACACATACATATATATGTATAATATGTTATAATGTCTGTTAATACTCAAACCTTTGAAGCAAGGTACAAAGAACCTTTAACAATCAAAGTGTTTTTTTAGTATAAGCCAAGTGCACGGTTTTTGTGAAAGCAGAAAGCATATGAAAGTTGCATAAATGTGACATGACAGCCCCTGCAGTAATAGTAGCATCTTACTTCAGGTATTGGTAGTGTGACTGCTACAATATAGCTGAACTCAAATACTGGGATGGGAACATTGACAGAATATGGTGGATTCTCTTTCTAAAAGATCTTTTGTTTTACAGGCCTTTAAAATTACTAAATAAATAAAACCAAGGAAGTAATTTTCAGGTTGACTTCAGCTGCCTACTTCAACTAGCTATTATTCAGGAGAATATTATGCCTTTTTTTCCAGAGATTAAAGACTTTGTATCACCACCTCCTTTTTAATGTCTGTAACTTGATTTCTGTCTTGAAACAGTTTATTAAAGCTTTATGAGTTCGTATCAAGAAGAACATAACTTATATTCCAAAATATCTTGAGCAGTGTTCTGCTAGCAAACCTGTCCCCTGATTTTAAGATGCTGCTAAATCTTGTATTGATAGTTATACTTGTAAGCCTACTTGTTTAGGTTTTTTCCTCCTCTACAATTATTTATGAGGAGTTGTACTCTATTGTAACTACTTAAATGTTAGGATCACTATATTTAGTGAGTAAAGTCGTGCTTAGATAGGAGTTAGAGCTGCAGAAACTGAACCTAAATCCTGCTTGCCCCTTTTCCCCTCCTCCACCCATTCAAAAAATAATGAGGTATAATCTTTCTCAGTGGTGCAGTTACTTTATTATAAACTTAAAAAAGCATAAAAAAATGAAAAATTAATTCAGTTTCCTTCGAGTAGCCCTGGAGATGACAACTATGTATCCACATAGGAGTTTTTGCACTGTTTCTACCGAAATTCAAATACAACTTCAAACCTTTTGAGCTCATAACCAAGATTTTGCACATCATTAAGTGAGCAAGCAAGGCTGCCTTGGCAGTCATCACAGATGCTTCTTTTTTCTGCGAGAATAGTAAACACTTGTTCTCTCTCTGCATGACTGAATTGCACAACAAAGAAACAAAAAGGTCTCTCTCTCAATCTCTTTTGCTCAATATTAGCTGCAAATTTTGTCAGACGCTGCACAGCCTTGGCCAGCTTGTTGGGGAAAAACAATCATTTTTCTCACTATCATTGTGTAATTTAAATTGTATTGGAAAGGCAGGATATTAATTGCATGGCTGTATAAATTGTTAATAACAAATTGTTGGAGTTGAGTATTTTCTCTATCACAACAGTCATTGATTATTCCTTCTAACAGGCTGTTTCCTCACCCAGATATGTGTCAGAATACCGAGTGCTATTTCCAGGAGCACTTCATTACCAGAACTATAGGAGTTACTCTAGCAGTACTTTTAGAGTCCTCAACAGAATTTTAGGTTATTGGTGCCACTTCAGTCTAAGTTGCAAAGCATTTAAGTATCTTTTAGGAATGCCTAAGCAAGATCTTAAGCATGCTTAATGGAAACTTGAACAGCTCAGTTGAGGGCCTTTTTGTGTTTCATAGCAGCTTTACAGTCTGTAATGAGAAAAATGCTTGTTTTCTAAAAAAAACAGGATTAGTGCACAACAAGAAATAGATGTACACTGGAATATCCTTTTGGGAAGTAAGCCTAAAGTAGTAAAGCATAGTCTTTTAACTAAATCACATAAATTATGTGTTATAATATCTAAACAAACATTTTCAAAGCTAGTATCTTCCACGATGAAAGCTTTCTTGAACAAATACCTAAAAATAAAAGTGATAGATAATACACTTTTTTAAACTTGTATCAATAGATCAGTTTTACTACTTTTTGCTTTTACCCTAGTATCTAGGAACATAGGTATGCATGAGGTGCTTGAGGATGTATAATCACAGAACAAAAAGCCAGTCCTAACTCTAAGAGTTTACAACCTAAGTATGAAACAAGATGACAGAAGAATGTGGAAACACAGAAGGGTTAAAAGGGGCAGTGGGAGTGCCTGGGTCAGTTGTAGTCACGACCCATCAACAACCCAAAAATCATGATTGAGTTTTGCAGACATCACAGCAGAAGTGGTCTGCAGAGTGGAGGTTAGATAGCATTATAACTTTGAGGATGTTTCAGAGGAGTGCCTCTGAGGGGTAAGAGGCATGGAGATGAATGTTTGGAAAGCAAATTCCCCACTGCAAACAGATGGGAAGTTTAGACCATGGTTTAGGGCAGGTTCACCTAGAGTAGGGTGCTTAGGCTGTGTCCAGTTTTGTTTCTAGTATATGAATTGATGGAGACTTCAGCCTCTGTGGCCAACCTGTTCCAGTGTTTGGTTACCACATAGTCAAGAAGTGTTTTCTTATATCTAGGTGGGATTTCTTATATTTCAACTCATGCTTATTGCCTTTTATCCTCTAATTGGGTACCACTGAAGAGAGCCTTGCTTCGTTATCTTTACATTCTCCCAACCAATATTTGTACACACTGACAAGATCCTCCTGAACTTTCCATTCTCCAGGCTGGACAGCCCCAGCTCTCCCAGCCTTTCCTGTTATGACAGATGCTCCAATCCCTCAATCCCCTTTGTGTCTCTTTATTGGAATTGCTTCACTTTGTCCATGTTATTCTTTCAGTGGAGAGCCCAGAACTTGACTCAGCTCTCCAAATGTGATTCACCAGGGCTGCGTAGAGGGGAAGGATCACCTCTCTCAGCCTGCTAGCAGTGATCCTCTTAATTGAGCCCAGAAGAATGTTCTCTGTCAACATCTTGCGAAGTTTGGCTTGACAAAAGCCAGAAAACTGAATTAAAGGATGAACATAGTTAACTTGGGATGGTACTGTCCCCATATCCTTCTTATTCCAATTTTCTCAGTCACCAGCTGTACCAGGCATACCCACCATGAGGTGTTAGTAAGAAAAGTTGTTTTACATAGTTATTATTTCCATCACTAGGGTGGTGCATATGGCTTTATATAGTATCTTCAAATGAAAATCTAGTTAGTCTTCTATCAGTTTATGGATCCTGAACTGTAAAGGGGGCATCTTGGCCAGGAGAGGAAAACAGACTGCCTGTTGTCTCATCTGCTACACACTGGATGGCAGAGAGCAAAGATGGCACCTTCTGGGGGAGTAATACAAGCCGCACAATTAGGGGAGGCTGGAGTGCGGGGTGGGAAGGGATTAAAGTGGTAGCAGGAACCCCATATCAGGAGGGAGATGGAAGAACTGCACAAGCACTGTGCGAGCTTACCTCCAGGATGATGATGAGGAGACTTTGAAGGGGCTTGGGGTCAAGGTAGGCTAACTGGGTGGATGTTAAAATGGAAAGCCTTTTCCATTTCCAAATATGCTCCCTTCATGAAACAGATGATGTAGCATTTCCATGTAAGGCAGAGGCTGATCTGAGGTCCTTCACTCTGACCTGTAGAACCATCATTAAACTTACCTAGGTCATGTAGGTACTGACAACAAGAAAAGCGTGGAAATCTATTTTGAAGTTGGGTGCTACTGCTGAGTAAAATACTTTGAGGTAAAGACTTTTTAGCAGTAGACACCATTTGTCTGATCCAAAATTTCTTTCACTAAGTTACTGATGCTTCCTGACCTCATGAAATGGCACTGTGTGGGAGCAACACACTTCACATACATTTCCAAAAGATGGCAACCTTAGGCTTCCAAACTGGGGCCTCCACTGAACAGCTCTGTAGCTCTTACCAGTTCACAGTGGAGACTGTTAGAAAAATCTGGGTTCTCACAGACTGACCTTATTTTTATCCATCTATCCTATTTCTCATATCTTTCTACATTTAAAATAGAATTTATGTGACTCAGTTGAAAAATGGGCAATTACCCAAATGTATTTCCATGCCTGAAGGAAGGGGAGGATAGGAAACCTTATGATCTCCTATCTCTGGGTTTCATTCTGTGACTTCTTATCTACAGGAGTGAGGCTCTGCTAGCAGTCTGTGCTGAAATGAGCCTCCTGTGGTACACTGATAAAGCAGAGACAAAAGCTTCCAGCAAAAGCATGAGAAAGGAACTGCTTAATTTGATGAACTGTAGTATATTTACCCTTGTCTTACTGAATTACTAAGACTTCATATACACAGGCCGCTAGTCTTGTCTGTATCAGTGTACTTTAAATGGCACTTGCTACCATTTTGAAACCCTGTGTCAGTCTGGATAGATACAGTCTTTCACTTGAGATGCCATAAGGTACTTGGCATCTTTCTACTGCATTCATTCTTATTTCCTCACAAATCCTTTTTTTTTTTTTTTCCCCTCATTAGTACTTATTTTCTGCTTTCCTTTCTGTTCAGTTAACCAATTTCTGCTTTTTTTGAGGTTTTGTCTTCATCAGGAATTTTAATTGTGAGTAGGTAAGGACAGAAACTTCACAGACCATTTCATCAAAAATACAGTTTTAGAATGTTTTGTCAAACTGTGTAGATGTGACTGAAGTTGCATGGATGAAAACAGAAAATTCTCATCCTAAAGTCTAAATTCTATGCTTTTATATGACAGGATCATTGCTTGATGGAGAATCAAGCATCTTACTTTTTTTCCAGAAGTCACGTTTGGAAACCATTAGCTTGGAAAATTCCATCTTGGTTTGGTTTACAGCCAGATTTTGAAATCCCAGCTTTTGTGAAGCAGAAATGTCTTTCTCCAGGCAACCCTAGCAGCAGGGTCAAAGGCTGAGCCCCACTTCATTTTTATGCCAAAGCTTCTGCAGTTGTTCCTCTGCTTCTTCCCTTTCTCAGTCCTGGGATAAACCTCATTTTGCTTGTTCCTTGTGATTTCCTCTCACTTAATGGAGCAGCATCACTGTGGAGGGGTGAGCACTGGCCTAGGCTGTTAAAATCTTTCCTTCACATGGGCAGCAAAACTGGGAGAGAATGTTGAGAGTGGTTTTGCTGCTTTTTCCTTTTGTGCAGAAAGGTGATTTCAGCGTAGACTGTAAGGACATTTTTCTCCCACAATGGTCAGTCTTTTTTAACCAACTCATTGTAATCAAATGGTATCACTTCATATTACTCTTTTATTCTTGCTTAGGTTTGTTGCCTGCATAGCTGCAATTTCAGACAGGGATCTCATCTCTGTGAGGTTTATCCTGTGCTTCAGCACTCGTCACTGTAGTGTCTTAGCATCTCAGTGTCCAGTATGTTTTTCCTTGCCACCCCTGTGGAATAGAAAACTTATTTTCTATTTGCTTTTAACAATGAAAACCAGGGATCTGTAGAAGCTGAAGGCCAGATGGAATAGAATGGAGAAAGGGAAAGCAGCTCCCATGCATAGTTTTTAGGTGTTTGGCACCCTAATTACCTCTGTTAAACAGTTGGGGTGAAGGATGTTGCATATTGAGAAGGGTGGTCTGAAAGAGCCGGAATTCTCAGCGGGAAGCCACGCTGAGCCAATTAACAGGAACAGGGATGTCTCTGAAATCCTGCCTCCTTATGCAGCTTTGGCATTCAGTTTTCTGTGGGCAATAGGCACCTCCTTCCCTTGGCACTCCTGCCAGTGCATGCAAGGCTTGTTCCCTGAGCTTTGGGCTGTGCTTTTATCTCTTTATGTCTTTTATTTTGGAAAAAAAAACAACGCCACCAAACCTGTGGTATTTTCCATCTTTTTCACAACCCTTATGTATGAATCAGGAGTTTAAGCATTTAACCTGAGCAGTTTCTGAGGGCTTGCTGCTCACTTGGGCATATTGAAGTTGCATCTCCCGGGGTCCTGGGGGAGAGCCCCAGGAGCCTGGACCTGGGGAGGGAGCGGTTCTGGCAAGGCTGCCTGAGTAGGCTGGGAGGGATGAGGGGAGTTGGAGGAGGGGTGACTTCTGGAGTTGGCTTTTATCTTCCAGACTTGTTTGTGCATTTTAATGTGACTCCAAAACTAGTCCAAGGGGTGTGTGCAATCTGTATTTTTGCCATTCATGTGACTCAGGGGTAAACAGACTGTCCTTCGCATCTTCTGTTCTGCTCCCTCTGCTCAGTCTACATTCCAGCCTGGTATTTGGGTGAGTTTTGGAGGCAGAAGATGAAACTCCTCTTGCTGAAGAGACCTTTAACCCAGGTGTCTCCTGTTTTTTCCACTGAGTGCTCTAACCAGCAGGATACTGTGTGAAAATGAACACTTGCAACAATTTCTTCCTCTCTGCCTGATTTTAAAAGAAAGTGTTCACCCTTTCATTTTGTGAAGAACTCTGAGGTCCTGCTGTAGGCTGGGCATGTTCCAAGTACAGGTATTAAGCTCCTTGGGGGCCAGAATGAAACCTGGGGAGTTTGAATCTTCAATTACAATAGGCAAGTGACATAGCTGCCAAGATGCTTCATTTTCTGCTTATAGAAAGCAGGATTTTTAGAAAACTTTCAGATTTAAGTGAGAGGTGTCCCATAGTACAGGCTCTTGCAGCTGCCTGGATTATGGTTTGGAACTGCTATACAATTATGTAGGTGTTAAAGTTCCTTGTTGAATGTAGCCTCAACTGAGTAGGGCCCCATGTTAGTGCCATTGCTTTTTTTCCTATCTTTTCATCCATTCTATTTCCAAACCTGTTAAAAAAAAAAAAATTGCTAATCATAATTTCTGTAATACTTTACCTGATAATCATGTCTCTGTATTATTGCTCATCATTCCAACCACTTCTTTCAATCATCTAGCTTGTTTTAAATCCGTATAACTTCTTTCTAGAGAAGATAATTAGATTTAATTTTAAGCATTGGATTTTTTAATGAAGTGCTGTCATTATTGAACCTACTGCTTTTCATTCATCAAGGATCAAAATTTAATGGAGTTCTCATACATCATTTTACAAAATTTTGTATTTAAGCGAACACTTTTTTTTCCCCTCTCATTTTTTAACTGTATCCCCTTACCTCTGTATTTTTCCTTTGAGGATGCTGGGCCCTTGCCAACTATAAGGCATTACTTCTTTCTCCATCACATTAATTTATAGTACAGGTTGAGTGAAGCAGTCTCACTGTTCAGGAGAGACTGTAGATCTCTGGTGATAGAATTTTATCCATACACTTAGATAAAAAATATCAGAAAAAAATTGTCTGTTTTCTGGACTAATTCCAGCCTAATAGCGTATTCTTTATTTGGGCTGATTACATTGGTCACAGTTCAAAGAAAATGCACATATTTATTCCAGTACCTTTTCCCCTGAAAAATCTCAGGAACTAAAAATCATCATGGTAAAGTATTCATTTCTACCTTTTTATTTGGCAAAAGAGAAACTAGAAGATGATTTGCCATTCAAGGCCTGAACAAAATTTGAAAATTACTTAAGATTTTCCCAGGCAGAAACTTAATTCTCTCCATTATGACTGGCATTTCAGCTGCACACATAGCCCCTCTCAAACTTCACTGGGGATAGTTTCCATGGGAACCAGAGAATGAGAACTGATGAGTCTTGAAATAATAAATAATAATCTTGCTTTTTACCAGTGGGCAAAGATTTACTTCTCCAGTGTTTAATGGAAGGCACTAGAGCTTATGTTTTGCAGAGTATAAAGGAAAAAAAAAAAAAAAAAAGAAATGTTTGGGAGGAGGCCAGGCCTGCTTTGTATATATGTAAGGTTCATACTATCTGTAATAAAAGGGAAAACCACTGCATTCTCCTGTGCTTGGAGACTTTCTGAATGACAGAAAGGGAAACTCTCTGTTAAATCCAAACACTTGTGGTCCCTGAAAGATGAGGAGGGAACTGTGGTCATGAAGAGATGAACAGTGTTGCATGCATCTTACCATGACTGAGGATCAGTCACAATGGGGTGGTTTATTGTGATTCCATAGCAGGAAGCAGAGTCCCTAAAGAGTGATGTTAGGTAGTGAATAAAGTCACCTTTGGGCTGACCAAGAAGGTGCTCTGCTAAGTCAGACATTATTTGGTTGTCAGAGTCATTTGGATTATTTTCCTCAAATACTGAGAAGAGATGGGAACACTGTGTTTCACTCTTGCAGAGAAAAAATATGGAAAGGATAGAGAATATCTGTCCTTTTTTAGATCTGTGATATCTGTTACAAAAGATGACCTTCAAAATGAGAGGAAAGCAGGTTCCATGAATCTTGCAACAAAGTTCCAGTAGTCTGAAAATGCCAATGCGTAGAAAAGACCAGAAATGCATTCCTTACAGAGACTTAAATTTGACCATTACCTTGTAGTTTTAATGTAGTGCATGTCACATTTGAATTATAGGAGGGTAAATGGCAAGATTAATTTTAAATAAATGTTTTTTTCTCTTAAACTCATTTTTATATTCTTTACCATCATCTGATTTGCTGGTGATTTTGAGCCTAAGTATTTAATTACACCTTTGTGTAATTATTTTGATCTCTCATTATTACATTGGTGGAAAAAACATTTTTTTTTCCTTTTTTATTTGCAATTAGTTGAAATAATAGATCCTGAGGGATAATAGCTATTGTTATTTTCGCATTGTATAATATATCAAACATGGATGTGATTAATCATTTAATCCAGTGATTAAATTAAGAAAGCCCATTTCTGTCCCTTACCAGTAATTGGTATAAACACTGAAGACAATTACTGTATTTAAAAATGAGGACTCAAATTTGAACATAATTATCTTGGCTTGTGAATGATACTAAAAAAAATCAGATTCTTGCATTAAAAAAAAAAAAACTGTAAAAAGGATTTTTGCATTAAAGAAGTATTAAAGAAGTATCATTTGCATTAAAGAAGTATTTTGTTGGGCTTATGACACACAAAACCAGTTATATTACTGACAATACCAAAGAATACCTAATACAGGAGAAGGATGGGGTGGCAGATTAAGCACAGTTATGGCAAATTCTATATTTGGGTCACTTTATTTGAGCACCCTTAGCCATGCACACAGACCCTGGAAGCAAGAAGTAAAGTAGTAAAATAGTGCTTATTTTGTTCCTGAGCTGTAATACCAGATTTACTAGTGTATGGTATAGAAAATACCTTCATGTTAGATTACTGCCTTGTAAAGGTCTGGTGATCAAAGGTAAGCAAAAGTGAAGAGTATTTCCATGTTTTTAATGCCTGGAAGAGTTTATTCACTTCTTACTGCTTGACTGAGACAACTGTTTACCCAGTTCCTAAATTTGCTACTACCTCTATACAGGATGCCTGCCTCGACTTCCAGGACATCACCAGGTTACTTCACTCCTGTGACCAGCTTCCTTAACTGAAGTTATGCTGGGAGAGAGACTGCTCCTTCTTTTCTCTACATTTGGATGTGGAGGACAACAAGCTACGAAATGCTAATATTGGTAGGTTGCTTAACACTCTGTTCCCTACTGTTCTCTGAGCTAGATCCCTAATTGCTGACCACAGACGCCAGGCAAGATGACTGCTGAGAAACTGAATCCTGTTACCACTGCTGAATCATAAATCCCAAGCACTTCCTCTTTTGGAGGAAAAGGCATCAGGGCTGCTGCTTAAGCTGAAGGTCTGGGTGGTGCAGTGAGAGTGAATATGGTGATGATCATATAAGAACAGCAGAAATGGTGGTGGTTCCTAAGCATCTGATAGGAGACAGTGGAACAAAAGATAAGGCAGATAAAACTGCCATTTCATCACAGCGTGCCCAAATCAAACTGTTTCCTGGGAGACTGAACAATGCTGCGTGCTTATTAATCACAAGAGAAGCTCTCTGCTGTTCTTAAAAGTCCTCCAAAACCTGTCTAACTCGAGTGGGTGAGGATCAGCCCACCCATGACAAACTGCTGTGGCTTTATCCTACATACTGTATATTATCAAAAATGTTATGTCTGCTCTGAACAAAACGCCCAAGTGTGATAAATGCGGGCAACGCTCCAAGAAAGTGGGCTTTTCTTCATGAGAAAACTGCAGTTAAAATCAAACTTTAAGTTGGTTAATTAATTTTAATTAGACTAATCTACAGACCTGCATGAGACACTCATTTTTTTCTAAATGTTGCTGTCACGCTCATGGAAATAAATGCTTTGTGCAGATCAGTGGGCTGCTAACTAAACTGGTCTGAAATCACATCAATCTTGCAGTGACTTTCTCTTGTAGCTATGACTATATGCTGTAGTTTTTTCTACACTGGTCCTTTTGTTCTGTTTTTTATACAACTTTAGCTACTTTAAGAAGGCTTTCACTGAAGCAACAAATGTCTTTTTCCTCCAAAGAGAGCATGTATTTCTACTAGGTTAGAGAAGGACTTTTGTAGTCCTGACCATTGACTGTACAGCCATACTCTTGAACTGCACATGGAAGGTCCCACAGCTGGAATTTTTCTTAGTTTGATATAATGCAAGTCAAAGTTAATGATGCAGCCTTTTTTGTTCTTGAAAATCTGGGTAGAACGATACCAATAGAAGATTTGCTTTTTTTTGTAAAGTGTACTGTCCCAGCAGAAGGCAAAACAATCAGATAAACTTTATTTTTTTACCCATACAAGGAAGGAATGTTTTCTCAGTAAGGAAATTATGATCTAAGATTCTTTGAAGAAATATAAGCATGAGTTCGAATCACTAGAAGTCTGTTTACTGTGTACTTAGTCATGTATCACGCTTGATTATCAGTCATCTTTGGTTTACTCTGTTTTACTATTTGAACTTCATTATGAGATGAGAAACTTGAAGAAGCTTTTAAAATGTAGACTAGGTTAAAAAAGGCACTCTTCAGAACTTTGCAAGAGTCATTTAGAAACAGCTTTTTACTATGATGCTCATGTCTAACATCAATATACTGGGGCAAGATTTTATCTGCAGGAATAACAGCAGTCATTTTAAATGTTAAAAAAATAAATAAATTTATTCTAGTGAAGGACAGAATCATGAAAATAGAATTATTTTAATGACCCAGCCAGACAGGTTTGCCAGCAAAGTCTTCCATAATTTTTATGTAGTCTTGTGTAAACCAATAATATTTTAATAGTTTATGTAAAGACTGAATGCATATTTTATGTTGTCTTTACCGATTATTCAAGCTGAATATATTTTACCTACAGAAACCTTTGACAGAATTATTGATGAATTTGGCAAGAAGTAACTTAATGACTACTAGAGAAGTCCTTCAGACAAATCTGTATTTTTGGAAGTTGTTAAATCTATGAAACGTAAACCTACATGTGTAAGTAAGATTAGGTAAGAGGGGAAAAGAGTATAGTGTTGAAACAGTTTGACTGCAACTTCAAAAATGGTGGGAAGCAGCTCAAGAATGACAACCCATTTATCATTATTCCAGCTCTGCTTGAACTGTTACTTTCCCTTTTCATATCTTAGGTAGATACTACAATGTGTATGACATATACCAGGATTATTTTTAATACATAAGCATCATACTGCTTGTATCTGAAAAAATAACAGGTTGTCTCTTTGCCATACCAGTTTTTGAGTTAATCTTGCTGAGGGCTATTAAGAAAAAAAGGAAAAGGAAAAGGGAAAAAGAAAAAGGAAAAGGAAAAAAGGGAAAGGAAAAAAAGGAAAAGGAAAAGGAAAAGGAAAAGGAAAAGGAAAAGAAAGAGAAGAGAAGAGAAGAGAAGAGAAGAGAAGAGAAGAGAAGAGAAGAGAAGAGAAGAGAAGAGAGAGAAGAGAAGAGAAGAGAAGAGAAGAGAAGAGAAGAGAAGAGAAGAGAAGAGAAGAGAAGAGAAGAGAAGAGAAGAGAAGAGAAGAGAAGAGAGAAGACACAAGAGAGAAGAGGAAGACAAGGGCAAGGGCAAGGGCAAGGGCAAGGGCAAGGGCAAGGGCAAGGGCAAGGGCAAGGGCAAGGGCAAGGGTAAGGGTAAAGGAAGGAAGAACTAGACCAAAAGATCCTGGAGCAAGTGCCAAGGAGTTTATTCATGACCAAGTAAAAGCAGCACCCAAGACAGAACTTCATTCAGCATGTTGGAAGTTTAACCTTCCTCAGGACTGATCTGTTTCTGATTTCACTGAAATTAAGGTTTGTCTTCTCTTCAGGTTTTTTTGTAGCAGAAGACTTAGGCTCACAGGAACTTGGCAAATACTCTGGTGATATGGTAGTTAAGCTATTGCAGAGTGATTTGAGCAATACTAACAGCCTGAAAGAGGTAGTCTTGTAAGTAGGGTTACATTTTTGTCCTTGGTAACATGGCTGTGTTACACAGCAGTCTGCTAGGGATTTGTACTGTGCTCTTTTCAAGGGGCAGAATGTTCTAACAATGTGTTGGGCTTGTGTGGCAAGGTTTTTGTAGGGGATGGGGAAGGCTACAGGGGTGGCTTCTGCAGCCCATGGTGAAGACCCCAGTGAGGCAAGCTGTTCCCCAGCAGCTCATGGACATCCATGCTGGAGTAGATCTCCACCAGCAGCCTGTGGAGGACCCCAGACCAGAGCAGATGGAATCCAGATGGATTAAGCCATGGGAAGCCCTTCCTGAAGCAGGCATCTGGCAGGACCTGTGGAGAGAGGGGCCCATGGTGGAGCAGGTTTGCTGATAGGACTTGTGATCCCGTGGCTGCCCCATGCTGCAACAGTCTCTTCCTGAAGGACTGCATCCCATGGAAGAGACCTGTGCTGGAGCAGTTAATGAAGAACTGTAACCCATGGGAAGGAGTCATGTTGGAGAAGTTCATGGAGGACTGTCTTACATGGAAGGGACCCCACACTGGAGCAGGAAAAGAGTATGAGGAGTCCTCTCCTGGAGGAGAAAGGACAGGCAAAGGCAACGTGTGATGAACTGGCTGCAACCCACTTTCCCTCTGTGCCACTGGGTCTTGGGAAGGGATAGAGGATCCAGGAGTGATGTTAAGCCTGGGAAGCAAGGAGAGATGGGAGATGGTGTTTTGAGATTGGTTTTATTTCTCATTATCCCACTGATTTGCTTGGTAATACATCAAACCAATTTCCCCAAATCAAGTGTGTTTTGCCTGTGTTGGTAACTGGTGAATGATCTCTTCCTGCCCTTATCTCAACCCACAAGCCTCTCATTAGATTTTCTCTCCCATGTCCAGCTGAGGAGGGGGAATGATAGAACAGCAGTCAGAGTCAACCTGCCATGTACAAGCACTCTCAGAAGAGCTCTAGAAAAACTGAGCCCACGACTGTGTTTTGGGAAACTTGAACCCCTACTTGTCAGACTTTCTTGATGTCTCAAAACAAAGGCCCTGGGGAAGAATGCTCTGCTCGCTTCCCCCCTTCATCAGCTCATCCCTCAGTGGCCCTGTGTACCTAACCCTTGTCTGTGTGCATGGGTAAAGAGAACAATACTGGGAGCTCTGCACCCTCTTGTATAGGGCAAACACAGCTATAGGCTCCACAGTCAAGGGGCACAGAGGTGACCTCCCCCTTGTTTTCTCTGGATAAACACAGTATCCCAATGTGGGAGGTGCAGAAGTTTTTCTCATACTGCTCTCTGCTCTGTAACCATGAAGAGCAGCACAGCTGCACCTGCAGTGGGATAAAGATTATGCTTAAGAGGTGCTTAATATTTTACTTTCCCCTCTGGGTTTACTGCAAGCTGCGATGGGTTCAACTAAGAAGTAGCAGGGAAAAAAAGGAGAGTTTGTTCACCTACCTACTGTGAAGATGGGGTTTTTGACATTGTACTGTAGCTACCTCCATGGGTACAGCCCCTCAACAGAACTCCTGATTTTGGTCTATATCCTTTTGCATTCAGTAATATGAAAAGAGTTAAAAATTCACATAGGATTCTGGTCTGGACTTTACTGAAGTTGTTTGTATAGGCTTGGTTAAACAAAGAAATAAGCACCAAAAAGTTAGCACCATCTCTGCAATTTCCTACTGCCTGCCATTGGTTAAACATACAAAATCAGTTTTCAAAGTGTACATAGATGTAATTATGGCATGGTCAAATATTTAAGACTTCTGCTTTTTAGTAATCTTTTTACTTAATAACTTAATTTTGCACAGGTTTGAAATACCAGAGTTGACTACACCTAAATAAGGTATGTTACATAAATAAATAAATACAACATCAATTCCCTTCTCCAAATGCAACAAAGAAAAAGCAGTAGTGCATGAGAGTTGAACACCTCTCTCATTAATGTAAATTTTTACTTTTACAACATTTTAAGGGTGTATAGTCTGCAACAATTACTTTAAAAACAGTCTCTGTTCTGTGATGAGTTTATGGTCTGCTCTCAGAAGGCAAAAAGTTAAACATTCTCTTAGTCATGCTCAAGATTACCACACTAATTTAAAAAATCTAATTTTTCTCTGTGGCGTCTATTTTTCTTCTGCAATTTCAAGCCTTCCATGAAGAACACAAACTTTTCTCTCTGTGTCCTCTTTAAAATTTCTTGTGTTACAGATGAATCAGTTTGTGAAGAATTCATGACTCATTCTTACAAAATTTCTTGAACTTCCCCACCTATGTGGCCTGAGGATCATAACCCTACTGACTTACCTCCTAGCAAACTTTCTCATTTCTCCAGGAAAAAGTTAACTTTATTTTAGAATTAGTCCTTTTCCATTAGGACCTTGTTATTGACATGTTGCTGAAATGGAAGGCATGATCAAAATCAAGATTTCCAACATCACAGTCTCTGACTACAAGGATGTCTGGTATGTATTGTGGGTGATCCCATAACCTGTGGTGCACAGTGGCCTCTTCTCTCAAGTAAATAATGACAAGACCAGAGGAAATGGCCGAAAGTTGCACCAGGGGAGGTTTAGACTAGATCTGAGGAAGAGATTCTTTACTGAGAGTAGTTAGGCTTGGGAAGGGGATGCCCAGGAAGGTGGGGGAGTCACCATCCCTGGAATTATTTAAAGAACGTGTGGATGGGGCACTTTGGGACATGCTGTAGTGGGTGATACAGATATAGATACATACGTTTTGCTCAGGGTGGATGTTGACAGGTGGATGTGGTGATCCTAGAGGTCTTTTTCAACTGTGACCATTCTGTGATTGTGTTTAGAGGTAATCTGAGAAACAGTGCATATCTCAGTAATGGTATTCATTGCACATGGTTAGATATTTGATTTCAAGCTTATGCTTTTCAAGATCACTACAAATGAAATGGAGAAGCTTGCCTAAAAATAATTAGCTTGGGCTGTATTGTCCATATTTCTTCCTTTACTATATAGGTCCAGAGTCTTAAACTCAGCTATCAAACACTAGTGCTCTCTGCATTTTGATAGTTTTACAGACATTTCCTTTTCTAGTGATCAGGGTGGTTTGATATAGTCAGATGTTCCCCATCTATTTACAAGTTCTCAGTATTTCTTCATGTAGCATATTTTTTGAAACAATGAATTCAAGGAAGTTGTAAAATAATTTGATGATTAATAAGCTTAATCCTGATAAAAACCAGAATTAGGTGTCCTGGTACAATGTAAATTTTGAGTAGTTGAGAGAGCAGAATTTCATGAAGAGTTTTCTCTTTGCAATGGAAAAGATCTTTATTATTTTTTTCCTGGTAAGTTGTCTCAGTTGCCCTTTTAAACTTAAAACAGTGAATACACCAGGCCAACTTGACACTTAGATGATTTTTATAATGAAAAGTCATGACAAGATCCTTGTTAACAAATAATCCACCCATGATAATGCCACCATCTGCTGTCCAGGGAGGAAGAAGAGCAATGGAAACCAGAAAAAACCAAAATCTCTAACTCCCTTACTTGGTGCAGACTCCCTGCAGCAAGCCACAAATCTTATTCAGGCATCTGGCAGGAACTTGGCAGATTTGCAGTTGTGGGAAGTGGAAAATGATTGTAGTTAAACTTGTGCCTATCATTCTCTTATTTTTTCACAAAGATAGTAAAATAGTAACGTGGTACCCGTTTGCAGGCATGCATCTATGTATAGCTTTAGATGGCCTCTCCTAAGCACTCACAAACTGCATAGAGCATCATGCCTGGGCAAGCTGTAGTGCTGGGGAATTTAGGTTTGATCTGAACTCCCACTCTCTCAGCTGTTTCTGAAGACTTGGTGCACTGTGTTCTTTTTCCTTCTCTGAATGGCACTGTGCATTACTAGTAGTAGCACCAGGAGTTACTACTACCTCAGGCTATATTAAATATCCATCTACTTCTTCCCTATCAGGGAAATATTGAAAGAATTTCTTTACCTGATGAGATTAGTCTCCTGGCTGCTGGTGTATGCTCTTGTAGAGCAGTTTTACAAGGCTGATAGAGCAGGTTCTTAAGCACAGAGGCTAGGAAAATCCTCTTCCCCTTCTGCTACCCCAGTTACTTGCCTGTTGTTTCTGGGATTTTGCCCTTTGTCAGTCCTCTGCAATCTGGGAGGAGCATTGCCATGCAAGCTAATCATTCCCTTGTTGCTCTGCCTGAGCTGCTTCCTTCCTTTTTCTTTTTAAAAGCTTCTTTCCCTGTTCCAATTATGAGACAAGCTGGAGTTCCTGAAGTACAAAACAAAGCTGTTTACTTACAGCTGGGGTTTTGGGGACTGGTTAGATGGTGTCTCTACCATACAACCTACACCAAGCAGAGTTGGTGATTTCATGGCTGGTGAGAAAGTAAGGCACTGGTAAGAATATTCATGTTCTAGATAAAACTTCTGTAGAGATATAAATATATGTAACTTGCCTTCTTATTAATGGAATCTACATAACATCAAGAGACTTACCAGGTAGTACATGATGCATTTCAATATTTTATTGTTCATGTGCTATTACTTGCTAGCCTGCTTTTCATGATCATATAGTCAAGGCATTGGTGGGGCTCTTAAGGCTGCCTGTGTGGAGGCAGACACATGCAGCTACCTTATCTTCCTTTGTTTCCTGTCTGAAAATCCAATTATATCCAAAAGAGATAAATAAAAAGGGTCAAGTTCTTTTGCATACACTTCCCTCTTCTCAAATCTGACATGTTGCTGGTAGTTTTGTACCCATCTGTATTTCCCTTCTGCCTCCACCTCCTCACCATCTACTCCCAAACACTGTTTTCTCTTTCACGTGGCACAGCATGAAACTAATTCAGACTGCTGGGTAGTAGGTCTAAACTAGCTTAAACCCCTGTAATGTCTCTTTCTTTCACCCTTCAGTCCAGCCCTTTCACCCCCCCTTCTTTATGACCATTTTTCTCAGATGACAAGATAGTGCTTAGAAGAGAGGTTGGTCATCTGTAAAAGGTGAATACATAGAGCAATGCCAACACAATACAGAGGAAAAAATCACTTATATGACCTCATTATAAAGAGTTTCACTGTAACTGTTGAATGTATGCAAAGCACTTGGTAAACCAGTTAAAATTTTGCATCCTAGTTCTTCTTGGTTCTGCATTCACTTGCTTAGACTCCTGATTTTCATGTTTCCTTCTGCTAGGCTATCAAGCAGCCTGCTTGTCATACCTGCTTTAGCTGCTCTGACAACAGTTCTGAAAAATATTTAGGTCCAAGCACTATTATATCAGTTTATTTACTACGTGATGTTGTCATTGTGCTGAAGTGTGCATGATGCCATGCCTGAGTGAATGAAAATGGTCACCCCTAGCAGGGGGCACCTCAATAGTCAATGCCCCCGTCAGACCTGAGTGCCATTCATCGGGTGCATCCTGGAGCTACTCAATCTCTTTGCCACTTCACAGTGAAGTTACAAATGACCAGATCAGACATGTTTGGTGAAAACATATGGGTGGGTTCTGTGTAAATATACCTTTCCTTGGTAGGAAGAGTCCTGTTTCCCTCTGTTTAGACATAACCAAGGATCTCCTGGAGAACCAAGGATCCACTGCCTAAAACCATTGTGGAGGCCTATTCCAACACTTGATGATACAAGTTATAACTTCTCAAGTTCTTCTACAGATGGGTCACTTCCTTTCTGGGATAGCATGCATCTACTTTGCTGTTACCAGAAATATGTATTGCATCAGAGTTATCACTCCATAACAGCTTTCCAGAATGCCTCCCTTTTCTTGAAGGACAGGAAGCAGAGCTTCCAAACAATGGAAGTTTTCATTTTCCAGCTGCCTTGCATTTCTGTTCACTTTGCACCTACTGAGCGTGTCAACTGAATTTTTATTGAAGAAGCAAAGCCCTTTTGTCATTGATCTCAATTTTGGATTTAGCCTCCAAATTAAAAGTGAAATGACAAGTTTCCCCTTGCCTAACAATGAACCTTTTCATTTGTACTTACAGAGCTAATGGAACATAATTCTTCAAAGCAATAAAAACCATGCTGGTTTGGGATTTTTTTTTCCACTCTAAACTTTTCTCAGAAAGGCATTGAAACACCTGCAATGGCAAGTTGCATTGCCAGCAAGGCATTGCCCCTTTCATCCCTTAGGGAGAGCCAAAGAGCTTCTCTTCACTGACCTTGACGGTGATGTTTTGACTTTTTTAATGTATTTCATACCTGACAGTTTAATATTACACATGTTATTTGGCATGTAGAGGTGTGAGCTTTCTTTTCTGTTGTTCTGGTGGTTATATGGTGTTGCTTCTGCAAAGTGGGATACCTTATAGCAGCCATTGCTGGGTATTTTTGAGTTGGGCAATGGCCTAGTTCCTTCAAAAGCTTTTCCCTTCTGCCTCATGCAATTGCTTGTTCTGTTTTATGCAAATATTTCTGTAATCCTATTCCTTTATAATTCTTTACTGATTAATCTGAGCATTCCTTTCCTTTCTTAAAGATGTCATTGAAAATTTGTGGACTTTGACTCATTAATTCTTTTGTGTCTCAACATGATGGCAATATTTTCACTTTTTGTTTTAACGGTGCAAAAAAGTGGTCACCCTTCTTTATTTCTCTTCTTTACACAAGTGCTTTATTATTAACACAGAGCTCTTATTTATAGAAATGTCTTACTGGTAACTTGTATTTCTGCAGTGACTGCAACACCACAATATGTTTTTTATGCAAAGAGCACAGCTTTTCCAAAATATTTTCAGCTGGCCTATGTGTGTTACTAATGTGATATAGAACACAGTAATTAAGTATTTAATACTTTTGCACTAAATTAAACTGACTACCAAATCTAGCTTTAAGAAAGAATTTTCACTGAGGGTGTATTAGCAAGACAGTAACTGTAAGGTAGAGGGAAATGTAATTGAAGTACACAGCAGGTAACCAAGGTTTGGTTCTGTATTCTTTGACAGATTATTGTTTTCAGCTAAACAGCTGTTTTCTCATTTGTATTTATTCTGGTTACTAGAGGTTTGTTTTGGATAAACAAATCCCAGTAATGCAACCACAACCAGCCCACATTCAAGTTACCAGGAGGGTTAGGATATAGATTACTACTTATGTGAGCTCAAATAGAGGTATGTGCATCAGCTCCAGGGGGGACCAATCCAGACAAATTTTTTTTCCTCCCTGCCAGTTAATTGCACACTGCAAGGCAGTCGTGGGCTGTATTTTGGGAACTCTGGCCTCTTTTTTGCTCTTCAAGAAGTCATCTGTTGCTGTTTCCAGAGTGGAAGTACAGGCTTTGAAATGCCACTGAATTTGAATAGTCAGCTGGAAAAGGTGAAAGCCAAACTTGATGTCTTCTCTTCTTAATGGCACAAAGCATTACCTGATTTGGGAACATACTGAGTACTGACCTCAGTAATCAGGTTTTCTTGGGTGTTATATCCTGACAGGATCAAGTACACTTGTAAGCTCTGAGCATCAAGTATACTTCTCCCTCTTCTCTAAGTGTTCTTTAAGAATAATAATAATGGATTTTTACTGCACAAGAAATACTCTGAGATAACGCTTTTGCACAGAGCGGAAAACCCCATTATTTTCTGTATTCTAGATTCTGACTTTTAGGAAATATTTTATTTTCAATATAATGAATTATATTCATTATAATGAATATATTGAATAAGTATTTCCACTAAGAAATACTTATTCCACTTTCCATTAATTATTATATTGTTGTGAGGCTCCCAACCATCTCTTATTTCTGCTTTTCTGTTTTAAAATTAATTGAATTAGTAACATCTCCAAGTCTGAAACTTTCCCGTAGATGCTGGATGGTTTTCTATACCATGTATCTACAAATAATACAGATGCAATGAATCAAGGTACCATTCACCTGGGAGTATCTTACTCATTTTGTCAACTAATCTGGTCTTTGGAATGTTTCCTAATAATTTCCCCACTTGAACTGCTTCATATGAAAGATGTGCTAACAGACCAAACATTAGTCTATTCCTCTCCCATGAGAGGAGTTTCTGGTTTCTGCAACCAGCTGGCATCATTCTAGCTAGGCTGGTAACTAAGAGTTGTCTGTGTTATGCTATAAATTCAGAGTTCAGAGTTTAGGCTCATGAGAGAAATCTGTGTACAACATAGCTCTTTTGACCACTCTTAAGATTTCTAGCTTTTAACATAGGCAAACCTACTCCTTCAATGGAAATAGTTTTATGCAGTCTATAATTAATATCTTTCCCTTTTGAAAATCATATTTTATTCTAGCCATATATGTGCATTTCTTAAACAATATGAAAGCAGAATGTTTAAGAATGAATGTGACAGTCTCCTCATTATAACTGAGAAAAGGCCATTACTAGTCTGGGTTTAGGGTTTCATAATGCTAATATTTGCCTTTCTGATAAACTGCCAGAACATGCAGTTTTGTTATCATTAGCAGATACTTCCTTCAGATCTTCCAGGACAAAGTACCTTTTTTGATGCTATTCTTGAGTTTTCAAGTAGTTTGACATGTTCTATGTAGAAACAGCACGATCTTCTGAAATTAGTGATATTAATGAGCTTCCATTTTTAACTATTAATGGCTTCCTATATAAAGGAACTACACTTACTGCAATCACAAACTTCTAATGTTTGGAACTCAATGTTACAAGCTTATTATTACAGCTGTTTGCTGTTTATTTTAGTCTCCTGTAACACAGCTACAGGGGAACACTAACTTGAACATTCCTTATCTGCAAAAATACATGTATCTTGTTCAGACAAGATATTTTTCTTTAAACTGGATTATGCAATCAAAATTTATGTGTGAGTGTGAAAAAATAGAACTCAATTCTGTTTATGCTGTGTGAGGAAGGAAAACCTCCCCCCCCATCAGTGGTTTGGCAGGATAGCAGATTGAGGCTTTCTTAGCCAAAAATCAGAACAGGTAAATAGTTTCCATTTGTACGTGTACATACAGATATTATCTTGCAAGGCCTGAAAAACACTGACAGGAGACAGATGATAGAATGACTTTCTTCTTTTGCCTGAGCCATGTGGAAAAACTTGCATTGCTGCTCTGCTGAGCAAATAAATTGCTATCTCAGAAACCTGAGTGGCTGAGAAGCACAGAAGTGACTCCAAACAACCCATCACTGACATCCAAATAGTTCTGTTTGTAGGTATATATAATTCAGGCACCTAGAATAAGCAGAAAACCCATTATTTTCAGTGATGCAGGACTGTACCAAAACTGGTTTTAAAAAATACCGACTATAATTCAAAGTGATGCTGTCAGGTTAAACATCTTGGGTTTCTCTCCCTATCATATGCACGAATTCAGAAGAGTTTCAATGGAGCTGCTGCTCTGCTGCAACTGTAAAATGAGAATCATGCTCTATCATATGCAAATATTAAGCTGAACAGATACGAAATTCCCATTGGCTGGGAAACAGAGAAATTCCCCAACTTCAGTGAACTTATTCTGAATTTAGACCAACATAATAGGAGGCCCTTGGTCTCTTATCTTCCCTAAAGTACGCTGAGCAGCATTTTAATGTTGCTCAGGAATTAACAGAAATGTCAGTCATGCTTTAGCAGAGCCTAAAAATACTCTCTAGTCAAATGGATTGTCACAGAAATATTGACAATGTAAAAGGACACACAATTATGATTTTTATAGTTAGCTGCATGGCCATGCTCATATACAAAGAGCCTGTCTTGAAAAGTGACATACCAACTGAAACAAAATACAAGTTATTATCCTAGAGACTACAATAATATCCCTTAACATAGGCACTGCATAAATGAGGATGTTGACTGAATTTTTTTAAAGTGTTTAATAATGTCTTAGATGACAATGACCAAAGCTGAACCTCTAAATGAAGCCCAAACTCTCTCACAGCAGCTAAAATTGCCAGTAGTTTCTGCAACATCTTGGATGTTCCTGAGATGGAATTGAAGGAACATGAAATTGCGTAAATTAATTTTGCAGGAGATTCTGAGCCAAAGCTGTGTATTGTCTGCTTGAAAGTATATGGTGCTTGCTTGCAACACAATTAAGAAAACCTGAATGTTCTTGTGTGGTACTTCTATCAAAGTCAGTGAGTTGTCTTATTTCCTTACTTTCTACTGAAGTGTAATATAAAGATAGTTTGTATTACTCTGCCATGAAATAATACAATTTTTTTCTTGGGTACGTTGGTTAAAATATATATATTATGGGTGAGAAGTGGCCATTTTAGTTGCAAAACTTGTGGTAGAAAAAGGATAATAACAGTCTTGGCTCTGGCTGAGCCAAATGAGATATGGTAGTGAACATTTTCCTAATTATTATTACATAATTAGATGCAAATTAGTCTATTTAAAATTGTTTCAGTTGTTTCATACAATGTTTAATGTTTGCTTGTGTCCCTTTTTTTGCTTATGTATGTGAATTTTAAAACTCTTCCTGATACATATGTGGTATGTGCTAAGGTCTTTAACCACTCTGCATGCTTAGCCTGAACTGACAAAGGAAATAAAATGCTTGAATTTCTGCTTCATGTCCCTATTCTTCTTCAATTACACTTGAAGTTCTGTTAACGTATTTTTGTCTTCAAAAGTCAAGCAGCTCTCCAAGTGTTCTTACAGCTTCATGTCTACAAAACGATACCAATAAAAAGGCACAGCCAGAGAAGTTGGGCCTCAGATCTGGAATGTTATCTGATGTTTAGATTTTAATAAGGAATGTCCTGATTAGCTGCAGTATTTTTAGTCCTTGTGCAGGGGAACACCTGTAGGACTCCTCATTGCAATCAGCTCTGAAACAGTCGTTTCCCTCATTCTTCTTTGGGAAACAGCCTCAGAAGGGGAGCTTTCTGTAACTGCTTTTGAAGCTCAGGTGCTGCCTATATCCTCCCTCATTACGTGCCTCCTCTGATCTCCTTTTCTCCCTGCTGTGCTAGCGTGCTTTGGCATTGCACTGCTCAGCACCCCGCAGTGCATCCAGGTTCCCCCTCGCCTCCTCCTGTGCCCCAGTCCTCAGGCAGCACTGGCCGGAGTGGAGGCCATGAAATGCACCAGGACGGGCAGATTGCTGGCAGTGGCAACCCCCTGTTGCAGCGTCCTCACTGCTCTGACCTCTTGCAAATGTATATATAGATATATATAATTATCTACACACTGTTTTTCAGTCTGTGTTACAGGATTGATTGTTTGCCTGTCAATGTTAATGTGCTGGTTATCTAAACTTTATTGAGGCAAACATTTTGAGCTGCGTGTCCTTGGTGCAAATGAAATTAAGTGGAGATTGACAAAACCTGTGACTGGTTGTAATAGTATAGAGTACTCCTGCTTCAGTTTCATTCAAACTAATGAATTAAGTTTGTGAACATATATACCTGATGTCTTTATTTTCAGTCACTGCAGTCTTGATTCTGTATGCAGTTTACAGCCTCAGGCCATTTTCTGGCTATTTAATGAACTTTGCTTAGGAATTCCTATATAATTATCAGCCCTTAGTTTCTCCGATTGCCAATTTTACAAATTACCTACGGATTTCACGTTCCGCAATTAAGTTTTCTTAGTCACAACATAAAACCAAACACATTTTTGTGGCGAACCGGCCCAGCTAGCGCACAATAAAGGTATGCTGGCTGCGGTTGAACTCTTAATTCGCTCATCCTCCCTCCTGTCAGCAATTGCCGGAACAAGTCACGTTCAACGAGTTGTGTAGCGGTCTGCCCGGGTGTGTTACCAGCACGCTGCTCCCTCATGTCGCCTGGGTTAAATGGTTTCACACCCAGGGAGAGAGGGAGGACGCTGCTGGGTCTTGATCTGTAGCGTCCTCAGTGCGCCCTACAGGTCTCCCGGAGCGGTGGAAGAGGGGTTTGCCCGGCTGCGGGCTGCCGGCGGGATCGGGACCCGACCCCCTCCCACGCGGAGGCGGGCACGCTGCCCACCTCAGGAGCGGGAGGGTGCCGAGCCAGCGCGGTCCTCGAGGGCCGGGCTACAAAGAAGCGTTTCTCGAGGAGGAAGGGGGCGACCTGGGGCAGCGGGAACCAGCGGGACTCAGTGCTGGCACCACGCTAGAGCGGCGCGGGCGAGCCCGCCACCCGGGCGCGGAGCGGCGTGGCCGCCGCCAGGCCCGGCCTCCGCCGCTCGGCGGTAACCGCCTGGGGCCGGACTGCAGCGGGAGGGCGGCTCGCTGCCTCCCCCGCCCCCCCCGGCGGAGCGAACCACTGCGGCTCGCCGAGGAGGTGAGGCACCTGTCACCCGCCGGCTGTGGCGGCGGGCGGCCCCGTGGCGGGCGGTGGCGGCTGCTCGGGGCGCGTCCCGCGGCGGGGGCGCGGCGGCCGCGCCGTGACGGAGGAGCAGGCGGCGGGCTGGAGCGCGGCTGCGGCGGGGCGCGGCGGCTCTTCTCCCCCGTGCTGCCGCCGCGGGTGTGCGCGCAGAGCCGTGTCGGTGCCCCAGCCGCCGCCGCTGTTGCCTGCAATGGCGTTGAGGCGCCGCGGCGGTTGCTGGCTCCTGTCAGGAGGGTGGCGGCAGCGGCCGCTCTCTGGAGAGGCGCCGAGCCGCCGCGGGCTGGAGTAGGAGCGGCGGCAGCGCTGAGGCGGGAGAGTCCGTCCGCGGCTCTCGGCTGGGTAAGGCGGCGTGCGCGCTGGGCGGGAGAGACGCCGGGCTCCGCGGGGGAGCAGCCCTGTCACCGGGCTTTTGTTTCCCGGGGATCGGCCGCGCGGGGGCGGCTGCCCGGGCTCTGCCCCGCCGCAAGGTGCTGCCGCGCTGGGCCCCGTGCCTCCAGCTCGCCGGCGCGGTCGCCCGGGGAGGAGCCGCCGCAGGGGCTCCGGCGGTGGCCTCTCGGGTTAAGTTTACTGCCTTCTGCGAGACCGGCAGGACCCGCGGGTCTCGCCGTGAGCCGCTGCCGTCTGGGCCTTTTCCATCGCCCGTGACGATCGGCACCCCCGGTCGAAGCTCGGAGGTGCGCGGAGACGGGCGCGGCTCTCCCGCCGCGGCGATAGGGTTCCCCGCCTCGGCATGAGCCCGAAATGAGGCGTCCCCGCCACGGCGGGAGCGGCAGGGAGCGGGCTGGCGGAGCGAGGGCTGGGGAGGGGGAATGGACGGGAAGGGAGAGTGGGACTTGGCTCTCGGTGGGCCCCGTACTGCCTTTCGCGGGGTTTTAGGGAAGGGGCGCATCCGAGGCCGGGGAGCTCCGCTGCTCCGGCACGGCCGCCCCTCCGAGCTCCTGGGCCAGGGAGTGGGAGCGGATTCCCAGGCTCTGGCTCCCTTTCTGCAGCTCATCCTGAGGCATCTTCAGGCTCTTCCAGGTGCTAAAGCCGTTGCCAGTGACAAGAGGCAACCAACTTTTCTCTTAACTGGATTTCACTTCCTTTCCCGTGTCAACTAAGGATGCTAACTTTGGGTGTTCTTTTTCGTATTCCCCCGAGCTGCTGTTTAATTTGCCTTTCTAAGTGTGTTGTATTGGATGGTGTTTCTATGAGAGAGCAAGGGATGTTTTGCAGTTCCTCAGGGAAGCAGAACCATCATGTTTGTGTGAATTACTTTATAGTTAGATGTAAGTAACTTAGAGGTTTGATTTGGGGAATAATTTTTAGGGGTTTTTTTAGGAAAGCTCAGTAACACACAAGTAGCATTACTTTTTTTGTCACGTTGCTTTTCCTTTGCATACAGGCTCGTGGCATGACACGATACTTTGTGAACAGTAAGATGTAATAATCCATTCTTTTACTATGGAATGATCTTGTAGATTTCAAATTATATGTCATTCCGTTTGAAAAATTTTGTGGAGTCACGTTTTCATGAGTCTGTGCAGTGTTAGGTTGTGGTGTTTGTTTTTTTTTCTTATGAACACCTGAAGAATGAATAGAAATTGTGGCTTAGATATAAAGAACTGCAAGTACCTTTGACGTGATTCAGAAAACCTTCCTTTCTGTTGCAGGTTAAATCAGCGGTTTTGAGAATCCTCAGTTGTGCTGCCTTGTCAGAATTGACTGCATGTGTTTAGATATTTGCCTCCAGATCTTCTTTTGAGTATGGTCCTGCTGAAGGGCAGTGCTCCTTGAGGAAAAACACTCCTCAAGCAGAATCTCAGCTGTGACAGACTACTGAGAGAGGTGCTGCAGAAACTATGTAAGCTGTTTTCACGCTTCTGGAGTAAACATGATGAAAACGGAGTCTTCAGGAGAGAGATCAACCCTGCGAAGTGCCTCTCCTCACAGGAATGCTTACAGAACTGAGTTCCAGGCGCTGAAAAGCACCTTTGACAAACCGAAATCAGATGGAGACCAAAAAACGAAAGAGGAAGGAGAGGCCTCGCAGAGCAGGGGAAGGAAATATGGCTCAAATGTCAATAGGATTAAGAACTTATTTATGCAGATGGGAATGGAACCCCCTGAAAGTGCTGGAGTTACCCCTAAAACCAGGGGGAAGGGTGGCCCTCCATCACCCCAAAGGCGAGTTAGGCCCAAGGAATTTGTAGAAAAAGCAGATGGTTCAATTGTGAAATTGGAATCATCTGTCTCGGAAAGGATCAGTAGATTTGATACTATCCATGATGGTCCTTCCTATTCCAAGTTTACTGAAACTCGGAAGATGTTTGAGCGAAACGCTCGTGAAATGGGACATTCCAATCGCTATTCCCCAAAGAAAGAGAAAGTCCTTTCCAATGAGCTTCCGGATGATTGGTGCAGCTCTAAATCTCACAGGGGCAGCACTGATTCACTGGACAGTCTTAGCCCAAGGACAGAGACTGTCTCTCCAACTGTGAGTCAGCTCAGTGCAGTTTTTGAAAACACTGACTCCCACAACGTAATTGTTGTAGAAAAATCAGAAAACAGTGAAGAGTACTCTGTAACTGGTCACTATCCGCTAAACCTCTCTTCTACTGTTCCAAGTATCTCCTCCCCGGGGGCAAACCTTGAGGGTTTCAGTCCTTTGAAAGATGCCAGCACATGGTCTCCTGAAGCCAAACAGAGTACAGGTGTGATGTCTGTGGAGAGCTCTCAGCAGAATAGCACACCTTCCACACTGAGGCAGAAGACATCCACAGGCACGTCAGCAGGTTCACAGGCCTCTGAAGAGGTAAAGAAGAGTACAGAGGCAAGTTCTGATTGTGTTGAGAGCTCTGCAGTGAGTCAACAGGATTTGGTCAGTGTGCTTGACAATGAAAGATCCGTGGACAGCTGTGCTAGGAGTAAGTCAAAAACAGAAGTTTTGTTGCAACAAAAGGAATGCTCAGAACCTGCAGAGGGTATCTTTGATAGACCTGAAGCACCAGAAATAAAGAGAAATGCAGCTGCAGGTGGTGATTTTGCCACAGATGCTGTCTCAGATGCTACTGAGTCCCATTATGATGAGGCAAGTGAAAAAGAAGTGCACGAAGATGTGAATAGCTTGCAGAGTTCCCATGTGTACATGCATTCTGACTACAGTGTGTATCGGGTACGATCAAGATATAACTCTGACTGGGGAGAAACAGGTACAGAACAGGATGATCAGGATGACAGTGATGAGAACAACTGTTATGAACCAGATATGGAATATTCTGAAATTAATGGATTGCCAGATGAAGATGAAATCCCACCTAACAGAAAAATACAGTTTAGCCGTGCTCCAATTAAGGTAAGGTTTCCCGTGTCCTTTTCTGCAGTTTGGTTCATTTTCCAATGCTACTTCATTTAGAGTAGATTTTAGCAGCTGATCTTGGCTCTGAAAAGATTGCAGAGGATCTTCTGGTACAAGCCTTTATTACAGTCAGCCAGCAAGTGTAATCTTAAATGAAGTGGGGAAGCTGAGCTCTTAAGATTGCAATTTCCCAGTCTAGTTGATGGCTGACAAACCCAGCAGAAATCAAGAATGACAGCTGGGTTTGTGAAGTTTGAGAATTTTAACATGCATATTTTCACTTATATGACTGAACTGTAATCACACGGTTATGTGTAGAAGTGGGTATTTGGTGGCCTTTGTACTGTTTTTATTTGTGTTTTAAATTACAGCTTCTTTAGATCAAATGGCTTTTCTTCAGCTCTCACCAACTGTTCTTTGAAGTCCCTGTAGTTAAATACTGTGTCATGAAGTACAACATAATTCTGTCTCACTAGCAGAGGACTGCTAATATTCTGCATCTGAATTTGTGCCATCTTTTCTAGTAGCATTATCACTTTTTAAAAGCTTTAAAACTTTATTATAGGTATGTCTGGTATATCCCACTGCTACAGAAAGGCAGAAGTCGATTTGAAAAATCTAATGAAGGCTGGCTTTCTTGCAGAGCTTTTTAAAAATTTTTTAAGTACCTGGAAATTACAGCTAAGAATGCTGTTTCAAGTGCTTTCAGTTGAGAAGGAAGTAACAAGTCAGGTTTTGTTTTACCAGCTTTTCACTGCTGAGCTGCAGGGTAAATATAGAGGTGTTTTACTTCCAAATTGTTTTTAGTGTGTGTGGTCTCCAGTGGACACTTCAAATACATAGCCATTTTTCCAGAAATGGCACCTGAAGTAGCCATATGTCAGAAAGTAATTGAAATCTAAAAATTTTAAAATATTTAATTGAAGTGGACTGTATTCTGATTGTGTGAGTTTAGCAATGGAAGTTACTAAATCAACAAACAGAAGTTTCGTTATCAGACTTGAAGTTATGTGATATACCAGTTTTGCATTTATGCTACCTGTGGTTTAGGTTAGGTTAAGATGTATAGTTGTATTAGAAAATTTTCATCTGAATTAAGCAGCCAGGTTTTCACACCTGTTTGTTGGGGAGCAAAGGGAGGGAAATGGCCCTGTGTTTTTCATGCTTTGAAAAGACTTTTTTTTTGGTTTTTTTTTTTTTTTACATTGAAACAAAACATTCCAAGCTAAGATAATGGATTTTTTAAATTTTGTTTTGTTGGTGTTTTATTCAGTCTTGTGTCATGGAACAAAAATTCTAACAGTGTTTGTGCTCCCTCTAGATTATTACCATAATTATACTAGCAAGTTTTTCTGTAACTTTTTTGTTTGTTTGTTTAGATGAAGTAGATAAATCTTTTATTATATGGGGTTATGGAAGCTGTCCCCCCTATAGCCTTCCCCCTCAGGCTGTACTAATAGACAAAATGATGTTTTCTCTTCTGAAAGGTCTACCAATTATCTGCAGAGCTTTGTTTTAACATTATGGTTTCAACAGATAGAATCCAGAAAGTGACTCCTGATTTTATTGTTAAGATGATTGTATTTTTCTGCTGTTTCTGTTTTGAAAGAGCCAACAGTGAAATCTTTATTTCAGAATATTGCTGTCATCTGTCTGAATCATTCTGTTGTGCCAAGTGCTATAAGAGTATTCTCTTAATATTTTTCTTTTCCTCTCTGGTTTGTCATGCTATGTTTATTTCAGATTGCATATCATCAAGTAATAATAACAGGCCATCAGGAAAAGTCATTTGAGTGAATAATAAATGAATACATTTGTCATGGTTTTAAGCATAAAGCACTCTTAACAAGCTCATCCAAAGTAAAAGAATAGTTGCATTAATTATTTTAGCATCTTTGTTGTAGGTAGGAAGAAAACAGAATAAAAGCTGCATGGTGAGCAAACAGTGATGGAGGGGTTGGGAGGTTTGGGAGATCCCCAGCTTTCTGTCCCGTGTGCTTCCAGTGTGTGGGATCTGTTTAAGTCACGAGGGGAAACAGAAGTGAGACCATGTGCAAGGCTTGCTCTAGGAGGAAGAAGCACAGCAAAAGTTGTGGAAAATTAAAAGCTGTTCTCTGGCCTTCCTCCGGTTTGTGTGTGCAGATTTCTGTAAGTTCCTCGGTGGTGTCAAGCAGCGTAATCCCGGGCAGGCTGCCAGCAGCATCAGGTCACTGCCCGGCCACACTGCCAGGGGCAGGGACTCGGGAAGGACAGCTGCAGAGTCCCCTGGTGGGTCCTTGGAGGCTGCTGAGGCTCTGGGCTCCTGGGCTGCCTCTGACAGTGGTGCCAATTCAGCACACTGGTATGATTGTCACCAACTGGCTTGGGATGGTGGTTTCTGCCCAGCAGGTCTGTAGCAGTGAGCGGTGCAGACAGCCAGGGAGCACCTGTGTTCTGTCCCCTCACCCAGTGTTAGCATGCACGTTTACCTATTAGGTCCATTTACCCATCCTTTACTTGAGGATGATGCTTGTGAACTGGGTAGACAATCTAAGAATTTAAGGATTTTCCTATTCTAGGCAATTTCGTGTGTCAGTGGACATAACTGTTTTTATTAATACTTTCCCTAATGTCACCTCATGCATAATGTAGCTGAGAAAAAAAATAAAAAGCAAAGCAGCAGTGTTTTTTTAACTGCTGAAAACTGACTTATCTTTAGTAAAATGAAGCAATTTGTATTGAACTGGTCTGCTAGATAGTGGTGCAGCAAGTCCAACCCAGACTCAAGATGCTCAGTGCTGAATTCACAGTGTCATACCTCCTTCCACTCTCCTTTTACAGGTGAGCTCTAAAATAATTAATAAAATTGCATTTGAATGTGTAACCTGTGAAATAAATGGGTAGTTAATACCATAAAGTTGTTACTTGAACATCTTAGCAGGTTTAAATAAACATCTTTGAGCTGTCTTTCCAAGGGATTTTCCAGGTGCCTGTGTAAGGAGTAAGTAAGAAGTGTGCTGAGACTGAAGAGCAAAGAGATTCAGTTGCCTCCAAGGGGAATCCTTTCTGTCCCTTAAGGGGAAATGCACTGGGCTGTGAGAAGTAATGAAAACAGAAGGAGGAATAAATAAAATCTTATTCATCAAACTGAGAAATGTTGAATTCTGCTCATCTCCCAGCAGAAAAAAGACTCAGCTATTGAGAAACTTGCTATAAGGGCTCAAGTCAATGGATGAAGAAAATTCTGCTGCTACAGACTGTAATTTCTCTGTTGCAGCTCCCAGGCTGCATGGGTGCTCTGCTCTATTTTGAATTATGGGATATATTTGCTTATCTCATTTCTGTTGAAAATTAGTCCCTTTAGCAGTAGGTGGCTGCCCAAGGGCCATTGCAGGCTTGGAATGTTTCTAGGTATTTGGAGCTAGGCATCACTGATGTGTGCAGTTGTGTGTGTCTGTGGGAGCTTAGGTTGGGTTTGCAGTGCTAGATAAAAATTATTCTGAAAGGGCTCAAGAGGCAGTGGTGGTACTGGGATTGGACAGGAGTGTGTATGTTGCTAAACAAGACATATGCATATGGATATACCAGGTGATGTGAGGGTTTATATGGTGATAAAAAGGCCTCCATCAGCAATAGCCCATTCTTGTGTTCAGACATTGTGTTCCTGCTCAGGGGTAGAACTGAGACTCCAAGGCAAGTGTCAGAGGTGAAAAACTAAGTAAAGGTGATGAGGAATACAAGGAATAAAATAAATACCCTGGGTTTGCCAGGGATACTTTTCTACACAACAAAAGCAGAAACTGTTATTTAGAGTGTGTCGGGTTTTTTTTTTAATTTTTTAGGGTTTTCTGAAGATTGGGGTTATATGGCTCTTCTAAGACACTGTGAACTAATTAGTCATTTGCTTGTAGTGAAAAATTAATCAGCTGGTGGCTTTGCACACTCTAGCAAATGGCAATGTATTGCTTGTCCTAATCATAGTCCTTTCTGAGCCGTGTTTTGTCCGTTCTGGGTAGAATTAGAAGAGTTAATGTTCCCCTCTCATCTCTCCCAACCCAGTGTCTGGTGTCTTGATAACTGATGGCTGCATCTTCAGTTTGTGCCCTACTTCTGGAACATATTAAACCATTTATAGTTGTTAGCAGCAATTGATATCTCCTGCTGAGCCTCCTTTTGCAACCTTCTGCTCCACTGACTTGGCCCCTGCCTGTCTATGGGGCTGGAGGGGGCTGTGCAGGACGTGGTCAGACCATATGGCAGACAGCAGGTACTGAGGGCTCCCAGCCCAAGCTGCTGCTGCTGCCACTGCTGCTGTTCTCAGGGTGCCACAAAGCTTCCTTAGGATGCAGTGTTGGTGGAGGGATCTCTCTGCAAACCTCTCTAAGTTTTGGAGTAGGTGGGAGAGACTGTAATAGGAATGGAAGTGATAGAGCACATGGCTCTGCTATGCTTCAGCTATTTCCATGTGAAGGGATTATCACTGCTACTGCCCGTGCCTCCTGTATTCTTCCTGCAGCATGACTGAATCTTTTACCCTACACTGTTTCTGTTTTCTAGATTGAGTTTTGTTCAAACGATCTTCAGGAATTGGAATTTTTGTTTCTTTCTCCCTCCCTCTCAAAAGTGTAAGCCTTAGACAAGGATTTACAAGAAGTGCTGTGACTGTAGTTTAGGCTAAAATACAAATGATACTTGTATTTAAGAGTTATTTTGAAATTTCTTATGAACTGTCTGGTGATTTTTTTTTTATTAAAAATCAGCTCTAGCAAGTCTTTTAGTTATTCCTAATTTCTCTCCCAAAGATGTACCTGGGAATGTAAATAGTGGTGAAGAAAGTACTTGAAGGAATCTGATGCTAGTTTGGAAATTTTCAGTCTCTAAAATATTTTTTTTTCTGATAAGCAAGCATCAAAACTGTGCTGGAAACATTTTCAAGTTTTAGTGTTGGAAAAGAAACTATTTCTTTGCTTGATTCAATGTCATTTGTATTTATATTTTGTTAAAATGTTGAGGAACTACTTTGGATCGTAGAAGTCGTAAGTGAAGTTTACCCATCCACAAGCCCTGTACAGTCCCTGGATCCAAACTTGCCACTGCTTATATTCATGTTTTAATTAAGTGAATATGATGTTGGATTTAGGGGACCTCCAGATCTCCCAACATCAGTGAGTCTGATTCTTTGAGTGAAGTAGTCCCTTCACTTAAAGTGACACTACTTAAGACACTACTTAAGTGTCCCCAGACACTTGTTGAATGCAGGTGTGGAATACACAGCTCCCAGAAAGATCTTGAGGCTGTGTTAGATTTAAAATGATTACAAAATCTAAGTAATTAATCCACTTTCAGATGGGTTTATTAAGAAATCTTGCAATTGAAGAGCAATATGTAGCTTACTTCCACAAGCCCTGAAATGATATTTTTCCTCCTTGAATTTGGTTCTCTAGCTTCTGGGTTCATGCTTTGTTGATGACCTTGGGAGTGTGTGGTAATTTAAGCTAAAGTATGAAACTAGGTATTAAGTAGGCTGAGGCTCTGTCTCCTGTAATATTGAATAAAGCACTGAACCTTTATGCTGGCATTTGAATTCTGTAAAATGGGCAGCAATTTGGTAATTAATTCCATTAATCTTGACTTGCAAAGTAGTTTGACATGCTGAGCTATTGCTTGGGCAGCTTGAAACCTGTTTCAGGTATTGTGAAGCATGGGAAATTCTGCAGGCTTAGGTAGTAATAAAATGTGTTGTACTGTAAGGGCTGTGATGCTAACTTATTATTTCTAGAAGTTCATGATGTAAAACCAAGTTCTTTGGTGTGGTGACACATAGAGAATTTCTGGGACCGAGTCTTTTATTTCAGTTAAATTTGTTAAGAAAGATCTTGTTATAAAAGATAGGAACTTTTATATATATTTATAAGGGAAAGGAACAAGAAAGAAATATTTAGGATTCAAAGACTGGATGCTCTGAGATAAAGAACAACAGTGAAGGGATAAAACATTCCAGAACAAGATGCCAATTTGATTATTAAAGGCAAGTGTGTTCAACTTGGTTATCTCACATGTGAAGTGTATTATAGTTGGAATTATATACTTTCATTTGAGTCTTTTATACAAAATAATTTCAGATGCTTTCTTGTATTAAGAGTACATGGAATTACTGGAATACAGTAAATGGAATAAACTTCTTTTCCTGCCACAGTATGATGTGGAGACTCTTGGATAGGTCATAATTTCACTACTAATTACAGGGACTAGATGCAATCTTCACATGCAGTTATTGAGCTAAAAAGAAATTATCTTGCTTTAAACTGTGTTTTATAAGCATTGAGGACATTCTAGAAGAGCTGTTTGTAGAATCTGAGTTTGGATTGAGTAATTTCCATCAGAGGTTTATGTGGTTTAGATTGAAAGGGGTTTCCAATTAAAGGTTTTGGATTTCAAAAATGCAGGCGGAGAAACTGAAGGGAAATAGTTTCAAATTAATTGAAAGAGCTGAGGGAACTGATGTTGGGGTTTCTGGAACCAATTTGATTCGGAATTAGAAAAGATGTGTTGGATTTGCATCCCAAGAAAAAAGCAGAATATACAGGCAGAATAATTGCAGGCCTAAACAGAAGAAAAGCCAGCTAAAGAGAGTATCAGAAGCTTGCCAAGAACTCACAAGGAGCGGCAAGTGTGGTTGTTCAAAAAAATGAAGGCTGTGGTAAAGGTCAGAAGTCTTAAGTATGAATAAGACGTTGCCAGAAGTCAAGCTGAGTTTGACCTTGTAAAGGACAATAATCTAAGTAGTACAAAGATATTTATCTGTTAAAAATGAAATAAGAAAGGAAGTTGGGAGTTATGCAGTGAGCATGAGGTCACAGTCAGCTATCATCCCCAGTTTATATTAATATTTCAACTTAATTTTTGGTGCAGTTGGTCATGTTGAACATGAAATTGCAATTAAGAGTGAAATAAATTTATATAGGCGGAAACTCTTAGAGTAAAAACAAGATGAAACCTAGAAGTTCTTAGTGCTCAAGTTTGTAGAGGGCTGGGTGAAGAAAGCTGTATTTAGGAAGTCTTGTAAGGAAACATTTCAAAAACAAACTGGACACTGTCAAAATAGAGAGGGTGTTTAGAGAAAATGTGGTAGCATTTTTAATTTTTTTTTTTTTTTTAGGAAGAGTAGAGAAGAGGTGGTTTTGGCAGCTTGAAAATTACTAATATTTTTTTCCCTATAGCAAAGCAATAGAAAAAACCCTAAAAAGAATCAAAGGCAGGGAGGCAGATGGAAAAGTGGAATACATGTAAATGGATTTATGAGAGGTAGCATATGTCAGACTAAATTAGTTTCTGCTTTTGATAAGCTTGAAGACCTTATTAAAAATTTCAGTACTTCTGTCTCAGAAAGTTGGAGCACACTAATGACACTTGCTTTTGAAGGGAAGTGGAAAAGCCTTATCACTACATAGGATTACAGTAAAATGCAGATGACTGTATTAGTAGTGGGGATGGATTTCTGATTTGAGAAGTCTCGTGGCAAGCTAGGGACTTATTTGTAGGGGATGATAGGTAAGGAGAAAGCCACTCTGTGGCTCACACACAGAATGACAGCAGTGCCCCATGGTGCAATGCAGCTGTGAGGAAGAGAAATGGCATTCTAGATGCATGAAGCAAAATATTTTGGTAGCTGTAGGGAATTGTGAGTGTCACAACTGGCTAAGGAGACTTCATCTATGTGTCTGGTGAATTCTACTTCAGGCAAGTGAAGTGCAACAACTTGCTGCTCTTATCTTTTTCTTGTTTGATTCTATCATAAAGCAGGGCATAAGAAAATTACCTTCCTCAGTGCTGCAAAAGATCATGAGTGCATCTCTGTTATTAATAAAGAAAAGGATCTGAAGACTAAGGGGCAGTGATCTGCTTTTAAGGTGAAACTGAGCATTTTGCAACTAAGACTGAAGAATTGCAATAGCAGGCTGTATTTCCTGGTGTTCCTAATAGACTAACACACTATTGTCTGACACTATTAATTCTGTTAAGGGTTGGAATTCCCTTCAGTGCTGTTGAACTTGCAGGCGATAAATAATCTATTAAATAAATACCTGACATTCCTGTAGTTAAACGTTAAAGTGGTAGCTTTTATTCTGTGGTGTCTTATTTATATAGGAAGTATTCTAGTGAGAGCAGACTAATTTTACTCACTGGAGTTGATTGAAGAGACCTGACGGGTCACTCGGATACTTCCCCATGATAAAGTCACTGGAAGGTATGAATGCAGAATGAGACCCATTTCCCTTGCGTTTTTACACATAAAACTCCACTTCTCAGTCTATGCACATATGTAACTTTTTATGTTCCTCTCTGCAGTTTCCATCTGCCTTAGTATTCAGTGCATAATCTCAAGGGCATACGAGGCTGGTTCGCATTGAAAGGATATCTTTTAATATTCTGGCAATGCTGCATGTAGACTTAGGGCCTTTTATTTGATAAAATACCTGTATTTCAAATTTATTGTTCACATTATTTGTTTAAAGTCTATAAGCTATAGAGGCTTTTAAAAGTCATGCTATCAGACTCCATGTCTAACTCATCTAGGCCATGGCCTTTATGATAAAAATACCCACAAGGTTTTATCCAGCTTGTAATCAATCACCTTTACATTTTTATAAGCTTGCAGTCATCTTTACAGTGGACTCTGACATATTTAGATTCTGTAGGTTCTGGTATGTTTAAATATTTACCCTGTTAGCTCTGCTTTCTTAGGAGCCCAAAGATACCTGTTCATTAATGTCTAGATTTTTATTGTGCATAGATTGCTTAAGAAGAATACAGATAATAATTTAATACTGTATATTTTCACAAGGGCAAACTGGAGGGAACTCATGACTCTAAAGAGTTAGAGGACTTCTGAAAAAGCTGATAATTTAAAAGTGTGGCCAAATGCACTAATACAGATGAGAATGTTTCATTACGGTGTTTGGGAGTGGGAGGCTACCAAAACAGTATGTCCAGCCTTTTTCTCTGAAGTAGTTGCTCAGTTTTAGCTGCTATATATTAATCTGGTAGGTTGGCTAACAACTGACCCCTTGGTGTTAGTTTTGCACATTTTTTTCATATTGATATTTGAGATGGGAGTAGGGAAATACCATTAAACAGAGGATTTTTTTCTTTCCTGCCCTAACCCTCTCCCTGCCTCCTCTTCTCTGTGTACGGCCACTAAAGCAATTTCAATCTTCACAGCTGTGGGTGAAGAATAACTGGTAAGACACTGTGGTCGACTACAAGTGCCTGACACATTAATTACCGGTAGATGCTGACCATTAAAAAGGGGAAGTCATGCTTGACCAACCTCAGAGCCTTCTTCAGTGAAATAATTGGCTTGGTACATGAGGGGAGAGCAATGGATCTTGTCTACATTCACTACAGTAGGAATTTTAACTTCCTCAGAGTAGCTGATGAAGTAGGGGTTGGGTGTGCATTGTCAAATACTGTTGATAAGGTTAGGTCAATCTGCTTATGCTATAATACAAAGTATGTCCAAGAGGTGGATTGAAACATGGCTGAACAGAGGACAGGCAGGAACCTCACGAAGTTCAACAGCGAAAAGTGCAGAGTCCTTCACCTTGAGAAGAAAAGCCTCATGCACCAATAGGTGCTGGGGACCAGCCAGTTGAAAAGCAGCTTTGCACAAGAGGATCTGGAGTCCTGGAGAGCACCGAGTTGAACAGGTAGGGGGAATTTTGCCAGGGTGGTTGGGGGAGTTGTTCATTTCCTGCTGCTCAGCACTGGTGAGGCCACAGCTGGGAGTTCTGAGTCCTGTTCTGGGCTCCCCATTTCAAGAGACTTGAAAGAGTCCAGTGAAGGCTGGTGAAGATGATGAAAGGTCTGAAGCATCTCTCCTATGAGCAGAGGCTGAGGGAACTGTTTAGCTTAGAGAAGATGAAGCTCAAGGGTGATTTTATTAATGCATATGATAATCTGAAGGGAGGATGGAAAGAGGGTGCCAGGTTTTTTCTAAGGGTGTCCAGCGATAGGACCAGAGACAGTGGACACCAGCTGGAACACAGGAGGTTCCCTCTGAGCATCAGGAAATACTTTTTCCTTGTGAGGCTGACTGAGTACTGGCACAGGTTGCTCAAAGAGGTTTTAGAGATTCCATACTGGGAGATATTCAAAAGCTGTCCAGACGTGGTCCTGGGCAATCAGTTCTAGGACTCCTTGCTTGAGTAGAAGGGTTGTACCAGATGATGTCTGTAGGCTTCTTCCAACTTCAACCATCCTGTTGTTTTCTTCTCATTTGAATGGGAAAAAAGAGTATTTTTCTGATCATGACCTTCGGCAAAGAAAGCAGCTAAATTACATCCAAGGTAAATTTATGATTTGTAAAATATACAAAGTCACCTCTTATTTATCAAATTATAAGAGTGCATGGTTTTGCACTCAGAAGGTGGTGCAGCAACTCCAGTAGGTTCTTCCTGTTTGTAATCGTTAACTTTGTGTAAATATATATAAATACACTAACAAGCTTGGATTTTTACATATCCTTATAGATGGTTAAGTTTAGTTTAAGGATTAATAGTAGCCTTTTAATGTTTCCTGATAATGAGAACATAGACCCACAACTGTCAATTGAAGTAGCTATCTAAAAAAAAGGATTAAAAGGGTGTTTTTTGGACATACTTTGTATTATAACATAAGCAGATTGACCTAACCCTATAAGCAATATTTGACAATGAAAAAGAAAAAAAAAAAAGGTTTAAACCAATGTTACTAGTTAAATATTTATATTTAAGAGGAGAAATCAAGAATAAAACTGTGGAGGACCAGTATTCATTTGCAGGAGAGGCAAAGCCCACTAACATTTTGTATGTAGCAGCAGCAGTCTGTATGGCTGCTGTTCTGCCACAGCTGGGAAAGCCCTGGTGTGAATGGGAATGTGAGCTGAGCCCTTGGTTGAGGCTGAATACTCAAAGGCTGCAGTCACACTGCTAACTAATGTCATGCTATGCAGTCCACCTTCAATTCAAATTAACTCGCTTTGTAAAATGTACCAAGCTGCTAGCATTGTCTGTTTTATCTATTAAATCCGTATGATAAATAGACATTTTGCTGATTTTGTAAAGTTCAAGAACTCCCAGAAGAGAGGCAAATGTGTATAGCTGAAGCTGACCAACAGTGATTTATAAAGCGTGAGAGAGATTAGTGGGAAGTTCTTTGAGTAGCACTTTGAATAAAGGAATAAAAACTGAAAGATAGTGAGTGATATAAAATAAATTTTTCTTTTCCCTTTTGGCTTAAAAGTGGGTCAGTTAAAGCAAGCTGTTTATTTTTCTAGTCCGGAAGGTCGCATTTCTGTGAGACCTGGAGAACCTCTGTGATCTATCCATGCCATTAAGAATTGCACATTTCTGAACCTCAGAAAGCTGAGTTTAGCCTCCAGCAGCACAGCAGTGGGCACCATGGGGGCTTGGCTGGGGTGCTGGTGGAGCAGAGGGGGTCTCCTACCCCAGTGCTGGAGCACCCAGCACCCAGCACCCTGCCCTGGCTGGGGCTTGTCCCAGCTTTCATAAGCAGCTCCAGCTGGTACACGGTACCATGACACTTGCATTTGGAACTCAAAGAAGCTGTAGGGCAGCTTTCTGGCCTCTATTTAAGAGCTAAAAACTTAACACTGCATCCATACTCCCACACTACAGCATTATCTGAAACAGGCAATTTGACCCGTTCTTTACCATTTTGCCTGAACAGACTGTGTGATGTTATCTGATCTGAACGTTGTTGCCTGCCTCGTGTTGTTTTTTGTTTTGTTTTTTTTAATGTAGTTTCTGATTGCCTTGTTGTCTTTTCTTCCATCTATTGATTCTTGACACTTGTCAGACTGCAGTTATTTTGTTGAAGGTATCTGACATAATTTTTTTTACTCTCATTTTTCTTGTTTTCTAGGGCTACATTCTTGATACTTTGCATTACATTAAAAATAGAGCAGAAAAAAAAGAAACTTCTTTTTTAGTGGTAATCTTATGAAATTTTGTCATTGTTTTACACAGATCATATTAATAACTTGAAAGACTGAAGAGTGAGGTGCCTTTTTTCATCTGAGTTTCTTTTCCTATGGAATTACCTGCTGATTGTTGTGTTTTAGTATTTGTAATAAGGGTATAATGTGTGAAAGGTATAGTTTCATATCCACAGAGGCTTTGCAAATGCTGTTGGTTCTCTGGTTGTTCTAGTTCCCTCCACAGATCTTTCTCTGATCTCACTCTTTACTTTTGATAGCTTGCTTCTTTATTGTGTGAGACAAAAAAATCTATATGTGCCATATGTTCCATCACAGTTTCCCATAAAACTGTGGCTGACACCTGACAGGAGAGGAAACATCTTTGGGTTATGTTGTGTGGAGTATCTGCTTCCCCTGGCCAACTTACAGGTGGATCTGCTGCCATCCCTTTTTAGAAGATATTCTTGTACATCTAGAAAATGAAAAACTAAAAGAACAAATTAATTTGTGTATGCAGATACTTGACAAATAAAATATTGTAGTGGTAATTTATCAAAAGACTTTGAAAGAGAATTTTTTGTCTCAAAAACTTTAACTTGTATGATGACCATAATGCTCCCAGGTGAGTGGGGCTTACTTTGGCTGCAGGCATTTTTGCAGTGCAAGGTAAACCTGCTAGGAGGGTGTAGCAAAAATTTCTGTTAAGTTTAAGCATGGCGTGACTTCTCTGTGGTACAAGGTTTTTTTTGTTCTCTCTTTAACAAGAGTGGTACTATAATAATGAAATACTAGATCGAATGCTTTGTCTTTTATTAGCACTGGAATTCTAAGATGCAATATCACTTGGTGACTTGCTGAATAATAGTTGTCTTTTAATGACTGGCTTGGATTACTTTGAAAATGAAGGTCAAAATTTTATCTTTTGTGTCACTATCTGAAAATAACACCAGCAGAAGAAGAAAAGGAGTACTGTCCCTTACCCCCCTTTCAGACATCAGATTTGATTAAGTTCCTAAAGAGAAAAAAATGCAGTTGTAGAATAAATTACATTTACAATATCTTACTTTGGATAAACACCTTCTGCTAAAATCCCTATCTGTATAATTGGTCCAGATCCCAGTGTTACCATTAGAAATAAGATATTTTGGGGACTCCCTGGCATTGTGCAGCTCTTTTGTCAATGCTACCTTTGTGAACTTAATCAGTAAACCAGCTTAGTAGTACTGATAGCAGAATTTGAGGAGTTAAACCACCTGCTCTGATTCAGTTCACCGAGCTTGCATGCAGGAATTCCTGTCAGCATATTATGGGGTGTCAAACCAAATTATACTCTTATAATGCTATATTTTACAAACTGTACTGTACAAGCTTGGCAGATGACAGTTCTGGAAACCATCATTATACCACCACTGAGTCACGGTGTCATCTTCTGCAACACTTGGTTAGCACATGGGCAATATAAAATCAGGGGTCAGCATGTACTGATAACAGGGCATCTGGACAGATACAGTGATCCCAATGAGCTGAAGAAGCACACAGATACTTATTTTTCTGCTCTTTTGCTGCACTTGGCAGTGCCTAACAGTGGGCATCAGAAGAGCTGCAAAATGGACAGGGAGCTCTTGCTTTTCTCACAGGTCTGAGCAAGCATTCTCAAAAGAAGCATGTGTGAATGGGAAAGTTTGGAATGCAGAAAACTTGATAGAATGTTTTGAGCTTTTTTTTTTTTTGTGTGTGTGTGTGTGTTATCACAGCATTGTGGATATGTCCGCATTGGTGACTTGCCAATATTTTACCTATCTTAGTCTCACTTTACTGATAGGCACTACAAACACACTTCTTAATTTCACATCATGGTTAAGGGAAAAAAGTGTAGCTTTGTCTACATCCTGATTCAGTAGCTAATCAGCTAGAAGAGAGTGAACCAAATAAAGGAAGCAACAGCAAACTATCTGTGATGGAAAAAAAAATCTGAGAAATGCAGAGAATACTGGGCTTGACTCTTTCTTCTGACTCTTTCCCTAAAGCAACCACCCTTGGGATTGCAGTCTCTTCTTCAAGGATGCTAGAACCATGTGCTGAATGTGTAGTCTGCTGAGTAATGATACTGAATACTCATGGGATGGTCCCTTCATCCCAATACCAGAATTGTGTCAGAAAATGTCTAATTCAGGTGGATCTCATAAAGAAACCATGAATGCTGATGCTTCTCTGGAAAGTTTCAATATCTGGTAGTTTTCAAAGAAATGCAAAGCTATTTTAATACGAAAACAAATGGCTTACAGTTAACTTTAAGTACTTTTAATGTATAACTAAAAAATTCTTGTATTTGTGGGTGTTCGCCTATAACAAATGGCATCAGCTTCATCAAAGAGAGTGTTGTGCCCTCAACTGAAAGAGTTCTGGAGTTGGATTCCTAGTCAGAAGGTCTCCATTATGTGATCATGTCACAAGTCTGTAAGCTGATCAAGGAGGTGCTCAGAAAACCTTTGCTACCACTTAGTAGGGTTTCTTACTTACTGATCTTGAAATACAAATTTTATAAATTCAAATTTTATATTTTCATAATTTCAAATTTTGTAGAAAAACTTTGGCTTGTCCATGCAGTTAATGAAAGAGCTTGGAGAAGGACTGTCTTTGGAACATGTGCCTAGGAAGGGGATTCTGACCTCCCTCCATAATTTTCTAGGAGAGCATCTATCTAAACAATATGCTGTAGCTTTGTGTGCTTTTACACTCTTTCTGTTGAACATAGCACAGAATAAAAAGCACCATCTATACAGGAAGTATTTGCAGGCCCTGGCATTAAAAAGAACGGAAGGGCAAAACCAGCTGTGTAGCTTAATATTTAGACTGTTTCCCTTCAGCACTGAGGGCAGATTTGGTATTTCAGACATTCCAAAGGACTTGTTAAAATGGAATAGGTAAGGAGCTATTAGATCTAAAAAGAGATTCTTTGACTTAAAGGGAATGGAATTTTAACTCCTACATGGAAAATGAGGGCTATAGCTACTTGGCCTTTTATGTGAAGTGCACCACTGTCATCTCTTCCTCTCCTGGGCAGGCGTTCACAGAGTTAGATCTTTCCTGCTTTTTTGATCAAATGTGGCAGCCTCCTGCCTTCAGGAGGCAGTTGTAGGTTTTGCGCCCTGAGTAAAGGGAGGCATCTGTTTGCAGCTCTTGCTAGGACTGAAAGCTGAAAGAAGTCAGAGAGACTGCAGTACTCAATAAATGGATTCTTGACTCCAGGCAGGGTCTTGATCGATGTTTGTGCTTATTTTGTGGAGCATCACCCCTCAGACAACTTAATTTCCCTTTGGATTTTGGGGGGGCTTGAAGTGTTCAACTCTAGGTTTTTAATAGTCAGTACATAAATGTTGTGTTTTCCTTTGATGAGCTGATAAGACCATAGATGCTTAACTGGACTGTAGTCCCCAGTTAATAAATAGTATTTGTTTCTCAAATCAGACTCCTCTTCTGGATGCCTTTCCGTTCTTTTTTCTTCAGTCACAGTATCAGTTGAAACCTGTTTTTTATTTTTTTCCCCTCCTATTATGCTATTTGAAAATACTGCTGGGAGGTGACAAAGATACTACACTTCACTGCTCTAAAGGAATTTGAAGGTGGAGCAAAATCCCAAGAGAGAAAGAAAGATAAACAAACCATCAATGAATAAAGCAGCTAGAATAATTTAAAAACCAGGATAACCAAGATAGGCTTTCTTACTCATGTTTTGAAGCTGCCCTGGTTTTGAATGCCTTATTGAGGTATTCACACTGTGGCTAGAATGTCTCTTTGTCTGCATAATGAATATAAATAAGCCTAACAGATAAAATAGTAGGGAGAGAAACAGAGGAGAGTGAAATCATGCTCAGTTAACTCAACTGCGATGACTGAAAGAGAGAGGAGTAAAGCTGAGACCTTAAAATTTTAATGGAAATTAAAAATTAAAAATTTAGATAATTTCTTCTTCAGAATCTTCTGATGAATCTGATGATGTGTCATGATACTACAGTTTAGAAGGAAAAAGTTTGCTGTTTATGATGTATGCTCACTGATGTACACGTAAATGAGGTGGAATCTGAGCAAAGAGCCAGGAGTTGCAGCTGTGTTGCCTCCTACCTGCACTGCTGCTCTGCCCTTCCCCAGTTTGATCTGAGAGAACTTCTGCATGGTCTCCCAACATGTCTGAAACACACCTCCTGCATTGTCATAGCTCTTTACTAACAGTAAAATCAGGTTTCAGAAATTAAAAATGGGTGGGCAGTGCTCTGGATAGAATTGTAACTCACACATAACTCTGGCCGGGGAGAGTGGGTTTGTTGTCAGTGGAATATTCAGCAGAACTGAAACTGAAATTAATATAGAGGAAGTAAAGTAAAACTGCTTCAGCCTGTGCTTTGAATCCTAATGTTTTTATGATAGTGCTTATTTTCTTCTCTGCTGCAGTCCATTGTGACTTGATATTTCTTTGGAAATGTTATCTCTCCTGGATATATTTATATTCTTGTCCAATAGAAGTTGGAAACAAATAACAATTCCCAGACTCTGTACTTCTTTCCTATGTATAATGATACCAAGCTGTGCTCAGGAAAAAAAAAAAAGATTTTCAGGTGAAAACATTATCATGGGGACTATGTGTATATATTGCTGCAGACAGCAGTATAAATCAGGTATACCTGAATTAAAATTAAACAATATGGATTGGTACCAAAAGTGGGCTAGTTGTAGCTGGTTGGTACTCAATAAAAGACTAATTTTCTTTGCAACGGAGGAATTTATTTATGATCATTTAAGGATGTAGTTTAGAAAGCTTCCAGTTGAAGACAAATTTGATTTCATGATTGAATTGAGTACCTAGGATCCTGCATGCAGCTAAATAAATGTGTGTTCTTCTGCATAAACCAGAGGATGCAGGCATGAACTCATGGTAAACTTTCTTTCCAAAGGCAACATTTGTAGAATCAAAGACTTTTTCTTCTGCAGGTGTAGAGGGTGGCTGGTTCATTTTTCTATTACTCTGTAGAGGCAAGCTGTAGGTTGTTCTGTCTTTTACAGACAGGCAGTGCCTTCTGTGGTGTTTTAAAGCATGTTTATACAGCAAGTACAGTGACACTTCCAGTGCTAACCTATGACTGAAGGTGCTGGGAGGCTTGGTGCAGAGATGTTAACAAATTATTCCATCCCATTGAGAAGCTCTGTGGACTTCCAGTCTTGTAAGTATCTTACAGGATGCTAAGGCTGAAGGATTGTGTGCTGTTGTGTGCCACAGACTTCTATTTAATTTTTTTGTTTTGGTAAATTTTGGGCAGATATAGAAGGACATTAGAATCCTGCTGCTAGTGAGATGCAAATTAACACCTCCCACCGTTGCAATGAATTTCCTTAGCCAAGCTAAAAGTTTGGGGGTTGGTGCCTTTTTCTTCCGTTCTCTGGATATCCTAAGAAAAAATATTCCTACTGAGTTCTTTAAGCAATTTTCAGAGTCATTATATAACATGGAGGGTTTTGTGGTTTAATCTGCACTAGATACTGCCATTATGTGGGGCTATGTTGCTGCAGTATGAAACTTTTTTCTGGTACTGCAAATTAAGAAATCAGTACACAATAAGGATATGATTTAGGACTATTTGCACTGAGTGAAAAGCTATGCAAAGGAACTTCAGCTTATAGTTCTACAAAAGCCCCATGAATTTTTGCAGTAGGTGATGGTATTTCTAGCCTGAGAAGCAGCTTACAGGATTGACCTCTGAGAAGTATTTCAGATATTATGAGCCAGTCTTTTCTCTCTCTTTTCAAAAGCTTTCAAAAATGCTCTTTGGAGCACTGAAAAAGAAAAATATTGTATTTTCCCACAGTATAGAAGAATAGAAGTTAATCAAATGCATATAATATGCTACGATGATGTATTTAAAATAAATCAAATGAATGACCTAATTTAGGCCCTGACACAAGATAGATTTTGTCCCTCCCTCACATGCCCTCTGTCTTGTGGCCTTGAGATCTCACTGCATGTCAGGAGTTTCTGCACCATCTGGGAAACAGCAGATTCTTGTCAGGACCTTACTACATTTTCCAGAAAGCCCTTCTCCCACCTCCACAGAAGAAAATGGTCCCCTTGTCTATGCACTACCAGTGGGCCCGAACTGGGAGGAACTTTTGCTGTTTTGCATACAAAAGCACCTTTTCTTTTGCCCAGCTGTGTGTGTTTATACATGTTTGCAGTTAAAAATCTTGCCTGCCAATGTATATTGTTCATGTTATGCCCTAAATTCAGATTGCAGTGTAGATTGATCTTGCAGACTGATACATGTTGTGCAGTCTATGCAAGAGGGAAAAGCAATACCTAGAAGGCACCATCTAAGGCTATTTTTATTTTCTCTGTTTAGTTATAATTTGCTCCAAATGATGGGTTTCTGTGTGGCTGAAACACTTGTGCCTTACAGTTTGCAGTCAAATTAAGCATTTGCTAAATCAGGGCATCCAAATAAAAAGTTGGAAATTTCAAGTACTGTATTTAGTAATATTTAAGTCTGCACACATGAATTAAACAGTTAGATAGGAAAAATATTTTGCTGTGTTGCTATCTAACTGTATTTCTAGTGATTACATTGCCTAACACACTGGAAAAAAGAATGCCTGTTAGTTTTCAGAAGTTCAGTGTTGTAGAGCTCACCTGATTTCAGCAGCATATTTTGTGGAACTTTATGGAGGGTGTGTGAAGGGCAAAACCTCATGCTTCAGCTATCTCCATTTTATTAAACACTTATCAGATTTCCCGTTCCTGCTGGGGTCCATGTCCCTGATTTACTGTAACACGTGGCGATGCAGCAGAAACTTGGGGGACAGCTTGGGTTGCATGAGCACTGATGGATTTATCTCCTCTTGGTACTTGTAGTGTCCAGTGAGAAGTGCCCCTCTCCTCTGGCCCCACCTTGGGTTTTCTGGCACAACTCCTGACCTTGCAGTTTAAGCAGTAGAAACAGTTCTAAATAATCCTTTTCTACTTTGTGAATAAATAAAGTAAGTAAATCTTAGGCTTATCTGAATAGCTACAGTTCAGCAACTTCTGTTTCTGTGTGGTACCTTCTACATTTTTTGAGATACTTATTGCCCTGATGACTTCTCTATGGTTAGCCTGGTTACCTTGGAAACTAGTTTAACTGAACATCTAATCTTTGAACTGATGAAATAATATGTACTGCTTGCAAATCAATTTGAACAAACCTTTCTTCTGTCTTAATTGAAGAATATTAATCTCTTTGTTCCAAAACTATCAGAATGTTTCAGAGAGATTTTTTGGTTCAATTAGAAGCTTATGCTCATTTTTTCATTGTAGTCCTTGAAAATCCAACAAAGAGGATTAAACTTATGGTATATTTTGAAAAAAATATGAATATCTCTTATGACCCACTGCTCGCAAATATAAAAATTAAAAAATGCAGACACGCACAAAGCTGTTTGCTAATGGTTGAGGCTACAGTTGTTGAATCAGTGTAACAACAGAATTAACTGCAGAATGGCAGCTCAGAAATGGCTCCTGTGGTTGTGGTATAGCTCTTGCACAATGTCAGAAAGAGAAGTTGAACAGGTAAAGCTCCTGCCCTGGCACTGGTGAGGAGAATGGGCTCTGCCACTGCTTTGTTATGCATGTCAGCCCAGGCTTCCACGGAATGGACTGTCCTGAAAACAGTATTTTTCTTCTTTACAATGAGGTGAAAAAAAACCCCACAATCCTAAACATAAAGGTACTGCTTTTTTTTCCCTTTAGCTTTTCCTTTAGTGCTGGGTAATTGCTGGTCTTGTGTTCATTTCTGCACTTACAATTTTGTTTTTTAACATAGTTGCAAATGGACACCAAAAGTTGTCTCCAGTTTTACGGGCATAACATAGAAAGACTGATTTTTCTCTTTATGTTCTGGCACTTTATTTTTTTACAGATAAAAATTTACTGAACTGTTTTTCGGATTTTGTCTGGAACTTGAAAGTTGAATAATGTTATTATGAAAAGCAGAATAATTGTTTATTTTCACTGTAAACCTATTTATCTGTTTTTTCTGGGAACCTCTCTTGAAGATAAAACTATTGATAATAGAAAGCTCTGTCTCCCACCAGACTTTGTTGTGTTGTCAGGCTTCTTAATCTAACTATCTATGCTTTTGTCTTCCTGTATATATGAGATAATGCTTTTTGACAGTTTATATAGCAAAATAATACATTGTGTGACTCAGATGGTTTTTGTGCAAGTAATTCATCAACTGTAAGCATATGCTGAAATGAGGGAAAAATATTTTTTTTCAATGGCACAATAAATAGGTAATTACTGTTTTCTCATTCATGTTTCTTTGTAGACTATGGTAATCTGCTTCTCTCACTTTTTGACACATTTGGGTCATTGAAGCATTTCCTGAGGGTGATCAGGCCTTTCAGATGTTGTTAGATATGTTTATTACAGAATTCAGGTAATGAAGTTTCATCCTGAAAATTTATGTTGAGTTTTCAAAGAATTTCTAGAATTTTAAAAAGGATTTTGTGTTCCAGAAGCTTTATCAAGTTTACAAACTGCTTAATTGGGAGGAAGAATATTAGAAAGTAGGATTTATGTACTTAGCTGGAAAGAAATGCAGTTTTTCTTGTTTGATTAGTCTGCTTATGGTTACCCACTAAGATTCTAATAATTAGAAACCAAAGATCTGGGAATAGGATTTAAGAGGGAATTTTGTTAGAGTTCATAGAAAATCTCTTGAAAAATTAAGATGTTGATGGAAAGTGTGTATAGAATCTATTAAGATGAATCACTTCATTTTCCTCATTACTCTATTAGAAAATCAGTATGTGAATTGCATGACTTGTACTTTGTTATTTGAAAAAAAGTCAGGATGCCTGAAATCAAGCAAAAAGGTCCTCTAGATTGAAATGATAGATTCTCAGATGGAGCCATTTTACACTTGAGAAGATTTAACTGTTACATTAGCTGTTATCTATGAAAGCCCTGATTACCTATGTCCTATATTTCAATGTTTCAAAGGCATTTAAAATAATTGAGAAGGTGATCAGGAGCAGCCAGCATAGATTCACCAAGGGGAAGTTGTGCTTCACCAACCTGGTGCCACCTACGATGAAATTTTTGGCCTTAGTAGACAAGGGGAGTTCTTGTCTATCTTGATTTCATTAAGGCTTTCAACACTTCTTCCCAGAATGTCTTCTTAGAGAAGTTGATGAAGTGTGGGCTGGATGAGCAGACAGTGAGGTTGTCTGAAAATTGACTGAAGGGCTGAGCTTAGAGGCACAAAGTCTCCTTAGAGGACAGGAGCCAGTGGTGTACCCCAGGGGTCAGTACTTGCCTCAGTCATATTCAGCATCTTCCTTAATGATCTGGGTGATGGGTCCAAGTATTCCTGATGACACATATCTGGGATGAATGGCTGATATGCCAGAGGGTTGTGCTGCCATCTGAAGGGACCTCAACAGAAGAAATGTGTGGACAGGAACATCATGAGGTTCAAACAGAAGTACCAAAACCCTGCACCCAGGGAGGAACAGCCCGATGCACCAGTATATACTGGGGGCTGGAAGTAAAGCTGGAAATTAGCTTTTGGTGCTATAAGGCACCAACTTGAGCATAAGCCGGTGATATGCTGTTTGTTTGTACATAAAGAAAATGTGTTTTACTGTGAGAGTCACTGAGCATTGGTACAGGATGCCCAGAGATACTGTGATGTCTTTGTCTTCAGAGGTATTCACAAGCTGTCTGGAAATGGTCCTGGGCAACAGGATCTGTGTGGCTCTATGACTGACACCTGGAAGTTCATCAGAAAGGAGGAAATACCTGGATTCACTGTGCATCATAGGACGAGCAGAATTAGCCTATTAGGACTATGCAGCAATGTGGAAAGCAAGTGTGTATTTAGAGAGATACAGTGAGGTATTTTTAGTACAGGTAAGTGAAGCTTGGGGAAAACCTACTCTGAGTGACTGTTTACAGTTCAGTGTTTTAAATTTAAGAACTTAGCACTGGAGTGAACACCTGGGCAGAGCTGACAATACTGGGAAAGAGCCATCAGTTAATTTAAGGTGGAAAGTAGAGGACAGCTGTTAACACCAGACCAGTGTGCCTTGAATCTTCATACTGGGGTAGAAGGTGGACTTCAGTGATTCATAAAAGAGATTATAAAATCTGAAGCAGGGAGTCTGAGAAACAGAAGGGACCTTCTGGTTTCTGTTCTTGTTACAATGTCCTACATGAAATGTCTTAGGTTCTTTCTATGTGCTGGATCAGGTCACTGACAGAAAAAAGTAATGTTTGCAGAAGCGTGATTTTCCACTTCATATTGGTAGGTTTATCACCCAAAAGCTATGGGTTTTTCTAACGTGTTTGAATTGACAAACTTCTCCGCTGTAAAATGCCCCTGATATTGAGTAAGGTTTTGTTTGCATAGTGAAGTTAATCCTCTGTGAAAAAAACTACAGTAGAGCCACCTGGCTCCTGCCAGAGAAACCTGGAACGGGAGATTTCTGATGTGGATGTGATTGCACCAGGGGATGCTGCCTCAAAGTACAGGGCTGAATACTTCAGTGGACAGCTGGGCACCTTGCCATCTTCTGCTGCATTCTTCCCCATATGCATTTCTAGGCATCATGAGCCAGCTTTCCATTGTGAACAGCTGATTCACAATCTTTCCAGGTCACAGGCAAGCCTGAATGAGAAGAAAAGACTCTTATTAGAGAAGGAAGCTTTTCTTCTTCATTGGTATTTCAGAGTTTTCATATATTTGTGGGTAGAGGTGAGGAAAGTGTCTCTGAAGTTTATCCAGACATAATACCTCAATTTTTATTGAGATTGTTCTAAGCCTCACCTAGGTTCATATTCTGGATTGAAGTACAGAAAAAAAGCCCGACAAATTGTTAAACAATCTGGGTGCTACCTCACTTAAGCATAGATACAGTAGAAAAGTAGATAGAAACTATTGTGAGGTAATCACCTCAAAGTTTACGGTCAGTGACAATGAAGTTGGTATAGTGAGTGCAATTAGTTAATATCCTAAGGGAGATACCTGAAACAGATAGGTGAATTAGTTCGTAAATGAGCCTGTGTCTTCTCTACACGGCCTGTGAGGTGTATCTTAGCTATTAAAATAGCTGAAGGTTAAAGAAAACTGAACTACAGTGGGACAGGTCACCTGAGATAGACTGAAATTACTTTGCAGATAATATTCTGCAAGCCAACCTTCAGATACATCAGGGCTCTGCTTTTAATAGCATTTGTGTCTAAAATGGATTGCAGACTGTAGTGACACCTTCTTTCTCCAGGGTTATTAGATTCAGTACCTGGATACCTAAGAACTCAAAATTAACATGGACTTTTTCAAATTACATCATCAACAAGACTGAGCCTTGGTTTGGGGTCTTACATCACAGTTGTGTTGAAAGGGTAGTTTACCTTTTCTTGTTCTTGGTTCTTACCTTTTCTTGTTTTCTTGTTCTTGTTCTTGGAACTTATTAAATTCCTAGATTCTTGTTGGAAATTATCTTTTATTATTTCTCTTTCTAATTAACAATCTGGTATGCACAAGGAAATGGAAGTAATTTTCTGCTGGACTTTTCTGAATGCCAGTTGCTTGTTAGAGCAATCACAACAGTGGAGTTACTGTACATGGTATTTAATGCTGTATTTCTGCTTCAGAAGTTTGGGGTAATTGGAATCATTCATCATTTTTATTTCAGTAACACATCAAAGTAGTTGAACAGGTAGTATGTAGATATACGTTCTAAAATTAAGAAACAGTATTTGAGAAGATAACCAAAAATATGTAAATTAGTGTTAAAAATTTGGGAGGTTTTTTCTCAAGTATTTCGCAAGCCTTTCTTTTTCATCAGAAAATTTAAATTATTTCAATGTACTTTAAGAATGGGAGAGAGAGTTTTTTCACCTGTTGGTATCCTCTATTACATTATCCGCATACTTGCATTTATTTTCCTTCTCTTGTAAAATGCTATATGGATGAATAAATTATGTACTGAATTTTCATAGAATCATTATGTACTGAATTTTTGTAGAATCATGAAATTCCAGGTTGGAAGGGACCTCAAGGCTAATCTCATCCAGTGTTTCTTGGCAAAAGCACTGTCTAGACAAGATTGCCCAGCACACCGTTCAGCTAAGAGTCCAGTGTTGGAGAATCCACCAATTTGCTTGGGAAAGTATTTCAATGGCTGATGGTTCTCATTGTGAAAAATTTTCCTCTTGTGTCCAAGGAGTCACTCCCCAGGAGTAACTTCTATCCATTACCCTTTGTCTTTTCCATGTCACTCCTTGTAAAAAGGGAGTCTCCATCTTCTTGGTAACCGCTCTTTAAGTACTGAAACATGGTGATAAGATCTTCCCTAAGCCTTGTGTTCTCAAGGTTGAAGAAACCCAGTTCTCTCAGGCTTTCCTCATTTGGCAGGCTTCCCAGTCCTTTGATGATCTTTGTGGCCCTTCTCCAGATCTTCTCCAGCCTGGCCAAAACACTTTCATATAGTGGGGACCAAAACTGAACACAGTGTTCCAGGTATGGCCTGACAAGTGCAGAGTAGGGTGAGATAATGCCTTCTTAATTTTGGTTGGCTCTGAGGTCAAGCACAGGTTTTCACTCAATATAAATAGTATAGGCATTAGAAGAAAAATAAAAGTTACATGAAAATATAAACCAGATTTGGTATATTTTTAATTTTTTTTTCTTCTGCATGCTCAAAAAGGTTAAAAGTTCTGCATATAGAACAGTAAAAGCCCTAATACTTCCTAAGCTAAGACTATTCATGCCAATTAATAATGTGATCAATCTAGAGGCAGTCTGGAATAGTCTGTAAATAGCTTGTAGGTTTGTGAAGTGTCCAGGTTGTGTTCTTTCAGCTCTTATCTTCTGGTGGACGACAGATTTCTTTTGACAAAGTCCTCTTTTGCTTATTGATCATCCTAATCAGTTCTAGTTTTGAAATGATGGAGCGTTCATCTCTAGAAATGTTTGAATTTTTTTTGAAGTATGCTAAATCTACTTTTAGATTATGATGTAAATTTATGATGTGCTTATTTATTTACTGTTTCTAAAAAACCTCATAGTTTTTCATTGTAAGGTGGGCTGAATTATCATTCTTATGAAATGTTAAATTTTTTTGGCCAGTAGCCAAGGGAAGCCAGTTTCCTTTGTTTGAAAAATGGAAACTACTTTTCCTCCTCAAAAAATAACCTTCATTCACTTAGTTTTGGTGAAAACAGTGCACAGCTGTAAAGAACTGTCTGGAACACATAGAGACATTCAGCTGTGGTTTTAAGTATCAGAGTATTTTATTAGTTCCAGTTAAAAATCTTTTATATCAGTTTGGCATTGAATCAGCCTTTTCAGTGTCTCAAGAGAGCTGTAGTTAGATGCTTCATCTCTTCTGTTTCCCTTACGGGTTAGGCTACAAAGCTGAACTACATGTATATTAATTTACCACTGCCAAATGATTCCTAGCTTGGTTGTGTTGAATCAAGAAGGGGGAGACTAAGTGCCATAGGAAATTTTCTGACAAGGAATATTAAATTTCACATGACGTTTTTTGAATTTTTCATTTGAATTGTACGTGGGTGGAAATGAGTATTTTTTTAGCCATGTTTTGCATAATCTTCGCTAAGGAATTTTTGATATTCATCCTTTTTCCCAGAGCTCAAAATCCAAACACTTGATAGTTTAAAATGTTGTTTTGGCTCTACGCACCATTGGCTATATTAAATAACTAATAAGGTGCAAAGCCATTTCATAAAAATAAAAAATACACTTTCTCCCAGTTCCATAACCCAAACAATCTGACAGTTTCTGTAGCAGCAGGGAAGTAAAACCAACTCAAATCACCAGGAAGATTCTTACATTTGCTGTAGACTCTTAATAGCTTTGTCAATGACATATTTTGAAGCTGTGAATTCATAAACATCATAATGTCTGCATCTTATTTTACCTCTCTGCAGTTATTTGAAAGGCACGCTCTCCTTTTCAGTGACTGAAAGTTCTGGCCTCAACATTGGAATTCTTGTCATTTTCCTCGTTTAAGCTTTTGTTTGGATCCTTTTCCTGATGGATTAAGCAAGCAGCTGCTCTTTGATCATAGCATCTGTGCACCTTATTTTGACATGAAGTTTCAAAATGTGCAGTTCATGAAAGGTCTTAGCAGATGGATTTCTTTTGTTTGTCTTGTTCAAAAGAAAGCAGTTTGAAGACTATTACGGGTATTACTGTGCTACTCACTACTGTCAATGCTGTTATAGTTTAGAATGTTTCACTGGTTTTCCTTGTCAGGATGTGGATGCAGGGTTCTTGGGAAACAGCAAGAAATATCGCTACCTGAGAGAACTAGTGTTTAGTTGCCTACTAATGAGAGGGCTTTGAAGTAATTTTTTTTGGCTAGAATGCCAGTCTAGATTGGTCTGATTGCTAGCTGAGAGTGACAGAAAATACAGGTGAATTGTGTTGATGCCATTCTTTTGATAAGGACAGAAGAAACAAGAAGGAAAAGAAAAACAGCAGCCAAGTCCAGAAGACAGTGAAACTGAGGACTTTGCAGGCCAGCTGTTACAGCTATCACCATGTATGCCATTACTTTTTAATGTTTTTTTTATGGTCCAGACTTATGTCTAAGATAGGTACAATTCTGCAGTTTGACACCTTAACTTGTACCCTTAAAAGGTAGACACAAGCAAATGCAGTTGCTGGTGCTTGTATTATACAATGTACTAGCTTTTAGAATAAAGATAGTAGTTCTACCTACATACTGACATCTAAGGGTTTACGTTTGCAAGCTCCTGGGTTTGATTTATTTGTTATTGTTGCCAAAAGATAGCAGAAGATGCTGAATGTTGGAGCCTTCACTTCTTTCTCATAACAACTGTACCTCTCAAGTGCTGACACCTCAGGGCTAAAGGAAGTGTAAATATTCCGTGTTCATCCAGCGAGGAGTCATCTTAAAGTCAGGATGAAGAGGGTGCTGTCAGTGATCTCTTCATCCATTTTTTGCCTACATCTGAAGAAAGAGGCAGTTAGAGGTTTTTATTCCTTCCAATGTTTTTAATGGGTTTTAGGCACCTGCCTGACAGCTACAGTGGGCAGAACTGGGGAAGGCCCCAGGTATCCAGGAGCTTACAGGAAGCAAGCTGTCCCTCTGGGAAGAAGGGCAAGTAGAAGCAGTTCTGGTTTATGCTCTGTGCTTGAAAACTGAATGTTTCCTGCCTTTCTTTTTTTATTCAGCTTGCTTTGGTGGTCACTCCTGTTCCTTTAAACATGTTACTAATTGTCCTGCACATTCTACTTACGCTCCTTCAAAATTCACCACGTAGTTTGTTTGTTAAATATTTTTATTGACAAGTAGAAATTTCTTTCCTTTCATCTGTTAAGAGATGGCCCTGGAAGCACAGCGAGTAGGAGGAGGAAGCGCATCCAGCCATCCACAAAACGGGGCATTTACTTTTACAATGAAGTTTCACATTCACCCTCTCCATTTCTAACCTTGATGCCAGTTCAAGTCAAATCAAGCCTGCATTTATTGACTTGCAGAGTTTACTGACGGGAAACATTACTCTTGGCAAATTACAAAACGGACAGGAGTATCAGACTAAATAACTGACGCTTCACTGCAGTAATATAAATGACCTAAATACCCAGTTCTAGTGGAGTCTTTTTGGTATGTTAAAATAGATCTTTTGTAGAGTACAAATTGCACATTATGTAGGAATGTCACCATAACAAAATACCTAACAATCTTAGAGTACTACTAATTGAAAATGTTGAAATAAACATAAAGCGGTTGCAGTTACTATTTTGTTGACAGTTAGTAGCGTGTTATCTGTGTGACCCCTTTGGAAGAATGTTATCTTTTATCTTTTCAACATGTTGGCACATCCCCCAGGCCATGAAAGATGGAGAGTCTGGGGATGCAGGAATGAAATGCATTTGCAAATGTTGCTTTTTCCCCCTACATTTTCTTTTGAGTTAATATCTTTTTTTATTACTATTAATTTTTTTTTCTTAATTCCAAGATCTTTTTTTTCCCTACATGTTTTCTATAATTGGATAGTACCTCCTAATTGTAAGTGATTCAGTTTTAACATTTTTCCATTGCAAAAGCAGTGCCATGGCTTGCTGAGATTTTGAGCACCCACCTCACTTGCAAATTTCCATAGGAGCTGGAAATGTTCAGCTTGCATGGAAATAGCACACAGTATGTCTCAAGTGGAGGACTTAAAAGCTGTTGCTCCAAAAATGGCAGGAGCTGCTTTTGAAAATACAGTCCTATATTGAAGTGGGTTTTTTTCTGCATCTGTTTTCTCCATTTTAGTTTATGCTGAATTGGCTTCATGTGAGAAAACTGGGGTTGGGATGGGGGGTGGACTCCAGGCATGGATGCACTAAGGGGGACGTGGAGGACAGGGGAAAGATAAAAGCCCAGGGCCAGCACCAGGGGCCACAGCTGCTTTGATGTGCCCCACCATGACTTTATGCCCTTGCAGTAATCTCTGGATGTGGCTCCTCAGATTAATTCAGCACAGAAGGGCTTTAATATTGGTCTTATATTCAGCAGAGATGAGCATGAAAATCCTCTGTTTAAGATCCCAAATGTTAACATGGTGATGCGTAGAGGGGAGAAAGGTTCAGATTTGAGTCAGCCTTGGATTTCTTGGTGAATTGGCCTCATCGGAGGCCCTGTGTATATTAGGGCTATTTGAAGCAGGTAATTGTGCAGTAGAGCAATTACAGGGATGAGCTCCTTGGGCAGATTGACTCTGTCAATGCAAAGCAATGTTTATTGAGCCCTGCAGTACAGTAACACGCAAGGGGATGACTCTGCTTGAAAGCCCTGCCTGGTCTTGCAGTAGCGTGCCTCTGTGAGATGATCTTCTAAGGCAGTTTGAGTTACCAAAAGGAGAGTTCTGGCAATGGAGACAGGGCTGCACCTGTCTCTTAGGAAGGTGGATAACCAGCTAATGTCTAGGTTGTTGTAGTAACACTTACCACATTTTCAGTAATTAATTGTACTGAAGAGCTACTGAGCAAGAGCATACGGCTGCAAATGTTGTTACTTTGGTACTTAAATAATATGTTTAAATGTCATTTGAAATAAAACATTTTAAGAAAGAAAGAAGGAACAAAAGGAGAGCGCTGAATTTAGAATTGAGAAACACGACATTAGGGATGAAGTCGATGCCAGGGCAGTCAGTCTAACTTCTGCTTTCCTTCCTGCTTGAAGGTGCAGTGGAGAGGAGGTAATACAACCAGTACAGCATCACTGCTGTTTTTCCCTCAGAACATTTCTGAGTCATAAACTGAAGCGGTAAACATCTGTCAATTTTGAAATAATGGGACAAGAATTTTTGCCAAAAAGGTTTCACATGGATATTGTTTTTTCAGTTGTACTTCAAATTTCAGGTTTTTCTAAAGAAAAATTTCTGTTCTATTTCTAGGATTAATGTATACCTTTTAAGTCTTATTTGTAACCTCTCTTGATTCCTGTTTAAACCATGCATCTTATGGAAATTCCTTTATCTCATTACTTGTGTGGAGTTGCATGTATGCCACTCTGACGGGATATTTAATTTGCTTTCCCGTCTGCTCTGCTCAGCCAACCATAATACCATGGAGAAATGTTCTGTCTTGAGGGCAGAAATAAAATTTATGGAAATAAACTTGATATCTGAGAGCTGTTCTTGAAGGTCATCCCTGCTTACATCTGCTCTCTGTTTACTGTAGTGACAGGGATGCGTATCCATTAGAAAGGAGGGTGAAATGCCACGATTGCGTCTTTTCCTGGCAAATACTATTTAACAGCCTCTGTCTGACTTCTAAAGGCCTGCTGAGCTGCAATACTGAAACTACAGGTCACAAGTAACAATTATGCAAGTTAATTACTCTCTCCTCGATTGTGAAAGGCTTATGTAAGGGTTTCTTTTTAAAACATGTATAATTGCCTTGAAGAAAAAACTGCTATTATTTGCAGGAGAACACATCATATAATAGAAGTCAAAGCAAGAATCTACCCTGGAGGTTGCTCTTACAGAGGTGGTTTAGCCTAGGTGCCCTAAAAATAAAGTCCTGAGGGGCAGGTTCATACGTACTTTGGATTCAACAGCTAAAATAGGAACTTGTGCATTTTGAAACATGTACGTTTTATTTACAGAATTTGATGTAAGGGAAAAAAAAGTTATTTAGATACCTAAAGCACTATTCTTCAGCCAAAAATAGTATTACATTTGTAGAGCAGTTGGGAATATTCCAGAGTCACTGGAAAAATTCAAAACATGGCTGCTGTTAAGCATCTATTTCAGTATAGCACAAATTGTTTAACATATAGTTGTTTCCGGGCTCATTTTTGAAAATGTAAAGTGATTTAAAAAGCACCACTAAATTCAGTACATAAGCAGTAATTGCATTCCCTCTGGAGCCAAGCTGGTGTGTAACACAGCTCCTTTTGACTCTTACTATCTGTGGGTTTTAATGTAGGTGGAAAACTTGCCACAAAATGATAATCAGATAGTATTCGACATTTCTAAAAAATGTTTTTTTTTTCCCCACCAGATTTGCAGCCTACACAGTGAAGTTATGTGCTGGTATCATGAGAAAATGTAATTTAGGAAAAGAGGAATTCACTGAATATAAAGTCTCCAATGACAGAGGGTAATACCATTTTTATAAAAGGAAAATGTTTTTAATCTTTTATTCATGGAGTTATGTCTTCAATATTTACAAATTCATGTGAAATAGAATTCAGTACGCAGTTGTATTTTTCAGTAGAAAGGAAGTAGGTACCAAACTCATAAGATGAAGCAGAATAGAAGTAAAAGCTTTTCTGATCTACATAGAGAAAAGTCCTTTTTCATGATAAAAGGGTTCTCAAACAGGCAGCAGTAGAAAATTGGCATAATATCACAAAATGTTTTCATTCCCTGCCTTTTAGCTGTAACGACTACAGTGGTAAAGCTATTTTTAAAATCTAAAACAGAAGAGAAGTGTACAATTTAGAGAAATCCATGCGTATTTAAATATAATGTCTTAAAATCGAATAGAATTTTGAGGGAGTTTTTTAAAAACAATGGCATTATTTTAGAAAGTGCCTTATTAAGGCTTCATATTTTGGAGTATTCAGCTGCTTTTAGTTTGATTTGGCATGTGTTTTAGTTCAGCTTATCTATTCTTCACAGAGTATGTCAAAAACTGTTTTATTAAACTTCAGACTGGCTATTCTGCTGATACAGAAATGGGAGATGCAGATTCCTTTAAGCTTGTGCAGGATAAATGCATTCACTGTGGTCATTATAAACGTTTTATTAGGTGTTATAGATGAGGAGTCCATGATGATGTTTACTGAACTTTTATGCTTCTGTAGAGCTAGTTTACTGGTACCTTTGTCTCATTAGACCAGCATGCTTGCAGGCTGTCTTCATAGAATATTAAGCAATTCTTGAATTTGGTGTATATGGAAATAAACTAATGGCTCTAAAATGTTGCATCATGATTTTGTTGTTTCAAGGAATTCAGAACAACAGAGACTTCGAGGAGTAAAGTGTGTAGCTGCATCTTGCTGCTCTTTGCATCTGGGAAAGAATGACCCCGGTTACCAGTACAGGTTGGGGACTGAGGTGTTGGAGAGTGGCACAGGTGAAGGGGACCTGTGGATGCTGGTGACCATGAGCCAACAATGTGGCCTCGTGGCCAAGAAGGCCAATGGCATCCCAGGGTGCATAAGAAGTGGGGTGGTTGGTAGGTCGAGAGAAGTTCTCCTCTCCCTCTACTCTGCCCTGGTGAGGCCACATCTGGAATATTGTGTCCAGCTCTGGACCCCTCAGTTCCAGAAGGACAGGGAAGTGCTTGAGAGAATCCAGTGCAGAGTGACCGAGATGATAAAGGGAGTGGAACTTCTCCCTTGTGAGGAAAGGTTGAGGGAGCTGGGGCTCTTCAGCTTGGAGCAGAGGAGAATGAAGGGTGACCTCACTAATGTTTGACTTCATAAATATGTAAGGGGTGAGTGCCAGGAGGATGGAGTGAAGCTTTTCTCAGGGGTGACCAACAATAGGACAAGGGGCAATGGTTATAAACTGGAGCACAGGCAGTTCTGTATAAATATAAGGAGGAATTTTTTCACTGTGAAGGGTGATAGAGCACTGGCACAGGCTGCCCAGGGAGGTTGTGGAGTCTCCTTCCCTGGAGACATTCAAAGCCCACTCTGTGTGAGCTGGTGTAGGTGACCCTGCTCTGGCGGGGGGGGTTGGACTGCATGATCTCTTGAGGTCCCTTCCAACCCCTAACTTTCTATGATTCTGTGATTCTATGATTCCGTCTTATCTCAAGGGTAAAACAGAGTAAAAGTTCATTAAATTCATGATTGCTATAAAAAACCTGAAGTTTCATTCATGTCTTGTTGGAGGAAATGCTGCAGGAAGCAACTATATAGCCTGAAGTTTTGTGTACCTATAATTACCATTTAGTATCTATCATATCCCATATGAAATTCCAGCTCTCGGAGCTCTAGAGTGCAGTGACAGCAGCATTTTTTTTCCAAGCACAGGACAGATACCATGGATTTATATTAGCAGAAAGCGAATACATCTTCCGCTACTGCCAGTAGTATATTCTGGACAATTTGCATGAATTCCACTCCCAGGTGTTGCCAGAAAGAGAAGAGAGGTATACTTTTACAACATTTTTGTGTTTTAGAGCTCAGTTTAAGTTGAGAAGTTAGTTCAAGTTGAGAACTCACTCCTGTTAACATGCATGTTTTGATGTTTTCAGGTTTATTTGCAATTCAAAGCCATTCTAATAGAATGAGCTTATTTAACAGTAATGTTTCTGGTATATAGGGGAATTTTGTTCTTTCTAGATATCTTGTTAATTTCTTGGAAGAATTTTTTTGAATACTATTCTTAGATGACCACTTAATACTTGAACTGCCACATATGCCACAGCTTTTTTCATTTCTTTGATTTGTTTGGGACTGTGTTGTTATCAGAATCTTGATCAAAGTTGTATGCAGGAGCTGTAAGGCCACGTTTTCTGTCTTGAAACCTCCCTTAGAAGTTTTAAGATGGGTTGGTGACAACTCTTGATGTTAACTGTGCAGCTGTAGTTTGCCAGAAATTATAGTAGATAAGCTACTTGCACTTGCTCTTTTGTCTCCTAGAGGTGTTAAAGCAAGCAGTACTCCAAGAGAGAACTAGAAACATCAAACTAGAAACATCAGTAACTAAGAAAAATAGAAGTATATTTACTATGTCCTTCTTCAAAGGTGTTGCCTCTTTCTTGCAGCAAAGTGTGAGGAAGTAACTGAAGGTGTTGAAGCCAGCTCAGATTCCTAAACTGCAGTAGTAGATCAAGAATTTCAAAGGCAGCTTGCTGTTTTTCAAGTTCTGTATTTTATCTCCAGGTAAAGTCATACTTCTTTCTGAATCTCTGATACCTGCTCACATGATTGCATATTTACCAGTTTGAATGCAAAGGAAACTGGAGGGAGAGAACAGAATCATTTTGGAAGCAACCTGCAGGTTTCAGCAGATGTTCATCAAGTTTGCCTGGAAGCATCACCCAAGCTTAAGCTTCATTCTTTTGCATAAGAAGTTTGGGGAGGAGGTTGCATTCTATTTGTTGAATGCTATCAGAAGTTCCTTGTGGATTTTGTTGGGGAAAAAAAATAAAAATGAAATCACAACAAAGTTTTTTTTTGTTTTTTTTCCTTTAAAACTGCCTTCTACTTTCTGTAAATATCTATTTTAAAAGAAAGTAGGTAGCTCTAAATCAAACTTTCACTTTTTAAAAAAAGGCATTTGCAACCAATGAGCAGAAAATCGAGGGTAGTTCAGTGTCATCATGGCTTTCAGGAGGTGAAAAAAAGACAAGTGTTATGCAGACTGCAAGACTAATCTCAAAGAGTAAAGTGCAGCTATTCATAATTTTTAAGGTTTTATAGCTGGTTTTACTATTGATAATTCAGCTAAATTAAATGAGGTCTGCAGTATTCTTTTTAACCATTTGGAAAGAAATCCTTTTAGAGTATTTCTTCTTCCAATAATGGGAAAAATAAAAATAGATCTGACTCGCTATTTGTGTCCAAAGCGGCTCTTTTATTTAAAAATGAAAGGTTGACATCTTTTATTCTTTCTCTGAGAAAATCTTGGATTAATTCTTCAAAATTTATATAAAAAGAAGGAAGAATTCTGAACTTTTTAATTTCTCATGAAGTCTACCCAGCCTATTTTAGAATACTAGAGTGACTCTTGGTATGAATCAGATGTATTTCCCTGGCATTTGCTACTTGACTGCTTCATAATAGCTTCTGGTAGACACTGTAATGATGTACTATTATCTTGATCTTGATATCTTAATTGTCTTAAAAGGAAAAATACTTTAAATGCTGTGGATGGCACAGCGGGAAGCAGAAGAAACTCCTTCACTGACGTTTTTCCAAATAAGGATTAACATGGCACCAGTTGTACCACATACTCTCCTGAAAAGTATGTAATGCTTTTTTCTAAAACTTCTGGTGGTAAAGAAAGCCTTCAGGGACATCCTCTATGCTGTGAGGCAGTGCTGAGCCCCCCCCAGCACCCATGGGTGTGCCAAGGGCTGGAGGGAGGTTGATGAGTGGGGTGTTGCTGGCCAGAGTTGTGGCAGTGCCATCCTTGGTGGCTGTGCTCAACTGGTGAGATGCTAGGATGAAGCAAGGGTACATTTGAAATACTATGATAAGATCCTATGTTTATTCTGTGTCCCTGATATATTTTTTTAACTGGAGATATTAACACAAAGAGCCTGTGTTAGAGAAACAGGTATCAAAAGAAAGTGATGCAGTCCTTGAAAAGAGAGGTAAGAGGAGTTTGTTGCTGCAAAGCTTCCAGGCATTTTGAAGAATTGTAAATTTCAAGAAATACTTCTTAGATGTTTAGAAAAAAAAAAAAAAAGATAAATAACTATCTGAGGCCTTGTGTAAGAATATTGCCTGAGACAATAGAAGTTTTCCTCTTTAATGTTGGAAGACTTAATTGAAATGTGAAGAATTACCTTGAGAAATTAGCATAGAAGGTATGTGCATGCTTATGCAGACAGAGTTGTGTATTATATGTGAATTCCTGGAAGGCACTGTAGAAAAAGTGTATTGAAGCATTAAGTAAAATTTAAATACGAGAACAATATGTGAGGGCATCCTTCAGGCAAATATAGCTGCTGTTAGAGAACTATATACAGCTTATGCTTTAAAACAGGTGGAAAAATGATAAAAGGACCTTTCCAGATTCTCTGCATAGCTTTAACAGAATTCTCTGCTTTAAACTCAGGCCTTAATATTTACTGATTTTTATGGTATTCAACCATGATGAATACCATACTAAAAGCTCCTGACTGTTCTGTCCTGAATGACTTTGCATGGAAGTGCATGAAGAGAAAATGTGTTTGGGCAAGCCCAATAGCTTTTAATACTTAAATAATAAGCTCTAGCTTAAATGAAATGTGACCTGTATGCTCAAGGCTTGGACTTGATGATCTCTGAGGTCCCTTCCAACCCAGCCAATTCTATGATTCTATGATTCCACACAAATAATTGTATATACCAGAAGATAATTTTAAAATAACTTTCTGTGGGGATGATGAACAGAAAAGGATGTTAATTTTTGCTTTATTTCTATTACTTTTCACATTGCTAGTACAGGAGAAAAAGTCACCATATGGAGGAAAATATTTTACATTTTTATTTAGGATATTTCAGTATTGAACTGTAAATCTCATGTTTAGTATTGTGGAAAACCTGTCTTGGATTGTCTGTGAAGACAATATGCTTTTTCTCTTGTCTATTACAAGCAAATTTGTCTTTAAAAGTCTCAGAAACGTATTACTGGTAGTTAGGGAAATGGTGCTGTTTAATTTAAGAACTGCTTTTCTGTGATGGTAAGCGTCTAAAACTAGCATGTGCAGGCTAAACAGGGTTTGGAAGTCACCAGGCACTGATAATACAGTCAAATATGAGGGAAAAAAAAATCAAATGTGAGCAAAGACCTTGCTGAAATGCTCAGGTGCTGTTAGAACTTGGTATTTATGCTGTAGTTCATGTCAGGTTTTTCCATTTTAAGTTCTGTCTGGGAGCTATTAATTCAGATGTGAGAATTTTCTTCAAGCAGCAGTTTTTAACACAGTATGTCAAGGTGGAAAACCAACGGAAATTGGCTCATCAGGTTTTGAGCTCCAGGAATCTTAAAAAAGCTGCTGAGATAAGGCCTGACTGAAACTCAGTAGAATCAGACATTAAATGGATTATAGTTCAAACCTCTTACGAAAGAACAGATGAAAACTGTTTTTGACTAAAAATTAGGTAACATATTTCTTAAGATTTCAGATAAATCTTTGGAGCAAATGCTACACTATAAAAATACTATTCCAAGGTCCAAGTGTGAGGTGCTTCACTGCTTGCTCAGCATGTTCTGACAGAGAAATAAATTGGAAGGCATCGTAACCTTTAAATTAGTAGTCCAAAAGTCCAAGTGAACTCATCCAGTGAGCTTTGATGATGGTTTGGAAGAGTCTCAGTGGCTTGTTGTGGACTGTACTTAATATGAACTATTGTGATTGCTTTATAAATAAGACTTTGAAAGCAGTCTTTTAAGTTGCCTGAGTAAATTTTTTGACAGGTCAGTTATGCATTCTGGTGCAGAGCTGGCATAATATCCTCCCAGTGTTAATTTGCATGCAGATCTCAGACCATAAGGAAAGGCAGCACTTGTTCAGCCAGCCCCTGCCTGCTTCTGGGCAGTGCAGAGGGGGTGAGATTGTTGAGTTAGTCCTTCTTTGGAAGGGTTATACAGCAGTTAATAATTACTTTCTTTTTCAACAGTATTTCCCTTTTTAGATGTTATTTGTTCGAGAAGATTTAAATACTGCTGGAAGAGTAGGCTTGGAGCGTGGGAGGGAGGGTGCCTGCCTGGCTGCCTGCAGGTATCAGAATTGGGCTCATCTGCCTGCTGGGCTGGGGCTGTGTGACAGCCTCCTCTGGGACGTGGGTTTCCACTGCTGCTCCTCATGAGGTTTCTTTTCTCAGCTGTGGGATGCAGATGCTGCTGCCATTGTTCAAATAGGAAAGCCAGCTTCCTAACCTGAAATTATGTGGTGTGAAAACTCTGCCTCTGTGGTGCCATTTGAGGAGAACAGGGAAATGTAAGGCAAAAGAGGCACGAGGACTTGAACAGGGATGACTGGTGGAGGAGTCAGTAAAAGCAATGCAGATGAAAGCAGGTGGGGGAAGAAGCAAAGTAAAGTGGTTTTCACAAAGGTCTCCCTTTCTGGGGTCCTGTCACACTGACATCCAAAAATGTTACAGCAAGCCTAGATGCAACTTTTAATTTCAAAAGTGGTGTTGTAACACTGATTCACTGTTGGGATTTTTAAAAGACCATCTGAATATTTAGTTATTTTTTAAGTGTCATGATCAAAAAGCTGAGGAAATCAATGCTTTCCAAAGGGATTGATATTTTGACTAAAAGTGAGAGGAATAACCTGTGCGTGATTACTGCTGTCAGTAATTTCACCTATTGCTGGGATATTGTCTTGACTTAGATTTTGTGTGGTGTTGATTGGACAGAAGTCAATTTAGTATTGTTCCTCTAAATCCTGTTTATACACGGGTTTGGATAAATGCATCATCATCTCCATGTTATCATTGTCACTATTATTTTAGGAATCAAACAATGTGTTGAGTTGTCAATGTAGCCCCTGCTGCAGCATGGCCTCTAAGGCTTAGTCTGTGCTATAAAAAGCATTTTCCCTGGTTCTCCAAGCATGCTGTAGCCCACACCACTGCAGGCTGTGAAGCAGATAATGCAACTGATAAGAGTGTTGTGTAAGACTTCAGTAAGTATTCCAAAAATAGCAACTCTTTTAATGGAGCTAGGTCTTCCCAGTGGGAGCCTAGGACTCTGGAGGCACTGCTTGAGTTGCTCTTGTGGATAAAGTGCAGCTGGTATGGTAAAAAGTATCTTCTTTTTTTCCCTTCACTCAGGTAACCATTTCAGTCCACCTTTGCCTGGGCTTTATCTGCATCCTGTTACCTACCAGCATGGACTGATCTGGCTAAAAAAGTAGTGCTGGAAAAAAAAACAACCCAAAACCAACAAACTCGTAAAGTACTTGGTTATGACAGAGATCATGTAGAGATCAGTTTACCTGGTATGAAGTAGCAAATTCCTGATCTCTCAGGCTGTTGAATGGTTCTTAAGATTCAACTGCAGAAATCAGGTGGTGGCTGTGCTCTATCTGCCGGAAACACACAGGATTAGATGCTGCCAATATTAAAATCACAGTCCCTTTTCAGGAAATCTGACTTGGTATCCTTCCAGGCCACCAAATGCTATTTAAGGCACAAACAGACAGGAAAGAAAAAAAATCAAAATACTACAGAAATGAAGGAAAATATCCCGAGTTAAAAGCAGAGTTAGCAAACTTCAGGCTTGTTCCCATTAAAATATAACAGTGATTTTGAAGGCTGTGCTAGAATGCATTCCCTGAGGATGTTTCTGTGCCTTTCTTTCTGTAGATGATTTCTTCCTAGTAAGATTCTTCTGCAGCTTTATATTTGTTAACTCCCTCAAAGACTGAAGAGATGTTAGTATAACTGAAGCTGTTGTAGTTATTACTCTGTAGAATTTCCTTCTATCTAACCAAGCCCCTTCAGTTTCAGCAGATGAATGTGGCTTGAATTATTTTCTTTATAAGCCTCAAAATGAGACCTGTGGATTTAACAGAACTATTAGAGGAGTGTTGAGTGCGTCTACTTGCCTGTTTTCTATATGGAGAGTCCTGCTTTGTTTTGCTTTCCTGCAGTAACTCCCACTTCTCAAAAACATCAGAGCAGAAGCCAAATGCAGGAGGATCTACAGGAAGCATTAGAAAATACTGCTTTTCTGCTAGAGATGTGATTGCCATTAGTAAATTGTTGCAGTAAGTTTTCACAGTTGCTTTTGCAATGAAGTTTGACTGATCAGTAAGAGACTTAAACTTCAGAACATGAAGTTTTAGTGTATTGTATGGCAACTAGCTGGTAAAAAATGTCATTCAAGAACAGCAACAGAGGCCATGGCACATCTCTGTGCATGTTAAGGAAGAACAGTCAAATATGTATGAAATCAATTTATTCTTTTCAAATTAGGAAAGAAGTACTCTTGCTTGGGAAAATAAGAGGCTCATGTGCATAGCCAAAGTCAGATATGTAAGATCTTGAAGGTACATTGTGTGGGAAGTAAGCTCCCCAAAATGGTGAAATCTATTTTCTGCTGGAAATTGATTTTTTAAATTAGCTTCCAAGTGTGCCATTGTTATTTCTTTGACACAATGAAAGGTATAGGATTCGCCTGCACCACAGTAGGCACAACTCAGAATTTTATTTAATTTAGGAATGGACTTAAACAGCACCCAAACCCCAAAATGATATGTTAATTAAAACATTTGAAAAATAGAAGCCATTTTGGCAACTGTTTTCTAGCTCCACTTCTGAGTATCTACAATGCTAATGTGATTGCTATAATCTTGTGACAGCTGTCACAAAGAATTAATTATTATTTGTCTTTTTCAGTATTTACAGTGTGTAAGTTACTTGTTAATATAATTACTCATGTTTATAAATTCTACTTGTCTTCCTGCCAAAGGTTTAGTGGCATATTTTGTTTTGGCAATGATATCTCAGTCTTGCACTTTCTGCATCTAAGTTTATACATGATGGCTTGGTTGTCTTGTCATCTCCTTAAATACAAGTATAGTTCATTGTTAAAGATTTTGAGGTGTCATTGCTGCTTTGCTTCCTTCTGTTGTGCATTATACTTCCTTGTCCTTTTTTTATCTGCCTTAAAAGACCAGTTATATCCTTATCCTTCTCTGGCATGTATTTCTGGGTTTGAGAATTTTTTTTTAATGGCTAACAATAGAAGGAAAGAAAATGTGGGGCGTGTAGCCTCAGCCACCTGACCTTTCAGGTGTTCAGGAGTTCTGCAGCATTTACAGTAATACAAGTGTGGGCTGCTTCTCAATGCTTTCACATGTCTGTCAGTCTGGTTAGTGAGATGTCTATTGCATGACTGTTCTGGTTTCAAACAGCAAAGATTTTAAAAGAAGAGCATGTAGGGAAAATGGTGAGTAAATCTAGGGCTTTTTCCACCTACTTAAGTTTATTATTTTTGTGCCAGTCATCAGACTTAGATAAGCTGGAGCACTCTGCTGATATACTGAACTGCTTGTGAAAACTTAGAGCCTGTGAAGCAACTTTGATGGAACAAAAATAGCTCTTTTCCTGAGTTAAGATATTAGTGATTGTGCAGAGCCCTTCATGGTGGTATCACTAGCTTGCTGAAGTGGAAAGGATGAGCTTGATATGGGCTTTCAGTGAGACAGACATGTAAAAGCTTTTTCTTTCAATCGTATGCTTTGTTGCTGCCACTAAGATTGAACAACTTTTGAAGACATTTAAAAGCATTTCTTACCCATTGGAGGATGGGTAAGTCTGGTCACTACTGGAAGAGCAGTAGCTCAGATCCATCCTCAGGGTGGCAGCCAGCTGCATGGTGTCCAGGTGTGTTCCCCAGCAGCATCCCTGGTTGTCTTCCAGTGCACCAAAAGTCACTACAAGAATTTTGCTAAAAGTCTGATGCTTTGGGGTGGAGGAAAGCATTAAAAGAGAAAAGATGATGAAAAAATAGAATGTGAGGAAGAGATGAAGAGAGAAGAAGCATGAAGTAAAAAAATGGGAAAACTGCAGTTCTGTTGTTGAATTTTTCATTAATTCTATGTAAATGGGGTCCTTCTTACACTGAACTAAGAGACTGCCAAGATCCTCCCAACCTGTGTTGTTATTTCTGGTTTGCAGGATACAGCTCTTTGTTGTTCTGATATTCAATGAAGTTCTCGGTGAAGTGCAGTTTATGTATATGGCAAAAAATACTATTTACAAGGTTTAGTGGTTCAATACATGAGTGAGGATTCTTTTTAACTGAGGTCTGTATTTTTTTAAATAGTGAACGGTCATTACACCTCTGAGACAGAGCATCTACTGCTAGACTTCAAGAACAGTCAATGAACTTCCTTTACTTCTCCATGCTAGAGGGAGAAAAGCATTCTGAACTTGTGATGTAATTCAGAATAAACAGGTTAAAAAAAAAAAAAACAGAAATCAAGCAACCTTTTCTGAGAGATCTCCCATTGACTTCAAATGGAAGCTGGATTGAATTCCTATCAGAGAAGAAAATGTACTTTACAGGTGTTTTGTCTCTTTCAGTCTTCCTGAATTCTCTTTCATAAGAAGTTATTCTGCCTCCTGTGGCCAGCAGCACTTCTCAGTCGATAGCCTTCCTGCCCAGGAGTATGAGCACTGCTCTCTCTCAGCAGTTTGTAAGGATAGGTTTCTTTCTATGAGAAAAAACCAATAATTCATATGGGAAATTTTCATTACAGTTTTGCTGTCTTATAATGTACATGTTGCATAAAGTAAAAGCAGTGCCCTTATTCTTCCTGCTCATTGCACTAATTATTCTGGAAGTCATAACTGGCTATTGTCCTGGATCTGATTGTGATGTGATATAGCCATTTAAAATACCATGACTGCTGTTTACTTCCGGACTTTGAGTGTTAATTCTTATGTGCAGAGCTTGCTATTGTCCCCTTAGAAGAGGAAATGAGACCATGCAGGCTCTTCTTTGCATTCCAGATGTTTAAAATATCATAGAAAGGGTTCTGGTCAGCCTGACACCACAGAGTAGCACCTCAGACTGGTCTCCCTATGCTCTGCCAGGAAGGATTTTTCATCTGGGCAAAACATATTAGAATTCCATATTAATTTTAGAAGATGTGTTTTTCTTGTTGTGGCAGAAACTGTGTAAATGGGTCTACCAAGTGATAGCCACTTTTATTTTGTCATATGAAATCCAGTTGCAAATCAAGTATATATTTTATTTCTGTCCATGCTAAGTTATGAATGTATTCATTTCAGAATAATTTGGCATCCAATTATTAGCTCCTGTTACAAGTATCAAGCCAAGTCTTCACCACCTCTCTGCTGACGTCAGTCAGTAATATTTTGCCAGGGTGCTATACATGTTGTCTCTTTCATTGTTTTTAATGGGAACTATAGGAAAGATTAATTGAGTATGATGCCAGATGGCATTCCAAGGTGTCCTTCCTTTACATTGGAAGCCACCAATTAACAGTAGTGGGTTTTTCTGGTGTTGTTACCTTTTGATCGTTCAAGACTGTAAACTGTACTGTTTCATTTAAAATAAGGATTCCTAGGCTTGCCTTAAATGTTACTTCTTGAAGCAAAATCAGAATAACTACTAATGAAACAGGAAGGGGAAAAAAGTAATACTGCAGTAACCTACCATTTTCAGATGTTAAAGCATCCCTGGGAAAATACAGCCTTAGGATTACATTTCTTGAGCTCATTCTAATACTAGTGATCATTTATTTGGGTTTGAGTTCAAAGTAAATTATTTTAACATCTTAAGAACATTAAGAAAATTCCAAATAGTGTAATTTTCTTGATTTAAATATCCAAATAACAATTCAGATTTCAAAGAGCATAGGTACTTTAGTCCGCATGCAATGAGAGACAGTTACCTAAAGCCTCTAAATTTGGTTAATATATGCTTGAATAAGTGAGAATTTTTTAGGTTTGCTTCCTCTGATGAATTTTAAATATGATTTTAAAGTGTCAGTTAAAAAGTTTTGTAAATAAACCTTTATAAGCATTAAACATAAAACCAACAAGGCATTTCTGTGTGAATTTCTATACAGTGAATCTACCTTAACAACTCTTTCCAAAAAGCATAAAGAAATACCAACACAGTGTAAGTGTGCCCTTGCTTTCTTGGAGATTACCCCTGGTTAGGTTCTATTAAAGTAACACAACAAGATAATTACATATTTGTCTGTGGTGGGGTCTTCCATAATATTTTCTCATGGCATCTAAGAAGTTTGCTAAATATAGACTGAAGAAACAGAATTATTTGATTCTGAAGTGCATGAAAGGAAAAGGAATGAGAACACTCAGATTCCTCTCATATAGGGGAAGTTCATTTTATATTTATTTATTTCGATACTAAAAGGAATGATGTCAGCTCAATAAATTATTTTCAGTTATGGTTTCCAGTAAGGTTTTTCATGCAAACTTGAGTTCCTGAAGCACTTCTCCGCTGTCCTCCAGGCAGCACTGGACTGGCACTCAGCACAGACTTGTGTGAAGTAAAGAGTTCAAAGAACAGCTATTAATCTGTCTAATGAATAAAATCCTTTGTAAGCACCATAACATTTTGAAACAGAGCAAGTTCCTGTGTACTCAACAGATCTGATTACCATGTGACAATTACAGTAGAGTATTGTAGAGGGTGAAAAGGCCTTCACAGACACCGAGGCATATAATAATGTACTGGAAGTCAGCTTTAGTTTTTTTGGCAGTATTCAGTTCACTTTAGTTTACTGGCAATCTTCAGTTCAAGGTTATGTTTTATGGCACCTCTTCTGAGTATGTTCAGCTCTTGTTTTATCTTACAGTGCGAGCTTTTATGAAAGTTAATTATATTTGATTTGACTTTTTGTCCCATCCACTCCTTTTCCTTATAGCAAGTGTTAAACAGACTTCTGATGTCTCTATGTTTCCTTTAGGTTACTGTAGCCTATTTGATGTCCCTAGGAACATTTCTCTACAAAGCTATTTCTGCCCTAGAAAACTGAGCAGAGCTGGTGTACAGGTGCAAGCAGTGATGTGCAGGCATCCATACTGTTAAATTGCTAAGGTTAGTTATATACTGATATAGATACAGCCTTAAATCTCAGCTCTTTTTTGAGTACCTACTCCATCTAGCATGTGTGGCAATCACCAGTGGCATCTGAGGTTACTGGCCTATTTTTCTAGTGGTTTTGGAGATCTGAGAGATAGGGAAAGAGCTTCGTGTGTCTGGCCCAGAAAGAAGTATGGAAGGGTACAAAGAAAGCTTTTTGAGAGCTGTCTTAAACAAGGAGAGTTGATGTATCAACTCATGAGAATAATGGTTTTAAACTGAAAGAGGATAGATTCATCTTAGACATTATGCAGAAATTCTTTATAGTGCAGGTGCCAAGACACTGGAACAGGTTGCCCAGGGAAGTTGTGGATGCCCCTGGAAGTATTCAAGGCCATGCTGAACAGGGCTTTGAGCAACCTGACCTGATCCTAGTGGGAGGTGTCCCTGCAGGGTGATTGGAACTAAATGATCTTTAGGGTCCAATCCAACCCAAACCAGCTATGATTAATGAATTGATGCTGTTCTTTGCCCAAAGATGCATTGTCCTATGGAGTGCATCCATATCCTTTCCTGGCATTCTTCTCTTCAGACAGTCTAAATACATCTCCACCTGCTGTCCCCCAGCCTTGCCTTAAAGTGGAGGTAGTGTAGGAATGCAGCACCATGCTGGCTGCAACTTCAGCATTGATTCAAACAGCAAACCTGGGCTAGCCACAGGTCAGGTAGCTACAAATACATTCAGATTTTAGAATAGGCAGGAGTTTTGAAAAATAGGGGTAGTCTGATTTATTAGAGATTTATTATCCTCCTTTTATTAGAGGATTTGGATGTTCTGGCAGTTCTTCAGGAGATCTGGCACTTGCAGTCAGCATTCAGACTGCCAGGGTACAAATCACTGTGAGGACTTTTGCTGAGACTGCTCATAACTGTGGCCCAGTGGGAATCTCATTGCAGGACTGCAGATCTACTCCTATTTTTCTGTTATTACTTTAGCAAGAAGAGAATACTACCATCACAAGTATAGGGAATTCTGAATAAAATATAAAACTTCCATTAATGGGTCAGAATCTTAGTTACATCCCGTTGCACTCTAGTCTAGTGATCTATTTTTTGCAGGTCTTCATGAGGTCCAAAGAAGCAGCTGTATTAACTATAACCTGGGTTATTTATGTTGCTTAGTATCTGCATAAGATGGTAGATGCTTCTTTCCATAAAGAGGTTTGATTTATTCTTCTGAAGTTAGGTTTAGGCAGACAATAAACTCTGACTTGCTCCTTTGTTGTACAAGAAATTATTTGAAATAGGTACTTTTTATAGCTTTGCAAAAATAACTAGGAACACTGTAAATGGAAAAAGTGACAGATACAGTATGAGGACCTGGGTTTTTTAGGAGCTTTTTGCTCTCTCCATGAGAGGAATTGAGAGAAATCACTTCTGCAGGTTCTGCATGAGGGAAGGTTTTGCTCTGAGAAGTAGTTGGTGAGAAAGCTGTTAACAGTGTAAGGAGCAGAAGATCCATTCTGAGGGACTCGGGAGACCTGCATGGGAATGTGTATGGGCACTTAGCTGGTGTGTGTGCGTGCTAATGACTTTTTAAAATGAAATAATATGCTAACATTGGGAAAGTTGAAAATACTGCCTTTGAGCTTTCCTAGCTGTTTGAAGCAGAGAAGTCTGCCTACAAGATCAAAGTATCTTACAGGGAGAAATCTTTCCATTACCAATACGATTTCAATCTGTTTTTATAAGTGCCATATAGTGTATTACTCTGTTTTCATTCATTGTCCAGGTTTTTTTCATAGTTTTCACTTCCCTTTCTACTTCTCAAGAAAAATGCCCCCCACTGCTTACCCTACTATCTACTGTAAGGTGTCTTGCTAACATTTTGCTTTGCGTCTGAGTTATTTTCAGATTAAACCAGGGAAGGAAACTGCTTCAAGCTCATGTTTTTCTTCTGTGCTTGTGGGAGAAAGTGTCTCAATGATGATGCACAATAAAAACTTAAAAAAACATAGAATTCTATGTGAAACACTTGAAACCCCCAAGTGGCTCTGAGGACAAGCTGGGAGGGGAGCTGCCAGCCGTGATGTTTGAAAAGGCACAGTGTTTCTGTGAGCAGTGATAATGTAAAATGCAGATCAGGAGACTGCAGAAGGGTGAGAAAGAATCCTGGCACCATGCACAACCTCACATAGCCCTGCTCCTCCAAACAGCCAGGGAAGACAGAGAAGTGAGGGAATACCTGCACTGGGTAATTAGGAATAGCAATGTTCTGAATTTTTTTTCTTCCTCTTTATATGTGAAGACCAAGAATAAATCTGAGAGAAATCTTTCTTTACGTTTGTTGACAAAACTTGATCTATAGTTTGGATAAGTCTTTACTCAAAATTGTCATAAAGGAACAGTGCTATTTATAAACAGTGTAATGCTGCCCTTTGTTTAAGGAAGGGAGGCAGAAGCAGGCAATGCCTTCAGTCACTTACTGTCACTGAGCTTTCAGTCTTAATATTCTTGCAGTCTAGTCATCTGTTAGTGTTTAGGAAAGTGCCTCCCAAAGAGATTATCCACTTCTTTCTGTTTTTAGCTGGATTACAGATCATTAGCAATCTTCAGATTCCTGTGTATAAGGCGTTGCAATGAGAGCTGAATACAGACACAATATTTAATACTGAGCTGGTAGAAAGAGCTAAGTTGCTAAGCTACTTAGGCACTCAACAGGTGGGGGGAGAATAGGTTAAGTCTTTCCTGATATATCATAGCCTTTCACTGAACATAGGGGGCTCACTTCATTCTAAAGATAGGCTTCTGTTTATTATGTGTCAGATTAGATCACAGTAAATTATGGGACACAAATGCAGATTTTTCTAGTGCTGATCTGATCAGTCTTCTGATTTGTGCAGTGTGCTGTCTGTAGTCTTGAATGTTCTTTCCTTGAAATGCTGATGTGTTGTGTTTTTTTTTTAAATACAAGACTGTGCTCCTCCCTTTTTTAATTTGTCATTTTTAGTAAGTTTAAGTTGTTATGCCACTCTCTAAAATGAGTAATTTTTCGTTCCAGTAATTTCTATGCAAAAATAAAAAATGTACTCCAAATACTGCTTTCTTTAATAGAATTTCCAGACAAAAATAAAAATACGAAATTAATGGAAGATTGTCTTTTTATCAGTAATCATATTTCTATCATCTTGAACTTAGAGGTGAGGAGGTGAATTTTTATCATAAAATCTTACCAAAGTCTGAATTAAGGTTTCCTGATGCATGATGTTGAAGAGTTGTGCTTGGCTCTTGTGTTTTAGGAACTGCTTGTGTCTTACAGAATGCTGTTTAAAAACAGCTAAGGTACAACATTTCTGTGATTAGGAATCCATAATAATATTACATTTAAAATACAGTATTACCATGAAGGATTGTCCAAGGGAGCTCATGAAAGGACTTCACGTGTTAAGGGTACAAAATTGTTTTCCCAGTTGTACCAGGATGATACTTACTCTGTTTGCTTTGTTTCCCTCACAATGGGAAAACAGGATACTCCTGTATCTTAATCTGTCTGGTTGTAGCAAATCCACAAAAGAGAAAGCCAGCACCAGGGGGTTGAAAATAACCAAGTTTTGGTGTAACCACCATTGCAGAGTGGGGGCCAAAATGCAAAATGTGTTTTAGGAAGCAGGACAGAGAATCAAACAGCACCAGATTTCATCATCCTGATGCCAGAAGTAGGAAAGTTGTAGTGACAAGGCCATGGAGGAGGTAGATAAAAATGCATCATGTGGCCCTATAGTTTTAGGAAACACTTAAGAAAAAGGTTTTAAAGTTCTCATTTGGGGATTTACCTTGACCAGTGAGTTGAGCCAGGGAGAATCCACAGGCTTTCTGAACACTCAGTTCCTCTGTTAGAACATCCTCACGGGGAAGAACTTTTCCTTATTTGTAACAAAAATTCCCTTGTACAGTCTTGTGTCCGTGGCCTTTTGTCCTTCCCCTTGGGAGCTCTGATCCCTCTTTAATCCCTTCTGTAAAGCAGCTGAAGGTAGTGGTGAGGTTCCCCCTTGCTTGCTCTCAGCCATTGCATGGTTCAGCTGTAATCCCACGTGTAGGAGGGATGGGGCTCTGGGTGACACCAGCCAAGGTCCTTTCAGCACGGCTCTCTGCCTCTGACCTGCTGGGCATGCACCATGCTGGCTGAGGGAGATCATTATTTTCCATCTTGGAATTTTCTTGGACTTTCTGGGAAACTCCTTGAACGATCACTCTCTAAGAAAAAAAGCCCAACAAAATGAAAAAAACTCAGAAAATCCATCAGGGAGGAGTATGGCATCTTCTATTTTAGATACATTATTGATTTATTAGGTGTTTTAGCCAGATGTTCATTTACTTTGAAAGTTTTTTGTATTTTATATATGACATGTAAATATTTATTACTGACATCTGATATATTAATACTAAATATAAGGATGTTAAATATTTATACATAATATATACATGTACAAAATCTAAATCAAAGCACAGAAGAATCCATCAATACAAATTATTTAACCATTCCAGGGTTTAATACAATAAACCTTTATTATGTTTACATAGGTTTGGTAAACTTCATTTGCTGAGGAGGTAGGTTATTTTTTAAATTTAACATGTTGAATGCAGTTTTTCTTCTTCCACTTAATAAATATGCTATCTCATGGTTCATAATGTAAGAGAGCTAACTTTTGAACATGTAATCAGAGTCAAAAATTGGTCAATGCCATGAAACAGTTACTGTTTACCATAGGGTTCTCCCTGGTGATCACACATGTTTAAGATACAAAAAAAATACAGTGTATTAGGAAATAATAGGATTAGCTGATCTCTGATGCCTTAGAAAAGGATACAGGTCTTATTCTTGAAGCCCTCTTCAATAAAAATATGTTGGAGGAAGCTTAACCAATGTTTACTGTAGAGAAGAGCATTGAGGAATGGATAATAGAGCTCTAAACTGTTTCCCATATGAAGTCTAAGTAAATATCCTATTCACAACAGGAAATGTTGAGAATATTTTTCTATAATGTATGAATATGTATAATGTATGAATATGGTGCCTTGAAAAAAGATTTTCCTTAAAAGTTAGTAGAGACAAAAATAGAGTGGGATGAGATGAGAACTGTATTTTGAAGAATGCTGTGTAATAGGGGTCATTTCAGTGTTCAGTTTGCTGTACGGATACATGATACTTTTTAAATAAAGGATTGCCTCACCCACTGGCTTTTTGCATGTTGTCTGAACGTTCTTGAATAAGGAGTGGGAGTGCAGGGCTCAGGATATGAGGGTTATTTGCTGGTCAGCATTTAAGCTTTTGCTGTTTGAGAACATTTGGGAATTAGTTTCTGCTTATGACTGTGAGTATAATATTATTTACATAGTTGAGAAATTAAGCTTGTTTCATCTGCAATACATAATACATATGAAAGATATAAAATGTACAAGCACAGTCACTTAAATATGATCTCATAAAACAGCTTTGCATTTAATTGTTTTTTGAGAATTGGTACTGTTTAAGTCATTCTTTAATTTATTTCAAAAGTCTGCATGAAAAAAATACAGCCACATAGGTTTTATGGTCAATGTTCCAACACACCAAAGTAAGTAAAAGCAAAATAACAAAGTAGAAGAATATGTAATTAAAATATGAAACCAATTCTGAGAGTGCTGTATGCAGCTATTTAATGAAGGGATTATTTGGATAACTAAAGAACAGAAATAACATCTCTTCCAAAGTGCATAAAATTAATATTAACTTATGCTTCTTTAAATGTTTGAGAGAGAGAAGGGTTAAAAAAAAAAGAGAAAGAAACATAGAAAAGACAAGGAAATGATCTTTTGTCAGGTTCTAAAGGTAGAAATCACATGGTTCTTTATAAATGTGTAACTTCTCCCCTTTACTTATTGACCTAGATAATGGACAGTCTTATAGCCTTAATTACTCTTTGCATTAAAATACAGAAAATAATTTTGAATTAGAAATCGCTAATAATTTCAGGAATATGTTACTTGTTCTGGTCCCTTTGCATGTTTGGGTCAGGTAGGAGGACAGAGCAAAAAGGAGTTTTCAAGGTCTTTGTACCACTGCTGTTTGTATGCTCATAGATCAACATTATTGCCTCCCCTGAGCATCTGTTGCCTGTTACTTTGCAATTCATATATTAGCAGCTGGAAAGTTAATGAGCCAGCAAAGCCTGAATGCACTTCAGAGGAGACATTGCCTAAAAAGAGGTACAGCAATGCCAGACCTGGGAAACTTTGGGGTAGTTTTTTCATCTTACCAGATGATGAAACCTTTGGAAGAGCTTCAGAATTTTCCAATTCAGTCTTTACCTGTGATTCCTGAGTAGGAGCAATTTTTTATGCTAGAGTAGTAGACATTTTCAGCCACCGGATATCGGCCTGATATTGATGGTGTGGAATTGAACTGGGGATGTCTCCCTGACCTGTTTGGAAAGCAGCTCTGAGTGCCTTTGAACTTGCCATGCTGTTAATGGCTTTACAACACATTACACTTGTTTCAGTGTGCTTGCATTAGTACAATGGCACAAGAGTGGTTTGGGTAGGGAAAGAAGTGGTAGTCTGAATCTCTCCTTATACTCCCATCACTATATCAGCCATAGTTTCTATATTTTACTCAGATACTGAAAGCCCCAAGGGCTGTAAATAGCAGTGATTCAGCAATGTTCAGTCAAATATCTGATTCTCATTTAAATTTCACATGTAGAAAGAAGATGTGGGCCTGGGAGTGCCCTGGTGGAAAATCCATATGGGCTGCTCAGGTTTTTTTTAAACCAGTTGCTTGATAGTATCTCAGCTCCCTGGTGTATTGATTCTTCTTTCATTTTGTTTCCTGAATAGATCTAGTCTGGCTAATGAAAACTCTCCCTCATTTTGTTTCAGTGTTTTTTATACATCTTCTCATGGTAAGCAGAATGAATTGAGAAGGAGCAAAAAGGCAACAAGTGGAGATTACAGATCTCTGAATTCTTGCCTGTTTTATCCATGTCTCCTTGCCCGTGTCCATCCATCACCATACTGCTCAGGGCTCTGATGAGACCCTCTGGAGATCACTCTGGCCCCCTCCAGCTGAGCCTGGAGCTCTTCAATAACTACCAGTTTGTCAGCTGTCCCTCAGCAGAGGTGTGTTGTTTCCAGATACCTATACATTTTTTTGACAAATATGCACCACCTACAATTTGCTTTTAATTTAATTTTGGGTTTTGATTGTTTCTGTTAATTAATTCTTTTGCCTCATCGTTCTAATGGTCTCTCCTTTCTGGGCACCTCACTTACCCCCTGTAGTTTCAGGCTGCTTTCATTTATTTAGTAGAGGGATTTTGAGAAATGGGTGATGTGTTCAGTTGCACTGGCTTTCTTATGTTCAGCCTGTATACCAAAATGTGGTATTAGGCTATTTTTGTGTGTGTTTTTATGTAGTTTAAGCAGTATTTGAGTTTACCTTGGAACACAGCAGATGAGTATCTTCAGTCTCAGTGTGCCCTGGTGGCTTCCAAAATCCCTTTTCTCTACTGCTTGTTTTTCTTCAGTTGTCTTTCTGTTGAAAGAGCTTTTAGACAGTCATAGTTTATACCAAAACTTCTTCAACAGGATGTCTGGCACTTTAGATTTTGTTTTTAACCAAGGTGAACTTGTATCAACTATATTCTTCTATTCATATAATTATATAAATAAATAAAATTACAATATTACATTCTTGCTAAGGCTTTCTGATATAATTTTACATTTTTAGGTACTCAGAATAATGACTTGGGAAGGGAAAGGAGATTGCCAAGCTCTTGATTATCTCAAGGGCAATCAGATTTGAAAAAATCTGATTTTTTTCTTTTTTTTCTTTTTTTCTAAAAATAACTTTTTTGTCAAAAGAAAAGAATCTTTTAAAACATTGGTCGTTTAAAGACTCAAGATATGCCTTCATTTTACAGACCCAGAGATGTAATTCCTGCCTGGATCTCTTTCTGTGCAGCATGGGGGTCATTGAGCACATCACATTCCTTGTGGATGCTGGCAAATGCTTCTCTCCAAAAGGGAAAGATATTTGATGTTAACAGCTGTCACAAAACAGCATCTGAAGTGTAGTGGCAGGGTGAGATTTCAGATCCATTTTTTCACCACAGCTCTGGAAGGAGGAAAGGCTGGGCCCCAGCAGCAGGACTGGTCTGTTTCTTCTGTCCCAGTGCAGCTCAGAGTTGAGCTTGATTACCTGGAAACCCTATGCTGTGGAGATAGCAGTTGTATCACCCAGGGATCCTTAAAACCAAATGAAACAATAGCTTTTCATATTCTAATGTTAACTGTAAGTTTAATACCTCTCTATTTGGCAGTGTCCTTTCTGACAACTGTTGTACCCCTATATGAAGATGCTTCTACATACATACCAGTAAAATCCTGCTAAGAGTTGAAGAAAAAATGTGATATTTTATGTTAAGTTTGCTGGGTTTTTTTAGTGTTTTGAAGATATTTACACAACAAGGAAAAAATACAGATGTTTTAATAAATTGCTGAATGTCTCATGAGAGAGGGAATTGCTTTTTTGATGTAGAAAGTGCTGTCTTAATTTAGACAAGAAATCACATTTTGGGAAGAAAAATCTTTTTAATAAGGTCTTTTTAATTGATGGCTAAAGGAAACATTTATGTTAATGTAGAATTATATATAATTGATATTCAGACAATTATAGAGGCTTCTTTTTAAATACTACTCTACTGGCTTATTATTGTATAAGTTTTCTTATACATCAGCTGTTAGAGGATATCTACAGAAATGTTTTAAATAGGATTAATTTGACTTTTCTGTAGGAAAGAAATATCAAAATCAGTTTTGATCACTTCCATTAGACAAGCACATCACAAAAGAGGATAAACTTCTGATCAGTTCAGTTTGAGACAGAAGACAAGAAGGGATATGGTAATTTTTCCATCTACATTTCTTTCATCATGTAGAGAAGTAAACTGCTATGTGAAACATCTTAGAAATTGATGCTGTTCATTTCATTACAGTTACAGGTGATTACAATATAATGTGCAGCTGCTTTAGCACTGGAACTGTTTTTCATAGGTCATGCAGTCAAAATGATGGTGAAAGAAAATGAAATCATGCCTGCCTAGCTCTGCAGGTAGTCTCACTGATTGACCAGTTGGAAGCATGAACAAAATGGGTTTCTGCATTGCAGGTGTAATGGATTGCTTGTATGACACTGTGTACCTAACCCTGCTTTTTGAAGTACTTTTATACAATACAAAACTTTGACAGCTCTAATATTTGATCATATTTCAGGTTGACAGAGCTCCTTGCATATTAGCATTTTTTGACACTTCTTTGAATAAATATAGTGGATTTGCTTGCCTTCTGTATAAAGTTACTCAGAATCATAGTTTTGATTTTGTTTCTTGGGTGTTAGGGAGGTGAAGTGTCCCCCCTGCTCTGCCTGCAGTGGGTACCTGGGGAGGGTCTCCTGCCTGCAGGAGAGGTGGGGGGCTGCCAGCTGAGAAGAGCTCCCTGGGGACCATTGCTTTCCTCTCCCTGCTAACAGACTGCTTGCTCCTTCCCTCAGCAAGGGGCACACTGGGTCCTTCCTCACCGAAGTACAGGAGTGTCTTTGGGCTTTGTGTGTGCTTGAGCCGTGCCTTAGGTAAACCAAAGCTGTTCTGTACACCTTCTGTAACCGGTGAATTCCTTTCCATGGGTAAAAGCCATTAGCACCTTGTCTGGATTTTAAATAATGGCTAAGACAATGAATTTAATATTTAGTTTGGAAATAATGTTTATGTATTACTTTCCTAAAACTGCTTTCTCTTATTTAAGCTATGCAATTTTGACCTAGAATAAAAATCACCATTGATAACCTTGCATCTTTGCATCAAGATGTTTCTGTATCTTTCACTCATTTTGCCCTTAGATAATACTCAGTGTTTTTATCTGCCAGATTAACTTAGCTAGACATACATTATTTTTTTCCTACTCCATTTCTACTATGAGGATTTCTAAATCTCACTAAAAAAACCTCACTGATATTCTTCTTTTGAAGTTGTGATTTTGGCTTTCAGATTACAAGCCTCATGCAGCAAATTGAGCCACTACATCCCCTCTGGCCAAAACCAATTTCTGCAGCTATGATCTTGGCTTTTCTCTGGTACTCAGCAGTCATGCAAGGTGTACCCTGCAGTTACTGTCAGTCTTCAGTCTTGCTGTTATCTGGTAACCCATTTACTTATTTGATAGACATACTGAATCTCTCTTCACTCATATTTGTGGCGTGGCCAGCCAGAGTTTGGAAGGCCTTCGGAAGTAGTTTTTTTGGGGGGGGTATTTTTGGTTTGTTATTTTTTGTATTTTTTTTTTTTTATTATTAATTTAAGACCTTAATGAAGACAAACAAATGGGATTGACTCCACAGAGAATGCTGGTATTTCTCTCTCTTTTAGTCAGTACCTGCAAGGTGCTATCCCTTTCACCATAACTTACTGTGTATTTTATTTGACCTTGTCATTGGTAATAGATTAGAAAGTGGTGAAGAGAAAGGTTTCTTGTAAAATTATTGCTTCGCTTTACTGCCTGATATCATAGAGGGTTTTTTTCATAGCTATTACTTGAAAAGAGCTTTTTCCAGTCTTCAACATTGTTTCTAGCTCTTCAGGACCATACACAGTTGCTGTCCTGGGTGCATTCGGCTCACCACATTGATTTTTCTTGAGGTGTCTGCATTACTAGATTTGGGCTCTTGGTTTTGTATGGTGGGATTGTCAAGGTTTAAAGAACCTCATGAGGGGCTTCAGCCATAGAGGAGGGGACAGGTAGTCTGGCAGCCTGCATTAAGGCTTTCACATATTAAAGACTTGCAATGGAGATTTAGGTAGAGGATTTATTTTGTTGTAACTGGCAGTGGTAAGCCCTTATGGAAGTAGGACAGCAGTTTGAGGGTTAACAGAGATTCAATTTTCTGGCATTGTGCACAGAGGGATTTTCAATGAGGTGATTATTATGTAGCTGTAGTCCCTTGCTGACTAACTTCTGTTTCCCTACATAGCTCCCTAGTTAATCAAGCAGTTTTTTGAAAGGCAAAGTGACCACCTTTATGTTGTTCTTACTTCTCAGTGGAAGGGTTTTTGGCATGATGTGTTTTGGAAGAAATCAATGCAAGGCATGAGACAAAGATTTGGTAGAAAAAGGAAAAAGCTTGAGTATGAGGAAAGACTCTTGCATCTCTAAATTATTTTGTTTGCATGTGATGGAGCCCATTTTGTGCATGTATTTTTCAAGCAGCTGTCTTGGAAAAAGCTCAGAGAGAAATCTGATGGATTAAGAAAATGCAAGTTCTTTCCTAAGGAGAGACAAGATGAATTTTCCAGATATATCTGCCTCTTGCTAGCTAGGAGTAATAACATAAAGACTTCGTAATTACAGTTTGTATTTTTAGTGTGCTTTTTTTACTGAGTTACATTATGACATTATCAGAAATAAAATTAGTGTATATTCACCATCCGAAAACTTGAATTTCAGGCAGATTATGACAGTTGCCCTTTTGGCAAGACAGACAAGCTTTCAACCCAAAGGTAGATAAAATAAGATTGCTTTAATACTGCTTTTATGAAGCCTTTTATGAAGCCCAATCAGATAAAATAATTTTTAAAACTTGGATTGAAGCAATGTCTCATGACTTTCAGGATAAGTAAGCAAAACTATCCATGATATGTTCAAGTTGCTTTTAATTCAAAGAAAGTATTGTCAGACAGGTTTTGGCTGACGTAAGATTACCAGTTTTCTGCATCATTTTTTGTGACAGCCACCTACTGTTTATGTTCCATGTGGTAACAAAACTATTTAGTCATTTCAATTAAAATGTAATTTGGAAGGTAAAGTAAAATGATAAATGCCCTACACAGTCCAGTTACAGCTGCAATTTAAAACTTGACTATGTTTTTCCCTCCAGTATTTTGGGGGCTACTTTCCTTTCTTTTTGTGGTGACTCCATGCTTTTTGTCATGCTTCTGGACATTTTTTAATTCTGAAGAGACAAGATTTTCCTTTTTCTTTGAAAAAAATTGGAGGGAATCAGTCTTAGATTTGCAGAATCCTTTTGTCAGAACTGTGTGTTATTTGGTCCAGAAACAGGAGGAGTAATTGCATGACCTGCATGAGGCTCTTCTGCCCAACTTTCTCACCCAAGTGTGGATGGACTCCTGAGCTCAAGCAGCAAGTATGTGATCATGCAGCTGCTTTATAGCTTTGCTAATCCTGTTGGCCTTGAGCAGTAAATATGTTTGGATAAATTTTCACCTTCTGGTATGCACTTTTAATGGCTTTACTCTTGAATAATCTGTGAGAAGATTTTTTCCCTTCAAGACTAAAATGTTTGATAGCATCATTTTAATCACTGTGGTTTCTAGTCTTACTTTACTGCAAGGACTTGAAAGCTAAAACTTGTGCTGACTTATAGACATAACTGTGTTTGTGGTTCTTCAGTTTACTAGTACCATAGAAAAGACTTTTAAAAACAGTCATTTCAGGCTATGTTTTCCAAATATTTTAGTTGCAAGCAAAAGATGCTCTTTCCTTACCTTTGTTTGAGAATTTCAGAATGTTTAATCATTAGTAGTAAGGTTAAAATTAAAGTTTTCAAGATTAAAGTTTTACCAGCTTAGCAGATTGGTTTGATGTGCAACCACATATTTGTTTACCCACACTACCTGTATCTAATGAACTCCCTTCATCCAAGACAATGGTTTTATTCTCAGTTGGTTATTCAGCAGTATAAAGCAGCCAGGAGTTAGGCACTCCTTGTAGTAATCCTCTGTTGTGCAGTCTCCCAGTGAGCATTAACATTACTGCTTCTGATTTGCTTGAACCAGTACTACTTTTGTTTAGTAATACTGAAGAAGGACTTGCAAAGATTGCTTTGAATTGTTTTGTATTTTTTTCTTACGTTTGATCTACAGAGGCTTGGTTAAGAATAGTTGCAATTCCCTCAAAAAACAATCTTTCAGTATTGATGGGAATTCTTGAAACCATAACTGTAAAATAATGTTGTAGAAGAAGTGCTTCTTAAAAAATTGGATGTGTTGTTTGGTTTTTGTCTTAGAGATTCTTAAAAATAGCTAAGGTTGAATGCAAAATGTATTTTAGCAGCATTTTGTAAGATTAGTTTTCAGTCTTCCTCTGATAGTTTATTCACAGCCCTTGGTTTAAGCAAGAGTCGCAGCCTTGCTGATTTCTTCAAACAACGAATAGTAGTTGACTTAAAAATATTTGAATGTCAGGATTTTGAGAGATTTTTGGGGTATGTTCTCTTTCTCATTTATATTAGACAGAGGTAGCTATTAAAGCGATGCTAAGATTACTGAGAGGCTTACTGTGTTGGGTTTATAGTCTGTCATACACAGATTATACCCATTTTAATTTGTCATCTGGAGCATGGCCAGCTTCCACTGAATGGTGTCTGTTTTACTTCTAAAAGAAATGTGCAGCTGTTTGTAACCAGAATACAGTTACTGTGAGTGACAGGGATACCAGCTGCGTGGGCTGCACTTCAGCTGGGGCAGAAACTGACCAGCACTTGGGTAGATAGATGCTCCTGCTCTGTTCAGGACATGGACACAACATACACAGAGTCTATTCTGTAGCTTTTACAGGTGCCTGTATCTCCAGATGATAAACAACACTTTCTCCTTCTCTGCTTGAGCAAACCCAAACAGAAGCTAAGCCTCATGTTTCAGTTTCTCTCACAAAGGTGGAATATTTGTGTTGAGCTTAGGTTATTTCTGGCTGAACAAGGTCAAGAAGTTGTGTGTGGAAGACTGAAAGCTCAGAGGACTCAAATCAGGTACAAAGACCTGTATGTTGGCCATACATCTGCTTCCATGGCCACCACCACTGCCAGGGACAGCAGTGGGCTCACATCTAACCCCACGCCCGTCTGCATGTCCAGTAAGGGACACGTATGGACACAGTGCCTCACTTGCCTCTCTGCCCACATGTGGCCGTACAGGCTGGGAATATTAAGGACAGGCACAGGAAGATGTTTTGCCAATCCAGAATAGTAAAGCAAGACATACCTGGGGGAAAAAAAACCCCAACAAAAACGCCCAAACAAACCACAAAAACTCTTCAAGAAAAATAAAAAACCAGACCCCAAATGGACGTGTACAAGTACATCCTCCTCATTTCCCACAGCAGCCAGGCTGAAACCAATTTCTTTCAGAAGAGAGAGCAGGAAAGCTGTATGTATTTCCCCACTCTAGATTGATTTCACTCCAGTAGCTCACTAAGTTGTATTCCTGCATGTTGAGTGACAGGAGCCCAACGGGATTCAGGGCTGTGCTGTACCATCAAGTGTCACTGGAGAAGTTTAGTGTTCACTCTTCAATGTAAGGAGATGGTATTGGTGGGACCAGCAAGGGTCCTCTGCTTTGCATTTTTTTGAGCACAGTAATATTAGCCCTGCAAGCAGCTTCTTTGAGCCTTACCTCAGTGTCTTTGGCAACTTGTGCCACAGACACAGGAAGGCTGGTGAAGGAATGGGAGAGTCATACTGAAAGCTGGGAAGCTCTGAATAGAGCTACACAAACACCTTTTTAGCCTGGACAGCAGTGGGTGCTACACAAAGAGTAAAATTTTGTAAACAACTTCATGCAAGCAAAAGTTATTGTAGTTTCTATAGTGATTTACCATTCTATGAGGGGTAAAGTGAAAAACTGTCATGATATAGACTCCATCTCTTCCTCTTGGAGCTGATGAAATCAGCTTTACTATTGATCTCAAGGGAGTAATATCAGACTTTGTGCCTGATGTCACCACAAACATTGAAGTTGAAAAATGTCCAAAAGTAGTGTTGAATTGAGTTACTTTAAATGTATTTATCTTGAATCCCCACTTTGTGGCATTATTGCTGTAGTCTCATCCCGAGCTGGCATTATTCATTAATACCAGCTTATCCCCATGATCCTTCTTTCTCTTTGTCTGTCTGTTCAGATATACAACACACACACTTTTGTAGCCTCCTGTTTCTTGCTCTGCTAATACAGTATTTCCAGTTGCACACAGGGCTGGTGCATTTGAAGCAGTTATGCAGTCAGACCTGGGAACCCCTATTCCTGGTTTGTGTTAGAGCCTCTGTTACCTTGTGTACCATATTTAGAGGCATTAGGGAGAGTGAATTCCTCTGGAAATACAAACTGTCTGATTTTTGAAGCATTGGTACGATTAATTGTGGTGTAATATGCTCGGTATGAATGTGTAATGGATAAACATTCTTTTGCTTACTCTGGGCAGTTTTACATCTTACTAACATGCAATTCATTGTGCTAAGCAATGCAAATGTGAAACTATCATTAGAAAAAATGCAGTCGGCCAAAATGAATTCTGCCTGCAGGTGCAATTAAGGGATTGGTAAGTCTACAATATGAAGTAATTGAACAGTGATCTGGCACTGCGAATGCTGCATTGCACTTTCTGTTTTAAAGATGTTTACAAAACACAGCAAACCTTTTGCTGTATTACAGAAGCTTTTCCTTTAATCCTCTTAGCCTCTGCTTGTTTGTCCATTTTTGTATACAAGCAGTGGCATTAACAGGCTGAACGGATGGGCTTTGGTGGGATGTTCCTGCTACAATGTTCCTGCTATGTCTCTTTTATATCACTGCGTGGTGATGTTAATGGGAATATAGCAATAGGCTACCTAAGGCTTCAGGGACCTTAGAGTCACGAGCATTTTGGTGGATGTAGAAAAATACCTGCTTGTGCTAGAAATATATAAATACCCTCTGTAACATGTGGCACCTTAAACTGGGGGATTATGTTTACTCTGTACAAAAGGCCAGTTGAAGGGCTGCCTGGTATACAGTGTCATGCTTAAGCTATGCTTCAACTCCTAAGCTGTGTGCTTAAGTAATGAATAGTCTGTGTGCTTGTATTCTACAAAGAAAAATTTTGCAACGTTTCTGAGTTTTTCTTAATTAGACTATTTCTTAACAGAATATAATGGAATTTTCCACACTCATCTTGTACTGTGAAACTGTATTTAATAACTCCATTTCAATTAAAGAATTAATTAAGAATTTCCCATAAAAAAAAAAAAAATCCAAGCATTTATTCACTTAAGATATTTATATGAACTTAGTTATTGTGAAAGGTGATGGTGGGGCAGCTTTAGAAATTCAGAAAGGCTCCCATCACAGTCTAGTGTGGAAGTGCATTTTCTTATTGGTCCTTGGTCTGAGGCAAGGCTGTAAATTCTTCTGGTTTCTGGTTATGGAGATTCTTCTCCCTGCCTCACTTACACTTTGCTGCATCTGTAGCAGTATTGTTAAGTCTGCCAATTAGTACCTAATGCAGAAGCTAGTAGGAAAGAGACAAGGTATATGAAAGCGTCATTAAAAAATTGAGGGTAGTTGCAACTTTTCATCTCAAAAAAGCAGAATAAGTTTTGTATTGATGATGTAATACTGAGAAAATTGGCCATCAAGTCAGGCTGTTGCCACTGATCTCTTCTGCCTCTGCTCTCTTCTCTGTCTTCAGTAAAGGTGTAAATAGCAATGGGTAGGTACTATTTACAGGGTGTTTATCTATATAAAGTATTGCATTAATTTTTGTTGAATTTATAAAATGTCATTTGCAATACAATTAATGCTGGATGAATTGTATCTAATTTTTTTGGCAAACCATCTAAATTGATGCCTATGATCACTTTTTTGTGCCCTTTTAAATCCTTTGGATTATTTTCTTAACAGTTATGAAATCTGCAAATGAATAAAAGGAATTGCCTGTGAAATTTTGGTTTTGTAGATTTCTTTTTAGTGAATATGCCAGTTACACAATTATCTCTACTAAGATTCTTTTTAAATAGAAATAAGAAGTGTTTTGTTTCAGGTGTTTGCCTCTGAGGACATTTGTGCCATTTCTACTCTGTTTGGACATCTCGACTTGTAGGATGAAGAAGAGTGGGATTGCTGGGAGAAGGGACATACAACGTGTTGATTCATGGTGACATTGCTACTGCTGTATGGCACTCTGTACTAATTGGTACCAGAAGCAGCATTTACTCTTGCCTAGCTCACGTGTCACACTCTTAAAGGCAGAAATAAAATAGTACCCTCAGTTACGATGTAAATTGGCAGCAGTGCAAGGATCTGGATGAAATACTGAAGCAGATTCACAAATAAAATGTCTAGGGACAGAAATTGCAACTTTGCTTCGTGCTCTCCTGTCAGTTTAAACTTGTTTAGACACCAAAGGTCCAGAGTTGAGGTTGCACTGTATTATAATTAATTTGTCAAACCGAGCTCACTGCAAACATTTTCCTTTGCCTACTTATTTTCGTGCTCAAAGATACAATGAGTTCTTGAGCGTGCTAGTTTGTTACCTTGGCAATGGAAGGGCTTGCCAAAAGAGTGATAAAATAAATCTGCTGTCACATTGGAAACAAGTTTTTTTCGTAAATATTCTTGTTGGTATGTTTATAATTTTTTTTCTAAGTGTGACTATTGATGTGCTTGTGTTGCAACTGCTTCTTCGTTCTGCTGGGTAGAGGCATGCTCAAGGTTCAGGCAAATGTTTTTGCTTTACCCTGAAACAGAACTGCAGTTCTAGTTAGCCAAAACCTTTCCTATTTAAAGGTCAGGACTGTACTGCTGTAGGCAGTAACATGTTACATTTCTGTACCCAGATTTCTGATCTGTCTGGGGTATTGGAAAGATGTCTGGCGGGGGAGACTGTCTGAGGAACCCTGAGCATCATGGAATGCAACAGGGTGGAGCTTCTCTCTTGGCTCTTTTCCCTGCAATTGTCAAGCTACAAGGTTGTTGGGTTTTTTTTCCTGATTTTTTTCTAAGTTGTGGATGACTGACCAAAAATAGACCGCAAAAGATTTAAACAACCTCAAAGTAAGTATTGGTCAGTCACTTCCAGTAATACAAAGCAGAGATTAAAAAGGCAAGGTCAGGACAAAGGGATGAATTACCTATGAAGTGTAATTCTAAAGTACACAAAACTTAAAAAGTCTTCTTGGGATACATATAGGATCAGTAAGGCTCAGGGGAGTCACCTCACTAGTCATTTATTCATGTCATTATACTGTTGCTTCCAAACTGCTACATTATGAAAAAACAACCAACTGCCCAAAAAGTTTTTAGACCCAGATGTGCAAAGCACATCAGACACAATTCAGGGAAAATAATTTAGCTGTACCATTAATGTAAGAGAAAAGAAGCACAGTTTTGAAGTTCCCATTTGTGATAATGGCTATGACAAAAAAATTGTGAGAAGAATGGAAAGAAAAAACCTCACAGAATTGTAACCAGTTAGTAGATGCAAAAAATAGCAGAAATGATCAGATGAGACTAAGATATCTTTGTCAAATCCAGGTTTCAGTGCACCATGCTGTTTTATTCACTTGCTAAAACAAACCTGAGACAACCCTAATAGCTGTGCAAGTTGTGAATTCCATGCAAGCTGTGTTTCAAAAGCAGTAAATCATTTTAAGTCTGACCAGAGTGACCCTTTCAGTTTAAGTTGAGTTACTTAGATTGCCTTCCAGCAAAAGGTAAACATAATATTCAGATACTGTACAAAGGGTCACACACTAAAAGCTTTGAAAATTAGTTCAGTAAAAACAGAGCAGAGAAATACTTTTGAAATTCTTGATATTTGCCAGTGAGCGAACTGTTTAGGTTTTTAGGGTCACCATTGGAAAATAGCAGAAATATCTCCAGGATTTGTTTAGAGGCATATTTGCCCCTCAGCAACCTAGAGGCCATAATTTATTGCCTGTTTCATGTCATCTTTGTTCCTTATGACACGATGTTCCTGAAGTTTCATGTGAGTAGGCTTTCTGCTCCAAAGGGCAAGTCCCATCTACAAGGACTCACACCCATGGGAGACATTTCAGTCTCCACTTTTTGTTATTTCACTTGTCATTTATTTCCACTGTGTGCTACAGGTAGTTTGTGAACAAGGACACTAGGTGCTGTACAATGAAGAATCCTCAGTGATTATGAGACCAGCATTGCATTTTGTATAGCTTCTTAAGTATGTAAGTGATAATTTTTTTTCAAAAGAGCTTATCTTGTTCTCAAGACTCTTGAAAAGTATAAGGGATGGTGGTGCAGGACTACGGTCCTATGTAGCAGGCTTTGGACTCTCAGTACACCCTAAGTGGATGCAGAGTGGGAAAGTTAATGTTCTTCTACTACATAGTTTATTTTAGTCAAAGTTACAGCCTACAACAAATTCCCTTTCAACAGTAGTTTGCTTTCACTAAAAGCAATTGAATAACTTATTCTGGAACTGCAGGACACCTCCCTGGTTTTGAACTGCTGTTGGCAGCAGTGATGGGGCAGGCTGCATCTTGGATGGCTTTGTTTTGTTACATCTTTATTGAAGTATTGTCCCAGAGCTTGTTGCTTTGCAGAGATCTCATGTTCCAAAGTCTCTGAAAAAAGAGCGTTGCTTGGCAATGAATTAGAGTGTAATTAGCAGCTGACTGGAGATTATCTGTGTTGGGGTAGCCTTAGACTGTGAAGTAAGGAGGCAGAGGCTTTGAAAAATAATACTCTACATTAAAAAAGCACAGGTGAAGGCAGAGGGGATATGTGTTGCTCCCTGTGAAGGAGGCAGCTGGTGGAATCAAAGAAGAGCTACTGTCTGGAGGAATTTCTCAGAACTCATCTCTTTTTTGTAAGACTTGTACTGCTGTTTGTTTGGGTTTTTTTGGTTTTTTTTTTTCCAGACTGGCTATTTTCAGAAGGGAAAGAGTCCCTTCATAAAGAGTGAGAAAAACCAGCCCTAAGAAAAAATTGTCTTTTATCTCCTCATTGGTCCTCCTTAAGGTAGCACAGACAATATAGGATGTTTTCAGCTGAGAGAATATTACTTACTACTATACAATTTTTTTACCTAGGTAAAAGTTAGACTTGCCTTCAAGGAGAAAAATTTTAGATAACACTAGTATGAAAACCTAGTATTTTCAGGAGATCCTAATCTTGTTTGTCATGTAACATTCGTCTTTAATGACACAATATAAGCCAAATAATGATCAGTTGTTTTTTTTTTTATGTTCTCAGAAATTACTCTGTAAGAGCAGATCTGTATTAGTTTTGTTTTTTTGCTATCAGGGCTTATTCTTACTTGCTAATGATTTTTACCTCTAAATTAAGAGTAACAGCATGAATTTTTCACATGGGACACACACCTCCTTTCCGGCAAGCAGTGATTTTGTATTTTTCTGCTATGTGGACAAGTAGCGATGTAAGTTGCAACAAAACTAGTATATCAGCAATAAAACAAGTACAAACTGAATAAATAATAAATGTTAGGGTAATTACCTTTGCTTTTTCTAGGAAATTACTTCATGAAAACAGGCATTTTGAAGAAATCACACCTGAAACTAAGCCAACTATTAGGAAGCCAGGGTAAAAATCACTTCTGTACACATAAAATATGAGATGGCAGAAAAGAGAAATCTGAATATTTAACCTTCTACTTAATTTAAGGTGCCAGAAGGCTACATTTTTATACCAATATGTCAGTGTTGAGCCACATAGAGTTTGAAGTGCTCAGGCAAGGGATTCATAGTGGCAGAGCAGTTCAGTGAATTGCTATCAATTGGTGCAGCATTCTTGGAAGGACGCGAGCATTTTAGCTGGGTTGCTTTCAGTGCCTGGAGCCTCTCTGAGCTGAAGCATTCAGACTGGATTTAACACTGGTGAATGCAGTGGAAAAGTCAAAGAGAGCAAGCAGGTGTGTCCTCTCATTGTTGCTACCAGGAGATGACCCATCAGTACAACCAAAGCAGTTTTAGTTCCGTACTCTGTTGCGGGGTCTGAAACGGAACTGCAGTTTCAGTGAAATGAGCTTAAAAGTGAAATCTGGTTGTTTAGCTGATTATACTGAGAAGCAAAACCCTACTTGTGTCACAGGTCTAATGAATGTATTGTGATTACTCCACACATTTTAATGCATATTTTCCACCAGGCAGGTGACTGTGGCATGGTTTGGTGTTAACATCAGTTGGGTGCTTCTTCCCAGAGACAGGCCAGATGCAGGACAAGCTGAGATGTGTTGGTGCTGCTGCAGTCAGAGACATTGTGGGTTTTTGCTAGACATGACATTTATGACTGTTCCAAGAGACAGAAGACTGGTAGTGTGTGCTAGTTACCTAAAACAAGAGACTCCAGAAGTAATACTTATATTTTCTATCAACAAATGGAACAGTTTGGTTGTGCATGGCAGCAGTTGCTCCTGGCTCTGTTGTGTATCAGAAAGGGTCTCTCTGGGATGGATACATCTAGGGCCCAGGTATCTGTAGTATTTCAGAAACTAAAATCTGCTTCACAGTTCTTTTTGCCAGAGTTTCAGGCCACTTAAAACAGATCTTTCTCCTACAGAGCTTTCTGAGGGAAACCCCAGCCTTCATCTTGGTGTTAGACGATCAGTTTCATTCAATATTGCAACTGTCTTAATTCCCATCTGTATGTCATCCTTGCAATTACTTCTTGGGAAGATTTGTCTCTGTGGTGCTTCTGCTACTGAAGCATTAGTGACAGCTGATGCCCACGCAGACTTTAGGGGAGTGCAAAGCCAGGAAATCTGGAGGAAGGCTGTGGTGGCTTCTCCTCACTGACTCACTCTCTTTGACTGTTGACAGTGACCATGGAGCAGTGCAAAGACACTTTAAAAGAGAAATCATCCATTTTCAGATGATGTTAGAGCTTCCTCTCTTCCCTAAAGCTATGCTGTAGGGAGAATTTCAAGCAGTAGATGATGAGTGGTCAAACTGATTTTGTATTTCTTTTTCTGTCAGTCTGGTTCTTGAGCAGAGCTAGAGAGATTATCCTCTCAGGATATCTCTGCAGGGTGCAGTGCAGTAGTAATCATCACAACTGCTTGTTCATCAAGTGCAACATTGTAGGTCAGTGTCATGTCCGTAAACATGTCTAATTCTCCTGAGAATTTTTCATCCTTAGTGGAAGAAGCCCAGCAATCCATTTTACTATATTCAAAACTAGAGTTGATTGTAAAACCTGCTCTGAGTAAATTGACAGCTGACCTGCAAGTGTGTCTGTTCCTACTTAGAGGAGGATGTGTGCCAACCTAGGCTTAAAGTCCTGAGAAATTCCTGAAGGTGTCATCCATAACTTGTAATGTTTTCTCTGAATGCCCTATGTCCAAATGACTTAGCCACTGTATTTCCTTCTTTGCATTCTGCTTTGGATAGTGCTCTGCCACTGCTCTCTCAAGGAGAAGCAAATAGTCATGTATATGGATGTGTTTTCCCTGGGTGCAGCACTGTCTCATCTCACAAGGTGAGAACAGCTCCCCAGATGTAGGGGCCAAACCAAATACCACATCCCACAGAGTGGGTACAGTGTTACATCCCACAGAGTGGGCATGGGTAGAGTTCCCCAGAGTGGTGATTGACCCAGGGAGATTCAGGCTGGACCCCCTTGCTTTCTGAGCTCCTTCAGAGAGGAGCCTGGGTGCTGCTGGACCCAATCCTCCTCTATTAATTAGTATCTCTAAACAAAGTATTCAGCAAGATTAAGTTTGGGAATTCTCTGCACGGTACTCTAGGAGTAAGATTATTACCCAGAAAGTTTGTATAATACCACAACTTTACTTAAAGGTAAGATTATAAAGCACGTTAGATTAAATTAGAAATGATGGTACTTTCAAAGCGATGGATTACAATTTAGCAAAATTTAAGGAAATCGTCAAAACAACAGTATGCAACTAACAAAACTTAGCAAAAGGATGGGTTGTAAAACTTAACAGTTAGAAACTGTGTTAACCTTATGTGCCAAGACAGTGTCCTGCCTGTCAGGGTGGCCATCAGACAGAGCTCCCGTTGCAGGGACAGTGTTCAGCTTGCTGGGATGGCCACTGAAGGAGGGGCTGCTCCTGTGAGAATAGAGCCCTGTCAGTCAGGGTGGTTCCCCAAATGAGGGTCTCTCCTGGAGAGAAGAGTCCAGGTGGCTTGTTCAGTGAGGCCTCCACCGGAGTGCAATGTCCATTTTGTCAGAGCAGCTGTTCTGAGACAAATATTCTTTTCAGGATGGCTCAGAAGACTTTGTTGTAGTGGTTTCTTGGCCAGTGTGAGGGCAAAATGGAATCTGCCAAAACACAGGGAACAGGAGAACTCCTGTAAGTCTGCAGTGCCACCCAAGATCGAGAAAGCACAACAGCTACAGACCTGGTGAAGTAGGTCTACTTAAATCAAGTTAAACATACTTTGAGGAAAAAGTTTGGACTTAATTTTATTTTTAGCAAGATAAAATCTTGAGTGACACTTCTCATAGCTGTACTAAGGAAGCAGTTTGTTACTATGGTGTCCAAACTGCTTCACAAAGAAAAGTTCCAAGCACAAATTTTATTTTCTTTCTTCATTTTAACCCCCAGATATTAATTTAATAGAATCAGTCAACGATTAAATGTGATTGTGCAAAATGAAGTAAATCAAGTACAAGAATATCCTCTTTCTTCCCCTAGTCAAGATGTATGTTGGAGGGAAAATCATGACCAATGTACAAAAGACAGTGGGCTAATGCCAGGTAGGAAACATCCATTATTATTATTACTATTATTAACATACCTTGAAACTATGAGTGATCCTACAAGCTGAGATTGAATGCTCAGGTAAGATACCACATAAGAATAGACTGATACCTATGATAACTCAGATTGGACAGGAAAAAAAAAATGTCTTCACCTAAAGAGTGGTGAAGCATTGGAATAGGCAGCCCAGGGTGGTTGTGGAGTCACTGTCCCTGTGGGTGTTTAAAAATAGGGTAGATGTTCCTCTTTGGGAGATGGCTTAGTGGTTACAGTGGGGTAGGGCTGATGGTTGGACTTGATGATCTTGAAGGTCTTCTCTAACCTTGATGATTCTGTGGTTCTATTATACTATGATTCTGTGATATATAGAGAGATATCATAACTGTGTTCACCACAAATAGTTCCATTCTCATATGCAAATCTAAATATTTCAAAAAAAGCGAACAAGATCCAAGAAGCCATCAATTCTGTCTAATCCAGTTCAAGAAGGATCATCCCAAAGAAGTCAGTATGATTTGAAGCTTTGAAATAAATCTGTAAGCATATCCAGTCCCTTTGCAACAAATATGAAACTGCTGCCACAATATAGTAATACCACTCATTAAACAAAAGGAAAACAATGGGACCAGTTAACGTGATGAAATGGAATCAAGAGATAAATATCCTCATTTTGTGCCATAATTTTTCCTCACCCTCATCTATCTGTCTTCGTCAAGCAATATTTATCTTCCTCTCTTCACATCCTTCCACAGCTAGTGATTTGTGTCTCCATTTGCCTTGATTACATCCATCTCTGTTCCACGGTAGAAAAACAGGTTTCTCATCATGTTGATAAATGAGACAATCCAAGCTAAATTCACAGATGTTGTTTTTAACCTGTACTTTCTTGCATGGCTGCTGCATTTCAGACCTAAATGCTAGTGGTCAAACCTTAGCTCAATAATGTTTTAGTTGGGTGTAGCTCTACTGATTGATCTTTACTTTGGCTGGTATCAGCATGAATGAGCTTAGGTTTGGATTTGGAACCCTTAGTGGGCACAATCACTTTGACAGCAAACCAGAGAGAAGGGGAACTGCCTGGGGAGGTTACCCACCAGCAAGGCCATGTTGATGCTGCTGTATGGGCTCTTCTGACTGGTTTGATCTGTTCTTGTGTCAGGGTAGAGATGGTTGCTGTCAGCTGTGTCTCAGTCAAAAGATAAATGGGATGGCCTTCTGTCCTGTACCTTCTTTTTCACCATATGCAAGTGTCATTACATCTGCAGGTTGTATTCTAGCTTGCTACGGCCTACATGGAAAATTATTTTCATAGTTCTTGCTATCTTTGTGTTTTCAGAAGAAGCAAGCAGGGCTCTGTAACATGAAAATGGCTTTACCTAGGTAAAAGAGGTCTGCGAAAGACACAGAGCAACAGAATACTTTTTAGAACTCTGTCAGGCTGTTAAGCAGGTATGGACATGCTCCATTTTGTTTTAGCATTTTAACTGGGAGTTCCACCCAATGGGGTTAACAACAGGAGCAGAAATAATTTGCTGTTCAAGGCCTTCAAAATACTTCATGCAAATTCAGCTATGGCATCCATGAACAGAAGCTTAAGGAAGGAACTGAAGGTGATTCCTTACATTTTGACAGAGCTGTCTGTTGCATGGTTTCTCCATTTGTGTGGCCAGAACTTGCACATAGATATTGCAGATTATTTTAGAACAAGTAAATTGCTACGTTTCCTTATGTTTATTTTTGCATCAGTGTCTTTTCTTCAATCTTACACATACCAAAGCAGCATAAAAAGTTCAGCAGCATTGAACAGCATTTGGTATGTGATCTATTTTAATTAGCTTTTGGACATATTTATGAAGGCTTCTTAAGAACCCGATTTAGATAAAACAGCCCTTTCCTTGCCTCAGTAGTACTAAAAATCAGCATGAGATAGGGTTGTGGATTTTCATGAAATGTTTATCATCTCAGTCTTCTTGGAAGAGGCAATTTCTTTTTTCGTGTTTATGTAAAATAGATTCCCAAAGTGACTAACATCTTTTCTTGTTTCTTATATAAAGCTGGGATGGGGCTTTTTTGTAGTATTTTACTATCTCATGGTTACCACAAATATACTTCCAATAGTATAATGCAGTATTTTTGTATTGCAACTTTAATATCTTCACTATTTAAAAGAAATTAATCTGCACTAACAGCTTTTTGGGTAGGTGAAAATGAGCCTTGCTCCTGGGACAGACATTAAGGAGCCTCCAAGCAGGCTGTGGGAGAGCAGCCTTCTGAATATACCTGCAGTATAGGTGTGGTGGTGTATGTTGTAAGAGAAAGTGTTATAGAAACATGTGGCTACATAGCTGTATCTTCTGTAGTGTGCTTGTAAAAGAGGAAGAGGAGATATGGGAAATTGCTTTCTGTTCTTTGAAGTAATGCACATAATACACGTGTGGTTAACATTAATAATGAATGCTCATTTGTTACTGTCAAATGTGGACTGTTAAGTGAATTAGTCTGGCAAACTGACCTTTAAAATATATTCCTGTTTTTTTGGAGTTCCTGAAGGTCTGTATAATCTCTGATGGAAGGCCATGTTTATGTTGGAAATCGGATAGAAATTAATGTAAATAATACAATTAGGCTAATGTAGTCAATGTTAAATTACTGCTTTAAAGCTGAAATAAATCTGTAAAGCTTGTTAGTTAAAAAAATACCTATATATCTGTATATTACTCTCATAGAAAGTTAATACATAACATGATCTATAATGGTATCCATAGGCAGTATAAATGTAGAGTAGTAATCTTTAGATTTAGCTTTGGTTAGATGAATGTAAACTGGAATTTCATGTATAGGAAGGACTGGAAGGCTGAAAGGAGGAAATCAGAGACTGTGTGCAGATCATGATTTCAATACATTTTTCTTTTTCATGTATGTGAATCTTTACTAATAGTTCATAATGAGTAGCACTGAGTATTTTGACATGTATAGGCCAATGCAGTCATTCAAGATCACCTTCTGCATTTATAATAACAAAAACTACAACTCAGTCATTTTTGCTGAATTGACTTTCTCAGCCATATTGTACCTTATTTTAATGAGGAAAAATAAATTTAACAACCTGAAGTTTAAATGAACAGGATAAATTTGTCTTTGAAAAGCCTTTAAACTCTGCAACGTCACAGGACAAAAGCAGCAGCTAATTTCGTAAGTTGGAAGTCTTTTTGGAGTAGGTAGCTGAGTGATTTTTGGTCTGTTTCCACAGGTTTTCAACACATATTCCAATGAAGACTATGACAGGAGAAATGATGAAGTTGACCCAGTGGCTGCATCAGCTGAATATGAACTTGAGAAGCGTGTGGAAAAGCTGGAGCTCTTCCCAGTTGAACTGGAAAAAGGTATGGAGCCATTTCCAGTTCCTGTGACACTGATTTGCAAGTCTGGGGAAGTCCATACATGCCTGCAGAAACTATCTTGAATTTCCATTAATCTGCTGTTGTAACCTTTGCTTTTTGGGTTTCAGTAACTGTTTGATAAAGAATTAAGAAAGCAGTTCAGAGATGTGCAGTTTTTTGTTTCCCTAAGATAATTGGTTTGTGTTTCTTCATTAACACATTATTTTACACAGTGCTTGATGCTTTTTTCACTCTCCACTAGGAGAGTAAAAATCTGGATTTTTGTTCTGAACTCCTCATAAGGATGAAGGTGATATCTCATAAGAGGGAAAGTGATACTTTTTGTGTGTAATTAAATTGGTAGAATAATACAGTTTTTTAAAGGAAGCAAAAGGATACAAATGTTACTAACACAGAGAAGCAAGAGGAATCAAAGCATAATGTTTACCTACTAAATACCTATATAAATCAAATGTAAGAAGTTTCTGCTTTCATTTTCCTTTATCACAGATGAAGATGGACTTGGCATAAGCATTATTGGAATGGGTGTTGGAGCAGATGCAGGCCTTGAAAAACTGGGAATATTTGTCAAAACAGTAACAGAAGGTGGAGCAGCAGAAAGAGATGGCAGGTAAACTAGACTCAGTATTGGGAAATTTTCACAGCAATAGTTACTATGAATTATGATTTTCATAGGAAAGAGTTGTTTGCTTAGTGCATATCACAGTAACTTCAAGCTGTGAAATTGGGTGACTTCATTGGTAAGGTCCAAATACCTGATACAGTTATGGGAAGACACCATTTTGGTGCACTGAGTTTAAACTGTTTAAGGAGAAGAGGTTTGCCAAATGTATGTGTTCATGACTACCTGAAAACCCAGGTGCTTTAGTGTGAGTAAAGATAGAAATTCCATATTGTGTATCACTTCTGAAGGTTAGTTTAGATTTTAAAGGTGTTGAGCTTCTACCTGTTTTTTTTTGGCTTCAAATGAAATTTTATAAAGCGGTACTTTTGTTTAAACAAGCAGTTGTTTGTTTTGATAGTCTTACATGTTGCTTGTATAAAACCTAGTTGCTTCTAGAATTGCTTACTTGGCATGTGGAGGTTAAATAACTCATTTTGAACATAAAATCTGTCCCCTATCCTATGGGACAGAGTCATCTTTGTGTTATGCAATACCTACCACAATTGAAACAATTTTAATGTTTCTCATTAAAAGTTAGCAAAATGCTTTTCTATGTAATCATTTACTAATAAAATGTATTATTAAACATCTTCCAACTCAGAGGCTTTTTGTTCCAGTGCATACTCTTTGTAAATTTGCACGCAAATAAAATATTACTTATCTGATACATTAGCAGTTAAGTCTACCAATATGCATTCTTTGCTTCTATCTTTAACAGTTAGTTGTTTGCTATATTAGTTATAAGTAATAGCAAGCACAAATACAGGTAAATAGAGAATAAACTCCTAAGTTAATAGTTTTCTAAAAAATGTGTTGCAGTAACATGGTCCATTTTGATAAACACTTTTAAGTTTTCAGAAATTATTAAATCAGAAGGCTTTACATGGCAGGGTGTTGCAACATTTGGTAACCTTGCTCTGAAGCTACTGAAGTATTCTGTCTTCTAAATTGGGCTTGCAGGTATCACTACAGAACTTGGCAATAAGGTATCAGGTTGAAGGCAAAGTGCTGATTTATCGTAGCCTTAAAAATTATGAAGAAGCTGACACCTCAAGATATCATGACTTCATCCATTACTTTAAGTGAACTTTTTTTGACAGCTATGCTTAAGCTCAGACAGAAGGCATTAAGCTCACGACTGGCATTATGTGTGAAATTCTCTGACTGAAAGTCAGAGTTGCTCACTACTTTTCTGTGTTTTCTGTTCCACTATTCACGTATTTGAGTGGACTACAGAAGTTAATGTTCAATCACAAGTCTCTTCTTTCATTTCCTAGCTGGCATCTGAAAGGACATCAGCTGAGAAAAAATAGTATCTTTCTTTGACCATTCTAATATTTGTGTTGTTTTTCAACTGGCTGAATGTTCAGTCAGCTGAGAAATAGCCCCCTGGTTTTCTCTGTGAGAAACTGACTGATCATTCACTTGGGAAAGGGAAATGTAATCCTCCCAGTCAGGAGCAGCCAGTTCTGTAATAGAGTGCATCAACTGTAAAGGGTCCTCTTAACTTCATCTTTGTGAAAAGCTGAAGTAATCATTAACACTGATAGCAAAACAAAGTCTCCTAACAAAAAATAAAGCTATAAAAATAAGACTGTCTGATTGCATCAGATACTCTGAATAACCACATAGCAATCTTCAAGCAGGCTCTTACAAAACTGCAACTGCAAATACTACAGTATCTGTAGGATAACTTCCATTTTTATTGAATGTCTCACAGAATCATGATATAAAGTACTGGCCTCCTATGGAAGACCAAAATCTTTATGAAGTGATTACTCAGTGATTGAGCACCAGTGGCTTGATTCAGCTTAATGCAAAGTAGCAGGTAGTGTTCAGCTGTCATTTCAAAAGGTGTTGTGTGGCAGTATTTAACAAGGAGGTTGCTTAGACATTTATCTAAAATCAAACATGTTGGTAGGTAAGAGAGATTTTTAATAGTAAGCAAAATATGAAATCAATCACTAGACTGGGTATGAAAAATAAAATATTTTGCTGGATGAATTCATAGCTGCTTCTTTCACATTATTGTGGTGATGAGTCATTCACATTTTAAAGACTTGTGATGGTGTTGAGAACAACAGTTTTGAAACATTGCACAGTTTTAAAATGGAAAAATGCTCTAAACATTGTCTCTTCACAGCTTAAATTTTCTGCTTCATCATACAAAGTAGTAATTATGCAAGTAATTTGTTCAACTGCAGTTTGGTCCCTACTCTAGTTGCTGCTTCATTGAAGTGCTGCTTCACCTAGGCAAAGATTTAAGTCTGTGACAATTAGAAAATAATTGTCAGAAGAAGTACCTATTTCATTAATGATAAAAGCAGTTAAACCTCTGTAATTTAGGCTTTGCCATCTTGGACCTAATGTTTTGTTCATGTTTGAAATTAGATTTGAGAGACAGAAGAAGCTTAGAGTTCTTAATGCAGGAGGCTCTACAGGGAAGAATGTGAGAACATTCTGGTGTAGATGGTGCCTGGGTTGGCTGGTCTGGGGGGCTTAGGGTTAAACTACAGAGCTGCAGGGAGAGCAGGGCTGCAGGGGGAAAGCCCAAGGAAGATGACCAGGAGATTATGGCTGTGAGAGTATTTTAGTTTGGGCAGTATAGAATGTATGTGGCAACTTTTTTTTTCATTATGTGCAATAATATAATTTGAATAACAGTTATTTTAATTGAATGTTGTTTGATACTTAATGTATTTTTATATATAATTAAAATATGTATATGTAGAAAGAGAGGAGGTTTGGAGAAAAACTGTTATAAAAATGTTGGAAATGAATGTAGGAGCACTGCAAACATGAAAGAAGGAGGTAGGAAATATACCTGAAAGACAAATGGAATCAGATTGAATTGCAGTAGATAGAGCCCCTTATGAAATTGCAGCCAACAGTTCTCTACCATGATGTTTCATTACCTGAAATGCTGCAACTATGTGTCTGTATGAACCCTGCTAGTCCATGTGTGTAAAGTATGTATGTGAGAGTAAGCTGCCATCAGAAGGGAAACTGTTCTTCTAGCACTTAGTTCTCAGCCAAGAGGGTGGCAGTTTCCTGCTCAGAGGACTCCTAAGTTTTTAAATTTCTTTCATTTCCTCCACCATCTGACTGCATTTCACGTTTGCTAACATGAAAAAAATAAATTACTTTTTACAGTATCAAAATACCATAATTATTAATGTGAATTGTGTATTTATTAAATGCTTCAATGAAAACTGAATTAAAATTCTGATATTAAAATGCCTGGTATGATTTTTAAGACAGGAGCTTATGGGCTGTTGCAAAGATAGTATTTTCAAGGTTTCTTACACACTGAAGGGATGTCCTGCCCAGAACAGAGCAACATTCTGCGGTGTGAGGCTGCCAGAGAATAGAACCTTTATTTCTGATTCATCAGTTGGAGTCCAAAGAACTGCAGATACCACTTGAATGTGAACATGTAGAACTGTAAAACACTGCCTCAGACTTAGCAGTGACATTAATGCCCCAAGTCAAACTGCTTCAGCCCTCTTTTGAAACCTCTTCTGTTCTTTGAAAAGAAGAATCACCAAAGTATCCTAAGATATTAAATACCTTAGTTTGGGTATTTTCATATGATTGAAATGGGATTTTTTTCATACCTGTTTCCTGGTTCCTTTGTTAACTGTATTGTTTGGATCAGTAGTATCTTTGAAAATTGTTCCTGTTGTTTAGTTCTGAATATTTGGTTTGGTTTTATTTATTTTTGAAACTATAGGAGTTCATGCCTTTCTAGAAGATGTTTTGGTATAGCAGTCCTCCCTCCAAGCATTTGTAATCCAGATGAGTCCATGGCTGATCTAGAGACTTCATAGCAATGCTTACTTCAGATAAAAGCAGCATTTTTTTTAATTCCACCTATCTTTTCCTTCATCAGACAGTATATGAACTGCACACAAGCATTTGGTTTCAGAAAGTCCTCATTAAGGCAGTGGGTACAGCAAGATCACACTTAACACTGGGAATTAATTTTTTTTTTAGCAAGTTAGATGAAATATTTTAAGAGAGTAAGTCACAATGAAGTCATATAATCTGCCAGGTTGGAAGGGACCCATCGGGGTCATCAAGTCCAACTGTGTCCCTGTGTAGGAGACCCCAAGAATCACACCATGTGCCTAATGTCATCCAAACTCTTTTCTCCACAGATGAGCAGTTTGTTTTAGTTAAATGTCACATTTTTTTTCCATTAGCATGAAATACCAGAGTGATGTCTTATGTTGTTTTTCAAGATCGGCTTAGGAAAGAATGATACAAGAACTGTTCAAGTACCTCATTTAATTTAAGGCATATAAGAAATTCAAGAGTTTGTTTTGCTATGTTTCTGTACAAGCAAAGTGTAACTGTAACAGTAACTTTGGTGCTGTGTTTATGAAATGTCTGTGGACAAGGAAAGATACATTTTTCATATTAACCTCCATCATTTTATAGCTAAGTTTTTGTTTAAATATTAACATTTTTTATTTAAACTAAAAATCTCATTGTGCTAAGTTTTGCTGAAAATTCACCAATTCCTACAGTAATTTATATATTTGTGTTTTCCCCTGAAAGGATCCAAGTGAATGACCAAATTGTGGAAGTTGATGGCATCAGTCTGGTTGGTGTTACGCAAAATTTTGCTGCAACTGTTCTTAGAAACACCAAAGGGAAAGTCAGGTGAGTATTTTAGAAAAAAAAATTGTGATTGAATGCTTAAGGTTACCTGGCTTCTTTCACAGGAGCATCAATATGCCAAGGAGAAGCAGATTTTTTCAGCCTCTTCATGCCTTATCTGCTTGTATCCCAGGAAAGGGATGAGAATTACTGAGTTTTGTTTTGGCTTAGACTTTTAAAATATCACTGCTGGAAGAAGCTGTAACTGGACAGGGAAGATGACTCGACACTGGTATGGATTTCTATGGACCTCAAACTGTTTGTCCAAACTGGTGCATGGGTGTTATCAGAAACTGTGCTGCCACTGGTTTCCTCCCTAGTATTGCACTGGTGAGACTGACTACATTCCTGCCTCACTCAGGGTGGGAGGAGAAAGGTAGTGAGCATTTTCGTGCTTACAACTGCACCTCAGCACAGTGTTGACAGCTTCTAAATTGAGGATCATAGCATCCCAGTATGGAGCTGCCTGAATCTTTGCACCATATCTGTGTTTCTGGCTGTTCCTATGCTGTGGTTCATTGGAAGGTATTCCTGTAAAATAATAAAAAGGCTAGAAAACATAACATAGAGTGCAAATAAAATTCTAAACTAATGTAGGCACAAGGCTGTAAACGTTTGTAAGTTTATAATAACAGTATTTCCCTAGAAATGAACTGTTTTGCCATTTAAAAATGGCAAATCATACAGGTTTTCTGCAATCATATAGGTTTTCTGTTTAGTAACTTGTTAAGTTCAGCAAGGATTTAACTGTTCAAAATAAATCCAAAAATATCTTGGGTATATTGCAAAGTAGTCACCCTGTCGTCCTCTCTCAAAATCCTCTCTAGTGAATACAGACAAATTAATGAGTTCAGGGCTGACTTATTATGAACCATGACTAAACTAGTGGTGGTATATGCAGTCCCCCTCAGACAATGGTATTGTGTGCTGGCAAGCACAGTTTCTACAGTAATTCCATACCTGTTCCTGCACAACATAAAGGAATCATGTTGGGATGTGGATTCTGCAGTGAATCCCGGGGGTGGTTGCTCAAGGTTTTATTTGAAAGAGGTTATTTAGGGAAAAAAGTTATTAGAAATTTCAGTTCAATTATAGGTGACTATATTTTTGTTTAACATTTACAGCTTTAATTATATCAGTACTACCTCTGCAGACTCACACATGCTGTGAATGTTCCTACTGAGTTAACTATAAAAATGAGTATATACTTTATTAGGTTTTCTGCAGAGTTGGGACCTTTGAACATAAAATCTTATGACAGAGAAAAATGTCTTCCTGTGTTTCGGTACACAAAGCAAATGCAATGTATATTTTGTGTTTGATGTTTTAGCTCAAAAAAAAAAAAAAAAAAAAAGAAAGTGCTCACATAAAACGTATGTTTTATATACCATTTATAACTGGCTTAGTTGGTGTAATTATTAGTGCATTAAGTTACAGCACAATACTTGCTGCCATGGAATAATAATGGGTTTGGAGGAAGGAAGAAACATAAAATTATTTTCACACAGAATGTTCCCAGAATCTTCTCTTGAGAAGTAAATTACAGTCAGAATGGTTGCAATCTAGACTCCTTTGTCATAAAATAGTGAACTCTAAAAGGTATTTCTTCATTGCCACTGAGCTCACGTTGTCAAGTGTACTGTGTATCCTGTGCACAGGGATCATTGCCTTCTGACAGGTCTCATTTATCAAGGAGCGATGTATAAGCTTCTACATTTTTCCTTGTATGTAAGCTTGAAATATTGAGCTTTCACAGGAAAAATGACCCAGTGCATTAGTGTCACAGCTAGATTTAAAAAACTCATAAAAGTAATAAATTAAAACAAAATAAATTATAATATAAAGCTATATTATTAAAAAAAATGGATGTGTAACTGTCTATATGCGTGGCACCATACGGCATGTTTGCAGCCCCTTGGCAACATACATGTCTAATAAGAAGAAAGGAATGGGTAGAATATGGTACAAGAAGCCCTATTTTTGCTTCATTTAAAACTTTGTACAAAAAAAAAACCAACAAACTCAGGAAGACTACTCTTCTTTACATCAGCCAGCTGAGAGCTGGCATGGTTTTTTTCCTGGTTTGTGTTAAGCTCAGCGTGAGACTTGACAAGATGACTCTATCTGATTCTATGCTGGCACTGTTGGACGGTATTGGTTTTAGCTTCTCAAAATCAGACAGTTCCAGAAAGCTTTTGTTTTAGAGAAAGGACTTTAGGATGTTTTACTATAGTTTTAAACAGTTGCTTGTAACTTAAAAGAAAGGTAATATTGACAAATTTAGATTAAAGAAAATCGTATATTTATAACTTGCAAATTGTTTTTCTTGTCTGTGTGATGCAAGAGTTCTGGCTGCTGCTTGTTTTGTAGACAGAATGATTGTTTTCTGTCATATCCCTTTTCCCACTTACACCTGTGTTAGATCTGTGGTGGAGAAACCCCTGGTCTCTGCTGCCTTTGGCAGACAACGTTCACCTATGCACCTGAACTGCTCCAGAACCTTAGGGACAACATAAGACAATCTTCTGGGGTAAAATCCCTGGGTTGCCCCCAGCCCTCAGCTTCTGCCTATAGGCAGTGCAGGCCGTGATGCTACTGACCTTTAAGTTCCCCCTTCCATGGCAGCTGCCATCAATGATCTGTGTCAGTGCAGGAGGCAGGAGCAGTGGAAGAGGATGCTGCAGGATCAATGCCTTCTGCCCTTCCTGCTGCAAGGTGTGAACTGCAAGTGTGCAGGCAATGTACAGTCACACCCCCCACCTCATTCGAGGCAAAGCAACTTCATGAACCCTTCTTTTACAGGAGGAATCACACAAGTACTTCTTTCCCTGTCTGCTATTTATTAGCGTCAGTGCAATGGATTTTAGAGAACTGCTTTAATAAACTCTTATCTTTATAATCATAGCATAAATTGTGTACCTGTCTTCTGCCTGCTGCCCTGTGCACACAGAATGGTGTATATTTCACTGGCATTACTTCCTGATTATAACCCACAGCATTACAGACACACAATGGTTTTGTCCTTAATCTAGTCCAAGTGCATGCTAGCTTTTGTGACAGGGTTTGTTACGTGAGAAAGTTGCAAAGAGAGGACACTCATCACCAGTGATAATGAATCTACTCTTTAATTATTTGCAATAAACAGTCAATACCTCTTCAGGGCGTTTTCATGATACCAATATTTAATGATTTATTTTTCTCCTCTGAGCCTTCTGAACACTTTGATTGATCCTGACAGTGGAAGTCATTGACCTAGAATAGATTTTTGCAGTGCTTCTACCAGAAAAATGTATCCAGACTCTCTGTAGCTGACATAGTAAAGAATCTGTGAAAATGAAGACATGGCTTTTACCTTTTGAACTGTTCTAGGTGGGGGGAGGAGTAGAAGAGTAAATATATGCATCCATTTTTTGAAGTATTGGACTATTCAGAAGAATTGTCATACTGTAATGGAGTATCATTGACCCAAGCAATTTGGCTTCTCCACTGATAATAATTCAATTGTTATTGTAAAAATCTTTTATAGGAATATAATCAGCACCCACCAGATGTACTCTGGTAGCCTTTGAGACAAGGGAAAGGGAGGGAATTCTTTCATAATCCCAGCTGGCAATCAGCTTTTGTTTTTAGGGATGAGAATTAGTGTCCTTGTGACTCTAATCTGGCAAATACAGCTATGAATACTGTTTCAATCAACCTGAATACCAAGTTGTGTTTATAATTTTGCTTGATTACTTAGTTTACTTATATCTAATACTAGTGGATTTCAGATTTTGACAATATGCAGGAGGAATTTTCCTTTGAAATACATGTTGTTTTTCAATATTGTGGAGTGTCTGTCCAGCTCTAAGATTAATGGATCAGTCAGAGGGCAGCTCCAGACTAATATCACTAATTGTTCTGTGCTTCTTCTGACCCCATTAGGATGTAATCCATCAACTTTAGGTTTGTGAATGGTGCCTACAATCAAGACAGGATAAAGAGGCAGCTTGACAGTGGAAACACTGTCCTGTCACAGAGCCTCTCCTGTGTTGTTTTGCTTACAGGCTTCTCATGGACTGTGGTGCTGTGAGGGACACCTGGAATTCTTTTAAGTTGCTTGGGTGTTGTTGAGCCTCTTTGACCCCAGTTTTTCCCACTGATCTTCATCATACTGAAAGGATGCTAGAGGACTCTTGCGTCTTCACCAGAGAAAGCTCACTTGGAGAGTTCTGTGCCTTCAGGGAGTGTTATTTTTTTCTGGAATACACCCACAAAAGAGAAAATCTAGGTCTTTTACAGAGAATGTAGTGTCTTTTCACCATTCTTACCTATTCTCTGTCCATGGGGCAAATTCAGGAGCTTTCAGAAGTGCAGGGCTCTGCACTTCTCTCCCTCACTGGATACAAATATTTGTGCAGCTCTGGGAAAGGAGGACACAGTCCTGGGAAGACTTATTGCAGTAGAAAGGGTCTTCCATGAGAGAGTCATCAGATAACTCCAGCCTCTCCTATGCTGTTTGTATGCTTTTATCATTATTGCTTTCCTCTGAAAGATTTCTTTTAAGGAAGTTATCCAGATTCTCCCCAAATTTACTGGAGAGGTGAAGTATAAATTTCGTGTTCTCTTTCTGTATCTTGTTGTATGAATGCAACCAAGCATTTTCTCAGCTTTCCAAACTGTTGCTAGGCACTGAGCAGATGCTCTCATGGTGCTTTCTGAGTCAGTCCTCAAGTTTTCAGGGAACCACACAGAACCCATGCAAAACCTGTTTTGTTTCTCATGATTTGCACTACGTTGAAGGCAGTTAGATGTACTAATTCTAATCTACTAATGAGTTTACCAGTTTTTGTTTGATTAAGTTTCTGCTGAAATGTGTTGAAGTCTTCCCATCTTAATAAAGAATCTAAATGATTAGTTAGCAAAACTGGCCTTGTTTAACTGATCTTCTAGATCATTGAGGAGTAGGTTTTAACAAAAGTAGTGTTAACTATCAAACCCTGGGGCTTTCCACTACTAACTGTTCTCTTTAAATCATCTTTTTAACAAAGAATCATTAATTACTATTTTGGGGTGTTTTTTCTTTCTTGTTATCTGTACAGTTATAACTGAAAGCAGGGTTTTGCCTCAACTCCGACTACCAGTTCACAGCATAATTTCTTTATCTCTTACTGTTCTACAAATACAGTTTTTGCTTTTCTTTTTGGTAGCTCTTTTACTAGGAGCAGTTAAAGGGTAAAACCTGAAAATGCTCACTTATTAATTAACACCAACTTGATATGTTCTTTGTATCTTCAGCTGATTCCTCACCTGCTACTGAGTTTTTTTCTGTCTCAGCAAATAGTATTCACATGCCTGCTGTTAGTTTTCTTCAACATCACACCATCTGGAAAGATAGTTTATACACTTGTGTCTTTGCAAACACTAAGACAGTGCAGAGGACAGATGAAGTCAGCTCAGGATGTATCCAGAAGCAGTTTACCCTGGTGGGAATGCTGTTTGCTCAGACACAGTGAGCAGTGTTGCTTTAGTTCTGTGATTCCTTCCCCTAGATAATCATCTTATCTTATTCCAGTGTGCACACAGATTTTCTCCTGCTCCTTTGCACTTTCCCTGTCTGGGCTTTTATCCTATGAAAAAGCCTGGTCCTTTAAACATTTGCAGGCATTCTCCATACTGTAGATCCATGGTGTGGAAGATGCAGGAGAGATTTGTACTGCTTCTCAGTCTTGGTTGATGAGACAGTGAGACAGGACCCTAAACCAAAAGATAACTCACTCCACGTCGGATTCCGTGAGATGGATTAAATTGTATTGTATCTCTTTGGGGGTGGTGGTTTTGTTCTTTCTTTCCCTGTCAGTTTCTTTTTCTTGGGTCAAAGTGCCTGAGACAAGGAGGGAGAAAGAAGAGGAAAGAAAAGCCCTTTGCTCTGTGGTGCTGATTGCCAAGGTGGGCGTTTATGAATGGCTGCTTAAGAAGCCATGTGAGCCTGGTGCACATTCTGCTGCTTTGCAAACCTGAATCATGCACAGAGCAGAAAACTGATTTGGTGCCTTGTATCAAAATAATGTGAATTTCTCATGTTTGTTCCACTATGGTTATATTGAAAATTACATAGTATGAGCTGTTTTCCTCTTTCTGGTCTCTGCAAAGAACTTCTACCTGTTCTATCAGTCATTCTATAAGGCTTACCAGGAGGAGCATACTGAACTTAATGTGAAAAAATCCTTGTAAATGTGAAATCCTTGTGACCCATTAGCACTGATAACGTAAGGCTGCATAAATGCTTTGCTAGTTTATATTCCTTGGCTGTGTTTGTTGTAGTGCCTCAGACTGTTCTTCAGTGCTGATACCAGCTGGCACCAGCATGGTGGTGCTCGTCCCATCACACTTTCTTACCATTCAGAGCAGGGTGGCCATATCCAAATTCACCATAGGAAACATCCAAGCTAAACTCCTAACCACTTCTAAGTCCTGGACTGTGTCTGAAATAGAGAATATTGGTTAACTCAGGCCAAACCAAAAATGGGCCACAAAGGTGATCGAAGAACTGGGAATCCTACCATATGAGGAGAAGCTGACAGAGGGGTTTGTTTAGCTTTGAGAAAAGAGGGCATAGGGGAAACATCATCACCATGTTCCATTCCAGTACTTAAGAGGTGGATACCAAGATGGAGACTCTATTTTTACAAGGAGTCACATGGAAGGTTGAGGGCCAATGGGTACAAATTACTCGTATGGAAATACCAATTGGACACCAGAAAAAAAAGTTTCACATGTGGACTGTCAGACATTGAAATAATCTCCCCAGGGAAGTGGTGGATTCCTCACCACTGGATACTTTAAAGATTCATCTTGACAGAGTGCTGAGCTAAACCATGTTTCCACCCAGAAAGGTTGGACCAGATGGTCCTTGCGATCCCTTCCAACCTTCTATTTTATGATTCCAGATACTGTTTCAGTGATTTAATAGTGTCAATGATCAATTACTAGTGCTTGGGAACATGCCCTGGTACTATTTAATTTATTGGCATAAACATAGCCCTTATGTCCTGACATCTTGCTAATTTGAATGTCATGGCAAGTTATTTCTTGGAATATTTGTGCATTTAGGCCGGAAATTTAATTTTGAGTGTGAAATATATAAAGAAGATTTAAAAGATTTTAAAGATTTTAGATGAAATAGAAACCATTTTGCTAGATACCTAGAGAACTGTTTTTAAATAATAAGATCCAGTGGGGCTGGATTTCATTAGGAGTGACTTCTGCTGGAAAAGGGAACAGCTTGAAAGGTTTTTAATCACTTCATCCTCAAGTTGGTTGGATCTAAGCGTAAATGAAATTCCATCATAAATGTTTATTTAGCTATTTTTTTTCTATTTCAAAGTCCAACATGCTGTGTTATGGAAGCTCCCACCCAGTTTCTGTGTACCTTGATTACTCTGATACAAGACTGTGACAGCTGGTCTTAAATACCATCCATTTGTCTTTGCAGGATAAGTCACCAAGCCACAGGGATGATACTGTAAGGAGCATTTAGCTACCTCTGGACTGTGCTATGAGGGTGGTCCAGCTTGCCAAGAATCTGAATCCCCTAATCATCCAGATTAAGGACATAGTCTGAACTCAGCAGCTTACTTGTAACCCATCTGTATTTTCTTCCTGGATTTCTTTCCCCTGGATAACAACAAGGTTGAGGGTGAGGGAAAGCAGGTCTTGTCTCAAAATTCTCTCACGTTTTAGCAGCATTTCCAGGTAGTATCTGGAATCATAGAATAGCAGGTTGGAAAGAACCTCAAGGATCATCAAGGCAACCTGTCTGTGCCTTTTGAACAGATCTGATATATATGCTTCACTTGCATTCAGGTATTTTAAAGCATAGATTTACAAATGTGTTTCCTTGAACTGGCTGTTCCATAAGAACTATTTGGTGCTATAGAGAATGCTGATTAAATCATCATCAGGTATTCAAGGAAACCTTTTATGCAAGCATTGTGTTGGGATACTGTCAAGCTGTCTGGAAGAGATGGAGGAGATTCACTACTTGTGTTCTCAAATGAGCAGACCCTGGAGAGGTGCCCAAATGCTAAATCCCTTGGCTGGTTTTGAAGTAATGGTGAATAAAGCTAATGTGTCAGCCTAGATTAGAATTGATTTCTGTGGGAATAATTAATCTAAGTGCATTAATATTAGTGCGTGGGTTTTTTACATGACTTCCTAATTGTCTAACTTGATATCACTTTAGTGTTGATAGTAGCAAAGCTGATGAGGGACTTGTCTCCAAGATGCTGTGGAGGTGCTTCTGAAGCTGTTCTGGTGCTTAAGCTATTTCTTTGCTGCTCATCCACCATAAGCATTGACATTGCTGAGGAAAACCTTGAGTATGTCAGAGGAGATGTCTGGCAGGTTGGGTGGAAGGGCATAAGAGGTATTCTTGATCATGCAGCCAGGTAGGTTTGGATTTTGGACAGCCCCTGGTTGTGCAGATGATGTTGCAGGGAAGGCACTGTTTTTTTGGACCTTTTTGGAGGAATGAAAAATGCTGGGGTGATAAGGGATCCTCCTGACTTCGTGGGGCAAGAGCATGCTTGCCAACAGGTCCCATAATCTAACTGGGAGGAAGGGTGACCTAGCTGTTGCTTTGGAACAAGAGAAAAGTGAGTTCAGATTTTATTATTAGGGTCTTAGAACTTCTTCAGCATCTACTGGGATGCTAACAAGTTTTAGTGTGAGTAATACATGAGAGATTTTAAATCTGTGTGAACCTCTGCTATCTCTGTACAGGATAAGATAACAGGCAGTGAAGAGAAGTTCCAGCAAAGGAAATTCTTTTCACAAAAAACGAAAAACAAAAAAACCCAACAAAAAGCAAACAAACAAAAAAACCCAAACAAAAAAACAGGACTGTGAAGTTTCAAACATTATAACAGGTTGCATCCATCTCATCATTAGAGAGTTTCAAATCTGTTCAAGGCCATGATGAAGTTTGCTGTGCTTTTAAGCGGGGGCTTGGGGTGGACCAGAGGTCCTTCCAACCTAGATTATTCCCTGATTCAAAGAGATTTTATGACTGGTAAGTTTCTGATTATTTTATCTGCAAAGGTACAATGGAAGCTCCCAGGTTGTGAGTTCCCTATGTCCAGTCAGCGAGCTCTCCATTTGAGGCTGATGGCTTTTAAGAGAGCATGATCTTGTTTGTGCAAAACTTGTGCTGCTTTAACTAAATGAAGCTGCCTTCTTACATGGTTTACACCACTTCTAGCACTTTAGATTAATTATATGGCTATTATCCTAATGGAAACAGCTAGGGTAGGTAATTGAAGGCATCTTGAAATAAATTAGATGAATGGTAGCAGAATCAGCTTTGTGCTTTAAAGCTCAGAGGAAAACCTTTTTTAAAATCCAACTGTAAAACTCTACCAAATCAAATGAAATTCATTTTACATTTTAATTGACCAAACTGTATTTTAGGAAAGGTTATAAGACAAAAAGGTGATTCCTGTTGCAGGGAAAAAAAAACCCAAACAGTATTTATTTCTTAGAATGAGTATGCTATATTCTGACTTGACTTTTGCTGAATTTGAGAAATCCAGGCTAAAGTATTTTTAACCAGGCACTTAATGCCTGAAGTAATTTTAGGTGAAATCATCAGCTCCTAAAACTAAAAATCTATGCTGCAGAACTTCAGCTTTGTGTCTCAGTGTTGGTACCTTCACACATTTTTCTAGTACCAAGGTTCTTTTCAAAATAGAAATATTTTTAAATTTAATCAGTTCTTACAACAGTGTTTCTGGTTCCCATGTTTGGTAAAAAATTGTTGAATTATTTTTTTGTTGTTTCAAGAAGCATAGGTCTGCAGATCCTCATTTAATAAAAGCTGTAAATATGCAGAAATCCATATAGTAAGTGTGCTTACTGTGCTTAATGATATTAATATCATTAAATCATGACTGGATTGCAGGAGATGTAAAAGTTACTGCCAGTTTCATAAGAATGCTTTTCATAACCAGCATTACTGTAGCTTAATTTCAGTTTACATACTGTATGAATTTAGATCTTCTTAAATCCAAAATAGAGTCAAATATTAATTATATTCCCAGCTCTCTTCCTGTTTATTTAAACCACAACTGAAGAGGATACTTTGCAGCTGGTAATTCAGCTAAATTGTGTGTGACTGACTATCAAGGTCATCTCATGCCCTGCTTCTCTGTGATGTTTTCTCCTCTTTCTTTTTTGCAGACAACAGAAATAATCAGTAGTGGCTTGAAATTTAGTACAGTGTCACGGATTCACTGGGTTTTATTTTGCACTTGTTGGCTTTACTAATGAAGGGGACTATTACTGTGATGAGGTTTAAAAGCTTTAAAATCCTCATCTGTCTCATATCCAGAAGCATAACCAGCTTCTTAAACAAGTTACTGCTGACAGAATTTATAGTTCTTTGTTATAATACTTCTGGCCCTTGAGACTAATTAATCAAGTCTGAAATGAATGTGCTTAATTTCAGTGAGCCAGAGTGATGTGAAATACATAATTAGCCACTTTGTTGAAGTGTGCATACTGTGGTTCAGTGACTAATTTTCTGGTCAGTGAATCACAACCTTATGTCTCTTTTTCATATTTAAACACTTCAGATTATGATAGTTCTTGTATTTAAAGCCACTCTAGGCATAAAGATTTAATTCATGCTTAGCATTTTAATTACTGCCTCTGCTTTATGATTTTCAAAGAGAGAAATATTTATTCTGTTCTCTCTAATTTATAAGTTTATTATTTATGCATTATTTACAAATTAAACATAATGGCATACAGCATGGTATTCTAAAGGTCATGGAATGTAACATGATGAAAGGTTTGGCTTAGCTTGTAAAAACTGTAATTGTTGGCAGTATAGTACTCCATTTTACATTTGAAATAAAACATTGCTTGGACATTTCTATTTTGGAAAATGTTTGCTTTGAACTTTGCCATTGCTTTGAGGCTTTTATCAATTTGTCATCTAACAGGTTCAGGTATCATTGAAGAACTTAATTTTGACATAGGATTCAAGCCCTGAAAAGCACATTAGTGTAAATTCTGAGTAGTTTTAGCATGAGAAGAAAAACTCAATTAGTAAGCTTTTACATTTTTACATCCTATCTAAACTTGTTTGTCTGTATGAAAATATTACTGCATTACAGTCTAATGTGTCAAAACCACACCTAAATATTCAGGAGTTACCACACTTCAGATGCATTACATATTGTCTGCTCCAAGTTTTCAGTGTAGAAAAATGATTGTATGAAGTATTTTGAGTCTTTTATTCTCCAAGGGAGGTGAAGTATCAGTCAGAGGGCAGGAGGGAATACAATATTTGCATCCCTTTGTGTGGTTCCATAATAACACCCCTCTCTCTGCTGTGTATAAATATTATACCCATGCATAATTTTGCTTAAAATGCTTGCTTAAAATATAAGGTGTGGGGGGGTTTTCTGTATTTTCTTTTAATTTTTTTTTACATTGGAGAAGACAAATACATTGTAAATAAGGGTTGAATCGTTTTTTGCTTCATGCAGGAATATCAAAAGTTCAGTGTTCCAGTAGAGACTGAAAACATGGCTCGTTTGGACTTTGTAATACTTGGCTCTGAAATCCAAATTCAGAGAAAACAGGATCTGACTATGAGTCAGTATGCAGAACAAATGAAATATAATAGGGGCCATGAAGAAACATTCTTTTTCCTTTCAGCCCAAGGTCTTTATCATTACTGAGAACAAGTGTCATATTTTGCAATAGTAGCATATGAGTGCCAGACTGTGAACTGTTTTGATCAGGATTAAAATGCTGGTGTTATTTCTTTGATTTTGTTCTAGTTTCTGCTGTGCTTTCTATAGACATTTTTAAACTATGGCACTTTCTTGCAAATTATTTTGATTGCACCTTGTGTCATTATTTCAAATGAAGTCACTCACTGTTACCTTTCTTATCCTTTTGGAAGTAGTTACTGACTTAGATATTTTGATTGTGTTGAAATAATCTCCAAATAATATTTCTTTCTGTAAAGCCTGACTTCATAGAGTCTGACAAATTTTTTGGCATAGGAAATGGACTCAGGGTCATCCACTCATGGAGAAGTTGGCTTATACATGGATGCCGAATCCCAGATTACTTTAACAGTGAGTGATAGGCAGTACAAATGAATGTAATTTTCTTATGTGGGATATAATGCACATTTCAGCCTCTCATTGCAATAATAAATAAAATTCATCATTTGAGACAAATATGCTAGAAATAATTTATTGTATACAGTATCTCAGTGTGTATCAGTATCTCATCTGATCGTGGTTTTTAGCTCTGTTTTTTTAGCTCTATTTTTTTCATCTGTAATTACCTAATTGTCTTTCTAGCCTGTTAAGAAAATAGCCCTTCAGCTTAACATCTTTAAATTGTGCTTTTGTTCAGTAGTTTACAGGGTGTTGATACTGTATAATGTGTGTTTTTTAATACTACAGATAGCAAAGTATCTAATTATGCTTATGCCACTTTGCTGAAAAAAAGTGTTACAATTAAAGCCAGTTCTGAATTTCATCTGCTAAAAGCAGATTTGGGAAGCAGTCCTGGAAATTTCAGTCAAGAAGGAGGCACTTCCTTTCTCTTTTGTTAAGCCAAAGAAGTGTGCTTCCAGTGTTCAGCAATATCTAACAGTGAAGAAAAATGCTCCTTAGCAACAGAAGTTCATGAGATACAAGAACTATTAAAATGCAGCTTAAAATATGAGAAATAGTGTCTGCCAGATTTAAAAATGTGGAAGTAGATTCTCTGTTAGGGACAGGAGGAAGGCAAATGTAAAAGGTAAGTCAAGATGGGGAAGAAGTTCCTCTAGTGCATGTATTTTTAATGAACAAGCTGCTGGCAGCATGCCCGTGCTGTTTGCTGTGCATCGGGTCTTCTGCAAGCTTCTTCTATGGTCTTCTGGGCCATACGTTGTTCTAAAGGGAATGGAAGTGATGAAAATTTTTTTTAATTGCCCTGCTCCATGTCTGTGTCTATGAAGTTCTAACTCAGAGAAGCTTTTTTACTGAAATTTGGAGTGAAGGCTTCAGTGATCACTTCTTTTTCCCCCTCCTGTAAATACAGTCATGGTCTGATTGCTCCTGGTCTTGCACACAGTACCCTTCTGGCAAATGTCATCCACAGAACACATTTAAAACAATCACAACCATTTATCTTTGGAGAAAAAAGCTACCCTCTATACGAGAAACAGGTAGAAATCTAAAACTTGGGTAAAAGGAGTAATATTTTTTCACTAATGTTTTGTATAGGTTTGTAATTGGCCGAGAAAAACCAGGACAAGTGAGCGAGGTTGCGCAGCTGATCAGCCAAACTCTAGAACAGGAACGGCGCCAGAGAGAGCTGCTGGAGCAGCATTATGCACAGTATGATGCAGATGATGATGAGGTAAGAGACTGCCTAGTGTGTCAGTCACTCTTCACTGGTTTTTAACATTCAGGTTTCCATTCCTAATTCCTGCTTTTTAATTGTCACTCAGAGGTCAATATCTGGGTGTCTTCGTTACTTCTGCTGATGTTTTTTACAGATATTAATGGTGACTCTTATTTGAAGCATAAAGTTTTTGAAAAGCTTTTCAGCATAGTTTAAAATCTGTTTTGTTCCAGAAGAGCAAATAACTAATTAGTCAAGTATTTCTGTAATCATTGCTCTGTCTCTGAAGGTAAATTCTTTGCCTGAAAACAGGGAACAAAGTTAGTTTGCTTCTGCACTGAAAGATGATTTTTTTGTGAAAACTGGTAAAAGTCACTTCAACTTTTATGAGGTTGAGTAAGTTTTAGACTCTTATTCTTAATTCAAAACTTCACGAAATTTTCTGTAAATTCCAGGTAAGACTCCTTCCACATGCTTCATTTCATTTCTGTGTGAACAGTTATTCCACAAGATGAATAGTTAATTTGCCTTGTCTGATGTATGTACTGGTGTTTGCAATTAGAGCCTGGTGTCCCAATACAAAGGTTTTGAATCTGTGAACTTTATGCAGTAAAATTTCCATAATTTGTTTCTGTTCTCTTAAAATTCCTAATATGCCTGAATACCAAGGTACTTGGAAAAAGTACTGAGAGAGCTTCTTCAGAGGCTGATGTCTGTCTGCTCCCTAAATTAGCTGCTGGGTTAAGGTAAAAGGCATTTCTAGTAACAAACTATTGCATGTAGCCCAAGCATATCACCTTCAATTCATGCCATCATGAGTGATATTATTTGAAATGCCAGAACCCATGTATTAGTAGGTTTTTGTCCTAGGCCTGATTCTTTTTTATTTGCAGAAGGAGACAATAGAGAAGGAGAGATTGAGAATTCTTGCTGTGGGTCTTATTTCAGTGCAGTTTTCTTTTGGTTATGGAGACACTGTTTCTAAACAGGGAAATAGTGATAAAATCAGGATACACTTGTGTTTTGAAAAGCACTTTTAAACTAGCAAAAGTTTATAACAACCGGAAGTGTCCCAGAAGACTAAGTAAAAGATCCTATCTAGCCCTGGTCATACTTCCACTTGCTTGGATTTCCATTGATATTAAAACATAAAAATATTAAAATACAATAACTGATATTAAAATGTAAAAGATTTTCATATACTTTAGAAATAATCTGGTCACAGATGAATATTTACTTCATATAAGTAGAAGCTGTGCTGGTCTGTATTGGGGATGCACGTGAGTGTGCCTGTGTGAGACCATGATTGCTAGAAAATATGTAACCTCTCTCTTCTCAAACCGTTGAAATATGAAAGTCTTCTAACTTCAAGATCTTGACTGATTTCTTGAAGGAACTCTATAATCTCCAAAACAAGACCCATTTCCTCTAGCCTTGAACAAGAGGTGTGTCACTGAATCATCGTGGTTGGAAAGGACCTTCAAGATCAAGTCCAATCATCAGTCCTACACTATCTTAACCACTAAATCATCTCCCCAAGTGCCATATGTACCCATTTTTTGAAGACATCAGGGTTTGAAGAGACATCATTTTATTTTAAACATAGTCCAATAGCTTTCATATTGACAGGAGAGCTGTGTCCTAATTGTCTGATGTTTAAATCCTTCTCACTGTGTACCCATATGTAGAAGCAGTACAGCTGAAGGCAGAGCTGTACAAGTAATGAATGCATTACATCTTTCACCAAGAGGATGCATCCACCTGTAAAAAATATCAAAGATTTATGTTACTTACCTTCATGTACCACATAGAAGTCATAACTCAAGACTGGCAATAAAAAAGATGTGAAAACCAGATAGATCAGTCTTGATCCTGGTGACACCTCAGCCTTCAGTAGGGATTGTTGCCGTGTTGATGCTGACAGTGACACTTTGGTGCTGATGACCACACAAGTGTTTCTCAGCACAATAATGAAAGAGGACAGAAATGTCTAGGTGTCAGATACTTTGTGATGTGTCTTGGCCTTCATGCAATCAGTGGTTACAAACTCTTAAGCCCTGTTTACCACAAAAAAATTTAAGAGAAGAAGTAATAAAAGCACCAAGTGTTTTCTATTGGTAGTACCTTTGGGTGGTAGAGAGAAATCAAGGTAGGATAATTAATGATCAGAGTTAAAGGCAATTTTTTTTTATTTTAAAACTACATTAAAATTTATTTTTAATTATTTTTTATTTTAAAATTAATTTTAATTTTAAATTATTTTTTATTTTAAAACTACATTTCAAACTACATTAAAAGTTTATTTTAGGAATAGGTGGCTGGGATGTAGTATGCAATGAGGCATATTCCCTTTCTTTATTAACATATTTATCAGAAGTAGATTTTATTTGGAAACTGTAGCAATCCTGAATTTTTTAATAATTATTATTATTTTTTAAATTTTTAGAATTTTTTTATTTTGGTCTCCTGACAATGCCATCTGAGTAAACTCATGTAACTTGCACCATTCCCAGGCAATGGAAGGTGTGATCTAATGCACATTAGACACAGTCCAGAGGCATTTTTGGTCCCCACAAGCACTTCTGCTCTATTTACTATCAAACATGAGCATTACTGCTTTGAGCTCACCTTTCTCTTTTAGGGATAGATTTAGATGTCTATATGCCATTCTTTGGCTCTGGTAAACAGAGCATCTTTTGGGCAAGAAAATCTCAATTTATCCTGTCTGAATGAGTATCAACAAAAGTACCCTTTTGAGTCTATTTCCTGAAGGTCGTAGTCATTCTGACTGGATGAAATTCAGGAATATTTGTATTCCTGAATGATTTTTGTGCTGACATGGCACAGAATTACACAGGAGTTGCTCAGTCTCAGAGCTGTCAAACCATCCTATTCATTTTCATACCGTTCTTAAAAGACAGTAACATGGAGCTCAGGCTACAATGCTACATAAATAAATAAGAAAGTTATTTTTATTCACCCTTCCATTGCATCTGTCAAATTCTGAGCCTCAGAGACTTAACCACAAAGACAACAATAACAGATCAAGTTTCCACAGCAGGAAATCAGTGATACGTGGTTGAGTCCTGGAGTTACTGCACATGACAGTGCTTGGTAAAGCTGGTCACATCACAAGAAGTGAACACATGCCAGGCATGTGCAATCCTGTTGTTTTATCTGTGCATCCAGCTGGCTGGATTTCCTCTGTTCTGAACTTAGGACAGGCTTCATCATAGACTAAGCAGCATCTAGCTATTTTAGAAGGATACAGATTCTTTAAAATAACAGTGTTATTGAGACAATTTCGATTTCTGCCAGCCACTGTACACTGGACTTTAATCTGATGCTGTATTAGAGAGACACTTAGCCTGTTGTAACTTCTCATTCCATTGCCTTGCAGGAATGTTCCATGACAATTATTTGTTAGGGATGATTCACATCAATACACATGGTGTTTCCAGAAGATAGATCATTTACTTTATAGGTAATCCTGAAAGAAGCATTTACTTTATAAACGTCCTGCATCCCTGCACTTGAAGATTTGCTGTTGTTATGGGCTACAGGCTGGCCCAGGGATGCTTTCAGGTGCTCCTTCATTTTAGTTTTTATAGAAACAAGAACATTGTGCAGAACCAACAAACACAAAGCAGTGCCTGCAGTGAGGTCCATGCAAAGACAAGCAGGATAAGTGTGCAACAGTTCACAATTTCTCATAAAGCGCCCACAAGCCAATCAGAGCCTGTCATTATTATTTATTTCTCAAGTACTACGTATTATAGGCAATGCTGGCATTTCCCAATGAGCCCATGCTAACTACAGTAGAGCTGGGAGAGAGTGTTGCTTCAGGTTTTGCCTCTAGACAGCCTGCTGCAGAGTTTACTCATCTCCATTTACCAGCCTTCCTAAAATCCCACATCCTTTTAGTTTGTTTTATCCTGTCAGAAATTAAATCTTCCTAGGATTTGAAGTAGGCATTGTCTTTGTTTCATACTTAGTGTGTTAAATATGACCTGAATCTGTATCCCTGACTGAAACTTTTTGACTTCATTGTGTTAACACCATGTCCTGTGCACATTGCAGTCAAATTCTGCCATTTCTTGGAATTTTGCTTTGAGCATGAAATTATCTTTGTCATGTTCTACAATGAATGGCAAAATTCACATAAAGCAGATGAGTTACCCTGAAGGCTGCATGTGGTGCTGCAGGTTGTGAAATTACTTACTTACTGCAGAGTTCTATTCACTTTGTAACCACAGACAAATTGTTTTATGCAAGTAATGTTTTAATGTGTTTTAATATCACTAATAGTAATTTGGATTTTTTTTTTCATTTTAAATTTTCATTTATCAGGACATTCTGAGAAAAAATATCCACACTAGAACCATTGAGGAAAATCTTGAGACACACACAAAAAAAATGTTGCTGTGCTCTTGAGTGTCTAACACCCAAATAATACATTTGTTAGACAAGATCTTTCAGAGAATGTTTTTTTCCAGCATCATTCATATGAAGCACTCCTGTAAAACTGATGATTGATACTATATCATTATATTTTTCTTAGCCTTTTGGAAAGAATTAAGTATAAATTATGAAAAAAATCAAATGCAGAGGTGGGATTGAGTTCTTTATATAGTTCTTCAAATGACATTCCTTGATTGTGGAAGGGTTTCAGCACAAACAAAGGATTTCACTTGATTCAGCCTATGTTGTGGCGATCAGTTCGGTCTCTGAACCAGTCCCTGGGACTCAGGTTTTTTTCTAGCTGCTTTCTTTCTGTGTGGGTGTGACTTTTCTATTGTTAATTTGTTTATGAAGATCAAACCAGTAGATTTTCAAATTCAGTGTGGAATATCACTGGGGAACTACTACCTCCAGATGGCTTACAAAAGACTAATGAAGGTCTTGTTTCATTTTGCTTTTGTTTCTGTTTGGAAAAGATTCTGTGTTAAATTTGAGATTAATTTGGAGAGGTCTTCCAATGGAAAAGAGGGCCTCACTTGGAAAAGGGTGAAAACCATTGAACTATAATGGCAGTAGTCATTAAGCACTAAATTCTTAGTTACTGTTGTATTTCCTATTGTTCTGAAATACTGTGGTGGAGTTTGTTTGGTTTTTTTGTCTGGTCTAATTTATAAATTCTGGGATTATAGCTAAAGATAAAATAGCCTTTTTTATATGCAGTATTTGCACAGTAGCTTCATTACATTTGCAACAGTTTCTGCTTAACAAGAAAATAACTGGAATTTTTTTAATGCTGTAAAATTAAGACAGGGGAATATGCTACAGATGAAGAGGATGATGACATGGGACCTGTCCTTCCAGGAGGTGACATGGCTATTGAGGTGTTTGATCTCCCTGAAAATGATGACATGTTCTCTCCCAGTGATGTGGACACCAGCAAGCTTGCTCACAAATTCAAAGAGGTAAGTAAAAGATGAGAAAATATTCATTAAATACTTTAAAGGAATTAGGTTTCTTAGTTACCTCACTGGTCAGTGCTTGTTTTTTCTCTTGAATACTAAGAGTTGATTTCTAGCTGTTTGTATGTTAAGTATTTTTGAATGACTCAAAAAGTTCTACTTAAAATAAGTGAAACTCTTCTTTGGAATTGTTTAAACATCAGCTTTCGGGTGACTGTTACATTGATGGAAGGTAGTAATTTAAGTTTTCAGCACAGAATTTACTCTAAGCTCTTAGTTTTCTTTTCATTTTTTGACCAGGAAAACAAAGTGCAAGTATATAGAAAGATGATGCACTGGGAAAGCAGGCACTTTCCAGCTGGTGTTTTACCAAACCTCTGCAACTGTAGAGTTCATGTAGCATCATCCACTGGTACTAACTGAGGCTTGAATCAGTGATACAGGTTGTCATCATTCAGTTCATGTAACTTAGCTTACTAAAGTACTGAGAAACATTTTTTTTTTATTTTAGATTGTGCGTTGGATGGAGTTTATTTCTGAACTTTACTGAATTCTACTGCAAATAAAGACACGAAACAATTGGATTTATCTAATCCCACAGTCATGGGCTGAGTGACAACAACAGAGAACATTTTTCTTTTTAAATACACCCAATATAGGAGGGGTGAAGTAGCCAGAACCTCATAGGAGATTTGAGCCTCAGAGCCCTTCTGGGCCCAGAATGGAATTTTAAAATAGAGAGACTCACTTTTTTTTCTTCTTCTTCTGTCCTCTTCCCTCCCCTTCCCTTCCTTCCACTTAAACAAAATATTTTAGTTTTTATAAATATGTATTGTTATTACTCTTTAGTGAGAGTAATGTATGAAAAGTAATCAGTCACTGAGTAAGGTGTCTGTCCCTTTTCTGTTGATACTCTTTTCAGCCTTTGGAAGCCTACTATTACTCACCAGTGCTCCTTAAAAGTTTTTCATTTGCTTAAATGTTAATTTCCTTACACCGTATTTTGAGTTGCAGGCTCTTATGCAAATCAGCATAATTTTCTAATTTCTAATACTTTCTAACAATTCAAAGTGGTGCCAGTGTACCAAGGCTGTGCAACACACAGATGCAGTGATGGGCAAGACTCTGACCTTTGAAAAAATTACCTGTAAAACTCTGTCTGGGTACAGTTCCAATCAGCTTGGGCTATTGCCATCCTTAAGCATGTCCAAGCTGCTTTTAAGCTGTTTGCTGTCCTGTCTGATTAAATGGCCTCAAAACACTGGTGTAGAGCAGATCAAGTGAAGGGACTATGAGATCCTCCAGCTTAAGTGTAGGTTAGAGCCTGAGAAGAAAACATTCAGTGCTCCTGCATAAGAATGGAGACTTTTTCACTAACCCACACAGTTACCACTGCTAGGAGCTTGCCACTTGGGTTTCACTGATTGTGCTTAACAGTACACAGCTGCATTTTGTTGGCTGCTACTGAGTGAGTACATGTATTTTTCTTGGTATTTGCCCTGAATTCTTTTAACACTAGAGGACTTGTTCGCGATCACACTGCACAAGCCCACACAGTGTTTTCTGGAATTATATTTAAAGAATAACTGTTCTTTCTTGTACTTACTGCAGAGATTAATGAAAGTATTAGACAAGTGGGTTGGGCATAATCTTTAAGCATAACAGTCTGACCTAATTAGTTGAATTCAGTCTTTGCAATGAAAAAATGTGCTCAAATACTTTGAGAGCAGTCTTACTTGAAATGCTGTGCTTTTGGAATGGAAGTCAGATGAGAAAGGGGCATTTCTGGATGAATCACTGTACTGCTGCAAGTCTTGTTTTCCTGCCTGTAAAAAAGGAAAAATGGGACTGATTTTCCTTAACTGCTTTGAGAGAAAGAGAAGCTTTAGCTGTGATGATAGAAGAGAGACAGGATCTGTAGGGAGATGGAGCATCTTATGTAAGAATTAGGTGCTATATTTCACATCTTAATTAAATACATGAAAACTGAATTATTATTGTTATTATATGCAGTGAGTATAATTATTATATTAAAACATCTATACAGATTGTTAGATTCCATTGGGTGCTTTCTTTCCCTCTGTTCCCTGGATATGTAACATTTAGTAGTTTTTCATACCGATCTACCTTTTGCAGTCTTAGATTAATTCAAGCTATATTATCTATATTATTTTTTTTATTATTATTTTTATATTATTTATTTTTTAATATAGTTTTGGAGAAAATAATCAGCTTTTCAAGACATCTTTGCAAAGGAAATGTGCCAAAAATTACTCCAAATACATTCTGTTAAAATGAAGCCTTCAGGGTTTTATATTGACTTAGAAGTCATAAAAATGCAAAACAGGATCTGCCAAGAATTTGTCTGGCATTATATGAGACATGGAGTAAGGTATTTCCATCCCCTATTAGAAAATTTGCTTTAAAATTTTTAACTGTGGAGGCCAGATTTGCCTGCCAAACAGTTGACCTTGCCTGTCGTTCTATCTAACCCATAAATGTGTTAATATTTCCATCAATCCTGCAAGCATAATTAGTTCTGTCAAAAAAATAAGAAAAAAAAGACAAAAGTAGATGTCCAGCTACACATTTGTCTGTTCAGCAGGAAAGTGTCTTTTTTTCTTCTGCCTCAATGGGATCTGCTGTACCATGCACTGATTCAATGATCTGACTGGGTGCTCAGTATTCTTTTTTTTTTTTAACTTAATAAGAGAACATAAAAATAACTGTTAAAACCATCTGTACCTGAGCAGATTGTCGTTTATGCAACAATTTGGAGTGGTTTTGTATGTAATTATAAGCTGTTTGAGTGCTAATTACCTGTTTATGGGTTTTTTAGAAGATATGGGAATGCAGGTAAGCAGGTAGCCTAAGGCTTTGAGTTCTGGACTTGTGATTTCATTAACTCTGCAAAGGGCACTGTGCTCATCTGTCCTTCTCCTGATTTTATCTCACTCCAAAACAGTGACATAGCAGAACTGAGAAAAGGCCTGGGCACTTCATAAACACCGTAACATTTTGAGATGTTTCTTTTGTGATTTTTCACTACTAACAGATGGAATGGTAAGAAAAAAAGGTTCTCAGTCTCTGAAATTTGCAGATCAAAGGTTGGATTGAGTGAGCTTAAAAATTCCAAGTAACCTCTTGCAAATGCTAATTAAAGTATCTCCTTAGTTTGGCCTACTATGTATAATTGGGAACATATATATATATATATATATATATATATATACATGTGTATATATATATATATATATATATATATAGGTTTCTGGCTACTGGTTGCTTCTCCAGGACTGCAAGTGTCCTGTTCCCAGCTCCACTGGGACCAGTAGCCCAACTTTCATGTGTCACTTGCTCAGGACTTCTGTGTGACTGACAGGTTAGATGGGTGCTTGGAGGAATTTGGTCTGAACCAATGCATGTTCCACCTTCTAGTGCATCTGATGTGCCTCCACACTTTGTACGTTTCTGCAAACTGTTCTACTCAGTGACTTGTTTCATTTGAAATGAGATCTTAATATACTTTGAGATCTTGATGATTGGTTACACTTTTCAGTACAGTGTCAAAAAGTGAACATAAGTAACATGAGCCTGGGGACGAGAAGTGCTTGCCGTGACCAAGAAATGACCCAAGATTGTGAAACTGTTCCTTAGGTGGTTGCATCAGTGTCTCCTATATTCCTTCCAGCCTAAATTCAGCATTTCTCCACCAGAAAGAACTAGGTTTCTTCACTAGCTCAGTTAAGGCTGATTTGCTAACCTTGTGTGCCTTTCCTTATGCCACAAGAAGTGCATTCAAGAGGTCCCATGGAAAGGGATCTTCAAAAGTAGTTCAGATTTTCTCAAAGGTACTTGTACCAATCAGCTCTGTGATGGCTCCATTTGGAATATTACTCTTCTTCAGAATATCTTCTCATTTAAATTATTTGTACCTTTTTTTTCCTTTTTTTTTTTTTTTTCTTTTTTTCCTGGTGGACTGGTATTCATGGATGTAGCCTTTGCTTCACCAGAGATGATAATTTCTGGTTCAATACAACTCCCTTGCGTACTCCATTAGCTCAACATAAACTATTCCTGAAGGCTCCTGTTAGTCTCATAAGCCAGTAACCCATGTAAAACATGCTATTCCCTAACTGTTCCTGGTATTCATAAATAATGGACAAAGGCTTTGTTTTCACTGCAGTGCCAGCTCAGGCTGTAATTCAGATTTTGCTCTTGCCCTCATTAGCCCAACACACACAGGTCATGGATTTGGATTAAACAGTGCTTTAGATGTAAGGTTTTGGGACCTGACAGGATTTTGTACGTGCTGCCTGCTTTAAATGATGAAGAAGCAAGGATTCAGATGCAGATCACTATTGAGTGTGTGGGCACAATTGTTTCCATTTGGAATAGTGTTATGTGTTGAAGCTATGGTTTGATTCATACTCCGGAGTGCTTTTGAAGCCTGCAAAAAGCAGACCTTTGGGGTGAAGTTAAAGATGTTTCAGGACATTGCCACTGAAAGAGCTACTGAGTGTCCACTTGAGCTAGTGAAGGGTCTGGAGAACAAGCCCTGTGAGGAGAGGCTGAGGCAATTGGGAATGTTTAGTTTGAAGAGAAATCTGAGAAGAGACCTTACTGCTCTCTACAGCTACCTGAAAGGAGGTTGGAGAGAGGTGTGTGCTGGGCCCTTCTCTCAAGTGAATAATGACAGGATCAGAGGAAATGGCCTGAAGTTGCACCAGGGGAGGTTTGGAATAGATCTGAGGAAGAATTTCTTTGCTGAGAGAGTAGTAAGGCATTGGAAGGGGCTGCCCAGGGTGGTGGTGGTGGAGTCATCACCTCTGGAAGTACTTAAAAACTGTGTTAAATGAGGCACTTTGGGACATGCTGTGGTGGGTGATACAGATACTGATACATATATTTTACTCGGGGTGGATGTTGACAGTTGGATGTGGTCATTTTAGAGGTCTTTTCCACTGCAGCAATTCTGTGATTCTAAGATCACTCCAAAGGATCAGACTAAAGTAGATTAGTCCAAAAGAAGTCCCCCCAAGGAAGTGTACAGGTGGATGCCAGGTCTCGTTGTGATCATTTTGTGTGCTTGAATGCAGTTTCCTGGGTTTTTATGGTTTCCTGTGTCACTGCTTTTTGCTTGAGAACTGCTAGCTGAAGCAGCATAGCTCCAGCTAATAGTGGGGAAGGATAGCGTCAGTTTACCTCTTTTATTGCATTACATAAATGTGTGGAATCTTCCCTCAAGGTTTTCCTGACTTCTGGGGTTGTTGAATCACTTCTTTCCATATTTGTTTTTTTGTAACGTGACTGCTTTAATCAATGCAGTGGGACTTCCTGACAGCACTGGGATGTATTTTCACATTCATATCAGAGGAAAGCAAAGCCCAGCAGGATAACATCTCTTTTTTTTCTCTTTTCTTTTCTTTTTTTTTTTTTTTTTTTTTTAAGCATAAGACATTTGGTTTTCTAAACAGATTGGATGTTCTGATTTGAAATTATGAGTGGTTAGACAGCATCCTCCTATCTTTAATTAGGTTGCACAGACTGAGTCATTTTGCAAGCTAGACATTTTAATTTACAATCTACTGCACTGCAGCACTCTTCAAGGCCTTCTGCTATGTAATAAGGTATTCAACTTGCAGCATAGGCTTTAAAAATGCTGGAGAGTACTCTCTGTGACTTCACTTGTTTATTTTGTGTTTTCCATTTTAGTTGCAAATCAAACATGCAGTTACCGAAGCTGAAATTCAGAAGCTGAAGACGAAGGTAAGAGCCAATGTCTGGTTAATACATGCTGTTATTTTCCTCTCGTGCAAAATCAGATCTGAAGACATATATCTGTATGTGGGTGGAGAAGTCAACATCCTTATTAAAGACTGATTAAGAAGCACAGTGGCTCAGCTAAAGCTTGTCTTGGTGTATATTTTCTATTGAAAGGTACAAGTAAAATCTTAGAGGGGAACTGCCAACTTGTGTAGCTTCAGTTAAACAAGCATTTTAAGGGATATCAAAATGACTAACTGGAAGATTTTTTGTTTTACTATCCTAATGCATTTTCTCAAGTTTTAAAAATTCTGTTTTGACTGAGTATTCAAATATAAGTAGGTTTTTATTTACCAGTGATATTAAAGTATCTTGTTTATGTTAGTTTCTTATTTTGATATTTTTTGTGAAAAACCTCATTTATTTATGTGTATTTTTTAAAATTACTTTTTTATATACATAAGAGAAAAACGTGTTTCATATTGCTGCAGTTCCTTTTAAAAGATACTGCCAAAATAAAAAGGCTTACAGTTGTAACAGAAAACATTATCTGACAATTGGTTGCTATTTGTTAGATTGAATTTGCTATAGCAATAAAAAGAAATGGTATTTTTTGCACTAGGATAATGTCTACAGAAGTAAAATCATAATTCATTTTCTGAGTAATATTAGGCTTTATATTGACATCCTTCTCATAGAGTTTGAGTACATTATAAAGGAAATAAAAAGAAGACAGAAAATTGTACCTCAGTAACAGACTAGATTATTATTTCTCTCTAGCAACTACTTGCATTCACTATGTATTTTGCATATTGTTTATCAAATCTGCATAGATTATTGTTAACAAAAATCAGAGTGCATCTATTTTCTGTATGGACAATTTGCAGATTAGTTTAAAAAGTCAGAAATCTTTTTTTTTCTCTGCTTCCTGGTTCCAATCTAGCAATTTGGAGCTGCATGGTCAATCCCTTGGGATTGTGGTGAGCCCCATTGACTTCATGGCAATTATGTGTGGGTGTAAACATTCATCTGTGCAGATCCATTTGCAGGATTAAGGTTAATGTCCCCTTTTGTATTGAAGTTCTTTACCTAGTGTTTTGAACTGAGCCCAAGAAAATGTGTCTAGTGTAGGAACACTGCTAATAAAACTGCAAGCAAGTTATGTTCTTTCTGTGTGCGTCATCTTTGATGCTAGCAGAACTGCCTACAGCAAATTAAGCATTCTTGATGAGTAAACAAGGGTGTTAAGGCCTTTTTTTTGTTTTCCATAAATTCTGGGAGCTAAAATATTCAAGCTGCTGAATGAACCCTACCCTTACCTAGCACCAAACATTCAGACCTAGAATTCGCTTTGGCTAGGAACTAAGAAAACAAAAACAAAAACAAAAACAAAACAAAACAAAACAAACAAACAAAAAAAAATCTCACAAAAAAACTAGCAAAGTAGCTAAGGTTTATTATAAACTCTGCAGTAAAATTTGAAATTCTGTAAGGTCACTTGGAAAAAGTCATTGGACTTGGTCGTCAGTGCCAAACAGTGGAGCACTCAGTGAAACTGCACTGCTCATAGAGTTAACCAATGCTCATGTCTTTGACAGAATTAGCACCTGAAATCTTCAACAGTGAAAGTGGATTTTTTTTTTTTTTCATGTTAGCTACTTACAGCTTGGTAAGCAGGTTTAAAGAAAACAAGAGTAAAATATTTATAACAGGTTCTTTTCTTTTTGTAGTAGTTTTGGTGTAGTTTCAGTGTTCAGTGGAAAGCTCTGCTTAAATGAAAAAAGGCTTTAGATTATGACCTGATGTTACATCTGAATTATCCTCCGTCCTCTTTTGTTTCGCTTTCTAGATTCATCAACAGTGTGTCACAAAAGCAGACATTGTAAAAATTCAATAGAATTTATTATTTGTGTAAAAAAGTTAGGTTGGATGCAATTGGTTTTTTTCCTATTGTTTTGTAAATTGTTTTTAAATCAAATATAGAACGTGGAAATCAGATTCCCCCTAAAATAAGAGATTTCTCATTTTATAAACATGTGTGAATTCTTTCTAACACCTGAGCCAGATGCACAGAGCAAAATGCATCCCCAGTGCTGACTGATGGCTGCAGTTTGCCTGAATACGCTGATATTGACCTTTTTAAAGCATGCCAGTATATCCCAGGTATGACAGAGGCTGCACTGGCTGCACAGAGTGAAGCTTGTACATCATTTGATGAGGAAGAATAATCATAGAATCACAGAATTGGCTGGGTTGGAAGGGACCTCAGAGATCATCAAGTCCAACCCTTGACCCACCACTGCGGTTGCTAGACCATGGCACTGAGTGCCACATCCAGCCTCTTTTTAAATATCTCCAGGGAAGGAGAGTCAACCACTTCACTGGGCAGCCCATTCCAATATCTGATCACCCTCTCTGTAAAGAAATTCTTTCTAATATCTAACCTAAACTTCCCCTGGCACAACTTAAGACCGTGCCCTCTTGTCTTGTTAAAAGTCGTCTGGGAAAAGAGACCAACCCCCACTTGGCTACAACCTCCTTTCAGGGAGTTGTAGAGAGTGATGAGGTCTTCTCTGAGCCTCCTCTTCTCCAGGCTGAACAGCCCCAGCTCCCTCAGCCTCTCTTCATAGGGTCTGTGCTCCAGTCCCTTCACCAGCCTGGTTGCCCTCCTTTGGACCTGCTCCAGGACCTCGATATCCTTCCTGAACTGAGGGGCCCAGAACTGGACACAGTACTCGAGGTGTGGCCTCACCAACGCTGAGTACAGGGGCAGAATCACTTCCTTGGACCTGCTGGCCACGCTGTTCCTGATCCAGGCCAGGATGCCATTGGCCTTCTTGGCCACCTGGGCACACTGCTGGCTCATGTTCAGCTTCCTGTCAATCCAGACTCCCAGGTCCCTTTCTGCCTGGCTGCTCTCCAACCACTCTGTCCCCAGCCTGTAGCGCTGCGTGGGGTTGTTGTGGCCAAAGTGCAGGACCCGGCACTTGGCCGTGTTGAACCTCATCCCATTGGAATCAGCCCAACTCTCCAGTCTGTCCAGCTGATAATGTACTTATCAGCCTGTGTTCTTTATCTTTGAGTGCTCTTTTCACTGCTATCCTATTAAGTTTTATAGCTATTAATTTCACTGTTTATGTGTTTGAATTCATCCTACACGATGAGGCTGCGCTTTGCACGTTTTTACTGACTGGCATCTCCCCTCTTGTTCAGCTGCAGGCTGCTGAGAATGAGAAGGTGAGGTGGGAATTGGAGAAGACCCAACTCCAGCAGAACATTGAGGAGAATAAGGAGAGGATGATGAAATTAGAGAGTTATTGGATTGAGGCGCAAACCCTGTGTCACACGGTGAATGAGCACCTCAAGGAGACGCAAAGCCAGTATCAGGCTCTGGAGAAGAAATATAACAAGGCAAAGAAATTAATCAAGGATTTTCAGCAAAAGTAAGCAGCTACGCCAGGCTCAGCAAATGACTTAGTGGCCAGATAGGAAACATATATGTGATATATTTTGAAAGATGAAACCCACTATTAAACACCTGTAAGGTAAACACTATTTTTTTCCCTTTTTGTTTTGTGAAAACATGGGAACATAATTATAGAACAATTTTATTAGCATTCAAGTATTAGTTTAGTATTGTTGAAAATTAACTATAATTTATATAAATTATATATAATTATATAAATTTATTAACTATAAATTTAAAAAGACTTAGTATGTAGTATTCCAGGTTGGAATGTTTCAGGATTACTAGGCAACTCAATGTGGTTACAAACAACCAAGACTATTCGTACAGCATTTGATTAGCAAGGCTTGCAGCAGTTTATATTGGTATTGTGTCAGTTGGATTCACTCCTGCTGTGTAGTAATGTAGCATCAAAAAGAAAATTGTTTTGTTACATGTTACATTTTTTTTTTCTTCTTGTAGATGCCAAGAATGTTTGAGCTGAGTTGAGATAACTGATGATTACCTGGGCCCCTGTCTTTCATGTGGTCCCCTCTCCCTGATGGCTAGGATAAAAATACCTTACATTTACATTACATTACAATACCTTAGATTTCTATAATAGCTTGTGTTCCCCCAGATTTAGTTTTCTTGCACCAACTTTTTAGTTTTCTGCTGAAATATACTCATTAAAAAAAGAAAACTCAAAAATGTACAGCAGTGTGAAGTGACATCTGGGAGTGCAGAAGTCAATATCCTATCCCATTAAAAGAGTTTCAGATAGCCCAAGTGTCATTACCCATCTTGGAATTCCCAGACTGTTCCAGAACTAGCTGGCACCCTGTGTGCTTTCTGTCACAAACATCTTGGATTTCAAAAATAAAAAGAAATAGGGAAAATAGCTAGAATAAACTTGGGCAGCCTTTCTGTTGTTATTCTACTTTATATTAGTACTAAACAAGTCAGTTGTTTTGAACAGTTTCAGACTCCTAGAGTCACCTAGCAGATTTCCTTATAGTTTACAAGAAAATTGGATTTGTACGTGGAAACTTACAAATGTCCTTTCTGTGAAGGCATGCAGGCATATTGTAATCAGGCACTGATTTTTTCCCAGTTTCTACAACAAAACACATCATAAACTCAGCTACCATTGTTTTAAATGTAAATAGAGATTATGAATTATTTTTTTTCAGATAAATTCCTCTTGCCATTCACAGACCATATTTACTCAGACTCAGTAGCTGCCTAGGTAATACAATCCTTATTGCATTATCATACTTCTTACTAGGTTAGTAATAAAATATTTGTTATGGATGGATTTTTCTGATGCATAGGTTTAGATATATCAGAACATTTTATTTTCTGTTTGAATCTGATATCTTTGATGACAGCAAATACATCATTTTTTTTTTTTTTTTTCCTAAGAGAACTTGACTTCATCAAACGCCAGGAAGCTGAACGGAAGAAAATAGAAGATTTGGAGAAAGCACACCTTGCAGAGGTCCAAGGCTTACAAGCTCGTGTGAGTAGCATTTACTCTCATATTTGAAGAAGGAGACAACTCTATCTAATATTCTGAGAAAAACACATTATCTAATAGATGTGTGTGTTTATGAGTAACACTGTGTTGTATTTCTTTCAGATACGAGACTTAGAAGCAGAAGTTTTCAGGCTTATGAAGCAAAATGGGAGCCAGGTTAATAATAACAACAACATTTTTGAAAGGCAGACATCTTTTGGAGAAGTTTCTAGAGGAGATCCAATGGAAAATCTAGATACTAAGCAAATGTCCTGCTTGGATGGCTTAAGTCAAGGTTTGTTTGAACCAAACCGAAACTTCGGTTAATATGTAGGCAAGTAACACAGTTACCATTTAGGATTTTAACTAAGTATGTGTACAAAAAGAGTTAATCCTGTTGAAATGGGATCTGGGATCTGGGTTCCTCAGACCTTGAGGAACTGATGTCCACTAATATTCACAGAGCTATTTCTTTCTAGCAAGTGTTTATTATTTTGAAATCTCTGAAGTTCAGAAGAGCAGTCAGGATGATGAGTCTGTATTTTTACCATAGAAACTAAGTAAGTGTTACAAAATAATTAATACTGACAGTCCTGTCATCAGAAACCCTTTTGGTAGTTTGCATTGGGAGAGGAAAGTGTTATCTTTTCCTGACTCACAAATTCAAATTTACTCTTCCTGTTATAACAATGTCAACACATACACATGGCTCAAGAGCTGAAATCTAAGAATTTCTACTCGTTAAAAAAAAAAAACAAAAACCCACGGTATTTGTTTAATTATTCCTAAAAATTAAAAAACTTTTTGCAAAACATTAAAACTCTGCACATCACTACTTTCAAATGATACTTTTCGATTGGTACTTTTGCATTAAATTTTTCATTTTTCCAAGAGCTGCCACTGTTTTACTCCAAGAACATTTCCCTGGAGAAATGTTACCAGTGTTCAGTACTTGTGGGAGTTAGAATAGACAATCTGTGAATTTAACCTCCCAAGTTTAAGCACCTGAATATGAACACAGTTTATTTGCTAGGAAAAATAGTCGACCAGAATTGATTTTTTTGAAAGCACAGTTAGACCTTAGAATCCAGGGTGGATTTTTTCTTCTAACATGAGGGGGAAAAAAAGCCCTTTTAAAAAAACAAAGAAATAGATCCCTAAAAAAGCTGCAAGCACTCTCTGACTTCCATGTACTTTCCCTGTAAATTCCATCTCAAAGTATAGAAATCTGCCTCAGACAGTAATGTTGTAGTACTTTTCTCTCTAGAGAAGGATCCTATGTTTGTATCACTCATGTGTAAACCTTTTAAGAAGAGGACTTGTCATTATCTGGGGTACTTATCACTAGTGGTACTTATCACTTAGTGTGTTTACTCATCACCCCATGGATATTTGCAGAGGAGCTCTAAAGGGTGAGGGAGATGTCCATGATGTCTGTGAAGGGTGAACAGAGTTTCTGCAGGTGCAGTGGGTTGTGCACAATGCCTCTGTGATGTTGATGAAAGTGCTTTTATCTCTTTTCTGTATTCTGTTTGGCAAATATAACACACTCTTCTTCTTGAGCCTCAGCATTAGGTTTGTGGTGTGGGACTGTGTGTACATCACCACATCCCACGATTTTTTTTCTGAAGTTTGCAGGACTGTCTTCCCTCAAAAAATGAGGTTGTGTAAAAGTAGATGTTTTAATTAAAATTATGTTAGCTGTGCTTTTTGCTTCAGTGTGATCTGAGACGTTTATTACACTGTTGTGTGGCAGTAGATTTGGGAGTATCTAATGGATGCCCCTTGACAGGGGCATACACAGGAGCAGAGCTGTCCCTGGCCCTGCAGGTGCTCTGTCCATGTCTAGCATCACACCAGACTGTACGACTCCTCAGGCTTTTAACATAACCTCCCACTGAGTTTGAGGGGCTGCCAGTAACATCAGTGGAAGTTAGAAAGAGAAAATCAAAACCAGCATGGCCCACAGAGTCCCTCTTTTGCTTAGCTAGGTGTCATGGTTTAACACTGGCCCGGCAATTAAACCGAGTAACAGATGCTCTCTATTAATCTCTCTCCCCTTTCTTTATCAGGGAGGAGAGAGAGATTAATAGCTAAAAGCAAAAGTACAAGACAGAAAATCACCTTTATCCTGGCCCAAACCAGGACACTAGGGAATACTAGAAGCCTGAGGATTGTTTTCTTTTACAAATCTATGACTTACTCTGAGAGTCAAAAAAAAATATATAAAGTGCATTGTAGCTTTCTGGTTTAGTGGTCATGAGCTGTTTCTGCACAAACTATTTACTGGAGGGAGTCAGTGGTTTGAAATTTAAGCAGTTCAGTGCTGATGCTGAATTTAGCAGTATCTGTTCATCTTTGTCCAAATGTCTATTCCAGACACTTCGATGGCTGCTTTACTTCCTTGGTGTGTTGGGGTGCCCAGGGATGCATCAGTTCACAGGAAATTTTGAAATCTGCCAGCCTGTATAATGGAAAAACAGTGGGAGGACAGGCGAACTCTTTCCTGCTTCACAGTGGTACTGAAATAATTCAGATGGAAGCCTGTTGGAGTCAAGTGGTTCAGTGCCTGCAGAAAGAATGTCTAATTACATTGTCTCTGAGAGCAAAATAAAACCTGTTACGACTTTTATGTGAGAAATTTGTCAGGCTTCCCAGTGAGTTGTGAGATTCCTAGATAAACAGGTGGGGTGTGTGTTTGTGCCAGGGAGAAGCAAGGGCCAGGGGCTGTCTGCAGAAGAGAGAGCTGGGGCTGAGATTGGCAGGACCTGTGGCCAAGGCAGAGACCACCCAACAACAGCCTAGTCCTGCTGCACCCAGGTTTGGTGAGTAGAAGGGCAGGTCCAGTGATAGAAAGAGGTCAGCTGGGAGCCTGGGCAAGTTCATGGGCTGAGGAAGGTTCCAGGACAAGCCAGGAGGTCCACCCATGGGCTGGGGCTGAGGTCCAGATCCCACAGGGCACATGGCACCAAGCTTAAATACATCCTCTGACAAGGAAGGAGCCCTTATTGATGTTGTGTCTTGATGCTAATTGAAACTATTTTTTGGCAGCAGACTCAGCCATGGTTAGGTACCTGCAGCACAGCAGAGAGCTGCCACTGAGTGTGGAGCTGCAGGCCCAGGTGGCGTTTTGCTTAAACAAAGCCAATATGACCACTTAAGTGAGTGTTTGTAGTGCTATGCCAATAGTTTGCATCATTTCAGCAGTGAAAGGAAGGACATAACACCTGAAAGAACAAGCAGTTCAGGTCATGGCAAGAGCTCTCCATTTTGGTGTGGCAGTCAGTCACTGAGTTGGTTCTCCTCTTGGTGAAATCACATTCTCTAAGACTGAAGGTCAGGATGCGATGGAAAGCAATGGGAAAAATTTCAGCTTTACTCATGTTGGTCAGAGTTTCTTCATTGACTTCAGCAAGGCTAGAATGTCTCCATTTATATTTGTTTAAAGCAAAAATGCAAGGTCAGCTTCTAATTATTAGTGTGTTATGAATACAATGCTTAGACAGATTTTAATGGCTTCTGTACTGATTTATAGTATGGGAATTGAAAAAATAGGTTAAAGCCAGAAAGAATCTAATCTCTGTTGTAAAATGCAAAAACACCTTTTGAAATGTGTTTTGTCTTACTGCAGCTTTGTAAAAGTTAAATGTATTGAAATACATTTCATTTGAGGAGATGATTGGTAGCTAGGAGAAGTATATTTATGATGATTCTCTTTGTAGAGGCAAGCTTTATACATGAAGTGTTTAGTATACTTTGATATATACATTCAGTATATATAGGTGTGATTTGATACCAGACATTCAGGAATAGTGTGGCTTTGAACCTAGGCAAATAAAGATGGTTTCATTGTTCCATTTTTATATGAGAAATTTCTCCAGTTTTTATGTATCACATAGTGGAGTTTGGGCAGTAGATGAAAGGGGAAAGACATGAAAATCTTTTCCCCTCAAAACCAAAGAATAGGTTTTCATTATTTTTCCATCATTAAATATATACTATGTATCTATATCTATATATAATACTATATCTACACAAAATAGTAATTTTTCTAATCAGGGAGAACCAGAATCCCTTTGCTCTTGTACAGATCATGGCCCTCCCATTCCTGCCTGGAACAGCTGTGATTCAGGGTGCCTTTCATGCACCTTCTGGATGGATTACTCTTAATTTCATTTTCACTGTCCTGGTAAATGCTTTGCAATATCACTGACAGGTGGTAGCACTGAAGATTTATTTCAGCATTTGTGGGTTCTTCCTAAAGAACTGTAACACTGCTTTGCTAATGATTTTGCCCAAACATGTTGCTGTTGGAAGGCTGAAACCAGACAATTGCAGTAGATGGTGACAATCACAGCAATAATTGTGTCCTCTACAGAGTCCTCCTTCAGGAAGGGGGCTTGTCAGAGTCTTCTGAGGTGATCCAAGTGCAAGTGAGGCAAGGCTGTATTTGTGTAAGGTCACTCACACTGTTTGTATGAGGGACCACCATGGATGGTGCTGAGAGAGATGTTTTACTTATGTTTACTAAGTTTATGTAAATTTTAAGAGTTTGAAGGAACTCTGAATAAAAGAGAGCCAGCTACAAGAAAAGATAATGGTTCTGAGGACAGTGTGTCAAGGGACGATGTAACAGATGAGACTGCCAGGTGCTAATAAAAAGATGCTTTTACTTGGAAATGGATTGAGGTGAATGACACAGCACCTTATGTGTATTGTTACATAGAACTCTGAAAAACAGATGAGTTCAGAACCCAGAGGAGGATTGGAATTCCTCTCTGCTCTCTCCCTCCTGAGCAAGATAGTGATAGAGCAATCAACCTGTTTCATTGGTGGTTCAAAGAACGATTTTAACACTTGGGTCATAATCCTGTGAAATTCTGCCTGTAAAGGAGTTCAATCACAAATCTGATTATTTGGGTACTCTTAGTTACAGAGATATAGGGAAAACATGCAAAGTGCATGTGCTCACAATGCAGGTCCTATCTTAGGAAAAAGTATTGAAAGATTCTTCTGTTGAATAGCTTCAAATCATGTTTCCATACAGATTTTAATGAAGCAGTGCCAGAAACAGAGAGACTGGACTCCAAAGCTCTGAAGACTCGAGCACAGCTTTCAGTGAAGAATAAGCGGCAGAGGCCTTCTAGAACAAGGCTGTATGACAGCATCAGTTCAACTGATGGAGAGGACAGCCTTGAACGAAAGGTGAGAAGGACTCTGACCTCTCTTTCAGGCTTCCTATGGAGTGCTAGATTGCCCCTGTAAGTCACTGTATCCTCTGTCCTTTCATTGTATCACAGGGAATATTTATCCCTCTTGTGGTCAGTATGGTATGTATGTCCGTGACTGATGTGTGAGTCCAGTCTCTTGAGTCAACACACCTGTTTTTTTATTTTGTTGTGGATTTTTTTAACAGGAATCCTGGACTTTCTGATTTATGTGTGCTTTTTAATGCAGAGTGAGTTCTTTCATTTATGCAGGAGGTGGAACAAATTTGAATTGTGCATTCTCTTTGTTAATTTATTAACACAACTGATACAATATTCACTCATTGTTTTGTCCTATTTTGACTTCCGTCTGAAAGCAAATACCATAAACAACATTGTGTGTGGTGTCAGAAGGTAACAGCATAAACAGCTAAAGCACTTGATACAAGTAGAAGGCTAAATAATGAATAAAAGAGTTGCATGTTCAAAGTAAACCTTGCTCTGAATGGTTACTAAATGGTATAACCTGCTTTAAAATCTCTTATACCAACAGCCGTCAAACAGTTACAGTAGTCCCATGCACATTTCAAAATCAACACTACCCTTATGCATGAGAGCATCCTCACCAGCATCAGATTCTGGTGCTTCTTCCCTCTCCCCTGTGGCTAGCAGTGCAGCAATCTCACTTGACAACCTAACTGCAAACCAAGAAGAAGGACAGCACCGAAAAGGAGGTGTCCTTTCCCCACATGCTCGGGGAGAGACTCCACTTTCCTCTCCTTCAAAATCTGGGCACAGCTCTGAAGCCTCTCCTTTGCATCACCCTGCGGGCAGGAGTATTGTACAGTATAAAGGTATTACTGTTTTTTACAATAAGTTGATGCATCACTTTGCTCACTTAAATCTATTCTATGAACATCTGTCTTGTAGTAGGGCTTTAGCAACTAGAAGGCCATCATCTGATGACTTCATTTGTCTGCCTGGTTACAAATGACCTTGTAGGTATAAGAAAACAAAATTAAAAATGAGATCAGGAACTGCTTCCTTTCTGTTTTTTTCTTCTTAGAACTCACTGAAAAAGCTAGGGACAAGTTCCCTTTAAGGAAATCTTGTGTTTTGTTTTTAAAAAACCAAAATTATTGGACTTGAGGACATTTCTGTATTAGAAACATGCTTAACACAATGTACTTACTTGAATTATGTGATTTTGGCACTGCTTGTTGCTTTTTTTGGAGGATGGGGAAAGAAGTGTAAAACAGGAATAACAGATTGTAGCTTTTAATTTCTGGGAGGCAGCATGGTCTAGATTAAACAAGAGGTTAGTGTCCTTTGAGGAGGTTGCCCACGTTGTTATTTGTTTAATTCAGAATTTTAAAATTAAAGCCTGACAAAACATGATGCAGTCATTCCTAGGTCAGGTATCTGTCTCAGATAGTTTGTTAAATGCATTAGCAATACAATATAGCCCAGATTACTCAGTCCTCCTTTTCGGATGCCTTGTGAAGTCAAAATTAGCATTTTACACAACTTCAGCATTCTTAGCTATGCACCTTGCATTCTCTACTGTGACATAAGCTAAAATACATTCTAATAATGGTTTAGAAGTGAGGACTGCAGAATTAGGTCTGGTTAGGCTCGTAATGGACTTTGGCTTACTTAAAGTAACTGAAAAGAAAAATTTGTTGAGGATTTTTATTTGATTTTTATTTGTCTGTCTGAAAAGGTGCCAGTGATTCACAACCTGCTTTTTCTTCGTCTTCTCACAGGGCTTTTACGTAGATTCCTAAATGACTGTTTAATAAATTTTTGTTGAATTTAGGATAGGTTAATATAGGATAGCGTTTTTACATGGGTCCTGGAATTGCTAGTCTAATTATATAGTTGCTAATTGTACAATTTATGAAAGTTAAATTCAGTATTTGAATTCTGTAAGTAAAGGCACGAGTGTGAACATAAGAATGTGACTTTCAAGCTTCTGTTTCAGCTTGAGTGTATGATTGGTTTACCAGTGAGGTTGTAAATCCTGATTTCCCAACTGATGTATGAAAAATATGTTCAGTGGAAACGAGGCCTGCCGTGTAAGGAATGGAGAATTACATTCCACCCACTGTGCCACTCTTTCCAATTTAGATTTGAAAAATAATCTCTGTCTAAATATTGGCATCATGCTTTCCCCACTGTGACCATTAAACAAACATCCTGTGTTTTTAGGTGTATCCAGATTCTGATCAGTACATGAAAATTAAACCAACAGCAATTTATTTTCAAATGGAAAAAATGTATTTTAAAAGTCCTACAAAAAAAAAAAAAAAAGAAATATCCTCAAGTGGATGTTTGGCAGCAAAGCTGTTTAAAGTTATTAATTTTTCTGTCAAATTTACTATTAATTTGAAAGTCAAACTCGTAGAGGCTAGAAAATAAAAAGGGACATTGTATTTCTTCCGTGTGTTCAGGTAGGGTTTTAGAGGTGGAAAGAGCACATCTGTGGACACTTGTGTGTACTTTGATTAATTTATCATGAGCAAAATGAGTGTTAGCAAGCACATGCTTTTTTGTTTTGGGTTTTGTTTTGGGTTTTGGGTTTTTTTGGTTTTTTTTTTTTTAATTTATTTTTTTATTATTATGAGACCCTTCAGTGCTGTGGAAGAGTCGAAGTGGCATGATATCAGTTTTATTGCAAAATGGTAAAATGGTGAGGATTTTTGCTGGTTCATATTTTAAACACAGCTGTTTCATGTATGTGTATGATTAATTTATTTTCTTCAGTTCTGGCTGTTTAGTGCAACAGCATCCTTTGACAGGGCAGCCAAGGTGACCCTCACGGGCAATACTCTGCTGATGTGAGGCTAGCTGCAGCTGTTTTGTGACCCTGGGGACAAAAGTTAAGTCTTCTTTCACATCCATCAGCCACAGATTATTTACACCAGCTCCTTAAGGCTGAAAGTGAGAGATTAAACATCTTCCATGTGATTTTTTTCTGAGGAACAGGCTCAGCCTCTCTGAAGAGCTACCAGGAGAGGGGAAAGATGCACCCATCTAGGGTGGTCAGAGTCCCCTCCTGCCCAGTCAGGGCACCTGCAGCCTTGGTTCATGGCCACTGCCATGTGCCCAGCACTCTGTGTACCTCTGGGTGTGCAAGACTGAAGATTTGAATCTACTCTGAAAACCACTGAAACTGGTTTTGGGACCTGGCCCATCCATCCTCCACTGTATCCCAGAGCCAGCATATTTTCCCAAGCAAATTGTCTTAATTCAGAGGGTGGGAAGCTGGGCTAAGCTGTGTGTGAGTGAGAGCACAGTGGTACAAGAGCCTGAGCAGAAATTTGCTGTTCCAAGGAGCTGCTACATGTTCCTGCTGAGCTCTGCAGATTATTTCCTCTATTGCAACAGCAAACCTCCAGCTTGAAATATTTGCCCACCACAAAATCAATGAACCTTATAGTTTCATTACTTTCATCAAGAAGTTTCTAAAAAAGCCCTCCACCATCTGGCCCCCAGGCCCCACTTGGCTGCAAATATCTAGTGTGAAAATAAATATTATGACTTATATTCTTGAAAATAGCAATTTGGACAGTGGTTAAATTCCAAGGATACATTAAAGGTGAAAGAGGAACCTTAACAGCAGACAGGAGAGGACTGTGCCCAATGTGCATGCTCTCCTCACCATCCTTGGGGAATGGGTTTCCTCTCACAAGACTTTGCCTTGCTTTTGTTGTTCTTTGTATTATTTTTTCTTGTTTGCTTTTTTGGCATAAGGCTACTTGTAAGTTGTTCTTTAATGTGTTGAGTTTTTTTTTAACATAAGGACTTGTGTTGGTGAATACTATGGGGTTTAGAGTGTGGGTATTGCAAGAGACTTGTTTTGCTGGTGTTCCTTGGATTTATGATCCAGCTGCTTATTGAATTTTTTACTTGAATGAAGACTTGGCCAAGTATAATCCACAAAGCAATGTAAAAAGTTCTGTACACGTAGCTGACTGCCCTGTGATACCACTGTAGTATTCTGGGTTAATTCTGAGGGCTTAATATGTGTCAGCTACAGCAGGAGAAATCCACAAACCTAGCAGTGCTTTATTGAAAGTCACTGTATATCTGAGGTCACATTGTAAAAGTCACCAAACCACAAGTGACATCAATGACTGACCTTCATTTGCTTTGCCAAGAGTATCTGAGGACACTCTTTGTTTAAGAATCACATAATCTTTGTCTGGACTTCTGAGCTACAGTGTGGGGTTTTTTTAGCTTCTATATAGATTTGAGAGGATGCTTTGCAGACTCAGATGCATTGTATCAGCTTTAGAGGTCCTGCAGCTCTTTCCTTTTTAGATTTTAACAGTGTTTGTAGAACAGGTCAAAAATGGGTAGATGTTTCAGGGCAAATTTATAAACTGAGCACCTTTTTTTTTGTTTTTTTAAATTCAAAATAGTTGGATTTTAAGTTGAATGTTTATTTTAATAGGGATGTTCAAGCTAAACAGGTAACTTATTTAGCATGTCCACTGTAAAAGGTACCCTTGGCTCCAAAGTTCAAGAAAGTATTTCAGGAGTAATTTTGGAAGTAAAGCATACATAACAAATTAATTATCTAAAAGGAAATTTAAATGGCTAACTGTTGAGTGTAAAAATTGATTCATTGTAATGTTTATCTGTAAATCTGTTAGGCTTACTACATATTCATTAAAACTCAAGCAAAATTAGCTTTTTTTCTTAAAATAAGATTTCTTTGTGTGTATTTTCAAATTCTGAAACTACTTATGTTTATCCCTCTTCACATCATCATCTTCAAAATGAGAAGAATTCACATAATTGTGTTCTCATACGTGCCTACATGTATGCATATCTAATTATGAAAAGATACAGGAATTGTTCTGGATGGAAAGTGGAATAGCTATCAGTAGCAACTAAAAATAATAATGTACATTCTTCCATGTACAAATGTGTCCTAGATGGTGCCACATGTGCTCAGGCAGCAAGAACAACTAGCCCGACTATAGGGCATACAGAAAAACTAAAGCGAAAACTTGCAGATCTTGGGTAAGCATTTTCTTATTTAAAATACTTTTTTTTTTTTTCATGAAAGGATTGAAAGGAAAATTTCAAAGGTGTTTCCTGATGTTTTCTAATATTCTTGCAGGGCTCCATTGAGAAGGAGTGCCAGCAAGGGCAAGAAGCGGAAAGAGAAAGAAGCTGTTAGGGTGACCTGTGGCAGTAGGTATGGGTAAATTATTGAGGATGCAAGAAATGATATGAAAGAAACACTAGAAAAACCTAATCATCCTAGGAGATGACATTAACAGGCTTATTCATTTTGTATTAACAAGTGTTTAGCTTTGAGATAACCTTCTGAACTTACAAACCTAGATTTCTTATACTAATGGAAGACTAACATATAATATAAAAGTAGTTGGAAGCTTGAAATATGGCATCACTGCTACTGTTGCATCCACTAGTGGGATTTGGAGAAATAGGTTGTCAGAGCTGGCCTACAACATGTACACACATTAAGTTCATAATGCCCATGAATCAGAAATTTTGACAGAGTTCTGTGTATTTTTTTTTTTAAAAAAACCCCGGACTGAGGATGTGCACATCATGATTCCCACATCAGGAATCCTTTAAAAAGTGTTTGCTCATGAAGATGAACATTATAAGCTGCAAACAGATAGCAGAAATGCTGACAGTATTTCTCACATCACCAGCTCTCAGGGATGGTAGTTGTGGGATCTGATCAGACCACAGCACTTGCATCTGGACTCTGATTAGATAAACCAATATTCAGAATGGCAGGAAGCAATCTTCTCTGCAAAACCAGTGTAAAGTTTTACTGATTTACTCACTCAGGCACGTCACACTCAAGTGCAGTGTTCTGTCTCAGCATACATTTATGCATTTGTACCCTGCAAATATCTGGCAGTATGTTCAGTGGTCTTAGGCAGCAGTCATTGCCTCCACCCTGGTGTCAGAAAACCTGTTCCAGTTGGTTGTATCAGTGCGTCTGCTTGCAGCAGGACCTGGAGTTAAGAGACACCCACTGCTGGATTTCCTTAGTGACAGGGAGGGATTTGTTCAGGCAAATTCTCTGCACCTCTGTGTAGCTGTAAGGCAGATAGTGCCCTTAGCAGGGTAGTTAACATCATGTAGCATTTAATTACAAAGCCACAGGGTTAGGGAGATGAAAGTAGACTTGTTTTAAGAGGTTTCTGTGTTCCTTCTACCACAGTGTTTTACAGACACTTGTGAGATCCCCTGGGTGTTTTTCTTAGAGAAAGCGAATCTCAGTATAAAGAGATCAGTTGCTTATTAAACCATTTGATAAATCAGTTTGTATTTTTTTTTTAATATTTCTGAGTCTGGGTACAGTTACTAAGAGCGAAGTTTAATAATGTTTTTAAAGTCAAAATTCAGAGTGATTTGTAATTCTGACTATTCCTCTGTAAACTGGAATAGTATTACTCAATATAACTTTTTAAATAGCCATTGTCATTTCTTTTGTTACTAACTCCAAAGAATATCCTCAAAAGAAATGTGAAGATGTTTTCTCTACAGTCCAAAGCTGCATAAGCTCTTGGAAAGAAGGAAGATGATGATCAAAAGACAGCATTCTGTTATAATTATGTCCATTACAGCAACTGATTGATGTAGAATTACTTACACTGTCAGATGGATGTTGTATGAATTATTTTGCCATTGCCAAAAAAACAGCAGTCAGGATGCATACATAAAGTCCTGAATTATTTTCTGAGACTGCCACTAATGTTACATGCATTAAAAATTCCCCACTTAAGTAGGAAGGATATATTCCCCTGCCTGGAGCTAAGTGATTCAAACACAATTTGGTTTTTCCTTTGACTTTCAAGCAAGACAAGGGGGTGAGGGAGAAGTACAGGACTGGGTCAAATGGATCTATATTTAGCTACATTTCTTCATGTAGCTAAAGGGAAGGAGGATTCTTCTGCTGCCTCCCTGGGTGAAGGCTCTTTGACAACTTCAGTTTAATCCATATAGAGAAGAAGCCTCACAATAAACACAGCCCTAGTGACTGTGTTAATAATGATTTAGAAGCTGCCTGGAATGTAGAAGTTGAGGGGAGATTTACTTCAGTATACTGGTGTCTGCTAAGAGCAGAAGAAATTTAATGATCTGAAACAGTAATATATATGTTGGTATAAATAATGTGAGGATATGACATATTCATAGGTTCTTTGAGGCAGACACTTTCCATGGTTATTTTTGATACACATTCTGTACTGTTGACATATTCAGCGAGTATTTTAGGCATTTTATTTTATAGCTGTTGCCTTTGCCTTGATCGCATTATCCACTGCAATCTTGCCTAACTACAAAGAGCTGGGCTGATAATATCACATAGGTGTTAGTAACATTTACTAACTTTTAAGTCAAGATAATAATACTGTGTCAGTAGGCATATCTCTGTAGATGGAGACAGATGCACATGATTCATTCTGCCTGTGCTCAGAATCCAAGCCAAACCTCCTTTGGGAACCCAAGTCCACTTGGGTCAGTGCTGAGTGTTATCTATTTAATCATGCTGAGATACCACTGCAGCTCAGAAATGCACCAACACAACACGTGGCTTCTGGACTGGAACTGGTTCACATCCAGACAGCAGGAGTACAGGCATTTACAGCTGGTATCTATCTCTGCTGGGTGTATGTTATCTAAGAGAGCTTGAGTTAGAAGAAAAAACTAAAGAACCAATTTTTTTCTTCTTTTTCTGAAATAGAAATGTCAGGCATGCCCCTACCAGCTGCATGACACTTGGTTCTGTAGTCACAGTTGCAGGAAATGCCAGTCTTGTTACAATAAACTGGTTCTGTAGCATGTTGTTTTTTCTTACTTTATGATCTAACACCTCTTCCCGCTCCCTTCTCTTAAACAGGACCGCCAGGGAGATGCTGCAGAAATCAGCAAACACTGAATCTTTAGCAGAGAGATCCTCCTCTCTCCCACACTGTGTACCATTCACATGGTATGGAGAGAGTGGCAAGGGATCCAATTCTTCTAGCAACCTGCCATCACCTACCAGCTCAACTGAACCTTCCTCTGAAAATTTAAGTCCAGCTAAAAAAGGGTCAAAGGTAGAAAATAAAAACTACCTTATTCCCACTGTGTTGAGTGGCATAATTGGCTTCATGTTTCTGGAAAAAGAACAGGCCAATATGTGACTACTACAATAAACAGTGCATGGTGTTCATTGTATGGTAAAAATTCATCCAAACAGAACATCTCTGTCATTGTACCATTCCATGTTCTTTTACCTTTTTGCTCTGTCTTAATGTATATTAATTCAGTAAACTAACTGTGGTGTGCTGTACCATAACCAAAGCAAGTGGTGCCAGTGGAAATTAGCATTTGGATCCACTGAACAAATGCTAGATTTGTGTATTCAATTATAGATATTTTCTGCATTCTTCAGGACTGATTGTGGGAATACCTACCCATGTTCAAACGAGGTGTCTGCAAGTGAAGAAATGCTGTATGCTGTCCGTCATCTGCCTTTTTTCCCCCCAATAATGAGATCTGTTTGTCATGCATGCTGAATGTTGGATTTAATTCTCTGTATGAAGGTGCTTGAACTGTAAATATGAACTATTGCAATTTAATACATCTGTGTGATTCCTTTCTATGTGCATGAGTGTTTCAGCATGGTAACTTGTTAAATAACCCTTAGTTATAGTAATATACTTACTTTTTTCATGTTTATTTTCAGTTCTGGAAAATACTCCTCTGCCTGTCTTCTTACAGCTTGTAGCAGCTGACTTTTTATATTGATCTGGTAAAAAGAAATAGATATGGTTCTCCACTTTATTTACAGGAATATGAATCGAAAATCTAATTCTTCTGTCTTCTGCAGATGTGCATGTACATAACAGCAGTTTCCAAAATTTCTTTTTCTTTGGTGCCAAAAGCTGGTGATACCTTACTTCTGCTGTGCACCAAGATGTGCTTTTTACTACCTGGTAGGGACTGGTCCAAATCAGATTGATAGAGAAGACCACAGATGAAAACTCTGCAGATTAAAGAGAAATGAAACGGTTACCTGGTTTCTTTTGAAAACTAAAGATGAGGGTTAGAGAAGTAAATCTTATTTGTACCCTTAAAGAAACACTGAATACAAATATTTTTCAACTGGGGAAAAGTACCTTTTTTTTCACTTAGAATTAGGTTGAGGTTGGAGGGGGCTTTTGTTCTGTCATAACTATTGTCAGGCCTTGGCTATCTTGTCTTTTTCCTGTAAAAAATTTAATTTTGAAGACTTAAATTCCATGACAAGACTGAAGCTTGCACAAAGTAGAGGTGAAAGAAAAATCAGAATACTGAAAAAATAAAATCATGTTCTTCACACAACAGGAGGTAGAGCTGTTGAACTCCTGGCCTAAACACTCTAGGGGCTAAAAGTCTGCATATTAATGAAGCTGCTCGGATTTCTTCTGCTCTATAAAGAGTTGGGGAAAGTAGAACAGGAATTCTAAACATAGGTGTGAAGACTGATCGCAAAACCATTTTGATGTTCCCTGTAAAATTTGTAAGCTCTTAAATTAGCAGTTTCTGTCCTGTTATTCAGGCTTTTAAAGCACAGCATGATACCAAGAGGACCAATGCTTGGTATTTTTGAAGACTTCTTGTTTTCAGGAAGTATAGGTCAAGTATAAAGTGTAAAAGTATAAAAGGATAATTTTTTTAGTGTAATTTCTAGTTTTGATATTTAGATTATTTTTTAATGCCTAAATTAAATTAAATTTGACATTGATGTAGTTTTTTGAGTATAGATTAGAGGTATCCATCAACTCTGTATTCAAGTTAAATGGAATATAATGGTGTCCTTAATTTTTTATGGATTTTGGTTTTTTATGGTTCTCACTATAATGTGAAATACTTGTTATTTTTTGTTGCCTTCTGATGGTAATATTGCTGTATTCCTGAGAAATATGTGCACACTTTTGCTATTTTCCCCTGTAAGGTGTGGTCTGTCATTACACTGTTAAGAAAAAACAGGTTTGTTTTATGGTTATTAGTTCAGTAAATAACATTCAATATCCAAAGATCTCTTACTTTCAATTTATTTTTTTTCTAAAGGTATAGGCAAAGAGGGAGGATCCTTTCACTTTTCTAGGACATTATTTGGGACTCAGAAATGGATTCGCAGGATATTCTTCTTGCTTTTTCAATAGCAGTTTTCACTTTGCTTTGCTAATTAAATCCTCTGTCCTATTCTTTGTGCTATTGCCTGTGCTATGCTTGTCCTGAATTTTTTGAGGAAGTGAAATGCTCCTGATTAACCCTCAGAAACAGTAATTTGGCTCCAGGATGAGAGAGACTTACGAGGGACTCTGGAAATAGCTTTAAGGCCCCTTTGCTATTCATTGAGGCATTAAGCTGACTTTTGAAGTACACAGTGGTAAAAATGCTGTGTGTTCTGCAAGTTTTAACAATACTAAAAATTAAGCTTCCTCGTGTATCTTGCAGCTGGTTTGGTAAATGATTGAAATCACTCCTGAACTATGCCCACCTGGAAGGCAGAAAGCAAGTTCCCCTTTGAGGTGCCCACAGGAGATGGTTTGTTCATCCTGACTCCTCTTTTTCTCCACAGAATTTCACATTCAACGATGATTTCAGTCCCAGCAGCACCAGTTCAGCAGATCTGAGTGGTTTAGGAGCAGAACCCAAACCCCCAGGCTTCTCACACTCTTTAGCACTGTCGTCAGATGAGGTATGCTGATCAAATTGTTTAAGGTGGGAAATAGTTGTTTTCTTTCTCCCATGGCATTTTGCTTGATAAGTACTCAAATAGTAAGGGGATATTTTTAGCCAGTAGAATGGGAGAAGAAAACTAATTTTGGTTGCTAGATTGTAATTTTTCCTGTTCATACATTAATGACTTGAAATAAAGGTTCTGTGGTATTATTGCAGGAAAGTAGAATACAGTTGGTTTCCTAGGAGGTGCTATATTCTTCCAGATTTCAATACAGTTTTCCTACATTTTAAATAACTACACGTGGTCCCCTGGATACATACCCTTAACTAGACATAATTGTGACAATTTTGAGATAATAAACATAGAGTGTAGTTTAATAAACGTAATTGAGATGTAAAGCACATCCACCTAAACTATTTTTTACCCTGATCCATTAAAATAATAATGACTTGTACATACTGTAATTGTGTGTAACTGTACCTGAATGTGTTTATATTGATTAGAACAGATACGTGCTAATCCACTTGGTGTTCTTTGTGCTTGCCTCTGCATGGTGGATTTTAATTCAGTTACTTCAACCCAGAGGCTTTTTGAACAATAATAATGCTGGAAAAGCGTTCTTAACCCTGCAAATCAGTGGCATAATTGAGCATGATATAATAGGTTGAAAATACTTTTCTTAAGAAACTATTTCTATAGCTTAGTTGTCAGTGAAGATGCACAGTTTAACAGCAGCTGACGTGTGTCCTGTGGACTCAGGAAACCTGTGCCTTTGTTCTTTCGTCAGCACTCTGTAAAAACCTCACTTTTTTATGTGGGGCTGTGAGGAAGTTTTTTTCCTAGAGAGGAGAAACTTGAAGTATCTGGGGTTTGTTGTTGGTTGGTTGGTTTGTTTGTTTTTTGGTTTTGGGGTTTTCTTATGACAGTTAGGTCAGTTCTGCCCCTGCATGCTTTGAGAATGAGAGCTGTTCCATGCAACCTTATTTACTGAAATGCAGAACTACAAACCCAACCATTATTTAGAGGTTACTGCAGGTGTCATAGGAGAGTGCAGGCAGGTCTGTATGTCCTGTGAATTACTGAAAACAGCAAAGCCATAATTTACAACTTATTTAGTATTAGTACTATCTTGATAATATATTTTGTTCTCTTACCATTTTTCATTCCCCTTGGGTTTTATATTTTATTGTGACAATGGCCTGTTCCCAGTAGTATTGAATTAAAAGCTTGAAAACGCTTTCATTTTGCTTGTTCAGCTCTTTGCTTATCACTTCTAAAACACCAAGCCTGAACAGGTTTATAAAAATGAATGTGTTTTCTCCATCCTTTGCTGTGTGCCAGACTGCAGCCTGTGAAGCAGGCAGCGTGTTCAGCAAGAGCTGCAGTAGAAACCTCCCCAGCCACCCTGGCAGGGGATGAGGCCAGCATTGCCCTTCAGCTTTTCATAGCCTATTGCTCCTTTGCTCAGGCTTCTCTGGCAGATCTGACATGGTTATTTGAAGGAGATGAAAAAAAAAGAGAGAGTGGTTGTGGGAACCCAGCTCTAGCAGTTTGTTCTTCTCTAATTAAAGGAGCTTCTGCTCTTGCAGTTGGAGCCCTCAGGAAGGTCCCACCAGTTCTAGGGTGTTAAGACTAAGAACTCCAAGGGGGGTTAATTTACAAAATCTCAGGTTTAGCTGCCAAATCCTGTGTGTGCTGAGCTTTCAACATAACATCTATGCTTCTGGAAATATTTTTTGGTAAAGAAATCTCTTTGGTTTTGAGTACCCTTATCTGTTTGCAAATCTCAGTGCTGCCCTTGCCTGAACTTTTACATGCTGTTACATGTTCTGTATTTTGTTTCTATAATGCTTTTCTTTCCCATTTCTTTGTTGCTCCCCCACTCAGAGCCTGGATATGATTGATGATGAGGTGAGATACAAGTGTGCTGTTGTGGTGAATCGTGTGGCCATTTTGTGGCAATGTATCCTCTCATTTGCAGATTCACTTTTCTTATTTCTATTGTGTGGCAAACCCCCATGTTCAAGCAAAACCCCCTGTTCAAGCAGGACACACAGATGTCACTAGCACCTCTCTGCTCGTCTTGAATTCCCTTCTCCTTTGTGCTAAGAGTTTTCAAGGCCATGGATAATTGCAATTCTTGCAGTATGCTGGAAGGGGGAAGAGGGTTGGTGTCAGAGTAGATCCACCAGCTTCACTGAGATCCTGCTGGCAACGGGAGATGGAAAAGATAGTGCTTAATCCATCTTTTACCCAGCCCTGAGAACTGGACAGCTTCAGCCAGAAGCTGAGAGCTCCCAGCATCATCTAACACAGAGTAAAAGCTGCTCTAACAGCAGACAGCTGCTGCAGCCTGTAGCAGCTGCTTTGCTGACCACAGCTGGGACAGAGTAGCTTTTGTTTCAGGGCCCACTGGCATACCCCTGGGTGCAATAAAGTGGCAGAGCAGGGGCACAGAGATGGCCCCCCAGCAGCTGACATCCCACCTGCCCCTCCTGGTGCTGTATTTGGGCTCCCCTCCACACCAGCACAAAGTGATGAGAACAGGGCTAGGGCTGTGGGATTGTTGTGTCTTCCTTACCATTCCTCTGTGTCATCTCATAGTCTTTCATAGCTAATATTGGTCTCACTGGCTGCTTGATGTTATCACTTTGAACTTCAGAGTGGTTTTCTGAGGGGTTTTTTTACCCCTGAATTTGTCTTTTAGCTTAACCACATCAAAAAGATCTGTGAATGAGCGTGGGAAACAGCATGCAGAATTCATTGCATCCTTCAGCAACATTCTCATTTGACAGATAAAAATCTTGTAACGAAATGGGAGCACACCTGTTTTGAATTGTGCCACTTGGCTATTTCAGCCCCTGCTTGATTTAAAAGGAATACCAGTTCCTTTTTCTTCCTCTGTTTATAGATAAAAGACTTTCTGGGTACCTACCTTGTACCAATTCTTGTACATCTGGTTAGATACAGATGTCAGGTAGTGATGTGAAATTGTTTACGTTGTAGTGGAAAGATAGTACATGTACCTCTGCTCTGGTACTGGCAGTTTGTACAGAAAAAATGCTGTTACTCATCCATGTTACCCTTTTAATAGTAATGCATCATGTTTTTGCCACAGATCCTTGATGATGGACAATCTCCTAAGCACAGTCAGTGTCAGAGTCGTGGTGTTCAGGAGTGGAGCGTGCAGCAGGTTTCCCACTGGTTAATGAGCCTGAACCTTGAGCAGTATGTGTCTGAATTCAGTGCCCAAAACATTAATGGGGAGCATCTCCTTCAGCTGGATGGGAGTAAGCTCAAGGTAAATGACTGGCTGGACTTCAAGACTGTCTGCAGTATTTGTTGTGATTTTAGGTAATCTTGAAGGAAGTAAGAATTCGTCTAGAAAGCAGCAAATCTCTGTGTGTGGCTTGGTGACAGACTAGAATGATAACCACAGAATATAAAGCCACAGCAAGACTTCTAAGAAATTCCCATATGCACTTGGAATCAGAAGCTTCAGAAGTAGAGAGCATTTGCATTGTGAAAACTCTGCATGTGTATAACATACCCATATTTGCATGCATAAATCATAGAGCAGCATGTGGAAGTGGTATTTGTATGCAGGTATTTCTCATCTAGCTCTGTTTTGCAAAGTGGTGATCCAGAGCCAGTAGTAAATAGAAATATATCAGAAGCAGCAACTGAAAAATAGATTATTTTGATACTGGAGGCATAGGCTGATACCAGTTGTACTGTTAGAACAAACACAGTTCTGATGTATAAAGTATGCATTATTTCTTGTAGCAAAAATATGAGTATGTGTATTTGTCAAAAAAAAATGTAGGAAGAAGTTGTGGAAAGCTCAGGGTATCTGAAATTCAAAGTTTGGTGTTTCTGATTTATTTTTTTTTTGCTGGCATTTCACTAACTCTATGGGTTTTAGAAGAGAGCAAGTGAACTTTTGACTGAGGAATAGCAGTGAGAATTGGGAAATCTTGTTCTATATAGACTTAGAAGACTTCAGGCAAGTAGTTTCATCTTTATTTGCCTCATTTGATCAATGAAATCAACATTGGTGGTTACAGTGAGTTCTAATTCTTAATATTCTTGAAGAGAAAGCCATGAAGGTAGTACAGAATTTTGCTACTTGCATATTAATAACATATCTGAATCTGTCTTAAATTTGCTTAGTTGTTATAATCTTCTACCTAAGAAGAGTTATTACAGGAATAAAAAAACATCTGTGATAGATGAAAACTTGCATTAAATTATTTTTCTTTTTTAATTTTATTTTCTCCACCTCAGGCTCTTGGTATAACATCTTCCCAGGACAGAGCGATCATTAAAAAAAAGCTAAAGGAAATGAAAGCATCCTTGGAGAAAGCTCGCAAAGCTCAAGAGAAGATGGAAAAGCAAAGGGAAAAGCTTCGGAAGAAGGAACAAGAACAACTGCAGAGGAAATCGAAGAAAACAGACAAGTCCTCATTGGATGCAACAGAGGGCACTAACGAGCAGTGATTAGCAGAAGTGCTGCTGTGTTTGAAGAGTGGAGGCACTTCAAGGAAAAAAAAAACCCTCATACCACTCTGGTGCCCCTTCAGCTTTCTTGCATTCATTACACAAGAGTGTGTACAGAGAAACGGGGCTTTCCATAGAATGAGTAGGGAAATTTATATTGTGTAGTTTTATTTTCCTGCATACCCAGTTCACGCTCGTTGTTGTTGCCATGTGAAACAGCCCCAGCCCCTTGGTTTGTTTTGTTGTTGTTGACAGCTGACAGATTTCATATTTGTGTGGCGGTGTTTTCTTCCAAACTACTCTTCTCTATTGAGCTCTATGTGTTTGGTCACTTCAGTAACCAGCATGATGCTGAGGAGCATGGTCCACTGCTTCACCTCTTCTAAATAGGATGGCCAGTCAAAACGATTGGTGGATGTTTCTTCAGCTGGGTAAAAGGAGTAGTGCTCTGTCTGATAAGAGCTGACTTAACTTTCAGACTGGAAGTTCAGCTTCTTTACAGTGTTTGGAGATTCAGTTCTGTCTACTGGAATAAGTTTCATCTTGCATCAGTACCTTGAAGTGACACTGCTCTGGAAACACAACTGTTCAGTGACTTCTTATTATACACTGGAGATAAAGACAGGAGAGTTGATATTCCCCTGAGTAAAAGGCAGGAGGTGAAACTCTTTCTGTTAACTGTACAATAGTTAATCCAGGAAGGAGGCAAAGCCTTAAATGATTATGTGGGTTTACACAGAAATCTGAGGATAACATTTATCCTGTAGATATCTGAGCAAGGATGAATTTCTAACTAGAGCACAGCTTATAGATCTGTATAAATTTCATTGTGCTCCCAGTGTGTAGGCAACTTTCTTATAGCACACCCTGCTTTCTTTATTTGTGTGTTTTCAACAGGAAACTGGGTTTACTTTGTGTTGGGTTTTGGGTTTTTTTCCAAGAAAAAATCTACATCTCAGATACATTCTCCAGTAAGCATTGGGAGAATAAGCTTTGTGCTGTGCTGTCGTTGGAAACGGATATCAGACTCAAGTCTGATAAAGATTTTCAGTTTTTACAGAAGTGCACTTTAAGCAGAGAAAGATGAGGGATTCTGGTTGAAATTAAATTGAGTACATTGCTCTTAAGGTCAATGCTGCCATGGAGGTGACAGTTACTAAATCCAAAGCTGCCATATATGTATTAACAGTTTTGATTGATGTGTTGAAAGAATATCCCCATCAAAATCTGAAGTTTTGGGCATAGGCTGTAGAATGTTTTGATGGTTTAGCAGGGGTCATATTACATCCTTCAGAGGTTTCTGTTTTCTTGGTATATGAGGCCATCAGGGAAGCCTGCTGTGTGGTTTTGACTGTGACAGAAGCAGTGTTTAGCTCTCCCTGCATGGTGTTACTACCTTGTAAGAACCATACTAAAATATTCAGTATTTCTTTAAAAGAATGGACAGAGAACAGGCAAATATCTGCAATGAGAAGCTAGAGGTCTTTGCTTACAGCTTTATAGTCAAAATTAACTACATTGCAGAATTTATAGTTGAAAAACATCACTTCCCTTTCCTGCATCCTGGAAGTTGCAGGCTTCATCTAGTCATGCCAACCCATAAATTGTTTAAGATGTTGATGCAGAGTTAGAATTTTGAACTTAAAAATTTGCCAGCCTAAAAATTGCAAATATCAAATTCTTTTGAAGAAAACATTTTAGTTTGGCTTGGCTTCTCTTCTGCTTTTGCTTTATGGCATTCAGATTTGTGTCTGTAAAATTCTCTGCAACTCAGATTTGAAACAGTTAGCATGCAGTGCTGATAGTTAAATTTCTTTTGATCCCAGTAGTTTCTTTTGACAAGTAAAATGGTCTGTAAACTGAGAGAGCCTAATTCATTTCAAACTAATAAACAACACATCTGAATAACATTAGCTTTATGTTTCCTGCCAAATCCAATTGCTACAAGTTTCTGATGTACATTTTACTTAGATATAAAAATAATTTGCTGTTAAAGATTATTTCCTGATATTTCTAAAGGCTTGTGCTTATTTTCTTGAGATAGACCACCGGCAAAAAAAATACACCTGCTAACAAGAATTCCATATTACAGTGCATCTTTCTGCACTCTTTGCTGGAGAAAAATTATGTGGATGTTTAACAGCCTTGTAAAACTAGCATTCTGTTCTTTGAGGAGGTTATCACTTTATATGCGAGTAAGAGAAGTTATCTGGAAAAAACTGGAAGTTTAATATTTTAAATACGATGTTTATAAATGCTTTTGATGATGATTTTCTTTTTAAATTATGTTTACATGGTAGTAATGATTAAGTGGTTGTATATAGTCATCTTAAGTGGTGTCCCAGTTTTATGTTCTTGTTTTCTTAGAAACCTGAGCAGGCTGCTTGGCATTATACGTTGAGTTTTCATTCTTGCTGCTTAGAACAGTGCCTAGTTAATCTCTCCATAAATCAGTCTTATTCTGCAGAACAACTAATTCAACTTGAGTCCTTTAACTATTCAGGGTTGGTTTTATTGCTTTGTGGTAATGTTATTTTGTTATTCTCCATCTAAAACAGGCAAACAAACAAATCCACAAACAAAAAAAAAACTAACATAAACCCAGTAGCTTAAATTTAAAATGAAACCATAAGATGTGTTTTGATCAACACATGGAAACTAAGCAAACCAAGCAATGTCAAGAGTTTTGCTCTTATTTCTGTGATGAAAGAGATTTATGTCGTATGTTTTATTAAGTCTGGTAACTCATGATTGGGACATGCAGAAATGTCACTGGGTAACATAAAGTTGAAACTTGTGTTATTGTTCTGCAGGACCTTTAAAATTGTGTTGCATTTTTTCCTTGCTGCCATGTAATGGCATATATGAAGCAGGGGATGTAGATGTCTCACCATTCTGAACTTAAGCTTCCTGTAAGTCAGACTACTGTGGGGGGTTGTGTGGTAGGAAGAAAAAAATATTTCATGCTAAATGACTGGTAATGTTTTCTCTTTTGGCTCACCTGCAAGTGTAAGCATTGCCTACTTTTTATTTGTGGTCCTAAAGCAATTTTGAATATGCTGCCCAGTCTGGCCACCTTTAAACCACAGTGCAGGCAGCGTGGTGTTTCCACAAATATAGCTGTGTGTCTGTGCCATCTTTACTCCTAGGTGCTGGCAGCAGGCTGGTGAAGTGAAATTGTCCCTGGTTGTGATAGAAGGCCAGTTCTGTAAATGCTGGTTCTGCTCCTTGCTGCAGTGTTGCCAGCTTCTGACTACATGGAGGCTCTGAAATGGTGAGGAAAGGAGAGTTAGCAAAAAAAGGAGCTCTGAAAAACAGAAAATTAAAGATACAACACTGCACATTAGTTCAAAACCCCTTCAGGTTTATACTGAGATTCTTCTGAACCTTCTTGCTCTGCCCACATCATCCAGGCATACTGGCAGTACTCACTTCCAGCCCATGCCCACCTCTCTGAGCAGGTCTGGTTGTGTCACAGTGACTGGAGCCTGTTCAAGATTATTGTTCAGAATTGCACAATAGAACAAAAGCCAGTAATAAAAAGCTAAACAGAGTTAGGTGATGTTTGTATGTCAGTGTATCCAGTCACTTTTGCATTTCTCAAACTTAATTTTTTTATTTTTTTTTTTTTGCAAAGGCATCTGTTATACCATGACTCTAGTCTGCTGCTAAGATACCACAAGAATTGAGATTTTACTGGAAGAACTGAATAACTTCCCTCTGAAGCTTGCCAGTCCTTGGCTTTCATTGGCATTCAGAGATGCTTGACACTGAGCATTCAGGTTCTTCATTCTTAATTACTTCCATCAAAGCCTCCAGGCCTCCTGAGCTGCTCCACCTTCAACTCCTGGCTTAAGTGCTGGAGAGTAAGAGGTGGGCAATGTTGTGTGATTTTTGAAGAATTAATTTTGTCCCACTTTTTAAGTCAGAGAAAGAAATGGCACTCTTGTTAACAGTGCAGAATCTAGTTCTACAGAAGAATGAAAGAGAAACAGCATTTAGTTGTTTCTGGCTAAGAAGTACCATTTCACATACCATTACAACATTGAAATTTGAAAAGTCTGCACAGATTCAGCTGTAGTTCTTACAGAATCTGTAGTGCAGTCTGTACTGTTTCTTCTGATGAAGTTTAGGGTAAGTTTGTAAGAACTAAGTCCTGTGTTGATTCCTTAACTGAGTGTTTACAGAGAGAAAATAGTATCAAGACAAAAGCAAAACCTGATCTTGCCTTCTTAAGTGTGTCCTCATCCCCTGCATTATCAGCAAACTAATAGGAGAGCTGGATCATTTAGTAACACCTTCCTCATTCCTTGCTGTCCCTCACTGAAAAACCTCAGGAAACCTATGTCATGGTCCAAAACACTAAAAAACACAAACATTTGAAAACAGTACATATTTAATTAAATTTTAAGTCTTTAACAGCCCAAATGGGCAGAGTGCACAGAGCAGTTAGATGGTTTGGGTTCAGTTTTGTTAAATTAGTGGTTGAAAATAATGAAATCAGTCTTCCTAGAAATGTTGAAGCGATCTGTGGCTTGACTCCTCCTTTGAAATGAATATGTATGGATTTGTGCATGTACATCCATGGATATTCACACAGATTGACACTGCACTAGGTGCAGGTGGCACACGAGGTGCTGTATGGTACAGGGCTGTAGGCACAGTACAGGCAATAGGCAGAGGGTCTGCAAGCTCAAGAGGTGCAAAGTGCTACCCCTTGGTCTCACCAGCATGGTCACCCCTGGCTAGGCTGCTGGCTTTGCTCACTCTTTTCATGTGGGGTTTTATGTATTTTGCAGATCAGAAGATTTTAAAGTTTTGTTAAAACCATATATAGAATGGTTCTCTGCAGGTCCTTCTCTATGTTGTCCTTCGATTGTTTTTTTGGGTAGGGAAGTTGGCAGGACTGATTTACTGGAGTATCAGTGTTCCTAGGAAGGAAACCTTTTTTATATATATTTTGGAACCCTAGCTTTGATTTCTAAAGGAGAGCTCTCAGCAGTTCGTTGTTGAGCATGATTGGTGACATCTGAGGTGACTTACCCATTCACCACAGTGGAATGTGGGTCATCTGCAAGTCCCTCTTGTTGATGGGCTGCATGGATTTTACTGTATTTTTCCCACCTGTAGAACTGGCTTTCTGAAGCTGTGACACCTTTGTCATTACATTGAGCCCTCTAAATCCCTCGTTATAAAATGAGCTTTCTCTTACTCACTGGCAGTACTAACTGTGGTGCTTTTGCTGTCAGCATTAAGTAACTCTTTACAAGATGTGTGAAACAGTAAGAACTGGAAGGCTTGGGGTTAGTGCCTGGAGCTGCCTGTTCCTTTGGGAAGTTCAGACTGTTCAGAAGGAGCCGTAGGGTTTCTTCTTCCAGGGCAAGGAGAGGTGAGGAGGGCTCACAGCTCATGAGACTGGATCCAATTCACTTAACCCAGGAGCCCCAGGCTCCTGCTGGGATTTCAGTGGGAGCTTTGTCAGTGACACCAGTGGAAGCTGATCCAGGCCCTGGTGCAGAAGCCTCCAAAGGAAAGGGGGATCCCAGAGCACCAGGTGTACGGAGTAACCACCCCATATGGAAGGGGGGAGTGCACAGTGAACCTCTTCTGACTCACTACTTTCCCATACACATTTCCTGTCTGACTGCTTTTGTATTTTCCAGTCACATTGCAATGGGAACTCACTGGTCACTGACAAGTTAGACATATTGCTGGTAGACCAGGCAGCTAAAAACCTAAAATGCACTGCGCTCACTGTAAAAATTGACTTCTTGCATTTTCTTTTCACATGGTCGAAGAGGTGGTTGCGCTTCAGATTTTTTTCCCTTTCGTTTTCTTTTTTACAAGAGGTCAAATGTATATGAAGTGCATGTTATCCTGAACTTTTTGTTTGTACATCTTGGTGTCTGATCATCTGCATGAAAGACACAGTAGTGCCATGTCTGGGCTTGTTCTCTTGTGCTTGGTTGATATGAACTTCTCTAGATTGTTGAGTTTTCCCCAAAATACCTTTGGTTAATATTTAGTTATTGGGAGACATCAAAACAAAACATCATGGTGGCCCTTTGTTTTCTTACAGTTTAAATACAAACAACAAAGCCTTGTGGTTTAAAGTTAATTTGTTATTGTAAATAAATTTCTTGCCAATGAGTATTATTGTTGTTAGACAACGAATGCAATAAAATGAGAAATCCTGAATCTTTATTAGAATTTGTATCGAGTCCTCACTTTCCTGCCCATTTTGTTGGTCATAATAGAAGAAACAATGACTGGTGAGCAGGAACTGGACAGCTGCTGCAGCATGGGTCAGCCTGGGGCTGGAGGGCCTGGACCTTGCCCTGCTTGTTCTTTCCTTTTTGCTCAGTGCCGAAGATTATTTTAAGTCCCAGCTGTTGACCACATTGGCATGATTCACGGGCCTCCAAGTGGATCTCTTTTACAATCTGTAATTATGTAAAAAGAAGTTAAAAAAAAAAAAAAATAGAGAGAGTAAGGAGAGAGAATGGCCTCTTCAGATGCAGATGAAATGTAGTGTGCAGTGTTTTGCTTCAGCTTGATGTAAAAATAGGCTCCTGTCACACCAGTGCTGGTCAGTGTTTGATTGAAAGACACGGATTAGTTTTGGTATGTAAAAACATTTTACCATTTTACACTCAAGTTTAGGTTAGTTATGACATGCATTTTATACATTCAAAGTACAGTAGCTATTCTGCTGAACTGTTTAGTATGTCTTTACTCTTTATTTATTCAATTTTAGTAAAGCATTAAATTAGGGAAAAGCAGAGCACAGACTGTCTAATTTGTGTAGTTGTTTCAGTGGATTTATATCTGACAGAATCTAGGCCAGACTTAATCTGTCTGACTCCGCCTGCATTTCCCAGCAGCTCAATCATAAATCTTGCTTTCCACTAATAGGGCCACTACCTGCAAGAATATAAGAGGTCCTCAATATATAAAACTATCTTAATTAAAATAGCTATACTAAGAGGCTGTAAATCCACAACTGACAGGTAAAACATGTCTGCTCAGAAGTTTCATGAGCCTGGAGCAAATCCATCTCTTCTTGTCATTGGTGCAAGTTATCTCAGATACCTACAATTTGGTTTCTGAAACGTCCAGAACTACTCCAGACTCAGGTTTGCCAAAGATGATGGGTTGTGGCCTCCTGGGAAGCAAGTCCTATAATCTCTGCCCTCTCAAATGCTTCAGAAAAAGGTAAGTCACATGTTCCTCTCCATGGGCAGACTGCCAGGAACACCTACACTACAGAACTAGTTAAAAGCCAGTGACAAGTGAACTAACTCTTTTATTTTCTGAAAGGCAAAAAACCAACAAAAAAGTAGAAGTTTGACAAGATCCAACAACATGTAGATTTGATCACCTGAAGCCATTCTAAACTACTTTAAAACACAAAATCAGTGTTTCGATGGGTTAGTTCTCCCACTGCTGAGGGAAATGCTAGCTCTTGCACTACTACAGCCAGAGTAAATCCCAGACCAGCAGTAACTGGTTGGTGTCCTGGCTGAGTTAACACCACTGTAGCAAAACCTTAACTCTTCAGAAGGCACTTATTTTACTCAAGAACACAGAGAGCCACAAAACTAAAATAGTGCGGGACGTTGATGTCTGATCATGAACAAATTAATACCCCAGCTTCTTATTGTGAGAACTTCCTTCTGAGCAGTTTTTTCTGCCTTGGCCTCTGGGAAAAACATCTGTTCCTCATGGCTGAAAAGGGATTACAATTTCCTGTAGGAAAGCACCCTGCTTCCCAGAGAAGTTGAAAATGTCCTGCAGGGAAAGAAATTGCTAAAGAAGGAGGAGCAAAGCCAGATTAAGGCAAATTATGTTCTTGAGTGCTTTGTGCAGTCAGCAGATGCTAAAGGCAAGGCCCTTTGTCCAGGGCCCGCTCTGCTCTGTGGAAGGGCTGTCTGCACACCATGATCAGAAACAACTTGAAACCATGATTTGAGTGGCTGAGTCCCTGTCACCAAAGCTTCCACAGGCACTTGGTAAGCCCTGGATAGTGCTTAATCCCCCAGATCAGTTGTGGGAATTTTGGAGAGGAGCTACAAACACAGCTTGTGCATAGACCTGCTAGTGCAAGGGCTGTGCTCCAGAGAGTCAGCTGCCTGGTTAACCCTCAAGTTAAGCTCAAATCTCCCTCTCTGGCCACTGCTAAAGCCCTGCAGCACATGCTATTTGTATATAAAATGCATTTCTACCAATGGATGAAAGCCATTAGGCTTGTGTTGGAGAGGAAAGGAGCAGGAGCCAAGGTGTCAGGAGACACATTTTCTGTTCAGGGCCACTGCTCACCCCAGCCTCAGTCCTCAGCCTGCAGTAACGCTTCCTCTGGGCCACAACAGCAAAACCCAATAACAGAGGAAGGTTTACACACACTCTGGAAGGACAGAGGAAGGTTTACACACTCTCTGGATACTGTCTCAGTGCTCAGGCCACTACCGAGTGTCTCATTTTCTCCATCTTTTAGGCAGAAGCATGCCTGTGGTTTTGAAGTACTGAGCTTTCCATGTACTCCCCAGACTGCAGGAGGTCACAGGTGGTGGTGGTGAAGCTATTGTAGCAAGAACAGCAAAGCCAGAATACCAATGAGCACCCAGGGCCCAGATCTTTCTCCTCCTGACCTTGGGCTTCATGAGCAGCCTGACCTTCTTCTTCACACAGGGGTGAAAAAACATCAGTGAGGAAATGCTACTGCATCAGCTGAAGGATGCAGAGGGCACGGTGGCCCTCAGGCAGGTCTGGTGGCACCATTTGAAAGGGCAGACAAGTGGCTGAGAAATGCCAGTGTGGGCAGGCACTGGCAGCCCTGGGGCAATCTGCCACGGGTAACACAAAGCCTGAGGTGGGTGGCAGCAGCTCTCACAAAATTGGAGCTGTGATCAGAGGTGGGAATGCAGAGGATAAGAGCTGCAGGAGCTCCTCTGTAAGCAAGGATGTTTATAGTAAGGAAGTAAGAGCTCTCTCTCTCTCCCTGGGCAAGAAACCAAGTAGTGGCTCAAACAGGGGCTTCTGCAAGACTGGTGTCTTGCTGTAAAGCACAAGGCAGGTTCCCAGCTTCAGTGGACCCTCAATTCAGTTTATTGCAAGGGATTGGTATCCAACAAGAAAAAGTAATTAAAAAGAAAAGGACCTGGGGGTCTTGGTCAACAAGCTCAACATGAGTGAACAGTGTGCTGCAGCAGCAGAGCAAGCCAATGGGATGCTGGGCTGCATCAACAAGGGCATCACCAGCAGAAATAAAGAAGTCATCATCCCACTCTACTCAGTGCTTATCAGGCCACAGCTGGAATATTGCATTCAGTTCTGGTCCCTCCTATAAAAAAGATGGACAGGCTGGAGAGGATCCAGAGAAGGACCATAAAGATGATGAAGGGGATGGGAAGCCTGCAGTAAAAGCGACGGCTGAGAGAACTGCTTTTGTTCAGCCCTGAGAAAAGAAGGCTTAGGGGGGGAGAGCTTATCACCATATTCCAGTATTTAAAGAGTGGCTACCAAGAATATGGAAACTGCCTTTTTATAAGTAGTTGCATGGAAAAGATGAAGGGTAACGGGTGCAAATTATTCCTAGGGAGATCCTGATTGGACAAAAGAAAATTTTTCACTATGAGAACAGTGGGGCATTTGAATAATCTCCCCAGAGAAGTGGAGGATTCCCCAGCACTGGACACTTCTAAGACTTAGGAAAAGCCAACAATAAGGTTCGGAAGGACAACCCTTAGCGGAGTCCCTGGGAGGGCACAAAGATCACTGACAAGAAAGCACAGCATACGTGTAATTACCAATTCTCATGTACAAAACCTCTTTTCTCTGGGTGGAAAAAACAGAACTCAAAATAACCAGTGGCAACAGAAATTCAATGTCTGACAGTTTAGTAACTTGTAATCTGAATGTGAGCTTCAAGGTTACCCTTTGTTACTGACACGAGATCCTCCACACTACACAAATAAACTAATCTCTCGCTTTCAATTCCATTTCTTTCACTGTTGCTAAAAGCTCTCATCCTGGAGAGAAAGGCTTAAAATACAGTCCCATTACTCTAATCAACCTTTACTGGAACAGTCTCCTTGTTAGCAAATCTAGCGGAAAACCAAGTCAGTTCCCAAAGAATTAAACCCCTTGCCCTGCAGCAGATCTTACCAGTGAGACAACCTATAGCTCACAGTAGAGAGCTCTGTGGGAGACTGTGCCAATGAGCAGCTTTCCCTCATAGACAGAGGCCACCGAGCTCCCCTGCAGCACGGAGCCGTTGTCGGCGAAGACGCGCGTCACCTCAGGCTTCTCCGAGAGGATGTTCTGGATCCGCAGGACCTGCCGGGGGAGTGGGACACATCTGATGAAATGGCCTTGGCTGAAAATCCTCCACAGGTGGAGGGAACATCAGTACCTTAATTTAAACAAATCAGGTTGATCAGCTGATGATAACTACATCCCCATCTTGTGATGTGGCCACAAGTTTTGCTGCAGTGAAGCATCAGCAATGAAGGCTGATGCTTTTCTTTATAAATGTCTGTGCAACACAGACCCCAGCCCATTCAGTCAGTAAGGCTCCACACACCTGCACCAGGCACCTGCCCAGTTTTTTCTAGCCTAAGAGTTACTGAGTATCTCCTTATTTTCATGCTTTTTTTCACATAGAGTAAACAACTGCCTAGTATCATACATTTACTGCTGTTGAACATGATTAATTTGTAAAAGTGTCTTATGGGAAGCTTCAGACAATGTTGCAGCCAAAATGACACCAACCAGCCACCTGGCACTGGTGGCTCCTGCACTGCTGATGCCAGTTCCTTACTGATTTCAGAAGGAAAGAAGAATTACAGTGGCACCTACTGATGAGCCACACTTGCACAGATAAATAACTTCAGTGAGAATGCTTCTGGTCATGCTTTGAACTTAGTCAATTATTTTTTTTATTTGTCAAAAAGGTGCTGGCTCAGTAATTAACACAGTTCATCAAGAACTGATTGTGTGGCCACAGGTGCACTGAAAGCAGCCTGAGGAGTCCAGAATGAATGAGCTACTGGGTAGAAATGAATCTGTTGCCTCCTGACAAGGATCTGAACAGGTGTTTGTTAGCTGAGTAGACACTGCTCAGGTGTTCCACTTGAGAGCAGAAGCTACAAGGTGGGAGGCAGCAGGGTCTTTGCTTTCAGAAAGTCTGGCCAGGCACTTCCCTGTGCACTGCAGAGTTAAGTTATAGCAATGCTGTGAACAGAGCAACTTTCTCACACAGACATAGCCAAGAGAACAGTGATGTCTCCCAAAAAGCACCTCAGAGCCAGGTACATCTTCAGAACTGCTGTACATCAGCTTCAACCCATTCGGGTGACATCCTATCCAGATGTCTCCAGTGTGAGCATCAATAGACAAGTTGTCAACCAAAGTGTCCAGCTGCAGTGTCTGTCCCACATGAAGGAAAAACAAGAAAAATAAGTAAATTAAAGCAATCAGAAGTCCTGGAAGCTAAATATAACACAATCAACTGACTTGTCAGTAACTTAAACTGATTTTTCAGAAAAAAAATTCTCCCTCAGTTCTGTTTTTCTTTTCCCCCTGTATGCTTCATCACCTTCCTCCATGTCATGAAAAACCTTGCTGCTCCAAGCTTCTCCCATCAGCTCATTCACACCTATGCTAGTGTTGATGATATCAGTGCTTTGTGGACTGACCCAGAGGGACAGAGGCTTCCCCTGCAGCTCTGCAGCATGCCTGAGGTTCCCTCTCTGGCTGCTGGCCTGAGGCTGGAAGACCTGAAGCTCCACAACAGGAGGTGCAGCACCTCTGCAAACCCACAGCAGGAGCCATCCAGGACAGAACTTCACATATGATCAGGTTGAACTCTCAAAAAATTCATAGGGGGCTAAACTGTCCAAATTTCATATAAGCCTCTTTTTCATGGAACAGCAGCACCTTACCTTCACATGGGTTAAATTCCAATTAGCATGTTTTTCCATAACATGGACATTATGATCAAATATATCTGCAACATAGATGTACCTTGAAAAGAAAGCACCTCTTAGCAATGTGTATGTGTAAGCAGACAACAAAACCAGTGAATTCCTCTTGTGTAAGCCCAGCTCTTCCCCTGAGGAATGCCAGCTCACACATAGCAACAGATACTGCAAGCAGGCCACAAGGCACTGAACTGAAACCAGTCTGCTGAGATGCTAATGTAGCTTCACACTGTTCCAGTTCCTCCATCACAACACTGAATCATGAGATCTACAAATACGCTTTACTTATCATTTAAGATCACCTGTCTAAACCACATGACTAGTTAATCTAGTCCTACAGAGACTGTAGAGCATTCCCCACTGGCAGAAATTCTGTCCCATTAATCCTTGCAAGTACTATACACAAACTTCTGTATTGGCTGCTTAAAAGGCAGCAACATTGGATCTTACTGCATTTAAAGCCCCAGGCAAAGCAGCAAACATTACCTCTAGTTAAAGACTGAGACATGTGATTTCTGTTCTACAAAGCCTTCTTAGCACTTACATTGGCCAAGTAGCAGATTGCCTTAGTGAGCCAACTGAGACACTTGGACTGCAGAGGTACCACATGCACAAGTGGGGATTTCAGGATTCTTTTGTGGGATAAAAAAAAACCTGAGGCAAAGAGAAACTTACTTTCTGTCAGGTGAAATGTTAATTCCATTGGCTGAATAAAACCCAGTTGCTACTTCTTTAACTTCTTTCGGACTGTAGTAAATAACATTTGACCAATTTAAACCCAAGAACATCTCCAAGAACATCAAGATGAAGTCAAAGAAGTAGTGGTCATTGGTAGCATAGAAGCTGTCTGGTCCCATAGCAACTACATCATTCACACTTAAAAAAAAAGAGAGAGAGGGAGAAAAATAACTAAAAACATGAAATAAGAGATATGAAGGAGCATTGTAGGGCTGGCCAGAATCTAGCCAGGATGTGGTCATCCCAAAGACACAGAGGAGCTGAAGTTAGATAGTACTCCAGACACATGCTGTGCTCTTTAGTCCCTTTTTTAAAACTTCTATTCTCTTTCACATGGGCCAGGAGAGAGCAGTGCTGAACAGGACCACAGGGCATCAGCTGGAGATCCGGCTATGTCTACAAGCCCATGGAATTTTTTTCTCTCTTTGGATTACATTCAACTGGAAACCAGAGAACAGGTAGGATTTGTGAATGGTTTTTCCTCCTTTCTTACAATCATTTTGCAACAGAACAGACAAAGAAAATTTCTGTGTGCAAAAGAAAAAAAAAAAGAATATAAAACTATGTTTATTTTTCCAGTGCAGCAAATTCAGAATAACAGAATATCTGTAATGAGCTGAGAGTGGGTTACATGAGAGGAAGAGAAATGGATTCCAAGCTAATTTGTTGGCATCAGCCACAGCAGAACTTAAGACTGACTTAGTGATACAACTATTAAAAATCTAATTCACAGAAGAGATTGGAGAGACAGAGGTTTTGATTACCCAGATAAGAAGTAATCAATAAGAGAAACAGGAAAGCTGGTTAAAGGGAACTTATACTAATAATACCCTAAAACCAAAAATCCTACTTTGGATGTTACCAAAGCAGCCTGTTTTCTGGGGAAAGATGGTATTTGACTCCAATACCTGTATAGAAGGTCATGTTGAATGGTTTTCAGGTGTACAAGAGAATTGTCATCTTCTACAAATTTAAACAATTCTACTGTACTCTTCTGATGGGGATGATTCACAACAAAGAGGTACACGGTGTCGTCTTTAAAAAAAAGAAAGGGAAAAGCTGAATTTTGCCAGATCTCTGCAACAGTTCACATTGCTGAGCACCCACAGCTCTGAAGCAGCCTCCAGTGAGGAGAACATCTTGGGTTTGGTGCATTTCCTTCATGGCTCTTCTGAGGCAGAAGGACAAGTACTAAAGGATGTCACTGCAACCCAGACCTCCAGATGCTCTTCCCTGGACTCACTCTACATGGAACTGCTGTGTAAACTACTTTTTTGCTATTTCTACCAAGGCAGAAATAACTCATGGCTCCATCCCTGTGCCCAAGCCACTGATTTTTGCAGTCTGCTCACTGTGCTGACTGGTTGCAAGAAACAGACACAGTCAGCTGGGAAGGAGGGCTTGTTACCCAGCCAGGTTGGGCTCTTTGGTTTATCTACTGCATCCCCTAAGAAAGCTGAAGGAGCATCAATCTCCTATCCCTGATGTAAGGCTGCAGTCCCTCTGCCCAGCCCTTCTGGTGAGAGCCAAAATTCACCACGAGTGATTTTTCTGACAACTTCTCTTAAAGGGTGATGGTATGGGGATGCAGGTCGAGCTGTAGCAATGGTTCTCTTTCACTTGGCATTTGCAGGTTTCTAAGTGCCCAGCTAAAATCCCCAGAGAAAGGACAGGGGAAAAAGAGGAAGGAGAGCTCGAAGCTTATTTTATTGGTAGTCAGAGCCTGCCATAGGGAGAACATGTCTTGGAGATGAGAACATGGCCACAGAGTACTAGAGAGTTTGATAATTTACAAAGATTTGCTATTTTATGGTTGAGTTACAGAAGTTTCTGTCCTGGTCACTACTAGTTGGTGAAGCATACATCTCCTGAAAACCCTTGACTCCAGGGTGAGACAAATGTAAACTGGTAAAATAAACTTTGTGTGGTTTTCAACTCCTCAGACCTCCCATGCTTTCTTTCCTTTCAATACACTGGGCATCTTTCTGTCTCACACAGTCTGAGATTATGTATGTCACATAATTTGCTCTAGCAGCTGATAGCAAAGAGCCCAACAAAAATAAAAAGCCCAAAAAGCTTCTGCTTTCCCAGAAAGCACAGGGGTTTGTGAGTAGAATGCAAAGCCACAGAGTAATTTCTGTTTCTGCCACCACCTCACAGTAAAGGTCTCTTTACCTCTGTCTATGTAGGTGCTGATCCCATGAGGATTAAATGATGCCAGATCAAACCCTCGACTGATTCTCAGTTCCTTTGCTCTGGGATTGTCTTCATTCAAATCCATCAGTAATATTTCACCTGGCTTGTCTGGTGCACGAGTCTTTATTCCTGGGTATTTCAAGCCCTGTGAAATCAAAACACAAGAAAATAATCCCTGGATAAAACAGTAAAGGGAAGAATCACAAGGTTGAAAACAAGCCTTTGTTCAGGCTTGCATCTTGCTTCAGCCCTCAGTGACATGATGCAGAGGGACTGGCTCCGTGCACCCCAGAAATCCCTTAACCACCCAAGAAATCCCTTAACCACCCCAGAAATCCCTTAACCACAGGGCAGAGGGAGCACAGTGGGGAGGGCAGGAGGGGCCACCTGGGTGGTGGCATCACTGTCACCCTCTGCAGCCACCACCCATCTGGGTCCTCCCCAGGTGGTGAGACACCCCGTGAACACAGCGGGGACAAACTGCAACCACAAAATGCAACAAATGTGGTAAAAGCCACGGGGAACAGTAGCAGTGTGACAGCTCAGGATTTCTGGCATGAATTCTGCAATCAGTCCCTGCACATCCCTGGACCACGTAGACGAAAGCATCAGCTTTTGTTTTGGAAAATAATCACTAGCCCACCCGATGGCAAAGAAAAGCTTGAAAACCTGTGTCCTAAAAGCCAAATCAGGAACAATCAACATCACAAAAAAAAAAAAAAAAAAAAAACCAAACCAAAAAAACCCCAAAAAACCCCACACCAAATCTGTTTTTGTTTTTTTTTTTTAAATATAGGGAATTACGACACTTCTTAGAGAGGGAGAGGTTTGACATTTCAACACTTTAAAGAAGCACCATGGAAGAAATTCAGGGCTACATGGGCAGGCAAGCCAGTGCAATAGGATATATGTCTCAGCCACCCCCACTTCAGTGTCAAGAAGTGCACTTGCTCAAGCAGAAGGAAACATCACTAAGCTGACACACATCTGGGCCACTCTTAAGGAACCAGACAGCCTTGTGGAAAAAAAGAGTCCATTCTGCAGCTTTCACCTATGGTTTCTGTAGATTAGGAAGCTGGCAAGGGGAGAGGGAGCAGGCACTCACGGAGCTGATGAAAGCCAGCCCATTGGGAAGTATGTCAATGTCTTCTGAACCAGTTTCTGCAAGACAGAGATGAACAGGTATTTTCCAGATGACATTAAATATTCCCCATCAAAAAACCTCACGCTTTGTACAAATTCATCTCTCATGCACACCCCTTTCTGATAGCACAGCACAAGCAACATGTTCATTGGAAAAGTTCCTGTCATATTCACAGCTGTAGCAGAAGGCAGCAGCAAGCCAGCTCAGGAAATAGGACTGGGGTTCACCTCTTTCTGAGGGTTTAGGGGTACCCATGTGGTGACCAGGCAGCCTCCCACTCAGCTCTGCACACCTTGGGGTGATGCCGGATGAATCAACAGTTTTTGAGAATAATGATCTGCAGCAAGCAAGGGGCACCAACCACGGAATTTTCAGGGCAGGATCATACCCTTACGTCCATGTGGGTTATGGCACATCACTCAGCCCATGTGCTTGCATAAGGCAGCTCTGGGAATTGTGCACAGTAATCCTTCTGGCTGAGCTGGGACACTTCATTAAGATGGATTGCCAAATATTTAGCTAAAGCTCTCAAGTGACAGAGAACCTACTGTATCTTTAACAGCTAAGGGGTTTAATAGTTAGACCACACTTTTAACTGCAGGTAATCATTTTGAATAGTGCCAGTTCATGTAGTTCCTGCAATATTTCTCCCTGCTAGGAGAATTAAATAAAATAAAAGCCCTTTAGTCAGAACACTACGGCAATTTCAGGCTTTCAGCAAGCACTCTCCATAGAGCTTTTAGTCCAATGCTGAAGCACATTTCACTGCTCCCCTGAGAAGCCTCCTCTCTCTTCTCCAAACTGACAGCATAAACAACATTCCCCACAAGCCACTTTTCCAGACAATGGGTGTATTAAACCCACCTGGGAACATTTGCTTACAGAAGGAAGTTGTTCTGAGGGTTTTCTTTATCAGAGTCATCAATCCAAAGGCTTCCCCCTCACTTTGTTCTGCCTCTCTGCACCCCCTCCTGCTTGACCATAGACCATCACGTCACCCTACGTGGGTCACACTACCCCATGTCAGCAAATTTTGGTTGGGTTTGATTGCTTTTCTCTAAATCCTATTTGTCCTGGCACTAATTTTGCCAGGCTCCTGAACAGCCCTTGTGAGGAAGAAACCAGACCACTAGAATCACTTGTGGGGAGACAAGTTCCTCCCCAGCACAGGCCTGGGGAAATGCAGTGAGAGGACTTCACCAGGCGGCTCAAGGGACAGCAACAGGGCCAGCTCTTCCTCAGCCTCAGCAGACCCCAGCTCCACCCCATTACACTAATGAGCAGAGCATCCCTGCCTTCTGAGCCTCTGCAGATCCATTCTGAGAAGAGCCAGCCCATTACCTGACCTGCTGGGCTGTGTAATGAGTTTCTCCTGGGCTGAGGCAGGAGGCAGACAGCTGCAGCAATGTCCCCAGAGACAATTAGAGCTTTCCAACTAAAATTTTGAATTTGGATTTTTCATCCCAGCTCACACCCTGGTTTAAGCAACAAGCCCTTCAGTGTCTCCAAGCCTGGGTTCATTTGTAAGATGGAGTTAGCAGTGATTCCCCACTTTCTGGGATTGCTGCAAAAATGACAATGTAAATAAACGTGGAGAGGCTCAATTACCATGGTGATGTGAGCTGGACAGACAGCTTATGCTGGCAAGTGAACAGAGATACAATGATTTATTGCTACTGAATTAGTGAAGCTGCCAAGCAGAAGGATGAGCAGGCCAATTGGGAGTAGATAATTTAAAAGTCCAAGTTTCTGGTGGAAGGAGCATAACAAGGGCACTTGCACCCAACTCCTTTGAAAGAAACTGAACAGCAGCAAAATGCTGATTCAGCGAAATCCTGCTGAGCCAGCACCACCAAGGCAGTGTGGAAGGGATGGAGATACACAGGGAAACTCCTGGACTGTTCTGCAGGACTCTGGGCTGTTGTCACAGGCACCATATGGGACAGCAGAGTTTGAAACTGATTTATTAGGATTGTATCCTGAGCCCAGCTTGTCAATGGCATTATCTGAATTATTATCAATTTAAAAAAAAAATTAAAGATGACAAGAAAAATTACTGTCTAACTTTAAACATTCTTTTTTGTCGTTCTTTATTTTATCTTAGTATTATGCATCTTGCAGATGAAATCAAGAAGTCCCCTCCCCCCCGCTCCAATATCAGTTTTGCCTTCATCCCATTAATTGCTCCAAGATGCAAGTGTTTCTAGCAATTTCTGCAGTAGTTTCTTGAACTTCAGGCTAGTTTATTACAAACCAGCAACATGAGTACACACTCATTTAATTTAGAAGACAGTGTTTACACAGCCTTTCCTACATATCTGTGAATGAGGTCATACAGAAACAATACTGTGAATTATATCAGTTTCATCCTTCGTACTTCTTTGGATCCTGGTATAATCTCCCCTTTCCACTTGCATCACATTCTCAATGTGTTTCGTTTTGGGGGCATTAAGTTAAGATTTTAATTTTTCTCATGTTGCAGTTTTTTTATTGGTTTCTGCAACATTTGCATCTGTGCTTCCATTGCACAATATTTGAAAAGGAGAAGAGATCAAAGTCTTTATGAGAGAGACGTAAGAAAGGATGAAATTGTGCAGAAAGAAAAATGTCCACAAGTGATTTTTTCAGTTTACACTGGGTTTGCTTCCTTTACTACATACAGATGCATTGTTTTTAACACCACTACAAGAGACTGTGCAAATGTCCTGGGTACAGAAAGGATAGTTTTAGATTATTTTGTCCAGAGCCGATCCAGCTCAATACCTATGTCCCACTAAGGATGTCAGAAGGACTCTTTTAAAGATTAAAATAAAGACAGATATTTTAATTCAACTTTATCACAGAATTTTAAAGAAAAAAGGCCCAGGAGGACCAAGATATCCATGTAGAAAGTTCTTAGTGCTCCTTGGTCTCCTTGAGTAATATAACCCCTCCCAGACAGATTAATTTTGGAAGACATCAGTTTTTGGAAGACATTTTTTTAAGTTTGCACCAATCATTTGTTATTTCTCTTTCTTCTACAGCAGACCTACTGAGTTAATTTTTTGCATTTTCATTTTTCTAATAATTAGCAAAGGATAGAGAGAACGCAAGGCACAGAGATCCATGCAAAGGGAGTGTTACAGAAGGACAGTGAGAAGCAGAGATGAAGCTCTGTAAACTGATCTGCCCCCACCTCTGAGCAGAGATGGCTTCTCAGAATCCACCTAACCCCTACGTCAATGTCAGGCACCAAAAATGGGATATTGTTCAGAAATCACACACAACTGTACTTGTAATTTCCAGCTTCCCTTCTGTTCTCAACAGGATAATCATGTTGCAAAAAAAAAAAATCTGGTAAAGATTGCATTAGTGATATGCTTCAAAGAAGTACTCAGAAATTATTTTTATATTAATGGCCATCAAACAAGCATTATTCAGTCTTGTATAAATAAATTACAGCTCGATCTAGACTACCTAGAAAGTTTTTTCAAATGCAATTTCTGCTCCACATAACTTTAGGCAAAGAGACTCTGTGCACGTTCATTCATGGCACTAATTTGACTTTAGAAAGGTGTTTGATTACTGAGACAAGGAAGAAGCAAGATTTATGTAATCGACACTGCAAGTCAGTAAGCTGAAAGGCAAGGCTTTTAAAGTTTATTCAGTGACTTCTTTACATGCGTAAATTTCAGCAGATTTCAAAAATTTTCTGAAAATACTGAGGAGAAAATGCAGGCTGAATGCTTGGGGGTTAAGTTTCAAATGTATAGTTTGGGGGAAACGGAGACACAAAAAAGCGACCAATTTTAGAGCTCTCCAGTTTGTACCCTGGTTGTCAAAAAGGGAGAGAAAAAAAAACAGGACAGAAATATTGCCATGTGCTAGACACGTATACCCAAAGTACAAAGTCAATACTTCTGCTGCTCTGTTAAACCTCTTTGCAAACCAGGCTGGGATCACAAACATGACCCCTTGCTCTCGGAACCCAGGCAGCTCCGTTGCGCAACCGCGCGGAGCTCCTGCCCAAGCTGATGCTCGCTCCTCAGCCCCCAGGAAACCAGGTGCTGAGGCAGCCCAGCCTGGATGGCATTTTGCAGCAGCTCCTTTGACACATGCCCATGGCCTTCTCCCAGATCTTCCACCCTTGCAACATGTCCTGTCTTGAAGATGTCACAAACTGACAGCAGCTACCGGCCCAAAAAGCCTGCACGCCCCTCGTCTAAAAGGCAAATAATTTGCTAAGTGTCTGAGCAAAGGAGAAGTGTTGGCAAGGTACTTGTTTTCAAGAAGAGGAACAGAAACATTAAATACCGAAGGCAAAAGGTATCACACTAAACTAGTGAGTTTTGTTCTGTACAATTTTCTTCCTGCAGCTCCTCCCTACCTCAAAGTCCAAGTAACAAACAGAAGTCAAATTAGTACTTTGTTTTCAGGACCAGGCTTGGAAGCTGTCTTTAAGAGGCAGTTTCCAAATAAGTCTGGACAAAAGCAATGCACTCAGTTATTTTGAGCACGTACCAATTCCTTTAATGAGCCTGCAGTTGGGGAGGGTCACGGGGGCTATTTCCCGGGAAGCATTCAGCTTGTTCCTGCAAGAGGAAAGAGGAGGGTTAACAGCACACAGACAGTTTGAAGACTGATAACATTCCCAGCATAGTTTGATCTTCGTTTTATTGTCTGCCATATTGCAGCAACAGATCAGTCATAAAATCCTGAATAAGCAGAACCCAGAACTGACAGCAGCAATTGCTCCAAATCACAGTGATGGTTACACACACCCTGGGATGCTTCTATACTGAATACTCTTCAAGAACCTGACTTAGTTCATGAGCTTAAGGAACAAACTTCCATGACTGAGCACAGCTCAAATGATAAAATAACACAGCCACGCTTTCTTCAGGTTTCAGACACCTAGATACAGTAGCACTCTGCAGTTAGGACCATTTCAGATGAAGAAAGGATGACCTTCTACCCCAAGCCACCAGCTAGTTTTGGTGACCAGGCCACCAGCAGCTGCACTTTCTTCACTTCTTAGTCCATATTTAAAACCAACGATGGCATTGTTGGCAAGGCAGGGCTATCCATTTCCTAATGGGACTCAGTAGTACAATTTTCCTCTCCCCTTCCTCTTTTCTCCTGCTGCCCACCCACCACATTATGCTTCAGCAGTGATTATTTCATTCCTGAATACCCACAAAATTTTATTTCTAGCTCACACTTCACTGGAAAAACAGATAGAGACTGACACATGAGTTTCTATTTCTTCATCTTCTCTCTTCCAAGCAGGCTAGAAATAAGGCAGCTCACTACCATGTCTGCTGTGTTTGACCACATAGTTTGCAGTGCCATAAGCAAACGTGGTTTGGGGGTTTTTTTGTTTGTTTGCTTTCTTTTTTCCCCCAAAGGTAGCATTTAAACTAATGCAGTTACTCCTTTGCAAGCCTGTCATACACAAATGCTGAGCCTGTACTTGGTCCAACCACAGGAAATTCCTAACGCTAAGATCCCATAGGAAAACCTAGGCATGTTTACATTACAGTTTTAGGCACAAACATAACTAAGCAGCAGCAGTATCAGTCTATGGCATGAAAAATATGTGATACGGCTGAGCACTGTATCAGTCCTGCACTTTGTTACTCACTTAATTATGAATTTTAAATTGCTTCAGTTTCATTGACACAGAATGTGAACAAAAGGCCAGGGAAAATAAAATAAATAAATAAATAAATAAAAAAAAAAAAAAAAAGAGAAAAAAGGGGGGAAAAAGGCAGATGATAACAAGGGAAAGGAGCCAAATTAAACTCTCCCAAGCCCTCTCCCCTAGCTCAGGAGTCCTGACAACAAATTGCAGTGCTCCCAGCCCAGGAGAAATATCAGCTCCCCCCTGACCCCATGGCATCCCCAGCATAGCTGAGCCAATTGAGATCCCAAGCCTGGCTTGGGACAATCATGCCCAAATTTTGCCCTGCTGCCTGCTAAGGGCTTTTCCCTTTCCTATTCTCATCAGCTTTTCCTGGGCAGACTGCAAGCCTCCCAGTGCCAAAAGAACAGCAGGAACTCAGCCAGCAGCCAACAAGAGATGGTGACATCCCAACAGCATTCCCAGGGAAACACTTCATGGTCTGGAATGAGTAATTCAAAAGGACACTGCTTACAAGCCTGCAGCATATAGGAGGTTTTTCCAAAATGTGTCAGTTTATCTAGCTCAGACAGCCTTAGCTACTGAGCCAGATGGCCTAGATAACTAACTGGCCATACTAAAAACACAGTGGACTTGCAAACTATGGAGGATGCGACTTCAAAAGATGCAGGAATTTTGCTACTTGGTTCAACCCCAGTGCACAGCACCATTCCCACTCAGATCCTCTTACGAGTTTCAGTCCTCCACCCCTATTCCACTCCGTGGGACACAGATCACAGGCATTTTTTTTTCCTCCAGCAGCAACCTGTTGCATATCCAAAGACCTCTCTCACTTTCAGCTTTCCTCTTTCATAGATTTTTTTTTTTCCCTGACAGGACTGAACATCGCCTCTCATTTTAGTTTTTGCACCCAATTATTTTCAAACTGCCAGCATCTTTCTTGAAGCAGGCTGCTGTTTTGAATGCAGTATGCAAGCTGAGGACCACCTCAGTATAGAATGTTAGGAAATGATAATATTGTGTGTGTAAATATAAACACATGGGGAACAATAATATCATACGCCTATTGTTCTGAGCAAAACAGTAACAGTACAACTCACATTCAAGTTTTACAAATTAGCTCAGACCTTTCTTCAGAGAAGAATTAGCAATTCAAAATGTCAATAGGGGAATTGGTGTAATTTCAGTTGGTAACACAAGAACTTCACCTGTTTTCTGCTCGACAAAGCCTACTCAAGTCTATTTGATAGCAATCAATTGCATAACAGATGCATAAAAAAAACAAAAAAAACAAAAAAAAAACAAAAAAAAAAAAACTCATGTAAGAAGAATTAAGTTTGTTGGAGATTTGTAATCGCTCTCCAAGCTTTATATTTTAAGCATTTTCTGGAGTCATACTCCCTAAACACAAAATAGCAAACTCGGAAGGAACTGCAAAAAGCCTTTGCTGGATTCCTGCCTTCTGGGTGGGGGATGGATAACAGCGAGACCTGGCAGGCATTAGCACTATCCACAGTTTCTCCTCTTGAGGCTGTGTTAAAGGATTTTTGAGTACTTTGTTAGCTTTGTGTGTTTCCAAACTCCGTGACCACCTTAAGTCTGCTGCTATACTACAACTTGCTGAAAATACACCACACAGGAAAAAAACCCAAGAGCTACAGAGGCTGGGGGAAGAACCTGCTTCTATCAGGAGATTCTGCTTTACCAGATCCCCAATATTGCATTTGTTAGTTAGATTTGGCGAGGGGGGGGGGGAGGGATGGGTTCTTCACAGTGATCTGAAAAGGTTGGCCCCACTAAACTCTGGGAGAGTTTTCCAGCTGCAGCATCCCAGCTTCTGCAACTCTGGGGCAGATGGGTCCTGTTACCACCATGGTTATCACTAATGCTCATGGTGGATTTAGTGGAAGATGCAGACAGACCTGTATGAGGCACTTGGGTTCTGGGAGCAGAGCCCTCCTTCTGTAATGAGCTACAATTACTGTCTACCAAAAGATTGATTAGCTGGATGTTGTTGCTCTGAAGTCAGGCATTTGGAGTCCTTGTGAACACAAGCAAATTTTTACTGAAGTACCACAGAATCATGGAATATGCTGAGCTGGAAGTGACCTGTCAGGATCATCAACCCTGTCCCTGGGTAGGGCATGCCCAGGATCACACCATGTGCCCCAGAGCCTCATCCAAATGCTTTTTGAACTCAGCTAGGCTTGGTGCTGTGACCACGTCCCTGGGGAGCCTGTTCCACTGCTCAACTGCCCTCTGGGTGAAAAACCTTTTCCTAATATCTAACCTAAGCCTCTCCTGATTCAGCTTCCTACCGTTTCCCTGAGTCCTGCCTTTGGTTACAGGAGTGAAGAAATTAGTGCCAGTCACATCTCTTCCCCTTGTGAGGAAACCATAGACTGCAATGAGGTCACCCCTAAGCCTCCTCTTCTCCAAACTGAACAACCCAAGTGACCTCAGCCACTCCTCCTAAGTCATCCCTTACGTTATCCCATGAGTAGGTGCCTTGCAACACAGTAATTGACCATCACTTTTCTGGAACAACCAGTTACATGGTTATTAGTACTTTCCAGGACAGCAGTTGCCAGTGCCCACATTCACACCTCTCAGCCCATCACCATGACATTGGCTATGTATTTTAGCTCAGAGCGAGTGAAGTGCTAATTTGTCATCACAGAAGCACATGAGGAAACCTCACATCCACAGGGGATATCGTTATTCAGAGGTCAGGTCGGACAGAAAATAATTCTAGTTTCTGGAAACCTGATTTCCACTTATTGTTTGATCAACTGGCAAAAGAGGTAGATTCACAGATAACAGTTTTGGCAGATCTCTGTTAGCAGCAGCCTCTGTAAAACCAGAGGTACCAGCCCTCCTGCCCCAGGGTACCCTCTACTTTTGACCCCTAAACCCCAGCATCTTGGCAGCGAGGGCTTCATATTCCCTTTACTGCAAAGAAAGAGCCCATGCAGGGGGGCTGGAACTAGATGATCTTTAAGGTCCTTCCCAATTCTAGTAACTTTGTTTCCTCTCGACTAACACTGCTTAAGTTGGTTTATCCCTGACGGAGGAGGAGGAGAGGGGCACTGCTGAGCAAGCCAGGGCCTCCTCTTTCTCTGGGGAAAAACGGTTCCCTCGATAACATCGGTGATAGTGGTGATAATGATGCTGACGAACCCTTCCCCCCCTCCCCGGCCACTACCGTGCTTGTGCAAAGGGCTGATTCACCGAAGTCACGCCCTAGGTAAGGAGCTGAAGTGACCCCACGCTGGAAGGGGCGCACCCACCCACTCGCTTCTCCCCTGCCCGGCTCTACCCCTCGGCGGGCACGGCTGCCGCCCCCCACCCGCGGGGTGGGCTCCGCTCCATCCCGCACCCCGGCACCGAGCTTCGCAGCTCCAGGACGCTGCAGTCCACCTCGCCCGAGCCCCCGGTACCCCCCAGCTGCCCGCAGCCCCATTGTCCCCCAGGACTCCGGTATTCCCGAAAGCCGCTCCGCACCCCGCGCTCCCCGCGCCTGCCCGGGCGGTCCCGCAGGACCCCGCGGTCGCGGTGGGACTCACCGAAGGGCCAGCAGCCGCTCCACCGCTAAAGCTGCCGCTATCCCGACGAGAGCCAACGCCAGCACCTTCCCCATGGCCGCTGCCCGCTGCCCGCTGCCCGCTGCCCGCTGCCGGCCCCGCCGCGCTGCTCCCGTCCCGCCCCGTCCCGTCCCGTTCCGTCCCGTTCCGTCCCGCCCCCGGCGCTGCGCACACCCCCGGCAGCACCGCCCCCGGCAGAGCGCTATGGGGAGGCTGCAGGTGTAAAGAAAATGGAACAAATTTCTTCAGTGGTTCCCACAGCCTTGGGAAGGCTTTGGCTGACTGTACTGAACGGCAAGTTCTACTTTGATAAATGGCTAAAAAGCTCCGGGTACTACAGAAGAAAATGCCGATTTGTCTCTATGTTTTAATTTCCCATCTGTAGGACAGGGACTGGAAATGCTTTCAAACCTGCAGAACCATATTGCTCCTTCCATTGTTTCTCTAGATTTTATTTTATTTTATTTTATTTTATTTTATTTTATTTTATTTTATTTTATTTTATTTTATTTTATTTTATTTTATTTTATTTTATTTTATTTTATTTTATTTTATTTTATTTTTAACTGTCCTTTTTCCACACGACTGAGAATACTCTCCTGAGACTGTGGGAGAGTACCGTGTCCAGTTCTGGAGCTCCCAAAATAGGAAGGACATGGACCTGGTGAAGCAAATCCAGAGGAGGGCCATGAAGATGATGAGAGGGCTGGAGCAGCTCTTCTACAAAGACATGCTGAGGGAACTGTGGTTGTTTAGCCTGGAGAAGAGGCAACTCTGGGGAGACCTTACAGTGGCCTTCTAGTAATTGAAGGACTACAAGAAAGCTGAAGAGGGACATATTAAAAGAGCCTGTAGTGATACAACAAGGAGGGTAATGGCTTTAAACTGGAATAGGGTGCACACTGCCATCACCATGGGCAGAGTGGCCCTTCCCTGCAGACAGGGCCCTCAGAAGGAGCCAGAGCTGCTCTGTAGACTCAGTTTGACAGCAGCCATGTGAAAGGGAGGTAGACTAAGTTCCAGCTTCTGTTTTTAAAATAATAGGTTACAAAAAGATATGTATGTTGGACTGCATGATGTACAAGTACTCCATGTATGCCTCTCAGATACACATGTTAATACATGTGCACTAAGATAATCATAGTTTGGGTTGGTAGGGACCTTAAAGATCATCTCATTCCAACCCCTCTGCATGGGCAGGACACCTTTCACTAGACCATGTTACTCAAAGCACCATCCAGTCTAGCCTAGAATGCTTCTAGGGATGGGGTATCCACAACTTCACTGGGCAACATGTTCTAGTATCTCACCAACCTCACAGCAAAGAATTTCTTCCTAATCTGTAGTCTAAATCTACCTTCTTTCAGCTTAAAGCCCTTGTTCTACCACTACATGTTCTACCAATACATACACCGAAGTTTTAAAAAATTCAGAACCTTTGCTCTCAGTATCATGCTCCTACCAACAGCTTTCTTCTCCATGCAGGAGAATCCACCATGGCTGACTCCTGGGTCTCATTTTTGGCACAAGATGGATGCAATTCATCTGATAGAATGTAAATATCTACAGGGGAGATGCAGACATCAGAACTGGCCATGAGATCTTAAGAGTGGCCAGACCTAGAGTTCTCCTGTCTTAATAGCCTATAGAGGAACAGTATGGAAATGGGGAGCAAATTGGATGAATTCCCCAGCTTTCTTTCCCAGCTCCTAACTATTTTTAATCTCAGTATGATGAACTTTACTTATTTAGTAATTCTTAACAGACCTATCTTTTGAGATGCTTTCCTTTCTCACGTTGAAGTGAGTTGTGCTTTTGCCATATACTATGCTGATCTCAATCCACCTAAGTCACATTGAAGACAGGGCAGGAAAACAGTTACTTTGAGGCAGAGTTTTATATGAACAGGATCCAAAATAAACCAGGAAATATTCCCTGAGAAGTGGCTATTTCTCTGCATTCATTGGAAAATTGCCTACTGTGACTAATCCAAGTGCAGAAATTTGCTCTGTAGATGCCTGAAGGTAGGTGGAGTGAATCTTCCTTGAAGTCTTTGCTCATCAAATCACCCTTGACTAAAGAAATAGCCTGGTTTTCTCAGCATTTTACTTCCTCAGCATGGTCCCAGCCAGCCCAGGGTCTGCCCATTGACACTGTCACCATCTGCTGCCCTGTGCCCTCCCCAGTCACCTCTGCCTGGTCGAGTGGCTGCAGCAATGCTAGAGAACACATGGCTGCTCCTCAGTCTGTTATGAATCCCCCTGACCTCTTTGCCTTTGGGACACTCAGGACAGCCCTGGGCATGACCTCTTAGAACATGGTATAATGACTAAAAGCAGCAATGAGTTGTGTGCATATCATCAGCTGCAGAGAGATCTGTACCAAACCTAGGGTAAGTCTTATATTCTTTTAGTCATTTCAACTTTACTACGGGCAAAGAAAGAAAAACAGCTCTCTGTAAACATGCCCAAGGGTTTGTTTATTCTAGCATGGGTGAAGTAGGACAAGTAGCACTCCATAGATGCCTAACGTCCCTCTCCCCACTCATACTAGAGGGAAGTTAGAAAACCTGCTAGCAAAATAAAAGGTAAGATTTAGGTACATAAAGATAAAGGTAATAAATTCCACCAAAAACTTTGTAAGTCTTAAATCTTTCACTTGTGAAAGATAGGTCCTTCATGTGTGCTTCTCCATCATATGTCATTATGTTTTTTACGAGATAAAATACTGAAGTAAGGTACACACGGATTTGGTTTCCACAACAAAATATTTCAAAACACATCATGCTCAAATAATTAATGAAATAAGTTATGTCTTGCCAAACCAACTAGAGAACAACCTCAGTGTTTCTTTCATTTAACTGTAATAACAAACAGAAGATGTCAACACAAGTGTAGAAAGTTTCAAAGAGAGACTAGTGAGATCTTAAAGCCAACTCACCATTTTTGCTGAATGCAGATCTTAGGAGTGGGCTAATGAAAAGGGCACATCTATCAGATTGCTGCTGACATGCAGGTGCTGCACCAGCTTCAGGTAAAAAAAAAACTGGCAGGCAAGAAAGCTGCTATGACCATGAAACTAGGCAGAAATCACAAGCTAAGCATACTGAAAGATAAGGGGAAAAAGCTTCAAAAGCTGCCGATCATAAAAATTACAAGATTCTCTATAAAGGCTGTGGCCTCAAACCACTTTAACCCTGTTAGCTTATCGAAGGGGAATTGCAGATGGCTTGCTCAAAGACCTCAGCAATTTTTTAACCCTGCATGCTTCAGTTCTAGAGCCAAAAAGCACTTCTTACCTCCCCATTCCAAAGCAGGGAGCAGGGATTCTACCTCTGCTGAGCAGCTGCCACAGGCCAAGGCAAAGTCCCTGCTCACACCCACTATACATAAATACAGTGCCAGCAACTAGTTAGAAAACTGGAGTTTACCATAACTACCTAAATGACAGATGGTACCTCAAGGGGTTCAAGAATATAGATGCATAGTGATTTTTACAAAGAAAAAAGGTAAAATTGGTCCTGCAGAAGCACCAAGATACACTGATTTTCTTAGCTGCTGGGAAAAAATCGTGTCAAAATGACATGAACAAATTTGTTGGTGAAGGTGCTTAAAAGGCTTTTGGAGAAAAAAAATCTGACTTTCAGTCTTGCTCTCCTTCAAAGTGTGCCACGCTCTCTACTTGATCTTTGTGGAGCTCACCAAAGACTCCAGGGCTGTGAAGCCACAAGCAGCCCAGAGGCAGATGCATAAATTTGGATGTCCAAATAAGCTGTGAGCATATTTTTCTTCTTTTATGATGGTGTGAGGAAATGCAACGGTTCTCAGTGATGACAGGATGTCAGAACATGTCACTGTCAAAAACAGCCCCAGGCAAGGCTGCATCCTAACCTGACTCCTGTTTACTGTCTTTTATGCGGCAGTGCTCCTTGCTGCATCTGGAAAAACAGTGAAGGGAACTGCTTTAGTTATTGTATAGGTGGCAGAATTGCTAAACTGGAGGGGTGCCAATCCAAATCGAAAGTCAAAGAGGTCATTGCAGGAAATCTGCCCTTTGCTGCTGACAATGTGCTGGGTCTGCAGAATATTCCTGTTGGCCTTGATTGCACTGCCATGGCTCAGCCTTCTCACAAGCACAAAGCAAATAATGCTGCCTCTTTCCAGGCAGGAGCATGCTGAGCCAGTAGTGTGCTTTGGCAGTGCAATGCTTAAGCCTTGCAGGTGAAATTCTGCTGCCTTGCAGCAAGGTCCAATAACAGTGTGATTGATAGTGGTTGTGCAAAGGAGGGAGGGCCCATGCAGCTTTTGAAAGATCAAAGCTGTGTATGAAATGAAGGAGGATCCTGACCTCAGAAACAAGTAAAAGAGAGCCACATTCCTGTCATCATCACTTTCTGTACAGCAGGACCTTCAGCCCAGCCTACATGCACTACTTTCATGCTCTTGTAGATGTCAATAAATAAATAAATAAATAAATAAATACATAAAAGCCAGGATAAGGTCCTGAATGCCAAGAGATTTTAACTACTGCCAAATATTAACTGCTGTCAAAGGCTCTTGTGGGCTTAGCTACAACAGGCAAAGCACTGCACAGAGTCATGTTCTAGGCCAAAAGGTGAAGCAGAGTACAACACAACGTTACAAGCAGGCATCCAGCACTGATTTTCCATTGTGGCATTGGTTTTACAGCACAGGAGGCTCACTGCTGGCTGCTGTGGTAGGGATGATGAACTGATGCCATCGTAGGCTCCCACTGAACTGAAACAACCCAATGACACAGAAAAGGACTAAGAGGGAAATGCCTAATCAAGCATTACTCCTCTGCTAACCCTCTTTATTTATGCACTGCAAATGTCAGGGAAATTTCTCAGGAACGAAACCACAAAAGCTGAATTTTCAGGATTCAGTATCTCAGTAACTAGATACAAAGTGACATTTAGAACTTCAACAGCTTTCAAAAGACCTTAGCACAAAGAAAAGGTGAACATAGCCTTGACTCATAAATAGAGTAACAAAGAGCAGAAACTATTATACACACCGTGCTATGAGGTTTTGTGCTGAAACAAAAGACAAGCGTGATTAAGAGTTTTAGTATATAAATTTTATTTATAAAGTACAGTCTTCTTAGATTGCATGGGCACTATGAAGCATAAAGTAAACAAGGAAATGGGAGCATAGAACGAATGCAGAAGTGGAGATTTCTGTATCAGCTATGATTCTGTATCAACTATGACCCGTTTTTTCACTTTCTGGACTTCTCTGCATGTAGAGCTCAGCCTACTTTCAGACTTACATCACTGTAAAGACAGTAAAACACCACCAAGATTAATTTAATATTTTCTACAGCTTCAAGTCCTCATATTAGTGTTGTGGGAGTTGCTTCAAATGCACAAGCATATATGTTGGCAATGGAGGCTCTTACACAGGACAAAGGTAAGAACACCTCCAACCAAACAGTTTTGGTCGAATAATCATAAATTCTGACACTGTGGAAAGCACTTCATACTTCTTTGTGATAATGGCCACATCCTGAAACTGTTGAGGTGGACAGGGTCTATATGCAACATGTGGCTGGAATATTTGGGGTCTCAGGCATCCAGAAGAGACAGAGAGACCCAAATTAAAGGTGGCCCTCTACAATGGGCTCACAGGCTTTGTGGATAAAGGCAGAGCAACAGATGTCATCTATGCCATCTGTGCAAAGCATTCAACACTGTCCTGTGTGACATTCTGATCTCTAAACTGGAACGATATGGATTTGATGGATGGACCACTCATTGGATAAGGAACTGTCTCGATGGTTGCACCCAAAGAGTTGTGTGGTCAATGGCTCAGTGTCCAAATGAAGATGTGTGAGGAGTGGTGTTCCTCAAGGGCTGCTACTCAGACCAGGGTTATTTAACATCTTTGTTGGAGACATGGGCAGTGGAATCAAATGCACCCTCAACAAGTTTTCTGATCACACCAAACTGTGTGGTGAAATCAACCCACTGGAGGGAAGGGATGCCATCCAGAGGGACCTTGACAGGCTCAAGAAGTGGGCTTGTGCAAACTGCATGAAGTTCCACAAGGCCAAGTGCAAGGTTCTGCATCTGGGTCAAGGCAACCCCATGTACAAATACAGGCTGGGAGGGGAAAGGATTGCAGACAGCCCTGAGGAGAAGATCTTGGGAGTGGGGGTGTACCACAAGCTTAACATCAATGTGCTTGCAGCCCAGAAAGACAACTAGGTCCTGGGCTGTATCAAAAGAAGCAGACAGCCAGTTGAGGGAGGTGATTCTCCCCCTCTACTCTGCTCTTGTGAGACCCCACCTGGAGTACTGCATCCAGTTCTGGAGTCCACAACATAAGGACATAGAGCTCCTGGAACATGTCCAGAGAGAATAACTAAAATGATTGGAGTGCTGGAGCACCTCCCCTATGAAGACAGGCTGAGCAAGTTGGGTCCCAGGTCACTTTACAGCAACCTTCCAATATCTGAAGGGGGCTACAAGAAAGCTGGGGTGGGGCTTTTTGCATGGGTGTGTAGTGAGAGGACAACAGGAAATGGTTTAAAAATGGTTGAAAAGGGGAGATGTAGATTAGACATCAGGAAAAAAATTCTTTCTTGTGAGGATGTTGAGACACTGGCACAGGTTGCCCAGGGAAGTTGTGGCTGACCCCTCCCTGGAAGTGTTCAAGGCCAGGTTGGATGGGGCCTTGAGCAACCTGGTCTGGTGGGAGGTGTCCCTGCCCATGCAGGGGGATTGGAACTGGATGATATTTAAGGTTTCTTTCAACCCAAACCTTTCTATGGTTCTATGATAATTTTTCTAAACACTTCCTAGAAATCAACTGGTTAACTAAATATTGATCAAATTACTGCCTCTGACAAACATCTATAGGTTACTTTTAAAAGAACCCTCTGACAGAACCAGATTATATTTGGCTTACTTTATGGAGGAAAATTAGTATTTCCAGAATAAGTCTCATCTGGTTCTGATCTCCATCTTAAAAGTAAAATTGCACCCTACAACCACCTTCACAGACCATCCCAGAATATGTGAGAGGCTCAGGAGTCAGATGTCTACACTGTAGTTATCTATGGTTGGATAGAGGATGAAAAAGCTTTCTTGCCTGATCTGAACATAGTCATGCTTCCAGAGTCACATAATCTTTCCAGATATCTCACCCTGGCTGGTATCTATCTTTGCATAGGTTTTTCACCCTTTTCTGTGCCTATCAAGGAAATTAAAGTTTGATCTTGACAAAGGTGATGGCAGAACTGCATCTCCCTTGTCTACTTAACCTTGCTTCAGAAATATCCTCACTGTCTCTCCCACTGCAAAAAACTTCCACCAGCCTCAGGAGGAGAAGATACAGTGGTGTTCAGACTCTTTAGCATGTTCTTCTTTTGGAGAAGGCATATATTTCAAGCAGGAAAAAAATACCACCTAAAGTTACAGTTTCTCAGAAGGAGGTACATTATTGACAAGATTTGGGCTTCAACAGAGTGATAAGTGGCTTGAACTTCTCTAGAGGTTTGGGCATAAAGAAACTTCTTGAAACACCAAGGCTTTTCTCCAAGAGCTTTTCAGTTTTAGATGCAATTCAGCATTACTTTGACATGTTTATTACACTGATACTAGAAGATATCAGACTCCCAAGGCTTTTGATACTTCAGCACTCTGTCTTGTATTAGGTCTGGGTGATCTGTTGATAATAAGTCCATAGTGTTCACCATTGCATTTTCCTGTTTCTTACATCATTTTTTAAAAGGAAGGCACCAAGTCATGATCTTTATTTTACACTTGGTCAAAACTCTTACTGACTTAATTGAGAATATGGTTGGAAAAGGACACAATAAAAATGAGTTGAATGAGGACTTGGCACAGAGAATGCAGGAAAAAAAGTAAAACAAAGCAAAAACAAAGCCTACATCCAATTCCTAAACTAAATTATTGAGAAAGTTGTGATTTGTCACTATGGCAACAGATTTTTAAATAGAAATAAAATGCTTTTATTAATGCAAGCATATTTCTCTATACTGATATAGTAAATGAGCTCAGGCCTCTTTAAAGTGGATATAATTTTACATATATTTATAATTTTACAATATATATGTTGTAAATAATATGTATATATTCTAAATAATGTTAGAAACACCAATACACAGAGAATCAAAATACAAATAACTAAGATGCTGATGTTTTTACAGTACTAATGGTCCAGTCATTCAGACTGAGGAGGTAAATTAGTTATTTTCTTTCCTCAGGGAGTTTTAAAATAATTGGTATAAATCAAAGCAACTGTAAGCTTAAATGAAAAATATTTGGGTTTGTTTCCTTGGCTTTTATACTAATGGGCTTGGGTTGGTGAATGAACATACTGAGCTCTATTCGTCGATGTAAGAATTCATTTGTACAGGCTCCACTCTGATGGAGGAGATTCACTGCTCAACCTCGTTGCTTTTCACCCCTCACAAAAGCATCTACTGAGGCCAAGCCAGCCTTGCAATATTCACACCAGTTCTGGATGCTTATCAATAAGAGCTGGAATTCCTGAAGCTGGAGCAAGATTTATCCAGTACTGTACTAATAAAAAACAGCCTTTAATATGCTCATATCATCACTTCTTCACCTAAGAGTTGGTCTGTAAGGTTCAGGGAAGGGTGATGGCAATGCTCTACAGGAGCAAGCTTAACAACTTCTGTAGCTTAGAAATGTAACAAACTACTGTGTATGGGAGACTGTTTTATCAGGAAGAGGTGGAAAACACAGGCAATGGCAGAATTTGAAAAGATTGATCAAAAGCACTGGCACAACTGGTGCAGGATTATTGTAGAACCACCACAGACCTGTGCTGTCCCTGTCTGCCACACAGCTGCATCCAGCCTTGTCTGGGATGCCCTTATTATGTTTTGACCCTTTTATCTTTCCTCCCTGCATGTTCCACCCTTTTGGAAGATTTGTCCACATGCTATATTTTGGCATTGCTTCAAACTTAGTCCTTCAGAGCAGGAGTAGGCTGCTTGATGGCAATCTAAAGGATAACAGTATGGCTTTTGCTAGATGTGCTCATAGTCCTTCATACACTGGTACTGAGAGCCAAAACCAATGGCATTTTAAAGAAATTTTGAAACTGGGGATCCTTTCAAACTTTCACTGTTTTACTGTTTGCCTATCATAAGCCCCCCGTCGCTTCATTTGATGCATATTTAATATACAGGAGACAATTTAATGTATAGGAACCATCTCACATAGATCAGCTCTGCAGAAATTTCACTCCAGTGGGCAAGGCCAAAGGTGTTGGGAAGAGCCTGATGAAAATGTCTCATCTTTGGGCAGCCACTGTGGGAGCTGAAGCAGCAAAGAAGGAGAGAGAGCAGGAGAGACACACTGCCTGGGGTCTCTTTCTATGGGCTGTGAACTGGTTTTGATTCTCTGCTGAGAAGGAACACTTGTCTTTACAGAACTGCTTTCCCCAGCCTTCATTTCAGCCCACAGTCCATACCTCACTTCATCAGGAGGAAAGAACTGAAAGAGATTAGCTTTTGAAGTTTGGTTGCAAAATCCTACTTTTTAAAAATACTCCCAGATACTATGGCATCAAGCTGCAAAAAATATAAAAAGATTTTTTCCACTAAGCATAGATAGGCAAGATTTGGTTTTTTTGCCATGGCTTGTAACTACTGTCTACCTGATTTTAATTTATGTCTATGTACATGCATTCTGTTTACAACACTCACGCCCTTCAAATCAGAGAACCTACAAGTGTGGTCTCTGGGTAAAGATGGCATTTGTTTTAACTGTTTTGCAAAATAAGTGTATTTTGTGTCTATTTTTTATAGGACAACATATTATTAATTATATGATCATAGTAATATTTTTTTCTAATTTCTAATTTTTAAACATCCTAAATCCTAACATCAATAGCTAATCCAGCCCTGAGCTTCTGGACATCCTAATAAATACTCTGATAGCAGGAGTTGGAACAACATGCAGCAACAAAAAAAGCATATCCCTGGACCTGAAGATGGAAATAGCAGGCATGAAAGCCAAAATGATGGATTAATCTTTTGCTATCAGGCACTCAGACATGAAGTTCCATGAGAAAAAAAATCAGCGTTGTTGGCATCAACCTTTGGTTTTGTGACACTGTGTACCTTAAGGCTTAAGCACCTCACTTGATCTATATTTCTAAATCATGCTTGCTTCACTGAGATCAAAACCAGAAAGCCCAGACTCTCAAAGACATGTAGATTCCCAGCTTCTAGGAATTTGACTTCCAGGTAGTTTGAAGTTTTATATTTTTATGCCTTTGGGAATCTGGGACTATTTTTCTCCCTCCTCCCTAGCAAATGAACACAGAAGTGAAATAATAAAACAAAGAACAAGAGGAGGATTTAAAATTACTGGAACTAAGGCAGCTTCACTTAACTAGTCACAAGGATGAATTCACAGAGATGACATTTCTCAAAACATGATTTACAGCTGACCACCTGGAGAAAATAGTTTGCAGCTGGCACAGCTAAAGAGCTTTTTTCCCACTAAGAAATAAAGTAGATAATCTTCCCACTCAGTGTCAGCATCCTGGAAGAAAAAAATCAGGTAAAATACAGCTATTGCTAAAGCAGACAGGAAAATGCACAGCGATGAAAAAAAATCAATATTAATATTAGTAAAAGGATGTGTGATGTAAGTAAGTAAGAGAGCCATGCTTAATCCACCTTGGAAACTGAGAGTTGTCAAGAATAAACAAGGGATATACTTGGCAACACAAGGGATACACAAGGCAACCCTGCCCACAGCATGGGCATCAGGGTGGCAGGCTTGGGCTGATACTGCAGATGCTGTGAGGGCCACAGCAAAGTGAGGAGATTGTGATCATTGTTGCATTGTTACAAGCACACACTATTTGGAAGAGATGAAAGTGTGGGATTAACTCAGGGATCTATTTTTTGTTTCAGGCCCACAGATCTGACGTTCAGTGCATTTTCCACCTTCCCATGTAAAGCTCCAGAGCAGATTGCTTCTCATGGAGGCTGTGTTACTGCTGCTTACACAACCAGCTTTAGCCAGCAGCCTGCCGAGGGAAGGCATGGGCAGGGCTGAAACCTGGCTATACCCAAGAGTGCCAATGCACTGCTGCAGGGCACAGAGCCAGGGCTGGCTGGGAAGGTTTCAAGGTCTCCTCTCTAAAAAAGGGGGTTGGGGGAGAGCATTTGTAACAACCCTGCTAAAGCTGCAGGTAGATGCCCCTGCATCTGTTGCTGCTTTCCTTACCCACCCTCCCCAGCACTGCCCCTGGGACTGGGTTGCTGCAGTATAGGCTGGCTGGCAGGGAGCTTTTCTCTATTGCAGCTACAAACAACTCCTCCACTGCTCTGGTTGCATCATCACTGTTCTTTCAGAGCATTTCTCCTTATGCTGGCTTTCTTCCTGCCCCAGTGTAGAGCTCAGGATGTTGGTTCCCATCTCCAAAACTCTGCTCAAGCTATTCCCTGAATCACCATGAGTTATGCAGCTGCCAATAGATCATTGCTCTGCATCAGGGAATGCAGTGGAGGGGCCCTGGCTCTTCAGGAGACACACTCTGCACAGCCTGCCAGGATACCCCTTCCTATTTTCTCCTTAAGGCTGTCTTTGTCTTCTGTGAGCAGTCATAACTCTGACTTCGATGCCAACTCCCAACCCACCCCACCTATCATCCTCCTCATGATGCCACCCAGATGGTGTTCATGTTCTTACCTCCATGAGCAGTTTTCTCTGGCTTAGCTCTGCTGCTTGGTGCCTCACCTAATAAAAGGCAGAACCCTCTGGGCCCCTTCACACCTGGTTCTTGTCGACCAGACCCATCCCACAGGGAGGTCTGTTGCCTCCCTGGGGCTCGGATTAGAGATGTTAAAAGGAAACTCCCCAATCTTGTGGGTTCCTCTGATTACTATCCACTGCTGATTTTTCAGGTTGGCAGTGATGAAATCATCACAAGAAGTGTAAGGGCAATGAAGAGTGACTTCAGGGCCCTGGGACGGCTAGTTAGGGGGTCTGGAGCGCAAGTAGTGTTTGCCTCCATCCCTCCTGTAAGAATGGGTGGGGAGGTATATAGGAAGAGTTTACAGGTCAATGAGTGGCTAAGGGACTGGTGCCAAAGACAGGGTTTTGGCTTTTTTGATCACGGGATGCTATATGAGACACCTGGCCTGGTGGTGGCAGGTGGGATGCACCTGTCCCAGAGGGGGAAGAGGCTTTTGGGGCAGGACTTGGCAGGGCTCATTGAGAGAGCTTTAAACTAGATGTGAAGGGGGAAGGGGAGAAAACTGGGTCTGTTAGGGACAAACACAAGAAGGACGAACCGGGGCCCGAAGGCAGGTGGTCTAGGGAGGATTTAGTCCCACCAGTGTGCTCTGTTTGTTTCCTGAAATGTCTGTATGCTAATGCACGCAGCATGGGGAATAAGCAAGAAGAGTTAGAGGTCAGTGTACGGGCTAAGGGTTATGATCTGGTAGCAATAACAGAGACATGGTGGGATAGGTCACATGACTGGAATGTGGCCATGGATGGTTATGTGCTTTTTCGGAAAGATAGGGCGGGGAAGAGAGGTGGTGGAGTTGCTCTTTATGTGAGAGAGCAACTAGAATGTGTTGAGTTTTGTGCAGGGGCTGATGAGGGGCAAGTTGAAAGTCTGTGGGTAAGAATTAAGGGGCAGGCTGGTGTGGGCGATACAGTTGTGGGGGTCTACTACAGACCTCCTGATCAAGGCGAGGAGGTTGATGAGGCCTTCTACAGGCAGCTGAAAGCAGCCTCGCAACTTCAGTCCCTAGTCCTCATGGGAGATTTTAACTACCCCGATATCTGCTGGTTGACTCACACAGCCAGCTTTTCACAGTCTAGGAGGTTCCTCCAGTGCATTGATGATAACTTCTTAATGCAAATGGTGGACAAGCCGACTAGAAGAGGAGCGCTGCTGGATCTTGTACTAACCAACAAGGAGGGCCTTGTTGAAGCAGTGGTGGTCAATGGCAGCCTTGGCTGCAGTGATCATGAGATGGTAGAGTTCAGGATCCTGTGTGGAAGGAACAGAATACCCAGTAGGACCAGAACCCTGGACTTCCACAGGGCAAACTTTGGCCTCCTCAATCGACTGTTAAGAGAAATCCCATGGGACAAGGTGTTAGAAGATAAAGGGGCTCAAGATAGCTGGTCAATATTCAAGAACCACTATTTGCAAGCACAGGATCAGAGCATCCCTATGGTTAGGAAATCTAGTAAGGGAGCTAGGAGACCAGCATGGTTAAAAAAGGAACTGCTGGGAAAACTTAAGTGGAAAAGGAAAATCTACAGATCATGGAAGGGGGGGCTGGTCACTTGGGAGGAATATAGGACTGTTGTCAGAGGATGTAGGGAGGCAATTAGGAAAGCTAAGGCCTCCTTGGAACTTAACCTTGCAAGTCGGGTTAAGGATAATAGAAAGGGCTTTTTCAAATACATAGCCAGCAAAACTAACACTAGAGGCAATATTGGCCCACTAAGGAATGAGCTGGGAGCCCTGGTGACAGAGGATATAAAGAAGGCAGAGGTGCTGAACGCCTTCTTTGCCTCTGTCTTTACTCCTGCAGGGTTTCCGCATGAGCCCCAGATTCATTTAACCCCAGAAGTAGTCAAGATAGATGAAGAGTTTGACATAGTAGATGAGGATTGGGTTAGGGATCAGCTGAGTAATCTGGACATCCATAAGTCGATGGGTCCAGATGGAATGCATCCAAGGGTGCTGAGGGAGCTGGCGGAGGTCATTGCTAGGCCACTCTCCATCATCTTCAATAAGTCATGGGTAACAGGAGAGGTGCCTGAGGACTGGAGGGTAGCAAATGTCACTCCAGTCTACAAGAAGGGCAAGAAGGAGGACCCGGGTAACTATAGACCGGTCAGCCTCACCTCCATCCCTGGAAAGGTGATGGAACAACTTGTTCTTGTCACTATCTCCAGGCATATCAAGGACATGGGGGTCATCAAGAGCAGTCAGCATGGTTTTATCAAGGGTAAATCATGTTTGACTAACCTCATAGCCTTCTATGAGGAAATTACTAGGTGGATAGATGATGGAAGAGCGGTAGATGTGGTTTATCTTGATTTCAGTAAAGCATTTGACACCGTCTCTCACAGCATCCTTGTAGATAAGTTGATCAAGTATGGGTTTGGTGATCAGGTAGTGAGGTGGGTCAGGAACTGGTTGAAAGGAAGGAGTCAGAGAGTTGTAGTCAATGGGGCAGAATCTGGTTGGAGGGGCGTGACTAGTGGAGTCCCTCAGGGGTCGGTACTGGGACCGGTGTTGTTCAATATATTCATCAACGACTTGGATGAGGGTATAGAATGTACCCTCAGCAAGTTTGCTGATGACACTAAGCTGGGAGGAGTGGCTGACACACCAGAAGGCTGTGCTGCCATTCAGAGAGACTTAGACAGGCTGGAGAGTTGGGCAGGGAGGAACAAGATGAAATTCAACAAGGGGAAGTGGAGAGTTTTGCATTTGGGGAAGAACAACACGATGTCCCAGTATAGGTTGGGGGCTGACCTGCTGGAGAGCAGTGTAGGTGAAAGAGACCTGGGGGTCCTGGTAGACAAGAGGATGACCATGAGCCAGCAATGTGCCCTTGTGGCCAAGAAGGCCAATGGCATCCTGGGGTGCATTAGAAAGGGTGTGGTTAGTAGGTCAAGAGAGGTTCTCCTCCCCCTCTATTCTGCATTGGTGAGGCCGCACCTGGAGTATTGTGTCCAGTTCTGGGCCCCTCAGTTCAAGAAGGACAGGGAAGTGCTTGAAAGAGTCCAGCGCAGAGCTACTAAGATGATTAAGGGAGTGGAGCATCTCCCTTATGAGGAAAGGCTGAGGGAGCTGGGTCTCTTTAGTTTGGAGAAAAGGAGACTGAGGGGTGACCTCATCAATGTTTTCAAATATGTAAGGGGTGAGTGTCAGGGAGATGGAGTTAGGCTTTTCTCTATGGTGACCAGTGATAGGACAAGGGGTAATGGGTGTAAGTTGGAGCATAGGAGGTTCAAGTTGAATATCAGAAAGAATTTTTTTACTGTAAGGGTGACAGAGCCCTGGAACAGGCTGCCCAGGGGGGTTGTGGAGTCTCCTTCACTGGAGACATTCAAAACCCGCCTGGACACGTTCCTAGGGGATGTACTCTAGGTGGCCCTGCTCTGGCAGGGGGGGTTGGACTAGATGATCTTTCGAGGTCCCTTCCAACCCCTAGGATTCTATGATTCTATGATTCTATGATTCTATGATTCTATGATTCTTCTGATCTGCTGTACCCACTCGTGAGGGTCCCATGAGGTGCAGGATTTTGTGTGCTTGTTCTGTGAACAGGAGAATGTGGTGGCACTGTGTGGAGCAGAAGAAAAAGCTTGGAACAGGAGCTGCCTCCCCAGTAAAAACGCGTCTTTGTGTTAGCTGTGTGATTTAAATTCCTGATTCTAAATCTGGGAAACAGATTTTCTTAGTGGATACCATGTGTGTGTACACAGTGCCCATCACAGTGGCCTCAAGTCTAGAATACAAATATCTTAAATCCTAGTACCGTTATTTATATTAAACAAGGGATGAACTATTGTTCCACAGTGAGATGTTCAGAATATTTGGCAGCCACAGGGCTTGGGTGACATCAACTTTCACTTTCAAAATCAAGCTGCCACCTTGTGGTACGGTGGGGAAGTAGTTATTACATGGCTAGCAAAAATCCACACGGTAAAAACTGCTCCCTTTGCCCATCAATGACTCACAGCATTTATGTATTCTTTAACATATTTTTAATATACTTCATGAAATTAATAAAAAATTATTATGTCTTTCTTTAAAAAGTCAATCTAACTTTTTGTGGTTTCTTGTTAATGTGAAACATAAAACCATTTCCTCATTCTTATATGTAATTGTACTGAAACCACCAGTGCACTCACATGAGCACGTTTTTCAAGATTAGACCCCCGTGCAGCCTACAGGATAAAACTAACTAAAAGGGGTATAATCTATAATTTTTTTCTTTCTCTCTTCTAAGCTCATTAATGTTCAAAAAACTTCCTTAAGAGTCAGAGCAGTGCCACACAGATTGCTGAAGGTGAGCAAATTGTAATGTATCATCTGGTCTGGGGTACTGTCTGTGTGCATCCTCTTGGACCATGACAGATGTGAGGTAATTTTAATCAGCTTTCTCTTTCACTGTTGCCCAAGCCATCACAAATTACTTCACCTTGCTTGTCAAGCACAATGGGTCAGCAGAAGTGCACTAATCCATTACAGCAACGTGCTGGTGCATCCCAACCTTCAGGTAGCAGACCAGCATGAAGATGTGCTGGCACTATTTTTTCAGTTTACAGCTAGATTTAATGTCCTTGTGTCAGTTAATACTGTTTATGAAAAATGATAGATGAAAATCTAGTCCATTTGGCATTGAAAGTGGTGCTGATGTGAACAATTGATTGCAGTTACGCATCAGTGCTTTGAGCATCCATGACTTTTCTGGAATATAGTGCTTTAAAAAAAAAAAAAGAATATGCAGGTAACAAGAAGTCTGTAAGACCTGGAGTTCCCATCTTGTCCTTCTGCTCATGCCAGACAAGCATTAATGCTTTTTAAAAGCACAAAGAGGGGTCATCCACTACTGAAAGTATCAAGGTAAGAGGGAGGCAGTCATGCAGGGAGAATGTAAAGTAGAGCCTGATTCTGACTCTCAAGTAAGCCTAGAATGACCCAGATGAGCTGTCTTGGACCTGTAGCACCAGGACAGGCTGTTTTTCTTCCCACTGTGTCTGTTACAAAATGTGATACTTGAGGGAAGTAGTTTTTATAAAGTACTCTTCATTCAAAAGTACATAGGTAGAAGGAACTCAAAAATTTCATAGTTCTCCATGAACTGCTGTCCTGTAACAGCTTTGTTGAGCACTGGGTCTAGAAGAGGGCTGGGGAGTATTCCCATGGGCAGGGGTCCTACAGGCCCCCATGGGGCTGTGTGAAGAGCCTGGCCTCTGGAAATCCTACAGTCACAGAGGCTGCTCCAGCTTTGAAAATCACCTGATTCACATTTGCCCATCAGCCCACTCAGCAGCCAAACTTCCAGGAAGGATAAACATGAAAGTTTCTTCTTAATGGTTGTGATGGAGTTCACTTTGCATAGTTATTTAAATAAAGGATGGAGAGTTTCCTGCTAGCTATGGTCTCATCCAGCAGCCCAAGTGGGTGTAGGTGTGACCCACTTCTCCATGATGCATGGCAGCAGGTCATGCTAACTTCAGATGGCTTTGAGTCATCATAGGCTGCTGTCAACACAGGGACAGGACTGTCACAGAGAGAGGAAAAAGGGAGGGAGGAAGAAGTGTTCAGTAGGTGATGGGGTTGTGAGGGAGGAGGTCTGAGTTTAGATGGAGGGTGACCAAGAAGAAGAGCCTATGGGGCCATGACCCCTTTTGTAACTCACATGTAAGCTGTCTGCAGCGTGTGAGATCCCCTGCTCTGTAATATGGCTGTACAGCCCTGCAGCCTCCTCATCCCACCATTTATCCTTCCTAGGAGCACTGTTTGTGGTCCCTGAGCAAATAGGAAAGTCCAGCTGCTCAGGGGACCAGGTTAGATCAACAGCAATCCCTTGGGGCTTTACACATCAGGGCATTTCTGAGGGGACTCTTATGGAGGGCTGCCTGATGCTTGTAGGAATGAAAGCAGGACCAACATGCCCAATGCTCTCCTGAGTAAGCATGAGTTACCTCCCACAGAGAGACTGCCTAAATTTTTATTTATTTATTTTTAACTGAAAATGACTACTTAAAAGGCATCTGCAGACAGAGAGTCACATCTTATTGCAGCAAATAAATCAGCAGTGACAATGATGAGAGGAAAGAAGAGTGTTAGGTTGAGAACACCAACACCTGGGATTAGTGTCTTCTAATGTAAGTGTGTGGCAGGACTGGAGGGTAACCATGTGGTTAACGAAGCTTGATGTGTATAAAGCCCATGGAGATAACACTTATTTTGGTGTTATTGCTAGTGTGTCTGTCTTCGCTTTCATAAAAAGAGTGTGGTGATATCTAAGAGTGGCATTTTGATGCCTGAAATGCTCCTCATATAAATAGAACAAACAGATCAGCATGACTGAGTGATAAAATTACCTTCTGGTCTGCAGGAACTTCAGCATGCAACTGTGCTGTAGGGACCTCAGTCTACCCCTCTGCACAGCACAAACAAATACATTTTGAAATGGATTTGGAGGAAGCATTCAAAGGAGAGAATACAGAGGGGAGAATGACTCGAGCTGCAGCTGCAAAGTTGGTGAAAAAGGCTTTTCTCAAAGCCCTGAAGTCCAATGATTTTGAAACACTGGAAGAGCTTTTGAGCCAGAAGAAAATAGATGTGGACACAGTGTTTGAAGTGGAGGATGAAAACCTGATTCTGGCATCCTACAAACAAGGTAAATGTGGCAGCATCCACCAGCCAGGCAGTAGATTGGTTTGAGTGTTTTTCAAGAAACTGTGGCCTTTTGTCTGTTCTGAAGCTATAGCATGAGCTGATTGATAGGCAGCAACATCTCAGTAAGTTCATACAGCTGTGGTCACCACAGGAGGGGAGCTTATCAGCTGTACCCACTGGGCTTGGTGGAGGGCAGGCCAGAGAGCAGCCTGAGCCTCTGCTGCTGAGGCAGCTGCTGCAGCTTCAGGGCAGTCCAGAAAGAGCAGTCCTGTGACATTTCCCTGCAGAGAACTCAGCTGCAAAGCCCAAAATAGGCACATGCTGGCTAAGTCTGCTATATACATTTCTTGCATCTACACAGTCACATATACAAACCCTTTAGAAATAAAAAAATATTCAAACTCTTCCATTTTCAGTTTACAGCAGTAGAGAGGTGAACTCTTCCTAGCTCAGGAGAGATAAAGAGATACTGCAGACCTTGGATGTTTCTGGATGGGAGATTTATTTTTCAAACTGACAGAAAGTGAGGATGGGCTTGTTTGTTAAACCAGAAAAATCATTTGGAAAAACACAACCAGAAAAGACATCTAATTGGGAGTATAGAAGCCCCAAACCCCATTTCTTAGCCAGACACTGACTGAGTTTCCAAAAACTTAAAGCAATAAAACAAGTTTGCTTTCTACTAAAATCAACATACTTCATTATCTACTTGCTAACAGACTGTGTGTGTCTAGAAAATAGTAATGACCAGACTTTGCCAGAAGTTAGTCCTGTGTGGAGATAAACTCTGCAGTCCCAGCAACCCAGCAAATACCTGTAAGACCCCACCTGGAGTACTGCATCCAGTTCTGGAGCCTCTGTTACAAGAAAGACAGGGATGTGCTGGAGTGTCTCCAGAGAAGGGCCATGAGGATGATCAGAGGGCTGGAGCACCTCTCCTATGAAAACAGACTGAGAGAGTTGGGGTTATTCAGTATGGAGAGGAGAAGGCTCTGAGGAGACCTTGTTGTAGCCTTCCAGTATCTGAAGGGGGACTACAAGAAAGCTGGTGAGGAATTTTCTAGGATGTCAGGAAGTGATAGGGACATGGGAGAATGGATTCACAGTAGAGGAGGGGAGATTTAGATAAGATGTCAGGAGGAAGTTCTTCACCATGAGGGTGGTGAGACACTGGAACAACTTGCACAGAGAGGTGGTGGAAACCCCATCCCTGGAAATTTCTAAGGCCAGGCTGGATGGGGCCCTGAGCAACCTGGTCTAGTGGGAGGTGTCCCTGCCCATGGCAGGGGGGTTGGAACTCGATGATCTTAAAGGTCCCTTCCAACCCTGAAAATTCTGTGATTCTATGATTATAATAATCACTTCTGAGTCTGTCTGTGAGTAGTCATTAAGCATGTAGTCCTATTTTTGGAACAAATATTTAAGTTTTATTTGGTCTTACACGTGCTCATAAGTTAAAAAAAAAAAAAACAAGCTTGTGAATTTTTCAGCAATCCAAATATTTTGGAGCAAAATTTTAACACTGAAGTGACACTCCTTCTATTTGTTACTTTATCCTAATTTACATCAGCATCCAAACTCCTTACTCCATGTTCATCAGGGGCAGTAGTTGGCAGGAGGTCTGTGATACAGCTGCAGCCACATTGCCAGTGGTCATCTATGTGGAATGCATCACTAGTATGTAGTATCCTGACACACAGGATACTACAATCTCCCACGCAGAAACAGCAGGGTGAGGTATCTGTTGAGTCACTGGCCTAAGTAAATATTGCATTCTTATTCCAATGCTACCTTTGATCAGCTATTGCCAGTCAGAAGATACCTTTTCCCCATAATTTTTAGCTGGTGGCATTTCAAATGCTCCAAGCATTTTTTCTATTTTTTTTTTTTTGTCTGCACAGGCCACATAAAAAAAAAAAAGCTGCCTTCAGAGTACATCTGCATGGGAAACATCTCTTCAAAAGGCACATTTGTGCTATTCAGAAAATACTCAAAGTGTTAAATGAAAAAATGATACTTGAGAGAACTTCATGTGCTGTAGCTGGTGAAATTACAATAAATTAAAGCAAAGCTCTAACCTTTCCTTCCACCTCAATTGTTCTCAGTACCTGGATAGTCCAATGAAAAGTCTTTACCAAGGATGGTAACTACATTTTCACTTTGTACAGGGTATTGGCTGCCTAGCTACAAATTAAAAATATCCTGGGCAACTGGACTTCATCTAGCTGTCATGTATGGACACCTGGAGAGTCTTTTGGTCCTGCTCAACCACAAAGCTACAATTAACTGCCGGCCCAATGGAAAAGCTGCAATCCACATAGCATGTGAAACAGCAAACGTTGAGTGCCTGAAGATCCTTTGCAGCCATGGGGCTAAGGTGAACTGCTTTTCCATGAGTGGGCAGGCACCCTTGCACTTCTGCACAACACCAACCTCCATGTCTTGTGCCCAGCAGCTGGTTTGGAGAGGTAAGATAAAGCTCTGGAGGGTCTCTTGTGGCATGCCGAGACATGGTGGGCATGGTCTGTGGTTCCTTTCAGGAGGCAATATGTCAAAGTACATGTGTATGAATCCCTTCCATCCACAGCTGACTCGTGTCTTCATCTCAGACTAATTTTCCCCATCTCTTTGATCAGAGGAAGTTTCTCTGATTCTGATTCCTTCCCTCCCCCTCACCACCCACCTCTACTCCAGGGCTGTTCCCCATGTCATTGCTTCAAGCCTGCTGCCTGGTCAGTCCCTCAGCAGAAGGGCTCCTCTGAATCAGGGACATTATATTTCTCTATTCTTATTCTATGTTCTTTACCTGAGTTTATTATTGAGATATTTTCACCTGAAAGTGCACATCTTTTCCTCTTTCTTATTCAAAGTTCCTTGATCTCAGTAAAATTCTTCCAACCACTTACTTTTTTGAGGCCTGGCCTTGAAAAACTGGGTGTGTTTTTTCATACTGTCTTTTCATTTGTCAGCAGCCAAACTCCAGCATCTATATAGGGGTTGGGGAAAAAAGCTATGGATACAAAGTTTTTTGTTCTCCTGAAGTAAAACACATTATGCTTCTGGTCATCTATAACAAATGAAGCTATGAGTAGGCATAATTGCTGGATAAATATATTGGTGTTGCATAGTGTTCCCTTAACAGAACGATGCTGACTCATGATGCAGTAAAAGACAGACATAAAATGTACAGCAAAGTCAGGCAGTTAAGAGTTTTAAATTACAGGCTCCTCTATCACACTGTGCCATTGGAAATACAAACTCTTTCGGTTGTTTTTGGTTTGTAGGACTTTTTTTGCTACATATTTGTCATTGAAGGCTTCTCTTGAGATGCAGAGCCCAAGTATGCTTTGTGGGCAAGGCTATCTGCTGTCCCAAATGAATAACCATGCTGGTTTTCTTCTGCTGGAAAGATACATATTATTTTGTTCGGTAGAAAGGAAAATAAATGCTGCCAACTGTATCCTGCCTAAAAGCAAAGAGTCCTGACAGCAGGACTTGAATTTGCTACCACGAAAAGCTTAGAAGTAAAATACAGTCTTCTAAAATGTAGCATAGGATGAATGCAAATGGAAGGATGCATTCTGTAGGCTTTTTCCACCCAGCCATCAGCAACATAATAATAACAGCAATACTTTGCAAGCCACCCAAAGCACTCAATAAATGTGAATTTCAATATGAACTAATGCTGTGATTCCAAACAAAATGGGAAAGGTCTAGAGCAAAACATGGCAGCTGTGCACCTGCACATCACAGAACCATCTAACAGCCAAAGCCAGGGTTTTGATTAATGCCACTGCACCAAGTTTTAGCAAGATGAATCTTCCACCCTGCCACCTCCAGTCAGTGGTGTCACACTGGGTTGATTCAGATAAGCACAGTTTTACGAGTTCTGGTTTCAGCAGCTTGACAACTGAGGAAAACTCCTGCCTTGTTCATTTCCCACCTCCAAACTTAGCTTGCTGATACTTTTATGGACCTCTAACACAACTAACGCTCAACATGGCTTGATGGCATTTTCCATCCCAGAGGTAATTTCTGATTCCTGCTCCTCCCTTTCCTTACATCTCAGTTTTAGTGTAAATTTGGCCATGTAAGGGCTTCCATGAGTCCTGAGAAAGAGGGGTGGCCATGACCCATGTACCATGAGTGCATTGTACTCATGCACTTGCTCTTGCATGAGTAGTTTATTGAATCTCAAAATCATCAAATGGTTTGGGTTGAAAGGGACTTTAAAGATCACCTGTTTCCAAGCCCCTGCCATGGGCAGGGACACCTCCCACTAGACCAGGTTGCTCAGGGCCCCATCCAGCCTGGCCTTAGAAATTTCCAGGGATGGGGCTTCTCCCATCTCTCTGGGCAACTTGTGCCAGTGTCTCACCACCCTCACACTAAAGAATTTTTTTCCTAATATCTAATCTAAACCTACTCTCTTTCAGTTTGAAACCATTACCCTTTCTTCCTATCACTACATGTCCTTGTAGAAAGTCACTCTCCAGCTTCCCTGCAGGCCTCTTCAGCCGCCTAAGGCCACCATTAGATCAGTTGCTGACAGCCTGCCAAGGCCCCAGCTTCAAGGAGCCCTGAAGCCCACCCAGCTCCAGCCTCGGTACCGGCCCCTTCACCCGTGGAAGGAGCCCTTTGCCCCTCCAGCCCGATGGATCCGTCTGGCACAGCCCGTGGTTCCGGGGAGGGGGGCCTGGGCCGGGCCGGGCGCTCAGCAGATGGTGCTATTGCTTCAGCTTCGGCAGCACCGAAGCTCGGCACCGCTCCAGCTGCCGAACCGCCCCCTGAACCGCTGGTAAACAGGATTCAGACCCTTAGCTGGGGACTTGGTCTGTGGTTGGTTTTTTTATATCGTCTATGGATTTGTCGTAAAATGTCCTTCCTTCCTTCCTTCCATGCTGGCAGGCAGTGAGGTGCTGCAGGAGGCATTCTCAGGGTGTAGAGTTCAGCAGTAAAGCTCTCCTTTTCCCTTCAGTTATTAATTTATAGGGAAAAAGCATCTTAACACAGAGATTTGGACCAGCATGGCAATCCAAAATACTGTTTCAGATAAGACCTTCTGTCAGATCGAGGCCAAGTTACCACATCCGAACCTGGATCCAAAACCCTGAGGTTTCTAAGGGTTTCCTAGGGACTTTCAAAATGCAGAATCCACGTCCCTAGGTGTTTGTATTTCCATTTTTGTCTTTCAAGCCAGTTGCGCACCTTCACCTTCTCCTTGCAGGGCTCAAGCAGAGAGATGGCCAAATCAGGATTTTGCTGCCTTGATTTTTTTTGCCATCATCTTTTTGTTTTGTTTTTTGTGGCAGGAGCAAATGTGAACATAAAAACAAACAATCAAGACGAGGAGACTCCTCTGCACACGGTTGCACGTTTGGGTGTCCCGGAGCTTGTGGCCTTTTACGTGGAACAAGGAGCACACGTTGATGCTCTCAATGCCTACATGGAGACTCCCCTGGCCTGTGCAGCCTACTGGGCCTTGCACTATAAGGATCAGATATACAGCTCAGACCACCACCTTGTCTGTCGGATGCTTTTAGACTGTAAAGCTGAAGTGAATGCTCGTGATGAGGATTTCAAATCCCCGCTCCACAAAGCTGCCTGGAACTGTGATCACATCCTGCTGCATATGTTGCTGGAAGCAGGGGCAGAAGCAAACATCATGGATGTCAATGGCTGTGCACCACTACAGTATATCCTAAAAGTGACATCTGTGCGGCCAGCTGCCCAGCCTGAAATCTGCTACCAACTGCTACTGAATCATGGAGCAGCTAGGATATATCCTCTGCAATTCCACAAGGTGAAGGATGCCTTTGTATTGTAGGGATATGGATAGTGTCTTGAACAGGAATGGGAAGAGAGGTCCACACTTCAGGGTTTGGTGGTATTTGGGTTTGCTGGAGTCTTTTAAACCATGGGCTCAAAGTGCCCAAAACCTTGTGGGCCAATCTGCTGTAAAAGTGGTGTCCTTTAATTGAAGTGAAATGATGGTTGCAAATATCAGAACCCAGATGCAGATCCCATTTTTGTTCTTAACCAACATGAAATCCCAAACTCTAAATGCTGGTTCAATCCTAATTTTTCAGAGCTGATTCACTGTCTCATTTCAGAAAACCCACAAGCTTTTGTCAAACCTGGCTCTACATGGGCTTAAATGGGTTATACCATATGCATATTTCATGGCTTTTACCAAAGATTGGAAATCAGACCAGTTGATTCAGTTTGTCTTTTCTGGCTTCTAAAAATCTGTTGAAATCTGTTCAAAATTAAATGGATCTTAATAAAGCTTTGGCTAATTCCTAGGAAATGTGAAAAATTAAGGGGAAATGTTTGGTCTGGGCTCATAATTAATATAAAAAAAAAAAAAAAACACCAAAACCACAGTACACCTCCTAAAGAATTTCTGAATATCTGTAAAGCCCAAGGTATGACAGAAATCAATGAAGCTGATAGACTTTTTAGTATCTCAGTTAAGTAAACTCACTGTAGACAGGACTCATTCTCTCTTATCCTGTACCCTGAGCATAATTTTTCATCTTCTCCAATGTATATATAACATTTTGACTCTGAATAAACTTCCAAACCTACAGTTGTGCCCTCTTGAGCCCAGAATGAGGTGGCCCTGTCTTAAAAAAAAAAAAAAAAATCAGTTTCCTAGAGAAAGTTTAAGAGCTGGGTCTGGGGGTCTGCTCTTCCTGCCTCCACTTCCTTTCTGTTGCATGGGGCAGGTCTGCCTTCCAAATCATCATTTGTCACCTGTAAAATATGTAGGATGTTATTTATTCTAGAGGGATTTTCTGCAGGTTTCTTTGTCAAAGCCTGTCTGCTGTGTGGAACAACATTGTGCACTGTAAGATATGAATTCAAATTTTTATTCTCATACTGTGAGTTGCAATAGACTTTCATTTTTTTCCTATGAAGCTAAGATTACTGCAGAGTAAGTTACTAGAGAATTACTGCAGAGCAGGTGATTTCAGGGGACTTGTATGACTTGGAAGCTTTACTTCTGAGCTATGTTACCTCCTAGTCTTCCTTTAAATTTTCCTTTCACAATTAATTTTTAATTCATATGATGCGATTTTTTCTGTTCCTTTGCTGCATGACCTGGAGCAAGGACTTTGTTCATGTCTTTGCCTAGTGTTAAGACATTCATCCTAGCTATGAAAAGGTTACTTCCAGAATCAGATGATAAAGCTACGCCCATGAGCAACCTGCATGGCTCTGGAGATCTAAGCCAGTATTTCTGGGGCTATACAGGGGTGCACACAGCTCACTGGAGTTAGCCTGGGGTTTCCTGCTGCTCTGGCACTGAGCACTGTAGACGTGGCTTGTGATTTGTATCTCCCATTATATCCTTTTGTAATTCTTTGGCTGCATCTGTCTCAGTGCATCACTGCACAGTGCCAAGAATCCAGCCTAGCCCCAGCTTCTCTTGGTGGTCCTCATGGTCTCTAAGCATCCTCATCCTGCCTGCAGGTGCTACAAGCCTGTCATTCCCACCCCAGAGCTGTCGAGGTTGTCGTCAATACCTATGAACACATCAAATCAACATCAAAGTGGAAAGCAGCCATACCTGATGATGTCTATGAGGTAAGCTCTTAATTAGTTGCAAGTGAAACCCAAGTTTGTTATTTGCAATCTCTATCTGGCCGACTAAAAGTGAGGATGTTTTTTAAAGATAAGAACATCTCAGGGGATGTCCTCATTTATTATCATACACTCGATGAAAGCATATCAGTCACTGAAAAAATACATGTTTTTGAAAAATATGCATTGCAACATTATCCTTTGGAGCACCTCCTGTTAGGGATCCTGGAGGAGCTCAGCTGTCCCTGTACTCAGCAAGTGCAAAGACTCTGACTGGTGTTTCTTCAGATCTGTCAATGCGTATATTTATATTTTTTTAAGTCAGCAAATGTTTTAGAAGTACTGTGTTACATGCCAATGACTATTTATCTTTAGGTTCTGTTGCATGGGTTGATTTTCTGTGAGCAGGACTCGTTAGCTGCAATACAAGGGAGAATTTGAATGAAAAAATAAGAGATCAAAAAAGGAAGATATGTCAAAAGGAAAAATTGTGGGACAAACTACATGCTTGAACATAACTACCCTTTTATTTCAGAAATCCTCATAGTAGCAGTCTAACATTCCAGTTTAAACCTAGTTTTTTATTCTGAACTTTTTGAAAATTTTCAAATCAGTGCAGAAGTGCACCAATATCTGCTATGCATTATCAGTGATGTTTCAGTAACCCCATCCATGTTATAATGCACAGTTATACAGACAGAGGAACTGTCAGACTGTTTCTTCAGGTCATCTGTTCAGAATAAAAATTTAAAAGAAACCATTTGGGGTGAACACAAATTAATTTTTAAAGGTCTTTTTCCTGATGCTGATGATGTTGATGATGGTGATGATGATAGCAATACTATTAATGACAGCAACAACAACAACAACAACAACAATAATAATAATAAAGCTTTGCTGCGCTACAAGTGTGTTTAGCAAGGAAATAATTAATTCTTTTTTTCCAAACAAAAATTTTAAACTGGAATACTGAAACATTGTTATTTGGAAAAGTCTACAGTTGCTCTATTTCTTTGTTGAGACTGTAATTTTTGTTGTTGAAGCTGTTTCCAAATTTGAAATGAAATTGAAGGAAAAGCATTTTGTTGGCACAAGTCTGTACCTTTCAAGCTATAAAGTGCATCTGAAAAACAGTGTAACGAGATCTGTCAAGTAAAAAGTATATAAAGTAAGGTCAAGTCACACCTAGTCGCTTGTATTTACCATTTGCTTCTTTTATTTCAACATTACTTGTAAACACTTGCACTTCTTTTTCTTGTGGAGCTGCAATTTTATTTATTGTAAAAGGCCACTGGGGCAATGAAGAAGGCTGAAGGTGTTTTGCCATCAGCAGCACAAGTGAGCTCACTGGTGGTGCTGGCAGGATGCTGCCTCCCTGCCCTGCTGGGAGGCTTAGGGGGTAAGCTTGTCCATGTGCACTGACCCTGAGCTGGCTGCAGCATCTTTTCAGAGCAGGACTAACACCATGGAGGAACCCCCACCTCAAATTGCTGGATGTAAGGCACACCAAGCCTTAAGATTTCAGCATCATCTTTTACTTAACAAGGACTATTTGAGGCAAGCATAAGAATTTTGTGAAGGCATTTGGCTAACCCAAGTCCCTGGTGCTTTGTGTGCTTCCAAGGGACAGGACAGCTGTCTGTGCTCTTTACCTTGTTCTGCCAAGGGCTGCACGTGGGCAGGGGAAACAGCCTTATTACCCTAAAACACACTTGTGTTTGTTGTTTTTTTTTTTACTGTACAGCGGCACCAGGATTTCTATGACTCTTTGTTTGCTGTGTGCAGCAATACACCACGGACACTTATGCACTTATGCAGATGTGCTATTCGGGCAATATTGTCAGAAAGGTGCCACCGAGGAGTTCCTTTGCTCTCCATCCCCTCATCCATGAAGAAGTACTTGCTGCTGGAACCAGAAGGAATCATCTACTGAGCCACAGCAGCATCTCCTTTCCCATATCTTCACGCCTCTGCAGGGTGCTGGAGATCCAGGCAGGACCCTGATGCAGCCCTTCACTCCCATACAGTGCACGCCAGCATGAAGCTGGGCTAGGACTTACTGGATCTTCCTTGGAGCTCCTGTTTTTCCCTGCACTGAGGATTTGCAGCTGCAGGATGTGGGTCATGCCAGGGGAGGCAGAGCTGGAAAGCCCCCACACCCACCTCCAAAAAAACACAGGGGTGCAGACTTCCATCCTTTGTTCACCCTAGCTTACACAATGCTTCTGCTCCCTTTGGTATTTATTGCAATTTCTCCTAGATAGCATTAGATTCAATCTGAGCAACCTTTGATACTGTTTCACTGTAATTTTCTTCTGCTGCCATTTTCGGACTGAAAGAAAAGATACCATTATAAATAAAAAAAAAAGACATTTATTAGTGTCACAGAAATGCTTTCCCAGAAGAGAAATGTACAAACTGCTTTGAATTGTGACCACAGACAGGATTTCAGTCATTTCCTTATTTTCCTGTGGATTGACTCTCAATTCAATGTTAATTCACTGTACACTGCACCTGTCTGTATCTTATAAAACTTTGTCATAATAATATCCTTTTTAATTGTAAGAACTTTTTCCACAATCAATCAAAGTTGTGAAATCTGCATCACTGAAATTGCTGTACTTTGCTATGCCTGCCCAGGAAGCTTTTAACACATGCTGTCTCTGTTTCTAGTCCCCCTGTGACCAATGAGGATTTCATGTCCTGGTGTTGAGGAATGCAGGTAGAATGGACTTAGCACTGTAAACTGCAGTTTATCCCTCAGGACCTACATATCCCTCAGGATGGTGCTGGATGGGATCCGGGAAGAACACGAACAGTTCTCCTGGTTGTCTATAAAAGGAACCTGGTTCAGGAAACCAAACCCAGCCTGCTTACATGGACTATACACATAATTTTTAGCAACTAAGTGCAGGTGAGAGGAACCCCACCTTAACCAAAAGGTGTTACTAAGGTGAAGATGAGTTGTCTGTGCTGTTACAGACCTCCCCATCTCACTAATTTTCAGGCTCTGTGCTTTGGGCCCTGACAGTGCTGGTTTCTCTTCTTGCAGTAACCTTTTTCTCCTGACCAAGTACTGTCTTCTGTTCAGTAAAACGAAATGCAGGGCAAAGGCAGTTCACACACAAAGTACCCTGCAGCAAGGGCAAGTGTGTGATCTGACCTACAACTACAGCCCCTATTTCTTCCCATTTTTAGTTTGATGTAATCCATCTGTGCTTTTCCACTTTTTTTAGACCCTGTCAATTCTGGGCTTGGTTAAAAGGGAGGTGAGCCATGCTCACCATTGGGAGCCAGTAACTCCTGAATTCTCCTTGCATTTCTGACAGTGAAGCTGTTGGTCCTTAACATTATTATTATCATCTATTTGCAAGAGAACCCACAGCACACTAGGCTCTTACCAGCAGGACAGGAGCAGCAAAGCTGTTCACTTTCCCTGTGTCTCAAAAAGTAGCAATAATAGCACTTGAAGAAATATGCAGATTATTTAGTGTTATAAATCACTTCTCTTTCCTTTCATCTCAATTTTAATGAATAAAAGCTTGTACGCTGTGTTAGGAGAGAATCCAGTTCATAGATCTGTTAATTTTTAGTTAGACAGCAAAGTAGGTTGCTTTTTAACTGTTTCCATTTCCTATGGAGAATTTCAAAGATAACACAGACCATGAGAAGATGCCTTCTCATATGAATGAAGTTGTACTATAGTTCCCTTTACTTTACTAAACCAAAGAAAGATTTCTAGAGAGTTGCAGAATTATCTCTATCAAAGACACTACAGTCATTTACAGGGAAGAACAATCAGGATCTGGGGCAGTTTGCCTACAGAAAAATTACCTTGAAGCAATTCCAGGTCAATGAGACCCACTGAATTCTGCTCTGAGGAAAACTAGTGAATTTGGAAAGACAGAGGAAGCTTGGGTTATCTAAACCCAACACTTTTCTAGGTGATGTGTCTATGTGAGTCAGGCATGAGGAAGATTTGCAAAGTGGTCAAGGCATGAAAATATTTATTTTTTTCTGTACTGTCTGCCAGTGGGATAAGCAGGGTACACCATGAAGACACAGATGGAAGTAGCTGATTTTATTTGGAACACATCCCTGCACTGACTGCTTTTGGAAGCAAAATTCTGCATCTGGAAGAGGGAGGACAGAACAATAGCAGCCCTTTTTTGACCTGTCGTAGTGAGGACTCTCTTGCTGAGAAAGAAGAAAAAAGGCTGTTGCCAGTGTTCCTAAATTCCCTCTGATCCTCCCCTTCTGCAGTGAACACACTTAATTTTTATTCCGTGGGCACCCAGCCTTACTTCCAAGCTTTGTACCAAGCAGGTGGCAGATTATAGCCATTGTGGTATCTGACAGGGTGCACAGTGGGATCAGGCTGATTATAGTCATAGGAATTTGCAAGCTGTTAAAAACACTGGAGAACATCCCTATCACAGAAAAAAAGGATGGATGCACTTTAATTGCCTCTGTTGTTGGAGTTAGAAAGACCAACAGTAAGCAAACATTATTTGTTACCTTTTAGCATTTCTTTCTTTTTTTTTCTTGTACTGTATTCTATTTCTATGCACTGGATGGATTTGTGAGCCATGGGGGTACCTGTTAATAAGGTGATCATATATTAAATTCAAAGGATGAATAGTTTTATTTTTCTGACTTAGTGCAGATGCCTTGAAATTTAACAATGTCATATAACTCCTCATCATGCTTTTATATTTTCAAAGCTGCAACAGATGGATAACTGTAGGTGGGAATAATGACATACCAAGTTGTCACCCCTACATTGCAAATTTGAAAGTTGTCATGACTTAAAATGACAGAAAATTGTTTTCAGAGCTGTTTGGTGTCTCCTGTGAAATGAGTTGCTCTTTGCCATTTGGCTTCTTAGTAGAGATGTAGCCATGTCTAAGACATATCTATTGCATTTCACAGCCTATTAGAATATTTAAAGCACAGATGGACACAAAGAGTGAACTATCCTTCCCCATTTGCAAGCCCTTTCCCACAGCTCCCCTAATGACTTCTCAATGGTTAACAGTGGGATTACATGTTTTGACCCTTGTGCTTTTTAAGTGTAAATGAAGAGGTCTTCTAAAGCCACATGCATAGCTGACAAATGGTTGTCACATCTATGAACATAAAGACATTCTGCATGGTTTTGTGGGCCAGTGCAGAGCCACAATGCAGCTCTTCATGGAAATACAAACATCCTCTTCATAAAGTGTTGTTCTGATAATTTTAAACCTGGCTCTTGATGTCTGATTTGACATCTTGGGCTTGACTCAAAATTCCATGGGTTGGAGAGTGTGTTGGTGAAAATCAAAGTCAGAGTCAACCTAACAGTATTCAGGAATGTATTTTCCTTCAAGACCTTTAAATATCTATTTGTATTTGGTCAGCCTCTAGATACAAGAACAATGAGCCTGAAACAGAAGGATTGTGTCAGTTGTCCAACACTGCTTCTTGCCTGGCTGGCTTAACGCCAAAAAGAGCCAGAGACTGCAAAGCAGAAACTCAGGACATAGGAAATGGAAGGAGTAAATCTTGACCAGTTTCTGCTTAGCCTCCAGACAACATGTCCTTAAAAATTTCACCATTTGTCCTTGAGACAGGCTAGTTTTCCAGTGATGCTGGAGGCAGGAGGGGAAGGATACAACATAGGAGCTATACTATGTGCAGTGGCATCAAGACCATATTGTTTGCACAAGGCTTAGAGCTGGCAAGGAGAAGGGGATGGGTTGCCTGACTCCTTTTCATGCTCTTACCTGGCATAGTCATTAGGGCTGTGTGGAGAATGATGAGACTGTCTATATCATCTTGAAAAAATTTGGACCAAAATTCTTGACTACACAAAAACAGAATGTTGTGGAAATATCCATTTTAATTCTGGCAGCTCTGCATGGGCCTGTGTGAGGACACTTGCACAGAGATCCCAGTCCAAATCTTCAATCTAGTTTCAATCAGAGTTTTCCAATCCAAATCAGGGTATCAGAGCTGAAACCAATAAATTGCCATTAGTCTTTTGGCATCAATGAAACTTTATTTATTCAAAGCCACTTACTATCTTGAAAGACCATTTATCCTCTTTCCGTGGGCAATATCATACAGCCTATACACTACTTTTCACAGAATCCAGTTAACTGTTGGGATCATGAATTTACATATAATCTCCCAGACTGAGAAAGACTGAAAACTATTTTTGTAATATGTCAGAAACAAAAATGTGAAGGGTTAGGCGAAAAGGTCTGATCTGCCTTTGAAAGGTGCCAGATTTACTTTTAGCAGAAAGCACTACTGGACCAGAGGCTCATTCATATTTGAAGAAGGTCCTGTGAAAATGTGTTAATGCTTTTGGCAAGAGGTTTTGCTCATGGGGCAAGTACCTTTAAATTAGACACACAAGAGTTCAGTCTTTAAGATTGGAAGGAAGATTGAAACAGCCTGGGGTGGCCTATAATGTTTTATACTTTTATTAAACTCTGAGAAGCCAAAGAGGCATACCAGCTTTTCAGTGCTCTGGAAGGTTTGCAGGGCTCTTGAAGGGCTGCTGCTGCTTTTCTGAAATGCTACAAGACATAAATGGGTCAGACACAGCAATATTTCCATTTATTTTCAGAATATGGGAGTAGAATTTCCCTGTACTCCCTAGGGTTTGCTCTTCTGCTAAATGACAGTGCAGAACGTGCTATTAGCAGAGATGCCAAAACCTTGCTAGCGTCTGACACCTTAACCTCCACGAGAATTATATTAAAGTAGTGGAAAGATCTACCACAGTCTCTATTTGTAGAATGGCAGGGACCTCCTTTACAGCAGACAAGTGGGTCAGAAAAGATTGCTATATACAGCAGCTGTCAGATGAAATTGGTTGGCTGCTCAGAAATTTGTTTCTGACTATTTCTCCAAATGCATCTTAAGCTTTGTAAGGCACAAAGTGGAAAGGTGACTATGGATCATACGCATTCCAATGACCTGCTTGATTTTAATACAGAGCTAACGTTTTCCTAGCACTTGGCAGCTGTGTGTTGCCCTTTACCTTGCACAGGCACCCTAAGGAGTGCTGCTAAATCACCAATAAATCATTGGGAAAAAGGACAGTAAGGCACATGGGGATTTTACACCATTTGTGAACCAGTCAGTTCAGTTCATGTTCTTTCAAGCCACGGCTGTCTAGGGATGCTGGTATCAGCCTTTTGCCTAGTGTCAGAATCACATAACATTTTAGGCTTTTAATAGTGCAATTGATCTGGCTGTTTAGGTTCTTTGTACTGTAATTAGCACCTCGTTAGATTATGTCAATATTAACTGTCAGCAGGGAGTTGCCCTGCCCCCATATAGCTATAAGCTTGTTGGTTATTTGTGTTGATCAGGCACTAAGGATTAAAAACTGCTAAAATCTGAGGAAAATACTCACAGAAAGTCTACTTTGTAATAACACTACAAAGGAGGGGACAGAGCTGTGTGACCTATAAATATACAGGCACTGGTTCACACAGTATGAAAACACAGGCACTGCTGCAGGGCAGGGCAGTGTCTGGGCTGACTACAAGAACACAGCATGCAGGAGCCCACAGGTAAAGAGACATCACTGCCATCAGGGCAAAGCCATTTAATGACAAAAAGCAATATAGTTATTTTAACATTCATGCAGAGTAAAACTGACACTAAAGACACAGTTGCAGCAAAGTCTGTTGAATTACATCTACCTCCCAAAGCTGAGCCAGCACTTTGGTGAGTCTGTCCTGCTGTTTCCAAGTTCACTGCTGGGGGAAAAGTGTGTGGCTGCCCTGAACTCAAGGGCACGCTGCCTGCCTACGTCTGTGGTGAGCACATCTCTTGGATCCAGCTGCTCTGAACTATACCTTGCTGGAAATAGCTTCCTTCCTTCCTGTTTGCTCAGCCTGCTGAAACAAAGTCTTCAGTCAAATGCCCCTTGCTCATATGGCAGATGGATGAAACCTGAATGCTGGATGGATGTGGGGAGGCAAGCAGTGTGCCTTGCCTCATTCAGCACCAGATGAGATGAGCTGTGCTCACACATTTCATCTGTCAGTGTGATGGTGGAAGGTTCCTAACCTGTAATCTGAAGCACAAGAGAGACTCATTGCACTGCCAGCTTTGCTCAAAAGCAAATATTGCATCCTCCAGTGGCGTGAGAGCAAGCACAGACGAGTGACCTTGGCTTCTAATGACACCAGGACCTTCTAGAGATCTAAGGCTTACCAGAAATGTCCCCCCACGTGAAATCATTTATCTTGAGCAGCTTCTTTTAGCGCTGCTGGAGTGGAGGCTGCATCCTGCCCTGGCCAGGCCATCCTCAATCTGGATGGTGATGAGCAGTGTGTCAGGAGACTGTGCAGGGGAAACAAAATTCTCAGCTGATCTGAGTGCGGGCAACGGCAAACTGTGGGAGAAAAGGGAAATCTGGCATTAGAAGTGATGTGGATTTTCACATGGATGTCTCAATAAACCAGGAAGACTGCTCATATACATATGGAGATGAAATACAACAGTAAATGAGGAAACAAAAGAATTCCAATGTAAACCAAAGAGATGAAGCATTGTTTACTAAACAATAAAAATCAGCATTTTGATGGCTGTGAACTGTAACTTATGATACTTAAAGATGACAATGCTTTGAATACAAGAGTCCTCTCTTGGTCACAGTCAATTTCCATGTGCCCAGGCAGGTACACCCAAAGGCTTGTCCCTGGCATGAAGCACTTGTGACCCACAAGCATGGGCTCCAGCCCCTCCATGGAGAGCAGCTTCCCCACTGCAAGTTCAGAGCAAACATGAACATTTTCTCCTGCACTTGTGTTGGGGGGCAGCTGTGGTCTCTCTGGGGGACCTTAACAACAGACAAACAAGTGAACACACAACTTGATCCCCAGCAAACATGTGGCATTAGCAAGCTTCAGCACCCAAGACACCCTGACACAGCTGTAGGGGGCTGGGTGCCAAAAGCCTCTGTAACCCATCTCTCCTACTTTTCTTTCCAGTTGGCTGAATCTCCAGCAGGACCTGGCACCCTCTCCTGCAGGCATCCTGGTTCCCTCTTGTGGGGCACCTTGGGCAGCACCCACGCACCTTTGCGTTTCGGGGCTATACCTGAGTTTCACACCCAGTGTTCCCTTAGCACTGCTGTCCCTTTCCCATCCCCTCAAGAGCTTTGACAGAAGATTGGGTCTGCCTGGATAAGGAGTACTCATGGGACACAGGACACAGTACTTGCTGTCTCCTGGCTGTGCTGGAAGTGTGAGAGAGTTTCAGCCCAGTCACTGGCCCCAACCCCAGCACAGGGAGAGCTGTGGGGAATAGAAAGGGGAAGAGAGGCAGCCCGGACTCCCCTTCTTTTTCAGGTGACCTGGGTGCACTGGTGAGGCTAAAGGGTTCTGTGTAGGCAGAAGCAAGCTGCAGGCAGTGCTTGGAACAGACTCAAACATGAGTTTGAACTTTGACACTGCTCCTTCCAGCAGTCTTGAAAGGCCGAGAGAGCAGTGACGTGTCCATCTCAGGGGCTGCTCTTGCTGACTCCACATAAACATCCTGGCTCACTGGGGACATCCCAGATGATTGGAAGTTGGCGAATGTTATGCCAATCCACAAAAAGGGCCGGAAGGAGGACCCGGGAAACTACAGGCCCGTCAGCCTGACCTCAGTGCCTGGCAGGGTTATGGAGCAGATCATCCTCAGTGCAATCACACAGCACCTGCAGGATGGGCCAGGGATCAGACCCAGCCAGCACGGGTTTAGGAAGGGCAGGTCCTGCCTGACCAACCTGATCTCCTTTTATGATCAGGTGACCCGTCTGATGGATGAGGGGAAGGCGGTGGATGTGGTCTACCTGGACTTCAGCAAAGCCTTTGACACCGTCCCCCACAGCATTCTCCTGAAAAAGCTGTCAGCCCACAGCTTGGACAGGAGCACCCTGTGCTGGGTTAGGAACTGGCTGGAGGGCCGGGCCCAGAGGGTGGTGGTGAACGGGGCTGCATCGAGTTGGAGGCCGGTCACCAGTGGTGTCCCCCAAGGATCAGTGTTGGGCCCAGTTCTTTTTAATATCTTTATCGATGACTTGGACGAAGGGATTGAGTCCATCATCAGCAAGTTCGCAGATGACACCAAGCTGGGGGGAAGTGTAGACCAACTCGAAGGCAGGAGGGCTCTGCAGAGGGACCTGGACAGGCTGGAGAGCTGGGCCGATTCCAACGGGATGAGGTTCAACAAGGCCAAGTGCCGGGTCCTGCACTTTGGCCACAACAACCCCATGCAGCGCTACAGGCTGGGGACAGAGTGGCTGGAGAGCAGCCAGGCAGAAAGGGACCTGGGAGTCTGCATTAACAAGAAACTGAACATGAGCCAGCAGTGTGCCCAGGTGGCCAAGAAGGCCAATGGCATCCTGGCCTGTATCAGAAACAGCGTCACCAGCAGGTCCAGGGAGGTGATTCTTCCCCTGTACTCAGCGCTGGTGAGGCCACACCTCGAGTACTGTGTCCAGTTCTGGGCCCCTCAGTTTAAGAAGGATGTAGAGGCCCTGGAACAAGTCCAAAGGAGGGCAACCAGGCTGGTGAAGGGACTCGAGCACAGGCCCTATGGGGAGAGGCTGAGAGAGCTGGGGCTGTTCAGCCTGAAGAAGAGGAGGCTCAGGGGAGACCTCATTGCTGTCTACAACTACCTGAAAGGAGGATGTAGCGAGGTGGGAGCTGGACTCTTTTCACAGATGACCTCCAACAAGACAAGAGGACACAATCTTAAGTTGCGCCAGGGGAGGTTTAGATTAGATATTAGAAAGAATTTCTTCACGGAGAGGGTGATTAGGCTATGGAATGGACTGCCCGGTGAGGTGGTAGATTCTCCGTCCCTGGAGACATTTAAAAAAAGACTGGATGTGGCACTCAGTGCCATGGTCTAGCAACTGCTCCAGTGGGTCAAGGGTTGGACTTGATGATCTCTGAGGTCCCTTCCAACCCGGCTAATTCTATGATTCTATGATTCTATGATTCTATGTTTGTAAGATCCTCCTGCAGCAGACCAGGAACACCCTGTCCCCCTGGGTTCCCTGCCTCTTGCTCTGGAGGTGCCAGAACAAGGTCAAGAGGCACTGCTGGTTTCTGCAGTCCCCCCAGCAAAGGAGGCTGTGATCTATATTTAGCAAATGTTTGTCTTTTAAAAAAAAAAAAAAAAAAAAAAAAAAAAAAAAGGATGGAAAGCTGGGAAAGCTGCAAGCAGAACAAAAGAGCCAGCAACTGCATAGCAGCCACACGTTTCCTGAAGGGTATTTTTAAGGTTTGTAATTGTTCACTCCTTATTTACTGTCCTGTTTTGTGTCCTTTTATCAAGCACTTGCTGCCAGTCTGCCCTCTGCTTAAACCAAGCTATTCACATCCGAGTGTCTGGAGCTCCACTGACTATGGGAGGCAAGCTTTGCTTTTTCACTCTCCCAGCCCCAAACAGCTGGAATAATCTTCCAGCCTCATTGAAGCAGACCCTCACATTGTTTGGGGTTTGGACACTCTTAGTCCATTTTTTTTTTTTTCTTTTTTTCCCTGCAAAAAATCCTCAGCTGTGTGAAATGAGCACAAGCTGTGGTTGGTCACTGTTGTGTGCCATTAAAGAGAGCTGTCCTTCTGTCTCCAGGTGTGGGCAAAGTCCTTTATCCCAGGTGAGCTTTCAGTGGTTGGGGACACAATGACAAACTGCTGGCTTTGCTGAATGGGCACACACACCTCAGAAACAACAGCACCCAGACTTCCCCAGTGTGGACCTGGTCTCACGTGGCTTGAGGAGAAAGACTGACAGACAGCTCAGCTCCCTGTGGGCTGCGATGCTTGGAGCTCAAGGTTTGCCAGTATAAGGGTTGCACTGTGCTGGATGAGGGAGGTGGGGCTTAAGCAAGAGCTGTCAGCTGGTTCAGTACCTTTGGATTGGCCATATGTGCATATACACATGTTTACATTCAATGCATTGAATGTGTAAATGTATGTCCTTCCCTAGGTGTGTCACTTGATAGTAAATTCCTCCAGCACAGCCCATGGTATCTTGCAGACTGCACGGCAGGTAACACAGTGAGGTCAGCCTCTTGTCTGGTGTTGCACTCTGAAGAAGTTAAAAATCAGTTTATTTGTTGTCCTCTATAGACCTTCAGAAGGGTATGTGCCTCAGCTGACCAGCAGTTCAAAACATTTTGGCTTTTTCCACACTTCACTGGTCTCAGTGGGAAGCTTGTTACAGATTTCGGTGGGCATGATGTGAAGTCTAAAGATAAACTATTGCTACTCTAATATTTATAATTTACATTGGTTAATGTGTGGATCCCACATTATATTACACTTTTTTATTACTTACATAAAAGATGAAGGGTTAGCATATCACTGAAGCATCTTCCTGGAAAGAACAGTGAATTATATCAGCAGTTCTTGAACATGATTGCAGACAGCCTATTGATTAGCTGATTTCCATACTCATACACAATAGGAATTAGAACAATTGATTAACTGATTCTGAATCTTATTATTAAAAAAACCCCACTTCTATAAATGAAGGCTTAACATAATGTACACCAGAATACTTCTATTATGCTAGAAATGTTTACATTAAAAATAAGCAACAAAACTTCCAGTCTTAACATACTTTAAAGATATGATGAAGAGCATTTATTTTAGCCTTTCACTGTCAACAGCTTTTCTGGGATCTCCTTTGTTTTCGTATGAAGTGAAACACCCCACCTCTGAAAAAGCGTGCTGTTGAGGCCAGACCTTACCCCCCAAATTCTCATTTCCTACAGCAGTGGGTGTGTTTATTCCTGGAAAGAAGGAGAGGATGTGAAGTTCTTCTCTGATCTGCTTGGTTGCAATAGTGCAGATTTAAAGTCCAGACAGCCTCTCCCTTAACATCAGTACTCACAGGTGTGGAGTATAATGCTGCTGCAGAGTTAAGGAGAAAGGATAATTCTTTAGAGAAGGATGAAAACATCTCTTTCAGTCAGACCTGAATAATACTGATCTCTGTACTATAATTTCCAAGGTCTGCCTGCTTCAATTTATGGTACTCCAGTGAGTGGTTTTGCCATTTCTCCAGCTGTTCCAAAATGGATGTTGTCATTCAAGAGACAGAAACCTGGTAATATACAGAAGGTGCTATGATTTTTAAAAAAAAAATATTTTTGTGTGTGCTTGAATGAACTGACCACCCAGTGGCATTGAAAAATTATCAAAAGTTTTGGAAGTGTGACTCTGAAGCACTGTTCCTATCCTTCAGCTACAGAAGGTATGGTCAGAGTGTGCACAGCCTGGAAGCAGGAGTAGAGAGAACAGGAGGACAAAGCCACAGAGGCAAAGCTCAAGAAGTGATCTGGACCAACAAGCAGCATCACCACAAATAACATGAAGGAAAAGTTAAGAGTGTCCCCGGTCAGGGTTTGAAAATTATGTTTTCTTTATCATGTACTTATGTAAAACCTGAGGCAAAGTTGATTAGAAAGTTGTCCAGTGATTACAGGATGTTTTGTAACAGGCCCTAACTAAGCACAAACAAGTGCTTCTGCGTCAACAAAAAAATTAAGTTTTATGCCTGAGTAAATAGCTTCCTACCTATGGTCTGTAAAGCAATGAAAAACACCTGTTAATATCCAAGAGTGGTATAAACCTCCTGATTCACTGCTGCACAAAGGTTGAATTCCTCCAGTAATACTCTTTGTAAGCAGGGGAGTGGCTCTGGTTCACCAATACCCTTTGTAATGCACATTACTCATCGTGCTGCATGCCACAGTGATTGGAGGAAAGGACAAATATCCCTGCCAGGTATTCCACCCTGTTTCCCAGTTAATTTGTTAAAAATTAACCAGGAGTGTTGCGGACAACAGCCACTAGAAAAGAGAAAACCTAAACACTCAGAAGCATAACACTCAGAAAACAAGCATAAACACTCAGAAAAGAGCTTTCTGTACACCTGATTTCTTGGTGTGCCTTATGGTGTTTGATAGTCATCATCATTTGCAGCTAACTTCTAATTTGCTGTAAAATTTCTGCCCTGTAAGCACGTTAAGTGGTATTAGGGTGTGCCAGGAGGAGTAAGTGTGGCTCAGATAGGGCTCTCAGGTGTTTCTGCTGCTGCCCTGTGGGGTGTAGAGCCCTGAATGATGAGTCCCATGCTCTCCTGGGGTCATGTGGCACCCTGACCAGCCTCAAAACCAGACAGACCTGAGATGCTGGGAAATGCAGGCAGTGGGGATGAGCTGTGCAGTGACAGTGCCAGGCTGACACAGCTTGTGCTGGCAGCCAGTGGCATTCCTCTGCAATGTACCCACTGGCATTTGCTGCAGAATAAATATGGTCTGGGATTTTCCATTCTCAATCCACCCTGGCCAGCAATGACAGAGCAGTGAAGTTGTTTTGAGCTCTGCCTTTCCAGCTTTCCACAACCACCCAGAATTACTAAGGGGACTTGAGTCATTTACCTAAACATAAATCCTTATTGCCAATCGAAAAGCCAAGAGCATCCATATAAGGGATTTGCATGGGATAGCAGACGTGACAAAGGACCTGTGGAAGATGTCTGTTCTTCTGGAGTGACAGATGAGAGACAGGCAGAGTACTTCAGGCTTCCTAATATAGCATCCAATGTCTATTTTTAGGCGACTGAATTAGGTGGGAGTCAGCTCACAGCTTGAATCATCTAAAAGCAGGTGCTTATATGTGCCCCCAGTGTCTGGGGTCCCATTGTTGTTAGTTGAACTCTGCCACTGAAGACAGGAGAGCTATTCAGCTGTCCATATTTAGGTGTCTGCTTCAGGAGGAGCTGGTAGCTTTGTGGGATCCTCTGATTATATCAACTCTGGTCACCAGAGAGGGAGCTCAGATATCCAACTCACACATTGGCACATTCATACAGACACGTACACAGTCTCATGGTAAGGTGTTTTACTTGGTGTGCTGAATCCCATGCCAAGGTCCTTAGTTTTCAGTCCCAGTCCCCTAAGGTGACAATCTACAGAACACGCAACCTATAAGCAACAATGGAAAGAATTATATTTTTTACTTTCTTTCCTACTTGCCTTCCAGACAGGGCATATCTGGAGGTATCATATTAATGTAATTTAAAGTGTGGCTGTCTGAAACTTGAAACTCTCTGTGACCTTCCAAGAGGATGCTCTGCAGCCCCAAATGGCAGGAATGGTGCTCACTCCTCTTGCTGTGTTTCCCAGCACTGCAGGTCTGTCCGGCTTTTCAGGACATGACTCCAGGAAGGCAGCTCTTAAGGCTCACTCACTCACACAGCAGAAAATCAGGTAGATCCTTTCTTTTCTGGCATCTTCCAGCTAGGAACTAAAAACCAAGAAGATGACACAAGAAAATCTGTGCTAATTCTATGTGGGCATTTCTGTTGTGCTGTTTTGGTTTGCTGTCATAGCTGCGGAAGGAATATAGAGTCGAGCTGGTGAGAGGAGCAGCTCCTGATAGCCCATACATATTTTTCTGCTTATAAAAAAGATTACATTAAGGGGCCTCAGAATATTCTGAAGACAAAGGTTTCTGTTCTAGCATCTTGCTGTGCCATCCAGCATTATGGATGGCAGGGAAGAATTCAGACTGCCCACAGGGAGTTTCTGCCCTTTCCTTCCTGTGAGTGAGCAGCATCTGGCCAGGTACTGAATCAGTCATTGTCTTAAATGTCCATGCCAGTGCTGACTTGCAAAGCCACTTTAGGGACTGTAGTACAGGATCAAGATACTGATGCTTCAGGTTGTGTTGCCAGCTTCTAGGGATTGCAAACCCAAAGATATTAACCCAGCAGTGAGTCCCATCCTCCTCACCATCCCTACCTCTCCTCCAACTGGCTGAGCTGAGGGATCATGGACTGCCAAGTTCTTCCTCCTGTTGGCCAAAACTTCTCAAGAATTTAAGGGCAAACAGCTCTCAGGAGTCATAACCTGATCCTTTCAAGTCATCATCACTTATGAAGGGGAAGGGGGGGAAAGCCAATCTATTTTTCCAGTCCACTAGTGTTTCTTATCAAAGCTTGTTTTGTAATAATGCTTTGAGAAGACTTTGTGGCATGCTAAGGGCAAAGTCTGGTGGATTTTAAAGGTTGGTTAAGTGATAGGGAAAAGATGATAATGAACAACTGCTTATCAAGGCTCCAGGGAGAATAATCTGGATGTGTGCCCAAGGTACCAGTAACAAAATCTGTGTGTTTTAGCTAATGATCTGGATGGAAAACATAGGGTGCTTTGGCATGGTTTCTGCCAACATCATGAACGTTGTAAGGTCCTGATCAGGGGGCAAAGGAAGTACAGCACCTGCTTAGCTCCTATGCAACCAGAACTCCTTTTAGCTGTGAAAGAACTTGCTGATGTCAGTGAACCTATGACAAGCCAGAAGTGAGCCAGTACCACACCTCTGGTGCTTTGCTGAATCACAGGCTGGGTGCACAGCCTCTGTCACTCACTGAATTTGTGCCAGAAAGAGAGAAAAAAAAACACATTTCAACTTGTATTGCCTTCCAGACTGCAGGATCTTAGCTGAAACTGATGGCCTGAGGGCAGCATGTCACAAGGAGACCACATTGTCTCACACACTCTCCAGTCAGGGCTGTACATCAAGCCAGCTGTGTCCCTGGCACTCTAGGGATTGGCCCCTGCTCTAGGGATTGCGAGACAATAAAGGTGGATGGAGAGCACAATGAGTGTTTGTGTTGTTGGTTTTGTTTTGCTTTGCTGCAGCAGCTTACTGAAATATGTGGCATGCTTGTAGTTCTGGATTGTTCTTCCCAAAACACCTAGCAGACAGATGTATGTCAGAGTGGTACATCTCTGGAAATGCTATTTCTAAAATTAAAAAAATGCCCTTGCTTGCACTAGATTTCTTAGCAGAAAATAAAGATACAAACCAACCATTTAGAAGATTTTATTATAAAATTATTTGAACATCTACATCCAAGTAAAAGGCTTAAAACTTTGGTTCTACTTTCAGAAATAAAAATTCATTAAATGCTGACAAAAGGTACCGTATTTTCTAGGTAGACAGCCCTTCAGCAATTTTTAATATTACAGATACTCCAAGTGGGTTCCCTAAGTGCTATAACACACCTCTGCCTGCACCATGAATGTGTTCTGCAGCCTCTCTCTGTGAGTAGAACTACAGACATGTTTACAGCACCCCATCTGCTTCAGCTGCTTTGAGATAGAAGTTGCAGCTCCTCAGCTCTGTTACAGATGTGCAGTGTTTCATGAGATCATAACATAATGTTTAAGCATTACCAGGTGCAGACAGAGAGGTGTAGTTTGTGTTTACTTGACAACAATGACAACTTGAGTATGTTTTCGTGAACTTGTTTTCAATACAAAATCAACAAATATTCAAGTATATTAAGGCAGTGATTGCAGCTTTTCCACACCTGTATATTCTAGACAAATATATTTCATTTTCATTACCTCTTTCATTCACTGAGCTGAGCTCAGATACATGAGTGCAGCTTATTCACAGGGATAAAACCAGCCTTGATGCAGTACTGAAGTCATTATGTTCAGTAGTTATCACAATACTTATATTTTTTAAAAGAAATTAAGTATATCAGAATACTATTTATTTTTGATTGAGAAATTTGTCCCAACAGGACTCCTAGAACACAAAAGTAGTTCCAGCTTTCTCTCATTCCTATTAAAAAAAATGCTTGATATTCACAGTAGAGTAAGGAGTGGCTTTCCATCCAATAAATACAAATCTATTGTAGAAAACTGCCATATGACTGAGGAGGATGCTTTAAATACTGTACTTGCAACTTCTTGTAAAGGATCACATGAACTTAAGGTAATTTATTATTAAGAAGAAAATCCAGGTCCTGATATATAGCCCTGATTAAGTCTGACTGGACAGTTGGGAAACATCCAGCAGTTTGACTTCTATTTCATTATTAATTTTACCTTGCTTGCAAGGGGGAAATGCAAAGAAGACAGGAAAGGAAGGAGCTTATTGAAAATGGAAAGTTTTCCCACTGGCACTGTTCTTGAGACAATTGCCCATTATTTTGCTGTTCATAAAAGCTATTTTATAGCTTTCAGTCCTGTTCATATTTTGAAACTTCTCATTTCCTAGGCCTTTTCATTGCAATAAAAATTTCTTAGAATAAAATTCTAGTTCCAACACCACTCTTCCTGAAAACCTTCCAAACTGACCTACAATGCTCATCACAGTTTTAGGGTATAGAATGTCCATAGACCTCTTTAAGCTACTGTGGTCCAGTACAAACTTGTCAAAGGTAATAGACAGTTTTTTGTTTAGTGTACTGAGCCACTCATCTCCTAACAGCAGGACAAAAAGGAACAAGATCATGGTTTAAACAGGCTGCTGTTTCCCACATCATGCTTACATGATACAGATCACCAAACTATTTCCATTCAGCTTGCATTTCTGACTTCAGTTCTTGGAAAATCCTATCCTACTTACTTAGAACATGCTTTCTGGAGTGCAGGGATGTAGGCTAGAGCTAGTCTAACCTGACAGCTGCTGTCACCAAGCAGCTTCACATTTCTTTCCAGTAGCTTTCTAAAATATCCTGATTTCCTTCTTAGTGACCTTATGCACAGGAGCCTTACTTGGCTAGTTTTTCCATGCACAGCTTAATATTAAAAAAAAATCTAGCAATGTAACTCAGAGTACAAGGCATCATCAGAATTATTACTGGAATTCAGGTGTTGCTTTTTTAAAATGGGATTTCCTTAAATATAGAGAACACTTTCTCCCTACCTCCCAGGGCTCCCTCCCTGCCTGTCAGGCTGTATTTGCCTGCTATTTGTATACAAGACTGCTATGTTACATGGATCTTTTCCAAATGATATAAATACAGCTTCAAAGTACAAGTGTTATCTACCTACCTGAGAAGTTCTGTAGTAAGATGAACTGCTGATAACTATTCTAGGAGAAAAATATACACCAGCATAACTGACATTTATCAGTACTCAGAATTCAAGCATTAAACAGGACTCAAAAATTGCACACCTCTGCCACGTCAAGTCTTTGATCATAAGAAAAAAAAAGTCTGATTTCCCTCTATAGACATCTCTTTAAAGTCATATACACTTCTCTTTTCCTTATCCTGAAGTCCCCAGCAAGATTTCACATTCAGTGCATACAGCCCAGGCTGTAACATCCTTTTCTTCTTTCTCTTCTGCTAGTCCTGCAACTGAAGAGGTTGCTTGTTTGGAGGTAGGTGAATACCTCCAAATTTAGTCTTTTGTGAGAAACCAGCTTGATCCCCTTGGGTGCCTGCACACCAGCTTCAGACAGCTGCACTCTGCTTTGATAAGTCCTTTGGGTCTTTACTTGGGACACACCAGTCATCTGCCTCTGAAGCAGCTTGGTAATGCTTGGAAGCTGACTTGTTAAAAACTGGGAGTTTTTCTATTGAATCCGTTGATAGGGCCTAAAAAAAAAAAAAAAAAGTAATGAAGAAGAAAAAAGTTACTTGGTTTCTACTTCTCAGTGATGCCACTTTGCAAAGAAGTTAATGCAGTATGTTTCCAGTGTTAAGCCAGTGACACTACAAAACAAATTCTTTATACAAGTGCTTCTAAAATAGACACAGTCCTTTCTCTGCTTGAGTATCTATGTTTGCTTTGGGTAATGTGGCAGGACAAATGCAGTAACATCCAATCACATTTTTACAGGCCTTTGGAGCTACTCTGTAGCCTGTTTTCATTGTAGTCCTGGGAACCCTGGAAAAGAACTTTCCCTTATAAAAGTTCAGAGATTTAAGAGATATTACTTTCCTATTTCCATATTTTGAAGCTAAAAAAAAAAAATATAATTCTATTGGAAAACTGTTAAATATAAATGCAACGTGTATATAACTGAATGGTCTTTTCCTTTTGTACTACTTGTGTGGTTATGCTTGAAACTATGGTTTTGGTTTACGAGAACAAATTCAGAGCAAGTTTTTCTTACAGGAAAGTACAAAATGTAGAAAATAATATGTAGTCCTTTTTTCCATATTACTTTAAAAAGCAGTAGTAATGTTACATGCCAGGCATTCAAGATTACTGATAACTGAATCCCATGTGCGGGCTATATGGAAGATGTTGAATAGAACCAGATACTAGACTCTTTAAGGGTTAGTTTATACACTTTCTGGTTGTCAGAATAAAGAAAGAACAGTGAAGAAACCACATGTGTTGCTCACACCGTTCTGTTTCTGCTACTTCACTTTCTCACAGTACTTTGTATTCCAGGGACCAGCAGACAATATATCTTAACACAATCTCAGAACTAATGGGGTTCTCACTAGCAGTTATTTAAGTAGACCAGTTAAAGCTGAGTGATGTTTTTAATTCTAGAAACCATTTAAAATCTTACCAGTGTTTCTTAATAAAAATGAGAGCTTTTCTATTCATGAACAAATAATTTGTTTACTTTAAAATGATACTGAGCAGTTACCTCACTGCATTAATAGTAGTTATCAACACTATCTTTAGTAACACTATTATATAACAAAATCAAAATACATACCTTCAAGTAGATAATAGCATCTGTTCCATAACCACAGATGGAATAGAGATTTAGATCTCCTTGAAAGTATTTGGCATATAGCCGAGAAATTGGCAAGCCATACCCAAAGCCAGCCTAAAAATAAAGTACAAGACAAATTTAATTATTTTGTTACTAGCCCTTATGACTTAAATAGCTGGAAAGTGTTCAGATATTTTGAACTGTTAGAAAGTCCTCTGCACTTCTTCAACTCTTAAAAGAATACAGAAATGTCTAATTGGTTTTTTATAGAAGATTAAAATTTTCCCTGCCTTCTTTTTGTTAGTACAGCTTCATCATTAAATGGAGTTTGCTACTTGTAGATAAACAACAATAGTCTAAGCCTATTCCATTTGTGTTTGCCTCCATAAAGATAATTTATAGCAAGTTTGAGGAATGAGTGGTAGTGAAGACCATGTAAATTACAGTCACTGGAGTATAAGAGTAAAAAACGGGTTAGATTCAGGTTGGAATGTTCTTCATTTCTACCCTTAAATGCATATTTTTGTCCACTAAATTAGATATTAAAATTTGCTTCAGAAAGTGCTGATTCATATTTGTAAGACTCAATCTTTGCATACCCCACAAGGCAGTAGGGCAGACATGGTGTTTCATTATTTATTAACTTCTCATCCTGGCTGACATCTGTAACAACCTCGTTACTAACATGAGTATTGAAAATATCTTACAAGAGGGGCATTTCGACCATCATCCATCCTTGGCCGTGGTGCTGTGGAATACATGTAGCTAAAAAGATGCTCAATTTTCCTTACTGGAACACCACCTCCTCTGTCTGAGACCTGATAAAAGAAGAGATCAAAGTTAACTACAATTATGTGTTAAGAATATGTGTTTAACATGCTGGTATTTGAACAATCCCTTCCAACAGCAATACATGCAAACATTTGTTTTGGTACATATTATTTTTCAGTTAAATAGTTGTGGCTAAATGGAGGCCATCAACAAAAAGCTGGTGCATATTATCTTTTATCCGCTGTCGAAGGTTGCAAGTTCTTCTAATAGAATTTGCTGCAGCTTATGCCATCATAGAGATTACATTAAGCTCTGTTTTAACAAAATACCTTAATTGCCAGGTCTTCTTTTCCTAGAACAACTGTCACTTCAATTGGAGAAAGGGAAGGACTGTTTTCTTGGAATTCAACGGTTGCCCTCATCGAGTTCTATGGAAAAAGGTTACTATAATCAGAAAGTGTTGGATCTTATGCACTTAAGGTATGCACTTGAAGTCATTCTCCTGTAATGAAGGGGCTGAGCACAGTTACCCTCCATCTCTATCAGTGCCCAGCTTCCAAGGTGCACAATTAGCAATTTACAAGGACTAAGCATAGTCAAGACTCTTCTGTGCCTGAGAGATTACACTGTTCTTGCCTAGCATATAGCCTGGCCAATGTAAATTAAATAACCTAACTCCCTTAAGTGTCACCAGGTTTCTGGAGAAAGGTAGAGTTTAGCAGTTGCTAATGGCTGTCAGAATTCTGCACCCATGTTGGCAGCACATTAGTCCAGCACTAATTAAAGGTGCACTCCACAAAAAGGCCCCAGGGCAAACCTGCAGTACAGATGTGATCCCTAAAAATGGAAGGCTACTGGTGGTCACAAGCCCATGCCCCATTTTTACTCTCCCTCCCTTACCCCATCCCATTTACCAACACATGAAAGTGTCCAAATACTCTCCTACAAACTTCAAATCATTCCTTTCCCAACTGCCAAAGCTATTTCCTTGAACAAAATTTTAGAAATCTCACTGTCCTATACAAAGCTTTAATTCATTCAGATTTAGTTAGAGATTTTAAATACTGAAGCTAGAGCTTGGACTACTAAGGGAAGCAAAGAGCTTATACTGACATACCTTAAAGAGCTCAAAAAGCATGTGAAAAAGATGAGATGGAACATACACAATGCTAATTGGCTCTCCTGGATGTTTTCCTAGATGAAAGAAAAAAAGACAAGCAAAATTTGAAAAGGTGATGGATTTTTCTGCATTGTATCCAGATTTTGCAATAAGCAAGTTGCATACCAGAGCAAACAAGAAAATAAATCATCTCACTTCTGTTTTTTTTCCTCCCTCATATGAATAATTTTATGCACTCATGAAAATGTAACACTTTCTTAATAACAGTTACTTCTCAAATAAACAGAAAATATCAAGCATTAATTCCATTTTCTAAGTAAAGGATTTTAGAAGATTTTAAGCAGATCAGACACCGAGCTGCAGGCAGCTTGGACCAGAACCAGCCCCATTTCATCACCACATTTAAGTTGGTAGACAGATCTGTATCACACTAAGTATAGGTCAGCCCTACCTCTCTCGAATTTTAAGTATTACCTCAGGAAATCTCATGTTTAAGGTATAAGGACGTTTGAGTCCTGATAAAGGAGATCAAATGAGGTGGTTGGAACAGAAAATTAAGAGGGACTAGTCCAAGACAAACCAGCTGGTGTATCCCATTGTGGCTACAGAAATGGGAGCCTCTTCACAAAGCAGCAGTTTGGCTACTGGCTGGAAGAGGGACATAAAAGATCTCATCTTACCATTCACTTGAGTAAGTTTCAGTTCTGGAGATGTTAAGTAATACTGGTCACACAACATCTTGGAACTTTCAAAAGCATCTGAAATATTAATTTAAATAAGTTTAAATTATGTGAAATATAGTGTCAAACTGGAGAACTCTGTTTTACATCTTAGTAAAACACTTTTAACTGTATTAGTTGCTAGGGCATTACAGACTGTAAGCCTGTGTTTCACAGGAATAATAATGTGTGCATTAAAAACTGAGAATAAATAGGCAATCACAGCAGCACAAGTAATTCTTCAGTAAAATTTGATAATGCTGTAAAGCAGATGTGCCTTTTATCTACCAGTAAGTAAGACTGATCTAAGCACCACATACAGCTTGAACTCCTGCCTCATCTGTCACTTGGCAGGCCTTATTCCAACACGGTTTTTACCACTGCTTTGTATTTTGAATTTTGTCCTATAAAAGCTCATGTTTTGACAGACTGCTTTCAGCTGCCAGTCAGCATCTGCCACAACACATGTTGGTTACTCAAATTGTTTGCAATAAGACAGAAATACTGAGCATGAAGAGAAATGCTAAGGATGTGAGAATACATACCATTCACTACTTCAGCAACATCACAGCAAGGATCAATACTTCCAATGTGCCTTGGGTGCCCTGAGCGTGATTTCTCATCAAAAAGAAGGGCTGTTTGAGATGAAAACAATAATATGTTTAATCTCAGATACTTTATTTTTTAAAAAGCCTTAAATTTATACTGATACAGTGTGCTCACAGCATATGATCACATAAAATATTCAGTGTTGTTATGTGCTTTTTGCAACTTAAAAATGCTATCTACTGCCAGCAAACACGATGGCTTTTCTGTACATCTAAAGGCTTTACAAATGTAAGGAATGACATCCCACACAAGACTTAGTACGATTATTCTGTAGTCCAGCAAACAAACAAGTTTTCCCATTACTTTTTTAAGTCCTATATGCAGTTTCTAACTTTCTGGTGTCACAAAAAAACCCATCTGCAGCAGACCTTCAACATTTTAAAGAAATGTTTACATTAAGATGTTCCTCACTAGGTTGAAGTTTTTCCTCAAGTAAAAATTTCTACTTACTGTGTTGGTTCATAAGCATCCGGGTGGAAATACGGCTCATGTAAAAACGATCCAAAAAATACTGAATGTTGTGATTGGTGACAGGATCTACTTTGAAAATGTCTTTGTATTCAATTACTCCTTGTGCCATTGTAGGAACCACATCATGATGTCTGTTTCGGACTCTAATTAATGTATCTATAAATCTAGGTCAAAAAGAGATCTTTTTAGAACATTATTCTAAGGCTGCATGAAAGCAAGCTTTGTACAATATCTATTCCAGAAGCACAGATAAGCACATAATAACCTTAATATTAAAATACAATCTGTTTTTCATGCTTTTAAAATTAAGTTCTCACTGACCTAAATCAGAAGAGTGTGGTATTTTTAATATAAAAGGTGTAGTCTTAATCATTAGCCACGTCAAATTCACTGCCTGCTTACGCATTCATAACTGAACAGAGAAGAATGTGAGAAAGGGGAAGAGATGCCTAGCTGACACCTTGGAAAGAGTTAGGGATATGACATCACAGCTAATTTTTATTGCTATTTCTGTCATGACAGTTCAAGGGAAGTATGCCCCTGAAACCAAGCTGCGACAGGTGTTTTAGGCAATAATGTTAAACATATCCAGAGATTTAAACCAGCTTTCTCTGTGCACAGCACTTTATGTGAGATTATCACATTCAGCTCATGACAACAGCTATTCTAACTGACTATATTGTGAAAAGTGGAATGAGATTAAAAGTTCAAAGAAACAAATGAAAATCTTACTCAGATAAGACTTTTTGGTCATCTGGGTTTTTCCGATGGAACTCAACCAGCTCCATTAGGCTTTGGATGTACCTATTGGAAAAGAGCACAAGAAATATATGCTATTCCTTTGATTTTTATCAGGGGAGGGACAGGAAAAATACAAATCATTACTCTTAACAAGTGAGCTAGAAGCCTGAAGTACCTTTGCATTATCAAAGTTTCATCTGAGCTTGGAATCAAAGATGGACAATTCTTGACTGCCTGACCTCTAGAAACTTTTGAAAGTGTTTTCTTGTACCTGTCATTCAGAAAAGAATCTAAACCCTCACTTTAGGTATCTAGGATCTTCATACAATTCTTGGGAAGCGAGGTGTTTCAAAGGATCATCCAAATGATGATGGTGACCAGGAAGCCACCTAAGTGAAATTTTTTCCGAATCCAATCAGCTTTGGCACAAGCTAAGTACTTGAGCCTCTTGTGCTAATACCTGACAGCCCTGACGCATGCTGTAAAGGCACAACTGTTTGCTAGTTTAAGAGCAGTTTCTGGGTCTCACTCTAAAACTTCTGCCCTTGCAAATGTAGCAGTTGTGCCATTACAGAAAGGTTAAACCAGGTTCAACCACTGTGCCAACTTCAGACATGATGTTGACTGAATTCCAAACACTTGCTGCAAAGGCTAAGGCAAAATGCTATATAATCGAAGCTCTGATAGTAATTCCATCTGTGAGAGACCCAAACAAGTATACAGCCTGCTTTCCTATTTTTTGTGTAGTTCTGGAGGTCTGTAGTGCTACATGAAAATCAAACATTTTCTTCTGTCCTATCTTAAAGAGTAAGAAGGGAGATTCACTCTACCAGCTACTTCAGCCTGTTAGCTTAAGAACACACTGTTTACAAATAACAATATAACCATGATGTTTTTCCACTCAATTTTATTGTGCTAGAAAAGGAGAGCATATAGCAACTTCCAGTTCAGCTTTGAGGAAGGACGTGCACTTCTACTGTATTATGTTACTGTTGTGTACTATTCAAAAAGGTCAACAACCAACAACCAACTTGGCAAAGCTCTGTTATTTTGCAGGTTGAGTTCAAGTAGATCTTACTTACCAGCCTTTTACTAATTGTACAGATGGAGTGCTTAGTAATTTATCAGGAAGAAGATCGATTTCTCTCAGTATGTTAGCAAACCTCACAGGAAGTTCTTGTCGCAAAAAAGCAAAAGAAGTTCTCTCACATCCATTAGTGGAGCCTATGGATAAATGAAAAATAAAAATCTTCTTTAAAAAGTTTCTAGATACAAACTGATGTCTTGCCACAGACTTGTGTACTATAGTCCTTTGCAATCACCATGCTAGTACTGGCTAGTGCTCCTACCAGTATGTGTTTGTGCTGAATGTTGTTTACATGACAGCAAGACAGCATGTTCCTGGGAGGAATACTTGCACATCTCCTCTTTAGATTTATTTATAATCCACTAGAAGAAGCATTCCAGCCTTTGTAAACATGGCCTTCTTGGAAGTGACGCCTGAAAATGTCGTGTGAGCACGGATTTCACGGCTGCCAAAGCAGTAATCGGATCTGGGTACAGCTTGTTTGCTCCATCAGGACAAGACTAATGACTTCTCCCCGATAACGTGTACCGCGGTACACGAAAACACCCATTAGCTGATTAAACTCTTAGCTTCCCCCCCTCGGCCCCCCATCCCATTAACACCCCCGACACAGCGCTGTAACGCGTCTTCAGCTTTGATCGAGGCACTCACAGGTGACCATCGCCTGGCAACCGGCCGGCGACTGCCTAAGGCCAGGGTTGGTGGCCTAAGACGACCTCCCCACCGCCACCACCTCATGGGCGGGCAGGTACCCGATCGGGGCTCTGTCCCGCCGCTCCAGAGGGCCGCTCCGCTCCGCTCCCGCCGCCTTGGCGCTGGGGAGTCGGTCCGAGGGGCGGCGGTGGACCCGAACCCCTCCAGGCGGGAGATCGCCGCCACCCCATCCTGCCCCAGCGGCGCCGCTCCCGCACTCCCCTCCAGCCGCAGCCCGCGGGCTCGCCCCTCAGCGGGGAAGCGAGCCTCAGAGCCACGCGTTTCAGCCGTCCCACGCCGACCGGACCCCCCGCCCCGCCCGTCCCCTCCGCGTCCCGCCGCTCACCGAAGTCCAACAACTGTTTGATGGAGAGCGGGGAGGGAGAGAAGCGGGAAAACTGCTCCACTTCCCGCGGCAGCTGGCACTGGCCGCGGGTGCTGCCGCCGTTGACCCTTGTCAGGGGGGCGGCGGTGCGCAGGGCGATCCGGGCGGCTTTCATGGCTCCCGGGGAGGCGGCCGGTGGGTCGGTCGGTCAGTGGGCCGGTGGGTGGCAGGTAACCCAGCAGCTGGTCAGTCGGGGGATAGCGGGGTGGCAGGCAACCCGGTCGGTCGGTCGGTCTGTGTGTGTGTGTCGGTCGGTCTGTGTTTGTTTGTCTGTCAGGCGGGAGGTGGCTGTCAGCAGTCCCCGCGCTGTCCCCTCGCCTGTGGCGGGTGGCTTCACGTGCCGCCTCTATTTACAGTCCCGGTGGGGCGGGGCTCAGCCAGGCCGCGCCCCCCGCCCCTAACGGAACGTTCCCGGTGTGTGACCCGGCTCGTGACACGCACGCCCGCTGGCGGGGCCCCCCCGGGTACCCCTCCCCCCTCCTTGTCCCCCACTTTGTCACCTCCCGTCCCCGCGCGCAGCGGGCGCCTCGCCAGCCCCAAAAGTGCCGCGAAGTGTCCGGGGAGGCCGCGGTGAGGCTCGGGGCCGTGCGCGGGGGCGTGGGGCCGATGCCGCCTCCGGTGACCTTGTTTACCGAGCGGGGAATGGGCAATGTCAGCGGCCCGGCCGCCGTGCCAAGATCGGCGGAGGCCGCGTTCCTTCCGCTCCTTATCGCCTGCTCAGGGGGACCCGGCCTGGTAGAGGGAGCCGGCGGGGTGCTCTGGGGAGTGGGGGGTGGGAAGTTGTCCTGGGCCGCCCTGTCCGGCTCGGCGTGGCCCAGCCAGCGCGGTGGTTGCATCAGGTGTAATTTATTGACAGGCTTGGCTGATGCTGCCACCCTGGCTGGGGTCTTGTGGATTAACCAAAGGGGTAGGAAACTCCTTGAACCGAGCGTGGGAGATGTTAGTGATGGAGGCACTGAAAGTTCAGGGTCGGCACAGAGAACACACAGAGGTGCAAAGGTAGGAAAATCAGAACCCAGAGGATTCAGGGTGCTTGACATGTAGGTCATCGCTGTGACCTGGATTAATAGTGACCAAAGATATGAAGGCAGCTGCTTTGGTGACGCACTGGTCCCAAACTGACATAGCCCTTATTTACTTGAGACCTGACCTAAGGGGTGACTGCCTGAGCAGCTCCCTCTTGGTCAGATCATCTTCCAGGGTCACAGATGAGTTGGGAAAAGCCTGTACACCATTTGTCTTCACTGGAGAGGCAGCTTCGATCTCCAGCACTGCCTGGCTTTTCCCCAAAATGCCAAGTCCACTTCTCTGAAGGTAGAGTTTGCATAATGCATTGGAGGATGGTATTAATGTCAGCAAATGATTTCCTGACATCCTGAATCTGGGTCAGAAACAGCAGGACCACAGAGCAATAAAACAACAATATAAAAAATATAGCCTTAATACTTAAATTTAACTCCTCAATCCAGTGTTTATATGTTGGTTTGTTTTTTTTGTTTTTGTTTTTTTTTTCCTACACACATACACAGATATGTATGCTTTTTTAATGGGGATGAAATACTTTCCTAACAATAAATTAATATTTTAATTCTTAATAGGCTGAGAACACATCATCTTATCATTGGTTATTTTCTTGAACTTTATCTCATTTTGTTTTCCTAGTCATTCCCTGCCTACCACTCTCCTTGCAGAGTAGTTTTATGATTTTATAGCTCACTATTTTATTATTTTATTTGGAGACTGGCTCTGTTATTGTTCCACTGGATATGTTACGTTTTACCACAATGACTGAATGTTGACATATGAAATGTGAAATTAAGACATCCTATAATAGCAAATTAACCATTTTGATTTTGATGCTCTTGCTAGAAGTTGAAAATTGAGAATAGATTTTAGGGTTTGCTTTTGACTGTTTTAATTTTTTTTTTTTTTTTTTTTTTTTTTGCAAATTGCAAATTACTCATGGAAATAAAAATATCATACAAATCTGTTTAAATTTTGGAGGAAGCCTGGGATAGCTTTTGTTTTGCTTCCTGTTCTTCCTGAAGCCACTAATCAATGGCAGGCATGAATCTCGAGATCTACACTTTGTAATAAATCAAGCAAGTCTTCCATGTAAGGCAGTTATTTTAGTTTAGAAGTTTACTATTTCTGTTCCTACTGAGATACTTTGTTTTAATTTGCGGGTGTGTTCTGACCCTGCTTAATACAAGTAGCTTGAAGAAGTAGTAATCATATTCTCTGAGTAGGGAAAGAGTCTATTAGGAGTAATTCCCATTTTCTACATACCATTTCTTTATGCAGCAGCCTGTTTTCTCATAGTTTTCTGGTTCTTATATACAGTAAGGGATGAACAAACAAATCTTACATATTCAGTTTAGCTCTGAACAAATAGTACAATTTTAGTGGCAGGAAACATAGGAAGTGTGTTGGCTTCCCCAATTATTAAAAGGGAAAGGCTCCAGTAACTCCAAACCTGGATGCTTTTCAAGTCAAAACAAACTTCTACAAGAAGTTAACACATCACTAGTGCAACAACAAAGTTTTATTACTCCAATGACACATGGAAGACATGTGTCTCCCTCATGATGCATATTTTCTTCTAATTCTTTGTGTGATGGTGTGTATGGTAGATTCTAAACAGTATTATCTTTCAATTCCTGTAAACATAAATGATGTATCTGGGAAATAATTGTCAAAGATGTCCTGAATATTGGGCAAGACAGCTTAGGTGAGGCACAAAGGTAACAGTATATCAGGATTCATGGCCATAGAAGCTGCCTGTGAAGAAGACTAAGCTGTGGAAACTGGAACCACTTCAAATAATTCCACAATCTGTCCTGACTGCAGTACTGTTTGTTCTCATTTAATTTCCTCTCCAAACCAGCATTTCCCCCCTCCTCCTGAAGCTCCAGTACTTGTGGCAGAAGTGCAGGTGTCAGAGAACAGTGTTTGGGTGGGGAGAGTGCCAGATACTGAGCTACAGCATTTACCAGAGGGTGTCCCATTTCTGCTGCTTTAATATTCTAACTTTCCTCTTCTGAACCCCCCTGGGGCAAGTTCAGAAAAGTTGGTAACAATGCTTTTTGTTGCTCAGGCACATTTATGTTTTGCTGGCTATCCCTAAGAAAATGGAGCTGTGTTACCATTCTGCTTTTCTGCACAACATCTGGGTCCAAAAGAGTGGAAAAAATGGAGCTCAGATTCCTGTCCATTTATCTCCTAATTGCTATCCTCTGCAATCAGCTCTCTCCCTCCTCAATGTTCCTTATGTCCTCCCCACTGCCAGAGACACAACGTACCGTACTCAGGTCAGAGCCACGCTCCTGGCTAGCCAGAACACATGACAACTGGACGTGTTGATGATGTCTCATTGAAGGTCTCTGGGCTGATTTTGCCCTACCCTTTTCTCTGTGGTGGTGCAAATTTAAGGCTGTTCTTCCTAACCCACCTGCCAACTAAAGCTGGAATATACAATATACTGTTCTGGTTGGCTGCCCTGTCCTGACCACCTGGAATACGTGTGACAGCAGCTGGTGGGGGATACTACTCTCTAGTAAAATGAGTCTCTGCTCAGTTTCCATTTCCCTTTCAACCATGTAGACCAAAATTTTAATCTCTCCTGTCTACACCATCTCCCAGGTTGCATAAAGTTTGTAGGAAGTTGATTATTCAAATGTGGTTGAAATGGTTAGAAGGGATGCTTTAGCAAACAGGTGAACAGGCAACATTATTGAAGTTTTTTCCCTTAGGAAATCACATTAACACTTTCTACCAGGGACAAAGGTAACTTCTAATTCAGCTGCTGTTAGGAAGGATAAACAGTGACCCAAGAGGAGCAATAAGTCTGGATGGAAATTTGTGGTAGCAGTAGAAAGTTTTGGATGTAAAGCAGGAGGAATGGTCTGGTGACTGAAGGACTCGAGAGGTATTTGCAGTATTTTGTGGAATTTCCAGCAGTACCGTGGGGCAAAGAGCTCTCCCTCTGCCTGGAGATGGGTCTGGATATATATAACTGGATTGATACTTTAATCTAATAACACATTTGTTTTCTAAATATTCATGTGGCCCTTTGCATGGAAAAGAAGACAGAAATAGCATTACAAACAAGGGTCATATCTTCCTGTTCTCATCTTTCTATCGCCCGACGCTGCAGCCACAGGAGCTGTTAGTCTGCTGAGGGCTCCCAGTGAGGCCAAAATAGCCAAAGTAGGTGAAAGGTTGTGGAGCAGCACACAAACAGGCTGGCATGTCCAGCCCGGCCACCAGTTCAGTGAGGGAAAGGTCCAGCAGCTGCTCTGGTGCCTGCGCAGTCTCCCCGGTCTGCTCGCAGTTTGCAAAAGTCAAGAGTACAGTAGGTGGATCATTTTACTGCCAGGCCGGCTGGCAGCCTGCTCCGAGCTGTAAACACCAGGATGTGCATGGCAACCCAGCAACCCTCAACAGGAGACGCCCTTTTTCCTCATTCCTTATTCCCAGATCTGTGTCTGAAAGTTTTTGTTAGCTGCTTTCAAATCTGGGAAAAGGAGAATGAACCGCTGGTTTCAAAACTGCTTTTCTGAAAAACAAAACAAAACAAAACAAAAAACCATCGAGAGAATAGCAAAAGATTAACTGTGGATAGTTCAGATGGGGAGTGTACAGTTTGCAAAGGGAGTAATAAGTTTTGGAATGTAGCTTGTACCCATCGGAAAAAAGCTAAGACTCAAACTGTAGTAAAGTATCACTCAAAAGTGTTTATTCTGAAAAGTTTGTCACTAGAGCATGATGAATTCAGGAGGCTGCTTACTACGTAGGAGAACAGTGACCTTCAGCCTAGGACACCACTGCAGGGGAAACAGGTGAATTCTCATGGTGGGCTGGCACTGATCTAAAATGTATAGCTAGACAAAAAATGTCCTCCAGATTCAGCTGATTACATAGGAGTTCTTGTGAAAGAGTGTGTGCCATCCTTTATGAGGGCTGGTGGTGCAGAGGACAAGAAAGAGGACAGATGTCTTCGGGACAGCTGTCACTCTGGGCCATGGCTGCCTTTACTGTGAGTAGCCCTGCTCTGGAGAAGAGCATATGGGAAAAGATGGACAATTTGCAAAAAGATAAAAAACCCCTAGATATTTCCAAAAGAATACAACTTTTGAGCCCTACATATGTTTCAGAAAAATCAGAAAACAGTGATTTTTCTTTCTGTAAGAATATGGAAAGGGAGTGAGTGGAAAAAGATGGATCAATTTAGAAGTTCTGGATTAGACATCCTAAGAGATACCTCACCCTGAGAAGAAGGAGCTGCAGCTTCACCTATAACCCTTACATGGGTTGTGGGCTTTGAACTGATACACATACTGCTCTTCTTTTTCAGTATGGACCACTTTGGGTAAAAATGAAATGCTTTTGCTAAGTCTTTTATATCAGCTGCATTTGCTACTGCTGACTGTAGCAGGATGCTTGGTAAAGTGGATTGAGTTTCTGCTCATAACAATAGAGCTGAACTGGTACTCCAGGTTATTTTGTCTGAGGCTGGCCTTAGCACTCCTCCCCCCTTTATTTCCTCTCAGCATTTGTTTCATCAGATCTGGAATATTTTTTTTCTTTTAGTGTCTGACATCATAGCAGTCTGAATGCTAATTTTAGCCCAGGAAACACTAAGTCAAGACAATAGACATCATCTAAAAGAGGACTTACTACAGTGTTACGTGGCCACCCTTTCAAAAGTTATGCAGAGCTGGTGGTACCACTGGAATGCCACTTCCCCATAGTGTTTCATGTTACCCAAGGGAATTTTTTTCCTGTTTGCAATGTTACAACTATTACTGAAGTGTTAAGTCATATATTAATAAGTTGATCTCATAAGCTGAGTTTCCATATTGTACTCTAGTGAAGATACCCACATGGTAAGACTATGGGAATTTTCTTGTTTAAAGAAATGTATAACCATAGGCTAAGCCATAATAGCTGCAGTTAAATATGAAAATGAAGCTTGTGTATTAAGGTAGTCCTGATAGAGAAAGCATACAATAAAAAATGTTGCACTGCACTGTTTAAATTGTTTGCCCTCAGGTCCAAGTAGGTACAGCACTACTTTTGTGTCATATGACTAACAGCATCTAATTATGGGTAAATCATCAATGCAACTTTGCTGGAACATTAAGAACAGTTTAAAGAAGGGAAACTCTCCATTAACTACAGAACTGTTTCAATATTGTGATATACTATGAATCAAGGAAAACACAGATTCACTATGTGGTATTAATATGTTTTCTTTTTACTGTAATTCTTTTCATATTCTTAGTGGGTTTTATTACTCTATCCGCATTGTGCTTTTCAAATTAATTTTTCAATGTAGTGCTCATCTAATAGTCACTGAACTGAAAAAGAAAATCACAAGAGCTATGGTGTTACTTGGTTTACAAGATTTCAGTCTACACAAAGTGACATGAAGCCCCATGCTAGTTTAATATTTCTTCATTTAACTGGTTGAAATGATATCAGTATTCTGAAAGAACCATGGAATATGCAGATATTTATGAAGATATTTTATTTCATATCTAAATAGGAAAAAACAGCTAGACATTCAAAAATACTGAATGAAGAAAGAATTTTAACTGACATATTAACGTATTTTTTAACAGTTCAAAATACGTTCAACTAGGTGTTGTGGCTCCCTACTATCTGAGGTATAATACCTAGATATAAATAATCAGCAGTATGTTTGCAGGCATTCAAAGTCACCTTTGAAGGACAATACTTTAACATACTAACAGTAGGATACAGTCTGTGAAATAGAGATGAAAAATGTCTTTGCCTCTTGTGCGAACAATTGAATTATAAATGTAGATGAAAAAAAGTTATCCTATAAACAATATAGAGTTTCACTACACAAAAGCAGATTTCACTGAAATCAGTAAGATCTCCCTTTACACCTGATAGGAAACATTTTAATTTCCTCTTATGCACTCACACAGCTACTGTTGAGGTGAGACTTGTCAAGTCTTCCATTTCATGTCTGGTCACTATTAATACACATTTTAATAGAGTTGAATATTTGGGTATTTCCTCATTCCCAGAAAGAAATATAAGCTTACTCTCTCGTTCATTCAGTACTGGAGAAATGTTATGAAATTTTAATATTCAGATCAAGAAATAAATCCAATATAAACCACTAGAACATATTCTAGCCAAACTTGGTAACTGCCTCAAGAGATGTTGCTAGCTTTCAGCCAGTGCTCAGAGGGAGAGCAGTGCTTTCCTCCAGGGTAGCTGCTGGAGCACAAGTTTCATAGAATCATGGAATCATAGAATGTCAGATTGGAAGGGACCTCAAGGATCATCTGGTCTTACCCTTTTAATATTATTGTTTATATGATATGTCTCAGCACCCCATCCACCTGAGACTTAAAACTTTCCAAAGTGGGGGGATCCACCACTTCCTCTGGGAGATCATTCCAATGTCTGTCTGTCCTCATAGGGACAAATTTTCCTCTTGTGTTGAATTGGAATCTTCCCAGGAGCAATTTGTGCCCTTTGCCCCTTGTCTTGTCCATGTGACTCCTTGTAAACAGGGGGTCTCCACCTTCTCTGTAGCCACCCTTTAAGTATTGGAACATCATAATAAGGTCTCCCCCAGGCCTTCTCAAGGCTGAACAAACCCAGTTTTCTCAGCCTCACATCATATGGCAGGTGCTCTAGTCATCTGATCATCCTCGTGGCTCTTCTCTGGACCCTCTCCAGCCTGTCCACATCCTTTTTGTACAGCAGGGACCAGAACTGAACACAAGACTCCAGGTGTGTTCTGACAAGCACTGAGTGGAGTGAGATGATGACTTTTTTATCTCTGCTGGTGATGCCCTTGTTGATGCAGCCCAGCATCCTCTTGGCTTTCTTTGCTGATGCAGTACACTGTTCACTCATGTTAAGTATGTTGTCCACCAAGATCCCCAAGGTCCCTTTACACAGAGGTTTCCCTCTGCTTTCTATTCCAAATGTGCTACATGGAAGCCTGAACACCTGCTACTAATTCACCACTTTTTCTATGCTGAAGCTTAAGAAACAGTGATAAGGAAGTTATCAAAGAAGCAACCTGGAATTCAGAAGGGCTTCCATCAAAAGCAAGGGAATAATTTGAGTAGGATACTTAAACTGATATTGCATGGGTGTGTTCACACTAATTTGAACAAGTACGTCTGTGTTTATTTTTATGGGTATTTTGGGCTGTCTGACAGCGTGCACATCAAGTGGTGTTTATGTTAATCTTCTCTCAGATGTGGAAACACAGAGTTTTTAAACTGTAAGAATGAAGTTAAAAAGTCAAATCAGTGCCAAGAATCCTAGCTGGGATGTAGAAAAAGAGCTTCTTTAAGGCATCGGGGAAAATCAGAGACTTTGCAAAAATGAACCAATAGTGACATTTATATCACATTTCCCATTAAGAAATCTTAGTCAAACCTTCATTACATTTTTTATTCTTCTGGTGAAATACAGTAAATGGATATGGTATCTGCCCTTTCCATGAGAAAAGGAGCAGTGGATGGCATTTTGGAAAGCAGCCTGTGATTTCATGTGGGTAGTTTCAGCTGCTTAATAGAGACTCTGAGACACTGCAGCTCTGAGGGACTTGAGTCAGAGTTGTAAACCCATATCACATGAAAAAATTAGGTGCTAGGTCTCACCAATATCCTGAATTTAATGTTGCTGTTGAAAATATGGGATAAACTTCCATCCCAAGTCACTCAAAACAAAAATTTACATATTTTAACTCCCAGAATTTTCTCTTTCAAATAAAAAAGGGTTTGTGCACCCTGTTTAACCATTCCTGGAGAGATCTATCTAAAATTCTACTTTTGTAACATCCAGATTATTCTAGCCCTTTACTGTCAGTTTGTGTTTCAAATCTTGTGCCAAATGCTTGAATGCCTTGCAGAAGACCCAGAGAGCACACATAAAATTACATAGGAAAGGCACCAATTCACTCTCGCTGAGCAGTAATTTGGTTTGGTTTAGTAACCTGTGAAGTGGTTCACTAAAATTATGAACTTTAAGGAAACTGTAAAGGGTGTGATTATTGATATCTGCTGTAGGTGACCTTTATGTGCTGAAAAGATCATGAGGTAGTCAAGACAAAAAAATTACAGCCTCCTTTTCTTCTTCTCTCAAATGGTCTGAAATTGAAAAATTGGGCCTATTGAACCCCAGTTAAAGTCAGGACAATAAAAGAAGGCTATAACCTGCAACTTGCTGTTTTCCAAGTGTGTTATTTATATACCTTAGAGACTAAATGCTCCTGCTTGAGGGAGTCAGGACTCTCCATCCTCATCTGAACATAAATCACTTCAGTTTATTTCCATCCATTCACTACCCCTTCTATTAAATTTCCCCTCTATGGTAAAGAAATGCAGTCCAGCATTTCAAAGGAATAGATAAAGGCACAGCTTCAGATCATCCAAAGCTTTTTCTCCTGATGCATTTTTCAGTGCTGTGGTGAAGGTTGTGTGCCTAGATATCTTCCCTACTTCAGAGTATCTTTCTGGCTCCTTTTTGCCTGCTGTCTGTATTAACATAATCTAAACACCTGTCAACATTATCAAATTTAAACTGGTATTGATCAGCTTGCAGGTTATGGTTAATGTTTTAGTATCATAGTTCTTGGCATCACATCATTATATAGCAGGTAACATTTCAAATGCATTAGCCATGGAGGAGACCTTTTAACTCTCCTGAAGAGCATCTCTCACAGTTGTACAGAGTCAGAGGGCCAATTACCACAGCATTCTGACAGTGGCATTTAAAGTGTCACTCATCACCCTGATAAGGGACCAAAAATGTAGTAGCATGCCACTGCGTATGTCCCATGACTCAGGCATTGCCTGGGTGTGCTAGATGCTGGGAAATGCTGGAGAGACAGAAAAACATTGCTTTCCTTGATGTAAATGGTCTCTCACACTTTCCTCATAATAACATCAGCTGGATTATTTTTTCCACAGCTCCCTTTGGAAGGGAACCCTCTCTGGTCCTGTCCTATCCTAGACTTTTCATTTTGATTCCAGAAATACATTGAGCAACATGACTAGTGCTTGAAATATGCGATTGCATTATTCTTCCTTTTTTTTTTTTTTTCCTCATTGGGAAAATTATTACTGTTTTAGTTTCAAAATTGATTTTATGTTTCATACACTGTTTACAGCATGATCAACAAGACATGTTTCCCAGTTCTAGCAGAAGTGCATGGACTGTCTGATCCCAACTTCTGAGAGTATTTGCTGTGTAGCCTTGATTTGGCCTAGGAGAAAGTTTATCTGCTCACAGAACAGATTGATTTTGTGTTCTGAATGGGAAACTGAACTGTCACCAGCAGTGTTCAAACCAGACTTTCAAATGCTTTTGGAAATATTCAGGGATCTGACAGCTGTGTGTCTGAAAATAGCTTAAGAAGAGGTTGTTTACAGGCAAGGACAGGCTCGGTGTGCTCACTGACTACTGTGTTGCTGAAGTTTCCTGTAATGTTCTGTACTCATCAGAGTTCAGATAACAACTGACAAGTTTGTGTATGAGTAAAGGATGATTTTCAGCAGGATGGTATGAAATCTTCTTGCCATCTGCAAATAGTATTACGTAGATAGATATTGCAATGTTAAGTACATAGATATTGCAATGTGAGATACTGGAGGGGATCACTGGAACATCCTTGAAATTGCAAGTTAACTTCTCATCAAGAGAGAAGTTGTCTATGTGTTATTTCCAGTTACTGGATAGTGTGTGAATGACTGTTAATGAATCAAATGTCCACTGCATTCAGTTAAATGTTTCCAGTCATTTCAGCTGTAGTTTTCAGTGAGAATTGGATAAAAACTGTAAAAAATTGTAGAGAGCAAAATGCCCACTGAAAAGAAGAATGCAGGTTTAGGTTTCACACTTAAATTTTTCCAACAATAAGTCTGGTGGGTCTCAGGCAGACATTGACTCTCAATCTCAACTCTCACTGCCAGTGGACAATGTTCAGTAGCAGACAGTGTCAGGATAGTTGCAGAGTGCATACTTTGCACACTTCATGTCATGCATCTTCCTCCAAAACATTCTCCTTTCCTCACACCTATTGTCTGTTACACAACTTTTCAGCACCAGCAGACCAAGATCCAAGTTTAATTGATGAGGTGCAGCAAGTTCTGTTCTGATGAGCATCACATAATGCTTGTGCAAAGTTAGCATTGACACCTGTTGTGTGGCCCCAGGTATTGCCTAGCTTTTTGGTTCAAGTCTTTAATGAAATAACTATTTATAGTTCCAAGGTGGAAGGGAGGGAAAGAACTTCTGTGTCAAGGACTGACTGACATTAAAATCATTTTACTACTCAGACTGCTGAGAGCATTAAACACAGCTTGTTCCATAATTTTAAATGAAAAAGTAAAGAATTTTGACTCTTAGCACCAAATTAACCAGCTCCATGAGCTCTTCAGAGGTTGCTGCTATGGTGTGTCTTCTGGAGATGTTGTCTGCTTATTCTATTTACTTTCTCACTGATTGCTCGAGTGCATATTTTCCATCTTTTTCCTTTCATAATAATCATCCAGTTCATTATTATAGAGGCTTCTACAAATATTATTACAAAAAAAGTTTCTAACCTGCTTTGGAAATGGTAGAATTGTCACAGAAAATAAGATGTCTACGAGAGGAGTTCTTTGTTAAGCCTGTGTTGACTATATATGAATTGCACAGTGTTTTTTGCTGATAGCAAACAGGAGGGTGAAAGGGATGTGCCTATGGGCTCCATTTCTGTTTAAATATTTGATATGCAGAAGGGTCAATGCCTTAGAGAATATAAAGGAAGTGATGGCAAAAAGGAAATAACTGAGTGGAAGAAAGAAAATTGAAAGAATAAGTGGAAATATATTCCTTGATGTGTTTTCTTCCTTACATCTTTTGGTTTTGTTTTTCTTCCCTTATGCTTCTACTGCATTCTACCTATTTAATTTCTCTGTTGTCCTTTGCTATCAGGGTCCTCAATGTTGCCTTGGCACAATAATTTTTGTAAACTTAAGAATTCAGTTCCAGTGATAGAGATCTTTTTGAATATTATAAGCCCTAAATGCAAAACTTAAGACATAAAAAGCTTAAGAAGCTTACGAAAGCTTAAGAAATTGTTCATTTACTTAATTTTTGTTTGTATTGTTAGAAAAGATACAGTTAAAAAAAAAGAAGTTTAAAATAATGATTTTTACTTTTGCTAATTTTCTTCTCTACTACTCAACTACACTCCTCTACAAAAATATCTTTAGAACATCCGGGCACCTTTTTTTAAAATGTTTTTTTAAATTTTTTTCCCACTTAATTCTGCTTAATTCAAGAATACTTGGTTGTCTCCTGGTGAAGCATATTTTATGGTCTCCCCTGTCTGTAATATGGGAACCAAAATTATCCATGTGAAAGGTTGCCTGCATAGATGCCTCTGGGGGTGATCAATAATGTAACCTCCAGGGTGAGGCAGTGCTGTCACCTATTCTCATCCACTCTCCCAACAGTTCCAGATCTTTTCTGAACCTTGACTCACAGAGAAAATTCCCCATCACTTAACAGAATGGTGAAGTGGGAAAAAAATGATCTGCTTTGGAAGCAACAGAAAAGTCTCTGTATGGAACATGTTAGTCCTGCTGCCAATAGTAGTAGAGGGGACAGTTTATCAGCCTGGTGTTTCCAAGAAACAGGAGTGTTTTATACCCTTGACTACCAACCTTCTTGACTGTGATGTTGACAGAAAGATTCCAATTCCTTTCCAAATTTAATGGTTTAATATTTTTTCTCCCAAAACGGTATCTGTTTTCTGAGTCATGTTTCACTATTCTTCATCTCAACAAAAAACCCAAACCAGCGAACCAAATAAATCAGCCCAAAAAGCTCTGAATCATTTGTGTACTGGTGTTTCTGGTGTATCAAATTCTTCTGATGGACAGAGAAACACAGTCTGTCCTTCTGATCTGGAAAACACTATGGTTAAAAGTTTTTGTGACTTACATTCATAAATAGTATCAGAATCTCTGGGTAAAGATTGTATTTCTGATAATTTTTACAAAACAAACTGATACTCTCTATTAGGTGAGTATCTTACCATGCAACATAGCAGACAGCACTAGAAGAATAATGTCAAAACCAAATCTCTGAAGTTTGATCTACTATGGGTCTGAGCAACCTTTGATATAACAGTATGGCTTCTCCAGTTCAGGTTCTGCTCTGCTGATAGGTAAGGATGTACAATTGTCCATTCTGGAAACAGAAATGTTTTTGAGAATATAAATTTTCTGTAAGTATAAACTCAAACAACTTCTTTTCTTTGACAGAATACTGGTGGGAACTGACCCTATTTCTTCAAGGAACTTCAGTGCAGTTTTGCACAAAAGATACAACATGGATAGGACAATAAGCAAGGTATTATCATTGGGTTTCCCAGCAATCAGGCTGTGAGCTTTTCAGATATGCCTAGACACACTTAGGCCCTGGGTTACATCTGCTGCATGGCATAAACCTAAAGCAAGCAGCTGACATAAATTGAAATTTTTTAGTTTAAGAAAGTTACGAGAAAGATATAAGCACAGCTCAGAAAAATTAATTCCTGTCAGAAGCATGTCAATTGTAGGTGCTGATTCTTTAGAAACAGCCCATTTATGAAAACCATGCAGCAATACAATGGCGTGGCATTCCTACTTTACTTGGGAGACAGCACTTAAATATTGCCTTACATCTGAACACAATAAAATGAGTAATAATATTGACTATTCTATGGACCCTTGCCCCTCCTTATATCTGAATTAATTGAAGACATGTTGTTTTTCTCATTCAAAGTTGTCAGCATTTCCATAACACTGAAATCTTTTTCTGCCTTGGAAAGAAGCAGTTCTTGAATCATCTGTGTTTGTCCCAGAGCTTGACACACCTACACGTGACCAAGTACGCACATGCAGCATGATTTGTGTTCTGGCTGTGAGCAGAGATGGTAAGGCAAAACATGATATAGGTGTACAGAAATAGATGAGTTATTTAGGATTCAAAACAAGTAGTTGTCAGATCTAATCTGTCTGAGCCTCTGGTCAAACTATACCTGTATTCTTTTTTTTTTTTTTTTTTTTTTTTCCCTAACCCAGACAAATTCTGTAATATCTTTTGGGGAAAAGCTACAGAGTTGAAAATTAAGACTTCCACAGGAATTCAAGATTATTTTTCAAGATTATTTTCCATCTAAAATTTTCAAAGCTGTGTCAGTCTTTACTAACTGGGATTATCTTCCTTTGTTTAAATTGCTACCAGCTAATAACTTAGCGATAGCATTGCCACTAAATCTCTGTGTACACTCCTTATGCAAAAAAAAAAAAAAAAAAAAAAAAAAAAAAAAAAAAAAAAAAAAATACAAAGAAGGAAAGGTTTTTAGAACTGACAAACATCCTTTCTATGGCCAACTTCCTGGGAGTGCAACTCGAAACACCTTAAATGGACAACTAATCCTTCTTGCAGAATGTTTACATCCAGACTTACAATGAGCAACACAGCCACTGTCTTTGGCACAGTGAAAATATCTGCCAGGGAAGCTGCTGCAAAACAGAGATGCTTGTTCTTCCTGGCCAGAAAAAAGGAAACTTCTGCTAAATGCTTTTAACTAGAGTTTATTCCTGAAATGTGGAAAATCTTGGTGTGCACTGTGCAAACTTGATTTATGTAGCTGTTAGAAGAAATGTATATTGTAGCCATTGTTGATAATAATTAGAGAGAAAACTTGGAATTTACCTAACCCCCCAAATTAATTGTTTTCTGATAAATGAAGAAGAAGCAAAATTTTGTAAAAAGGGTCTTATTTTGTCTGGAGAGGAAAAAGTCTTGAAACAGACATCACACATTATTACAATGGATGAATTCTGACCATGTTCTTCAAGACATCCCACCCCAGCAGATTTTGGTGGCAGGGCAGAATGTCATGACAGAAACCCAGCCTAGGTTGGATATGCCTGTGGGGGACTGTCTAAGCTCAAAGCTGTTGCCTGATGAGGTCCAGAAATGTTTTCTTGTAATGTTGGTCCTTTATTTTGCCTAGTTGCTTTCAGTCACTCTTAAAACTCCTATTTACAGTTTGTATCTGTTTTCAGTGTTTATAGTTGGTGATTTGAGTGTCTTTTGGTGTTCCTTGAAGAATCACTACTTTTTTTTCATGAGGCTTTAGGTTTCTTGGAATCATAATTGCAGATTTCTGAGCAGAAATAAAAAGAATTCAAGAAATGTTTTCAGGCTGCTTTAGCAGCCCCTAACTTTTGCTTTTTTCATTCCTGTACACTGTGTCACTACATATACAAAAAAGCCCCTATCATAGTAATATTATAGATGACCAACAGGCAGGCAGCTCTGCAGCATGTGTGAAGTCTGTAATTACTTTGAAGGTTGCTTTATTGCAAATTCTAGAAAAAAAATCTTTTTCCTGAACTTTTTGTCCACTGTTTTCCTTATTAGTTGCAAGTCAGCTTGTGTTTCTGATGGTGGCACTGAGGAGTTAAAATGAAACAGGAATCTTAGCTATGGGATATGTAATATTAAAAATATAGTAGAAAGTGTCTGATGTGAAGTCCCAAGTCAAGCCTTCACACACAGATGAACCTAAGGTGATCTGGCAAAGAGAATCTGGGGTAGTTTTGTGGATCCTGCATAAAGGACTGCCAAACCCATGGATGTCAGTTTTTGTCAACAGATAAAACACATTGCATGACAGGTTCAATATACAGCACGAATTTTCATAGTAACATAGCTGCAAAATAGTAGTGATAACAACAGAGTAGGATATAAGCAAACTGGGAGGTTCCTGGAGGATTCCATCCCAGTGAGTAAGAAATAATGCAAAAATGCCAGATCCTGGCCAAATTCAAACACCAAAAGAAGCATACAGAGGGTGGAAGCAAGGATAGTTAACCTGAGAGGAATACAGAAAAGTTGTCCAAGCATCATCTATGGATGAAGCTGGGAAAGCTAAGGCCCAGAGAGAAATTAATCTGGTCAGGAATGCCAAAGAAAACAAGATTGATGATAAACAGAAGGACTAGGGAAAATGTGGGCCCATTGCTCAATTACTTGAGGGACCTGGTTACATAGGGCATGGAGAAGACTGAGATAATTAATGCTTTATTTGCTTCCAACTTTACAAACAAAACCAGCCTTCAAGAATCCCAGAAGGAAAGGCCTGAGCAAGGAATATGTACCCTTGGTGTAAGAGGATCAGGTCAGGAATAGTTAAGCAAACTGGACATACCTATGCAACTACAAATACTGAGAGAGCTAGGAGATGTCATTGTGAGACCATTGTCAATAATATTTGATAGAGCAAGATGACTGGGAAAAATGCCTGAAGCCTAGAGGAAAGGAGATGTCACTATCTTCCAGAAGTGCAAAAGGAGGACCCAGGGAATTACAGGCCAGTCAGCCCCTCCTTGATCCCTAGGAAGCTGATGGAACAGCTAATCTTGAAAACCATTTCCGGACACATGAACAGTGAGAAAATCACCAGGAGCAGTCAGCATGGCTTGAGTAAGGGGAAGTCATGCTTGACCTCATAAGCTTCTATGATGAAATTGCTGGCCTGGTGGATTAAGGGAGAGCAGTGGATATTGGTTACCTGGAGTCCAGTAAGAACTTTGGAACTGTCTCACATAAGATCCTTATAGACAAGGTATGATATATGACCTGAATAAGCAGACAGTGAGGTGAGTTAAAATCTGGATGAATGACCAGGTCCAGGGGGTGGTGATAAGTGACACAGTAGGACCAGGTCTCTCTTCTAGTGTGGAGCTTATAACTGGACACGGTACTCCAGGTGTAGTCTCAGCAGTGCTGAGTGTATGGGAAGAAGCTCCTCCTTTGATCTTCTGGCAACATTCCTCCTCACACAGCCCATCCTTCCTTGCTATGAGGGCACACTGCTGGCTCATGTTCAATTTTGCATCCACCAGGACCCCAAATGCTCTTTGCAAAACTGCTTTCCATCTCGGTGGGCCCCAGCATATACTGACACACAAGGCTCTTCCTTCCAAGGTTCAGGACTTTGCATCTTCCCCTTACTGAGGTTCATAAGGTTCCTGTCCACCCACTTCTACCAAGGTCCCTCTGGATGGCAGCACTACTCTCTGGTGTATCAGCCACTCCTCCCAGCTCCCAGATTTGTGTCATCTGCAACCCTGCCAAGTATACACTCTGCTCCATTACCCAGATCATTAATGAAGATGTCGAACAGGATTAGGCCCAGCACTGCCCCTTTGAGGTACAGTGCTAGGTCCTGGTCTCTGTCAGGACTTCATGTCACAGATCTCTGCTCTCTGTGCCCAGCTGTTCATCCAGTTTTCAGTATACCTCCCTGTCTGCTCCTCCAGGCCACCCTTCATCGGGTTATCTTTAAGGATCTTACCAGAGACAGTGTCAAAGGCCCCACTGAAGTCCAGGGCAGGCAGGGTGGACTGCTCTCCCCTTTTCCTCACACTTTCTGTCTACTTTGTCTCCAATTTCCCTTTGGAGCTCCCCCCTGCAGTTACCAGAGCTCAGTGCACCGGGATACAAAGTTTTCATAAAAGTGGCCCTGTCAAAGGGAGCATTAGCGCCAATGCAGTTTTAAAGCCTTTGACTGGGGTGTGTAAGAGGGCAGAGAATGTTGCCTCTACACCCTTTGGGGGACGAGAGCAGGAGTGAAGGCTGCGGCCCCGCTGCCCTGGAGGAGCGCATCGTTGCGCTGCCACCTGGTGGCAATGTGTCCCCGCGTAGCTGCCATTAAGCCTATTTATGGCACTATCCATGTATGGCAACTACCTGCATGTCAGAGGTTTTGGGACAAGGATAGAATACTTCCCCCCAAAATTAAGGAAGCCCATAAATTATGTATTTATATATACTAGAAAATAATAGAACTATCTCAGCATGTGTTGAAATTCATTGAAGTGAGGTTTCTGCTTTATACCTAGAGATAAACTCTTCAGGTATACTGGGAAAATATAATAAAGCCTTTATTAAAAAATAGAACATCACCTGTCTTTCTTTAGGATATTCATTAAAAAGCTCAGATATAGGATGAACCAGTGGAAAGCAGATTATATGGTCATGCCCTCCCCAAGATGTTTATATTTACTGGAGAGTATTATCTATATGTCACCTAGACACATACAAAGAACTATTTTTATTTTCATCATAGTCATGGTGAGAAACCCATGCTGAGGTAGGGATAGATTAATCTTCCAAGTGAGCAGTATGACACATAGGTAGTAGTTCTTCTGGCACAGTTTGATATTTTTCATAGATATTTATCTTTCTATTAACTCTGTGTATCCTTTGAAGTAATACCACAAAGGTTTTCTTTAGGGGCATAAGGGGAGTGAAGCAGTATGCCTTTATAAATCCACCTACTCTAATTAGTGGTTAGAAAAACACAACTCCATCATCATAATATACTGTAAAAACAACAGTGCCCTTCTTTATATCATCAGTTGATTTTTTTTCCTGTGTAGCCCCAGAATAAAAATTCTTGGATGTGTAATAGATTGGGGGACCATTACAGCAACTTTGTAAACTTTTTACTCCTAAACTGTTTAGAGTGCTTTCAACAAGATTCCACATTGCCATAATTTTGCCTTAGTATAGTTGCATTAATAGGACATTAATGAAAGCTGCTGGTGGTGACAGCTTTACATCTATACTGTACTGCAAAGCTTGACAGTTAATTTTCAGAAATTAATCCCTACTAATGAATTACTACTCCTAGATTCTTTTGGAAAGGCATTAATAATATGTGCCAGACCTGCCAGCTGTGCTGCTGGGAAGTTGTGAGATCCAGGAAGCACATAGGGACTGCAGGCACCTGACAGGTAATTATGTAAAAGGAGATATTCTAGAAAACACTGCTCAGCAGGTGCAACCCAAGGAGGAAGAGACAACACCAGCGACTGACACAGAAATGGGAAGGGTTGCTGAGGCATGAGCTGGTGGCACATCATCGATGCCCTGTGAAATGCAGGGTCCCAAGGCTGCAGAAAACCTCTGCCTTGCTGTTCAGTATGACTGCAGAGGAGCAGGCTGTGAGAACTGGGGTGTCTAAAATTGAATATCTCACCACATGCATTTACATCATATTTTTCAATGGATGACTGTAGTTGATGCGTAGCTCATCTGCCTAAAAGATGTCATCCACATCTAGGCTACAGGCATCTCCCGAGGCTGAGGCCTGAGTTCAGTCATGCTGCAGGTATCTTGTTCCCTGTTCATTCAGGCATGGGAGGCTGCAGGTGGAGCTGAGTGTGCTCCAGCATCCCTGAGCTGTGAGCCAAGGTAGCTGCAGGGCAGCTGCTGAAAGACCCCTCACCATCTACCCTATGTACCATACATAGCTCTCCCCCTTCAAGCCTTGGAAGCTCATGCTCTTCCCTGACAGATGAGACCCCCATGTAACACAAGGTCCCAGAAATGCCAGTGTCACTGCAGGGATGGAGGGCAGCAGCATTGTTAGGAACAGGAGAAATGCAGCCTCCTGTGCATTTACACACCTCAGCCACATCATTGCCTTCTGCTGATTACCCAAGTGGCAAGAAGAAACACCTTATCTTGGGAACAGCTGAGGTTGGATGGGCTTGCAGTGAGACATGGCAGCACCCTAGGCAAATCCTGAAGCAGAATCAAAAGAACACTGACAGATTTCTCTGCTGACACAAAAGATTTCATGAGCAAAATGTTGTGATCCTCCACTTGGGTTAAGAGGTCCCTCCTCTCCTGCTTTCCTCAGATTCCTTGCACCATACAGCCAACTAGGTTCATGGCAGCTCTGCATCAGCCCTGGTGAATGATGTCAAATAGCCCTGCTGTGAGCAGGTCAAACTGTGTGCACAAATAAAGTCAGTGCTTGTCTTAGCCACTCCAAACCATGACTTCTGCCTACTCCACAAGGACACAGTGCTGCCCCAGAGAACATCAGTGTGATGTGGGTTTCTGAGGTGACATATTTCTGTCATGAGCTCCCTTTCCCCCTCCATGTTGGGCATCATGAACAGGTTGGGGATCACAACATTCCCTACACTGTCCTCACATGGATCCACAAGGAACATGGATCTGTGGCCTTCCAACTGTGGTACCTAATACACTGCATTCTGCAGTTGCCTACGTACATATAGGCAGGGTCCAAGATGTAGTTTTATAGGACAAGAAAAAACTAACTTAATACAACTTGTTTCTTCCACAATGAACAGTAAGGTACCAATGCAGACACAAGGTGTCTTCTAAGGACACCTTACTACTGCTCTTTCATCACTCAGACACCACCAAGCCAGCACACACTACTTCTCTTTTGAGCAGATTTTTCCTTTCTCCAGATGTCTCACAAGCTACATGGCAACATGGTCTGTGGATGGGCACCTTACATGATTTGGCCATTTTTAATAATCCAAGAGATAAGAGAGACTTTTGTATGCAGATCTTGACCTCCCCAGTACTCCCCTCCTCTCCCCCCTCTCCACTGTGGCTCATCACTCCCAGCACACAGCTTTCCAGCAGAATGAACTCCTCTTCAAAGATGACCTTGGTCCTATCTTCTCAATCAGTATATCATATTTTGGGCCATCTTGTGATGTCCAATGTGCTCCAGAAAACAGTTGCCAGTGACTATTGCACATTGAGATGTGCTGAGGTACTTCAGAACTTCAGAGCACTATTGCAACAGTATGCTCCCTCATGGATATATTTCTCACCCTCATTTACAATCCCAGCACCTTCTTTAAGTGAGCTCAAAGTGGTGTGCAGAAGGAAAGCCACCACTCAAGCGAGCCCCTGCTGTACTTGATGATCACAGTTCCAGAGGTTGCCACTGTTGCCACTGTTTGGGGCCATGAAGTTCAGGCAGATATCACTTTTTTCTTGTGTGGAGACACTGACATGGTGTATCTCCTCCTTCTGTCACTGTTGCAACATCATCTGGGCTGTGTTAAAGGGATGCCTAAACTTGGCATCACAGCAGTAACATCTTTGAATTTTGCCACCTCTCTTTTCACTGCTCAGGGAAAATTGTGCTGCAACTGCTGTCATTTTGTCACTACCCCTGGAGCTACTGCCACCTCAGTCTCTGCATCTTCCACCAGACACTCACAGGGGTGAGCTCCTCCACCATAGTCCCAGGAGACAAGGGAGTTGCAGCAATCCCTTTCAGACCCTTCTCACTCCTTAGCTTTATTGCTTTTGAACCCTTGCTTTTGTATTGCAGAGATGCTTGTTCTGACCCTGACAAACCTCAGGTTCATCCCAGGGTTTAACTCTCCCTCATCCCTATTTACTCTAATTGACACTGGCTTTATACCCTATCTAGTGTACAATTTCCTAAACAAACCTTCTGCCTCAATCTCTTCTGTGTTCTCCACAAGCCTCTAGGCTAAGCAGTGGATTGGGAGTTTTTATTATCAGTGAACAAGATTCATTCTTGCCCCCAGCACCTCGTTCTAGAGGCATCTTTTTTTTTGTGCAGACATAGTTCTGTCATGCCTGGAGAGAGCAGGAGGGCAGGTCTTGAGAATGGCAGTGGGCTTACATCACAGGGGACAGACTAAAGGAGATATGTCAGATGTATGTACAAGAGTGGGACACAGGAATTCCCCAAAGCAAAAATGTCGGAACTGCACTGCCTAGCGAGCGTAGACATCTCAATGCAGCAGATGGGGACATTAAAAAATTGTGGGGAAGTAGTCAAGATGAATCATTGCTATGCACCACAATGTTTAAAATGGCACTAGTTGACTGCCTGCTTTCAGTCTCAAGTCCTAATCTCAGTGTTCCATGAGTTGAGGGATCCCAAATCACATTACCTTCTTTATGCCACAGACCTGCGGCTCTGTTCAGGCATGAAGTGAGTACAGATAGCCCTGTTCAACTCATGCTAAGCAGTCCTAGTCATTTTGGCTGCACGGAGAAAGCCTTCCAACTGGACTGAAATGCATAAGTGTTTTGCCTTTCCAAAGGCCTGGGTCTGAAGGCCACTCGTCTGCTGAATTTTAATTTTCATTGTCTTGGAATATCAGTTGGTGCTGCTGTATCTTTTCCCCTAAGCTTCCCCACAAGGATGGTTGCTATGTCTGAACGCTCATCGCATCCAGTAGTAATTTTCCCCAACCCCTCCACTATTTGTTTTTTAGATTTCAATGAGAGAAAACCATACCCATTTACAATTCTAGGCCATTACAGCTATTTGGGTTCAGAAGCAATGCCAAAATAATCATGCTCAAACACCACAATTTAAATTCCCTTAACCAAGCAGCAATTCAAAGCAGTGGAACAAGCCCCAGACCAGAACTGTTTTATCAGCTATCCTCTTTTAAGAATATTAAACTCTTAAATTTCTCTGCTGATGCTTACTTTGTTCCTCTGTGAGTGTCACCCAGGCCTCCAGGCAAGCATAGCAGCTTATCCTCATCTGGAGACTTTGAGTCAGGAAAAACAAGAGAGAGAGAGAAAAAAAAAATATAAGCCCATTTGTCAATAAGTAATGGGCACGTATGAGAAGAGCCTGGTTAGAGAATGGAAGCCATGGCAAGGGCTGGATGTCTTTGGCCCCACAGAAGTGGTTTGATAAACTTCAGCACCAGGACACTACCTACAAACATTTACTGTGCACCAACAGATTGATAGCTGCTTCTGAAGAGATTCTCATTCTAGCCTCTAGAGATGGCACATTAAGGTCATTATTTCCAATAATTTACACCAATTAGTCCATCCAATTCTTGGTTAAGGCATAATGGAGAGACTGCAAAGGTGACCGTCTTGGGTAGAAGTGTGAAAAGTAAGGGACATTTCAAAGAGACTTTTTAAAGACTTTCTGTTTGGATGTTCGCTCCTTAAGGCATTTCTACTTTCAAGCATATGAATAATTTGCTGTGAGATTCAATTTGTTGTCAAAAATAGCACTTAGCTGTCTTCACAAATTTTAATTCATCTTTATGATGCATTGAAGTCATGGATCACCATGTGTGTACTCCTGATTTTGACTGCTAAAGCTAAGTTTTAAGTCAGGGCTACTGAGTGCTAGTGGTATAAGTGACAGGGATGGAACTGAGGCTTTCTGAAAAAACAAAACCAAAACATTAGATAAAAATGGTTGTCTCAAACGTTGCTCTATTTGAGCATGGACATATTTTCTTCTTTTGCAAGTACCAGTGTGTTCTTGATCCCCCTTGATTTCCTTCTCTGTTGCTTCAACAGCACCAAAAATAAAATATACTGCTGCAGCCTTCCTGGTCCTTTTCTGGACAGCCAAGGAATTGTTGGGGCCACTGCCAACAGACTGATTTCTAAATCCTGAAAACAGTGCATTGTATCTTCTAAGCCCCTAAGTTACCTACCCATGGTCCATAGAACTTTCCTGAAACTGTTATTTCCATGCCTTCTAACTAGTCCCTTTGGTGCCAAGTTGCAGGAAAGTGAGGAACAAAGGAAGAGAAGAAGGCTTAGAAAAGAGCCTGTCACTAAAATTGTTCTTTCTAAGAGCACACAGTTGCAGTATCTTTGAAATTTAACCCAAATATGGAAAAACATGGAACTTGCCCATCTGCCACAGATCTCCCTTTTCTTTCTACTTGTACACAGCATCTCTTATTTTTGACATTTTTCTCTGAGAAATAATTTGCCCTTTTTAAAACACATGCTTTTAAAGCTTTGTACATGTGTTTGTGCAAAGATCTTGGAACTGGCACTCTACCAACAGCAAATCAATTGTCAGAGGAATTAGCAGTGATTGTGTACCAGATACATTTAAACACTTCACTTATGTTCATGCCCCTATTGTGGGTATTCAGGCTTGCTGAAACTTTAGCTCAGTGATCTGCCTGGGGAACTAACTGTTTTTAGCAACCAGTAAGAAAAGCTTTCCAGTACTTTCTGCTTCACTTTTTAACAACCAGGTAACCACCCATGTATTTTTTCAGAAATTAACCAGTTCATTTATGAGGAAAAGATTTCTAAAGCCATGTAGAATAGTGCCTTATGGTGACTTTCATGTCATAACAATAAACTTGACTTTAGAAGCTAATCCACACTTTCTCTAAAGCTTGCTTTCATTCTTCATTATGCCTTTTGATCCTTTGTTTAAACCATTGCCAAGCTGGGAGACATTTTATAACATCCTCTGTTATTTGCAGAGCGCAGGTGAATCCTGTAATGCAAAGTGTCTAAAACTGTGCTGCTATTTCCATTAAGCTTTAAAAATGTCTCCCTTGAAATTAATTTTTAATCTTCCAGTGGCACAAATTTCCAAGAGAGTTTGCTTATTTGTTACTGCTTTCTGTGAAGTAGAAGTTGCTGGTGCCTAAGGCAGGGAAATGCAATGCACTACTCATTATTTGTCTCATGTTGCATCATAAATGTTTTTTTGGTTTGCCAGAGTAACTTTTGCCAGTCTTCATTAAAAACTTACATGTGAACAACTCCTTATAAAGTAACTTTAAAACAAAATTATGTCAAATTGTTTTCCTTGAACTTTTCAAGCCTAGTAATCAACCACATACTGCACTTAATATTGTCCACAGAAACCTCTAACTTTACACGTGTGTCTCCTCTGAGAAGAGGGGAGACAGGCAAAAAATCAGTTTTTATAATTTTATCAGTAACCTTTTCTCCACACACTCCATGAGCTATGATGATCCTCAAATTTCCCCTTAACCTTTGGTTTCTCTGTAGATGACAGTGTGGTTGCTGTGTGTCCATGTACAACTGAGCTCTCCTGGAGAGCAGGCAGCTTGTCAGATGTGTGCAATTGCTGACTGGTTTGCTCTCTATTAACCTGATCAAGCAACTTGAGGCTGGAATAACTACCTTCTGCATTCCCAGAGTGAGAACTTTAAATTTTTTAAGTAATCTAACTCTGCCCTACTGCACATCCACCTAGTAATTAAGATAGATAATGCCTACTGGCAGAATATAATGAGTTGGATAATATTATGGATTTGTGTTTAATGAGAAAATACAAAATTAGTACACATCCTGGGGTATACTGAAATAACTGGATGTTTTTCATGGGATGCTGTTAAAGAGACGTTATTGATCAAAGTTAATTTGGGGAGGGAAAGATAATATAATCATACAAGATTTTATCCCATATATTTACAGTTTATGTAATACATTTTGCATCCCCAGAAAAAGAAGTTGTTCATTCTCACAAAAATACTGGGAGCTTTTGCTGTGGAAAATGAGAGAAGGCAACAGTGAGAATGAGGTCAAAGAGAACAGAGCACCACTTGTAGTCAAATTAGTTATTCCTTCAGAGAACTCTTTAACTGGGTTGGTTGTACATTTTTCTTGTGTTCCCAAGGTTTGTTGGTCCTATTAAGAATATAGAGAAAAGCTTACTTTTCTCCAAATTTACTTACAGGAGTAGATTCTGATGAGAAATTTTGTATTTTTTATAATATCCTGGCTGCAACGGTATTTACCAGATCTGTCACCATGTTTCATTAGGGACTTTTTACAGTTTTTCTTTGATATTTCCATTCTCACTCTTTATTTTTATACTTCAAGAAAAGCAGATCATCTCTGGCAGATGTGAATATAACAAATATCAAAATTGTGTCCCACTGAAATGAGGTTTACACTTCTTTTTTAAAAAGTCCTATATGAGTTCTTAGTAGAACATAAAATTCCATTACTTTGTAACAAAAAAATGCAAACCTTAAAAAACTTTGAAGGTTTGTTTATGACATATAACAGTGTGCCTGATATCATCATACAATGTGATTGCATTATATAGTCTGTGGTACCACTTTGCATTTTTATGATACCACAGCATCATGGTTACATGCATGTGATAACTGGTTAACAGTAGCAAAACCTCAACAGGCACCGTGGAGAACCAGCCTGAGCTGTTGATTCAGGAACACTAAAGAAGCCCAAGGCCCTTATTGCTCAGTAACAATTTATCAGAATCTGCTGAGTTTACAGGGAGTTTGCAAATGATGCACAATCCAAAGTAACCTTAACAATCCTTCTGGGATTTATGCTGAGACTGAGGCCAACACTTCCAAAAGCAAACTGCAGACTCTGAAGTCAATTTTAAGTGATTTTAAAATGGCCTTATCTTAATAAAGACTTGCAAACTGAGTGCCCTAAACTCAAAACTTTCCAAATCAAACATTAAAAACCACAGGGCTCTTTTCCACCTGCTCCAGCCTACACAAGCAGATGTTGCTTTTTAAGAACACTTACAGGAGAGCAAGATATGAATCTTTCCTAGTTCAACTCCAGTTAAATTGAGAAACTTATTTCATCACTGTGTCCTCACCCACAACGGATGCTCTTATTCTCTTAGGGGTTCTATGTCTCCTGGCCAGGTGCAGTCTGGCTGGGTCTGGCAAGAACTGGTGGTGAATCCTTGTGAACCCATGGTGGCTTTTCAGTGGTCTGGGTATACCTCACTCCTCCTAGGACAGGCCCTGGACCTGGTATAACAGTGCCTGGAGTTAGTGCTTCTCAACAAAACAAACCAAACACAGCTCCAGGGACAAGTTCCAGGAGGGTAACTTTTCTATTCTCTCAGACCAGAGGGATGGAGAACAGTAAGTCACCTGTCATCACCTTTTTGATGACCAAACTGTGGCACCAAAGGGTGCGTGTTTTTTTTTTTCTGTGTGTGGTGCCAGACCTGTGTGCAGAACGAGGGAGAGGAAAGCTGAGTTATCTACACCAGAGGTGGATGTCACCTGCAGGAATGTGGACTACCTCCAACAGCTCTGCTTGGCTGCTCTCCTTCAGGAGATGTAAGTACAGGGGACAGGAGCAAGTGTGCTGCCAGAAGGAGTCTGGCCCTCCTATCTGGTACCTGTCCCCCCCCGGAGTTGTGTGTAAGGAAACAGGGACAAAGCAAAAAATTTGAGCAGCCTTGCCCTCGACTAAGCATAAAAGCTGGGGACTGTTCACCTGCTCTGGAGCTCTCCTCGTTCTTCTCCAAAGGGACAGGAGATGATGAGGAGCCTGATGCCCTGCAGACAATTGGCCAGGCTGCTGTGGGAATGATGGCCAGGATGCAGTAGGGGCTGATGGTGAGGCTGGCATTGCGGGGGAGGCGGTGTTTTCTAGGCAGGTTTGAGTGTGGTGGCTAAGCCATTGCGGGCTTGGTGACTGCAGCCCCCGTGGAAAGGCTGCTGAGGTGGTGGGTGACAGCTTGCCTGATGGTGACGCGGTTGTCGGGCTGATAGCCAGGCTGCCGTGCAGCTGCCGGCGAGGCTGCTGCAGGGGAGAAACCTGCGCCAATGTGGGGGTGACACCCAGGGGTGACAGCGAGGGGACCCAGGAGAAGCGGGGGGAGCACAGTTCGAGCCACAGTTGTAGGGAAGTGGCTGGGGGGAGGGAAAGCAGGTGCGGGGGTCGAGGCCCAGCCGAGCACCAACCAGGCAGAGGGTCGCTCCACCCCCCCCTAGGAGGCCCCGGCACCGCCACCTGCCCCGCTTCCCTCTTCCCGGACCCGCCGGGTGCTGCCAGGGGGCGGGGGTGCTGCTGCCGGGGGAGCGGGCGGGGGAGGCGGGAGGAGGAAGGCGGCGGCGGCGGCTCTCGGGAGGAGCCTGACCAGCGTGAGACAGCACATTCAGCCGGCGGCGGCGGTCCTGCGGCACGGCACGGCACGGCACGGCACAGCACGGCACGGCACGGCACCGTGGGCAGCGGGGCGTCCTCCGCTCCCCCAGCTGCGGGGGCTCGGTGAGGGTTGCACGGCTCCGAGAGCCCCTCCTCATCTCCCGGGCGCCGGCAGAGGTAAGTGGGACGCCGTGCCGCGGCGGAGGGGGCGATCGGGGACTCCCCTTGGGAGCCCGGCGTTAGCGGCGGAGGAGCAGGGCGAGGGATGCTCTTGAGGATGCGCATCGGGCCTCGGCGGGCCGGCCTGAGGCTCTTCCCGGGCACCCGGCCTGAGAAGGGTTATGGGGTATCCCCCGATGCCCCGCAGGAGCCGACCGACCCTGGCCGGGGATGAGCTTTTCCACCCCGACGGCTCGGCTACGGGGACGCAGTGGGCGGGGAGGCAGCGGTTCGCTCCGCCGGGCGCACCGGCACCTGCTGCGGTCCCTGGGGCTCCCCTCGGTACCGGCATCGGCCCCTTCGCCGTCCCGCTCCGCCCCGCGGGGCTGCCGCAGGCTGAGGGGCTTGTGCCTCAGCGCCCAGCAGGGTAAAGCAAAGCGGGGTGGGAAAAAGTTTCTCGTCTTTATTTCTTTGCACTGCGTGAGGAACAGTGGGTTTCCTCAAGTCTACGACGTCAGCAGATGGAAAATTAGATCTTTTCCCCCTCCTAAGGTAATTCCTTAAAAGGGTGAGAGAAGGGGGAAAATCAATAAGAGGCCTTTCTCACTTGTAGTTCACTGAAATACATTTTCAAAAGGATGTTATTATGGTTCCATCGCCCTGGGAATCCCACTGGGTCAGCACAGAGCATAAGGCTCCTCGATATTTCCCAGTCAAAGCTCTTCTTTTACTGACCCGGTTAAAGTGTGTTTTTTCTGTCAATATTGACATGGACAGAAAGTACAAATTTAAACTATAAATACATATAAAATAAGGATTCTCAGCAGACCAAGCAATCTAACCTGCTATTAAAGAGGTATGAGATGGGAAGACCTGACATGAATTTGGCACGTGTCTTTGGCACTTGCACCTGGTAATTTATCCTGACACACAGCGTTTTGTCAGCTCTTAGCTTCTGCGTGAGGACATTAAATTACCTTTGAAATGGCTTTAAATATCATGAAGCACAGTGCTGCAAAACCTGTTTCTGAATTGAAATCTAAATCCCAGGACTATCTGTCGGCTGATAGATGGTATTGTCAGACCCAGTGATGAATTTGATTTCTGTTACTAACAACTGCTTTGTTGAACTGCTTCGTTTTTTCTTGCTAAGTTAATGGGAAGAAGTTACATGTTTTCCTTTCTGGTTCTTTTAAGTTCCACTTTTTACTTTCCATTTGAGAGGACTTGTCTACGAAGTGTTTCCACAGTTAGTGAGGTAGATAAAATTTTGTCTTTGATTTCTGTGTAGCATTTCTTATCAAGAATGTCTGTCTTCAACACAAACCTTGGGGGCTGTACCCAGGTCTTTGTCCCTGGGAGCACTCACTCTGATAACCAACCTCTGCTTCATTTTTTTTTCCCAAAACCATCCATTTATAGTCCACAAAAACACAAAATGTGCTACCTCTTATGAAGCTGCTTTTCTTGTGCACATACTATTTTGAGGGTTGGGACTTGCTTTCCTTTTCCTTTATGTGTGAAAGACTTCTGATGGCCAGGTATGGGGAGGTCCAAAAGGTTGTTTCGAGTTGGTTCAGCTAGATTCCTCCTAACTCTTGTTTAGAGACTCTAATTACTCTTTGACTCTAATTAGTCTACCTTAAAAATGCATTAACTGCAGTGCTGCCTTATCCACAGTGTAAAAGAGGAATTGTTAAATGAGCAGCAGTAAACCACACCCTACACATGCAGTGATTATTAAAAAATTGGAAATCTTGCTACTCAAAGAATAGTCAGGCAAATACTCTTTTGTACCCTGCAGATCTTAATTAAGAAGCTGACCTTACAGCTCTTTCTATAGGAGGAGGGGCAGTGAGCTGCTCTCCTTTGTGGTGCCTTTCTGTTGCTTTATTTTTTCATTGAAATGCACTTGTTTATTTTCCAGTTTGTGTTTTTCCAGCTTCAGGTTCCTTGTTCCTGTTATGTCTCTTATAGATAAAAGCCTTGCTTTAGCAGCTGTCTTCAGTGTAGGTAGTCTACATGATACAGCAAGAACTTACCTGCTTTATTTTCAAATGCATTGACAGATCAAGTCTCTTGGACTCCTTTTCTTTAGTAAGACATGTTTGAAGAATTGACCTTACTGCCATCAGTTTTCCAATCTGCAAGAAGAGAGAGAGGAATTATTAGATAGAACTGGACACAATGGGTTGTTGTAGAGGTGTCACCCTTGGACAATATTGGACAATGAGGTGAAATGGGATGGGAGGGAAACAGGTGAGGGATATAAGAGTATAGAAAGGCACTGCTGTTTTTCAAAGCTTCACCTTTTTCTGCTAATGGTTCAGGTAATCATGTGCTGTCTTTCAGCTCCTCAAACTTCACTTTTCACAGATGCTGAAATTACATTCATGTTCTCTCCCTAGCACTACTCAGGCTTATTGACTCTTGTTATGCCTTGAGTGCCCTGTTGAGCTTCTTTGCCGTGGTTTTACCAACAACAGAAGTAGTAATTAGGAATCTTTCAGAGTCACTGATGCCTCATGCAGAAACAAGCTGCTACTTGGAGGTGGTGGTGGGATATGAACAGAAAGATTCTCTATCCTGTCTGTGGTCTTTAACGTTCAGGGGAGTTAGGGGAAGGTAACGCTGAAATGCCCACTGAGGTGCATGGAGAAATTAATACCTAAAGAGATGTGGCCTCAGGCTTTCTACATCCTTAGCCAAACATCATGACCTTAGTGCAATACTCATGTGATACTTTCATATTTTTATTTTTAAAAACCTTAAATGAAACAAATCATGATGACTATAGACCTAGTCTGAATGTAAAAGTGACATTTTTCAGCAGGAATACTGATGGAGCATGCTGGCAAAGTGTTGTTGAATTAGTAAAACTGAGCTTTTGCCAGTGCAGCTGATTGTAGTTCATCTGAGCAACACAAGTTATACAGGTGAATACACATTTATGTGTCCATAAGGGCTTGCTTTCCAGGTGAGGGATCATCTGGTGTTCTACTCGGCTGACCTATATATGCAGGCAGGAATGGTAATGCAGGAATGATACTGCTCAAAAACCAGAAAAATTGAAAAATATTTTTAAAAGTCTCTGAAAAGCTGCAGTGACAGCCTGAGACCCTGGCTCAGTCTGAATCTTAGATAGACACAATATGTCCCTTTTGCTACTTGGCAATTATCCATCTAAAACCGTGCTGGCTCCTTTTAGTCAGGCATGGCATTGGGAACTGTTGTGCACTTGGCCATCTGCAAGCACTCAAAATAAGGCAGTGTACAGTATACATAAGCTTCTTCCCCCAGTACTGTTCATTTTAGGTCCCATCATCTTGCCAACTTCTCTGGGAAACGGCTACTTCCAGGCAGATGGCAGGAGCTTCAGGAAGCTGGGAAGCAGACTGATGTGGGAGCTGCTAGATCTCATAGACATAAGACCTCTGATCATCATAAGACCTCTGACATCCCAACTCCTCCTGACCTTAAAACTATACCCCCTGTATTTTTTCTTTCTTTCTTCCTTTCTATTTTTTTCATTTTATTTTATTTTTACTGTGCTTCTTCATCACTTCTTGTTTTCCCTTGTGAGGCAAAAGCATTCTGGTGAGTGTCCAGAAGCACATTGCTGCAGCAGAAGGTGTGGAGCAGGAATGAGAGTTCTGAAAGTGTTTTGTGGGCAGCATACCCCAACTCCATGCTGAAATTTTAAGGGCAGAGGACTCTGCCCTGGTGCTGCTCTCAGTAGTAGGAGATTCTCTGTGACTTCTGTGATGGTGATTCTACCCTCTAGAGTGATGGCAGGAGTCAGCTATGTGCATTCTTTGAAAGACATGAGATATCTTCAGGCTCCATTGAAGCCAAGGATAATCTTTGCATTGACTTGACAGATTTGGGAGGCAGTCCTGTGTAACTTCTGCTTTGACCTCTGTGCACATACCTGTGTAACCTGATGAATGATCACTGTTTAGATGACTCTTGTGATTCTTGGCTGTTAATCTTAAGGTAAAAGTACATGTTATCCTATTTTCATATTTAATGCTTCTCCCATGAATGTGGATCAGCTTGCCTGACCTGGAGAGACAGATTACATCAACCTGAGGAACAATCCACCCTGGAGCCCTTCTGGACCAGTGCAGTTCTACCCTGTGTATTCCCTGGGTACTGTCTGTCTGTCTTTGCTTGGTCTTAAAGCAATTAATGAGTAATTAGCAGAGGAAGAAGGCTCATTTGCTGCCACTCGGCAGAAAACAATTACAGAGGGAATCTTTTATGGACATAGCTTTTTGTTTCCAGGGATATCTTCTCTTTACATTCCTTTTCCTTTTTGCTATCCTCCTCTGACACCTACCCTTTCTCTCTTCCTCAGTTCTAGTCTTAACCCCATATTCCTCCTCACTGGTTTTCTCTTTTGCCTTCTCTCCTTGAGACAGAACTGATTTTAGTTTCTTGTTCTTTTCTCCCTTCATCTGTGGTGTGGTACAAGTAATTCCATATCCTGTTTCTCAGTTATTAATTTTTCACCTTAGTCCAGCAGAAAGTTGTCATGTGTTTTGTGTTCAGACAATGTGGAGTTACAATAAGGCAAAGATACAAAACTCCTTAGTATGATTAAACATAAATAAGTATAACAGAGGATATATTGTTTATCTATTGCTATCAATATCTCCAAGCTTTTTCTAATGCTTGACTTTAATATTTTCAGGATGAATTTGACAGCAAAAGCTATCCCCCAAACTATGCTATGTTAGTATTAAGAGTTAATCACTATAGATCCTGGACCACATGCAGGGAAAATACGGATCTCTCTGGCTTCAGACTGCTCAGCCCTTCCGTTCTGTATCCATTAACACAGATCGTAGCTTTTAAAGTGCAAAGGCAGCAGTATTAAATCCATACTATTCAAGGGATGTCATTGTTTCGTGTTTCTCACAGTAGGCCACCACTGTTAGGATCAGAGTGGTTACCAGGTCACTTGGTAATTGGGGCAAAGACATTTCAAATGATTGCTATTGTATTTTTTTCCAGAAATTAAAATATTTAACAAAGCAGTGTCACAGGGGAAAAAAAATAAAAAAGCAAAAAACCCCAAACAACGCAGACTCCTATTTAATGTGGTTCCTTGTATTTGAACCTGTCTGCCCTGGTTTAAGGACTATTCCACTGACTGAGCACTTAAAAGAATCTCCCCTCTAATTCTCACAGCACAAACAAGGTTGGGAGACTGTCTGAACTCGTGTGGCTTGCTCCATAATACATTTGTGTTCTCTTCAATAATAGAAAAGAATCACCATTTTTCATTAATCACACTATTCAAAGTCAAATGACGTAGGGTTTTTTTCACCAGTTTGTTTCTAGTTACATTTTGAGCAGTTGCTGAACCAGAAGGTGGTTTGTATTATAATCCTGAAGGATCTCAGATCTCAATTTGCCCCGAATGAATTCTTATTTTCTTTGTCCTTTTCTACCTCTGACTGGTCATAGAGCTTTGTTACATGCTCAGAGCAGTTTGTTACAGACTGTCAACTTCTGCCAGTTTTCATTGGCTAGGAACACAAATTAATTCTGAAAAAAACAGAGTAAAGACAGTTCATGTTAAATATGTATATATATATGTATACGTATGGGTGTAAGACATCTGGTGCATTAAGTAATGAATGTCATACAAATCTATAAACTTTTGGAATGAAACAAGAAATTTGACCTAGATCATACCCCCTAGTGTGCAGTTAGCTATTCATGGACATAATCTGTTGCATTTGGCAAAGCCTGTGAATGTTGTATTCCTGCCTTTCACTATCTCCATAGTAGTAATAATAATACAAAAAAAATTGTGCTGGTGGGATAGGAGGGTATTGTACTGGAGACAAAAAAAAAAAAAAAAAGTGATTCCATTCTCTGTTTGTACTGAATGAGCCCGTGGGAAAACTGTTCCATTATTTCCCACAATATTTTCTTTTTCACAGAAAGTTGATTAATAGCAGAAAATACAGAAAAGTATAATTTCTCAGCCTTTAAGGACCTCTTCAAATATATTCAAAAACCCTGTTCAAATTCAGTACTATCTGAGTCTGATATTTATAAATCATAGAACTTTAGGGTTTTTTCTCTGTTATGTTTAAAGTGTAGAACTCAGAAGACTATATTACAGTCTCTGGAAGATGGAAAAAAAGATGCTGCAGCCTTACTACTGATGTTCTCCCTTTCTCTTAGAGCAGCCCTTTTTTATGTACATTGTTTACTTATCAATGAATCAGAGGACAGGGAAGCAGAAAAGTATGGACAACCATGTTGACATACAAACATGTGAGTCTTCTTGAACAAAATGATAAGATAATGCAATATTAATAATAGTCAGTTTTAGTATTGATTTTGAAGTCTTTAAATGAAGATCATGTCTCCTCAGTGTTAATTCAGTAAACTTTTTATTAATTTTTTTTTTTTCTCCTAGGTAAGTGAGCTGCAGATGAGGATTAGGTTCTGTCATCTCTCTCACATTATCTATTCTAAAATATTACCAGCTTCTAGCTTACATTTAGTTCTTTTTGAATATCAGAAAACTTTCTTAAACTATCCTGCTAAGTCCTGTGCTTCCTCTCTGAAGCAAGCTGGGAAATTCACAGAAGATAACATAATACAACTGATGAGACCACTTAATATGTGGGGAATGTAGAATCACAAAGTTTCAGAATTGTGATAAGCCCATTCCCAGCCATATGCCCCATGTGGGTACCTGTGTTCCATATGTCCCATGTGGATACCAGTGTTTTACTGCAACCAGACAGTAAAAGGTAAAAAAAACAGAATCTGAGAGAGAGGAAACTGACCAAGAATACCCAGAGATCTTGTATTCCACAAGATGAAAATGTTGTCAGGCATGCAGATGACTGTTCTAATAAAATCATCCACTCTTCCTAACTGGGGCATCATTGCTGGGTAAGATCCTGAGGAGATACAAATCAGAACTGGCTGCATTGTTGAGGACCATCACCCAGCACCACACCTGAAACCACTGTGCAGTTATAATTGTTCTCATTAATGCTTGTTGAGGGAAAATCTAAGAGGCTGTAAAAGATCTCTTTTACAATCTACTTTTCTTTGTGGGATACATACAATCAGTTATGTAGAACTCAATAGAAAGAGAGGATTTTTGGTGAGAGAAGTGATCTGATAGTAGTATGCAGTATTTAAATTAATTCTGATCCTAGCTGGAATGTTGTGTTTTTCTTAATTACATCCAGCAAGTTGTTGCTAACAGCTTGTTCCCTTTAACCTTGGTGGCTCTTCTGTGGAACTGTGCTTGATGGAATTGGGAAGGTCATGGTAAATTTAAGAGGCTAAGGTGGGGTGGGAGAATGGGGTGCTGAGAAGGAGATGCTTCATTGACACTGCCTGGTGCTGGAAGAATGGGCAATAGTGGGGCTTTCCTCATATGCTGCTTTGTAGGGACCCTGTAATTCTGCTGTAACTGAGTTCATTTTGTTGAAGGGCTGTTATGAAAGAACAGCAGTGAAAAGATTAAATGGTAATAGATTGTAAGGGATGTATAATTGAGCAGTTGTGGGTACATATCTCACACCCTGTCAGCCTCAGAATCAATAGGCTAGAGATGCACTGACCTGTTGCATAGCAACCAGGAGGAAGCACAGAACCAAATCCTTGGATGCTGTGATTTGTAAACCTTTACAGAACACACTAAAAGACCTTTGCCCATCTGCTAGAAATGTTCAGAAGCTTAAGGATAAAAATGGTATGTTGCCTGAAATCTAACTCTTAACAACCATATTTATTTATAGATAAATACACATATGCAATGTAAAAAAATCCCGATTGTTGTGCCTCAGGGCTATGTAGAAAAAAATACTTAGTCTCTGCAGTTTTACTTAGTGATTCCCTGAATTCATCACACAGGAGATTCCTTAAAATACTGCAAATGCTAAATTTTTGCAGCTGCAAATATTTGGCTGGGGCTGTGATCTTGTAAACATTGATACACCTACTTAGCAAAAGTATTTCTCTTATTCAGGTGAAGTCAAGTACAAATTCTGATGCATGTTGAAAAGAGCTACTCTTATGTTTACTTGAAAATTACTGTCAAGAAGATGATTCTAGTCCCTCTTGCCCATTTGAAGTGTGTTTCAAACATTATTTTCAAATGAATACCATGGATTAGAATGCATATATGCAAGGGTAAAGCTCTCCCTGTTTTGTTGCAGACCAAAGATGTTTATCTGCTTTGTACAATTTCAGACTTTGCATGCAGACTTTACACTTGTAAAAATCATAGTTATTGCCTATGGGAATTTTTTGTGTCGTAAAGATGTATAATATTACTAACTGCAGGGAATGTGTTAGTTTGTATAAAATAGAGACAAATATAGTACAGAATAGAAATGAATTTTTTTTCTAGTAGAAAACTCCATATGTACTGGTTCCAATAGTAATAGTACTCCCACTCTGTAAACCCATTCTTGAAAACCAAAAAGAAAGAAAAAAGAGTAATGTATTTTATTGTGCAACTGTGTTTGCCTTTCAAACTAAAGACATTTTGAAGTTGTGGACTCACGAGTAGCTGTCTCTTTATGAAGACATAAATAATACATTTACAGCATCTAGAAGTACTAGATACTGTCTATTTAATTTGGAAAAGTATTCTAATGAATCAATTATTTATAATTAGTTATATAGGATGACTAATACCACATGTAGCAGTATTTAATGAATCCCCTTGGTAATAGCAATGGAGATTATAATGGAAAGAACAACATAATAAGTCTTAAAATGTGAGTTTGAGGCTCATGAAATGGTGAATAGAACTCTAGTCTGGTGCAGCCTTCTTAATAAACAGCAGGTAAAACCCCCCAAACACCAAAAAGCAATGAAATCTGTAGGCTTGTTTGTCTCCTATCATATTTGAAACTTGAGTTTATTTTTTCATAAGCATGCAGGCAAGATGATTTTCTATAAGATATAAAGAAGAGGCTTTAAGAGGAGGGGAATATTTTATCTTCTTTTTCCACTTATAAATATTGTGCAGTCATAATTTTCTTTGGTTTTATTTTATCCATTGTGCGTTGAGCACTTCATGGTTAATTTTTTTATAGAATCATGTAATTGTTTGGTTTGAAAAGACCTTTAATATCACTGAGTCCAACCATTAACCTAACTAACAAGTCAGGTGCTAAACCAAGTCCCTAAGCACCCCATCTATACATCTTTTAAACACCTCCAGGATGGTGATTCAACCAGCTCCCTAAGCAGCCTCTTTCAGTGTTTGATAACCCTTTTGGGGAAGAAGTTTCTTCTAATAGCCAATCTAAACCTCTTTTGGTGCAATTTGAGGCTGTTTTCTCGTGTCATATCCCTTGTTACTTGGTAGAAGAGACTGAGCCCACCTTGCTACAATCTCAGGTAGCTGAGAGAAGAAAGAGGTAGAGAGAAATAAGACTGGAGAAGATTAGGTTGTAAGTAAGCCTGGGACTGTCATTCAGCAGTGCAGAGAATGTTAACAGTAAATCTTTTTTAATGTTTGCCTTTATCTCTTTTGGTGTGACATCCCTTTTAGTGCTCAGAAGGGCAGTTATTAAAAATTTGTTCCCAGTAGTGAATACAGTATTAACTGCATGGCTAATGCCAAGTGGAGGACAAGCAGGTTTGCCTTATTTCTCACTGCTGAGTTGATGACATCTGAAAAAGATGCTTACATACCCTTGGTGTTCAGTTTGTACTAAAATTGTGAAAAGCCAGTCTGAAAGTTGGTGAGCTGCTTGTGGGGGAGAGAGGGGAGCTAAGGCATGACTATAATATATGCAGGATGAAAGTAATGGGAGATTAATTTCTTTCTATAACTCAGTTCTGGCAGCATTCTTTGAAGGAGATTTAACACATCATCTTTGTTGTATGTTTTCTTAAAAATAGGGCAAGGTTATAATAGGATTTGATCGCCCTGACTGAAGCATTGTAAAGAAGGGGGCCAGGCACTAAATCATTGATGCTCAAATTGGAAAAAGCTATCTGGCTTCCCTGACATTACGGGAACGAATTTTTAGAAAGCCATTCATTGATATCTGACAAACAGCTTGAAAGGGATGCTAAACCCTCCAGGTTTCTATCATGAGCCTTAAAATGCATTTGCATATTTTTTACATAGAAACAGGAGCTCGCACTCTGTTGCCAAATGGCAGAACTAAAAGGATGCAAAAACTCCATCTAGTCTGCAGGGTTCTGAGGGGAAATTTCATAATAAGAATTCAAATGTGTGCAACAGATTAGGAAAATGAATTTGAATGGGATTTCAGCCCTATCTGAGAGAGACCCACGAATCCTGAGGAAATTGGTAGGCAAAATACTATCTGCACTGCCATTAAAAAGCTTATCTTGTTTTCTGGGCATTTCTCATGCAAACAATAGCTCACTGACGTCAGCTGATCACACAGATTACTGTTGTTAAAGTACTACTGATTAGTTTTCTTGATATCATATGCAGTATTTCTGATTGTTTTTATTTCTCTTTCTCTAACTGAAAACAATGTTATCATGAGTAGGCCCAGAGCGATGGAGGAATAAAGAAATGATGTTCCTCCACATCAAGGCAGTGGTACAGTTTGCTGGCAGTTTAATGTCCTTCCTAGTTATACCATTTATTATTTAGTTATTAGTTGATGTGGATTGAACCAGGCATCCCTGGGCCTTGAATTACTGCAGGGTACCTCACCAGGATGGGCAGCTCTCCTGAAGAAAGTGCAGAATCTTACAGTGATTGCAGTTACAGTCTGATGGTGTGAGCCAGACTGGTGTAACTCCAGCTGGGAATTTGACTGGGAAGTGTTAGCATCCCTGGTGTGATCCACACACAGAGGCAGGTGTGCTGGCCCCTCTGGCATCCCTCATGCTGCTCTTATGCTGCCATGTCCATTGGACAGTTTTCTCTTATGGTTCCACATTTTATTCTTTCCGATCATTAAAGGAAAATTCTTGCAAAGGCAGCAAAGCATTTGGGGATGAGGTTGCATTTAGTGTGCAGATGACATTTTATTGACAATATCCTCCACATTATGGGCTAACTATGCTTTCAACATTTTGAGGAGGAAGCTGATGACAGCAGTGCAATTTATGATGGGTAAAAGTTTCATATAATTTTTAGCATATAGATTTAGTCTCCAGCTGCCCATCCAGGCAGTAAAATGGGTGGAGTTCTTGTTACTGTTAAGGGAGAGTTGCTGTTTAAATTTCCTGTGCATCAAATAAACAGTAGACTCCTTTGCATATACATGGCTGATCTGATTGATTCTGGGTTACACAGGTGGATGTGGTCAGTGATGTGTGAATTGGTAGGAGAGACACAGTTAACTCTTTTCATGAGTGTCTATATTAGTGAGGACTCTCTTTGAAGTAAGGTGATAATAAGAAAATGAGTATTGATACAGTTAGATGACAGCCCATAATGATGATGATGTCAGAAAATAAATAAATCATCTGTGACATGGTACAGATTTGTGCAACACTGGTGGGATTTAAAAACTGTATAAAAAAGATTAGTATCCTGTGTTCTTTAGAGATCTGTCTCTGTTTCTGTTTGATGTGACTTTATATCTCTTTATCCTTCATTTTCAAGACTCATATGAAAACAGCATATGTTGAGAGAGATTTGAAACACAGAGTGGCTTGACTGTCCTACAGAGACTTACGTTTAAACTAAATGACAGGGTGGTCTTTTAGTAGCTAAGAAGAAAAACTTCTGCCAAATTTGCTTGATTGGAGTTGAATCAGAAATATTATGCATGTCTCCTGCCTCTTGGAAAGATGGTCTGAACATGATACTGCCATGGAGCAATGTGTTGCTTCGTTGAAGAGGAACTTGGGTGTTCTGGGTTGCCTGATTTTGTGCCTTGTCTGCATGCAGGCTTTTGAGGGGAATGACCCAGCTTTCCCTGGGAATGGTGGGGGAGATTTCTGAGCAGAATAGCCCATAGCTTGGTGAGGGTGTCCCTGGTGTGGTGAGTCTGTGAAGGATGCTGAGATGGAGGCAGTGGTTTGTGTGGGGCTGTACCAGTGGGAGGGGATCCTGGGATGGCCCCCAAGGCAGCAGCTCAAAAGCTCTCATATTTCCAGTTTGTATGAATAAAATTGTTACTTGTCTAACGTGCCCAGGGCTGGCTGGGGCAGATGTAGTTCTTGTATTTAAAACTGAAATCCAGTTATGGATCTGGGACCTATAGTCTGGCAGGGCTGCTGAAAGAAGGACTGTGTAACAAATATCCTGCTCTCCAGTGTAGTCCAAGGGACAGTGTTTATACAGAAATATACTGGCAGCTATTTTACAAACGCTATTTTTTGTATAATTGAGTTGCTTTTTTCAATAAATAGGGAAAACTTTTAATTTTGTTTTCACCTTGGTTTTCATGATTTTGTTTCCAGCAGAGTCAAAATGTCAGACAAAAGTGATTTAAAAGCAGAACTTGAGCGCAAAAAGCAGCGTTTGGCTCAGATAAGAGAAGAAAAGAAACGGAAGGAGGAAGAAAGAAAGAAGAAAGAGGTAAATATGCAGAAGCACCCATGAGAAGGCTCATGCCTGCAGAAGGGTCTTGCTAATGTTTGACATCTTGGTACCTCAAGGTGTCCATCATGTGAACCCACATCAGTCTAACCTTAAAATCAAAATGCTTATTTGTAGTAAAAAAATTGGGATGAGGGAATTGCTTTTAAAACCAGTGCACTGTCAGATGACAACAATTTGGACATCATGATGTGTATGTGTGTGTAGAAAGAGAAATTGATTTGCCACAGTGCTTTTTCCTGGGCTCTCCTTCAATGGAAGGGAAAGGAGTGAAAGACAGAAGACAGAAAGGGGCTTGCATTTTTTTTCAAGCCATTACAATCTAAATATGTACTTTTGTGCTCTGAAGACTAGTTTGATTACTAACTGAGGTAACAGATTTACGATTATTATTCTCTAGTAAAGTAAAACATAATTGCAATTGCATTTTCATCTTCTGGCATGGGTGCACCTATCAGTTCTGTTAAAGTTTGATTGACATATTAGTTTATTTGTCCTTGACAATATGCATTAGGTTTTTCATTAAGGGATTTGTACTTCTTTTTATTCAGTCACTTAGTGCAATAGAGGTGAGAATTGACAGGGAGTGGATATTCATTTTCATGCAAAGTCAGGGAAGCATTAAGTGATTATGTTTCCTTTCCTTCAAATGTCAACACTTACCATAGTTTAAAGCACCTGTTATCCTTTACTAATAACTGGTTTCCTTTTAAACTGACACTTTAATATTGTACATGAATTTCATGGAATTACTGCGGAAATGTGATGTGATCCAAGAATTCATCATTCCTGTTTTGGCTGTCTTTTTAATCTTTTTCTCATTTGAGCCAGTTTTGTGCAGTTACCAGCAAACACACACACACACACCCAAACGAGGCTCCTGGAGTCACTAGGAGAGTCCTCTGTAAGCAGAACTTTAAAGGTTAACATTTTCAGTCTTCATTACTGGCCTGTTAATGAATAAGAGGGAAGGGAGCCAACTGAATGGCTGGAGGAAGCTATTAAGTCCTTTCCTTTGTCCCCTGCCTCTGTTTTTATGCCTGGTGAAGATCTTGTGGTAGCTGGAACTTTCCACTGGCCCCGATAGCCAGATTCAGCTCAGGACACCCATCTCTCCAGATTACTCTGCTGTGCCTGGCAGTGACACTGTAAATGAGGGGTACTGGTGCTTATCCATGTACACTGGTGCAGAAGGGTTGTCTACAACCCTGTGTCCTGTGATATACTTCAGGCTAGCTCATGGGAAGAGCTGAGCACAGGAATATGCATGAGCTTTATTGTTATCTGCAAAACATTGGTTTTTGCATCCTGGCTATATGCAAATGGGAGAACATGGGGATGCTTCTAAACTTCCAGGTTTTCTGTTGTGCTTGCACCAGCATCAACCCCAGGCTGAGGCACTTTGCACATCCCCTGTGTCCCACACTCTGGTTTAGGCAGGAAGGAAAACCTCATAGTGTGGAGCTTAAGTAGGCTCAGTCAATTTAGAAGCAACTTTAGGATCCAAAGTATAGAGGCAGATGCCACCAGACAGTCTCTATAAGAACTATGCTGGGATTTCTGTATTTAGGACATGATAAGGTGAAGGACATGGCCACTTGCATTTTGTTTTTCTTTCATTACTGGTTACTGCACAAAGTGGGACACAGGTTTGGTTCCCTCATCTGCTTGGGAGGAGGGCTGCAAGCCTATTTCTTTCGAGAGACTACTCTAACCACTGAGCTGGGCTATTGGTGTTTTCCTTCAGTGTTACTAAACCAGGGAACGATGGGCCAAATGTAAGGGATTCTGGCTAATTCAGATGTTGCTCCTCCTGTTTCAAGGTCCCAGTAGACCTGATGAGGAGGAGGCTTATGTGTGGAAACCCCACATAGGTGTAGATATAGATATCTAAGCAATGAGGGAGGGGGTCTTTCTGGACCTGTTAATGCCCATTGCTGTCAAAATCCTATTTTAGATATGTTAGTACTTTCCTTTGCTCCCGTTAGATGTTGATGTTTATGAGGAAGTATTTTAGTTACCATCAAGTGCTTGGGACCAAATGTAGGCCCTTAGGCTACATCACTAATATCCAGTAGAACTTTTTTTCTTGATCCTTGAATAGGTAGGAAGGGTCATTTTTATTCAGGGCAATGATACATGTTATTATCTGATTAGCTTTTGCGTTAGCTGAACAAGTTGCATTTGATGAGAGACAGACAGAAGATGTTAATCAGTGTACTATAAAAATCCTTGCACATGTATTTGCAAATCAATCTTCCTATGCATTCAGGGAAAAATAATGTTACTGATAAATAGAGTATAAATTATCTGAATTATAAATTATCTAAATATATCTAAGTGAACGTCAAAGTGTGCCTAAGCAGTGGTGCATATAAATATTTTCTACACACTTAATTGCTAGAGCTAATTATATGTGGATGGAACTTTTCTGTTTGGTTTTGGTTTAACCCAGGCTGATCTACAGCAGAAGAAGGAGCCAGCTCAGGAAGATTCTGACTTAGACCGCAAAAGAAGAGAGACAGAAGCTTTGTTACAGAGCATTGGTATATCCCCAGAACCACCTCTAGGTATTTAAGAGAAGAACTCTATGAAGCATTCAGCTCTGCCAAAATGAATGCATTCTTTCTATTAAAGCATGCTTGGCTTTTTGATTTTTGGCTGTATTAGTGAAGTGAACTCTTCTGTTTGGGTGCCTGCCATACCATTCACATGTACCAGCTCATGGCTTTTTTGAGTACTTGTCATTGCCCAAAACATCTGTTTCATTTCTTCAGGAAGTTTTTGTGAATGTAATGCAAGTTGGTTTTGCATACAGTGATTTCTTTTCTGATGGACTGTTTTATCTTTTCTCATATCTATCCAAGAACCTACAAAATAATATTATAAATTCTGTACTTCATTAGTCCCGAGTTTTGTTTCAAAGTTCATCTTTCTCTCAGGAAGGAGGAGCATAGCCATGTGGGAACTCTCACTTATTTTCTTTTAAAATAAAGTAAAACTGGAGAAAGGAAATAAAAAGACAAGACACAAGGAGCAAAAAGCTTATCACCAAATCATTGTTGTAAATTCTAGATCTGGTTTCATGTGCTTGCCCTCTGTTTTGTTTTTTATATTTTGATTCTAGAATCTGGTATCCCCAGTTTAAAAATATATATGGAAAAGTTTATAGAATCCAAATATTGGTTACCTTATTAAGTTATGTCTCACTGGTTGGCCCTTAAGTGAGGAATTCCCTTTCCTTTTCTTCCCTTCTCTTATATATACAAGTAGATTGTGAGATTCTAAATAGGGATTTAAATTCATAACTTACATCAACCAACATTTATTAAGAAAAGTTAGTATTTTTATAAGTTGTGATATAGTAACTGAAGCTTTTAAGCACCACTTCTCAAAAGAATTCTCTGACAAGGAACAGTTAAGTTATTTTTGTGTATAATAAAATATGTGAGGAATAATTCTTTTTACGATGATGCTGGTGAAGCACTGGCACAGGTTGCCCTAAGAGGTGGTAGAAGCCCGATCCCTGTGAATGTTCAGGGTCAGGTTGGATGGGGCTCTGAGCAAGCTGATCTAACTGAAGCTGTCCCTGCTTACTGCAGGACAGCTGGACTAGATGACCTTTAAATATTCCTTCCAACCCAACCTGTTCTATGACTCCATGGTTTGTAAATAATATCATTATATTATAAAATCAGATACAATTTTGATGTTCTAGAATTTTAAATACTCATTTTTATCTAAAATTAAGATATATTTCCTTATCATATTAACTAAACATATATATTCACATTGCAAATTTTAAATTCCTATCTATTCTTGTAGCTAAACAATAGTAATTTGTACTCTTTCATTCCCTGTATGTGCACTCACAATCAATAAATAAAGGAGGCTTTAATTCTGCCTTCACATAGGGATATGATACCCGGATTCAACTGGGAATTTGGAATACATAAAGATCCACAACACACCCGTAACCTGCCAAAGGGCTGTGGTGAAAATGACTTCACTTTTCATGCTGCAGTTACTTCTGTGGCAGTCTCTAGTGAGAATCTGTATTAAATGTTTGACCACATGGAAAATCCAAATCTCTTGTACTGGTCTGTCATTATGCATTATAGACCATAACAAAATAATTTAAAGTTTTACTACATTAAACTTATAAAAGGAAATACCAAGTAAGAAATTTTGCTCTTGCATTAAACACCTTTTTGTGTTTTATTCAATGTGGCTGCTTTGAGGAACACTTGCATTAAATCTTGACTGGAGCCATCTCTGCACTTGAAATATTTTTGAGAAACCATTTAAAAAGAAATCAGGATATATTTACTTTTTAATTTTTATTATATCTTCTTGCTGAAGAGCTTTAACTCAGGCTGATCTTGAGCTGTGAATTTCCTTTCTTTTTTCAGGAAACAAATCTGCCTTTGCATGAAACATGCTTCAAAAGAGAAATTAATTTCTAGAACTCGAGCAAATAGCATCTAACCCAAGGGAATATTTTCCTTGAGTGTTGAAATCATGTCCCACCCAAAATGGAAACTTCATATGACCTGAATTACTTAAGAAAACGTGACCACTGAGCAAACTAATATGTATTCTCACTGTCTTTGGGAAATGATTTTAACTTAGCTGGATTTCTTTATTTAGCTTTTATTTTTTTGTCCAAGGCTGTCACACTGCAGCCTTAGACCATATTAGTGGACACTGGCTTTTGATTTAAATCCAAAATTTAAAAAACATGCTTGTTCTATTGCTGATTTGACTTTAGCAGAAGAGTTCACTTAGTTTTTTGACAAGACAAGCCCTTGATATCTCTTCATACTTTTAAAATCTTTTGCAAGTCAACTTTAAAGTATACCCAAGAAAACAAGTGCTGTTTCATTTCCACAGCTACCTTCTCCACTGATTAGCTGTAGATTCCCATTGGGCTTTCAGTCCTGTCTAAATTCATGTCAGTTTTAACACTTCCACAAGACTTAAAATTCACTTGACTCTCTTCCTTTTCTTTTTCTTTCCTTCCTTATTTGCTTTCACCATTTCAAACTCTCCTACTCATTCATCCACTATCGTTTTGGTCCATTGGTTTTGATTTGTCTGACACTGCTCTTCATCAGTGCAGTCGCTGCATGTGTTAACATGGGATACCTGTTATTTTCATTATTTAGTCCCAACCCCTATGTCTCCCTCTTCGAAATCAGTGAGCACACCCAGTGATGCAGGCAGCCAGGACTCGGGAGATCTGGGACCCATAGGAAGGTAAGACACACAGTCAATAGCCTTGAGTAAATATTTTGGGGTTTTTTTTACTTTGCTCTTACTTTCCCATTTTTACCTTTGCTTCTGTAACTGGGAATGTGCTGTATCTAATGTGTACTTTTGATTCTGCATTTTCCACTGTGTCTTACCACCCAGTAAGGCTGGTCTTGGAGGTAAATAAATGCATGCAGCAAACAGATCTTAAGCTACGAGCCCCATACACCATACTGGACGGAAGAGTTGAACTTACACTTCTAAACTGGTCCACAGAAAGTCCTTAATATATAGTTTATATAACTGGATAATAAGTTATAATATATAATTTATATAACTGGATATATTCTAAAAGCAGAGGGAAATGCTCAGTGGTAGAACCTGCTACTCGTGGGGGTTACCTTTTTTCACATAACCAGTCCTCCTTGGAGTCCTCCCAGTCATAAGGCCGGGCTGCCATGGGTTCTTGTGTGTCTGCTTACCACAGTGTGTGCCTTGGACAGTGGCAGGGAAAAGCTTGTAGAGAAATAGACTGAAATACTCCAGGATCCACTGGCAATTCTGCCTTAATCAGAGCTTTGGGCAGAATAGGAGGGAAGCAGCTCTTTTCCTGTTGGAAAAGTGTGGTGAGGTGTGTGTAAGGGATGGGTGTAAGAGCAACCTTCTTATCTTTGTTAGTACAGCTGAAATGGGAAATGAAGTGGCAATACCAAAATAATTCCTGCTCTGAAATAGAAAAGGAAGAAGGAGGATGCTGGCAAAGTAGCATATGTTCAAGTTAGGAGGTGTCCAAGCAACTACACTGTGTATTTTGAGAAATGTGAAATGTGGGTTGTAGTAGCTCTCTTCTTCTCACAGTGATTCAACATAAAGCTGAGCTTCTGGCTTATCCAAATCCTTGAGCCAAGACTCTGCTAATGGCTTGAAAACACAGTGGTTTCTCTCTGCAGTTAACAGTTGTCAGGAGCAGACACCATGCCTCTGCAGACATCAACACCAGTGTCACCAGATTTCATACCACACCAGTCTTCTGCTTAGAAATGTCACACTTCTGTAAGCTGAACTTAAACTGTGTCCCTCTTCAGCCTGCTGCAGACGTTGCCCATTGTGGTGTGCAGGTTGCACAGATTGTTGAAATCTGCTCAGCCCTTTTCCCACATCTACCTGCTAGAAGCAATGGAAGTTGTTTGGTAGAAATGACCTAACCTGTAAGATATGTCAGTTCAAAACACAGAAAATAGTGTAATGCTACATTCATAAGTAAGTGCAATAGATTTTAGCAAATCAAAGTAGTTTGAGCAGAAAAAAATTGGTTTTAAGCAAAGCACAGTCTGCTGTTCAAGACAAAGTTATTTCCCACAATCCTGCACATAACTGTGACAATATGAATTGGAGAGATCTAAATTCCTGGTTTTCTTCTGAACCTTAGTGTGTGAATTTTTTTGATGTTAAGATTGTGAAATGACCTTGGAAGAATTTATTTACCTCTGACCTATACTAGTACTTCAAATCCCTTCAGCAGCAACAGATGAAAGCAAGTTACCACGTACCCTAAGGGAGGAGGACGGACTTTGTCCTCCCCCCCAAAGCTCATGACACTGCTTTGTGGGCTTTCATTTTGGATTCATTTTCTGGCTTGTGGCCATATTAGAAATTCAGTGGGCATCCCAAGACCTGGTTTATAGTCCACCAGTTTGCTTGCCATCCTCTCTGGTGTTGAAGGGGCTGTATTTTGTCCTGGGAAGGCCACTTGCAGGTGCTTGCCTGGAGTGGCTGGTTTCTGGTAATTCACATTTCACGATGAATTTGTCCAGGCCTCAGGGAATATCTGTGGCCTGTGGATACTACTGGGTGGCAATTGGTTTCTCATTGGGTGCAGGTAGATGTGCTCAGGGTGTGTATGTGTGGACGAGTACACTCAAGCATGTATGTGCTATGGAGAAGTCAAACCTGGAAAGCAAAATGTTGGTGGATCTCTCATCATAGCAAGTAAAAAGCATGAAATCACTTTTGCTGTATTCTCTCTAAGAAATGTCAAGACCATATATCTGACTTATTTTGAGTGCTGCATATATTAATTGCTGTTTATTTGTATAAGCCAGGTTACTCTACTTCATTTTAATGTATCACTCTGTTTTACTCTCTGTGATGGAGGGCACTTTTGCTGGATCCCCTCTCATAATGTCTTCCCCTTTCCTCCGTTCTGCTGCAAATTTGCTGTAGAACACTAGGCTGAGCACAGGCATTAGATGAGAGCAGATTAGTTCCAAAGCTGCTAATGCCCCAGTCTTGGCAATCAGGGTCTCTCTTTTTTGCTGCTAACAGCAGCAGAGATAACGAGCTCACCCAGGCTGGCAGAAATCCTGCATGCAGCCTGATTATTGGCTGCTGAAGTGTTCTCCAGAGAAAGATATGGGTATTAAAAACTAAATAAATCAAATAAAAGCTGTGAAGTTATAGATTTTGGTTCACTATAGTACAGTGGGCCTACTGAAAACTTTGAAAAAAGCAAGAGACCATCACATGTTCCCATTTGAGGAGCAGTTTCTGGTGCAGAATAAGGTTGGGTTCATAATTCTGTGAGTTGCTGACATTTCTGATAGTTGTCACACTTAATCAATTGGTCACATCATCATCAAGTGTATCTGAGGTATGTTTTTATTGGCAGGCACCTGTATTTTCTTAGAGAATGGTAAACACAGTTCAGCCAGAAATCCAGGTTTCTGACATCCACTTTTCAGGAAGGACAATTGATAAACCAGAGAGTCTTAACAATGTTGAGTTGTTATCCTGGAACCACAGACCTCAGTCAGTCTTACCTTGCAAGATGAAGACAAACTGGTAACAGTCTCTAGATGTAATAGTTATATGGGGAACAAAAGGACTCCAGCAGGAAAATGGTAAGGGCAGCAGATTGTTTGGCATTGAAGCTGGACAAATATAAAACCAGAAAACCTGTGTAAAATTTTAATGGAGATGCAGATTGATCAATGAAGCAATTTACCTGAAGACTCCATTAGATCTTCTGTCACATTGCTCATTCAGGATAATGTGCCTGCCCAATGGGCAGAGGATTAGTCAAACAATAATTCATTAGGAAACTTCACACAGCTTTTTTGTTGCATGGGAAGAAAAGCTGCATGGTCAGAAGGGTCCCTTTGGACCACTGTCCATTATCTCATTCACAACTGCTAGAGCAACTCTGTCTTTTCTTCTGCCATTAAGCTTATTAGGTATGGAGCAAACCTGTAATATTGTCATAGCCTTTTCACTAGGGATAACACTGCTTCAGAAGCATTTTATCTTCCACCAGAGCAGTAACTGGAAGAACTGAGCAGATGTTAGATGAATAACAGCGCTAGAAACTACTGAGAGTTTTGCTCTCAGTGGGATAGGCGAGCCAACTTCTTTTTTTTCTTTTATCCTTTTTTTTTTTTTTTTTTTCCCTTTTTGTGGTCTTGGTGATCAGTTCTGAGTAGGCAGAGGCATGTTATGCTTTTGGAAAATCTTACCATAACTGCGAGGTTAAGAAATAGGTTTGGTGTGTGGTGCTGTTATTTATCAGACTGCTCTGAACAATCCTTTGGAACACTAATTGCACAGTGAGCACCCTGCCAGTCTCTACATTGCTTTGCACATCCCACTTCACTTTTCTGATGGCTGTGTTGCTTATGCTACAGAACAGAAACATTACATCACAACCTGAAGGACACCTATTCTGGATAGATGGGTTATTATTTCACCAGGCTTTCTGTTGTGGTGCATTCAGACATGACTCATTTTCCACAAGACAATGTTACAGGATCCCATGAAGATTCTAGAGTATGCTTGGCTCTTTCAGGATAAGTATTTTGGTTTTTTGAGTATTTTGTAAGCATTTTGTTGATGCCCAGTGTCCCATTGTTGATGGTTAGATTATACAGACATGCACACCTGAAATGTAGATTTCAGCTAACTGGATTTCAGTAAACGTGAAAAAAAAAAAGGGGGGGCTGAGGTAACAACTTTTACCAAGAGCTGCTTGGCAACATAAATTTGCCTCTTCAGGGCCATTAATATGGAGCTTCTTTGTGATAACTGTTTCCATCTCAGCTCTCCTTTGAAGATACTCCAAACCTTTGCTACCTTAATGTGCCAGAGAGTTTCTAGCTGTTTTAGCACAACTGCCATGAAACAGGGCCCATGGGGAAGCATTTTTTACTACTCAGCATACCTTAGACATTCATGAATCTCATCTTCTCAGCATTCAGAGCCATGAACTGCATGTTTGTGTCACCCGGGAGAGTACACAGGGACAGACCTTGCACAGTGCTCCAGAGCCAGGCAGTGCAATACCAGGTCTTGTGGGCTGAGCCAGCTCTCTGGAAGAGCCCCAGTCTTCTGTCACAGGTCAAGCCAGAGCAATAAGGTCAGTCTATGCTTTGCATGTCAGCTCAGCATAAGACAGCAGAAATGTATCTGTGCTGGAAGGATGTTCCTGTGTGACCGGGCAGCTTTCACGTGCTAAGATCCTGCATGAGTGTGTGTTCTGTTCTTGTGTTATCTGCAGGGTGTCAGTGCTGCACGCTTAAAAGAGCTGCATTTGTTGTCCAAGGTGTGATTTATCCATGTGGTCCATTTCCCCCCTGTATTCTTCAGTGCTTCTGTATGTTCCCAGCTAGCTTCACAACCCTACATTGCTCTGTGTGATCAGTAGCATCCCATTTACTGTTGAGCTGGGCTGTGTGTGTGTGTGTGCATGCAGTGAAGTGCCATGCATGGGGCACTTCCCTGTGTGCATTTTGTATGGGAACATGAGAATCTCATTAGGCTGCATATAAGGTTTCCCACCTTCCATCTGCTCAGTAAAGTGCACCAGGCTCAGCTGCCATGGATGTGTAAAGGTTAATGGTTGCCATTCTTCCTGCAACAGCTTCATCTGTGATCTTTTGCTTTCTCACTTGCATATTTTCGATATATTTAATTACCTGATAGTTTTATGGACACCCTGTAAAGACAAAGATGATAGGAAGCATTCCTCATCTTCTGGTAGCTTATTTCAGAGAATGGTTACTTCAGAGTGGTGTTTTATCTGCTGCAGAACAACTCAAGGTTGATTATTTTGCACTAATTCTCTCAAAATCCATTGGTTTTGGTGGGTTTGTGTGGCTGCAGATACTCCTTTTATAATTACTGTTCTTAACTTGCATTAGAGCACTACCTATATTTAACTTAAATGATTCTTCTCTGAATTATGTTGTTATTCCACTGATACTGCATGGTTTGAAATGTGTTTGATGCACTGAAATTTGTTAGCTTCCTTCAGTGTGTGAAGTTTACTTGCAATAAAGCAGGGCTAATCCGTATTTAGATGAAGCTGTAAATATTTAATGAAAATTCCAGTGAGAATGAGTTTGAGCATAGCATTAGATAACATAGAAAAGAAAAAGAAAGGGAAATCAGATTTCTCAGAGAGGTTTTGTAGCAGTAATATGCTGTTAGACCACTGTGGAATCCTGATTGCCTCATCACTATATATATATATATATATATATATCATCACTATAGTGTTTTATTTCTAGATAACATATGGTACATGAGCAATCCTAGAAATAGAACAGCTGTCTGTAATGCTGGAGGACTTTTCTCTGTGGAGCAGAATCACCTTTGGCTTTGGCTGTTGGCATAATTTTTTGTCCACTGTGTCAGTTCATCTTGCAGTTACTGTGACCTCTGAATGTGCTCCCAGTTGTATTCCAGATGACACAGTAGCATCTGTCACATTAGATTGGATGTCCTTAGTGGTAGAGAGTCAAGAGTGTGTCTTCTCTCTCATTTTCTTTTGAGGCTTGCTGACAGCATTAGTCTGCACTCATGTATGTTTTCATCAGAGGTGATTCTGAGTTGCTTCCATCTACTTTGAGTCAATTATAAAAAAGAATATATTAAGTATAAAAAGAAATAAATTTGAGTAAGTTTTCTTTCACTATGTTGATGTCCACCCTCAGTTTATATTGTCCTGGTGCAAGGCGAAACAGAGGTAATTCTAGTCCTTTTTCTCTGCAGCATATTATTATTTTTATATAATTATTAGGTGGTATTCTTTATAATGCAATACTTCAATACACATGAGATTTGTGTTAATCCTGCATTCCTTCCTATCTGATTCTCAGACACAAGCATTTCTTGTTCCTCAGATCCACAATCAAAAGGAAAGAGGCAGCTTTGGAGCTTCTGTGCCCTGAGTAGGTCAGAGCAGGTCATTACTGTATTTACTCTCTTACAGTTTTGTATTTAATCCTGCTCACTGTCAGTCACATCAAAAGAAAAAAAGGCATCTCTAGTTACAAAGCATGTTCTTACCACATAATATTAAAATTCAGTAGTATTGCTGATCTCTCATGAATGTATCTAAATGTCACTGAAGTCTTTAGATTCTGTGCTTCTTAGGCTTTTTGCCTCAAAATCAGACTTGCAACTCAGCTTTTATTTTCACTGTTTTATTTTTTTACCTAGTACAGCAGTATAACACATTGAGAGGCTGTAGAAAGGGTATTGGAATGCCATTTTCACTTTTAAATGTCTGCTTTACTGTTTTATTAGGCAGAGAAGGCAAAGGAAGGTGTATCCTGGTCTCTGTTTCATTTATATGAGGTGGCTGGATTATTGTAATAGATAATCTTTTACAGTCCATGAAGCAGATTTCCTATCTCCTTAGCTACAGAAAATATCTCTTGTAGGCATTCACAAAACCATGTTTCTGTAAAATCTGCTCAAGCCACTGCCAACACAACCTTATTGCCTAGGGTTTAGCTAATTTATCATTAACTAAATGCATTTGACAGGTTCTGTGCAACGATGCTGTTTCATCACTGCCACCCTGCTTTGCATTTCATGGTGTTACTGTGTTCACAAATTATAGGGATCCTTCTTCAAATGCAACCAGGACAAGAGGTGGTGTATTGCCTAAGGAGCAGCAGCCATAACTGTTACTAGTAGCAGATTAGGTTTTTTTATGGTGTTTTTTAAAGATGAGTTTATATGTACAAAATGGCTTTTAAATGGCTGGCTTAGTGGCATATGTATTTTATAAATGGGATGAGCCAAAGGGAAGCACAGAAAAATGTGAAGACTAAAGGAGCTACAGGAAAGACTGAGGGAAAATAATTACTTACTTTATGGGTGAACTTCACTTGAATGGTGTTTTATTCAGAAAAGGGGGGATTCTAACCCTAAGGACCATTATGTGCTATATGAGTTTTTGTCAGTGGGGAGTCAAGAGATGTGTCTGCTTGGTGGCTAGAGGCAGACAAGTAGCTGGTGGGTTGCTGGTGTTGCCACTCAGGTGGGCGTGGGTTTGATAAGGCAGAAATGCACGCCTCAGCTGGTAATATTTTTCTCATATAATTTACCATGACATCATCATCAGGATCTCTTTGCCAGTGTTTTATCTTACAGTTTCCAACAGTGTTAAAGGTCAAATTGTGCCTTAATCCTTCTTGACCTGAATCGTGCTGGCATCTCTGAAGGAAGGAGTAACAGTGCTGGCTTCCTCCCCTTGCCTGGGGGGACCCTGGCTGCCTCAGCTATTTTTGCTCTAGGAACTATCCTGTTTTTTAAAGTGGTGCTACAAATCTCTCTCTTAACACTTCCCACTCTCAGCCCATTTGCAGGACAGTAGCAAGGTTGGGAGGTCATCCTTCCAGGGAGCCTGGGATGCTTATTGTGAGCAGCTGTGCTGAGCTGCTGGCACATCTCCTGGCTTGTCCTTCCTCTGTTTCTGTGCAAGGCTGGAGGCAGGCAGGTTTCTGCCAGTCTTATCCCTCCTTTTGTGCCTGCACAAGAAGGGCCACAATCCTTCTGCTTTATATTCAGTGTATATTTATTTAGCCCTGGATATTAGAAGCCTTTCCCTGCCATTTTTTAATTTTTTTTTTTTTTTTTTTTAGCCTATACACATAAACAGACACCTTAGGGACTGATATTTGGCAGTTACTTTCAAGTGTCTTTATACATGACCTAGAAAGTAGGGAGTGTTTTTGAGCCTGTGCCAGTTACAAAGTCAGAGTGGTCCATATTAATTAGAATCATCTGCAATCCTTTTAGTATGTGAGCCTGTGGCATCATTAAGAATTTTCATGCTTTCATTCCTCAAGGATGGATAGAGTTCAGTCCTCCAGATCTTTGATTATTTTTCTCATTAGCAAGCATCTCCATGCTACAAATTAAAGGAGAAGGAAAGATTGCCATTCCCAGGGTGCATCATAAAATGCCTTGGAAACCTGAGCCTCAGCTGCATCCAGAAGAAAATATTCATTTATAAAGCCCCATTTAACCATTTAGGTTATCACCCCAGCTGTAGTTACTTCTCTGTAGTTATTTCCAGGCATATCATGAATATATTTAGTCAGACAATCAGATGATTTTGATGGCTAAAACACTAATCCTCTTAAAACAAAACAACTTAACTTGCTAAGGCCAGCTTGGCTTAAACAGTTCTCTTACACAGAATTTCATCTTGATTTAATTAAATTGTATGTGATCACCTTCTATGTTGAACTGTTTCATGTAGTTAAACTGGTACAGTTTGTGCATGTAGATGCTTTCTCTTTCACTAGCCTACAGAAAAGCCCTTAAAAAAATCCTCATTCACAATTTAATGTTTAATTTGAAAAAATAAAAAGAGGCTCTGAATAGCTATTTCAGTAATGGTAATTTTTTAGGAATTTTCTTCAAGTCAATAAAATTGGACTTGCTGCCAAGGAAAAAATCTTGGTGAATCTCCAGCTCTTTTTTTTTTTTTTTTTTTTCCTAAGGAGTTTTGCAACAGTCTAACATAAGTGAAACATTTTGGTTTTCTGTTTAAACAGATTTTGATACAGAAAATTTTAGTTGTACTTATTTGCTTTAATAATTCAAAATTAGAATACACTTTTTGAGTTGGTCTATTAAAATTGGGTCATGAAAACTTTTGACATTCCTTTCAACCTTGTTGTAGCAAAAATCTCATCTCCTTCTGGAACAATTTTGCTTTTTCTGCTCATTCGCATAGATATGTGTGTTAGCACAAAATAATATACATATTGTATATAGGTATCAAGGAAGGATATCACCAACTCTTCTTCCAGCAAGTAGCTGCTGGATTTTAGCACTTAAGAAACAGTGAAAATTTGCTGAAATCTTCACCTTCTTCTTCAGCTGAGTGATACTAGAACTAAAAATTCTCTGTGCCAGCCTTCCTTTTACCTCTTTGACTCCTCTGAAAGGCTATGAATTATCCTTCCTACTTTTGACCAATAAATGTAACTTTGCCTTTTATATGACTCTATCCAAAGGCCCTTGAAGTTAATGAGAAAAGTTCACTTATGTGCATGTCATGGACTCTGGATGTATCTGGGGATGCTGTCCTAATGTGAGTACTGCAGTTCCTTTAGAGCACCTGCAGGACATGTAACATGAAAAACCTTTCCCACCAGATTCTTTCTTTGTATTTGTGATCATCTGAGGTGTGTTTTGTCATGTGGACTGACTTACACTTGTCATAAAACCCACCAAGATTAAACTATTATTTTAAAAAATAATTTTCAGGGTTTGCTACAAGAACAAAACAACTTGTGCCTTCCCCCTCCTGAATGTTTTTTTTACTAATGCACTTACAAAATGAACATTCACACCATCCTCTGCTTACAGTAAATCTGTGTCAGTCCAAAGGCTCAGCAGAAGCTTCTGACCATTTGACCTTCTGTCCTCACAGGTCCAGCCTGCTACCACAGTGACATTCCTGGTAAAATACTGTAAATTTGCAGACTTAGATTTCTGTAGCTATAGCATATAAATTGTGAGGGTGACAAGGTTCATTATGTTGACAGGAGGCTATTTTCTGTAGTGTAGGCCTGAATCAAAAACCAGGCTTTTAATATACCAAATAAGTTTTGCAGATTGGGTGAGTTTAACTGCTGATTTAGTTAGCAGAATTCTGTGAAATGGGAATCAACAAGATCCTGTGATATGTCCTTACAGTTAAAGGCACGATAGAGTTTTTTGTTCTGATTTAGAAGTCGAGTGGATTTTGAAAAATATTAGATACATATATCAGCATAGCCTTGATTTTAAAATAATTTTTAATTATTTGAAATATACGTGTGTTTTAACTATTACTTGTCCGTGATGTTTTGTAAAAATACCTTTAAAAAAATAAAGAAGAGAATTTTAAAATCATGCCCTTCTGAGGAGGGCTGTTATGGTTGCCAAGCATCTGAAAGGTAGTGCTTTGGTCCCAGGGAGGTTATAGCTGCTCTTTTTATTGGGGAAGGCTGGGAGTCAGGGGTGTCAGCCTGCTTGGAAGTGTAAATGCAAACACAAAGCAGCGGTGCCAAACTCCTTTCTTGCTGAATGTATGATGGAATTTCATATTCTGATCTGCAGCCCAGCTCCAAGCAGAAAAAGCCCTGGTGAAATCAGAGCACATTGCTCTACAAGCACAAGCGAGCATCTTGTTGAGAGACACAAATCCTCCCTGACTGCTGATAGCCATCTTGCTCATCATGTGCTTCAGAAAGCAAGTAGCACAAGGAAGGTACTTTCCTTCTGCCAATCCTTTCAGAGTGGAACAGATCTGCAAAACAGAGCACAGATGGCAGCAGAATAGTGGCTTAAAAGCAATGCATCAATTGAGGCAAGTGGGGCCTTTCCAACTCTGAGTAGTAGCTTTTAATCTTTTTCTTGATGTATTTTGTTTTGGAGAGACACTTTAAATGTATGACAAATATCAGAAAGTGAAAATTATAGTGGGGAAAATTAAGATTTTAAAACTCTAGAATGAAAGTAATAAAAAGAAACAGCTTATCTATACACATACATATTTTTAAACATCTGCAGTAATTTCTCACCGGCAGCTTCCTAGCTCAGATTTTCTAATTAATCAACAGTAAAGTAGGAGCTTTGGGGAAACCGGCACAACAAAGTAGTGTAGAACTCTTGAAAAATTTATAGCAAAGTAATTATGCAGCCTTAAATTCATTCTGGCAATATTCAGACCTTAAAGAAGCAAATAAAAAAAAGTCTAGGTACACGATATGAAATATATTGAACTTGCAAAAAATCCTCGATTTTGATTTGTGGACTATTTGGTATTATATTGAAAGAAGGCATTTCCACACATGTTGAGCATTGTATTGTATTTAAAATGGGTCTTATATCTCACAGTTGTTGCATCTAGTATTTTTTAAAGCATATGAGTTGTGTGGAGCCTGTTTTCCATGTGCAGGTGCACAGTTCTTAACATAAGCAATTCTGAATTTTTTTAATTATTATCCAGGCCTGCATTTTCAGCATGGAGTTCCTTTTTGCATCAGAATGAGGGATCCTGTTTTTCTTTAGCAATTTTGGGCTTTTTTGTTCACTCTTTTTTCCTAATTCACTTCTCATGCTAGTTGCTTTTGAAGTTAAAATAAAAAAAAAACCCAAGAAGCTGACTGAACCTTTCAGGTTCTCAAGTAGCTCTCCCATCAGTGCAGATATAGCCCCTTGGCTCTTCAGTGGGTGCCAGCAGGGAGGTGAAAAGGAGAGCACAGAATCACACAACCAAGCATGGCTGAGGGTGGAAGTCATCTCTGGAGTCACACCCCCACCCTGTTTAGAGCAGGTTTGTCACTCTGTGTCCAGTTGGGTTTTGAGTCTCTGAAAGGATGGAGACTCCAAAGGATGGAGACTACAAAAATAAGGATGGAGACTCCCCTGGCCAACCTGTTGAAGTGTTTGACTACCTTCACAGTAAAAAAGTTTTTTCTTACGTTCAGGTGGAATTTCCTTTTCTGAGTTTGTATCCACTGCCTGTTATCCTCTCACTGTGCACCACCAAGAAGGGTTCAGCTCCATCTTCTTTATTTACCCTCCCAAGTCATCCAGCCAACTTACTTGGGCAATCCCCCCAGATTCTTTGTAGACAACTCCTCTAAAACCTCCTCACAGTTGGAGTCTAAGTTGGGTGGTCTGAACTGATATGCATGGACCCATCTCCTGTCTTTCTGTTTGGATTCAGAGAGCCTGTGATGACGTTTCATTAATGGAGCACTTCATTTAGGTGCCTGAAGAGAGTGTAAGTACCCACTGTAATGCCAAAACCCCCCAATAAGCCAGGTGGGGAAAATGAGATAGTCACATTCATATCATTTTAGAAACATTACTCTGGTACGCAAAGGCCCTGTGAGATTTCAGATGCTTTGGGTGATTCCATATGCTATGGGTGAGTCTATCCTTGTTTCTAGGCTCTCAGTAGCAGATGTTGCTCTGGTTAATGAGACTGGCATCTGATCTCTGGAAACCTCAGTGCACCTTAATCTAAGGAGTCATGGCACAGTCCTTCAGTGTATTTTAGGGTAAGAAGGACATTGCTATTTCCCATACAAAGGGTCATTTTAGGACATTGCTGTTGCTGCAAAGGAAGCTGCAGGGTTTGGGACCTGTCAGGGCTCATGGTGTTTCATTAGGGACACATATGGATATCTCAGTTCAGCAGATACCTCAGGACTCAGTACGCTACCAGTGTGGGTTTCTCCTGATCTGGAAAGCACACCACCTCTTGGTGACAGGAGATGTCAGAATATGCTGCTTGCTTTCCTCCAGGTCTGCTTGAAAGTGTGATTTGCAACACTGAAAAGAGATTTCTACCCTGCTAGAGGCCCCGTGGGGTTGCAGGGTTTGTTGTTATTTCTGTGAGCAGCCTTTTTCAAAAGCATGGATTTTCAGGCCTGGTTGCTCTTGACCTGGGAGGGAGAGTGGGAAGAGAAAAGAAGTCATGCAGAACACATGTTCTGCAGCATCAGCAACAGATGAGGGAGGATATGATTGTAGTTTCAGGAAAGTTTCAGTCAGAACTAAGCTGCCAGCACGTTGCACTCTGGTTCGATGAAAAGTGTTGGATTGGGGCACTTACCGGAGCCAAGTTTTACTGCAATCTGACCATTATTCCAGATATTAAATTTCATTTTATGATGGTGATTTATTAAGTTTATGTATTGGCACTGATGCTTTATGTGTTTCGTATACTACCACTGAGGCCAAAATGTTGCTTGAATCAGCTGAGAAGTTCTCATGGATTCCAGACAGTTTTGGATGACAGACTCTCTGCTTCATTAGTGAATTCTGAGGCTGGAAACTTGCCAAAAGAGTTAAAATGTTTTATTTTTAGTTTATTTATTTTAATTTTCCACATGTTTAATCTCCATAATTGGCATTATGAAATCAGAATAAAATCTTATGGAAGTAAGGTTCTACAGGTCATCCTGAGAAATGGCAGGGTGCCTGCTTTTTCATACTACTAATAATACAGAAAAGGGAATACCTCTGTTCAAATTCCTTTCACCTTCCACCTTCAATTTTGCAGTGCTCTCTGTCCTCTCAAAACTGTGCTCTGAATATCTCCCTAATGCTTCGGATATGAATTCAGAATAGAAAAATAAATCAAGTTTCTTTACCATCCAGTCCTTTAATAAGTGTAGGACATCTAGGTCTCTTTCTCCTGTTGGTTTCTTTCTGTAGGTTATTGCCCTACAATAACCTGCATTGTCTCAAAATTCTCGGGTACTTTTTCAGTACTAAGAGCTGAAATGGCCGCAGTGTGAGTACTGTCCTAAATTCAAGGGAAAAAAATAGATTATTGAGATGATAATACAGAGCAAATAGAGACTTCTGAAATTTGCCTATCTAAAAGAAGGCAGTGAAAGCAGATCAGTTTAAAGAGAGGTAATAACACTGATACCTTGTCTACTTAGTGCAAGATTTAAAAGTCCTCATTCCCTTCATGCTGCTTTAGAACAATCTGTTGCTTGATCATAGTAACACTTTTTATACTACAATCATCCTAGGGCAGCTGTTTTGCACCAAACCTGTGAAAGAAAGATTGATAGCAGGGCTATTGTTCGTCAGTATGTGGGAGGCTTATGTAGCAATGAGCTTTGAAACAAACTACTTCGGGTAGTTCTGATTTTAAAAAAAAAAAAAAAAAAAAAAAAAAGTGTCTGTGCTGTCTGGGTGGTGGCAGTAGCCTGATCTGGATTAATCCTGGTTGTGCAGCTCATGCTGGGTGAGGTTCCCAGCACCCTTCCCATGCCGTGTGCACTTGCTGGAGGAGGCTCAGCTTGGATGGTTTGCAGGAGGCCTGTGGCAGGATTGGAATGTCCAAAGGTGCACTACTTTTCCCTACTAGCTCTAATGCTCAAGTGTCATTTTCCCATTAAAATGTTAATGTGGGAAATAAATATGTCTCTTCTACACAGGCCTGTGCCAAAATCCCTTGATTCCATTTAGAACAACTTTCACCAACTTGTGCTCCCTGAAAGGGTCCAGAGTGGAAGCACTGGTTCCTGAGTGCTAACCTACTGGTCAAGCACTCCTCCTGGGCCAAGCATTTGTCTTTGGGTTTTGTAATGTTACTCTCTGTTTCCCTGTCTTTGGGTGACTGGAAGTCCCAAAGCTAATTGCAGTTTTCTTTTATGATGCTGGAAGAAAAAAAAAAAAAAAAAAAAAAAAAAAAAAAAAAAAAAGAACAGTACCTAATCCTTTTCTTCACAAAGAAATCTCTGGAGAAAGAACTCATGCACTAGATTTGAAAAAGCTTGGCATTGCTTTTTCATGGAGATCCAGTGGCATTTCACAGTCCCCTCTGAAGGCTGTCCACAGGAGAACAGGCATCATTGTGATGCTCGTCTGAACGGTCAGGGACTGTCATATGCTATGTCTGCTCATCACAAGCAGATTAGCTTTAATTTCCCAGTCTGGATGACAGCACAGGCTATTCAACATCGTCTTTGGGCTGCTAATCCTCAAAGAATCTATTTATTTCTTTTTCAATGCCACTGTCATGGAAACTGGCTAAATTGCAGGTCCAGATTACATCTTTACTGTGCACTCACTTTCATTTTGAACTGCAGACATTCTTCGGGTGCCAGGAAGAGGCAAAGGACAAATCAATATTGTTCCTTGAAACATCTAGTCTCACCCTGTGCTCCTCAGCCTCCACTGTGCAAGTGTGGAGACGTCTATTCTGTGTCTTCTAGGGCAAAAGAATTGAAACCTGAAGATCTCACTACCTGCAGCCTCATTTTCTGCGACAAAATTGCTCAGCCAAGCTTGAGAGCACACAGCAGATTGCTTCCTGATCTGTTTTTCAAAGCTTTGCAAGTGGTAGCACAATGATTCAGAGAGACAATTATCGTTTGGAGCACAAATCTAGGAAATGTTTTGCACTAAAACTGTTGAAAACAGGTGTAATCAGGAGGCAAGGAGAATTGCTATTAAAAGTATGTATCGGTGTCAAGAATGGTGAAGTCTTTAGGTCAGAATCCAGGTAATGAAGTACTTAAGGGAAGAATGTGTCTCCTCTACATGTATAGTCTGCACATAAAAAAAGGTGGCCACAACCATACGTGTTGCTGTTCTCATACTTTGGGCATTTCAGTGCTGTACTGACTGCATGAAATCTCATGATTTATTTTGTTTAGGCATTCAGCTGAATATGAGGTAAATGTGCCCTCTCTTGCCACATGGTCTGGATTCTTGGAGGTAGAATGTGGAGTTTACCTCTTTAAAGACTTGTTCCAAGCTCTTGTTTTAATCTGGTGATACCATTCTTTCTGATGTTGTAGTCTTCATACCTTAGGAAATTTTGTAGATTTGAAAGTGGATAAAGGGAATGGGGGAACTAAACGAGCTATGTATCTTTTCCTTTAAGTGTTTGGAAAAGCTGGGTATGCATGTATAAGTATCCCCTAGGCAGCTATAGGATTAGAAACTGGCATTTACACAGCAAGTTCTAATATATGCTGCTGACCCTGGTGACATTACAAGAAGCATTTCAACATGTATAGCATTTTTAGTGGAGGATCTATAACGCATTTGTCACTGATGCCTTTGCCTTGCATCAGGCATTCAGATAGTTATGTCCATTTTCCTTTTCACTGTGCTTGAGTTACAGCCAAATTACAAGGAAGAAAAAAATCTGTTCTTTATTACTGTGTTGTTTTGTCTCTGACCTTTTTCTAATATAGTTCCATTTTGGGGAAGTCTTTCTGTATGCCTGTGAAGTCTTTCATGCTGATACACTATGGATCATGAGAGGTGCCTTTATGTTGCATGGGAAAACACCTTCACATTGCAATTCTGCATTCTTTTTGTGTGTACAGGGTGTTGAGATTGATTCTCTTTCACTCTGACACAACGGAGTGCAGCACGTCTGTCTCTCCAGAGAGTGAGTTAACATTGGTAACAGAATTGGTGAGTTTACCAAGTACAGGAGGTAGCATAATTATACAGCTTTAGGAGATCTGCTTCTAACCTAAGTCAGTAACTTGTGAGTTTACAGGAGTGATTTATGGGCAGCTGTTGCTATTGTTGCAGAAAGTCTTTTGTAAATCGAGCATGGCAGGTTATATGGCTGGTTTGAGCAGAACCTGTTAACATTGTGTTCTCTGCATTCCCAAAATTTTTATTCAGAAGAAATGAGAGAAACTTTTAATTTTGATGGTGATCATTATCCAGAGTGTCTGCATGACTTACTTGCTTTAATAGAAGAGTACTTTCCTTTGCTTTAGTCTGTGCTAGTGAGAGAAATACATAATGTAGTTTTCATACTACAGAAAAGGTGCTCAGGAGACAAACTTATTCTACTTGTATGTAGAAACCTGTTTCTATCACAGATGGAGACAGTTTTCTTGCATATGAGATGTGGCTTCCTGAGGGAGGAAAAATAAAGTAAAATCAAAAACCAGGGAATGAGTGTTGGCCTCAATATGTCAAATTTTTTATTTCTAAACTGGGGGATTAGAAGTATTTTGCAGAGCTCTGCAAAGGCTCTTTGAGTGATTGTAAAGTATTTTAGAGGCAGTAGCATGGCAAGTTGCACTGCAACTCGAGGAACAATGTCTTTATTTCAGACCACACCTCTGGAGCATTCCCACATTTGGTGACATCAGTCCATTAGGAGACTGTCAGAGATCTGTTTTCCCCAGATGTATCATTCTCCTCTTCTCCAGAAACTTTATCTGCAGGAAGAGAAGAAGATTTTGTTTATTTATTTATTATTTATTTCTTCCCAGATGCCCCCAGAATATGTCAGAGTTGGTGTTGATGTGCCACTCGTTGGCTTACACATTAAATGATGTTCTTGCCCAAAGCACCATTTAGAGGGTGGCTTACTCTCAGTCTTAGGAGTACTCTTCAGAAGAGCTCATGGCAAGGGTTCACTCCACCTTATCATAAAAACATGATTACAATGAATTGTGCCTGCAGAATTTACAGATTATTAGGAAAACATCAATTGTAGTTAAAGAGTTAGAAATCATTCAGGAAAAAAAAAGTTCTAAAATATTTAATTGTTCAGTATCAGAAGGGAAACCCAGCTACTCCCCCTAGCTTACCAATGATATGTAATTTTAATAAGTTGCCTGCCCTATCACAGTGTGACATACAAACCTTCTTTGACATAACTGTGGCTGTCCCTTGCTTTTGGAGGTTGAATGTATGACATAGAGCATGTAACTAATGAGGTGGGGTTTTGGTCATCCTTTCATTTAATTCTGTGTGTTCTTTTTTTCCCCCCCCTCCCCTTTGTGCTGCACGGCTGATTACCACCCTAGGACCTTGCAATGGGACACAGACCCCTCAGTGCTGCAGCTCCAGTCTGACTCTGAACTTGGGTATATGTCAGCTCTTTTTTGTTATTTGTTTATCATTTCTTTGCAAGAATTATGTTGAAAATGCTTCCCAGCTGAGATGGGTTTATGTGATGTTCATTTGCTTTGTTGATTCAAAAAGGCCATAATTTAAGTTTCCTTTTCTTCATTTGATCAATTTGAAGCTTCAGCAAAAAACCCCAGCTATTTAAAGAAGCGTGTGAAAAAAGAATCTGCTATTTCTGTTGCCTGAAACACAATACAAATAACTATTTCATTACAGATGAAATGTTATTATTGTGGCACTTAAATGTGCATGTACAGTTACATTGGTCTTGTTTGTATCTGTTGATTTGGACTTTTCTCTCTGGATCATTTGCAAGGTACTTTTTCCCCTCCTTCCCCTTTGCTGTAGTTATGCTGTTTCCACATGCAGTTGATAGTTTCCCTTTTTTTCTTAGGAGCTGTATATGTGCTTACAATTGTGCACTTAAATATGATCATAGTCCAAGAGTCATTGCCATCTTAGTCAAATTCAGGCCAATCAAATTTTCAAATTGTACTGGAGATAAAATTAATTTTTTTTCATTTGGGATAGAACTTCTCTACCATAAACATGTGAAAAAAAAAAGTTAATTTAAATAATTCAGAAATGCCTTCCTGCAAACATGACTAAGGTAAATTGTTCCTCTAAAAAAATTAGGTAGTAGTCCCTCAGGTTCTTCTGAATTTGAGTCATAGGTAAAACTGAATCTGTATGCTAAAGAAATTGCTTTACCTATGAGCTTATAGGCTTGTCTATCCATGGCTATGGTCAAGTGTCCTATGCTTTTAGTAGTTCATCTGAAAACCATTCACCATTCTGAAAGAAAAAAACACAATTCCCTTTAACTACTTATTGACATCACTCCCAGCTTGAGTGCACAAGGACAGATGATCAGAAGGAGCCGAAAGCATCTGGAGAGCTTTCTCTACAGGGCTGCTCTACATCCAGAACTGTTAGGAATGTTTGTAATTTCCACCTCAGTATGGTTTAAAATAGATCCAGCTTCTACAGCTTTATCTGAACCGTACCAGAAAGGTAGAATTCCTTGAGCTGGTTTGATATACAGAAACCTTTTGAAAACTGCAGTTTCTGTTCCCCACAAGTCTAGATTAAAAGGTGAGAACTTCCAAGGGCAAGGTTCCACAAATGGCTGTGCAAAGCAAGGAGGTTTCTTTAACTCAGGTAAAGATGACCCTGTATATATAACAGGACTTCAGTCTTTTATGAGCATTCAGTGCAAAGAAAATAAGAAAAATAGTAAATCTACAAGGATACAGAAGAATCCTGCCCCTTTTGAAAGAAAACTGTCTTCAAAACTAAGGCAGAGTTAGAGAACCTGTGGAGGCTGACATTTAGTTACACAAGAACCATTACAGGTTGCTTAACACAGGGGTAAAAAAGAACTAAGGCTTCACTTTCCTTCAGATAAATAAAGACCTTCCTGGCTCCACCAGTACTTAACAGGATCTGAGCAGCCTTTGTACAGGTACCAGCAATTCATGAATTAAAAATGTTTAAGGTGAAAAATTCCACACATTCTCTCAACACAGTGCTCAGGGATGTAACTCACTTCTAGGTTAGTGATTTACAAAGAGGCTGACCCAGCTAGCAGTTAAATCTGGCTCTCCAGTGGGATCAATGTTCCCTCCATCCACGGGCAGTTGAGAAGATATGGAGTGACCTCCTGTGAAACTGTTGCTGGAATTAGTTGAGGTTCTAATTAGGCCCAGATTAGACACATAATTAATTAGAGATTATACTTAACCAAGACCATAGGCAAGAAGCTCTTTCAATGCAGAAGGGTTAAGAATCTTAGTAAATGGAACCAGTAGTCCAGGGCTGAAGCACAGAGGCCTGGTTACATAGGAAAGCCTAATTGACCAAGTAGGCAACAGAGTTTTCACATTTGATGCTGAAGGAGGTAAAGCATGTGAGATTTTGCTGGGGTGGGATATTTGTGTGAATACACACAAACCCTCAGTTAAAGCAGCTATGAAAATGTAAGGTTACTAAAACTTTAGGCAAAATTTATCACAAGCTATACAAGTTTTTCTTCCCCACTTAGGTTCTTCAGACAATTGTAGCTTTTGTTCATACTGGCAACATCACAGATGGTTGTAAAGGGGGAGGCCTGTTTATTTTTCCACATTGAAAAGAAGAAAGACTCAGAGCTCTAATACTATTTCTGCTTTAGTGGTTTGTTACATGACATGGCTGATTCATACTGATTACCTGCTGAATGTAATTGTATTCAGCTTAGCAACAACCGAGCCAGTAAAACAGATTAGAAAAATACATAGCTGATGCAGCATTAACCAGCTGAAGAGTTCAATTTTCAATTCAATCTTAATTGAATATCTAAAGCAAAAACCTTTGACCTCTGTTCTTCTGACATTCAGGCAAATGGAGAGGATATGGATAATGTGTGTGATTTTTTTCTGCTTTTCCAAATTGCTCTAATGACATAGCAATTCAGAAATATCATGTCCATTAATTTACTTCCCTAAGAGTGCTTGCACTTGTTAATCTGGGCAGCTGGACTTATTTAGTTGATTTGTTTATTGTGTGGATATTCTTTCCTTGAAACTGGCATTTTTTTCCAGTAAAACACTCACAAATAACTGTTTGTTTTTCCCTCTCCACAGACAGTCAATAATGTTCAGGAAACAAATTGATTGCCCCTACCACCACTATTGACTGAGCTGTGTATGACTAAAAGTGTTCATGAGCATATTCAGCTATCTCCCTTTTTCCCCTTACCCACTTACAATTAGTTGGCTTTTTAAGTTTATTTCATATGGCTTATTTAAAGTAAGGGAAGTAGTAGAAAAGGCAGCTATACCCATCCTGTACCAGCTGTGTCCCAGAGCTCCCCTCCCACCCTTGCATTAGGTCTGTACTGATTGTAAAGCCACCCCAATTCTACAGATGAGTCCCTTGGAAGGGTGAATCTCTTTCTTTATGGAAATGACCCACCTTGCCAATTAAGGGCTCTATTATTGCTCTCAGGTGAACATCTGACAGTCCTAATCCAGCCTGATTTACACCCACTGTGGCCTTTCCATTATTGTATACCCCAGGATGAGGATTACCTCTTTTGAGCTGGCAGAACATTGTAGTAAGGATGGTATGAAAGAGAATTTTGTTGCATGTTATGAGGGGTACAGGCAGGTCGTTTCTCTTCCCCCATTCTCCCTCTCAGCAGCATGATCTAGAGCTTCAGTACCTGTACTTTATCATGGCAAATGGCTCCCAGGTTAATTTTCTTCACTGCAATTAGGTACTTCTCATGCATAGTGTATTGTGTTTTGTCTCAGCAAACGCTGAAGTGTTGGGTTTTTTTTTTATCCTTTTCATAAAAGCAAAGACTCTTGTTCTTGCTGCTGATTTACACCTGACATGACTAACTCTCTGGTGTAATGTATTCCACCTTAGACGCAGACTGCACAAACTAGGGGTGTCAAAGATTACCCAGGTGGATTTCTTACCTCGGGAGGTGGTATCCTACTCCAAGGAGACACAGACACCTCTTGCCACGCATCAGTCTGAAGGTAAGATTTTTCTTGTGTTTTGAAAGAAAACATTTTCGTGGAATATGAATATTTGAGTAAGAGTTAAAGAATCTAAGAAAAATAATAGTAAATCATAACATAGCTAGTTCTCACATGTTTTCTGCAGGCCAGGTATTGTTTCTGTGATTAATGGCTGTTCTGGTAAGAATAATTAAAATAATGACTTTAAATTCAGGTGGAACCAAACTATTTCTGTCTTACAATGGCTTGTACTTAGATAACAGTATAATGAGAACATATTTTCAAAGAAATAATTTTGGATATAATTAAAATTGTGCTTTATTCCATTATTTTTCTTTCTCCAAGATGTTATGCATTCAATGCTTTGTAAAGAGGCCATGATGGAAAGTGGTCACTTGGTCAGTGTAATTGTGTCCCCTCTCCAATAGGTGAATCTTAGAAGTTACAGTTCAGTTCCATGTACTGAAGAAAGAGGCTTTACATACTTTGATGTGGACATTCCTGCTTTCTCTCTGCTGACAGATACATTATCTGTATTCACAGAGCTGTTTGTTGGCTGTTTTGTTTTCCTGTTGATAAGCAAATACATGGAGTAGTTAGTTGGGCAGAGCTGATCTGTGGGTCCTTAAACTCCATACTTGCTGGTGTTAATACTGCAGAACACTAATTGCAGTTTCAATTGCATTGAAACTGTTTAAACTGAATGTAAAACTGCTCAATACCCTGATGTAATTTATGCACTATTACAAAGCAGGCAGGAGAAGAAAACTGAAGAAAATCTTGACTGTAATTTGTTGCTGTTAAAAACAAAGGATCAAGAAAAGTTCAAAACCTGAGTGCTTTTTGCAGCAGAAAGCAGAAATTCACCAGGCTCCATTCAGAAGAGAAAGATTCAAGTAGATTGCCAAAAGGTGTGCAAGCCAAGTCTTTTTGAAATATGTTACTGTCAGGGAAGATACAGTGATAAAGATTGCCAGCTGTTGGGTGATACCACAGGTGGGTTGGCAGGTCTGCCATTAACAAACCAGAAATGATCAAAACCACTGAGCTAGATACTCATAGTCTGCTTTTCCAGACCACAAGTTTACCCTAGTTATCTATGGTCTGAAATAGTGCCTTCAAGCACAGACAACCTCTTGCTTCATGAGCAGCCTGTCCTGACAGCTTTGCCTTTTCAAAGGGAGAAGCTGCCTCAGAAGCCTTCCTAGTTCAACCCAGCTCATTCTGCTCATGTCTCTGAGGGCTGCTGAAGCCTGAAGAAGGAGGGTTTGCCCCTGAGACCTTTCTGGCTTGAGGCCAGGCCAGTGGGTGCACAGCCCTGGGGCATTATCATGGAGCCATTTTTAGATAAGAATGAATGAGAAGATGCCCTTCCTCACTGACACAAGGCTTTTGTCCAGCACAAGAACTTATAAACATGGGCAGGTGAAAGCATGGCTTTGGTGTGCCTGCAACACATGAGCTGACATCAATCCTCTCTTGAGGAAGCAGCTTCTTCCAGTAATCTCTCCCTGTATTTTTTTTTTTCCCAAGTTGCTCTTTAGCTATTACAAATCCTTTTCATTGGTAGGCAAGAGGACAAGCTCCTACTCTTCAAGGGAAAAATCAAACCAAATAGTGTGCTGCTGTGGAGCCTGGCAAGCACAGAGGGCAATATGTCTTGTCTTGGTTCTCCCCAAACAAAGGAAGCTCTTGTTGCTCACTTGTATGAAAAAGGATAAGTGCAAACATAAAAGGTGATGGACTTTAAACTGCCTAGGCTAAATCTGTGATGGGAAAGGTCAAATGGTGGTAAGTGGTTTTGGTGATTGGGTTTATTATCTCTCATAAGGAAAAGGAAAAACATGAAAACGAAAAAAGAAATCAATAAAGGAAGTTTTAATATTTAAACACAGAGAAAATATCACCAGATCACTTCACTCAGATGCAGGGGAGAGAAAGTTTAGCATACATTTTCTTTCAAATCTACTGCTAGGGATTTCTCAGCATGTAACTTCAATGTAAATAAGGCCCTTGCACCAGTGAAGGAGAATAAAAAAAGTTTGTTTATTCCATTATGCTTACTTTGATTTAATTGGGAATTCTTTATGGAGTAAATAAGCTCTGTGACTTTGGTCTCCCAGGTCTGGTGGAAATGCCTTCTCAGGTTTCCAGTCTCCCAGTCCTCCTTGTGACTGCTGAGCCCTTCATACTGTGACTCTAAATATGAAGGGCAAACAGAAGGGAATTCCTTGGGAGAGCAGTTTTGAGAAGTCTCTACACTGTTCCTATGCATTCACGTGATAAAATACAGCAATTTTCTTTTGAAGCGTAATTGTTCAGCCATTGCTATGGTTATGGGCTTGGTTATTCAGTATCTGTAAGGTTAAGGTTTGAGAAAAGTTATAAAAGAAGCCCCTTATTGACTTAGATGAGTCTGCCTTCAGCTTCCAGAATTCACTTTTTCACTGCCTGGCTTGGACACTGGAAATGTCAAAATGCAAAATGAGGATGAGATTGTCACAGATGGGCTTTTGGTTTGGAAGATAATTAATAAGGGGTACAGCTGGACAGAGAGATCTTTTCTGTACGATTAGGCCACCAAAAGAGGACTTTTTTTGAAATGTCAGTACCAGATTTTCTGCACATCACTTCTCTGGAAAGAGAGAAAGAAACCTACTCCTACTGTTGCTCTAGAGCTCCATGGATTTAGGTCTTTGTGGAAGTGGCTATTTTCTACCAAACCTTAGAAGACTGGTAAAGGAAAGCTTTGTTGTGGTAAGAACAGTGTGGTGCCAGAGACCCAGATGCTGCAAGCACTGAAGTCTCAGCTCGTCAGCTGCTAATTTCAGAAGAAAAAATGCAGCATTATTCTTCACTGTATAAAAACAGATTAACTCCTCTTTTCAGAGCAGGTAATTCACTTTACTTCAGAGCAATAATGACATGCCATTTCCCCCACCCACTCTATTATTTAGGGAGATGTGTGTATGCATCATTCACCTCTTTGATCACAAGTACCTAATTCTTCTGCTTTATTTAGGTCACAGTAAGCTTCAGCTTTTTCTTTTCTTCCTTGCAGGATGACTTCAAAAACACCCAGATCTTGGCTCTGGAGCCTGAGGAAAAAAAGTGCTCTTTACTTTTCCTCTCCTCCTACTATAATTGGACTTGCATTTAAGTATTGCTAGGCATCAAAAGTCATTTCACTGGCACTGCTTTTTCCATTCTGGAGTTTATTCAGGCCTAGACTATGCCAGATGTTTTCTGAGAGGTCTCTGTGACATAGTCTTTCACTGTACAGACTCTCTCATAGCCCCAGAATGGCAGCCCCATGTAACCTGCAGTGGCTGGACCCTCCAAAACACTGCAGAGCTGCCCTTTGCTGAAAGCAAACCTAGGAGAAAGCAGCAACAGTAAAAACCATGGCCTGACCCCTGCCCAGTATGAATCCTCACTGCCACACAGCAGTGGAAGGAGGTCTGTGTGTCTGCCTGCAAGCTGCCTTTTCAGAAAGGAAAAGAGACAGCATATCCAAGCTCTGCTTGGCTCCAGATTACTGTTCTGCTCTGTAATGTGGCAGGAGGTGAAATCTCAGTGAGGAAAACTACACTATACCTGGACTGAGAAGAGAGATACTGCTCTGATCTGGCTACCCTTAAAGCCAGGGATGCAGAAGGAAGGCAGAGCCCTGTACACTCCCTGGCTTTGCTGGCCATCATCAGGAATATTGTTACTCCTCTTTTGTGAGGTAGTAATTATGCTTCATCAATAAAATGAGATGTTCTATCTTTTCTGGCTTGCCAGACTGTCAGTGAAAATAGGTTAGTCTGAAATGCATTTCCAAAAAAGTAGATCCTCTATACAGGAGAAGATCTGATGTTCTAGAGCAATGGAGATCCTATGTACTTCACCTGTGTGTCATCTTCAGCAGATGGTTGGAAATAACAAATGTGTTACCATACTCACTCATAACCTCATCCTACATCACAAACGTTTGTGCAGTTCTGGCAAAGAATGAAATTCAAGCCTGTGCTCCATCTGTTTGTCTGCTGTGTTCAAATAACAGGGGTATTTTGGCTATTAGGGAAAGAGGAAAAATAAGCTCTGTACTCCATTTGGAAGTAGACTGGAATGAAGTGGCAAAATGGAAATGAAACTCAAGAGACTGGGTTGGGTTCTGCTTCTCTCTAACACTGTAATTTTTTTGTCTAATGTTCCTAAAATTTATCCTTTTTAAAGCACAGGGGGATGAGAGGGGAATTCTGCTTTCAGTCTAAGGCTCATGAGAGCAAGACCCACACATTTAGGTATCTGTGCGTGATACCAAATGCGACTACTATAGGGTGAATCAAAACTCCCTCTAGGTGCCATTGGCTTCATTGACTCTTCTCTGAGTAGTTTGAAAGCAGAGCTCTTCATGTAGGCATATTAACAGAGCTTTCTCATTACTGAGTTAACTGTGTAGGACTAAAAGTGTCATAGACAGGCACCGTGAGCCACTTCAGAGTTGTGTCCTTCTGTGAGTTTTGGTAATTGGACAAGGAATTCCCTGCTGGGAGGACTGACAAACCCCAATGCTGTGAAAACAAGTCAGGCCTCTGGAAGCACTGTGGTAAAGTCCATGGATAAAGTTATTTTTATTGTGATTAATAGGGGCTGAGATTTCCAGGTTTACTGAGTGTGGAGCTCTGGCTCTGTCTATCATGTAAGCTCATGTGCAGCAGACCTCCAGCACATCAAATTCTGCACCAGGCCTGCTGTGCCTTCCCTTGTCTGAGTGCTGTTCAGCTCTAGCTTTATGCTGTGCTTAGAAAAATAAAAGTCAGTCCCAGAACGAAGTGAGATCATATTTGGGCTTTCCCATGCCAAATCTGTCTAGATCTCCAGGATCCAAAGCTGGGGGTTAAGTTAAAGAGCTTACTTTGGCTTTTCTCTTCCAGAGAATCTTGGAGCTCAGCTCCAGTCTGAAAAGGACAAGGCTGGAGTCAAGAATAGCTTTTAACAGGAAATGCAGCTGCACCTTTGTGCGTCACCGTGGATGCAATATATATGTCAGGATACATGAAAATATGTGTCGTGGAAAGGCATTTCCATGGGCAAAATGGGGGGAAAGCAGAGACCCTCTGTTGTAAATGAAAGGTGGTGTTGAACAGCAGAGCAGAACTGGAGTAGAAATCAATACTAGACAGAGGAGAGAACTTCAAGGTTAATCAGTGTTAAAGCAGAAGTTCTGTTTTTAAAGAGATGGAACCTTAGTACTAATGGATGCTAATTTTGTAAAAACTGTTACAGTCCATCCTAGGCAGCATCATGCCTCACTGAGTGTTGTAAGTTAGCTATAAAAATCTAGTTTGCCTTTTCTTCTCAAACCTCAGCCCATCAGAGTCATACTGTGGATCTCAATAGCTGGCATAAACACCCTAATTCAAGACCCCTTTGTTTGGTTAAATCAACAAAGCTTGTTTTGTACTGTTGTACCAGACTGTGCAAGATTGGATGAGACTAGAACGAAGCGAAGGAAAGATCTGGGGCATTGCAGTCTATAACAGTCTTTCAATAATTCCCCTTGATGCCTGTCACAACTGCATCTTCTTTTCTAAAGAAGATTTCAAAGGTGGAATATTTCGTTATTTATTTAAATCGGGTGTAGAAAGCTTTCAAAGGCATTCAGGCAGCTCCCTCCGGTGGTGAAGTGATGAACAGACGCGTTGTGCCTAAGGGATGCTGAAGCTGAGGGAGGGATACTGGAGGTGAGATAGGGATGCTAGTGCCGACGGAAAAACACTCGCTTCAGCTTTCCGTGGGGCCAGAATTATAATTATTAGAAGATGTGTGAGTTGTATGACTGAAAAGTATAAACACTGTAGAGAGAAGTGTGAGAAAGAGGCTTTTATATAAAAGGTTGGGGGGGGGGGGAAGATACTATCTAGAAATGTAAAAAAGCAGCTTGAAGAATTCAGTTATAGGTATCATGACAAAAATACAGGGGATTAATACACTGCTGAAATCAGCTACTTTCCCTTGTTTTTGAAGTACAGTTAGTAAAATACAGGTTTTTTTAATACATGCTCTCCAGGATGGCTACATCAGGTGGGTACAGGTGTGGGTCTGTGTTCTGCTCCTAGAAAGCTACAGACAGGTGTATACCTCTAAAGGCTTTCTGTGCCAACTGGCCTATGGTAATTTTACATTGTACAGAATTAGAATAAGGGTTTGGCTTTGGAAAAATGTGTTTCTGTGTGTTTTGTTTTGCAAAATAATGTATTTCATGCTGACTAAGGTTCTTTCGGGAGGAAGAATAAAGAGACCATAGTCTGTGGTCATGCAGTTTGGTATCTGAGGGCAGAAGGAGACACCAAATGTCCACTCTCCTGAAATATATAGTGCACATGGGATAAGAGAGGATTTCTGTAAGACAGTCCTACTCCATTTCTAAAATGTTGCCCGTTAATCCACAGTCTACTGGTATGTTTGTCAGAGATAATTGCTGCAGTATCTGTTCTCCTTCCCTGTCACTCCTCCCAGGTCTTCTCTAAAGACTTCTGGAGAAGGGATTTTCTTATGTTCAAGATGGTTTTCAGATAGTTTTCAGTAGAGAGTCTTAACACTAAACTGTTTTGAACAGGCAGATCTGAGAATTTATGAAGCATCAGTAATTGTCTGGGAATTATCTACTAAGAAGTGATTTAACAGGGAGAAGATTGGCTCCAGTCACACACAGTAGGAGGTCTGAGGAAGAATCTTAGACTTTGTCCCTGATTATTTAATAGCACAGGGACAGAGGAATTTGACTCTTTGCAGCTCCTCCACAACCTTAACAAAATCCTGGAAAGGTCTCTTAAAACCCAAGCTCAACATTCCTGGGAGTTTCCTGCTCCACAGTGGACTAGACTTTCAGCAGATCTTGGTTTCTCTTGCATGAGGTACCTCTGCATTAAATGCAATCTCAGGAAATATCTAATAATTCTTTATAAGGCTACAAGAAAAACAGATTTGTCACAGCTGTGCCTATGCCTTCTCTAAACTATTCAGGATCCAGAAGATGAGGGGCAAACCAGAAAGGTTAACTGCACTTCTCAGTGAAACAAGGAACCAGTTTTTAGGCTATGGCTGCCTTGGAGGGCACTGTTGTGTAGCTGTGATTCTGTGCATGGAAGGAACACTGCTTCAAAGCATTTGCAGGCAGCATGGAGAGGGACCATGCTCTACCTTCCCTCCTTGCAGATACTGCTTGATCCTAATGGATTTACTTTTGAGCAAGTGGCTCCCATCCGTCACCAAAGAGGTGGGGCACTACTCTATCCTGGAGTAAACAAAAAAATTCTGCAGTCCCCTTCTGCAGAACTCAACCTGATCCTTTAGGTGCAGTGAGAAATATAAAATAGAATGAGATCCCAGTACATCTGGCATCACTTGGTAGAAAACAAGTGCTCTGATGTTAGCCTTGACCTTGAATTCCTTTAACTAGCTACAAGTCCTGTCACAGTGCCTCTGACCCATCTTTGTGTCCTGAACTAGCAGTGATGCATGAATTCAGAAAGAAGCCCTGTAACACCTGTATGCAAATTGAATCCTTTGTTGGCTTGAAATTAAAACCTTCCTCGAAGTCTTTTTTTCTCTGGAAAAGATCCTGGACATGTTTCACACATGAACAGCTGGTTTGTTATGCATTTCCCCCAAGCAACCAAATTTGCAATTTGCATTTATTTGCAAATACATGACTATCAGCATATTACAACTGAGCTTTAACATGAGAAAAGGGGGGAAACTGTTCCACTAATGAACAGCACCATGATTTCCCCAGAAAACATTCAGGGAAAAGACAGTAGCCAATTTGTCTCCATTAGCCATTTTCACATCTTGCTAGTTCTCGCTGTATCATGTGTGTAATTTCAGTAGTATTTGAATATAATTTGAATTAAAATGTACCATACATATTAAAATGCTCAAATTAGAAATTAGAGATGTGAAAATGTAAAAAAGGGGAAAGTTGGGTTAACAGTGTTTTCAACAGAGCAATGAAGACACAGCTTTTTGTTTTCTTCAGAAACAAAGCATGCTTTTTCCTACCATCCCTGTAATTCCACTTTAGCCTAATGGATGGTGCCTATTCAGAATATACAAGAAAACTAATACCCAGCACCTTCTGTTGCATGTTTGGTGACCTTTGGCAAATTCTGGCTTTGCAACATGGACCGATCTCCACTGGAATTAAAGACAAGATTAAGAAAAAAGTGCATTGTAGAAGTAGCAGTTATTCATCCTCAATACCCTAATTAGCACTTAATCTTTCTAATCCCTAAGTAGACACAATATCAGTGCTGAAATAGACACAGTCCATAATGTGGAAAGCTCTTCTCGATTTGTTGCTTGGCACTTACAACTCAAAGAAAGGAAAAAAATTCACATGCCAAAATCCCCTCCTGTTTTACCTAATGCTACCAATGCACTGGGTCAAAAGTTATGCAGCTGAAAATTCTCCTGTTCGTCTCTTCTCTATTTTCAGTTCTATAGCTGAGCCACAGCTTAAGAAGCTGGCCAATTGTGCCCCTCAATAGCCTCCTTTAATTGGCTCATTTCCATAGGAGAAGCCACCTGGCATGGACAGAGGAGTGTCAGCTGCTTGCCCTCAGACTAACTGGAGAGGGAGCCAAGTGGCCGGGTTCAGTAGGATGGAGAGGGTTTTTCCACAGGACACATTATTATTTGCCTTGAAGATAAATGGGGATGCACCCCAAGCTGGGTCTTTGTTCACCGAGTTTATCTTCAGAACCTGACCCCATAACCTGGGCAGAGCCCTCTGATGACAATGACAGGTCCTCCTTCTCCCTCCCAGGGTTGTGTAAAGCCATGCTGTATTTATTATGATGATGAATTGTAGATCTCATCTGCAGTACTTGAGGATCCCTCCTTCAAAATCAGTAGTAACTGGACCCTTTCCAGAGAATCCTTTTGCACACTCTCTCAATAGTTACTGTGAAAACCGAAGAAAAGATCTGGATGAAGAAACTTTTAATGAAATGGATATGTCAGTCATGTAAAAGACTGAGCATGAATTCCCACTGGCCACTATTAATGGAAGATGGAATTCTCTTCTGCTGCAATACAATAGACTGTCTCCACAAATAATGTTACTTTTCAGCCAGACCCCAGCTGCCACTTGCCCATCTATCTTATTTTAAATAAACTTAGCATAAATTCACTCTGAGCCACAATTAATTTAGATGTGTGTCTTAGCCATAAACCTCCCAAACAGTGCTTTCACTTCCTGCAAAATAATGTCCTGCTTAAGGCCCCCAGGGAGTAAGAATTTAAAAATTATTTTTCCAAAATGTGCTGCACTTGAGCCATGAAGCTTCACATTTATTTTAAGTCTATAATAGCACGTTGTTGCTGTGGATACTCTTATTTTTCTTCACCCCGCTTGCCTTGTAAAGTTTGCCACATGAGAGCTCAGAATGGGTCCAGCTCCTCCAAGTTTGGCACAAAAAGATCCCTGCACTTACAAATAGCCCCACTGGCCTCAGTAGCAGCTGCTGGGTTTTGAGGACTCTTTCAGGTCTCACTCAGTTTGGAGCTGAACTTTTCTGAAGGTCTTACCCCAACTGTGGAGCTGAAGAATTCTTGAAATTTTCACCCCTCTTCGTGGTTGGTTTGTATTTCATTTATTGTCATCTCCACCCAGATGTTCAGGTCTTACTCTCCTTCTCCTAGGCACCAGTTACTCAGCAACGAAATGCTCCAAACAAGCACTCCTCTGCTGTGAGACACAGAAAGCACTGAAGATTGTGCCTGCGGCTGCATAAAGAGCTCTCTGTGTGCTCATGCAGCATCGCAGATAATGTGCAGGTTGAAAACACGGCTCAAAGCAGCCTTCTCAAGTGGAGTCTCAAAATTGCCTTGACCCTTTTCACAAATCAAAGCTGGAGGACCCTTGCATTGCGGTGGGATAAATTTGGTCACCCACCCGGCCCCTTTCTCACCCCCCTTCCTGAACAGGGTGGGGGAGAAAATAAGATGATAAAGCTCATGGGTTAAAATAAGGGCTGGGAGGTCACTTGCAGTTATTATCATATGCAAAACAGATGCAGCTGAAGGAAAAATAATGTCTCGCCAATTACAGTAGATCTGGGTGGTGAGAAACAAAGACAAAATTGAAATAACACCTTTTCCCCTCTGCTTTTTCCTGGGCTAGACTTCACTCCTTCATTTCCACTTCCCCTCTGCCCCAAGCAGTGTAGGAGAACAGGGATGAGGGTTATGGTCACTCCATAACAGCTCCTGTCTGCTGCTCCTTCCTCTTTGCACTTTTCCACTGCTTCAATACAGGTCCTCTGTATGGGCTGCAGTCCTTCAGGATGAACCTGCTTCAGCATGACATCTCCACAGGCCTCAGTTCCTTCAGAAAATATTGATGTGCTCCACTGTGGAGTCCTCCATGGGCTACAGCGTGGTCATATCTCTGGGCTGGAGGAAAATACCTGCTCTACCGTGGTCTCTCTACAGGCTGCAGGGGAATCTCTGCTCTGGCCTCTGGAGGACCTCCTTCCTCTGCTTCTGCTCTCACCTTACTGCTCATAGAACTGGTTTTTTTTTACACTTTCTCTGTCTACCATTTGGTGTTTTGCCCTTTCTTTAAAATATTTTCCAGGAGGCATCAAGAGAGCAGCTGATGTGCTCAGTTTTGTCCTGTGGTAGCTCTGTTATGGAGCTGGCTGTGTTTGGCATGGTGCAGGCCTCTTCTCACAGAGCACGCTCTACCAAAACCCTGCCACCTACACTGACTGCATACAAGTATTTAGAAAAATTGGTAGCTTAGTAGACAAAATTCAGATGTTTCTTGCATGACATGTGTGGGATCCAGTCTTTGCTTTTCCAGTAACATGTTGGGTGATCCAGGATAAGATATTTGTTGAAGACCCCAGGTCTTACCTTGGACCTTATGGATCTGAGACAACTGTTTAAAGATATTGGCTGATTTGGATCCCTATTGTGTTTTCTGGTTATAGAAAATTTGGTGGTAGATTCCTGTTTTTTGGAGGAGATCAGTTGCTGAGGATGCTAAGTGGTACATGTTTGTCTAGACCAGATCTGGGAGCATATTTCTGTTCAGGTCATCTGTACAGGCTGTATATTTCTGGTGGTGATCCCAGAGAATGGTCTGTGCTGCCTGAGCCAAATGGCATGGACTGGCTCATCTCACCACCCATGCTAAAACCCCAAAATCTCTTGGAGCAGTCAGTTGTACCTTTATTGCTTCTTGTCAGGCCCACAGTATACTGTCAAAAGAGAGGGACAGACACTTCTAGAAGGCAATTTGCCCAACCTACTGTATTTATCATGACACTGAAAGAATTACCTTCTATTTGTGCCTTTCTTTATTGCCTACAGGTCTTAGCCGATACATTTCAATTATAAGATTCATTTTTAGATGGTTGAGGTTAGATAATTCCCTCCATTTTGTGATGGGAAAAATGGGTTATACAGTGTTTTTCTGTCAACCCCTGGAACAGTTCTGGGACTATTATTATTGCAATTTCTTTTCTTCAGCTCCTTCATCTCTTAGCTATTCTCCTTTGAAGTTGCTTGTTGTGCCTGTGTGAAAGCGAAGTGAAAAAGCAGGCACCTTATTTTCCTCTGAAACCTATGTAATTGAGGACAGCACTTCTACAGTCGATATTTAAAGGCAATAGGACAGAGAAAAAAATAGTAAAATTACTTTGCTATTTTGTTTCTTCAATTAAATAGTGCTTTCATACTAGTCAAAATACTTCATTGTATAGATTCAATACTACATTTTATGTGCTAACATTGATTAGGATCCAACAAGCCCATTTTTGTGTTGTATTGTTGCTCAAATGCATGTTTCTGTCACATTTTCCTCAAGGCAAATGCCTTACAGTAAAGATAGGACAACTTTTCTAATTCCTTGCCCCAAAGAAAAGAGACCATAAGGGGGATACACATCTAAATCTAAAATTCAAAGCACCATGACTATGAAATGGACAAAACCACATCTGTTTACTGAATTGTAGGGTGAGGAATATATACTTTTATCTGCTTTTTCCTCACTTTCAGCACTATCACACAGATTGTTGGACAAGGTACTTGATTTTCTTGTATCGGAGCGTCTTGACAAAGTATGAAAAAATGGATATTCAACCCTTATGTATTAACTCTGCAATGAGTATGTTTTGAGACCTAATTACTGAATTAGTTAGTACTAGTTTACAATTATCCTTAATAATCCTGGATTAGGAATGGTTAGTAAAAGTAACTTTTCTCTTTCACAGTTCATCGGCTTGAGATAATTTAGTAACAAAGGCTCATGTTGCAATCAGGGGAAGGACTCCCACTGACTTCAAGGGGACCTGGACTAGGACCAAAATTAAGTGTTTGCTATGAGTCTAAAAAGCTGACATTGTCACTGACTCATCATGTGAAGCCCTTCAGTACATTGTAGAATCATTTTATTTGGATTTGATTAAACATAGAAGTATTTTGCAAGGCTTTCCAGCTTTGAAAAACAAAGTCATTTACATAAGAGTTAAGCAACCAGCTATCCTGTTTTACCCTGGTTAGTAGGCTTAATCCTGAAAATATTTATATATGCTCTGTGCTTATGAGTAGTCCCCTGGCATGTTTGGTTGTCTGACATTAGGCATGTATGTGTTTGCAGGAGGTCGTCTGGTGCTCTGACATTTATTTTTCTCTTGCTTTACTGATAGACTGCAAGCTCTGAAGGGCAAGAAATAGCATTTTGTATTGTGCTTATCAGTAGTGAATGTAGAAGGCATGCTATAAAAATACTGATCATTAAAAAAAAATTATATATATACACACACACACACACACACACACACACACACATATATATATATTAAGGGGAGAATATGCTTCTTTCCCATATTCTGGGTCAGTTCACTTTGTCAACTGCTAAAAATGTGCCTTTTATTATTAACACCTTTTATCAATCCAAGGAACAATAGAAACAGCAACTCTCCTCCAAGACTGGCCACAGCTTGCAATAATTTATAAATGCCCGTATTAAAAATAATGCACTTCTTCCAACTTTTTCAAAATGTCCCAGGGTGAGCAAATGCTTTTGTATTATTATTAGTTTTGACAAACCTGATTGTGTGCTGGCCATTGTTAAAGGGTTCTATCTGCCTCCAAACCCAGTGAGAGACAAAGAATTTTTAATGAATTTAATTAAAACTTTATGTGGTTTATGGTGTTCACCTCCAGCTGCTGTGCCATTCTTCTCTGGTGAATGAAGTTTCCTCTAATGCATAATGATGTGTTTTATATGAGGGATGTTTGAACCCCCTTCCGAGTAGCCCTGAGGTAGTTTCCATGGTATGACACAGTGGTGAAGTATTTAAAAGCAAGTCTCTTAAACTTAAGTGAATTATGTACATGGCTAAATGCACATGCGTGAATGCATAGGTATGAATCTTAAAATAAGTTTTAGAAATTCTTTTTCCCCCAAAACAGCCCTTTTGGCCTTGCTTTTATGACCCATGCTGCTCAGCATTTGTCTGTACAAATGGCACATTGACATGGAAGGGTCTTGTTATTTAACTGCTTATATTGGGAGTAGGACATTGAATAATCTGCTTTTCCCTGAAAACTCCCATCTGTACCAGACACAAGTTCCTAATATTGATGGGCACTCCCAGTGCTGCTGTAATAAAAATGAACAATAAGATGCAGATAGTCTTGTTAGCAAATGTTTCAGTGCTTTTTATGAGACATGCTGAGACACTGCAACGAGCTGGGTCATTCTCATGGCTGGCTGGAGTTACTGGTGGAATTTTAGTCCCCGGAATCTCTCGTGCTGGTCAGGCTTTCATGCAGGGCCTCTAAAAAGGGCAGTGGCCTGTCCACCTTCCTTGTGAGCTGCCCTCAGTTAGTATTTCCTCTGTCAAGAAACAAGATCTTGCTAAAAGAGGTAAGCTGTTGATTTGTTTTAAGCACTCGCTTTTCAAAATGTTGAGTCTGGGTGTGGCCAAGCTGAAATACAGAGCTGTCTTTTTGTGGTTCTTTGGATGCTGAGATCTCAGTTGTGTAAGAATCTTCAACAAGTTCCCCGGGGATGGAATGAATGAAGGCAGATGTCTTGGACCAAAAGAACAGGACTTGGTAGGAATTCAAGTCCCTACAGGGAGCAGTATGATGCCTGCAGAAGTCTCAGGAATGGAGTCTACAAACTTCCAGTGGTTTTCCAGAGACCGGAAAATCTTAGATGAATGTTGAAAGGTATCTTCATAAATTTTTCCTCTTGTTCTGATGGTTATGATGAATTGGATGGGAAAGTGGTTACAAAATCACCATGTGCCAGCATCACCCTTTTATGTCATTGACCAACTCATTGAGGTGGGGAGAATGCTTTATATGGGCTCATTGGAAGGTGTCTAAGAGGAAAGACTTTTCAGAAGGTGAATCTCCAGTGTATCATCTGGAAAGCCATTAATGAGTGGCTAGCTGGGAATAAGACCTTTTTCCTTAGGGGGAGGGATTCAGAATTTGAATCCACCTGTGATCTGTAATACTGTTTTCCAAGGATTAGCTAATAATAATAACAGTAAATCACCATATGTGTTGTACCCCAACTGATGACGGAACAAAATGATACAGGGGAGGATTTTTCTAAATCGGAAAAAAAAGTTTGGAAAAAATACTGAAAAATAAGATATTTGGCACTTGCAGAAATGACAGAGCTGAAGAGATGCAGGAGCTTCTTAAGTTAAAAAATAACTTTTGGCTATAGGGATGGACAAAAAAAAATCAAAATTAATAGAACAAGGAGGCAAATGAATAAGTTGTAAAGAATGAAGAAATAAAAGAAAAAGACATCATTGTATTTTCTCAAGAAAGAAAGAGGATGCTCCTGGAGGGGGCAGAGCAATGTTGTAGCAATGCTTCTGATTCCAGATGCTCTGATTGCAGTCTCCACTTCAGTTTTGCTCTTTAGAGTAAATGAGAAATAAAATTGGTTTGATCAGCTGCAGAGTACCCTTCAGAGAAGATAAGATTTCTCTCAGTCCATACAGAGAGATATTGAAATAAATTTGCCAGGAGCTATGAGCATCTGGTGATGTCTTTGGGGTCAGATACTGCAGAGTGTAAATCAGAACAACCCTGATTTAGGTTGGGAGTGAAGGTGGCTCATGACCAGATGAGGCATGAGGCAGTCTCAGACCTGCCACTCCATGCAACCTGTCATGAGAAGTGGTGAGCAGTCAGATGGAGGAAAGACCACACAGATATAGGGTCATAATTTCATCATGCAGCATGGGGGTGTCCACCTCACCGAGCAGTATCAGTCAGGGCATCAAAAGCTCTATAATTCACCTCCTGGTAGATGTGTGGCTCTTTGCCTTTGCTTAATGTCGTCAAGGGGTCAGGTTTGGAGGCTCCTGTCTGTATTCCTCTGGTGTCCAGCTCATAAATATTATGTTTATTACTGAAATGTCTGGAATTACTTTTGGCAAGCAGTGTTGGGAACAAAGTAAAAGAAACTTAAGAAGGACTAAGGGTTAGGACTATAAGGGCTGAGTTTCAGCACGATGTGGGAAAGGGAAAAGGAAAGGAAAGGAAAAAGGAAAGGGGAAAGGAAAAAGGAAAGGGGAAAGGAAAAAGGAAAGGAAAAAGGAAAGGGGAAAGGAAAAAGGAAAGAAAAAAGGAAAGGAAAAGATAAAGGAAAGGAAAAAGAAAAGGAAAGGGGGAAGGGAAAGGAAAAAGGAAAAGAAAAGAAAAAGGAAAAGAAAAAGGAAAGGAAAAATGAAAGGAAAAAGGAAAAAGGTCACCGTATAAAGTGATGCTGCTAAGAACATTGTGTAGGTAGTGAAAGTGCAGACCAGGCACACATCCAAGGATGTGCCACAGGAGACACTTGTCCTTCAAGGGATACTTCTAGGTGACCTGGATGGTAAACTTCTAGATGATTTGGCCAGTGCTGCATTTTGAAAGCAAATCTGTGCACGTGTGTTCATAGTAACTGTGGGCAGGACATTACTGGGAAACAGAAAGTTTCTTTCACCCGTTTTAGGGACTTACTGTGGCACAGAGTGATTTATTGCCAGAGCAATCCTTAGGTGGTACCTATCTGTATATACAAATATCCATTTTTTTTTTCCTTTGGTTGCTTTCAAAGAGTCTTAGTTCTCAGTCCAAAGATACTAATTCTTTAAAGATGGGTTTCTCACACTCTTCTAATCTTACCATGTATATTATTGCAAGGCAGCAGCATGCTTATGAGAGTTAAGTGATTTGTTGTGCATTAATTCATAGCTTTGCAGCTGAAATATTGCACAATCATTGGAAAAGATAAATATCTGCATGTGCATACACTGACATGACATTTTAGGGTAAAATAGGATAATTTGGATGAAAAATGGGAGTAATTAGTAAGATATACTATAGATAGCCTTTAAGTATTCTTGGATTGGAATCACTGATTCTATCAGGATGAGTGCAGAATATAAAGGGAATCCTATAAAGATATAAAATAATAGAAACCATAGACTCACAAAAAAAAAAGGACATTTAAGAAGTCTGCCTGAATTTTTTTTTTTTTCCCTCTGGCTTCAGACCAGATTGTCCATGTGTGGAATGTCCTTAAAAACATAAGGAAATTATACTATATTTTCTTCAGAAGAAATGAGATTTGGCTCCTGTATCTTCCTTAAATGCTTAAAAAAACCCTGGATCAAAGCCTACAGAATCTCTCCTGAGGAGAGATTTGAATGTGGATAATTATGCAGGAAACTATGAGCACTTTTATGTTTTAGCTTCATTAACTATCCAAGTAAAAGTTAAAATGAAATAAAAAGATGTATCATGTCTTATCTTGACAGGTTTTTTTTTCTTTGTTTTGGAATCCAGTATTCACACTGTCTCCAAAGACATAATGAAAAATTCTGTGTAGAAGTAGTTTAAACTTTTACTCCAGTATTCTTCTTATTGAAAAATATTCTCTTTGAAAAGTGAAACTTTATACAAAGCTTGCCAGTATTGTCAAAATGACACTTTTTGGTGACCTTTTCTAAATCTACATAAATAGTTCAGTCACTTTTAGTTAAGTACTTTTTTCTGCAGCTTGGAACAATACTATCCAATTTTTGTCCATGTGATTAGCAAAATTTATGAGCACCTCCTTTTCTGAGGGCATTTTTTTTTCTCCTAAACTTACCCACCCACCTGAAAAGCACGGCAGCTCTGAGCCCCTTGACACTTTTGGTTATTTCAGTGAAGGGACACCAGGGTTTACTCAGGCCAGGAAGCTGTGTAGCAGGCTCTGTAATTCAGTTGTGGAGCAACTAAATCAATTCTCCATGTAAGATATGAGTCAATCCCTGTTCTGGCAATTCTCCACACTTGTTTGGTCACTTGGCATTGAATGGCACTTGCCACAACCTTCTGTAGGTGTGCATCAAGTAGCCAGGGATAGCCATCCCCTCTTTGGACTACAGGGCACAAATACTCACTGAAGCCAATTGCAAAAAATTCCCGTGACAAAACTAAGATCAAGGATTTACCTTAGGAATCTAAATCCCCTCTGTATAGCTGGGCTGCATTACAGTGTTATGTCAGACTATATATTTACATTAGCTTTAATGCCCTTCTCCAGTCCCAGTGCTGTGTAAAACAACTTCAGAGCACCTAAAAGCAAGGCCAGAACAATTTGTATCCATTTGAATGGAATCCAATGAAATGGAATAGATCTAATGAAATGGTAGCCATTTGAACCATAATGCCATAGGAGAAAAATCAGCAGCTTAGCCTGAGACCTCCTCCCCCTTCCCACCCCAGCCCCACAGCCCCATTGCCAAGCCAGCTTAATGAGGTTCTGCCACAAGAAATCCAGCCCGTAACTCATTCATGGTAGATGTGGTACTGCAAAGGGAACATGGAAAGGCACCTAACCCTGTAACTGGAGGAAAATGTTCTGTGCACTCTGAGTCTGCACCATGCAGTAAGAACTTGGTATCAAATGGCATTCCAGGCTTCCTCTCAGCGCCCCAGTGGTTCATCTCGGTGGTCACCATATACAACATTTATTAATGGCAATGTATGTGAAATTATTAGCATGCTCCTTGTCCTGCAGCCCAAGGCTGACTCAGGGAATGATGGTGTCTTTGCCTTGCTGCTAGGATCTCCTGCTTTATTGAGGTAGGTGTACATGGGCTTCATGTCATTAGGCAGTGGTGTGTCCTGGAGTTGTTACAAATATGCTTGCTTTGGGTCAGGATTTAAAAAAAAAAAAAAAAAAAGAAAAAAAAAAAAGAAAGCAGTCTCTCTGATTTGTTGTAATGATGGTGTGCTGTCTGCACTGTGTCATTTTCTTTACCCTTGTAGTGGGATAACATACAATTAGGGACTGATGTCAGCCTGTAAAATTTTGGTGTAAAATTTTGGTTGCACCAAAATGCCATACTTCTTAACAAAGCTGGCAGACGTGTCCTTTGGCAGCAGCTGCTTGCCATGTGATTTAAAACTTCCTGTCACTATAATTGATGTGTTTTTATTCTTTCCACTTCCTGAAGCCTGATCAGAATTAAAATTGCTGTTGGAATTTCCTGTCAAAGCAACTCATTTATTCGCTGAGCGGTGCACTGACAGTACTTTGATTGGACATTGCCTTCAGCTATTCTCGGGCAGAGAGATTGCTGTGAATTATGTTCTTGCCCAGGTTTGACTTCCCTGCATGCCACATCTGCAAATATATACAGATTGTCCATCATGTGGTAACCTTGTCCTAATGAAAACTCCACATGTAAAATGTTAATGATTTGAATATCAAACTTGGCCACCTGCTGGGGCCCTGGCTTTCGTGTTTATTTAGGAAACCCCACAGAGTTTTTCAACTGATTGTCTCACCGTAACTTTTGTGTCACCTACCAAAAAGGGCTCTGCTATGTTTCTGCACCAAGGAAAATTTACACCCTTTTCCAGCTTTCCTTTAAAAAAAAAAGAAAAAAAAATAAAACTAATGTCTGCGAGGGATTTTTTCTTTAATTTTCTGCTTCAGTGTGCTATCTGCATTCCTTCCCCGAGGTGGCTGTGTTATGCTGCTGTGTGGTAGTCCTCAGTGGTTACTGCAGTTTGTCCAGTTCTTTGGGATCATTCAGGGTGAAAGATGCTGTGTAGATGCAAGTGGCTATTATTTGCAATGTGAGTGCAACGTGGTGGTAATTCTGCCTGTTAGGAGAATCAGCTGTTAAATTCTCTGATGGATGAATCATTTGGTTGCCCCATTTGTAACTTCGTTTTCCTGTTAGAGTTGCTTAGAGAATTACAGGTTATTTTGGGAAGGTGAATAATGGATAAGTATTGGATTGTTCTGCAGTTATACCTGACATAAAATCATCGTCACCTCAGAATAGAATAGATATAATGATAGTTACTTAACTGCCTTTGTAAAGTGTTTTGATAACCCAGGTTGAAGGGCACTTACAACCATGCAAAGTGTTACTGTTATTATTAGGGGCAATATATTATTTTTAAAATTTCAGCCTATATTATTTTGAGGATGTTGTAGAAGTCTAAATATTCATGTGCAGTCTCCTTTCCTTGGCCAAACTCGGTGCCATGTACTCTTAAAATATTTTAAGGAAATTACCATGGCTCTTTTGGCTGGTAGTGATGGTGTGAGATTGTAATTCTCAGCATGTGATTTGCACTTTACTTGCATTAATGGAAACAGCTCCCACTGGACTATAGTTGGTGGTGTAAGCTACTACAGTGAATTTATAAAATATACCATTTTTCATACATTTAAAAAAATCCGTAAGATTTTTATTTTTTTTTTTTTCAAAATAGTTGCCCTATATTAATTCTGCTGCCTTTGTGGTCAGGAACTTGAACTTTTTATCCAACAGAGGGGCAAGTAAATAGCATGCCCCCTTCAAGGCTCTGCAGTACCTGCAGGAATAGATCAGTGTCCCTAAGGCTTTGCAGCTGAAGAAGTGGAAATGGGGCTGCAGGTGTTTCATGGAGGTGGGAGAATATAGTTTGAAAGTAGGAGCTGTGGGGGGGGAGGGAGTTACAGGGGAACTGAGGTTCAGGGATTAACACTGGGCAAGCAAAGGAATGGCTTTGCTTTGAAGACCAGCCCTATCTCCACCCTGAAGGCAAAGTGTTGGGTCTCATTTGTATTCAGGATCTCTCTGCATTTAGATAAGCTTGGTATGTAGGAGAAAAATACTGAACAATGAGTATGAAAGAAGATGTCAAAAAGAAAGCTACAAAATCTGTAAGAGAAACATCCATCTGGGGGAGGCAGGAACATTAACAGGATCATGAGGTTTCACTGGCCAAGGGATACACTCAAAAAACTGGAAAATTTGTGTTTTACTGAAGGAAAGCAAAAGTAAAATCCTAGTTGGGAAAAAAAAAAAAATTGGCTCCAACTCTGAGAGTCATGACTGCTAATGACTCATTTTAGTGCAGGATTTAAGGAAAATTCCAGCTATTCAAAGGCTGGTCTTTTGGGCAGGGCTGGATAGATGAAACCTCTCACTAAAGGGAGGATTTCGAATGTCCACATACATGCATCATGAGACACAACATCAGACACTCCACTGCCCAGTCCTTAGTGGAGGAGATAAAGCCAGGACATCTAATCAAGGCTGAAAAATACATCATGTTTTAAGAGTTTCATTAGGTCACTCACTTACTCACCCTAAGTAGACACAAATTTCTGCCTGAGAAGCTGCAGAAGTGAGGTTGTGCATTGCAAAATGTTCGACAGAAGAGGTTCAAAGCAACTCTGGCTCTGGGCTGGACTCCTGCCTGGGATGCATGGTAAAGGGGGGAGCACAGGCAAACCTCTGAAAAGGAGGGGAAAGGATTGTCAAAGTGAGTTCAGTTCTCCTGATGTGGGTTGTGTTGGGTTTGGTTTTTTGTTTTTTGGTTTGGTTTTTTTTCAGGAGGGGGGCCAGGATAAAGAGTGAAGTATAATAAGAAACCCAAACAAATAGACTCGGCTTGCTGCTTCTTCAGCTGCCACGTCAGCCCAGCTGTAAGTGCCCAGTGTAGGAACAAGCCAAACCAACAGTGCTGAAGGCTCCAGGAAAGACATAATGCTGACACAACAGTAACTGAGCTCCCAACTGATTTCAATCACTAGATAAATATCAGTTTCAGCCCTAAATGATATTCTCAAGTAATTGTCCAATGCCCAGTTGGGCTGGATCCGTGTTCCTCTGGAACCAGCTCAGGCCAACTTTAACTGCTTGCGAGTGCGTGGCCAAGAGCAGACTTATGTGCTGGAGCCTGAAATGCCATTAAATAGGCTGTAGTCAAGAGGACAAAATGCCTCATGTGTTTAGTCTAATACACCATGGGACTTGCCTGCTACAGTTACAGTATTAAAGCTGTAATTATAGTCAGTGAACCACATATGTACTGTAGCCATAGGGTTTATACAGGGTGTTATTGCAGTAGAAACCATCCTCAGAAGGTTATAAGTTCAAAGGGTCATTTGTCACTCTCTATTTAATCAGCTACTCAAGTCTACAACCTCCTTCGTAATCATCACCACCAGCTCTTTAACATCTCGGCCTGGTTTATGCAGTCCTCTTGGTCTGATCTAAGGTTTTTGTTTCTGTTTCAAAAGAAAAAGGATAATGCAAGCTTAATGCTTGGATATGACTTTCTAGTAAGTATTTAGTGTAAAGTGCTAAGAATGCCATTGTTATGATGTGCTGGTTAGATAGAGGTGTGCCACCTTGTTGCAACACTTGAGTTGCAGTACTCAGTAAATAATGATGTAGATGCTTTATACTCGAGTAGAGATTGAAAATCATAGCAGAAAACATGGATTTGTGTGCAAGTAAAAATAAAAGTACTTTCTTTGAGGCGGTGCAAGTACAGTGTATTTGGAGATTGCATTAAAATCTGCTTTTTTCTAATGTTAGAGCAAAGAGATTTGGGGGTTCTGACACTGTCAGTGCCATTGCATGGTTGCAATTTGTATATAAGTGGTCTGGACATAAACACACACCTTTTGCTAGCAGGTATAGGTGTCAAGTCTCAATCTGAAGTCACTGAGGAGAAATGTCAAAATTCATATTATTTTTGCTCCCTGTGCTTGACAGACAAAATTTCATATTGAACCTAAAAGAGATGATAGCTTAATATTGACTTTCCATTTTAGCAGTGAGAATAACCTTTTTTTTTTTTCTTTCTTTCTTTTTGTTTTTGTTTTTCTGATTAAGCAGAACTGTAATGGTTACCATGTAGGAAAATATAGGTAATATTAGACTGAAATATGTCTGTCTAGGGATCCATTCATTTCCTCAAAATAGCCAGTTTCTATTTATATATGAATGTCTGTATGTTTATATATGTTTAAATGCCCCATTTGCTACACTGGTTTTAGCTTCTTGTTAGCATCACTTCTTGTTAGTATGATGTTCTACAGCACAAGGCAACGGGAAAAGTGAAACATGTGTTCCAGAATTTATGCAGTGTCTTTACTTTCTTTCATTAAGAGAACTAACAATAATAGGTGCATATTATAAGTTAGCAGTGTTAAGCAGTATGTTATAGCCATGCCTGACAGACATGTTGTTTACATTCATGTTTTATATGGGTGAAACTGTAGCTGGTTTATCAACATGACATTTTTCAAATGCAGTATTTATACCTCTTCTTCCATACAGAGGAAACCTAGTCATCTAAAAACATGATATGTTTTAAATCCACTTGTCTCCTTTTCAATAAGGAAATATTTCCAATTATTTCCTCAGGAAAATACATAAGTCAGCATGTTCTGTATTCCAGGCCTTTTATTAATTGATGAGGGGAAAATTTCTCGCCTCCTATTAACAATAACCCGTCTTATTTTAATATGGCTGAAACCTTCTCTGTGGGTATGTACAACCCTCCCTCGTTGCCTCTAGCAGTTTCTTTGGGGCTCTCTGTACCTTCATTTTGTATGTGCTGTCTCTGCCAGCGTCAGTGGGATTTGTTCACATCCCACCATTTTTCCAGAGGAATATCCTTGCCTAAACTGTCTGAACTGTCATCTCTGTGGTCCCTGGAGAGAGCTAAAAATGCAAAATCTTTTCTTACACACAAATACCCCAGGGAGATCATGTGATAATGTGCTCCGAAGTCTGATTACACTTTATCTGAAGTGAATATATATGTGTCTTGAAAAGACATCTCTGACACTGAGGTAAATACATAATCAAATAGTTAATTAATCCATCTGAACACTGTGTCCTGAAAAACACACATTGCAAACAGTACTATCTTACTATAGCAGACAATGGTAAAATATAGAGGAAATATTTGGTAACATAAGTGCCAGCCTGGCTCAAGGCTAAGAGCCATACAGTGTAGTCCTTTTATTTTCAACAACATCCAGCATGAAGTATTTCAGAGGGAGGCTTCAGCAACTCAGAGCAGGCAGAGGTGGATAATTCCTCCCTCTTTTCATCACACTCAGAAAAGATCTCTCTTAGTAAATTGAGATTGCTTTAAATCCTGAAGCATAAGGTTTCATTTTTGTTCCCATACTCTTCCTTTTAGCATTAACTATTACAACCCTGGATATTACTACTGTTTCAGTACATGCCTCCCCTCTTGTAAGACCATGACCCCAGCAACATCCTGTCATAATGAGCTCGAAGGTCCAATTACACCTTACTTGAAAAAAGTATTTCCTCCTTTTAAGTTAGAATTTGCTGCTGTTCATTTGCACTGACTGTTCTCTTGTTCTTGTACAGTGCAACAGGCATTTCAAACTGCAGCTGAGCAGCTGGGTGTTGCAGACACACCACTCACTACCTGAAACATTCCCTTGTTGTCAGCTGCCCCTCCAAATGTTATGAGCTGATATTCACCAATGGATCAAATCCATGTAGGTAAAAGTAGCAAGAGACAAACCACTCCACAGAAGAATGATGGTGCCCAGCAGGGAATGTTCTCCGGGAGGTCACTGGTCAGTGAGAAGGTACTCTCCTAACCTTTTGCTGGATGATCCTGGTGAGACCTTCAAGGGATGCCAGGCCTATTGCTCTTTGAGCCAGCACATTTGAAGGCCCCAGCTGCAGCCTGAACAGGGCATCTATCCTGTCCAGCTCTCAGTGAAATGCTTTTTTTATATTTGTTGCTGGGGTTGCCTGTATAGTTAGTCACATCTCTAAAGAGCAGCAATGTAAGAGACTTCGTTGGGTTGAGTTGCCTCCAAGAGTTGCCTATTTCAGCCTGTTGACCCCATGAAGAGCCCTGAGAGCTTGCTTCAACAAGACTAAATTTAATTAGGAGCAGACCCACTCCCTGTCAGCAGGCAGCAGCTGTTGACACCATGGCAGTGGCCCTTGGGCCACCAACACAATGATGTGTCACACGTTGTCTCACAGACTCCACAGCAGACAAAGTTTTTTAAAGATGCTGTGGGAAAGAAAAGGAACATCTTCCATGCAGCTGGCTAGTTGCTTAGTAATCAGTTTCCAGCAGTCAGAGTTTCTTCCACGTTTAGACAATGCAAGTAATGCTGGACAACCCCCTGATTACTTCTTATTTCATACAGTTGCAGGTTGTAGCAACATTTCTTTTGCTGTGCTTATGTTTCCTCAAGCTTTCAAAAAATGCTAGACCATAAGGCAGAAATAACTCTGGGCATCTTAGATTGTTATTAATACGTAACTCTGAATCTGTTTCAGAAGAATATTTTTGTCTGTGTTTGATGATGAGCTGATGTGATAATTAGATTTTTTTCTCTACATTTGCTTGTTTTTTGAAGTCCTAAAGGGGATTTTTGTGACTGTGCATATTCCAGAATTTCACCCAGTGATTACACAATTGTTATTTGAACAAATTCAGCAAAGAAGCAGTAAAAGTACAAACAATGCAAAGTGCACATAGCTTGTGTCATTTTTTGTGTGGTTCTGAAAACCCATTAATTAGAATGGGAGAAGTGTAAGCATGCAGACAGGTTGGTAGACTGTCACATAATCCTGAGGAGGTCAGTAAATAAAATGGACCTATGCAATATTTTTACTGCACTTAGAGAGAGAAGAATAGTAGGAAATTAGTGAGGAAAAAGTAGTAAAAAAAAAAAGAAAAAAAAAAGAAAAGGGCAGTGGCCTTGGTGGTTGTTTAGCTTTATAGATTGAGTGTTGTATCGTTTTGGTTCTGCTTTGGAGAGTGATATTTTTGCACATTGTTTTCTCTGTAGTACTGGTCTAAATGCAAAATGTTCCTTTTATCTCTTTATCACAACTTATTTTGCCACAAAGTTATACACTTCTTCTGGGTATGAAAAAGACACTAATCTAATTAAGACACTAATTAATTAAGCTAATATTAAGAACCAAACATATTTGATCCTTATCACATTGTCCCTATTCTTTATAAATCTGTATTATTTTATCCTGTTTTTTCCTGGTGTTAGACTTTTAGCTATAAGAGCATTGACTGCATCTTTAGGGAGTTCAGCAGTCAGCTCCTTAGTGTTGCTCATTTAGACTTATGGAATTTACCTTAATTTTAGTAACAGTGAAATGCAGTGTGATTTCAGGAAATGCTTTTATGGTCAAATAGTTTTGACACACATCCTTGACACGGGAGAGCTGTTTCTGGTAAGTGGCTCTGCCAGTGGTCTGTGCCATTTGACCATTACACTGGGCCAGATAACAATGAAATATAATTCTTTCTGATGTGAGCATGAAAGGAAAAAGGACCCACAGATGTCACTCGCACTACTCAATGCTCTACTGAATAATGTATGGATGCCAGAGTACCATGGAAATGCAGATTATAGAAGAAAAAATAGGAAGGCAACACCTTTCTGAGAGGAACCCTGGGTTCTGGATGGCATCCTGCTAGGGCTCTGCCAGATTTAGAGATACTTGAAACACATGTAATGGGCACTGTGAATTCTACCTTTGTAAATTTAGACTGATTGTAATCGCTATATAAAAGGAGAGTCCCTGAGAATCTGACCTTTACTATTATATTTATAAGTGTCTGTTCTGTTAATTGGTGCCACTGGGACATGGAGAGCTTTACACCATGCACACTCCCCTGCAGTGAAGGGTGCTGAGAGCCCAGCTCTAAGTAGGTCCCCTTTGCTGGGAAGGAATGCAGGGCTGGTAGAAAGTTGTTTTCTGAGATGAATTGTTGTTTCCAGCCAGAACCTGGCCTTATTTTCTGCCAGTAAAATAAAAACAGCTGAATTAGTTTCTGGATATGAATTCCTTTGGCACGCTTAAAATCTTAGTTGTCTTGAGCCAGCCATTCTTCTGAGCCCATTATGGAGATACAGCAGAGGAGAAGGTACAATAGATTGGTGCTGTATCCCGCCCCCAGTTAGTTCTTTGGGAGATAATATTAGCTAAAGTAATTTAGAGCTGCCCTGAGGCTTCTCTAAGCCATGAAATATGCACACTGCTTCCAAGGCTTGGGAAGGAGGGAAGGCATAAGGGTGAGTGAAAGGTACAGGAGCATGGTTTAGGATCTGAGCCAGTTACTGGAGTCTGGGGAAGTCTTACTATTGACTTCAAAAGGTTTTGAATCAAGCCCTAAGGATGCAGGAACTGAAGTCTTGACTGGTTGAATTACTATACCAAAAGGATTTAACTTCTCTGGCAGGGGTGAATTTCATCCCTCCTTAGCTGCGAGACAGGAAAAAATGTGTTCAATGTGCCAGCTGCCCCGAAGATGCCATTCTCCAAAAACTATCTTACCTTTTCCTTAGATACTGTATACGATCATATATGCTTTTGTACACAATGAAGTAGTATTATGAAGCAAGCTTATGTCCTGTTTTCAGGATAAAAGACCTGGGTACTCTATTCCTAGGTGTGATTGATTTAATATAAGCAATCTCTTGTAAAGATAGAAAAATATATGTGAAATTCTGTTGAGAGCTTGATAAAAGGCTCAGTTTTGTGCCATTGTAAAGAGTTGGAGTTTTCTGGAGACAGTATTGATTTGTTTTCATGTAAACTAAAAATTACAGCTGCACATAAGAGCCAGCTTGACTTTCAGTGACCCCAGGGAATTGTCTCTTTCTCTGTAGAATAAAAGCCTGGAAGTCTCTTACAATCATGTTGTCTCTTTGTAGACTCTGTAGGAGTTTGGTTATATTTCTTTACCTGCAAGCAAAAAAGGCAAAATCATCAGGATAAAAGTGAATTTATCCTAAAGAAATAGGTTATTCATAAAAATGTTTCTGTGTAAATAAGAACAACAGTAATTGTAGGATCTGGAGTTCTGTTACTTTTTTTTTTTTTTTTTTTTTTTTTCTTCTCCTCACTTAATTCTGTGTCTCTAGTTTGGAAGTTTCTTTTAACAGCATTATGAGTAGTCTGTACATATACAAAGCTGTAGTTGGGGAATGAAGGTGTTCTTTTTGAATTACAGAGATGTTAGCACAGAGCTGTGTTAAGGAAACAGAAATATCCACGGCAGTAAAATGCTGCAAATAGTTGCACAAAATGAAAGTTACAGACTCGTTTCAAACTATTGCAGTACACTGATAATTGTTTGTGAAACAAATGTTTTTGGTTTAGGAGCTGTGATTTTTAAATTTAAAAAAAATATACTAATTTATGTTAACCTAAAAGAAGAGTTCCCTGTGTGTGACATACGTGTGTGCTGTATTTATGTGTGAAAGTTGGGTTTTTAACAGTAACATTTTTGGAATGTACTGAATCAGTATATTTTGAAAGTAAAAACACGTTAAACCAATCAGTTACATGAAACTGGATTCTGTGTACTGGGTGCTAACAGCAGAAACCTCACACAACACTGGTGCACCAGTTTAACTGTTTCTTGTGGTCTAACACACAACTTGGCATGTAGGGCATATGCCTTTGAGATGGACTTTTCATCAGGGTGAATGACATCTCTTTGTAATGTACTCCATGCAGAATCAGCAAAATAGCAGTCTTCAGTTTCATCAGCTATATACTTTCCAGGCAAAATCTTGTATTTGCACAGAGACACAAACCTAAAGAACAGAAGTTTAACCACAAGCGTCTTGATAAGTATACAGACATGCATTCTCCTGCAACTGCTGTGCTAAAATGTGGAACAATCTTGAATGACTGAGCTGGTATGAAAGATAAAATTTAAACATTTACCATTGTATTTTCATTATTAATACAGTAAGAACAGTACCAATATTGCAGTCAGTGCCTTTGAACTGGGAGTGGCAGTGTGCTTTGGAATGGTGGGTGTTATTCTTGTGCTTTCGACATGGAAACTGCAGTGCTGCAAGTAGCTGTTTGCCTTCAGTAATATGAGCCAGTGGCAGAAGCAGGACTTGCCATCCATGTTTGGTTTTTTTCCAGCTAGACTGTATTGTCTCTGTGTATATCACTGGTGGAACAGTAGAAAATAATGATTTAGAGTAATGCTCAGGGGGTTGTCTAGAAGACTGTGAAGAAACAGCCAGTAGAGTGTGCTGCTCTCTTATGATGAAGCAACAAAAAAAATCATTAGTTGTTGACTTGCTCAGAAGCTCCTGAGTAAATTTTTTTTCATTATTCCATAATGTAAAATTATGCTTGCCAGCTTAGAATTTATATCCCTTTATTATTGCCTTTTCTGGGGTGCCACTTAAAAAATCATCAGGTAAAGCAACTCTGAGTCATGCAAAAGACACTGTGAACCACGAGCCAATACAGTATAGGAAAGCAATGGAGTAAAATTATCTCATTTTTCTTTTCAGCTTGCAGTTCCTATTCTGAAAGTCCCATTCATGAAGGTCCAAAAAAACGTGTTTACATTGCCCTTTTCTAGCTGACCTTACCAGTTATCCTCTGACCCTCTGTTATGATCTCAAAACAACTGTGAAACCCTGGCAACTTCAGTATTTGGGGGAGGGGTAGGAAGGGAGAACTGAGGTTGTACAGCATCTTTCATCACCTTTTTCTTTGGTCATACAGACATTGCTGTATTTTCATGCCAGAGCTTGCGTAAGAATATTTAAAGTAGTTTAATGAATTGTTTCTGAAGGACTCTGTGACACTGTTATATTCTCTTTTATGATGTTGTCGTAAGGGCTTGGTTTTTTGTTTTCTTTTTTTACAAACAACTCATTAGAAACAGCATTTCTCCATGTGTCCAAACTTTTCTCCACATGGCACTTTCTCACCAACTGGGAATGGAGGTGATGAATGTCCTTTGCAGCTGGTGGGTGCCCCTCTTGGCTGGCTGATTAGCTGGCACAAGATGTATTGTGACAGCATGAAAAATGTCGTGCGTTGGCAAATGAAGTTTTGCCTTCTACCACGCATGCCACTCTTGGGCTAGGAGTTCAAAAGAAAAAAACCATGAGTCATGCCTCGGAGTAGATGGGTTTTGCTGTTCACTATAATTTGAATAAGCCTCTATCTTTAATGCAAAGACCAGGAAAAAAGATTGGAATAGTTCTTAATCTTTATTTCTGGCAAAAATCGATGAACAAAAAGATGGCCTCTGTCTTCCTGTGTTACATAGTATCCACCTTATGGTTAAGCTTGTTTTCAGACTTCTGAGAGAGGATCTCTCCTGATCATCATTTTGGCTTTGAATCAAAAAATTTTGTCATTAAAACAAGCTTTTGCCATTAATACAATCATAATTACTAGAAACATGAAAATTTTCTGTATTCATTGGCACACAAAAAAATCAGGCCCTCAGAAGAGATTTGATTTTAGTGTCGGTGAATTGAGATTTCTGGAAACAATGGGAAAAGTGGCTATAGTTAGAAAGATGGACTCACTAAGTAAAACTGTGTGTGAGAGATCAAAAGAGAACAGAACTCAAATGTAGACAGCTCTTTGTGGCTTGTATAAACAAGTGCTCCTGTTGTTACCATCTCTGTTGGAGCTGCAGGCATCACAATGATCACAGAAAACACCATGGAAAAGGGCAGATTTAGCAAATGCCTAAGATGACTGAGGGAAGATCACAGATCTCTTAATGACATTTGTTTAACTTGTTCAAGCATATATTTAGCAGGAGAGGAGTGGACTGACTTGAGGCATGATGATCCTTTAAGGACCTAAACTCATCAGTGCCAGAGGATGCAGCCAAATCAACAAGAGGGTCTGTACTCCCTGATGCAGGTGCCAATTCTATTAACAGAGAGGGGAAATATTTCTGGTGTGATTTCCTAAAAATATTCTAGCTGTGGCTATGAACTCTGGAATTAGGCAAGTCAGATTTTCCTCTACTCTCTATAGGAGGGAAAGCAATGCAAAGAGAGCATGATACTTCTCTGAAACTACACTGGCTACATCTGTGTCATTTGAGGGCACACAGGGCAAAGGCTGAGCTATAAAGCATAGCACTCTCCCTGACCTGTGCTCCTGCTATCTGTATTGTGCCCCTTGGAGTATATCTAGGGAGGCTAAGATACAGGGTTATGGGAGCTCAGCCTTCACCCCTTCCATGGTCTGGAGCTTAGGTTTCACCCCTTCTGTGTTCTGGGTCAAACACAAGCAAATGTTTCAGCATGGATTATGCATGGTCATGTGGTGGATGCACAGGGAACTTGGGTTGACACAGGAACACTTCTTCCACACTTATCCCCTCCCTACCCCTAGCAGCAGGTCCTGCAGGCATGCCATGATCATCTCCTGGATAGAGATGGAGTTTACGTGTTTGTGTTTGACTCTGGTCTTTGTAATATCCCCTCATTCAGATTTCTGGGCTAAAAAAGTGGTCCAATTCTTTCTTCTCCTGATTAATGGAACACGTTTTTCTTTATTGCCCATCCAAAAAACCAAAATAAATAAAAAACCAACCAACCAAACCAAAACTCACCTGTCACAGAAAAATCCAGGTGCATACATGTACACCTTGCTTTTACTGTAGTCTGTGGGAGGTTCGCAACTGACACAACAATGGGATTTCATGCTGCTTTCATTCAGGGTACTATAAGAACTGACTATATAAAGCTTTTGCAATATTACTATATATACATGTGACAAAAATTCATCGTACTGGGACAAAGAGTACAGTAGGCATAATTGACTTTAAAAATTTAAGTTAATTAAAAATATGAAGTTTCAAAATATACCAGATTGCTAAATGAAGGCAGAATTTCATACTGTACGAATCAGTCAGAGAGGTCATCTCAAATCCTGGCTTTTTCTGTAGGGAGGGAGAAAATGGAGAGTGTGTTTTATGTGCTTGTCCTCTGCCTGTGTGCCTTAGTAATATAATTGCTAGGTAAAAATGTTACAGTGTAAGAAAAAGCGTGGTGTGTCTGAATTAAGCACAGCCTGCTGCACACATGCATAGGATCAGAGATGCTTCTATTAGAATTCCTGATGTCCCTGTGCAGCTCATGAAATAGGTGCACATTTTCTATTTAGCAGCAAAGTCCAGTATTTGTAATGTAGTTATATGAAGGCTGAGATTCTGCAACAAATGCCAACATGCTATAGTTGCTGCTGTATTTGTTTAAAAGTTTGTGAGAACAAATGCTCCTGTGGTACCTGCTGCTTCTAACATCCACTGTTTTTCTTCCGTGGCACTGTAGCTTTCCCTTTCATATGGTTTGCTCCTGTTCAAAAGAACAATACATATTTAGTTTGTTGCTTGAGTAACACTGTCTGGGGGGAACAGGCTTGAGTTTCCAGAAAATAATCTGAATATCAGCCCTGTATTATCCAAGATGTTGACACAACAGTCACCTATCCCAGGCAGAGGAAATATGTTAGATGAAGTATATGCCCTCATGGCAGCTTTGCAGTAAGACTACACAGTCTGGAGCACTCCAAAATGGAGAGGCAGAAGGGCTGTGGCATGTGTGGTGTACAAGGAAAAAGCAGTAGAGCAGCCATCATTCATAGAAAGCTCTTATCATAGAATCAAAGAATCATAGAATTGGCTGGGTTGGAAGGGACCTCAGAGATCATCAAGTCCAACCCTTGATCCACGCCCGCTGCAGTTCCCAGCCCATGGCACTGAGTGCCACATCCAGTCTCTTTTTAAATATCTCCAGGGATGGTGAATCCACTACTTCCCTGGGCAGCCCATTCTAGTGTCTGATCTCCCTCTCTGTAAAGAAATTCTTTCTAATGTCCAACCTAAACCTCCCCCGGCACAACTTGAGACCCTGTCCTCTTGTCTTGCTGAGAGTTGCCTGGGAAAAGAGACCAACCCCCACCTGGCTACACCCTCCTTTCAGGGAGTTGTAGAGAGTGATGAGGTCTCCCCTGAGCCTCCTCTTCTCCAGGCTGAACAGCCCCAGCTCCCTCAGCCTCTCCTCATAGGATCTGTGCTGGAGTCCCTTCACCAGCCTGGTTGCCCTCCTTTGGACCTGCTCCAGGACCTCGATATCCTTCCTAAACTGAGGGGCCCAGAACTGGACACAGGACTCGAGGTGTGGCCTCACCAGCACTAAGTACAGGGGCATGTTCTAAGGTGAAAACTCTGCTGTCTCCCCAGCAGACCATCAGATATCACGTTAACATGATCAAGGGACAACACACAGAAGAACACATCCTTAATTGCAGGTGGCTTCCAACCTTAGTCCCAAAGAACTCAAAACCTTCGTCTCTGTTTGCACAGCAAAACACCTCAGCCACTAAGCTCTGAGTGCTCCTGTAAACACCTCTCTAATGTATACACATGTGGATTTGCAGACTCCTGGTGCATGGGTTTTGCCCCTATGAATCCCAGTGTTTGCATGCCTGAGGGACAGTATAGAAACTACACCCACAAAATTATGTGTATTTAGACCAGGCTATTTTTGAAAATGCCTTATTTGCTGTTACAAAGATGTATCTTATCCTCAGAATTAAGTGTAAAAGTTAAGTGACTGCAGTGAGATCTAGAATTTCTTCAAAGAGAACATCTTTTTTTCATCCTGAAGAGACTGTAGAATGAACAGGTTTTGAGAAGTTTATCAAGCTAGGTATAAGTAGATATGTGACCACTATCTGAAAAGATTTACCTAGGTTTCCCAGCACAGCCAATTTACATTTTAACTAGCATGTGGTTACTTTTTTTCCCCAGGTTTAATGATTAAACGTTGAAAATCTTAATTTCATCAAACGCAATCAAAGAATTTTGTATAGTAGCAATTAAAAGTATAAAACTAGCATTCAAGCTACAGCAAATTAAACAGCTGCACCAGAGTATTTTTAGCAGTCGTCCCAATCAAAATGCACAAAAGGCTTTTATTTTTTCAAGGAGTATCTTCTGGGTATAGCTCTGGTTTCTCTGATTCAACAACCTCACTAAGTGTACATACATGTTTTAAAAAATTCATTTACTGATAAGCACGAAACTATTTTTTTCTACAAGGCAACTTGGGTGACAAAGTTCAGAGGGCTTGTGCTGACTGAGTTGCTTTTGCAGAAGAGGAGCTTCCAGCTGTAGTTCAAGTGTTTAAATAAGGAAACCAAGAGCTACTTTGTTTTTTCTGTTACTTTTACTGTACTTCATGTGTGGCATTGAATTTTCCATATTGTAAATGCCACACATGAAGCCAGAGGACCTTGTTTCTCATCATTCCTGGCTTCTGCCACGTTGTGGCAGTAGGTCTTACTATTTTTTTTTAATTTTTTTTTTTTTTTTTTTAACTTAAATGCCCAAACTTTTGTGTGTAAGTCAGCCAACAGAGTCCTACATAATCAACTATATAATTAACCAAGTGGTAGTTCTAAGCTTCAAGTACTGACATGTTCCACATCCCTCCTCTGTTTAGAGACTGAATGAAGAAATTTGGAGGAATTTCAGAAGCCTGTGCATTTCTGAGTTGCCCAGCTGTGGGAATTTGCCTGCATCCTCCTCCTGGAGATTTAAGAGCCTCCAGTCTTATGCTGTGATACCTAGAAATATAGTTTGGTCACGAGTTTGGTTACTGTCCTCCCTTGGGTCTTCTGATCAAGTTTTTTAGTGAAAGATGTAGAGAATACACTCAAAATAGGACAAAGTGGGTCCAAGGCATAAGTAGAGAAAGCTGCTTTGGAGCAGAAGGGAGAAAGAGCTGGGTAAGAAAGGCAGAGATATATTACCAGCTCCATCAGTGTTTGCACTCATGGAGAAACCTCTGGCCTGGCCCTAAAACAATCAGGGAGTTTGGAGTAACTGTGAAGTGGGTTCACAGCTTCTTTACAATCTGAGCAGTTATCTTGAAACTAACAAAGGCCATTTGAGTCATGGTATGTGAAATAGTCTTAAGCTGATGTGGTTTCATATCCAGTTCTACCCTCAGCTTCTCAACATATTTTGGCTTTTTATTTTGTTGGGATTTTTAAATGGGGTTTTTTTGTTTGTTTGTTGTGTTGTGTTTGTTTTCTTCATTCTGAAAAAGAATAAAATAAATGAACATGCTAGGCATCTGCTCAGATGGAGATCCTATTTTGTCTAATAAATACTTAAGAACCTGAATCTTGTTCTTTTGTCTTGCTGCTGCTGTGCTAAGAGACAGTATTCTCTTCCGTTATTCTTCTAGCTTCCTCCATGTTCCTCTGTTTCACCCTTTGCTCCATCTGCTTTTTAAGCATTCCTTATGTTTTACAGATCATGTCCTGTTAATATCAGAACTGTTCTTCCCCCATCCACTCATGATTCAGTTTGTTTTTTCTCATGAAATGCATTAGCTTAAAGTTAATGAACTTTCACTAGACCTCTTTCCTGTTACTTGCTGCTATGAAGCATCAATCAGTATCACAACATAAGTGCTAGTTTAGTGTGGATGACATCTTTAGAAGGAGGGATGCAGCTGAGGAGGTGAAGGGAAGTGGCTATTTAGAGCACAAGTCATCAATTAAATTACTCAGTGATAAAGTCACTGTCTTGTTTTTTAGTGATGTTCGTGTCATGTTGCTGTGTGGGGAGGTGATGATGCCTCATTGCACTCTAGTGCTTTGTGATGTTGGATCAGCTCTGGAGATATTTTGGGATAGTGCCAATATTCTGCAAGCTTTGCAGGCACAAGATGCTATAATGAACAAGAGAAATTATGACTAAATCACCCCTCCCCTTACACTGGGAGCCAGGACTGGAACTCAGCTTTTGCTTAAGTGTGTTTCCCAGAGTGACAGAGGCAGCCTTCTCACTCCTGCTAAAACCACATTCTCTGACAGGCTGGAGAACATGTTTCCATACATCTTTATGCCTGCTTCAGTAAGCGACATTATGTTTTTCACTGCACTTTCGAAATCTTTCAACCAATGTGATAAATAAACAAAAGTAGTGTTTCTTCTTGTGAGCTACTCCTACCAAGGTTTGTGCCCTCCAGACCTGAGCTCAGTTGTTTTAATCCCTAGCATCTGCCTAGGCGTTTATTCTCAGTTGCAAGGAAGAGATGGGATGTCATTGACATTCCTCTGAAAAGGTTCTGCTGTGGAAGTGTTTTCTCAGAAGGTGTTTGGAGGCAACAGTGAGTACAGCAGAACTGGGAAAACATGGACATTCAAAACAGGGAGTAACCATCTGACGAACTCACGAGGAACTCATGAGGCCCCAGTTTACTTCATTAGCTGATTTGTTCCACCACACTGTCTGGCATGGTAAGCCTGGAAATGTTAGTGTGAGGCTGCTCTTAGACACCTTGCTGGGAGAAAACATCCGTGCACTGTCAGACAGTGCTGGCCCTAGCAATGTACAGTGTGGAGTGTTCACCAAAATTCCCTCCATTAAATATTTCTCTTGCCCAACACTGCTGTCTCTGAGTCTTGTAGACTTCATTTTGGGAACTGCAGCATGCACTCAAAGCCATTTTGCTACTCTCTATTGGCATGAAGCTACCATTCTGAGTACATGGAATGGTCTTGTAAGTCTACCCTGTTGCCAGTGCCTGAGGAGGTTTCTAAGGGATTTCACCAGCAGCATTATTTGTCACCAGTAAATTATTTGTCAATGAATGATGAAATTATTGGGTTGTTTATACTTTGGGGATTCCCTTCTAATAAGTGACTGTGTGACTGCTACTCTGCTTCATTTTTTCCCCCCCCCCTTCAAAAAGGTGTCTAAGGTGGGCATCCATTGTGGAAGTTATGATATCATGTTTATATTTCAAAAGGCAAGCCAGAACCCTTAGAGCTGGTCTCCAGCTGAGACAAGCACACATTTAGAAACTGCAACATTGGTATTAGCTATCTGGAGCTTTAGGAAGTGGCTGAGAGCTGGCAGTCAATTAAAACTGGGCTGGAGTTCAATATCAGAGTTATGCTGCCTGTTTTTGCAGGATGTGTTTGAATCCCAGGCTATGCTGCAATATGGTTTTGATGTAGAAGTATGTAAAAAGGAAATGTAACCCTTAAGAAGCTGTCTGCATTTTCTGGTATGGACAGGTTGTTCTACATAACTTTGTTTCAGGACCATATTTGGGCTGGAAAGTTGTACCCTTCATGCTGTGGTGCAGATTCTGATCCCATTTTTTCAGGTGTAAAGATGGAGTGTTTTCTCCAAGGAGCTGAATATTGGGGTGTGGCCATGATCTGTCTTTCTGTCTCCAGTGCTTTGACATGAGTGCTGTGCAGTGATAGAAGTAAGAGGTCATGCTTCTGTCCAACAAGGAAAGATGTAAGATGTGTGTCAGAAATGAACAGAGATATCTAGTGGTTCAGTCCCAGGCTTCTGCCTGTGCTATGGAAGATCCAACTGATCATAGCAAACCTCTGTGCCCGGCTGGTTTTTCAAGCATCTGGTTTATACATCTGAATTCACATCTGCTTTTATATAAGGACCCTGACTTTTTTATTTTATTGTTATTTTTTAAACTTTTTTACTGTGTCACCATGCAATGGTCAGCTGTTAATATTTACTCACACAAGTGGAGATTCTAATAGTAATGTGCACTGTCTGTTCACTTTGAGTGAGGTGCCCATGTCTGTTAGTGCTATTGCATTCGGTGTTTGCTGGAATATTCTTGCTCTTATCAGACAAAGCAGATAAGATTCATATTCCAGAGACCTGGTGGTTTTGGGTTTTTTCTTTTCTTTTTTTGTTTTTTTTTTCCCCCCAATTTGGTTTGGGGCTTGTAATAAGAGCGCTTGGGAGCATTTGCAGCACTGTTGTGTATGCATGAAAAATACCACCTCCTGGCCCCACGAGTTGGAGAACAAGTTTCAAAAAGGAATATTTGCCCCAAGGGCCTTCCCCAAAGACACTGAAACTAATTAAAAGGCTCCCATTAACTTCAAGAAGTTTTGGATCCGATCCCCAGTGTTTTTGTTTGTGGGGCGCTGACTGGAACCGCGGTTTTCAAGCCGAGGCGCAAGGCGGCTCAGCTCCGGTGGTGTTCCCAGCAACTGATGCCCCTCAGAACAGGCCACAAATGTGTAGAACAGATTCGCCGGTTTACAAAGCCATCCTCAGATGAAACCATTTAAACTCACTTAAAAAGAAAAAGAGAAAAAAAGAAATAATCGTTCCATTTTCTTTAAGGGTTAATTACACTGGCTAACTCGCCTATGCAATACGGAAAGGATCCAGGGATCTTAGGCCTAAGAGTGAAGTCATGCCCCTTACCAGTAGAGAAAAGAATGGTAATTGCCTGCTGTGTGTATGAACATATTTTGCTGGCTAGCAAAGAAATGGCATTGACAACTGGCAAATCCACTCTGCTGAGGAAAAAATGTATTTTTGAGGCAGGCACTCAGCCAGCGTTTTCATTCGGGAAGTCTCATAAGTGGAATCAAAACTCTTGCGGAGGTAACATGAAACTGTGTGTTAGAAGGTTGTTTTTTTAATCCCACATTTAATTCTGTCAACATTTCATGCTGGAATAAGAAAAATATTCCTTAGGTTGGTTTTAGTCCTTTCCCCTCATCTTTTTTTTTTTCTTTTTTTTTTTTTTTTCCCCTTCAGTTTCTTTCTTCACCCCTCTCCTCAAGATTTATTTCAGCAACGGATTTGTTTATAATGGTCATTATAAAAAGGGTGATACAGTCTCCTTGCAGATGTGCTATGCAAGCATCCCCACACATTTTGAAGTTGGCCCTGATTTGGGGGTATCCTGAAGATCAGGGATTCACACAGAAAGGGTGGTCTGGTGGACAAACAGCAGGGCTGAGGAGCAGCAGCTCATCCAGGTCATCTCTGGTGCACCTGTGTCTTCTTCAGCCTTTCCTGCCCTCACATAGTGATGGAAGCTTTGCAGTGGAATAGGAATTGTAAAAGCATCATGTGTCAGTGAAATTCACTGGAGATGAAGAGGCAGAGGTGAGGCCTCAGAGATGGGGCAAGTGGTACACAGTGTGTCTGACTACAGTAGGCACAGAAATTAACTGTTTTAGTGTATTTATGCATAGAATCTTAGGGTCATGCCTGCATATACACTTAGGCCTTATTTAGGTCTAAAATAAGTGGACTTTGTAACTGATTCTGAACAAGCACTGAACTGGCTATACTGGGGATTATTCGGTATTGTGCTTTTCTGAAAATCTTCTCTACAGCCTACATTCACACCTAATCTTTTTTAATATAATTAAGAAATTCTGAAATTTTAACCCTTGGCCTATGCACTAAAGGATTTATAAAGAGCTGGAACTTTGGCTCATAAATCCATATACAGGCATTTTAACAAATAGCCTGGTTAACCCAAGTGCTAGGCACTCTGCCTTTCTGGTTGATTTTCTAGGGTTTGGCCTGAAAAAAGGCCTATAGAGCTGAGCTTCCATTCTTTCCTTTCCTCCCACACTTTTTAGTGGTTTAAACTGTGTTCTTCTCTGTAAAGCTTCACTTTGCAGTCATGTCTCCTGCATTTCTTGTATATAACTTGAGAAAGGAATCACTGAAATATGATGCATGCAGAGTTTGAAACTGCAGGTACCCTGCAATTGCCAGAACATGATGCCCTCTTTGTACCAAAAGCTTCATTTCAGCAAAGTTATCTCACAACCTCATTTTTAGCTAAACCTCTGCTACTCCTTGTGCCTGTGCTGGTCTCACCCTGCTCCAACATACAGCCTGTAGCTGGTGTGTGCTTTTGGTATTTGTCTGCCAGGAACTAGGGTAAGGTCACCTTCTTGCTTTGTCTGCTCTGGTGAACAGCTTTCAGCAAGCAATTCCTTTGTGCCATGGGACAGAATTTGAGCCACAGAAGTGAAAATTCCTCCAGAGCATTTCTTTGGATCATTCATTTCCTTGGTTGTTTCTCTTCCTTAGAACTTGAACGCTGCAGCACATGCTCTATTGTTTAAGATTTAGTTCAGAAAGTCCATTATGTTCAATCTTCTGATCTTTGTTGATGCTGTTTGGTGTGGTTCTTTATCATAAACAACCTTAACCTAGGGGAAATATAATAAAGATCTGATGCCATAAATTTCTAACAGAGCACCCTTTTCCCTCCTGTTTTTAAGACTTCATAAATGAACAAACTTGTTACCAGAAAATTGGTTTGTTTAGGCTTTTCTGTTTGTTACAGAATGAGTAGCATATCAAATTGCAAATGTGCAACCAGAAGTTGTGGAAGAGCTTTTGGAACAGGAGCTATAGAAAGCACTAATGGGCAAACTTAAAAAAAAATTACTTAGAGGCAGGAAATAAACGTTTCAATTTCTCTAGAAATGTTTTGCTGTTAAGTTTTCTGTACTCACAGTTTTGTGATGGCACTGCAGTGGCCAAACAGAGACAAAAATAAAAATTCCTGAAGTTCTTAAAAGAGTAAAAAAAAAAAAAAAAAAAAAAAAAAAATTCAGATGATTGTTAGTACCAGGAAGAAAAAAAAAAAAAAAACAGAAAAAGATATTTTAATAGTCTGTCCGGATTTCCTCTAAACAAAGATGAAAGTAATTCTGGAGGGAACTCTCCTTAGAATGGATTCAGATTTTTTTTGCCTTGCATTGTTTTATAGCACTGCCAAAAAGAAGTAATTGATGGAGGTAAATAGAAAAGATAAAATATATTTGGTTTTAACTCTGGGAAATACTTTTTGCCTTTTAACAGAAGTATGTGTAATAACTTTAATGGGATTGAAAAGTGAGGGGCAGACAGGAATCCTCTATAGAGGCAGGGATACAGTGCACCTGTCTACCATTTTATTTGGCCTGGGTATAACAAGAGGGCTTTGGACCAAGTTGCCATTAATCTCTCATCTTTCATTATTAATCAGTAATTTGATCCACAAAATACTGTAAGTGGTATATTATAACCCTTTGATTTCTAAATTATTTTCCTCACAGATCTTTTTCTCCTTGTGTGCTTGCTGCATTCCTGTGCACACAGAAAGCCTCGGTCTGTTAGCAAGGCTGGAGCAAAGTTCTCTGTACAGAAAAGAGTTCACCCTCACTTTTGAGCCATAAAGTACTTCTACAGGGAGGCTGGGGCCTTTTAAACGTCAGAGGAGAACTGTGTATGAACAGAATTTTCAGGGCTGAGTCCTTCAGAAGTAGGGCTGGCTTTGTGCCCGAACTTGCACTCACTGAAATTATGAGAGAGGTGTGAAACAGAACTGTGCTTATGGTGTGTAAAATAGGCCTCTGAATGGCAATGAAATATAGGAGGTTCTCGATGGTTTTCCTTATTGTAGGCTCTAAAAGAATTACAGAAGTAAAAGAACAACTCTTTCCTATTCGTTTCCCATCCTACTCTCTTCCTACTAGATAGGGGTAGGTGCAATTCTGGTGAGAGGACGCTGATCTCAGGCTATTAATAAGGATGAGACAGAGACCTTAGCTACAAACACTGTGAGGGCAGTTGTTTGTTCAGAAATGCATTTCACATTTTATTAGTAACTGTTGGCAATAGGAATGTACAAATAAAAAAATCCCACAGATTCATTTTCTGTCCAAAATTCAAACCACTCGAATTTTGGAAGACTCAGTTAACTTCATTTTTAGTCAGTATTTGGAGAATCGTGAAATGGTTGAGGTGGGAAGGGACCTCTGGAGGTCTCTTCATTGTTTTCCTTTGGGCTTGAGCAAACCTGTGGAAGAAAAATATAAGCAAGTGGCAAAATACTGTCTCTGACATGGATGAAACCTGAATGATGTGGAGACTTCAAAGTGAAGAGATTTTCTTGTGAAATTTCCAGTGTACTTTCCTTAAAAAATAGATGTTGGAATGAAGTCCTCTAAACTTTGGAGAAACATCTGAACTCTGGGACAGTCACCAAAACCAGACTTAAAAAAATAGAAAATAGTATTAAAATGCAATAAATGCTTATGAAAGAGGCAAGATTGACATCTCTGGAGATCAAAAGTCTCTGCATAAAACAGAGCTGTTGACAGCATGGGTTCAGTCAGGGCTGTGCTGAGGTAGTGCTTTTCCTCAAGTGAACTGTGTGCCCCGTGTCTACAACCTTTTAATGTTTCCATTCTGCTGAAGTATCACTCAAAAGAAGTTTTAATATTCTCTGTTTAGAGTGTTAGAAACGTCTAGCTGGTGAAATGTATCATTTACATCAAAGTGAATTTTGATTTTCTTATCAATTTCCAGTCTCCCTTTCTCTTGTCTTTCTCTTGTCATCCCAAAAGAGATGATTGAATATTGCTTTGGTGTGATTCCTCCCAGAAGCCAGCTGGTACAGTACACATGATGGTTGGGTAGTTTCACCTCTTGTGAAGCCTGACCTCTTGTGATCTACACCCATGGCTTCTTCTCATATATGCAGGTGATTCTAGTAGCCACCTACCCCCAACATCACCTACCACCCAAAACAACCATAGGTACACCTTAACTTTTATAGAGAAAGCTTGCTTCTAAAAATAAAAGACTAATTCAAGGTCTTGTCCTTCTTTTTTCGAAGGCAACCACCCATGTGTTGGCTGCTGGAAACACCTGTCTTTTAGGCTTGGAGAAAGAGACTTGGCTCTCCACCCCATTTCATTTGAATCCTCTACAGAAAATACATTTTGGACTGCTTTAGTAATTTCTTTCTTTTGTTTGTTTGTTTTTAGTTAATAGGAAAAAACAGAAAAATTATAAACCAAGTTCAAAGGGAACTTGGTCATCTCTGTTTCCCCATCTAGGAGAAATGGGGTAAAATCTGGTTTGAGTTTAGCTATCAATCTAGAAGTAAATTGAATTAAATATGAAAATGTTTGAAAGCCGAGTTGTATTTCATTCCAAGTGCACTGCTGATTTAAATGGGGTGGTGGGAGGGGGAAAGAGCTTAAATATTCAGCATTTTTATGATTAAGGATCCGTTGCTCCCCCACCACACCTCCCCTGGAAACAAAACACAAAGCCTGTTTGGAACAGCTCATTACTGCTATGCTTCAAGGCCCCCATGGCTGTTCCATTAAAGCACAGCCCAGGGGGAGGTGAAGAGCTGAGCTGCACCAGTGCATGTTCTCACTGTCTGTCTGTCTGACTGTGCATGTGGATGCTTGCACATCCACAGACATTGTACAAACATATCAGAGCCCGTGCTTTACGTACGTTACAGTGGGCTTCCAAGGCAAATGGAGGAAAAGAAAAAAAAAAAAAAAAGTTTCCTGGATTAAAAAGCAGGCGAGTGGAAGAAAATGCTGTTTGAATGATCAGTGGGCAGAAGGAAAATAATGCTGTTTAGAGTTTTCCAAGGGCAGGGAAAGAAAGCAAGTCTGACTTATAATTCCAAAATCCATAAGCAGGGCAGGGAGGGAAGTGTATCTCTGGTATGCTTTTTTAATGTAAGAATTTTATATTTTACAAATGGTCTCTGTCATTAATTTGTGTGGCATGTTCCTTGGTCCTTACAGTGGTAGGCAGGCTTGGCAGGGTGACTGACACACCAGTTGAAATGAGAAAAATGACATGCATAGGAATGAAGGCTGCTATTCACCAACATATAACAAAAGGAAGTAGTGTGAATAAACATGCTTGTATTCATCATGCCCAGAAAGTCAGGCATTAACAGCAAAGCTGCCATCATCTTCGTGTATACTTCAGGCAGTGGTACTGGTTCAAAACCCAGCATATCTCACTCCCATTCCCGGTGCTTAAGTCCCCAGTTTGGTCACTTACACAGCTTTTTGTCTAAGGCGTCAGGTCAGAATAGAGCCTTGGTTTCAGTTCTCATCTTTGACACGTGGACTGTGTCTTTCTGTTCCCATTTTGAGCTTCTGCTCAAGGCTGAATGTCTTGATGCTCCCTCTTGCCTGACTGTTGGCTTGCATTTCGGCACAACTGTGAGCCAGCTGTGATTTCCAGGTGGAGAAACTCAGCTGGGTAGGAACACAGCAAGACAGTGATCTGAGCTGAAGTCTCACATCCCTTAACAGGATAGATAAAACCGGCTGAAGCCACAGGAAGCCAGGAACATCAGCAGACATCCTGACATGGCTGAAGAGCAACGAGTTAGTGCATCCCGAAGTGGGAAACGGTGAACAGAAAGTACAGACAAAGTAACAGGCCAAACACTGAGGCACAGGCTGACTTGGAGCAGGGCCCTGGCAGAAGGGGCCTGTGAGTACTGTTGCAGCAAACACTCCAGGAGGAAGCTGGGGTGCCAGTAATATTTATGTGCTGTTGATGAAGCCTATCTCCTTAATATTTGTAAAGAGCTCTGGAGCGCGCTATCTGCTAGATTAACCTGCACTGATTGTGCATCCGTTTATATAGGAAGACATGTATTTTTAACAGTAATTCTGCTGCATGTTTAAATGAGACGTGCTTTACAGTGTAATTAAGAAACCCTTCTTTTCACACAATTGTCAGCTCGCACTTTTCCCACTTTGCTAATGCCTTCAATGCACAAAAGCCATGAAGAAAATCTTTCCGTGACATGATGGCATTACCAGCTCTTTTCAAGTGGGAGGACTGTACTCCTACACAGCAGATTTTCCCTGTGTTGTGGTATTCATGCAACAAAGAGCTGTACTTCTGAAGGGTTTCTTGTTTAAGCTCTTTCATGCTTCTTGCCTTGGAGACTCCTTTTAGACTTGTAGCCAAGAGGAGGTCAGGAAGTGCTCCATGCTGCAGCTTCTTTTTCTGTATATGTTTCTATGTGGTTCTCCACAGATCCATGGAACACATTCCCTTCCATCTCTCTCCCTTTCAGAGTAGTTTATGTTTCATTATTTGCAGATGGAAAATTGACAACTTGACAAACAGGGGAGGATCTTTCCATTTAAATTGTCATCTTCTTTCAGGCTCCTATGTAATGCAGTGGGGTAATACTGAGAATGCAAAAACTGATTGGATTTTATTTGCCTAGTGCATGAAAAATGAACTTCCGTGCTCATTGCTATGTGAGGATATTTTTAGCTGTCATTCTGCTGATGGAATTTGCCCATCTTCGTGACTTTCCGATTTGGCCAAACTACTGTTGCATTTACTGATGCATTTACTGCCTTTGATTTTAGGGGGCTGAGTTTGGCTTTATAAAGTCTGTATTTTCATCTCTTTTGTACTTCTTTTTTTCAGTGTTAAGCACGCAGAGTACTAAAATGAAATCTTGAAAAAGCCACTAGGAATTCAGCAGACCCATGTAACCCAAGACACACAAGCTCCATTCCCCAGTTTTGTTTATTCTTTTCCTACTATGATTTACAGCCAAAATGTACTAGCTGTGCTCGCTTCTCATATCCCAATCACAAAACCAGGAAAGACTTTCTTGAACTGAGCAGCACTGTTAAGCCCTTGTCTAACAGTTTCAGATTCATTTAACTGTGAGCACAAAGTTAATCAAGTTTCACAAAGATGTGGGTGTGATCTCAGTCATGTTAGAACGAACTCTGGAAAGTGGTGGAATTTGAGGGCAATGTCCTACCTTCTATTTGTGCCAAACTTCTTTTCTTGTGCTTCTTTCCCTGCTATTGCATTTCAGTGCTGTAGGGGAAAGCATTAGGGGCATGAAGCCATCAGCCAGAACTGACTGAAAATCTTTCGGCTGCAAAACTGAGTGGTGGGGAAGGATGGGGCAGGCTCAGGGAAGAGCCTGCCTCAGAGTGGAGTGATCAGCTCAATGGACCAAAGATGGGCACCAGCTGGCATTGCCCAACCATCACTCCTCCATCTTCCACGTTTGCTGGGCTGCCTACATATGTGAGAGGGCAGTGCTTCCAGTTTACTTCCCATGAATGCAGGGCCATTGAAAAGAATCCTTTCCTACCCAGCTGACTGATCTTCTTGTGCCAAGCCAGCCTATTCTGTAATGCTGTAAACAGGAGCAGCCAGGCTATAGCTGCATCACAGCAGTGGGGTTGGCAGAGCTGAGTTATGGGGGGTATTAAATTAAAGAGAACATCCTTCTGCCTTTCGGTACTACTGGCCCTTGAGCACAGTGGATGGTCTGACCACTGCATTCACTTCTTCATTTTGTGTGTGTGTGTGTCCACAGTGAGAGATATAATGCTTCCAGCATCCCAGTTTTCTAGCATAGCAACTGAGCTTTGAAGTGACTTGCATTCATGAAAGCAAGTAATTACTTCGTAGCAACATATACTGTCATGACTTTGTACTAGGGGCCAGGAGAGAACCCCTAAGCTTTCCTGTATCCTGTGTTACTGGAATGAATAGGTGTTTTTAGAAAAACTGATGTCATGGAACCAAAACAAAATGCTTCTTTTTTTTGTCTGTGTTTTGCTCTGAAACATGGTTGTTGCTGCAGTATAACGAGTTCTGCTGTTATCTTCCACCTTCTCCCCCCAAAAAGTCAACCCATAAAAAACCTGGCTGGATTTTAGCCACCTGGTTATAGTTAGTTTCTTATTTTAAAATAGCTTTCAAAATAGATCAGACATTACACCGTTAAAAACAATTTTCTCTGCAGGTATTGAATATCAGACAGGGCTTGTAGTAATAACTGATAGGTATCTAGAATAATCTTCAGTATGGACTGAGACTACAAAGATCTGTCAATCACAGCATTTAACTTTAAACACAGATGATTTGAATTCGTGTTAACAGCATGAGGAAGTCAAAAAGATGGAATGGTGCTGTCGGAGAAAAGATGATAGGATTACCTCTGCTGTTAGCCTTTCCTGCTACTTGTTTGAGATACTAAATCAAGGTGAAGTTTATGAAAAAGGCTACAATGGGGGTTTCTAACTCTTCATTCCTGCTGGGATTTTCCTATTATAAATCTGCTGTCAGAAATAAGTGCTTTACTTGTGACTTAATTTTATGCAGGCACAAACACCTTGGTTCAACACATTTTGCCAGAGACACTCTTGACTGTCTTAATGCAACAGAGTCCTCATTAACAGGGACCTGTGAAAAAGAAAAATGCACACATGCTCTTTTGTCGTTGGTCGTTCATGAGCAGTCCGATGAAAACTGAAATAAAACATAAATCCCGAGGTGCTGTGGAGCTGGTGTGGGGACATGAGTGTTTGAATCACACAGTTTATGTGAATTATCCATCTTGAAGAACACTACACTCCACCTTTTGAATGAAGTTTCATTAATGGCGTGGAAAGCTCACAGGTTCTATTTATTCTGCTCTGGCTGCTGAGTTTAGCACTAACCCCAGTGTTCACCCCCAAAGCAAACACCTCTGTTGTGGTGATTTTTCCTTTTTTATCCAACTAGGAATAGTACAGGCAACTAAGACAATGGTTTTGGAAAAGCTCATCAGATTTGCTTCAGTGCTTTTTTCTCCATGCAAGGGACACCAATTTGTCCCATTTATTTGGAGTTCTGCATGCAAAAATAAGGAGTCAGGATCAAACCTCAAGATTGGTGAATGCCTATTTTCATATTTCTTCCTAATTTTGCCCCTTTCTGGTGTACTGGGATGTGCTTCAATTGTGCATCAAGTAGATTTGTCACTGATGTCTATTACCTTGTTTTCAGGACATGAAATGGATGTGAAATTTGCCTTCAGGCACTCAGTACTGGAAGTATGGCTTTAGGTTTGTGCCATCTGAAAGAAACTATTAACCTTAAGTTAGAGGATAGGGAATCTCAGATCACAGAAGGGATCTTGTCACTGCTGTGATGAAAGACATCCTTACCCCCAGTGCAGAATGTGCTTCTGTGTTGCTTTAGTATAATTTTAAAATCCTCACTCAACTAAGACTGCATCCCTTAGGCAGCAACAGTGTTAGTCAGGCACAGAAGGGATCCCTTTTTTGTGCAGTGCTGTAAAATTTCAAATTTCAGAATGCAATTTTGTTCCAAGTTCAAAGAAGACTGCAATGTACTGAACTCCTCGAGTAAAATTTTACCTAGTTTTCCAGAGTAGTCAGGTATGTTTTAACAAAATCTTTTCCTTTTGGTTTGCTTCATCTCATGTTTTAGAGTAGTCTAAAAGTAAGAAATATGAGAAGTATTTTTGAATGGAAAGCCCCCCAAAATCCTCTTAGAAAATGGGAAAACAAGCTGTTTTGATATTGGCAGGACTGTCTCTTCATCTTGCTTTTTAAAATCTCTCCCCCTCCCACAAAAAAAGTGGCATGTTGAAGAAAAAAACCCAACAAATAAAAAACCAACAAAAAAACCCAACCAAACAAAAACCCCCACAACACTAGGATTTTACAAAGCTGCATCTTTTGATGGAATATGGCTCCAGTGTTGCTGACTTTTGGGATCGGCTGTGGATGGAACAGTCAACTAGTGAAATATAATGTGCTTTGAATCATCTCAGCAAAATGCTCTGCTTGTGGTAAAGTCATTGGCATGTATGCACATTGTGTTTCCTCAGATCAGGATGACAACCTCATTGCTGGCTGGCTTGTGGCATCCCCAGTTAACACGTGTAAACTTCACAGCTGTGAGCTGTGTTACAACCCAAAGGACGTAGAGGCTGAAGCCAGTAACTTCTCTCTTTTGTTTTCCTCCAAAAAAGAAGTCTGTGCAGAGCTGCCTTTTCAAGTGAGGGACTACAAGGTAGCATAACCCAGTCTGTCTCCTATTTCATGTGATTCTCCTGCCTTTAACTCCAATGTCTGTAGCAGAGAGCTCTCTGAAGCTGGCTGAAGGGGGGGGGTCTTTACAGCGTTTTAGGAGAAAAAGGAGGATTTTGATTTACTGGCAGTCTGCCACTTCAAAGTATCCATTTTTCAAAGTGTGACAGGCATTGGGATGGGCTGCCCAGGGAGGTGGTGGGTTCTCCATCACTGGAGGTTTTTAAGAAGAGATAGGATGTGGCACTCAGTGCCATGGTCTGGCAACCATGGTGGTAGTGGGTCAAGGGTTGGACTTGGTGCTCTCAGAGGTCCTTTCCAACCTGGCTGACTGTGTGATTCTGTGACAGATATAAAGGGGCCATACAAATTATTTTCCCCATGAGTCTGAACTGTGAAGTGGGAATAGGGACACATGTACCTGTGTGTGGCTGTGGAGGAGTTTAATCTTACCGTGTATACCAGCTGCAGCTGCGGTCTGCCTGTTAAGATCATTTGGTAGCTTTGGAACATCCAATGCTACCAAAAAGTCTACTGAGCTAAAGCACAGAAAAACATATCTGATCCATCAAGCTGCAGTGGCTAAGCTGAGGTTGAACCATACCAATGGGAACCTGGGGGGCCAGGGACTGATTTTGAGTTCTGTCTTTTTAATGAGCATCTTACAACCCAAATTCTCAGAAAAACCTTGGAGTCTTCATGTTAGATTCCCAACCAGAGGCCACTTCTGTGTCAAACAGGTATCTGCAGGTGGGCATGGCTCTCGGCGTGCACAAACCCCCGAGTGCACCGAGGGGATTTTCAAGATCAGCTTCAGGAAGACTGATGCCGGGGAGGCTGGAGAGGGGCCAGGAGGAAGGAAGAGGCCTTCCGAGGGGGGGTGGGAAAGACTTTGAAGTGTGACCCCAAGCGGAACCGGGGTGGGAAGGGCGGGAGAGGAGGGAAGGGGAAGGCTGGGGTCAGGGAGGAGGGCGTGCGGGCAGGGAGAGGCTCCCAGCAGCCGGGATGGCAGCGCGGGAAGCCGGGCGCCCGCCCAACAGGTTGCAACAAGAGCTTAGGGGGGGGGGGGGAGGACAGGCTGTGTTTTTTCACAGCTGTTTTGACATAATGAAGGCTGAGCAACCTCCAAAGCAGCCCTGATCACATGCCCCGGGGGAAGTGGTGGCTGAGGAATCAGCCTAGGAACCAGGATACCAGGGTTTCAGTCCATCTTCTGCAGCGATTTCAGGAGTGGTGTTGGCCGGGCTGCTCCTGTGCTTGCGCCGTGGTTTCCCCACCACCGAAAGGGGCTGCTCACCTTCATACCCCCAAAACAGAGATGCTAGAAGCAGGAGCCTCTCCTCTCCCAGCGTAGCAAGACAAAAACCCTGAAATTAAAATAGAGCAAGTTTAAAACTGTCGGAGGGAATTCCTTTTTCGCATACGCTGATGCAAATCAGGGCTAACACCAGTGACTAAGGTGAACTGGCGTCAATGGGAAACAGAATTAAGTGGGGTCTGTTCGGTGCCTATACGAGTAATAAACCCACACTTGTCAAGCCCTGACCCAGCTACTCTTCTGTAGTTTAATTTTTTAATAAAACAATTTTTTGCCTGCCTTTTTAAAGACAAATGAACCTTTGCTCATGTAAAATGCATTTGCCATATGACTAATCATTATTTTTAAAGCACTGAGCAAAGTGTATACATGTGTGTGTCTGGGAGGCAAAGAGAGGGAGTCTTTGTGTATTTGCTGTGGTAAATTGTTTATGAATATAGTTGTTTTTTCCAATTATCTTCTCCCATTGTGATACATCAGCAGTCTTGTCTCTGTTTCTTTGTGTTGAGGTTTGTATGTAAGAGTAGAGATTTATACTTACAGAACTTTCAGTTGCAAAAGTATATGCATTGATTTTTATTCATAAAATCCCATAGAATAGAGAGAAAAAGATTTATGGAAAAGATGGATTTAAAACTAAACCATGGTCATGCAACCAACTATATAGTCATATGGCTAATTCCATGGCCTTGGACTGAGATACTATTTCATATCCAAAAAATAAAGGAGGTCATAATTCATGGTAATGTCTGCAGGAGAAGTTAAGCCCAGAGTCAAGACTGCAGAATTTTACTTGAAGGATGTTAGTGTGGCTTCACAGGTGGAGACACAATATGGAGGTGGAGAATTTATTTCTTCCACAATAGCAAGATTTTGGAATCTTGCTCAACTAAAAGCAGAGTGGAAAATAGGAGAGGTGGCCTGTGGAGTATAAAGTAATTTGCACTTGGAATAAATGAAAAAAATGATGTGAAGTCCTAGGCCCTGTATGTCAGCAGTAAAAATCCCACAGAATTTACTTGGGCTGCATTATACTTAAGATTTTAAGAACCTAATGCCCAGCTAGGGCAATGGTCTTCTATGTCTGACCTCAGAATCAGGCACTGTGTAAATGCCAGATACATCATCTCTGTGTGTGTGAGTGTGTGTTTAATATGAAAGCAGCTTTTGTTTTACAATTGCTGCTAGTGCCACAGGTTGTGGGGACTGGTTTTCATTAACATACTTAGGCTTTTGTGATTTAACAGTATTACATGATCTGAGTGTTTGAAAATGACTCGAGCAGGCCCAATCCACACAGCCTGCCACGTGTCTCAGTGCCCTTTCCCAGGGTAGGAGTCTTTTCCCACTGCTGGCACGATGTGATTTCTTCCAGCAGCACAGCAGGAAGAAATCCTTACAGATTTCAGAGGCTGTGAAAACCTGCATGTTTTAGCAACCCCTTCTTCATCCACAGAAACAAAGCGTCTCCGTCACTTTCTTCCTAAAGGATAGCATCACCACAGTTAGACTTTAGCAGGATATTTTAAATTTATTCTCTTGGGTTTGGAGCTAGAGGTCTGTAAATGCTGCTGCGAGGCTTTTGCTGTTCAGCCATTATTTCATGTTGGCATTTTTATTTGAAGGCCCAACCATGGCCAAGAAAAGAAAACTTCTGTACTTCTCTTTTTGTGCTACATCTTCCAACTGGAATATCTTCAAGCACAACAGAATTGACCATGAGCTTTGGGGAGGGAGGAAGAGGAGAAAAGGGAGTCAGCTAGAAGAGATGATGACTACAGTGGGATACTCTGCAGTTAAGTTCTCTCGGGACTGAAAAATGCTTTCAACCAGTGTGATGTTGCAACAGTCCAAAAGAGGAGAGAAAAATCCATGTCTGGTCTGGACCAACCAGAAACTAAAAACAAGGGAGACTTTGAATTCTGAGACTCTCACCACAACTGAAAAGTGTGCTCAGGCCAAATAACTGGAAAATCAGTTTCTTGGGTTAGAGAAATGCTTCCCTGAAGAATCAGAGGCAGCTTTCCATTGTAATTGGTAAAGAAATTATTGTATTCTGAAGCATCAGTTCTAACACTTGAACCAGTGAAAAGGTTTGCACTCAGGGCTGTGAAGAAATTTGGTTAGTTTCATATGGAACTTTGTGAAATGCTGCAGTAAAACAACTTTTTTCCAGTGATATTCTCTTACCATTTGGCTGTGATAGTCTATGATTTGTCACAAAATGCAAAAGAAAGATCTGTCTTCATAATGTACCAAAAAGAAGTCTGACTGCAAACTTAAGTCAGGAAGAGGCATGGAGACTGGAGCAGAGTGGTAAAACCATAGATCAGGAGATGGTTGTGAGAAATCCTGTGCCAGAAGTCCTGAGAATCCCCCAGCCAGGGGTAATAGAATGCAGTAATTGTTAAGGAGAGTTTTAACAACAAATGTTGAGTAAAAATTACTTATGGGGTGCTTGTTTGGAGAGGGAAGTGTAGTAAATTTCAGCACAAATTTTTAAGTGGCAATAGCACAGGCATGGCCTATGCTGTAGGCAAAATAATTTTTCTGAACTAAATGACTCCTCTCAGTCAGTCAGGCTGCAGTGGGGTTTTTTTATCTCAGATAGGTATTTCCTTCATTGCACTGGTACAAGGATGGCTGAAGCCTGAGAGGAGGGCTCTGAGGACCTGGTTGTAATGCCTGGCAATACCACCTGCTCCTTAGGGGATCAGGAGTGAACTTTGCAGAGATTTGGATTGCAGAACAAGGGTTGGAATTAGAAAACCCTTCATGGATGTGGCAAAGGTATGTGAGTAGTATTTCATTTGCTCTTGCAGAACTGCAGTAAAAGAATACACAGACAGACCATTTTTTCTTCTCCAGACAATTAAAAAAGTGCATAGGTGGAAAGTGAAGGAAGAATGTCACGTGCTTCTATTCAAGTCATTTAGGTGCTGTGGCCATACAGTAGCTCCATATGAATTAATCCAGTTTTACCCATTCTTTTCCTAATAGTCTCTTTTCATCTGACAGCCATTAAAAAGCACAGTTTCTCTGTACTAGTTCATAAGTTGGGAATGTGCTGTACCTGGGGTGTGGAACTCAGAGAAGGATGACCTGGAAGTTTTTAATGTTTGCAATGCATATTTAAAGTATATTTCTGGAAAAAGGGCAGTGATACCCGTATATGATTCTTGGAAATTATGCTTGGAAGATCAGACTCAGATGAAATTCTCATCTGCAATTCCTTGCCTGTTGCACAGAGCTTAGGCCAAGATCTGTTCACCTCTGGTTTTTCTGTATTCAGCAGTGAGTAGTCTTTGCTGCTTTGGCTAACTGAAACACATTTTAGGAGGCAGCTGCCTCTTGCCAAGAAGAGCCTGCCTGCAAGAATATTTCCATCTGGGATGACTAACATGTGCCCAATGTACGTCCAGTGTCACATCCCACTCTGCAAACAAAATCCACTGATGAATTAATTCTCTTCTTGCTTCAAAGGGTAGTCAAAAGATGAAAGTGAAAAACTGGACTTATTTCAAAAAATTACATTATATGAAAAATAGGTCATTCAGCCAGATCGCAAATCATAGATTTTCAAAAATATGAAATGTCAAGCAGCTCTATTTGAAAAAGTATGTGTTTCCTTGACTGTTGCATGTTTTGTTAGCAATGGAAAGTGAGTATTCAAAAGGAAAGATAGTGTTTTAACTCCTGCTTAGGATAATGCCAGCTATATTCAACTTCTTTGATCCAATATAAACACGATGCTTTTGTCTTTGCTCAGTTTCTGATTCTTTCATAACAGAGACAACAAAATTATTTTGAAGAGTTGTAAATATAAAAGTGATGCAATAGTTTCTGGTATTTCACAGTTGCAAAAATCAAGTCTGCTTCTTGTGAGGACACTTGATTTTATTGAATGTGTCATACGCATGGCTTATCCTTCTCATGCACTGAAGGAATGTGGACGCTGATATAAAACCCTATATACTAACCAACTGGCTTCTCATACATCAATGACTCAGCCAATAAAATATATTATTGTGATGCTAATTAAATCGCTATTTTAAAGATATGTCTTTAAAAAAGGGATTGTTTGTACCTACCCAGAATTGTCAGTCTGTTTCAGTATAGCTGTCAATACTTAAAACAATGCTTAAAACATCTTCTTAGCAAGTCTCAGAGGTGAAGGTCTGAGGAGATGTAAATCCTCCACTCAAGTTGAATGCACAACATGCTGCCTGCTGTTTAGCTGGTGGGACATATGTTAGCAGAGGCCTATAATTACATAAACCCTAAGAAAAAAAAAAATTGCTTTTCAATAAGCTATTTGAGCAGTACCAGTGCTAACTGCCTAAAAGTGGGAATCCAAAACTCATCCAACAAGGAAAATATTGACCCAGGCAAAACAGTATTAATCTCAAGAATTAAAACTGTAACCCAATGTCTCGTGCAGTCCTCCCAGGTGTAATTATTGTATTCTCGTTTGTCCTGAATCTGCCCAGTTTGTTTTTCCATGTTGTAAAGCTAAATACAGTGATTTAAAACCCTGGAAAGTCCAAGTAGGTAATAAATAGTCCAGCCTTGTGGAAATGCAGGGTCTGAGTTTCTGAGATCATCTGTGCTCTGTGAATATTTCATCCAATTTAGCATATCTGGGCACTTCTCCTATAGGGGCCAGGGGGTTAGCTGTGTGTTTACGGGCTTCCCTCTCCAGTTACTGCAACTATGAAGGGGTGATCCATCCTTGTGGAGGCCAAAGCAAAAGCCAGGCATAGAGAAGGCTCACTGGAGCTAGCAGCTGGGCAACGTTCAAAAATTAGCATTTTACACACGCATTAAACAAAACCAGGTTTGTAGGGAGAGGTCATACTCTTTTATTAGAGCAGCTTCTATAGCTGGAAAAAATGGGCAATCTTTTAGACAAGACCACTCTGGTCTGGAACAAAACCTGGAGAGTTCAAAGCTTAGTACAAGCTGAGAACAATTGCTTTGCTTTTACTTCACCATGTTAAGCAAAGCACTGTTAGGACTGATGGGCAACCTCCTAGAGCCTGGAGAGTCATCAGGCTCTGAGTTAAGAAGAAAGAGTATTTGGTCCAGCTATGTCAGTCTATATTAATCCCACATACAGCTCTACCAGCTTCAAACATCTTTCACCCAAGCATTTAATCATAATTTCTGTTGAGGAATTTTTTAATTTACAATGAAAGGCAGGAGAGCCCTAGTGGGCAGGACTTCAGGCTCAAATTCTGAAGTCAACCCTCTGTTCTTCACTCAGCTTCTGGTCTACTGAGTGTTCTACAGTGAGTGGGTCTATCTGTCAGCTTCTGCATGGTAAATGGACATAATAGAACAGTCCTCCTCACAAAGTCCTTTGAGATCTACAAAGGAGAAGTGTTACACAGCAGCTACACAGTTCTTCATTACTAGCTCTTTTTCATGTGGTTCCTTTAATAGACATTTGGGTTCTGATTTAGATCTTCTGAACAGGGTGTAACACTGGTGGTGTTGGTAGCAACACCACTAAGTTTGCCAAAGGTGACTGTAAGACTCCTGCTACTGCTATGTAAGCAGTTAAAAAATTATTTATCTTAAACTTTGCAATGCCAGATATGTTGCTAAATAGGGAAAGGCTGTTTGTGTTCAGGAACTACAGAACTGTCTTCATCTCCCTGGACAATTATTGCAATGGGACACCCAATCTGAGTAGGCACACATGGAAACAACCATGCTGACACTCACAGATTTCTCCAACAACTATACAATAAACATCATCTTTTTCACATTTAAATAAAACACAGGAAAATGAATGCCAAAGTATTTAACATTATTCTGTAATTATGTATGCACAGTCAAATGCAAAAATGCATAACCTTACTTAGGCACAATGGCAAATGAATGTGCTACAGACATATGTGAGTATGCCTGCATTGGCATTAAATAGTGCTTAATATTAAAAAAAAACCAAACCCAAAAGTATAGCAAATAAACATTCAGGTTACAAAGCCAACCAATGTTGGGTATACCAGAATGCAGGTTTCCTGGGCATCCTTAACTATCCCTTTTGAATATTTATGATGATACAGTTTTAATTACATGATAATGTGTAAGGTTGTTTTGGGTTTTTTTCTTAAACTGATCCTGTGTTTCAGCCAGTCAGTGGGGAGGCAGATTTTTTAACCCTTCTGGGTTTTATCTTCCATTTGACACTCTGTCCTCAGATCTCATGTTAATGCATATGGTCCAAATATTTCACTCAATAAAGAAAACATTAATCCCCTTCCAAGCTTTTGTTTCTCTGGTGCTCCCATGACAGCATCTTAATATGCCCCAAATCCTGATGAATGTATTTCTGCAACACATCTATGCATGGTGACACTACTATTATATTCACAATATCACTGCCATCGTGCAAAAAATCTCCCTGAAGCACAGGGAGAGAAAGGGCAAAAATATTGGAATAACAACTTCCAGTGAAAGCCGAAAGAGATCTGAGAATGTCTGCATGCGTAGCATTTCCCTGGCACTTTCCCTACTCAAAGCACAGACCCAGTTGACTTTGACTCCCAGCACTTCTGCATTTCAGGCCCCAGGTGTCTCTTGTTGAGCACCCAGAAAATGAGGCCAAGCACTCAAGAGGGAGGAAATTCCAGAATGATGTCATTATGCCTACATGTGGGGAGGGGGAAGGAGCTAATCGTGCCCAGGCAATCCAAATTCTGGCATTTGCTAACATTTTAGCATTTGGCTCACAACCTTATAGTTCTTTCAGCTGAGTTTCTCTGTGCATGTGGACACATTTCTCTGTAAATAAATAAGGGCACCTGAACTGTGTCTAAGCTGCTAAAAATTCTTGCACTGCCTTCCCACTAAAACTAATGTATTGATCTGTGTGCCCGTGGAAAAAAATGCAAGGTGCATGCTGTAATAACCTTCGCATATTTTTCCTGCTGCAATTAAATCTAGAGAAATCTAGGGAAACTTGATTTTGATTGTTCCCAGAAGAGGAAGGGAGGAAGGGTAGGCAGTAAAGAAGATCTACCTTAATAGGTGCTGAAGTATACAACCCCCTGCTCCAGCTGTGCCTCAACCATTCTTTCCTTCTCTTCTTTGGAAGCCGGGACAACAGGCACGCAAAATCAGAGGGATCAAAGACTTGTAGGGGACAGGCATAAATATGCTTTGCTTCTGTCTGAAAACCCATTACTAAAGCTCAAGTTCTGTATTTGCTACATTGTCCCTATCTGTCATCAAGTTACAAGTGAGGCATTAAAAGGCATAGCATGCTGCCTTTAAAATCCCAAGATTTTCAATTAAAATATTGCTTTGTTTTTTATTTGCTTCCTGCAAGTTTTCTCAAACCGTTCCCCTTCTGAAACCTCCCAGCACAAGCAGACAGGTTGGAAACAGGTTAAAAATGGAAGCTGAAATCCATATGTAAACAGCTGGCTCCAAGACCTGGTGCTCTAGGGAATGAAAACTTGTAATGCAAGACTCACAGAACTCTTGTGGGATCTGGCTTCATTTAGGTATCTACCATAAGTGTGTCTGTGTGCATATAGCTGTAGACCATTCTGATCCTATCTCTGTGTGCATATGTACCTGAGGTTAGCAGAATATTCACTCCCTGTTAACCCAGTCACTCCTCTTCTCACATTTCTCATCTGTTCTTTGAAATTTTCTTTCATACATCCCCATCTTTCTTTCATACATTCCCATACATTCTCTCTCTTTCATACATCCCCATCTTCTCTAGCATCACAGACCCGACTGCAGAAAGACCTTTTTTTAACCCTATCTATGTGTGTACAGCAGGTGAACTTCTCTCACTCTCTGCTGACTCTGTGGGATGTTATCTGTCTTTCAGCCAGTGGACAGAGCAATGTTACCCTGCCAAACTGAAATGCCCTGTCTTGCTCTCTGGAAACTCTTCTCCATAGCCCTTCTGTGTAGGGTACCCAGGGAAATGTAAATGCCAAGTGAGGCACTGAAGGGAAGCATCCTGGACAAGTTACTCCCCCCAACTCCAAGGGGCTGTTTCCCCTCATGGTCTGAAAAATCCCTGATAAAAAGGTGGCATTAGTCAGTAGTGGTGTTGAGTCTGAAAATGCCTCCCCATCCATCCTGGACTCCTCTCTTTCCTGCCTGGGGAGTGCATGGGGATCCCTCCTCACTGACAAATGGAGATCCAAGCTTTCCCTCTTCTCTTCACTGCAGTCTCTAGCAGTAAGGGGACCGATGACAGATCTTATGATATTTTCTCCTTCTCCCAAGAGGGAAAATCTTATTGCCTATGCTGAAACAGTACATGGCTAAACCAAGCTCTCCTGCTAAGATGTAAGCTAGCAACGTGTGTTCTGTGGGCTTCCAGGGGGAGATGTCCTAGGGTAGGCAACGTGATGGGAATAGTATGGTGCCTGTTAGATTACTGCAAACAAAATACAGCTTGATGTTACTGTTGGCTGAATGCAGCCTGTCAGCACCAACATCCTCCCAAGAAACCAGCACTGATTTCATCCAGCCTTTGCTGGAGAAGATACCAGTAGCCAAGCAGTTTGAAGAGTGACATGTTGCCCTTTGCCCACATCCAGGCCGTGTTAACATGGCAGTGCTAGTGCAGGGAGTGTGCCTGGAGAAGCACCAAGGAACTGTGTGGTGAAAGGCAGATTGCTCAGAAAGCCCTGAAGCAGCTTCAGGGGCTTTGCTGATGGCTGAGTGCCCCAGGGCTGGGACAAAGTCTTCTCTCATGCAATGGACTGTCCCAGGGCACCATGGTGCTTGCTGTGCCTTGATGGTACAGCAGGCTCCAGAATCACTCCATAGTAATTCCTTCATAGCCCACAGATTTTTTCATCCTGATTGTTAATTGCTGTAACTTACTCTTGTAGGACCAGGTCTATTTTCAGGTTTTGTAGTTAACTGAATCTAGAAGGCTGAACATCCCTACCCTCTCATGAGTGTGAGTGGGTTGGTTGCTGGGCTTCGGCACTGGAGAATTAAGTCATGTTGATGTATCTGGGACTAAGTAATGAGGGTTAGATAGGCTTTGAGCCATTTTGGTATATCACTGTCTCTCCATCTCTCCTTGTATTATATTTTGGTCTGGACAATCAGAATACTTGTAACTTCAGACAGACATCAAGGAAGGAATAAAATACCTGAATAAAATGACCTCCTGAATAAAATGAGAACATGTGAGTCTAGGGGGGAGGGGAAGAGAGAGGGACATTTGCATAGATCAGGAAAGGTCATTCAAACATCTGGCAATAGTAACTGACATGTGTCAGTTCATTAAATTCATATTAATGCAAGAATGATTCTTTAAGCTCCAAATGCCACTTTTGGTTGCTATGTTCTCTCAGTTGATGGTGATGACTTTTCAGAACTGTACCATGCTTGTTTGCTTGCTAGTGGCATCTGACCTGAGGTCAGATTTCTATTTAACCCCTTCCTGTAGGTCAAGAGACAAATTAATCTGCTGAGAACTGAATTGGAAATGAGGTGTCTGGATAGCAGGTGTCCCAGCCGTGGAATAGCTGCCAGGCTGAAACATGTTTGCATCTGTTCTTACGCCATCCAAGAAGTCATCTGTGAGGTCAGGGAGATACTCAGCTGACATCTGAGATGGGAAGTTGCCACAGGGAGCATAAGTGGCAGGTGCCCTGTTTTAGCAGATTATTTTGCAGTCTAGGGGAAAAATTTTGAGAGTGTCACTTTATGTAGAAATGTAGATGTTTCCATTTATTGTGCACTTTACCTGTGTTTACTCTGAGTTTATAATTGTAAAGAAGATACACTATTTCACACCATCTTAAGGAAGTGAATCTCATGAAGCTTTTTCTTCCATTTTTATTTCAGAGGATGAAGATGATGAAGAGATGGTGGAGCCAAAAGCACAGGATGACTTGGAGACAGAAAATCAAGACCAGAAGCAGGAGGCGAAAGAAGGTACTTTAAGAAATGAAAAAAAGGATTTTGTTACAGCTTTGAAGGATTGAATCCAGCAAGTGGTTACTCTCGTAGGTAGTTTCCATTATTGAGAACACTGGGACATCAAAATACCAGTTTTATTGATTCAGAACCACATCAGTGGCATGAAAACAGAAAATCGTATCCCAGCCACTCAGCTGGTAGGCCTGAGAAGCTTGTGAAAGGCACAAGAATTCTTCTGTTTAGAAGAAGCAACATGTCCTCATAATTTGGGAACAAAATAGAGACTCTTGGATTCCAAGACTGTTGCTTACTTGTCCTCTGGCTCAAATAGGCTGCTTACATGAAAGATTTAAAATGCAAATGCCAGGCATTCCAGCGGCTTCATAAAGTTGGTTGGTCTTGAGGTACGTAGAGCCTGTAACTCTCTGCCTGCCTGAAAGGGGCAAAATTACACCTAGTGGTGGTCAGAAATCTTCCAGCATAGAAACTTTTCACTGGAAAATGTTGGCTGTCAAAATCAAATCTTTTTTGTAGGAGCTTCCCCCCCAGGGAACTTAAGGTCGAAGCTGAAGTTAGGCAGGTCCAGCCCTTCTATCAGTTTCCTCTGGATTGAGACTCTCTCCAGGGTTACAAGAGACAAAAATTCAGGTTACTACTTCTTTCTGGTGCAAACAAGAGACACGCAATGAAGTGGCACAGGTCAGCACTACACACAGTAGATATGCTGGGTCTCTCTCGTTTGCTTCTCTTGAACTCATTCTAGTTTTCATAATTAGAAGAGGGATGTGAAATTTGATCTTCCTGATCTGAGTATTAACAGAGTGTTGGCTGCTCTGCTGTCTCACTTTGAGCAGTCAATGCCTACCCCTGTGGGGTGTGGGGGAAAAGAGCTGAAGTATCAGCAGCTCCAGTGTGAGACGAAATTAGTTTAATCTCCGGTATTTCTTAGCTCTGTGCCACCAGGATTGCTCCCAGCTCTGTTTACCCTCTTGAAAGGTAACCTGCTTCTGAGGTAGTCCTAAGCTGCTTCTGGCTATGGCAATCATTGTCAAGATGGTTGTGTGAACTTGGCTTTTTTTTTTTCTGCAAGGTAATCTCATATGGGAAAAATATGGAGTAATTTTACAGAGAAGCCCATAAAGTTGTTAACTGTGAATATGGCAGTGAATGCTCCTTTCTCATCCAGGGAAGCCTAACATAACTTATATCAGTGTACAGAAAACCTGTGTCTGGTGTATAGTGCCCACGTCACATAGCAGTGATACATAACACATAACAGTGTTGTTATCCTCATACACTTTAAATGAGTTGCAGTGCCAGCCACGCTGTTTCGATTATAAATTGCTCTTTCTTCCCAACTAAGAGCATCACAGACACCACCCATGCTATAAATCCTGTGGTGTCCATTGCTCATTATGTCCTTGTAGAAACATGGAGGGAGGAACTTCTTCTGTGCCTCATCCTTCTGCTTCTCCCATCACCCCCAGCCACCCCGGCCCTGAGCAGAGGGGAGCAGCTGCAACCAGAGTCACACAACAGTCTGCAAAGGCAGAACTGAAGGCATAAGCAAGAAAAATGGCAGCACAGAAAAACTGAATTTCTCAGGAATATTATCTTTTGTCCAAAAACTGTAAGGTCAACTCACATTTACGATCTAGCAGTCACTGGCCCTAACATAGTACTTCTTTTACTGATGACAACAGGATGCCATAAAACCCAGCATCACTGCACTTACACACTGTCCTGAGTTGCTGAATATCCCTCTAATATTTAGCTTACAGCTGATCCCACCACTATTTATTTCCATGTAAACACTAGTGCTTGGAATAAAGCACAGGCTCCTGCATAAAGGAAAAAAATCTGAATACATTCCTGAGCAGATTTTCACTTTTTTGTGGGTTTTTAAGTTAGCCTTTTATGTACTTCGCTGACCGAGCACCAGCACCTCCATCTTTTATTTCTTTATTGCTTTTTTTCATTCTGAGGGCAGTGCTCCCCTTCTCAACCTAGCAGGACCCCAAAGGAATGGTAGGTCAACTGGGTTAGTTTAGTACTAATCTCAGATACACAAACTACAGGCTTTAAAAGCAAGGCACAGCTTGCATTAGCAGAACCAGCCTTGTGAGTTGCTAACATTTGACTGGGTTCAAGGAAGAGGAAAACATGATCCTTGCCTGATAGAAAGAGAACTTGACCTACAGTACATGTTGTGATGGATAAAATAGTGGTGTACTGATGACTGGCATTAAATGCTGCATATCAAATTAAGCAGTTGTCCCTAAATTGACAGGGAACAAATCCTTTTTATAGCATTTAAAGTCATTCTCTCCCAGTTTACTTCAGCTCACTCTCCAACAAAACCCTATTTTCCCCTCTGTAGTAATCACCCCTCTCATGTCCTGAGCAACATTCAGAGTCTGAAGCCGTCATTTGTGTTTCATGGAAGTGATTAAAACCATGTTACAAGTCAAACAGGAGTTTAGAAGAACATTTCCTGTCAGTGCTGCACTCTGTGTGCCTACTCAGAATTAATAGCTTTTCTGCAAATTAGCACATAATGGGTTAAAAGCATGTTTATGTTGGCATTAAGTACTCTGACTTCTTTTTCTCTACAAGGCAAGACAATATTTTGCAAACTTTTTAAAGAATCTCTAATAGATATTATAGTGGCGCCATTCACACTGCTATATAGTAGTTAAGGCTGTGTCAGCACTTCCATTATGAATCCTGTTTTTCAGGGATTTATAACCCAGCCGTAAAAATTTGCTCTGGGCTGAAATTTGGTTTCAGCTCAGGGAGCACATTTTTTAACAGATTAAAAAAAAATCAGCATGGCCTTTTTTGAGTTATAGGAGTGTAAGGAAAAAAAACATGGGAGAGAAAAGTGTGGGGAGAGAAAGGCAGACAATTTTTTCATTAATGTAACTCAAAAAATAGGCCAGGATGTAAAATAAAGATTGAATCCAGTCTCTCCTCAAGTCAACAGGACAGGAGCGCTCTATTTTTATAATGATATTTTAAATGGAAATGTGATTTATTTTTTTTCCTCTGGTGTTTATAGGTAGCTCAGTTTAATTCTACAGACATTTGTTTCATGCTAAATTTCCTTGCCCTCCCCCTCCACACCTTGGAGCTGCTCTGCAGGGTTGGGTGGGATTATTCAGCAGGCACACACGGCACCTGCAATAGGGCAGCCCTGAGAGCATTTCAATGCCTCTTGGAGGGGCTAAGGGCAGAGGAGCTGCTCGAGTCCCCCCCAATGTTTCTGGACTGGGAAGTGGAGCCCCAGCGTGTTGACTTTTTGAAGCATACGAAACCTTGGGATCTCCTTGTGTTATCTTTTTTTTCCACGGGGATGCCTGTTGTAAGCCGTGTTTCAGGTGCATGGGCTCTCTCCACTCTTCTTGGCAGAGCTGAACGTGGGATACCTGCTGGTGAACTGGGCTGGGCTCTGCCTGTTCCCAGCCTCTCCTAACCACGTAAACAAGAGATGGCCCCAAAGTGTGGCATCAAGGAGGCTGGGGCTTTCCACCACCAGAGAGCTCTGGAGCTCCACCTAAGGCGCCTCTTTGTGTCAGTAGCAACCACACGAACAGTGGGATGGGCTGAGTCTTGAAAGGGTGCCTAAACCTGTATTTATCTGAAGCCGTGGATATATCAACAGAAACCTGCATGAAGGGCTCAGGTGAGGCAGGCTGGGATCTGCAGCTTCCAAGAACTCCTGTTCCCCCCTCTAAGCCTGGCCCTCTGCATGGGACTTGGGAGTCCACTCAATGGGCTGTGGGGGGGAAATGGTTTAGCTCTTGCCAGCTCAGGGTTTGGTATCAGAGAGGCAGGACAGGCTGCCAACCTTGCCCCTGTGAACTTGCTGGGGTTTGTAAAAGCTTGTAATGCCAGGGTGTCACTGTCACCAACACCGCAGTGAGCTCAGCTCAGCCAACGCATCCAGACAGATCAGGGGTGCTCAGGGATGGTGCTCAGAATGGCCCCTGGAGAAACATGGTTGATGGGAACAGCCCTCCCTGGCACAATTTCAGGCTTAAGGCTCTATCCCCTGCTACTCCAGAAATGAAAAATCTCTACATGCACCTCAGAATCTACTTTTATATGTTCAACAATGGTGTCATGTGGGGACTGTGTTTTAAACACAACACAAGGACATGGAATGTATCAAGATTGACATCGAAGTGAGGAGCAGGAGAAAAACAGGAGCCTGGCAGGCAACGGCTAAAAGCTGCTGAGAGCCCCGTAGCATCTTGCAGTTCTCACACTGTACATTTCTACCATCCTCGGTCGTCAGCACATCTAAAGTTTATGTGGATTTAAGTACAAAGCAAAAGAAATAGTACAGATCTTAAAATGGCTTTACTGATCTGCTTCTGTCTCTCGTTATATCTCTGGGTTCATAACCAGGCTGCTTCCTCCTTCACTGTTTTTATAAGTTCTCTCTTTCTTTCACTTACTCTTTCTGTTCTTTTTTTTTTCTTTCTTCTTTTTTTTTTTTTTTTTTTTTTTTTTTCCTTTAATGGACTTCAGTTGTTTTGTCACATTTGTACAATTGCTTAAGTTTCAGGAGAATATTATTTTTTTATATTCTATTATACTTACTTGAATTTGTGCCTCTTTTCTGGTCTTATTTGTTTGTTTGTTGGTTGAGGTTCTTTGATTTTTGGTGGTGGTGTTTTGTTGTTTTTGGATATTGGTTTGGGCTTCCTTGAGCCAAATCCTGGTGTTTAAATATTTGTAAATTTGATCCTGCACTGTTATCACAACTATTTATATTATATGCACTACAAACTCATTTCTGACAGATAAGAACAAGTCTGCAGCATTTTTTATCTTAGTTCCTGAAGACTTGATACGAAATATGGTATTTTTGAGGGTCATGTTAAATCACATGTGGAATAAAAAAAAATGTTCTTATTTTTCAGAAATAAGTATTGAATAATTCTGTCACATTGACTTTTTGTTACCTATTCTAGACATTTTTTGCTCATGCACAAGTGTACAGTGTCTTTCATTATGGATATACCACACATTCTCTTCCCCTGCGGTGTCCTTCGTGCACTGCACAATGTTTTAATTTTAAATGTAAATTCCATTTTATTCTGTACTGTATTATACATTAACATGCATACAGGGCTGCTTTGATACACATTGCTGTCTTCATAATCTCAGAGCCACCCTAAGAGCACCCTGCTGATGGATGCTCTGTGCTGTTGATGTTTCAGGGGGCTCCTGAGAGATGAGATGCCCAATGCCTGCACCATGGGTCCTCCTGCCCATGAGCTGCACAGGGCCACGGGTGGGTTCAGCTTTTCTGTGTGGAAAGCAGAGCACAGGCACAAAAATTCATTACAAAGCTACAGTACAGAAACAGCCAGGTATGGGTCTTCCTTTGCAGGAGCTTTCATTGCACTCCAGGCATCAGGCACGTAACTTTTAGCTCTGGTAAGCTAAGCATCATGCTAGGGCTTTGTTAGACACAGAAGGTTAGATGTGGCTTGTTTGGGTTTTATGCCAGGGAGAGCAGGTCCTTGAAGGCAAATACTATATTCTTACTGGGAATTTCTGAAGATATTGTCACATCACATAGGTCTCTGTGACAAAACAAAACAAAAAATACTTTGATCAGCTACTTATGTTTCTCAGAGTTTTCCTTGAAGAGAGTCTGTGTCTCTTGAAAGGTAAGATCAAAGTAAATGTAAACTCCCAGATAGGAAGAAAAATTGCAGAAAATTACATAGATTCTTTTACTTTTTATTCACGGTAATGGACAGACAGAGAGAAGGAACAACGGAAAACTGGAAGTGGCTCTGAAAGATAAATGGCTTGAAAAGCTTCATATTTGAAAGAACCAGCCTGTCTGTTTGGGGCTTGGGGTTTTTTTTGGTTTGGTTTTTTTTTTTTTGGTTTGTTTTTTGTTTTTTTTTTTCTTATATTTCATGTATTTGCAGTAGTTACAGCAATGTTTTACACTGGAAAAAGTAATGATGTTAACATTCTTGTAAGAAGAGATTGCCTCAAATAAAACTTCAGAGGCAGCCGAATGAAAGAAGAAAATAAGGTTAAAATATGAAGCTTAATATCACCCGGGGGCATCTGGTGTGTCAGTCAGATGAATGAGGTAAGCTGATTTATGCCCTAAAAACTTTACCCAAGGTGTTTCTGATGCTGAAGAGGGTTTAATAGACTGCTGGCCTCCCACAGATCATTTCTAACTGAAAGGGAGATTTTGCTGAGGTAGAGCTGCAATCATGTGTGTCTCCATTGCTCACAAGCACTCCACAGCCCCCAAGCTGTTTATTTTTTTGCCTTTGCCTTTTCCCTTTCCATTGATTTTTGGTTGTATTTTCTTTGCTAGTTATAGTCGGCAAATGGACGAGTAATAAATTTATATTTCCAAGCTGCAGAGAGGATTTGATTTAGCAAATAATTTTTACCATTTGGAGCAGTTTAGAATGAGTTTTCCAGTTGCCTTTGCAGTCATTTTCTCCCATTTTATGCCGTTTTGCTGCATTGTCATGCTTGTTGTCTTTGATTCTCGGAAAGCGATGCTTTAGTGGTGACAGTGGGATATTGCCTCATCACAGGCTGCCTTGCCAGATGAGTTCCCTTAGTGCCAATTACTATTCAGTAGTGGATGCTGCAATAGGTCAACCTGTATTTTTTGCTAGTCATTCTTTTTTTTCACATGCATTGCTTCTGTCTAAAGCACTTAGAGGCGAATTGTGCTCCTGCCTTGGTAATTGTCACTGCTACTCAGGGGAACTGTGTGGGGGAACGTACATACTCTCTGGATATGTGGAGCTCCACGGGGACAACTAGCCTAGTGGTTGGAGGCAAAGGGCCAAGGCCATGGGAGATCATCAAAGGCTAAAGTTTCTAACTTCTTAGCCGCTTTGTCTCCCGAGGGCCAAATTGCTCCTCCACCTTTTGCACTTTTCCTGTCCTCTATATTTGACCCAGATGTAGTGCAGAGATTTTGTCCTTCAGAGTTAATACTTTGACCAGTTGAGGCAAACCTAAATGTGGTGACAGCAGCTGCTCCAGACCACAGGGAGAGCTCTGATAGCAAGTACACTGAAAACTGGGGGAGCTGAGTAGTGGCCATGTCACTGCTCCTTCCTGCCCTTGAGCCTTACAATCCACCCTTGCCCCTGGGGCTGATGGTGGCATTGTGCTTGGGCACCAGAGCTCACGAATCTAGGGGAAAATCTGATAGTGAGCAAGGGGTGCATCTCCCTGAGAGCTGAAAGTAGCTCTGCAGCATGGCACAGCAACTGTATGAATAGAAGTATGTATGAGTCTTTGTAATTGGGCTATAAATCAGTTTATGGTATGTTGTTTGTATACCAAATTTTAATTTTGGAACCAAATTCTCTGTTGGCATAGTTCCTGTGATGTCAATATACCTTTTCATGCTGGGTGTTTAGGCAAGTTGAAAGTTTGGCTTGGTGTAACACTGAACATACTAAAAACACATTCTGGTTTAGGCCTAGCTGATAACAAATGACCTTGTGGATGCTCACCCTCCTCCCTCCCCACTTCAGGGTGGTGAGGAGGAAATCCACCCAAAACCTTGTGGGTCAAGACAGGGACCAGGAGGGTTACACTCACCAATTACAGCCACAGGCAAAAGAGACTCAACTTGGGGAAAAAATCAAATTAGTTTATCATTAACCAAATCAAGACAGGGCAAAAAGAAAACAAAAAATAGAGTTTAAATGCCTTACTCCACTCCTCCCTTCTTACCGGGCCCAAATTACTTTGTTCCTGATATCTCTGCCTCCTCCCCGCAGTGACACAGGGGGACAGGGAGTAGGGCTTACAGTCATTCATCACAGGATGTTTTCTGCCACTCCTTGCTCTGCAGGGAGAAGGATTCCTCAGTCTTCCTCTACTCCAACGTGGGGTCCCTCCCACAGCAGAGTCCTCCACGAACCCCTCCAACGTGGGTCCCTCCCACGAGGTACCATCCTTCAGGAACAAACTGCTCCAGCACAGGTGCTCCACAGACCCACGGCTGCTTCGGGCTCAGTCACCTCTCCTGGCAAGGGGGACTCCACAGGTCCAGTTCTGCTCCACCATCCTCCTCCACAGGCTGCAGGTCCACTTCTCCACTGTGATCCTTCACGGAGTTCAGAGGCACACCTCACTGCAGGATGTTGGGGAACTTCTGTTCAGGCACCTTCTTCTTGTTCCTCACCAACCTTAGTTTCTCTGCTCAAGCATTGCTCTCACCTCTGGTATTTCTCTCTTCTCCTCCCTCCCCAAGTTAAGGTCTTGCAACTGCTTGTTTACCTTTCTAGAATATGTTAATCACAGAGGTGAATCCATTGTCACTGGTGGCCTCAACATTAGCTAGAGGTGGGGGAGGGAATTTTGAAGGTGGAGGAGCTTTGAGCAGCCTCTCACAAGAGTTACTGCTGGGGCCCCTCCTTCACTACTAAAAAACAATGGCACCCATCAATCCAGAACACAATCTTTGAAACACAGGTAATTCTGACTATATAACTAAAATGATGATTTAAAAGCACACGTGGGCAAAGACATTACCATCATGTCACTATGACCCTGCCAATGTAATTAAGAACAGAATTTTGCACCAGAGCAACAACAGCATCCCAATTTCTTTTACCTCTGATGCTCACATGTGATTTGGAGTTTACCATCAGGTCATGCATAAAGAAGCAACTTCAGCTCTCCTAACTGGTGCCAGGAGGTGTAAGCTTTCCAGCCTAGAGCCTGAGGCAGCTCTTATCCCTTCCCAGGAGAGCTTTGGCCATGGCTCAGTGGCATTTAGAACCAGAGCTCTGGCTCTTAAGATCCCTCTCCAAGGACTAAAACTGCCTTAAAGAAACTGGTGTTCAGTTGGTTGTTCAGTTTGGTGCCTCAGAGAATACCTTTGATTGTTTGCTTCACTGCTTTGCAAAAGTTCTAAAGCAAAGATAGAATTTATCAGTGACACCAAGGAGAAATGTGAAGAAGTAAAGGGAGAGATTATGTGAGCCCTTTCAGCACAAAGAACTGTAGTATATGTTAAGAAGATTATTTTATCTTTGGCTCTTCTGACAGGTCCCCTGTTACATAAGTGTTCTGCTTTTTTGAGCTGAGTATTGCCTAAATATCAGTCAGAGCTATTTCCTGAAATAGGAACACAGCGTTTATTTAATTTGGGGGGTTTAAGTATTTTCCTTTTCAGAATAATAAATATATATGATATAGGATCTCTTCTATGTAAATGCAACTTTCTGAGACTATACAGGAGTATGTTTAGTTATATTAAAAAATTCTTAGTCATGATTTTAAGAAGTAAAGCTTTGATTTTTGTCCTGACATTGCATCGGCAAGCTTTCATGTCAAAAGAAACCAACTGGAGTTGTTGATTCATTGGGAAAGGGGTGAAATGTCATACTCTTAACTAAGTCTTTTCATTTTCCAAGCTCCTCCTAGAGAACTGACAGAAGAAGAAAAACAGCAAGTTCTCCATTCAGAAGAATTTCTGATATTTTTTGACCGAACAATACGTGTGATTGAGCGAGCTTTGGCTGAAGATTCAGACATCTTCTTTGACTACAGTGGCAGAGATGTAGAAGAAAAAGATGGGTCAGTTTGTTGTTTTGCTTTTTTTTTGATTTTGCAAATTAAGCTTTATAAAAAGAAATTTCAATGCCAGAAGTCTTAATTTTAAATATAAATGAAACATTTTTAGATTTAAGAAAAGGTTAAAATCTGTCTGTGAGGCCTGGTGACTCCGTTAGCCAGATTTATTTTTAAAGCAGCTTCATTCTTTATTGCACTGGCTGTTTTCTTTGATGGATTATTCAGGTGTTGTAATTTTCTATTGTATTTTTGGGATGAAATTTCAAATTCTGAAGAAATAGCTGATATAGATAAACATGTGCATAGACATGTATATGTAGATAGATGTGCATGTGTACATGCCAGAGGTGTATGACTGTGTGCCTGCAACATGATATTTTTACAAATTCAAATTACTGATGCTTATATTCTAGTACTGCCTCAATTCTGTAATGGATCCCACTGTGCTGTGCATTGCATGGATGAAAATTATGATCTCCCAAAGTGTTTCCAATCTAAATGCACAAGACAAGAGGTGACGAGATTTTTATTCAGCAACTGGTAGATGAGTAGAAGCAACAAAGCCTGTTATTAGGAGAAGAAATATTTAGGTGTTAGCAGCTGAATATCTGTTGAAGTCTCATGGCAAATCAGTAGTTGTGTCAGGGTGCAGTTACTTGCTGGAGATTACCTTGGAGCATTGCCTCTGGGAGCTGCCTAACTGCACCAGTGTGGCAGAGTTAGACCAGCAATGAACCTCAGCCCATCTTAAGGAAGCCAGAAGGTCTCTGCTGTCCCCATCACCGAACGGAGATGTTGTACCTTTAAGATTTAAGGAGTCACAAATTAGAGAGATTTGTTTATAGCTTACAGGCAAATACTCAGAAAAGGCAGAGCAGAATGCCAGGCCCAGTTTCAGTCCTTAGAGACAAAAGTGTCAGAGGGTGATCCAGAAGAGTGAACCAGAAGAGTCAGGAAGGCAAGTGGGAAATTAAGAAATGTGGTTTTGTGAAACACATTTAAAATTTTCTCCTTGTTACTTCCAGCAAGACAATGAGAGCAAATAAACCAAGGTGTCAGGCTTCCTCAGTGTTGAGAAGCATTTAGAAACTTCTGCATGGCTTTTTACAGCATTTGAACCCTGGTACTTCAAAAAGTGTCACTTTGTTTGAATTCACACAGAGATGTTCAAGCAGGGGCCAACCTTTCCTTTAACCGTCAATTTTACGATGAGCACTGGTCAAAGCATCGTGTGGTCACCTGTATGGATTGGTCTCTTCAGGTAAGATATGAAGCTGGGAGATATGTTTCCATATACCTTCTCTCTATAAATTATAGCCAAATTGCTGTCCCTTTGGCTTTTGACCTGAAGAGTATGATGTTGTTTCTTACCTAACAGCAAAAGGACTGAAAGTTCCTCCATAAAGAAGAGTAGTTGGCAATAATGAAGCTGTCATTTTTTCATATGTCTTACTCAGTCTTCAAAACCAGGATGGGGTATTAAAGCTACGGTTTAAAAAATTTAAGATGAAATAGTCTTTACATTTGCTCCCTGCTCCACTCCTTCATCACAATGCATTTTTTTAGGAGAAATAGTTTAAAATTAAACCAACTAAAACTGATTTACTAAATATTTAGCAATTTCTTTAACAAATAGTTACACATAATAACATAGAAAATAAGATATAAGAGCAGTGAGGCATTAAACTGATTTTTCTAATATATGAGAACCCAAAAATGTGGAAGGATCTGAACAACTTGAAAAGACTGAAAAGAAGTCTTGAAAAATGCTAGGTCTTCTCTTCAAGCAGTGGAAGAGGAGGCTGCAGCTGTCCAGGGGACAGTGTTCTTGGAATCTGCCCAGTTTCTGTGCGCTGCAAAGCATTGTCATATTGCAAAATAAAACTGATGATATTGCTGCTTAAGCTTCCCAAGCCCAACACAGCCAGGTCAGCATAGCACAGAAACCTGGTTAATCAGTTACCCCCATTAGAGAGCTGGGATTAGCACACATGCATCCCTTCAGATTCATTTGGTCCTAGTTTTGCTCCAGCCCCCTGCATCCTCTGTGTTTCATCCCTCTTAGCCTGTTCCTAGGTTCCAGCCTGAAGCAAAGCAGCTGGATTCCCTGGGGAGAAAGGAGGAAACTGGGGAGACTGTGTTCCAAGCCCCACAGTACAGAATGGCACAAAACTGCTTCAGGAGCACATAGGCTTGAAAAATGAGAACAGAATCCAGTCCTCCTAGTTGGCCCCAAATCCAGCCCCGGGCAGACCCTGGTGTGGGCAGCAAAGATGCTTTACATGTAGCTCAGTCCTCTACTAAGAACAAGTTTTCTATAGCCTAATCTTAGAAGTAGCTGCTCTCTCTGCACCATGTGAGGTGCTGCCTGTGGAGATGGCATCTGTTTAGGGCCAAGTAATTAAATGTTGTTTGCAGGCTGGGGAAATGCAGTGGATAAGGAGCACAGTGACTCTCATGTCCATCCTGCTCTCCTTACCCTTGAAATAGCAGCAGGGTTGCTTCCATCCTTCTGGGTACTTCTCAAGTAAGGTGGCAGCTGACTGCATGGAAGATGGAAGATGGAGGATGGGGCAGGCAGGAGAAAGGAAAGGAATAGGAGGGTTTCACTGAGCATCACTGGCAGGCTGTGCGGGTCTGACTGTCTGGCCAGGTGTGGTGCACAACAGCCAGGTGCAGAGAGGCTTCTTGTAATATCCAGCTTGCACCCCATGTGTGAAACGAAGGGTTTATCCCTTTGCATTCATACAAAATACCAACTTAACAACAGGTATGCACTGGTGTGACATGGGTGGCCTTTAAGCACATATGGATTTCCACAGAAATCAAATACAAGCCTGAGGAAACACTTATCTTAGGTTGTTCACTTGTTCAGGGGCTGGAAATTACATGGAATTCTTATCTGATATTTTCCTAACAGACAGCTCTCACTGTATTCCCAGGGCAGCAGGGAAAAAAGCTGCCTCAGAAGAGCACTGCCAAATGTAATTGCTCAGCCCCTGGGGCTCCCAGGCATGTTCTGCTTCCCACCTCTTTGTTCCAGGGTGGCCCCTCCTGCCTTCCCCTCAGTTAACTCTTCATGTTCAGCTCCCTGGCACCCCAGCTGGGACTTCTCCATGCCTGGGGGGCTTCTGCCCCACACTAGCCTGGGAGGAGGGATTTGCCTCCTTCTGGCCTGATTTGAGGTGTATGAGAGTGGCAGGAGCTGGAGAGGGGTAGAGGTATTTCACCTCACCTCTAGCTCTACTTTTCACTCACTCTCCAGGACACAGCAGTCTCCAGTATGTCAAAGGATAACTTGAATAATCATGGGAACTGCAGAACACATTGCTCAATTTTCTGCGATAAAACTGTTGCTGCGAAACAGCCTGGAGGCAAAGAGAAGCTTAATCAGACAAAGAACCTTGATGCATTGATTAAACAAGTTATTCTGTTCCCAGTCACATGTAAAATACAGTCCCAAACATGTGGGATCATTCATGCCATTAACGCTAGCCCACTAGCCCCTTGATACTTTTGCAGAGCAAAGGGAAAATGGCTTAGATGTTTCATCTGAGGGAAAGGTCCAGTGTAAACATAGAGAGTGTGATCACCTTGCTCAGTCCTCAAGGAGGAAACTTGGCTTATCTAAAGCCAAGAAAACCACAGCCTCAGGGATGTTGCTGTGTCTCTCTTGACTCTCAGCCTTGAATGCTGGTTCCCACAGCACCATTTCCACATTGTTTTCAGTTGCAGTCACTGGGCACCTGGGCACCTGGTGAGGACCGAAATCCTGAGAATGCAGGTAGATTGAAGGAAGCAGCAAGTGTGCAGTGGATGCAGAGTGCTGCACCTAGCTGTTTTTTTAAAAGACAGAATACCACCTACTGATGTTGTCCAGCTACATAGGACCCCAGTGTCTGTGTAAATTTGAAACTGTATTTCCAGTCAGATGCATAAACTGTGATTGCAAAACCTACGTATAGACCAGCAAGATCTGACTCAGTGCTTATGGCCAGATGTGCTGCCAACCAGAACATGTTCACTAGACTTTTCAGGAGCATGAACCAACCCCAAAGTTCCTTTAGGCTGGTGTTTCAGACTTGGTCACACTCACTCTGATGAATGGTACCTAACCTGTTCAGCCAAAACAAGATACCCTGGCAAGAGCCTGTCGCACACACTGTTTGCTTCTAGCTGAACCAATGTAGGATGAAAATGTTCAAAGGAGAAGCTGAAATTGCTGTTCAGAACTGGTTGTAATTTCTGTCACAGGAGAGAGAGAGAAGAAAGGGGGGGTGACAGCAGTGGAGGGCAGGCTTGCACAACCTTGTCCAGAGAGTAGGGGTCTTGAGTGTGAGGCTTAACCACTCTCAGTTCTCCCTCATTTCTTGAGGAGAGAAAAGAAGTGATTGGCCTGCTTCATGCTCTAAATGCTATGCGAGTGATTTAGGTGCTAAATTGCCCCTACAAGCTGTGCCAGCAGCCAGAGTGTGCAGGGGTGTGCAGAGTGTCCCACCCTCAAATGGGAAAGAAGCAGCTATGGTGGCCACGTGTCATTGCTGGTTCTCCCACACATGGGTCCAGGCTCATTTGGAATGATGAGCTTGAACAGAAAAATCATCAGCTCCGTGATGTATTACCCATGGAAGCATACACAAAGTGGGAGAGGACAGCTGCTGATGGCAAAAGTTATAGCTCTGTGCATTAGTTCTTCCAAATCGACTTTGAGACCAGAGAGGTTCAAACTCCAATAATAATAATAATAATATAAAGGACAGTGGGTTTTGCAAAATTTTTGAAATGCCTGGTGTGAACCAAATTCCCAACTCCCAGTAGTACTATTGGCAGTTTCTTTGTCCCACTTCCTTTATATCTATCATCTGCCCTGTTCCCCTTCAAAGTGGGGAATAGTTTGTCATGGTTTTACCTGGGAAGGGTTTTACCCGGGAAGGGTTTTACCCAGGAAAGACAAAAAGTGACAATGTTTTACAGAGATCCTGGAGAAGTTTTGAGGGAAAGCATTCCTAGAGGAGGGCATGGGTCCTGCAGAGATTGGGCTGGTGGCTTGTTGGTCTGGCGTAGCCATATGCCACATGCCATTAGGTCCAGTGCCTTACATAGACTATTGAGAGTGAAGGACAGAGGCTGCCAGAAGTGCCCAGTGTGAAACATGTGAGAGTGCAGAACTGGCCAATATGGGATAGGCAGAAAGTAATTTATATTTTGTGAGGAAATTCCTACTTCTTGGAGTGTTTTGAAGTGATACAAGGTAATCAACAGAATGTAAAAATCTGTTTTTTTCATATATATGTGTATATGTATCTATAATCAGAACAAAAACATGTCTGTTTTGCATATCTGCTTATAGAAATCAGTGGATAATGTGTGTACAAGAAAATATGGGTCTGATTTTAGAGTGCTCGTTGCACCAGTCTTACTGAGTCTGGAATCTGGGGTCACCCTGTGTTCTACAAGATGACCTCAGCATCTTGTAAAATTGAGTTTCTGTGAAGAAGATGTTTTGTTTGCTCTTTGACTCATCAAGAAGAGCTTTCAAGTTTATTCTAAGCTTAAATGAATAGGAAAAGTGCATAATTAGAAAGAATAATTTTCAGGGATTCTGAAAAAGCTGTGAAGTTCAGAATAAAAGCAAATCAGGTTGTGGTGTTTCTACTATTAAAATAAATTAAGACAACAGTTTATTCCTGAAGAAATGGGTAAGCAAATACACTAGAATTACATGAGCTTTCAGATTTTTCCTCTGTCTTGCTTTGCTTTATGAATATCCTGCTAGTTATCTTTTCTGAGAATTACCTGCAGAAAATAACATTGTTTTTCTGGTATCTGAGAATAACTGATAAAGAGCAAGGAGTAGGGGCTTTAAGGCTGTCAGGGACAAATGAAATGTAAAAGTAAAATGAAGTTGAATACTATGATTTGTCTAGTTTGTTTTATAATTAAAACAAGATATTGCACACTTTTAGTGTGATATTATTTCTGCTTTGTCTGATTTTTCATAGGTTCTTCATTGTCCATCTTATTTCATTTGCTTTTGCTTTTTTTTTTTTTTTTTCCTAGTACCCTGAGTTGATGGTTGCATCTTATAACAATAATGAAGATGCTCCACATGAGCCTGATGGGGTGGCCTTGGTATGGAACATGAAGTTCAAGAAAACCACACCAGAGTATGTTTTCCATTGTCAGGTAAGATTGAGGAAGCCATTAATTTCATGCTAGACAAAACAGAGTTTACTACACGTTGCATCTGCCCACTGTTTATATGAGGAGGTTGAGGTTAAAAATAGGCATTTTTGGAAAAAGTGCAAGCAGCAGTCCAATGTTTTTAGAAGGCAACCAGCCCTCTCAAACAATATGGAAAGCCTGTCAGGGCTGTGTGTCATTCTTTGTCTATTTAAAACAGTCCTTAGGAAATTTAGTTTATAAAGCCCTTGCACTTACGAAGGAACTGTGGTGTACCACTTCCTCAGCCAGGCAGCAACATATGCTTTCCCACCCACGTTAGCTTCCTTGCATCCTCTGCACTCCAAGCTGCCTACCCATGCCTTGGTTCTGCTCAGTATCATGTTTTGCCTTTAAAATTGGGAAGTACACTTTGCAGTTCTGAGCATGCATCTTACTTACAGCTTGATTAAAAAGGTCTCGATTCCAAAAACTACCCCACTAATTCCTGTTTGATTGTCCTTTAGGTTAGCAAAATAGTGTTTCACTTCACTCAGTACTACTTTATGATATACTATTTTAGAAGTTTATGGACAATTTAAAAATAGTTGGGTGGTTTATTTATATTTCCTCTTTGGTTTTTTTATTTCCTCTTTTGCCAATGCTTTTTCGTGTGAAATGGCACAGCCTTATATTGACAGAAATGTTTGCTTATTGGCTCTATCTGCATCAAACTGTCCAAACTGTGGAACAGGGCTTTGGCCAAATTTCCAACCTCTTCATTACTATCCTTTTGTGGTAATTAAATACAGGACAGTGGTATTCACAAAGCCATATGGAAAAGTTTCAGCAAGCAAAATTTAACAATCAGAGATTAGTAAAATGCAGATTATTCTGTGGTAAAAATTGCTTCTCTTGGAAGGATATGTATTACCTGGCTAATTGTGTAAGCTAAGTGTCATTTTACATTCAAGGACCAAACATCTTTTTGAACTAGGTTTGTGTTTGGACTTGGGTACATTATCAGATGTAACATAGTGGGAGGGAGTTGGTGGAATTGAAGTTACTGCTTCAACCCGATTAAGTAACCTTTAATTCTGGGCATGTTTTTCTAATTTGCTATACTGAAAAACAACTTCACAAGGAGTCTAGGCCAGCCCAGCAAATATGCCATACAGACTCATATATATGTATGTGTGTGTGTGTGTATTACCTTTGAAATGAGAACTTGTATTTTTCTGGATATCATATTCAGCAGACTAAAGTGTTCTTTCAGCCTGGTTAAGATCTTAGCTCAGATCCCATGTTCAAATTCTTCTAGGATGTACACACAGCTCAACGATTTAAAATATTCAAGAGAAGAGATTGCCCATTGCATTTTCAGGAAGAATAATGCCTAAACTAGATTGATTTTGCATGATAATAACCAGATGCAGAGTAGCCCTTCTGATTGCACAAAGGGGAGATTGACTGAAGACACAACAATGTGATCCATTAATTAAGAATTCTATCTAGTTTTAAAACTAGGTACACTTAAGTAGGGGAGGTGTGACTCACTAAGTTGAAAGCATTGTGACAAGTTATGCTCTTCATTAGAAAAACACACATAGGACAAAGTGGTGGCCAGAGGTTTGGCCTGGCTGATTTTCTGTCTCATTCTTCCATTAAGTTGGGTGTCCCCCTTTTTAGAACTGGAACCTTAAAACCTATGAATTCAGAGACACAGGAGGTACTGCACTTTCACCTGCATCCTGGGTTCATCATCTTTAACTTAAATGAAATCAGTTCTTCTGTCTATGAGTAATATTTCTTTTTTTTTTTTTTTTTACATACTATCCACACACAGTTCACATTTTAAATCTGTTGTGAACTGGAACCATGTTTGAATCACCATTATGGGGCTTCTGATGTGTGTATTATCTTCTGCATCTCAGAATGGATGGGGATACCAACATGGGATTAAACGGGGAAGCCAAAAAAAAAAGCATAAGACTTGGTCTCTTTAAGACAGGTTTTGTTCAAACTGACTCAAATGGAAAATAAGAAAAAAAATTATCTTAGATCAGAGTCTGAGATTCAGTTCTGCAGTTTGTCATGTTACTCAGTGGAAACCAACTGTAATATTAGTGAACCCCATATCGTTTATATTACCATTTTGCAAGAGAAGCATTCCCTTATTCAGTTCTGATTCAATAATTTCTCTAGATCTTCTGTAACACAGGCTTTTTTTTTCTTCTGCAATTCACGACCTTATAATAGTCCAGCTACACAGCTAGAGATGAACACACACTTTATCAATACAGGTTGCCCAGATATGACAAACACAGTACTTAGACCTCTATTTTTCTTTCCAAAGACTTTCTATAAAAACATGGTCTTAATAAATGCTTTGTGGTGCTGAATAATATTCCTTTTGCCCTTCAATTTTTGGGCTCACAGAGCAAGATGCAATCAAGTAGAAACTCATTTCAGACGTGACTTGAGGAACTCATGCAAGCCACTTCTGAGAAGCTAAATCAATACATAGGTTTATGAGGCCATTTCTGAGGAACTTCTAAGAAATTCCACCTCAGAAATTCTGATAATATCAAGAGAAATAGACATGTGAAATACCTCTGAATAGCTAAAGATCTGGTTGAAATTCAGCAGGTAGATTTTAGGTACCTCTTGTGCACATCTGGTAAATTCTTGAAGCTGGGAACAATGATATTTTTCTGTCTTTCCTAGTATATTATACAGATATAAGTGAGATGATTACCAAGGGATTTCAAAATTTTCTTTACTTCTTTCTATGACTTCTGTAACCTTACACAGCATGACTGAAATTGTCATGATCAGAACAACAACCTTTCTGATTGTCTTTGCTGAAGGAGGCCAGAACCCAGTGGCTTCAGTTAAAGTTGTCTGTCAGCCATAGCAGACAGTGATGCAAAAATCTACCAGAAGTTATGGTTTTTTTCTAATGCAAATCAGAAAAATGTTTCATTTCAGTCCTTAAATGTGAAGGATGATGTATTCTGCAAATGGTTATCTTAGCTGTTGTCACTAATGATCTTACTGTTATGAAATTCTTGCTCTATTTAAAGTCATATTAGGTATTTGTCTCATGAATACAGTATAGGTGGAAGTAAATTTCATAGGTCTACAATATGCTATGTTCCAAATACTGTGATCAATTTTACTTAACATGCATTAAGGGAAAAAATTATTGTCAGGTAAATGGACTGCTTTACTCATTAACTCATGTGAACTGCCACGTGATCTATCAAAGCCTTTTTAAACAAAACAATGTTTTGTTTAAAACACTAGTTGTCTCCTCCCATGGGATATTTATTTTCTTCTGCTTATTTTTGCCCTTCTTTGGTTTTTATACTTCTACTTTACCCAGTGATGTGCTGACAGTATGTTAGCTGGGACTCCCACAGATTTTTTCCTCTATAGCTCATCGTAGGTCTCTTTACCACAAGGTTAGAAATGGGAAAACAAGGGAGTGAGGGATCGGGCAATTTGTCCAATTTGTTTTCCTATGCAAGCAAAAAAATGTCTCAGAAGCAAAATCATAGTGGAAGGGTTATATCATTTGTCAAAGCAATGAATGCTTTACTTAGGTAATCTGGAATAAATGGAGCAAGCAGTTCATACTGCAGTGTGCAGACTGCGACTGTCCTTGTAGGGAAGAGTCAGGGATGTCCTCTTCCCCCATGCTAAAGAATCTCAAACTCTTGGGGCAATCCAATGCATTCCAAAGGCAAAACCCAAGCTTTTCAGAAGTACTTTATGAGTCACCCCTGGATGGGTTGGTTTGGCAGTGAGGGAATGAATTCCAGCAAAGACATGGAAATCATATTGACTCTCCCTCATTTTGGTGGGAGATTTTCAAGCAGTGATTCACAGTGCTTCTCTCAGCTACTGTTGTTGGCCTGCATTTTGGTGGGGGTCATAAAAACAAAACTAGTTTGGCATGGTTATTGGTGACAGGACTCAACATGAGCTCAATCCTATATTGTTTTATGGGATGCATAGGGCTGGCCTTGTGTGTGTGAACATTCCTGTCCTACCGGTTGATGTACTACTGGTTGATAGAGTAGCATCACTGGTATTTCTTAGTTTTACTCTGTTTCCTAGAAAGCATTAATAATGTGTTTTTAAAACACTCATAATGTTTTTTTTTCACTAAACAAATAAAATTGACATTACCCTTTAATCATCAGATTATTTGTAATGCAATTCCCCTTGTTTATATATTACTGATCATCTCTGCTCCTGATGTTTCTGTTTCCTGGTGGACTGTTCTAAGCTTTCTAAGCCAAAGTCACCTGAGGAACTATTTGAGACTTTGAGCAATATATCTGGTTGAGTGAGGCAAATGAGAATTCATATTGGTTTTGCCTTAAAGTGGAACTTTGAAGTGAGATACTTCTCCTTTCAGCAGGGCCAGCTTTTTCATAGCTTTTTGGTTAGAGCTGATCTGTAGAGACAGAAGATACAAAGGAAAAAAATAGTCAGTGAGTCTAGTCAACTTTAGGATATTGCAAACCATTTCCTCTCTTCTGGAACGGAATAGGGGTTATTAAAGGTGGTTGAGGTATCTGGACCTCAGCTTTAAACATCCATCATTTCAAGAGAAAAAGGGTTGGGGGAAGACAGCTAATAATATAAGTCTCATTCAAATAAACCAAATTGAACGTTACTTTCAGATTTGGAGGACTCTGCATTGTGTGTGGAAAATTTGATGAATTTTGCTTTCCTACACACAGTCCACACAAAAAAGTCCCCACACAGTCCAACCAAAAAAAATACTACATTGACTGCATTGTGATTTATTACAGATTATTTCCTGATCTATTAATTTCCTCTTTCTCAGCTATGTCTTTTCCAAATGTGTCAAAAGGGCAGTGAGAAGTACAAATCTGGCACTTAGAAGTAATTCCATTCGGCATATTTTAAGGAAGGAGAGCACATGTGAAGTAGCTTTTATTCGAGGAAGCAGCAGTCCTTTCAGAGTTCTTTCAAGAAGCCAGATTGACTTTTAGCATAATCACAAAAAGATTTCAGCAGTATATTACTTTTAATAGCTGTAGCTATTTCTGTCCTTTTCCTAAAATGCCATGCAGTCAGATTTGCTTGGTTGGTTCAATCTCCTTACTAAACTGTCAGGTTTTTGTGGGATATGGGACTTGTGTTTTCTATTTTAATTTCAAGAAAAGCTGTCCATGCTTGGAAAATATTGGTGGATTGGGTACTGAAATCAGCCACTCAGCCGCACCACAAAATGTTTCATTCTCCCCTAACTTTTTTGTAGTGGCTTCTATACACTGTCATTAAGTTATGTGTTTGACCACTCTTCATTGCTTATGCTGGTGTGGTCTTTCCCTTTTCAACTGAATGCATGGAGTCAGAAATGTGTATCTTAGAATTAGATGCACCGAGGTAAGCAAAGGGCTATATTTAGTGGCTGATATTGGCTGGAGTTGCCCTTTTTTTTTTTTCCTGATTTGGTTTCTTTGTTGTTGTCTGCTCTTTCAAAATCAACATAAATTCCTTCAGATGTTCTTTCTGCTCTGGCAGCTTGCCTTCTAAAGGTGCTGAGCTCCCAGATCCATGAGACTTGTGTGCTGAGCAGGCTGAAGTAGCAGCATGAATGACTAATATCCTCCTTTTTCTCTTGTCCTGGAGTTTCCTTCACTGTGGAAGCCAGACCAGAGCTAAGTCCCAGAACTTTAGAAGAAAAGAAGTACTACAACAAGTTTAATTATCAAGAAAGTAGGCTTGGAATACTTAAAAAAAAAAATTCTCTGATAATTATATTTGTAATTTTTACACAAAAGCTTCCTCGCTTTGCTGCTGCTATCTAAGTTTCAACTAAGGCTTAAGCTCTTCAGACCCATAAAAGCAATGGCAGCCCCTAAATTAATACTCCAACCTTCCCAGAATTTCCTAAGTAAAATCAGTCCAAAGAACCAACAGCATACCCAGTCCTAGAATTGGCTTGCCTAGTTCCTAAGTTTCTAGCTAAAACTGGCACTTGTGGTCAGTCTTAAAAGTGCTGAAAATCTCAGACATGTGGCTTTGACCTCACTGCAAAATTTCTAATAATAATAATAATAATAATTTTAAAAACCCACCCAGCTTTGGAAAGGGTTTTTTCATCAATAAGTATCAACAAACAGAACTGGCCAACAGAAGATGAGTGTGTTTATGGGTACCCTCTGAAGCTCGGTGCACAGTGGAATAACAAGAGACAATGGAAGAGAAGTTGCAAGATTTCTGCAACACATACCAAAATGTTGAAAAATTAATCAGATAGAAAATCTGCATAGATGTAGAGGTTATTTTGTTTTAATTTCTGTTTTGTTTCCTCCTATGCATTGTTGGTAGGATGATCTTTGTGGAACTCTTCTGTGCCTGTTTTCCAGGACATACTATTGCCATTACTTTGTGACTATCAGCCCATGTCTTGTCTCTTAGACTTGTTTTTTTAGATGCTTCCTCCTGTTCTCAGCTGATAACAGATATATTTTTTGCCCTTCTTATTGTAGTTTACACAACTTCTGCCTTTGGTGATTAAAAGTAACTATAATTTGGCCTAAGATTAGTGCTCCACATACTCGTGGAGAGATTGTCTGAGAGTCAGTAGAAGTTACACCCATCCTTCCAAAAGCTGAATGTAGTATTTGAGAAATGGTTTGCAATGTCTTAGGTGAAAGGAGAGAGCTGCCTGCAGCAGATTAGCAGAGGGGGGGCAAAAAGGACCCATTATACAAGAGACAGTCTCCTGTCTCTCAGACACTACTGAAGTCAAAGGTGTCAGTCAGGGAGGACAGAAAGGGTACTGAAAATGTGGAAATATATATTCTGTCTTGGGTGCTACAGTGTCTTACAAAATTCTGAAATCACCAGTATGAAATACTCCAGGTGACCCTCAAGTCCAGTGTTATTGCTGGAATAGCACAGCTGTTAATGTGACATCTGCTAACATCTGCAGCTCAAGAAAAAGTATGCCATGTTTTCCACATAGCTTCTCAGACCTAAAACCTCTTTAAAATTACTTTATTTCTGCTCAAACCCAAATCATAATATTTTTTCTAACAGGAGTGGGAGAAGGAAACCTTCTTCTGGCAAAGCAGGGGAGAAACTAAGCATCATTATTTAGACTGAAGGGATGTCAGTTGCATCCATAGAGTTTTATGCTTTTGCCTTTCCTAACCCTTATGCCTCTACATTTTCCATGATGACTCAGATCTATTGCTCTCTTGTGCAGAACCCACAAGAAGAGCAACACACACATCACAGCCAGTGTGTACATTTTAAGAGCAAAATGGTGTGTGCCATATCCCACCAGTCTCTGAAATGATTGCTAATACAAAAGGTGGATGCAGTTTCCCTGTTAGTGATTAACATTCTGAATTACTTGAGGACTGTGTTCACACACAGAAAGTCTGCTTGCAACAGAATGCTCCTTTGCTGAGAGCAATGCTTAACATAGATCATCTTCTTCACTCAAAACTGAGATTTTAATTATGAATTAAAGAATTAGGAAATGACAAATTTGCTTGTCTTGGATAGCAAATTTTAGTCAGCTCCTGCCTTTTTTGGAGTGGGTGGATCATCATAAATTATATGCTGTCATAATACCAGCAATAGCACTGTGCTTTTTGTACATGTTAAAATAGTGATTTGTAATGAATCTGTACTTAAAGGTGCTGTTTCTCTTAAAGCTTATGTATTCTTCCTTTCAGACCAAATATAAAAGAATACATTGGCCACTCAATACAGCAGACATTCCTTTTTTTTTTTTAAGTTTCTTTATTTCACTTATAACTTGCATTGAACCTTTCTGAATTACTGGCATCTAATACACAATGTGCAAATAATGCAATTTGGAGAAAAAACTTTGAATTTGCAGAGTTAGATATGCAGTGTTTTTAGACTTTAGCTAGCTAAGGAGAAAAAAAGATCTCAGTCAAAAACTATATTTCATAAGAGAAAATTACAGTGATATTGATGGTTTGCCAAAACCTCAAGCAGTGACAAAATCCACAGTGTCCTGAAAGAGATGCCTTTGCAAAACCATTCCTTTGCAGATGGCTTAGATTATTGATGGTTATAAACAGATGACATTATTTGTTCGACTCAAAATTTTGAAAAACTCTGTTGATAAAAAATGCAACTTTGCTACACTATTCCAGAATCACAGAGAAAAAATCACCAAATCCTGCAGTTGTTCCTGAGGGTGTTTTTTAGGCTAGTAGTTGTTATTTGGTTACATTTCAACATGACCTAGTGCAAAATATTTTAAGAAAAAAGGAGGAAGGAAGAGAAAAAAGAGCTTAACTTTTCTTTGTTGATATGAACATTGTATTTTAAAGTTTTTCTGTTATATCTGAAACTCCCAGTGCTAAAAGGGCTTTGGGTGAAAAAGAAATGCAGGATCAGATGTGAAATCAATAAGCCATTGGGGTCCTTCTATAGAGTTTTTTTCCATGAAGGATATAAAATACCCTGCAATTCCCTAGCTGCAGTGCAAATGATGGATAAATAGCCATAGGCATGACTTTTCTGTTTGGGTAATGTAACTGTTTGCAGTGCAAGCTACTTGCAAAGGAGAGTACATTTGGTCCAAATTCGAGAAAATTAGTTTCACCTCATGATTTTTGTCTCTGTGGGAGCTCTATGTGAGGAGTGAAGCCTCTTTCTGTGTTACCTGGCACAAAATATAAACCAGTTACTCTTCTAAAGTGCTGTAAAAGGCTCCAGAAACCAAGGAATCCATCATTACAGCCCGGGATACAACTGTCCTCCACATTAGGTCTAAAATCAACAATTTTCCACCCTCTGCCCCCATGGCTGGATGACTGACAAGTACTTCCCTGAAAAGAACTTTTGTATATGGGCAACGTTGATTTAATGATGATGAACACTCCCTGCTTCCCCACAAAGGGAAAGCAGAAGCACGTGCTGACTGGCTGAGATACTGATGTTATCCTTGGAAGACATTCCCTTGTGGGGAAGAGAGTCTTCTGGAAAGCAGCAAAGAGGGGAGTCTCTGTCAGCCTGCTTAGGGATTGCCCACTAGTTCTTACTGTGTGAGCACCACCCTCCATAATGGTATCATATTTTCTGTCACTCTAATAATGGTTATAAAAAGTCAGCCTTTGTTGGTAATATTGAAGATGAAGTAATGTTTTGCAAAAATTTCACAACCATTATATAGCCATAGAACAGAATATGAATGATGACAAATACCATAGATTTAACTTCCACAAAGCAGATCTTTCTCTTGGAGTTTTACTAAAGCAGGATTGTCTTTAGCATGAAAGCTATCAGAGAAGCAAAGTTAAAGTACATGTATTTTAGCATAAGATGACAGGAAAATGTCCTACAGACAAGAATAGATACGCTTTCAAAACTTCATTTATTGGAGATATCAGGGTGTTTTCAACTACAACAAAATGTGCCAGGATACATTAGGATCTATGATTAGTTCCTTTTGATTGCTCATATTACAACATTTAGTATTTTTGTTGCTAAGATAAATATCAATGCCACTTCAGCTCCATACTGTTCATGAACATACACCAGTTATTTCATGTGGAGAAGAACATGCTTAACGTTTTCTCTCATGTTTACATCTGTGAATAAATAGACTAAGCTCAGTTTGGGCTGAGTGTAGTTATGTAAAGGTGTTGTGCAGAATTGCTGTCTGGGGTAAATCCCTTTTTCCTGGTGATGCGTTATAAAATATCCCATCAGTGATGAGAGTGAGTGAGGTGAGCTTGTTTTTGAGCAAGATGTTACTCCAGAAGTCAGCAAATGTAAGCTTGCATAAACATGCTGATTTATTCTAACTAAGGTTTTAATCCTGAGATTGGAAAAACACCTATCTCATTCCCTTCTTCTCTCCAAGACTACTCATGGGAAACAAATAGCAGCAACCAAACAGCAGAACCTTGCAGATGAGGAAAGTGGAATGTGAAATTTCAGGAAAGTAAGTTTTGCCTGAACAAAGGGGGTTTAAAAGGTGTGTCCATAATGGGAAGCAGTAATCTATTCCTGTGTGACCTAGCTGTTCCCTAATGTCCTATGAGTGCAGAACCAGGCTACTTATACCAGAATTTTTACAATAATTTACTGTAGGAGACATGAAGAGTGCAAAGACAGCTCATGTTCCCACCCTCATAATTAAATATAGGCTTGACTGTGGTGTCTTCTACATGTCCACCAGAGAGCTGTTTATATGTGCCTCTCAGTCTCTCAAATCCTCATATCTATGTGCAATATTTAATTAAGTTTCAGTTATTGCCAATTACATAGTGACAGTACTTATAAATGACACATCAGTGAAAGTGATGTGACTTGGGCAAACATAATAGCCTGTCAGTCTTCACTTGACGCTACAATTAAATCAAAAAGATCAGAAAAGATTACTGTAATTATTTTGACAGTGAACTCATAGAAGCTTGCCCAGGTAATACAGGCTACAGAATACAAAATGCCAATTGCCTAGAAACAAGTAAAATAAGATATACTGTTGTCCCTTTGCTCCCTAGCCTCAGCCTGGAAAATTAAGTGACCTATCTCCAGGACCATGCAGAACTCCATCCAAAGACTTGTAGGCTCTTCGAACAGTAAAGAGGGGTCCTGTAAGTAGAGATTCATTCAATTCCAGGCTTCCTGGTAGAAGAGAGACTTGGATAAACTGGAATGAGTCCAACAAAGGGCACCTAAGATGGTCTAGGGACCAAATTATCTCTCATACGAGGAAAAGGCTGAGAGAGATGACACTGCTTAGCCTGCAAAAGATAAGGCTTAGGAGAATCTTATCAGACTGTATAGACAAGAGGCAATGGGAATAAACTGAAATACAGGAAATTGCATTTAAACATAGAAAAACCTCTTTTACTGTGAGCATGACTGTCTACTGGAACAGGTTGCCCAGAGAGATCATGGGGTCTCTGTCCACAGGGAGATACTCAAAACCTAACTACACACAGTCCCCCTGACTCTGCTCTGAATAAGGGTTTGGACTAGACATTCTCTAGATGTTGCCTTCCCACCTTGGCAGTTCAGTGACTCTGCCTCTGAAACTTCATACTCATTTTCCTTCCCCTGTCTGTGAGGTTATGTGGAAGGCAGCTGGGCCATGATTGTCTCTGATTCTATGGAGTCTTCATTGGACTGGCTGAACATCAGGTTATCCTTCTTGCCTCCATGAAAGGAGGGCACTGGCTCTCCAAAGTCCTGAATCAAGAAATTGCCTATTTAGAGAAGTGCTTACCAATTAGCTTGGCTGTGTTGAGTCATTTAAGTCATGGGGAGCTTAGAAAAATTACCTACAATTAAGTTCATGGACTTCTGAGGAAAGAGTCCTAAGCACATAAAGAAGTTCTTTCCTCAGCTGGGGCTTTAAACTATTATTGGTCTGCTATGTTCAACCTTCTAACTATGTCTGAGTTCTCCTGGCCTGTGTATTTATTGGTGAGGTTTGGACTGAGACTTACACTTAAGATTTATATTCAACTCTCTTTATAAGCACCTGTGACTACTATGCCCACCTTCACAGGCTGATCTGTAGATATTTTTTCTTGGAGCATCTGCACTGGCTTCTAATTCACCTGTGGCTTCATATAGTTTGATCAAATGCCACAGAAATCACCAAGTCACCATGACTCATGTTTTCATTACTGTTCTCCCAGTCTGGAATTTGCTATCTCTGTGTGCTCTGTAAAGCCCACCTCTAATATTTCCAGAACTTCTCTTCAGGTGATCATCTGGTTTGCTTCCTCTGTGAGGAGAAGAATCCATGACACCAGGATGCCAGGCAAGCTTAGCCCATACCTCATTCTCTGAGGAACTTCTGCTTTTGCATAGTGCTAGATGAGGACCACCCTGCATAGAGACTCTCAGATCTTGTTCCTGAGGCCCAGCTGTGGTTCCAGCAGAAAGCAAATGCTGTCTGGAGAAGAGGTGTGCAGCAACAAGAAGCTTAAGTCCTTAGACCAGTGTCTGAGGCACTTTTTGAACTCAAGACTGAGCTACCAAGACTATATCTGTGTTTTATATTAGCTAATATCAGACAGAGAATATGCAGGAGGAAAAGTAACCAGAATTCCTGAACTTGTCCCTTGCAGCCTAGTTCCCTCAGCATTTGCTAGACAAAAGTGGCTTCACTTTGCTAAATGTTTTGCCTTGGGTGGTCTAACTGCAATGCTTAAAGGGCTCTTTGGATTGTGTGATTTTTGCGTACATGCTTCTCAAGATTTACATTTCATTTTGCAGGGCTAAAAATATTTCCACTTCCCACTTCCCCTCCCCCCCAAAAAAAGAAAAAAAGAAAAAAAAACCCCACAACACTGTAGGGATGCAAAGAGATATGATGATGAATATGTTGACCAAAACAAACTCAACTCAACTCTTCTATAGACTTAAATCTTGTTTTCTCTATTCTGCTATCCACATCCATGGATCATGGACAATAATGCATGCAGATATAAACAGCACTTTAAGGCTATGAAGAAAGATGATTTTTCTTTGTTTTTCTTTGTTTGACCATTCTTTGTTATATTTTATGCGTGTATTTAGCAGGAGATGTAATACATGCAGTGGATTGTGTATAGGGTATAGTTTTCAAGACTTATTGCATGGTATTAGAAGTATTTGCTACAGCAGTTGTTGATGTCTTAGTTAAACTGTCTCTAGAATTCTGCAAAGACCTTGTCCTTAAGCATATTTCATTACAGTCTGTAGGGAATGGACAATTAAGCATTTCAATGAAGCTGAACAGTTGAATGTAAAATCTTTATTTCTCATCAGTTATTGTCCCTCCATTAATTACTGCAGACAGTTCACTGTAACTCATCTTCATGATTTTCTGAGCTGAGCTGAAACCCAAACACAGTTAATCAAAAATTTGGATTGCATTATCGCTTCCACGGGAAGATGGTCACACTACAGCAAGATGGAGGTCATGGTTTGGCTGAGGTCTATTTGGGGTAACTATCTATGTTAAACAGCCCTTTAATATTAGAAGTCCAGTTGAATAAGGCATTTTCTGAAGAAAAAAAAAATAAAAAAATAAAAAAAAAAAAAAGTGACAAAGGCAACCTGGCATTACTTCTTGAAAGGAAAACTCCATAGCAAACAGTGCACAAGCTGAAAACAGAAGTCTCACATCTTGCCCTGAATTAGCAATGAAATGCAGTTGGGGATTGGTTGTTGCTGAATCTGAATTTTGGCTGCTGGTAGACCAAAACTGTTAAGACATTAATTTATTTTTCAATGACATTGAGCTACATTTATAAATGTGGTTAGGTGCCTGGAGATGAAGAAAAAGCCAAGCAATGGGATTTGCCAATGCACCCAATACCTTTGCCTCACCAGTCTGTGGATAGACATCTTTTGTGTTTGAGAAGCTTTTTAAAATAGAAGTCAAATTGATTAAATATAAACCTGTGCAGAACATTAAGGAGGCTTCAACACTAGAAAATTATTCAGGCTGCAATTCACCAAAGATTTTAACTTTTAAAATCTCTTGGAATTCCCATCTGCATGAAAACAGCAACCACTAGTTAACAGAATCAAAAGTGTCAGGAGAAACACACCAGGCAATTTCTGTTTTGTCATGTCCAATGTAGGTGATGACCTATTTCTAGAGGTTTTTCTGGTATTTGATAGGAACATTCTGCTGCCAGCCCCATATTTTAAGAAAGCAAGTGAACACTCCTCAGCATAAGAACTGCCTTTTACCTAATGGCATTTCTGACCTGTGTGCCAGATAAATTTTTTGTGTAATGTTATTATTTGGTCAGTCTTAGAGGCCTTAACCAGACTGAGACGCCTCTGAAAGAAATCTGTTATAAACCCATTGTACCAAAGCAGTGTTTGTCTCAAAACACCTTCAGCTGTAGTTATGGGTCGTGGCAGGCAGTGGCACCATTCTCATAGTCTGAGCATGTATAGAAGCTCTGGTCCAGAGCCTTTGTGCAATACTGTGCTGAAATTAGTGAGCCCTGTTCATGCAGGCAGACTGCCAGAGCACCACGCTCCATCTGACACCCACCATCTACTCCAAATTCTGTCCAGACTGTGGTATGAGTGGGGGCAGCAGCAGATCTCTGTGCTGTCCACAGACACATGCCCTAAGGTTCCAGGTCTACAAGTATGGTGCAGACCCATCAGTTTGGGCTTATGAATAATTTTATCAAAAGAATGAAGCATGGTCTTGTATAAATGTTGGATCATGACCTAAATAAAAGACAAACCAAGGGAGCGCTTGGTTCTCCAGCATGCAGGCACATGGATATTAAGGATTTGCCCCTGCAGTTTGATAAACAGCCAGATCCTAATCAGAGGAAATACACAATTTTTGATACTTAACGTGTAAGCAATTGGGTGGAAAGAAAACTTGAATTTGATGTGCTCTTGTTATGAAATTGCTCCTTCTTTCTCCAGGCTTTAATTCTCTCATCTTTGGTCTAACAAACAAAGCAGGATATTCATGAAAGATTGTATTCTTAGGCTTGTACATATGTCTAGTAATTCAAGGCTAGTAATTCAGGGGTATCAAATTGATTTGTAGTTGCAATCATGGATAGAGGCAAGCAGGATCTCCCCATATCACATTTGATAAGTATCATGTTTATCTGCTTTTGCAATACAGCAATCAATTTTGCTGCTTTTCTGAGTCATCACAACACCACAGAATGAATAATATTAGTAAATGCAGTTTCTAAAAGGGCTGAAACACAGATTCCCTTTTGGCAAGGCAGCTTGTGGACTTTCTTCAGATATTTTTTTCTTGTAGTTACATGGGCTGATCTGCAGTTAGAGAGATGAAAGCACTTTGCCCTGCTTGAAATGAAGGCATGAGGCTGGATATTGCCTTTCTTAAGACTTGGGCAGAGTGCTCTGATTCTGCTGTAATGCTCAGATGTCAGAACAGAGGTTAGATATCAGAGTTACCTACCCTCTAAACTCATCTAAGAAAAAGCTGTGTTTCCTGACATACTCTTTTCCTTCTTTTTAAGGACTTAGTACTTTTTCAATAAAAATAAATTCAATTTGTGGCTACATTTCAGCTCCATTGGCTTGATGGTATAAGTGGAGCAATACCAGCTTTGGATTTAGAGCAGTCGTGTGGCTGAGTCTCTCTGTGCAGCTTTTATGTGGTCGGGTGAGACATTCTTAGAATCCCCAAACATTTTTGAAGATCCTAAACTGGAGACATTCACAATTCTTCCCTCCCTTTCTACCATTAATCCTTCATGTTTTAACAAGCACTGAAGTTAATACAGCCTACACTCTTTCCTGTCACACTGGGCCCCCCTCCCTCCTTTCTTTCTCTTGAATAAAGCAATCTGTTTTTTCCAGTCCATACTCCTGTAAATCAAAGGGATAGATGTCGACACACACCATAACCAAGTATAAACTTCCTTTTTTTAAATAACAGGATTCTGACATTTGGTTTGAAGAAGTGTTTGTTTGGTTTTATTTATTTTTTAAAATATGTGAAAGATGTCAACTGCTTTTATTTTATTTTTATTAGGAGACTGATTTTTTTTTTTTTTGTAGGAACACAAATAATCTAACACAAAATATTTCAGATGTTATTTGAAGTTGAATGGGAACAGAGCTGGGGGAGCAATACAGAAGTGTTGGCATTTAAAGCTTTTAGAATTAAGAGATAAACTCTTTGGTAAAGGTTTCCATACACATAAATTATGTTTTAGATACCTTTTCAAATCTAATTAGGAAAAAGAGTTGTAATTCTGTTGCTATCCTCTCTTCTGTTTCTTTATGCTATTAACTGTTCTTACACATTTATGTGAAACACAGAAATATCCAGATTCAATATGGCTAGTACTGAAAATAAGCAAGACTCTTGGGAGGAGCATAGTCTCTATTTCAGTGTGCAAACCCAGGTATCTCAGTAGCCAGAAACAGTCACTCTAGAATTGCCTCTTTCAAGGTATCTCCCACCTCCGTTTGTGGTGCAAAAAGGATGTAATAGAGCACTAGACTAGACACACCAGTGCTCAGATCTGATACTTCTACTTCCCATACTGATTCCCAGTCCTTGACCTGGCAGGAAAAAAAGGGCTTTTTGTAACTTGTTTGCTGTATTGTTTCTAGATGATAATTTTAGCCCACCTTTGCAGTTGTGTTACATCATCTGTATCCGTTCTGGGGCCACATATAAGTGTGTGTTGCAATGAGGACATGGGCACTTGATTGCCTGGCCAGAAGAAAGTAGGGCAGCTCTCAGGGGGACAAGAAGTGCTTAGACTTTTGAAATGCAGTTCTTGATGAACAGGAGTTCCTCAAGTTCAAAAGGTTATGAGTAAATAATACCTGTACTTTTGGCCTTTGTCTTTATTTATTTATTCCTCAGAAGAGCAGACATAGGTAATCAGAGTCCCAGTCCATATTCTTCAGTTCCTATGGATAAAGGACTATAAGTTTGGCACCTTTTTGATGTTCTAGGTAAGTGAGAGCACCACAGATTTTTCTCTCTGCTCTCAGTCCATCTCTAGTCAATTCCCTCAAGTATGGAAAAGGATCTGGCTCTTATCTCAGTTGCAGTTAATTTTATTGCCCACTGTTGTCTGTGTTAGACTGACTTAAAGTGTTATACCACAGACTGTAGTGCTTTTTCACATGGGTTTGCTCATCTAGGAAGTCTACTGAGGAGTTTCCTGAGTGCCTGCTGCAATATAACCTGGTATTTTGGAGCCTAGAAATGCCTGTGAACCCCTCAGATTGTTTCTTCCCACTGACAAAGTATTGTTTTGAGATCCATCTGGTGTCAAGTGTAGGCATATGGCACCAGTATGGCAATGCTGCCTTCGGGGGTGGTTTCCTGCAGAAGTCTGGCTGGATGCAGTAGTCATTGCCTATTGAAAGTCATTATTGTTTAGCACCCAGGTCTTTGTGAACTTGTTCAACTGGTGGCTGGGCAGGGTGCCATCTGAGGCTATGGACATGAGCATAGGCAGCTGAGTCTCTGGGGCCTTGCACACATCAGATGTGGGTACTGAGGTCAGGCATCTCAGTCAGGGGAACCTAAATGACTGTCTGTCCTGAGCGTGTGTATCTGTGGTTGGAGGGATATGCCATCATTAATCTGAATCTGGGCTGGATTAAGCTTCTAAAATAAAAACCAGCTCTGCCAACCACTTGAAGAGGGCTTGGGGCCTGTTTGAATTGAATGCTTCAGTGGGAAGAGAGGGAGGAGGTGGTGGGGGCTGGGGATGAATCCTCCCTCCTCAGTTCCCTCTCCGCAGGGACTGAGCAATCTGGCAGCGGCCAGAGCAGGGCTGGAGGGTGCTGTCCTCAGCCCTTCCACTGCAGACCTCCCCAGGGGCTGGGCAGCACTACTGTTCCTGAGGCCAGCCCCCTCTCTGCCATTCCACAGACATCTCATGCTTTGTTTCTTCATGATGTTTTCAGTGTGGTTCTGGAAACAGCCAGGAGCAGAAGCTTTAGCATCCAGGGAGTTAGATTGCCCACTTGGCAGAAAAAAATGTCAGGTTCTGCTCAGCAGAGTGTGCACAGGGGACAGGCAGCAGCACCAGCGTGGTGTCACACACCAGAAGGACATCACCAAGACACAGAGGCAGAAAAGTGGAGCGGAAGATCACAAAGCCAGCAGTACCAGAAATATTTAGTGGAGCTGCTGAGAAAGCTAAGGAGAGACAGAAAAAGATAAATCCAGTAGATTTTGTTTTCAATTAAATAATTCACTTCACAGAGTAATTCAGAGACATGAAAGTGACCAAACATGGGGGTTTGCCTGTCTCATGCAGGTCCCAACAGCCTGTAGACACAGATGCTCTGTGGCACCCCTAAGAAAGATAACGCTGGGAGCCTCCTATTCTAAATGTCCCTGTTGTACTGTGGACACTAAACACCCAGTGGAATTGCCTTCTGACATGATCTCTCTTACATTTCTTTATGTGCTGTTGCCAGAATCTACGAAACTTGTTGCTTAATGTCCTCTGCAATGGGTAACAGAGCACCTACAGCATATAAAATATGTCTGACTGAAAAAGACGGAATCTTTACCATTGTTATTGGAAAGTGCTGTGAGATTTCCTTAGAAAGGTGTGGTAGAAGTGCAAGAGGGATGTGCTGTTATTTTAAAATCTGACCATACACTGGTTCCTCCTCTTTTGAAATCAGTGGCAAAGCTGTTTTAGAGAAGCAGAACTGCTTGAATAGCAAACACGGCAGCCTGGAGGCAGAAGAGGCTTACATGGAATGGTTTCTACTGCTCTCCTTGAGCACAGAGCTGTTCAGACAGACTGGAGACCTGTCTGCCACTTTCTTCCATTAAGACTAAGAAATGAATGCTTTTAAAATTGTTAAATGAATGTGCTAGATCTTACAGCCCTTACTCATCTGAAGAAAATACACACTTTATTAAGTGCTACAGAGTGGAGTCCTTAAATTGTTAAATTCTAATATTTGACAGAAGTTTTTCCTCAGCAGGAAAATACTATTGACATAATTAAAAGGACCTGAACATTTCATCAGCTGAAGAATGCAAGTTACTTTGGAGCAATACGTAAAACTAGAAGCAGCACAGAGGGGTGAAGTTGGTGTAATGTCTGTAGGTTATTTTTGAACTTTATGAAAAACACACTTCAGCAGTTTATGTCCTGACCATTCAACTATATTCTGGGATTCTGAATTCAAAAACATGCTAACCATGAAAACAAAACATTTAAAAATACACTGTCCACTTGGCTTCTTTGCCCTGCTTCAGACTCTCCAAAGTTTGTTTCGGACAAACTGAGAACTTTGTTGTGGAATGGCTGTTTGAATTGGGGTTTCTTAAAATACATGTGGAGCCTTGTAGCTGCTGTGGGGTGTACACAGTGGTGGAGCTGTACTATTTTAAAATCATCTGGCTATTTCACTTCATGTAAGAATATCTGTCAGCATGTGCTGTAGGGTCGTTTTAATTGTAACATATAGGGGATCTGTGGAAAACAGATGGCAGCTGCGTTGTAGCTGAGTTTTAAACCCCTCTTAGCAGTATTGAAGTTCTGTTACTCAAAGGTGGGTTTTCTTATCTGTAAAGCTAATAGGTCCTTTGGAAATGGTGTTTGGAAGCTATCTTTTGTTGCTATGACTGACCATAGTGTAATTACTATGCTCAAGTGATAAGATAGATATCAACTGAAATAGACGATCATGTATACTAATTAATTTAGTCATTAGATACTAAACTATATGACAGCAGAGAAACATAGGTGAAAGCTTTAGTCAGGAAGGGAGGGGGTCAAAAATGTCAAGTGAACAGCCATGAGAATCCAGAGAGAATATGGAAGAAAGAAGGTAGTGGCAGCTTATTTCATTGCCTTGGTGATGGTACTTGGTAAAAATAACAGTAGTGAATATACTGCTGTATGCTATGTCTACTAAATTAATTTAGCTTTAAACAACAGATATCATGTAGCCACATGAACTCAGTAAAAACTATTTAAACTTCAGATTTTGTTTTGCTCTTATTAATCTAGTTATAGATATCAAGAGCTAGCATAATTTATTCTAGCCCTGTCAGAAGTAGTTTAAAATCTCCAGTGTGAATTCAAACCAGTCTCTAGCCATTAGAAATCTGGATGAGGGGCAGCAAAGACAGAAGACAACACATCTGCCTATGAGAAAGTTTTTACAACTTCATCCACTCCTGCCAGAGTCATCAGCCAGGTAGACATTGGGTCTAGTTCAGCTTGGCAGATCCTGTGTTCCCAGTTCAACAAGTTGACTTAAATGTCTGCAAAGCTTTTTATGCAACTGAAATATGGTAGTTAACCCTTTGAGATGCTTTAGAGAATCCACGGAGTAAAATGGATTCACACATAGAAACATCACCACTCCAAAATATCTAGCCATTAAACTGTAGCAAAGCTTTTTTTACCAAAACTCATTGTAAAAAGCCAGAAAATTGACTTTTAAGAATGTGACCACTAACAGTGAATTTAACTTTCTGACTGTAATTGCCATAGCAGGTCGAAGTCCTGCTGTGTAGCTTGTAAGCATTGCTAAAACTGCCTATGAAAAAATACTTGCTTTTGTTTGCCAAATGTCTTTATTAGTATGTGAGTTCTCAGGAAATTCTGTGAATGCTGTAACTTTTGCTTTCCAATCTGCATAGAACAAGAATATAACATCCAGGATCATTTATATAAAAAGGGAAAATAATTCCTTTGAAAGAGGATGGAGGATCTGAAGGAGTTACAGCTTTGTTACTCTTGGCTGTAGCTTGTTGACACATGAAAGTTCTGGTGACTGTTCCCTTGAGGACTTCAGATGTTGTATATTACTATAAAGAGACTGGAAGACAGTAGTTGGGATTGATACCCACCTCCATATTGGCTTGTGGGGCACTATACCAGATAGCCAGGGTAACTGTTACACCAGTCTAGCTCCTTAGAATCCCCAGATAAAGAAAATGTACAAAAGCAACTCACCTGCCATTAAATGAGGGAAGACTCATTTTTACTCAAATATTTAAGGGCAAGTGTGATTCCCTCTGCTATTAGAAGAGGACCTCTCTGTAGCAGAGAAAGCAGTCAGCAATTCAACAATGGAGATGTGGCTTGTCAGCTGATCCTCTCAAGGCAGCACAATTTGAGGTGAACTTTGAAGGATCTCTCACAAACTCACCTCAGATTGAGAGTTACAAGCTAGTGGAGGAACAAGGAGAGAGTTCTCCCTGATGGGAAACAATGGGCCAAGATGCCAACTTCTGTTGGGCTGGCATCTGCTTACTGAAGTTCTCACTTTTGGAAATGAAATGGAGCACTTTCCCATTACTGTCATGGAGAGACTATTGCAGGTTTGTAGCATCATGCTAAGACTCATCCTGGTGCAGATTTTCCCTAGGACCAATGAGAATGTGTGAGTGTGAAAATCAGCTCTTTGCACATGTCTTATCGGCTGTAGCAGGATTACTGGATTGCAAGGAATACGAATAGAGCCATACAGTGGTTTCAAAAATACAAAATCATAATTACATGTTTCCTTAAGGAGATAGTTGAAGATGATTAGGTAACCTCTCTCTTTTTCTCTGTTTTACTCCAGTCCTCCGTGATGTCTGTGTGTTTTGCCCGCTTTCACCCAAACCTGGTTGTTGGTGGAACATACTCTGGGCAAATTGTCTTGTGGGATAATCGCAGTCACAGGCGCACTCCAGTCCAGAGAACTCCCTTATCTGCTGCTGCACACACGGTAAGGATAAAAATCACCTCCTCCTTTCCTTAGAGGAAAGGGTCAGCAAGGAAGTGGTGCTGTCTACTTGTGTCCACAATGCTGGTTGCCAAACATATGAGAACGTAAGTGTGGCCTTCAAAGAGAAAGAAATAGGTAAGAGGGATATACAACCACCTATTGTAAGTGCTTAACCATCACACTTCATACAGTCAGGCGAGGAGATTACCCGCCTTTTGAGGAAGAGGGCAGGATCAATTACAACACTTTTTTTTGGCACTGTGACTCTAGCTCTGTTTCCTGTAAAGAGATCGAGGTCACTATATGGACTGTGTGTCTCTCCATCCAGCATGAATTTGAATAATTTATTGTTGTCTTGTTGTACACAAGTTTCTCTTCTGGACCAGATTAGGCACCTACCATGGTCCCAGTGGAGTCCTGTAAGTAGACACTGGCATCCTTGAAGACAGTGGGGCAGTTTGCTTCTGTTATCCCGTAGAACAATACATACTCATCATGGGAATGGGCTTGGGACCATTCCTGAGTGCAAAGCAGATAAGAAAACGCAGGCTGAAAGGAGGAGAAAAATGTAATAGTGTGATATAAGAATGGAGAAAAATGCAGATTTCGTGAAACATAAGAAACTGAACTACACAAAGCACCCTCAGAGATAAGATAATAATCTTGTTCTTGTATAGTGAAAGATCAGACAGAGCAATAGATCTTTTGCACCTCCAGCTTTTACAATTCTTTGATTCTTATCTTTGGAATTTGTAGGTCAAGGTCCAGCCTTTAGTTGACTGTGACAACATAATCCCCAGAGTTAAAAGACAGCTCTAGAAGCCATGCCATGTGAATTAATGCAAAAGATTCAGCGTGGGGCCAGTATTATGATGGCAAGTCTCTTGCATTAAAAAGTGACAGGTGTGCATAGATATGCTTAGTGGGCCAGGCAGTACAAATATTGTTCCCTAAATTTCCACTATCATGAATGTTGATGTAATAATCTAATAATCTGTGCCATGGGTTGCAACTTCAGCATTGCTTTTCATTTCCCTAATGTTTTTGCTCATTTTAATGCTAGTAATGTTGTTCAATATGCGTGAAGAGAAAGACTGTCTCCTGGAAGTGCAATTTAAAGATGTAGCAGACCAGAAAACTAGTGGCAAGAAGTGACTATCACTGTAAATTGAACAACTGGGAATCAAAATCTAGTGGAAAAGAAAAGATTAATGGGAATTAATTTGTTTACACTCAAAAACTTTTAAGACAAAATCGTGCTTCATGCAATTATATATTAAACTAGTTTTATTTTTGCAATAGAACACTATGTAATGTTTCGCTTGTGACAAATATACATGTTACTTTCAGTCGTGGATGGGCTGTCATGGACTGGTATAAATAAGTCTTTACACAATCTAACCTAAGCAAGCATGCTGTTTTTAAGGACTGATCACTTTTCACAATAAAAGAGTGCTTACTTTAAATTCATATATAGGAATCACTTACATAAACTGTAAATGAAGTCTTGGATGCAAAAGGCTGGCTTGAATCCTAGATGCCAAGAAAAGGGTGGATTTAAGACAACTCTCCTGTAGCAATATTACTCTATGTACTGCTAGATATGTGAGTTGAATAGTCATTTTTTAATTTGAACTTAGCCATATGTGAAAAGAGGATTTTTCTTTTTCTCACTTTGTTTATTTGAAACAGATAGCATGTGTTGTTGTCACTGACTTAAACCTTCCTGAAGTTTAGTATCACTGATTGCTGCCTGGATTCACCAGGAAAAAGAATTCTACCCACAGCTTACTCACTAATTTCCTTTCACACCCACCACACATCTGCACTTGGGACAACAGGAAATTTTAATTAAGACAAAACTCTTTTGCATGATGATTTAATTTCCAAAATAAATAAAAGCAAGCTGGCAGCAACCCTTTGAAAGGAAGGAGCCTGTTCAAACTTTCTGTTACATAGTCTTTTTCATCCATTTTCCTTCTGTCTTTTCATTTCTGCCATTAGTTTTATTGTGCATGAAATTGATGGCTGGTAGCCCTGATTAAAGCCAGACCTGGCACACTTAGGTGCTGCTGGAAAGACATAGCTTGCTCTCTCCCTCCCCCTGCCAAAAATATTCTATACTCTGCTGCATGCTTTACCTTCATCCCACCCACTCTGTCCCTGTCCATTTAGACTACTAGAGATCAAATTCCCATGGAAAAATAGCTCTATGCTTATTTCATGCCTCAGGATGTGCTAATTGTGTTTAGCACTGGGGATATTAGCTCACCACTAAGCAGCAAGAGGGTCCATTGTATGAGGGCAATAGTGTGATACACATGTGAGGGACAGATTTGGGTCCATCTGATGATCTGGGGGGGTAACAAGGTGCCTGATAATCTTGAAAGAGGAAAAATCAGCATCAGAATGGACCTTGCAACTCACTGATGTGTACAGGTGGTGCCCAACCATGAGGTGGGATTTCAGAAGCAGCTTCTGAGTCATAGAATCATAGAATCACAGAATAATAGAAAGTTAGGGGTCGGAAGGGACCTTGAGAGATCATGCAGTCCAACCTCCCCCTGCCAGAGCAGGGTCACCTACAGCAGGTCACACAGGATGGGCTTTGAATGACTCAAGGGAAAGAGACTCCACAACCTCTCTGGGCAGCCTGTGCCAGTGCTCTGTCACTCTCACAGTGAAAAAAGTCCTCCTTATATTTATACAGAACTGCATATGCTCCATTTTATAACCATTGCCCCTTGTCCTATTCTTGGTCACCCTGAGAAAAGCTTCACTCCATCCTCCTTGCACTTACCCCTTACAGATTTATAAATGTTGATGAGGTCACCCCTCATGCTCCTCTGGTCCAAGCTGAAAAGACCCAGCTCCCTCAATCTTTCCTCATAAGGGGGAAGTTCCACTCCCTTAATCATCTTGGTCACTCTGCACTGGACTCTTCAAGCAGTTCCTGGTCCTTCCAGAACTGAGTGGCCCAGTCCACTGTTGGTGTGTGCACATACACACTCTGCATTCAGATGCTGCTCATTTTGCATGTAGGGAGGTGGCATTTACTGGGCCCACTCAGGTATTGAACCTGAGAGCTAGCCATTGCTCTGAAAATTCCTGCCAATCCCTACTGCCTTGGTAGGTGACCTCCAGCTTGATCTTGAAGTCTAAAATAAGTGGTAGTTCTGCCATTCCTTCCAGCAGGGGCAAATGTTAGGTTTCTAACAATACATGGAGTTGCCTTAGAAGCAAGGTAGGTATCTCTTGTAAGTTAGTTCTAATCTTCTTTAAAAAAGGAAAGTATTAGAGAAAAATACTTTTTCTTCCCAGAGACACAGGTCTTCATCAGTAAAAGAGGTGGAGAAATACAATTCTGCTTTGCTTGACTTGTGTATATGTCTGACCCTCCATTCAGCAATATCACTTTTACTGGTCACTTGCTCACTCTGACTGACTTTTCACTCTGGAGGTTGCTGAACTTGAACCATCTCTCATATGTCACCTCATACGATGCTTCAGATTCAAAATGATACCAGATTCCTTAGAAAAGGAATAGGCCAAGTTTCATTACTGTGGAATTACCAAGTGGAATTCAGTCTCCATGGAATGATTACGCTGTAGTGAGCCAGGTGTAACACCTTACATTTATTCAGTCCATATTTACAATGACAAATTTAAAAAGGTAATTGTCCAGTGCTGGAGAATGCTAATGTACTTGTCCATGTTTTTCAACTGGAGTACATTTGCAAATATTTAGTGTGCAAGCCAAATTCTGGAAAAGTTCAAGGTTTATGCAGCTCTTTTCTTGAATAAAGTTTTCATTTTTATTCCATTTGCACAGTTTGCTTCTTTCTGCCAGTTCTTTTCAGTGTCAAAACCATCAGGAGAATGATACATGTCCCTGTGGGTGAAATCTCATCCACATGTTTCAGTATTTTCAAAGCATTACTCATCTGGGTTGTTTTATTATGGGGAAAATGAAACTTGGAAGACATTTTCACCTCCATAATATACCTCTTACAATTTAAACATTAAAAAAAATTTAAAAATCAAACCCAAACCCAAAACCAAAACAACAACAAAAAACCCATGCAAAATAATTCCTATCTGGCAAAAGTTGAATCCTGTATTTTTCAGGCATTACATAACTACTTAATCATTCTTTAAAATAGCATCTGAGACGTTAGAAGTTTTGTTCATGAAGATGTGAGAATGGCTCCCTGATTTCCAGTGTTACTGTGTTTACAGCATCCCGTGTATTGTGTGAATGTAGTCGGAACACAGAATGCCCACAACCTCATCACTGTCTCTACGGATGGCAAAATGTGCTCCTGGAGCCTGGACATGCTCTCAACTCCACAGGTGGGTCTGTTTTCACCTATAGAGCAAAAAAAAAAAAAAAATCACCTTTGGTAGAGCAGGGTACCTGCTTAATGGAACACATCTCCTAAAAGCTAAAACCTCACATCCTATACAAACTAAAACCAATGGATGCACTTGAAAGAGTATAGCTTGCTTCCAGCAGTCTCTGCTAAGAGCCAAAACCCATTTCCTTTACCACAAATCATGTAATTATTGTAATACATTAATACGTAGGTCAGTTTCAAGTGAAAATGAAATAATCCATTTTAAAGCACAGTAATTACAGAAGTCGCCTGTGGTATAAATTGTACTTACTCTACAGCATTGTTCAACAAATAGGGACTGGACTGCTCTGCTGCTGAACACACCCTGGGCACTATGGGTTTCCAAGGCACACAGTCAGAAAGCTTACTTTGCTGCCTGTCTTCAGTAGCCAAAAAACCAAACAATGCAAACCAAAAGTTTTAGAAATAATTTCCCTCCTCTGGAATGCTTGCTACTATTGTCTTCCTTTCTCCTCCTCTCTATCAGAAATGAAGGGAAACTCAGGAAAATTGTCCAACTCACTAGTCATTGTAATAGTGGAAATTAAACAAAATAAATCTGATGCTGGAAAAGATCTATGGAAAACATGTTTTAAGTGTTATTTTCTGGAGTAGTAAAATTTCTATTCCAAAGCATCACTCATTTTTTATACATAATTTCTTAGAAAAAAAAATTAATATCGTTTTTACCAATTATCATGGACATCTGATCATGTTTCAAAATGCTACATAGAAACTCCTCTTAATTATTCTCTTTCTCATCCATTAATCAATAATCATAATGTGCAATTATTATAGAATTATTTGCTTTTCAGTGTCGAAACAAGATGTGGGACTCCTCTGTCCTAACCTTAGCTATCTAAAAGTTTAGGCCATGCCAAGCCTAAGTTAGTATTCTGAGTTCCCTTTGAACTCAATGTAGAGAAAGACTGGGCACTTCTAGAGGAAGTCTCATCCCATCCTCTCCCATCCCATCCCGGTGTGAAATAGCATTTCAGATTACTACCCTGGGGTACAAAACTGTAAAATCTGAGCATGGAAGGGCTTCTGGAAGTTATCCCATCTAATCCCTTACTCAAAGTGAGGCCAGCTTCAAAATTAGAACATGTAGCTCCTGCTCATGTATGGCAACAGTATGGACCTGGTAGGTGTGTCCTGGGGCTTTGAGACATCAGTAATCTTTTAGACTAGAAGTGGAGGCATCTAAAATGACCCAGACATCTATTTAGGCACCTGAATCTCTTCCTCAGTTTCTCACTTAAACATCAAGAAGGTAAATCCCACCCTTATGTATTCACTTACTGGAATACTAAATTTTGAAGCAGAGATTTGTGAACATCTCAGTTCCAGCACTTCATCACTTAGCTGGAATTTCCCTGCTCCAAAATGGGCTTTCAGTGAGGACAGGAACACACCCCACATTACACTGAAGTTTGGCCCATGGCTTATGGTGATCTAGAAAAGAAAGCCACAGGACTTGACATCAAGCTACATGTCATGGCTTTAAACTGGGAGGGGTAGAGTGTTGCTGATGGGTCAGTCTGAAACTATCCAAAGTCACAGATCCAGAGCACTCATGTGCTCAGAGCACCATGGTGTAGGTGCTGGGACAAGAGAGTCCACCACAGTATCTGGCTGTATTTGCACAGAGATATGAAAATATTATCTCATCCCTTATTTTCACAGGAATATATATATAATCCACAGGTGCTCTGCCAATACATTTTCCAGGTATTGGTTTGCCTTTTTAGTAGAACCAAATGTATTCCAAAGAAAAGTACAAACCAAGCTAAACTCTCCTCTATGGGTTTGCAGCCATCTCCTCTCACAGGGATGCCCACTTTCTTTAACTATAGAAAAAAGCCCTTCTGAGAAAAACACTACAGGCTTTGGCCCTAGCAGAATAGCAGCCTAGACATTTTCAACATAGAAAATATACCCACTTAAATAGCTAAAAAATGAAAATTGCCAAATCATTCAGTCCCTTTGTGTATTCTTGGGTTACACCATTTAGGCTGAACAACCAAAAAGTTGTGTAAAATCTGCTCAAAGTGAATGCCTCTTACAAGGGCCACAAACTGTTCATGATGGTTGTACTTGCAATAGCAAAAATGGGCACTCTGATTCAATTTGAAATATAGCTACCAAATGGACAAAGAAAATACACTTCCTGATTTGTAGCTTGATGGTGGAGTCTCAAGTAAGTGTTAATGGTTACCACAGAAAATCCCTGAAAATCAACACTGAGATTGGTCATAGTGACAGGACCCCAACTTTTTAATTTTGTTCTGCAAAGGGACAAATGGCACAATCTGATAAATGCCTCAGGTGCACACAGTATTACATGTTTCGAGACAAACAATTGATTTCAAAAATGTTTGTAAATAGAAGGGTATTGCGTGTTTTATTAGAGCCTGGGGCTGTCATTAAGGTATTATCTGTAGTTTCTGCACAATTAGATTTTAAATTTTCACCTGTCTTGTCTGCCTGATTTAGGTACTGTAGCAAAGACCAGTGCCTTCCATCTGCTCTTAAGTGTGTGATAGTGATGGGGGTGGTAGGACCAGTGCATCCTATTTTGTGACACTGCATCTTTTCACAACATCCTATGTAGAAACCAAAGTCCTGTGGCTGGGTCAAATGATCTTTTCTTCTGTTGCTGCTGCTGCTACCCTGTGTAACATTTAGAAATTAACTAGAAAAAAAAAAAATCCCAGCCAAACAAAAGGACGATTGCAGAATAATAACAAAAATCTGTTTTGGTAGGAGAGCATGGAGCTGGTGTACAATAAGTCCAAACCAGTGGCAGTCACAGGCATGGCTTTCCCAACTGGAGATGTAAATAACTTTGTTGTTGGCAGTGAAGAAGGAACAGTCTACACCGCCTGTCGTCATGGAAGGTAAAGTTCAGCATTAAATAGTATTAAATGGTATTGTGTATCTGTGTTGGTGTGAGGTATGTGTGGAGAGTGTTTCATGTTTTTTTTATTGGGTGAATGGTGTCTGTACTCTTTTACTTTGCACCACTAGGACAGGAGTCACCTGACTCTGAACACCTGTGCTACAGCCTGCTATAATGGGGGTAGTTACCTCAGGGCTCCCTGTGTAGTTGGTGGGAAACAATGACTGCTCTTAGGGTTTGATTTCCTTTACCTTTTAAAGACATATGCCTGAAGAAGAGATGACTAGGACCTCAGAAATGTCTCCTTCCCACCAGTGAGGTGAGACGGAGGTCTAGACAGCTAGCTGAGATGTAGGTAACTATGTCTGGGCAGGTCCTTAGGAGACAGTTTTGGTGCAGGGTAATCAGGCCTAAACCACCCTCAGGAGATGGTAATCTGCTTTATTTTTTACCATCCTCAGCTCCAGCTTCAGTCTCCACAGGCTTACATTAGAGAAAAGCTCCCATGGGCACACATGCATCTGAGGCACAGATTTTATGGCCACCCAGTGCTGGGTATTTCCATGCAGAAGTGCAGGCTGTGGCTGCACAGCCAAGCTAGAGACTGAGCCCTGCTGGCCCCACCCTCAGAGGGCAGTTTGGACATGCCCATCCTATCCAGGAGGCCAAGAGGGTTTAGTTCTAAAGGCAGAAGCTAAGCATCCTGTTCTCTCTCTGCCTGGGCTGCCATAAGGCTGTAGTTTAACACTACATGTTGCTTATTTGCACCCTGTAAATCTGCAGGATGCTAGCATGCTGTGTTAGCTTCTGGTAGTAGTTTCACCCTCTGGGATGCTTGAAAGGCCTTTGTGAAGACCAAACCTTTTTCACTCAGCTATTTAGAACTCACCCTCACTCTTCAGTAGTTGGCAATATTATCTGAATTAATATTTTATCATATGATATGTTTCTGTTGGCAAAATAGACATTAAATACACAAGTTTAAGACTTCTGTTGCACAGTCCTAGTGTTGTATAAATACTGTTCTACATGTACTTTGTTCAAAATTATGTTTATTTTTTAATATTTTAATTTTAGCCTGTCTGCTGAGAGTATTGCAAAATTGTGTCTATTTAGGCATTATACTGATAGGCTGTGGGGGGGCTGATGGTTTGGATTAGTCTTAGGCTGCTAGTATAAACCAAGCCAGCCCAAGGGCATTTCCCACTTCTGATCTTTCAGACATGCCTGGTTTGTTCCTTACAAGAGAAGGAAGGTTCCAGGTCCTCTTTTTAGCCCACCTTTTTAGCAAACCTTCTACTGACCATCAACAAACACACTTCTTTTCTGCTTCTGGCTGTTTTTCCTAGAGCTTTTTGCTATTTTCAGCAGCTTCTGTGTCCTTCAGCCTAGCACAGGGGAGAGCCAAACGTTGTTCTGGAAAAAGTTGTGTCATAGCATGGCAGATACCCAGGGTGTTCTTGGTGCTCCAGAACTCCCCTTGTCCCACTGATGACTTGGCAAACAGATGGGGATAAAATAAGAGGTGTGCTTTATACCCAGCACTGCTCCAGCAGATGCTGTGAGGTCTGGCAGGGGAGGGCCACAGGGTCATGGTCAGCAGGAGGGGTGAGGGGACACCACACTGGCAAGATGAAGGACTGGTTTCCTCCAGTGTAGCTCCTCATCTCCTTGGGGATGCTGCATTCACACTGGCACAGGGCTGACAGACTTGTCAGAGCTGTGGCTATTTTCACTGTTTTTTCCTCCAGTGGCAATTTTCCTGTAATGTAACTTAAAGGGCAATTTCATGATTCCCTTTCCTGTATACAGAGTAAGACAGCACCAACAACTGATATGGTGTCATTTGCTTCCAGGAAAAAGAAAACTGTGCACATCTTGCTCAGTATTGTATTCTTCCTTCCTTATAGCTATTCTAGCCACAGGATGATGAAATGTACATCTGCCCTTGTTGAAAGTAAAGACTGCATGATACCTGATCACAGGAGCACATCCTTCACTTTTTGTGGAAAAGGATTTGCTTCCTAGTGACTTGATTGACTGCTGTGGAAACTTATTTTAGATATTTAAGAGAAAAATAATTGCTCATTATAACTCATTAAGATATTTGCATTTTTATTTTAATGGTTATTCCTTATGATAATGGCATAAGCTATAGTGCAAGTATAATTTAGAGTTATTTTATAGTTATACATAAAATGTTATTTCAAGCTACAGTAGCAGAAAGTGTATGTAAAAGTGAGTAAGTCTTCAGAAGTAAGAGAAAGTCTCTCAGTGCAGGATCCTAAGCATTAATTGTGTTCACAACAGTAAACCTCTGCAGGCAAAGGCCTCACTGAAAGGAGAGAGATTTATAGATTAAAAGGAACTTCAAAAGAAAACAGTACCCCAAGAGTAAATAAAATTTATCTTAAATCACCAGATGTTAAATCACTCTCTGAATTCAAATGTCTCTTCTTCCTGCAGTAAAGCTGGCATCAGTGAAATTTTTGAAGGCCACCAAGGACCTGTCACAGGAATCAACTGCCACATGGCAGTGGGGCCAATTGACTTTTCCCATCTCTTTGTCACATCATCATTTGACTGGACGGTCAAGTTGTGGACCACAAAGGTGAGAAATCCAAGCTGGGCTGGGATGGGTAGTGATACTTGTGAAAATGCCATTGTCAGAAATATTTCATTATTGTCTATATCAGCTCTTAAGAATCAGTTAATTGAAAAGCTGTGCCTAGAGCAGGTGTAGTTATAACATTTTAAGTGAGCCATATACCTTGTTTAACTGTGTCAACCATATTCTCCCTGAGGAGTACCCCACCCTTTAAAGGAAGTTTCATCTGGCCTGCACTTCAGTATTAAGCCTAGCGCTGAGCAATTTCACTGGGCAAGTAGATGAGGATGTCTTGTGCCAAAAGTCATCAAACAATCCATCTGGCACTCCCTGTCAGGGAGCAGGCTAAATTGCAAAGCTAATACTATGCACCATGGTGGTGCAGCAGCAGGAAAACTTTCTTCTGATGAAGCAACAGGGGAAGCACATGTACCACTTAGTGCAATCAATATCACTCATGAAATTGATTGCTGGAGGTGACTGTGATAGCTATAAAAGTATAAATTGTCCCAATGACATTAGACACTGATGACTGGAAGCAGGGAGGAAACACATGCTGGAACTTACATTGGTGACCACCCTGGATCTGTTACTGACTACTCAATAGAAATGTCCCTGTCATTTCTTGGGAGAGCCCTATGAAGAGTAGAAATGAATATGCAGTCCTATGAAGTTTTGAAACCCCAAAATCCCACAGAAATATGGATATAGGGTAATGACAGCAAGAGTGAAACCTGTGGGACAGACTAGACAGATCAAACTGTTCTATTGTACAGGCTGACTAAACCAGAAGGATGAGAGATAAAATCCTTCTTATAGAAATCATCTAAACGTTTTTTGTCATACACCAGAGCAGAGAACTACCTTACAAATGCCAAGCTTTTGTATTAACTCTGTTTTTATGCCTGTGTTTGGTTGCACCCAGCATGTGTTCCTCCAAGACACCAGGGCTTGGAGATGCTAGAACTGATGCACAACAAATGTAAATACAGAAGTGATCAGAAGGGCTCATGTTACAGCCTTGTGCTGGAAACAGAAGCAGTTACCTAGACAATAACTTGAATCAGGTTCCACAGTAGTTTCACAATGCATTTGTTAATGGGCAGATCCAATGTGCATACTAATGAACAGATCTCATTTCCTGATCAAGAGTGGTCATGGCTGACAGCTTTGTCTTGAGTGTTACATTTTAGGAAACTCGTTATAAGAAGGAAAGGTGCATGTTTTACCCAATTGGCATGTAACCTTATACATCAATAGACCCAGCCTGAGCCAGTGCAGATGTGGTCCAGAGAAGGGGTCATGGACAGACTTGGAATGGGCCTCGGAGGGGTCCTTGGTGGTAAACATCAGAGAGGGCTGCAGGATAACCAAGTGATGGAGAACTAAGGTTCTAGCTGGTTGGGGCTGGTGAGGCTGTTTGGTATCTGAGTCCCAGACAGTGGACACTGGTGGCAGAAGAATACTGGAGTGTTGAGGTTGAAGCTAAGTAAGGGGAAAAGAATTCATGGGGACTGGGGGAGAAAGAAGAAAAGCAGGTACTGAGCTGCAAACATACATGTCTAGAAAAGTCTAGAATGAGTATCCGACCCTCAGCTTGAGGTTAAATATGGCAATAAAGGTCTCAACCATCCACAGCTTGAAAGAAATTATAGCAGTGGATAATAAGGCCTGGTTTTTATTTTAAACTCCTGGGACTTTAGAAGTTAGTAGTAACACTAACACAGCATATTCTGGGCACAAAGACACTGCAGTTAGCAGTTATGCTTGTGGGAGAATCTAGTGCCAAGAGTTTGGTCACATTATATTGAATACAGTCAGTTTTCAAAGAACAAAACCATTTACATTTCTAATATCTATCAAGCTGTGGCTCATGTGGCAAGAGGAGCTTCCTGAAAAAGTTATTTGCCCTATCTGATAAGGGCTGTGAAGTGCATGTGACACATCACAGCACCACTTGGAGCTGGAAGCCACATTGCTTTATTGGATCACTTGCTCTCTTCTGAAGCAGTTTTGGGTACTGCTAGCCACTGCCCCACTGTGAGGACATCCTCTAAAATATTAGATAAGGTCTTCAACTGTGACAAATATTTTCTTTTTCTTCCCATTTGACTCCAGCAGAAGTTTCTTTCCATACTGTCTGGATACTCCTCTTGGCTGGACCTATTTAGGGCTCTCTTTGTTCAGTTCCCATAGTCAGGGCCCAGCCAATCAATGGGATTTGAAAAAAACTCATCAGCATGTTTGATTCTTTGAAAAACAGGGGGGATTGATGTGAAGTATTGAGTGCTACTGCTGGTTTATGAGAGTTTACTCAGAATTGTTTTATTCCTTTGGTTTCTTATTTGTAAATTTAATCTCTCTAACAGCATCTGACACCATATTACTTTCCTGCTTCTGCCAGTGTTGTCTGCTTAATCCTGTGCACATTATCCTCTTTGGTCATGAAATTCAATTCCTTTCTGTTTCACAGGTTCAGAGTCAATGTCCAATTGTAAAGTGAACCATAAAAGCTCTGTGTTTATATTGTCGATTGAGGTTGTGTAGCACCCTGGGGTGCTTACAAGAAAGACACTTTTATAGCAGGCATTTGACTGATAGATTGAAAGCACCATCTCCCTTAAAAACTCTAGCTTGACATTCTATAATCTGTTTTTGTGGTTAACACATTTTCTATCTAAAGGCAGTTCAACCAGGTGACTGAGAATAAGGTTTTTAGTAACGGAAGAGTGAAGGTTTTGTAGATAACACTAATACACGGTTCACATTATCACCCATCACATTAGCCAATAATTAGATCCCTGGGTGAACAATAAGCAACCAGAAGCAGGAAGAAAAGAAAGGGAATTTGTAAAGGTGGTCACTTGATAGCCAGAGCATTACCTGGGTCCTGATGAAGTCAATAGGGCTTTCAACTTGAATTCAAGCTACACCATGTGAGTGAGTCTTGGATACAGAGCTGTCAAAAGGATATCCTGATGTGAAGTGTCTGCAGAGCTCTGCCCTTAATTAGGTATTGGCTGTATGATGCTTTGAAGAGGTAAAGTGCTAAGTGGAAATATTAAGTGCTGGTAATTAATTAAGCACTAATCCTCATCAACAAATAGCACAAGGTTAAATAATGAAATGTAAGTATTGTTATTATTACAGCAATTGCTGTTTGGAGTGTAAATTTTTAGACAGTGTATCAAGGGACAGAAGCTACCTTGGAATCGTTAAGAGTGCAGCAAAACATAATCTAGTTTCAGCTAAAGCCTGGAAGATAGCTTGTTTGCTGCTGAGGGAGTTATTAGGGGTCTGGATAGAAAGCTGGATTTTATTACCTTTTGTCCTTCACAGGTCTCCTTTATCTCTTACTCTTCCAATGAAGGGAAGTGTTAATGACTGTTTTTCTTCTCTTGCATCTGTGCCTAAGTCATACTCAGATGGGCAGCTGACTAGAAAAGAGACTGTAAGAGCATTGCTGTATTCCCCTCTGTGCTTGTCTCCCTCTTGGCTGAATGTTCAAGTAATTGTGGTGAGTGCCATAACCAGGAGGTGCAGAGGTGAGCAGACTGCTAGTAGGACTACTACATAACTGTTAGCAGGGACTCATTGAGCCAGAGGACATGTGTCCTTGGTGACATTCTAGGTTCTTTTGTGTCTGTGCTGTTCTGCCTTACCATCAATGGTAGCTCCCTCTCCTTTAGCTTCTCTTTCTTGTTCTCTTCACATGCTGCTTTTGGTGTCCCATGTTGTTCCAGTCTGCAATTGGTTGTGCTCTGTGAGAAAACACATTTTAAACAGCAAAAATTTCTCTACCTTCAATATCTTATACCCATCTGTTTGCTGATTATCTTGGTACTCCCTATCAGCATGGAACTTCAAACTCCACTTTTTTTCAATTGATGTGGCGGTTGAACACCATCTTTTCAGAGGTCAAGCTGAAGCCTATCACTAGAACAATGCAAAGAAGCTGTTGCCAAAAATAGGTACCTCTGCCCCCAAGTCCCATTCCCCAAAAGCTTGGCTGATAGGATCTGATAGATCTGATAGTAGTAGACCAAACTTATTGTGATGGGAAATGGTATAGCAGAATGAATCGAAATATTACATGATTGCCTGGATTAATCACCAAGCAAATGCACACATTGGCAATCTTTAAAGTTTACTAAAATATCAGGGTACTCCCTCTTATTGTTATTTATCAGGGGGGTAGGTGCTCCTCAGAGTATCCTGTAAGCCAGTGGTTTGGGCACCAAGGTCTGCCTGGATGGGACTGGAACATGTGTCTTCCCTAAGGGGAGGAAGGGCTGCAGTGATCTTTCTACTTTGCTCTGAGCTGTACCTTGTGCTTATGAACAACTCTGGTTTCACTGCAAGTAGGATCTTCTCAGGGAAAAGATTTGACTTTAATGTGCTGATGCTTCCTGATGAAAACCAGTTTTGTCTACTTGGGGCCTGCCCTACTTCTCCAGTTTGTAACTGGTCTCTAACAGTGAAATTGACTGGTGAAATGCAGAGGTTGCCCATGTATCTTATCTTGGATACACTTAAGCATAGATGAGGGATGAATTTAGTGAAATTTTAGAAATTCTCACTACTTTCAGTGTTGAGCTTGTTCATTCTTGCTGTTATTTTCCCAAGCTTTCCTAAATCCTTTAGGCCATACTCAGTCTTTTTGCAATAGCACATGGGGCCTTTTATATGATTCTTACTGCATGTGAAGTTGTATCCTCCTGGATCCTTTATTGTATCCTCCTGGATTCTTCAGGGCTTCCATCAATTTCAGTTCTTATGCAGCCACTGGAAAGAAATAAGTGCAATACATACATCTCTTGAAAGTGCCACCATTACTTCCTACCACTGACTGTGTAGGAGCCCAAGTCTGGCAGATAATCAGTTGTAGCTTTTGAGTGCTTTCTTCCATCTGGACAGCCTCAGATCCTATCTAAGGCAGATGTGGCAGCACTTCTGAGTTTCTGGGTCTGTCTTCATAATTTGGCTTCTCCCAGAGCATTACCAGGAAGAAATCTGCCTCTTTATCCCACATCACACACACAGAGAGCTATACCTTGATTCTGCAGCCAGAAAAGCAAAGGTACAAGCAGAAAAACAAACGCAGGATGTGCTCTGAGCAGATACTAAGCCAAACTACAGGGGTGGCAGGACCTCTGGCTTTCAGCACCTCTCATCCCACTGAATATGGATGCAATCTGCACCAGTGCCATGGTGTGTAATCTCAAAAGGGCCTGGAGAGTTTAGGGATGACTAGAAATAACACCATGAAGAAAAGAAACAATGTACTGTGAGGGAGACCAAGACTTTAGTCTGCTTTGGAAGGAGATGGACTGAAAACAGGCAGTTCTCCCTATTTCCTGCTCTCTGTGGGATCCTTTACTAATCTCTTTTCCACTGATTTTGTTGGTGTACAAATGTCTAGCTCAGAGGATGATTTAAACACTCTTATTTTAGGTACCTGGCTTATTTTAGGTTCCCCTCAATCTGCATCTAAGCACAGAGCTCCTTCTTGACTCTACTCATAAGGCAATCACCTTCCTTTGACAACACAGCATTTCCAATGCAGGCTTTTCTCTTTGATGAAAGCAATTGAAATTATTAATCTGATTAATCACTGACCAATGCTAATTTTATGTGACTATAAGAGAATACAAAGGATGATAAAGTAGCATGCTGTATTTCATGGAAATGGTCTCTCTGTGGTGTGAGTTCAGAATTTTGAGTTTTGTCCAAAAACAAGGCAATGAATGAATTTGTTTCAGAGCTGACTTTCTGTCAAAAGGCCAAACTGACTTGGGGAAGAGGGTGGAGTTGCTTGTTCAGACAGGATTTTTTTAGTTTTTGCCCTTTACCTCTGGAGCCAGAGGTCTGGCTCTCATCCAGCTGAAAAAAAAAAAAAAAAAAAGAAAAAAAAAAAAAGAAAAAAAAAAAGAAGATTATGGTATTTTCTAGGTAATTTTAAAGAGCAAAACCAAAGTGAAGTCAGGTGGCTTGAAATCAGCTCCAAGTTCTTCCCATGAAATGTTTCTCATGATTTTGGTTTTCAGTGTAGCCATATTTGAAAAGTGATATGAAAATATTCTTCAGCTGGCCAACATACTTCATTTACTCACGGGAACCATGCTTCTTCTTGGTGAGACACTTCATGAAGAACGGCACACACTGCCATAAAAATAAAACAGCCATCTAAAATACTGAGGCTCTTCTGAAAAAACTCAGTGAGCTAAACTCTATTTCAGAAAAGCCTAACATAAATCCAGCTGCAGCCACTGAAAGCTTTATTTGCACATGGAAAGCAGAATTGGATTTCAGGAGCTCATCTAATCTGTACAAAACAAAGTCGTGATTCCTTTTTCCCCTGCAATCAAAATGCAAACCTCCCACTGACTGTTCTGTTGCAGAATTACACTGGAGGATCAAGCTCACATGTATCAGTGATACATTTGGGGAAAATTATCAGTACATGAAGCCCAGGATTTCTTCCTTAATGGAAATTTTCTCCCACCTGCTTCATGCAGCCATCCTTTCTCTGCTATGTGAGAGACTTTTGTTATCAGTAAGACCTTCTACAATGTTTTTGAGCTTCCAAAAAGAAAAATTTGAGCCACCTTTAGAAGTAGGTAGAAATTCAAAAGAAAATGATAGTATTTCTAAAGAAACCTCATGGCTGAAATGCATAGTTTGTAGGATAGGAAGAAGTGCTGGCTTGCTTAAAGCATGTTTTAAATAAAAGGTGGAAAACTTGATTAACATTTAGCAATGAAGTCAGCAGTCTGAGGAAACACTGAACAAATGGCAGATGCCTGTACAGGCTTCTTCATTGTTTCCATCCACACTGCATCTAGCTTGCTGTGGGAGAGTAGAGCAATAGATATTATACCTCAAGCACTAGAAACCTGTAGGCACAACTTTCAAAAATGTGGAGTAAAACTGGGAATAAAAGTGGATGATCTAAAATACAGAAATAAGCATGGACCAGCCTGGCCAGAAAGAACTGGGGATAAAAGTGTGCTGGGGAACAGCGTCCTCCCTGGTGCCTCCCTGTAACTGAGTCTTCGAATTAGCTTCTTCAAAAAAATCTTTCTTAAGCCTGTTTTGCAGTCTCAAGCCTACAAATCTTCTGATGTTTGGAAATTCATCTGTGGCAAGCAGATATCATTAATTAATGTAAATTTACAGTAGACATCAAGTAATACACATTTATATCAAGCTTACTGAAAATTGCTCTTCAGCTACTATACAGTGATGAAGAGGAATGCCATACTTTATGCTTTTTTTCTTTAGAAAATAAAAAGATTTTTCCATTGAGCAAGTGGAGAGTCACAGTAGAAGAGAGCTGGAAAACCAAAGTGAACAGCTATGATCTAGCAGCACAGCCTGAAGGTGTCACATCTCTGCAGAGGACTTAAAACAGCTAAGAAGAATTAACAAAATAAGCAGTTTACCTGTCAGTATAGCTTCCAAACTATCTCTACAGACCCTGAATGCTCTGCTGTCTGACTTTCTGATGCTTCTGAAAGTCAGGTGATACCTGACTTCCCAATTTATTTTTTTTTCTCCATGCCACAATATTAGACATTAAGTTCGGTTCTCATTAAAACCTCCTGTGCCAATTATCAAACCTTTTTCCCTTTGCTTCTTTCTTGTATGCTCATCCGTGACACTCTGACTTTGAAGAAACCCACCAAAATGTAACCATTATGTTATCTCCAGACTTGGTCTGGTCTCATAACCCCTTTCCTTTTGGTCTCACCCTTGTCCCCACATCTTTATGCAAAATATTGGACTCTTATTATTGACAATTAAAAGAGGTCATGCAAAATATTAAACTTTCTTTTATTATTGGCAATGAAGAAAGGCTACAGTTTCAGCTTCTCTGCAATAGCAATCATCTCTAAAAGTAAGCAGCTTTCTGCCTTGACTGTCTGCAACTTTTAGGATGCCAGAAAACAATCAGTGTAGTAATACTACAGTGTAGGGCTGTGAATTGTGTAGGGATCATTTACATTCTCATTTATTACCTGCTGTGCTACTGAACCTAAAAATGAAGAATGATCCCTTGCAGTTTAGATTTGATTCAGTGACAAAATCATCATCTGACAGTGAGGTGACACAACATGGACATAGGTCCTAGCCCAGTGAAATGTCCATTGAACACCAGAGACTGACCTGTGATTCAGCACTGAATATGTCTGCCAGAAGGAATTAAAGGCAGGTAAAGGAGTTGTTGGTAATGTAACCCAATTTAGGGCACCTCAGCTAGCCAGTGACATTGAGTGGCTAAAGTTGAAGAGCATAAACATCCCCCTTTTGCTTTTTTGCTTTCGTATTGGCATCCTTGAAGAGACTTACTTCCATGCTACTCCTAGAAAAAGTGGAGCAGACTGCAAGTTATGAGTTGTATAGTACTGGGGTCTGTGATTATCCACTGTGATGATACCCTTCAGGGAGAATGCAGACAGGCTTTGCTGAGCCATCAGGGATGTACCTGTAACTAGCACCTCTGATTTATAGCATCTCATAACAGTTCCTGGGATTGCTGTAGCTTTTTGAACTAAGTCAAGTCCCACAAATATAATATTAAAGCAGAATCTATGGGATTAGCCTAAATTATCATAACTATTAGAAAACTATTAGATTTGCTAGCAACATGGCAGTCCAGAAGTGGCAAAATTCCCATTGAGATCAATCAGTCTGAATAAAAAACAGAGCCTTTGTGACTCCACACAAATTGAGAACATGAAGGCTTATAAGAGTAGTAGAGCCTTATACACAGTGGAGTAATTACTCCCTACCACAAAAGGTATGCACAAGTAACCCCAAGCAGCTAAAATTTGGTAATCTGCAAAGGAGACTGTTGAAGGAGGAAAGGTGAAAAAACATGGTAAAGCTGATTTGAGAAGTATTTGCATCAAAAATAACAACAGCTTTCAGCTTTTTCTTATGCTGCCTGCATCTTTTGTGTTGGCCTGGCTAACTGGCAGGGTAAGAAGGGAAAAGGTGAGCCTGGATTCAGCAAAGTAGTAAGATATCTTTTTCAAGGTGGAAAAGACTTGGCCTAACATCTAGGGTCTATAAAACAGTGAAAGAGCTCTGAGTGGAAGTCCCACAAGCTGTGCCCTATCTCAGTTTCTTTGGCATCCCTCTGGTCAGTGTGCCACCTTTAAATAAAGACAGCAGAGTTTTGCTTCCTGATGTGTTCTGTCCTGAAGATATGTCTTTCTTTGACACCACTTTTGCTTGTTTGCTTTTAATGGATAAAGGCTGTTTATACAATATGGTGTCACCATACATCTGTATTGCTGAAGGTACAGTCTAAGGAAGTACCTTTAAGTGGAGCTGACACCCACAGAAATGGTGCCAACATGTAAAACACTCCTTTCATGAAACAGGCAAAGCCAATAGCTTTTTCTATGGCTTTTTAGAAGTAAAATGCTAGTTAAAACCTGTGGATATGTATACATTCCTTTATATGGATAATTAGCTATTTTATGTGTGGCGCCTCCTGGATTAAAGAAAATTCTTCTATGCAAATAAGAAATAGAATAGACTGGTCAAATTCATATGTGGAAAAAAAAGAGACCTTTTATATAAATATGTATTATTTATATAGGCTAGTTCCTTATTTAATAGGCAAGTGCTAATTCCTAGACAGCTCCCATGTATTTAAAATGTTCAGTCTGCATTGTTTTTTTTAACAATGCCCGTATACAAACACTGAGGATGAACAATAGATTTTGACGACATGTTTGAAAAAGTGAGACAAAACCACGTGTCTTGGAATTGGCTTTTTCCACTAAATGCTCAAATCCTCTCGTATTGAAATCAATGGCAAAACTCCATCGATTCAGTAGAGACACATTTTCACTCCAAACTCTTTTAAAGGAATTGATGCAGCCCAAGTATATCTGAAGATACTGTTCTAAACTATTTCTTCTGTTCTGTTGAATAACAGAGTGGGTTGATATTTAAGAATGAAAGCTCATCAAGTTTAAATTTCAGTTGTTTTATAATAATAGCCATATGGTGGTTATAGATTGCGTAAGACTGAAGTTTTGGTAATTTAAAACTGCTTTAAAGTAACCTTTACATGGTTCCACATTTCAACATTTACTGAAAGTGGTCGGTACCGGTCCTTACTTATAGATCCTTACATTAAAAGAATCTGCAAGCCTGGCCCCTTCGTTAACTGGCTTACGGTAGGAAAGTCCTGCAAACATTTATATACACACACTTAACCTTACAAATCAAGTCTTCACAATGAAATCAACACAACTGCTCTAAGTGAGCAAAATCAGACAGGATGAAATATCAGCTTTTAAGAAAGGTCACTTGCTATTACTATTAAAGAGAGGATGCCAAGTGGGAAGGATCTCCAGCCTGACCTCTTATGTTCTTCTCTAGTTAAACGATGCAAGAAAGCAAGACATAGTATGGGAAATATATTTGGTTGGTTGGTTGGTTGGTTGTTTTTTTGCACTGGAGACAATTCATGCTGGGAGGGCATGATAGTGGGGCCACTATGAAGGCTGCAGCACAGTTCCTCTACCACTGCCTGGTGGTGCCATATGATTTCTCCCTGTTTTCCCAGCCACACTGCAGTTGATCCTGCCTTTTGCTTGAGCTGCTCACATGGCTGCAATTTCTTATTTCCTTGCAGTGCACCACTCCCTTTCCATTGCCATTCAATTGTGTGTCATTCCTTGCATGTCTGAGATCGTTCTCAAAATCATTCCTGTTGTCCAGATTTTCCTTCTGACTTCCTATTTGAGTATCTCCACTGTTATGGTACAGGCAATACATACTGCAGATCTGCTGTGCTTTTCACCTCAAATTTTGCTAACAGGGAAACTGAGGCACATCAGCAGACAGCAAGATACAGACTAAGACAACATCTCCTGAACTTTCCTTCTAGTACTTTGGTCTTTAGGCATGAAGTAGAAAATAAACTGGCAGAAATGAAAAGAAATAAGTGTTGTTACACTCAAAAAGTTGACCAAAAGAAAATGCTGAAATCTGCCCTGGATTGACAGATATTTTAATAGTCCTCTTACTTTTGTGTAATATTGTTACTTCTCCCATGACATTAAATGTTAAAGTGCTATATGTGCAGCACATTTCCTGTAAATAAGAAAAATACCAGCTAGCTCATAGTTGTCCAGATTTCCTTTCCCTTCAGTATACTGTTGTGTTCCATGCCCATCTTTTCAGAATTTGAACCTAAATTAGATGTTTTCAGTAAAAATACACAATATGGCAGATAGACATTGTGGATCCCTACGGCTCATTCTAAACATTATTTCCCATCTTACATCTGCAAGGATTCCCTTTGAAATCTCCTATGAAACTGCCTCTTCAAAAGCTTACTCTTCATTTGGCCCTCAAACCCTGGGAATACTTTAGTACAGGCATGTAAGCAATTCCATTAACACGCCTAAGTAACTCCACTGGTACTGATAATACACTAAGCAGATACATATGTGGTAGAAGAACAAGACCTTGCTTAGGTAAGAAAATATTCTTGTAATTTTCCCCCTTTTCTTTTAGAAAACCCTGGCTTTGGAAAAGAAATAAAAATGCATAAAGTTGAGGTAGTGAAATCAAGCTCTAATTTAATTTTATTGTCAAACAAATCAAAATGTTTGGTATTGGAAAATGCACAAAAAACATTAAGCCAGTTGTACAAATTTGGGACCTGCTCCTGTAATCATTCAAAGTGTCTTTCATTAATTCAAGTAAAGGGAAGACTGGCCTGCAGAATCAATCCCTTTGTATTTTCAGTAGTTTTTCTAGAAAGGAAGTCGTGTAGTTAAATCTCCTAATACAGAAATATTTCCAAATGATTTGCCATGCAGCCCTGCAGTAACAACACGCCGTTGTGGATGGGCACAAACACAGCAGTAGAGAGGTACCTGTGTGCACCCACATCCCGCCGTGTGCTGAGCCGCAGGGATTGTGGCCCCGGCACGCACTGAAACACCACCGTAGCCCAGGAGGGGCAAAATCAAAACCGGCAAGGGCCCAGCTGTAAATAGATCTTAAACTGACCGCTTTACTGCTCTAAATTTATAAAAGGAAAGCGATATAATAATTGCAATTAGTGGCTCCACTTTTCAGAAAAATAATGCAGGGCTACGCAGTTGAAGTGTCGCCGACTTTGTTTCCTTTGTAAAATGAACGAGGGTGCACTTTAGAGGGACCTGACCGAGATGTCCTGTCGGATAAACTTTACACATGTACAGAGGCACCCGATTTCTTGCAGAAGTCTTGGTGAGAGGCGTTTGGGGGCTGCGGGAGCTCGTCCGGCCGTGCCCGGTTTGCCAGGGAAGCGGCGGGGCCGCCGCGGGCAGCTGGCGGGGAAAGGAGGGGGACAGACCCTCAAGAGAAGTCCCATTGTTTAGATTTCTGCCACAAGCCACGAGAATACTTAATTTCTTTCATCTCTGGAGTTTTTTATTATCATTCAAATTTCATTTCCCATTAATTGATCGGGGATTAGCGAAGCCATTATGCAAAAATTAGACAAGCCAGATGCGATGAATAATTCATGACGAACAATTACACTTCTATTCCCGGTGTACTTCCTAACTTCCCTCCTGCCTGCTGGAGCTGGCACCCTTCGCTCCCGGCGGGGCGGCCGCGGGGTCCCCAGCCCCACAGGGCCGGGGGTGCGGGCGCTGGCCCCGCCCGCCGCTAGGTGGCAGCCGCCGCCCGCAGTGCGCAGGGGGGTGCGGAGGGCGCTGCGCGGCTCCCGCCGCTCTCACGATCCTTATCGGGAGCGACCGCAAGCGCGGTTGGCTCGGGCGGCCGCGGCGGTGCCCGCGGTACCTGGTACCTGCCTCCTACCTTCCTACCTCCCTACCTCCCTGCATCCTGCATCCCCCTCCCCCCCCCTCTACTCCCCTGCTGCTGCCGCCGGGGCGCCGGCTCGGAGCGGGTCCCCCCGCCCCGTCACCCGCGCGTCCCACACCCCTCACGCCGGGCATCTCATTTATCCCACCGGACAGTTGTTGCCCCATTAAAGCGCGGTCCCACCCTTCGCGAGGACCTTTCATCTGGGGAAGTTTTATGACACTTTGTAAATGTGCAAAGTTTTTAATTAGACTCGCCAGACAGCCCCAGGCAGCACTAGCGCCACGAAGTCTTCATGCTTCTCTCTGCTTTACAGCACAACAAGCCGCTCTACTCCTTTGAAGACAATGCCGACTATGTCTACGATGTCATGTGGTCGCCAGTGCATCCCGCGCTCTTCGCCTGCGTGGACGGGATGGGGCGCCTGGATCTGTGGAACCTGAATAACGACACCGAGGTGAGGCGGCACGGCGGCCCGGCGGCGGCGGCCGGGGGTGGGAAGGCGAGGGCGGGCGGGCGGGCGGTGGGGCGCCGGGCGAGACGTTAACCCTGTGAGGGCCGGCGGCGCGGCGCTGCCGAGCACCCCCTTGCTCCCCCCGCCGCGGGCCTGCGGGGGCGCCGGGATCCCTCAGGGTGCTGGGAGCTCAGCGTCGGCCGCCGCCCGCACCCCGGGGCGCGGCGGGGAGGGCAGGTCCCGCTGCCGGGGGCTCCTGGCCGCCCCTCTCCCTCCCTCCTTCCCTCCCTCCCTCCCCCGCCCGCCGTGCTGTGCCTCCCGCCCTCCCCCGCGGCGGGGCCGCAGCTCTCGGGTACCTGCCAGGGGTGGGGAGGGCTGGCTCCGGCACCCCCGGCAGAGAGCCAGCGCAAATGAATAGCCGCGGTGCTGAATCGGGAAGGAGCCTCCTTCCCCTCTATGTTATCTTAGGGTGCGCTTTTAAACCGCGCCCGTTTTGTAGGTTTTTTTTTTAATTCCCCCACACCCCTCCGTTTCGGGCACACCGCGCTCTCGACGGCTCCCCCCGGCCGAGTGGTCACACCGGGGCAGCCCGGCCACCCCCCCTACGGTCCGAGGGCCGGGCAGCCCTTCGCCAGCCTCCCGCGCTGGGGAGCTGCTTCGTGCTCGGGTGGGAGGCTTTATTTCCCTTCCTATCTATCCTCTGTTACAAATCCTCTGGAGATTACAACTTGCAAGCTCCATACCACTGGCTCCAGTGTGCCCAAAACCCCGCGTGCCCCTTCTCTGCTTGAGTTTTTTTTAAGCACGGGGCATCTCTCTCACGTGTTATTTGTGATTTTATAGATCCTCGCTTTTTCTTTGTCTTTAAAATTTGAAACTTAAAAGGCCCAAATGCAAATGAAAAATAGCAAGTGTTTTGGTTTGTTTGTTTGTTTTTTTCAATCTCCGTTAACTAAATAGCAAAGGTCAGTGGGGAGTAAACATCACACCTTTGAATTTTGCTGATGAGAAAGGATTAATCACAGAGTTTTTTGCAAATATTGAGAATGCTAAATAATGTATTTTTTTTTAAGTTACTTTCTAAATGTGTCAAACACCCCTTTTTTTGCCAGCTAATATTTCAGATTTTTAAAACTAATGCACACTTACATAAAGACTGTTTCTTCTGGATTCGAGTTTCCCCCAAAATAAGTTTTGAAAAAAACTGTCATGTTGCCTCGGGTCAGTCTTAGATGGCCAGCAATCAGTCAGTATTCAGAACAAGAATCGAAATACTTTTTCTTAGATGAAGTCTTAGATATTTACACCTAATGCCATGTAAAATTATGAACATACAGCAAAAAAAGTAATATATTAATTGACAGTTCCCTTTTATTTCCATTAAAGAGAAAGCCAAAGAGCAAGCAGCAGTATTTCCCTCCATATGCTCTATTTTTTACAATATTTTTTTTTAAGATTAGTTAGATCATTTATATGCCTTTCACATAAACATGCTATACATTTCAGATAGAGTGAAATAAAGGCACAGTTTATGGCTTCCAGTGAGTGGTGCTTGCCATAAATAAGAATGGACAGGTAAGAGGAACGAGCACTGGGCACTGCATTGTCAAGGGGAGCAGTGAGGCCTTTTGAAGTGCTCTGAGCAGGAAGCAGCACAGCCTTTTTAATTAGAGCACATACAGCTGGAGGATATACAAGAGGAGTCTCCTTAGAATTTATTTTGGGAAGGGAGGGACATATCCTTCAGGTGTTCTCATTAATGCAGGCCTAAACACAGAGCATAAACCCCAGTATTTTTAGAAGAAAAAAAAAACAAACCAACAAACCCTTTCCCCAAAAATACCAGGGCTGCAGTCTTGCTCTGCTTCAAACCAACTGATGTTTTGCTGTTTAACTCAATGAGACTGTAACTTCTTCCCAAAAAACTAGTGTGGACCTCTTGATCCTGTTCCCATCAATAATAAGGCTGCACATAGAAAGCTGCTGATACATTTTCAGTGTGTTTACATATAAATACATAGGAACATAAGAAAAAAAAAATAATTTCTAGATCAATCCTGCTTCTGCACATGAGGCCACCCCTGACTTCACAAATGATTTCCATTCTGAGGGGTCAAAATCAGCCCTTATGTTAGGATCAGAGTGGAATTATTTCCATGGTATCTGAGCTTTGTATTTTTATGAGAATTGAATTAGAATCTCCGGAGGCAGAAATACCATTTGGCTTCCTTACTGAGCACTGATGAAATAAAATTCAAAATCTCTATGAATTATAATATTGCAGATTCTGAATAGATGTGTGGTTTTGTTTTGCCATAGAAGCACCAAAAGTAGCACTGAACAAGGGAGCTGTTAGCAGTTCTTTTAAACATCATAACTGAAAGTGGTGTTTGCTTTTGCCTCTGTCTGGTAGGTCATAATTTGTTTATAATTTTCACGATTTCTGTAATGGATTATGCTGTTTGAGTCTGCACTGCTATTTGCTAAGAAAAAGCCCTTGTTAGCCCTTCTGTCTTTGTAACAAAAAATCATGGAACACCTATTTTTTAGATTATTGTTATTACTTCTAGATGTCAGATACGTGATGTCAAATTATTTGTGGAGACAATATAAAATGACAGGTATATTAATGTGTTTAGCTGACAGCTATCGATAAAAATCTCTGCAAGAACTAGATATGATTGTTATTAATGAGACCTGCTTTTGTTAATTTGGCAAATAAGTCACATTGTTATATAGGTATTACTTAGTAAGCCAATTAAGAAAATACCTCCCTTTTGGTTACAATAGGCTACCTTCAAATTTTTTAACAGTAATACAGTTTTCACTAGTGTTACTCTCCATTTTTATTAAAAACATTTCTCCCCAGAGCCAGATGCTTTGTGATAAAAATAACTAAAACCATTTGACCATATCACCGATTTAATCAATCTAATTATTCTCAAAAGCTCACTGTAAAGTAGCAAGGGTATTTGTGGGGTTCATGTTGATCTGTGGGTAGCAGGGATTTTTTTGGTAATATCAATGAAGGCCACCACATTTATTTTAAATAAATGTAAAATCTTAAAAAGCAAAATTAATACAAAAACTTAAAAAGCAGAAAATCCTTATCCATTCCTTCATTTATTTTAAAATTGGTATTATTTTCATGGATTTAGTATAGTGAGTTTTGCAGATAGTTTCAAGATACCAGGTGCCAATGTGTTTGCAACATTCCTTTTTTGATCAAGATTGGAGAAGGTCTCTAGGTCACTGGTGAGTCTTATCTATCTATGAACTGACACTAAACTGGCTTACAAATCTGCTTGTTCCTATTGTGTTATATCCCACTGAATTATTTGTTGGGGTATTCTTTTTTTCAGGCTGTACTTTAGCTTTGAAAGTGTGAAGATGGTGTCTGTTTCTAGAAAAATATAACATGTATTTGCAAGCAAGTTTTTGACACTGCTGCATAAGCAATAAAAGTGAAAAAATAAAAGGTATATTCTTGTCATGCAGGTTTTTCTGACTACATGTTTCTTAATCTGTTACCTGTTAAAATCTCATTTCAAAATTGATAAAATCTGACAAGCACCAGCTTCAGAGAATTTATAAAGTATTTCAAATGTGATTTTAAAAACATAATGCTACCATTATAAAATAAACTCTTATCTTTGAAATCTAAAATAGGCATGTGTAATTTAACCTATCACTATTGAGAGCAGACAAATTTATTTTAAGATACCATGGTTTGACTCTATTTCTCTCTGAATCACTGGAGAAAAGCCTTTTTATTTAGATTTTTAAAGGCTGTTTCATTATTGCTTTTCATTTTGTTCGATAGCTTTGTGGAACAGGAACAGGATTTTACAAAACCATCGGGTTTGAAAAAAAGCATGGGTTGTGTCTTGTTACTGTGGCATGCATGCTGCTTGTTTTTATGTGGAACACTGAAAGAATGCTGTATTAACAAAAAACCCAGCTCTAGAGTTATGTATTTCATCCTTTGGAAAGACTTTGTGAAAATTCAGTGCCTTAAATATACGCTGTGTATATTTGTGTATGAAACAAATATCTTTGATCTACAGTTTTGTGAGAAACATAGTTGGTTAGTGGATTAGTCCTGTAAAATGTGGCATTTACTTGTTGTTTGAAGAAACCCTTTTCCAAATGTTATGAAATTAATTTTGGCTGGAATGAAAATAGCTTTTTTGTTTAGAAATTGGTGATCACAGGAGTAAAACTTCCTTGTTTTCTACCGTGACTTTATCATGGATCAGTGACCCCATGTCATCGTTTTCAAGCCATTGACTCTCACCCACAAAGCAGTAACAGACTTGGGGATGAGGAGTTAGAGCGTGCCAGCTTTTTGGGGTTATACTGCCTTGGACAGGACCTGGGCCTTGCACAATGGGGAGATGAGCCCAGTAGCTTATTTGTATTTGAATGGCTTCTTAAAGGGTGAGAGGGTGGTGTCTGCTTTCTGATTGCTAGCCAGCTTTATTTCTCCATCATTCTGCAAATAAAATCCTCTTGGATTTCCCATGTGGGGCTGGGGATGCTGCAGTGAAGCCCTTTGCTGAGGTGATGCTTCCTCTTGGCAGGCTCCTTGCGCTGGAGGTGCCAGCTTAGTTTTACAGCCTTGTGTCAGGGTCAGTGAGAAGCAGGGAACTCTCCAGAAGGAGAGGGGCAAGGCAAGCAACTCTCTACTCAGTCCTTGTCCTGCTACTGCACACACACTGTGGCTGTAACAAGAGTCTTGAGAAGTCTGTAAAGGTTCAGCTTTCTGCCGGCATTCGTCTCGAGTGACACAATGAGTGCGTTGGAGCTGAGGAGTAGGAGATTGGCAGGGGAGCCATACAGTGCTTTGAAATTATTTTTCTCCTGGATCTTTGGATCTATCTCACAATTACAATATAAAGTTACAGTCAGAGAACTGAAATGAAGTCAGCAAAATACCGGTTTTGTTAATTTTGCCAGTTTGTCAGTGTTCAGAGCAGGGTTGCTTTCTGCTTCTGCTGCATTGTGCTGGCAATGAGGACAGAAGGAATTCCTGTTGGTCCTCCAGAAGTAGACTAGACTCGAATTTCTGCCCAGCTACCTCTTGCTCTCGAACTCCATCTCTGTTTATAGATCCCATGACATCCTCTTGTCCCCATCTAACCATATGACTGAGGTTTGTTTCCATAGATGTATCTGGTGTAGGAGCTGCTTCTGGAGCTACCCTGCCCCATTTTCCCTGACCTAAAAGCTAAAGAGAATTAAAGCTAAAAGAAGTTTGGAATACTGTCATGCCAAGTTACAGGCTCCTTGCTCAGGCAGGTTCTCCTATTAAAGGCAGTTGGGTGGAGCATTAGTAGACCTGAAGGTTACCGTCATTTGTCTTACAAGGTGACCTAAATCAACTGAGTGATCTACCTATCTGGGACAAACACCCACACAGTTCCTTCCTCCTGCAGCATCTTTTGATACACTCATTCCAGCATACATTACAAATACTTCTCCTAAGATGGCGTTCATTGCTTGTTGCTTTATTCATCCCACACATTAGCCAGAATCTTTATATATTCTCATGGATCACCTGCTAAGTTGGTTGACTTGGGACAGGGAGAGGGGTTGGAAATTAGACAGCATCCAGGTGTGTTAAAAGCAGAAGTCTCCTGAGGATATAGAAGAGAACTGTGGGAATGCATTGTAGGAGTTCCTAAATGTCAGCTCAGCTGTTCTTACTTCTGCTGTGTTCTTGCTCTGAAGTGCTTAGCTCAGGACTTTTCTGACATAATACCTAAGCTTTGACCTCTGCATCTAGCTGCAGAGGTGCATATGGATTAAAGAATGTGTCAGCATGAATACAGGAATGTGTCTGCCAGCCTTCAGGTTATCTGGGCCTGAATCAGAGGCCAGAAGCCAGATCAGGACTGAAGCCAAGTCCTACCCTAAGTTGGTTCTTGGTCATAAGTCAGTGACTTTCTCAAAAGAACCAGATGTGGTTTTGCATGTCTCTGAGGTTAAGGGGAAAAAAATGTTTCATTTACTGCCCTTTACTGTGGAAAAGTCTTCCCTGCTCATTCCGAGCAATCCCTTACTCTTTCTTAATTTTAGCACATGTGATCAAAGAAACAATGAACCCCTTTTTTTTTTTTTTTTTTTCTCCCCCCAACAAGGGTTGTATGTTACTTCTAGCGATGCCAAGTAACTTGTGACTCACCCAGCTAAGCAGGACATTGGAAACTGACCTCCGGGTTCTCAGGCTGTGTGATTTTATTGTCCTTCCTATTCCTATTGTTTCAACAGGTTCCCACAGCCAGCGTTGCCATAGAAGGAGCTTCTGCCCTCAACCGTGTCCGCTGGGCACAGGCTGGGAAGGAGGTAGCAGTCGGGGATTCGGAAGGCCGCATATGGATCTATGATGTTGGAGAGGTATTATTATTGTTTTGTGGTGGTGTTTTTTTAAAGTTTGTCTTCTGAAGAATGCCATATCCAAGTCTGAGACAAGATTATGTATCAAAACACATGAGTAGGACACCTCCAAAGAATTATCCAGGTTCCTTTCAGTGAAGTCCCTGTTGATTCTGGGTTATCAACAGTGTGTTAGTTGTAAAGCTACCTTGCAAAGAACTCAAATTAGTTTGCTAACTCAGGACTCACGAGAGAAGTCTTTTCTGAAAGTTTTTGGTGTTTGTAAAACTTTCTTTTAAATGATTCCGTGTGTATAGTTGTAAAAAGTTACAAAGGAACATAAAGTGGAAAATATATAGGAGTGCAAAAATGAGCTGTGCTGCTCTAAAGTTCATCCTGAAGGGTTCATTTTTCATACTCCAGTATCTCATACTTCATGACTGTAGATTTTTCTCAGTGTGACAAGTACAAAATACCTGTATTAATACCAATGCTGAATATGTGCAAAAGCACTATCAGGAGGAAATGAGAGGTGTTGTGGAGGATGGTAGGTGCACGTGTGATAAAGACTATGTAGGTGCTGAGTAATAGCAGGATGTCTATTCTGTGTCTCAGGCTGCTCTCAATTCGCCTTGCTACATCTTAGAAAACCCATCTAAACTGCAGTGTGTTTGGCACTGATGGAATCTACCTCTTTGTTGATGAATACACTATAAAGTGTTCTGTCGGCATTACAATCCCTTGGAACAGCTAAGGGTGAATCTCTGAGCAATCAGCTTTTATGTAGAGAATTTGTTTTCCATCATTATCTGTGATAGGATACTGAGATAGCCATCTCTACACAGTAGGGAAACATTATAGAATACATACAGAATTATCTGTAACTCTCGTAAAGTGATTTTATGGCCCATAGCAAAATTGCTTGTGCATGACTCATTTTTGGATTGTGTTCACTTGTGCAGGAGTTGCCTTTCCCCTCAAATGTTTGCTGAAACTTCTTGCTGTATTGTTAGCATAATTTCTAAATTGTCTAAGGTTACTGCATTCAGATTTCCCCTAGTACACTGGCAGGCCAGTCTGTTTTTGTTTATTTTTCAGTTTTGCATGACTGTTCCGAAAAGGTGGTTTTTCTGTCTTCCAAGTGATACGACAGGCTATGGAAATGTCTTTGATGACAGCACAGTCTGATCTTGTCTGGGAGTCTAGACAGGCTGTAGAAATGTCTCTTTTTGTGTATCATACAGCAAATCATTCATAGGATTGTTTATCCCCGCAAACTTGCCCAGGAGAAAATAGGTTTAGTGTTCTATGTAGAATAAGTAATATTTAGGTTTTTGGCCTTTCCTCTGTGCAATCAGACTTCAACATGCAAAATGAGTCACAGTGATACACTCAGATCAAAAAGAAGACAGGCTTCTATTAATGGAAGAGGAAAAAGAAAAGAGAGTCATTCAGCATTATTACAATTCTTCTCACTATAAGCCTTAAGTGAAATGTAAGAATACTCTGCAGCTCAAGAGTCTGGAACTGAGGGTGTGTACAGTGAATAACAACCTCTTTTGTCACTGACCCTCTGTGCCAGTCCCTAAGCACTCTCTGATGAGTTACTCTGTGCTTAGCTGTCCTGAGCCATGTCACACAGGACATTCACAGCCTGCACGTGCACTTTTGGAAGTGTCTGGCAGAAATATGGTAGCCTTTGAGGCTCTCTGCTTTAGCATACAGACACTGTCCAGTTTCTTGGCTCAGCTGGTGTCCTCCTTTGTGGTTTTTTGTATGAGTTTGATTCTGGGATATGGCAGGGCTGATCTGACAGTGTAAAGAGGGACAGATCTTCTTCCCCTGCTAGCCAGCCATCCTTAGCTATGTCCCTCCCTGTCCAGTTTTTGTGCCAGTAGCAGTTCCTGACACCATCCATGTTGTAAGATGAGGGAAGCACTGATTTTTTTGTTTATTGGCTTTGTTTCCCTTGGGAAATTTTTCTCATGAACTGACTCAGTGTGAGAGTAAATGAGTGAGCACGTGGCTGGGGGCAAGGGACTGGGAGCTGGACCATCCAGCACCTGGCAGCACCTGGCTTTCGTATTTGACTCAGCAGTATTGCAAAGCCTGACACTAAGCTGCAACAGTTGACCTTTCAGCATCAGCATTCTACCTTTCTCCTACTGCATCAGCTTCTGAAAAGGCCTCATCACTGGAAGAACTCATCTCTGCCTTACTGCTAACTCAGTAGCATCCACTTATTTGAAGGTGCATCTCTCTAATCTGGGAACAGTGGTGTGATTACTCTTATGAGAAAGTCAGCAAGCCACTCTCCTAAGGCCCTAAATACACTTACCAGAAATACTAACACTCCACTGATAAAGCACCCTTTTCAAAATCTTTTTTTTTTTTCTCATGACTCTTCCAAATGTCAGATCACCTTTAAATTTATAAAGCATTGGTTCCATCAGAAAAAGTTGTGATTATATTTGTATTAAAAGAAATTACAGTGTCTTTGAATTTCACATTACTACGTGAGCAATTTTTCTTACCTGTTCAAATAGACAGCATTGACTCCATGAATTATGGTCAGAGTGGAAAACATGAGGATATCAAATCATTTGGGAAAAAAATTAGGTGATAGGAACTTTTACTTTGGTAAGTTCATCACAGTTTTAAAGGACTTATCCTAGAGAGCAATAAAGTTTACACTTCTGTTGTTAGCCCATATGGTGTAAAGAGCAAACATTATGTGGCCTAAATGAAAGAATAAGACCTAACCTTGCATCCTTTGGGAAGGCAAGGAGTGTGACATGGGACTTGTGGATTTGGCCATTTTTTATGTTATCCAGTCATAGTCTTTCTGATGCAAGAAATGGCAGAAACATGAAAAACGTGGCAGGATCCATGACCAGGGAGTTAAAAATAATGGGGACATTTTCCCTTAGGCTATATAATGTTATCTCCTTAGAGTGTCTACTTGTAGTTGTTTGATTTTGGCATCGGGTCTGAAAATAACCGAACACATTTATTTTCACAGTGAGGGGTCTATTTTCTCCTCAATGCATGTGCTTTGTGCCCATTAGCATTAATGGGAGTTATACACACACTTCCAGGGGAGAGAAGACTTAAATAGTCCATATAGATGTTCTCTTGTGGATCAGTAACCACTGATTTTAAAAATGTGAATTATAAAATGAAATAAAAAACCCCAAACAATATGCAAGAATCTGATTGTTTTGCTGTGAGGGTTCTTAAACCTGTATAACTTAACCAGAGAATATAACCAGTCATTGTAAATGCACTTTGCTCTCTGTAAGATTGAAATATTCAAAACTTTGCTGCTCTAGAAGTTGAGATATTATTATTCTGATAGTATATTTGAGATATTTTAGCTTCCGAGGTTTTACGGCTTATTTCCTGGGTGGTGAGTTTTCTATATGTTTGAAGTTAATTTTAGCAGAACATGGAACACTGCCTGTAGATTTATTCACACATCCAGATGATTGATAGTTAGACCTAAATGCATGTCTCTTTTATAGATATGTTTTCTAGAAAGCTTGCTCCCATTGTGCATGCTTCAGTGATGTTACATGGTTGCCAATGTCATAAATATTCTCTAACAACTGCATTTGTTACTTCCCTGCCTTACTGAGAATGTTCTTTGGACCTTTGGTTGTGAAAGAAGCATCTTCTCATCTACCTTCCATTCTTTCTTTTTTTTCTTTTTTTCCCCCATTAATCTCTCCAGCTCATATTCTGCTTGCACTTTGAATAAATAAATAGAAACTGTAAATCAATTAGTTATTATTTGGCTGTAGTAAAATATAAAGTAAGTTTGCAGCATGGGACTGGGGAATCTGAAGCTGTAATCACAAGGAGCTTATTACTGTGCACTGTTTTGTTAAACTAGTTACAGGACAAACTATTGCATCTGTTTGGTGGTCTTTCAAGACAGCTGATTCTAGAAATCCTTTTAAAAAGTGGCTAGGATGACAGGTGGAACTGTAGAAAAGTAAGAAAAGGTCTTTCCCTAGACTATCCAGGAGAGCTGACTGCCAAAGATTCTTTAGCAGTTCCCTAAGATTCTTTAAAGAGTTATTAGTGCTGTCCTCATTTCTTACCTGTGAAATCAGAATCACATTGATGTTCATGGACTTTTGTTAGGTTTCAGAGTTAATATCACCTTAAGCCCTTCTGGGGTGCTGCATTAGGTTGTTTATATACTTCCCATGGTAGGTGTTAGTCCTGTATCTCATTGTCATACAAGACCAGTGAGGGAGGAGCTGACAACTGCCTGAAATGTGTGGATGGAGTGATACAGTAAGGAATATCCCCGTGGTGCCTATAAAATAATTTCCTTTGAATTCAGTAGCCTTTAACAGCTGCTCTGAGATTCTTAGGGTTCTAGGCAGAGACAAATGCATATTTTTGACCAACTCTCAGATTTCAGCATGGCTACTGAGTCACTTTTTTTCTGGGTAGGATGGGGAGGGGTTGGTACTTTGTTCTTCTGTCTTGAGATCCCTGTGTTTCATTGTAGTTTTCATACCAAAAACATATCCAGCATCTCTTTCATGCAGCTAAAAATTGCTGTAGCCCAGACAGAGAAATATGAAACTATGTTTTCTGCCCTGTAGTTATCTGGGTAGATTTTCCAATGGGTTTACTTTTGCCATCATAAAGCTCCTGTAGACCATATATTGAGTTAGGAAATATTTTTGCCACAAAAATAGGGTTGAGACTCATCGTAAAATATTTTATTTTATCATCTGTGTTGAGTTACAAATAGTCTTGGAACACAGATAAATGGCTCAAACACATATCACAAAGGCAAAATTGAGCAATAATAAGGGGTTGTGCTTACAGCCAAATTTTATTCAGAAACATTAAAAGACCAAGTAAGATGCAGTAGTTATAACAATGAGTGCAATCCACACAATCCAGGCATAGAGGATAGTTAAATGGATTGTGAGGCAGTGCCTGCATTTCACCATTGATATTTCTGCTAAGGAGGTTGAAACGCTGGCCTCAGAGAATTTTAAAAGCATGTTTTAAGAAAGCAAAATCTCTTATGAGTTGTTGGGAAATGTAAAGATCTAAGGTTTTGATTTGTTTTCCCTCCACCCCCTGTTTTATAATGTTCAGTCTTGAGAGACTTTTAAAACTCCTCAAAGTTCTTAGAGATGGCAAAAAAAAAAAAAAAAAAAAGAAAGAATGAGAGCATACTAGGAACTCAAGCTTTTTTCTTGAATAATATCAGAAATATTGAACAGAACTCTTTATCCCTCATAATTTGAATTTTGACTGATCTAGCCAGTATTCAAAAAGGGATTTTTGAAGTAGGTTAAATAAGAGCTGCCTAATGAAAAAAAGGCACTAGTTTGAAATCAGTCAATTTAATTACTGTGTTTTATGAAGGCCATTACCCATTGCTGATTACTAGGGTGATAAAATCTTGAAGCTTTGGTAGCCTCCATAGGGGGTGAGCCGATCTAAGTAGAGCAAAGTCCAGTCATTATCACCCTAAATACTTGTGTTTCTCATTACAATATTCATTACTTTAGGTTACAGTGAATGCTTTGAGGTCTTTATGTAAGCACTGGTTTATTTTCCAGTAGAAACACAATGTTATTATGTTGATAAGTTAAACCCAAGCATTTATATACTTTTACAGTTTCAAAGGAGGCTTGGCTACATGCAGATGTAGAAATGCACAGATTTATGCCTGTGAGTACCCCTGTACACTCCTATTGAGGGCTGGTGCTTCTCAGTACTGTCATATTATTCTGATAAGAAATGAAAAAATATATGAGTTATCTTCTTTCAGTCTGTTTTGGTAATTAAATAAGCTGGAGCAGAGGCTTGTGTTCCTAATGACAGCCTTTATTAGAGAAGTTTTTTTCAAGAGGGAAAACTGAGCCATGATGAAACTAATCTGTCTTACCCAAGGTTGTTGCAGTTTGGAGCTCTTCATCTCCAGTGCCAGTCTGGGGCCTTGAACTTTCCTTTTCCTCCCACCTCTTGCACATCCTGCAACGTAGCTGCCTCTCTGCCCTTCCCAGTCACCTCTCTCATGACCTGACTTCCAAAGAAGATTCATAAAACTGATTTTATTTAAAAGATGACATCTTACTCAAATAATTTCCCGTCTTGTTTAAAAATGTGTATTTTTTTAAAAAGACTTGAAACCTTTCAGGGAGGGGTGTAGGTCTTGGTTACTTGGAGAGGGCTGTAGAAAGAGGCTGAAGAATTTGGTGTCACTAGCCAAGGGTGTCTGAGCCTGGTGTCTGGTGTCTGGTGGCAATATAGATGTCTCATGTTTTTACAGAGATAGGAGTGCTTGGTATCAGAGAGGGAGAACTAGTGAAGCTGAGGATGTGCTACCATTGGAGCATGTGAATGCAAGCTGGCCATGTATTCAAGTCAAAAATTAGAAGAATATTTTTAACTAGCAGGAGGCTGAAGTTCCAGGACAGGTAGGGACAGTGGGACAAACAGCCTGTCCACGTGGAGCTTGTGAATAAGATTTTGTGATAAGGTTGTGTGTGATACAGCAGTGAGTCATGCCTGGTGAAAGGGGGCTTTTCCCTGCCTATGGTGATGTTTGCTTGTTCTTGGGAATGACAGACTTTCTTCTGTTTTATTGTACATGTAAATGAACATGAAATCCCATTTTCATTTTACTACTGGAATATTACCTGTTAAAGCTAAAGGAGGGATTACCAGATTTTTTACAAAGGTCTGTGTTTTCTCATTTGTTGATTAGACAGTGAAACTGATTGAACATTAGTGAAAACAGACAAAAAGGGTAAAGTAGGGGAGGGAGGTTAAATGGTCATACTAAAATCTCAGTTGATTCTTTATCCATGCCTCCCAGTTGCTTCTGATGAACTATTTTAGTAGTTCTCCAGAGGCAGCTTACTAGCTCTCTGGAGAATTTCATGGGGTAAAAAGCCAGGTGTTTAAAATATGATACAACCATCTTTTACAAGAATTTCTCAATTCCTCATCATATGAAATAAAAAGCTTAAGAAAACTGGTCAACCAACCAGCAAAAATCTTGCTCCAATCCTTTTTTTTTCTCCAGTTGTACACTACTTTTAAAGCTGATGTATGTTTCCTTTTCCCTTGCAAAGGCTCAGATCCTTCCCCTGCAGAGAGGATCAGAGAGAACAAGCCACATGTGACAGGAGTTAATCATGTAGCTTAATGCACTATTAGAAGGCACTCAGATAACCAAGTGATGAGAGCCACAGAAGAGAAGCTGTAAGAGATCAATCCCTTTCTGCTCAGAAAAGCCTGCAGGAGGGGGAGAAGGGAGAGCTGCATGTGACAGTCTTCCTGCTGGTATTTTCCTACTGAACTGGGAAATGCTATAAAGGATCAGATAGGAAGGGGAAAGGCAGGTTCCAGATCAGACACACCAGTGTGTGCACTGTATGTTTAGCACATTGGCATTACCTGAGGCTGGCTTCTCAGTAACTGCTTCTCCTGAAAACCTTTCAAGAGGCTTAGTGGAAAAGATAGTCTGGGTCTGGGCTTTCCATGGTAGCTGGAGGTATGGTAGTGGAAGCCAAGCAAGTCCTTTAGCTGATCTGCCCTCTCCTCACTCTGTACCCAAACACCAGCAGGGAACAAAGCTGGAGTCAGTGCATGTTAATAGTGTCACAGAGTGTGTATTTAAGTACCTGTTTTACCTAGTTAGTCTGTTGGGTGATATCTTCTCTGATTGTTTTTACCTCTTTTCCACTGTAAGAAGTGTTACTGAAAAATATTCATAGCTTTCATTAACACAGAGTATTGAAGGGGAAAGCACCAAATGCAAAGTTTAGCTTAAGCTCAGTTTGTGTGCATCAACATGCAGATTTCATTGAAATTCATGCGTTATCATAGTGGTGTTAAAACACATCTGAAAAAAGTGCTACTTTGTATAATTAATCTCCTTAATGATGCTTCTGTGAGTCCAGCCTGTCACATCCAGCAGCACTTTACATTTTGAGAATCTGTAATTGTGTTTCCAGACTTTTTTATGGTTTGCAAAATGGTCTATATTTTAAACATGAAAATAATATTTAATTTGGAAATTTAATCTGGAAAATTATTAAACCTACAATATCAACTGAGGATGAGTCTGGACCTTAATAAATCCTTTTCAATGGCTAAAATGCCATATTCAGAGTTTAATTTAAATATGAAATGTATCCTCCAGTCCTAGAGTGATATCTGAAATGGAAAAAAAAGCAAAAAACAAAGCTGCTATTTCATGGATGAGTTACTACAGGTAATAGAATGTGTGCAGAATCTCAGGGAAGGAAGCAACTCTCCTGCTAACCCAAATCTTTGAGCAGTTCGTCAGCTGCTTTTGGTGAGAGACCACTTGCCAACCAGGAGCCAGAAAGCTGTGGCAAAAGTCCTTTACAATTCCTGTTCTGCCAGATTTCCTGGCATGAATCATGATGTGGACATGACCGACTTGGTTTGGGAAGGCAGCAAGCTGAGCTGAAGACACCATGATTTATTTCTTCCCTGAGGCGCTGGTCCTTCACTCAGCTGAACTTCCAGGGAAGCACTTTTGCCAGTGCAGCTACCCCACATGCTGAAGCTCTAGTATTCAAAGGAAAAATGGTGGGACAGTTCTTTCAATCAGAATATCTGCCAGAAAAAAAAAGAAAAAAAAAAAAAAAAAAGTAGATATTGAATATAAAAATATGTTGAAGGCTCATAGAATCTCCTGAGTTGGGAAGGACCAATCAGGATCATCAAGTCCAACTCCTGTTCCTGTGTAGGGCATGCCCAGGATCACACCATGTGCCTGAGAGCATCATCCAAATGCTTCTTGAACTCAGGCAGGCTTGGTGCTGTGACCACTTCCCTGGGGAGCTTGTTCCACTGCTCAGCTGCCCTCTGGGTGAAAAACCTTTTCCTAATATCTAACCTAAGCTTCCCTTAGCACATCTTAACATTCCCTTGGGTCCCATCATCAGTCACCAAAGAGCAGAGGTTAGCACCTCCTCCTCCTCCTTCCCTAGTGAGCTGGGATGAGGTCTCCCCTCACTCTCCTCTTCTCCAGGCTGAACGGACCAAGTGCCTTTAGCTGCTCCTCATATGTTTTCCCTCCAAAGCCTTCACCAACCTCATAGCCCTCCTCTGGACACTCTCCAGTAACTCTGTGTCCTTTTTGTACTGTGGCACCCAAAACTGCACACAGCATTCAGGATGTAACTCATCAGTGCAGAGCAAAGTGAGACCATCACCTCCCTCAGCCACCCAGCAGTGCAGTGCTTGATGCACCCCAGGGTTTGTTTGGCCCTCCTGGCTGCCACTGTTGGCTCCTTTACTTCTAGATAGGATACATTTGGTATTTTTAGGCTTTCTAGTACAATGGTGAGAACTGATAACATAATTTGATAGGGGAGGGGTTCTGATCCCTTAGCTCCAAGCATTACATTTCTGGAAAGTTTTCATTGACTTTGAGAAATGGCTGTCAAAGCAGGACTGAGATCCCCCTGGGAGATGAGTGGCAGGCAGGAAGCCTCCCTGGTTTTCTTAATCAGCCTGTAAAGTGATGGCATTGCAGAAGTGGTGGAAAGGTACAAAGTGCAAGAACTTTGATTCTTAGGGCACGGTATCTGTTGAAGCAAAATTGTTGGCTCTTTGGAAGCATGGCAGATGCTCTTTCTGCTCCCAGAGCTATATCTTTATATTAAATTACTTTTCTTTCCAAGGCCAGTAGTCTCTGCCATTGAAAGTATCCTCAAAGAGATCCACAGGAAAGGACCCCCACAATGTGACTGGTGAGAGCACTCTGGCATGCTTAGGAACAGGCTATAAGCTTACAGCTTAATATTTGTACTTTAAAAAAAAGGTGCGCTCTAAGGAAAAAAAAAAATCTAAATTTCAAATTTCAGCCTTCTCTTTCAAGGTGACTGGTGATTACTCGTATTTTATGCTTTGTAGTCAATATCAAGTGCAGAATTTTGGTACATTAATTGAAAGAAGCATCATCTCATAGCCTGGGCATCATTCTACCTGCTTAATTCAGGAGAGCCTGAGCCAGCTCTGATATTATAGGTGGAACTGTAGTGTTGTCTACAATTAGAGATCCTTTCCACTTCCTTATTTTCTTCTCCATATTTTCTATCAAGTTTTAATCCTTCAGGCTGGAGTTTTCCATAATTGGTGTTTGCTGCCAGCACAGGTTTTGTTGTTTCTTACTTTTTTTTTCTTTCTTTTTTTTTTTTTTTAAGATTAAAGACAGTATCATAACACAATGAATAACATGTTCAAATTGAGGCAGTTAGCCTTAACTCTGATATTTCCTATCTTTGAAGTGTTACAGTCTGCAGTCTTAATGTTCTTTTAATATGCATTTGTGTGTCATGTATGTATAATTTATGGACTACATTTTAGCCTGTTCGCCTGTTGGACTGGCATCAAGATGACTGCTGCAGACAAAGAGGAATAAGCTTAGAAGTGAATTAATGGGCATTCAAATGCTCAAGTTCCCATGTAGGCCCTTTATACTGTGTATCTTTGTGCATATAAATTATTAAAATAACACCATTGTTTGCTTGGTATTCAAAACATAATTTAACATCAACTATGTAACAATTCAGCAGCTACTGTTCTCCTTAGGAGAAAAAGTCAAAGTTTGCTGAAAATTGATTCAGTTTGATTGATTTCTGTTTGAGATTAAGCTAATATTTTGTCTTTTTTTTTTTTTTTTTTTTTTTTTTTTGTACTGTGGCAGCACTAGTTAAATCAGACCCTGCTGGTGAATTGCAAAGAAATAAATCACAACAGACATTAATCTAGATGAGGGCTAAGTAATTAACTTCATAGAAGGGTGGTGTATACTGTGTCTGTGACACTAGACTGACTGCTGTGCATAGAATAAATGCAGTATTTAGGCTGCCTATGGTATTCCACCCCTTCAATTAAGTAAACAAATATATATAGAGCTACTCTGGAGTGTATCCTTTGTGGTCTAAACACTGTATCTTATTAAAATCATCTGCATGCAGTATGTGGGGTTTGAGTTCCTGCCAGTGGTTTCATCCATTGTTAACAGTGATGCTCGGCTCTCCCAAGAGTTAAATACAGTGGTACTGCACTTATGTAAAAAGGGTGCTCTTGGTTACTTTGGTGGCCATTTCGCTGGATATTACCTCCCACTTTGTTTCCATCCATGTGTGTGGCATAGGGTGTTGCCTGGAAAAATACAGGGTTTTTCAGGAAAAAAAAATCCGTATAGGTTGAGAAAAATATCAAAGGCAGCCTGTAATTGATTCTGGGGGGCAAGACCAGGGCCAGAATAGGTGCATACTTGCCTGCTCTGTGCGTGTATTTATCAAGATATTTAATATTTACATTTACATATCTATTTCAACCTCATTGATAGTGATAAAACATCTGTTGAGCTCCAGAAGATAGGATCAGTTGCTTAAAGCGGAACTGTAATTCTTGTTTTTCATTTGTAAGGATTATGATCCTCATTCTGTGAGTGTTCTCTTTTACCTTGAAAATTCAACTCGGTGTCTGTTCTACTTTTTAGCAAACATCAAGGTAAAGTAGTTCTATTTTATCATCTTTAAAAATGCCTTTACCTACAATGTCATAACTGCATTCAGATGTTAATCCATTGCACAAAGTATTTGCAGCAGATTTCTTTTCAATAGAGCACTTGATTTCAGAGGGTGATATGGACAAAAATTCTGCTTAGAGAAAATAGCTAAAATGATATTTCCCTGAAGCTACATTTATTTGTTGATGCTATTAAATTGAAAGAATATAAAAATGGTAATAAACCACATACTCAAATAACTTAGTGTGAAGTCTGAGATTTTAGTCATTAAAGTTACTTTACCAGGCTTGCTGTTTTCCAAAATCTCAAATTAATCTGAGTCTTTTCTAAGCCTTAATTAGCTGTCTCTTCAAAGAGTGTTTAACTTGCCCTTCTCAAAAGTTATAATAGCAAAAGAGTATTTTAGAGGTGACAGGAACATTAATTTTCATAATTTTTTTATTTTCCCTGTTGGATATGAGATTTTTCTGCAAATACAGCTGTGTTGAAGCTGAGACAAATAAATGGGGCTGTTTAAAATAAGATCAGCCTCTGCTTCCAAACAGCAACCAACCCAAATGCAAGGAATAAAATATGTGAATCAGAAAGCTTCTGATTTCTAGGAGCATGGTGCCCAGCTATGGAAACCCATCAGCTTAGATCAGAACAAGGTTTTCTGTGTACACAAATCAACAGGCATTGAACCTCCTACAAAATGGGTTGGAATGGGTCACAGATTTTTGACTCAGGCATCACTATCACCCTTAGAGTCTGCCTTGGACCACCGTGCAGCCTCCTCTGCAGATGCGTAATTGGAAACAGCGTGTGGCAGTGGGGTTGTGCAGGTTGGCTGCAGACCACATACTTTGGCAGAACCTTCCAAGCCGTGGTGTAACGCTTCATTTTCAGATTCTCCTTTTACACCTGTGTCCATGAGACGTGTGTGTTAGGAGTGATTGGAGACCACTCTGCTTGGAAAAATTCACCCCTTCAGAGCAACCCCCCCCAGTCAGAGGCAAAGCTGAGGAAGTTCTTCCCGTGGCTATTTTTGCTTTGAGGTATATGACCTCTTGGTGAAGACCCCCCCAAAAAAAGTGATGATTACCTGGTGATTGGGAGTGCACAGTATTTTCACAAATGGTTGGGACTGGAGGTACTGAGTGACTGTCTCAGAGATGGGTAGATTGACCCATGATGTATGTACAAGAAATCAATAGGCTGAACATGGACAGCTGTGCTCCCCTTGAGCCTGTTGGACACTGATTCCTCCAAAGTGGAGACTGCTTTTGTGGAAATTGCATTTTATCTCCTTCTTGGGAGAGTCCCCAGCCCTCTGAGGAGAGCTGGGCTGGACAAGAGCATTGAGGGATGAAGGCAGGAAGAGTTTTTCTGCTCCCTTCCCAAAGATTTACAGGCTCCAGGGAAGATGACAAGCCAGGAATAAAGTGAAATAGCCTCAATGAATAATTCATTTGCTGGAAAGTGGTTTTTCAGGGAAACTGAAACTGTACAGGGATCTGGACAAATTGAGCTGAAACAGTCATAAAAAAGATGGATAGGAGGGAATTTCAGAAAATATTGAAATATGTTGTAATATCTTATTTCATCCCTTTGGATAGGTTTGTTTAAAAGGCACATTTAAAGGTGCTGGGTTTTTTTGGTCTCAAAATCATTCCTTTCTCTTCTTTTATTTTTAGTAGACCTAACTTCAATGAGCAAATGTTACTAGAAAGTGCTAAACGATATGAAAATGGAAAGAAATTTCTATTGATTTATGTCTTTTCAGGCACGGGTTGTTTTGTTGCTTTTCTGCTTGCCTGGAGAGCCCACCATTAATTGTCCCAAATGGCAGCATCAAGAGTTGTCTGGCCAGGGCACCTCCTTTTCCTGAGTTCTTGCAGTTTTAAGAGTAGTAGAGTTCAGTGAAGTCGCTAAGAGCCCAGTTTCTGGGAAAACGCAGGAAACGCAGTTTGTGTTTGCAAGATCTCTGGTGTGTATGGATTGAGTGCTCTTCACACAGAGGAAATCTCTGCCTTGACCAGAAGACAGAGGAGGCTGTTCCTGGTGAAACTCCCACTCATGTCCCTGCCTGTGGCTGTTCCTGGTGAAACTCCCACTCATGTCCCTGCCTGTGGCTGTCTGGCACTGCCACTCTCTTAGCAGATGCACATAAACCATCTCCCACTCAGTACTGGTGTCGAAGGGGCCACGTGTTTGTGCTTCATGACTGGAAAGCAATCAGGTGAGGGAAATGCAATGGCTGGGGAGAGTGATCACCCAGGAAATACAGGGAAGCTTCAGGAAGTTCAGATTTCCAAGGGCTCTGTGGTGGCACCAAGAGGTTTGGTTTTGTTGTGCGCAGGATAAACTTTGCCTTTGGGAAGGCAAAGCCAGGTGCTCATGGGCAGAGCTGGGCTGTTCTTTCCTTTGGGTCTGGTCATTTTATCCTTTGTCTACAGTGGAGAATAGGCAGAAGTTGGAACATTCTTACCTTTAATCTTTACAGGCCTTTTAAGGCCAAAGTCTACTCTAAGCCCACGACTCTGCAAAATGAATGGGGCACATATTGTAGTTGAGAAATCCCTTCTATCCAAACTGAGGTATTCAGATCCTCTCCAGTCTTGAAAGCACAGCTCAACACATTGTCACCCAAAAGAGAAGAGGGGGAGAATGGTAACAGATACAAGGCTTCTAGCTGACCAGGATTCTTACCAAAATCTGCTCTTCTAAAATCAGAGTAATGGAGCTGGTGGAAAAATCAATTCTGAGAGTTTTCATCACATAAATGGGATTTTTAATATTAGCAAGAAAAAGTTTGTGAACTAGTTTAAATCATGAATTCTTAAATGTATATAGTATGTTCCATGTTGTTTGTTTTATGTTACTGATCATGTAGGAAGCACTTACAGATACTCATAGGTATTGAGTGCTTTTGGAAGAATATTTTATGAAAGTGTCTTGGAGAAGGACATCTAAAATGTTGCAAGTGGTATAAAGAAAACTTTTTTTTTATTTTTTTTTAGAAATGAGAGGACCCCAATTGTCATGAGTTAAATATCTTCACCCAGTTAAAAATGGGCCACCATCATAACATCTTGGGAAGATGTTTTCCTACACTAAATTCTCACTCCTGTAACAAGCTGAGCATGTGTAACTTCACAAGCAGAAAGAAGCAGGTTGATTTGGATGCATAAACTTGTCATACTTGTGAGTCAGTAGGCTTGCAGGATGAACTCTTTTGATATTTTAAAAGCCAAGCAGAAGACAAAAGTTTGGCTAAAGTTACCACCTTGCTGTAATAATACTGGTTTTCCTCATTAGAATTACTATCTGACACAACCATGGTATTTAAGTCAAAGTAATGTGGGCAATTCAGTCAATTAATTAGGTGTGGGTAGCACTTACCTTCCATTGTGAAGGGATCAAAGGAGAACACTTAATAGCATTTATTTTCTTGTTCTCCTCCATACCTTAGTGTCAGTTCATTCAGGTAACCTTCTGACCCAAATGTTAATATAAGTTATTATATTAAGTTATTAAGCTTTGGTGAACATTTCTACCCTCCCTTGACATCATGACTGCTGGAATTCAATAGCTGCTCCTTTGTAGTAATTGGAAGTGGGCAGAAAAAATGTCAAAAATGCCAAGTTTGGGCAAGTGAGAAACCCCCAGGTAACTCTAAACCTCTGTCCTTCTACAAAGTATCTCCTTGTTTCTTACCCCCTGCCCATGTATTTACAGAAAAAAAAAAAACCAAAAACACTTGTGCAAAGAAGCTGAAAGGGAGAATCCATGGACAGGCTCAGGCCTCCAACACTTGTGGGTGCCAGTGTGCTCAGTTGAAGGAACTTGAATGGAAAATGACTGGAAGGGGGAGCATTAATCAGACAAGAATTTGATTAGAAGTTTGTGGATATTTTAGTTTTTATTTGCGGTCTTTTGCTGTATAACTATTGTGATTTGATATTAGGGCCTTCACAGAGAGAAGAGGAGGCAATAAAATATAGTTTTTCCTTTGACTTCATTATTGCCAAGCTTTCCCTCCACATCCCTCAGGAATTTATATTAGAGAGGTTTATTCAACTAACAGTTTATTAGCAGGATTGGCCCCTTGTTGAAAGGATGATGGAGTGCGTGAGATTAAATAAGGTAAAATAAGACTAAGTTCTGAGTAATTAGATTGTGTGTGGGCACTGAATATATTAATCTCTGTGCTAATGGTATTCACTTCAGTCATTAATTGTTTTGTGAACTGAGTCATTAAAACCAGCCCAGGTCTTGCTAACAGTGTCAGCTAACAGTAATGCCTTCGGTGCAAACATTTCTGGTGAGATTCCTCAAATTTGAGATACCAGGTTGTTTTAATATGCAAAGCTTTGATTTTCCTTGTCTGCAGCCATGTTGTGGGGTAAAGGAAATTGAATCTGTTTACGACATTGAGATAATTTAAATTTTTTCTTTAGAATGACATGTTGTCTTCTTCAGCCATTTAGGATTTTAAAAGGCAAAAAAAATGAGGCTTTATTAAGTTCAGTAAGATACTGAACTGTAAGATACTGTTGCACTTTAGTGATTTAGCTGCTCATTTCATGTTTTCCTTCAAGAGTTTGATAAATGATAGTGCTGTACATGTTACAAGAAATAAAATCTTTTAGGAGAAAAGCAATAGTAAGAGGGAAACTGCTACACATCTGGTTTTGGTTGCATCTATGACTGAAGGACTGTCCCTTACCTTACTAACGAGTAGGCTGTAGAGGTGTGTGGCTGGGAGCAAACCTGTGCTGTGGGTACCTGTGTGTTGGTGCTCTGACCTCCCCTCTGCTGTTACTTCTCTTTTTGGTTTTGGAAAGAATGGAGCTGTCTTTCAAACGAAGGCCATAACAGGTCCACATCAGTTCGTGTGAGAGGTGGCTGCCTGAAATGATTTACTCCTGTGACTCTGGTGTCTGCTTCTGGGAAAATTAAAGGAGAGGAATGCAGAAAGTGGAAGACAATGGAGGGAAACCTCAGAGAGTGCAGCAACACCTCTTACAACACCTCTTACTCTTACTGAGAGCCACCATGGCTTTCACACAGATTGCATTTCTCAGTGTGGAGCCACAGTAAATCCTGAACTCTGCTATATTCAGTATTTCAACACTCAAAAAACCCAAACTCCTACCCCAGCCTTTTATATTATATCCAAGTCACTGATACATACACTATGCCTGGGAAGCTTTAAGCAGCGATTTGCCCCAGAATATTGGATGTAGAGGCAAAGCTCATTACAAAGTACTTAAAAAGCTCCTCAGCATCAGTGAGATGTGGAGGAGATATTTAGATCCAGTCCTGTCCATACAATCAGCACTGAACTTGCATCAGTGTACATCAGGGCTTTCACCCATTGCTTAATGTTGGGCACATGCACAAGCTCTTTCCCCAACTGGGCTTACTAGTTCATGTAACAGATCACTGTCACTTTTTTTTTTTTTTATGTCTCCAGTTATATGTATCACTGTTGGGATGTGTGGAGGGGGGAATAATTGGACAATTCTGTGATTTTGTGTGAATTTCAGTATGGTGTACACAGCCTGACATGCACCTGTAATCTGCTAGTGCCAATGGATGCAGTTAGCCAGATACCTGCTGGGCATTTTTGGTGGTATTTTAAAAGAAGTAAGTCTGAACAGATGGAATATTGTATACCACAAATTGGATTACCTAAGGTCATCCTAATTTTTTAGTCCATTTGCTATGGTGGACAGCAGATTACTACATGCATCATAGTTATCAAACAGTTCAAGCACTGAATAATACTGTGAAACAACTGGGGTTTTACTTGTTTTATTCAGGCCATGATCGATCACAAGGCTTCAAGAGGGCAGTGAAAAGTTGCATGGTGCATCTGGATTCTTGCTGTTTTCTGGAATTTGAGTTAATTAAAGCAAAGTTTGAGAAAACTGCTCTTTTTTTTTTTTTTAATATAAAAGATAAAACTATCTCAGTCCTCCACAGAATTGCAGTTTGATCCAACTGGAAATGGCTGCAGTATTATTTTGCCATATCAATGAATCATTTTATCTAGAAGCTTAGCTATTTAGATTACACACCCTTCTTGAAGCCTTATGTTCAAGAGCTCCTCATTAGAAACGTCAATGGTATTAAATGGAAATGGGTCTTGCATGTTGATGTAAAACCAGCAATGCAGTATCCAGTTGGTATAACACTTCCACTATTAAACCATTTCTTGTCAATGTGAACTCCTTAATGTAGAGGAGGGTAGCTAAAATAACCCAATATATTTATTTTACAATTAAGAGCTTTAATGAACTTCAGGAAAATAGTTTCAGTACAAAGTTATAAAAGCTGGGTTACCTTGCACACACTGACCTCAGCTCTGCAAACAATTACACTTGGGCACAGCCTGGCTGGCTTCAAATGGCCACCTCACATGTGTAAAGTTAAACATACATGTGTAGATTTGTAGAGATCAAGGCCTCATGTAGTTTGGAAAACCTGAAAGACTTTAACTGAGACGTATTTTTCAACAACACTCCAGCAAAAAACTTGGCCTTGAAATCAGGCAGATAAGGGTTTTGTTTTGTTTTTTTTTAATTTTCTTTTTTGTTTTTCTTTTCTGTTTTTTTCCTCTTATTTCTCTTTCTTTTATTTTTTCCTTTTTTCTCTTTTTTCTTTTTTTTTCTTCTTTTTTCTTTTTTCTTCCTTTTTTCCTTTTTTCTCTTTTTTCTTTTTCTTTTTTTCTTATTTTTTCTTTTTTTCCTCTTTTTCTCCTTCTTTTTCTTTTCTCTTTTTTCTTTTCTTTCTTTGTCTTTTTTTCTCTTTTTTCCTTTTTTTTCTTTTTTTTCTTTCTTTTCTTTTTTTTTTTTTTTTTTTTTTTTTTTTTTTTTTTTTTTTGGTCTGTGCTACTGACTGTGAAAGCTTCTTCCAGCTGGTACTGACTTGGAAGCTGCTGGGTTGATCCTGGGAGCACTTTACAGCCGTAGAAGTAACCAACCCATCAGGTCCCTTGGGTGAGCCCATGCCCGGGGGCTTCACCATTGCCACAGGAACCCTCCTTGAAGAAGGTGCCTTGATTTTGGGCCAGAGATGTCTCCCCACAGGACCTCCTAATTCCCTGTTGGTTTCTCCCCCAGTTGGCTGTTCCACACAATGACGAATGGACCCGCTTCGCTCGCACCCTGGTGGAAATCCGCGCCAACCGGGCCGACAGCGAAGAGGAAGGGGCTGTGGAGCTGTCGGCCTAAAGGAGGATGAGGAGGATGAGGATGAGAAGGAGGAGCAGTGCCCACCATCACCCCAGCAGCAGCTTTCCCCCGCCCAGTGCGCCGGTGTTGAGTGTCAGAGTCAGTCTTGCTGTGGCTTTTGATGCCAGTGTACATGCCAGTGTTGCTCAGAGCCTTCCATGTTAATCACCCTGCTTTACACGAGGCTGAAAATATCCAGAGCGTTTTCATACTTTATATTTCTGTCTAAAAAGTAAGAAAGAAAAGACAAATCAACCCTTTATGGGTTTACTTGTTGCCTTTTAACTACTTAGTAGCTGTATTTAATGGCTAGGAACCCCTGGTTAAACTTGTGCTCACATTGCCCTTCTGGCATAGTCCTATTAAATCCATATGAAGCCAGATATGATTATGTGCAGATGTGGTGTGCTTCACTGTATGGGACTGGGCCAAAGACTTTAGATGTGGTGTTTCACATGGTGACTTACATTATGAATGGATGTACTATACGAAAGTTGCTGCTCCTTATTTATTGCGGTGTGCTGCATGGAACATATTTATTTGAAAGCATTAAAATAAACGATCCTAAAGCATGTGCATAATGAGAGAACTGCATTGTCTGTGTGCTGCTCTAGAGGTTACATTAAAGTCCACATAACAATTACAGTACATCAGTTGTGCTTAAGATGTAAGATCTAGAAAGGTTGGCTTGAGTGGGTGGAATGAGTTTTCCCCCCCCCCTTTTTTTTTTTTAAGCTGCCTATTATTCCTAGGCACTTTAACTATATTTCAGATACAGTTGGTCACTGATACTTGTCATGCAAGTTAACACTAATAGTCTGACAAAGGGTTGTGGTTCCTGAATATGACACTGGTATTGCCAATAAAATGTATATCAAGCCCAGTCTGTTGCAGAGTGGTTCATCTTTCCTTGCCAGCAGTGCTCAGTGTGTTCACTCCGGGTCACTGGGAAAATGTGACTGCCCTGACTACCAGGAGTCTCGTGCAGCTGCTGTGTAAATGGGTACCTTCTGCCATAGGCACTGGCCAGTGATGGACTTGTATGCATCAGATCCTGCTACAAATTTTACATCAGCAGACACTAACCCATGTCAGCATCTAGGCTTGATTATTTTTATTTTTTCATCCATTCTTCGCTCTGCATGCTTGCTCACACACACACAGAGACAGATGCAGAACAACAACATGGTGCCATATGCATGAAAAGGAGTGGGAAAGACAAAGCCTTCTTAAACTCACAAGAGTCAGGCTGGGACAGGGGACACGGGAATATTCTCCCTTACAACAAACACTTGAAGCTTGAGCAAAGAAGTAGGGCACAGACTGATGTCAGGCCAGCTGTGGTCCAGAGAGATGTTGGTGAATGCTGAGCTTGGTGGTGATGGTGCTGGTGGCATTTGCATCACAGGAACAGACTGAGCCAGATAACTGAGTTTAACAGTCACAGGGTCGCTGTCACTTGGGCAGCCATTACAGCAGAAAAAGTCAGACAGCAACAAAGATTTGATATATTTTTTTTTAGGTTTGGAGGGAACTGCATGTAATTTCTGGGCAGTGATACTGAGGAATGTATCATCTGATGCTCTTCAGAGATGTGGTCAAACCTAGAATCCCTGGGAAGCCCCTGCCCTGCTAAAAGCCAAACTTAGGAAATTAATCCTCTGGGGAAGCTGGATTTCCTCTTGGTTAGAAAAAGCTCCCACTGAGAGTGCATGGGCTGTTTTCTTCATGGTGGGACCTGAAAGTATGTCCTAGTGCCTATGGACACAAGACCTGAAGCTATCTCCTAGTATCCATGGAAGGAATCAGCCAGGTGGGCTGGGATAAGCAGGGTCTTACCCCATATGAGGTACTTCACACAGCACAGGAACATCTGGCATTGCTCTGGTAGCTCCTTGAGAGATGGAGCCACACATTAGGGAGCCCTGTGTGCCTGCTGCTCCCCTGGGTGCTTTCAAAGTCATCATGAAGAAATAGTGTAGCTCTCAAAGCACTTTTGTGTGCTGAAGGTGAATTCTAATCATCAGGTGAAACACCTGTAAAGCAGTGTTTTAGACAACATCTCTGTTGGTTTTGGGTTTGGGTTTTTTCCCCAGTTTTCTGTTTTCCTTTCAAAAAGCACCAGTAAGGGTTCCTTACGTAGGTACAGCAGACATGGTGCAATGTGGAAGGGAGGAGGTGCAGTTTGGCCGTGATGGGGGCACAAGATGAGGAATGCACGTGCATGGAGAAATACCACAAAACACTGATGTCACTGGGGAGACAGGAGGGGCAGCTCACTACCCTGCAAGCCCCTAAGGTAATTCCACATCCGAAAGTGTGGGGATACAGTGTGATTATGCCCTTTGTGTAATGGGAAGGGCATTTCATCCATGGAGGATGGATGCATCCATGGAGGAGGGGCTGCATATTCATCTTCTTTATGACAGTAATAACTTGTAAAATGGCTTTAAGGACAACTTCAGAAGACCTTCAGCATTTGCTGCTGTGTGCAAATGAATACAAGCAAAGTTTGGGGGTTTTTTTGGTGTTTTTTTTTTGTTTTTTTTGGTTTTTTTGGGTTTTTTTTGAGTGGAGCTCAGCAGTACGCAGTGGAAACACGGAAAAGATCCAGATTTCCATAGAAATGACCAGGTTTGTATATTGACATCAACATCATAAAAAGGCCATTAGATGCAGCTGAACCAGGTGGATGAGCACCCAATGAGAATAAGAATCATTTAATCTCTCTCTCCTGGTCCTGCCTGCCGTGTGGTGGTTTCTGACCAGCCCTTGTTGCTGCCCTTCCAGCAGTTTTTGCTTGTTTGATTGATTTTCCTGCTGCTAAACAAATAGCTCCACCTTATTTGCTTTCCAAGAGAGCTTGTGTGACAAAAGATCTTCTTCAGAATCTGCCTGATAGGGAAACAAATACGAAATGACTCTTTATTTTCAGCAAAAAGAAAGCATCTTCTCCAGGATCTTTGAACATCCGGAGAACAGAAGGAAGAGCATGGAGAATAAATACACCTCATACTCCAGCACTGCTGGGACATTGTCATGCCTGATCCAGGCATGGAATGAGTTAGAAAACAGCCAGGCTCTACTTTAGAGCCATTGTAAGTGAGCTTTCTGTAAAGGACAAAGACTGTGTGCTCAGATGGAGCTGGAGGGGACATCACAACCAGAAGGGTAAGAGGTAGGGAAACCAGCTGAGGAAGAAGCAGGTGAGTGGCAACATGAAGATGAACAGGGTGGGCTAAGGAGGGAAAAGCTGAATTGAGGTTTAGGATGAAGGAGAGGTCCACGAGGTGGATGTGGAAGAGACAACTGTCCTGTGCTTGATGAAGGGAAGACCAGAGTCTCCCCTGAATTCAATATCAAGGATCAAAGCACACAAGTGAGAGGCAGAAGGATGATGCCAACAGGGACATGGGATTTGTTTTGAAAGGAGGTGTGAAAGGACATGGGGACAACATGGCACGTGGCACTAGGGCTGGGAGCTGAAGATATGAGCCAAAAGGGGAAGCAGGGCTACTTCACCTTTGTGACATGTGCTCTGTTCATGCAGACAGAGGGAGAAGATGGCCAGGGCACACTGAAAGAGCACCCACTCAGCATTGTCCAAACTGGAATCTGGTCAGGACACACAAAAACCAAGCACGGGGCTGGAATGCCAGGCTCACACATAAATAATACAACATGGACCAAGTGGATGTTTGAAAGGAGAAAATGAAATGGGGTTCTTCCCAAGTCTGAGCATGCCAGAGACATCTCCATGGACTGTCAGAGCAAGTATTTGCTGCTTGAGATTAGGCTCAGCAGAATCGCCTCGAGCTTGCGACTTCAAAGAGAGAAGGCATGTGAGACAAATGGTGCTGGGTTGCAATGATCCAGGAGCTGCAGCATTTTCCACAGGGTACTCAGCTGTGCTCCACAGTGAATATTCCAAGATGAAAGGTACTTCCTCCTGGGTCTCAAAACCAATGTCCCAAGCATTTGCTATTTCTGAAAACATGAACCCCTACCACATCCTGGAACATCACAAAATCTTGCAAATGACAGCTTGTGTCTCTAGTGCAACTAGAAATAGGTTCCTTCACACAAGACATGGGAAAAGGCCTGAAGATGTTTTTTTCTCAAGAGAAAAACAACTTTAGATTTAAAGGAAGCAGCAGAAAACTGGAAACCCCTCAAAGAGCTGTGGGGTTTCTGACCAGTGACTGACAGAGGAGACTCTGCTGTCGCCAGCAGTCCTAATGAAGGACTAATGTGTGTCTCTTACAGGACTAGTAGCCTGGAAGCTTGTAGGACTGGCTCTCCTAGGAAGAAATAAGCAGAGCCACTTCTGCAGCAGCACAGCTGTTTGGAGCAAGCATGGAGAGAGGCCTGGCAGCCCTCTGCAGTGTAACCAGAACAACTGGAATGAATCTTGCAAGCAATGGTACTGCCTCCCAGCGTGATGAGGAAGAGCACAGGGAGCAGTTAAAAATTATGAATATGCATCTTAAAATACCATTTCTGTCTGAAGGGCAATAGGCAGCTTGATGACATCCTCTCCACTGCCCACCACACAGAAAGCAGAACTGCTGTATGGCACGTGGCATTAAAGAAACCACTTCATCCCAGGCTGCTTCTGTGGTTTTTGCTGTGTTTGAAGCTTCCTGGAGACACTGTAAATACAAATGTCTTGAGATTTCTGTATTCTCAACCATTAAATAACTTACAAATTATCACTGTCTCTGAATACTGTGGCAAATATTTGAACTGAAAGCAGCCTGAATGTCCCAGCAGTGTTTCAGCTGTCACAGCAAGGCGGGATGGTTCCTGTTTGTCCCTCTGCCACGTGTGCACTGGGGAGCTGAGGAGCTCAGCAGTGAGCAGTGTGCCACGCGTGTACATCCTGGGGTGTATGGCAGGGACATTCCCGAGCTCTCCGTCCCCTCCTAAGGAAGGTGCAAGGCGGTTTGTCGGGTTTCATATTTTTAGCAGGCTTAGAAAAACCTGCCCAAGTTATTTTTGAAGCCTGTGGTATGTTTGTTCACAAAAGTGTCCCTGCAAACTGTCAATATTAAGTCAGCTTAGACCCAACCCATTCCCTGAGGACCCAGCAGAAAAGGATCACTCAGCTTCTGCTGGCCCAGAGAAACACAAACACAGGTTAAGTGCTTCAGGGACACCTCCACTTCATTTGCATGCTGATAGGTAACATCACCAATATTGGATAATTTCTTTCTTCTGGAAGTGCTATCACAGGCAGATTGCTGGACTGCAGGAAGAAAGCGAGGTTACATTTTATCCCATTCCTCCCACGCTTGGCATAACTCACCCAGAAACCCAAAGAGGACAAATATTGTCCTCAGGGCCCTTTGTTTGTTTGTAAGGCAATCTGACAATTTTCTAGCCTGTGAGCTTTTCAGAGCAGGAATGCATCCTTTTGTGTCTGGAGGAAGTTGACTGTGGGCACAGATCTTCCCCAAGATCTCCAGGCAGAGCTGTAGCTTGCTATGAAACATTTTGAACTGGGTGCATGCTATGAAGTAGTCATTGACTCTTCAGCCCTTCTGCCCCTGTCTCCATCCTCTAGTAGCCCTGAAAAGAAGGGCACAAGGTCTGAACAAACCCCCCAAAACCAGCAAAGGGGGGTGGCAAGGGCCACCATGGGTGGTAGTGTGGGTGTCAGCCCAGCCTTGCTCATCTACCCACCAGGGAGGAGGTGAAGGCTCTGGCCCTCTGAGATGAACCTGCCAGAGGAGAGCTGTGTCTGACCTTCATCGCATGGCTGGGAGCCTTGTTCCTTCATATCTGAAATAAAGAATTTCATACATTTACTGCCAGGACTGAGAAAGAGAGGGCAGCAGTAGGCAGGGGAGCCAGTCAGAGTTTGCTTGTGTTTTATGAAACAAAACAAATCTTTTTTATCACATGGAAAGTTGTTCAAGTATTAAAATAAACTATCTCTAATTCCTCTTCCTTTCCCAGCTGCGAGGCCCTGGCTGTGCTGGGGTTCAGTGTTGGTGGCAGAGGGATGTGCTGTGGCCAGGGAAGCCTGGGTGTCCCCCTCTGTGCTGCCCAGGAGAGCAGCTGATGGCTGAACACACACACGTGGCACTTCTCTCTCAGACGAGGAGGAACATGCAGCTCAGTATTCAGACATCTTCTTGAGCTGCACGCCTTCCACAGACACCCTTGACATCAGGCACAAGTGAGGGATGAAGTAAAAAACCAGCTCCTAAATAGCCTAAAATCTCAAATGTCAAGCACAGGCAGCTTCCCGTGAGAAAGTTTAACTTTTATGACAAACCTTAACCAAAAAACCTGACAGTTTTGGAGTAATACAAGGGTCAGCATTTTTCCCTCTTTCTGGAACAAAGGAGCTGTCATTTGGGGAGACTCAGATATACAGGGTAGAGAGGTAGCAGCCAGCAGCTGTCAGAGCCCAGCACAGACTCTGCTTCAGCCAAACTCCAAGATGCAGCAACAGAGATGTCACCTTCTGCCCTTGCTTGCATGTTGCACGAGTACTGTAGATGCTTGTCCTGCCAGGTCTCCATGTCACTGGCAACTTTAAAATGCAAATTAGTCCACAAGAATAATTCTCATGATGACTCAAACACAAAGACAACGACAGAGTGATTTCCATTTCAGGAATTCCACAACTTCTAGCACAACAACATGGTTTTGCATCTCTAACTTGTTCTTCTGCAAAGATACAGATTCCACCTATGCATTCCCTCAGTTTACAGTCAATGTTGAAAGAGTGCCTCCACCCCAAAAAAGACAAGCAGGATCAAATTCTTCCTGGTCTTAAGAGGTGTCACAGAAGACACCCAAAAGTACCTTCAACTGAGTTGACAGTCAAACTATTCCTGACACATTAACCCCCCCTCAAAAGTAAAGATCAAAACACCAAAATTCACTCTGATCCTGTTTTTTGACTGAGGAAAAATGTCTTTTTTTTGGTGACATCTATAGCAACAGATGTGCTTCTACACAGGGAAATTCAGGTAATTTGCTCTCAAGCTGCAGGTCTTTTTATAACTTGCATGTCCAAATACTAACTTTATCTTAACTTATAACTGAGGCTGAAGGAGACATTTGATGTGCTATGCTGCTTTTGTAACAGAATACCATGTGTGCATCTGTTTGAAAGGTTTATTTCTATCTCCATAAATACATCGTTTTCTAAACACTGTGCAAGGCACCAAAAAATTAAGTAAAATCTTTTCTTTTAGAGTATTTTAATCTTTTTCAAGTCAATGAAGTAAATAAGAATCTGAAACCACCTATTTGCCAATTACAAGCCAGCAGTTAAGGCAGGTACCATTGATACAGTGCATGAATTTCCTATTGCAGTTATTTAAACAAGCAGCGTTTTACTATAGAAGTGCATATACAAACTGAATTCCAAACACCAGCAACCCAAGATAGGCACCTAGTTATGAAATTTCCTTGGATGTGTAGGAGAATGCCAAAAGTTCTGCCATAAAGTGCAAAGACTATGGACAATAACACTTTCTTTTGAGCGTTTTGATACCAGTAACATAATACAACAGCTAAACATTTATAAATGTGGTTTCCATTACAAAAACATGTTCCACATAAAAGCTTCATAATACAATCCAGAAACAGAACTTGTGCGTGTACATATTTAAAAAGTTGAAGCTGTGCTGGCATACTTAGGTACCGGGTATATATTTGCTGACCTCTACAGACACACACTAGGTTTATATCCAATTTACATGTACAGTCAAGATCATTCCACTTTGAGCACCGTGATATCCACTGAGTTTTTCCATCTGAGTGACAATGTGCAACATCCGCCCTGGTAATCTGCACCCGAGCATTGCCTGTAAGATGATCTGGTTCACAGCTCTCAGCCAGCCCTTCCCCAGTAAACGGAACCTAAAATTAGTGTCTTCCCAACACAAGCACATGTCAGATGTGGACAAATACATTCATGGTCCCAAACTTAAAACAACTGGTAAGAATTTCACAGTGATCTGGTTAAGGAAGCACAAAGACAAATGATTACATTTAAGATGAAAATTGCCTTAAAACTCAAATGAAGCCAAACTGTTATATGATGAGAAGCTAAAGGAACGAAGTATTAACCAATTAGAAAAGTGGCTCTTTCCCGACTAATAACAAACAAACAAAAAAAATCTACAGCAATAAACTTAAGGTCCTACTGCTGCAGCAGCTTTTGAGGTAGGCGGCGATGGCTTAAACCGAGGTAGGTAAAGTCCAAACTTGTTTTCAATCCCTGCAAAAGTGGCAACTGCCAATTTATAACCACCAACATGGTCAGGGTTAGGAGCAGGGAGTGTGATCCTAGATTTAGGAACTGGCTCTGATCCAGCTGGTTTTCTGCAAAATAATAAAAATAATAAATTAATTTCCACAGAGTAAAAACAGTATTCGTAAAAATATCCTCCATAAAGTAAACTGAAGGAGACATCTGGGTGTACCTCCCAGTAAGTAACTAGACTAAATGCTACAATGTAATGAGAAATACCCTGTTTTAAAATCTAGAAAAGCTAGGAGCCTTCATGTTCAGCCAGCATGGTCAAACCCAGATAAAATTTCTAGAGTACTAATCAAAAGGGCAGTGTGGGGCAGCAAAAGTTTGCAAGTCTCTGCCACAGTGCACAACCAATCCAGGAAGCTAGCAGAGTAATTTTTGTGGTGGCTTTCAAACTACTGTCCCCAAAGCTTTGTAAATGGCCTGCAGCTGCTCCTGGGACCACATTAACCATCCCTCTGTATCATCAGCAAAGACAGGAGGCAGAGGTGAAGCTCCAGCAAAGAGGTGTTGGACTTGGTGACACATAGACCATTTTGCATGTCAAATGCCCTGCCTAATCAGGGATGCAGCCCCTCCACCAAACTAATGAGGAGCAATGTGTGTATCCTGAGCTGGCAGGCCTCACATTTTCCCTGCAGTTATTTCCCCAGCCCATTATTTAGCCTCTCACTGTCTCCTTATACTAACACAGGTCCCCAGCCTGACACAGTGGTATAAAACATGGCAAAGTCTTGCTGCGAAACAGGTACTGGAATAATATCCTAACCTCCACCAGTGTTATGTGGCTTAAATAAGATTTACAAAGCCTCTGCAATGTGTCCTCCACAGTAGCAAGACCTTAACTCCGACCATGACATGCTGAGCAGCACTAATATCCACAAAGAACCAAATGCAGCTTCAGGGTCCCAAGCAACACCCCATACTTACACTCCCCCGAAGTCCACGTAAAACCACCTCTGCAGTAGCTCGTAAGTCACCAGAGTCACACCAAACTGAGGAGAGGATCGAAACACACGAGCTTGAAGGAAAAGAAAAGAGTTCCTAAGTGACAAAAAAACCACAATCAGAAATCACTTCTTAATCAAAGCTCTTTCTACAAACCTCCTGCTCCTTTCCACAGAGCCTTGGGACCTTCCTCTCGAAGGATCTTCACAAAGCAGTCTACAACACCACTGTAGGTGGTCTGTCCTGCCCGGGCTGCCACCTGTAGCCTTGTTTTGATGACATCTGCAGGGGTCACCAGAGAGGCTGCAGGCATACCTGCACAACACAAAAATCATCAGGAGGGTACCACCAACTCATCATATATCATAAACACCTTGTTTACTCAGGGATAACCAGGCCTTTCATCCTTACATCGGGAGAATCCTGCCACATTTGCTTTAAGAAGAAGCTGAGGAGAACAAGCAACAAGAGGCAGTGGTCCTGGACATGGCTTCACTCAGAGAGAACTCCTAGAGCCACAACCACACCACATGCTTCCTGCCGAGCTGGGAGGTAAGGCCTGGATTTTTCAGTGCAAACAGAAACTTGCATAGTTAATGAGCACCAAGTTTTTGAAGGTGAGGTTGATCTTTGCCTTTCCTTTTCACACCTCTCTGTAGTTCCTGGCATTCTGGTTGCACACTGTGCTAGAACAGCCCGTACTGACACACACACACACACCCCCCTCACTGAGAACCAGGTAACACCATGCAACTTCAGCAAGGCACGACAGCTACAGTTTAAAAAAGAGTTATCCCTCCCACCAGGAATGGCAGACTGCTCAGCTGCAAAACCACAGCTGACATACCCATCAGAACATTTGGAGGAAGATTTAAATTTACCCTGGCAGATAGTCAACTGAAAGAAAAAATGATAAATTACCGATGGGTAGTATTTCTGAAATCATTCCTATCCAAACTGGGACTGCCCATGTTTAGAATTGAGAAAAAAAAAAAAGAAAAGCACTGAGACTGTACCCAGAAGACACTGTCTCTTATGGTTTTATTACTTTTCCATTCTGCATCTCTTCCAAAACAACTTGGTAAGATGTAAATGCACAGATCTCTTTCTTTTTTTTTTTTTTTTTTTTAAAAGCTTAATAATTCAGTAACAGCTCTTGTCCAAACCAGCATGGTCTGGCTTCAAGCACCAGAGCACCCTTCCTGCAGACTGTTTTGAGAGATGTAAGCATGTGCATATTACCAAAATAAGAACTCCTCCTCCTCTCCCAGACCCTCCAAAATAACACACACACAGTGGTCAAACTGGCAGGCAAGTGCTAAAACCCATTGAGGGTTTCTGAACTCCATAAATGTTGGAATTCCTCTCTGTTTAGCCTCCCTCACACCAGGATACTGGTTGAGTCTTCAATTTAAAGCTGGACTTTTGTCCTTCAAAAGCCAACCAGTGTTTTCAAGGAAAACCAAAGGACATACTTAGAAACAATTCTGCTTACTACATGTTGACTTCCATCTCCTTATTCCTCATTGCTTATTACTGAGGATAATTTGCAGTTAAAGATGTTCTTAATCCTGCTTTTAGGAGCTATGTGTACAGGACAAAAGCCTTTTACAGACAAATAAAAATTTACAGGTTGCTGCTGTAAGGAGCTCACAATCGAAATGAGACAAATGGCACAGCAGGAGCTGACAATAAAAAAGAGGAGTGAGGGGAGGAGAAGGAAGTTCATGGAGGCATTAAGCAGATGGAGCAAATTAGAGAGAGATCCTGTAGCTGATATTAGAATCATCTCAGAAAAGTGGCACAACAGGTTGAGACATCTGGTGACCAGTGAAAACCACAAGCAGATCAAGCTAGATAACATGCATGTTGCATGTGTCCCTAACAACAATAAAAAGGAAGAAAATACACCCAGCCTCATCAACACCCACAGGCAAAGGATGCAGGTCTGAGCACAGCCAGCTTGAACATCCCAGCACCACAGAGCTGTGGAAAGGTGGAGTTTCCCACACCCAGATGGAGCCCATGCACACATCTTAAGTCAGATGACCAGGTAAGATCCTGAGCAATACCAGGGGCCTCAGTCCAGAGACTGAGCCAGCATTTCAGAGGTGGTGGGGTTTTTTGTTTTGTCTTCCCTATGACTTTCTTGTGGCAAAACAGCAGACACATACGCCCCCACCACGCTTTACTTGGATCCAAAAAAAGAAATTCCTTGTTTTTGTAAACAGTACCCTGAGCGTTGTCTCTTTAACACTGTAATTTGCTCATGAGAGTTAACCTAGGATGGGATTCACAGGAAGCCCTGGATAAAATTCACATTATAGCTATTTTAGTAAGCCATATCAGCAACAATAAAGACTGCTTCTGTGGCTGAACTTCAAAGGGATGGTTATCTCAGTCTGCAATCACCTGACAATGGCTAGAAAGAGAAAAATAGGAAAATCTAAGAAATGACTTGGCTTAAAAATGCCAGCTTATGTTTCAAGTCTGTAAATATGATCCAAAGTTGAAAAATTGTTTTGTTCCATTAAAATGAGTGAGAAATAAGCTGGCTGTAAGCTCCTGTTGGGGGCCTTGGAGGCTGGCTCTGGTTTGGGGTGGAGGAGGGGAGAGGACAAGGGTTTTTTAAGCACCAGTCATCTGAGCACAGCTGGTTTTCCTAGTCCCAGGTCGATTCCTCTGGACTATGAGCTGCTGAATACAGAACAAACCTAAAGACCTAAGATATATGATTCAACAAGACAGACTAACTCATCTCCACGTCAGGCTTTGGCTACATCCTAGGCTCAGGCATTGGCCATGAAAGGTCCCTCGCTCTTCAAGAGACACAGCTCCTGTGTCCTGACTGAGAACAATTTCCCCAGGGAGAAGCAAGCTTAAATCAACTGAGAAAACATTGCTAAACCACCAACCACCCATCTGTACTGGATTTGGGCTACTCCATCCCCTGGCAGTTTGCAGCAGCAACTTGGCTGCAGCTCTGAGAGAGGAAGCAACCCCCAATGAAGATGATGGAAATCCCTGCTGATGGGAGCCCTCCTGCTTCCTACACACACCCAGAAAAGTCTCATTGCACAAATTTTCAAGCTCATTCGTTTCCTGAATGGAAAACTTTGTATATAGCAGGAGCAGGATACTCAAGGTGCCCTTTCCAGCAGGCAGCTACTAACTGGTGGTCCCCTTTGGGTGTAGCACCTGGGTACAGTGCCAGAGACCAGACACAAAGGCAAGCTGAGGCTACAAAGAGTTGTCTCTGTCTTTTCCCTTAGGCTATGGTGCTTAAGTTAAATATATCTGTGACAAGTTAAGCATGATTTGGCTCTCCCATCCACTGTGTAGCAGACTAAACCACCCAAATACTCAAGATCACACTCAGCACCTCTGTCATATCTGGACTCACAGGGAATCAGCAACCTATGACAAATGTTTTCAAGCTCTTCTGTTTCGATTAATATATATAAAAATGAATGGTAGCTTCCTTGGAGGTAACTGCATGGAATACTGTGTTTAGCAAGTAATTGTCATCATTTTGCCACAGGTTATGTCATTGTGTACTGCCAGCATGGCTGTTGGACTCCCCATACCAAAATTCAAGATTCCTTTGATTGTAAAGAATTTCACAAATGCTGTGATTTTATAAGCCATTTCAACAAAGCTTTACCAGTTACACAGCCTCAAAAAAAAAAAAAAAAAGCAGCACAGTAACTTCCTAAAGACGGATGATACATGATGACAAAACATAATCACTTGTATCTTTCCTTTTGTTTTTCCTCCTTCCTAATTATACCAGGAATTTAACAGTATCTTTATTTTTAACATCAACTGACTCTACAGCATGGTAGCTTTCTGTTACTTGGGCATAAAGCTGCAAAATGCATATAGTTTTCCCAAGCTTCTCCAAGTTCTCACTGCCAGAATTACTGAGCTGCAGGTGCAATATAGTGGCACCCAAAAAGAAATCTAGGCACTTACCAGCTATTGATCCAGCCAAGAGCAGGTTTCCAGGGCTAACCCTCCCGTCTTCATTTGCAAATGAAGCTTTCAAATGAGCATAGCAGGGGAAATAAATGGCAGAGAAGGGGATGTCACGCAAAAAACATGCCTTAGCACCCTGTGTTGAAAAAGAAAACAAGTTTTGAGGATGTGCAAATTTAACCTGCTGAGCACCAGAGAAAAGAATAACACCATAATTTTTTTTGTTGTTGTGTTCCAGAGGACTTGTAGAAAAAGCAATTCCTTCTTTCAAAATTTTGAGAGGTCCATGTATTTCACCCTGCTGAGGAGTGTCTGTGCACTGTTTCTACATTCAGTTATTTGTGGCATAGTATTTATCTTGTCTACTGGTTCTCCCTCACTACCTAGCTCTGTAGCTATTGGTAATGGAGAAAATGTAGTGTTGGAGTGAAATCTGACAACACCTTTGCACCTTTGCACATTGTAGCCCTGTACATAAGCACCATTTAGTGGGTGCTTATGGACGTGCTAAAGCTGGAGCCACAGGACAGGCCTGTCCCATCTCAATCCCACTTCAAAAAAATCCTTTAGGGTAAAGAGTGCCCAGTCCATGCATCTATGCAGAAATTGCAATTGATAATGCAATATAAATCGAGGGAAAGAGTCAAAGAAATGAGTAGAGTCATAACATCAACTCTTCATCAGAACAGTAACTGAATTACTTGTGATTTTTCAAGTCCAGGTGATGTGGGATGAAGGTTGTTTCAAGTAAGCTTCAGGTCTTACTATTAAATCTGCTTTGATAAACATTTTGTAAGTGGCACAACAGCCACCAAAGTCACCAGTGATATATCTGACTTCAAACCTAAGAGGGTGGCAAACGGGCAAGGAAAATTTTGGGGTAGCAGTAAGCAACCAACTGTTTTTCAGGCAGGGAGGAAAGCAAAAAAGCCACTAGGGGAGGCAACCAAAATAAAATACCAAATTATTTCCATGTTCCAACAGCAAAAGGGACTTGCAATCTGCCCTTCCTCAATATGGATATACAGAGGATACCAGGACACCTGAACACACCAGGAATAAGACTAGCAGGAAGGCACAAACAGGAGGTGTCTGTGCAAAACGGGTAAAATCTCTTGACCTTAAGAAAGAAATGGTTTGCAGATAAGCCTAAGCCTCTTCTCTTTGAAGCAAGGGTGGAGTTGTGCTGAAAATGCTTGAGGTTCATCCACACACCCTCCTGGGGTGCCTTTTTTACTGCACTTCTCTTGTGTGCAGGTCTACCAGGGCATGGCTCAGTGCCAGGCATTTCACAGGGGACATGTTAATATCCACAGAATTTAATTAAAACTAATCATATGACTGGACAGATCTACAAGTTTAGCTTGTACAATGATGGCAGCTAGAATATAATGCTTACCCAGGTTGGATGTTGTTTATCAAGCAAAGATGCAAGAGCTGCAAGGTGTCAGAAAAACTGAAAAGCTGCCTTTCAGCAGGGCAAGGCATGGGTGGGCAGGCAGGACGTGTGATGGGAAAACCAGGTCCTGCCAGCCAGCTTGCAGGAAAAGCCAGCATGTGGAGTTTGCAGTCAAAAAATGCCTCTGAGGAAATAAAGATTTATCTAAACCCAGCCATTAGATCTTCCAGTCAGACTTTGTGTGTCACAGACCCAGTTACCAAGCAGGGCAAACACAATATGCTCTGCTCCAACCCCAGCTGCTTGCAACCACACTTTCTCAGCTTGTTTCTTGACGTTTTTGGACTGAGAACCGACTGCTTTCCCTGACAGTCAGTTCAGAGGTTAATGACTCCTGCTGTTAAGACCCTTTGCCTTGTTGCTTAGCTGGATTTGTCTGATTTATGCTGCCAGTCGCTGGTTCTCATTATGCCTTTCTGGATACACTGAGGAATGCTATAAAGGAACTCGAAGCACTGCCGCTGCAGCCGCTCCGCTGCTCACCCGTGCTGAATGGGGTTATTAGCCATGGAATAAAGTGATGCTGGGCTGGATTCTCCTCTCAAAATTACCTGCAAAACCCATACACTTTACCTTGAGGGCACAGAAAAGGTGAACCTTTTGTATTCTCTATAGACACAAGAATTCTGGCCTCTCGTGCGCAACGAAGGCCCTCTCTACAATTTACCTTTAATCTTCACTTAAGAATAAAAGACTGGGGTTTTACTAAGTTCTGTATGAAAAAACCAGCTTTTTGATGATCAAGTGTCTGTACTGTATTTACCTCACAGAAAAATTACGACAATCACTAACTAAACATTCACAGACCAACACGGTTTCTTCAGAGATTTATTTTGAGAGCGTGCTTCTCCTCCGAGCAAATCTCCTCACTGCCTTTGCCCTCAGGTCACATTAGTTTTATTTTCTTTGTAATGTTGTCATTAAACACTGCATATATTTTTCCTCGGCATTTTGTTCATACACTGAAATATCTCGACATAGTTAAAATAACTTACAGAGATCAATAAACTCCAAATGCAAGCAACTCTTAACTCAAGCTAGTAATATTCCTCCCCTTTCATTAAAAGGCTCTTTTTCGTGAGGCAGAAATGACATATCGTTAATATCACTGCTAATATATGTCCAGGTACACAGAGAGGGAGGGATGTCCATCAACTTAGTTGGCTCAGTGTAAACAAAACTTGGATCAAAACTTGGATCCACTTTAATAATAACCCAGCTTGGCTCCGGTCCAGCATCGCAACAGTCTAAAGTTTCCCCCCATTGCTCTGTTTAAAGTCTGGGAAAGCATGTTTAAAAGCAGGCCTCATTTAACTTCAAGTTAATCATCCGCAACCAGCCCAGGCCAATTAGGAAGGCTTAGGGAGATTGGCCGCAGTATCATGAAAAGCAAGAGAAACATTTATTTTACTTCTCGCACCTTTTTGATGTGGACAACGTGCTGAAAGCCAAAAGGAGTCTTAATCAATCCCCAGAAAGCCGTAAGGATCATCCGCCCAAGTTTATTCTGGCAGCCAAGGTGCAGACCTGCCAGGCATGAAATTGTTGGGAGATCCTACACACCATGACATGTGCCTCCCTCGCACAACAGCCAGTTGGCTCCCACCTTCAATCTCTTTAATAACCTTAAAGCTCTTAATCTGGGGTAGTATCTCACTGAATAAACCAACGGAGGCAAAAAGAAAAAAAAAAACACCAAAAAACACCACAAAACAAAACAACCCCCGATTGTCAAAGATTCAGATAAATAAATCCAAGTCAGTGCTGGGGCAGGTTCTTTAGCATGCTAATTCCTGCTTATACCAGCTCTACCTGCAAATAAGGCTCTAAACAAACTCTTTCTACTACAAGGCGAGGGTAATTATACTGACAAAGGCACCTCTGTGTCGGGTTGGGCAGAAGGAGCCGGCAGGTCTGGGAGACGCAGGCTTAACCCAGTCTCCTGCAGTGAATGCACATTGTCTGGTGCAGGGGGAAAAATGCCAGACTGGGGGGACCCAGCAGCATTCAAGACAACAGTGGTGCACCTTGTCTGCGAGGGTTATTTAATGCTTCTGGCACCTGTACTTACAGCCACCCCCTCTTTTTCTCCTTTACAGGTTTAGAATTTATTTGGCATGTATAATTGTTATTTTGATCCTATAGCTGCAAACAATAGGCAGCATGTCATTTCTTGATCATTTTGCATTCTTCTTGGGTTTTACTACAGACTTAACCCTTTGGAATCGGAGCCCAAACAGTACCTAACAGATCTGGTAACAGTCGGTGAAATATTACTGGCATTCCCTTTCAAGGGTTGTAATTTTTGGTGCTGTAAAATGACATTACTTTAGCAGGGGATATAGGTTTTTATTCACATATATTTATAGCAAACAAAATATGCAACTGATTTAGCAAACCCAATTGGAGGAATAAAGTGCTGATTCAAAATGCTGTGCCAGCAATTCAGATTCAGTTTGCAGACAAAGATTACAGTGCTTCTTAGTTGGAAGTTCTGGTTTGTTTTTTGGGAAAGCATGGTTTTTTGGGGTTTTTTTGGGGTTTTTTGTTATTTTCAAAGACATTTGTGAAGAGCAGGTTCTTATATATAAGAACACAGTCACTAACAGGCATGGTAGATGCAAATTAACGTAACTCAAAACTTTTACTACTCTCTTTCGTATGTTTATCATCCTGCTGTAAACCCTCAACTTCAAGAGGTGAAATACCTCAGCTGTTATCAAAGCCACCAGGCAGGAGCCTGAGATTACAGATTTCCTGTCACCTGAGATTACATTTTCCAGGTCAACACACTAGGAGCCCATTCATGCAGTTGTAAAAAAAAAAAAAAAAAAAAAAAAAAATTAGGAGACTTTTGGAAACTTTTCTAATTTTGAAAATGCAAACTGTGTTGGCAATATTAGCCAAAGAACAAATCTGAGCTAAATACCTTCTAGTAATTGGAATCATAAACATTACCACAGTAAACACATCCTTTTCTCAAAGAATCATTTACTAACATATTATTTACTGTCTTATTGGGATTACAGAATAATTTTGTTGAGCTATGTTGAGCACTATGCAGAATAGTTATAAAAAGAGTAACATTTTATTAGACATATTATAGCAGATATATTGATGAGTATCTATGATGTACAAAGTTAGCAGGTGTGTTAAAATGTGTATTTATATAAGTACTTTAAAGATGTTCTTTGAAACAAAAAGAATAAAATTCAACTGACTTTAACTGGAGTTTATGCATATTATTGTGTAAGGCAGGCAGAAGACAGAAAAGATATTAGCTAATCTTGTACAATCACTTCAATATTCAACTGAGACCAGAAACTATATACAACCTATTACAAATATTGGAATCCTGAAATGTATCCTTTCCTGTTCCTGCCAACACAACTGACATTTTGCAATAGGTTAAATGATATCTGCCCTGACTGGGATCTGCTGTATCTGTATTTTGAAGTATAGCTGTCATTTACAGTCATTTGTAGCTAAAGAAGAATTTAATAGTTGTAAGCTTCCATGCTCTGGTGCTTTCACAGCAACTATTACTGGCAGAAAGAAGACAAATAGAGGAAAAAAATTCCTTCTACAAAAGCACTGTTACTGGCTCCCCAGAGAAGCAGCTGGGTTTTGAGAAGTTTTAAGATACTTTTTTCACACAAGTAGTTCAGCATTTTAGGCAAAGGCAAGAAATAAATTTTGCTCTCTAGCTTTAAAGAAATCCAGGGGCTTAACTCAGCAGTTAGCCTAACGAGCTGTATGTGTCAAATCCTTTTATTGCTGGAATTAACATGCATTTTATTTGTGAGCTGCATATCATTACAGAATTGCTAGTATCTGAATACCCAGTGAAGGTGCAATGAGTCTGGAAGAAAGCTTTGACTTTAAATTGTTGTACTTAATATGATGGACTGGAGTTGGAGTGAAAAACCCAATCTGTTTTTCCAGACTTAATAGTCTTTAATTCTTTGGTGGGGAAGGAAGAGAAGGAGAAGGGATTTAAATTATCTGATGTCAACTTTCCTCCAAATAAAACCTTTTTGATTTACAAAGGTGCAGCAAGATAAAACTGATCTTCAAGGACAGTTTCCTCAAAGTACCAGGATGCTCCATTCCACTGGAAGAAGGCTGATCACCCATGTCAGAAAGGCAGCATGGATGAACAGGGAACTCATGACTGAGCTAAAACGCAGAGAGTAAAAAGGAAGCAGAGGTGGGTATGGGTAACCCAGGAGAAATACAGAACCATTGCTTGGAAATGCAGCAACTGAGTCAGAAAAAATCATGGGCCAGCTGGAGTTGAATCTGGTCAGGGATGTGAAGGGGGAGCAAAAAGGGCTTCTGGAAGCACAACAGCAGCAAAAGGACAGAAATTGTGAGGCTATTGCTCAATGGGGGCAGGAAAAGGAAGAGAAATTATTTTTGCTAGGTTTTACTAGTAAAGCCTGCCCTCAGGGTTCTCAGCTCCATGAGCTTACCAGAAAAGTCTGCAGAAGCACAGCATTTCCTACAGACAGAGCACTTAAGCCATCTGCACATCCACAATCCATGAGACCAGAAGAGAGAGATCTGATGGTGTTGAGACAGGTGGCTGCTGTCCTTGGGAGGCTGTTGTTACCTTCAAAAGGTCAAGTCAGTCAAGAGGGTTCTGATGACTGAAAAAAGGCTAACATCACACCCATCTTGAAGAGCAAAAAGAAAGAACTACAAGCTGGAAAGTCTGGGGAACTACAAGCTGTTGTCCCTGGGAGGTTTATGGAGCAACTGTTCCTGGAAGCCACTTCTAAGCATGAGGGAGACTGGGAACCATCTGTATGGATTTACCAAATCACAGCTGACTAACCTGATTGCCAGATGTGTGGATGAAGACACAGCAATGGATGCTGCACACCTTGAATATGAGCAAGGCTTTTGAGATGTTCTGCCAAAGTTTCTTCATGGGTAAACTGGTAGAACATGAGCTTGCCCTCTCGGCAGGTTAGTGGATGAAACTGAATTAGGGGAGTAGCTACTGTGCTACAGGACAAGGCTGTTATTCAGAGACTTTCTAAGGATGGAGAAATAGGCTGCCAAGAACATCATGAAGTTGAATCAGCAAATTCAAAGGATTTTTCATCTGTCTTGGAATAGCCCTAGGCAGCAGCACAGGCTGAGGCTGAGTGGTCAGACAGCAATGCCTCTTTGTAGTAAAGACAGCCAGCCATACCCTGGGCTGTAGTAATAGGGATGCAAAGGAGGGGATTATTTCCCTCCATTCAGCACTTATGAGTCCACATCTGGAGTCCTGTGTCCAGTTCTGGTCTCTCCAGCACAAGGAAGATGTTGCCACAGTGGAGTAAGTCCAGAGCAGGGCCATCAAACCAGTGGCCCATGCTATAGAAGGAGAAGCCAAGAGAACTCAGTGTGCTCAACTCAGAAAAGCAGGCTAAGGGGAGGCCTTACTGATCTCTACAATTATTTAAAATGGGAGAGCACAGGGAAGATAACTTTTCTTGGAGATGCTGAGTGTAAGGATTAGAGGCAATGGACAGAAGCTGGAACATGGCCAGTTCTGATTAGGCATTAGAAAACGGGCAGGGTTTTCTTTATTTGTTTGATTTAAACCATGAAGCTGGTCAAATACTGGGTTGGGTTGCTGTGATGACCTCCAGACTGGCTTTTAAAACAAATTATTCTAACAGCAAGTCTGAAAGTAGAACGAAGCACTGAGCAGAGATCTCAGAAGAGTACTACTGTGAATTGTTTTGTGCCAATGAACGACCCAAAAGAATATTAATCTCTCTAATACAGAAATGCATCAAAACCAGGCAACCCAGCTTCTCTATGCTCCTCAAATGGCTATTCATTTGGACTAGAATGCTGGGATAATTACAATAATAATCAATACAAGATTCACTCAGCTGGATGCCAAAAGAGTTTACATAGCATTTCCTTTGTTAATTTGTTGACAATGAGACATAAGATTTATTTGTCTGTGCCTTGGTTTTCTCTATTAATGCAAGACAGGAACACTGAAATTACCTACATCAGGAGTGTGTGGGTATTTCATTTGAAAATCCACAGAAATCGCTTCATCGATAGAAATTAATACGAAATAAAAGAATTCAAACAACAAGCAGCGACCTTGTTACAACGTGCAGAAATTTGCCTCATGAAGTTAAGACCAACATACGTAATTCTTTGCATCTTGTAGCTGAAGTTATAATTAATGAAAGCACGTTCTTCCTCAGTGACAACTATATGGGAGTCTTAGAGAGTTCCCCTCAAATTTCAATGTAACAGATGCATAGGAACTAAGCAGAGCATGATGGATTGACCAGTGGTGGCATGAACAGCTTTCAAGACGACTTATTTCTGAATTGGGAAAAGAGAATTTTTACTGCAGTAAATTTACTGTGGTAAATGAAACAGCACAAAAGCAGAGTAACAGAAACATAAAGGCAGTGTGCAGCAGACTAGATGAACAGTCCTGACTTAGGAAGTTTGATACCTATCAACACAGAAGTAAATTCACAATGACAAGCAATGAAAGAGTTCAGCTGTACTATGAGCTTGCAGACTGACTGGTAATGTTCTCATTCATCACAATAAAACAAGCACTTAAAAATATTTGTGTTCCTATTTTGAAAAATTATATTTATGGTAATATCAGTTTCACATTAACATCACAATATCTAGGCTCCATCTTCCTGTTACATATGTGATATCCCTCTATATATTCTATCTCTATAACAAACCTGTTTTCTCCAGTGCTGGCAGTACAGACAAATCACTGATCTTTGGCCTCTGGATTTCACCAGCACGCTGTTAGATTGACAGATCTTTTTCTTCCCAACTTAGATCAGGATCTTAAGGAAATTCTGTAAGCAACAGAGGATCCTGTCCCTCTGTACAGCTTCTTGCACTATCCCACCCTACTTGGTCTCATCTAGACAGTGGCCATCTTTCTCTTTTTCAGGGACATAGCACTACAGACACTTGATATCCATTAATCCAGACAGCAGAACTTAATTATTTGGGTGGTCAAAAAATTGACCTAAAATCCCTCAACCCCCAAAAAACATTTATTATAAACTATAAAATGAAATATTACATTTAAAAATTTTGATTAAGACAATTTTTAAAGAAAACTTATGAAAAAAAATTCCACTAATTTCAAAGTAAAAATTCCTGAAATGAAAATTCTACAATTTTTTTTTTCAATACTTGCAAAAGGAAGTTAATCAGTTAGTCCCAAATCATGGGTAAGATAGAACAGCTGGAATACTTACATGGAGGTTTGTTAAGCCTATAAACAAACCCCAAGATTCACAAATAAAACTTGTTTTTTAAAACAAGTGTATATTCTTGTTCTTCTGCAGCAATATGTACGAAGTCTTAGACCTGCTCAAATACATTCAGGGTTTAAGATATAAGCCTTGTGTCTTGAGACACGAAAGACAAAGATAAAACAAAGCCTTAAGATGCAAATGAGAGAGTTGTTCAGGTTGAGTGAATAGCATGAAAAATAATGAGATAGATACAAAACCCCATTCCTGTTTTATAATGTTAAAACTGATTTGACTCATCAAGAGTACAAGCATTCCAAATGTACCAAGATACTCCAGTTATTTGTAGAACATTTATTTTTATTATTATTATTATTATTATTTGATGTTCGCTTGATCATTACACTCACTAAATTAACCTACTAGATACAACACCAGAGAAGGTGGAACCACCAAATCTAGCTTTGTCTGAAATAAATTTTAGACCACTGATGTTTCTGGGTAGCAACTACTGGGGGTGGTGATTTTGATGCAATGAATTATTAGTCCCTGAGCGGTCTCACCAGCACCGCCAGTTTCAGCACAAGCATCCAGAAGAGGACTTCTTGTGCCTCTGTCACTGCTCTTTGACAAGCACTTCGAGGGGGTTTGGCTACAGTGCCAAAGTGTTTGGTGGACAACAGCAGAACTCAGCCCAATGCCAGAGGAAGCCATGACTAAGTGTGCACTTGAAGACAAATCTTCTGACCTGACCTGTGTTCAGTTTGGTGGATCACTGAGACTGCCAGGTTAAATTCCCTACTTCTGTCCCATCAGTCAAGTTTTTGTAGGCAATGCATCTAAACTGGACATACAAACCAAAACAAATCCCTTCTGTGGCTTTTTTTTTTTTTTTTTTTTTTTTTTTTTTTTGTGGAGGTAAGTGGATTTAATTAATGAAGCAACAAAACTGTGTAGCTTGTGATTAAATAACTGCTTGGTTCAGTGCAACACAGTGCTGCAACCACCTCCTGTTCAGGTGTATTCCTTGCAAATATTCACCAATTCTAGAAAACAGAAATAATTCATAACATGACCCAAGACATTAACATCATTTAAAAATGGAAAAATGTAGGAAATTCTGCCAAAATCAGGTAGTCGGGGAAACAAAAATTTTTAAAAAGTTAACTTTAGTAAACTAGCTCATCATCCTCATTTTATGTTTAATTTTTACTATTCCAGGTAAAAGTCTGTAGCTGCCCTCCATTCATGGTCAGCCTCAGGAATGCAGACTGTTTTATCCAGGTTTTCAGTTGTAAATGTTGACCTGATCAACACCATAATGCCATTTACTAGGACTTTACACAATAGCATGAGCTTCAGTAAAACACCTAAAAAAATTAGCAAGTCAATTTAAAGGGAAAAACAACTCCCCATGAAATCCTACTCAGACTGGCCGACTTCTCTCCAGGCCAAAACACACATACATCTACTTGCTGGCAGGCTTCCTCTTTGTAATGTTAACAGGACAATTTAAAAGACTGGATGCTTGGAAGTGGACATGAAATTTAAATATTGTGGAGGAGGGGGATGGGGCTCATTTGGTGAGCTTCGTAAATAAGAAACAAAGGGATACTGCCTGCTGCACTGGAAATACTGGGGCAAATGGGCAGTGTGAAAATTTTCTCTCAAGAAATCATCTGCAAAATCTGAAGAAATACCAGATGGCGTTCTGCAGCACATGGCATTCATCGCAGGTTTTGTTTCAATATGGTGAATATTGGCTACCTTAAAGTACTCCAAGACCTTTCATAGTCCTCCATATCTAGTTGACCTAATCTAAAAGTAGCAGTCAGTATGTTAATCCTTTAAATTATTTGCAGCATATATCCTAATAGATTCAACAGAAGATGCTTCTAACCCTGCTGCAGCCTAACATTAAACCTAACTTCACTTCTATAAATTTAAGTACCCGTGTGAGGACAGTAATGTACAAAGCAAAATTCTAGATTGAAGTATGCACTTATAAAAGTAGATTTTCTGATATTACTTGTGGCAATCTTCTATAGAAGCAAGGGGAATCTTGCTTTAGGAATTTATTTTTATGCTATGCTCCCACTGTCTGTATTTCTTTGCTATTACTGTGCCAAAATTAATTCCCACCACCAAATTAACAATGACATCTGGGAAGTTGCTGAATCAAACACAGAAGAGCAGAAGAACAGTTCCAAAACTGAAAGCTCTAAATCATGAAGCAGATGAAAACAAGTTAATTTTTATATCAGGCAGAACATGAGGAATCATAAACTAATCTTCAATGAACAAAATTTACACCTGCTGACGTGAGAAAAGCAATCTTAGTTATATCCACAAGTATCACATTCTTAAAAACCTGAGGCGGTTTCTTCCTTTATTTAAAAATATGAAATGAAGATAAAATACCACACAGTAAGAAAGAAGTTTTTTTGAAGTACAATTATGTTCACCTATGAACATTTGTGAGAACAATGAAATCATATTTTATTTGAAATATTAATAGTATGATTTTAATTCATGTATATATATTTTAAAAACATACCTTGTAGAGACCAAAGAAGCCTAAGTCCCGTAATACAGAGAGGGCACTAACTCGTGGACCAGTAGTAATTTCTCCAGCAACCTGTAATCGAATCTTGACAATTTCCAGTGGATTGGTAAAGATCACTTGAGAACCTCCAGCCTGAAATTAAAAGTGGAAGGGAACATGTTGAACTGCTACATTTCTTTGCAGCATACATCCTGTTGCATACAAGAGAAGACATTTTTAGTCCTGCTGCAGTCAGTTAAGCTATTAGCAGATGAGTTTTAGTATTAATGAATAAACTGCAGCTCAGGAGGTAAGAAACCTACCCAAACGAAGATGAGTGGTCAGGAAGAACAGAGAGGAATCAGGTAAACCACTGCAGGACACTGCAGTACACCAGACAGACACTAGCTCAATTCTTGCTGCAAGAACACATTCCCCAAACAGCAATTTATGCAACACTGACTAGTCAAGAACATTGTAAAGCAAGCAATGAAGGAAGAATTAGTACCTAAGTAAAGAAATTGAGATGTGCATGCCAGGACACAGAATGTGAAATCATATTATTGAAGGGTAGAAGTCTGGCAGAAGCTTTTTCAGTTTTGTCATTGGTTCATAAAAGAAAGAACAGACAAACTCCAAAGATCAGAACTGCAGATAGATTGTGCTTTTTTAAAAACCTCATGAACTGCTAGTTCCAGCACCATTAAATACTGCTTGATTCAAGAGTCTTGAAATCCACATCATTCTGTGTGCATAAAGAAAAGAAGGTCTACAGACGAAGGGATTCTATTAATCAAGAACCCCTAAATGCTTTTAGCGTGTCAGACTCCATTCATTGGTTCTGTATCACTCAAATGATTTTGAAAGTTGGATTTAAGGGACAACAGTGGCAAACATGTCAGCATTTCAGACTCCCCACTAGTTCCTGCAAAGTTCATCTCATTCACAACACATAATGTAAGGCAGAACCTTTCAGTTGCACTGACAGATCCTGAGTTAGAAATTTGAAACAAGAAAAAAAAAAAAAAGGTAACATGGAGGTTAACTAAGTGTATTCAAAAAACACTAATTCAAACTCCATCTGGCCCAAATTCAACAGGCTGCCATTCTAACTTCTGTTGATTTCTTAATTATGTGGCCTAATAGTTATTCCCTCTTCTAGGTTCTGAAATAATGCAAATTCTGCAAAAGGCAACCTCCCCCACAACAAAATTACTATTTTTTCCTAGAAGGTAATGACTAACACAAAGTAAGCTGCATTTAAAAGCACTTGCAACTAGCCATGTCTAACATGTAAACACTATTTGCACATCTTTTTAAAATTACACAAGTGTTAAAAGAATTAATCATAGCTCAGATGAACTATCATTCAAAATAAAAATATGCACAGTAATACAGTTTAAATAATGTGCTGAAAAAATGGCAAATCGCACGAACAGCTATTCTTGTCTACACAGTGTGGTTACAAATTAAAGTCTTTACATAACCCCCAAAATATCCCAAATGTTTCCTATTTTAACCAGAAATAGCATGCTCTTGTGTAACTCGGATGGTTTTGACTTTCAAATTGGCATAATTTAATTTAACTGCTTTTACCAAACCAGAATCCTGGTACATATAAAGTGCTATTCTTGTTGCCATCAGAAATTAAACTGATAAATCATTTGGCAACTATGCTGACTTCAGTTTTCACTTAACCCAAAACATACTCAGTAAGTAAACATTCAAAACAAAAAAATTGTTTCCTTTATTTGTTTACTCATCATGCAAAGGCTCAAAAAAAAAAATATCCTCGAAAGGTCCTTATGGCAAATTACAAATTCCTATACCATAAACACTTAGGTATATGTATTACAAATGTAAGCATTCCTGATGTACATGTATTTTCCTCTTACAGGTTAAAAACTCAGTTGCAGGTGATGACGTTCAATTGCAAGTTTGCTATATCACAGCCCTCTTCTAAAACACACTACTTAAAATCTCATACCTACTCATCTGTGTTAGCAAAGAAAACCTGCTTTCTTTCAGCAAGGTACTCTCATAGTTCATTGTGCCATGACTCCATGGGAAGCGTTCCTTTAATTTTCACTATGGGAAAACCACATTAAAATTTAAAAGATGACAACAAAATTAAATTACATTTTTTATTAATATTAATGCACCAAAACACGGAGCAATTTAAAAATCCATAAAAATGTTTTTAAGTGAATGCCATATTTAAAGAATGAAATAGATACTTTTATCTAATTTTAAAGAATGCAGGCAAATAATTTCTGCATTCAAACAAATGGGAAGAACTTCAGGTGCTAGCACATATAAATGTTTATGTTTGAATGTCCAGTGCAGCATTAGATGTTTGTGTCTCTGGTTAAATCACACAAGACTTCCCCTGGTTCAGCTTGCTATATGAAAAATGGGGATGCAGTTATTCACCCACCTTAAACAACCACACTCACTGCCTTTAAATTTTTAAAACACTGAGACCCACACGCACCAAGCATGACTAAGAGGACCACTGGTTTTGCTGCCCACAGAGCAGCAAAACATTGGAAATTTCCAATGAAGTCTTTCCACAAAAATGTCCAGGTTCCCCGAAGAACCCCTGTCATCCTCTGACTCTGATGACAGATATACTGCAAAAATCAAATGGTGAATAACTAAGGCAATGAGCCAGACAATACCCAACAGAGGGTCTCAGTAGGAGGGTTTCTGCCACCTGCCTGCTTTGCAATGGAGAGGAAGGTTGGTTTAGCAGCCTGTGTAGAGGCTGTTCTTAGTAGTAACAAGTACAGTCGCCTGGTGGGCAGCTTTTATCACTCTGTTATTTAACCACTGATGCTGGTAACTGCAGCCCCTTACTCTCAAAATGGGGGAAGCAAACCAGAGATGGCTACTATACTCTAATCAAATGACTCCTTGCTTGTCTAGTACTGGTAACTCCTTTTGTGTTATTCATCATCATAGTATGCAAGTGTCTCATAAATATTAATGGTATTTCCTTCCAGTGCTCCTGTGAGGAAAGTACAGTGACTGTAGTTTTAGAAGAAGGGGATTGGAAGTAGAGAGGTTAATTATGTGCCCAGTGTGTGCATCCCTCTAGCTCAAATACACACAACTTCTAAAAGTCTCCAGATATCCTGATCTCCAGATCAGTAGCTTGAATCACAATAGCATAGCTTTTGTCTTCTTTCTGAGTTTTTTGCATAGTGACTGCAATGAAAGAAAACTTTCACCAGTCTATTTTTTCCAGTCTCTTCAAGGTGCTGGTATAAACTGTTACAGAAGAAACAGACAAAAGATCATTGGCACATTGCATCACCCTGCTCATCCATTCTGTTTGGTTAGAAGTTGAAGAACAGTGCCTTCTTTTGCAGCTCGAAGTGTATCTCATTTTAAAAGACCAAAACATGCTCTCAAAGGTCAGAATTTAAAAACTGTGGTTTGGGCCAGAACAAACAAGAGTTTAAGCTCAGCTTTCTACACATCAGGCTCGTGATTTCTCCAATAAGTGTCACAAAAAAACAACTTCAGCAACTGTATAATATAGACAGCTCCCAGTAACACAAATTTTTCTATACTGGTTACAAGTTTGAATACACTAAACTCTGAAGTCTCTATCATAACTTCCAAACATTTTTAAAATAAACAAATTATATGACTGCAAAAGCATACCTGTTACTTTTCAGTTATTATCATGTGATTAAAATAAAAACTGCAATTTTGAATTATTTATGGAAGTAGATACCTAGAGGTACTGCATAGATAATTATCTGTAAGGGCCCACATTATTCTGAAAGAATTTAACATTTGGCCTAATCACAAGCACAGTCTTGTTTGATGTAAAGCAAGAAAATGAAAGGGAAATACCTCTGTCATCCAAGAACAACTCATACACATAGCTAGAAATCTGCATGCCTATAAAATGTTCAATGTGCTGTAACACTTGGACAGATGGCTATGCATCCACACACAGGTGAATTTTTAAAAACATGCTGGGTTGGTTTTATCTTTAATTTTTTCAGTTCTTCAACTCTGAACTTGGTATGATATCACCCAACACCTCTCGATGGCAGTATAGCCTTGTACAGTCATACAGTACTGTCTATCACATGCCTCCTTCTAGATTCCTGCTTTACTGAAGAGAAGGGAGAAAGAGAAATAGTACAGGTACTATTTTGTCCATATGAAAAATAAAACTCACTCTGCAGTGAAATAAAAATCGGTTCAGCAACAACTGCTTAACAACACCCCAGTTTAAGAAGTCAGAATGTTTTCTACTTCTCCACATGTTCAAATCACCCTGTAATACCATTTATTGGAAAATAAACAGATTTTCACTCCCTCATTACACTAAGACAAGAAATTCCTGTTCTTTTTAATGTAGCTGCATTTTGTGCCCTTATGAGATTAGATAAGAAATGAACACACCAGACTCAGCTCTCCCAGGGCTTTCACATCTCCATTTGAAAGCTTCAGTTTTCCTTCTGAAGAGAATTGAGCTTGCAATTCAGGAAGAAAATTCTGTTTTTTCCATCCCAGAAAGCACAGATTTCCATCTGTGTTTTCATTGCCACTGACCATCAGCTGTTCCTGTGCCTCTAATTAACCTTATTACCTACTCCAAATCATAGCCTTTTTCCTGTTCTCAGCTAAGAGCATTTAAGGTCAGTCTAGATCTTCCTTCTGCATCCCAACCAACTTGTCACAAATCACCTTTTAATGTTTCATGGATGAAGAAACTATTACTACTGCTATTATAGTGTTAATACTTCTCATCAGTATCACCCATTGATAGCAGTTACAACAATTAATGGCAACCATTAAAATACATAAGCAATATATTATATAATTATCTAAAGACAACCCCTTCAAAAGAAATCATCTACAATTTCTTCATTACTTGCTCAGTTTACAGAAAGACAAGCAGGTGCAAGTTCCAAAATTTTTACTCAACAGTTTATCACGTTCAGTTATACTGAATATTGTACACTGTCTCAGGCCCTTGCTCCTTGCCAGATGCAGCTTGTTTTCCTGTGCATTTGCTAGCATCCATTAATCCTAATTAAAGTCAAGGTTCTTAAAGTGCTGAGCATTGTACAGACACAAAATAAGGATTGTTCCCTGTCATAAAAAAAAGCCCTAAATTAAAAACGCACTCAAGGGATGCAAGAATGGAAGAATTACCATCCTCATTGTATAACAAAGGGCAACTAAGACATAGAACTATTCAATGATTTACCACAAAATCACATACTAATTCTACAGGAGAACAAGGCTTAGAAGCCAGATTTACGGAGTGCCACTGCCGGGCTTCAAACTACCTCTAACAGTCTTGGTGTTTGCATGGCAAAAGATCCCAAGAGCTTCAGATGAAGTATGTTGAGCCACTGCAGAGCTGATTTCACAGTGGACCTGCCTGTTACCAGAAGAGATACTGAGTAACAGACATCTGTCCAAAGTGAGTGTTTTTCTTACAGATTTCAAAGGTGACAACCTTAATTACATGGCACTGTATGTCAAGGGCAAAGCATACTGGGTTCTTAAAAGCTTGGTTCTATGTTACCTTGTTTTCTGATAAAGCCAGGTTTCAAAAATTCAGACCAGCCACCTCATGCTATTTTGTGTCCTCTCATCTCTGGCCCTATCTATACAGAATTCTGCTAATGCTCTTTAGCAATGGGAGTTCGTACAGTAAATACCTTTTCTTCAGATCATGAAGAGATTCTCTGAGCCCTCAATCATCTGCTTTTCACAACCCTGACCAGGCTAGCACAGAAACAGCTTTCATGCTGCTCAGGCAGAAGTGTGTTTTTCTCTAAGTAATCCTTCTTGTCTTCTGAGGACAGCCTTCTCGTGGTCTGGCTAAGGTTTTGCTTTGGGCAGCTCAAACAGCAAACACTGCTAGAATTGCTGAGTCCTTTTAACGTCCAAGTGTAAGTAAAATGTAAAACAGGCTCCTGCAAATGTTCACATTCAAGTGCTCATAAACAGGATTGCAATTAGGCTGAAGAGAAATACATTCCTGCTTCTGCTTCAGATGGATTTCCAAGACCTGAAAACAAGTTGTGAGGACTGTCCTACAATAGTATATTAATGACCCAGAGAAACAGAAACAAACATGAGCATGGTTTGTTTATAAGCACTGACCAAGTCTGCAGTGGGTAAAAAATTAAAATTGTGGATTTTATATTTTTCATGTTATAGGTAATTCAGTTCTCAGAAGGCTAGCCAAGAAATCAAAGTGGAGCCTACTTGATTGGCATTATAAAAGCAATTAAGTTACAGACCTGTCAAATATGTTAACATTTGGCTCTGTCTGCTCTACTTGTCTATTTTGACTAGTTGTAGAATCATTTAATGATTTACAGACCTTTCAAGTCTTAAGGCATGGTAGCTGTATTAAAACTGTGACCCATTATTTCTTGGTCACATCATAAATTACTGTGACATCATAAATATCTTCCTTTTTCTCACAGAAAGCTAGATGTTAATTCCTGATTTGAGTTTGAGGCTTTGTTTTTTTGTTTGCTGGGGGTTTTTTTGAACCTGCACTGGTAAACACTAAAATATTTTACTGCCAGTAAAAGAAAGAGTAATAGGAGAAAGAGATGTATCATAAAGTATAATTGTCAAAGCAGACACAGGTTTTAAATGTCAATATATGTTCATATAACATATTGCAATCATTATTTCTCATATAATAGGAAAAAGGATAGGTTTCAAATGGAAAGAATATTAAGTATGTTTGTTAGGCTTTATAGAGAGTTCAGAATCGTTTGGTTCTGCAATCAGAAACCTGTCAAACTAAGCCTATGCATGACTCCTTGTTTTACAATTTGAAAAATTTCCTCCTTTTTTTTTTTTTAGGGGAGAAAGAAAATAAAAAGGAGAGGGGAAGCAAAAGGGGAAAGCACATCTAATTTGTTATGGGAAAATACTTTTGGAAAAAAATTAAATAAGCAATCCAAATGAAAAATTCAAAACAGAAATTATGTTCTGCATAACTCCTTACAGCTTTCAGGAAAAGCCAGTTAAAACAGGCATGACTGGGTGAAATTTTCAGCAAACTATTTTTTAAAACACCCAAACCTGCAAGGAAAAGTGAAGCAAGACCAAATAAAAGCAGGAACTCTACACCAGGAACTTCCCCACCCTTTGGTACAACCTCTTGGAAGGGCTATCCTGTTACCGTATACTGCCATGATAACATTCACAATAAAGCTTAAATCTATGAGTAGCTGACAATTAATCAGAGACAATTAAAACAGAGCAGTGTTGAAATACAATGGGTTTGCAAATGTGAAGTTAAATTTAGGTCCATATCTACCTGGGATTTATTGTACCAAAAGTTTACAGTTAGTTTAAATTATTTTCAGTACGCTGAAAATAACCACAAGTACAGTAGTTCAAAAAAGGAAAACTACAATTTAAAGAGATCTAATTAATTATAGCACTTTCTTTTACATTAGGTTACTTAAATTTAAACAGACTTAAATCTAATTAATTTATTTAACAGCGCAAATTTCACATAAAAAGAAAAGAGCTTTAAATATAATGAACAACCAGAAATATATTAGGAACTTCTGAGCTTTTCCTTAAACAAGAAATATGAACGTTGGGCTTTTGCACATGCAGGTAGTACTCCCCTTAAAAGAAATGAATGGTGGGTTCCCTGACTACAGAAGAATAAATCTCTGAGAATAAATCTATTAGGAGTTCAAGAAATGCATTCCTTTTGCTTTCAAAGATAACATATGCCATTATCAAGAAGACCATCATTACTCAACTATCTCAATAAACTATACCAAAACTTTTCTCTATAATTGCAGGTTTCTGCCTTTTTTTTTCTTTAGATACACATGCAGAGATTTCTTTTTTTCCCCTGGCACACATAATGCTCAGTTTCATTTTACCTGTAGGTCAGCCTTCTCTGCCAAATAGAATAGAATTTTATCAGATTTAGATTTCTGAATAATGAAAGCAAGAATGACACCTTTGGTCTCCTTTAGTCTACAACTTCAAAATGTCTGAATTTTTGCAAGTAAGAGATCTGAGAAGTGTGGGAATTGCAGTCCATATATGCTCTGCCTCCACAGAGAAAATCCAGCTCAGATGTGGATTTTTCTTTATTACACTCTGAAACATAAAATAAATGATGTAAGTAGCTTAATAAAACTATTTGCACTGGATCAGTTATTTGGGAAAATTCATCTGGAATTTCACATCATATTCCCTTAAAAAAAATAATTCTGGACAGGATTTTGCACTTTGAAGATGACTCCATCTTAAGGATATCTAATTTTTATGTTCCATAGCAGAGCTGAGGTTGTCCAAGCAGGTCCAATATGTTTTAACTTTATTATGATTACTATAAAGCCTCTAGAAATATGCCTAAAATTGTCTTGACAACTTAAATAAAAGCAGATCTGTATGGGGTCTGTAATTTTACTGTGCTACACGATTTAAACTGGCTAATAGTGAGCACACACTGAGTAGCTGGGAAGGAAAAGACCGCGTGCGCTCGGAAGAGGGAGAGCAGAAGGAAAGTTAAGAAAGCAAAATGTTTATTCTAGCTGAAAATTAAACCTCTGATTTATAATATATATATTTATAATATATATATTATATATATTATATTATAATATATTTATAATATATATATATTTATAATATGTAATTGTACAACTATATGCAGACAAGGCAACATATGTAGCTATTTTTTGTGATGCTGTAATACTTCTCTTTTTTTTACTATTTTCTATGTGCTTCATGATGACTATTTTGCATCTTTGTATCTTTTTCCTGGTTACTTCCAGCCACAAAATGTAAAATTTCAATAAAACGTGGAAATGCTTTATTTAAGGAACTAAGCAAAATTACTGTCTTGCCTATAAGCTTAGTGCTAAAGGCAACACCTCAAGCTCCCCCAAATAATAATTATACCACTTTCATGGAGTTTTCAATTGACCAACATAACTCAAAAAATAAGAATAATGACCAGTGATTGATCCAAAAATTCAGGCTACTTTTAACAGAAGCTTTTAAGTGAATTATGTTTCAAAGAAGCAAGTAGCTAAACTCCGTATGAGTAATAATTACTTTGTATTTAAAATGTAAAATAAATTGAAAGACTGTGAATAAAGCTGACAGGGACTTCAAGATTACTGCCACTTTAAAAAAAAAAAAAAAAAAAAGGCAAGAAGTACTTACATCTTACCCAAGATCATACTTGTACTAAAGAATCCTTAAATGTAAGTTACAGGATTAACAGAAATAAAACTTAGCATATTTGTGCACTTTTTCATTCAAGGAGGGTAAGCCAGATTTGTGGTTTAGATGCTCAGCAGATTGTAGCTGTGCAGTATCATTATGCTATGTCTTGGGACAGAAGCTTTTTACTAATCTAATAATGGTAAGGGATTCACATGAGTGATGAAGAGTCCTAAATACACAGCAGAGATCAGAGTTCATGGTGGGCATCAAGCACTGTGCAAATCTGGAAGTATATTTTTATGGGTAGCAAATATCATAGGAAAAATTTCTTACAAAGGAGTCTGAAATTTGGAGTTCACAATTTACATAACAGCCCTCCTTAAGATTCTGTAAAAAAATACAAAGGTTATACTTTTAATTATATTCTTTGGGGTCTCAAAAAAATATCAACCAACCTATCACTTTCATCTACATGTAATAAAAAGCTATGGAACAGGCTGTTAACTGAACTAAGTGCCACGAGGTCATGAAGTAAAAGATCTATTTTCCTCTTTTCTTTTCTTTTTTTTTTTTTTTTCCTTTAAGGAGAGAAAACAGTTTACAAAACAGAAAAAGACTTGTTCAATGAAACAATCAGCTTTAGTTACAAGTGCAAAAAGTCAGCCATGTGTACTAATTCTCAGTAATTATGATGCAAAGTGAACTCCTTGGGGACTTAAAAGTCAATGCTTGGCAGTGGTTGGGCAAACAGTGGAGTGGAGCTGCTAGGTGATACTGACCCCTTCAAATTTCTCTGTGTTACTGAACAACCCAAACCATCCAAGTATCTTCTTGGTCCTCCCTTTCTTAGATATTAATGCTGTAACTGTACTCATAGGGCTGGTATTTAAACCAATAAAATCCAGCACACATCCCAGCACCCAGCCCTTGCATAAGCAACTGCGAAACAAGCACAGAAGGAGGAAAAATTAACAACTGTGTTTGTGACACAACCACAGCTGAGAATTAGATGTGGAGAGTGGAAAGGTGACAGGGCAGGTGTCTTATAAAATTCATCTTAGTTGGCTGCCCCTTTTTAAGACTCTAACACATCACGCTCGCCTGTCTTTCTGCCTCCCACATAAGTGATTACAACATTGTGAAATGAGCTAAAAATCCTAGACTGAAATTTTTCAAAAGCATTCAACCACTGTTTCCACCCTGAAATCACATGTTTCATGTTGGCTTAAATGGAAACAAAAAGTTAGGCCAATGCAACACTCAAAGCTATGGAAAAAAGCCTGTCTTTGGCATCTCTTACTTTCTGCATTTATTCACACCATGAGAGAAAAATTAACGCCAAAAACCTAGGCACCGCTTGTAATGAGAGTCTCTGTTCCTAGTCTGAATTGGGTTTAAAATTATAAAAAATAAAAAACAACCAAAGACCACCTGCAGAAAAGACAAGTTGCAGCCTATCTACCTGGCACTAGACTATGCCCTTAAGTGGAGCACTCCAGTTAAAACAAAATTCAGGGCACTCTGCCACCGCACGTCTACTGCTACAATTTTATGCAGCATCTCACTGTTAACATACATTTCAAATACCAAATAGGACAACCCAACATTTACAGCACGTTTAAAATACGTCTCAAACCACCTCTCTCTCTTAAAGCAGATCCTTAGTTTACAACGAGCTACTGGCAATAAGCTTGCTGCAGCGTTCTCATGAATGACAGATCTCTGTAAAGAGTGCTTTTTGTACTGCATTAAAAAATCCACAGCAGTCTGTAAAAATAAAAACTCTAGATCAAATGACATTTTAAATGAAAATTTTGATGAATTCTCTATGGCTGCTATGTTCATACACATTTTACTAGTGTAAGGGGCAAATACTTTTTACTCTCCAAGCCCTTTATTGCATTTTTCCTTCACTTACAGCATGCTTTTTATTTAGGACTTAAGCGACCCACATTCTTCTCTCCCTCCCCTTCTTCTTTTCTCCTCTGAATGCTCCTAAAGTTACAGAACAAGGGGATCCTACCTGGCAGTCTACAACAGGTCAGTGATCAAACAGAAGGAGCAGTGAGACAGCAGCCAAATCCTGCCCCATCTCCCGAGAATTACAGAAAGCCAGGGCTGATTCTCAGCCTGCAGTGCAACTGCAGCCCAGCCGCTGCACCCTGAGGCTCAGGTAATCATAGTGCTCCCTGGATGCACACACAGAACAAATCTTTGCACCCACTGAGGTTAAGACACAAGCATTTGTTTTTAAGTTGCTGCTCACTGTAGTTCTCGGCACAGGTAGAAGCTGCTTGAAAATGTGACCTCATCTGTCTTATGACAGCAGAAACAAAGATAGATTGAAAATATACCAACATTGCTCTGCCCCAGTGATCAAAGCCAGTTTAAATAAACAGTGTTCTTTATCTGTAAAGTGCACTGGTCTTTGAACAACTATTCATTTTACCTAAAGTATTTACTTTTGCTTGAACAGAATCAATACACCAGATCAAGTCAGCTGTAATATGAACAGGCAGAACTAGATCAAACCGTGAAGTATTATCATTTACCCAGTAACACACCAGTTGTTCATTAAGATACAACTTTGAGCAAGCAAAACACTCTCAAAAACTTAGTGGGTTTTAAATACAGCCTACATTCAGGAATGCATTATGTACTGAGTTAACATTACACAGCCTACGTCTGCTATGAACTCAAAGAAGCATGAGTAGTTTTTGCCATTTCAAAAAGCCAGTATCACTGCAGAAAGCAAAAATTAGTGGGCGCAGTAACACATCAGGGAAAAAAAGTGACGTGGCAGAGTGGGTGCCACAAAGTAGTAACTGATTATTAACTTCTGGAAAGGTTAACATGAATCCTCTTTAGGCCATAAGCTACAGCCAACATGAATAAAGACACAATCTTTATTAAGGAAACAAACTCTAAGCTGTGAGAATTATACAGCACAGTTAAAAGGCACGATGCACAGGAACATTTACCCTTTCATCAAGAAGGGCTCCTATCTAGGAAAGAACTGAGATGCTGCAGTCGAGTCTGCTCTTGAACCGGATCTGTGGTTGAAGAGAAGCCTTAGACCACACAATTACTCTTACATACTGCACTTTCATCAGTCTCATATGAAGGAAATTAAAGATACTTACACAGCCACCAGCAAGAATTTCTGCAGCCAGTGGGACAGAGCCATCTTTAGCCGTAAACTTATCTCTCACAAAATCATTAACCTTAAAAACAGTTATGGAAACTGGTAAATTAAAAGGTCAGGGAAAAAGCTCATCAGCTGCAATTCTGTATATTGAAAATGCAAATACATCCATGAAGCTGCCAAGCTAGCAGACACCAAACGTATCTTAGATTTTACATAAAATACTGTCAAGTTTGCTATGTTTTTCTTTATAATGAAGATCTGCAGAATAATTCATTAGCGAAAAAGTATAACAATCACAAAGTAAAATAATAATCTGAAAAATAATTATAAAATAATTAAGATTTTAGAAATGATTGCTACATATACAAATTTAAATATAATTTCAAATTAGTATCGGAATTTTCAACAGTAAGTTTTAACACAATAGTAATTAAATTAACAGTATTAAATACCTTTCTTTTGTTAAAATGCATGTTACTAGACTTGGTGAATACTAGCCTATTGGTAAATAACCAACACATTTAAGTTTGGGTTATAGTAAGAAATTCTTCAATGCCTTAAGTCATTCATGAAACAACAGAAGTATAGAAGTAAAACATTTAGGAAAAATAACACATGCAAAAAAGTTCCTTTCTTACCAACACTTCACTATGTTGTCATATTATCTCCTGTTGTGCTAGAATTAAATACACAGGAACCACGTGGTGATAAAAAAACAAAAGCCCTCCAAGTCTAACAAATAATTACTCATTTTTGCTAAGCAGTGAAACCAAAGACCTCCACTACTCTACAAACAAGCTGATGAGCTGAACGAGCTCAATAAGCTTGTAATGTTTTGGAGCAAGTCCAAAAATAAGTTTTCAGTAAGATACTTCAAAGAGACATATAAATATCTGCACGTGACTTGTACACCACTTGTAATGTTCACGAATCAGGTACTAACAGTTGCTCTGTGCCTCTTGTAATTATGTTTGTATCAAGCTAAAATGATGGAATGCACTCTACCCATGTTGCTGACACATTAAGGATAAAAATCCTTAAGGCATTAACTGTAATTTGATGGACTTTACAACGTGGAGAAATGTGAAAACAATCAATTTGCAAACTTACAGTAAGTTTTATGGCCTTCTCTGGTGCTACTCCTAATAGTTGTGGTAGCAGACCTGTAACATGGAAACAGAATTCAATGCATCATTGAGTAACTTGGTATTAACTAAACAAATCAACAAATACATGCAGAGATCACCACCTCAAAATGGGTAATTTTTACAGCAATTTTGTGTTATTATATTTAATGAGAGTACTTAAACATTCCATTTTTCAAACAAACTTTGTGATACCACTTCAAGTTCTGTCCCTGCCTATACAAACTTGTTTCTTTAGCTTCTTTAAATCCATGATATTAGCTCACTTTACACTTAAAGACTAATACAGATTTGCCAACTATGTTTCAATATTCTGTCCTAAACTAACATTTATTTTCTGCATCTTCACACAAAAATGAAGACTTTCTAATAACTTTCTGAGATATACAGTGTATCAGCTTCAAAATAACAAATGAAGTGTCTTTCTGTGGGAAGAGAAAAAAAAAACAAAAAAAAAGCATTAAATGGCAGGACCCAAGGGGATAGGAATCGAAATAATGCAAAACATTCAAACATGTATGACTGCATTCTTGAGCTCTTTGCCTAACTAACTCACCTGTTCTTAAAACAAAGGAACTTACACTTTCTTCCCAGGTATGAAATTTCCTATTTTATTTTGTTAGAAGTGATGTGCTACAGAACTGGGAGTGGGAATCTCTGGCTGCGGGCTTCACTTGCTTCAAGTGAATGGTTGATATTTTGTAAATCTTTGGATGACACAATCTATAAATACCCAAAGCTTACTAAGCCTGGGGCTAAAATGGTGTTGCAGGCCTTCATCAGCATAAGGACATTAGGACACCATTCAGACTGTGAGAAAATCACCCAGTACCCCTTTATTTTAGTAGCTCAGGCAGCACCTTTTGGTACTTTTAACAAACTGATGTTTTCACCTCCACACGGTTTTCTTCTTGGGGTAAAACAGTCTTCTTGGGGTTAAGGGTCCTTCTCTAAGAGCTAACAACTTGCCAAAATGCATTTTTCCAAAGAGATAAACATCAGAATAATGAAGAGAAAAACGTATGTGCGCTTGGTTAAGTGTTTTCTTCCACCCTGCTACAATCCAACAGCCTGACTTGTTACTACTGATGCTCTTAATAAGGAAATCATGTTGGAGAACAGTATTTGGCTTGGGGAAGCAGGCAAGCCAGCCATATTTATATACTGATATCTTTAAAATTTGGACTTGTATTAGCACTGCTTTTCAAGTGTCAAAAAGAATAATTAATTGCATATACTGCTAATGTACAGACATTCCTAACATTTACCCAACAACTATGTGGAATTATAATCATATGACTGAATGTTCAAACAAAAGAATAAAGTAACATGAAGTTCATATATGGTTTAAAAAAAAAAAAAGTGTAATGCAAGTTAAGTTTAAAAATTTGAACTTTCTTAGGACAGTTTCATTCACATAGAATCCAGAATTCATATTCATGTATGAATACAGACTTCAATGAAAAAACATTAAGGCAACGAGAACAGTTTTATTAAATACTACCTTTTCTGCACTATGAAGAAAACATAAGGATATACAATGAACAGGATTTTTTCATTTTTAGCCTTATATAGTCAAAATTATCCTTGTAACTGCTACAATATTTTCATCTTGCTACAGGACACGTGGCTTTGTACAGACATTATGAGGGTACAAATAATGTACCCTCAGATAAAAAAACCCACCCCATTTACTTTGCAAGAACATTACCTTATCCTAAAACTAATGCAGTAGAATTAGAGCAGGTCCACAGGCATATATGTAATTCCAAAAGAACCTGGAGATCATTAATTTTAAAATTATGAAGGTAATTCAACAGTGGAAGGACTGTTTGCCCTCATACATATGTAATAAAGCCATCTATATGTGGTACCTGTGCATTTCATATATTATGACTATCAAAACCACATTATCTTTTCTTTATCCTTGTGATGGGAGCTCTGAAACCTTGTTGAAAGATTTCTGAACATGATAAAGATGGTAAGTTTTGGAAGAAAGAAAGCACATCAAGGGAGACATAAGAAAATGTCATTTTTCTGTTGGGGTTATTCTGACACACCAGGAACTTTGCAGTGTTACTATGCATTAGCAGATCAGCAATATCACACATACAGATGGAGGAGAGGCTCAGAAATGTTTGACTGTCTTAAAAATGTATGCCTCTTGTAACACCAAAGATTAACATTTTGCACAGCCTCCTAGCATAGTGTACAACAGCAAACATGTTATTCAACCCATTTTTTATATATCCAAGGCTCTTTGGTAGCAATTACCATGTACCACTTCATATTTCACACATGATCATAATAGGACTCTGTGGGAAGGGGAAGATAATTGTGAGAAAGAGCACCGAGAGCTGCATTCAGAGTTAGCAACATTATACAAGTTACTTCCTGAAAGCAGTCTAAATACATTATGAATATACATACAGTAGCTCACCCAGCCCATCTGTGGTGATGGCAACAAGTAAAAAAAAAAAAAAAAGAAGTTTCTTGGCCAAAGTATTTATTCAGATGTCTAACAGTGAAACTTCAGTTTAACACTGTATAACAGACCTTCTTTTCCCTTCATATATGAAAAACCCACTGATGGAAGGAGCTGTTGTTTAGCTAAAATATTTGAAATCATTTGGACATCTGAAAGAAAGCTGGTAAGAGAATACTGCCAATTTTTTTCTATTACACAATTCACACAATAAATTACACAATTAATGACCAGTACTGCTTCCTCAGACTGGAGATGGGGTATTTTGTCAAAATTTTGTGCTCTGGCAGAACTCTGGGGCAGGAGTAGGCTTGTACTTCCATTCTACAAAAATGGTACTTCATTACATACTTCCAGAGGAAAGCTTCTGTCATGGCAATGTATCATTAGTATAAGAGTCCACTAATAATGAGGAATTTGGATTACTAAAATCTAAGATCAGAAGGCATCTGGAGTCATTACAGTGCTAGAACCACTATTAGAAGAAACAAAACGAAAATGTTCTTTAATATTTAATGATCACAGATAAAAGAGTCTTCTGCAGCACTTCCTGCCTTTTCCATCCTCTAAGAGAAGCAGCATTAACAGCATGGCTACTCAACACTTTCATAAGCTACATTTTTATCTCTGGTACTTAAATCTCCCATAGAATTGGTATCAAGTCTAGGTGAAGTAATTTCCACCACATGCTCTACCTAAGATTGTGAAGCATTCTGTGACTCACCAGGTGGATTTCTGATTCAAATGATGTTAAGAAATAGAGGTGAACTCAATAGTTGGAAGAGATGTTGACAAATTTCCGCTTCCAAAATTTTCTTATGTTTGCACACACACACACACACACACACACACACACACACACTTGTGAGTTTCTAAACAGGTATTTCAGTATAAATGTAGACACAACAGTAAATTATAGATACATGAGTATTCTTTTCAGCCATGCTGAGAAAGAGACAGATGAAAAATTTATCTCAGATGTTCAGTCTTAAACTGAATCTAACACAGCATTCAAATAATGCATATTACAAACATTCTACAGAGCTTTATATCATGATTGGGGATTTTTAAAATCAAGGTATCTTCTCTGTGGAAACACTGATTATCCATAGAACCAAATTCACATTAAATAAAATTTAGTGCTCTCTTTATATCCACAAGATGGTGTAATTTATCCTTATCTGAGATGGTGGTTTAGAATGTGGTAGGTTTGCCCCTTTCAAGTTTGGAATAAAACAATGATACAAAAAGAAAAATCAGTTCACTTCACCAGATGGAAATACACTCCTTGCATTAAAAATATCATGTGAAATGGCTGAGTACAGAGTAGGGTTTATAATTCATGCTTGCTTCCTTGCAGTGCAGAATGACAGAGACCACTGCTCCAAGTCTTTCTAGGATAATTTTTTTAAATAGGTTTTGCATCTCTATTCAGCTAAGCAGAAGAACTCTACCAATGACTACTCCCTCCTCCAGTGGGGGGGAAAAAAATCACACATTTACTTAATTCTGAACCTACCACAGAGTAAGAAAGAACACTGGTCACCAATGAGCAGCAAAAAGTAATGTACTCTGTAGCCTGTCACTCCTAGTGTAGTATCTAAGACTAGAACAAGGTGATTCTTGCTGTAACTTTGAGTTATTGAATTGAGTGAGTATAGTTATCTATAAAATGTTCCCTTCACATTCTTATCCTCTCACGCTTAACTGGAAACCTTCATTCTGTACTCAGTTACTCAACTTCCTCTTGATTTCCTCAGAAATTAAGCTACAGTCCAAATTTAAAGAAATATACAGAGGAAGGTCCACATTTTTAAGTTTTCTCTATTTGACTCTTTCAAAAGATGTTAAATCAGGGTGTCATTTAAATGGAGAAACACAGGTCTCAATTTGCCTCTGAAATGATGGTGTTCTTTGCCATCATACAACTTCTGCTTTTTAATCCAGAAATGAGATTACTGCTCTGGGTTTAGAAGTTCAGCTCTCTTGAGATTTCACTATTTGGTACTCCTTGAAAGACTGAAAAAGTAGTAGAGGATGAGGAATGGAAAGACAAGTTGTACTGATGAAAGTTTCTGAAGTTCCTCTTATTTGGCAATCAAAAAATAACTCTAAAACCACAACAAGCAAATGGACTTAAGAATATGTATTTATGACATTTCTGTGGTTTGTTTTTCCAGGTGAAAAATCACCACACTTCAGGGTTTCAACAAGACAGAAGCAGGTAATAGTGGAATTCTGCATATTTATTCTTTCAGGAACCTGAAAACATACCTATATTTGCAGGGAACACATTCTGTTCTTTAGTCAGTAACTAGGACCTTTAATGATTCAGTGCTATAAATTCTTATAAAATAGAAACCATGTCAAAACTCTTTATTTAATTAGCAGGCCTACTGAAAAAATTGCCTCAAACTCAGTCAATAATAACAACTTCCCCATCTCCAATTGTGCTGAAGCAATTTAAAAAGTCTGTATTTTGGGAGGAGTTGTTTAGCCAGCCTCCAGTAACTCAGCTCACATGTTAAAAGAGTTCACATCTATCACACACTTAATTTTAACAGTTTCACACTCTGTCTTATAAATGGTTCAGGTTTTCTCCAGGTGCATTTAGCTATGCCAGATCATAACAGCATCTTTCTGAAATCCTCAGCTCTTCATTCATGACTCAACTGCTTCGTGCAATTAATTTCTGTCATTGCAATATTCCTACTTTCAAAAGTTAAAATATGTTTCTAAGTAAGCTTGTTGAACATGCAATAAATAGCACAAGTTTCAAGTCCTCCCCAGTGAATATGGCAGAGGGGACAAGAGATTTTAGTAATTGGGATACCAGAAATATAATTTTCTTTATTTTTCTGTGACGGAAGAATTGCCATCTCATGAAGTTCATGATTCTTTATGACAACTTCTGCATTACCTGAACTTATAGCATAGGTGCTATAACTAGGACAAGGAAAAAATAAAAAACAAGCCATCATCTCACTGCAGGCACTTATCTAAGATACATCCTGAACACAGAAAATGAGCTTTTGGAGCTCTCTCTGTTGACTACAAAGGGAGTTTGGAACATCTAACTTCATAAGTTGGGTGCATTGCTTATGCATATAAAATTAAGTGGGTTGAAACACAGCTAATCTCTCTGGCTGACTCAACAGTGACAAGCTAAGAAGAGGTATAAATAAAACCTGATAAAGATTACTATTTCAAATGGTTAGTGAACCACATTCAAATGGCTCACTGAAACATTTTTGTCACAAAAGGAGGTCTGGATAATAACAAAAGGCTGCACTTTCTCAATGTTTTTACTTTTTAAAATAGAAAGAAAACATGTAATAAAGGACACTGAATCAAACACCCAAAACCTGATCATCTAACTTCTACCAAACAGCATAAAATAATCTTGATACCAAGGATTTCTAAGGAAACAAAAAATTTACTAACAGTGTATTTTTGCTGTAGGAAACTGCTATTCTTGCCTATTGCAGATAAGGAAGGAAAGGACAGAAAGGTCCTACAGAAATATTATAATGAGGTTTTAATTATCAAAAAGTCTACAAACCTATAGCAGAATAGAAGCTAAAGCACAAACCAAGAAAAATCGAAATCTTAACCAAATAGGTTTAAAAATCCAGAGCTTCACTGAAATCTTAGAATTTTAACAGTATATGCCACCTTTTAAACTTACCTCTATAAAGCCCAAAGAAACCTTCATAACGTAGCACTTTCTTGAAGCAATCAAAGCTGTTTTTATACATAAGTTCTCCCACAAAAGACCCTGTAGAGCGCTGGTTTTGCATGCGAGTTTTTACCAAATCAATTGGGTAGACTGCAGTGGCTCCAACAGCTGCAAATAAAAATGAGTTTATAAGAAAACATGATTTTGCATTTGCTGTGTTTCAGTGCAACCTATGTCTTCCATATTTATATCTCAAATACCAATTGCATCTTTTTTTTCTCCATATTATATTCTGGATACATTAAACCACCTGCCACAGTTTTAACCAAAAGCCTTTCCTGGTCCTACCTCATTATTGATCTGGTTCTTCTGAAACTGGTTTAGTGACAAATCAGATAGCAACACCACCTGCAAACTCCAATGGCTTGTAAATTCCTAACCTCTCATTGACCAGATGACCTCTCCCCTTCCAGCTTATTAGAGTCATCCCATCCCTTAGACACAGCTTCAAGGGAAAGACTGAGAAGCCTTCCACACTCAAATGAAAGGCAGACAAAAAGAAGAAAAACCCCAAACAGTGAAGATGAATATTCTTCTGCTCAGCCATGACTAACCTCCAGCAACTGAACCAAGGGCAAACCTGTACGCTGATTCTGCAATCTGGATGAGAACAGGTCGAGACACATCGCCTGGAGCTTTCTGTCAAGAAAGGATTTAAAACAAAAGGAAAAGCAAGAAAAATAAGTAGAACATCGTATTTCAGGAGAGAATATCTCACAATCAGACAGATGTAAGTATAAAGATACTGGGAGAAAGTCCTACAAGGCACTGATGATTTTGTTTTTAATTATTACTGCCTTTCCACTGATTTCAAAGTGCCATATAATGTAGCCTCTTCAGATTGGCATAGCAAAAAAAAAAGAAAGCCTGAAACTAGACCAAAATTATACAGCTCCAAAATCAATGATCCAAATGTGCATATGAGGACACACATACTCCCCCTTGAGTAATTAATTTTCTACAACTAAAATCAACTCCAGTTCAGAATTTCTTTCTACTGTTGCCAAAACCAGGGATACCTATAACTTTTCAGTCTATCAAAACAAACATGCAAGCATTGTTCATACATATTAGCCAAAGAAAATTTCATAAAGGAACCCCACAATTTAATTTTGCTTAGTCTACAAGTGCTTTCCAATGAAAAATAAATTTCACAAGTGCTCCAGATTTAAATTTTACAAAAATGTTCTTTGTAACACTTTTTATTTTTTTAGGATACCACAAGTAAAAGGAAAAATAAAAATATGGATATTTCTTTCCTGAAAATGTGTTTAGGTTCTAGCTAATATACTAATGTGGTTGGAATTGGCCAGAAAATAAATTGAAGGTATCCATGTAGCTGATAATCTTTTCAGTCATCAAGCAGTTCACATTAAGAAGGAACTGGATGGAAAAATTAAAAGGTAGGATGCATATTCAGAAGAAATGGTAAGATTTAAACAGGTTCATATGTCCTAGCCTCTTAAAATGATATATATCATACAAGCAAAGGCAGTGACCCCAGAACAAAAACTGAAGCAGCTGATACTTTCAGCCCCACATTTTTTGGCTACATTTTACTGCCACCTATTGTAACTTAGGTTACGTGATATTCAGTCCAACAAAAATGGTTTTAACTCCTTTAGGAGTCTTCTAGGAATAGATGGTGAGATTTTGGGAGCCAGCTTGTTTGAGTTCATCCCAGCATAGTCAACATTTAGTCACTGCTCAAACAAACAGAAAGCCTCCACCCTAGATACTGTCTTGGAACAGTGGTGGGGGTGTTCACATGTAGGAGAAGGAGGAGAAGAAAGAAGCAAAGGAGACACATGTGTACACACACACACACACAGAGGCCTGGCTTATGGCCTGGTAGTCCTAAAAATGTAGCCTGCACCAACTCATTGTGGTCAAACTGGCGTCTCCGCACAGACCCAGAGCAGGAAAAAAACCCAACAAAAACCCCTTAGTCCCACAAGACACAGAGTTAAGACTGCCTTAAAATAGAGGCAGAGAAAGACAGAAACAGAGGGTTAGTTTGAAATCCATCTGTATGGAAACTGGTGTCAATAAAAAAGTTAAGATATGCTAAAATAATATGAAAGTTTAAAAATCAATAAGTTTGACATTTCAAGAACATTCCTATTTCTTCTTGCCTCAAATACAACAAAAGTTCATTTTCTGTTATACCACTGAAAGTCAATATCCTTTAGCTTTTGGAAATGAAGGGAATATTACTGCTTTTACTGAAACTGCAATGGTAGGCTAAACATAATCTCTCCTATTTTAAGAGAGAGCAGAGCACAAGGCACAGCAGAGAATACTCTGAACCAGGAACTTGCACATGTGTTCAAAACAAGGGGCTGCCATTTAATAGGCAAATTTGAAGTAGCAAGCTTCTTTCCTCATTAGAAAGAACAGAAAAAACCAAAATAACAAAATATAAACACTTTAATTATGTTCACACCTAATATTTACTGAATGGCTGGATTACACTCATATTCATTTTATCTTTCCAAAGTAAATTACATTTAACCTGTCAAAATGCAGTACAAGAGAAACAGGCACAGAGAAGAGATGGAAAGGACATGGCACAGGTCAAAAATTCTAACAAGAAGGTATTCCTCACAGATACTACAGGACACAAGAGAAAAGCAGCTTAGCTGGTAACACAGGAGGAGGATGGCTACCTATCTACCTGGTACTGGAAACAGATCATAGCATCATACTGGCTTCTCTTACCTGCCTCTGAGCCTCAGCCAGGTTGTAGGGCAAGGTCCCTTCCTCCAGAGGTGCAATTCTTTCAATATCAGCTAACGTCATGCGCCTAAGGAAATTAATTTAGCTTAAGAGTTGCCTTAGAGATGGGACTTCAGATCACAAGAAGTTACCTAACACATGACATCTAAACTTCATATTCCCCAAAACCACCTTCCACTCCTTCCAAGAAGGAGAAGAAGGAAAGGAACAAGAGAGGGATAGATAATTCTCTACTTACCCTCGTGGCTCATACAGATCTGCTAATTGAAACAAGATGTCAACTTCCATAGGTGTAACCTGACCAAATCTCTGAGCTGCCAGCACAAACTCCTCTGCAACAGAATAAAAATATAGAAAATAAAAGCTAATCAAACCAGAACAAATAATCCAGAACACCCCAGAGATGCTTTATATTTTAATACAATTAGAGATGCTGATGGGGGAGAAAGAGACTAAGAGTGACCCACCAGGATGCCTCTACATAACTGTGTCTTTTAAACAGTCTACCCTTCATATAAGTCAGTTGAACTCTCTGGTCTTAAGGCTCAGCACTATCAGCAGTATTTCGGATATTTGACATACGGTATCAATCAGTTGCGGGTCAGAGAGAAAAAAATAAAATAAAACACAAACAGAAAGAAAACCCACGAGTCAAGAGATGTGGAGCCTTTCATGCATAGTCCCAGTAGGCCACATTAATGAAACTCTGGCGTTGCACAGGGAATTCTCTATAAAAGTGGTTAGATACAGCAGATAACATCTTGTTCCAAGCTTGTAGATCAGCTTACTGTGCCGCCAATACAAGTTTATGGAATTCTTCAACTACCCTTGAAGGTCACTTTAATAGGCTGCCAATTTGGCAGGAGTCCTAGGAAGTTTTTTAAACTTTTAAGTATCTTTATATGCTTCCCTCACCCTGCCCCCACCCTCAGTTTACTAGGACCTTTTTCTGATTGAAACAAAATGAAAAACCTGGAGGGTGGACTCCAGCAGTACAGAAAACTGACTGGTGTACCAAGGAATGCTGGTGAGGGAGGCTTTCACCCCCTCCCCTTGATTTAAAAGCATACAGATCAGGTCTCTCCCTCCACATGCCCCAGCCAAATGCCCAAGGAAACTTCCAGACTGCAAAGGTATCTACCAACCCTTAGTGACTTCCACATCTTTTCTGTTTCCAGCCAGAGTACTGTAGATCTTTCTAATGAGCTCCATGTTGTTAAGAAGAGAATTAAATCCATTAAAATAGGAAAAGCTGACCTGATGGGAAGTAGTACCTCCAGCAGCCTAGAGACAGTAAAAAAAGAAAAGAGAAAGGAGACAGTTATAATGCTAACAAAAATCTTGAAATAAAAGTTTTCAAACAATATTATTTTACAAGAGCAACAGTAGCAAAGGGTTGCTTTTTAAAAAAACCCACAAAAATAAAGAAAACTATGAAAGATCCTTATGTTACTGAAACTAATCATGACCAGAATGTAAAACCCTCCCCACCCTCCAAACCTAAACAAATACATATGCAGGATTATAACAACATAACCAGTAGTAATTTACAAAGTTCAAGTTTCAGTACTGCTTCAGTTGGAAATGTTTCATAAGTTGGCTTATTTCTAGTAATGAGAAAATCTACTTCTACATTTAAAGTATATTACTATACAGAAGATTTCAACAAAATCAAAACATTCTGAAAAAGGTCAACTGAAACATTTAAATTCAGAGGCATTTCAAGTCATGGAAGATCAGCATTAAGCTCTCAGGCTCATGTCAGGCAGTCAAACAAAATGGGAACAGTAAGGTTCAAACAGTTACTCATTCTCAAATGAGAACTGAGCCTAAATCTGTATTTTAAAGTGGTATTGAGTCTGTGCATAGAAAAAAGTTACTGGATCAATTCTCTATTTGAAGGAGGAGATCAGTGATAAAGTAAATTTCTGAAAACAGTGCATAAGCTTGCCAAAATTTAATTGACCTTGAGGAAGAATCAAAAATCTTATGTTTTACAAGACAGTATATGATCCAGGAAAGCTGGTAACAACACTGGATGAATCCGATCTCACTGTCAGTCTTCTGGCTATCCTTTTTAATGTATGCTTCTCTCAATATTCTGTACAGGGCTTGCCCTTCTCATCACTTCAGATAACTTCCTGGAACTGTCCCTCAAAAATCAAAGCAGACCAGATTTCTTTAAACCTGGACAGTGCCAGACTTTGGGTTACTTGGAAAGGGCTAATATAAATTTACAATATCGGAAACTGTGGACAAAGCAAGTGTCCCTTTTTTTTTTTCCAATGAAATTGCAGAATTGTAATATCTAATTTGGTTTATGCACTTCAAAATGAAAAAAAAATGCGTACACTCAAGTCTAATAATTATCAGCTAACATACACTGAGTGTCCTTGGGTGATGTTCCAGTTAATGTACCATCCCAGGAGCTTCGGAAATGACACATGGGACCTTACAGTTGGGGAGCTTAGAATTTAGTCCTTTGAGGATGACTTCCTAAGTGGGATGCAACAGTATTTTGACATATTTGACATAATCTACTATGATGGAATGACTCAAAATAGTCAGTCAATACAAACTCTACATTTGTAGGCCATTAAAAGGTCCATCTTTCTGCTTTATCATTTGTCTCAGGAGACCAAAAACATAGAGGACACATATTTTGCAATATGGATTAGCTTTCATATGTGTACCTAATAACTGCTAAACTTAAATATATACATCTACAAACTGGACTACGTGCCACAGATAGTCACTGAGGTACACACAAAAGGATCCCAAATCTGTAGGCAAATACATTCCCAGATGGGCTACCAGAGCTACTTACAGCTACGAGACATTCTTCTACAAATGGTGTCAGCATGTGTGGCCGGATAGTGACCATAATGTCCCTGAAGTCCATAGCTGTGACTCTTCCAGACTGAGCATTGTCTCTCTGGACAAAAGCTTGTTTTGCATGTTCTAACTGTATCTCCTGAACACATACATGGGAAAAAAAAAAAAAAAAAAAAAAAAGTGGTTAGGTTCAAAATCCGTACCTTAATAGCTACATTTCATACAATGCAATCCCAAAAGATATCTCATACTTAAAAAACACAATTACATGTAATCTAATTTTAATTGGATATATTGGATATTGTATGCATAACTCTTAGCCTTTTCTGTTGGTGGCACATATGCTCTCCAAAATTTAGCTCAATATATAGGACAACCACTGTGATCCCTCTGCTGTCAGGACACCAGGACATGCAATTCTTTTCACTGAGAAATGGGGGGCACGTATCAATACACCAGTGCAGATAACCTCCCACTCATGAACATTAAAGTGTTCCATGAGGTGTATTATCCCATTTACTACCTGTGTCAGAGCAGGTCAAAATACTTTCTGTAAAAGCATTTGCTAGTCCTTGAATGAGGAGATTGCAATCATCAGAGATTTTCACATAGGCACCCACTAATCATGATAACATTCCCTCAAAAAGCATCTTCACTTAAAAAATATAGTTTTCTACAAAAGAAACCAGCATTTTAATTCAGAACTCCTTGTATCACGACTGATAAAAGATCTGTTCTCAATATTTCAGCAGTAGTAACAGGCAGAGATCACAAGCATTATCTGTTGAAACCACTTGATGATCTCATTTTGTGATTCAAATGTATCCCTGGGAGATTGAGGCAAAAAAAAAAGGCATTTGATGTCTCAAGACTTTACCTTTTTCTACTATGGCCTTCACCTTTCTTCATAAATTACCATTAGACTGCTTTCTATTTTTCATTTAAAAGGAACAATCCTGCATAGATAGTAACTTGATAAAACATACAAACTTTATGTTCAGTTCTACAGGTTTGCCAAAACAAAAAATACCTTTTAGTGATGTAGTTAAATTTCCCAATTTAGATTTCTTTGCCAAATGGAGGAAAACAAATCATTACCATGTCCTCCCTTTTAATTTTAAGGTTTACAAATGACACTGGAAATACAGTGCTTACTCTGAATACATATGCATAATCAGTTATTCAGAAAATAAAATCAGAGCAAAAGTATGTCAACAATACTAAGCAAGTGTTGCAGCAGACCATGAGATTATTCTATTATTTCCATTATATTTGCAAATGTATGCCTTGTAAGTCATATTGAGCCAAGACTTATGCCAGTCAGGAATCACCAACATGAAGAATTAATGGTGAAGAAGTTCTCATCTAAGTTGATATTTGTATCACAGCAGCATTCAAAGGAATTTGAGAGTGAAAGAAAAAGGCAAATTCAGCCAGAGTAGGATCAGACCTGCCAGAGACCTTCAGCTGCCATCCTTCCTTCTGCTCATGCCATGGATGTACACTGCCACACAAACCAGGCTTCTTTTCATTTCAGCCTCTCCAATTTTAGCACTAATTTCTAATTAAAATATTGTACCCTGACCTCAAAGATATGATGAAAACTTCTGAATAAATTCGGCAGGAGGGGAGGGATTGATCAGTGTTTCAACACTGCTTCACTCACAGAATTATTCAGAAATTTCTGCTTTTGATGTGGGGGTTATAATTTGAAGTGTTACAATTTCAGTTCTGTCACATTTCCTTTACATTACAACCCCCTATGTGGAGGTGTTACAATCCAGCAATAATATTCACTCTGCATGGATGCAGCCATGTAACTTTTGCTACACTCCAATTGTGACTATAATTTCAACAGAAATTTGGAAGCAAGCAATTTTGGGAGGTTTAAGGCGGGAGGAGCACAAAAACACAAAAAAAGTTTGTTGGCCTGAAGCAAACAGTTATGCAGGAAGCAGAGAGCTCTGAAGAGTTAGGTATAATAACTCTTGTATCTCTAAACACTCACCACCTGGCAGGCAGGAGCATATGAACAAATGAGCAAAAATGTTTGTCATTAAGTGTCAGCATTACCAAAGAAAAAAAGTAAATTGAATTTAGGAGAAGAATTACATGGGAAACTGAATGTTGCTTTCTTCTCCTTCACTCATTCAATTAACCACTGAAACTGCTGGCAGCATTCTGCTGGCAAAATTCAGCACTAAAATGCAGTAAAAAAAAATGCAGTAAAAAAAAACTGGACACCACTTGCAAAGTTCCAACCTATAACCATCTGTGTACACCCATCAGTGAGTCTGGAGGTACATGTACAACTGGTGGGGCTTTGGCTGACACTCAAGGCTGCGCCACAGAAGCAAAGCATGGTTCATGTTCCAGAGATGCATTAAGTGCATGTTTGTTGTCATCACCCAGACAATTGCAAAAAGGCAGCTGAGTACAGGCCCAAACACCCTGTTTTCTCCTTGCTGAGATGATTCCTTTCAAACTTGTTGGTATATGTGGAACCCTCTAGAGAGAATAATCCCACGTGGTTAAACACATGGTCAATGACTCAGTGCTGTCACTTGCCCATGCCCTTCTTAGCTAGGAAAGAGTTGCTGTCAAGAGAGCAAGTCTGAGTAGGAAGCTGCCAGTCTTGGAGCTCCTTCTTCGTGCCTCCTCTTAGTTCAGAAATGAAATAGTTTAAGCATACTGCAAATTAGACACAGAGGATTCATCCTGCCTTCTCACAAAGGGCTATGCTTATTTTGAGCTGCACTATGCATCTTCCAGTTGCACCAAGCAGAAAAAAACCCCACAGGAGCCTTCAGCCATGAGACATTCCCAAACCAGGATCACAGCAGCAACATGGCCTACAAGAACATGCAGACCATTACATGGTGATACAGTCACAAAACTAAATTTCACCTATGAAGTCTGTCACAAAAGAACCAGACAGATGCCACTTCTTTAATCAGTGTACGTTGCATAATAACGTAATAAACTCCTTAATGTGTTTAACTCAAAAGAAAGGCTATCTATTCCCTCTGCCTCCAAGCCTGAAAGTTGAGACATCTCATAACATGATTAAGTTTCAAAATGCAGCTCAGTAACTACTAGCAAATTCTCAGGGAAATCTCCAAGATGTTCCTAACATGGTTTGTGGTGTGTATATAATATAAAAAAATAAAAAAAGCTAATATTAAAAAAATACCACCTTAAAAATAAACTGAAAAACAATAAAGCAAAGTTGTACTGTTTAAAGACATTATCTGACTTGCAATAATTTTTGTTTCACTTATTTCAGTCCAATATTGTTTACCTAGACAGATTAAGGTTTAAAGAAATACAATCTTCATTGCTTTGCAATACAAATTACACATCCTAAAGAACCTTCTCTGACTAGACTTTCTGTAAACTACTTAGATATACTTAGAAAACAACCTTCTCCCTTATTGCTGGAAGTCCAGAATTCTCCAAGATACCTTAATATTTCATGAAAAGTTAATCTTCCCATCATGGCAGGCATGCTGGCACCAGTATTTTCATAAAATTATATCCTATTTACAGATTTTACCTGAGCTCATAAAAAGCTTCTTTACATTCCATTTAGAAATTTATGTTTGGGTTCCATCCCAATGGATCTACAAGTCATCACATACAGCACAATCCTTTCCACTGAAGTAGATCCCAGAGTTCAGTTATAAAGAGTACCAGTTCATCAATTAATCTGCTGGGCACATATAAATTCCCAGGCAATGTGGAAATGGATTTACCAGGCCCACATATAAGCATATTAAAATTAATCTTGCAGCATAGACTTCATATGCTGAGAATGGGTCTAACGTTGCTCTTCATGAAGCAGACTTGCCACTTAGGTGACAACAGAACATGACCATATGCAAAGAGATATGGATGTGATGGATACACATTACATGAGCTGATTTTAAGCTAGCAAAATGAGAAGAAGGGTAAAACCAACACACCTTGAGCTCTGGGTTGGTGCAAACAGGATGTTAACTGTAACAGAGCCAAGAAGTTTGGAGGCTCTGCTTTTGGGCATCTCTATTACAGCAGACAAAAAAAGTGCAGGCAGGATATATTCAGAAACCCATATAAACTCTTCTTATTTAACCAGAAGAGATCCACCTTGTACATGAACAAAATGTACTAATGTAGTTTTCCACATACCTTCAGCTATGCCAGAAGTGATGATTAGCCCAAATGCTGGGACAGATAATGAGTATGTAACAATTTTATGGGGCATAATAGGACCCAATGTGAATGAATTTGAATCTGGCTGGATTATTTCATTAAAGTTGCAAATTGCATTGTATTTACAAAGCAGTACCTGAAGCATTTTACAGACCCATCTGGTCCATATTAAGTGCAATGTAAAGAGCATTAACACATCAGGAATTCAGAAAGGTAATTTGGCATCCACTGTGGTCTCCTGGTGTCTAAGGTCCAAGGTCTAGACATCAGACCAAGGAGACTGACTCATGCACACACAGAATGTCAGAAGAAAAGGCAGAGCACCAAAGGTTACAGACCTTAAAGGAATAGTTCTGGGCATGTGAACATTAACTCTCCAATTTGTGCTGAGAGGCATTTCTGCACCCAAACCTCAGTCTCTATAGTACAATGCCACAAGCCAAATATCAGCAAGGAAACTTAGATGTTTCAAAGACTTACAGTGCTAGAAAATGGGTAAACAGATGTACTCAATTACTGTGACTGACTGAGCATCCTAACAGACTGTACCAGTAGCAGACAGCTTCAGCAGAATCTTAGGGCAATAATTAATATGAAAGTCCTTGCTGCCTAAAGCAACACTGAGAGGATCGTTATTAGCAGCCTTAGAACTTTTCCTGAATGCATCTAACCTCCCAGGACACCCAGAATCATCATCCATATAATCCATCATCACCAAAAGGGCTCATGAAGATGACTGATGTGTCCCAACACAATCTTTTACTCTGCACTGCAACTAGCTAGTCTCCACTTTTGCAGCAGAGCTGGCTAAAAAACACACAAACAAGGCAGGGCAAGACACACCAAATCAAACACCATTCTCACATACAAGATCACATACAAGACAAGTCAGTTTAAACAAGGAAAGAGAAACACCCCTCCACAGGATGAGAAAGCCTAGTAGCTAGAACTCATCTCCAAAGTTAGAAAACTGCTGCCTGAGCTCTTGCTTTTCCTAATTCAAAGAAAAAAACATGAAAGAACCCAAAGACACAAAGAAATAATTCAAATCTTCCAAATACCTCAGTATGAGGTTGTGTCTCCAACTGCCCTCACTGCTCTCCCTTCCAACATTCTTTTGGGAGGGTTGTTTTGTACTTTGTCCTGCAAAAAGTGTCCTTTTTTTCATTCTAGGTTTTTCTTCAAGTTTTCCTCTGTTAAGACTGTGGTTTTAATCCATCAAAATCAAGATACATGGACACCAGTAACATTTCATTTTTTATCCAAAAGAGGTTCTAGGTCACTGTTCTGTCACAAAACCAGTCTATGTCTTAGCTACTTTGAAGTTACAATAGTCAATACAAAACCAAGGGGAATATAATTTAATCATGTGATATCTGACGTCCTCTTCATACACAGCTAATTAGGCTCTGTTCTACAAAGTCAATTTGAAACATTTGTCTCAATAGCATTATCTTAATTATTCCTCATCAAAATGATACCACCTCCCACTGTGAACTAACATACTTGTGTAAACAAGGAAAAAAGACACCTTGCAGTCTTGAAGGAGGTTCCCATTTTAAAACTCTCTAGTGTAAATACTAATACAGGCATTAGGTATTCAGACAGAATACAAATAAGAAACTCACATATTTTACTGCTCCAAGGATCACTTTTCCTATAGAACTTTTTAACACTACTGCTGGAATACAGATAACCTGTTCATTTTTTATTAGCCCAATATTTTTGTCTGTAACCAAGTACCTTAAAGTATTATTAGCCAAGAATTCCTTGTAAAAGATTGCATTTTATTCTTTATATACCACATTTTCCTGAGACAATCTTAATTCAAAAAAGGTCAAAATTACTTGCAGCAAAACAACATTCTCATTGGATATCAGCACTGAATTAAATACAAATTTGGTAAAAAAGCTGATCCAATACCAGTCTGGCAACCGGATCCAAAATGTTTGGTTCTGTTGTTTAGCATTCTTTGACTCCTGTGATTTAAATATACAGGACATTTTCAAGTCTTGTTTTTTTTATTTCATGTCTCTATCTATACAACAGTGTGAAAATATCACCTTCTGCACACACATGCCCAAAATGAAAGAAAAGGGAAAAAAAAAACCAGCTAGCCTCAGTCAGCATTTTTACCACAAGCAAATCCTATTTATCAAGGCAATATTAAAGTCCAGCACTCTGACTGTAAGAGCCTATGCTCTACAGTCTATTTTGCAACTTCTCTACCAGTGTGGTATTTGGCAAGTTTGCAACTACTGTGACTCTTCCATTTTCCTTATTAAAGTTGACTAAGCGTATTGTATTAGACCCACCAGTAAAAACTGGGTGAACTCCGCATATGTTAGATGTCTTTTTCTATCCTTTCCAAAATGCAGCTGTACGAACTCTGAATTCCAGTTAAACGGAATGTGCTGATGAATTGTGGTCTGGCCAAAAACTTGCTTAGCATCCTCTGGGAAGAAAAGAAAAATGTTCATTTAATAACAAAATAAGAAGAGATACAAGCATACATTTATAAAAGTAAAACCAATATGATATTTTCTAACAGGAAAGCAATACTGTAGGCTACAAATTAGTAACATATTGCAAAGCAAACCTTGTTTTTTTGTTTACCGAAATCATAACAAATTAGAAGTTCACAAGTATAATCTCTGAATAATCTCTTTATTTGTGAAGTTTTGTGCTCCAGCATTTGATTAGAAGAGACTTGACTAGATATTTCAAATTTCAAAGTGAAGCAAGAAAAGATTAAAATTGAAAGACCATTTATAAGATGACTAAAGCTAACCAATTTTCAGTGTAATCTTTTCAAGCTGCTAACAATGAAAGTTCTGTGTCACTACAATTCAGACTTTTGTATTATTCCCAGAGTTCTCCATATTCAAACAAATCAACTACAAAAACACCAGTATTTCAAGATCCACTTTTCTGTAGGTACCTTAACAAGCAGTGAAAAGCAAGTCAGGGGATTGGGGAGGGTATGGCAGGAAGGAACACAACACCACCACCAGCACTCAGCAGACTTTAATCCTAGATCTCTACAGCAAGGAGGGGGGCAGCATGACAGGTTTACTTGATTACACCTAAATGCAAGCTCCATAGTTTAGTTCATTTTAGTAGTCATACCTAGCCAATGGTTTGGCAAACTTTTTGGTAATACATGGCATTTTTGGTGAAGAAACAACTATTTGAAACTCAACAAGTTGTACAGTCAGTGAAAAGGACCATACATTGCTAGAACTGGACTGTACCTATTTTATCTAAAGGAAAGAGCAATAAGATGTGAGGAAGTTCTTGCATCCCATGAGAGCACCCACTTCAGTGTGAGTCTGTCTCAGCCCAAACTATAGGGCAAAGATATCTTCCAAAGACAAGCTCAAGGCCAGAGGTTCCCATTTACAATTATCTTCCTAATTGCTGTACAACTTTTCCAACCCCAGCCAAGAGACCGTTCCTTGTCTCCTGAGAGTTCCTGTGGGCACGGAGAGCTGGTTCCCAGGAGACACTCCCTACCCACAGGCAGGGCCAGGAGCTGGTCTTCTGCTCCCTTCACCCTTTGTGAAAAAAAAAAAAAAAAGACCAGGAGCCCAAACCCAGAGCTTCTGTGTCTGTCTCTGCAAACAGCAGGGCTGGAAGCCAGTTCCCAAGCGTGGCTGGTGCCTAGGGGCAAGGAAATCAGCAGAGCTTTGTGTGCAGAACAAGCTGGGAGCCACCTCTCTGGAGCCACCTCTCTGGAGCCAGCCTCTGCCTACCAGGCAGCCCTGGGAGCCGCCTGCCAGCTCACCCCAGCGCCACAAGCAAAGGTGGGAGCCGACTCCTTGGAGCCGTGAGGTCCCGTCTCCTGCGCAGCTTGGGTTGTGGCTTCTCAGCCAGACCATGCCAGCCACACGCAGCAGCAGTTCTGCTGACCTAGGGAAAACCAGCCAGGGTGAAATTCCCGTTTTGAGGCAAGGAAGCAGGAAAAAGTGAAAGCAGGGTGCAAATAACTGAGAGCTAGGAAAATGCCAGAAAGTGCCCAAGTATCTGAAGGATAAAGACATAGGAAAAAATTGTCCCAAGGAGGTGAAAGGGACCAGTGTCCTGCTGCACAGACCAGAAGCACTGCAGTTGGTGTTACCCCCAGGGACAGTTTGTTCTAAAGCATGAAGGCTGTTCATACTCTGAGATTCATAGGGAGAGCAGAGATGATACTGCGAACCTTTTCCCATCCCTCAGCACTGCCAGTAGTTTCATCTTTAAAAACACACCACCCACTCACTGATCCCAGGGAATCAGTGGTGAAAGAGCAAGTTGGATTTAACTTATGAACAGAAAGACTGGCCCCACTTAACCTCAAATTGTTAAAATTCAGAACTTCAAGCCCTAATGTCCTATGAGAATTTTCTTCAAGCAATGTCAGACAGTGCCCCAGGACAACATTGTGCATTCATGTCTTCAAGTTCCATTACAGCCAGCTTGGATCTATCTTGTCTGCCAGCATTCTCCAGGAGCAAAATTCTGCTCTCAGGGCAACAGGAGGAAAAGCCAATCGGTTCGGGGTGAGGTCCTGTCCCTCTTCTGGATGTCTTTTATTTAACATGTTTCCTACTAACAAGGTGCTTAAAGCACTTTACCATATGTCATTGGAGATCACTCTATGAAGGTCCTGTTTTTCTCAAGACTTCCTTCCCCACCTCTCAAAGAAGGGAGCCAGCAGGAAGAATGTTCATCTGTTTCCTTTTTCTCTCTCATCCCATCTCCTGAATTTCCCCAGAGCAAGACACTTATATTATCTGGATGAAATTAGGAACTTGATTAGGAATGTCTTGGTTGATGCAGGGATGTAGGAAAACCTTAGCTACTATAAAAGCAGTCTCAAATTCCTTTTGATGAGGCCAGACTCTTCACATTCTCAACTTCAACTTGTTAACATATGAAAGTTACAGAGTGTCCTCTGATTATGCCACTGTAACTTTATTTTAATTAGCTATCATACACAAGGTATCTTGGAGGAACAATACATCTTGCTCCCCTAACTCTATGCCTTGTAAATCCTCCTTAGTTGAGGCCCAAAAGAAAAACTCCAGATCAAGAAAATCAAGAAGTGAAAAGAATGGTATTTTCAGACTAAATAAAATGTTTAATTATTGGCACTACAAAGGGTGAAGGAACTCACAGCAATGGAACTTTAAAACTCATCAAGCCAAGTAGGAATATAGTAAGACATATATATATACAGGGCCTTTGCATTCCCTCCTCTATTTTAGAGATTAAAGGCTACATGCATGCTTCAGAAGTTCGTGTGCATACAAATACCCTTCCAAACAGTCCAAGCAGAAGATGTATTTTTGCTATGACTGGTAAATGCAGGATACCACATTACTGTATTTAGTACAATAGCAAGAGAACTCCCTACACTAGTTGATCTTTTCAAAATAATCCTGTATATTGATACCATTATGCCTTAGCAATGAATAGCAGGTGCTTTTTTGACAGTGCATGTTGGATTAAAGAGTACAGGTAGCTGACTGGAAGATTACCTACTTACTGTGCTTCTACTGAGTCCTTGATGGCATGAGACATAGTACCCTGTTTGCCACTGCTTTTTTACATATACCCTGTACTTCCTTTTCACAACTATTTATGGTTCTTAACTTCCTATGCACGTTCAGTGGACAGCATTTTTCCTCTTTCCTTGATAGTGTCATAACCCATTTATCCACACCACTGTCACTGACTCATCTTACCTGTAGTCAGAGTGCCTGATGCAGACATTAAAGACCTTTCATGCTCCATGCACAAACCTTAAGTGCTATGGCCTGTGATTTAACCACCAAAATGTATGCAATTACATACCAGAACTCACTCCAAGTTATTGTTCAGATCTAACAATATCATCTCCTAATAATCTAGGTTCAGTATTGAAATAAAAAATGGACAATCTTAAAGTGTAGTTTTACCTTAAACCTGCAGCTAAAGTACCATGGCTATCCACAAGTTCAGCAACTTAACACAGTTAAGAGAGCAGCAGCAGTCCTTAAGTAGCCAGAAGTTCTTTTGTATGTTTAGACCTTTTTTCAAAGGAACTAGTTTCACAGAGTCACAGAATAATTTATGATGGAAAGGACATCTGAATGTCATCTGGTACAACATCCTGCCAAAGCAGGTCCAACCAGTTCAGGCTGCTCAGGTCCATGACCAGCTGAGGTTTGAGCATGATGGAGGTTCCACAAACTCTCTGGATAACTGTGGCGTAATCCTAAACCAAAATTTAATAAAAAATCTGATAAACTGAAGCTTTGAAATCCATATTTAAACACTGGTTATTTGTTTTGGTTTCTTTTAAAGAAAAAATGTCAATGCTACACTGTCTGGATTTGTAAGAGACAACTTGATCAAAAACTAGCAAGACACAACTGTTTCTGTGTTTGCACTGTTTGAACCAGAGCTGTTGGAAAGCAAAACAAGCAGTAGCTTGAAGGAGAAGATTTAAAATATTCATTTTTAGAAATCCATGCTGTCATTTCTGTCAATCTTTAAAAAACAAAACAAAACCCAAAACTTTAAAACTCAGTTTTAAAATAAATTGCAGAGTTCTGTAATAAATTGTTGGTTTTCGCCATGCTACCTCTCATTAAGGAATGGATACCTTGTCATTGGCTTCTGATTTCTGATCACTGTATAAAAGAGATTCTATTTTCCCTCCAGGTGAACTGCCTGCTGGTTTATAGTGGGTGTGTTTTGTCCTTTGGGTCCTGGGGACTTTCTTCTCTCCAGTGTACCAGTATCTGTGCTGAAATGCTTACTGTACAAACAAGTATACTATGTTCACAGTTCCATACTGTGGTAAAAATTATAACTAGAAATAAAGAGTGCTTTGGAATAAACACAGATTCTTATGACACAACAAAGACCACTGAATTCCCCAAATGAAAATTATCTATTTGGAAATTTGGAATTGTAAAAGGATAGAACAACCTACTAAAATCTTTACAAACTACAGCACCTAAATAGCTGATGTATTAAAGCTGAAATTCTTTCAAACTGCTTATTTGCACAAATATCTGCAAGTTTTATTTAGAATAAATGCAGTGTTGTTGCTCAGTTCAATAAAGTTAATACTAATGCACATCCAGAAAAAAAATCCATTATAATCTACCAAAATCTGACCCCCCTTACAAAATAGCTGCAATACTTCCCTTAAAAAAGCTGTTATAATTGCCTTTATTTTCTCTAGTTTATATGCTATGTACATGTTATATATGTTGCATATCTTTATGCATGCAGGCAATTTGTGCATGACAAAGAAATACTGTACCAAAACCTTGGGTCTTGATAAAAAATAACATTTGTCCTGATGATATAGGTAATAGGAACTTTTGTAAAGAACACAGGTACCTTCTGCAAAGAGGAAAACAAAGGACAAATTTGAAAAGACATGAATATATATTCATCATACTTAGGGCCCTAAAGAGGAACACACAAGCATTATAGATACAGCATGGACTAAACAAAGTAAAATTAATGCAAAAATTGTGGAATAGATATTTTAGCATAAAGAGATAAGGTTTTTTAAACCTGAATATTCAAATCCCTGTCTTTCTGCTCAAACCTTTATAAATTCATGTTGTGGCTTTTTGTTAATGTTTTTTTGTTAATGGTAAGGCACTTCCATTCATGCATTTCGAAACAATTTCCTTTAAAAGACTGTTATAGAAAAGTGCATTTTAAAAAACTAATTTCAAATAAATCCTATTTGAAAAATAGAAAAAAAGGCAAATAAGGAAGTCCAGCTTGTCAGGCTAAAATATTGGGTAAGAGTAGCTGTTCCACTACTGTGACTACAAAACCCCACCACCTTTCTGCCAAGTAAGACCTGACCTAAAGCTTAGTGGAGATGAGAACAGAATGATTTCCACAAGCTTTGTAATGGATCCTCATTGATAATATGAAAGAACTCTAAATTTTTCTATAATCTTTATGACCCTGAGTGCAACACCAGCTTCTGCAACCTCTCCCCCATGCCTCACCCACAACCATGTGGATCAGGGTCGACGCAAAGAGCCGTGTGAGAAAAAGCTGGGACAAGCATCACCTCAGGTCCATGGTCCTCCTTGCCCCAGCCACCCTATAGGAATGCCTCTGCATGCCCATGCACTTTGGACCCCAAATCCCTGACTTGGCCATCCCTGACTTGACCTTGGACCTGCCTCATCTCTGTAGACTTGCACAGTATTCATTCCACTCTGCTGATGCTGGTGACAGTCACTGGACCTGCTCATGCAGCATGGGACTGCACCTCTTCCTGGGTGCTCTCTGCCCATGCCCCAGCCTCTCAGCACCCTCACTGAGCTGCAGGCTCACCTGCCTGGCAAAGCCACCAGGCCTTGATGCTTCTGGCCTCAGAAAATGCATAATAAACTTGTGCAAGAGCCCAGGTGTACGGAGACATGTATGTTAAACATGTTAAAAATACTCAATATTTTGTATTATCTTGTTTTACTGAAATTGTTCAGGTTTATCCAAGGTTTGGGTTTTTGTTTTGTTGGGTTTGAGTTTTTATTCTGTTGGGGTTTTTTATTTACTGTTGAGTCCTTCAAAAGCACAAGTTAGAGTTTATTTCCATCTTTCCACATTCTGGTACTAGGACTGTTCTACAGCTATGACTTTCTATTTGGAAAACACGAACTACTTTGGAAAAAAAAGAACTACTATCACCTTCTTGATGACCCTGCTGCTTTGTCAAAGAAATGGGATGAAGAAGGTTTGTAGTGGCCTTGCTGTAAAATAAGTAACAGATTGATTATTTGATTACTAAGGATAGAAAGGGAAAGATATTTATCCCTTCAACTTCCCTCAGCAAAGTAGTAAAGAGGAAGAAAGGTCATTACAGCCACATTCTTCCATAGGTTAGAAGCCCTGAAAAGTATGCTAATTCTTTTCACTGCCTCTTAATTCCTTGCAAAACATTGACCACAACCTATTCTGCAATTATATATTTTTAAAAATCACATTAAATTATATTATATTCTTTCCTTCTTAAAATATTACTAGGAAAGTATCTGGTAGAATACTCAGAGTGAAGATAGCACAGTAGAAATGGAGCACATAATTTGAAGATAATGAGACTGGATTAAATGACTCAAGAAGCCAGGGGTGGGGTTGATTTGAAAAAAGATAGCAGCTAAGGTCAATGCAAGTCATCTGTGTTCCAAACATATGGTAGTGATACTGTTTTAAAACAGATTCATTGAAAAGATCCATTTGTGCACCTGATCCATTTAGACAAAGATCACTTTCATGTGCACCTGAAAAACACGGCTGCACATATTGACCTGCATATAAACACCTAAAAGTACCTGAATTAACTTCTTTTAATAATTTTGTGTGCGCACACATGTCTAAGTGGTAGTCTATTTTCTATTAGGACTAGTTATTCCAAGTTCAGAGAAAATCCCCAAAATCAACATTAAACCCAAATAATAAAATGGTAATTTTCACTAATTTAGCAATGTTGACCTAGTCCAGTTTTTGGATTGAATGGAGAAGCAGAGGTTTCCACTACTTAACATAAGCCAGTGTTGCTTGTGTGTAACCAAAACTGTCATATCAAATTCAATGTCCCTGTTTCCACATGGATAAGTGAAATCATCATCTGGACTCATTTCTGTCATCCCTATCATGGAGAAGTTAAAAAGACAGGACCTTCAAAATACGCAGTGACTCAACACCTTTCTTTGCACTCTCAGGGGCTGACTGCAGTGTAGTTGTCCAGGAATACAAACTTAGGTCAGAATTCACAATTGTTTCCTATAGTAGTTTAGTACACCAATAACAGTGATCAAAGCAAACTCCTGGCTCAAAAAAATTATCCTAAAATTTATGCTTTACTCTCCAATACAGACTTGAGAGATCTATTTCTTTAACAGCTATTTTGCTTAGATAGATGTTATATATATTTTTTAAAAAATCTCTTTCTTGCAAAGCATTAACATACATTTTCCCCCACTTAAATACTTCAATTTCAAATGCACCACAAAATGTACTCCCACAACAGTACGGTATTAGCATAAAACTATTTTAGTTCAATTAAAATGTCTAACTATCTACCCCCAAACCTATTGAAACTGTAATTCTCACTTTGAGCACTTCCAACGTGTTACCACTTTTGTTTTCTTTTATCAGCTTATCAATTTGGGTCCTGCATTCCAAATGTTGGAAGAAATAATCATTAACTGCTAGGTAACAGCAGATTTTCCAATTTAGAAAGCTAAATTGCACACATTGCAAAAGTATATGTATTTTGCTGCTTGAAATTTCATATTAAAATTTGCAGTAACAAAACACTTCCCAAGCTCTCAGGGCCTTCTGACGCTTTTACCTTCTAGTCTGCAATTTGAGGACAATTTGAAAAAGGGATGGGGAAAAAAATTAAAATAAAAAAACAAGCTTAAAGTGCTTAACCTGCTGCTGCCTCAGCTTAAGTATTTTTTGGCATGGAAGCTTCTGGTTCCTACTGAAATGCAGCCTAGTAATCCTGTGTTACTTTTCTTTTTTCCTCAACACATGATAGATGGCTAACCCTCACCTTACTGTTAACCAATGGTCATCTGTATGACCATTTTTGTCATACAGACAAAATTTACTCTCAAATTGGCTTTTCCCCACCTTTTCCACATCTATTTTTTTCTTTTTAAATAGCATGAACTAGCAGCAGAACACACAATATTTTAGTTATCTGAGCATGTAGTATTCCCAAACTATCCCAGCGACTGAAGTGCTCTCTGTTACCTCTATCTTTTAAAATTGGAGCCACTGTAGTCAATTGTGCAAATCTACAGTTAGTCTTTCATAAAAAGTGGATTTTTGACCCACTGAACTGCAACAGTTCTTCTGATCTCTGACAAGGCACCATACATGCATGCCAGCCTGATACTGGTGTGCGTCTGTATTCACTTCCTTAGAAAATACTTCTCTTAAGTCATTTTAAAAGTTTCAAAAATCAGGGTGTTCCTTTTGATAAATGCAAACTGATAATTTAAAGAAGTGCCACTAAGGTCCACATATATCAAAAAATGGATGCCTTCACAATGGTTTTTCACCTCAATGTTACATACTGACATCTGGCACACACCACTGGAAAGCAAAAGCAACAAATGCTGTTGGGCTGCCCTCTTAAAATGAATTGGTTGACTCAGCACATCTCCAGGCAGAAAAGGGATTGTAGCATGACAACCCCAATAGGGTGCCCTCAGAGGCAGTCCCAGCAGAGGAGAGAAGCAGGAGGCTGCCTGCAGTCCCTCACCACCAGTGGCTGCTTTCTGTTCATATGTGAACCACATCCATTCTGTGGCTGGAAGCAGCAGCAAAGGCTGTACAGCACCGGTTGTACACAGACGTGAGATCAGAGAACATCACTGCTAACCAAATGTCCTTTTGTTGTCGTGGGTAGAGTTTAAAGATGACAATAATCAAGAAATCCCCAGAAGCCCCCAGAAAACACTGAAATCCAGTGTGATTCCTAACCATAACTTCAGCATGCTCTCCCTTTTGTGAGAGAGGCCTTACCTACAGAAGAAAGTTCACTTTGTTGTACCTTCACTGCCCTAGCTGAACTTTGAAACAAGGACAGAGCAGACTTACAGGCTAATTTTATATCAGTGAAACATTATCACAAGAACATGCTTGTGTCTTTGTAATTTTTTTGGATCAAAAGATCCATGATATTCTTCAAGTTTTATCCTTCTCCTGAACATGTTCTCACTCTTTTCTACTCTTACCTTTCCCCAGCTTGGGTTGTTTGTGCTCTTGTCAAGTCTAAAAATTACAAATTCACTTCCTCATGACTTATCCATACACCACCCAATCCAGTTTGGCCCTGACTTTTAATTTTGATACCTGAGCACTTCTGCTGCCTCTGCTAACCAGGATCTTTCCAAGAGTACCATCACTCTCAGTGGCTAAGACTGCTTGTCTGCATCTTCTGTCCTCCTTGGATGTAAGGGGAAATAAGATGAAGTTATACGTGGAGTATTACAAAACTGGCTTACAGAAAAGGTTTTCAACATTTTTCCAATATGCCATCCCTTTAAAATATTTTTACTTGAGCTGTGGACAACCATAATTTCAGTTTACTGGCATCAGTCTTACATACCTTTATTACTTTTTCTGGTCTCCTTCGAAGTGAGCAACAAACTGCAAGACCACAGGTTTGGAAAGCACTAGGCCCCATGAGGGAATAAAAACTAAATTTACCCTTTTTGCCCTGAAGATAAATATTAAAAACAAAACAAATACAGATCACTTCCACCAAGGTAAAAAACATAACCTGACTAACTAAAATAAAATACCCGTCATATTTTCCCCAGCTAAGATAGTCAGAGGTTGATGCACACAGCATGCATGAAGAGGCTGAAGCTATGGGGTTTTCTCAGCCTGGAGAAAGGTGGACTAAAGGAGGACCTGAGTGCTGTCTACAACCATCCTGCTGGAGGGTGAAAGGAAGATGGAGATGTGCAAGGACAAAAGGCAATGGATGCAATCAGGAACATGGGCAATCCCAACTAGGCACCCAGAACCTATTTGTCACAAAAAGTGACAAGCACTTGCTCATAGAGGCTACAGAGTCTCCATCCTCAGAGGTATTTAAAACATTAATAGGATGTTACCCCGGAGCAACCTGGTCTTGATGGCCAAGCCAGGTTTTGAGCCAGATGGATGCCACAGTCCCTTCCAGCCTAAAGTGTTTGATGATTCTATGATCAATCCCTGGGTTTTGGTAATGAGCAAGAAATATGTTCAGCTTTCAGCTTAATGTTTTTCAGTGGGATTTTTTTTAAAAAAAAAAAACAAGCAAAATAACCAAAACTAACAACAAAGTACAAACCAAAACACCAAATTTCAATTCAGGATTTTTCAGAAAACTCAGCTGTGAAAAAGGATGGAGTATACAAAATGACTGATTGACTTTGTGACTAAACAGACTTTGTTTTACTTAGGATGACTTAATGAAAATCTGTTAGTTAAAAGAAAAAATAAAACAAGAAAAACTTGCCAAGCTGACACACATCTAGAAATTAAATTCTCTGAAAACAGTATCAAGAAGACTTCAAAAATTGTTCTGAAAAAAAAAGAATTTACTACCAGCTTGCTTTATATCCTCTCTTAATTAAAACTGGCCATTATTTGTGCAAAACCCAGTACAAACAACAAAAATATCAGAGCCTAAGCAAATCTCCATTTGCAGTGTTGCCATCTGGATCATCATGTCAAGGCAATTGTCACTTATAAACAAACAATTGTTTCACTGTGTAGGTAAAACCTAACACGTCACAAGCTATAATTGGCTTCTAATCAATTTGAATCAACAATGGAACTTTCACTGAGAAATACTGAATATTGGAATTTATCAAGTGACTAAAGCTTATAACTTCAACAGTTTCTTTTGATAGTTCAGATTTAGGTTTTCCTTGCTTTTCATGATATTGAGTGTACCACGTTGGGAATCACTAAGCTAGCTGTTTGCAGAAGAAAAAAATAAAAAGAATTACAGGTCCCAGAGGAAGTGCCAAGTCACATGGGGCAAGATATAAAATAAATAATCCTCTGTAATAAAAGCAAGTTAGCTCACACAGTCTGAACCTAAGCTTTGGCCAGGAAAACAATTGTGAGACTCCTGTAATAATTATTTGTATACTGAAAAAGTATCGGAGCATTATCATAAGAGGAAAAACTCTGAAGCTCATTACAATAAGTGTCTAGCTATTTAAACTTCTCCTAAGAGCTGTATGCTTTTAGAAAGTTTACTAACAAGTATTCAGGCAGCTCAAGCATCAGATAAGCAAACAGGAGTGCCTAGTAAGACATATCCTTAATTAACGTGTTTATCTATGTAAGAACTGTACCATTATTTTGGACTTGATATTGAGAGCCTTTTCCATCCAAAATGATTCTGTGATTCTATAATTAATAAGAGAAACAAAGACCCATGATAGCTGCTGTCTACATGTACATTAAGTTTTGTTTTGAGACAAAAGCAGAATACATTGCTCATTCCTGCAGCTGTTACATCAAAAAAGCAACAATTCCAGTTTTGGGTACCCCATTCTCTTGACATTTTTGCTGAGTTTAAGGTGTTCAGGGTTTTTTCAGTTTTTTAAAAAGTAAAGGACTGACTTATTTTACATCATGCTCATATTTAGCAAAATGGCACAGCATTCATTTTGAACAGCTTCATGTTGAATCAGAGGACATCTTAAAAAATGCCCCAGAGCCAAGAAAACACACACTACACCACAAGTATGTTTCATTAAGTATGAGAACAAGAATTTCTGTCCAGTGGGAAATTCTACTTTAAAACAAATGAAAACTAAAATCTTCAAAGCCAGGTTTAGTGCTGGCTGGCAGCACAGACTTGGGCTATCCCATCTCTTTTTGTGCCTCTCCTTTCTCTGAGAGCAAAACCAACATGGACAATACTTATTTTGCCATTTACTAGGGCACTAAGAACTGTTATAAGAAAAAGAAAGTTCCAGTCCCTGGATATCAGTGCTGTGTTTTTCTCAGCTCAAAAGTGTTAGTTCCCATCATTTCATTTCTCCACCCGAAATTAGAGATGAAGGTTAAGACGACTTAGTTATTAAACACTGACATTTTTACCCAACCATCTCGCCTTTTTTTAAATGCCATCTAGTAAAGAATTTCAAAGGGCTCTGCTTCTTTAATGAGGCATTAAAATACAGTCATACAACAAAAAAGCAACTCTACTAAGTCTCTTAAACCCCTGGACTTACATTATCAGCTTTTATGTGCCTGTCAACACTCAACAGTAAGAAGCAATGGTTTGCTCTTTGCCTTGAATTTAAAAGCCAGCTAAACTTCCTCCCACTTTCCTGCTGAGAGCTTTAACTCCTTGCAAACTGTCAAAGCTTTGACACTTCAGCAGCAGATAAATCTATGACACGATGCAATGGCCAGGTGTAGTCTGAGGCAGCCACTGGCCACTAATTTATTAGTGGCCATTTCATTCACCTCGAAAAGCAATAAACTAGAAATACTCCCCTCCCACCCACCCCCCTCATATGCATACTGCTTGTGGATCAGCCCTTTTAAATAGATGCAAGCTCTGTCAAAGAACTGGGTACAGTTAACTTGTAACCTGAAAGAAATGAAAAAATTAAAATTGTAGAGATGCCAACATGTGGCTAAAATGCAAAGGTATTTTCAACCCAGAAGCTAAAGAAGGAGAGCAGAATTTTTCAAGAACAGTATGTGTGAAGTATTAGATACTGAAACTTCCTTAACCAGGACATTTCTCTAAATATCCACAGCTTGGATACAGCATTCAGTGTGAAAGCTCACTGACACAAAGCCCATTATTAATTTGTTTTACAAAGGCGCCGAGCTAGAGGCATCTGTCAGAAAGTAAGATTTGGAAGATTTGCTTAGTAGAAAATGTGAAGTTCACAGCTGGGAAGCCCTGTATCCTTTTGGTATATGCTAAAATACCACTATCTCAGTATCCAGAAAAACAATGACTGCACAGATAAGCCATACTACTTCTTTACAACAATAAAATGAGATAGACTTATAATAAGATTCTTGAGATACTACACTTAACAGCAGTATAGTGAAAAATGATCCTTTCCCTTTCTTCTGTTCCTTTCACACTGTAATTCCACAGTATACAAACCCCCTATTTAAGTCTCCTAACTTTGATAAGGACTTGATCTGACTCTCATTCAAGTCAGTGGAAAAAGATCTTATAATTAACCTCAAAGATGCATGACTGAGGCATTGAGTGGCAAAGCTACTGATAGTATTGTAATTATTAGTAGAAAATATTAGAGGGGGTTAATAATGGGGGGAAACTTTTTTTCCTTATGATGGAAAATAGGTTTATCTAAAGGTCAACCATTTCTGCTGAGAATGCACAACACTGAGACCACTCTCACATCCTCCCCACTTTGGGCTGTGTTGATAATCACAGAAGTCACAAATGCATTTATGCTTTCAGAGGGGGGAGAGGAAGGAACTAAAGAAAAGTTATCTTGAGGTTCTGCCAATGTTGGCATGTCTCCTCTTTCAAATACCTTACACACAGCCTGGCAGAAGAGTTTCTCTCATCACCAGAAGGACATCAATGGCCTTCAAATGTCAGACAAATCCCTTGAGACTCACCGTGTCAAACCCCAAGGCAGGTATTTGCCAGCAGGAAAAATACAAACAAGAATGCCAAGAGTTAAAAAGTTAAGTCAGACTGATTCAGTATTCAGATCAAACAACTGCAGTTCTTCCTAGATTATTAACAAGCGCTCCAAGCAACCAGGGGCTCTGACAAAGACAAGAACCTGCACATCACAGGCATTCCAGGAACCCCATTTTTTCTGTGCTGAAACAAAACCTCTGCAAAATATGCATGCCCTCCTGAGTTAAAAGCATGCCTTCTCTCGGCGTCTCTCTGTCCATACACATGCTCAAGACTGGTAGGCACAAAATACTTCCTTCATCAAGGTTATGATCAGCAGAACTTTTTCCTGAAATTCTTTCAAATCTTTTAGCATCTCTAGTAATATCTAAAAAGCTGTTTTAGCAAGTAATATTACACACACGAAGCACATCTTTCACAGCCTCAACAGACAACCAAAATAATTAAAAGAAACAAAAAACCAACCAAGCAAAAAAACCCCAACAGACAGAAGAAGAGACAGCAAGTCTTCCCACCAGCCTCAACTTCAAATAGAGATTTTTGGAGATGGTAGAAGGAATGCAATGATGCTTCATGCATTGGTAAGAGGCTCCTGCCAGTTCAAGTGGAATTTCAAGGTGCCAGTTCAAGGGATTTTTAACTGAGAATGAAACATGTGGGGAATACTAGAAAAAGACAAAGGACGTGTGAACCATACATTTCAGAAAGACAAAGATCCAGTGTCATCCAACTTTCCTTCCACTTAAAACTGTTAAGCAACCAATTAATAGAAACTGAGATATACAGTTAACCATTGCCAAATGTAGCATTCAGATACAGCATTTTTATCCAGTGTAGGTATTTAGGGCAAAAAAACCCAAAACATACTTGCTGAAGTTCTAGCTCAATGTCTGAAGCTATTCAAAACCACCATTTCTACCTTTTTCTTCCAGACAGAATAGCCCTTACATTAGTCCTGCAGATACCAAAAGCTGTCTCCCCAGAATATAGAAATGAACAGTCCCCATAATCAAGTTTTAAACTGTCCTGAGTATTTCCCATATTGTCAATGCAAACACCACACCTCCAATAAAGAGCTGAATTTTCAGAGAGGTGGAAGGTGGCAGGGTGGTTAATAATGGATTTATTACTGTAAAATCTCACAGAAAAAAAAAAGCTTTAAGCCTTAAGAGGAAGCTAGCTTGAAATATTGCCAATTTAAACAAAAAATAATTCACAGTAATTTCAGACTCAACATTCACCCAAGTCTTCTGGCAACTTCCTTGCGGTTTTACAGTCATTTCCTATAGTCACCTTTCACTGCTGTTGATGACCTGCACAGGCATGTTGGGGAACAGAAAGAGAGAAGTGACCAGTTCTCCAGAGAAATCATGAAGATCACCATGACTTTGACCTCATGTTGTGCACATGTAAAGGATTAAAAAACCTCAGCCAGAACGTTGCTTGGCACTAGTGCAGTTTTGCTAGCAATCACTGTGTTTCCTATCATAACAGATGGTGAATGTTTAACTTAAGTAGGGATTTTTAAATTAAGAGTGTACATTTAAGAACAATCTTACCAAAAGTAACTTCTCCTTTGCCAGTCTTGTCAAACAGCTGAAAGGCTACTATGAACAATGCATCTGGAGCACACAGGACTGATTCAAATGCCACAAATTCTTGAAAGGATATCAACCTAAGGGATGAAGGAAAAAGCAGGAGCTATGAAACTATTTGCTTGCAGAAAACTGAAATATAAAATAGATTATACAAACGAAATAACATCATGACCAAAATGTGTACAAAACTTTATCAATAGGGATTGAAATTTATCCTAACATGCCTTATCACCAACACTGTCAGGAGGCTTTCATATTGCTAGATGGAAATGACTATTCCTCTCACGAAGCCACAACAGAACATAAGATAAGCAAGGCACTCTCTGTGGCTACTCACCTCAGCTTTAGTGTCTGACTGAACTGCCCTCTGGGGGAGCCTATCTCCCTCCACAGCCAAGACAGAGCCAAAAAATATATGGGTAGCTTCCCTCAAGACTCAGTACTTAAGGATTTTGGAAAGCAAATACATGCAAGACCTACATACTGCCACAGTCACTTCAGAAGGAACTGATCAGAAAGTTTTATCTCTTTGCTAGCAACTCATTAGTCATCTATAGAAGCCCTCCAGTCCTGCGTGTTGAGTCACAAATTTCAAGCAGTAGTCTGCATGTTCTTCCTCAGCCCTAGAGCAGATTATTCAAATTCATCATTATGGCCAAGTTCCCAATACGTGAGCAATAGTAACAGAGCCCAGATAAAAGCAGAGGTGCTCTTCCTTAAGTTAGTTAATAAGCAGAAATACATAATTAGACAACTTGGCATTGTTTCCAGCAGTAGCTTTGATACAGCAAAAAAACCTTGAGCAGTTCCAATTTCCCTGGGTTACACCCAAGAGTTCAAATGGAGATCAAACTCCTATTCTCAAAGAGGCAAAGGCCAACCATTCTTTTGTTTTGCTACTTCTTTAATGTCTAGGTTGTACAGCTTAAAATCATCTTCAAATGTGTGGCTGCAGGGCCTGCTGGCACTCCGGGAGGTTTAAGATTGCCCTCTCTCAAGGCTGCTTTCTGTCAGCATAGCAAGAGTGTACCTTTAATGGGTTCACATGGCTGTGGCTGGGGAACAAAGATTTATTTCTGGGAAGCACAGAATTCAGTGTAACAAATTTCAAGAAACACACACGAAGACAATTTTTTTTTTTTTTTTATTAGGAACTAACTGTATCCTTAGGACTTTGACTCAAAATGACATTGCAGCTGGTTCAACGAAAACTTCCATTCACTGTGCAATAGCAAAGAACAAGGAGTTTGAATAAGTTGGAAAAGACAGTCAGTCCACCAAGTTATTGCGTCCCATGACTTTAGAGAAATTTCCAGTCACTCTGTCTTAAGGGAATTAATTTCAAGTCACATAGAAGTCTGCTTGCTGCACGTCAACAGCCAAACATCCACAGGGTAAGAGAAGCAGAGTTCCATGAAGAACACGAAAACATGAGAGGATGAACAGAAGAGGAGATTACAAAAAAGCACAGCACAAAGCGAAGGCCAAAACACTGTTCTGATTTACCTTCCTCTATAGATATGCACCAGATAAAATTAAAAGAAAGCATATGTAGAGTAAGGAAGAGTATAACAAGTAATTAGCTCTGGGAACTTGGCATGATGTGTTATTATGTAGTGTGAGAAATACATAAAAAAACTCCTCAGGTATTCTTAATATTAAACTCACAACTGATGATGGCAGTAAACATATAAGCATGCCTTAAGCTTTACTGCAAAGAAGCCAATGACTTGCTACATATGCACACGTTAGCACATGAGCAGGCCATTGAGTAATTTAAACTCCTTCAGAGCTTCCAGTATGCCCCAACGTTGGAGAGAGAATACAGATGCTGTCTTTAAATAGAATACTTCCATCTGTCCTACTTCAAAAAAACCAAAAAAAAAAAAAAAAAAGCATGCAGTATTTCAATAAATCTAAACTAATATATCACAAGCTACTTAGTTTTGCATTAATGCATATTTATTATTACTATGTGACACATAAAAGCTCATTATCCACTGTTACTGGTTAAATACCCAAAAACTTCCAGTATGGCAAACACATATAAAGCACTGAATTCTTCTGTCCCAACACTTATAAAGCCCACATACAGAAAGAAAAAAATAGACAGCAGCCAACAAGACTCTAGAACATGTTTAGACTTAAAAATGTAAAATATCTGCCAACACCATTTTGATAAAGCCACTTTCTGTGTGAACCAACAGCCAGAGTATGTCCTTACCAATAGATCCCAACACAAATGGTGATGAGGACACAGAAAATAAATATAGCACCTATCTCAGCAGAATCCTAGAAGTACTCTAAGAACATATTCTGTTATGAGGCTGAGATTTGATTAAAACTCTCTATATAAACACTGCTAGAAGGTTTTATACTAGTAGAAGCATTCTTTGTCAGCACTTGCAAATAATAAACCCCCTAATAAGTCAGAGATAGTTGCCTAAAATAACCCATATCCATTTTCAAAAACAATTACCCGCAGTACTAGGAAGACTAAAAGTGTACAAATTGTGTGGTTCTAGCCAGACTATTAAAGAAAAGACATTAATATCTGCTGTGCCAGCTGAATTCAAATTAACCCAATTTTTACATGTTAATTAAACCAGCTATTTTCTTCTTATTGTATTTTTGCTCCCTAAGTAGACCAGCCTGCTAGTGATTCCCAACAGATCTATTCTAACAACAATGACGTATTCATTTACTTCTATTATGACCATACAATACAGTAACTGAGCAGTAATTTTTCAGTCAATTACACATGTGATTCTTAATGCTTAAAGATGCTGAAATAATGTGTACTACATAGCCATATGCTCACTTCTCTATACTGCACAAGGGTAGTTGCCTGGGTAACACATTTTCTCTCCGGTTTAGCATCACTCTTTTGGGTTTAGCATAACCCTTCACTGAATATCATTAGGTGTCATTAAACAGCACATATTAACATGGACTTCAATATACTACTTAAGAGTTATTTCATCTAACTAAACAAGTGCTCATTTATGTTACAAAAGCAGAGAAAAGCCTAGTGATTTTAACAGTGCAAAGAGGGGAAGCTGAAACATTTACAGAATTTTACTTTGGTCTTGAAGATATCCTGCCCAGCTGGTCAAGGTCTTCCTTCACCTTCACATCTTCGTTAATGGTGCCAACACTGCACAGTTTATTGAGGAAGACTGAAAACCTGGTATTTTTAAAAAATCCACACACAAGAGCTACAGCCCAAACACAACTGGGGATGGTGCATCAAGACCATTATTTACTACTCTCTCCTTCCTTCCATGCTGCTTTTTTTGGTGCTCACACCCACGGCATCTGGGCACTGCACAGAGATGATGCACTCCTACCAGAGAAAGTCCACATGTAGCCATGCAAAGAAAAAAACAAAACCATTACCCACTGTAATAATACATACAAATGCAATGATGAAGAGGTTTCTTCAGAAATCAATGCACATGTTTTTACTGTATCAGCAATTTAAACATGATACCGTAATGGGACACAAATTGAAGCTACATCTATTATTTTATGCTGCAACCTAGGTAAACTAAGCATAGTGTAAATTGGTGCATTAGAGGATAAATTTATATCCAATAATGATGGAAAATGCTGGCATTTCCAAGTGTTATTTTTGAATAGTTTGTCCTTTCTAAAAATAAAAGCATACAGTAATTCTCAGTGAAGTGTTAGTTACTACAGTCCAAACACAGATGTGCAGTAGATACATATTTTGTTAGACAGATGTTTAAAGGCACAACAAAAGAATGAAAAACAATTTATTACAGTAGACAGGATGGAAAATGCCTGGCCTGTTGCTGATAGGCCTTGAGAAATCCACTGTGTTTTGGAGGAGCTTCTGATCCAGCTGAAGCCAAACGTAACATTTTTTTTTTCAGCTAAAATTAGGAACGTGAACCTTAAGGCTAAGTCAAGGCTCTTACTCCATTTCATAGAAAATACAATAAAACGCTTTTTAAAAAAATTTGTTATTGCTGATTTGAATGGCCATTTGAATGGCTTCTCTGGCTATGAGTAAGAAAAGCATTTTCTTTTCTTACAGGAAACTTTAATTGAGATGCCTCTTCAGGAGAACAGAAGGAAAGCCTACCTCCAAATAACCCTACGCCCTGACTTAAGATGGAGGCAAAACCTGTTCCCATGGCAACAGATATTCACTGAATGCCAGAGTCTACCTTAAGAGGTCTTGTACCACCAGCATCACCCTGTAGATACTCTCAAATCCCTAATCTCTGGCAAAGCAGAAATTTTATTACAGCTACATCAGAGACTTTGTCCACAGCAGCCACAGTGAGATGGAACATAAGAGTTACTCTTCTCTACACTTTGCACTCAGGACTTCTTCAGTTCTGCTGTAATCAACTCTTTGTCCATCTATTTGCTCGTGAGTCAGAAATTCTTCTGCTGCCTCCCTTTCATCTGTGGGACTTACCCATTTTAGAATGTCTCCTTCATTATACCTGGTACCTACAGCAACTTCTCACCGAAATCAGAAGTAGTTAAAAAACATTTGAAGAAGTGCTGGAAAGCAGACTGGTGATTCTGAGCCCAGAACGTTTTGGTGCAGAAGAGTCACGCTCACCAGTCACGAAGAGCAGATGCTTCCTCAGATCAAAACCAGGACCCAAGACAGTGGATAAATGTTTCTAGAAATATCATAGCAATATTTTCAAAACAGCACTACTTGAAGCCACTAACACTGTATCAAAATTAACTTGTCATTGCTCTTGCAAGTTACTTTCTACTTTTGTACTAGAAATAAAGCTGTATTATTGAGCAGCCTCTCATGACCTTAACATGAGCAAGTCTACACACTGGCCAGCTTAATAAAAATGAGCACTAACAACAGAAGTTCTGTACTTCATTTTAAAACTAGGAGTTCTGTACTGCTGGACTGGAAAGAATTCAATAGGAGAAAGACCAGTAGGTTTTATTGCTGTCCCAAGCAGATTTCATTCCAGGAACCAAAAATTAAGTGATCTTTGCTTCAGATGATCCCTCTGTGAATTATTTTATATACCACTAGAACAAGGTAAAAACACTTGGCCACGTGGCAAAAAAAATGCTAAAATGGATGTGAGAGAGAAAAGAATGCTACCCATTTTTTTCATTCTTTCACATATTAGTACAGCAGTTAGACAAGGAGATAGCCTTATAACCAGAAAAGCCCCTTCAAAGACATGTTAGAAACATGCAGTCCCCTGTGACTGCACAGTCTGAACTGCAGGAACAGTCCCTACCCACGTCAGAAAGTGGCAATTAGAAGCCTCAAAATCCTACAAGATTACACCAAGTTATGAGATCCCAACTTGTCAACAGGTTCACCTAGGCTACAGTCTTACATTTTGTTCTTTCTGACACCAGCTTCTGCTTGTGAGGGAGATCCAAATCACAAGGTATGGATTATACTCTCAATCTTCTTATTACAAAATGGATTTGAAGCCATGCAATTTGGAATGCCATTTCTGCAGGCATTGAACCAAGGGAAGAAATCTGAGAAACGTTAAATGCTTTCAGTCAAACACTATCTGAAGCCACCACTTGCTTGCTTCCATCATACCAATGTTACCAATATAACCTTTTACTGAATTCTTTTAGTGGGGGTAACAATCACCACATTAATTTTTCTGCAAGGTTTAAGGTGACCAGCTGCCAGATACTGGCAGAGGCTGGCTGAGCAGAAAAGAAAGCACAAAAACTACTGCAAAACTTCCCAGTTATTCATGCATCTGTTCCTAGGAAGCCTGCATTCTCTAGTCAAGCTTTATTTATTTCATATTTTACTCTTTGCAACCACAGATATGAGTCATGCCTGAAGTTTTCTGGTTTCTAAAAATGCCACAACTACAGACTTTAAGTCCACAGCTAATTATTCTAAAGTTCCTCTAAAGATACTTTAAAGGCAGGGTTCAAAAAATGCATTCACATGGGTGAAAAAGACAGCTTGCCTGGGCAAGTACCAAAAGCAAAAGCTAGGATTTCATTTAAGAAAAGGGGAGGAAGATGGAGGGGTAGCTAATCTTGCCTATTGGCAAAGTCAGCCTTTCAAATGTAAACCATGTGCAACCAACTTCACTACTGTCTTTCCAAGATTGCAAAGTGGCTCCCTAAATACCTTAGCTGCTACTCCTCCCTCTTAAGGGAAAAAAGTGGCAAAAACCTTTTAACAGTGCTACAGCAAAACAAAGCAGAAGCACTTTTTTCTACAATCTCTTCCTACACCATCTGAAGTTATTTTGGATAGCTACTTGAATGTGCTTGTGACAAATACATAAAGTAAACAGAGACAGAAAGACTCGTGGAAGGAAAGGAAAGAGGGAGTTAAGGGAGTCAGCAATCTAACATGAAAGGTTCAGTGAATTAAAAATACATAGCAGACAGAAAATGGTTTGGTAAGCTAAATGGTACGTGCAGCCCAAAACATTATTTCTATAGTATCCACTGAAAAGATACTGCATTCTTTTGTGTATCTACAAGAAAAAAAAAAAGGCAAAAACCCAAAAATAAACTCCACTAAACTCCATATTTCAGGGATCAGTTTGTTTTGAAAGGATGGTTTTGTATTTTTTAAATTAACAACATAAAAAGGGAAAAAAAAAAAAAACAACAACCCACAAAAAACACTTACCCATCTTTTGTCTGATCCACCACACCTGCAAGGAGTTGTACAGTGTTTGCATTAGGCAAATCATCTCCAGTTATCTTCAAGTACCGTGTGACAAAGTCATTTGGAGACATGAAGAATTCGCCATTCTTCTCCACACTTGCATACTGTTAAATGAATACAGTATTTAGTGCATTTAGTGATCAAATACATCATTTCCCAGGTATTTATCACCACTCCCCATAGTTTCCAGTCAGGACCAGGTTTATGTTACAGCCCATGAGACAGTTTGGCTCTGAAGAACCCACAGCCTACACCCAAACATGAGAGAGTAAGTGAGGAGTTACTCAAGCAGCTGGAAGATGACTCCCCAGCTGGAATAGGGGCAGATATACAATTATTTGTTTACCATGTCAACAATTTCTCTGTGATAGTCTATAAAGAGTTAATACTCCAATACAGAATGGGTTTTTTTAGAGCTGAATAAGAAGCACATGTGCAAACATGTAGGTGGCACCTCCAGCCCACTGAAACTGTAACAGCAACAGGATACTCCAGCACACATTATTTATCTGAAATTACTCCTCTGAGATAGAAAGCTAGGTTACAGCTGAGAAATGACTTTTCAGTGCTACTGGAGTAGATGATCACACGGGAGTGTCCACCTGGGGGTGCTGTTCTGGAGGAACTCCACTGCAACACCTTTCAGCCACGGCTGGTTTATAAGTAAACCAGGACATATAAATACCGTTCCTTCATTAAACTGCTGAAAGAAGGCCAGAGAATAAGCATTTGTAGGAAAAAAAAAAAAAAAAAAAAAAAAAAGAAAGCAAGAACTTGGACACTTCAGCATGCTACAGAAACAAGAAAATGGGTCCAAGACCTTACCAAACCCTGCTGGTGTATGTTACTTCTCCTTTACAGAAGTTACTGGCATAGAACTCCAGAAAGATCACCTAACAGATCCAAGCATATATGCTTCTACTAGTAACATGTTACATGTCAAGGAAAAGGAACTTAAAATATTTCAAAGACAATACATATATAAATAAAATTGTCTTTGTTACCACCTTTACCCTGATCCCTCAGTCATCTCTCAAAGTGTAAAGTCCCCCTTCCTGTAGAATGATAAGCTTGAAATCAACCCTAAAAATGTTTCCCAAGGAAAGAAAAAGGATTAGGACAATCATTAATTAAACAATCAATTAGGAAAAGAAACCCCAGGCAACATTTGCAGAAGATGTGGTAGCTCTAAAGGAAACAGGTTTGTCTTGGGGTAAGAAACACACACCGAGAACTGAAAAGCAACTTAATTTCTTATTCTTTTTTAAGGTAAGGTAGAAAGATAAACTATTGTTGCAGCTCCCCATAGCGCACTATCCACGCTAAAGTAATAAATAAATTAGATGCCTATTGCTATTTTGTAGCTCACTTCAAAGACACGTTTTGTTTTACATTGCTATGGCTCTGCAAAGGGAAGGAAAATGGCCAGTTTTCATTCCGCAGAGCCACCCTGGTGCCTGCAGAGTACTGTTATACCTGCTGTAAGCATCTCACTCTCAGAGGGATGCCAAAATCTAGCAGTAAGTAGATTATTTTACTCTAGTCCTATATAAATACAGTCTGGCAGTACAGCAATATCTTCAAGAAACAGGGCTTCAGGAAAGCCAGCCCAAACAACAAATAACTTGCTTTGGCATCTATATGGGTTAGCATTTAAGGACTCATGTTTCAATAGGCACTGCTCATAATGCAAGCTTTCTGGCTGATACACTGCAAGGCATTTTCAATTGTATACTTTTATGAGAACTAGCAGATCAATTGATTTCAATGTAATCATTTGCAGGGAGACAGATTCTTTTAGCATCCCAGCCTCAAAAACTTTTAACACAGCTGCTATCGAGAAACAAATCAAATAAGTCAGACAGCCTATGCTTCTGTATTTCATTTTTTTTCTTCCAGGCTAACCCCCCGCTAGGGCACTCAATAACAGAAAACAGCACAAGGTTTCAGTGTCCCTCTGTTTCTTGTCACTGTGATTTACTCAAGTGTATTTGAAATCCACTCACGTACTCCATACTACGTATAGAAAATGACCTTGGAAAATGTCAGCTTGATCACTTTGACTAAAATCTAATCTCTTAGGGGTTATGGTAGAAGACTTAGACAAAGTAGAGTTACTCTTGGAGATTATCATAACAAAAAGAGAAAAACATTGATTCTATTGGTTTTGGAGGACAGGTATTTTAAAAAAATGCTCTCCAAACTGTATTTTTTCTCACTTTGGCAATTATACCCACAGAGATTTTGATATTATACAGTATTTAATGGCTTTTTGGTAACTTCTTTCCATACATTTTAGATAGTAAAGTATTAATCAGTTCAACTCCATTTTAAATAAGATTTGCAAAGATTTTACTGGGGTGCGGGGGGGGGGGTGATGATGTACTAAAAATGTTAAAAGTTGACTGTAATCAATACTACTTAAACTGATAGCCTCATATTTATTTCTACACAGTGGCTACCCTCTCTATGTAGAAATCATATTTTAAAATTCTTAACTGAAGCAGAAAGAATGGATGTCAAGGTATTTTAAAATCAAAGATGACACAATCTGCAGAAGCAACTGTATCAACCTCATCACTTACAATTGCCTGAAGCAGCGTAATTAACACTCTGCTTATTTGTAGAGCACAAAACAACATACTACATTCACTCATCCTTTTTCCTTCTCAGCAGGTAAGCAAAGTGACAACTTCTGTATTACAATGAACAAAACATTCAACTCATATTTCATTGCTCCACTTATTGAAACCCCTTCTTTAAGTGGAAGGGGAAGCAGAAAAGGATGAAGAAAAAGAAGCTGGAAGCAGTATTCAGTGTGCTCAACCATCACCCATGCAATCCACCAAAACTGAAAGCTGAGGGAGCTAGAATGTTCAGAAACACGAGAGGTTAAGACCCACAGGCAGGAAGGAAACTACTTCCACACAATTCTGAGCAAACCAACCAACCCCCTCACCACAACAGCACTGCTGCATCTTGCAGAAGGGATCACAATTCTCTCTACCACGTTCACTCCCTTCCTCAAGGATACCATCTTCCTGGGTCAGCAGCTTACTCCCTGTCTGCCTTTTTGGCTGCCTTTCTACTTCTCTTCAACCATTTGCCTCTGAAAATCTCATTATCCTGTTCTTTTTCAAGAGGTTTATTTCTCTCCTGACCAATTCAAGTTCCAGGAATGAATAAGTTAAATCTTGGCTTTCGCAACTGAAAATCTGTTATCTGAGCTATAAATACTGACAGTTTATGATAAAACTATAAATACTGGCAATATACATAGTGACACCTACACATAGTGTTTATAATTGCTCACAAGGGACAATGTAAAACATGACAAGAAATGCACAGAGGGCAGGGCATGATGCTGGAGAGAGGGAAGGTGGGAAGAACTTGGAAAGGTATGAGCTCTCTCAGGCACTCAATTTCTTCGTAGAAGGAATCAGATACAACAGCTCCTAGTAGCACTGCAGCTCCTACCTCACATATATTCTCCAGACCCAACCAATTTCTGTACTCATTTTAATATTACCCTACCAAACGAATACAGATATCGTACTACTAAATCCTAGTAAGGTTAGGAATATTTATTTAACTTCAGAACATGAATCAAAAAAACCCACCTCCCTGCAAAACACTAGAGAACACTTCTCTCAAGTATACGAACAACTACACCACCCATTTCATTACTTGAACATTTCTGTAACAGGCCAAGATAGAAAGAATTTTGGTTAAATGATAAATTCACAAGGTGATCTTAGGAACACCTCCACAAATAAAAAAAGGGAGGGAGGGAGGGAGGGAGGGAGGGAGGGAGGGAGGGAGGAAGGGAGGAAGGGAGGAAGGGAGGAAGGGAGGGAGGGAGGGAGGGAGGGAGGGAGGGAGGGAGGGAGGGAGGGAGGGAGGGAGGGAGGGAGGGAGGGAGGGAGGGAGGGAGGGAGGGAGGGAGGGAGGAAGGGAGGAAGGGAGGAAGGGAGGAAGGGAGGAAGGGAGGAAGGGAGGAAGGGAGGAAGGGAGGAAGGGAGGAAGGGAGGAAGGGAGGAAGGGAGGAAGGAAGGAAGGAAGGAAGGAAGGAAGGAAGGAAGGAAGGAAGGAAGGAAGGAAGGAAGGAAGGAAGGAAGGAAGGAAGGAAGGAAGGAAGGAAGGAAGGAAGGAAGGAAGGAAGGAAGGAAGGAAGGAAGGAAGGAAGGAAGGAAGGAAGGAAGGAAGGAAGGAAGGAAGGAAGGAAGGAAGGAAGGAAGGAAGGAAGGAAGGAAGGAAGGAAGGAAGGAAGGAAGGAAGGAAGGAAGGAAGGAAGGAAGGAAGGAAGGAAGGAAGGAAGGAAGGAAGGAAGGAAGGAAGGAAGGAAGGAAGGAAGGAAGGAAGGAAGGAAGGAAGGAAGTTTACCAATGGTCTAACAGCAAGGTGTCTACATGAACATTTTACCATGTGCAGGAACAATATCAAAACTCCCACTCCATTTTCTGAACAAAGCATTTTTTTCCTAAGATAGTAATACTTCTTCTGAGTCAATACAATAATCACTCAGAAATGTATCTGACTTCTTGCTGAGCATTGTTCAATTCTGATAATGGTATTTAAGTCTAACGTGGTAATAATACAGTGAATGATTAATGGTTGGAAAAACTATCAAGAGTTGTATGCTGCAATAAAGGAGCAAAAAATACAAAAAAATTTAAGCAGAAAGAGTAAAATATTTACTTTACACATACCTTCAAAAATATTGTTTTCAACTCAGCTGGATCAGCTCTCTTGGTTAGAGCCACCTACAAGTAAATACAATTACATTAATATGCATAATTTATACAAAAGATGTCAAAGTGTCATTTAAAAGGAAGAATTCGAACAACAGAACAAATAATGAAAATACATGTTCACCTCAAATTAGGTGCTGCTTTAACTGGCCATGCCTGTTTCACTCATTTTACATTTACATTAATTTATTCATCATTTTTGTTGTAACTGCTTCCCCTATGCAACCCTGCAATTCTTAAACAAGCACAAATTAACATAAAAATATTAAAGTATAAAATCTTTTCAACATACCTCCTGCTGGGATTTGGCATTATACCATCTTTACAATATAGATTTTTATACTTCCAGAATCTTTCATCTAAGGATTTCAGAGTACCATATGCAGACCCCAACTGATAGATGGCAAGAATAAAATACTCAGACTTACAAACATGTCCAAGAAATCAACTTCCTAAGAGACTGAATTGCAATGCAATTATTTGCTTTATTGGCACTTCTGCCTCCTAATTCCAATATTTTAAACTTACTTTGATTATGTAAATTCAGAAAGCACAGTACCTGGATTTTTCTGTAAATCAGACAACCAGTTACAACAACAGTTACAACTAAAATCTAAGTTACGTTTAACATCACAAATCCAAAACAAAGATCTTTCTTCTGAAACATTGACTTAAAAATATTCTATATCCACTATGAAGTAAGCCCATTGGCATTTTCCTCATACCATGCCATAGATTTGCTGCTTTTGGCAGCAAATGGTTTCAACCCCTCAGTCTGCACCTGCTAAAAAGTTTCCTGTTCTTTCTTCAGGACACTTTGATAACATCTTTCTTGGCAACATAACAACTGTCACCTGGTAAGCCAATTCAGCAAATCAGTCGATTTCTAATTAAAAAAATTACTTTACAAGCAAACCTGCATATTCAAAAAACTTGTGAAAACAACTTCGTAATGAGGAATAAATAGCCAAAAGAAAATCTTACACTTGCCTAAGAATTAAATATCACAGATTTTACCAACAGAACATGGCTACCCACTTTCTTGACTCTCCAGAGCAACTGGAGATTGTAAAATGCACTCTAAGTACATTTCTAGCAGCTTGTCTAAGTCTGTACAGCAGCATTATATCCTCACATCTCCTCCTCCAAACACATAATCTGTTTCAAGTTTCTCCTCTCTCTAAATGGATCATGGAAGGTTTTTTTAAAAGGGAAAAAAACACACCTGAAGTTATGATAGGACTCAACTGACTGTTGAGAGCTGGAGTCCCAGTTCTGTGTTTGCACACAAGCCTGTGTGGAAGCAGTTTGCAAAAAATCAAAGTGTAACTGTTAAGCTGGGAATCTAAAAAGAGCTACTGTCTAGAGTACCAGCTGTCCTAAATGTAACCACTGTGTAGTAATTAGAGATTTACTTTAACCTTATTTGTAAAAATCTGGTATTCTAGAGCAACGGGGAACTTTGTAGAAAGAAAAAACCCCACAACATTTCTCTACTGCTGCAATGAAGAATCTTGCCACTATACTGGCAAACAAAATACACTTCAAACACCTTATTAAAAATGAACCAGTATCACACTTATCTGCCTTGAAGTTTAAATTTTATTATGTCCTAGAAATCTCAGCCTAAAGAAATGGAATAAAGGAAAAGTACATTCTAGTAGCTGAAACTCCACTCGTTTTCCTTTGCTTTCACTGACACTAACCATCCTGAGAAACTTGGGAAATAAAATGTGCTCACAGCTGCCATTTTTCAGCCCTCTCTTTCGAGGGTGGGTGTGTGTGTGTGTGTATTTTGGTGTCTTTTTTAATAGCAAATATATTTCAAGCCATATCCTGACAGACAGGCTGAAGCTGCCCAGGTTAGTGAATGCAAAGAGGCACTGCAGCTTGGCAGCTCAGGCAGAACCTGCAGACCACAGTTTCCTGCAGTCTACTGCCATGTTCTATTTCCTGGCAAACAGGAGAGGAAAGGGATGGTTAACACTGTGTAATAGATTTGTCCATGTGTCACCCACTAATCTCCATTTTGAAAGGTCTATTTGATCCCAAGCAAGGAAAAGAGCAGCTATTGCATTATCAGAGGGACCGATGCTAATGCAGCCATTCCAGGACTAAAAGGAAAAGTATTTAATTCAGCCTTTCATCCATCCCCAGCTGTGGGCAAAGTTGAAGCTGCACAGACAAAAGAACTGAACCCAATGACAGGTGTAACTAGCAGATTCCCCTTCTGGAAAAGGTCAAAATCCACTTTCAATATCATTCTGAAAATTGTTCCTGTTTATGTTATCAGTGAAGATGGGTTAAGTAACCTGATACCAACAAAACTGTAAGTGAACAACAGGTAGCACACCTGATTAAAAGTGACCCACAGACACCAGCTGCTTCTCCTTCACTCAAATCCAGCGATATTTACTAACTTTCATATAACTGGGCTTAGGTGATGTGTTTTGTTCCTGGAAAGAATTCTCCATCTTACTTTATCTTTTCTCCATCCAGACAAAAAGAAGCCAAAGATAAAACCAGCTTTGTGCTGGTAGGCATGACATCTCTAGCTGTGTGAGGAGGCATTTGATAAAGCAGATCTGAGGGAAATAGTATTTGTTACTGCTCCTTACAAAGAGATGCTTTGTAGCACACACCAATAGATTAAATAAAAATACCAAACCAGGAACTTCTATTAAGTAAGGTTCAACGAAGAAAGCTCTCCAACATTCAGTTTTAAAAAAAAACAGAGAAAACAACTGTACAACAGTACAGAAATTCAAGTGCAGGATTTTAGCAAAGTCGGGACATGCTACAGAAAAGACTGGGATAACACACAGGAAATGTCAGCAGGGTTTTTCATTCCAAAGGTAGATACTTGAAAGTTTTAGGTAACATACGATGTGTGTATGTGCATTATATTGTTATGAACAGGCACAGGCAATGTAAGAATTGCATTTTTAAATACCTAATCCCTGCCACGAGCAGGGATGTTCAGCAAACGAGTTTACACAGAGAGCTCTTTAAGTGAGGGACAGTAACACATGGGTTGGTTTGCATGCTAGAGATGTTCACTTGCACTCCCCTGCACCTTGATCCTAATTTCAGCCTCTTTTCTCCAGCAAAGCTTTTCTCTCCTTTTTGACTTAGGCTCAATTTAAACTGATATGCATTATCCTTCTCGCCTCTACCCTCCACAACAAATGCAAACAGACTCTTCCCAGAAAAAATATAACTGTACAACAATGAATAAAATTCACTGGGAATCAAAGAAAATTTCCAATTAACTTTATTACTATATACATGAAGCAGAATGAACAGGTTTTCAGATGGAATGTGATATCAAAAGATACAAAAGGACTAATCAAGTAGTGAGTGTGTTTAACCCAGTAAAGAAGAGCAACAATATGGGTGAGCAAGAGAGAAAAAAGGCAATAAGAAAATCAGAATTAATGCCATTACAGCATTCGCTTAATGGTTAATATAAAATGTCTTCTCATCTTTCTAGTAAAGATCCTTAAGTAGCCACTGTTTGGCTAGAGTAGAAAGATGATGGGGACCCAGATATACTTGTGAATTGCTACAATATTTCAGAAAGTTTACCGGGTCAACAGGGAGTCTTAACCAAAGACAAAGAGATAAACATCTCTTATACTGTTTCTTCCTCACAGTTTAACCTGAATACAGCTCAGGTGTGAAGGAGAAAGTTGATGTTGATGAACGTATCACCTTTTACTTCATTATCTTAAAAACTCCTGACACAAAGCACAAATAAGATGCTGGAGAACAGCCCTTCTCCAAGCAGTCAACTGGAGCTGTGGCAGGACTGCCTTGTTCCCTGGTGAGCTCAGTCTGTTCAGTTCTAGAGGATACCATCTACAGGCACCTACAGAGAGAAGATGTTTAAATAAAGGCATAACAAGTGACCACAAGCACTAGTAGCTTCATGTTGAAACTGAGATTTTTGTTTTAAAGTTCTTCCATTCTTAAACATTCTTAAAGAATGCAATGTATTTAGCACCAATAAAAGACCTCAAAAGAAGATTGAAACCTTGTGTCTTCTAGAGGTATTCTTTAATTTCATCACAAGTTATTGAGTCCACCTGTAAGACCCAAACACATATGGCTCAGTTTATGTAAGAGGTCAGAACAGATCACCATAATATTTCCTTCTGCCTAAAAGTACACATATACACTCAAATGTGCAGCTCCAAAGGAGATTAAACCAGGGTTTGACTTAACATTCTTGTTTAAATGAGTGACTGGAATATTGGACACCAACTAAAGCACAGTTACCAGCCTAGTCTGAATTCAACCAGAAGTCTATTAATGCTGTTTAAGCATTATTCTAAAACAGCACTTCAGCTTGTGTTTTAATACAACTTGCTTACATAGATGAGAATCACCCTTCTTCCATACTTACACAAATGCTACCAAAACCATGCAACCATTCCTCTAACCTAGCAGCTCCCCTGGTCACTCTCCCTCATCACATGCAGCAGCATCAGTTACATCAGGTTCTGCACCAACATCCATGGCACTGCCTCCTGTTTCAGCTGCCTCAGTAACCATTTTTGTTAGCCTAACACCCTTCAGCATATTCTCACTTCTGCAAAAGCAATGCTGTTCCTTCTGCATGACAGAATCCAAGTAAAAGAACTTGACTGTGATCTACAGTAGATAACTAACCTTGCAGCATCACAGAAATGTGCAAGCAAGACATGGAGCAGCTTCCCAACCAGAGAACCAGGAGAGCTGGTGCAAAATGCATATCAAAAAGACCTTCTCCACAGGCTTCCCTAATGGTAAGCTGAGAATTTCTCCTAGGAAAACACAAGCAGATGATATTTGGCAGACCTATCTAAGGACTTAGGGTAGGAAGCACTGTAAGAGAAGATCTTAACTACTACGCAGATACTTCTATTACATTCAGTCTGATCAGTCTAAGCACAGCCAGGCTTGAGACAAAAACATTTATTTTCTAAAACCATTTCTTATTGGAGTCGAACACAAAAATTACATTTTGCAAATAAATTGCAATCCTAGACTAAGTAACAGTTACCGCATTCCTTTTTCTAGTAACACTCTGATAAGAAAAATAAACATTGGTAGCACAAATCAACAAAGTCTTAGATCCTACAGGCTGATTCAGTACGCAGAACTACAGAATAAACACTACTAAAACTAGACAGCTCTGCTGAGCCTATTCCCACCATGGTGAAGCAGAACAAAATTTGCTAGCTGACAGAGGCAGCAAATCCCAAGCAAATATACCTGCATCCATCTTCACAGCCTAAATGATTGGGTGCTTCTACCAACACGAGTCACAACCAAAAGATTCATAGCAAGAGATATGATTCTACACAAACAGGGAATTCTTGAGTGTCCTGCACTGTGTCTGACACCATGCAGTGCACACAGTGACCAAAGAAGTGGTGTCCCATACTCTGCCTAACACCTTCATAAATTACAAAACCAAGGCAGCAAACAATGGCAGGAATAGACACTCTGAACAATGTTACAAAAGGATTTTCCATTATTTCCTCTCCCAGATGTAAATGCAAAGAAAGTTATACCGGGATACAAAGTCACAGTGAGTGAGCAGAATCTTTTGCAGTGATAAACACAGACCTGATGCCCTCTGAAGAAAGCAAACCTGGACCAGTGTCATCCAGGGGTACCATAACAAAATGAGATGATGCTGTTAGATAACTACTTGTTCTGTGACAAGGAAAAAAAAATTTACACTGATGTGCAGTCAGTGCCTATAAACTTGTGGAAAGGTCTGTCTCAAGTTGTTGTTAGAGTAACTAATTATTTGTGACTTCATGCTTTTGAATGAGCAAGTAAATGAAATGTGACGGAGAAAAGTTCCTATACATTACATGTCTTGACTAATAACTGTGTGACAGGAATTATGTAGGAATAACTGACAAGTAAATGTATTTTGTTTCGGTGTTGTGTTTTCTTCTTTGAACACAGAAGTTCACTTTTCAAGATCCTATTTATAATCAAATCAATCTATTCAGCTCTATTCAAAATGCTACACCTCAGCAACTCAGAGAACCGGGAAAGGTGTGGGAGTGCGCATGAATTCCTGTGTCTGCATGGATCCGACTCTAAAACCTTAAAAAGAACAAAAGACAACTGAACAATGGAAATAGCATCATACACACAAAGCAAATTTATTAAAGGCTATAAATGATGAGACAAAAAGAAAATCTTAAGTCCTGTAGTATGAGGAACCCTTCCTCATACTTAACAAAAATGACAGAAGCATTTGAACACATGCTTGGGCAAAAAAAACTTAACTACTTGAGACAACCAGAAAAAAAATGTCCTATTTTTTCTTTTCTTTTTTGCCTGTACAGCACAGCACAGTGGAGTACAGGGTCATGGGGACATGCCCATGCTCTGTGAAAGATGAGAGAGACACAGTAACTATCCACCCTTCCCAGATAAACATGGTGGTCTGACTGTGGAATACCTGGACTTCCAAACAACAAAATATGTTTCCCTCTCCTTTAAAGATTTTTACCTCTCATCTCAAAACACATCTGCCAAAATATGAACCTGCAAACACTGTCTCTTTTGCCTGCAAGCAATGCTATCACCATCTGTCCAACTCCCATCATATGGTTTTCAGTCTACAATTACTAAATCATCTGCCTGAAGACGGGGCAATTCTGAAGTAAAGGCAGCTTAATTTCTTTTACAATTCTTATCTTTGGTGTTAATAATAAACAAATGTTTGGTGCTTAAATATAAGCAGATCACAGAGTTGCTATAGGCCACTGTCCTTCAGACACGTGGCCTTCATTATATTGAAGGACCTTAACAGAAAGCTGAAGCTACCAAACAGGGTACTTGGGAAGTTGCAGTTTCATGTGGGAATATCAAATAATCCAATGAACAACTAATTAGTCTGTGTACTGAAGTGACTGTAATACTAAAGGTGTACTTGCCAGTGACCTGCTGCAGCTCAGTCAAAATGGTTAAAGAATTGACAATAACTCTCCATAATTTGCAAAAGCTGTAAGATACCTGACAACAATGATTAAAAACTTCTCATTCCCTTAGAAGCTGTAGAAACATTTCCAGCATATTAATTGGAAACTATTCTGATTTTAGCTTGAATCATTTTGGTTTCTCATCTGTGAGTCTATTTTATTACATGTATTTGCATAAAGCAATAACTATTTCATTAAAACATTAAATTTACTTCTGCTGCATTTCTCAGAATATTTTTGTGATACCGTTTGATTGCAGTGGAAATAATGATGATGTAAAACTAGCATTTTAATTTAAAGATAGGAATATTAAAAAAAAAAAAAAAAAAGTCCTAAAATTACTTTCAGGCAGGCATCTTTAGCAGAGAGGAAAACAGAGCTGAGTAATTTCTTTTGCCAAGAAACTGATTTCCATTTTCTTTGGGGACACTGCAGTTAAGCTAAAATATAAAAATATCAGATTAACCAAACACAGAGCTGAGTTTAAGATACTAGAGAAACTATTCTTTCAATGTCTCATTAACCAGGAGGAATCCCATTTCATTCCTTGGAAACCTGGGTCGACAGCAACACCTTTCCAGCACAAAACAAATTCAGAGCAGTGCATCTGCTCCCCCACAGAATATGACCATGTAGTGGTCAGAATGCTGACAGTGTCAGAATGCTGACAGCGTAGTCCTCTTTTTGTCTTCAACTGTCAAAAAGGTAGTAAATCTCTCAAAATTTCTTCAGAAGAGCAGAACCAGCCCTTTGAAACCCAACGAAATCACATTTTGCCTCATGAACATGCTGGATGGTCAGTCAGTGGCTACTCCTCACAGCTTTCACAACCCTTGCCAGCCCAGAAGTCTTCACACAGTGAGCAGAAAAGCCAGATCTCACTCTAGTTTTCATTATGTATCCCTTTGTTTAATCAAACTGTGGGTCATGAACAACATAAAGCACCCCCCAGGTCTACACAAAAGAATTGTAGACACATACTGTGTATAAAACTTTCTAAAAACACTGAAGGAAAATTGTGTATTCGACAGGCTTTTCATACTTAGTTTGCTAAGCTGATTTTACACGGTTCAGTGCCCTCACTCTTCTCCCCTACCCATCCACAAGAAAAAAGGAAAAAGCTGGCCTATTATCCTTAAGATGTTCAATGGCACACAGAATAAGGAACAATTAAGCACTATTTTAACTATACAGAATTTGGGTTGAATGTTTACACACTTAAGAATAAGTATTCTGGTTTGGGCTGTTCTTAAAACTGAAGATACGGAATCTGTAAGTTACATGTAATGGAATATCAAAAGCAAATTGCAAGAGGATTACAGTCACTGTCATTTTATTTACTGTGAGAAGAAAAGAGGTCCAAAAGTCGTGAAGAAAATGTTCACAACGCAGAAAAGACTGAACTCACTGCTTCACTCTAGTCCATCTTGAAAGAGGCAGACCAAGTAACTGATTTCAACAGAGTAAAAGCAGTTGCAGGAAGTTTGTTGTTGCTGTGTTTTTCTTCCTTTTGAATAGCATCAACATGGGATTAATTCATGATCTTTACAAAGTAGCTTCCAGTTAGACTGACACACAATGGCAAGCAGCGTTAGACAGGTGAAGTGACAGGAAGGAGGAAGGCTGACTTGATGTCAGTGACAAAACTATTTTAATGGAAATGTGAAATTATTCAAAAATTTCTTCCCCTAAACATGTGAAGATTTCTCTAGTCAGATTCAGACTGCACAATGGGCTGAGAGCAGGAATCTGCCAGACACAGTATTTTTACATACCACAGTTTTTCTAATGGCTTTTCATCCTCGGTGCCTCACTTAAAGGTTTCTTCTGCCAAAGATCTGTTAAATCAGTGATGTTCCATCAAACAGTAGTTGTCAAACATGATAAAGACCTACAATAATAAAATACGTGACCAAGAAGTTTTAGTAGCCAAGGATCCAAGGAAGAGCAGAAATAGGTCACATTTTCAAGACACAGAAAGACAACAATACCGAGCAGGCTGCTGTTTATTCAGCACTACTCATTTTCAAACCTCTTCTATTCTTAAATCAGACCTATGTATAAGGTCATGCAGTGGATGTGACAGGCAAGTCACATAACAAAAAACTGATGATAATGCTCAACTGCTACAGCAGAAGGTACCTTTCAACTGGGTCCTTTAAGAAGGGAGCCTCCCTCCCTGCTTCAGCTACAGGGTAACACCATAGTCATCCTCCTGCACCACAGTATCACACACTAGACCAAAGATTCAGTTAAGAAGCTGTACAGGGCACCTGGCATAAAAGAACTGCAGAAAAAAATGAAAAGCAAAACCACATGACAACATGCAAGAGTCAGAAGAAGCATTAAGGCAGGAGATCTCAGCACAGGAAACCATGTGTGCACACATTTGAACACAAACCTCCAAATTGGAGCTGCATGAGCAGGCATAGAATCTTTGTGTTATGATCTTGCTGATGGTCTTTTGCTTTGGAGATGTTACCTGCATTTTTATTAATACTTATCAGTCTTTGATGAAAGATGTCAGATGCGTTCAAGCTACTCCAACACCAAATTGTTTGTACCAGTCTATTCCTTAAAAAAATATTTTATTTTACTGCTTTACTTAAATGAAACTGGAGTATTTGCCAGAACTAAATATCCACTGAGGCAAAAACCCAAAACCCCGAAAAGGAACAGGAGATGGCTGAGAGATTTTTGGGAAGTAGGCATAAGAAACAATGACTTCAATATGAAGACAATTAGAATTTCTTCCTCCCACTGGCTGGATGACTGGCATTTGGCTTGGGACCACCCTTGTGAAAGCATCCTGCCCTGTTGACCAAGAGCACTTTTAGGCAGTATGCAAACACTATCCAGAAGAAGGTATAGAAGTGTGCTGTTCTATCACTCCATATTCTGATATTTACAGACATTTTTTCCAGTGCACAACATCTGAAAGATGAAACAAAGAACAGAGTGCTAGTTGCTCTCACCTCATCTCTTTGCAAAGCTATCACTAGAAGACTATATAACCTGCCAAGGAACCTTCTTTGAACCTTCCATTTTCTGGGAAGTTTTAACTTACCCTCTCTGATAGAAATGAAGCTCAGCTCCAAGGAAGAACATTTTTAAATTTTCAGAAACTGAAATATGTGAAAAGATAAATACAAAATTGTGCTTGAAACTGGAAAAATTTGTGATCAATGGCATTTCACACCGGAATCTGAATTCCGGGAAACGGAAACCAATTTCAATTTTAAGGAAGTACCAACAAGATTACAGTGTCACAAATGGAGAAAGAATAAACTCTCTTAGAGAAGTAACAAATGGAATTCAAATACATCAAATCCCTGCTCTCATCTTTTTCATGAAGTTTTTGGTTTATTAAAAATTTGTTCAACTTTACCAGAAATTGTTGGTCCCCTACAATTTCTTCCCTCTGCAGTTCCACAACTGCTCAGAAATGTTTTAAATTTGCTCAAAAGGTTCTTATACTCCAGAACACTAATTACATAAAGGCATCTGAAGGAGGAGGGGAAAAAAAAAGTCTGCTTCTACCAATTTATAAGGCTGGCTAATAACTATGGTCATCTAGATACACACCACCTTTTTCCATATTCTAATTTTGGAATTAAGGTTGCTCTTTGCAGTTCCTCAATTGCCTTAATCATCAAGGACATACAAATCATAGTTGTAAAAAACAAACCTATTACTCTTCTGATAGGTCCCCATAATTGCAAAAATAGCCTTTAAAAGCCTCGAAAATTTTACACTGATGAGAATTTTCTTCAAAAACTAGGCTTAAAGAGTTCGAGGGTATATTATCTTCACATGGGATTGATTTATGGTGGGACCTGATGATTTAAAAAAAAATTAAAGACTAGATGCCTATAACCCTCAAGTAAAACTATTTTCTTAATATTGCTGTTTAGAAAAGAAGACATAATCAAGCTCCAGCTATATCATTTGTGTCTAATCTCAATGTAACCTAATGATAGCCTCCAGGTAACTACAACTCTACGATAATCATTGCTGGCTTACCAAAACTTAGACCTTAGCAGGTCAATTTAATTTTGTATTCTGTCAGCTTTTAGAAAACATGCTGGCCAAAAAGCATTTAATGTTTTTTTTAAAGCTAGTTTCTAAAGGACTCTTCGTCACTTTACAACATATCAAACTATTTGCCTTCCTGATCAGTCTGTTTTGCTGCCAGACATTACAGTCCCAGATACCTGAGAGGTGCTAGAGCAGTATATTCTTCATCTGGTTTCTGTGAACCATTGCACTTAATAAAAAAGATGATCCTACATATCTGAATAATGACACATGACTGTGTTTTTCTTCACATTACATAAAATTTAATCAAACTAGCAGTATCTGATAAGATGCAGTGTTAACATATTTCTTTCACTATTTGCACCTATATTTAATCAAAATAAAGAAATTATAACTACAACAGCACTAATATGCCTGGGAAGTCTTCACAAAAAGTTTGTGGAGCATGCACTAACAGTTTGAAGAGAGGTTATCTGTCCTACTCACTGCAATCAAAGTCACCTAAAACATTAAAACTAAGAATGCCAAGAATGTGGAAAGACCAAGGAGACAAGAAAGGCTTATGTGAAAATCTGCAGCAGCTAATGAAAAAAAGTCTCACCTTCTCAGCTTCCACAACAAACACTGCCATGTAACTATGTCCTATCCAAAACCAAGTGAAGCTCTAACTGATGGTCAGGCCTGGATTCTCCAAAAAACCCACACAGTAAATTCAGTAAATTCAAATTCAGTAAAATCAAGCAGTGGTGCCACTGACGGGAGATGGGGGGAGCAAAGAAAATGTATGACTTACAGTCATACTTCTATGTCATATTTCTACGACATATTTTAGAATCACTAAAGCAATCAGAAGTTGCAGTAGTACCATTTATTACAATAATCTGAGATTGCATAAGTTTCCGAATACATTATCTGGGTTAAAAAACAAACAAGCAACAACAACAACAAAAACAAACCAACAACAACAACAAAAAAAAAGAAACCACACAATGATGTCCCACAAAAGGTCCCAGGTGGCTGTTTCCAGAGAGATTTTAAACCTCCCTTCAGCTCTGGTTTAAAGTATTTGAGATTGAGTGTCCTGCTGAATAAATGAGCCAAAGCACCAGCATTATTTATGTTAATATAGGGTGGCTGGCAGGAAGCAAAACTGAGGTGATGTGGAGGTCATAGCCATAAAGGCAATAGTAACATAAAACACAAAGGCATGAAACCTCTTTGTAACTAGGTTTTCTTTTTGACCTTTATACATTTTAATATGAATAATTCATAAAATGCCATAGTGCTTAACAACTTGCATGTGTATCAGTAACTCAAAAACCAGCAAGCTAAGTATAAAACTTAAGCATTACAACATCACATGTAAGGTTCCACCATCTTCACCACTCAGGACACTCCCTTTCATTCTCCCACATTTCTAAAAGAAATAAAAAGCCTCAGAGAGTCTGGATTTCACCAGCTGCCTGACTCCCACAGGTTGACTGCAGGTATCTTCTGTGTTGATCTAGAATTGATCAGCCCTGTTAGAAAAACATGTAGGGACCAGCTAAGTTAATCAAGGCAAATACAGCCCTAAGCTTGGCCAAAACAAGGGGCAGTTATCCCTTCTACAGCAAAATCAGTTCACATTTGAATACATAAATAAGCTAGTCAGAGACACCTCTTCAAAGAAAAACAAACCAACAAAACACTAAACCATTTGCAAGGGCAGTCTGATTTTTTATTTCTGCTTCCATGGAAAATTCACACCAAGGTTTTCCATTTAAAAATCTCCTATCAATCCAGTTACTGGGCTGTATAGAGAAAATGCAAGAAAAGATTTTCAAAAAGTATAGTATAAATATTTCATTCAAGACAAAAATGGTGACAAAGTTTTTTGATATTTCAGTTCCATTTTTTACTTTCCAGCTGCCCATTGGCATTTAAATGATTACTGGGTACATTAGTTGAACAATTAGTTCTATGGAAATCTCACAGCTTAAACTTGAGGTTACATCCCCAGGGCTATGATCTTGCCCCACGCTTCTTACATTTAGGGAAAAAGCCCTACCAGTAACAAACAATGTAATCCACAGGAAAAAACACAGACCTAGTTTTTGGTAAAAAACAATTCCTTGTCACTTCTCTCCTGAGCAGTGGAAAAAATGCAAGGCAGCAAATAGTCCCAGGGTTGTAATATAAGACAACCTCTTCTCAAAGGTTTCCTGCTTAAGGTATTTCTATGTCCAGTGTTACATTAGAGCATTCCATCCACATAACTTTATGTTGCTTTGCTGTGAACCACTGTTCTCCCTTAAAGTAAACAAACACATTTTCTATTAAATAATAATTTTAAAAGCCAGGATAATTTGACCAACTCAGTTACTCATCCTAATTTACTCCGGTACCATTACCCTAGAATTACTATTGAATGCTTAGTGATATTCAAGTTGATTTGCAGCTTCAGGGTGAATTAAAAACACAGTAACCTGGTGGCTCAGGAAACAGCCAGGTACCTCTTCACATCTACAGAGCAGCTATGTGAGTTTAGCCCTGGCATCAGAGCTGAGAGACAATCAGTCCTGTATAAGGAAGGCAGAAAAGAAAACAACCCAGTCCCAGAGGCCTAATCCAGCCTGGTCTAGGATGCAAAAAAACCTCCCAACACTATCCTAAAGCTATGGAAGCACTGATGATAGTAAGATTTAAAATTATTTTAAGACAGTTTGGCTGGGCATCTCTGCAAATCTTGGTGCTTTCCCTACAAACAAAGTATGTGTTTGTGTATTTGTAAACTCCATTTTGATCAGCCTCTGAGGGTCAGATCCATTATCACCCTTTCCTGCCTCTGTCACAACATGATGCAAAAAACAAGCCATCTATGAGCAAAAAGGTACATGCAGTTTAAGATTTTTTAGGATTCCAGAAGTTCCACCAAGGTGCATATCCAAAACCTGAAGATGTGCAGACATTGCAGAGCTCCTCACTCCAGCCCAGCAACCACACATGCAACAAGTCTGACGTGCATTGGCAGAACTGTAGTAAGCATCAAGCACAGCAACCTCCGGAACTACAGCAGCTGGAAGGATCATTCATGCAAAATGCACAAACTGCTGGGAACACAAAATCCAAATCTCCCTGCTTCCAGCTGAGCGCCTTAATTGCTAGAACTGTAACAGGTTCTGGCCCACTCCCCTGTCTTTCCTGAAACAAAGATGCAAGACTTGCTGTTTGGAGACCCTCTTGGGAGATCCCTGATTTTTTTATCTCCCACTAGCTGACTTTCATGCTCCCTAATCAGCATGCTGGCAATTGCAATACCTGTTCATGGACACCTCAGATAAGTTTCCTAATTCTACTTGCAAAGACGATTGGATAAAATCTAAGCATGGAAATATTGATCCAGAGAACCCCAGAAAGTCTTCTCAGCCTAAATTCCAGGCTTTAGTTTTCACGTGGCCAAGAGGAAGACAGTGACTAAAGCAGATCTTCAAGGAGACCCCAAAAGTCAGATCACAGAAACAGTTCTTGCAGGCTGCCCAGGCATGCAAGACATCAGAATCACATTAATCCAGCAGCTGAGGTTATGAACCTCACAACTCTCCAAAAAGAGAAATCTGATCAGGCTTTCAGCAAGTTCTGTTTCTTCTTTCTTCTCTAAATGTACATAGTTTGGTGTACACGAGTGCACTTCTCCCTCTCAAATGTTTCTTTTTTTCCATCTTCAAATTAAAAAAAACCAAAACCCCCAACAACCCACTCCTTATGAGCAATTTCATCCTTTAACACACTGAGGTTTGCACAGGCCAAGTAACATTTTTAGCAAAGAAGATAATTGCAAATGCACGTTTCTAAGGTGCTGTAAATAGCATGAAATTATTTTAAAATGTTATGAAAAAATGCATTTACAATGTTCCTTTAAGTGTTTTAACAAAACTTCTGTTGAAAATGTTTTATTCCAAAGCAAGCAAAGATAGAGCATTTTTAAAAAGACCCCTTTATCTCAAATGAATAAGATACAGATACTCCCCAGAAAGGGAATGCACCAGAAAATAGACAACCTTATGTTGTACTAGCCATCATTTCCTAGCACCATAAAATATTAGCTGCTCTGTTTCTGATGACTGTGTCATAGCTGAAGCAAAATAGCACACCTAGCAACACTACAACAGTAGTGTCCAGAGGTCTTATGCAAGTTCAAATTTGGTACCATACAAACATCCAGGCTCTATTCAGTATGGTCAAGCCATTTTATAGCCAAAGCAGCAGCCACTCCACAGACCAAAAGCAAAAATGTAGCTAAAATTAAGCAGCACATTCATGCCATCTTCCAGGAAATACAGTTTCACATACCTCCTTGTCATACTCCTTGGACAACATAGATAAATAAAACAGATATTGGCCTAAACAAGTTAGTCAGAAGACACACTGTTATCACTCAGGGCTGTAAGCTTGTCTACATTGCAGGATCGGGAGGAGTGCCTTTAATGTACCATTTGAAGCATAGTTGGAAAAGCTTCTCTAAACTCCTGGGACAAAAAGCTGCACAGAAAGAGGAATTCATTTCCTTGCAAGATCCAGATAAATTAAAATGCTTTTCAGTGGACATCACAGCAGACAAGACACACGAGGATGTACATGGAACTGTTGGGTACAGTCATGCTCTCTCAGAGCTGTACACAAAGCAAGGTCACCCTCCAATTCCTCTTACAGGGACACCATAAGGGAAAAGAGCAAGTTTCAAAAACCTGATAAAACCACCAGCACTTGCAACATGTAATCCCGTCAGTAACTCTCTGAGGTATTAAAGACCTAAATCAACCTCTTTCACTCCCTCCTCTCACCCCCACCTTGCTCTGATAAAGAAATGGGAGCAAAACAGTTCCACAAAGAAACAAACAAACTAAAAGACCAAAAATCCTGCGTAATAAAGCTCCTTTTCAGAGTAACTTCACGTTCACTGCAGAAGAGAGCTGTGAAGGCTTTTTCCACAAGAGTCACTCAGTGAGTGGCTTCCCTGGGATTATTCTTGACAGTGGGCCTCGTAATTCACTTTGAATCTTGTGGGATTAGGACTCAGGCAGCTTCCTAAAGATAAATGTCATGAGCAAAGACATGCAATAAAATAAACCAAATTAAACTAAACACCTAAAAAATGGTGGGGATGACAGGGAAGGAGAGAAAATAATTTGCCTTCTTCTCTGTTTCAGTCGCAACTTGTCATGCACACCACTTTGCCTAGAAAATGTTTAAAGATATCATCATTCTCACAAATTCAGTGTCCCTTTATTAGGCAAATTGTCTCTTACGTCAAGATGAAGTCATAAGCAGCAGAAATATTTTTTTTTTTTTTCTGAAGGGGAAAGTGGAAAGAAAAGTTTCATAATACATTAGATTTTAAGAATTAACATTCTTCTGTGCAGCTCCAAAATGCAACAACACATCAGCAAGCACCACTGGACCTGTACAGACCAGCAACAGGACTTTCCACGTGGATCTTACATGGTGCTACCACATCCAGAAAAGCTACCATGGTGCCATTAAGTGCCATTACACTAAGCCTACAGAACATAAACTCAGTGATGCTTCATGGAAACAGAGATACCTCTCTCATTACTCACCAGCCACTTTCCCCCCACAATTTTGATCTCACTTGGAGCCTGTCCGTAAGGGACTCCACTCCTTTCATGGACACATTAGCCCATCATGATGTTAGGATCCCCCACCTGTTCCTTTCTGAAGACCCATCCACATGCATCTGTTTTGCTGGAGGAAGGGAAGAATGGCATCAACGAGGGCAAGAAGAGTGAATTCAGTTGTTCCCAGGCACATCTCACCCTATGGCTAGCACAAGGGAGAAGGGCACACGAGCAGCTGAATGAAGAGACGTGATGGAGCTTGATGATGCACAAAGGAACACACCAGGGTATGCACATCAGCAAAATAACCAATCTGGCACAGTGGCATCAGCTTCTAATAGTTTCAGCACCGTTTAGAATCATGTTCATTTAGAATTGCATTGCCATGGTGTTTGTATTTCAGGCTTTGCCTCCCCAGACCTCATTAATTCACACCACCCCGAGCAGGCACCGGAGCACTTCTGCACACAAGAACACCCACAGCAGAACTCCAATTAATTCAGTCAAGGTGATGCATCTTGCACGTGGGCTGTTGAGTGGGAAATGTCTGACTACTAACACCAAGCTATACAAGGAGCCTGTGATGGGATTAAGTACTTCTGATACAACACAGTTTGGGATTTCAAAGGTAAATATGGCAGTAACTGGAAAGCACATGTAACTGCTCTGATACAGCTTCCATAGTAAACAGTTCCAGAAAAACACAAGCAGAAAGAGAATATAAATTTGTTAAATACAGCAACACCGCATAACAAATTTTCTTTACCATGCATTAGAAATATCCCAAATATTGTCGTGTAAGTAAAGTAACCAAAAAGGTCTTTGTGTTAGCTTACTGCTATGTTTCCGACAGTCAGGCACTTGTCCTTCACAAGAACATGCACTAAAAATTAAACATGCAAGTCCTCCCATCAGGTAATGATGTAAGGTTCATGCCTTCACTTCAACAGTCATTTTAAAACTAGCTTTTTTAGCCTGTGATATTTGTGTTCACTTTGTTCATAAGAAAATAACTTTAAAAACAACTAACACATTTTAAGTAATGGAGGCAACCAGCAAGTGCCCAATGGAAAAAAGTTCATACATGCACCAAGAAATAATTAACATTAGAAAAAGAGAGATGCATCACAGTATTTAAGTCATCTCTACATCAGTAGAGTTCAGTTCGAGTATCAAAATTTATTCACATGCTGCCCATAGCAGAGGTGAAGTTTCATGGGGTACAAATGTTTCCATGCTAAATTTTTGCAGTTTCTAAGCTTTAATTTATCTACTGAACGTATGCAAGCTTGCAGTTTTCTTTAATGCCATTTTTAACTTTTTTGAGAGTAGTTTAGCTGTTCCAAAAAACAAGGTTTAAAAATACTACATATACTAACTCCCATCACAAACAACAGTTTCTGACATTACTTTGAACAAAGTAGCACAGTGGCAATGGCAAAATCAACTATGGAAAGAGGTCTCCTTGAGAAGTAACTTAGAGCTTCCCACTGAAAGTAAGTTTCTATTTTACCAAGCAGTAGGACTTTAAAAAGATAGCAAGTCACATTTTCACATGCATGATACATTAGCTGTGCCTAGAATTGTGTTGGGCCAAGGGTAGCTTAAATTCACTCAACAGGCACAGTTAATTTTACTGTAAAATATGCACCATATGAATGGCAAGGGGCATTAGCTAGACTAAGTAACTTCTCTTGAGAAGTATCTAGCTAAAGGGCAGAAAAAACATTGTGACTGCATTGTTAAACACTCCAAGAAATAAAGCAAGGTATACTATATAAAACATTATTGCTCTGTACATGCATTACCATAAAGACTTCCCACATAACCTGTTTTCTGTGCAATTGAGAAAAAGAAACTAGTACCTATGATGGAAATTTAGTTACCATCTAGTTAAAAATCTAGTGGAAAATCTCATGTGCAGCTTAATGGCAACTCGCTCAAATATTCATACTTGTTAAAAAAATATGTACAGAGCAGTTTCCACAAAACACTTTCAGAAAATGTTTTCAAAGGTTCAGAAAAGACACTGATGTGCACTGTACATTGTTTAAGACGTTGCATAGATTGTATGACACTGAGTAATATACACCAAAGAAAACTAAATGGCACTGTAATGGATATTAAGGGTTCCATGTATAAAAGCTTTGCCCATTTCTTGATACCAGAGTGCTTAACTATGCAGCCTTAACAGTTTCCCATTTGGCTTTTCCTTTTGACTGAATTCCTACAGTCTGCTCAAAAAATATGTCAGCATTTGAAATCTTGCAAGCAAAGAACAATTACATTCAATCCCAAAGACTCATGTGCCTAAAATGGTGTAATTAAAAAATTAAAGGAAGCGGTCATGCAGGGATTTAAAAAAAATCATTCGACTCACCAGTCCATTGTTTGGCTGAGGTGAAAAAGGCAAACATTACTGAGATGCATCAGTGAGGAAGTTAGAACACAAATCAAGGCCCGTGCCTGCAAGCACATGTGAATAACTTCAGGCCCAGAAGCTCTCGAGGTATCAGTTATTCATGTGTGTGCTTGCAGAACCTGAGCTCAGACATTGCTGTTAAGATCACAAAACACTTACACTTTCTGAACTTCAGCAGAAATTCATGTGTTTGACAGCAATTACTTCACCTCAAGAAGATAAACCCTTCAGGTCTCTCAGGGTAACAATAATTAATCCATTCTAGCTGCTCAGAGCTCTACTTTTTTTTTTTTTTTTTTTTTTTTTTTAAGGTCTCAAAGCCCATTTCAAGCCTGCAGAAACTGTATGAGGGTTGTAAACACTGCAATGCAATGTGCATACTGTATCTCTGTCTTGTAATGCACCAAGGATGCTTATGACACTAGTGACAAGTCATTATTCTTTTTATGAGGTACCTCTGCCAAGATTTAATCAGAAACATCCTACATTCAATTCAGTTTCTCCTTAAGTGTTGAGTCTTTCCAACATGAGCTTGTAAAGATTTTGGTGATGTGAACTCTGTAATGAAGACAAATGAAAAAAGACCCCATGCAAACACGGAGCATGGAACACACATGCATACCTGATCAGACAAATTCTAACTACATATGCAACATTTTTTAAGTGTTTGTGAGTACTACAGATTCAAAAGCATTGCAGACTAAGAGCTGCTGTTTGGAGAGGAAAGGTAAGTAGATGGTTCATGAACTCAAGTCTTTTAACAGCAAGAGTTTAGCAAGATATAACTTACACCCTATGTGTAGAGACCAGTGGGCTATTAAAAAAGAAAATCTAGAGAGGACAACTTAGATTTAAAGATAACAAATATAAGATTTGGGGGTGACTGATAGATCCCAGCAGCAGAATCATATGTGGCTCAATCCATTAAAACAGTATGCACTTCAGGTAACCCAGGTTCTTAATGAAAAAGGTGCTGACAGGAGCAACTCGGTCATGGACTCACTGAAATAAAGGAATGTACTGCTCCAGCCAGAGTGATCACATGTGCTGCTTTGTGTTGTGTGGGGAAGTTCTGTTTTCTGATGTTCTCTTGATACAGGTTTCATCACTGACTTCAAAAAAAGCAAAATGTAGCCCAGTTTTTTTAAAGTCTCAGTATTAAAAAAAGAAACTTAACAAAGGCATTGTAATAAGTTTTGAAACACCAACCCTACATATTAATTTCTCTAATATTAGAAATGGAATACCTATGGCCTTGATCCAACTAGACACTTTTTTTTTTTTAATTGAGGTGCGTTATTAAACAACTGTGTTATTTCAACACTCATTTATCCTTCTGAAACAGTAGAAAAACCTAATAGGTATGAATCTGACATGAGAACACAGAGATATGGAACCGGTTGGAAACGATAACCAAAAGCGATAACAGAAGATGGATACAGATATATGGAAAAAAAATTGGAGAAAAAGCGAAAAGGCACTACCATGCTCATGCCTTCGAGTGGGGCAGGGCCAGCATCAGTTCCCGCTTCGGGCACGGTGATCCCGACACGGTCCTGACCTGGCAGCGGCTGTCCCAAGGACCCACCGCATTCTCCCTCATCCAAAAGCACGTGCTCATGTATAACACGCATGTGTGCGCGTATTTATGCACCCACATACTGTGTGTGTGTGTGTGTGTGTGTGTGTGTATCTGTATGTGTGTGTGTGTCGGGGTGCCCAATGAGCCACAGCCAGGCCTCGCAGCGCGCCGGCGGGCCGGCAGCACCGGTGAGGGCCGCACCGAGCGGCGGCGGCGGCACGGGGGGAGCAGCCGCCTCCCGCCTCCCACCTCCCCGGCAGCGGGAGGCGACCGCGCAGTGTCAAGCAGATGGTGCATTTCAAGCAGAGAGCAGGCCGGCTTCCCGGAGCGGCAGGTGGGGATCCCCGCCGCGCCGATTATCTACCCTCCGGCATCCATCCTCGCCGGCCGAGGGGGCACCGTCCCTGCTGCGGCGATCGGCGGCCCAGCAGCCCACCCACCCATCGCCTTCCTCCCCGTGGGTCGGCGGCGAAGGGGCCGCGGAGCCGCGATGAGGAGGAGGCGCCGCGTTTCGCCAAGGACAGGCCCGAGGTCAAACCCGGCAGCCTCCCCCAAGCCCGCCCGCCCGCCCCCCGCCGCGGCCCCTTCCCCGCCGCCAACGGCCGCGCTTGGCTCCCGCCGCCCACGCCGCCTCCCCGCCCGCCGCCGGTGGTGACTTACCTTGGCAGCCATGCTGTGCCCGGCGCGGCCACCCCCTTCCCGTCCCTTCCTTTCCACCCCTCCCCTCCCTTCCGACCGCGGTAGGCAGGCAGCTTCCCCGCCTGCGCACCAGCCCGCCAGCGCCGGCCGTCACCGCTCTCCCAGGCGCGGACGGGGCGTTCGGAGCCGCCAGCCCATTGGCTGCACCCCGACCGGCCCGGCTGCAGCCCGCGTCATCGCCCGGCCCGGTACGGCCCGGCACGGCCCGGTACGGAGCTGCGGGGCCGGCGCTGTGCGCGGAGCGGAGCGAGGGGACGAGAGAGGAGGCCTCGGGCACCGGGTGGCCATGGGGGGCTTCGGGACGGACATCTCCTCAGCCCTCTGAGGGTCCCGTTTATCTCAGGTTTTCGCCTCAGTTTACGGCTGATGGCCTAGCAGCCTTCGAGTCGCCTCCGAGGGGCCCCTCGGGCCGCTGGAGAGGGTTCTGAGGGCTCTTACAAGCCGAGGAAATGACTCAGAAGTATTCGGGGGACGCCAGGGCAAGCAGAGGGAGGATGCCGAGCTCCTTCACTGTGGCCATGCTGCTGTTGTGCCCCTCCACAGCCCCTGCCCCTGGCCAGCCTTCTGTTCTTCTCCTGGAGCCAGACTGCTGTTTGAGGGATGTTTCATCCAGTTGCTGTATCTCAAGACTTCATTCTGGGGTGTCCCAAGAACGAACTGTACTTTCATGCAAATTTTGTTAACGCCATGTTAGTTCTGAAGTTGGCGTGAATGTGACGCCGTGAGCAGCCCCACTGGCGTCCAGGGCTCTACCCAGGTTGACCACAAGCACTGCACACCTGGCCTCACAATTTGCACACTGTCTACAGACAGCCTGTCTGGGCGAGTTTGGCTGTGTACCACCTGGCATGTGGGCCAGTGGCTGCAACCAGGGCAGTGGCCAGCCCTGGCCATCCCCAGCTCTGGCTGGCCTCAGGGCTTCTGGCTCCTGGGAGGTTTTAGGCTGCCTTGAGGTTGGAAGAGCAGACAGGGAACTTGCTGCCTACATGTAGCTAATGATGGCTTATATGAGTAGCTCGGGGGTGAGGTTCTTCATTTGTAATTGGCTATCAAGTTATTCATAGCTTTGAGCTGCAACTTCCAGCACTTTCCAGAGCAATTAACTAATTAGTTGTCTTTAATTGTCCTAGAGGGACACAGTAGAAATTAAAATGTTGCATAAATGCATCTTCACCTTCCCAGTATTACACAATCTCTGTCCCTTGGAAGTTTCTTCCATCACCTGTGAGGCCTGGCAGCATTTCTACCTCCTTTGCTTCTGGGCAGTATTCCAGAGTCTCTGCCTCCTGTAAAACCCTCCCACTTGCTTGATTCTCTTCTACCTGCCCTGCACCTTTGTGCCCACCCTACGTGCTCAGCTGTTCTGTGAGGCCTTTCTCTTCTTGCTGCATCCCTCTGACCTAGAAAACAGCAGTTAGAGCAAAGCAGACTTGGAGCCTTCCTCCAGCCACACCTTTTCAAGTGAGTACAAAATCCAGATTTTGCAAACAACCACATAAGTGAATTCTGTCACCTTGTCATAAAATAATAGATAGCAGCATTTATAAACAACAAAAAAAGAATATCTGATTATTTTAACAGTACCACGAGGAAGACAAAAAATAGAGACAGAAAATAGAATAACAGCTGTCTTGTAATACAGGTACAACATTCTGGAAATATACAGAAGCCAGGATATTTAGATTTGAGGCTGAAATTCTGTCCTCAAATAAATTGAGCTTTATTTTCATGAAACAGGGTACAATGGGATTTTTTTTTTCATATTAAGACTGCTAATGAAATCATTACAGTTCTCACGTTGTACTGCCACATGGTCTTGAGCCAATTGCCAAAGAAAAACGGAAGCAGCACGCCTGCCTATGTTTCAAGTAGACTGACAGTGAAATTCAGACAGGTAAATAAAAAGGATCACCCTGGAAAGCCTCATTCACTTGTTCCATAAGTGCAACAGCACCTGAGGTTTTCTAGCACTTCATGTCCCAGGCATCAGGAGCTCCAAGTGCCTCAGATCCTGAGCATTCCTCAGCAGTGCCTTGGTCCTGACCGGGCTGGAAGGTCATGTCCAGCTCACGTGGAAACCTGCCTGCAGGTAGCATAAAGAGTTTTGCCTGGCAGGTCCTATGTGCACATAGAGCCTCAAGCTCCTTATCTTCATAGGAAGGGCAGTGAAAGCTGATGTTCACTTTTAAAGCACCGTGCAACATGACTGCAGTAGATTACAGCACTCCCTTTGGCTCCGTAAGCAACTTGCTTTCAAAGTCCTCTGTTGACTGAGGTTAAATTCAGGCCCATGTGTCATACTCCTTTCAGTATGTTTTAACCACAAAGCCATAGAGTGCTCTGGGGAATAGAGGAGGAACATTTTTCATTCTTTCTAGTGAAGCTGTGTCATTTTGCAGAAGAGAATCCAAGATTAGCTGGACTGGAGCAAAGTGTGACTCTTCTGTGTGGTAAAATGCGATGAGATGAGGGCAAAACAGTGAGTCAGTTTTGATTACAAAACAGAAAAGCATTCTTGGAGAAGTTAGGAGATCGTGTCTCCTTAACCAATGCCTTTTTCTGTGTCTGACATGCATCACTCACAAGGCAGAACACACAATCATTCTAGAGCTCCCCTCTGCAATGAGAAATGACCTAGAGTTCTCTCCTCTTGTTCCCTCTTCTGACACAGAGTTTGTACATATGGGGATGGGGTTTGCAGGAAGAGCTTCCAACCTAAGACACAACCTAGTATCTGGACTCTGTCCTTGAGGTGGAAAACGAGGCTTTGATGGTTTTCATGTAGAAGAATGATTCATTACTTGTTATTTTGATTATTAGGGTATTGTAGAGCACAGCAGCCACATCTCAATAGGCACAGATGATCTTTGCTGATCTTGTTACTTGGGGCAGGCTTGACAGCCTGGAGCTCACAGGATTTTTCAGGCCTGAAAAAAGACTGATGAAGGATCAACATTTTCCCGTTTACTTATGCTCAGTGTAAGGCCGGACTCAATGTGCTAGATATTTTGTATCTTTTTTGTAACATTCATCACTCTTTCTATGATGCTTTTTACAATGTTACAGATTTTGCACTGGCAAACATAGGCATTGCCACATGTGGTTTAATGGCAAGACAGTATCTTCCTTGATCTGGAAAGATCTAAGTGCATCTGGAGGGATCTGGAAAGGTGAGATTTGGAAAGATCTAGGAACAGTTAGTACCTTGGTGAAAGACTGAGATAAAGCCAACACCCTCAAGACCTCTGCTACTACTGAAATTATTGAGCTGTCTCCCTCAGTATAACTCCTGTCTTCCTCATGACATGGTAATTGTCTTCCAGGCAGCTTCTTTTGTGTTAAATTACACATAGAGCAGCATGGATAGCATGCTGTGTTAACTTACCACAAAACTTGCACCAAGTATGTCTTCATATAAGTATAGCTTAGAGTAGAAATAAATAAGTGGCATCATTGCTAGTGGGAAAGAGCTGAATGTTCAGAAGAAATGAGCACCAGGCTTTCCTGAACAGATTGTTTAAAAACAGTTCTTAAAGGTCTTTATTGACTCCTCTCCCTCAGTAAAACCTCAAGAAAAGGCATGGAGCGGTATCCTCTTCCTAAGGTTAAGGATTTGATTGGGGGATTTTTTGTTGTTTCTGTGGGGTTTTTTTGTTTTTGTTTTTCTTTGTTTTATTTATAAAGGGTAAATCTTAGCTAAGAATTTGTCCTCACAGTAGGCCTAACCCTTAGAATTTCTTTAATAAAATAAAGTATGACTCAGTCTGAATGAATCATTCACAGTTCTTCTTTCTCTGTTTGAAGAATGTTCACAACACATCATGATTCCCTCAAGTGTATTTTCTGGTTTGGTTTTGTTTTGTTTTTTCTGGTTATTTTATAATATTGTCTGCCAATTGCCATTTTTTTTTTTTTTTTAATTTTTAATTTTTTTTAGTTATCACATATTTGTAATTTAAAGCCTGTTGTTTATCAATGATTGCTGAGGTCAGCCAAACACGAGCTTGCTTCCTGTTCCTTAGACCATAAGGTTTTCAAAGACTTCCACATGCATGCTTAAAATTCATCGTCTATCAATGTTTCTGCCAGTGAAAGCCCAAAACAGTCATTTAAATACTTCAAGGTAAAGGGAAACATAAAAGCAGCATGTAGAAGTATGAATTCATTTAAAAATCCATATAAATGGTAGTGTATTTTCATGGCTTTTCCATCTCAAAATATGACACTGTCCCCCACTGTGAGTATTGCATCTACCAGGAGATAGTGGAATTCACAAAATAGGAAGGAGACAGCTATGATTCTGTCTTATGGCTGATAATGGCATTTGCACAGACATTACTGTTAAAATGGAATTGTTGAAAATGCTGTGCCAGGGCTATGTTTTAGAAATGCGTCTGAAATAACTGAGGAAACATTGATACTGACTGATGAATAGAGGTTTAGTCCTTCTGTTGGTGTAAATCAGCATAGCTAGTAGACTTGTGCTGATTTATGTTGGTAAAGCCCAGAAAATAAAGGGGATATATGACAAACAAAGGATGCAGTATTTATTTCATAAGTAAAAAGTACTTCATAGCTCAGGCACACCATTGGCATGAATAAGTTATGAAAAATCTTCACAGCCAAAAGAACATAATCATCCTTCATGTATAACAGATTTGTTTATTCTGTAAAGATTCATTTCAGTTGATTAATTATCAGTATCTGCTGATGGTGGAGGTAACAAGCCACCTCTGATGAGGGAATCATTTTAGGACATGCTCAGAATATTTTATCACCTAGGACAAGTTGTGTATGCTCAGAATATTTATTATACTGTGTATTAATCGTGTCACATTTTTAAAGCCAAGTACTGAGTGTGAACTGTTTCACAGATATAGAAGTTGGCTATATTTTTCTTGATTTTTTAAAACAATGAAGATAGAAAAAGCATTAAAATACAGGAACAGTTGTGTTTGCATGTCAAGTGCTGAACTGTGCTGCTGGATTAAATAATTGTTATTCTGAACCACTAAAAAATTTGCATAAGTGCAAATTCCATCTCCTAACAATACCATCAGAATTGTCACTCTCTTCACCAAATCCAATTCATCCAGCCACATTGCACTCTCATGATGAACATTACTCAGATAGAAGTTAAGAAGATCGAGGTAAATCACCTTCTTTTTCTTGAAATTTTATTAAGTGAAAAAATTGCAACACCAAGTTAAAATGCCCAAAGAGGGATTAAATTTTCTCAATTCTGAAGCATTGATGAAGAGGAATTAATTACAAAAAATCTGTCAATCACTGCAAAATAAAGTGCAAAAGTAGGTGAGATTTTCAACACAGTATATTAATTTACTACTTATAAACCTAACCTAGTCACCAAAATACGTAGAATGTAAAGAATTATCCATAACAAGGTAGACTGAAATCTGTTAAGTAAATCCATTTGCCACAATGTTGGTCATATATGAATAGGCATAGTACTTTAACCAGACTTTATTCACAGAAGAGACTGTGCAAAGAGTTTGTCATTTAATGGGACATGTGTAAGTCTAGGAAGTGTATGTATGAGTGTCTGCACATACTGAACATACATTGTGTGCAAGTGACAGATGGATTTTAATTAGCCAAGTTTTTTTTCAGAAAGTAATAGAACCTCTGCCAAGTTTTGTACAAAGCACTGCGTTTCTCTGAGCTTCAACAAACTTAGGTGTTTGAAAATATGTATAAACATGTGGTAATCTTCAAACTCAACATTTTCTTTCATTCTCCAGCCAAAACCTGTAATTTTTTATTTCCATAGAGATGTGACACTTATTAATTATTAGAACATCTTTCCAGAGGACTCACTATGAACTTGTCTTTTTCCATCAATGGAGAAAGATGGTCTAGCTCAAAGTCGATTAAAAAAATGGACTGCTGGAGTTTTTCCCTTCATTTCAGTGCTTTAGATGTGCTTAGATTCTAAGAATATCACCCCCTCGTAGGTATTTACAGCTCTCTGTTATCAGTATGCCAGCTTTTGGTATCTGTTTTGTTAAAATGAGCTGGATAAAGACAAAAGGTCAAAAGGATTTTAATGACTTACAAACTAGAAGCATTGCTAGCAAGTGTGTTTACCTAGGGAAGATAATAACTTCTAATTATTTGGAGTGCTTCTTTTTAATCTAATTACCAAGAAAAACAGGTCACACTTCTTTTGTATGCATCTGGTCAAAAGTTTGCTGTTAGTCGTTTTCAACCAGGCCTGAGAAGAAAGTAGCAGTCTCAGTTATTACATTCTTCCAGATTTTGTAAAATACAGCAGCCTGATGAAAAAAAATCAAGATTTCTTATTGCTTCCATTGAAGACTTGACTATGCTGTAAATTTATCTCTTAATAAACGCCAAAGAATTCATATCCATAGAAAGATTAGGAAATCCTAACCACGGGGGAAGACTTCAGCCCAGCTACTGATCTTTTTAAACTCCAGAAGAATCCACTTGCTGGGTTGCTCTGCTCACACAGCTTCTTGTTTGGTAGGATGTTTCTCTCCTCTTTTCCCTTTTCATTTTATTTGTTGTTTATTTGTTGGAACCACCCTTGGAGAAGTAGGAAAAAAATATTTGGATGTATGGTTTCATGCTTCAAAAGCAAGCATGATATTTCAGAATGGTTTATGTGATCAGTGATGGCTCAGTAAATATGTCATGTAGCTTTTTTGTTCAGTGTCTTAGAGCTTTTCCAGCCAGATGTCCAAACTCTACACATTAAAAGGAGATTTTAGGGCCTTTGGGTTAAGTTCCTGAAAGTTGAAGTGCAGCAGATGTTTTGATTGTTTAGTCCATTATTTCTGCAGGTAACAATATTTATTAATAACAATATTTATTAAAGAGAACGACTTTGTCTTGTCCTGCTTCGCTTGTTTATATTAATATAGAGAGACTTAAAGTGCACATTATTGAAATATTAATTGCCTGGTGAGGGAATCCTTAGACTTAGACTTCTGTAGGAGCATCAGAGAAGTAGTCAGAAAATGCACTCAAGTCCTGTGTACTTTCCTCTTCTTCTGGTGTTGTCCTGTCAGTGCAGTGCATGTACAATCACCATGAGGCTCCTTGCCACATTCAGCCAGATAACACAGATAGGTAGGGTATATTGATTGAGACAATACATGCAACTTTTGCTACTGAGACTTGAAAGCAATACTTTCCTTGAATCCTCAGCCACAACTCAGGTGCTGAGGTGATTTTCAGCAATAAAGAGCTATAGGTCAGTTGTTGTTCTATAAGGGACAGACATTTTCTCTGGGCATGGATCCACTCACATTCATTTTGCCTCTTTGAGACTGGGTTTGGTGAGGTCCACATACAAGTTGAACGTGAAGAACATTTGGAACTTCAGAAGAGTATTGCTGCCTAAATAATGTATGGTTTGTTGAGGGAATTCTATCTTTAAGAGACCACTGAAGGAGCCTACTAGATTGTTAATTTGTTCTGAAACTCATATAGACTAGGACTTAGCAGCCAGAATTCTTAGAATGAATGAGAAACGTTTGTAAGACTTCTTGATTCTGGGTAGCTGCAAAATGCAACACATATCCCACTCTGTCAGGCTTGTATTGGTTCCCAAAGAGTTCCTAGGTATATAGTGGAGATTCTTGTCTTGGTTTATTTGCTCTTAAAAACTAAGGAAACTAACAACCTTCTTTCTATTTCCCTGTTGTCCTTAATATCAATTAGGTGACCCGTATCCTGCAAAGGTTGGGCATGAGCAGAAAAAACCTTCAGCTCCAGAATTACTGTCCTTTTTATTCTGGAAGGCCTGAGTTCACTGCCCTGCAGTGCCTGTGTCAGATGTTCAGTGCTTTTTGGACAAGGACCTAGGAGATGAGTTCTGCTTAGTTTTCACAGGATTGTCTTTCTTGTTTTGCATTGGCACATTTTAAGATAACCATAATGAATCAGATCATTTGGGAGTTTTATTAGTCCAAGTCAGAGGAGTATCTCTGGAGCAAATAAAATATTCCATGAGTGGTTAGGTAGAAACAAGCTAAGCCTCAGCATCTAAGATACCACTCTGTATTTCAGGGAAGAACTTTATATTCTTAGGTTAAGTATCACAATAGCTGAGCTTTCAGTTTCCCTTCAGGCAGATCTCTTGCTGCTAGAATGGAAGATACTCACTTCAGTGCCACCAAGTTATAAATGCTTATGTAAATCATTAACACAAACCATTTATTCTGACCACAGCTACATGGTCTAAAGTTGATATTTGGAATCTGTTAATCATTACTCATCAGCTACTTGCTGCATATCAGAAGGTGATTCCAAGTGCTCCTGCCAGCTTTTCAGAGGTCAATACCTCTGGGTCTGCATAACTAACCTGCTTCCAGCTTCTGGTAAAGGATCAGAAATGCCCAGTCAGATCTTTTTCACAACCTGTCTAACACTACCTGAAGAGATAACCTAAATTCTCTGGGTCAGATACATGAAAGGATGAAGTGGTTGGGAATGTGATCCCAAAGCTGTGTTTTTTCATTAATAGAGTCTGGTAGCATTAGAGCCACACAGAAGCCTCCCTGAACAGCTCTAGAGGCACCCAGATGATTTATTCACTTTGGGCCTCACTTGGCCCATTCCTGTCAAATTTGAGCAGCTTAGTTCAGAGCTCAGACAAGGCTTTAAGGAACAGGACCTGGCACTACCTTAGAAAGTTTGATCCAGCAGGGGCTTCAGGTACTGAGCAAATTTTCACTTGGTGTGGCTTGCAGTGGATAGATGGCAGCCAGTGGCAGCTCCTGAAGTACCTGTAGAAGGAAATGGCAGTGCCCTACGAGTGTTTGGTGGCTGCTGGTTTTAATTATTCCTGTCACATTTTGCTCTGCTGCAGAAAATATCCTGATCTTTCCCCAAGAATTGTTCTGTGTCCTTGGCTGCTCTTCATGAAATTCATTATATGACCAATTGGCTTTCTCTCCTTGGTCCTTATTTCCTTTTTCTGCTACTAATTTCTAATTCTGGTATTTGTAACCTCACATCTCTTCTGCTTTTTCCCATCACTTTGGTTCTAACTTGTTTCTCTTGTGTCCTATTGTCCTCTTTTTGTGCACCGAGCCCCTTTGTCCTCTTTTGTGCATTGGAAGCAGAAAAGAAATTCCCTAATTTTAGTTTGGATCTGAAGTGCTGCATTAGCCAGCAATAACAAAGAATAGTCTGTCACTCCATGGGAATGTGGAGAGCCTACATCCTTCAGCTGCTGGTTCAATGTAGAAAAATATTTGAAGAATTTAGGTACCAACCCTGAGGAAACCATTATTGAGAATCAGCACATTTCACATTTTCCAAAGTTTTCATCTTGTCCAAATTAAATCATGTTACTGGCATGAGGTAATACAAAAGCACATCCCAAGCATTAACTGTGTATTACTTTCCATCCATCTGCTGGTGTATGTATGATTGATGGTTGGTATCTGTTGGTCTGTGTGTAAAGTATGGTGGATGCCACAGTTAACTGTCTGAAAACTTTTCTAGCATTGAAAAAACATTCTTTTCATCTTCAAAAAGACTGCATTGGTTTTGTGAAAACCTTCAAACAAATGTCACTGTGACCCAGCAAGCTGCCATGGGATATTCTGGCCCAGCATTATATGTAACATACTGTTACATAGAGTTAATATGTAACATACTGAAAATAAAATTTTTTAATGAACAACACTGAAAAACTTTAAATTGTATGTCCAATTGTATGATGAATAAATTATTTGCATAATCCCATATTTTCTTTGTTGCATTCTTTTGCTTTTTGAGGCATGCCATGTAAGAATGTACAATTAGAAACAATACAACAGCAGAAAAATGTGTTTGCTTGTTGCATTGAAATGCTACATGAGAGTTTCTACTTGTTTTGAAGAAACAGACAGGTTACAAAAAATAACTCAGAGAAAAAAAAAATTGCTGTTAGAATCAAAACTCTTTGTATGTTCAGTCTTCTAGAAAGGTAAATGACTGCACTGAATGGGCTGTAAAGAGTCTTGACATCCCTCAAATCAATCATTGATCAGACAACTGATAAGCTTCAAACAGAGATATGTTGGTCTTTAGAGAATGACAGAAGATTAGAATAGATTAAGAATATTTACTTGGGCAAGACAGAACCAAAGTTTCTGAAGCAAAATATTTTCTTGACACAGTTATAAAAGTAATCATGTAACAGTAGGAAGCGTTCTAATTAGAAATGGGCTTTGTACAAAGCACTGATTTCTTTGTGGCCTTTTCTCTGTTATATCCAGTTTTATTACTGTAACCATTCTTTAATTAGAACTAATTGTGGATGCAGGATTTAAGCAGATTAGAAGTTCATACTGGCAAATGCAAAAGAAACAGTTCTACACAAATGGGAAGTAAAAATATTTACTGTAATGCAACTTTTGATGTTGAAGTACCAACCCCCAATTTAAAAACAAAATATTACAGATTACAGATATTATTTCAACACTCATGGTTTAGAGGTGCACTTTTTTGCAATGGCTTCCTCAGGAAGTTCATTCCTCATGATGAGCAGTACCTTAAAGTGCAATAATTTCATGGGGGAGAGTGGTGCCACTGCTGAACTTAGATGTTGGGGTTATAAGGGTGACAGAGCCCACCACACGGTTTGCACAGTCCTTTTGCTGAAGAAGTCAAGGAAAATAGATTGCATTAATAACATGCACCACACATTTTAAGAGGCAACTGAAGTTTGTAGGTGCTGCTGTGTATTCTTACAGCTCTCTCAAGTGGAAATCACAGATATGTGTCTTTTCATCTAATCCCTGGGGGAAATTCTGTGTTCAGGCTGCAGTACTCACTAGGTGGAAGGTAAGGGAAAAGATTTTTAGTAGATACACAGAAAAAACCTGGTTGAAGGCTACTGCTCTTGAAGAACATACTTAGCCAAGAATAAATAAAAAACAGAACTGAAATATTACACTGGATAATTATAGATTAATTAATTATAACTTGTATAATGTTCATAACTCCTCCAGAAACAAAACAAAACAGTGATCTAATTTAAACCTGAAGTCTTTATCATTGACTATAAATCCTAGTTGTCATTATTGCAAATACAAACAGTATCATTCTATTACAGTACCAGTAATTCTGAGAAATTCATCTTACCTTCAGTGTATCCTATTTTGCAAAAGATCACTTTTTGAGCTTAAGGACATTCCTGAAAATGTCATTTTCTTCTGAATGTTTTTTCTGCAGTCCTTCCTGCACCAATGTGACATTTTTAAGCTTCAGATCTCCAGTGTTTTTTTCCAAGGGAAGCTGTTTCCATGGCCTAAGTGAGTGAACTGTGCAAAAACAGGCCACAGAGCAGGAAAAGGAGAATGAGCATCCAAAGAAAAACAACCACAAGTATGAACAACAATTGCAGTGAATGAACTGGGGGAGTCTGAGGTTTTGCAGCTCTCTCAAACTAACCTTTAGAAAGCAAAAGTAGATTTAGGTCACAAACATGTTTACTCACTGGGACAGTTTGGTGATGTGTATTTTCCTTAAGGTCCCAGGCAGTCAATTTCTGCCAAAGGGTTTATGACAGCATAAGCAATGGCTTAGAACTCAAGTTACAGTTAAGGATGCCCATGGTAAGAATTTGTTATGGAAACTAATTGCATTCTCCAGGACCAGATCTAGTGGCCCTGATTCAGGCAAGTTAAAATCTTTCTCAAGTCAATAGGATTGTTTACTGGAGTAGAGAAGACTTTAAAGAAAAATGAACCATTGATCCAAATCCTGTGTACAGTCTACAGCTTGAGGTAAAAGTGATATTTGCCCACACTGCTATGCTCTGTCATTTATAGCATTTGCCCACTGACTACAAGAATGCAGCCACAGGAACATCAAAGTCCACCAGAAAGAAAACAGAAAGTAGAAGAAAACAGCCCTGTGTGTTATTAAGAATGAGATCAGATAATAATCCTTATAATAACTGGAATGACAGCAGAAATTGTGACATTTCTGGTATAGTTGCATTTGTGGATGTCTAACTGTGGATATCAGACTTTATTTCCATCCCGTTAATATCAACACATCAATAAAAAAAAAGCAAGCAAAAGTCAAAGTGTTAAGAGCACATAAAAGAGTTTGAGGGGACAGTGTAAACAACTGCAGGAGTTTGCTTCATGAGGGAGATAGTAGAGAAGTTGTAAGAAAAGAACTGTGACTGAAAAAAAAATGAAGTTGGTAGTCTCTGTTCTCTCAAAAATGCAAGAGCAGAGTGACTTTCAAAGAAATTGAAAGGCAATAAATCTGGAACTGTAAATAGGGATGCCCTTTTTCACTACATATAATTACATTTTAGAACACACAGCTACAAAATGCTACTGCATTAAGGTACTCAGTAAAAGTTCAGATGATTATTATTTTTTGTTATGAATACTAAGGATCCCATCCTGTTACATTTACTAGCATAAAACTGTGTTGAGTCCACAATTTGTGTCTGAATCTTGGGAAATGCTGCTGAAACCAAGAGAAAATAACTTCTCTCCAATGATTTTTTCTTTCTGGATGTTTGTTGTTTGTTTTTTTTTTTTTCTTAAAACTGTATTTTCTGGGTAATTTTTATTACAATTTGAAAGAATGACTACTTTTGAACAATAAGAATGCAGTATTACCTGAGATAGAAAGACATTATTGCTTTGCATACCACCTGAAATAAGTTTTTCTCTCATTATATTGCTTCACATTTCCCCCCCGTCTTTTGGATGCCTTGTTCATCAGATAGTTAAGTATTTAGACTTGAGTTTCATTGCAGATATTTGCATTACTTCAAAAGAACTTTAACTTTACTATCTCTTTGTTTTCACTTTTTCCTAAAGCCCATGGGTTTCTAGCATTTGAATACTCCAGGATAGGTCTTCAGCTGTTTTTTTGTTATTGATGTTATTGTTCATTCATTTTATATTAGTAGCAGTGACTCCAGCAGAGATCAAGCCTTCAATGTGTTGGGTGTGGCATAATCAGTCAGTATGATTTTTTAAATGTATTTATTTCTTTATTTTTATAGATCTTTTTATTTATTTGTGTACTTTTTGAAATGTTAGAGGAATCTGCTTGCCATTTTCTTGGTCTTTGAAAATCACTCTGAAATAGCTTCTGTGGAGTGTTTGGCCCTTTGTTGCACCCAGCTTGGTTTGAGCCATGGTGGTGAGGCAGGGGTGTTGCACTCCTAGCATCACCATTGGAAAAAGATGCTTGCATTGCTTCTGATCCCTGAGTTGGCTTGCTCAGAACAAGCAGGGGTCTCCCTCTGCCTGGTAGTGCATTAACTGCACGAAACTAACCTTTATACCAATATAAAAGGTATTTTATTCTGTGGAATTATCAATAGGCAATCATTAGGAACTGTTGTGATATGCCCATTTTAGGCACACGTTGACCCTTCTATCATCACATCCCATGAGACGCTTGTAGCCACAGGGAGTTCTGCCCAGTTTGGTTCTGTGCCTCCCTGGCCTCAAGAAGCCTCAGTTTCTGCTTTTCTCTGTTTACAAGGTGCACTCAGTTTTCAAGGGTGCTCAGATCCATGAAATATTTGTCAGGCTGTTTTTACAGCACAGTCCAACGAGCCATTTGCACGTAAGGTCTTGAAGGCGATGACAAAAAGGTCTCCAGCATGGCCAGGAGAACCCACATATTCAGCCCTCTGAGGTCTGTGGAGGTCATCCAGGACTGGACCTCTACATAGAAATGACAGAGCTTTTTATGAACTTCAGAAGAAGGAATAAAGGTATCCACAAAAGCCCAGAAGCCTTTCACTGTAAACTAAGAGAAACTATATTATATAGCTGACATTTTAATGGGCTTACTATTTTGGACATGAGGATGAAAATGATGCAGTTCTTCCATTTTCCCTTTTTCTAACCTCACGTTGGTTACAGCGTGGTAACCAGCAGACCAGAGCCTTTTTTTGTGTAAAGTGGTGAACATTCAAAGACCTACCACATGAAGTCCCAGTCCTGCAATCAGACATGCGGGGAGAGCTTCCCATGTGTCCAGAGACCCACTGCAGCCAACAGAAACATGAAAGACCACTATTGAAGATATAAGCTCAGAAACTGAGATGGGATTACTTTGCATTTTCCTTCCACCAAAATGCAGATATATTTTATATTTCTTTCTTCATTCATCTCTTCAGTTGGTTAATTATCTATTAAAAAGCTTCTAAAATACGACACAAGAGAAGTGACATAAAAGTGTAGTTTAATTCATAATATAGAGGACTATAATTATATGATTCTATGATTTTTTTTTTTTTTTTGCTTCCCTGATGTTTTCCAGAATGTTCTATAAAAATAAAAACTCACCACTGTCTCCTGGCATGTGGTAACATGGTACTGGCTTTCTTTATTTTTCTTTTCCGGCCAATTCAAACTCACTATTTTGAAAAATCAAAGTCTTTTTATTTATCTTCCTCTGGATCACTTTGTCCGGAGTAAGGGTCCAATATCAACAAAGAAGAGATGCAGTAACTTAGCATGTCCCTTTGTTCCCTCTGTGAAAAATGGCAGCACTATACATCTTTGCTCCCACTGGCTGCGTGACTGTCAGACATCAGCATACCAACATTTCTGGAGTAACTTTCCCAAGTACAGTTCATATTTATACAGACTAATTTATGTGTAACAGAGGACTCTTATAGTAAAGGAAGCAGAGCTCCTGAATAAACCAGCGTCTCCTACGGAAAGCTGGAAATAGGAATTAGCAGAAGCTTTTTTACTCAGTGGTACCTTATAGAAAACAGCATAAAACTAAATCTACCTGCTTGTTTTTGTTGACATCTTCCTGTTGGCAAGGTGTGGAAAATTATGCCATTTCAGAATTAGGTCATTTCAGGCACTTAATAATGGATGTGTATTATGATAAATAACTTCACAAAAGGAAGAAAAAATAACACTGTGACCAGTCATCAAAAAATGAGATGGTATAAATGTCATGCCTTGCAAATGACATTACAGTGAGCTGTGACATACTGTGTGACCTCTTAGAAGATGAGGCACATCAGAAGTGCCTAACAAGTCCTGTCTTCATGACTATTTATGTTACTGAGTTACCCTGAGCACAGAGATTTGGGTGGGACAGTGCAACCCAGTACAGATGCCTGTTCTCAAAAGTAGGTACCTGCCCCAAAGAACTTCCAGTTTCGAGAGGTCTTAATTTGCTGTCAATTTGCCGTTTGTTGAAATTCAAACACCTGATTAAGTCATTAGCAATTACACATTAAGAGGTTTTGTGGTAATTGTAACATCCAAACAAGCCTTGAAGCTTCAAGTTTATGTTGTTTTTATTATACTGTAACTAATTTACCATTATATTTCCTAGTGACAGATTGTTTTCTTCCCTGAGGGACAGAGTCATTGCTAATATTTCCATTACACCACAACCTTTTTGAAGAGTACAGTTCATGAGCCCATGTCATTGATTTTCCTAGAATGAGTTAATATTTTTTTTTTATGATTAGCATGTCAGTTACTTGCATCTCCATTGATTACCCAATTCCTGTGGATCCTGCTGTCTGTCATCACTGCTGGACACTGATTACTATTCAAGAGCCTGTCATACCATTGAATATTTTTGTAAAACCAAACTGGTTCACTTCAGACACACAAGACCTAGGAATTCAAGTGGCCAACCCCAGTCTCCAAGAGCTAAACAAACCACACAGCTGAGCTCAGATATGGAAAACCCTACAAACCAAACAACCAACTCAGTATACACAGCGAGGCAGAAAGTCTCCCAGATACAGAGCAGCCAGCTGAGAGGCTATTGCTAAACATGCCAGCAGGATCTACTTAAGCTAGCAAAAAGTAAGCAAAATTATTTCAGCTCAAATGTGGCTTAGCACAGCAGTGACACAGTCTGAATGACTTGCTCTAAAAAATATTGCTCATTACCAAGATGCTGCTTCTTTTGCCCTCAGTGGTCTTGGAGCAGGAATTCAGCTGAGCTGTGCAAAGAACTACGTATGAGGACAGCAAGAAGTTTGAGGTGGAGGTGTCCTCCCAGGTTTGGTTGTAGCACCAGCAGCTCACAGCAATGCTTAAAAGTCTCTCAGCTTCCTCAAGTGCCTGGTCTGAAGCTGAGCTCCAGGATCATCTCAATGTTCTGGTATTGGCAGTGACCTGGGGCTGGAAGCCTGGGGAGCAAATGAAGACCAGGAGGGCTGCAATGTGTGAGTGACTGCAAGGGAGGGCCATGAAGGAGGGTAGAGAGCTGGATTAAGTGCTGTTTGTTACCTTGAAAAGCCTCACAAGGATTAAAAATTAATGTGATTATTTTTTACCAGTGATATTTTTTAGTAGAATAGCAGGGCAAGTTCCTAGCTTATTTAGTCTGTGAAACAATTTCTGAAGTATAACTGTTCCCAAAGATCCCTTGTTAAGAGTTATTTTAAACTAGTTTGGACAAGATGCATATAAACAGGGAAAATAGTTTCTTACCTAGTAAAACAAGCCTAGAAAACATAACAAAAAAAATATATCAGATTGACAAAAAATATTCCAGTTTTAAGATCTTGTTGGTGCCAGAGGTCAATCTCTCTTTACAGCAGTAACATTTACATTCACATTCTTTGTGCAGATTCCCCACTCCAGCAAGTCAGTGTGAGACATTTTGCAAAATACATTAAGTTCCTAAAATCTGCATTGTGTATTATTTCTTGTGACCAGATATAAGTTTGCACATGTAACTGTCACATTAGCACAACTATACTACTCTGTTGAATGTTGAAAGACTATTGAGGAGCCTTTTTTTATATATTCATATCCAAATTCGTTCAGAATTTCGGAGAAGAACCAGAATATTAAGGCAGCTGTTTCATGGCACTCCCAGCTCTTATCATTGTGTAACTTTAATTTCTAACTCTTCCCCAGGCTGTTCTGCACTTAAAAGTATTTTTCATGTTGCATGAATTTTAATTGGATAGAACTCAACCAAAATGAATCTGGTACAGGTTCCCATTAGTACTTAGGAGCTGCATGTTTTTTAATGTACTTACCCAGCGTAACATCTCAGTTAGCAGGGGACAAACTTCAAGACCCTTTTGTAGATGAGTAACTACAGTCCAGAGGTACCACAAGTAGCATTGCAAAAAGTATGTGAGTCACATCTTCAAAAGCAAGTTAGGTGTCCAAAGAACAAATCTCAGAATTTTGTGGGCTGTCAGCTCCTACTAAAATAACTTTGTTAATTGAAAGTCACTACAATTATCACTTACAAGCCCAGAATTACAAGAAAACAGGTGCCCAGTTCATATAGTCTAACTACTGGGCCTTTCATTAGGCATTTGTTTTCCTTATACACTTCTAAAGGACATTTGTGTGCTTTGAAACCAGCGCCTTCATGTTTTTTGCAGTACCTTATGCCTCTAAAGCATTTTAAGAAAAAAGAGAAATTCAGGCCTATATGTTCCTTAGGTGCCTCTGAGGTTAAGCAGGAATTGGCAGGATTGCAGTTTTGGTCACGGGTACTTAAAACCTCCCTAAATTCCATTTTAATCACATAAGCTCTTTTCTAGATCTAGGCTTAATGTACAAATCCCTCTTGGAAATCTTATCCTAAGAGTATGTCCTGAGGTCATGCAGAAAACCTATGAGAGAAGGAATGGAAATTAGGTAATGTCCTCAGATAATGCTTTCCTCCTCTGAGTATCTTCTCCCCCAAAATAGTTGCTTTGTATTGTAATATGCTAATAGTGATTTTTGGTGCTTTAAATGTACTAGAAAATCATTAGGAAGGTACCTATTTTCTGAGCAGATACAAGATGCTTTTCAATAAGAGGCAGATTCATCCGAAGACTTTTTTTTTTCTTTTTTTTTTTTTTCTTTTCTTTTTTTTTTTCTTCTCTTTTTTTTTTTTTTTTCTTTTTTTTACATATATATATAGGGAAGGCAGGAAAATGCACAATTCCAGATCATTTAGGGCATACCCTACTCAGGGACATGGTTTAGTGGTGGCATAGGCAATGTACTAGGTTAACAGTTGGACTTGATGATCTTAAAGATCTTTTCCAACTAAAACAGTTCTATGATTCTATATCTGCTTTGCATGAAAATCATAGAAAGCCAGATGGCATCAGGAGTGGATTTAGGATATCTTGGCATGGGATATTCACTGTGGCTGTTACAGAACACCGAGGCAAAGGGGAATGAAAAAGAAGGTGAAAGGACTATCCAAGCTGGAGAACAATATTAAAAAATATGATGGCTTCCATGGTGCACATTGCAAAGGGAGAATAGAGCAACATTGTTCCCATCAGCCCAAATAGGAGGCATGGCTGAACACAGAGAATGAATGAAGTCACTTTCCTTAATTATGAAATATATTGGATGTGGTTTATGTCTCCTTTCAACTAAATTAGCATAGCATTCTTAATACAATAAATAAATGATGTTGTCCTTCACTGCAGACAGTACAGAGATGTCACTTCACTGTTACAAGGGTAGGCAAGCTGAAAAGAGAACCCTGAAACTCTGCTGATGTAAATTGTTCCTGCTGTAGCAAGGAACAATCACAATGCTGAAAGATTTTCTTTCTCTTTCTAGATTTGTGTTTCTGAAAACAGAGAGCACCATAAATCTGACAGTAGAAGCAGTTAGCTGTCCCACTTAACACTATTCTAACTTAAGAAGTTAGAATAATTTCAATGCAATTCTGTATCTGCATGAAATATGTCTTCTAGTTAAATATGAAGCTGTTTCTCAATATTGCTATGTGATGTTGTATGTTCAGTTAAAGAAAAAAGTACCATTACTGTTTTGCCAGACCTTCATTAGGTTCAAATAAAAGCTGATGCCAAGTAATAACATTGTATAAGTAAAAAAAAATTAAAAAAAAAAAAAAAAAAAAAAAGTTTGGTTTAAGCAGAAAGGGGAATGAATTGATTTTTGTATTCTTTCCTGATTAAAGTTTCTTAAGGTTACTTTTAACTGTAGCCTGTGGACTTTATACCCTTAATCTTTCTTACTCACATTCTTTTCTTTCCAGCCCTGTGTATGAAACCATAAACAGTCTTTCACTGAAGAGGGGGGAAAAAGTAAAAAAAAGGTGCATTTCAAGAAGCCTTTGCATGCTTGTTTGTTCTCAGATCTCTGAAAAACAGCTTTTAAAATAAAGCAGAAAAGATGTCAGTCTGACATGACTTGGAGATTTATCAGATTTCAAATACATTTTAAGGAATGTGAAGGGTTTTAAACTCTCTCTCTGATTGTACAGCTTCCTACTCCCTTTGAAACTAGTTTAATTTCTATAAGCATTCAGAGGCTGCTGAGACTCTGAGAGTGCTAAAACAATTACAAACATACCCTGATTTGTGACACTACATAGGGAAAAAAGTCTACTTGTATGAGGAAAACTGTTCCAGTATTTAAATTTTGTCTTTATTAGTTGCTTATTGCATGAGATCACAGGTCAATATGCTCAGGGACCAAAGCAAAGACTCTCTGCTCCACGCTTCACCTGGTATATACTATTTGAAACTTCAAAAAGTAGCATGCTGAATACATCAAAGATTTTTTTTTTTTAATACAGTAAAGGTGTATAATGGAGCTTTTGTGTTTTCTCCCCGGAGTTAATAAGCATCCTGCACTTTTAGCATAAACAAAATCCTGACATTCATTCAGTTGGGCAAATTGAGCAAATCCAGTGTTGTGACATGAAACAATCTCTTGTTCTCATCAGATGGAAAGGAATATCCTGGTATTTTAGGTGCAGGAGTCTGAAAATGTCAGAGCAGTTTATGCCCATGGAAATGTATCAGCAGGAAATGTCATCAATAAAGAAAACCAATGGACTGGTTTCTTAATACACTCAGCTTTATCATTTCAGTGGCTTCCAGATACACAGCAGCTGATGCCTTGTGCAGGCTGGCATCCCAGATAGTGCAGGCTTCTGCCTGCAAGGTCAGCCAGGGCAGATAGGAATCATAGAATCATAGAATGATAGAACAGGCTGGGTTGGAAGGGACCTCAGAGATCATCAAGTCCAACCCTTGATCCACTATCGCTGCAGTTCCCAGCCCATGGCACTGAGTGCCACATCCAGGCTCTTTTTAAATATCTCCAGGGATGGAGAATCCACCACTTCCCTGGGCAGCCCATTCCAATGTCTGATCACCCTCTCAGTAAAGAAATTCTTTCTAATGTCCAACCTAAACCTCCCCTGGCACAACTTAAGACCATGCCCTCTTGTCTTGCTGAGAGTTGCCTGGGAAAAGAGACCAACCCCCGCCTGGCTACAACCTCCTTTCAGGGAGTTGTAGAGAGTGATGAGGTCTCCTCTGAGCCTCCTCTTCTCCAGGCTGAACAGCCCCAGCTCCCTCATCCTCTCCTCATAGGATCTATGTGAATGGTGGAGAGTATCTTATTGCACTGCCTCAGGTTCAGGGGTGGCACTTTATTACCCAGCTGACACGACATGTCATCATGACACAGCGTGTACATGGCTTGCTTGAGCAAATGTGAAGAGACTTCCCTGAGAGACAGAGGAAGAGCCACAGCTCTGCAGCCACCACTCCCCCATCCCTCCTCCCGATGACTGCAGGCGTAGGGAGCTGAAAGCTTGAAGGCTGGTGAAAGACAGGGTTTGTGTGGACAGCTTGCAGTGTGAAATTATTAGAACTGGCAATATAAGACAGCAGAAGAGTCTCTGCTTCAGCCTCTGCTTCAGCCTTTTAGGTTGACGGGGAAAAGTTACTAAATGCTTTGTGCCAAAGTTCACAGATAGCCTGAGAATGACCTTCCCGTGCTACTCTGGCAATGCTGAAGGGCCTTAAATTAATTTATTATCTTTATAGAGTGCATTATTGCAAAAAAACCCTGTCTCAGTACTGGATATAGCACCCAACAATCCTAACTGTAATAGCAAGCCAGGTGTCTAAGACCACAGTAACAAAAATACATGGTAGCAACAGAATAGATGTCTCATCACATTGGGTCCTTCTGGATGAGTGTAACTACAAGCAAACAGAGAGGGGGAGTCTACCATGCAACTTTACAGAAGTAACCCTTTTACATTTTGGGTCAAGGACTGTACAAAAATTCAACAAGAATAACTGAAAAATTGTCCAAAGTAAGGAAGCAAATACAAAATTAAAATTTAAAAAAAAAAAAAAAAAAAAAAAGTAAGGAAGGAACGAGTCAGCCATTGACTGATGTTTGATGAACATTTCTCTGGGTCTGTCGCTTTTTCCTGCAAGGTGTTGCAAAGGGTACTCTTTAAAATTAAACCCTTTTTCTTCTGACCCTGGCTGCTTTTTTCTTGCCCTCATGAGTTTGCAAGAGCACTTATGAAGCAATGAACTGGTGTAATTAGAAGTAACCATCTCTTCTGAATAGTCAGGTTTGACCTAAGCAATTCTCAAACCTTCCTGCAAAGGCAAGAGCTGGAAAGAGAATTTGCATTTGCAGACAAAAAGTCTGAAAGTGCAAGGGAAACTAGGAGCCTGTTAGCAAAGTTACCCTGATGCCAAATATTTAACAAGATTAAAAATGCAACGAAACAAGGATGAACATTTATGTGAACAATGTATTTCTACTAAAACTATATTTTTTATGTAGTAAGAACTTCAGAATTGTTGTCCCTTTTCATGCCATAGCATTACCTGTCTTTAACAGGCAATAATAAGAGGGATCTGACCCATGGGATGAACTGTCCTGTAAATGCTTACTGCAAGGATTTGTGCATCTTCCTTTGAAGTGACTGGTACTGGTCGCTACTACAGAGCAAACCAGTTCATCCCATACGACCATTTCAGATTTTCCAGCTACAAAGCCCAGCTGATAGAGATGTGATGGCCAGTGGTATATGGCACACTCTTCCAAGGGTGTATTGAAAAGTTCACAATTCTGGTGCACTCAGAATTAAGTATGTCTAACAGTGAGCACCTAGGAGAAATTTAGCTGCAAATATGCCAAGAGAAGTGGTGATCACACTGTTAAAAGGGAGATTATGTACCTGTAAATGGTAATTTACTTTTTAAATTTTTTCACTGTAAATGGAAGTGTGGTCCTTCCACAAATGCCTTGACAACTTACCTCACACTTACAGCCCAAAAGCTCACTTTTGCTTCTCATCTTCTCCAGTCTTGAGCTTTAACAAAGCAGATTTCTCTTGCAGCATGTAGAAATATGTTTTTATTACCCTGGGAAGAACTCAGTGACACAAACAGATGTTCAGGGAGAATTTGACTGACATTGTTGGAAAATTTTACAGAAATTTGGGGTTCCTGGCCCTGCTGCCACAACTAATCGCTGCTTCCTGATGGCCTCCATATGTAGACTTCCCTCTGAATTGCTTCATTTTAAAAAATCCCAACTATCAAAAGGAAGGGGGGAAGGGAAAGGGGGGAAAAATGCAGTATAGTGATAAAAGTAAATGATGCACAGGCTTGAGCAGTGAAATGGTTAATTAGGAAAGCATTAAAAAAAAAAAAGTCTCTGAAGTTATAGTGGGCTCAAGAATGAGTTCTTTCTGAAGGATGAAATTAAGTCATGTTAGACCATCACTTTGATTTTACCGGTCTAACTAAGGAAGAGGTATTATTATTTTCATAGTAGGGGTTGATCTGCTGAATTACACATTGCTGATCTGTCACTCAAAATGACAACACAGGCAAGGGATCTTCTTTGATCTCGAGACAGCTGAGGTTTCAGACAAGAGTCCACAGGGAAGACAAAGTTAATTTTTCAGACCCTGAACCACAGAACATGCATGGCAGAGGGAAGAAGATATTACAGAGCATATTTGTAAGTCATCAGTGAAGGCTGTTGGTTTGACCCTAATAGCTGTTACGATAAGAATCTGGTAAAGCTTAGAAGCCAATTACCAACTGCATTGCTACTATTACATCGCAGTTTAACTTAATTTATCAACAGTTTAAAAATAAAACAATTAATTCCTAGGTTAGAATGGCCAGATCTTCAGTTTCTTTATACCAAGGTCTCTGTGGTTATTCTGATTTACAGCATCAGAGGATGCGATGCTCTAACTGCACAGCATTGCAGAAGAGGCTTGAAAATATAGCAGCTTATTCAAAATTAGAAGTAAACACTTTTTCCACAAATATTTGGACAATAAAGAGTAAATGAGATTATTTGGAAATGAGGCAGGAGATTTACCAAGGCAGTCAATTTAAAACAGTTGGTCAATTTAGCCTTGGATCTTGATTCAAAGCATCGGGAGTCACTGTTTAGTTTTCCGTTCTGCTGGCATTTGCAAGCAAATATTTATACCAGAGCCTCTTGAAGTGTGAATGTACTACTGACAGCACATAAAATAAAACAGAAGCTACCTGAACTCTTGACAGTTGGGTTTTTTCAGCTAAGTTTGCAGAATATTTTTAACCTCTGGCATCTTAACTGTCAATTTGATGCTCATAATGTAAATAGCAAACAATGGAAGGAGCACACAGCCCTGGGTTTCCACACAGGATGTGTAAACCTGTTTATTCCCTGACCACTGACATTTCTGTTTACCTACCAGCACAGATTAGTAGTTGTAAGCATGTACAATCACTCACATTTAGATGTAAGCTTTTACAATTGCAATATCCAGACAGGGTTTCCTCAGCCCAGTGCTTGCTCATGGGGACTTTCAGCCACTGTCTGGCTCCCAAAGGTGAGCAGCTAAGTCAACACAAAACCAGGTATTTTATTCATCTCATGTTAAATGGAAGAACATCAGTGCTTGGAGAAAAAGAACATCTCCAAAACGAAGAGGAGCAGCTGTGGCTGGGGAAGGTGTTGAAGAGGAAGGGGCATGGGAGGTGTATGCCCTGTGCATGGGGCTGCCACGCTCCTCCAGGCTCCCAACAGCATCACTGCCCAGTCCACCTTTCCTCTGGGATGTGCACTGATTGTCACTGGGAAGCAACAGAGGTTCTGCTGAAAGACAGAAACCCTGCAGAGGTTCTGCTTTTCAAAAACAAAGAGGAGGGGAATTCTATGCAGAAAATCCATGCAAGAAAAACTGTGAAAAATATTAAATTGGGTTAAAAAAACAAAATAGGAGAATGATGACATACATTTCTCTGCTCTTATTATTTTCTGTCACTCTTCTACCACAAGACTGGAAGGATGTGGTATTTTGAACAGGTAGTACCAGCCTGTGTTGGAGTAAATGAAAAAACATATTTTAATTCCAATATGTGCATCACTAAGCTGTTTCTGCACAAAATCTGTGTGAGAAAGCAATAATTCTGCAAGAGCACAGAAATAACCTCTTCATGCAAACTGTGCCCTGTTTATCCAAAAGGGTAGAGAACTTTCAAAGGGACAGATCCTGACTTTCCTGAGCTCTCACTCATTTTATGATAAGTTTTATATTATTTTTTTATAACTCTTGCTTAAAATGAGCATCAGGCTGAGCTCGGTGTTGTGCAGTCCTGGCCTCACACCTGATCAGCTTCAACTTCTCTCACCCAGCTCCCTGCTCCCCCAGTGAGTATAATCCCCTGCTCTATTTTTTCCTGGTCCCTTGTGCTGACAAAGGCCAAGTCCAAGCCCTTTCCCTGAATTTTTAGTCGTCCCCTTAAAAGTGCTTTAAATATCCTGTGGAAGCAGAAATGTCTCTTCTTTGGGAGGATTACAAATATCCCTCCTGCTGCTCTGAGCCAACCAGAGGGTCTGAGTACCCCACATCAGTAGGACTACGAGCCATGGACATTTTCCACTTCATATTTCTGCAAAATAAAGAGCCCCTTCACACACAGGGGAGAAAACTCTTAATAACTGGATGCAAAATGTGTTTTGTTTTTCTCTCACAGGAGTTCAGTCTTGAATGTACTAAGGCAACATTCACATTTTTTCTGAGTTTTAAGAGGGATAAAGGTAGTATTTACAGCTTTTGCCATGGAGCCAGTAGAAGACATGAAAAAAAATAAACAGTCTCTGGTGGGTGATGATGCTTGGATGGATCCAGCTTCTGGATGGGGTCAGCAACCAAAGGGCTTCTTAACCACTGCCCTGTTTTTCTGGAAGCCAAAAACCACTGTCCAGGTGGGAGGCCATGGCCCAGGGTGAGGAAGGGCACAGAGGCAGAGTGTGAGGATGAGGTGCAGTGTCCTAGGGAGGGGGTGCTGGATGCACAGCTCTGGCAATGTCCCCTGCCAAGTCATTGACAGAGTGGCCTTGACAGTGGACTCATACGGTTATTTACGTGCATTTCTGTCCTGGACAAAGAAGTTATGGTGACAAAAATACTTTCCCATGGTAATGGTGTAAGGAGGAAAGAGCCAAAAGCAGGACCAAATAGAAAATGTTGCTTTAGAAGAGAGAAGACAGAGTGCAGAGCACTCTATCTTGCATGGCAAATGTTCTTCAGCATCCCAAAAAGTAAATCCTCTCCCTTTTTTGTTTTGTTGTTCTCTAGTCTGAGGAAAAAAAAAATGTGCTTATTGTGCTATATAATAGTGCCCAACTTGCCAGTAAGGCTGGGTCTAGTTTGAAAATACTGTTGATGGGATTTTCAGAAGCACTCAATTTTTGCTAATTCTGTTCCCTTTAATGCCAGTGAGATTTGTCATTTTAATCACAACTCTCCTTTACTTCTGTGGGAAAACTGTTAAACCAGGAATGAATACACAGGCAAATCCCAGCTGCTGGTTCTCCATGCCCATCAGATTTTTGTTTAGCAATTAAGAGACACAAATATCTCTGCTGGGAGCGTTGATAATTTTTCCCTGCTCATCTGGCTGATTTTTGTGGGAAGACAACCCAGATTTGTGTTAGTGGGGGGGACACTTTGGTTTTCTTTACATTCAAGCCACGAGGCAAAGCACAGAGAACATGAGCTGTTGCATTAAATAAGAACAAAACAGTGTGATTAACAGCATCAAAGATTCCTTACATCCTGATTCATCTCTAGAATGGAGAGTGATATTTGACCTCTCTGTCTACACCCAACATCTTTCATAATAAAGGCAGGTGTTTCTGCACTGCTCCCAGGAAGGTTTAGGCCTGTTATGTCCTTTGTTAACACACTATGGCCAAGAGTGAATGAGTTAGTGAATTAAGTCCTCAAACACAATGAGATTTTTATTTCCTGTGAGGTTTAGAGTCATCTTTAAAAACAAAACTTGATGAGCTGTGTTATAATTTGACTCCAGGAGTTGATTCTTCTTAAAGTAGTTAAAAAAAACATGATAAGATTGAATTAGCAGCATTGTTAGCCCTCTTTTAATATGAAGATTTTGGTGATAACATACTAAAAAATTAAGCTACTACATGGAATCTATGCTTTCTCTTACAGTCCAGTTTTGAACTTCTGAGAATCTTTAAGTTTGACCTTAAATTTGCTACTTTTTACAGCTCTTCTTTTTGTAATAGATTACAGCAAGCTTGAGTTAAATTACTCTCAGTATTTATATGCATTATGGATATATGCTGAGGTGCCTTGCAGGGATTTGAAAAAAGAGACATTCAGCAAATATATTTCATTGGTCTGATCCAGCAGTCCCTGTACTTGCTTCACCTGCCATGCCCTCTCTGGACTTCCAATGAGATCTGATCAGATGCTTCCTTCCATCCAGCACTGCAGTCCAATGGTTGAGATATTTCTGAGTGCTTTTTCTTGGCTCTCCTATTATATTTCCAATTAGAAGGTGAGATCATACCTTTTTCAGGAAAACATCCCAACCCTGTGGTTCTCCAGTTGCTCTTCCACCTCCCTCTGAATGCTCCTAGAGCACATGGGTTTGGTTCAACATTTGTTTGAGTTTGTAGCTTGTTGATGAATAAGATTTTCTCTCAATGAGTGCTAACAGCACAAAAAGATCTTGCATGGAGACTGATTTTTCTGCTTGCTTTCAGAGCCTGCAGGCAGTCATTAGATGAGCTGTGTCAGACAGGAATCCTGATTTCATGTGCTGGAAGCACTCAGCAGCAGGAGCCTGGTAGCAATGCAATAGCCAGCTGCTTGAGGAGGGCAATAAGAAGCTCCAGGAAAGAGAAAAACCAAGAATTTTGCACAAGGCAGAACTGGCAGAGAGGCTGAAAGGAACAGATGAAAGAAAGAGAGCAGAAAAGGCCACATATTGTGGTGAGCAAGGCCTCCAGCAAGCACCCTGCTCAGGGTTACTGGGAGCTATGGTAGTCCTTGAGTGAGATGATCCTAACACAGTCAGGACTTGTGAAGGGAAGAGGTACAAGGACAGTGGCAGAACTCAGTGACCCCTTTGTATGCACCAAAAGGTTACCATGGCTGGTTCAGGCAGGGAATTGACAGGACAGGAGGAGGCTGCACTTCTCAGGGACTTGAAAGCAGGTCAAATATGATCATGCTGAGCTCCTAAAACTCTTCAGTCTGGGGGAAATGATTTGATGATGGGGCACTTGTCTACAGGAATGTTCCTTCTACCAGGTGCCTGATGTGGCCCCAGGCATGGCATGGTATGCATTCCCAAGCCAAGCATTATTTTCCTGGTAAAGGTCCTCCCTTCTGTGCAGAACCTCTGCACTTCCATGCATGGAGCCATCATCATCCTCTGAGGGCCCCTTGGGAGGCTGCTTAGTAAGTCCAGACGTTTTGAGTAGAGTTTGAGCCAGTGTTATTCAGCCATCCTAGGAGAAGCCTGGAGACTTCTGAATACCACATTTGCTGCTTCCAACAATGGCTGGCAGCAGGGTACAACTGAATAAATGAGTAGAATTATATTTGGTGAAATATGATATTTCTCGTCACTGAATTGATCTACTGTCCTTCTGAGTGGGCTCTCCATGCACTTTTATAATCCCTGCACAGTCTTTAGATACTACAATGAGCAACACTTTAGAAACATTTCTAGTTAAATCATGACTGGGAGTCATGGCACCATGATTCTTCTTAATGAAGTGTCTATTCTTATGCATGAGAGCCTATTGTTGAGATTAGAAGATTTTTAAAAACTTTTCTTCCACAATATCAGAGGTTTTCCTCTGAAAAATTTCTCAAACCTTAGACATCACCTTAAAAGAATACTACTTACTTTGGAAAATCTCATTATTTCCTATTTGTATGTCCAGTTGGTGGGAACTAGGAAGTGACAATAGGGCTTCAAAAATTCCTTTCTTAAATGTACCTTTTAAGGCCCTACAAGGCAGTGTCATGGCTCTGGACTGGGAAATGTCTGATGGGGAATTTCAGCTGCTCTGGAAGTTAATCTGTTTTAGGTTGCTACAGCCATACTTCATATTCCAGTAGTAGGCTGAAGAAGACAAGTGGCACCAAGTCCTTTGGATACCACTCCCAACAACTTGCTTAGGGAGCAATGTCTGCATCCACTTTGAAATGAAGTTTTTCTGTTGCATGTCAGGCTAATAACAGCAGGAAGTAACACCACATGCTTTCATCTGGAACAATACCAGAAGGACTTGTTCAAACATCAGTGATAAGTAGCCATGGACACCATTTACATATAGCAGAGTTTTTCTTCAGCAGTACTCTTTTCCTCTCCTGAGGTACAGATAAATGACTTCTCATTTTGGAAGCAAAGGGTGAATCATTTGAGGTAGGAAGGGTATCATTAACCAGCTTGGGAGATGTCCAGGGCTGTGTGTATGCAGAGAGTTACTGCACAGAGGCAAACAGTGGCAAACTATGAACAGGAGGGGAAAAAAAAGAGGAAGCAAAAAAGAAACTGCTGGCTGAAATACAGACTCAGATTATTTTTTTCAAAATAATAAACCTGAGATCAATTTGGTACACTGGAGCAGGAAGGGTTTGGCACAGAGAAGAGAACAAATAGAAACTTGTGGACATAAAGCCAATTCCCAGCTTGCCTTCTGAGAAAAATCTTATGTAAGCTGAGCTCAGCACCTACAGGACTTCCAGCTATTCCAGGGAAAAACAATCTCTCCCTGCACATACAAACCCTTTCTTTACTCACACATCCAAAAATGCAGTTATGCACTGTCAGGAAAAAGAGGTGCTACTACTGTACTGTACTGTACTGTACTGTACTGCTACTACTGTAGCAAAACCTTGAGCCCTCATGACACATCCAAAGCACATGCAATGTCTTTGTGTTATCATATATTTGAGTCAAATCCACTAAAAATTGTGTCAGCTCCTTTAGAGGGTGTGTCAGCTGTGCCCATTTAATGAATCCCACAGCCAGACAGTTGTGCGCATGGCAGAACCCACAAAGGGAAAAGCAGCTATTTTTAAAACATGTGAGATAAAAAACCTCTGCATTGTAATTTCTGGTACTGTTTTATTTATAAACTTTTTAAGCATGAAGAGTTCAGCTTCAAAACAGGAATCCAGATTGAAAGAAAACTGATGAATACACTTAAAACCCTTCTGAAATAAATGTCTTCATGTATGTATACACAGACATACTTCTACATATATAATGTAAATGCATAAATAACAGCATAGATGTTTCTCAGATTAAAGGCATCTGTGGTGAATGCTCTGACTTCCTTCAAATTTCTTACCCACTTGAATATTTTTTGCAAGGCAAAATATTTTTCAGGTAGCTAGAGCCTAATAAAGGTGTTTTCTAAACAAAAGGAATAGCTTTGCAAAGCTCATAAAGCCACAGCAAATAGGCAACTCCTGCTATTATTTTGAATAGCTGCAGAGAACTGTAATGCCTCTGACATTAAAGAAGTTCAGCTCACAATCTGGAAATCCCTTCACTGGGGTGTTTTTTAAGGCCACCATTTCTCCTTCAGAGCCAATACAGCTGCGGTGAAGAATGTAACTCAAATGCCTTCCTGAAATATCCAGGAATGCAAACACAAGCGGGTGGATGAGTGGCTGCAGTGTTACCCAGGGCAGTGCTGAGCCAGCACTAACCCCAGTCAGGAGTGTGCCAGCCAGGACTGGGCTGTTTGCAGCCAAGGGTGCAGAAAGCCCTGAGTGGGGCAGCATCAGACACTGAAGTGCACCTATTAGTGAGGAGCTGGTGGCATTACGTGGAGATAACAAGCAAGAAAATCAGAATATACATTGAGAAGTGGACTTTGGGTGACTATGAGTAGCAGTATGGAGTTTTTTCTTGGCACAACTACAAGTTCCAGCTGGCAGTGCAAGCTAAGTGAGTTTTCCTTCTCATGTGCATTGTTAGATAGCAGCTGAAGCAATGCTGCGGTGTCATTTCCAAGGCATGGTACCTACTGAACAAAAATTCTCCGTGTCTCTCGTTGTCCTACTACTGCCACCTAGGGCAGGATTCAGGTGCCAAACCTAGTGCCAGGGAGATGCCTTAAGGTAGTAAAGACATTTGCCTAGGACTGGAAAAACCATGTAGAAAATCTGCAGTGAGTTCCTACCAGTGGTGTTTGTTCTACTGAGCCAGAGTGGATCTTTGCAACAGCGCAAGGGGGAACTTCAGGCAGGAGTCTAATTTTGGATAGAACTTCCAACAGGTTTGCTCCTATACCTTGTAGTACCACTATCTAGCTCCTTTCTGCCCCACAGAGCAGTATATGCTGGGGTGTCCCTCCACGTCCTCCATTTCCCCTGTGTACTGCAGTCCAAACTCTTGATTCCTTCTTTCTGGCAGAGCCAAGGGGCCTGGACAGAGATGAGCAGAGTCCAGACTTGCCCAAGAACATCAGCTCTTCAGGAAGAGGAAGGAGGACATTTGTAGGATTTATGGAGGTGGGGTGAGACTTTCTTTAGATGAGGAGTATGTCATCTTGCAGCAGGTAACTATCAGTGGAAGCCAAAAATAGCTCTTTTTCAGATATAAAAACTGTTGCACTAAGAATCCTGTGTGGGATTGATGCACTGTGGTGGAAGAAAGCCACCTCCCTGGTGGAGGCAGGGATGGTGGGACATCGGAGTGGTCAATCAGTGGACAGGACGCCTGGCTTCCCTGCCTGGACCACAGAAACTGAAGAAATATGTTGTGTCTGGGAGCAAAGTCTTATTCTAAGGGCATGGAGGTTAAAGGTCTCAGATGTGCTATCCCAGGAGGGGTGTGCTGCTGGGTGGAGGTGGCTCCAGGCAGGGAAGCTCCCAGCCCCAAGATCAGGGAGCATCCGGAGGCACCGCGGGCTCACTGGGCATGCAAGGATACAGAGGAACATTACTCAGTGTGGATAACCTCTTCCTCCCACACCACTGTCTGTGTGGGGCTGCTTTTATGATTTCTGCTGAGTCTGAGGCGATATAGAGCTGGGAAATATGTCCTTAACTGTGCTCTGGGGGGGCCAGAACAACAGGGCTGCAGACAAAAGCTTCCTTCCCTCATAATCAGTGGTGCAACCAGCTCTCAGCTGCATGGAGGTCAGAGACTGGACTCCTGTGTAAGTTCAGCCTAATGAGGTGCTGATTAGACCATGCTAGCTGGGAAACCCTGCAAGTTTGGATGGAACTGGTGCATTCTCTAATAATAACCTCTAAGAGGAGAAAAAGCAAAGTGAAGTGCAGCAGCTGTTCCCAAAGCAAAGGGAACAGAGATATTAACAGGTATCTGTCAAGGACAAATTCAGAAATATAATTAGTGAGAAGAGAGAATGCTCATCAGAGAAATAACTTGGAGATGCAGATGAAATATAAACTTAGTGTAACATTTCTGCAGAAGCAAGATTAAAAAAAAAAAAAAAAGCAAAATTTATCATTCATAGAATACGAGAACACTTTTGCAAATTACAGGAACAATATTATTCTCTTGGCATAGCAATTGGTATGTATCTCTATAGGAGTCTATCTTATTTTGAAGTAGCAGTCCCCCAAGTCCACTGTCTACAACAGTGCTGTGATCTCTGTTGTGCACTTGATGGCCCACACAAAAGACCTTTTCTCTGCATGGGAAAAACTGGCAATAATGCTCTGTTATATATATTCCACCAGGGCCATGCCTGACTGAGACATCCATGGGCAGGAGGCACACTGACATGCAGGAACTCCTTCCCTGGGGGGGATAGGGGGTTGCCACGTGCTGCCTATCAGCAGATGTAAAGCAGACACTGAAATTGCCATCACATCACACACTCTGAACTCCAGTGAGCATCCCCAGCCAGCACAGGGTGAGGCAGTGGGCCTGTGGAATGCTGTTATCTCTGATACCTCTGGATCTCTAACCTAGAACCCCTTTGCTCTCTAAAACTGCAACCCAAGAAACTCTCAGACAAAGAACAAAATGATTTCTGAGGCCTAAAAATAGAAAAGTATCCATGGGGTTGATGGTCTGTGCTGCCTACCTGCTTACACGGCTGCTGGTGCTGGAGGGAAGTGTGAGAATCAATGTCCCAGAAAGTACCAGTGTGGCAGGGAACTGCACCTCTGGAGGGTGTCCTCTGGTCAGTGTGCATTACCTTGGTCAGGTAAGAGTCTTGTTGGAGTAATAGCGAAGAAATTTCAGAAAAGATTTTTCACTAAGAGCAGAACCTCACGTCATTCAAAGCCAGGGATCCACAGGAAGAACAGTGTGACCCAGAAGATGGTTTGAGCTGCCCTGGTGCAAGATCACACCAGTGTTCAGAATTATCTAACTCTGAAGCTGCCACCAGGTTTAAGCACTGCCTGAAAGTGCAGTAAATAACAGATCCAGTCTCAAAGACATCACTGTTGTTGGTATTGTGTCTTCATCTGTGCACAGTGGTTACCAGAGAAATAAAATTGGTACAGTTTCAAACTGAAAGAGCTGGGTTTTTTTTAATTAGTTATAGCACAACTATATATGTAGTTTTTTTAATTAGTTAAATCTCAAGTCAGTGGGGGGCTGGGATAGATAAGGGTTTCAGCAAACTCTGTGAATAATGGTAGCACTATTTCCCCTATCTAGTACCATATGCTGCAAAATAATTATCTGAGAAATTTGTCAAGCTGTAGGCCATCTAAGGCTGTCCTCATAATTTCTGTTTCAGAGAATGCCTTCAGAAGAGACGGGAACTCAGGAAATTAGTTTTTTCAACAGGAGAAAAAACTTAAATTATCAACTGCTGTCCTGCCAGACAATAAAATAGCCATGAGTCTTTCTGGCCACAAACCTGACAGGTCAAATTGCCATAGTACAGTGAACAGAGAATTTTGAGGTGTGAAGATGAGAAGCTAACATTCTGGGAAAATGATCCAAAATTGAATGAATCTTTTTTCTTTTATTACCACTAAGTAAGATCCTAATGAAAGAAGTTTCCAATACATAAACCAACTTCCAGTACATTTACATTTTCCTAAAAACCACATCCCTTAATGTCCTTTATTGCCTAAAATCTCCTAGAACTCTTTACAAGTATTGCAGGCATGTTATTGTCTAGGTTGGAAAAGAAAATATATTTTATTTTAAATGAAAAACAGAAATTCATAAATGGATTTAATATTCTGGGCATAAAAGTATCAGAAGAGATGAGGCTCTTGTGTGAAAAAAATCTGCAAATAAAATTAAAACAGAGGAAGGTTTTCTAAGAAAGTGATTTGTTAAAAATATGTCAAGCAAGTATTTTTAAACTCTATTTCTCCTCAGAATTTGATCCACTAGTATGCTTTTTCCTGTGAAAACACTGCTTTCATCTCTGCCTATTGCTAGCTATACCAAAATGCACACATATATTAAAATGGCTTTAGGGTTAAGAACATACATCAGTAACCTATGGGTACATTAAAAAATTACATCTATATCACCATCATCTGAAACCCAAGTATTGTGCACACAGAGATTTACTAGATAAAGTCATACTTAAAAATAAATCTGAGAAACTTGATGTTAAAAAAACCTCTCTGGTAAACGTCTAAAGAACCTGATTTTTTCTTACAGGAGCCCTGTGCAATCAGCACACTATTAAAACATTTCAGTAGCAATTGCTCCTGCTTCAATGACTTTGATTTTTAAAGACATCCTTTAAAAATATTTCACCTTCCTGATATCCCTACTCTGCCAGAAGTGTTATTTTCTCTTCATGTTTGGAAATAGAGATCTGTAAACAAGTAACAAATCCCATTTGTCTTTATTCTTCAAAAATAGCCACCACTTGAAGATGGTTTGTGAAGCCCTTCACTACAAAAATGGTGATTAACTTTTACTACAAAATACCTCTTTGAAATCTAATAATGTCTTAATAGTTTTGGGAGGGAAGTAACAGAAGCTCAATTGTTTTAGGAGAAAAACCCACCCACAATGTCTTATTTTTAGTGAACCTATTTTTAGCATTCTAAAATTAGTGTTAGAATAACAAAGTAGTAAACCGACGTCCTAGACTACTTAATTATCTTCATTATTAGCCTGACAGCCTAAGTGACACAATTAAACATCAGTGACAGAAGAGCTGAAGGGTTTAAAGGTCAATAAATACGGTGATAGGAATCCTTCGATGTAGCCTTTTGCTACAGACTTCTAGGGTTTAAATGTTGACAAGCTAATTACTCTTCTTCCCTAATTAAGCAAGCCTTTCTTGATCAGCTGGTCAGCCAACAGCTGATCACAACTAGAGAGGTCTAACCTAAATTAAACTTGTAAACAGCAGAAATGAAAGCCAGATCCCAACAAGTTCGCATTCCTAAGTCAACTATTGTTGAAGAAAATTCTACTCCAAAGCTGTGAAAGCAGTTTTGTTATTGAGCCAAATCCTGGCTCACAGTCACATGGAAACTCCATCCAGGTGGATGAGTCTCAACAGTGTGAAGATTTGACATGGGAAGTGTCAAAAGAAATAGACTGTAACTTTCTCTGTTGCCTGCTTCCATCTCTCTTAATCTTTCTGCTTTCCCCATTGAGTGAGAATCTCTACAATTACTCTGAAGGATATAAATCCTTCACAAAAATATAAATCCTCTACAAAATCAGAGAACTGCAGGTGGAAGAGGGCAGATAAAGGTGGTTCTGCCATCTCCATGGTCAAAGTATAACATATTCATTGTCTGGCTTAAGAAACACTGATTTTTAAAGCATCCTGCTTTGGCTATGGTTCACCAAAGACATGACCAGGGTGGAAGAAATCTCCCAGTCCTCTCATCCCTTTCCTGTCAGGAAAGGATTTGAATAAAATCCTAAAAGCTTTCATGGGAAGCATGAAGCCCCTTCAGTTCCCCACTAGCCTATTATTAACACTGTTTGCCTCCTATTCCTGCCATTAATGACCTTGCAACTACTGGTATCAAAAAGCAGTGTATTCTTTCATATAGATGTATGTCCTGTGGTGGCTTTTCAATAGCTCTGCTGGCCATTTGTGCTAGCTGCCCCTGTTTTATATAAAGGGAATTTGAAATTATATTTACATACAAATACGGATAAGGAGTAGAAAATGCAGCAGTCATAGAAAGAAAATGAGCCACGTGTAATGGAAAAAGATTTTTGCATCCATTTCTCTGAGCTATAAGGCTACATGAGGATTGCTAAGCACAGGGGAAATAGAAAAGCAAAGAATAAATGGTGCAGAGTGGGACAGGACTTTCAGGCATTGGCAGAAAAAAACCCCAACAAACAGATCCTGAGGATGCAAGGACAAAGCAGTGTGGGGGATAAGATAAAAAATAGAGCAAACACCAGACAAGAAGATCCTACAAGGAAAAAGATAGCAAAACTTCCCCCCCAGTCTCAGCCAGGATTATCCTTTCCTCTTTGTGTTTTCTCTCCAAATGCTTCGTATGCTTTGTCTGGCTGCTTTGTGGCCCACTTTCACCATGCCTGTAGGTGGTGGCTTGGATGGAAGAGCTTCCAGCCGAGTACTACAAGGGAGAATCAGGCTGGAAGATGGCATATATGCATGATAAGAAGAGTCCAAGAAGCAGACCAGCCCCAAAAAAAGAAAAATTAGGGTGTTTTCTTTATTGGGAAGGTTGGAGGACTCCACTGGAGCTGCTAAAAAACTGTTATCTACTGGAAAGGGCTGTATACTAGTATATATATATAGGGTCATCAGAGATTTGTTAGCCAAACCCACTCCATCATCCTGAATCCTCTCTTCTGTTGATTAAAACATAAATCAGTCAGAACTGCATGCTGTAAAATTAATATGTGTTGGGAGACAAGTGGGGTTAAGAACATATACCAGTAACCTGATATATGTTCCATATATACCATAACCTGGTATATTTTCCATATTGTTTAACTGACTTAGCAACTGAAATGGAAAATCTGGCTCTCTGACACCACATGGATTTATTCCAAAACCTTTATAACCATAATCTAGTGCTTGGAGGTTGGACTGAGTGGCTGTAAACATCTACTTAAATCTTATTGGCTCAATCTCTGTTCCAGGACAGGGCTGAGTGCTCACAATTGGTGAGTCCAAAAGGAGAAGGAAGCAAAATTTTTCTGGGATAGCAGGACAGCAAACACAGGAAAAGAGCAATATGGAAGTAAATTGGAGCAATACTTCTGATGTCCCTGCCCTTGCCTTCTGGCTGTGGGTGGCTGATGAAGCTTCTGCTCCACAGCTGGACTCCAGCTCCTTGTCTGGACTGTTATTAGTCAGTTCACATTGATGCTGTCCATACTAATAAATGAGAAAGTACTGCAGAATGTTTCCAGGTCCTAGAAATCAATCATTAGTCCCTTTAAACTGTGAGGGGGGAGACAGAGAGTTTAATGAAAGGAACACAGGCCACCCCATTCCAGTCAGTCTCAGGGACAGAACAGCCTTGGGCACACTGAGGAAGTCCCTTGCCCCTTGCCCCCATGGACCAGCTGAGGCCCCAGGAGTCAGAGTCCTGGTATGGAGCCTGAGGAGAGAGCTTGTCCCAGTCCTTCCTGCTGAACTGTGTCCCTGGAGCTCAGCTCTTTATGAGCCTGGAGTTATTTGAATTGTCACAATGGTGTCCTGTTTATCTCAATTGGGATATTAAAGGTCAAAAGTGATCACAGGAGGTCCCAGGGAGTCCCCAGCTCCTCAGTACCATGTACCAGCACCCCATTCTGTTAATGCCTGAGATCACTTGTGGTCCCACTCATGTGCACAGGTGTATTTACCACCAGAAAACCATGAAATATGTTTTGCACTTGGAGAGTCCCAGTGTGATGCTCTTAAGATTCACCCAGCCAGGAATGAGGACCCATGGCTGCCCAGCCAGGCTCTGCTGCCTTCATCTGCTCCTTGCACCCAGCTTCATCTGTAGTAGGCCTCTAGAACTGTCATAGACTGGTGGACTGGTGGAATTACCTGCTTGTGAAGGAATATTTAGCAGATGTCATCGTTAGATCCCAAACAATGGAAATTCTGTATTTTTGACTGTTCTAAATCATGGTAAAAAACTCTGGTGAACAAACCTACCTAAGTAGGTGAAAAGGTTTTAATAAACCATTTCTGAATGTAAAGGTCATTCTTCTCAGCCTTTGCAGAGGTCAGAGATGCAGATATGCATATTCTAGACCCATAGAATGAGTAGGATTGGAAAGGACCTTACAGATTATCCAGCTGAAATCCCCCTGCGTGGGCAGGAGCACCTTCCACTGGTACAGGATGCTCAAATCTACCTTAGAGAGAATTTTTGTCCCCTGTTGAATTGCCCCATAGACAGGGCAGTAAGGAGCTGACCCTCTCTGCTGGGGTTGTGTCTTCCTTGTGTGTAACACAGTAAAGTTCTGGTCAGTTCAGGACCCACTTCCCTCTTGCATAGTCTTGACCAGTGTATCACAGCTTCTCAGGTGCAGGACCTGAGTCAGCAAGCTGTAGCAACATAATTTTAGTGGTATCTATTTGTTTCATTCAAAGATCAACAGCTGTTTTCTTTCTCTTTTTTTCTTTCTCTTTTTTTCTTTCCTCTTCTTGTCTGTTCAACCACTGCTGAGCTGCTGCAGCTGCAATTCCCATAAGTGCATTATTGTAGCTTCCAAAATGTTGCTCGAGCAATTATTCTACCCAAAGTTGTATCTCCTTCCACCTGGATCTATGTTAAATACATGGCCAGAAGGGACCACCTCCAGCAAAAACTTATTTCTAATCTGAGTATCAGATGCCTAAACCTCATCCCCAGGCACCTTTTGAAGGGTTTCAGTTCAACTGAAAATGAAGATGGGAAGAGCAGTATTGCCAGAAGCTTGGCTCCTGCTGATACTGTAATTACTTTTACTGATCTTTTCATTCACATGTGGTCTGCACTCAAGGATAGAAGCACTATTCCCCTGACAAAGATGGGAGAGATGGAGGAGGTACCAGCATCATTCCCAGAAAGAAGCTGTCCAAGGAAAATCAAGACTGTTTCAAACAAGCCCATTAAGCCTGACAGAATTTGTCCAGATTTTCCTGCTGCATGTTCATAATACATGCATGGTGATTAGAACTATTCCCTGTTAATAAATACTATCGCTCTTGCAAAGAGAAAAGAATATTTTTTTGCTGCCATAGGCACTCAGCAGTGCAAACTGCAAGTCTTAAAGAGTTATTAAAAAAGGACATCCCAACACAATTTTCCCCAAAATAATTTCACTCTCAGAATCACAGACCAAGTTTAAAAAGAATCAGTTCCACTGCAAAAGAGTATTGCACCAATTCTTTTCTTTATAGTGTTTTCTGGAAGTAGTTACTTTGTAAGCAAAAAACTCCAAGATTTTTTTGACAGCAGATGGACATTTTAAAGTACAGGCACTGTTGTGTTATTAAAAATGATAAAGTAATGCTTATTTTTTCATTTGAATGGAAACTGCCAAACAAACTTTGATTGAGATCTCACTGAGAATCTGTTAACCAGGCTCTAAGTTTTGACTGCTGAAAGGATGCAAATACTTGCAAGGGAAGTATTGCCTCATGTTCTCAAGAATGGGTGTAAAAAAAAAAAATTACTCAGTTTAACTGTCTGCAGTTAAACAAAAGCTCAGTCCATTTTCTTCAAAGCTGTTGCAAAGGAGCATATGCAGCTGTACTAATAGTGACTAAAATTTTATTTGACAACCAATAGGGTAATTAGTAAACTAAAGCTTGTTTGTTTTGATGTCTGATTTATTTGAGTGACATCAGGTTTTTCACTCTGAACTAACTTTTTTTTATAATTCATCACCCTCTGGATTTTACTCTTTCAAGTATATTCCTTTGGAACACAGCTCTGCTTCCTCCTGCTGCAGATGTAAATCTGATCACGATGGGTTTTTTCATTTCTCAAAGAAATCTTGTATTTGTCAGTTTGCTTAACACTAAAGACTTCAATGCAAAACCTGACTACAATATGTCAAAGGAAAGTCTACTTACAGAGGAAGTAAAGTTACCTAATCTCATTTTCAATTATGTTTCATTTAGGGCATATTCTCATCATCACCCACTATTAAATACAAAGATTCTTGACAAGGAACTCCTTGAGGAAAACACGTCATGGTTAAGGATATATAGCACACATGTTTTGTAAAGGGCCAGAAACCTTGTTTAAAAAATCCTAACAGCTCAGTGCTTTAATTACCTTGGGAGGAGCTTCTGCAAATCCACAACCTGCACATAGCTCCCATTAGGGAAAGACTGGTGACTACTGCGTGGATGCAATCTCTTCATCATCAGGCCACACATTTACACCATGTATTAATGGCATCTTAAGGGTGGACATTCACAAGTCAAATTTCCTGCCACGAGATGGACGTGTTACAGCCAAGATTAAAGGAAGCTAAAGGTCACTTCAGACAATCCAAGCTTCTGATGTTACTTAAATATTATGGGCAAAATTAGTCTCTGGTGCAGGTCAGGGAGTTATTGCTAAGATGAACGTGACACAGTTTATTATTGCTTTACAGAAATGCATCCTTGCAATGAAAAACTGGATGTATGTATGAGGTATCACCTTGTTATTCAAAACAAACTTGGCTTCCTTGAAGGATGTATAATCTCAGAAAATTCCTGCCCAAAACTGGAGATGGACTTGCCTGCTGGACAGGTCACATTGGTCACACATTTTCTTCAGAAGGGGACACTTGAGGAAGGAAAATGTCTCAGGAAAGAGAGAGGTTTCAAGCATCTCTCTCTGCACTGTGCCAAGGGACAGTCAGGACTTGCTTTTTGCCCCAGGCTGAGGGGGATCAGTACAGCAGCACCCTGTCCTGTGGATGAAGCACCTAAAGCCAAACTGAAACTTGTATAAATTAAGCAAGATTTTAAAGCACTTTGGACTAAATTAGTGTTTTTTTGGTGGAACTTTGCTGGTGTTTGTGGAGTTACACCCTCGATGAATTGGGTTCTCTGGCATGAGAAATGAATGCTGCCTGACTTTAAATAGAGCATGAGCTGTTTGCAGTTGAGCCAGGCTTGTTTCCTCTTGGAAAAAATTTTCCTTACAACCTGTGTACTTGGTGATTTTGTGTCCTTATAAATGGGCTGACTGAATGAGACAAAAAGTAGTGGGGTACCATGCTGCGTATATATGACAGGCAGACTAATTTAAAGTCCTAACTTATGAGCTGGGTTTTTCCAAGGCCATAGATTTTCATTAGCTATTTGCTATGTTAATAAGAGACAACCACAGCAACAAGTCGTACAAATGTTAGCTTTGAAATACAGAGCACCTCTTAAACCAACAGAACCAGCAATAAATGGTGTTTGTATATTTGCTCATTTGGCAAAGGTAGAAGCTCATATTATGTCTTATGGCTGGTTGACATATACTGGACCAAATTCATCCCAAGGGCTACTCCACCAGCTTCAGAGGAGTTACTCAGGGAATTAATTTCCATTTTTTCTCTTAATGCCACTTCATTCCAAATGTAATTATGTTTTCTTGTGCTATTCAATATGATCCAGCTGATACGACACAGAAATGGGACCATAAAGACCTTTATAGTGTTTCTGGCTCTTCCTTTGTGCCTCTGCTGCAATTACTATTTCTAATGTTTTACCATTTGCTCCACACATTTTTTGGGAGCAGGAGCAGTTTCTTATTGTGTGTTTTACACCTCAGAAGTAAGCAGGTTTTTGCTTTTTGAAGTCTTCTAGTACTAATCATATAAAAAATGTGAGACATTAAAAATGCCTGTTCATTGGAGGGACAACAAAATAACCTGAGGAACAGTCACCAGAATTAGTCTAATCTGCTCTCCAGTGTCAAATTTTGCTGAGGTTAAGGTAGCTGATCCTTCTCCATCTATCACCATAGTGTTGGAGAATACAGATAAAGCCTGTAGGTAATTCCACAATTTTATTCTGGTTTTGCTTTCGTACTTTAAAAAGTTGGGCACATCTTGGCAGACATGGCAAAGGCCCATCTGTCCAAATTCTCCCTCATTTATTTTTCCTCCTGGTTCATACAGAAAATGTACACATATAAACCTGAATACACAAATACAACCTTACTGTAAAGCACCAGGAGGGCATTTACTTATGTGCTACCACTTTCTTTGATCATACTCTGCTGGGAGGCAGTAAATAATAGAGCTACTTAAGAGCAATGAGCAATTTGGTGACCTGAATCTCTGTTAGGAGTTCGATACTGAGACTCCAGAACTGGGAGGAGAGGCCTCTCTGCAATTCTGAGGATCTCCTCATCAGTCAGACTGGTAAAGGGCAGCAGAAGTTGGATGGTTTTTCTTATGGCAACCCAGCCACAAGTATAGAACTGCCAGTGAAATCATCACCATCTGGAGTGAATCTCAGCCAAAACTGGAAAATCTGGTACCTAGTGAGGCAGTCAGAAAAACCAGAGACACAATAGAATTTTAACCAAGAAACACCTTCCCTTTCTGGGAGGAGCTGCAGCACCATCCTTGCTAGGATACAAAAGGTCTGGGAGACCTCCTCTTGTAGGAAGGTGGGTTGTTCCTTTGAGCCCCATCTTATGTGACTAATACCACTGTCACAGCTCTACCTCCTGCCTGCACAACATTGATATTTCTTGGATAAGCCCCTTGGACTATGACTGGTGAAGAACATTGAACAAATCCGCTGAAGTTATTTCAACCAGTCTACCAGTTTTAGAAACAATTTGGGGTTTTCAAGATTTAAAAATATGTTATTGAAAATTGTGTAATTTACTCAGCTTCCATGGAAACTGAATGCATAAAACCACAAAGAAAAATGAAATTCTCAATTTTTCTGTTTATATTCAGTCCTGCGTGTTCATATGATCTGCATGTTCTTCCTATATCCCTGGTGTCACGCAATTAAGGATGTGAATCCACTTGATTTTTTTTTTCCTCAGGAGTTTCCAGGGCTTCATGTCTTCAGAACTGACACTGAATTTCTGGCTAATTTCCACCTGGGGAGGACGACTGCAGAGTTCAAGTCCTTCTCTCCCTCCCAGTTCTGCAGCCTTGAGGGACTCCCCCAGCCATCTTGAAGCTTATTTACCCCAGCAGAACTGCCTGAGAGGTGGGAAACAGGGACAGCACATCTGATCAGGCTGATATCCTAGTCTTTTAAAACCTCTTAGCCCTGGGGATAGTAAAGAGAGGGGTTTACTGGCTGAGTCCTGTTCTAGTTCTCCCTTCAAAAAATATTACGTTCCTTTTTAAAATTAATTCAAAAAAAAAAAAAAAAAAAAGACACCAACAGATGTAGTTCCTGAAACACTGGTAGCTGAGTTTTCATGCTAGTCATGTGGATATGCTACTGGCAAAGGAGACTTTTGACTAACCCACTGCATATATATGACTGACAGCTTGTCAGGGAATGCTTGGGATAGGCAATGATTTGGGACTAATTTCATGGATGTTTTCCAGTTTTTATTTTCTCCCCCCAGATCCTCCCTTCTCTGAATAAGAGGGCTCCTGAAATTTCCTGCTTAACATCTTTCACTTTGAATAAAGAATACGTTAAACATCCCCCCTGCAGCTGGTCCTGCTGAAATTGCTCCTCTGGAGGGACCAGCAGATGATGTTGCTGGGTTTGAGAAGGTCCAGGCGGGAGGGTTTAGCCCCCAGCACAGCCCACACTGAAGCCTGCAACCTGAGACCTCTGCTCCCCACCTTCCACTGGCACACGCGTGTAGAGACACACACACACACACACACACACACACACACACACGTGCAGAGGCTTTAAATGAACCCAGATGGCTGGCACACCAGGAGGAGGCATCCTGGAAAAGTGCCCCAGGGCGCTCTGGTTGCTGTCATCTTATTCTACAAACCAAGTGCCTTCAAGATGTCTGTGTTGTTTCTTAATCTGAGATCACTCCCGTTTGGGCTCTTAGCCCCTTCCTGTTGGGAAATGTCACCAATGCATCAGAGAGATGCACAAAGATTGATTTGACTCAAATCAACCATTCCCTTAACTCGGAGGTTGTAGATTATTATCCTTAATAAAGACCATATTGTAATAAAATCCAAATCAGAACCCAATTGAGAGACTGTGCTTTCCCCTCTCTGGTGTGTGTACTTTGTCTGATTGAGTGATCTGACTCTTGTGCAAAAGAAATTAATTGGCTACGAGTAATATAAAATGTTGATGAAAAGTGTGAATGTAATGAATGCTGATAACCAGTTTAACTTTTTTGTTCTTTTTTCTTTTTTTTTTTCTTTCTTTTCTTTTTTTTTTTTTCATCTCAATCACACCGAACACATGTTTCCCTTCTTTATTTCTCTATAAAAGTATGCAAACAATTACCTGGCTTTGGAGACATAATTACAAAGAGGTTCATCTCTAAAAGGTTATTATTGATTTATAGAGTTCTTTAGTTTAATGGAAGACAGACAAGAATAAAAAGAAACTTTCTGCTTTCCCCACAAATAACAGATGAGCTGCAAGGGAAATGTAAGATTTAGACATAATTTTTACAAGATACACAAGCTGCGTGGTTCAGAGGGATGTTTCTTATATGTGCACAGACTCATTCAGAAACCATAACACAGCAAGGCTGGTACAGGCATCTTCTGTGAGTAATTCAGCATGAAGCTTTTTGACAGGCCATGATAGCCAGTATCTGCAGAGAATACTAAAGAAAAAGTGTATGGAACAATGTGTAAGGCCAGACCTAGTACTGGATTTTAAGGGAGAGAGAGGTATATGAGCACAAGTGTGTCTGGAAGGAAAATCAGACAACTTATGATCAGCAACTGCCAGGCAGAGCCTTTGGAGTGTTTTTTTAAATAGGTGTACATTTATAAAGAAGTGTGTGTAGGAGGATAGAGTCTGGTTTTGGTACACTTGGCCTTCTTCTGGTTCACCTTGGCCTCTCAGGGAATGGCTTGGTGGGGTAGATGGCAGTGGGACCATGCTCTCACAGAGGAAACCACCCACAGCTCTGGGGCTTTGTATGATTTTTTGGTGTGAATTGTGTCTGCTTTCAAAGCTTGATGCCATGAGCCCCTTGGGGCAAGGACTGCTGTTTTGACTGGCATGCACCTGTGACAGAGGTGGGTGCTGGTGACATCTCCTTGAGGTTTGATGGTGGGAGGTGGTTGATGGTGCAGCCCCACAACCTGCTCCCTGTCTGCAGTGAGCTCTGCCATGAGAGAGATGTGACTACTACAGCCATGCCTAGCAGCAGAGCTAATTTCCTCTTATCTATAAGTATCCAGACAGAGTGTGTGTCCTATTTATCAGCACGCAGAAAGCTGGATTTGCTCTTAAATATACACCCTGCAACAAATGCTAATTTTATAGTGTTTCAAAATAGCAATACCACCAGCAGCCATTAATGTTGTAAATGATTCATCCATTTGGGTTTAAAAGAGAACAAAATATATCTGCTTCCCATTGATGTACCATCCTCAGTGCTCTCCATGTCCTGGTGTGCACCCCAACTCAGCCACAGCTCCCACGTAAGAACCTTGCCAAGCAAGGCCTCAGGGCTTTGGGGAAGAGGGTAGGAGCTTACCCCAGAGCCCTTGTGGAGAGCCCACTTCTGCTGCCTCTGCTTTATAATTAATATTGCCTGAATCTGATAAAGCAGCTTGTAAACAAACCCAGTCTGAGGCAATTCTAAGAGAGAAACAGATTAAATCAATAGTGCATCATGTGCACTGTGGCTGTAATTGCTCTTGAAGCCCATTTGGCTTGCATGGTTGTTGTTGTTTTTCTGCCTCTTAGATGGAAATTCTCAGAATAGTGGCCTTTTGTTCAGTGGCCCTGTGGAGGAAGTCAGGAGCTCCCATCTATCTGCTCTTGGTGGCCCCAGTACAGCCCCAGTATGGCTGTATGAGAGCTGTGGGACCACTGGAAGTTAGAGAGTCCCTCCAGCCTGCTCAGTGGCAGCTCGGAGCAGAGGGAGAGGGTTAGATGAGCACGCTCTACTTGGCTGCATTAATTTGCTTTTATTGTGGGTTGTCCTTTGGGAATGTTTTCTGTGGGATGTAATGACTGTCCCAGATGAGCACCATACAGCTCTCTGTACCAGAGAAGGGATAGAAAACTTTCATGCTGTCCTTTTCTGGTGGTGCATATGTTTAAGCTCCCTTGGTTTAACCCCCTACATAGATATAATTTCTTACATTGTTCTTGGGAAAACACATTCCTTCCTGCTTTATGCCTTTTGACAACGGTAAGCAGCTGCTGCTGCTGAATATTATCATGATTTAAGTTTGGGGTTTGGAATGTAGAAATACGAAGAAGTGCAGGATTATGTTTCATTTTATATACAATCTTATAATGGACCATAATATACTCCAGGAGATATTGCAATATGAGAAAATAAGAAAAGCAACAAGTCTGAGTGAAGAATTCTCCTTCCTCATGTGTCTATATTGAATTACTGCTTCACACCTGATTATACTTATGTAGCCATGATTCTCAAAGGTATTGGGCTTCCAGATGCTTCTCAGAAATGTAGAAGCCAATTGAAGTCCTGGCCCATGAAGAATATTTAAATACTTTAAAATCTCCAAGGATCTGACCCACTGTCAATAAAATAGTCAATTTTGTATCCTGTTTTTCAGTAGGCTCAGATGTAAGAAGCATCAAAAAGATGCAATTGAAAAAAAATTATCTTTTTAGTAGTTCCCAATATTTATGGGGCCACGTGTGTACCCTCAGAAATGGCAAAAATACCAGCTTTCAGCAACCAACAGCAGCAGTGGTACCAAATACTGTCTGAATAAAGCATCCAGCAAGCCCGTGATGGTATCCATACCTCAGTACCATGGTATGTGTACCAACACAGGGGAACCTGAAACCTACCTGAACTTCACCTTAATTCCCTCTTTCTAGCTCATCCCTGGCAAGCCAGCCCTGTGTCCCTGTCCCCTCAGCATCCCCATGGTGGTGTGCAAAGCCTCTGCAGACAGAGCTTGCATGTCTTGGTCTGTGATCTTGGCCATTTACAATTAATAGTACCACTCTTTGTCACTACCATATAAACCAGGAGAAAAGGTGGCTGTTTGAATGAAGGCCTACAAGATCCCTCAGAAGGAAAAGTTACAGAGCTCCGAGTGGCCCACAGAGTCCTATTTTCTCCAACTAGAGCTGAGCTCCATTTCTTTTTATTGTACAGCCTTAATAGACATCACTGATCCGCACAGCTAACATTATTTAATTTGATTTAAGGTTCATTTTCAGATGTGATTGCAGTTACTGTTTTGCAGCTTACTCATTTTGCAACTTGTAATAATAAAGTGACACAAAGGACGTAAGTGGTGACACTGTGCAGTTGATGCAATAAAGGGAATTAACAACAGCTAATAGCTGGCAGATAACAGCAGATCAGTTGATTAAACAGACGACAGAAAGCATGGCATTTGCCATCCAGAAACTTGGTATATTGCTCTCTTCTGGTCTCCAGGAAAGGCTTCAGGAAAATAAGAGTGCTTTTTATCACTTCAGTCTGCTAAAAAAGGAAACGTGAGGAGAAGGTGACAAGCATCTCTCCAGAGAACTGAAGAGCTGATGGAGGAGAGCTTAGATGGGGAAGAGGAGAAAAGGCCAGATTCTCTAGCTGGTATTTCTGTTGATATGTAAGGAACCTGCAGGATCAGCCCCAACACCTGGAAGAGGCAGCCTCTCCCTGGTCTTTCCTCTAGTGCCTGGATGCCTCTGAAACTGCAGAAGGAATAATACGGCTGAAAAGAATGACTCAACTATTTAACTCCTTCCTTAGATGGGAACCGTTCAAATGCTTCCTTCATTTATCTGTCCCAGTGGCGTATGAGAAAAATGGCTTGTGGGCTCTGCCTGGTGCCACAGGGATGAGCGGCCGCACATGGCTCGCTGCTCCTCTCTAAGGATCTCTTTGTTCTCCCCAGTCCCCGGGGCACATGTTCCATGCGAGGCAATGACAGTTTTTGTTATCGCACAGACGGATCGGTTTCGGTGACAATCACCCCCTTTTCAAAAAAACATTATTTCTCATGATTGTCTCCCTCTTGGAAAATGTGGCCTTTAAAGCCAAGGAGGGGGGGAAGAAGAATGAAGGGGGAGACAACAACTGTCCTGGCGACACAGAAGTTAAATGCTGTGTTGTGGGACGATCAGGCAGTCGGCTCAAAGGGGCATAAATCAATGTATGTGCATGCAGAAAGGAAACCTGGAGCCTTGCACTGCAAAAGAAAGAGGGAAGGTTTTGTCAAGCCCGTGCAGGTTTAGCAGATATTGTGGGGGAAACAGCACATGTGAGAGGAATAAAGAAAAGGGAGAAGGCAGGGGGAAGGGAGGTGAGGGTCTCACTAATTACATGTTTTTTCCTTCCTTCCTAACTCAGTGGCACATGTGACCTCATGAAACCAATAAGTTATGAGCATCTGATGTAAAAGTTCCCCCCAAAAATGCTCCTTTAGCAAAGACCACTGGGTAAACCATGTCACAGCTAATTTCTGCAAATGCCTTGATTTAAGGCAGGCGCAGGACCTGAAATTCACACCAGCTCTTTGTGTGCTGGAGTCACGCAGATACCAGGCTTGGTGAGAAGAAACTGCATACTTCCTATTTTATTTCACCACTGCTCGACCTGCTTTTCCTCAGACTTAAAATCATTTGCCAGGTCAAAATAAACTCTTCAAAATCCCAATGTGAAAAATGTACCTAACAATTCAATCCTTGTAAGTTGGGAATTGGAAGAGAAAGTGCAGTGGAGTCTAATTAAATTATATAATAAGCAGCTTAACTTGTGGTTTTACTTTAGTTTCTGTTATTCTTATTATCATAAGCATTGTAGCTGGCAAGGAGCTATTGAAATATGCAAAGCAGAGATGACCAAACTGGAAACTGTTTGGGTTTTGCAAAAGCCTGTCTGTCAGAGCTTGCTTTTGCAAAGTTGAATCTAGTAGGGAGGTCAGGCCAGTTCCAATTTAATTCAAAATTTTCCTCAGAGTTAGCAATGAGTTCTGTGTCTGACCTGTCTCTATTGCAGACAAAAATCAAAGGAGATTTGGATTTGCAAATCCTCACCTGTCAGGTTCTGGTTTGCAAAAAGAAAACCAGTGCTGTCTCAGATTTAGGTGAAGCTGAGTATAAAAGCCTGGCTTTAGCTTTCTCTCATTAACAAATTAGTTGTTGTCAAGCAGAAGATGCAACTTCAAAGATGAGGTGATGCTCCTGGAACCCATGTGGTGCTGTATACTTTGCCCTTCATTTTGGGCTTCTCTAGCACCCTGCAGAAAGCCACGGGAATCAGATAAGTGAAACTGGCTGCTGGTACATAAAGTGGGTGAGGAAGCACCCTGATAAGATGCCACCAGGGAAGGTGGCAATTTACAGAGGTCAGCGGCTGCTGCCAGAGAGCATGGCAACACCTTAAGCCAGTGAGATTTTTTGAGTAATTACTTGTCCTTGGCCTAGGACAGATATGTTGGCAGAGATTTACACCATGCTTCACCTTCACTGTCAGTAAAGCTGACTAGTACTAGCATACTGGGGCATTCCCTGATAGAGTGAATAAATTTGGATAATAAAAACAAAAGTTTGGTATATGTGCTCGGCCTGCTGAGGAAACAGGTTGCACTGCCCACTGAAATCTGAATCTGAGTCTAGGGCTTTGGTTTGGCACCCTTTCTAGTTTTGAAGACTGTCTCATGCAAACTTCAACTAAGAATAATTTCAGTCTTTTTAGTGGTCTATAAATCCAAGTGCCCCAAGTACAAATGAATCACTCTATTCTCTGCCCCAGGGGGTTGACTATTACAAACAATGACTGAAGTCATCAGCAAAAGATGAGGTCACAGGCTGAAAGGAAAAAATATTCTTTTTCATTTCTAGTATAAAAAAATTGAATGCATTGTTTGAAAATGTCAGTGCATGAACTAGACTAAATGGAAGCAGACTAAGTTGGGCTCTGACATCTAATGCTTCCTCCTCCACTCCTATTTTGTTTAATTTGACAGCTACTTACTAAGATATACAAGCTCAAAAATTCAAAATAAGTCACTAAGGAAGAAGTTTGCAAAGTTATCCATCTTCTTTCCTGGCACTGTGGAGTCTAAGGATTGAAGGTAGGAATGAGATGGGAGAGTCCTGGTCTCCAATCAAGACATTTCCTTTATTTCCCACTGCAAACAACACACTTAAACCCCCTGCCAAGGCTTTTTTGTAGCAGTTATCTGCCTTGCAGTGGTGAGGTGCTGCTTATTGAACAATTACTGCTTGGGAAGTGCTGTGATAGTCACAGAGCCAGTGCTGAGTATGTTTTGCCAGACAGCAGACAGGTTCATAGAAGGCTGATGATCTCCAGAGCCTGCTGGGGAAGGGCACTTAACCATAGTCAGCCAAATTCCAGGTGATTTTTTCTCAGGCAACCCCACAGATACTCAAGGCTGGTTCAGAGAATCTTATTTTAAATCTTATTTATGTGTTCATATAAATACATTAATATTTATATATGTGTGTTCATATATACAAAAATAAAGACAACAAATCTAGAATAGATTTAAAATACTTTTTAAATATACTATTAAATACTACATTAAATAGTATTTAATACTATTTTAAATACAATTTAAAATACTGTCAAGTAACAGCACGAACATGGCACACACTGCAGAGCAGGAGTAATTACAATGACAACAGCTCTCTACCCCAGTTTGGTAAATCAAATATGACTCTTGGATCTTAAATTCCCAGAGGATACCAAAAAATTTCATCTTGGATGTAAATGCACTGTTTGCCAAATCTTTCTGTCATAATTCAAGGCCAAAGGAGATAAAACCAAAATTCTAATTATTTGTTATCTCTCAATGCTATGTGCATTAAGTGCTTTTGCTCTAGGTTTTACACTCTAAATAGGAAAATCCCAGCCTTATTTGTCAAGCTGCCATAGAAGATGTCATATTAGAGGTCAGTTTGAGCCAAATCTCAGATGAAACTTTCGCCTCAGAGTGTGTGTGTTTACTCAGTGATTTTAGTGGAGCTTGCCCTTCCAATGTCTTCCTCAACCCACAGCCTCCAAACATGTCCAAGCTTCATACCATTGGCTCACAGGGATATCACTACCTCTTGTAAATCCAAAGGTATAAAAAGGAAGCCTAAATCAAACATGTTCTACCTATAATGTTTCATCAATACTTTCAATTAATGACAATTATCACTTCATTGCCAAGAGCTTGAGCTTGTTTTCTGATGTACACTGTCAATACTGCTGCTAATGGGGCTACCAAAGCAAAACTCAGATTTGCAAAGCATTTTGGACACCATCTGACATTCTCTGTCTAAGAAACCACCACAGAGCCTGGGGCAGTTTATGGAGAACAAAGGAATTTTCTGTACCTGCAGGGGTAAACTACAAATACTGCCTGAATAACACTCAACTGATCGGGCTCATGATGGAGAAATCTAAGCTTAATAATGAAAAGCAAGATGGATGATATGTAAAAAAAATAAACAAAAGAAGACAGTGGTCTGAAACTGGGCTGTTTCACCCATCTTTAGGCATGGAGAAGTTTATATTTGCCTCTTGTAGACGGAAGAGCCACCTGTCACATTCTTCTTCTTAAGACTTTGGTAAATGCTTCTAAAAAGTTTAAAGATTTGTTTCTCATTTGTCACTACAATCACAGAGCTGAGTTAGAATGGCTGCTGCTCTGGCCAGGAATGGCTAATTCCCAGCCTTATATTCCTAAAAGGAAAAAGAAAATTCAGATAACAAACCCATGACACTTTCCTTTAAAAGAAGACAAGAATGTTTTTCTCTTCCCATCCTTTTTTTCCCCTTACCACCCAGGAGTACTGGAAATCTTGCAGGGAGAAAGATAAAGGAAAGCTGAAGGGCATTTCTGCATAGAACAGAAATTCCAGCATTTGGTCAAAGTACCTGCAGGCAAAATCACATTCAAACACCCACCCTCTGTGTCTATGTAGGCAATTCTCATGTGCACTCCTGTTACTGCTCTGCTTGCTAAAGCTAGCAGCAATCTGATACAGAGACTGTTTCCCTGCCTAAAAATGCTCTTCTGTCACAGGCAAAAATGTTTTGCAGAAATTTCCAGCACTTGATGAGAATCTCCTTTGAAAGAAAAGAGAGGAAAAGAAATCTTTCTACTTTTGTAAAGCACAGTACTTCAATTTCCCAGAAATAAGACTTTTTATTATGAAGTTTTCAATGCATATTGTAACAAAATACACTTCTATCACTTGTACTCTGAAATTTCCATTTCTGAGAAATGCTTTGTGTTTTGTTCTATTCTGGAATAGTTGCATATTTTACATTTTGAAATTTCACCTCAAAATGAAAATTGCACTTCAACCCCCCCAAAAAACCCTCTCTGTCTCTGGCTACTTAGTCTATGCCTTTAGGACCAAAACACACAGTTTTAAAAGGGGCACCAACATCTTAAATTTGGTTGAAGAATACAGCTGCAAATTTTGGGGGGCAACCAACTGTGTCAGCAGTAGAAAAGGCAGCCTTTGGGAACACTCATCTTTCTCTAGGTTTTAATCACTAGGTAGATTAAAATAGGAACAAGAAAGCTTTTAGTTTGCCTCACACCTTTTCTGTGTTCCATGCTGAAATATTTTAAAAGCAAACTCCAAACAAAACCCCCCAAAAGGGCCAAAATGTTCCCTTTGGAGCTCTACTGAGCAGAAACTTTTATGAGGAGTAAGTTTGGCAATTCTTTCCAATTGCTGCAACTCTTAAACCTTAGTGCACATACTAAACCTTAGACTGATTTAGTATTTAAATGATATACAGTAACCATCCTGTTAAATGTAAATTAAATGCATACTTACTCTTTAAGACAATTTAAAGTGTCACCTTTATAGCTAAAAGACTCTGACATCTCATGAACTCACAGCCACATCTTCCCACTGATAATGCCAAGCTGAACTGACTGGGCTAAATTCATCTGTGGAGTAACCAAAAACAACGTTCCTGCTGTCAAAGGAGTTACACCCATTTACACCAAGGCTGATTCCAGGCTTTCATTATCTACACTTAAACCAAGCATAATTTATTTGAAAAAGTAGCTGAGAATAGTAACATTTCAGCAGTTATTCACACTATAGGTACAATGTTCCCTAGTAACATATGTTGGCTTATCTCCTTTGACTACAATGGAAGTACCTTAATTTATGCTGGGTGAGGATCCAGCCCTAGCTGAAAAGCAAAGACAAAGAAACTTTATCTAAACTGAATTGTTCTTGAAGACCTAAGCAAAATCATAGAAACTGATGAAACAATGAGTAGCAATTAATATGCTTCAGTATAAGCTAACATCATAAAGCAAAAGCATGGGGTTCAAGAAGACATCCTTGGAGAAAGATGACTGCTCCTCAGGGTGTTTCTGAGCAAGGCTGAGCATGAAGCACTTATAGGGACTTGGGTACTAGAGCCCAGATTTCAAAGTATTCAGGTGCCCAAAGATGCAGATCAGTACTTGGCTCAGAGCTCTTGCCTTTCTTGGTGTCACTGAATTGGAGAGGTGCCTATGAACATTATTTAGCCATAGGATACCCGTGGAAATCAGGCTCTATAGCAATTCAGACAAGCACAAAGCCAGCACTGGGATCGTCTATGATGTGAAAAAAATATTACCATAATCAGTCCGTTCTCTGTGGATTTCACCTCCTGCTATGAGTGGCCTTCTCTCTCAGCAGCTCTGTCTTCACAGCTTCCTCTCTGCCATAGCTTCCGTGCCCACAGGACCTCCTTAGAGGAAGCAGGAGTTCTCCTTATGCTTCAGCCAGTAGTCCCCACATGCCAAAATGGATGGCATATTTGGCTTTCTTAATTACTACATAGAATTTATCTGAAATATTTTTGAGGCATCTTCTGTGCTAGCATTTAAAATCAGAAGTTAGAACGCATTAGGAAGTTCTGCATTGTTTCCCCTCACCTTGATCTCACTAGACTGAGAAAAAAACAAAAAGTGCCATTCAATGCCCAGTGTTGTAAATAAAATGCATTCATTGTTGTCAACATGTAGAGCTGGTAAATTGACAAATTCATCATCCCATTATAATCCCTGCACCTGTTCCAGTTTGCGGTCTGCAGTGTGTTTTAGCTCATGTATGGTGAGTGCATCTGCTTAACAAGGAGATTTAACTGGCAGAATTTGTTTATAAACCCAGTGAGGAGCTAAATGAGCTAAAATGCATTATCTTACATGTTAATTGTATTTCACTGCAGACAAACATTTATGAAAGATGCAGACAGCACACCATACGTTCTAATCGTGTTTGCCTCCATTTCTGGTTTTACCCTGATTTCCAGAATTTCTTTCACCATTGTATTTTAGGGCTTTGAGAGCAGCCTGATGTACCCCTATGAGAGACCTTCATAGCAGTGTCCAAAATGCACACATGCACACAGGAGCCAGGCAAACCATTCACAAAAACAATTTATCAGAAAGATGCTGCCATGTTCTCCTATTTGGCAAATGTCTGTGAAGAGACAAATTGCTGGGAATCTGACCATCTCTTTGAAATGACATTATGAATATTTTCTAGTCATAGTTTCCTTGGGGGTGTTGACACATATCCCTGAGGTCCCTGCCTCCCCATCCTCACTCCCATCACCACCCCCCCGGACTCCGACATCGGGGCAGGAGCAGGAATCAAGTAATACCTGTTGAAGAAGGGCCCGTGGGTCCCATGTCTCACATTGTTCCTGACAGAAATGTATTTTCTGTCAAATCAGCTATGATTTGAATCAGCAAGGTGGCACAGGGGCTCAGGAGTGGAGGAGCAATACTACCTGTAGCAACTTGGGAGCTGAAGCAGAGCTACCCACAGCACATCTGTATCATTAGAAAGGCTCATTATAATCTCAATAAAATCCTAAACTAGACCCAGGCAACCCAAGGTCCAGGAAAGGACAAAACCAGATCTCCAAGACCTAGGCCATCAATGTGGCTGCAAGAATCAACTCCTTCCACTGCCCTCTCTCTCTGCAGGGTGTGTTACTATCTGCCCCTGACCTTGTTTTATGGGAGAGGAGGGATGGTTGGTTCCTCAGCACAGGAGAAATCCTTTCTCCTGTCTCCTCTGCTCCTCACTGCCTGAAACTTTTCCAGAGTCAAACTGACCTAGCTAAGGAAAGACTGGCTGATCTGGCAGCAGGACAAAAATATTACCTGTCTGAAGACAACTCATTTTAGAGGCTACACAAGTAGAGCAGGGAGGACTTGCTGCAGAGAGGCTGTATGAAAATAAAGGGGCAGCTGGAGGTAGTTATACTGTTCTGCAGTTGCCTCAAAACATCACTTGCTGGTTTCCCACTGCATGCCAAGGTCTGTAAAACTGAAAGTCAGAGACAGAAAAAAGATTTACGTGTTAAACTAAGCAAACATGATATGGAAATGCCATAAACCTGGACACCCTAGTGCCACAGTTCCTGAGACAGCTTCCTGGGGGCCACCACACTGCCATTCCTGCCAGGAGGGTGCTGTAGCCCACCAGCACACCCCACTTGCCAGGGTGTCACCCCACTGTAAGGCAATTAAAAACCATGGGAATTTCAGAACTTGCTGACTCCAGTGATGCTGGAGGAGATACATCTGGTCTTGGTTTGTTGGCTTTCCTTGGGAATGCTTCAAAGTCAAAAGGAGATGGGGAAATTTTTGAAAGATGGATATCACCATGCAAGTCAATGTGTTTTGCAGGCATGTAAACATATCTTTAGGCAGCAAAGCACCCACAGCTTCCTCATTCAAGGTGTACCCAGGACTCACTCACTGGTGACCAAACACCCAGATTGTATCTGAAGATGAGGCCAAATCCTGGCACTGGAGGTCAAGAATAAGAATAAAGGACAGATCTTAACAGAAGTTAAATACAGGTCTATGGAAATGGAAGAAAAACAACATTACTGGGGCAAGAAGGGAACTGGGAACAAAACCAACATTCTGGCCAGAGAGAAGAGGAATGAAAAATATTTCTGCCAAGCTGAGAAACTGCATAGCATGTTGCTGTCATCCACCCTGCTTTTTGCTTCATATGCAAAGAAGCTGAAGAATTAGATTCCCTAATCCAAATGCTTTAGGACTGATTCTCTAATTTCCTTTGGAAATTCATTAGTTGTTTTAAATGAGTAGTAATGCTTCTTGCATTTTTTGGTTGTGGGAAGATTAAATGAAGGAAATCTTTGCCTAGAGTAATCATCGTTACTTAACCTAAATTCATTCCATTCGCTTGAAACTTTGAAAAGGAGGAGCTCTTTGGTCCCTGAAGTTACACCGAAGTAAAACTCAACAGCTTGCTAAAATATTGCCATATGAGCAGAAGTATTCAGCACTGAGGAACTGTTGTGGTGGACGAATAAAAGGTTGGTTGTTAGTTCTGGCTGGCACCAGGTTTTAAGCAATACCATGAGCCTGCCAACAAGAAGCTGATAAGAATGTCTGAATATCTTCCAGGCTTCACAGAAATCCTTCCTTGCTTAATATTTTACACTTAAACTCTTAAAAGTTTACCAGAGAAAAGTAGCTTTAAATATATGCAAGTACCCCACACACGTGTTCATGAAGAGCAAGAGGACAACTGACACTGAACAGAAAAGAAGAACTAATGTTTACCATGTACAGACTGACTGCAAACAATAAGGCAAATATTTCTGTTTTGCTTTCTAATTTCTCCACTGTAGCACACAAATGGCCCAACACCTCAGTTGGATTTAGGCTTCTGGTCACCCTGTCCTTATGTTTTAGCTATTTCTTGGTGTCTTAAACCAAGAATACAGTACATGATGCCTACTCTTTTCCTTCCATCCCTTTCTTCCTTTTTGGTAGCACAGTTTTAATTCAGAGTGAAGAAATTTTTTTGTTCCTAACTCAATGTGAGACTTCTGCTAGTTGCCAGAATGAAATTTAATGCAAGTGATTCTCCATGTAACATGCCTGATGCCTTTCAGTCTTGAACTGGAGCATCTCCTCTCACTCTACTCCAAGCTCATCAGGGCAGGCAGTATGCCTCTCAGAACTGTATCTGGGGAAACTAAAAAAAAATGGATGGGGTTGGGACCAATAACAGATCTTTAGCCCTTCATGATGAATTTGAACCCAAATCTCTAAAACTGAGAAGCTACTGTACTCAATAATAGTTTTTTAAAATGGTACTATCATGGGCAAAATCTATCTTATAAAAATGTTTTGTCAAAATATGGAGTGAAATCCTGGTCCTGTAATGTCAGTAATAAAGCTCCCATTGTTTCAACCAGCTGCTTGCCTCAGAGCAGGAACAGACCTACCTTATCCCTCTATGGCATTTCCAGACTACATACAGTTCAGTAAATCTGATTCAGCCTGCCTGCCAGTTTGATAGCACTCCCAGATGTCTGGAAATCCCAGATAAACATGGGTGATTCTAAAAATCTACCAAGATTTCTGGATAGAAAAAGAGGAGATGCTTGGAAAACTCTGATGTTTAATGCTGTGCCTTTATATAGCTTCTCATCATCTCACGGAAGGTGGAGACACTTCCACCTTGCACCTGCTTATGATTTATACACAATTTAAACAGATTTTTTTTTTTTTTTTTTTGGAAAATCATGGCAGAAATGTGATGTACTGCAAAATGCCTGTATGTGCCCAGTCAAGTAAACAAACCCCACCTGACCCCAGTTGGTCCTCAAGACTGTGGCAGTGTGGGGTGAGGCAGCATCAACAGTACCCAATTTGAGAGACATGGCATCTGGGTATTCTATGGCTTTATTGTTGTTCCCTAAAAGCAATGCAGAAAGAGACTTTACAAAGATCCAAAATCTAGGCCAACACAGGTAAAGGAAGGAGCTGCACAGAAGCTTTTACTGAGACACAGAGCGTGGTGCCATAGGGCTGCTCTAGTGACCCTGTGAGCTGCTTCAGCTGCAGCACTTGCTGCCTCAGAAGCACAGGTGAAGCTCCTCTGCCTCTCTGCTGAAAGGAATAACCTTGAAATTATGAGGATTTTTCATTGCTTAAGGAACAGTTTCAAAAGATAGTGCTTGTGGGAGTGACAAACAGAGGAGTATGGGTTTGTTTGAGGTCATGATGCTCTCTAAAAGCTGGGAGACCTGTTTCTTGAAGGTACCCAAATCAATTTTTCCCCCCTCTTGTGAGGTCAGTCCTGCCAGCTGCTCATCTCACTGACCTGAGCTGTCAAACTACCTAAGCTCACTCAGCCTGCTTGCAAGTTTAAAGTGGCTGAGGGTAGAGACTCTGGCACCTCTGAGAGATGAGCTGTAGGGAAGAGATTTCTGTGAACCATGAGTGCAAGTATTAGCATACAATGCTAAATGAATGTAGGTGTCTGAATTTCTTGGTCACCACCTCTGGAGGTGAGGTAAGAAATGTTAATGTGCCTGTTCTAGAGCTGTTCCTTAATCATGCCCAGAGACAGGTATAAAATTGATTTTGAAAGCATCAGTTGGAGTCTTGCAGTGGTTTTTAAGCTCTTAAAGGTGCAGAAGAAACAAAGATTTCCCATTTCTGCAAAAATAAGTGTGGAATAAATCATATGAGGGAAAGGTAAGACTGAACCCAAGTGCATCAATGTCCTTCAAAATCACTGCTCAAACTGGGAATTGTTGCTGAGCCTGGAGCCACTCTCACAGCCCCAGCAGGGTTTGGGTCTGGCAGTCAGCACCAGCTCCAAGGTTTGTAGCAGAGAGCAAATCCCACACCTGCATTCCCTGAATCCTAGGTCCAATTACCACCTCTCAGGGAATAGTGGGCAGCACAGTTGCAAAACTCCTCTGGAAAGAGAGGGGAGAAAGGGACCATAAGCAGAAGGAACAGATGAAGTTTGCTTTCTACATCTGTTTTTTATTGAGGGAACTATTACTGTGAGTAAAGTCAGCTGAGACATCCCAAGTCATTGCAGCTTGAATATTTAAACCAGGCTATAAATATCTGATTTTTAATTTTTTTTTTAAACAGTGATTATTGTTTATGCTTTTATCCTATTTACTCTCTTTTGATTTAGTAGCATGGGGAGGTTTGTATCACTGTAGCATGTCAATTGGAAGCAGCCATTGGCTATGTTACAGATAACCTCCCATGGATTACACAGTTTGGGATTGTGCTGTCCGTCTCCCCTTCGCATCGTGACCCCAGGTGGCTCAGAAGTACTTTGGGTCAAACTTATTATATAATACTATTCACTATCCCAATAAACAAGTAGCGTGTTGTCACATTTGGAGTGCTGCGTATTTTTCTAGTAATTATGCCTTATTATATATTTACTATTCAGAAAATGCAGGTGTGGGCTGTTGAACTGGGGCCAATGAGAATTCGCCAAACTGGCAGCAATTCCTCGGTGAGTCATGTTTCACTGTCTGTTGGTTTTATAACTGTTTTCACTACTAATTTAGCTCTGCGATGCAATATGCAATTAGTTCTATTATGGAAGCAGCTGTATTCAGTTTTACAATGGCACTTTCCCCTTTGGCTTGTACCAGAGCCTGTTGTGGTTCTGCTGATTTGATGACTGAAGTTGTAAAGTGGTATCTGGATGAGCCACAGCGAGCCATGAGCCTCATACAAATATGATTCTTGCTTATACACCACTGCTTTAATGCTATTCCTTACAGCCCAATTAGAAATGTGGTCACAGAGAAAAGCTGTTTCTTGCTACAGTAAGTAGCATTGTCATCCAGCGATTTGTTGCTGCACTGGTATCACCTCTGGAGTCTTGCAGCTTATTATAAATAACATTTGATAGCCAGGGTTGGAACTGGGGGGGGGAGGAAGGCAAAAAAAAAAAAAAAAAGCTTCTGCTTGGGAAGTAGCTTTTCCAGGCTTCAAAAATTAGTTTCCAAGCCATAGAACGTGAATAGTAGAAGAAGAGCCAGGTGATGGACTAGTGAAGATCCCAGGAGATTTTGGCAGGCTTGTCAAAATCTGCCAGGCCCATGCCATCCCTAAAAAAACCCCACGTGCCACTGGCATGGTTGCTTCCTATAGCCAGCTCTTGGATAGCAAGCATGAGCAGCCTCTCTCCAAAACTGCACAAGAAAACAACCAAGAAGTAAATACAAATATCAATTACACTAATTAGCTGCCTTTACTGTCAACAAGGATGTGAAGGAAATCAAATACATAGTGCTTATTAGTTTAATGTGTATTAGAGCTGCTCTGCTCAAAAGAGCGGGGTCTTGGAAAAAAATCTGAGAACATTCACTACATTTTTTCTGCTGTGTTATTACCCGTTTTCACACCCATACATATGTTCTGGGTTTGTTGCGTGTCACACAAAATGGTAATTTGGTGGTGAAAAAAATGAGAAATCATGACATTTCACATGTGTTTTCAGTAAAACAACAATTTTCCTCCTAAAGGGCCCCAGTTTTTTTTCCTCAGAAACAGGGCTATTTACAATGAAAATGTTCCTGTTGTGGTGGAATAATGACACAAAGAAAGGCACCAGGCTGAATATTGCAAAGCGAAGTTAAAACGCCTACATTTCCAGTGTTTTGAATGCCAGGTGAGGTGAATTGCAGCCTCTGAACCACTGCCCAGCTCACCAGTGCTTGCCAGGGTAGAGCTGGCCCCAGCAGAGCCCATTGGCCCCCAGGATTGTTTCTGCCCACAGTTGCCCGCAGTTATCATTCTGCTCAGACTATTACAGTCGAAACAATTTTCCAGGAACTTTTCGCTCTAAGAAACAAAGAAACTCTTTGCCCTGCAGAGAATAACCATTTGTGAGAGCTGGACTGATGGAGAGTTGGTAGCTTGCCCAGAGCTTATCATTTTCTATCCAGAGACTGGCTTTATGCTAGAGTAAACAGCTGGAGTTACGCGCCGTATTTCATCGCGAGCATGTAAAACAATAATGAACTTTATGGTCCTATAAAGATTTGCAAAATTATTCCCAGGTCTAAAGTTTAATTGTTTAATGTCACCAAATGACTTTGCAATAACTGAGCACTGTGGAGTGGCAGAAGTTAATCACTCGACTGAAGTGAATTAAGATTTTCTAAAGCTACATTTATCACTGTAATTTCAGGCTAATTTCATTTTCCATTCATAAAATATGATTTTGGTTCCTGTATCTCTATGAGTTGTGGAGAAGGAACGTGCCTGTTTTATAAAACATGTTTTTGTCAAGCAATGTCAAAGGTGATGTACATACTGATAACAGGAAAATGCTAAGCTTATCTTGGCGCTGTATTGCACATGCCTCCACACTGGAGTTCACGTGCTGTTTAACACCCTTCTCTAGTTTAAAACTCAGTGAGCCAAATCTTCAGCATTTGCTTTGCCTTATCTGTTCTTCCTGACCTCCCATCAGGAAGGGAATGCACCGACAGCTTTGCTTGAAACCAGAGTTAGCCAGAACAGAGTTTCTTAAAGCAAAGCCTGTGAGCCAAAAGGCTCATTTCCAGGGGGTGCTTAACTCTTAAAATAAGTGAGGGATGTCTCAGTGCCTCCCTGGTTTACTGCTGCTTTCAGGTACTCAGAACAGGATCCTGCTTGTTTAATTTTAGCCCTCTGGAAGCAGCCAAAAGTTACATACAACTGAAGAGAGTTGTCTAAGCAATGCCAATAGTCAGTGGAAAGAAACGGGTGTCTGCCTGCCATGCTTTATCCCATTTATCTCCACTGGCCAGAGAGGGAGCCCAGAGAGGTATTAACCAAGCCCCCTGTCCCTGGCAGTCTGAAATTAAATCTATGCATCTTGCTTTTCCTTCTCAGCTTGGGCCCCATAGCACATCTGCTGGAGCTATAATTCAATTTTCCCTCCATCTAAGTCCTGTCAGGGTCTAATTCAGCTGATGCTCTCAGAAACTGGCCACAACACAGTTATGGGACAAGCCCCATGCCAGACCTGGCTCTCCATCCATTTGCAGGTATCATGGACTCAGTGCTTGCTTATTCATCAAGTGAGAGAGCCCAACAGGGGTCCAATCTGTCTAAAGGACTCAAGGAGAGTCTCCCTGAGCAAAGACTGAAGGTGGTGGATGGAGAAGAAGGAGGCACGAGTACCCACACCTCTTTCAAGTTCACCTGGAGGCCACCATCAATTCAGCCTTCTGCTGGGTGGTCATTGGGAGGGAGCACCTGGCAGCGCCCAACCTTGTTTCAGTATTTCACAGTAAAAAGTCTGCAAAATATATATAATCTATCTCTCAGCTTCCATGCTGTGGGAGCTGAAAAAGAATCCAATTTACCATGTCCAAAAACTCTGAGGTAGGCCTCAGGTGTCCAGAGGTGAGAACTCTTCAGTTTCCCACCATCCTGAGTCAGGCAATTAGCCCTGGAGAGGAACGAGGTAGCACACACAACCTTCTCCTCCATGGTCAGTTGCCTGCCTACAAGCTCCAGACTCACTGGGTTGAATGTCTGGATCACCACCCATTCTTGCACATGGCTATGGCATGCACAATGTGTCCAAGCTGGAGGCAAAAGCATCTGGTATTCATGAAACAAAAATCCCAACATACAGGGGATTAAATCTTCTGATGTATGTCCAATGCATCTTTATAACTCTGCAAATTGTGGCTTTTGACCTGTTTTTCTGTCAAGGAATGCATAAAGACCTTTTGCAGGAAAGAACTGCACCAAACAAACTGATTCAAATCCTGGACCAGTCTGCAAAGCACTGAGCCTTCTCCTCACCTTTTGAATTGGCTGGGGACACAGGATCTCAGCTCTTTCTCTTCTAGTGGCATCCATGAACAAAAAGAGAGACAAAGCTGCCTGCAAGGCCAACACCTCTGCGAAGTTTCCCAAACACACAGCGGATCTTTTAAAACTGGGATCCGAACCAAAGTAGCTAATTTGGTGTTTTCATAATCTTTATTGAAAAGAAGACATCTTCCCCCATCAATTTCCTTCTCCTCCTCTTGGGTAATCCCCTTTACTGGGAGGGAGGTAAAAAGTGCTACTTACTGATTTTAATTAGCAGTGAATATAACTGCGGTTAGCTGTGCTATGGTACGTGGTACAGACAGCAGTTTGCACTCCCTCTCTACAAAAAACATGTACTCAGATGTTGTACACACATGTAACACACTGTCCTGGCCCCAAATTGCTTCCAGGTTAGGTTGTAGCTTCAAGCCTATTTTCCCTGCTTTTTCTTCCTTGTGTTTTAGTGGCCTGGTAGAAATTAGCTACAAATCCAGCCTGGGTTTAGTGTCTTTTGCACTCGTTTGTTCCAATTTTTGTACCCCCTGAACTCTTCCTCTGACATACATACAATTTATTCCCACACACGGCAGGCATTCTTGCTCATGAATTATTTATGTAGCTTTGGTAACTTCTACTTTTCAAATAATGAGAGAAGCAAATGTTTCCAGTGTGGGAGTTGCACTAAGGGAGAAGCCCAGGCAGGCTGGTAGGCAAGAAGGTGGTAAAATGCCCCAAGTTAAAAATAATACATTGCTTTTGAATGGCTGAGGAAACATCACAAGGGCCTTTCAGAGCAATCATCTACCCTTAGAAACACTGCTGGCTAAAATTAGGACCTGATATCCGGCAGTGACTAACTGGGCTTTCATTTCCACATTTTTTTCCCAAAGATTGGGTGGGATAAACTCCCCCATTGTCCAGTATACTGACGGCAGCATTGCCACCTACCTGCTTGGAGGGAGAAGCTATCCCTTTCTCTCATGAGTCAAAATGACACCGTTTTGTTGAGAAGAACAAAATTAATAACATATACTGGAGGAAAGTATGCTATGTGACACAGCTTCTGTCATGCTTTGATCTTTTATTATACTGAGAAATGGAGGCAGGCTCTGCTCTCTCTTCCTGAACACAGCCAGTCACACAAAGCAGGGAATGCAAAATCTAATAAAGATATCTCAGTTAGACACAAACTTGGTAGGAGCTTGAAAAAACAATTCAGTTTCATATGTATTTTGAGTAGAGGAAAGACACTGATGGTAACACTGAGGACAAAAGGCTACGCTAGCCCAGGGAAGCAATAAGAAATTAAATGAAATAATGACTCGGTTTACATGGACTTCACCCCAAGTTTGGATAGGAGGGGCAGAAAGAGAAAACCTCTTGAAGGCATTTTAACACGAGCAACATCGAGCACAAGGAGCCAGCCCTTGCCTCTGCCAGACGCTCACAGGCTGTGGCTCAGGACAGGGTTATTCATCTGCCCACATTTTCTTGCCCTGATGCCGTGGGGGGGAGAGGGGCAGCGCTGCCGGCACCCCCAGCCCCAGCTGAAGGTTCACGGGGAGGCACCTCCTGTCACCCTGAGGCTTGATGATACAGGTATTGATGTACTTTCTGGTGGGTTGTCATAGCAACAAGGAAACAGGGAGATGGAAACTGAAGGGCAGCTGCCTGGCTCTGCCTGCCTGGCTCCATGGAGGCTGAAGGAGAGAGCAGATAGGGAGGCTGGGGAGGAGCGGGGTGTGAAGGCTGGCAGGTCAGGACTGGAAGGTGACAACAACACTGGAGACCTGTGTGTCTTCTGTGCATGGATAGCTCTGAATCCCATTGCTTAGATGCCCTCCAACCTCTCCTCCCATTCTCCAGGAGGCTTAAACTTGAGGTTTCTCCACTTCATGGCTGATGTATAAGAAGAAGCAGCATTCAAATATCATGAAAAAACTGATTTGTCTGAGATTTCAGCTGGAATTCAGTATTAATTCTTTGGTTATCAAATGTGGTGACTGTAGCAATCTAAATAATCATTCTTAAAGTATAATCCAATCACAATTTGCTTTATTTACCTGGCTACACCAACAAACATCCATTAAAAATGAAAATTCCTAGTTAAAAAAATATTTTTGCTCTTAAAATGATTTTACATTTTCTTTTTGCTGTTCTGTAGCACAGTTACTTGAGAGTTTAGTCTGACATCCCAAGAAAGGCAGTGGGAACTACAAAGCTCAGTATTTTTCTGGAGCCATGTGACTTAACAGTCTTCTGTATTTCCCAGTCAGGTCTTATTGCCCCAAAACTGTTTGTATTTTTAGGTGATCTATATTGATTTGACAGATTACCAGTCCCAAGCTACTCCTGTCTCTGCAGGCTTTCCAGAACCCAATATTATGATGAACAGGATTCTTGGCTCATTTTAAAAAGTGTGTTTTTCTATGGAAAGCAGTCCCTGACAAATTTTAAAATCCCTCTGCCAAACAATGCCACTCAGATATCTTAACATCATTGTTGGTTTTTGAAACTCTCAGATCTTCCAGCTTAAGATCTGCACTCTCAAAAAAATCACCTAGAGGTATAAAAGTATCAGCTCAACTAGTTTAAGCCTGACAACACAGCAAGAGAGTGAAAAGAACCTATAAAAGTTGAAGAACCTACTGGTTCCCCAACAGCCCATCCAAACCAGATCTTCTGCTCATCCACGGTAAAAATTGTCAAGAATTCAGGAAAGAAACATTTTGTGCTGCTGAAGTTAGTAAAAAGAGACTGGAGGCACGACTCTAAGGAAAGGAAAAGTCAGGTTTAGGGGATTAGAGGAGAAGGAAATAAGTGATAGAACAAACCGTCAGGAGTGGAGTTGCATCAGTTTTGAGGTGTTCAAAAAAAGCCTAATACAAAAGGTTAGTATAACTGTTTCTTACTGGGTTCTGGACTAGATGACCTGAAAGGTCTTTGCCAAAGCTATTATCAGTGGTACTGTGATACAGCTATAAGGCAGCTTTTGTACTCCAATAACTCAAAAATGGATGTTCTTTTTAGAATGACATTTCACAGCCTGCAAATCCTAAAATGGACTAATGGCTTTGACTTTTTGGGATGGAAAGATTGGTCTGAAAAGTAAAGGGCTAGCTTATGCTTCAAACTTTTGCACCTCTATTTGTTGGGTGAGAAATGGCTCATATGCTTCCCCTATCAATAATGATGGTTCAGAAGATGTCATTAAAGTCGAGAAGGCCAACAATTTGTGAGCCACGATTTAAGTAAATGGGCTTTGAGAGAAAACCTTTGAGCCATTCCATGCCATGGCAGGCTGACATTAGGGAGACAGATACACTTCTTTGGAGACTCTAGGGATTCTCAGATATTCTCTCACTGACAGATTTTAACTCAAAATCTTTTTATGGATTAGAGTATTCCTATGTGCATTTTTTAATGGAGGCAAAGATACACAGATACAATTTGTTGTCTTGGAAGGGGATGCTTCTCTCTGCACAGAAGAGGATGGATAAAAAAAGATGAGAGATGGTGAAAGTGATTGTAACCTCTTTCACTGCTTCTGTCTCTAGTGTTATAGGGGCTGATTTTGACTTTGGCTGCATTTAAGAACAGCCTTGGGGCTGCTCTAATATACACCACTTGAGATGGCTCCCGAGTCTTTTTCATTCAGCAATTCCCAAGGTTCTTCCTCAGTATTTATCCCTGAGAACTTCACAGAAAATACTGAATTGCTCAGTGTCTCAACTATCACCAGGTTAATGATATTTTTCTCCCATCCTTACAAGAGATAAATAAAGGCAAGTTTATAATACCACCCATCTTCAATACTTCCAGTTTGTGTAAAGGTTGTTAAAAATAAGAAATATTAGAAGAACAAGCAGGTGTAGGCCTAGTGAGGGAGCTCAAAGAGTGGTAAGCTCAATGCTCCTTTTGCACTGCACAGTGCAGTGTGCATGTACCACTTCAGCAGTAGCCAAACAGAGCCCCATCCAGCTCTTGGTGGCATCTGGCCCAGAGCAAACAGCAGCTGTGCAAAATTTGTTTTTATTTTTGGTACAGTTCCTTTGACCTGAATATTTGTCTTGGAGAATCAAGACAGAATCAAGAACTGTTTTCTCTGTCAAGGTAGGGATACCACTCGGAAAGGTGTACCTAATCCTGCATTCCTCCTGCATTCCAAGCACCCTCAAAGTCAATGGGAATTTGAGATGCAGAGTGAATAAAAGGCCAGGTACATCATTTGAATACTTTAAGGAATGTTCTTGGATTTTTATAGTTGATGTCATGTTTTCTACCCGATCAATATGGATTAACAATGGTCCAGAGCAGCGGGAACTCATTTCCTATTCATATATGCAAATTGCATGGTGCTGGATAGCAGGGGTTTCTTCCAAAACTTCAAGTTTCTTTTTTTTTTTTTTTCCCCAGCAAATGGAAAATAGAAAAAAATGTGGCTATCAAATATAGAAGTGAAGAAGATTTAACACAAATACCGAAGTGTTCTGTGCTTCTAAATACATACTCATGATTAAAAGAAGCAAGACTTCAAGACTGCAGGTCCTTCATATACATTTCACATAGATTAAATCCATCCTTCCTTAATCAGAACCCCAACTGGCTTTGAGGTAAATCTGCTAATCCTGTAATTTATTTTTCAATATTGTTTCATTATTTCATTTTTTGAACTCTCTATGGAAGTAATTCATTAATAGTTTCCTAGTTACATATCAACACAGTATCTGGCATCTTAGGATAGATGCATGAAGTAGGATAAAAACTGCTTGCTGTACAGAATTGTACACAAAGTGTATCTTGTCTTGTTAATACCATTTCTAGGTTTAATGCTTCATGTAAACACATGTTCATTTTGTAGAAGATGTGGTCAGATGGTCTGAAGAAGTTTGAGATGCTGGTTCTTTATTTCTATTAGTTTGGGCTTGCTTCTCATGTGCTAGGTAGGGTTGGTTTCTGCTGGCTATGATGCAAAATTTTTGGCTGATATTGTCTGCTGCTGAGAAAATATGTGGGAGAGGGGTTGTTTCTGTTAGCATGGGCCTTTAGCAATGGTGCTTTAAAAGGTTTGAAAAGAGTCAAACACTGAAACAGGCTTCTTAGAGAGGTAGGCAATGTCCCAAGCCTATCCACGTTAAAAAGGTATTTGCACAATGCCCTTAACAACATGCTTTGACGTTTGGTCAGAGAGTTGGACTAGAAGATCATTGTAGATCCTTTCCAGTTGAAACTCTTCTGTTGTGTTGTCTTCTATTCTATCCTATTCTACTCTATTCTATAATGTCTTTTTATTTCTTATATATCTCCATATTCCTTCACTTATTTCCTTATATATCTCCATCCAAACCATCTGCAGACTTAACAACTGGAATTCCAGATTTCTGCGGACAGATCAGCATGTAGCTGTTATTTATACAATAAACCTGTTTTTATCTCCTAGTTGCCAGTGCCAGCTAGGAACATCTATCATCATTTTATAGGTCATCACATCATCATATGGATATAGAATCTGTTTTTCACAAGCTCTTTGATTAGATTACTAGTATTAGATTATGGGGGGCTTTGCTGAAGCTAAAAGCCTATTTACTTATAATTATGAAAATAGTGCCAGCTAGCTACTACTTCTCTGTACTCTTTCTTTGCATGCTCTGAATTCAGGACACATTTTAGTTACCTCTTATTTCAGATTATGTCTATTACTTTGCTGTCATTCACAGAAGACACTGGGAATTTGGCAGGGCCTGTGGCCTGTGTGCATCCCATATATGAAACAGAGCTTTCAGGGACAATTGCATTCAGCTTCAAAATTCCCAGTATATTTAAGGGCAGTCAGAGGGCTTTGTTTCAAAAACCTGGTAAGGCCAGAGAGTCTGGGAAGAAACCTAGCCTCCTGCTTCCCTATGGAGCTGGGACACCCTGGCACCTCTGCCACATCCTGCTCTGGCACTGGAGGCAGTGGGGGCAGCAAGGTGGGCAGTGACCAGGCTCCTTCTGCATGCCCAGGAAATCTGCCAGGCTGGAAGAATCCCCTGCAGGAGACTGACATTTACTTTCTGCTTGTGCAGCTGAAGAGGTGATGGTGGCGTAGGAATCAAACCAGGGTAGAAGGTCTGTCACAATATGTGATTTTTAAACTAGAAGAATTAGGGAACAAACACCTTTTTAATATATGCTTTGCCTTATAAATGGAGACAAAGAGAAGGAGAGAAGACAGCATTTAAATAGAAGGTAATGTGTTTATCTCCTGCAAAAGAAACATCTCCTAGTATAGCATCATGCAGAACAATGTTACTTTAGTGCCCCACTAAATAACCAGAACAACTATTGCAAGCACAATTGGACTTGGAAGGAAGAATGACATAAGAAATGTCCAATCTACCACAGCAGCTCAATAGCACCAGCACCCGGTGGCAGATATCTCTGTCTGTTTGTAAATGAGGATTTGTGTCTCTGCATGAACAGCACTTATATCTAATCCTGTCAATTTTTATTGCAGATACTGCATTTCTCTGTATTTGAAGTAACTTCTCTTATAACTTCTGAGAGATTATTAGGTGTGATTTTCAAAAAAAAAAAAAATCAAATTTTTATAAAACTTTGACTTGACTGAGAGCAATAGTGGCTGGGCATCAGACACATCTGAAAATCATATACAGAAAAAATAGCAATTTTTCAAAGACACAAAGTGTTTTTTTAGTTGACACAATGGTGCTTCTCTTTCTCAACTCTTCACAGATAGTTGGTAGATAAGTTTCCTATCATGCCTAAGATGCACATATTTAGCACATTCAAATTATGAAATAGTAATCCAGCAAAAACCAAATGTGTTTTCCTTTGATTTTATTTTTCTTGTTGTTTTCCTTTGCCTTTACTCCACCCGATCAGTTCCAGTCTTTGGGGCAATGAAATATCCTGCATGTGGGAATGTGTAGCTTCAGCTCCCTCCATAGCCATAATTTAATTTGTCTTGATACCACCAGGCCCATAGGATGAAAGCTTTGTCCACAGCCCTGTTTTCCTCTGGTTCTCCATCTTTTCAGCCACTGTTGCTCTTTCAGGGTCCCGTTCAGACCATGCAAATTGTTCCCCTTTCCATGGCAGAATTTGCATTCCTCTTTTAGGATCCAAATGGAAATATTGCTCTCATTCTCCAGGTCTATTTCAGTGAATGCAGTGCTCTCTAAACACAGCATTGTTAAATGTTTGTGTGTCTGGAGTGTAAATCTCCAATTTCAAATAAGCAGAAACCCACACAAATTTTTGGGAAAAGGATATGAATTGTGTTGTTTGTTTCAGTTGCAAACATTTCACATCAAAACACTGAGATACAAAATACTGTCATTATTTTGGTCTCACTGTGTTCAAAAGCACCTAAATCTTCTTGAAAGTCTGGAAGACTCAGAGACATATGTCTTTTCCATTTCTTGCCCAGGTATCTTTGATTGTTTTACATTTTGAAGCAAATAAAAGACATACTCATGTCTATTATAAGAACATGTTGGCAGAGGGTTTTTTTCCTTTTGTCTTGTGAAATTTTAAAGTTAGAGGTATAAGAGAGTAAGATTATGTTTAAACTTTGGTTGATCTTTCATGACTAAATGTTGTCAACCACACACTGACATTCCTTGCAGTGGATCCCACCTGGTATTCTCTGTGGAAGAGTTTTTTCCTGATTTGTCACCGAGTTGGTGGATACAACACATATTACTCTGCAGTATACCTTCCCCTAATACTGGCAACAAGTCCCTGCTCCCCACTTTGGGCTGGCTCAGGTGCTAAGGGTGCCAAGGCAACTGAGAGGACAACTTCCTCCTCCCCAGAAAAGGGGGAGTAGGACGTGTCAGATGCCATGTTCTGACCTCTGTTGCATTTCTAATGAGTGCCTGTGCCACTTATTCTTGTCTCATGGCATGAGACTCCTCGTGTGGGTGCCAGCCCAGCCCAGCCCAGCCCAGCCCAGCCCAGGGGCTGCCTGGGCCAGCAGAACCAGGCTGTACTCCACAAGCCAGCCACAAGCCAGGGAGCTGTAAATCAGCCCAGTGCTCAGGAGCCATGACCTGGGCACTTTATAACAAAGCAGGTGTAGTTGCTTCCCTACCCTTGAAGGGCCATTATGCCCAAATACAGGAATCAGTTCCCATCCCTCTGTGACTTGATGTTTTCATCACTTCGTAGTTCAGTTCCCCCACTGACATTTGTCACGCTGTCAGCTGTGTCAATTTAGACCAATGAAGTGCCCATGAATTAAGTGGCTCATCCTCCCTGCTCAAGTGGGATGGGAGGCCCAGGGAAGGTGAGTGATTCCTACAGTAAAGGCCAACACGCCAGAAGCACTTCAGTTCAGTGGTGCTGTTCCTACATCAGCCTTTCCACTCAGCATTTGGTATCCTGAGCAGAAATGCCTCTCAGTGACCTGAATTACAGCAAGCTCTGACCTTTTGAAAACGAAACAGCTTCATGAAGCAGAGAAGGGTGGCAAGCATCCAGCTTCAGAGGCTGAACTGTAGTAAAGTGACAACCCCAACCCACGGTGAGGGATGGACATGACGTGTCCCTCTGAGACTGCTCGTGGCACTGGGGAGGGGACACAGGCTATCTGCTTCTAGTTCTCTTTGGGAGGTTCAGTTTGCAGGAGGCTGCCTTTCTAGAAGCCTCATTATGTCAAATAAGGAACTGGCGATGACCTTCAGTTTCTGAAAGATCCTCAGGCACCTTTTATCCCTTGGAAATCACTGCTCCACCCATGCATCTAAAAGAAAATTAGAAATTAATATTCAAGAGAGAGAGATGCTTGTTTGACCCTTCCTTCTGTTAAAGAAATAGTTATGAATACCCTGGTAAGAGATAGTAGCACTATGGAAAATTGCAGCTTCTACTGTGTTGTCCATTCCTTTACCTGACAAAAAATTATAAATCCCTAAAGAATTTCTGTTGTAATAGATTTTCTTATTAAACTGTTCCATTTTCCCCAAAGGACATCCACAGGCCAGCCAGCCAACCTGGAATATAATTTCAGCAAATTGTTACACTTACCTCTGTTTTGAGACACAAACCCTTTGCTGACCTCAGTGGGGTTCTATGTGAAGGAAGGGGCCTATTCATGCAAGATTAATTTTAAGGAAAAAGCCCTAAAATGAAAATACCACACCTGCCATCTGAGTACAGACTTGAATAGTTGGTAAAGTTTTCAAAGCAAGTTTTGTGAAATATCAGGACTAGATTTTCAGGTAATGGTTCTCCATCTGCAACATCAGCTGGAATTGCTTGTTTTTGATACTTCTGGAAAGTAGGGCATTTGTACTTTGTTTTACACATCACACATTTAAGAATGGTTTCCTGGGGAAGCTGCATGTTTCTATAAAATGGAAAAAGCTTTAAAGTAATTTTTATTTTACTTCAATTTCTGTCAAAAAAGCTGTGTTAAGCCTTTCTTCTCCAAACAACCAAGTTTGCAGCCAAAGTCTGACATCTTAAATTTAATGTAGAAAAAGTGTATGAGAAAACTTGCACATTATTTGGTAGACTAATGCACTAGTTTAAAAAGGAAGAGCAGGTTTAATTGAGCATACAACTGTGTCAACTTGTCATTCCTGGAGCAGGTAGAGCCTGCAGACTGGGCTTGTTAAATGTTCCTGTAGCTGTCTTATTAAATCCTGAATTTTCAGGTCAAAGAGACTAACCTAGCATTTTTCTGACACCTAAATATCCAATGGATAATGGAGAATACTGGGTATGTGCAACGGATGCCAGCCTGGGGAGGTGTGCATGGAGGAATAATGAAGCTTTAGCCTTTTGGTTTATTGGTAATGGAAGTTATCATCTTATTAGAACAGAAGGAAGAGAAAGGAAATCATCCCAACTCAGTATTTCAGCTCTGGCACAGATGATGCAATTGGTTTTCTGTAGGATGTCTGTCGGTGGGATCACCGTTAACCTGAAGGCAGGAGTTTCCACAGGGTTGCACAAATCCAACCAGACAGGACAGGCTGCAAAAATCAGGCACACTCATCAGACAAAGTGCATCTTTAGACTGAAGAAAGGGGATACTGGATTTGGTGAGGATACAGCTGAATATCTGAAACAGTGTAATATGCTTGTCAACATAATTGCAGTTGTTTGTCTGATGATCCTATTAAGTGTAACAATTTCCTTTTCCCCATTTTTTTTTGTTTTGGTTTGGTTTTTTTAAGTAATCTCGGGAGTGTGTTTTTTAAGCACTTATATATGAATTATAAAGGAAATAGGTAAGAAAAATTATAATCAAAACAGTATTTTGAACTAGCTTTTTAAACTGTGAGGAGATATGATTCCTCCTACCTGTTTATAAACACCAAGGTTTCATGCTGTTAATGACAAAAAGAAGAAACATACGTGGTCTAGAGCAAACAACACACATTTCTCGGAAAATCCCCTAATAAACTGTTGTCCATAGCAAAATAGCTCTTGCTATTTAGCTGTTACTAAAACCTGAGTCCCTGTGGTCTTCTTGTAGTGAAAGATCAGCTGCACAAAAGAAGAAGGGAAGCAGCTAGAAGGAGCATCCTTCTGCTGCTGTGGAGACCCAAGGCACTCAGGGCCTGGCAAGATATTCCAGGAAGATCTGACCCTAAAATCACCAAACATCAATGCATTGGCAGACTCAGTGTCAGGTGGAATGATTGAGGGGTGTATTGCAAGTACACAGGATATTTATTAGGCATCATCAGCAAAAATTAGTTAACTTGTAAATCTCATCCAGATTGGGCTTTTTCTGGTCCTGTTAAAGCATTTGCATAATTTTAAATACAATCACAAAACAGCACACCAGTAGTTTCACTGTCATGGTACAGATACCGTGTAGCTACAAGGATTTATTTCCCCCCCCACCATCACCACTCCATTTATCTTTTACTTAAATCCTTCCTCTGCAGAAATAATACAAATTAAACCTCTGGGGCCTGTTTATATAATAGGGATTTATGTCATTTCAAGACAAATGGCATTTGCTAAGTTTCAGGGAAGCACCTGTATTAATTGTATTTCCTGCTCATGTGTTGCTTTTGTTTGCAATAAAAGAATTCATCTCAGGTGAGTTAACCTTGCTTTTAGAGAGGGCACCTGCAGTTATCTTAGTGCTTCTTGTAAATCAAAACATGTTGAGCCTTTAAAGCAGTAAAATAAAGAGGTGCTGACAAGAGGGTATGCCAATAGGATTAGGAGCTTTTCTCACCGCTTGTATTATCAGGATGGAGAATTGAGGCATGCTAAATTACAGGGGGAAGAGATATTCCCAGAAATTCCACAGATCAGAGATTGACTCGCTCCTTCAATAAGCCTATGGATGGGAGGGACATTCTGTGTTCCCTGAGGTTGAGAAAGAAATTAAAAAAAAAAAAAAAAAAGAAAGGACACCTCCCTTTCAGCCTTAGGCAACTATAATTGACCAAGATTTTTCTGCTTGTGATTTGATCCATCCAAACCCTGTTAGAGGCACTTGCCCCCAACTGAGGCCAAGGCTGAGGTGAATAAGAATTAGGTGACTCACTCATATGTGCTATACATGCATTCACATCTATTAGGATAAATGACATGTCATTCAATTTAAGCACAGGCAACTGGAGATTGTCATATTTTGAAAATGACAACTGTTATTTATTTATTGAGAATATTTATACAGGTTCTTCCTAGGTACAGAGAATGCATTTTTCAGCAGCTCCCATGACATCAAAGAATCAGGCAATTACACGAAGACCAGAAAGGCAATTCCATAAATGAAGAAACAAAACCACCAGGCTGCTGGCCACCAGGTTTGGGACAGCAGACCTGAATGGCACAAAACACCACCAAAGTCAGTGAGCCAACAGTTTTCTGTGGTCATTTTTTAAAGTGCTGATCACGGTGCTCTGATCTCTGCTGTATCAGTGAGGTGCTGCAGAAAGCAGTGTTAGGTGGCAGCAGGCAGCGTGATTTAGCCCAGTTTTTAAGAATGGGAAATGTAAAAACAAACAAACAAAACAAAATAAAACTTAAAAATTTAAGGATTTGGGGGCAGCGGAGAGACAGTAAAGAAAGGCTTTTGTTACCCTGCCCTGGATCAATGTGGCAAGGCCGGTGTGGTGCATCCCAGGTCACATCCCTACCCCTGTTTAGATCAGAGCTTTCTGTATCTACCTCTGTTGCCAGGCTGTGAACTGTTTGTTTAAAAAAAAAGATCATTGTTATTGCTGTTCAAATAAACACCGGTCAAAATTATTTCCCTCAATGTCCTTTATTTTTATTAAGTAGAAATTTTTCATTAAGTAGGTAGGTAGGAAAACCACATGGTCATAAAGAGGCATTTCCAAAGCAATTATGACTTTCTTACTCTTGTAGCAGTACAAAGTAGGACTAAATTTACATCTATGTCCAAACTTCAGGCTGGACCCAGCTCTAATTTACACAGTAGCTCAGAGACAGTCCCTCCAGTGTGGTCAGAAGAAGATCAGTTTAGTATTGCATTACTTTTTTTTTTCTGGATGTCTTTATTATATTAATTTTCCAACACAGTTACTTTTCTTCAGAGAAAGTAATCGGTAAATAGATCATATTTCTGAATCTCAAAATTCTTGTCTTCTTCATCCTATATTACTTGGAAAACTTTCTTTTCTTTCCATAATTCTGAATTATTATCTGTGCATGTTAAATGGGAAGCTAGAACTTGCATATTTTTATAAGCACAACTAACACCCAGTTTTGTGTCTGATGGTTCAATTCCACAGAGATAGAAATTGCTCCACTTTAAAAGTGCACATCCACCACAACCTTCATGTTATTTGGTCTTCTTACTTAGCCGAAGGCACCACAGTGCTGTGAACCACCAAGTGCCTTCAAACGGAGCCCCGGGTTGCTTGGAGAAGAAAATAAGCATTTACCTTGTAGCATAAAACACTTTTCTCCACTGAAAAGGTGGCCAGCAAGGCACTGTGGACAACATTTTCAGCTGTGTATTGGCAGAAGTTAGGACTCCAAATAAATATCCTATGTTTCTGCAACTTTTATTAAACCAAAGATGTGGCCTCTCTGAAAACTAGATACGAGTTGGGATAAATATGACTGAAAGTGCCTCTCAGTACAGCCCAGCTTTGAAACACTGCCCTGTTTTAAAGTTTTACATTACTGATTTTCCTGAGGATGTACTTTGTAGAGTCTGGCACCAAAACTGGAAAGAATAAACTGAAGGCATGGGCCTTTTGAATGCCAGTAGACCTGCTTTGGTTTGCTGTGAGTTCTTCCAGCCAAATACCTGCGAGAAGAATAAAGGAAGGGTGAGAAAACAAGACACTGGATGATCAAATTTTATTTCTCAACAGGAAAAAGCCTGAGGTACTGACAAGACTTTTATAGAGGCAAAAATCCCATCAAATTTGCCTTTTCTGATTTTTCTCCCTCTGCGTTGTCCCAGCTCTGTGTGGGGCTGAAGTCTCACATTGAGTTCACTTGGGATTTACAAAGGCTTTACTTTGCCTGACACCGTGTTTTTCAGGGAAAACACTTGAAAAATTTCATTAATCATCCCTACAAGAGGGGCTGTGGGGAGCTGCTGCAGGGGTGCAGGTCCCTTTTCCCTTTTTGTCCCTCAGCCTCAGTCCTCCTGTCCCCCAGAGGTGACAACCTTTGCTCATGCTCTTTGTACAGTAATCCTCTGCAAGAAGGGAGCAGTCATGGGGATGACTTTCCTCTTTCATCCATTTCCCATGGACCTTGGCAGTGCCCAAGCCATCCACTTATTTTGGATGAGGAGTTACACAGTAGAGGAAATTGGAGCAAGACCACAGTTAAGACAGTTCAATTGCTTGCAAAGTTTACTGAAGATCAGTAGCCTTAAATTGCAAGGCTATAATAATAAATAATTATTATAAATGTTTATTATAATTTATTATAATGATTTATTATTATAAATGCTTATTTATAATTTATTGTAAATAATCAGGATGTTCAGAGATAGTTACAACAACCAAGGTGTGATGCAAGAGCTGAGTTAATGAATCCACCAAGTATATGAAAAAGCACTTACCTGTGTGAATTGAATAGTAGATCCCTGCCTCATCCTTTATTTTTTCCTTATTTTGGGAATCTGATGGTTGTTATTTTTCCACAGAACCTGATGTATTCTTTTCTGGCAGAGAAAAGGATACTGTTTCACCAGCTCACGGAGAAGTGACTACAGTTTTTGTGTGGCCCGAAATGATGCAGTGTCTGTGTCAGACCTCATGCTTGAGGAAAAAGTTAAATCTGTGGAAACTTTTGCGAGACTGTTTTTTTTAATCTTCTGTACCATTCTTGGATAATTGATTAAATGATCTTTAATGAAAAGTGAATGTGTCAAGAAGCAGTTCAAACTTAGCATCCTTTTGGGGAGTATTTTTACCTTCTAGGAGGTTTTGAGAAATATATATTTGTTAGTCTCCTGGAAACTCCTTTATTATTTTATTCTGTGGCAAGCAGAAATATACTTTTTAATGTTATTAGTTTCTTAGTAATTCACAACATCTGCTGTCCAGGCCATAAACTGCATTTTACTCCCAAATAAACTCACAGGATCCCAAAATTGTTTCATCCTCTTATTATAGCATAGTTGCGTGGTTATTAAAGTCATCCCTTCCTACCTGTGACTTCATGATGTGATTACCTTAGTATCACCCAGTTGTGATAATATTGTGTGTCAATGATGTATTTGTGATAATTTCATGTGTGAAAGATATATTTTGATAATATTGTGTGTCAGTGATGTTCATTCATGAGACAAGATAGACAAACTTCTTGGTTTTATACCCATCATCTGTAGGATCAAAAAAGGTGGAACAATCAGGTAAAAAATGAGATACAAACCTGTGTACTAAAGCATTCCTTGACAGAAAATGACTGGTATGAGATTCACAGCTTCACCTAGAAAAGCCTTGCTGTGGTCTTTTTGTAGATCCTGTAGTGAAATCTATAACACAGTTAATTAAAGAATTTATCAGAAGCATCCTAGCTGGGAGTCTTTCAAAGTGCAGCTGATCTTAAAAACTCTTGCTTGGCACAAAGCAACCACCTGTCAATATTTCAATTACTGCCCTCCCTGCCTGATCACACTTCAATTGTTTTCCAATAATTATTATAATCATCCAGCACAAGGGCAACTACTTGTTTCAGGGTTTGAGGTGAGAGGCAAAGAGATGAAAAATAAAACCCCAAACGTGGCCAGTCATTAGGATACATCTTTCCTCAGGGCAGCTCCTTATTTGAACAGCTGCTCTGGAGGCACAAATCAGGCTCAGAGCTGAGCCAAGCCTGGATAGTATGATGCATCCTGATTTCTAGGGTTTTTGCTGTTGTTGTTGGTCCTAATTTGAGTCCTGCACATGACCAGCCACTTTCTCTACTGGAAATAATTTCTCTAAATTAAAGGTTGCTGCAGTCTTTCAGGACTGTCAAAGATCTTTGGTTGGACAGGATCCTTCAAAATAATGAGTCAGTGTCTCAAGTCTTGGCCTGGAGAGCCAGGTTTCTCTGGATGAACAGTCTGAAAAATCATTTTCCTATCAGGATATTTTTCTCTGTTAGATTTTGTGGGAAGAAAAGATAATAGGTTTGTTTTGGTTTTACAGGAATAAATGGCTTGGATCTTTTGTTATTTATGTGTCTTTTTTCTGAGGGGAAAAAAAATCAAAACCCACAACTGAAAATTATGACCCAACCTACTAAGACGACAAAACACCTGAAAACATTCTAGCTGCAATGGAAGCTAGTGCAAGGTAACCTAGAAACACTGAATATTTTTGACCCAATCTCTTACTATTTTGCTCTGATTTCATGCCAGTGCAAGTTTGTTTGACTGAGAACCTCACTGATTATATTTCTTTGAGCTGCTATGAGTTTTGGATTGATGTTATAAAGATTACTCAAGATAAAGTCTTGAAAATCTGTTGAAATCTACTAGGATTTCAGGAACTCGCATTTAAGGATAAAAATCCTATGGGACAACATGTTGGATATTATCACACCACTCGGCTCTGGTAATAATATTAATCATTATGCACAGGGAAGCTAGTGGGATTGCTGTCCTATTAATAAATAGTTTTAATAAATAGAGAAGCATAATAACATATGCTGGGGTGGGAGGAAGGCAGAAATAGTGGCTCTTATAGAGACCCAATGCACTGAATGCACTGAATAGCCCTACAAACAGTATTTGCACTGCTGCTGACAGCCTGGGGAAGACTTCAGCTTAATAAGTAGCTGCAACCCTCAAAGCAAATTGGTTAATTTTTTTTAGCTGCTTTGCTGTGTAATGTAACATCATGCTCGGTGATATGGAGGATGCTGCAGAGTCTTTGAAAATGCAGTATATTCTGCAAGGATGGGCAGAGCTCAACTTCCTCCCACCTCAGGGGAGAAGGAAACCCTGCCAGCCAAGAGATGCCCACTGAGCAGGGCTGGCAAAACCCTCCTCTGGAGAGAAAATGAAAAATGGGGTCATTTTTCAACAGGAGATGAAAAGAGCAGCCACGAGAAAAGAAGGTAATAGAAGAATGACTGCATGAGAGAAATTATGGTGGCAAGGCCTGTTTTCTTCCTCTCATAATAACCCAGAAAAAATAAAACTTTCAATTTTGTTAATAAGGGGGAGTATTGAACTAGAGCACACAGAAATGCTTATTCTACATAACATGCAGTCAGGTCCCAAGGACGTTGTGATACTTCAATTTGTATAGATATAAAACACATCCAGGATAAGCACAAGAAAGGATAATAAAAATAAAGAGAGAGCAGATCTGTTGGTGGAGAATCCAGGACAACAGTTAATTAGCAGAGCAAAGGAGAAGGCTTAGTGCAAAGGACTTATTCCCAGAAGCCTGTTGAAGGCAATCCCAGCTGGCAGAGGATCAGTGTCCCTGCCCATGGGACTGGAGGGTCCCCAGGGTCCATGCTCAAGATCAGCAGCACCTCTACTGCTGCTGACCTCTCCTCCAGCTCCTGAATCCTACCCTTATTCTCCTGGCCCTCAGGAGTATTTCCATGCTGAAACACTGGTTCTGTCTTCACCATCTCTTCCTACCCTCCACCCTCCAGTGTCCCTGTGAAAGTGTCCCTTCCATGCAGTGAGATTTAGGATAAGACTGGTACTTGGGCTGCAGTCCTCTCATACAAAAACCTTTTCTCTTTGCCATATATACTTTGACCCGAGACATAGCAGTAAAACTCTTAATGAGTCTTTCTCACCCTTGCCCAGAGCTCAGTCTATTTCTATAGGTTCAGTGTTGGAAACATAGATGTCTTTCCCCACTTTTGCCTTCCACTACTTGTATCACATTCTTCTGCCACACAAGCCCATATTCCAATTCTGTTTTGTTGTTTGACTCCTGCCCTTCATGAGATACAGGTATTTAAAATCTTTTGTGCTCTCCTTGATTTTGGGGAAATCAATTGCAAGGCCTGATGGTTAGATGTGTGAATTGTCCATCAAGGCTGAGGGAGAAATGGTTGTCCCAGATTTTTGAGAACTCTGAGCCAAAAGCAGTGAATCCACCGAGCACCAGCAGTACTTTTTGGAAACTCATTGCCTCTATAGGGGATGTCTGGGAGCAGCCCAGCACTGCCAGTGTTTTTAAAGCCAGCTGCCACCTGAAGTAGTCTGTGCATGTCAGCTGCCAGTGTATGGCTGGCTCCTGGATTTTGCCAAGTGCTATGGTTTGTGTCTGTTGTGGGATTAGGCAAGAAACATTGGCAGTAGTGACAGGACAGGATACCTTTAAAAGAAACTACGCACAAATACCTATCCAGAAACAAATGCAATTGTTAGGGTCAGGAGCTGTTTGGTGGCAGACCTTTGCAGAGCTGTCTGTAGGAAAAACACTTCCAATCCAAGTTCTGTTGTCAGTTCACAAACAGCACATGATAGTCTCTATACTTTTCTTTTGCTCAGTTTATGTGTTGGGTTTTTCTTTTAATTTTAATGCATATCTTTGAAAAAATCAAATTATATCAATATCGTATTTATGTCACTTGACATGTGAAATCTTGGTTTTCTTACATAAATTGTGTAATTTTGTGAAGTGGTGCATTTAGCAGAAGTTGTTTAAGGTTTTAGCATTAATTCGTGAAGTTAAAGTACATAGCATAGTAAATAAGTTCCAACCTTTGTTGATTTGCAGCTTACAAATAGGCCATCGAGAAGATTTACTGCAATCCAGTTGTCATTTATCACAATAGCTTATAATTTACTCCTATTGCTGCCACCTTCTTCCTCTGCCATCTTACACTGCTTCACCTGACCTCTGCTCACCTACTTGTTGTCTGCTCATAGCCATTTTGAAGTTTCCCTTTGCTTTTCTCCCTCTCCTATGAACTTCTGCTAAATGACACTGCTCTGCTGAGCCATCCTTAGCTCGTTCCTTCTTTGATCATTTCAAATTGGCTCACACTTTGTGCTAGTTCTGGTTTAAAATTAGGTAGCTCCTTAAGTGTTTGCTGAACTTGGGTATCCATGTAATCTGGTTTAATCTTTTCCCTGCCTCGCGGTCTCCCCTCACTGCCTTCCAGTGATTAGAACCAATCTTGGATACAGACTCTTTCAGCAATGTCAATTTTGCTGTTACTTTTCTTGTTGAACTGGTAGGAAAAGGTCATTAACTTGTTGTCCACAGTCAGTGAACTGTTTCCCACAAACCAAGGGTCAAGAGTTGCCCTAATGCACAGCTGATAAGCCCTTGCTCCAGTAACTGCAATCTCTGCACTTGTCCCACACCATCAAGTGTAAATGTACACCTAGCAGTGGGATAATGACACAGCCACTGCCACAGCTTCCATCGAGGTGAGGTTTCAAGGACTGAAACTAATAGCTATACCAAAAGCTATCAAAATTATATTTAAAAGTATAGTATTGCTCTCTCTACTTAGGCCTTTCATCCAAGGATCCCAGTGCACATTACAAACACCAAGGCAGGCACCTTCCCCTAATGCTGCTTCCACCTCCAAGGCTTCCACCTTTAATGCCACCCACTTCTCCTACAGCTTTGATTTCTTTTCTGACCTTCTCCACTACTCCATTTCTTCCAGAGCTTACATACACCTTCTCCACTCCTGCTTCCTTCACTATAAAAGTCCTGATTTCTGCCACCACCTCTTGGTGTTTTTCTTCCTCTTCCTTTTCACCAGAGGTCCTTCACCACTGGCCATTTACTTCAGCAGCCTTCTGACTGCTGCCACAAGTGTTTGCAGCTGCAGGGAGGGCATTGCCCTTTCCATGTCCTGCTCCATTGGGTGAGGGAGCCCCTTGTCCCACTGCAGGTGCCAGTGGTCCCTCTGTAGCAGCTGAGGAGCTTCCACCCCACCAGGGGGCCAGGAGGGGCCTAATGTCTACACTTGTGGCGAAACCACTTAACTTTACCCACTATTAAAGGCAAGCAAATTTCCTTGTGTAGTGGAGGCACCGAGATTTTTCCATAAGTGGTTCCTATAGCAACTGTATCCAGGTGAAAACTCCTGCAAGAGCTCCCCTTCCCCCTTCCCTCTTCCCTCCTCGCCTTTCTTTGCAGTGGTTTTTCATGGAAGAGGGTGAGTGGAAGGGATGTTAACCAGGCAGTTTAACTGCCTCGGGTTGCCCACAAGGAACACATGCTAAATGTTAAATAGCTAAATGCTATCAATGTGCCCATGCAGTCCACATGTCTCATCTGGCCACCAAGGTAGCAGTGAATGAGGAATACATATGGACTGAGGAAATACCCTTATTTGTGGAAGGAGAATATCAACTGATTCCTAAGGATTTGCAAAGGTGTTTATCTGACACCTTCATTCTATTTTGTTTGTCACCCAGACCCTGCTCTCTGCACAACATCCCTGATGCAAAAATCCCAATCTCCTTCCTCAGCAAAGATACAGAGATAACTCCCTTTTTAACAAGGGAGTTAAAAAGGTCTCCTGGGTGCAAGAAAGGAAACTCTACAAAATAAATTGTTACAACATCCAGGAAGGGAAAATACAGACATCGCATCGCTTCTGGGAAGGGAGGAGTAGGCCTCCCTTGGAAGGAGAGCTTCACCTGTGACTTCCATTCAGTCTAAACAGTGGGTGAAATGACCACAATCTAAGCTCCCCTTTCAGGGACCCCATCCTGCTGTGTGGAAGGTAGAAGGGACTCTGAGTTTGACCTGCAAGGCTGCCAGGGTAAGGGTAGATCAGCACCCTCAGCTCTTTATCTAAGCTGACTGGCATTGCTGGTGAGACACTAAGAGTGCTCATGCCCTCTCTTTGACAGTGCAGTTGGAGGATAACATTCAGTGATGTGTCCTGGTAACAACACCCACCCCCTTGGGATGGGGGCACCACCAACAATAAAACTGACTTCACCACCATATTCAGTGGTAGGAGCAAGTCCTGAAGATGATAAACATAGCTTAGTGGGTACTGAGTTCAGTTTGGCCAAAGTTAGAAGCAAGAGGGAGATAACCCATAGGTAATAAAATATGTCCTTTTCTAGGGCTTTTGCACAAGTCATTGGACCTCAAGCTTTCCTCTGCATTAAGCTTTTCTCTCCAGCCATCAGGGCTAGAAATGTTTTTAGCATTCAAACAAAAAACTTTATGAAGTGTCAAGAGCAGTAGGAGCTATGAATAGAACAAATATTTCCATGACCACAATGAACATATAAAAAAATAGCAACACTGAGTTTGTTTATATATCTAATCACCTCCTGATAGAATCAATGAGAATCCTCCTGCTGGATTGAGATACCCCTGCTGGTATCAGGGGCTTCTTGAGAAATTGTACCAGCTATGTTGATCATACACTACATGATCAAGAAATCACAAGAAGATGCAAAACCCACCAAGTCTGTTTATATTTCCCATAAACAGACCTGAAGCCTCTCAGAGCTCCATCATCCCTGGTACATGATGGCAGCTATTTGCTGTTGACAATTTACTGACAGTCACATCTTCTGAGTAGCTGCTACTGAGAGTAGCCCCACAGCCAACCTTTAGGGTCAGATTCCCCATTCCTTGCCCCAGAAGCCTCTGTTAAGACACACACCCAGCTAGGCAGGGCCTATCTCCTGATGGAGAGACCTGAGTTTACTGACTCCTTGCTCTCAGCCTACACCTGCTCATGCAGGCACTTGAGGTGTCCAAAGTGCATCAGTGCAGGAAAGTGCTAGGACAAAGATGCCAGCAGATATCCAGAGAAATGGTGATTAACCCTTGAATTTCTCAAGCTTTTCTGAGTTGCAGCATGGTGAGAGAGTATTTGCAGCCAGAGGAGGGTCTTCCTAAGCATTATGCTTCTACTATGTGCTGCAGGCATACAGCCAGGCTCTGGACTGACTGACTGATCCAGCATGGAGAGAAAAAGATTCCGTGCCAGCACACTTATCACTGACCTCTTGTGGGGTGTTGGGATGGATTTTTCTTCTCCTCAGGGTTCCCTCCATGCATATCAGTAAAGAATCTCCTTTAACCTCTTGCAACTTTAGGTAGACTATAGCATACCAAATTGACCTGCTGTATGAGATCACAGAATTATTCACACTGGGAGGGATCTCAGAAGGTCTTGGTCCAACCTCCAGATCCCAACAGAATCATCCCTGAGATCAGATGAGGTTTCTGTGATCTTTATCCAGCCTCATCCCAGCTTACTGCTTCCACATTAGGGAAGGAGGAGGAGCAGGAGCTGACCTCTCTGGTAACCGATGACAGAACCCAAGGGAATGGTAGGAAGATGTGCTGGGGGGATTTCAAGTTAGATGTTAGGAAAAAGTTTTTCACCCAGAGGGCAGCTGAGCAGTGGACCACCCAGGGAAGTGGTCACAGCACCAAGCCTGCCTGAGTTCAAGAAGTATTTGGATGAGGCTCCCAGGCACATGGTGTCATCCTGGGCAGACCCTACACAGGGACAGGAGTTGGACTTGATGATCCTGATGGGTACCTTCCAACTCAGCAGATTCAATGATTCTAAGACTTGAAGGCACCCAGAATGGAGACTGCACAGACTCCCTGGGCAACATGCTCCAATGCTTCATTGAATCTCCTTGTCAAGGACTAAGAAGAGCTAATCCACTGACATTTTAGAGACTCTGGAGGCTGTAAAATTCATGGGGGAGTATGTCTAGGGAGAGAACATGTCTTACAGGATTTACCAATGCTGGGTTGCTATCAGAACCTAGGCAGAGAGCTTTGGCTGCCAGTGGGGAACAGGAAGATGTGGAAAGAGGAGACCAAGGAGAGCCCAGTCATTGGAAGTGGCTGAAATATTTTTGACTCTGAAAAATGTCCAGCTACCTTTCCTCTGGACTCCTGCTCCTGAAGTCCGGTACTCTAAATTCATAGCTTCCCATTGCATCTCCATAGTGTTGAGTCCTCTTGCTCTGGGTTGTGAGAGGAAACAGAGTGATTTTTGTTCTTCACTTAGAAAACTACAAGAGGAAAAATCTGACTCAGAACCTGTAGAACATATAAAGGAATCAACAAACGATCTTTAAAACTACCTGAGTACAGCTCAAAGTCTCTGCTGATCTGAACTGTGCTGTCATCTCTCCCCAGGGACTGCCACCCCTGGGGTAGTTTCTATATATCACACATTTCTTGACATGCCATGGAACAGGGGGAGCAGCACAGCCACCAGAGGCTGAGAAGCAGAAACCCCAGACAAGGAAAAGTCAGGGTCCCATGGCTTTTGTTCAGGAATATAAAAATAAAAGCCAGAAAAATGATTCTGTAAATACCTGAAGACCTGTGGCTTAGCATCTCCAGCTTTGCTCCTGCCATGCTCAGCTCTCTGCCCTACTTCACTGTACCCCACAGACAAGGTGGCTGCTGCCAGCATCATTGCTTCAAATTTATTTATAATGCAAAAGATGCTGCAGCAATGGGGATACTGCAATTAACCCATCGCTGTCACAAATTGAGGGGCAGTTTTCCAACTAAGTATGGTTTTACAAGCCATGCTTTAAATAAAGTCATACCACAGCTGAGTAGTGGAGTTGGTAGAACTATACTCTGGCGGTAGAGTCCTGTTATGAGTAAAAACAAGAAGCAATTTTCAGGTGCATCAGGAAAAATTACACAGCAGTAAGCAGATTGGGAATCTCAGTTTGTTAAAACTACTGAATATCTCAGACACCTGCCAACCCCCATGCAAAATAATGCCCCATGACTGGTGTGTACCAAAAGGAGCCAGTGCATCCCCCACATCACCAGACTCTGCCCTACTGCTTTCATGAAAATCAGAGCCTTGAGAAGGCCAAGCAAGAGAAACACCCTTTTCTCTGTTGTTTATGGCTAAGACAAGATCTAGAGACAACAATCACAAGCCCTTTGGAAAAAATTGCTGTTCTCACAATGACAGAGCTGTATAGGTGCCCTAGCTCTGAGCAGAGGCAGGACTACATGGCTGCACGTGCTGATTGACAAGAGGAGAAGGTTACAAGCTCTGGGTTTTTTCTACCTAGAAAAAATATGCCTGCACTATTTTCTATTTATGTGGGACTAGCAAAGGGAGGGCTGGGGAGAAAGGGGGCTCCTGGGAAATAGAAAGCAGCAGGAGAGCTGGGTTTTCTTTGCTATACTATGCAAATAAAGCAAGTGAACCTGACTCTGAAACAGAGCTGATAAATCTGGTTCTCATTTCTCAGGAAGGCTCCTTTTTACTGACAATGTATACAGGAATTACAGTGGAGACAAATTACTCTCTCTGCAAATAAGAATCTTGCCAATTCATTTTTATAACTTTCCTGCCTCCTCACCACCAACACAAGATTGTTTGACAATTGAATAAAGCTTAGACCTGTGCAAATATATGCAAATAAAGAAAGTCTTAACTCACAAAATTGAAGGATTGGCTTTTTTTTTTTTCCTCCCTACATGCAACAGCCAAGCTGGTGCCACCAGCCTCACTCTACACAGTGGTCACCAGTAACTAACACTGGATGTCAAGGAGAAGAAACAGCCTGAGCCTTGGATGAGATGTACCACACACTTTTGCTGTGTGACCCAACTGTGCCTGCGAGAGGAGACACATTTAGATTCAGCTACACTGGAAGACTGCCACAGCTTAGGGAAAACGTGTGTGAAATGGCTGGAATCAGAAAAGGAGCCTTTGATGTTCCTCAGTCTTTTCAACACATGTTTTTGGCTTCCAGAGCTGAGTAACTTTATCAGCTCTGAAGAATATACAGAATAGTTTCAACACAGAGGAAGCAGAGAGTGAGAAATTACCATAAGTGCAGCCATACATTTGCTATTCCTGGGCAGTTCGCTGTGAGCTCTCCCTGAGGTGCTGGAGGCTGACTGGGGAGAATATTTCTGTATGGCACAGACCCTGTGTGGGTGTCTGCCTAGTATGTTGGGAGCAAAAGTCCCATTAGCTTTCCAGCCAGAGTGCTGGAGGTTCCTGCACCACCACAAGAACACCTCAGGTTGGTGGAGGGCACATTGACTCTGTTTCTGACTGAAATACTGTATTTGATGACCCTCATTTATTTATGGTAGATCAGTAATTGTTTTTTAAGCTTCCAGGTGTCTTTTAATGTCACCGTAAATGTCTTTGTTCAGTTCTCTTCCATCAAAAAAAGAGGGGCATGCAGGTGGGGAAATGGACAGCTTGGTGGAGGATGTGTGGGCTCAGTGCCAAATTCTGTGCCTGTGACCACATCAGCTCAGAGAGCAAGGGGATTCTTGTTGCCTCTGCCTGGACTTCACTCCAAGGGGTCTGTGTGATTCTCAGCTGTTTTGGCAAATTCCATGGAGACCTACCCTTGGAAATGGCTGCCATAATTTTCAGCTGATATTAGAGAACTAAAATGAGAAAAATACATCTAAAATTTAACATTAATTTTTGAGTTTCACGGGCGCATTTTTAATTTCCACTTGTGTTTTCTCTCCTTAGTTTACTCTGGCATTAGCAGCAGAAATGTCAAACATCACAAGACAAATTGTTCTCCCAGTAGTTCAGGCCCAGAGGGCAAGACAAAATGCTGCAAACATGGCAAGAAAGTCTGCACTATGTCATACTCACAAATTAAGCATCCCTCATTCAAAAGGCTTCTTTCCCTCTGGCACAGGAGCATCCATATTTTCCCAGGTACATTGTCTTGACTACAAGTTTTGACCTGGATCCAACAGATCCAGTCATCAAGTCTATGGAAAAAACCACACAATTCTTTATATCCAGTTTGAAGGTACTCTGAATCACAGACAAATCAATTGCAAATTAGTAATAATTTGGCATGGAACCTTTAAAATTTTAAGGGAAATTTTGCTTGATTTAAACAATGTAAAGGGCATGGGAATAATTCAGATTTTTTGAGGAAGCATGGAGATTGCCTAACACAAATTTGCCTCAAAGGTTTCTGAATTGTCACCTGTGTTGAGAAACCATGGTTCCTTCTCACAAAAGTTCTAAGTACACTTACTAACAAAAATCAATGATAAAGCAATAATATTCTTGAAGAAAAATAGTATAGACCAAAAGGATGTATATGCTCTGCAGCTGTCCATGTTCACCGACAAGGTTTCTACTAATGGGAGGACTGTCCTTGGCTGACATGAAGTATTTATTAGTATTAAATAATATCACAATGGTTCGGGAGCTTTCAAACCCCCACACACTGAACCTGGACTCCATTGCACAAGGTTTGCTGAGCCTTTCCTTTACCCTTCTCTGTAATTCTGGTTTGCATTTGTGTAAATCAGGGTTTTTTTGTAAAAACAGAGCCATTGTACAGACTAACAGACTTTATAGGGAGTCACCTTTAAGATTAAACAGCAGCTGTGTTTTGCAAAGTACAGTCTGTAAATGTCCTAACACATGAAAAAATGTTTGCCTGTGTCTGTCAAAATCATTGATGTAAGAGACGACCAGGACTACTCTGGACTACAAAAGGCAGAATCTACCATTCTCAGGATTATGGAAATCTTTCTACAGTTAGAAAGTCATCTTTCTGTTGAATGATACCCAAAAAAAACCCCATAGTTGCAATTGTATTTAGCAAACAGACTAGAGAAATCTTTAGTCTTTCAGAATTATTTTAATGGAAATTATTTCAATTATTCAAGAACTTAAAAGCAATAGAAATTAAATTTTTTCCCCACTGATCTCATGGATCATACAAAGTTACTTGATTGTGGTTTTGTGAAATAATCATAGCAGTGCAGTATCTTAAAGTGTCTTTGAAACTACCTGGAATATATGATATTGCAAGTACTTGGTAGGTACAACACAAAGGACATATTCTCTCCTCATCTGAAATAGGAAAGCTGTTTAGCACTTTGTGAAACATGCTAAATGAAGTTTGCTCTATCTTGGAGATAGCTATTTTTCCCTTCTTTCTGTGAGGGTGGAATGTTTGAGAATTGCACAAGACAGGCAATTTTGGCACTTCAGCTTGGAGTACTGAATGTTAGCAAATCATCCTGAATGGATCTGAAGTCTAAGGCTGCAATGTTATTCTGTGTAAGAGTGGATGCATTTTCATTTTCACCTATTTACATATTCACCATCAGAACATGTAATAGTTACTGTGTAAAAGGGGTCTATTTCAGAAGAAAAGGCAGATACCATTTCTGAAAAGTTATTAGTCAAAGAGCATACATACTCCATGAAGTGTGTAATAAAGCTTTACCCAGAAATAGTTAGAGCAGGAAGAGGAGCTGGACAGGGGCAGTGAGCCAAAACAGAAAGACCAGAGATGGTGAGGTCTTCGTGGGGGCTGCTGAGCTCCTGCAGGTTGTGATGCAGTAGAAAAGCACCTTTCACCTAGAAACTGAAAGAGCTCATCATTATTTCTCAGCAAGTTCACACTGCATTTACTCAAGAGGGCAACAAGCTGTTCAGTGAGCACAAAACATCCCATCCAGGGCTCCCTTTCTGTCCTTTCCCCATCTCTGTGAAGGCCTCAAGCCTGGGAAGGAGTTAGAGTTGCAGTGATATTACAGATCATGCGACCGAGATGCTATTTTAGGTGGAGGGTTGTGACTGTCATTATTTCATTCTCACTGGTATTTCTGCTCCTAGCTTCCCCACACAACCAGCTCTGCTGCTTTTGGGAACTCCCTGGTGCATGCCTGAGCAAAATGTCCAAAGTATTGCCAAGAGAGTGTGTGAGAGGCTGCTCTCCACAGCTGGTGGAGAGGGGCTGCTCTCCACAGCTTGGTGGCTCATGCATAAAACAGAAAGTGGATTGTGACTAAAAAGTGACAGGGCAGGATACAAGTCACTTAACTAGGTGTTCCAGTGGGGGATAGGTTTCATTCTACTACTACTAAATTATTAATTTAATAAATTCATTATAAATTATTAATAGATATGCCTCTATATGATATTAAAAATAATATATGCCTCTTATAAATTAAGAGGGAGGAGCCTCTTATCCATCTAAGAGCACAGCATCTCCACATGGACTCAGAGCTCCAGCTCAACCACCTCAGTGTGCAGTGAGTGTAATTTGAGCCCAACCTCCATGGGGACCCCTCCTATAGAGACCACAGAGGCAACAAGACCACAGCAACTTCTCAAAGGTGACAGAAACATCAGCGAAAAGTCTACCACAACTTTGGGGTCCAAATCTAATCTGAAAGGAGTCAAGATGAAGGCGGGTGGAATATTTTCCCATTACCAGATACTTAGACCTCTAATAAGAAGTCTAGTAAGGGTTGCTCACAGAAGCAAACATGGTTAGCTGTGTATAAGACATCACCAGGCAGCAAAAATTATGCACTTAATTAACCCAACACTTCTGTTGGCCAATGTGTGGTAATATTTCATTTCCCTACAGGAAAGGTTTGCTATGTTTCATCTGGCATCACTGCCTGTAGACCTTCTTCCTTCCACCATCTGAGCAAGCAGAGCTCACCACCTCAGCTGAAGGACCTTTCACTCTTCTGCTTAAAAAGTGATCTGACTTCAGCGAAGTCCCAAGTGTTCTTCTTTCTGAAGACCATACTTAATATCCAGAGCATTAAACAAAATGGTGTGTGTGAACTCTGGAAGAAAGGACATTTGAGTTTGGATGTATAGGCCAGTCCTGGGGAAAAATCAGTCTCCACTCACACAGAGCCACATCTGTGATAATCAGAGCTGAAAGGGAAGCTTTAACCTCTGGGACTGATGGAGACCAAAATGATAAAAGGATTTTTTAGATGTGAAAAGACAGATCAAGAGTTTTACTAAATCCTGTGTTGGAGGGAAGCTTGAAAATTGCTTTTTCTCTGAATCTAGGACATTTCAGGCTGAAGCAGGTGTGCCTTATAGCTTGAACATACTATGTGTTTCCATTTCATTCCCTCTATTTTCAATTCCCATTCCCTCTGATTTTATTTACTTGTTTCTTCCAACAGTATAATAGCAAAAACCAGCTGGGCTTCAAAGCCTCTCTCTAAATGCCTGATTTAAATAATGCATCCATTAATTTTTGCACCAATAGAGATACAATATGAAACAATGCATTATTTTTCAGAATCTGATTCTGCAAACATTAGACCATTTGATTAAAATATTCCTAATGTGTAAATAAGGTTACCCTTGTGCATTAGTGTTTTCAGGCTCAAAGCTTTAATGTGTTATTTTAAAATACAAATATTTACCAAGGAGCAAAATATAAATGAAATTATATTTCAGTCTGCACTGAAATGAAGCATGAAAAAAATAGTGACGGAGACTTTTCTTCCTGCTGCTGAAACAGAGGACTTTTTAACAATTTTAACAGAACACCCTTAGTATGTACCTGGAATACTGTGTCTCTAGTAGGTTGCTACTCTGTAATTGGCTTTTCTGATTACCATAATTCCACTAAGCTGGCACAAAGGTGTAGCTACCTGGTGAAAGTTTTTCTGTGGAGCCTGTAGAAATCTGCTCACTGGAAACCATATTGTGTGTTTGGAGGTGAGAAATTCTGATTTACCAGGATGGCAGCTTTTTAATAGTGGTTACATTTAATTTCGAAATAAAGCTGGGTATTTTCCAAGTGCTTCTTAAAATAGATTTTAAAAACTCTTTCCTATGGACTGAAACACTCCTTCTGCCAAATTTTAAGAGATTGTGTTATCTCTCTTACGGGCTAAATACAAGGAATGTTCTTTCAAAACACATTAAAGAATCAATGCTTTGCTCTCTACATGTAAAATGGGATGTGTTTAACACCACTGAATGTGCCTGGGATCTGGATGGGGCACTGCAGTGGTGATCCCCTTTGCCAGACCTGTGCTCTGGCAGTGAGAGGTCTTGTGCCTGGCTGTAGGCAAGAGTCACCAGGAGGAAGGAGTGAGAACTGATCTCATACCCATGGTGCCTGCCACCCTGGGCATCTCTGCCCCTGGACATCTTTTTTACACATAGATGGCAGCTGAATGTCCCCTCCAAGTGTGGGGTTTGACTGGTTTTGTAGGCTCCAGCTCCCCTTGCAAATGGGCCAGTGGGTCCCCAGTGGGTATGGGGCCTGAAGGGTCAGGAGTCAGGTCTTCCTTGCAACCCCTTGTGCAGGGATGAGGGGTGGATGGAATGGCTTCTCAGCCTCAGAGGGAAGGATTTAATTGGCAATTCTGCATTTCAGCAAGTTGAGTAATAAAATCCCCTGATCTTGGCTCTTTGCACAAAGAAGGAAGCAATACACAGCACCACCTCCCAATGTGCAGCCCTCCCAGCATCAAGTGCAGCATGTTAATGGCTGGAGAAGCTGCCATGAAAGACCTGTCATCCTCCTGGCAGGGCTCCCTCCATCTCTGGGGAACTTGCATCCCATTTTAGGGGCGGAACAGTGGGCAGCATGGAGATGTTGGTCATCGTGCTCCCGGCTGCATGCTGGCGATGGCTTTCTGTCCATGAGGGGGAGAAATGCCTTCGCTCCATTGCAGGGAGTATTAAATGTTTTTAACAAGCAATGACCACCCTTAATGATTTCCAAGAGAGGAAATGAACCTCCAATCAATTATAACACTTGATTAGGTTACTTAAATTGCTGAATCTCCAGCAAAATCAGCAGTGCTAACTCCCCAACGCCACGTGTGTGATTCGATGACCCTTATAGTAATGCAGCTCCGCACACCTCCTGTTTTATGTACGATGCCTTTGTTGTTACTCAACTTCCATCTCATTACCAGGAGCATAGATTTCCACCCTGTCACTTCATAACCTTTTTTGAGCATCTATCTTGTGATCACCCAGTGATTTTTAGGCAGGTTTATTTTTTCCTTGAAATACGAATGAATTTCTGATGATAACAAACACAGATCTCTGATTGTAATATTTAGCCTTTGCTCAGTTTTATTTCAAATGCAACTTCAAAGCCATGGAAGCAATGGGTGACTATCAAAGAGAGCATTGGCCTCTGGTTACATGAAAGGCCACTTTAATAGAAAATTCTTATAGGAATTTCTAGTGATCATTAATAGCATGTAATTCACTTATCTGCTAATTGTAAGAGTGCCTGTGGTAGTAGTTAAGTGGCATACTGAAAACAGCTGTGATACTGTGTTATCACAGTGCTGACCCCTCTGAGAGGCAGCGTGTGCTCTTCTTCCTACACCGCTGCCTTTGACTCCTCCAAGAGAAGCTCATGCTTGGTGTCCCGGAGCTCTGTGGACCTTTCTCTGGCCCCATACCTCTTCACATACTTTGACTCATTTCTGAGCAGGGGAGAGTTTTTAACCCTGTACACTAGAAGTGAAATATCTGTGGGTGACCACCTCTGCTGAATCTCCTGACCAAGGCAGAAGGACAGAGGGGAGGTTGGAGGATGAGGGGACCATGGGAGTGTAACAAAATACAGACCCATTTGGGTCAAGTCCCAGGGAAGGTATGGGTTGTATTGAGGCTGAAGTTCTCCTGCAGTCTGTGAGCCTGCAGGCAGCTCTGGCAACCTGAGCAAGACTGTTTTGGCAGGACAAAGCAAACAATGAGGTATCTTCTCTAAGAAGAACAAAATTTCAGAAACATTAAGTGTTGAGTGACTGAAAATAGTGAGACCTACACTGCTAGAAATGCAGCAAACTTTACCAGATAAAAATGACCAACAGATCAGACTGCAGATTCCTTAAAATACAAGAAATATTCCTTAACAGGAAGTGGGAGGTTCCCCCCAAAATGGAATTTTTATTTATTACTATTTCCTCAACATAGACACAGGAGCTGCTGAAACTCTGGATGACAAGTGATGGACTGAAAGACCCTGTGACAAATCACCAGTGGGTCTGGCTGCCACCTCTATACCTAGGGCATAGGTTCTCTGTTGATGGGTGGCGGGTGGAGGTGTGGAAGAGGATCTCTGACAGCTCAGCTGCAGCCTGCCCTGGGATAAGGATTGGCAGTAACCCTTGTACAATCTCATGCTCTCTTCAGTGTTTACCCTTATCTCAGATCTGAAATGTGTAGCCAGCCCAACATGGTACATTCCCACAGAGAGTCTTGGCTCAGGAGCTAAATATTTGCTGAAAAATAAAAATTTGTGTCCAGAGAGAACCTGCTTAATGCCATAGGGTGTGCCCAGGGGGGGACATGCAATGGATTGCACAATGAAGTGTCCTGGAAATCAGCAACTACTTCCAGGCTCTAAAAGTAAGCAACACCAGGACACCCTCCTGCAGAAGGAACATCTGCCCAGGGGAAGCTTTCTCCCCAAAGGACATCCACCTGGGAGCTTGCCTTCATGTAGTAAATCAGATATGTTGATGTTCAGACAGAGAGGCACAACCCAGGCCCTGGTGCCATTCTGCATACCAGACTGTGGTGAATCTCAGGGCTCAGGTGTGGAGATTGGGTGCAGGCATTCATCCTGGTGCAACACGTACCTCTCCAAGGGATGCTGGATCCTTTGCCACTGAGGTGGTCCCAGGCTGAATTCAACATTTCTTACCCTCATCAGCTCAGTGGCTGTTGTGGCTCCTCCCTTTTTTGCATTTCTACATCTCTCTTCCTGCGTCTACGTCTACTTTATTTTTTTCCTCCTCCTATGTTTTTCCACTAACACAATATTTGACTTACCCAATCCCTTCCCAAACTAACCATGTATGTGTTTTCAAGGTTTTCCAGCAATAGGCTGAAGAAGTTCCACTGCTTTTGTGAACGTTGGGCAGTTTCTCCAATCACTTGAAGTCTCAGTGAGAGCAATCAGTGATGACATTAATGGTGCTCACTACAGGGCTGATGCTGAAGTGCCTCAGATGATCACTGTTTCTCACCATAGTGGTAAAAAGTTACCAGTCTTCTCCATGGAGACATCCTCCCACGAAGACAAAAATTCTCCTCCAGGACCATTTCCTCACTCAAAACAGGACACCCACGTCCACCTGATAGCAGCACTAGTGGCATGTCCCCCACGGGAAGCTTTGGTTGTAGGGTTGCTCCTCCCAGCCAGGCTCTCCCAGGAGATGACCCCTCTGTCCACAAATCCTATGGCCTGACCTCTTGTAGCTACTCTTTGAGCACATGGGACCTTTGCTATATTAAGGTCTTTTGTACTGTGACACGTCTGAGCTACCTTGTCAATGTGCAGAACAGGAGAATATTTGCATTTCTTGCCATGGAAATCTTCTCTTGAGTCAGTTCTGAAGTTTCTCCCTGCCCTTTTTTCCCGTTTTTAAAACCTTACAGGATAGGCACAAGTGAGAGCAGCATGAGACTCTTCTACCTCCTGGAATAGACTTCAGCAAAAACGAGGAGTAAGCTCCCTGAATGCTCTTGCTAATACAACTTCTTAGGGGAATAAATAATTTCTATGTTTCCAATTTACAAAGCTGCAGCTCACAACACAGTTTCTAGCAGGATGGACTCCAGCCACCGGACTCCAGCCACCGGACTCCAACCAGTGCCCCTTTTTTGAAGTATCAAATATTGGGGAATTTGTACACCTTACTCAATATTTGAAAGCTTGTAAGGAGTTTATATCTAGTTAAGGCATTGTATTTCAATCTCTGCAGTCTTCTGAAGGAGGAATGAAAGGAGACCCGTGCCCCGTACGTGGAGAAGGACCCAGCAGTCCAGTGGTGCAGGGGGAGCAGTTCCATATACACCACAAACAAACCCGTGGTTCTTCTTTGAGTCCCTGGCTACAGATCATTTTTGCTCCATGTTCTTAGGCTCCAGGTTCTGATCCCACACCAGTGTGAAACTGGTAAATATCCTTTGACATCAATGAAGCCAAAGCAGGAGGTTATAGGGACCTGGGAGGCAGACTGCCTGATTTAGTGCCTTCTTTCACGAAAGAGGTTCAAGATGGTACAATATGAACTCACATTGTGTACTGTTAATGCACAGCAAAAACCACTGCAGCTCTGAGCAGGAGGCTCAGAGGAAAGCTATGCCAAGAAAGGACTAAGAAGTTCACCTACACTTATCCCCTTTAATTTCCATATTTCTATCCTGCCATTCCTGCCTCACACCTACACCCTCTTGCTCAGCCATCACAAAGCCTCAAGGAAAAGCCTGATCTTGATTACCAGCTCCATGGTGGACAGATGACTACTTCTGAGGGAGAAAAATGTTTCAGTGTCTCAGTTCAGAACCTGCTATGAAAATGTGCAGCCTGAATCTGTCTAGCTTAAGCTTCCAGTCTCTCACTCTTCCTCTGCCTTTACTGTGAGGTTAAAAAGCCATCTCCTTATGGGACAATTTTCTTCTCCATAAAGGAATTTGAGAACTACAATCGGATCACCACTCACACTATCCCAGATCAAAGAAATTGACCATTCTCTATGACATTCAGGTATCCTGCTCTTCAAGCTAGGAAGAGAACTCATTTCAATCCAGAATCGGCTTTTCAGTCCAAAAATATCTGGATCCAGTCTGTTCTATCCACTGAAGCTGAACCAGCTTCCTTTGCTTCATCCTAACCTCTTCACTCAGGGGACTTCTCTTTTCTTTCTTGGGCCTGCCCTCAAATATCCATTATTCATGTTGTTTTACCAGTGACCATCACAAGCCACTGCCTCCTCTCTAGCAGCATGTTCTGTGTGTTGTTTCTGCCTCACTGAGGGTCTGAGAACAGGGGGACTACATCTGATGCTGTGTTTGTAAAAGCACCATGGATGCCTGGTGTGACAGAAAGCTACTGCTAAAGTGCAGCTTATCTGTATAAACAATGTAATGTGCAAGCTCCAAATATCTGTGTAACATCTAAGTTATTTTTAAAAAGAACAGTAATTTCTAAATATGTCGTTGCAACTGAAGAAAAAAAAAAAAAGCATGCTATTTATAACTGTAATATATATTCTATTTAAAATGAGTCACAGTTTCTGCAGCTCCATTAAGTTGCAATCAAATCTCTACCCATTGGTTTTATAATTGCTCTTTTAGCTGCCCTAATACCTAAGGCTTACCCCATTCCAGACCCTCCTGGTGGTACAGACAGCAAGCACCTGCCAGGGGAAACAGGCAGTCTCTAATGAGACAAGCTTCAGCCTAGTGATGCCCAGAAATGATGTCCTGGGAAAGATGGACAGTACCAATGGAACCTTACCCATGCTCACAGGCAATGACACAATATTTTGCCCCTCAAATGCACGCTGCTCACAGAGTAGCTGAGCAAAAAACAGAATTCAGTGCACGTTTTAATGAAATCCCTTAAATTCTCAGCACCTAATGCTTTATCTGTGAAATATCAAGGCGGAGGCTTGAAGAAAGTCACATTCCTAGGCTGAAGCTGAGGCTCCAAGTAGGCAACCCACAGCACCCATCTTGCTGCCACACCTGCACAGCCCATTCCTCTTCTGTGGGATCAGCTGCAGCCAGAACCTGGTTCTGAACAGACTGAGGAGCCATACTGAGTGCTCAGGAGATGGGCTCTGCAGCAGAAGAGCCAGAGAACTGAACTCAGGTCTGCTTTGTACTGCACCCCCTGCATTTTTAATATGGCCCAGAGGAAGAATAAATTAATATGCCCTAAAAAGCCACTGAACCAATAGCCTTGCAATGGATCCATCTATGCTACTGGTTACATTCGAGGTCTATATATTTCACATCTGTAATTTGGAGTAAATCCCTCTTTATAGCCATTCAACAGCAGTGCCATGTGATGTGCTAACGTACCCTCTCAGATGCTGCTTTCTGCTTCAGAGTGATTCATCCTTTCCCATTTTACCCTTCAGGTAGAAAGAATTTGTTGTGTTTTGTTGTTGGTTTGTTTTGTTTTTTTTCAATCTAGCCTCTCACTGCCACAGTTTCCTGCTTGCCCTTGATATCCTGCTGGAATCCTCCTTCATGGTGAACCCCTGGCCAAGAAGAAAATGTGCTTGGGTCTTAATTCTGCCAGTTTAAACACGAGCTTACACTTGTCTGCCCAGGGACACAACAGGCAGCTTGGGAAGGGAGAAGGAAAGTTGACATCTTAAAAACTTCACAGTCAGACTGATTAAACTCTTTTGCTAGAATTGATGCTTTTTTTATTCCATTTCTGACCTGAACAAGTTCTCTTTCATGTAAAAAAGTGGTACTGAGCTGACAGCAAACAGAATCATTACAACTACATTTCCTGGATTTCCTGATAACATCCAGCTATCCCAAATCTGGTTTGTCACTCAGGTCTTAAAAAAGAAGGTCCCAGCATTACTGCCAACCTGACAGTACTACCAAACAGCCCTGTGACTGGGACAACTTCTTTTTTAATCTTTACAGATGTTCGAGGCTTGCCTTGTATATTTCCACCAAATTCTATTCAAGACCTTACCAACAAATGCCACCAGAAAGGGAAACAAAGCCCAACACCACCCTTCCCCGCTGCCCTGTCTTTCCTTTCACATCTCACAGCCCACCAGGTCCCTTGGGAAGTGCATTTAATTCCACTCATGGCAGGGGGAACTGGAGGCCAGTGGCTGGAGCATTGGCAGGGGCTGGATTCACATTGTCAGTGAGTCACTGAGCTGCCAGAGCCTGCATCAGGTGCAATGTAAATCCAGAGCTGTGCCTGTTCCTTTTCATTAAAAGCCTTGAGCTCACTGCAGAAAACATGAAAAGGGATGGTCATTATCCATTACATGTGACCCATTGACATATTGATGGGCTGGTTTTCATCTCCCTGCCCTGCCTGTAGGCAAGCATCCCCCAATACCTTAATCAGATTTTTTTTTTTTTTTTTTTTTTTTCATTCTCCACCATTTATTTTCCTGGGGGCTTTTGTCAATGGTGGCTCCTTTTCTTCCCCATGCCTCCCAGCACTGTAGATTCAGAAGCATTAAAAGCTTCCAGCTCACACTAACAAATTCCAGAAAGTCTGAGCATTTATTATGAAGCCAGTGTAGGAAGGATTTGAGAAAAGCACAATGTAATGAGATCCAGGGAGATGCAGAGCATGACCACATCCTGGAAACATGCAAAGGTGAACTGGAAGGGGAGGTGGGAAGCATTTGGAAGCCCATTAAATGAAGGCTTATCATCTGATTTATGTAAATAATTTCAAAGGCCTTCATTTATTAAAAGTATTAAGCTGCATTACTGTTTGCCTTTGGTCTCCTAATTTGGTTGCTAATGTCTTAAGACAACCATTGAAATTAATTGTAAATTAATGTTCCTATATAATTACTTAATGAATCTCCATTCACTGCCCTTAGCTCTCAGCTGACAAAGGATCTCACCCACTGCATGTAAGAGGTTGGAATATTGACTGAGATTTTTAAACGGTTGCTAAATTATAGTTTGCAAACATTTTACATTTATATCACACACTTCATCTTGAAGGATCTCCGTGTGTTTGAAATGTTATATAACATTCATTCTTCAGTAAAATTCCATCACAAAAACTTTCTGGGCATCAATCTTCTTACTTCTCTGCATGCCTTGGAATTAAATGAAATTCAGCTGTATTATTATGCAAACACAAAATCATATCTGCACTAAAAGACTATTATTTGGGCTGTAAAGTCAGACACCAGATAGGAAATGCTGGAACTGGAACTGTGCAATATACATTCCTTTTTCCATACATATGTATTCTTCCAGTCTTTAATTTTATGATCATGTATTTTCCTATACTCACTCCCTCCCTCAGGGGACTTATTAGCCCTTGCTAGTGTTCAAGAAAAAGCAGGATAAGAAAAAATAAGGTTCAAGAAAAAGCTAGCAGGGGAAGGTAGCAACTTGTGGAGTCCTGCCTCATTCCTTACAAAAGCTGCAAAGGTTGTAATGTGTGTCCTTCCTTTTCTGGGTGGCTGACTTGATACCCCATAAATCCTGATCGGCAGAAATGCTGAATCTGCACAGCAGTAACCAAAGCCAAAGAACCACTCGGACGTGCAGAGCATTTTACACACTACTGAATCCAGTGAAACTCGAGGTCCTGGGGTCTCACACCAAGCACTTAAAAATTAGCGTGCACTTCAGGAGTGTACTTCTCTGTCTCCCTGGGATGATGGGAAATGTATTAGAGCATTTATTTGCACAGCACGCAGACTGCTGTGACATGGAGACCCAAACGGAGTTGTTAGGTACAGCACGGTGTGGACACAGTGCAGAGAGCAGGGAACAGGACACAGAGTGACCCAGGAGCACAAAGAGAAGCTTCTTGTGCTGTTGTGTAAGCTGGCAAAGGAGACAAGGACATGATTGGAAAACAGCAAGGGCTTTCCCAAGACAAAAGAGCTGAATCTAAGGCTTTCCAGACAGCCTTCGTTCTGCCAGCTCACCGTTTCATGTGTTTATCTGTGACTTTGCATTTCTTCTTACGTGTGTCTATTTTCTTAAGGACCAAGGTAAAGCGAGGGTGACAAACTCATTGGCAGCCAGGGTCTCTTCAGAGCTTTCCTCTGAGCTGGCTGAATGGTGCCTTCTTTGCCTTGGGACACACTCAACATTCAGGCCAGAGTGACTCGGCCTTCCCCAGGCTGCAAAGAGCCCCTTCAGCCTTCACAGAGAGAAGCACAGAGCCCAGTGCTGCACACCCCAGCACGGCTCAGTTGAATGACAGTGTCCAAGTCCCAAGGCTCAGCTGAGGGATGGGCTGATGAGGTTAGGTCCCCAAACAGGAGGAGACACCACCCTCTTTGTGACCTTAATCTTCTTCCCACAACAGTGAACAGAGACGACCCAGCAGCCCACACCCAAGCAATCGCCACATGCACACCTCCACCTTGTCCTACTTAACTGGAAAGCCCAACCTCTCCTGTGCTCAGATCCTTGCCCAACCTGCTCCCTCTCCACATTCCCACCCCCTGCAGATCCTCCTTCCCAAACCTGTCTTCTCTCAGCATGTCCTCCCTCAAACCCCCAAAGCATTCCCATCTCCCACACTTCATGGATTCCTCTGCTAACAGGGAGCACTGGAGGGTGGCACAGGGAAGACAAGCATGGTCCATCCAAAAAACTCAAGCCCTTTGAGTTTGGAATACATGGAATGATTAGCACCTTTTAAAGTTGTACAGCAGACAAATTAGTGTGAATTGCTACAGTGGCATGGTGGACAACCACTTCAACCTCCCTCCAAAACAACAAACCTTCCATTTTTATCCAAGAAAGTTTAAAATCAGAGGAACTGTATGACCATGAAATAAATATGAGGGAAAAAAATTCAGTAATTATACAGACCATCAGCATCCACATAATGCTTGATTTTGCAGTAAGCTACATTCTCAGACTTTTTTTTTTCCCCTTCCAGTTCTGCTTTTGTGAAGAAAGCAGAAAAAGATACATGAGGCTCAGCAGACACCAAGGAAGATTTCTTGAGGCAAAGATGTTTTCCTGCCTCAGTGGCTTCCTCCTGCTGCTTGCAATTGAACGGGACAGGGCTGCTTTACGGGGGATTCCAGAATCCTGTAATGCAAAGCAGCTGTTCTTACCCAAAGATCACATCAGAAGGTTCTGTAATTTTTCTGCAGGCTTCTTTCGGTCAGTCTCTTTACTCCACTCCCCAATATTGATGTGTTCACACCACCAGCCATTCCAGAGTTGTACTGAAAGTACTTTTGTCTTAAACTCCCAACACTAACTCGAGGATGTTTGCATTGCAATTTGCTGCTCAATACACAGACCTTTCTTTTTTTAACTTGTTGAAATATGAACCCCAGAACTTTGTATTCTACTGAATAGGACTGCATGAACCACACAACTGACCAAGTCACTCCCTTGAGCATAGGACAATTCTACTTGAAAGGGCCTCCCTTCTCTTTCCCAAGCACTACAGAACTGGACAAACTTGAAGGCACCCAAATCTGAAACACTTTGCTTTACAGAAACATTTGATTTGCCCAGTCTTTACAGGGCTGGATCTTCAGAAAGAAGTAAGGTCACAGAAATTCTTGCCTCCTCCATAAGTATAGTACCACCTTATTTGGGGACAGGGAAGCTTCCTAGCATTTTGCATTTATAAAGGCAATCATAAGACACACAGTTATTTAGTTAACAAGGTTAAAGCATTTAATACCATTACTGTATGTCCATCAACTAAAACCTTTATGTTGAATGTTTACTTTAAAAAAAAATCTCTGCTTCTCTACAGTGAACTGCTGAAAAAGCAAGCAGCTGATTCAAATTCAGTATGTACACAAACTAATAACGGGGTAAATAAAGTTTTAGGGGTTTATTTGCACATTTGGACTACAGTTCCAGGATTGTCACATCTCCCCCTGTCTTCGCTTACACCAGCTTTAACAGCTCCTTTGGGGAGGTTTCATGGAATTGGTAATAGGTTTTGTAATTTCCACCTTCTGTTTTCTAGTTCAGAGAGTAATCGAATCCAGTCACTACCGCTGCATCTATCTGGCAACTATTTGTTGGCCTCCATGAAACGAGCTGGAAGTTTGATTTCCGTTCTCAGCAGGCATGTTTGTGTGATACAGACAAACTGCTGCAACCAGCAAATTGGAGGCAATTTCAGCAAAGATTCCTAGGCTTAAATAAGCATGAGAACAGAACTTCTCTCACCTCCAGAGAGATCTCTTAACAGGCTTGAGAAATGACAAGACAAGATTGGAGAGTTTGGATTTCTGCTGTTTTAAGATGCACTTTAAAGTATATCTTATCTTTTGACACTATCAAACTGGCACCCACATGAAATCACTAACAAAAAAAGAGTCATTATGAAATAAAATCCTGAGGCAAAAGAAGCTTTATCACTCCCCGAAATTCCTTTTTAACTCTGCTGCATTTTAATTGGAATACATGAGGATTTTATTTCTTTTTGACATCTCCACACTCCCTGTGACAGAAACATTCACTTGTCTTCATTCTGGTAATGCTTTTTTGGTTCTCCACGATGGGAGCTGGTGCAATACCATCAGCAACTGAAGAAGCTTTAGTAGCATTCTAGGTAAGTCCATGAATTCTGTCACACAAGGCATTCCAGAACAAAAAACCCCACAAGTTATCAGCTTAGTGAAGTCTGACCATATGACTAGACTAAGATTAAAAACTTTATTTTTTATACAAAACAATAATAAATCCAAGCAGGTAATGAACTAACTGCGTTGTCTCATTTTCCAGCTTTTCTCCTTTCTTCAATACAGTCTATCCACAGTTCAATGTTAAACCACTCCATAGTCAGGAAAAACTATGAAGTTTCCATCTTGTAGCCGTGTTTTTCTAATTCAGCTCTGTATTGAAAAAAAAAAATAGGTATATTAAAACATACAAATAAATTGTACCAATTTTGTTTAAATTAAATATACTGCACAATACACAATCATTTTAGAATATGAAGATGTCATACTGATTTTGGTTCACACCAATAACCTTTACCTCATTTACTCTAGAGGTTTTCAGCTTCAGCTTAGTATCTTACATCAACTAGAGGTGACTTCAAAGTGAAAAATCCAAATACTTGCTTAATCATAGTTATTACCCTCTGACCCACTATGGCTGCAGCACAACCATATGGCACAAAGCAGCACCTGTGTCTGCAGCAACTCCAGACACATCAGAAAAAAATTTATCTTTTAGCAGTTATTCTCAAGATTTCCATAAACCAAATGAGCTCACTGACCTGAGCTATTTGAATGCATGTACTTGCAAAATAATTTAAAATTTTTAAAAATAAAAATAGCAGAGTACACTATTTCTAAATCTTGGTGTGATCTACCTTCCACTGAGCAACTCAAAGGGAAAAGGATTGCTTTGTTCCCCTTAGCTGTGGACAGGACAGCAAGTTAGCAACCACAAATGTTCTCTCCCACCCTGTCCCCACTTAGCTTCTCACCTGCCTTGAAATACACCACCCAGAACTGCATCCTGTTTGATCCCCTAGTCTTAACATACACATATCTGAACAAAATAGCCCAAATATCTAAATATTTCCACATTATTTCAGATACTTAGTAGAGAAATTTTAGAAGTGGAGACCTGTACTGATTTCTTTGTAAAGATGAAGTAAAAACATACTGCAACCAAACAACATTGCAAACTATCATTTTAACACTACTATACAGTCACCAATACTCCAGGCTACAATTAAGGCACAGTTATTGAAGGTTTGTGGGGATTAGTTGTGTTTATCAAGAATTACATTATCCCTTGAAAGTCAGTTTTACTATGTATCAACTTGTTTCCCCAATATTACAGCTTAGCTGCCATTCAACCCTATAAGAAACAACTATACCGAAGACTGTCATTTTTGTATCTACTACAGAATGCATCGTTTTCACCAGAGTTCACAGGAGAAGAACCCAGGCTGTATTATAGAGAGTTAGCTCCTTATGCAACATTCTGAGGGAATAATTGTAAAATGTGACTTTGTATTGGTGCTTGCAACAATTTAAATTATAATTATGCATCAGTGAAGGATTAACTGAAACTACAAGTGACAAACAGAGAGGATTAAAACTGTATTAGAGGTATCCAAATTGGGGAAGCTTTTTTTAAAGCATGTGATACACAATTACGTTGCTATTCTTAGTTACAAACAGCATACTCACCCCACAGAAAAACTGAATCTCAACATTATTATAGATAACTCACCTCTGGAAGATATGTCCATTTGGACAAATAGAAGCAATGTTTTTTGAAGGTATAGAAAAAACAGTAAAAACATATTTTGCATACTACACAGGACAAAAAGAGTCTTGAATCCCTTGCCATTAATCTTTGAAGTATAATTCACAACTTTCACACATTTAGAAGAGTTCTTTGAAGAAGGATTCGTGTTAAATTGAAAAAGTTCCAACTATCACAATTTGCAGAAATCTTTGTACTAAATTACGTACAAGTCAGTGACATTAGGCATACGCCAGGGCTCACAGAATTATTAAAAGATGAAATGTTGATCAGTACTTCAAACTGTGCTGTAATCCCTTCAATCCTGTTCTGAAAGGCTTTAGAGAGAAAAGCACAAAGCAAAGCTTTCAATTATTTCCATTTCAGATCCCTATTTTTTAAACTAAGAAGATTTCAAACTTTCAGATATTATCAATGACCTTTTAAACATTTTACCCATCTTCTAGACTAGGTAGTAAAAAATAAAATTACCTTAACTGATTGGAGAAATCATCTTCAACATTGTCATCATCCCAATTGTCTTCCCAGACATGTGCATCTTCATCTTCATCTAAACCCGTCCAATCTAAAGACAGGAAAAGAGGTCTGAATATTCTGTGCTCTGCTGCTTTAGTACCATGGCTCATTGACAGATTAGCTGAGCCTCAGGGTAAGGCAGACTTCAGCTGGTAACAAATTTCTCTTTTTAACAATCTGGATCATATTTAAGTGTTTGAGATCAGAAAATCACAGAAAGGTCTAAGAAAAAAAAAAATCTCTACAATTTATTGAATTGTCATAAAAATGCAATTTGGTTAAAAAAAATATACAGTGCACATCACCGTTTCCAGGACTACACATTCATACAGGACATTTTGCATACAAATAGGTGAACTGCAGCACCATTGTAAAAAGAAAGCAATGCAGAGTACTTAACTCCTAAGAGCTCAGGGAAAAAAAAAAAAAAAAGAAAAAAAAAAGTACAATTCCAGGTTTCTATTTAAGTATTTTCTTCTGATTCAAAATGTAAGTATGCATCAAATGCTCTTGCCAAAACCCATACACAGAGATCCTCAGTTCATTCAGATCCAATGCTGAGGGTCTGTGGATACAGGCCAAAAATGTATCTGTGATGCAGAAGCAAAGGCAAATTGCAAGAGGCATCTGCAAGCAGGAGCTGCTGCTCATAACCAGCTACTTCTGGGTTCCCAAAACAGCAGAGGCTGTTTCCTTACAGAAGCAAGACACTAAATGTCCATTTGCTAACTTACTTTCTATTTTTCTTATAATTTGGCACATCACCCCTGACAAATTACTGATCATCCACCTAATGCTTCATTATTTAAAAAAAAAACCTTTAAATTATGACCAAACGAGTTAATTTAGAAAAATAACAAAAATGAAAAAGCAGGAAGGCTTGGCATAGCTGGGTAAACAGAATTCAATTTACTTCTCTGAGGAACACACTTCCCCAATTTTTCTTCTACTGACAGACACCAAGTTTTTTTCTAATGTTATCAAAACAAGAAGTACCCCAATTTTGACACTTATGATGCTGTATTTCTAAATACACTAACAGGTCTTGAAAGATACAACACTATTTTTTCCCCTTACAGTTCAGTAAGACATCTGCTGCCCATCCAGCCTGAGGCCCAAAGCAACATTAAATACTAGTAGAGGAATGGGGGGGTGGAAGCTAGAAAGATAAAAGATCAAAAATTACTTCACTGTGAACAACTAGTTTTGTGAGAATGAAGGTAGGTTCCTGCATTTTTTCCCTCCTTTCTGACAGGCAACAATATTAGTAATTGAGATCCACCAAGGACAAGAAAATCCATTTGCAACAGATTAAAGACACACATGTAGAAGACATTACAATTAAACTCAAATAAATTAGATAACAGGAAAAGATGAAATAGCATAGAAATCCTACTGTACTAAGGAAAGCAAAGGAAGGAACTGGGGAGAAAAGTTGGAGAAAAAATGCAGGATTTTCACTTAGTTGTACTGCTACCTGCTCGAAGGAAGGGAGTTTTATCTTAGAACTATCTGCAATAAGCTTTGCCTATTTATATGCAAAGTAATTGTTGTTTTGCAAAACAAACAAACAAAAAAGCTTTACCACTCATCATTATTCTGGATTTCAAAGATTCAAAAAGCAAAGCTCAAAACAGTTTAAAATTAATACAAAGCCAAACTTTTCTGCCTCCTACCATACAAGAAGCTCAAACATTTCTACAGATTTGACCAAGAAAGAAAAAATCCTAGTACCAACACAACAAGCAGCAGCTTCAATCACAAAAGGTCAGATTGGGAGACAGTATAAAAATGCTCCAGATCACACTAAACAAAGAGTCAAAAAGGCCCTTGTCATCTTCCACATGGCAAAGGGGGAGGGAGGAAGAGGGGAGAGAGTGAAAGTAAAGCCTGAATTACACTGTCATTGCTGCAGCTACAAGATTCTACGGTTTCTATGCATTATGCCACAGAACTGCATGCTGAAGTTTTTATTCCTAGCTACATTATATCCCTGTGACTAAATAAAAGTAAAAAATTACATAGCATTATCTGAGACTGATAGCATTAAAAGCATCTGAGAGCCTGCTGCCATTAGGCACTGCTAATATAAACCAAAATTACAAAATCAATTTTGTTAAACTTGTCACAGTTGGATTCCTTAAAAAAATATTTTAATATACTGATCACCCATTGCCGTATTTTGCACTTGGGACAGGAAAACAAACAAACAGATTTTAAAGAACAGGATTTAAAAAACCTAAAATCCTAATATTTTACGTATTACATTCTGAAAAGCACTCTACAAAAAGTCTGCAAGTGACCAGATGACCTATGCCTGACTCTACTGTGCTATACTTCAAATAAAGCATCCTATAAAAATAAGACATGTCTGCTTTCAATACAAAAACTTGATAAACTGTTCGATGAAAAATTTTAAGTCAAAATAAAAGAAATTCCCAAGGAGCCAGTGTTTTTACTCCTTAATGTAAGTTTGCATTGTCAAATTTCCTTTGGATTAAAACTGGGTAACACCAGAAAGTTTTTCTGCTGCCTAGAAAGTGATGTTTTAACTTGAAAAAACATAAACTTGGCATGGGTTTGAGCACATATTTATCATGATTCTTTCCTAAACACTGAAGATAACATTCCAAGTGGCCTGAGCTTCTTTCAACTCCATTGAGATTCAATATTTAAACATGCCTTTTTTGAGGTTCTTGCTTTTTGAGGGATACATTAGCAAGAAGCCAGATTATGGTCCATCTTTAAAAAAAAAAATTAAAAAAAATCTTTGTTCTACCCAGAAAGTTTGCACAGTATTTTGTTTTAGCAGTACAGATAGATTCAAGAGGAATTAATTTCACCTTCTGTAACAGCAGTTCAGTGCTCTGACCAATCAGAAGCACGCATCAAAGACATCCTTCATCCCTACTGCCAACACCTAACCTGCATTAAATAAGATAAACATCTTTTGCCATTTAGAAAACACGTGGAAAAGGCAGGCTGATCTTCTCAGTTTAGCTATTCTCTCAAGTGTGTTAATAACTTACTATTGTTACAGGTACTGAAGGCTTCAGAACACCTGAGGCTTGTAAGGCCACCGGAGGACCCACGTATAACCGTAACACCACTGAAAACACCCTAAAATTTCATCCATGGCATTTTATATAATTATGCGTTATGCACTGCTTGAGACAACTCCCAAAATTAAGGACGTGGATAAAACAATCTCGCCCTAATAGGGATGTTGTCGAGACTGCATCTGTAAAACGTCACTGGGTTGTTAAGTCCCGACTTAATGTCTTCATTCAGTATCTCTGAACCTACGAAACCCAGACCAACACAGAAGTATTTGTGCTTCCGAAGGTAAAGACATTCAGAGTAACCACACAACACACTGCAGCCTTTTCACGCTTTCCCCCAACCCCTCATTCTGCTCTTCCCAGGCAGCCCCATCCCCGGAGCTGAGGCGCAGGAGGTTTCTCCCGCACTTGGTTCCAGTTCCCTCGCACAATGACTCAGCACTTCCAGCGCGATGTGCTCAGCACCGCGCAAGCCGCACGGTTGGGCACCGGCCCCGCGGCCCCGCCGGGCCCCGGCTCTGAGGCGGCTTTAGCCCCGCACCCCCCCAAGGAGGCCGAGGCCGGGGCAGGAACCGGCGGGACACGGGGAAGCGGCTGCCGAATGGCTGAGGCGGTGGATGTGGAGAGCCAGCCCACCGCCCGGGACACCCCGAGGGCTGCTCTGAGGCCAGGGGTCCGCTGGCCAACCGCGCCCTCCCGCCCGCGCCCTCCCGCACGCCGGAGGCCGAGCGCTCTCTCCCCGCCTAGGCCGAGCGGCCAGGCCCAGGCCGCGGCCTACGCGCGGAGCCACCGCTGCCACCGCCTCTCTTCCCGCCCCTGCCCCGCCCGGCACCTTCGGCCGGGAACTCCTCAAACTCGTCGTCCTCCTCCAGGAGCCCCAAGTCCACCGGCTGCTTCTTCTCCGACATACTCGGCCTGCAGCCCCTTCGCCGCTGTCCGCCTCCCGCAGAGACTGATGGGAGACCAGCGGTGGCCGCCGCCGCCACCACCGCGCCTGCGCCCCGCGGCACCCGGCTCCCCGCTCCCGGCTCCCGGCCTACCGCTCCGCCCCGCTCCGCTCCGCCCCGCCCCTCCCGGCCCCACCACCTCCTCGGGCAGAGCTGCCCGCCAGCCCTCACGCTTCGCTCCCCGCCTTCCCGGGCTGTCCGTCGGCCCGACCCGGCTCGCCCTGCCCCTCGCTGCCTCCCCGCCTCCCGCTGGGGTCCCCTCAGGGCGGCCTCCCTGGCGCCGGCCGCCCGCCGGCCCTGGCTCCCCGCCGGCACCCAGAGCCCGGCCGCGGCGGCCACTGGCTGCTGCCTCCGGCGCCGTTGGGCAGCTCTGGCTGCAGCCGTGCCGCGGCCCTCCTTGGCCCCTTGGGCGCGGTACGGGAGCAGGTGCCGGGAGGCCGGGAAGGGAGGAGGCCGTACCCCGGGACATGCGCCCGCCGCCCGAATATCTCTCCCCCCATCCCCTGGCACGGCTCCTGCCGCCGCCACACCGGGGAGGGCCGCAGGCCGTGTCTGGCGGCAGCGGGATCCGTCGCTCCGGAACGAGTTCGGCCCACACGGAGCTGCCTAGTGCCGCACGGGCCGAAGCTGAGGAAAGGCACCCCGAGTGCACAGTGTAGAATGTGGTTTCGGTACTGTGGGCTGGAGAAATCTGCCCACTGCATCGTTAGAGCACATCATACAAGGCGTTGCCATTACTGGACACATCTGTTCTCTTCACGTTCTTTCATTATCCATTTACATTCAAGCAAAAACTTAACAAGTGGCAGCCTTGTGTCCTAATCTGTAAACTGCCTTGGCTTGCTTTGATTTTTTTTCTTTCGGTTTTGTCCCTTCTGGGATTTTAACATGCTGTTTCAAAACCCACATCTAATTTACCAACTTTTAAATTCCTCATCTTTCACATCAGAGAAACATGGAAGCATCTTGAAGGTGAGATGATGACTGTTCAGTTGGAGAAGGATGTTACAGGAAAAATGGAAATCCCTTGGGTTTTGTTTTGTTTTTTTTTTAACATTCCAGAGGGTATTCATTTCACTTAATTCTACATTCTGTTGATGACTTAAACAAAGGCAAAGTTCAACACTTACTAGCCTGAACAAGTTTGTGCCTGTGGTGGCTCCCATGGCTTCTCTCTAGGTGATCACTTTGTAACACTACAGCTTGTTGGCGGAGTTGGGTTTTTTTCCCTTGCTTTGTGAGAAGCTGACTCACAAGACAATCACTTGAACAGCTGGGTTATACAGTGTTCTAGATTTAAAGTCAGGGAAACAAGGAACTAAAAAAAAAACGGTGTGGGAATTGTTACAGAGTTCAGTTTCAACCTAGTAGCAACATGTTCTGGAACTAGCCACAGTTAAAGCAAGGTGCGAAATGTGCTGTTCTGCCAGATTAAAGGTTTAATTGGGTGGTCACATTTTACTTTTGTGGACGTGTTATTTTTTGAAGGACTGACTGACATGGATGATGGTAAAAATTATGAAAAATACAGTTTAATAAATCAGTATGTAGAATCTAACTTGGCTGAGATTTTTAGCAAACCATGCACTTTGGAATGATAGATACCCTGCTCTATCCAGAGAGTATCAGATAAAGTCATAAAGTGGGTAGGGGCCTGTCATTGGAAGCTTGTAAAGATCCTGGATCATTCCATTACTAAGACCCACAGTCAAACCTTCTTGGTTTTGCCTTACCTAGAAGCATGGTAGGGAGTTTGCAGCACACTAGGGAATATCAAGACACTCAACTGCATGTTGATCCTCAAAGAAAAAAGTTTAACTTGGACCCTCCTATGGACAAGCAGCTTCAAGTAGCCCTGGAGCAGGAAGCAGCTTGAACTTGTTTTGGTGACTTGACTTAGAGATCTGCTGTGGAAAAAAGATAAAACAGCCCTTTCTACCTCCTGAATAAATTTATCTTCCTGGACCAAGAGCCTGACACTATTGGGTGCTTCAGCAGAGAGGCCTACACACCTGTCCCATGGAAATTAAAGGGAAAATTTCTATAGGTTTCAGTGGTCCAGAATATGAACATCTTTATTAAAACCTTAACTTAAGTGCACCCTTAACTGGTAGCATGTTTGAAATAACTGAACAAGACAATCCTGAGTAACTCATTAATCCTTCCATTATTCTTTCCAGAGCTGCACAGCAGCTATTTACTCAATATGATTTGTTTTAATTTTTTTATTCAACATGTTTTATGCATTAGTATCAGAAAAGCCTGTCTTCCTCCTGGCAAATGTTACTGCAAGTTGTCTGGCAGGGAGGTGAGATTATGTAGATTTATTTATTCAGAGTGTAATTTGCATAAATGAAAAATGGAAATGGAGCAGTTTTTCCAAATTAGAGCCTTTTTTTCCTTCAAACTGAAACAAATATATGGGTAGTACACTAGTTTGGATTTCCAGATTTTTTTTAGGGAGACTTTTAGGCATTTCAACTTGTTTTTTTTCTTTAATGGCTGAAAGCATATTCTGACAAAAAGATTAAGAAGAGGAAATGGAACAGATTGAAAATTAATTTGCCAGTAAGCAGAACTGTGTCCTGCTGAAACAAATCTCAGGGTCATGTTAAGGATTTTAGACACCCTGGATAAATTGTTGATTTGGATGTCTTTGGAGGCTACCAAATAGTGCCTATTTAGAAAAACTTTTGCTTCAAAGAAAATTGGCACCGTGTGTATTCGATTGAGCTGGCCTCATCTACACAATGTGAAATCTGTGTGCAGGCTCTACGTCTACTGGACTGCCAGCTCTGCCACATCTGGCTCAGACCATCAGTGCCCACATAGTTTATTTAGTCCCTCTTTCATCCATCTTGCAAGGCTGTTAGATATCCAGGAAAACAGTTACTGAAAAATAGAAGAGGGAGGAAAGCTTATTAACGTGTGCTTTCCATTCAAAATGCAAGAATTAATCATGTAATAAACAATATTTATCCTGCACTAAAGAGTATATCTGGCCTCCCAAGCACTGGCTAATGCATCCTCGGAATCCCTTCAGAGCTGGCATTCTGTGTCTCAGGATAGCACTGCATTTCATGATGTAGATTTTTTACTGATTTGGAGAAAAAAAAAAAAAAAAAAAAAAAAAAAAAAAGTATGTCCTATGTTCAGTGTATATGGATGGAAGGAATGAATTGGCCTGCTTCTTTCAATAGCTCCTATGCAGCTCTGGACCTGTGGCATTATTCCTGAGGTCAGTGCCTTTGGTTTGTCACTATTTATTTATTCACATCTGCAGCAGTCCTCTTTTTCTCTCCAGCTGCTCCATCATTCACCAGCACCTCCTGGTAGCCCACCCTGCTCCCACAGCCCATCCCTTCTCAGAGTTGACCTTCACTGGGGTCAGGATGCGATTAGGTGGCTGGAGATCATAAGGAATATTAATCACAAGGAACACTTAGATGTTGCTTTACAGACTTCCTTATGTGAAATACACTGTGGCAAGCTATCATGTTACCAGTGGCTGAAAAAGAAACAGTTTTCTCTTTACCCTTGACACTCTAAAGAAAGTTTGATTTATTCTCTCATTTTCAGTTAGTCTAAAGGCAGCTGGGCAGTATTTCCACAAAGCTCTAGTTGTGTGTCATCGTAATAGGGGCAATATGTTTGTTCACTTCTGCTCTCTTCCTCTGTCTAATTGTTCTATTGTCTTTCTGTTTTCTCTCCACATTTGGGCTGACAAAATGTCTCCATGCATTTAGCCCTCTAGCCAAAACTTAACGGGTTCCTAATCAAGAACTAACACCACCAGCAGGCTACTTCCTGCCTTTGTTTACCATTTTCAGTATCATCTTTCTTTTCTCTCAGTCCATCATAGCAAATTTGCACCAGTATTTCCTTTTGCATCATCCTCCATACAGAGTACAGGGAGCTTCCTATATATTCTTCCCCTTTCATTTTCTGGCCACTTGATCTCTGGCCTCCCAGCTCTGCACCCCAGAGAGTAGCAGATGCATCCAGAATCCAATTTTGAAAAGCCAAGTAATCCTGGGATAGCCATATATTCCATACATTCCACATGGCTGTATTAGCAGCATGTTTATTACCAAGCCTCAGTGCAAATTATATTGATGTTTTGAACATATGAGAGGCAATCACAATGTCATTAATTACTGGGCACTGCTCATCACAACTCACCTCTCCATGCAAATATTAAGACTGGCAGAGTACAATTCAGTAGCCTAAACAAATGTTTCTACTGTTGGTTGAGTTGCCCTAAAATACAGGGCTGTTTGATATCATCTGGGGAGGCCTTGGCCTTCCCCTGTGGCACTTGGAGATGAGGCAAAATACCCCAGGCTTTCTAGAATGGTGTCAGCTGCCTATGTTTAAGGAATTAAGTTGCACTCCCCTTGTATGCTGGAATAACTGCTATCAGTGCTTAAGTGTCTTTCTCAAGACATTGCTCAACAGCCTTTTTTTATTTCTGCCAAGTCTGTCCTGAGAATACTACACTGTGGTAACCTCAACACGAGATATTCACTAGATAGGTTAGTATGAATCATTAGGAATCAGGTGAGCAGAGTAGGCCTCTTCTTCCATTTAAAACATCCTTCTACTTTTACATATCTACACAGTAGTTTAGGTGTGCCCAGGATGAAGTTCGACCCAAGCAAAATCAAAGATTATAGCCTGTCAAGAATTACCAAGCATTATATCTGGTGCTCTGATAGGAAAGCAGGGTTACTACTGATTAGCAGTCCTGACAAGCTGAGGGACTGATACCTCGACCATTTCAAGGGCAGAATTAGGCCACCAAACTTCAGGCCAACCTCATCTCAGAGGCATTAGCAAGACAGCCCCTCTGTACTCTCAGTTCATAAAGCAGAGAGAAATGGGTTCTTTCAGCTGGAGATTCAGGGCACCTGGGTTAAGTATCAGCCCTGAAATGTAATTTAAAGGAATACTGTCTCATCTCTAACTATATTAGTATCCCAGGAAGACTCACCCCATACTTATGTGCTGAAAGTCAGGGGACTTAAATAATCTCTTACAAGTTTGGGTAACAGCAGTCACCCTTGTTGGCCACATTTTTTTTTTCCCCTGGTAAGCTTCATCGGGGCATTTTTAGCCCCCAAATGTATCTTTTTACCTTGCTTATTAGCTCAGTTCTCCCCTTAGGAGCTTCACCAGTGTGTTTGGTGGGAGCTGGCAGTGGCACTTCCATGTCACTCAGAGCTTGGGCTTGCTGCTGCATGTTGGCTTTTCTGTGCTGGTGTGCAGAGCCTGCTCACTGCCCTCCCATCCCTCTGGGCCCTGCTTTCCACCAGCCATTCAGCTGGCTGCCATTCAGCAGTTCTACAATGTCACTGCAACACAGTCTCAGCTCAGGGAATATCACTTAGTTTAGCTGATTGCCAATTAACACAAACTTGTAATTACTGATTTGGGTGTTGAGGGGAAAGAAGAACTACATGCTATTGAACAAACACTCAAGGAAACACCTTTCCTCACCTTTTTTTTCAGGCTCAAATTAAGATAAACATCTCTCCTCCTCTTTCCTCACCTCAACTACCCTTGCTTTCACCGTTGGTTCCTAACCAGTTCCTCCTCAGTGCTTTCAGTGAGGTTGATGGGCAATGCGGGCAATTGGAGTCAAGGCACGGTGGTTTCTGTCTGCTGCCCCTTGCAGATCTCTCCTTGTCCTCCACTGCTTCTGTTTTCTCACTGCTCCCGTGTGGGTAACCCATGGCCTGTGAAGGAGTGTTCGCAGTAGGTGTTTTACTTCCTGAGCTTGCAGACACATCAGGAAAGCAATATGGATGTATTTTATCACACAGACTTCTGCAATAAGTGAAGGTCAGGTATCTAAGGTGTGTTTTGATGCTGAAGCCGTGGGTGTAGTTCCTGAGAGACATGACACGGGTGCTGGCAGCTGGGGACCACCACGCTGGCCACCCCAGCTCCAGCACTGCCAGCTACCCTGCAGGCAAATGGGCTGCAAGGCCAGCCTGGCTGGAAAAGAGGATTGTGACACCTGTGGAGTGATCCAAAACGTTACTTTTTATATGCAGAAACCCATAGAGTTCCAAAGCTCTTCCTCATCTGCTTCACAAAGCAGAGGATACCTTCTTCTTCAGAGCTCCTGTTAAAGTGTCATACCTTCTTCAGCATGCACAGAGATTTTTACGAACCATCCAGTGGTCTTCTACAGAAATAAATGAAGAAATGCTATGCCACTACCAGAGGAATAAATTAATTTCTTTTTAAATGAGGACACTCTTGAGAGCTTAATCAAAGTCAGCTCTCTATCTTAGATTGCCAAGTGAAGTTGATGCAGTATGTCAAATCAAAGCCACAAGGAGCTTTTGGTTCAAATCCTGATCTTAATCCAGCTCATCCAATGCTTCCACATGAGCACAGCAGCCCTGGGCAGAATCTGGACCTTTGTACATACAGCCATGCAGAACTGATGGTCCTTTTTTTTTCTGTTAGATAGTACTTTATTCTGAGTGGAATTTTAAAGAAAACCCTAGAAAACAGACTCTCTCTGTTCCAGACTTGCATTTGAAAGCACATAAATCTTTTGTAACTTCAATTCTTAGCCCCATAGCAAGTATGATAGCACGACTGACAGCTGGAATGCTTGTAAAAACAGCATCAGAATAAACAGTAAGTGTAAGACAAACCTTTTTTAAAAAACAATGCTTTTATAGAGTATCTATATCCATATATAATCCTTTTGTCTCTGTTGTATGTGTATACACAATATATTTATGTGTATAGTACTTACTAAACAACTACAGGTAAACTATACAATTAAGCAGGCTAATATGGTAGACCAGAGGTACTAGTTATTACTCTAACATAAAAGTAAATTAAAAGAAGGTAGGATTATCTACAGCAGTATATTACAGCAAAAAAAAAGTTGGATTTGAGTACATTGTTACTTAGGTTGATTGAGAAAGTAAAAAGATCTAAACTGATTGTCATGTGAAGAAGTGCATTAGGAAACAGCTTTCTCAGTTTTACTGTTGCTGTACCTATTGTAATACACAATAGGGGAGTCTTTTCTCTGATTTGCTTTTAAGGCTTTAGCACAATCAAAAGCTGGAGGTATTGTAAAGAAAATCTGCAAATAGCATGAAAATGTCTTGTGGTGACATTCTTATTCAGGCTCTGGGCCTGATTTTGAAAGATCCTGAACACCCAGAGGTGCCAATGCTAAGCAGTTCTATGGATCAGATCTTGGAGGTCTGAAAAATTGTCTTATAATCTTGTTTTCATGCTTTTGCAAACCTACCAAGTCTTTTTTTCCCAGTGTAGTAGAACAGATTTTATTAAAACCATTCAGAACAAATATCTGTCTTTTAAGGCAGCAGTTTTGTGTGGACTGGTAAGATACATAACTTTTGCTGAACACATTCCCTTCTTTCAGGAAACTGATAATATATTTAAAGATAAGACAACATGAATCATTTTAAAAAACAAAGTGTCTGCAATCCTCGGACTTTTAGATTCTCTCCATTGCATCATTTTGCCTGGCACCATATTCACAGAAGTTCTTGCACATTAATGGCAAATTATTTATAGACCATAGAAAAGCACCCCAAAAAAAAAAAAAAAAAAACCACCTTTGTCTTGTGTTGCCTTGTCATCTGCATGGAAAAGTCCATATTTGCCATTGTTTCTTCCCTCAGAAGTGGTCTGAGGTGGCCACTGTCTGAAGCATAACCAAAACAAAACAGTAAGGTTTGAAATTGTATGTTCAGTGTTTATGCAGGGTGTATGTAAGCCACAAGGAAAAATAAATTCAAAAAAATCACATGCAGATCTGAGAGATGCAACTGAAGCAATGGCTCCTCAGTTCCCATAAATATGACTAAATTTAGAATTTGATTTCCCAACCAGTTATCACACGCATGATTTATTGGTAGAGTGTAACAGAATACAAACACTGAGCTCTCAATTTGTATGAGTTTAAACCCAAAGCTGAAAAAAAGCATTGAAAAAATTGATACACTTTTTAATGCTGAAAGAGATCAGCAGCTCTCACCTATGCTGTCAGATGTTCAGAATTCTTGACTAAAATGTATTTAGAAACATCATATTTTGTCACAGTGTTAATGACCTTGAGGATCTCCAAATATTCACCAACGACTGGTGACAGCTGCCTTTTGGGTATAATAAAAAAACACCTTCTCTTAAAAGCACAAAGCAAGTATCAGTTGGTCTTAAGTGCTGCGTGCAACCAAACCTTACTTACCAAAGTCCAAATTCTCTGAGATATTTCAAGGAGATTTTCAGCTATCTGGCATTCACAGAACAATTCCAGGTCCTTAAAAATTTGCCCCACAGTACTGACAGCCCTTTAACAATACTCTTCTTAAGGTGATTCCACCTTCTCTGCATTTCCAATATTTTCAGAAATGCCCCTACAATATAGGGGGTTTTTTTCAGCATATGAAATGCTGATTTGATTCACAGAATCTTGTAACTTACCTTGTTTATTTTAAACAAAAGGAAAGTCCAGTCTATCTGAGTTACACATAAGAATGAACAAAGCCTATGAATACCAACTTGCTAAAGCAATGTGGCTTATATAATAATAATCATAAGAAAATTTCATATTCTTTTTAACTCATCTGGGTAATTGTGTATGTTTATGGATCTGTACATATGCTATATACATGCTGCAGATGGTCCTTTGATGTTTTGCATAAAATTAATTAACAGTCCCATTTGAAACAACAGAAATCTTGAGCTGTAGATTATAAATAATGTTTTTCAAATGATGAATTGAAAATTTCTTTTATGGCTGTTACAAATTTATATTAACGCTGCAGTGAATTGGACAATTTTTCAGCAGAGTTTACTTAATGTTAATCTATTCATTTGGGGGTAAATGAAGAGTTTAATGGTGAAGTGATATAACTGGAATATGGTCTGAAGTGGTGTGTTAGGTTTATCAATCAGTGAAAATTGTGCACTTCAGCGTAAGAGCGCATGTCTATCTGTATGATTCTTGCTACCTCAGTTAATTGAAACCCTTTTTTCCACCCTATTATCAATACTTGAAAAATAGCTCCAACCACATCTATTAACCAGTGTCTTAATAGAGGCTTTATCAGCTCCACATAAATTGCACGTATTTCGCTAGAAAGCAATTTCACTAATATAAGGGTCAGTTCCATGGTTCACTGGAGATGTTCACTCAGGAGGTGTTGGGGCACGACTGATGGATTGCTGGAGATGGATGAAGCTCTGGGCCTGGTCTTCAATCCACTGAAACACTGTACAAGGTTGGAGGTCCAATCTGATTGACTCAGATCATCAGCACTCATCAATTTTAACAAAAGAAAGTATGCTTATGATGGAAATTAGTTAGGCACCACCACTTTCCACTGGGAAATCTAAAAAAGAATAAAAATACGTAGTTTCAAATTTCTTATAAAAATTTTTAAAATATGTAGTTTAAATTCAGGGTAGCATAATTATGCACCAATATTGAGAAGTCCTAAACAACTCTGAATGAAAGGTTCTGCCTTCCAAAGCAACTTTTCCAAAGTTTTGGTCGATACTGATACATTTCCTCTCTCCCCTATATACTTGATGTGAATGAAAAAGAACATATTTTCTGAGCAGCTTGTCTCAGTGTCTCTTGAGATCATGGACAATTCAACTGGGCTTTACTGTACCTTAAATAAATCCTAAGTACTTTCAACCCCAAACCCAACATACAAAACATGTTTCTGACCATGTCACAACCTAAATTTACTGATAGAAACTTCTTTCACCCTCCAGTCCTTCTACTTTCCACTTCTCCCTTACCTATCACACGCCCTTTCTCTTTACTCCTGCTTTTCATGCACACTTTTCCTTTCTTAGCCAGCTGTCAACCTCATGAATCAACAGTAGAAGGAAATGAAAGCACCTGCAAAAGAAGAAGAGGGATATGAGATGCCCAGCAGTGTCTAATATAGTACTACCTGAAACTCTCTAAAGCCTTCTCTAACCCTTAAAGACATTTTGGGCCCTCGAACCCATGGGGTTTTGCCTCTGCTCAGAGATTACCCACAGGCAACATATTGTTCTTTCCCTTCTGGGGCCAGGTTGTTTAACCAAACCCATCAGATTTGAAGATACAAGGTGAAGGGCAAATTAGGGTTGGTAATGCCTTTCCATCTGAGAAGGGGCCAATTGAGAATCTTATACTACAGCAGCTTCAGTATCTTCCATTAACTTTACCATTATCTGGCAAAGTTGGGTTGCTAGTAGTTGTTCTCTCAAGAAGGGGAATTTGGGGAAACAGTCCTTGCCAGAGAAAGGGTGTTATTAGTGTATTGTCTGAAACACACATAACTCCCCACCCTTCTGCTCAGTTTTGGGGACTTTCTTTCTCATACATACTTTGATTCCCAGTTCCTCAGTGCAGCTTGTTACCATCACACAGCACAGAACTTTGAATTATTGGAGGGGGCGCACTATACAGCAGGACTACTTTCTGGTTAGTGTTGATTCTTTGTGTAGATCAGCCCTGTGTTCTCCACCCATGATCAGTGGGCAAACCAATGGAACTACAAGAATTAACATACCCAGTTGTATGCAGAAGTAATACACCAGAAGAATTTGAGTAAATAGTTTTCCTTTTAGTCTTAAAGCACAGCTTTATGGGACTATGTACTACTTAGGAAAGCACAGCTGAAACTAGGCCTACATTTATCAGGACATGAATAGTTTTGTGCTTACGGCGCAAGAATTTGTATGAAGGAAAAAAAGAGCCCTTGTGACAGCCATCAGATCCCAGCTATAGATCTGCTGACCAAGGCCAGCTTAGAGCTCAGTGCAATACTGACAAAAAGGAGTTTGTATACAGGAAAGGCTTGGAGTTGCAAAAAAGGGCACAACAGAATCACAGAATTACTGAGGCTGGAAAAGACCTCTGAGACCCAACATGACCATGGCACTGGGTGTTACATCCAGCCTTTCCTTAAACACCTCCAGGGATGGTGACTCCACCACTTCCCTGGGCAGTCCATTCCAATGCCTGATCACCCTCTCCATGAGGAAGTGCTTCCTGGTACCAACCAAAGATCAGTGCTTTACTGTATTTGAAAATACTTGAATGGTTTTCATTGTCAAGACTTTAAAAAAATTATGTGGGCAGGTAGGGCAAAACCATAGCTGAAAGCTGACAGAAATCCTGCTAAGCAATGAGAAACTTCCTTTTACAGTGCAGTATTTCTTCACTGAAAGCAGATCATTCCTATAAAGAGCAGGTATTTATCAATTTTCAAAGGTCTTGACCCATCAAAGCTAGAGTTAGATTTGGAATTTCGTTTTTGTTGCCAAGGTGACAAACACTTACAAATATACCACATCTTCTAATGTGCTTTTAACATAGTATTTTTATGGCTTTTAAATCAGATACCATTAGCAAATATATTAGGTAATTTAGCTGAAAGACCATTTTCTACTAACACTTTTTGTTACATTTCCCCAGGTGCTTCAGTAAATGTCTGTTGTGACATTGCAGTCCTGCCAGGCTTCCAGCATATATGGATACGTACAGTACCTCTGGTAAGAATTAACACATTACCTGAGAGTTTTCTATTTTTTTGTACTGATAATTATAAATTGTATAAAAGAAGACAAATATTAAGGGTTGGATCCTATAGTTCATTGGCTTTAGTGGGAACTCTGTGGAGGTAATGACTCTGTGACTGGCCATAGGCTGTATGGTGTGTTGTTATTCTTGACTCCCATCTCCCCTTTTACAGGACATTAATGAGGCTGAAGGCTCAGGGGAAACCATAGCAGCTCCACAGCATGGCCCTTTGCTCTGCAAAGGGGAAGCAAACAAGCAATCAAAACCAAACAAAACCACCAAAAAGTGTTTTCCTTTTTTTTTTTCATGGACCTGAAGGCTAGAGGGGACCTTTGCCATCAGCCAGTAGTGTTCTAGCTGGAGCAACACTTGAGGGAGACTGGTTTGGGAACTGGTGCTGGTAGGTGGGAGCTGCATGACCTCAGGGGATGTCTGCACCCTCAGGATATTTCAAGAGGCTGCAGGAGAGATATCTCATGGTGGGTAAGTGCTGCAAGCACTGGTGGTGGAGCCATGAGAAAGCAAGTTGGCAGGGATGGAGGTGGCTCAGCAAGCAAAGGCAGCCACAGCTCCTGTCAACCTCTGACTGAAGAGAACCACAGATGTGGAAGTTTTGCTTTCCCTGCTATCCCAAAACCACATCTGGAGGCAGAGACTAGGCCAGGCTCTGCTCCCAGCATCTCCATCTTGCACCAGGATCCCTATCCCTCACTGAAGGGCATCCGGGTTGGGGTGTGACCCTTTGAGCAGGCGGGGCTAGAGGGGTGGGGTGCTGACAGAAGGGAGCAATCATTACTAAATACAGTTTTTAAAAATTTTGACAAAGCTTGCCATCACTGAGGATTAAGCACAGTTCATAAACCATTGAATGAGCTTCCTGCAATAGCAGCATGTTAGATTGGGTGGAAAGAGCCAATGGAGAAGAATCCAGGAAACATCTTTCATGCCTGCATATTAAGTTTAATCTACCACCCCTGGTTTTTAAGTCTCAGCATTCATCTGCTAGGAAAAAAAAATGGTGATCTGAAAGGAAAAAAACGAAAAAAAGCACCAGCCTGCTATAACAGTTTGCTTGGCAGAGTGGGAGAGTCTTAAGGAGAAATTCATTGTGTGCGAGTTCCAAAGAGCCGCCCGGCGCTGCACACATGGGGCTTGTGTACATCAGTCTGTCCCCCAGCCCAGCACTGTCCTGTTGGCCTCTTCATTCAGCACAGCTATCTGTCATGAAGAATTTAATCTTCATATTTTCGTCTGTCAGTTGTGAAAAGGCCTGTCAGCTGAAGCTTACACTATCGTTTGCCAAAAAGCCTATAGCCCATGCTGACAATACACTCTTATATTTGTGCTTCCAGGCTCCAGATAATCCCTTCACTTTCCTCCTCAGCAGTCCAGTTATGTTGAGGCTTAAATTGCATATTTTGGGGGGTTTTAAATCCAGATTTTGCTGATAAATGCTATCAGCAGGAATGAAATGAAATACAGCACGGTTTAGCTCTTATTACCAGCATAAAGCCTACTATGGACATTTTATGGGGGCTATAGAGAAGGTATTCATATTAAACAGGTTAATGTCTATAGTCACAGGAACTAAATGTAGGAATGCTAATATCTGCTTTTATCTCCTTTGTCTGTTTGCCATCCCTGAAAAAATTCCACCCATCCTTCAAACAGGACATATCCCAGTTTGTTTCTTTAATTTGATTTACAAAGGGAAACAAGTTAACCAGCTCTTTACAAATCTGCAGATGATTATTTCTGTGCTCTGAGATGCCACAGAACTCCTTGTATAATGCCACAGAAGGAAGAAAGTATCTAAATCCCCAAAATACATTTGCTAACCCCAATGCTTTTCCTGTGAGACTAATGACAAAAGTACCACAATAAAGGACCTATAGAAAAAAAACTGGTCACATCTCAGTCCAATGTGCTTATGAGAGTAAGGAAGGATACAAGAAAAATAATCTGTATCTTTATCTCTTTTTTAACTTTAACTATAACTTTAGGACTGCACAGCTTTGATGCTCACACCTAAGTAACAACACAGTGAAAAGAAAAATAGCTTCAAAACCTCAGTCTCATCTGAGGATTGTCAACGGACATAGAAGGTTAAGTGTTTGCTGCCTTGTCTCTAAGAAATCAATTGGCCAACCACAATGCAACCACAAAGAAATCACATCTTTAACTCATTAAAGGCTTTTAAATTATCTAATCTATTATGACTCAATTGCATTTTTCTGAAGTCAATATGCCCCTATGGAAAAACCTTAATGTTTTCATGAAACATCATTTTCCCCTACAGTTCTAAAATATTATTAAATATACAAGTGCCAGCAGGATTTGCTTTTCATTGCTTTACATTGCTATTTGGAAAACAAGTTCAGATCAATGATTTTTAACCCATGTTCTGAGTCTAGAAGGAGAAGCAAGAGGGGCTACTGTAGGGAAGTCTTCAAAAAGCCCTGTGAACTGCAACCTTATTGTTAGCAGGTTCCAGCCTGATCCACTTCTTCCCTGCAAAAGGTTTTCAGGTTTCCACATTAAAAATAAATAAACAATAAAATTGAGAGTTACTCCCTTGGAATATCTTTTTCATGAGAATCAAGGTGGGAAGTTGTTTACCCTCTACTGAATCATGTTCAGAAAATGAGGGGAGCTGCAAGGCATTGTATAAAGTTACTCCACTGTGGAAATGTTTCCATGTGCTTACCATGATATTCCTGTGATTGAAACAACCTGTGTGTGCAGACTTGAGCTATTAACTGTCCTCCAAGTCAAAAACTAATGCAGTCATAATGCTAGCAAAAAAGCTTGAAATAGAGGAGTGCCATATACATCCTAGCTTTTGGGGTCTGACTATCTTCTCTACAGCCAGGTGTGGCAAATAATTCTTCTCCCAGTGGGAGCAAGTTTTCACCTTCCAAAAATTCCCAAAATATTTTTTTGACCCTGCTGTGTCCCACCAGCAGGTGAAGAGCAACCATGAGAAACAAAGCTGGAAGGGTACTATGTCACAGTATGCATTTTTCTTTTAATAGGGTCAGGCAAACAGATAGCAATATCTGACAAAAAATATGTTGCTAGGATTAGAAATACCATCAATGATTATGAGACATCCAATACATCAGTCTTTTTCTGTAAAGGCAGTGAAATATTGCCAAGACAACACCAATGGGGCACTGTTTGTCCAGTTCCTGGTTCAAAGCAGCAAGTACATCCTGCTCCAGAATATTCCCACACAATGACTTTTAGAAAAGAAGTGTGGGAATTGACTAAAATAGACATCACTCTGAAAGGCAGGGAAAAACAAGACACTAAAGGCTTGTGTAATATATAAATTGATTCTTGGTGTATGGACTAGTTGGAGGGTGTCTGTGACCCTAATCATTGCTAAAGGATGGTGATTTATGTCAGCTATTTTTTTGTCCAAAAGACTGAAATATCTGAGGGATAGAGGTTTTGTGTTTGTCTTTGTTAGCACCTGGTATATTTTGGATATCACTGTTGTTACAGTTATTTGTTTCAATACAAGAATTCCCTTAGCATTGTGTGTGAGTTGACTATTTTAACTTTTTTTTTTTTAATAGGAGCGAAAAGACTAAAATGCATTTTATTTCAGGAATAAATTACTGCAGCTCCAGGAGTAAGTGATTTGGTTCCCTAAACAATGCAGACTTTTAATTTGTGAATTGCACACTCTTGGGGTAAAAATTCAGAAAATAGTTTCACCTTACTGAAAAGCAGGATTTTGCTCCTGAATTCCTGGGAATTTCCCACCTAAAATAAGCACCTTCTGTTTTCCTGCCTCACAGTTCTTTTGTCTGTGGAGTTACTCATTAGGAGCAGGCTTACTGCCTCATTTAAGGAACAACAAATGAAAGAGGCAGATCAACATTTCTTTCTGCATTTTGTTTTCCTTATAGCTTGAGAACAGTTTTGGTTAAATCCAGGTTACACTTCTCCCCAGGCGTGTACGGATCAGTATGTGGGTGTCCAGTATATTTGTAGATGAAGAAAGGAGGGAGAATTGCTCTGATGTAGTGCATTTTCTTTGCAAGTTAGAAACACCAGCCTTTACTAGTTTAGGGTAGGCAGTTCCCTCCTCCAGGTGCAGGCTTTTAGGACTCTTTTTCCTAGATTTTAATTGCTTTAATTTTTCTGTGAAACCAGGCCCTTACCCTCTGTGTGGACCCTTACCCTTTACCTTACCCTCTCACTGGGGCAATAAACCCATGTGAGCAGCAGGTCTCTTTTAGATATCCCAGCCAAACCTTTCTTCTCTTTTCCCTTATTCCTATTCCAATTATTCCTTCTTCCTGCTCTCTAATCTCTTTGAAATGATTTATTATTACCTACCTTTTCCTACTTTAAGCACTGAGGTTTGACTTGGCACACAGATGACAAGACAAATCACTTCTGCTAGCTGCAGAGCTCAAGGTAGTGACAGGAGATTCCATCTCCAGTCAGCCCAGTAATCTACTGGCATCAGCATAGGAGCTGCCAAGATGAAAGGCCCCACACCCATCTTCTTGAAGTCAGTGGCTATGGTCCAGCCCATGCCCATGCTTCCCAAAAAGTGGGAAGCATTGGGTGCAGCTCTTCAGGATTTCTTGGAGAAAGATGGTAGGAGTCTGCATTTTTGCTTAATTGGTCTTGGGATAAAAACAAATACATCTTGCCCTGCCCTAATGCAGACACAGGCTGCTTCCACTGGGTCCATGGAAAATGTCCAAATTTCTACCCTAACTTCTTCAAGCAAGATTCATGTTTGGTTCTTTGGATCTTTTGTCAATAACATCCCCAGAAACTTTAGGCTACTTTCTTTTTATTTTCTCTTTTGCTTCACTGGTGGATAAGAAAGCCAGAGGCTGGGCATTTAAGTTGGAATTATACTGTTCAGTATTTCTGTGGTATGATAAAGTTGTTCTGGCCAGCTGTGGAGGGGGTCATTGTCCTTCCAACCATCAGGGCTCAGAGTGGTTTTGATCTGACATTGCAGTAATGCATTTTTTGTATTTCCTTTATCAGCAGGATGGTACCTGCCTCCAGAGACAGAAAGACACCCAGCTGAGAGGTGCAGAGGCCACCAGTAGGACCTGTGTGGGAAGGAAGAACATTTGCCAGCCACATTTTCTCCTCACTTGTTTGTCCTCACGCTTGCCCCAGCAGTCTTGTTGCTCAGAGTAGGGCAGAAAAATATTAAGAAAAAACACAGTGCCATTTCCTTTTTGAGTTACACTATAATAAAATCAACAGCATGGAGCAACTTGTCCCACTCTGAGAAACAAATAGATGGACTAGGGACAAATAACTCTGGTCCCCATATTTTCATCTTCAACTGATCCTGGATATTAAATGAGATAGAATGGTAAACTGGGCATTTTTTTTCAGTCATGTGCAGCTAATAGGCAGTAACATAGATGAAAGTGTATGAGTGCTGCATTGCCAGAAGATTTCTGTGCTACCACACTGTACATCCACAGTCATCCACTTCAAATTACTCACTTAGATGTACCAAGGTGGGGGAATTCAGAAACTCCAGCTGACAAAAAGTGAAGGAATGGGCTCATTTGTCTTCCAGACAGATTATTTCTTGTGTTCTTCTTGCTTTGTTCTTTGAATCAGTATTTCTGCTCAGTTTTTAAACTACACACCTTTGTAAAAATCACAGCTTCCCACAACGCTATTTATTTCAGTTGGAGAGGATTGAAAGGGCAAGGGCACAATTAATTACACAGTATGGAATACTTAGATTTAACAGTAAACTGTAAAGCTTTATTTTTTTCAGTCTTTCTCAACTCCAGCACTAAATGAAAGTGTAAAGCAAAAGATATTGGATTTTTTAAATGTCAAAGTAATTTTGGCCTACCTCCGGCCTTTCCATTTGCCACATGAAAGCAGCCCTGTTATTCTGTAAACTTCACAGTCTCAGTGGGAATATAACACAGCATTTTCCAGGGCCAGCTTTAAGGACAGGCAAAGTGGGCAGCTGCCTACCCTAGCAAGGAGCTAGATGCAGGGGGGGAAAAAAAAATCACAAATATAAATAATTATCATTTGCCAGCAGTGTTTCTTGTTCAAATTGGCTGGAGAGAAGAAATGTATTTCTTCTAGTATTTTGTCAGGGAGTGATGAAACCCGTGGTGAAGGACATTGGAAGTTCTTCCTGACATAGAGGGGGTGAAGACAGACACTGTCCCCTGCTGCTTCTCTATTTGAGGTGGCCTTTGGCAGCCCATGGCTGAGGGGGCTGCTAGGAGCACATCTGCTAACCCTGCAGAGGGCAACACACCTAAAAGCACAGTCCCTGCCACAGGAAGGCCTTGCCTCTACAGGCAAGTACTTTTGGAATAACTTTAGAGAGTTTTTGTTCAAAATAAACTGCCTCGAAGCCATATGCAAAAGTTGGGGTGTTTTCTCTGTTCCTGCTTTTAGTTTTAAACAGCTCGGTGTTTTATTCCACATCACTTGCATAAAGGGATAAAGCAACTGTTTTGGGTATTTTAACTGATTTCTTTTATCTTTGTAGTTACTACACTAGAGAGAAGCACTGGGATTTTAGACTACAGAACCTGAAAACTGCAGTTCTTGCAAGCTGGAGCCTTTTGAACAGTAAGCAAGAGAGAAAGGACAGTAGTCCACAGTATTCAAGCTGTATACTGGGACCAGGTATTCAAGCCTCTTAATTCTGGATCAGCCATGCAAATTAGGTAAAAATCCAGAGGGACAAATATACTCCACGGATCAGCTTGAAAACCATCCTTCCATAGACACAAGCAGGGAAGTAAAACACCACGCTTTAAAAGTGCATTAAGTATACTTTATTCCTTAGCTCAGAGTTAATTCAAGCAATAAACTCACATATTTCTCACAAGCTATTTCACCTAGGAATCTCACAACTGAGCTCCCTACCAAACCTCAAGGGAAGCATTTATAATGGTTAACTCCCTGCCCCCACCTCCAAGCTGACCTGGAAAGGCTTAGAGAATTGTGCTTAGCAAAACTCTTGCCCTAAGACTTTTTTTTATTATTGTTATTACCTGTGTTTTTCTCTTAACCACGTATATAAAAGGCAGGGGATTTCCCCTTGAACCAATTAAAACCCAAATCTCACCTCTCCTTTCTTCCCCCTCAACAAGAAGTTAACCCCTGCTGAGCTTTTTCCCCCAAGGCATCTATAAAGCCTCACAGGTGAGCTTGCTGAAATGTAATGACAATGAATCAGCACTGATCTTCCAACAGATAAACACCAATCTTTTATTCTAGCCACCTGGCTCTGGACTTATCAGACAAGAAAAGGGCTAGGTTTGAGTTAGGTGGATTTTCTTCTCTTTTGCAATGTTCTTCCTTTTGTATTTTCCTTCCTTTAGCGAGCACTCTTGGGAGTAAAAAGTGCTTTGGAACATCTTCAAAGATGAGATTTCTCTTTTCTAAAATCTGTGTTCTGACACTTTTTGTTGGAGGAAATTAGCTTGTTTTGTGTATGTTCAGTCTCTTAAAGTCTTTCACTTGTGTCAGGACTCTTTTTCATTAAGTCCTTGAAATACAGATGAAGTCGTTACACCTGGACATAAGTGATGTGGAAATACTTTCACTTCAGTGGATGTTTAATTATAATTAAACCTGGTTGTTATACCTTGGGGAAAATTAAAATATTTGTGTGGTTATATAGGTAAATTTGTCTTGTCTCCCTGTGGTTTTGACCATAAGAATGTAGACTCAAGATCTGTAATAGTTCACTAAAATATTTTGTCCTAGATGTGCATGAATCATATAATTGTTTGCCTAATGAAGCTCTTAAGAATAACTGGAATAAATGAAATGCATTAAGGACTCTAAAGAGAGAATGGGCTGTAGTGCCAAATTACTTTGAATTTTTATGATTGTACTCAAGTAGGGAGTAAAGTGGGAGGATGAGAAGACAATTCTCCTGTTCAATTTCTACCTCTTCACTCATTTCATTTTATAAAGAAGTGGTTATAGGACTGCTTTCCATTTATTCTCTGGTCCTAGCAGATGGGTGCTGTCCTGTTACCTTTAAATTTCAACTTCTTCCTCATTATCTCATATACTTTAAGGAGTACATCACCAAATAGCACTGGCTCCTGTTTTCTTGAGTATTTTTTCAAAATATTTCTGAGCAAATACTCATATTTAAAATTTTTAATATGAATTTTGAGCTCTGCTGCTACCCGTGTTTTTTTTCTGAGCCTATCACAGATTGAAGAATAAGGAGTCCACGTGGACTTTTAAATGTGGACCTTTTGCTTACTGTGTTTTTGCTTTGTCCACACTAAAGGAAACAGTGTTTCTGCAAAAGAAACCCATAAAAATTTTATTGTCTTGTGTGCAATGGGGTATTTGCACCAGATAGCAGCACTGATATATTAGCTAGAGTTCATCTTGGGTTAAATTCTGGGAAAAGCACAGGAAAACAAGCCCTCTATTTAACTGGCATTTTCTATCTACAAGGGAGGTTGTGTTGCTAAAACCCAGGCAGGGTAAATATCCCTGGTGTTTAGAGGACCACAATATTAACAGCCTATAATGGCTATCAGTGATTTACTGGTTTTGTTGTGTCCTTTACCCTTTATGAGGTATTTAGGTGCACTTCTGTATCTGTTGAAATCTTCCTTCTCAAGAGCTGTGTTTTGGGTTCAGTCACTGCCTGTGCACTGTTCCCTGGAAACTGAATGTTAATTGTGTTGGGGACAATAGATGACAATATTGATTTACATAAATAAACATTATAATTTTACACATGAAGCATTTTTTGTTAAAGCTATTTTCTTTCTTGAGGATTTGAAGAAAAATAGTCTAATTTTCTCACTTGGTGACTTAGATGAGCATAAATAATTTTTCTACATTGTACTTTGTGTGGAAAGAGAAGGATGGGCAGACAAAAAGCCACATTATGAGAATTTAAAATAATTAGTGGAACAGCACGACTCAGAAGATTGCTAATAGAATACAGAGCCTTTTCTCTTCCAGGTGTTCAGGTGCTGGGTAATGAACATGTCATAAATAACTCTATGGAGAGGTCATCAGTTTAAATGAAGTTTGTGTAAAGAGTGGCAGGAAGGCATTAGTGCATGAGATCAGCAACCAGAGGGACATACAGTCCTTCTGTCTGTCCCAGAGGGGTGATGCCCAGGCTGTGTTGCTTGAGTCCTCTCCAGCCCCATCACAAAGGGAACCTCTGCCAGGAGAGGCTGCTGCCTCTGGTTTGTAGGAGCTGTCCTAGGAGGACCTCATGGACCAGAGCACTTGCTGTGTTTGCTGTGTGACTTCTGCTGGGTTTTCTTTGCCTCCTGTGGCTACGTACAAATATTATGGCAAAAACTCCCTAATGGGTTTATGTGCTGGAAGCAACAAATTGTGGCTTATTTTATGCAGGAGATGTAAACTAGAGGAGTGTGCTAACTTTGGCCTCCCACTGTAGTTCTCACAATCTGTTTCCATGTAAAAAACATTACTTGAAGGAAACGCCACATTTGCTACCCTCAATCCATACTCTTCCTGACCTGCAGAGGAGCAGGGCTGGCTCCCAGGTGTGCCTTTTCTGTTTGAAGTCTGCTTGCAGGCTTGCTCAGAATGAAGGCTAAATCTTTATTTAGCTGAAAGTTTGTTTTAACAACACTAGAAGTTTAGCTGCTGTTTTCAGCCTTTTCTCTTGAAAGCAACAAACTGCTTGGTCAGAGGGCCCTGTCATTCCAGCACCAAAGAGAAATATTTGGGTTTTTCTATGTATGGAAAATACAGTCTGTGCAGTTTCTTACTGCTACTCAGAACAGTGAAGAGAGCCTAACACTTGGAGCTTAGCTGCATATACCTTTAAGTATTTCTAATTAAAAACCACAAAGCATTGTTTTCTCTTGGAGAATCAGTTCACACTTTGGATTTAGGAAAGAATGCAACACTGAGATAATCTCACTTTTCCCATCATCATCCTTTCATTCTTCTTCACTCCCCCCTCCCCAGGCACAAGGTGACATATCCAAGTACTTGTCCTTCAACAGATTCTTCAGCAAGCAACAGAGCAGAAAGCCCTAATATCTATTCATTTGTAATCTGTCATTCTTAAAGTATTAAGGACAATTGACTTCACATGTCTCAGGTAATTAGAATAGTCATCCTTTGCTCCAGATTTTTAAAGTAAGTGTCTCAAACTCTTAATCAGTACATTTATTGATGTCTTTCAACATATCTGTTTCTTGTCAAGAGTGTGTTAGATTTGAAAAAAATCTCGCATACTGAATTGTGCATAAGAATTATATTAAAAACCTTTTTCTATTGCTTTTGTAATCAAATAAAATATATTAGTGACAACGTGATATTTTCCACATTCAGAGTAATCAATCTCTTTTTTTTATATGGAAAACTGCTCAAAAGCAAATTAATAAATATAAATGTCAGGAGTTACATTTACATAAATGTTTTAGTACTTGTTTTCCCAAGTTTATATTTCCACATCAAGCAATATTAACTATGATAATAGCTAATACCATTTTACAAGCTCTAAGGGGCTCATAAAAAAAAGGTTGTTGGATTTCTTCAGCTGTTACTGATCTTAGCAAGAAAAAAAGCAGCTATTAGTCACCTCAGAAACCTGACTCCTAACTTTGGCCACTAACACAAGTATATATTTTTTGTTAGCTCCAGATATGGGAGATCTCTGGGTATGGGTACACTGAAACTGAACATCCCCAGTGCCCTCTCGAAGCACAAGCACTCTCTTCAGATAGCACTCTCCTGGCCTGGTAGATTTGTGTTTGTGAGATGAGTAATCTTTAGGGCTTTTTAGGCTAGAGCTGTTATTCTATCTGGGTTTATCCACAAGCAGGTTCTTTGGGGCCCCTGTCACACTGCTCACTTCAGCTGTCTTTTTCAAGATTCTTCCCCAGCATCTCTTTATCAAGAAAGAGACAAGTGTCTCAACAGCTAGCACTGTTCATTTGGTCCCTCCGTGCTTTAGACGCAAACCACCCTGCAAAGGGGTCTTAAGTTGTGTTCATGTGCTGGACAGGAAAAAAAAACAAAACAGTCTGAAGTGATTTTTGTTGACTTGAAGGCAGAGTAGGGAAGCAGCTCAGGCAGTGGGAGATGCACAATTCTCTCATTGCTGCAGTTTTCTCCTTTGAAAAGCAGGAGAGTGTTTCTACAGCAGAGGAGCCCAGAGAGTTGGGACAATGAAGTCAGACCACTGCAGAGAGCAAAGCTGTTCCCTTCATCCTTTTCCTCTTGTGCACCCCACTCTCTAAGACTTTCTGCCTTGTAAAATAAAGTATATTTGCAATCCCATTCAGGGACTGTTTTGAACTCTTAAACTGAGAATCTTGTCTTTTGGTTGATTTTTTTTTTTTCAATATTTGTCAAGAAATTATTAACAAAGGACAGAGAGGAATATACTTGTGGTAAAACACAACCTTAGTGATAGCCTTGTGTTGTCACCATGTTATAGTTGTCCCCCAGCCACAGGATATTCCCCAGCATCTCTCTGGGGAGTAAGCGTTGCAGACAGACTAGAAACCAGATGCAGACACACACACTCCTTAAACAGATGTTGTGCAGACCTTTTGCACATCCAGCTTGTTGAAAGAAACAGGGATGAGCTGCAGTAGCTCTTTCTTTTGTTGGCACTCTTTCTCCTGTGCATCTTCTTCAGCTGTGCAGGCTGTACTGATGACAAGAAGGAGAAAGAAACTTGAGCAGGTGGTTTGTAATCCAACCTGAGCCTTTGAGCAGGCCCTGCTCTCCTGGGAAAGCTGCTTGCTCTTTATAAGAGAGCTCTTTATACCCAAGGACTACGTAAGTGATTTGCTACAAGGGATACAAAGGAATATATTTCAGGTGTGCTTATCAAGAGTTGTCCCCTTTCCAGTGAATCTCTCTCCTCTTAGAATCATAGAATCATAGAATTGGCTGGGTTGAAAGGGACCTCAGAGATCATCAAGTCTAGCCCTTGATCCACTACCACTGCAGTTACCAGACCATGGCACTGAGTGCCACATCCATTTTCTCTTTGGACATGGGGTGGGTTAAAAAAGGTTTGGGATGATGCGGAAAGAGAGAAGTCCCTACTGAGGGAGAATCAGATGAGTCTGGGGATGCTGTATATGCTAGTACATGGCAGAATACCCTGCAGGCTTCAAATGAATCCTCAGTTTTCCCAGAGAGTGGAAGACCCATGGAGTGTAAAGTCAGCTGGCAGTGTCACAAGTGCGGTGAGCACTTGCTCCTTCAAGATGTGTCTGAGTTTCTCTCTGTAGAGCAGAATAACTCAATTATAAACGGGGGGTCAGGTGTGTCCAAGTAATATAAAACTGTGTCTTTTTGTGGTAATTACAGCTGTCCAGATCAAAAAAACTAAACAAACCAACCCTAGGTCTTCCTGTGGGCAGTTATCTCCATCAACTGAGCAGATACATCTCAGGACTTCAGTATGCTGGATAACAAAGTGGTTCTGAACTGTAAACCTTCAGTGGCTCTTTGTTCATAATGAATGAATTCTCTGATTAACCTTGCTTCCCCTTTCCTTAGGAAATGAATTAGTTCTGCACATGCATAATACTTCCTTCTTTTTGTAATGTATTACTCAACATGAAACAATTAGGAATGCAGAGGTTGCACTGAACGGCAGAAAGACAATGCTTGCCCCCCACTGAATCATTTTTGTCTCTCTAAAGTATTCATTTCCTGATTATTGAATTATTTTAAACATAATATTTAACCTTCACCTTCTTCAGTTTAGCTAAGGCTGATAATTAAAGACTGTTAATGCATTTATTAAATTCTGGAAAACCATTGCTCATTGTGAATTATCTCAGTGGAATAACTGATGTAAAAATAACTGTGATTTTAACATATAGGCAATTCTATTTGCAGTTTTGCCTTTTTTCATTTCATTGGAAAATACCTGCATCACTGACAGCTCTGAAATTATTTTATGTGGATATCTGAACACGCACACAGTGATGTACTGCTATGTTTATCACTGTTTTAGTTCACCAGGAGCCACTTCAGCAGAGCTGCAGATTCAAAATCTTCCCATAGGAGAGGCTAATTGACTTGTGCTTTTGTGTTTTATGGTGTCACCAAACCCCTTGACACAATTCTAGGTCTCTGTTGAATGGATGCTAATCTATTCTTATTTTAACTATTGACTTAATGTTGGCATAATATCTATCTGTTCTTCTCTTGCCCAAGAAGACAATTCATGATTCAGTTAGGATGGCAAATATTGTATCAACTTGAGACATCATGACTCCATGGAAAAGTAATATTTTAGTGAAGTCTATGTAGATTTTTGATTTCTAAAACATACCATATTTTATCAAGAAGAAAAATACTGATACTGGCTCTGTTCAAACTTTTATTTCAGGACTGGGACAAAAGAAACTTGATGGTGTCATGAAGGTGTCCAGAGCAATTTAATTCTTTATTAAAAGACATAAAATATATCTATATTTGCTCTTACATTATAAATCATAGGCTTTCTCAAAACAAGTATTGCATAGACTCAGTCTCTCAAAAATGAGTTATCCTAGGGACTGTGTTTTTTCAGGGTTCAGGATGATATTGTAGTGAATCCAAGAACTGAAAAGGGGCCAAAGTAGAAGCCAGGGAGAGATTCAGGGCTTAGCTTTCATAGAATCATAGAATTGGCTGGGTTGGAAGGAACCTCAGAGATCATCAAGTCCAACCCTTGATCCACTACTGCTGCAGTTACCAGACCATGGCACTGAGTGCCACATCCAGGCTCTTTTTAAATATCTCCAGGGATGGAGAATCCACCACTTCCCGGGGCAGCCCATTCCAATGCTTCATCACCCTCTCAGTAAAGAAATTCTTTCTAATGTCCAACCTAAACCTCCCCCGGCACAACTTGAGACTGTGCCCTCTTGTCTTGCTGAGAGTTGCCTGGGAAAAGAGACCAACCCCCACCTGGCTACACCCTCCTTTCAGGGAGTTGTAGAGAGTGATGAGGTCTCCTCTGAGCCTCCTCTTCTCCAGGCTGAACAGCCCCAGCTCCCTCAGCCTCTCCTCATAGGATCTGTGCTGGAGTCCCTTCACCAGCCCGGTTGCCCTCCTTTGGACCTGCTCCAGGACCTCGATATCCTTCCTGAACTGAGGGGCCCAGAACTGGACACAGGACTCGAGGTGTGGCCTCACCAGCGCTGAGTACAGGGGCAGAATCCCTTCCCTGGACCTGCTGGCCACGCTGTTCCTGATACAGGCCAGGATGCCATTGGCTTTCTTGGCTACCTGGGGACACTGCTGGCTCATGTTCAGCTTCCTGTCAATCCAGACTCCCAGGTCCCTTTCTGCCTGGCTGCTCTCCAACCACTCTGTCCCCAGCCTGGAGCTCCCCATGGGGTTGTTGAGGCCAAAGTGCAGGACCCGGCACTTGGCCTTGTTGAACCTCATCCCGTTGGAATCAGCCCAACTCTCCGGTCTGTCCAGGTCCCAGTGTGACTGGTGATGTATGAATAACAACTCAAAGCTTTGGAGTAGTAACTCCAGCTTAGATGGGAGCTTTTCCATGCAGAATTTAGGGAGGAGATAGGATGGGATTTTGAAACCTTTCTTCTTGTTTAGGGAACTAGATGTGTTTGAAGTGAGAAGGGAGGCTATTCTTCCTTCCTGGTCTTGAGAGCCCAGGTTCTCCTGAGTGGAACTACTAGGGATAAGACTTTAACTATAGGTGGCAGAAAGCCAGCAAGGGCAACTGCTATCCTGACTTACTCCTCATCCTCTTTCAGCTGCTGAGTACCTCTGAAGCTGAGCTGTATTTGACTCAGAATTTGTTTTTTAGGCTAAATTATAGTACTGCCCCTCTGGCCAACCACAGCTGGTGTGGTAATACTGAGGAGCTTCATGGCATGTTACCATGAATGTTCTTGCTGGGGCAGATCCAGCTTGGATGTCTAGAAAGCACAAAGCACACAGGAGCTGTAGCCACATCAAATAATGAGTGGGTTGGTGTGAACATTTTTATCTGCAGTATGTATTAATTGTTCTTTACTTCCTGACAGGAGAAGATGAGCACAGCTGAAAAGAGAGGAATGTTAGGGTATGCCTGGGGAAATGTGGGAAGCTGAAAGGCAAGGCCTGGTGCTCTTAATAACTATTAAAATAAATTAGCATATGATACAAATAATGCATCAGGAAAAAAAAAAAAAAAAAAAAAAAAGCTGTCTTGTAAAACAGAACATAATTCTGCGACATGTCTACTGTCTTTAGATAAAGGTTTGAATGGTTTTCCCACGAAGAAGCTTTATGCTAATGTGTACTGTCATGTGAATCAGATTAAGGGAAAAAAAGACTATTTATGCATGAAATCCAAACATGCTTCTCAGGAAAGGAGAGGAAAAGTAAACCCTTTTTTTCATCTCAAATACAATATATGTGCAGTGACTAAAAAGAAATGAATGTGTCACTTCTATTACTGACACTAAGTGATTTCCCCCTAACAATTAGCATGAATCAGAGTGATAAAAATTTGAGATGGAAAAGACCTTTTAGAACATTTAGTCCACCTCCTTGTAAATATAGGAATCTCCCTAATGATTTTTACACAAAGCAGTTCACCGCTTAAGAGTTTGTGTCTTCATCAGTGCCACTTCACATGGGCATTTGCTAAGAAGTCTTTACAACTGCCACATCCATTCTTCATCTGAAAATAGGATCACATCAGTTCTGCTCTTCCAGTCTTGGAGAGACTTTTAGTCTTATGAATATCTGAAACTTAAAATATATCTTGTTGCTCCACAGCTTTAAATACAATGGTTTGTCTTTGCTTTCACGCACCACAGAATGTGTACAAACTGTTCCTGTGTTCAACAGCAGCACACGAAGCAAGCAAAGAGATACGCTTGGTTACAGTGAAATAAAATAATGTAGCAGAAAGATTTTGGATGACACCAAACTGGACTCAGCTGAGTGGAGAAAGTGCATATGGACAGTTCTGGGGTTTGTTCTGTGCTATCTTTAGGAAGGATATTGAGGTCCTGGAGCAGGTCCAAAGGAGGGCAACCCGGCTGGTGAAGGGACTCCAGCACAGATCCTATGAGGAGAGGCTGAGGGAGCTGGGGCTGTTCAGCCTGGAGAAGAGGAGGCTCAGGGGAGACCTCATCACTCTCTACAACTCCCTGAAAGGAGGGTGTAGCCATGTGGGGGTTGGTCTCTTTTCCCAGACAGCTCTCAGCAAGACAAGAGGGCACGGTCTCAAGTTGTGCCAGGGAAGGTTTAGGTTGGACATTAGAAAGAATTTCTTTACTGAGAGGGTGACGAAGCATTGGAATGGGCTGCCCCAGGAAGTGGTGGATTCTCCATCTCTGGACATATTTAAAAAGAGACTGGATGTGGCACTCAGTGCCATGGTCTGGTAACCATGGTGGCAGCAGATCAAGGGTTGGGCTTACTGATCCCTTCCAACCCAGCCAATTCTATGATTCTATGATTCTATGATTCTATGATTTTTACCCCAAAGGTAAGCTAGTACAACCTTTGGGTTGTTCAGACTTCTCCCATCTTGGAACTATCTTCAGAATAATTTGTTCCTGCTCCCTTTTTTCTCCTCATGTGCCTTCTGCTGGGCTGCACAGGAGGTGATCTGCTCCCACCAAGGGTCTCTCAAGCAGAGAGCAGCATTCAGTCAGCAGTACAAAGTGTCAGGGATGTAGACAACAGCCTGGCTCTTTGTAGCTAATTCAATGGGAAATTGAGATCAAGTTTGGAGCTAAACTTTTTTTTAGTAATAGAGATGCACCACTTGAAACAGAATTGGCTGGGAATGCCTTTGAAGACAGGCAGTGTATGAAGCAAGCCTGGAAGTTAACTCACATATGCAACTTGGCTTGAAAATTGGGGTAATTAGGTTCATTTCACTGCAATCTAGGCATATCCAGGCTAACTGCTTATTTATCTGAATGTGTAGCTGTTTGCACCAGTGTGATGCTGTAGGCATGTTCCATGCACTTAAAAACTGCCTGACCAGATTCTCAGCTGACACCAAGTGATTTTTCCCTGCTAATTTCCATAGAGAATAACTTATCATCCCAAGTGTTTTCCATGATTGTGAGATGCAATGCTGGGCATTTTGCTGATCACCCGCAGGATGCACATCTTTATGGTATGAGTCAAACCCTACCAAAGCCCATTGGAAACTTTCTGATAAACCCAGGGGCTCCTGAGAAGACCCTGAGGAAGTAAAGTCTGCAAGTGAGTGCACAGATATACAGCCAAATGCTTTTGTGCCAGTCTTTAAAAAAAAAGGGGGTGTTTTGGGTGTGTGGTAACTGTTTGTGGTGTTCCCCCCCATCCCTGCAGAGGAGGCAAGGCATGTGCAGGAGAGATGCTGCTGTCCCAGGCAGGGAGGGAGGAATGAAACCAACCCCCTGCTTGGGTAACATCAGCTACAAATTTTGCTTAGATGGCTGTGGCTGGACAGTGTTCATGTGTCTGCAGCCTGGAACAAAAGCAACAGCGGATCAGATGGTCCCAGGCAGATAAATTTTTAAAGGATATCGTTCCTCTGAAATGCATCAATTCCCCTCATGTGAGCTAAAGTAATTTGGATAAAATTGATCTGCTCATGGTTTTTCTGATTGCTTGTAGTGATTTTTCTGAATTACAAAGATCTTTAAATATTACTTGTAACTGCAGCTGTTATAAAATTTTCAGGCATAAATCCAATTTACTTTTTATTTAAAATAGGCAACAGGCATTTAAAAATAAGAGTTCCCTCACTCTGGCACAGACCCAGTCATGGGTGTCCTGATGTGTAACTCAGCACAGATCATTTTAAAAACAAGAAGTTTGCTGAACAAATATAAGCTTCCCGCAGCCCAGCATGTCTGTCCCCGTGGGCCAATGAACTTCTCTGTGACTCAAGATATTTTTAAATTTGCTCTGGACTTTCTCCAGGAAATCAGTAATAATTACTAATTGTATTTTTGTAAGCTAAATGAAAGGATGCATTCTTTCTTGAAATTCTCCCTTAGCTTTTGCAATTAATTATGTTGCTCTTTTGTGTGATTAATCCTTGTCTTTGTATTACAACTTCACTTAATCAAATAGTGCTGTGTAGCATGCCAAGAGTTCTTCAACATAAGATATTTTCTTCTTCTTTACTGTCACTTTTTTCTTTACTCTGCTACTCATATCTCTTCTAAACTTTTAGCAAAGTGACATTTTACTAAAGAAGTAAAGAGCACTAGAATCATCAGGGGAAAACTGCATGAGATTACTGTAACTTGGCAAAACCCTCCTGCCACGCGTGGAGCTACAAACTTTTTTTCACCGAGGGGATGGCTTTACATCACCAACACATACTAAGGCAGCTTTCTGATAAAACTATTTCAACAGAAGGTCATTCAAAACCCCTAAATAACTTCAGGTTTTCTTTCTAAACCTTGGCTTTATGAAATATATTTAAACAGACTTACCCGACTACCTTAAATTATAGCTTAAAATTATCCTCTTGCAATATGCCCACACTAGAAATGTCAGGCAGAAGGGAGCTGGTTTTGAGTGGTTTAGAGAAAGTCTTAAACACTTAGGTTCCTGTGCAATTTTGTGGCAAATCTTACTTCTTCCTTTGCAGCCGGGGAAAGTTTTTTTCGTGGTGGAAGTGGAGCATGTCTGTCATTCCAGCGTAGCTTGGCTGCTATATTCCCAGCATTAAATGTTCAAAAGTCAGTAAACTGCTTTACACAGAGCAAGATCCTTACTTTAAAATAAATAATTTTCTCTTCCAGTTTCTTATTTTAGGGTGGCCCAAGGTCATATTTCCAAGAGCTTTTCTGTACCTTAAAATTAATAAAAAAGTAGACAGAATCAACTTTATGAAAGACAGCAATATCATTGCTCCAGGATTTCAGGCTTTAAGAACCCTGCACAGAAAAAAGCAGAACTGGTCAGAGCTGCAAGGGAAACGTAGTTTTTTATCAGCATAGAGGTATCAGTGGGTCAAGGATGAGTCTGGATATCTATTACCATGGAAACCCCCTCTCCCTTGAGCATGGCAGAGGATGGGCACTGCCCTGTTCAGAGCTCCATCACAGTGAGCTAGGCTGAAGCCCAGGATGGTATCAGCTGTTAGTGAGGAAAGCACTGAGCAGGCTGCTTACCTTTCATTATGGGATCACTCTCACAGCTTAATAATTAAATAATTAGTGAAGGCAGTAACTGAACTGTTCTGTGTCAGTGTAAATAGAAGTGGTTAGTGAATAGCTAAGATGCTAAAAGACATTGTTAAAATACATAGTGCCATCATTGCAGGATGAGTCAAAATTCTTTGTGGTGAGTACCACCATGGATTCCTCTGTGAAGTTTTTTACATGGAGTTCCTAATTGCAAGGAGAATGAGCAGGCAGAGGAAAAGAGTTGAAAACCAAGAATTAGTATCTTCCATTAAGCTCTTAATAAATGCTGGAAAGTAGCTTTGAGTATTCAGATGACTGACCTGCGTCTGTAGAGCGTGAAGGTACATGCTCACCTTAAGCATACTTGTAACCTTATGGAAATAAAATAAATAAAAGTATTGTGGAGTTGCACGGCCCTGCTTGCACGAGTAATGCCAGGGATCTGCTTCTTGAAGTGGGTCCTTTATGCAAATAATGTCACAAATGTGGTAAGGATTTATTTTATGTTCTTTCAAATGAAGATGTGTTGGCTGTATTCAGTATATTAAATCCTTCCTGCTGCTAAGCTTAACGAAACTGATTCTCTTGTAACATATTTTGATTTGACTACTGTTGCTTCCAAGTGCTATAAAGCACTCGAGTAGTTTGCCTTGGCCTCACACCTAGTTACAGTAGTGCTAACTTTAAAATTGCTGAAGAAACCCACATCTGGAGTCAATTGAGTGAATTTTAACCAGCTTTGGTGGTAATATGCAAGTAATATTTCATCCTCGTGTGTATTTCACTCATCTTATAAAAAAGATGCCTCATTCCAAGACTCCTAGACATATTTCTTCGCTGTCTCATATATCAAGAGTATCAGACTAAGCAGACCGCTTAAAACTGGATATGTCCAAACACTCTCTTATCCTAAACAACGGCAAATATTTTTGCCAACACTTCCATTTCCTGCAGTGGAAAAAAAAACATATAACCCCAAAGCCTTGGCCAGATCCTGCTTTCCTTGAAATGCATGGCAAATTTGTCAACAAAACACTCTCTGGCTCGGTAGTGGGGAGAGAAGTTTAGCAGCTGGAATTAAGCAGCGGGAATAATGTGAAGCAGGCTGAAGCCTCGGATTAGGTTTAGTCTGATGCTGGGGTTCAAGGCTGAGCCCGCGTTCCTGCCTGCCTGTGCCCAAATCACGGAAGCGACATCCAAACCAGAACCAGAGAGCAGGCCCTTTCAGTTCTGACTTTGGCCCAAAGCCAGACCAGCGCTGCGGGCATCGGTCCAGGAATCCAGCGCTGAGACGCCCGCAAGCCCAAGATCCAACGGTTTGAAACTCCAAGTTTTCTACCGTCAAAAATATCAGCCTGGTGCAAAGAAAGTGCTTTTATTGATAAAAAAAAAATGTTGTAAGCATAATTAATCCCTATTTGCATGAACTCTGTTTCCCTGAGTCTTTGCAGGGGGCATGACTACCCATATGGGAGAGAGGCTTTAAACTAAACAAGACCCCAGATTGGTGACTGGTTTGATCCTTTTTTTCTTTCTTTTTTTTTTTTCTATCTGAAGGGACCACCACTGGTGCAAGGCTCATTTTTTGTAGTGCCTCAAAAAGCTATTAAAGGCAATTGTCATGTTGGACAGACTGGGAGTTGAAATCCAGAGGTACCATCCTATTGGTGCTCCCAACATTTGCCTCCTCCACCCCTCTCTGACATGAATTTAATGCAGGTGCAGACACAAACCTAACATAAGGGAGCAATTTTCTGATTCATTCATGTAAGACCCTGAGGGAGAGTAGGAACAAGATGTACAAAGGTAATGTGGCATTGTTAAAAAATTAACTTTGCTTCCATTTTGTGGAGCCATAGTGCTGTGTTGCTTAGTTACGTGGATCAGGAATTTAACTGTAAACAAGATATTTCACATCTCAGTCCCTAGGGTTTTCAGCCATTTGAAAAGCAGTTAAAAATGCACATCTTTTGCCATACTCTTGGGTTGCTTTTTGGCATTTCTTGTGTCCTGTCTGCCTGCTGCTGCTGCTCCAGCAGCACCCAGAGAAGGGGGTGGTGTTGTCCCTGTTAGCGTGACCACTGTGGGGTTGGAGCCACGCTCCCCTCTGAATGCTGCACTTGTTCAGGGACGAGACAGACCACTTATCCCTTTTGATTTGCTTTTTGTTTGTACAAATCCTGGCTGCATGGGTTCCAAGCACTGTGAGGTTGCCAGTTGGACTGTGCAGTTATTCAAGACACTGGGAGTGGAAAAGGGGTTAATTATCCTGGTATATTATTACATCACTAGTGGAAATTCTGTTTTTGCCCTCGGGATCTCCACTGCTGTGTCTGCTCAGAGCTGTTAAATATGACAAGGTCACTCACCCTGCTTTAGTAACAATGAGTGCTAACAAATTTGGGGTTGCATGCATTGTCATTGCTTAACAGGGTCGTCCCTGCAACCACAGGCATTGCCTATGCCTTGCGTTCAGCAAACCTCACACCAAGGCAGATGTTAGATTACACTCTGTTATGTTGGGATCTGTTTATAAAAGTACCGTGACACACAACTTCCCTGCCTATTTACATTCTAAAGAAGATTAGGCAACTAACAAATAGGGAGAAGATGAGGAAAGATAAGTGGTAAGAAGAGGTTAAAAAGAGGGGCTGAAGATATGGAGAAAATACTTTAATCAATGAGGTAAACTTTCAAAATATTCTCTCCTCCCTTTTCCTTCTTGCTCTCCAGATGGCTGGAGAGAATCTGTCTTTTACAACAACATGTATTGAAGCAACATCTACTTTTGAAGTTTAGTCACCCACTAATTACTAGTCTTTCATTAACAGCCCAGAGACACAAATGATGAAGTACGTGCTTATATCCAGTAGTCTCTATTGTTGAGGCTTAAAAAAATAAATCATTAGCTACATGCTTGCTAAGCATTCTGACTGTTTATGTAAACTCCCCTGCTCTTATTTTGGCTCACACAGATGGTTAAGATCCTGCAGCTAATATATCTTATTTTAAAGAGAAAGATAATTGCCTGGATGTCAGCAGTGCCCAGTATCCCAAGAATGGGAATGTAATGTGGACACAGATCATCCTAAATGTGAGTTGCTATTAGAGATTTGTTGTCTGGCCACCAATTTGTCAGAACAGCATTGTCACGCTTGAGAAAAACCTCCACTGTGACCACAGCCACACAGGTCTCTCAAATCTTGTGTTATTTAGGAACAGTTTTGCATTTCTCCACCAAGGGTGCTCTTCAAGGCAACATCTGAAGGCTGAGGCATACGTTAGTTTGGTTGCACTTGTTTGGTTAAGACTTCAGCCTTGACCTCCATCTTTAAGCCCTTGTTCGTTATTAATCACATGTTTCCTGAATCAAAGGGAATATTTTTGGAGAGGGAAAATTGTTCTGGGACTGGAGCATTATATGCCAAACAGACTTGCCCAGATGACAAATAGCCTTTGCATGATAGCCAAGGTTCATCCAGCTGCTCGGCCCCGTACCAAGTGATTGATGGTGTTGGTGTTCTAAATAGGCTTAAGATATGCCAAATATCAGGGCTGTAACAAAGTCCTTCAGATATATACTGTAAATAGGCAAGAAGGCATGTTCCCAGCATATGGCAATTCTGAGAGTGGTGTCAGGACTAGAAGTAACCTCACAGGGTTTGTCTGGTTTCTTTCGAAGTTAGACAAAAACAGTTTTCTGTGCCGGAATGAGCAGGGTCACGCGGGGTCTGTGCGAAGCTTCCGATTACCGCTGATTTTCTCTGTAACTGGACACCCTTTGGAGTTATAACATTTGATTTCTTAGCAGAGATCAATAAACTGTTTTTCTACCACAGTTCTGAGGAGGAAAGAAGAATAGAATGTGCTCAGAAGTCCCCGTCGTGGGTTTTTTATGTCTTAAAGGAATGGGAAATTCACACCTCAATAGTTTTGTCTTGATAACATGACAGTGCTGATTCTTTCTACTCTTCCACAAAGGGCTGTTCATCGATATCCCCCAGGATTCAGCAGCTGCACCACAGAAGCAATGGCTTCATTGATCACTCCTTTCCCCGAGAGAAACTTTCTTTAGTTTGCATTTTCCTTCTATTTCACAGTAAATGCTGTTCTCTGGACTAATCAGGGCTGTGTTACTTCTGGGCAGGGAGCAGAACTACAGTCAGAAATGCTGGGGTACTGGAGATGGAGCTGCCCTCGGCTCTGGCAGTGGGACAGGCAGAGATCAGACTCAAGGATGATAAAGTTTTTCCTTGCTTGGTCATTTGTAGATGGTGGTTTAGCCTGTGTTAGACTAACCCCTCCCTGACAGCTGGCAGGGCCTCAGACCCATTGCTAAGGGAGGTTCTCTGGTGCAGCCCCCATCTTGGCGTTTCATGGCTTCATCTGCCACTGAGCCTTGGTATCTCCAATGGGAAATGTGTGTTCCTGGCCCCTCAAGCTCTCCATGCAATGTCATAATGTTCCTTTTTTAGAGATTAACCCATCTTGGTTTTAAGGCTGTGTGAATGGTTTTCTAGGAATGACACTAAGGAAAGTATAGTTTGTGAAAAGGCCTTGATGGTGCAGGCTATTTCCTGAATAAAACTGTTTCCTCAGTAATTGGAAGATGAGTCAGGCTCACACATGCAAAACCAACTTGTCTACTGAATCATTCCAGTTTGGGGCCAGCAGATTTGTACTGGATGCTGCCATGAGAAGCAGCCAAGGCAGCCTCTGCTGCTCACCAGACCCAGAGTGCAAAGAGGCCATGCAATAGGATCAAATATCTGCAGGGCAATCAAATGTAGCCAGATGGGAAGAATAAACTCAGGATCAGTGATGTTCTGAAACACCAGCTGAGCAACAGAGAATGGCCAATAACCAATTCAGTTTGGGGCCACAACATGGAGCAACTGGGCCATGTTCCTCTTCCACCAGGCCTGGCTGTAACTGGCTTCTTAAGTGATCAGAGGTTTCAAGATTCCCTTTTCTGTCATCCCCATGGGCTGTCTGGAATCAGCTGAAATCCCAGAACCTGTATCTTTACTTATAGCCAACTCGCTTCTTGCTGGCAGTCCACACGTTGTGTAGCCTGCCTATTGAGCCAACAGGCTCTCAGGGGTGATTAGCAACTTAATCTTACACCATTCAGGGCTCTGTGGTGCCTCAAGTAATTTTTTTGCATCCAGCCTGGGAGTGGAAGAGCAAGCCAGGTTTTAATTCACATTGCAATTTAAGCATGAGACTGTGCATGGATGTTCTTATCTCTGCATGCTTGGTTTCAGTGGAGTTCAACCTCATCGAAAGTCACTTAAGTTAAATCAAAGTAAGAACTCTGAGAATGAACGGAAAATGAATAACCACACAATTACCTTCAACTAGTTCAATATATAAATGCAACCAAAACTAGTTTTGCCAGCGGGTTCCTCTTCATAGGTAGCTCTCAGCATGACATATCAAATGCAAAGCTAAGAGTAAAGCTGGTCATGGTCACAGTCCTGTTCTTGACTTTCATGTCATCTGCTGACAGGGACATCAAGGCCCTGATGGAACACCACGGGTATGTGGGCTGACCTGTACATAACAAGTCATCAAACCTTATCTAGTAATTTGGGCCCTTAGCTTCTGCATTTCAGAAAGACAATCATGTCTTAAAGGCTGCAAGTCAGTGAAGCTCTGCTTAATCCATGGGTTAACTACCCTCCTTAAAAGCAGTCCTATTTCTTTTCCATACCCTTTTCTCCAAGTTGCATGTATAACCTTATGTAATGGTAATGAACTGTGATATTCCTTACTTTTGCTGATTTTCGGTCACCGGGCAAAAAAATTAGTATCCCTGACTTTGGCTGGACTGATACTACTAGCTAATTCCAGCCAGATATTCCAGTTCCTTGAGTAATTTCTGTAAAATTCCATTTGGGGACAGGAAATCTAGATTTGCCAGATAGTCTGAATAGTTATTCCCCTTGTAGTCAACAGCCAGGACACTCTTTCAGAATGAATTGAACCCCAAAACAACTTCCATATCTCCCTGAGAGGGCGATGACCTCCCCATCCTTGACATGGCCCTGACACAGTTGCATCGTGTTTCTAGGTGGGTCCTCCAGCAGTCCCTTGTGCTGCCACTGCCCTTCGTGTGGGATGCTGGCATATTATTTAGCCAGAAGGGGTAGAAGCTGCCCAGGGAAGTAGTGGATTCTCTGTCCCTGGAGATATTTAAAAAGAGACTGGATGTGGCACTCAGTGCCATGGTCTGGTAACCCCAGCGGTAGTGGATCAAGGGACTTGATGATCATCAAGGACTTGATGATCTCAGAGGTCCCTTCCAACCCAGCCAATTCTATGATTCTATGTGACCTGAAGCTGGTGGAGAGAACACTGATTCTGAGGGTGGGAGCATCTTACCTCAAGCAGAAAGTTTAAAGACAAGCATAGAAAGTGGAACAGTGCCAAGAAGACACATTGATAGCTTCCTTTGCCTCTGGATGCTGGGCCCTGGCAGATGAGGATCTCCCCAGCTATGGCTCCTATTCCTATTGAACCCCTTTCTCCTTCACAGTAGGAGCCATTGGATGAGAAAAGTTGCCTCCTTCTCACTTCCTGCAACTTTGATCTCATATACTTCACCAGGAAGTGACCAAAAGGAATGCTACATACTGAACAAAGAATTATTTTTTTTTTCATATGGAAGAATTGAAAAAATCTAAAATGTCATCTGAAATTGTTCCTTAAACAGTTGCTCTTTTGGATGCCAAATCAGAGAATCAAAAATTAACTACTGACCTTGGATGATGCTGTCTTTCTAGGAATGATTTGTGAATAGGCTGTACTTAAGCACTGGTTCATCTGATTACTTATTTTCTTATACAGCCTTTACTTCAAAGAAATTACAAAGCTTTTTGCTTATTATCTTCTTTTATTGTACACTGATACAGGTGTAGTTATATAGGTGTAAAATTGATGAGACATAAATTCAATCAGTCTTTCTACTGTAACATGCATACTAGGCCCCTACATCAGTAGTAACTCATTGATCCTTCTGGAGCCTCCTTCAGTGATAGAAGAACTTAAGACATGATGGAAATCTACAGCAGAACTAGAAAATGAATCCAGCCCTTTGCATTTTTGTTCAGTGTGCACTGACATCTATTCTTCTCAATCCTTATAACAGCACATTTTGCAGCATTGTTATTATTGTAACACTTATGTAATTCAAACCCTTTTATTTGTTCTTCTAGCCCTGCAGATCAGTAAGATTAATAGGTCCCTGCCTTCCTTTCTGTATATAGGGATTTTTTCTTGCTGGCCTCATGTCTTTGCCAGGCTGAATTTCCTCAGTCCCCTAGGCTCCATGTCTCATTCTAGCTGCCCTCCTGAGCTCTCCCATTGTCTCAGTCCTTCAGGAAGTTCAGTGCCTATGTCATCCTTCCCTTGCTGTGATGAAGAAGTGTTTGGACATGTTCCCACCACAGAGCAGATTTGAACTGGGCTTCTAGAAATCAAGAGCTTCATTGAACCATTGACATGACAATGCTTGTTCTGGTTCTTGCAAGCTTACAGAGTTTTAAAATACACCTCATGAAAGTTTGGATATCTCCTGCCTGTGAGAATTTGATCTGCTCCACAGCTCTGCGTCTCCCAGTTATTTACAACTAGCTATTTGTATACTCAATGGGCTCCACTGTGTGAGGAAACTGTTTAAAAATACGTTTTAAAGATACAATTTCACTTCATGTGGTTTTTTTGCTAGCAGTGTGGTTTATAAAAATGTTTTTTAAAAACTGTGTAGTGCACAACTATGAAGCTCTACTTTAAAAGGTGAAGCAGAGCCCTTCACTTGCCGAGGGTGCTCAAGGGAGCTGCTGTTGGAGCACATTGCAGGCCCTGTGCACTGCTTGAAGGCTGAGGGAGAGTTTTCCTTCCCTGTGTAGGAAAAACAGTGATAAGGTTGTGCAGAAGCAGGCTGGAAAGTTTATTTTAAAATTGCTTCAATATGGCCACTGCTATAACATTGTCTGAATTGGCCTGGGTATTTTTGAGAATTATCCCTAACGACCTTGTGCTCTTGTTTTTCCTTTTGCTTCAACTTTTCACAGACAAAAAAAAAAAAAAAAAAGTTAATCTGATTTATCAACAAAGTTTATTTGAGGTTTTTGTCTAGATCTACAGCGTGCAGCCCATCTCCCTGCCACATCTGTGTCCACCCTGGGCAGGAGTGCTAAGGGCACTCCCAAGGATGGAAAGCTGGGAAAGCTGCATCAACAAAATCATTCCCATCTAATCCCACCACCTTGATTAATGTCTGCTACCTCAAAAGAGGTGAACTCTGTCAGCCAGGTCCAGCTTCAAGGGGAGCTGAGCGTGCCAGTTTGCCCTGTTACTCAGCAGCAACTCTGTTAGAGCAAAGCAGCCTGCGTGGAGATCCTGTGGAAAGGGGTGATGGTTTCTCAGCTGGGTGGGAGCAGTGTCCCAAAGGGCATTTGCCTGCTGTGGTCAAAGCAGCTGTGCTGGGAGGCTGGAAATTATGGAACTTCAGACAACCATCAAGCCCTATAAATATGTTCCTTGGTTGCTCAGTCTACAAAGCAGCAAACGTATCACTTTCTTAAAACAACCATCAAACCTCATTTCACAGAATTTATTTTTTGAGGTGTATAAGTCTCAACATTATTTTAATAAAATGTCAGACTTACCTGCTCCTATCCTATAAATCAAAAGAAATTTTCATCTTGGAGCTGTATTTTTGGTCAAGCTATAAAAGAAAAGTAAACAGTGAAAAAATGTGGCTTTCTTATGGAAATGCAGATAGCAGTTGCTATAATTCTCAACAGCAGACCAGCATCTACAAATTTTACCCATACATATTTCACATGTACTGCAGCAGTACTCGATGGTTGAGCCTCTTGTTTTCAAAAGACATTCTAAAAGCAGATTTCTGGCCACAAGACAAGATTAGTTTCAGTTATTCCACTTTAATTTTGCAAGGAGCCTTCCTACTCTGTCATAAATTCTCTTCGCAAAATGCTGTGATGATGAATTCCTTAAAAGCAGTACAAGTGGGGTGAGGCTTCTAAGGAGAGCTAATATCTGTTATTTAACCCACTGATTTATCCAAAAGTATGTTTGTCATTTTTCAGCCAGATTTGTTGGTCTGAATTTGATTTGTATAAAATCTCAAAGCAATACAACTATTCAAAATATTCATGACAAATTCAAAGGTTTTCAAATATTCCCTGCAAGCTTGTAGAAATTCTTTAAAATTATAACTCTCGGTGGTTCCTGCTGAATTTTGCATGCCTCATGTTGAGCAGAATTAGCTTTGTTCTTTTTACCCATTCACTTCATCCAAACAAAATCTTCCAGTTTTGTGTTTGCCTTCCAAAAATCCTTTTAGTCTCCTCTGCCTTAAAATTTCACAAGTATTACATTCCATACTGAAAAAATTGTCTTCACACAGTTCCATACAGTTTGATACCAAAAATGTTTGGAAGGTAAAGTAACATTCCAAACATTAGAAATCATCTGAAAGGGAACAACCAATCAGGGTATGAACCTTAATTATTTTTTTCCCCCAAAAAATAAAAAGAAAAGTAACTCTCACACACTACTTAAGAAAAAAAAGAAAAAAGAGAGAGAGAGAGAAAAAAATTTGGATAAAAAATAAAGAATCTAGAAGTGGCTGGAAAAGATGTTCTGAGGAGTGGTTATTTTTTTCCCCACTAGCAAAATATGTATGGAAAATGTAAGTATGCACAGCTGTGTTTATTCCAGTGATTAGACATTCTGTTTCTCTGTGACCCCTCTGCACTGAGCTGGCAAGACACCTGGGCATGCTTAGAAGTGTCTCATTTGTACACTTATTCAACTCGGACCTTTCCTTCTCCCTCCCATGCCCTTTTCTTCTCTAAAAAAAAGAAAACCAGGAGAATCCGGTGCACTCCTTCCTCTTTATTTTTTTTCCTGTTTGCAAAGTGTTGGTTAAGACCCTACCTTTCCACCTTTATACATCTTAAATTTAAATTAGTTCTATGAGCGAGCATAAAACTTTCTTTTTCAGGTCTTTTTCAGGCTGAATCAGAGGGAAGGGGTGGCTGGAGTGTGTATGATGTGACCATGCTCATGCCACCCTGGGAGTGCAATAGAACCTAAGCCCCAGTGCCTGCCTCTCCTGTGCTCTACATCTGGGCTTGCATTTTATTTGTGCACAATCCATGCACCAGTGCACGACTTCTCTGGTTGATCTTGAATGAAGCATATTTGATGTGAAGAGGTTTGCTTACAAAAAATAGAAGGTTGGCTCATAAATTTTGCAGTCCAGGCTGTTACTTATGTACAAGTGAGAACAGAGAGTTTCCTCACTGTCATCAAAGAAGTTTGGTATGGAGCTGAAATTCCCCCTGGGTCATCTGAGGCTTAATCCAGAGTTTTACCTGCTACTTCAATCTTCCTTTGCAAGCACACGTCAGGTTTGGAGGCAGGGCTTCCTTTATGAGTGTTCAAGCTCCATAACCTTTCCATATTTGTTTCTCTTTTATTATCATGGAAATTGAAAACGGAATTTATAGTGAACTGAAAGTTGACAGATCAATAAAGGACTGATTCCCTAAAGCTTATTATAGTTTCTGCCCCTGTTCCTTTGGATATTTAGATATTTCAGAGCACTAAATACTGATTGTAAATCCAGTTCTTAGTAACTGCATTTTAACATACTGTTGGTTTCCTTAGAGTTACTATAAATTTATGCTGAAGAAATATGACTATATAGACAGAATTACAGTAAATTCAATGACAATGAGAAGCATCTGTACATAAGGCACACGTTTCCCTTTCCTTTCAAGCTACCTGAATTCATTAGCTGCCCTCCATATAGTATGCTTTGTACAATACAATGTCTCATATCTCCTCTACTCTGTCAAATTAGCTTTCCTTTTTCCTGCCTCAAAACCGTAATTCAAAAGCTCTGAATTGCTATTGGGTATTTTTGAAGGGTATGTTTGATTTGCTATTTTGATTTTTTTTCACAGGAAATGTTTAGGAAAGGCCCTTAAATAAACAATTTTTACTTTTTGTATGATTAGGACATGTTTGTATTTGCCATACTAGCTGTCCTTTCTAGGGGTCAGTCCTGCACAGGGCTGAGCATCCAAACCTTTCCATTGGGGTCAGTAGCAGCAGTCCACACTCAGCATGAGTGCCCTTCCCATGCAGGAAAAAGCTATATATTTTCAGGTCATATTTAAACACTATTTAAAGAATTAATTACTAGGAGATTTCTTGTACCCTCCCTCCATAGCAAGGCAGAAAAGTCCTAAAACTCAAATGCAAGAAAATTTGACATGGTAACCCATGTCATCATGTGTTCCACAACATCATCCTTCAGTGATAAGGAAATGTGACAAGACTGAAAAAGGATCACAGCAGAACAAATCTTTATAATTGTAGGGAAATATAAAGAAAAGATCTATCTCTGCAGTAAATTATTTTCTGTATATTGGTTTGCCTGCCCTTAGCTCAGCCTTATGATGTATTTGAATCTATAAAGCCAGAGCTGTATAATCTGGTTATGGAAAAGAGAGGTAAGCAGCTTCATCAACACATAAGGCAAAATAAAATTAGAGGAGTAAATGGGAATGGAGGTAAGGAATAGAAGTAGTGAGACTGGAAGCTGAGGAAGAGGAAGCAGTAATGGGCATGCAGTATGAAATATTTTCTTTGTACTTGAACTGGGAAGACTCCTCAAGTGGGACATTTAATATGAAGATAGGCAAAGTACTAGCTTGTCTGTGTTAATAAACTTGTGTTTTATGAGAATGAGCTGAATGGGGTCGATGCATGGAGTAGTAGTAGAAAGCAAAGCTGATTTAGCCCGTGTCCATCACCTTGCTTAAATGATTGGAGCTGCAGAAGAGAACTGTTCTTTTCAACCCCTACTATTTTTAAAACTTGGCTAATCTCACTTGCTTGCTTTTTTAGCATTGCTGTGAAGAATTTGTCCTGCTTAGTATGAACTAAAGGATCCCAGTAGGAACAGCAAGCTGGGAGTGCTGCAGGTGGTAGTGACAGGGAACATCCAGAGGGAAACGTTCCCTGTGCCACCAGAGTACCCACACGATCCAAGTGCCCTTGGCAGCTTCGTAGGGATTTCCCTCTGCTCAGTGGAGGGAGAGAGGGGGGATGACTCTCAGGGCTGGCACCAACTATCAATGAAAGGTCATGAGTAGAAGGTATCTGAATCATTCAAACCCTTTGGGGTCACACTTTGGTGGAGCCCAAAGAGAGGATCCCCCTGGCATGAGATGCTGATGGCTGTGGGAGCCTGGCCGCCTGGCAGAGCCAAAGCGTCGGAGGCTGTGTCGAGGTGGGGAGACCTGGGGAGTGCCTGGGGAGATGGTTTATAAGTCTCCTTTGAGCTCAAAGCATTTTGGAAGGGGTGGGGAAGGGCTGCCTCCCCAGCCCCAGCTTGAAAGGAGGGCTGGAGGGAAGAGGTGGGAATCGGGCAGCTTTCCATGCCCTGGCCCGGGGCGGAAAGGTGGTGCATTTGCCACCTTCACCCCTCCCACACCGTTCAGCCACATTAAAGCCCAATTATTCACGCTTGATGTCAGCAAGGCAGGGCCCGGCTACCCGCTGCTCCCAGATCCCTGCCCCGAGGGGGCAGATTACCCCGGCGTGCACCGGCCCATTCGGGGTGGGGCTGACGGGGCGCCAGGGCAGGCAGGGGCTCGGAACCAGCACCCTCAGCCCCACGGGTCCGTCCCGTCTCCTAAGGAGCCATCGCTCCGCCAGCCTGTGAGGGCCAGCGGTGGTGGCGGTGGAGAAGTGGCTGTCCCTCGCTCTGCCACGGGGTGCGAGGTCCCTGGGGTGAGAGCCACCGGCCACGGCCCTGGGACCCGTGAGGTGGCTGGGCGGTGACAGTGGCTTTGCTGCTCCTGGTGGAATCAACCCTGGGACCAGGAGACATGGAGGGACACCCAGCTTCCCCACCAAGGGGCACAAGGGATGATTAGAAAATTCAAGAGGAAGGCGAGAAGCAAAGGAGAGGACTGGATTGACCCTTTTTTCCCCTTACTATTCACATGCTTTAAGATTTTTATCAGGCTGCCTTTAGCTTCGGGGCGAAGTGTTTCTTTATAGTTCCTTCCAAAACGCCGCTGCCAAATCCAGGCTGTGGCTGCAGCAGCTGTAACCCATCCCCCAAGGCCTGCACACCCCTGGGAGCAGTTCCTCAGGAGGGGCTGGGACCACTTCCATAACTCTGGCGGGGGGATTCCGGTATCCTCCGAGGCCTCTGTGCATGCAGAGCTCTGAGCTTTTTGCAAAGTCTCTTGCCAGCTTTCACAAAAGTGGTTTTGCCAAAACACAGGGGGTGGCTGTAGAATGGGGGCTGGTGAGGGGCCGGGGCTGCACCCCCAATTTGGGAGCACTGCGGGGTCCCCCAGCTGCAGGCTCCTCGCTTCCCAGGATGGGAGTGAGGAGCCAGGCAGTGGGACCACAAGCCACCGATGCTTGTGCAGTGCCAAGGAGGGCTGGCTGTGGAATCCAAGGTGATGGGTGTCCATACATTCCCAGCTTCTTTCTCTATGCCAAGCCCAATGAGAACACCACCTTAGTGGCATCCCTTGGATAAGGAGCTGTGCAGCACCCACAGGGCACAAGCAGATCTGCCCTCTCCCAGGGCTGAAGACAAGTCCTTGAAGGCAGAATTAGACATTTTTATGGCCTGTCAGGGGCTAGTTTTTCTCACTTTTTTTTTTTTTTTTTCCCCAGTGGAGACTTGCTCGTTTGTAATAGGAAGGTTCATTGTTTTCCTATCTGATATTTCTTTGATTACTTAAAAAGAAATCCCAGAGGCTTGTTTTCACAAAATAGTGATTGCATAATTGATGTGATTATGATGTATTTTGCTGTGTCACTGCAGCTCAGTTGATTATTTTGAGAAGCTCTGAGCACTGTTAATGCTGTCATGTGCTGTGCATGCCTGGCCTGGGTTTTCAGCTCCCTCCACATGTGTACAAGAGCTTTTCAAACACTGCTTCCTCCAGACAGGACTGCCCAAGACCTTCTCCAGCACAAGGTAAAGGATGCAGACCCACAAATGGCTAATACCAATGAAATGACAAATACCATGGGGTGAGCCATGAAGCTTTTTCTGATTTAAGTAATGACTTTATGGAGTGAATAATCTCTGTAAAATCAGATTTATCATGTGGATCCACGTGTAAAATTGTAGGGCCAAATTTTAGTCTCTTTTCTTGGCTCAAAATGTAAAGCAAATGCAGACCAGCCAGATGCACTAGAAATAAAACTCCTCTGACTGCAAAAAAGTGCAGCAGATCATTAATGGTAATTATTAATTGTAACCTGAAAATCTGTCAGCAAGCTGCAGGCAGGAATATTTAAGAGCTTACCCAGGGAAGCTTTGTAAGAGAAGATCGCCTTCCCTTTTCTTGGCTAGGACTTGTTAATTATTTTCAGCTTGAGGCTAGAGACCATCTTAAGACTCCTTTCTTTCTCATGGCAACATTTTTTAAATTTCTTTTCTGTATTCTTCTTTCTTTTTCACTCAGGAACGAAACATTGCCCTCAGTAAAGCTTCTTGGCCAAATTTCCAGATTTCTGAACCTTTTGTTTTTCTCAACATGTGTGCAATTTTCACTATTTTTGTCCAGCAGTGACCTCTGGAATTCCAGAATAATTTTCCCTCCCCTTCCTGGTGCCCTCACGTGACCCAGGAACACAAACATCTGAGAGACCTCTGGGCATCTTCACATCTGCTGGTATATAAGATCAGAGCCATTGTGTGATGTATTTTTAACAGCAGGTGTTGGGCTTGGAGAAGGGTGTGTTGGTTTTTCAGGGGCTGGGCAGAATCTGCACTTAATTCTTAGTTCCCAGGCTATTTAGGAACAGCTTAAAAACACACTTAATCTGTTTGTACAAATTTAACATTGTAAAACCACAATAAGGAATTGCTAATCAAGTGCGAGCCTGGATTTAGTTTCAGCTTTGCATCATTGCTGTCCTAAAAAAACAAAAAACCCACCCAAACCAAAAAGAAAAAAAAACACCATTAAACTTTAAAGCTGAGTCCAAGATTCTAGTTTACAACTTATTTTCATGAAATACTATTGATTGATTACTTGAAGCCTGTTAATTATTATTTAGTCACGGTTTTCAACACAAACTCCTTACAGCAGAAAAACAAACAGTGTGGATGTTTTATCTTTTGCCAATTAACACAGTTTGAACATGATTTAAAATAGGCTGTAAGCTCAGGGTCTGATTCACGACTGCATCTCTCCCAGTTGTGCTGCTGCAGTTCTGCTGATTTCCAGGGCACTGCAGAAACCTCAGTGCAACATGAGAGAAACACTTATTTTTAATTGACACCCCCTCTCCACGTGTAAAGGAGCCCATGCCACACCAAAGCCTCACACATGACTCTCTTCCATGGTTCATTAATAGCAATTTAGCATCTAAATTAGGGTAACAGTATAAGCAGAGTGTTTTCCCCAAAATATCACTGAAATCCTATTTTCTCAGAAATCTCTCTCAATTTTTTTTAGCAGGCAAATCTACAATGGTGCTTAGTGTTCAGTTATCTGCCAGGTATAAATGGCATAAATGGATGATTACTTTAAATATGCCTTCTCTGAGAAGAGAGTTATGGGATCTCACAAAAGCATCAAGGTATAACTACTTTCAGGAAATCACCTGGAAATAAATAAGATGATAAAGGTTGCTTGCAAGTCCTTAGATTCTTGTTGCCTTTTTAGACAGATAATTGAATTCAGTATGAACTGTAATTCCCTTCTGGTATCACTAAGGAACAAATTATTTATTATTTAGGAGAAAAGTCTGAATGACCTGACAGGTCCATCCAGTTGCAGCACCTGTGGTGATAAATTCTCATGGCACCCATCACAGAGGTGTAATCGCACTAAATTAAAGAGAGAGATTTTAGATTTGTTGAAGTTGGTGAGATTTTGTTGGTGGTGATTTCATCTGTCCACTTTTCTAGGCTACATTTGAATTTTACCGTATAACCTGTTGGCCTCTCTTTGACTGCAGCCAGAATAGCTATTTCTGAGTAGTTATTTTTAATAACGTGCCATATGTGGGTACTTACCAAATGCAAAACCCTTTCTGTGGATCAACTCAAACTGCTTAGGGTCCATCCCAGCTGCTGGGTGTTGAATGTGGGTCCTTTGTTTATCTTCCTATATTCCAAATTTTAATACAGTCGCTAAGGATGTGTGCGGACATGACATCCCAGGAGCAACCCCAAATGCCCTGTCCCCTCCACCTACCTCCTTCTGCTGATGACATTTGAAATGATGACATTTGCTGTCTCAGGGACAAGCACATAGCAGCCAAATATGTGTGTGCCTGGCTTGTTGCAGTGGTGGGCACCCACCTCCTGCCCTCTCCTCACCCTCTTCACTCACATCAGACTTACTCAGGTGAGACGCAGGAGACCAACAATATCTGAACTCCTCTACCTTACATCCAGCAAAGCGTGCCCTGCATGGTCAGAGACGTGGCTTTGAGATGACCAAAGCAGTTCCTTGAATAATAGAATGCCTGCACATGAAGTCTCTTTTAATTTCTTTTTTGTAGTTATCTCCATTCTACAGTAGAGGAAATGGCACTCTTGTCTGTCTTGGCACACGTGAAGGTCTCGTCCTTAAGGCTGCTGGACTTGATGGTGCTGCAAATGCTGTTTCCAGTCCTGTCTGCCACATTCCCAGAATGAAACATGACAGCCAGGTAGGTTTCATAGAGCAGTTATAAGGGTTGGAGGAAACAGGACTTCTGAAGGAAGGACAAAAGCACTGGAGTTTCTTAGTCTTCAAAAAAGCATGCTAAGGGATGACAAAATCAGCCTATGCTGAAGGCTGCTGCAAAAAGGAAAGGAAATACTTGGCCTGCATGTTAGAGGATAAAGCAAAGCTTGAGGTTCAGGGTAAAGAATTCCTGAAGGGATAGCAAAGAAGCAGAGCTGGTTGCCTGGGAAAGCTATGGAGGTCTTTAAGAAGTCAGACTGGAAAACTGGATGGCAATTGGAGTATCTGCCTTGAGCTGGAGTATCTCCAGAGATCCCTTACCAGACATAATTTTTAGTGGTTCCCAGGAGAAAGAAGTTTTTCCATTCACTTCGGTATAGGCAGAATCAAAAGCAAAGTAGAGGATGTCTTTACATCAGCAGAGGGCCTACTGATGGTAGCAGAGGATGAGTTTGGGAAGGATGTTTGTTAAGGTTCTAAGGATGAGCAGCCCTGGCAATTTGTACAGCTGTAGGCTGCTGTCTTGTTTTTCTCCATCTGTGGCTGTGAACTGAGCCCCATATCCTGTAGAGATACAGCAATGGACATCTTCCACAAGTATATCAGACACCCATCACCATTTTGCAAGTCCCACTGTCTTTAATGTCATTGGAAATACTTTCCAAACATTTCCGAAACCCATAGAGATTGTGAAAATTTGTTTTACACTCAGACATGCTCCATAACTGATCTGAATTGACTTGGAATATTTTTTAAGAAATAGTAAAATACTGATGACTTGAACTAATATACTCTTGTACAGTTAGATCCTTGCATCTTTTAAAGCAAAATAAACCTAACCAGTAAAGAGAGAAGCTGTGGGACAGCTGTCCTGTCAGAGTAGTGGGGAAGTTAAAACAAGCATACAGGGCCCTTTCATCTGCCCTGTGACTTTTTTTAAACTCCTGGAAATCTGCTTCATTCCAGTTAGAACACAATTTGGGTCAGCTTTCAGACACTGAGGATGCTTTCAGACAGAACCCAGCAACCTACAGAGCTGTCCTGCAGTGACAGAGGCAACAATTTTTCCCCCTTTCAGCATTCCCAAGAGACTGGAGGCCAACCATTTCCTTCTGTCCTCTGCCAGACTTCTGCAGTTGTTAAGCACTGTCTCTCCTGCAAAATATCCAGTGCTGCTACAGCAGCACTCACCACTGTCATACCTAAAATGTCACTTCTGTTTTTCAGCACAGAGATAGGATCTGGTGACAGGGGAAGGGGCAGTTAAAATCCCTTTTAAAGACAGAGCTTGCTTTTAAAGACAGAGTTTGAATAAAGACAAGGGTGGTACCTGCAAAATGATCAGTATTTGGTAACAGTGGATGCCCTGTGTTCCTACAAATAATGCTACAGAAGGTCCACTGATGCTCAACGACCAGGTTGTTGAGACCTGACAAGCCCTACACAGACTGTCCTGACAAGGAAGTGTCATGGGAACACACAATCCCATCCTTGAACACTTCAAGCCTGGACAATGAACTAGCTAAGGCCAGTGAGTGATTTCCAGAGAAGAGTCAGAAGGTCTCTAGTTGTGCTGTCTGATGGAACTGAAGCTTTTAATATAGTGTACTGAGGCTGTTCTGATGGAAAAAAGGGACAACAAAAAATAGCATGCTAAGCAGGCAGATGGAAACATTGAGGACACAAAAAAACTTCAGCCTTGTCCTTCAAAGAGAGTTTGCTGCCCTGTCCAGGGTGTTAGCTTATCTCAAGTTGCTACTGCAGCAAGTCCTCTCTCTTACAGTTAGTGCTTACTCTGGTCTTTTCAGAGAGGATACAGACAGAGAAAGAGCATAACCCTCACTTTGTCCCAGGAAATCCACAGCTAGCCTTTTTTCATCCATGCTGATTGTAGTTGACTTCTCTCCTACTTTTCTCCCCGTCTGGCCCAATGCTTGCCTCCTGACTGGCCCATACATAGCCCAAGAGCAGGAGTACCTTCCACCACAGAAACTGAGTCTGGAGCCTGTAAGACAGAGAGGCTCCCCTTGCTCGAAGGGAATGAACTTGTGTGGATGCTCAGACCACTGAACCACAGAGATTCACCACCATTTTTCTTAGTAAGCTTTTGCATGGTGGTTGACTGGGAAGGTGTGCTCTGAAAATGCATGTCAGGTCAGGCCTGACAAGTGGGGGGTAACACTTTGTTTGCAAATCCCAAAAGAGCTTAGATATGATTTTGGTGCTCGGAGGCTCACACCGTTAAGACCTTGGCAAGTTCTGTGCCAATATTTAGGAATTTTTCTGGCAAGGAAATAGACACCTCCAGGCGTATGCAGCAGCTCAATGAGAATGCAAACAGTGGTGCTGAGAATACAGTGGCAGGTAAGTGGTGCTAGGTGAGTAAACCTTTTTGGGAATCTAGTCCAAATCCACTGCATGTAAATGCAGATAATATCTGAAATGCTGGAACAATGATCTGAAGGAAGTGCGAACTTGAAGAGGAGGAGGCTAATAAAATCAGGAGAGATCTAATGGAAAAGGAAAATTCCATTTAATGAGCTCATCCAATGAAGGTTGTGTAGGAATATTTGATCCTCTGTTAAAAATCAGACCTTCTGTGCTTGTAGCTTACCTTGAGTTGCAGGGAAGGGTGGCTAGAACGTGACTGGCAGAATCGATCATGTCCTCAGGGTGGTCTGAAACCTTAGACTGTGTTTATGTAAAAACAAAAGTGCTTCTTTGCCTTCCTCCAACCTTGATGCATAGAATTGCTTTGAGTTGCAAGCTGGCTAATTAATCTGGTCTGTGCCTGCTCATCAAATCTTTCTTGTGGTAAGAGCATTTCTAGTCGTTTTAAGTGAAAATTATTTTCTTTTGGAGAAAATTGCCTTGTGTTTCAGATTTAGGGTTACCCAAGATTTTGGATAGAAAAAAGGCATGCTGCTACAGTGGGCTGTCTGTTTGAGGGCCAGAAGCAGTGCCTCCTGTGCTCATTTGGCAGAGATGGGCATATGCAGCCACGACACTTTATGGAATCTCAGCCCTGTTCATCTCATCTCTCATGGCATCGTAGCTTTTGCTCCCTGCTATTTCCTTAGGGGCTGCTCTGCCACCAGAGCACGTTGTGTGGCTGTCACCTGCAGCCTGTTCCCCCTACTGAGGTTTAGGGCAGTCGAGCTGGGACCTTCTCAAAAGTCCTTTGAGTTTTGGTTTTTGCAACTAGCATCTGTTTTAAGTCCTGTGGTGGAAATATTACACTTTATACTAAGAGTTAGCTGAATCTGAGCAAAATACTTTATCTTATCCATTACTGAAGCTGAGTTTCCTTTGTTGTTGTCAGTAAACACGTTTTTCTTTTTGGCCTGTCTTTTCTTTTGTGTGGCATCCGCCTTTTGATGTGGAGAATATCTTTTAGCATGCAAATGCATCTAACCTCTAGAGAATGGTTCATGTTGGATGCAGTGTGTTTGCCCAGTGGTGTTCTGGAAGAAGGCGGATTTTCCCTATGATGTACAAATTGATTCACTGTAACCCCCAAAATGGGTGCTATTGTTGTTGCTTTTCTCTGTACGCTATAGAAGAAACACAGAGGAAGAGCAGATATGAAATAGATTTTTTTTTTTTTCAAACCCCAGAGAGAACAATGGATGAGATGAGTCTCTTCTAGGGTTCTGTGTCATCAAATGTTATTGTTGACACTTTGAATGTAGCAATAGTTGTTACGCTAATTAGAGTGGTGTAGTTCCAGAAACAGGAACTGTGAAAAGATTGTGTCTAGAAGGTACTAATAATCTTTTGATACCTGTATTTCTGCCATTCTTTATTATTATAATGAGAGTGTTAATGTGCAGGGGAGAAATCATGTGTGTCCTTAATAAAGAACGAAGCAGCACAGTTGTTATCATCTTGAGTATCATATTCATTTAAAATCAAGTAGGCAACTCAAAGGTTAAGAGGTTTAATGTTCCTGAACTGTACAATTGAAGCACTATAGTCCAGGTTATTGTTAGCAATTATTCAAAGTGCTTGGGTTTTTTTTATTAGAAACTTCATTTTTTAGAAGAAAGTCCTCCACAACTTCAGCCAGCATTGCAGTGTGGCCATTAAGCAGCCAGACACACCTGCACAAAGTGAATCACCGTAAGTTCTCATGACATAATTTGCTCCTAGTTATTTATATGCTGTTAGATAACCATCCTCAAACAATCTTCAGCCTCTCAATTTTTCATGCCAGATATCTTTCCAGTGAGAATCAGAAAGCTTAAGAATCTGTAGAGTTTAATGTGGTATTCTGTATGCATTCTTCCCAACGTGAAGAATATGACATTCTTTTCCATGCATAAGAAACAGGCTTTACTAAAACTGATAGTGTACCAGTAAGTCTATTGGACTGTGTGATAAAAACCAGTGAGCACAGAATTAATGTTATGTTCTAGAAATATGGAAGGAAGCCAGCTAACAGGAGGGAAAAGAGGAAGCTTACACAGGAATTATGGATAGTTTAGAAGTGCGTTAAATGCAAATATGAATTCCATGTCTTAAGTGTAGGCAACCATAAAAACTAATTGATACAGATGTAGATGATTACCACACGTTATCCATGGTTAAGCTTTAAAAATAGCATCCCTATAGTAAGTGGGGGAGATTGCCTACATGCTCAAAAAGGTTTGGATGAACCTGAATCAGCCCAAGGAATTTGAGAAAACCGAAGAAATGCATTAACAGAAAGGTGACCATTTACTGTAAATCCAAGATTCAGACTGTCTTGCCTACTTTTTACATCTTTAATTCCTCCAGAATATTCTAGAAGCAGCAAAATTGAATGTTTTGTATTATTTCTCTTCCACCTGATCAGTCACATCTGCATTGTCCTCCCTTAGTCCCTCAATAGAGGATTTTTGGCAAATACATGTGCTACAGGATGGGTGTTCCCAGACAGGTTCTTAAACTCTCAGCCTTTTGCTTTAGTGGCTAATTTACAGCCTAGTGCCTACAAATCAAGACCTTTCAACTGTGACTGTTTAACCTGCTGACAGGATTTCTGGAAGTTACAGCTTAGACTCCATTTTAGCAGCGTCAGTCTACATCACCTGGATCTCAGCTCAGTTTCTTTCTAAACTCTAACAAAAAACAACTAGAGAGTGAATTAATTCCTGATCAGGAATCCTCCCACAGCAAGGAAGGACCATTTAGCCAAGCCACATGGGCATAGATTTTTTTGCCTTTATTGATATGCACATCATTCTAGTTTTATGTTATTAGTTCAGAATTTTGTAGTTTCTTTGCTGCAATGCCTAAGTTTGTGTTTAAAACAGTCTTTCCATAGCAGTATCCAAGAGTCTATCCAGTTGCTTTCAAACCCTTGTAAAAGAAGTCACCAGTACCTCCTGGCACATTGTGCCCCATATGGAGTATAAATAAGCTTCATTACATAATTTGTTGATTAAAAAAAGAAGAGTTTTGATGAACTGAGACACCAAGTTATCTCCACGATATAGTTCCCTCACTTTTCAACAGCATGTCATGTCTCAGAGCCAGCATTTGAATCCTCCTTGCTATTACAGAAGGAAGGACACCATCTGATGTGGATGAGATGCAGTTCCTTCAGGATGGATAAAATAAAGTGTAAAGAAGAAAACGGGGCAGAGCCAAGATGTGGAATGACAGACATCACCTTTACCAAAGTTTCCCCTGATCTGCAGGTTCTCCAATGATGAAGCCATATGGGAACCCCTTAAAATAAGCTCCTGCCCTGTGTGCCACTGGGGTGGCTCCCCAGGCCCTGACTGTCTCTGGCAAAAAACTCCTTCAGGGGCCCTGCATTGGCCCTGCTGAGCATGAGGGTTGGAGATGCTGGGCCCTGAAGGAAAAAATAGCCATCTGTATCTCTAGAACTATCTGTTTCCCCTGACCTCTGGTATGATCCCATCCTTGTCTGATTGACTCATGGACTTCACCCAAGCCTCATCTGGGTCAAGGCGCAGTAAGTGCTCATCAACCCTACCAACTTTGTCTGTGTTTCATGATGGTTTAATCACTGCAGACTGTCTCTGTGTTGAAATATTTCCCCTTGGGGTTTTGGATAGTGGGATTCTATGAAGGCAAAAAGAGACAAAAAGTGAAAAATGCCCTTGTCCCCATCCAGATCTTCTGGAGTTGATAAAAAAAACACCTCTCCTGTTGCCATTTCAAGCATGTTTACTTGTCGTGAGACCTCCACACTGTGCACTGGCTCCCAACTTAGCTAAAACTGCATTTTATGTTCTTTTATTCATTGATGACTTAAGTTAGAAGATGCAGCCTAGAAAGACAGACAGTCTTAGCATCCACATCATCTGGAATTAAGAAAAGTTAACAGGCAGTGTGAACTGATGGTAAGTATATTATTCCCCATGCAGGATTCATCCTGGTGGCAAACAGGAATTAGTACCAAAATAGAGTCAGGGAGGGACTGCTCTGTAGCCAGGCCAAGTGAGAGCAGAGTCAGAGGAACAATTTCTATTCCACCAGTGCCCATTTCAGGTTATAATTCTGAAGGCACAGTGTCCTGTTTTCCTTTGTGTCATATTTTTATAGCTGCTGATATATAGGGATGATGTGACTCAAACTATTGTGTTCATTGGAAAAAAGGAAAACTAAGAGATAGTAGAAAAGAGTACCCAGCACTACTAATGCTGGACCTGAGTGCTTTCTCTCTTCATTGCAACACCCATCCAGAGATGCTTGTTCATCCTTTTTGTTAAAAAGACCTAATCAAAATAATACTATTCGTGTGTACAAAAAATTATCCAGTACACAGGCAACGTCGCTGTAAAGAAAACACTTTTTTCAATGATGTTACAGAAATTATAGGTCATTTCACCCACCAAAGTTATTTTAGCAGAGCTATGCTTTTAACACTGGAACTAAGCCATGTTTTCATAGTCAAATGATAGGCCTTTTCAAAGGCCATGCCCATCCAGTACAAAGCCCACTAAGTGCTTCATTGAAAAGACTAAATGGAATTCACACTTTTCAGGCAATCGTTTTATTATGATCAGTATGAGTATTCACGATGTCATTTTTTAAATCTTAGAAATAGAGCAGGCCAGTATCTAAAAGCAATCATATTATGTGTCACATTGAAAAGCTTGTGATTTCTGGCTTTCAATTTCAACATATACCATACAATGAAATTAACATTTGTTACCTTACTCTGGCCTTTCAATCACATGCTTCTGGGTTATAGTTTTGCAGGGAAAAAAATCCACTTAAAATAATAGAAGTCAAGATTTCACTATTTCATACTGAGACCTACCAACACTCATCCAGCATTATGCATTATGTCAGTGGTATGAAGCCCTTAAAGAAGTGGCAGCCAAATGCCAGTGCATTCATTTAGGACCCTTTACAATTCACTGCTGGCCTGGTTTTTAGCAACTGGTTTAGGTAAATCTAGATCAAAATCTGGTGCATGGATTCATGAAACCAGACTTTTCTGCAGCTGATGGCTTTCGTGCCATCATAAGGAAAAGCCACTGACATCCTCCATCAGTTTGTCTGATTTTCTGAATCGTGAATACCTGAAACCTCTGTGACATTCTGGGCAATGAATTCTCCAGAATGTCCTGCACACAGGGACAGGATGGAATGCTCCTATGGTCTTGCAGGGGTCTAGTTTAACTTCAGTAAGACTCTTGTCACCTTTGTGCATTACTTTCCCATAAGCAACCTGTGGAGTGATACCAGAGTGTAGGTGCTACCCCCAAGGAAGAGTTTAGTGTTTCAAATACAAAACCATCTCTTGCCAGATTCTGTCTTAAACACACTGCATTTTTTTTCCTCTCCCGTGAGCTGGGTGATGAAATAAAAAGCCTGCTCACTAAAGCTACAGATAATATAACACTGCGGAGATTTTTAGCAGCTTGGAGGACAGGCTTGAATTCAAAGTGATCTGGACAAGCTGAAGAAATAGGCTCAAGGGAAAAAGAAAAAAGAAAAAAGGAAAAAAAATTTAATTAAGACATACAAGTGCCAAATTTAGGAAGCACAAGTCAAGCAAAAGCACAGGATGGAGAAATACTGGTTCGGAAGCAGTTCTTCAGAAAGAAAGAGAAGTTCTATAACAGATCACAGGCTGAATGAGTCAATCAAGTCATTGATGCCATTGCAGAGATGTCAAACTTTGTGTTGGGTGTTTGGAGCTTCTATACAGCCTGGAAGGCACCTGCAAGTGTGATTCTGCAGCACAAAGCACCATTCCAGCCTCAGCTCAGGGGTACACTTTGGTGTGGCTGCTGTGCATCAAGGTAAGCAAGGACAGCTCAGAAACATCTCAGGCTCAGACAATCCAAGGCGTCCTTCAAGAAGTGACTGAAGAAATATCAAAAGCTTTAGGCTAGGGACTCTGAAGGAGAATCATCTTCAAATACTGAAGAGGACGCTGCCAAGAAGAGCAACATCTGACCTCTGTTTCTACAGTATCAAGAAGCAGCAACACTCTTTAATTGTACCCAGAAACACTCATGCTAAGGAGGTTAGGAAAGTCCTTCCTAATACTACAGATGGTGAAGTGTTGAGGTTCACTGGCTGGCGAAGCAGTGGAGCACCCATATTATAAATTTTATCAATCAAATGGACAAACACCTCTCAAATACATCTGAATATGGTGAGTTGATCTTCCAAGTCCCTTGCAGCCTTTCTGTTTGATTAGTTTGGATATGGATCATGTCACTGAGGATGTGCTTGATATGGAGTCTTTGCAGTTTCTCAGGCTATCCTGGGAAAGTTGCTCCAGTAAATAGGCAGCAGGATTATTCCAAATAGGTCTGACAGGGGAAAAAGTCACGTCTGAAGGACAGGAGTCTTGCCTTTCAGACTTCCCTGCTTTGGTTCATTCTTCAGGCTTAGCCTGGAAGGCTTGGTCTGGAATCAAAGGCCAGCTTTTTAAAGGGCTTTTGTGGTATCATAACTGAGCAAAAACCCCCTTTGCTTTCCCCTTTTCTCTTTCTGAAGACCATAATTCATTCATTCTGGTACCACAGCCCACAGGCTCAAACTGTGTTGCACTCCTCAATGACGTCTTCAGATGACAATTTTTAGCATGGAATGACTCAAAACTGCAGAGCAGAAATTGTGCTTTTTACGTCAGTGCATGCCAGGGAAAGCAGGGAGCATAATTTGTAGCTTCTCCATTGTGATCTACACAAATCTAAGGTCTCATGGCTGAGAGGTATGAAATTTATACAGATAAATGGTAATGAGCTGTCACTAAAAGATGAAAAACATAGGTCCATAGTCCCTGGCACTGTGCACTAAGTGCCAATAGTACATTAAGTCTGACCCAGGAGGCAGATGGCAGGGTTTGCCTTCTCAAGAGGGCTTAAAGAATCTCTAAATCTAAAAAGGGTTTTTCCAGCTAGATATTCCATTTTTCATTCTTGTGCACACACAGATCAAGGGAAGACCATGAGTCCATGGCTCATAAAGCAGTTTTTAAAACCTTCTTAATCTCTTTTGTTTTTGGAAGTGCTAAGATCTGGTCTCCTTTACTTTGCCTTCTCTAATTTATTTATGGACCCAAAGCCTGGTTCTTTAGAAAAGTGGGAAAATTGCTTTGAAGTTAATGTTCAATGTAGAAGCAAACCCTGACCTCAAAAACGCTTTTAAAGGGTGGCAGCACTGTCTAGAGATTGAGCTGTCCTGACACTTCCTACTATTGGGAATAAGGAAAATTCCTTTCACCTTAATGTGAGATACTGAATTTACTCGGGTTTCATGGGTTAAAAACTGTATCCCACAAAGTTAAACTTTGGGAGGGCTTTTTCCTTTGTTGTTCTCAGTCCTTATACAACCAAATCCTCCAAGGATGACTCTGAACTTACATTCATGAATATGGCTTTGCAGTTATGGGCTTACAGCACAGACATCACAGAGGTGGTTTTATCACTGGATCCTGTGAACTTTTTCTGAGCTGACTTGCTGGACCCATGGCATCCTGGGCTGTGTTTTCCCAATAACCTTCCTGCTGTGCTCTCCTCACAGCCATGACCACCAGGAACATTTCAGTTGTGCTGGAGCAATGACTGCACCTCTGCCCTGGCACTGCTAGGTCAAGAGCTGGATGCTCCTAAAAGAATTAGCTAAGCTACATGTCCCATTCCCCTACAGCTCCTGACTGGCTCCCAGCCAGCATCCCTTGATCACCCACAGCCACCCCACAGCATCTCTTTAAAAGGTATGGCCAGAATATTTTTATAGAAGCTTTTCATTTTTCCTGCTTAGGTTTCCACAAGGCTAAAAGGATATTCTGCTGTAACACAGTGGTAAAGGACATCTAAGCTGTTTCAGACCATTCCTGGCAGATGTTCCCAATGCAAAGAGTCTCTTTATATGGATCTCCCTTCCTCTTGGGACTGTCTAGGTGCTCTGTGAAATATGCAATGGAAAAAAACACCACCACTAAAATGCAGCCAATGGGCAAGAGCAGGAGGGCTGACACCCGCTTTGGGGTGCCACACGTGTCAGTGTCCATGCAGAGGAGGGATGGAGTTCCTGAAGCTTAGATGGGCACACAAAAGTGGTGTGAATTATGCTAGGAAAGGCTTTGATGGGTTGTGATTTGGTTCCCCTCAGCATGGAAACCCTTGCTATAGTGGTTCCGTATTTTCATTTGAAGGCATATTAAACCATTTTATTTCAAAGATCTGTTGATAAATGGTAGAGCAAACCTTTGAGCATGCTGTAATGCCTGCTTTCAGTTATTTTATCTCTGGGAATGGGCCAAAGTGGTTTCTGCCTGTATACATGTGCCTGTGTAATTAGCCCTCAAATTCAGACACAAATAAAACTAAGTAGGCAATGAATGCAAATAATCAGGGCCATGATACTCATCGCTTTCAAAATGTGATTACCATGCACTGAGAAGACACAGAAGCCTCACCTTTCAGTTCAATTACTGGCAAGAGCTGTGGGAGAACATAGATATCTGTCTATAAAGGGAAGCAAAGCAGAAAATCAGGACCAAATTCCATGCACAAGAAGGTACCTAGGACAGTAAAACCAGCATCAGAGTGTCACTAGTGATAGAGAAGGAGGGCCATGGTTTGCAGAGGTTTCTAGCTTGGAAGCAGCTTGCTACCATGGAGGACCTGGCTGGGCATGTGGCTGCTCCAGCCCTCACATCTGTCTCACATCTGTCCATGTTCATCAACCAGGAAAAGCCAAACTCAGGTCACCTGTTGATAGAGATTTTAATATCCCACCTGTCTGGCCTGCACAGGTAAGAAGCTGGGGCGAGGTTCAGGCATTTGTCCTCCCCTCCTGAGCACTTCAGGGACAACCTCACCCCAAGGGCCAGCTTTCAGAGCTTGCATCTCAGGTCATGCCTGCAACACGTGGACATACCTTCCTTCAGCCAGCCAGCCTGTGCATACAGAGCCTCCAGGAACCTCCACCCAGCATTTTTTCCTTCTCTGCAACGTGGCATGGTTGTGGCCACAGGTGCCTCTGCAGTGGTTGGGGGAGGCTCATGTGAACATGTCTTCAGCCTTGCTACCCTTGTGTCACCTGGCATCAACCAGAAGATGCTGTGGCAGTGGAGGCTCCTGCTGCCAGTACCCTGCTAATATCACTGGAGTCATCCCCGCATTAGTAATGGTGGAAAAATTCAAGAAGGAAGCCTGGAGGGCAGTGTCCTGAGATAGTTTCTATAGATGCTTTCCACAGATGTTTTCCCAGAACAAGACAGTGGTTTCACAACATTCAATGGTCTGTTTCTCAGCTGCCCCGATACTGAGGTCAGAGGAGCTATAGGCAGCCACATGCTGCCAGGAGATGTGAGGGAATGGAAACACAAAGAAGTATGATACTGTCAGAGAGGCCTATGGCTGTAATATTTATTAGCACAACCTGTAAATCTGGCAACACCCACCAAAAGCCACAAAATAAAAGAGAAATGCGTAGAAACTGAATCTTTCTGAGAACCATCAGTGTAAACCATCTGTGAAGTTTTGTCACAAAGAGCAAAGATCCCAGAAACGTTGAACATCTTTTTTTACTATTCCTACACCCTTGTCTCTTCTCCAGAGTAGGCTGGAGCCCACCAGGAAAAGGACACACAGTAAATTCCCAAGCTGCTTCTCACTCCATGATTATCATCCCTTTACCCTTGTTTTGTTCCAGGAGGTGCCACTTACTTTTGGATCTCAGCAGGAAAGGCATAAACACTTTCAAGACAGATAACTATTTATTAATACTGTCACAGATAAGGTAACAAGGAGTCATAAAACCTGCTGCCCTACCTGACAAGGGGGAGCCCACGATGTTGAGATGGGCTATGCTGAGTGTGCAGCTTCATGTTCCTGTGCACTCTGGCAGTGCCCAGCTCCTGGTAGAGTTTCACTCATCTCAGGCTGTGAGTCCCTGCCCTGAGTGAATCCCTGACCAAGCGGTTTTTCCACATATCTCAATGACTTTCCTGGCATCAGGAATGCCAGAGAAGTCATGACAGGGCAGCCCTATCCTGCTGGCTGGAGAAAGTCCCAAGCACAAGGAGGCTGATGCAGTCTTTCTGACTCAGACCTCTCCATTATCTCTTTTTGTGACGTGAGCCACTGCCTCGTGTTTCACAGGGGACACAGGGGACACAGTGAGCCCAGCAGACCCTGTGGGAGGATGGGGCTGTCCATTGCCTGTGGGCTATTTAAGGGATGCTCCAGCCCTAAAGAGTGTGCTAGGAATGATGCTGAAAACTTTTTGCATTATTTGGTCCGTAATAGCCTGGCTGCATACAATTTTTCTGTAGGAGAAGAATAAATGTATGGAACCACTCAAAAACAAGCCAGAGTTTTGAAACATGATCAGGCCTGGGCTTTGAAACAACCATTTTAATCAATGATTCTCAACTAAAATGCCATTTGGTCAGTCTAGTGGTTCTTGGAGTTTCCATTCAGCTGTAGTTTTGCTTGGAAACATCACTGATGACTAAATGGACATCTCCAGATCATTTCTAAAAGGGAGAAAATTGCTTGGTTTCTCTTCTGATGAACACCTCTCACCTCCAGCACTGAAGGGAAATTCAGGCTAGAGAAAATAAACTAGCTGTTTCAATGTCCCTCTCCTTTTGCCCCTCCCCAAACAGCATCTTTCGTCACCTTTCCATTCAGTCTCCCTCCTTCAAGGAGTTGTATTTTGACACAGTCACTGCACTTGAGGCCAAGGTTTTCAGTGGAAAGCACAAAGGAGTGCAGGAGATGAACCAAGGATACCCTGTGCCTGCACACTGATGTGTGATGTACTGACCAAACAGAGTAGGCAGAGTTTATCTTCATTTGCAGAAGTCTTCTCACCTCGAGAATTATTGATCCTTCTTTTCATGCACAGTCACAGGAGCCACATGCTCTGGTTCAGAAGGATGTCTGATCACACACTAGAGCCATTCATAGCATCACATGTATGCAAGCCCCAGCCTAGGGACTGTGCTGCAATACTATTCTATGTCACCTGTCACCACACCTCCTTCCCACTGCTCAGTTACGAATTTCATTTACAAAGCACTCTGTGGGATGTGGATTTGGATCGTGACACACAGGTGATGAAGATCTCCTTGTGTACTTACCACTTACCTGCCACATCCCAGTAGTTCAGCTGAGCAGGTAGTCAAGTAATGTGATTCCCAATATGACCAGCACTGCCAGGCTATGCTGGGATAACACTCCTGAGCATTTGTTGGCAGAGCCTTGAGCAGTGTTCAGGATGCCAGGCAGGGCTGGAGAGCACGAGCCTGTGTGACAGGGATGAGCTGCACAGGCAGTGTGGAGTCCCCCACACATCAGTCCATGGCTGGATGAACATATGGATCTTGGTCTGCCAGTGGGACACAGACTGGCTTATGTGTGGGTACCTGCATCTCTCCCCATGGGCTCATGCCTCAACACATCACTGGCTGTCAGGATGAAAGCAGCTTCCCATCTTTTCCCACTATCAACTGTCCTGCTGTCATGCAGCTCAGGAATGCTAAGATTTCATCATGGCTAATTTATGGACACACAGCTTTTGTCTCTAAGTTCCTAGGTTGTTACTGGTGTTACTAGCCTTGCTGACTATGGATTATTCAAGAACTTTTACAGATGATGGCACCTGAGTAATTGCCATTTAATAATTTTAAACTCTAGGCATGATCAAGACATCATTATGATGATAGAGATATGTTATTGTCCAGTGCATTGTAATTTAAGTAACAATATTTCACCTACCTATCATCTAAGTGCTTTTGAAGTAGAAATATTGACAGAAAGCTAACTATTCTCAAATGCCACAAATTTACCCAAAATACCTGTGTACAGTTTACACTTAATTTCACAGCTGTAAGTTGATTCCAAATCAATTATCTGATTCTTTTTCTGCCTATGTTTGCAGAAGCCATGTGTACTAAAGGCTAAAGGAGAAAAGGACATATTCATGAAATTTTACAAGTCCACAGTGAGAATTTATCTCAAATGCTGTGTCCGACTTTGATGTTCCCCTATGTTGAAGGAGCCTGAGATAGTGACCACAACCAGAGGTGGTTTCTGGAAGCACCTTTCCAGTCCTGCTGTCCTGTGTCCCAACTGGCATATGAGAATGAACTGTACTGGTTATTTTTTTGGTGACTCTTGAAATAATTCCAAAAGCACAACCTCACTTTAAAGCATACAGAAGTGAGACTTAACAGCAACCATAGGACATCTCATTTGGGTTAAAATTACTGATCAGGACAGAAGCAAGGATACATTTGGGTTTCTGGAGTATGACACACTGGCATTTGAAATTGCACTGCTGGTGTCTCAGTGAGGTGATTTCTCAGCTCCACTAAATCACTGGGACTTTTAAGCACTAGTTTTGGTGGTGCAAGATTATAACTTCTAGAATTAGTTGAAATCATTGGAATTATCCATATTTGCAATGACATTGCTGGGATCAGATTATCGCCCTTTCTTTCTTGGTGAACTAACAGTTTTAGAAACAAAATTTTAAATTCTTCTAAAAAGTTTGTGAAACTCCCATCTCCAGAACCTTGTCTTCAGCACCACTCACTGCTCTGTTGAGAATCCCTGCTCTCCCAGTGAGAAGTTCAGCCCCTTGCCCTTCAACTACAAGCCCACTGCCCCAGATCCTCCAAGGACAGGACTACTCCCATCCAGCATCGAGTCCATGCAATGACCCAGGGTGGAGCAAGTTGCCTTCTTCTGGCTGCTCTGTGGCAACCCTTCAACCCTACATCTCAAACGCATCTGTTCCCCTCAGTGTGCTGAGAGAGGCAGCAGCTTTGCCAAAGCAGCTAATGAGAGGCAGCTCACCAGGAGGGACGTGAGCCACAGGAGGTGAAGGCCCCCACGGCCCCCGGCATCACAGGACCCAAAGCAACCACCTGAACTTACTTATGCCTGTGCTGTTACTTCTTTTTTGAGGCTGGGCTGATGTTTGCAGCATCTAACCCTAAGCATATCCCATAGTGCCCAGGTTAGAGTACCAGCTATCTTGGCCATATAGGCAATGGCTCCCTGGTGCACCTGTGGCTGGCTACCGTGGCAACCATCCTCCAGGAAGCCTGATCTCCCTGGTGGCTGTGAAGAAGAGCCTGCCTGCCTTGCTTCATCATCTGCACTGCCTGCCTCAGATTGTGTTGTGTGTGTACCCACACATCCCTTCTCCCCTTTCACCTCCTCCAAATGCATCCATGAGTCACTATGGGAAGTGCAGCCAATGAACCACAACACCAAACACAAAGCATCACAAAGCAACCTCAGGTGAGAGCTGAGGACCAAGCCAGATAAGGCCTAACTGGACAGATATTCATATCTAGGGTTTTATCAGTTTCCAGAGTGCTTTCCAAGCAATGGTAGATCTTTGCTGTGTGAGTTTGACAGACATTCACATTTTGAAATGGTACATAAAAATTTACATCTGTGATGTTATGTGATGTGTCTGAGAGAGCAAAATGCAAATAACTTCATTGTCATAAGCACAATGGAGAGGTTATTTATTCTTTAAAGGTTGCTTTTAATTTACAGATGGATCTGGCATCAATTGGAATAGAAGAGTGTGATATGAGCACAGAGCAGGAGCATGAACTTTTGTTACTGGTGCTGTTTGTGCACCATTAAAAGTGATGGAGAAATTCAGTTATTAAGGAAAAATTAAATTGCCATGAATACCAACAAAATTTCAGTATCCATGTATGGATGTATTCAAATGTATTTAGATTGGCAGTAAGAGATACTCCATTTGCAAAGAATAGTTATAATGGGCCTCACATATAAGTGAATTTTGTGTGAAGCTTATATAAAAAACTGGATCCATCTGACACCACTGAAAATGCACAGTAAGTCTCCCTGTACTCTGGATTCACAGCTCTGTGGTCAGGATTTTCCTGAATGCTTTCTGAGGCAGGAAAAGCATTTCTTTCCATTTGCAATCATTTTAAAGTAATGATAGAAATTATTTTTAATAGTACAAATACTACCCTGTACGGGAGCAGAGCTCTCGAGATGCAGTTGAGGGCAGTAAATCCTATTTTCTACTGAGATGAACAGGTTTTGCAGGCTGAACGTGCCTGAAGGCAGCTGCACTCTACACGCCCAATATTTTACAAAACACAGCAAGACAGGTTCACGTCTGGTGTAATCCCTTTGCCTCCAAAACATTTCCATCTTGGCAAATTGGCCTTAGGAGAAAGCAGCATGCTCCAGCTTTCCACTCGGGTCAGTTTTTGTCCTCTTTCCCCTAGACCACATCAGCTTCTGGGCTCAGCCATTTTCTTCAGACAGGCAGAACGCTTACAAGGTCAACTCTGAGCAATCCAAGAAAGAAAAACAACACAAATCTTCCTCCAGTGGAGAAGGGGTGCAAAAGCCGGAGATGGGCAGGACATCATGGTACAGGCCCTGTATGGAAGTGGTTTTGGCCAGAATCTCACCAAACAGCCCTTTTCCTTGTGGCTTGGAGCTCCCACGCCTTTGCAGCCAGGCAGGCGATCTCCTGTGCATCGCAGCGTGGTGTGAGCCAGACCTGGAGCTTCACCCTGCTTTAATGTGGCAGCCTCGGGTCTGGATTCAGTTTGGGATCTGGAGCATTAGTTAGGAGTTCGTCCACATGAAAACACAGCCGAGTTCTCTGCAGCTTCCCCGTGTCATGGCAGGACTCGTTCGTGGCTGGGCATTCACCTCCCTTCTGCTACACCCATGCAAACTGTGCCTCGCCACAGGAAACGAGCTGATCCAGTTAAAATTCTCCTCTCTCCCAGTCAACACACAGAAATGAAGACAGAAACTGCTTCCTCAGTGTTGCTCAATGTGCCGGGAGTTTGAAAGGGCTTTTAGGTAAACGTGGAGCCGAAGTGTCTGTCTCCACCCACTCTCCTTTTGCCAAAGAGGCAAGAGGGAAAAAAGCCCATATATAGCCCCTGTCTCTTGTTCTCTGGTTTCAGTGGGTTGCTGGATGTGCGTGCGTGCTTCTAGCAGAGTTTCTGCTGTAAAACACCTCCCTGTTTTGGAGGGGAAGAGGTTCTTTTCTGTATGCACAATTGACTCAGAGACTTGTTTGTCCTGCAGGAATAGTTGCAGGATTAACTTTGAAGACTTTGATATTCAGCGATGAAAAAGCTCACGTTGACACGGGGATTTGGGGAGGCTCAGGGTGTTCTTCCTTCTCTCTTTTTTACGCACCTAGAAGCTGGCCATGATTGACAGATTGCAACTTCAGTCCTAGAAATAGTCTCTCGAGGCCTAATCCAAAGACCAACAAAGGCATCGTGAAACCTGGTCCTGCTCTACTGAAAAATCAAGCAGCTGGCTGCAGGCGTGAAATTCACCCTGCCCAGCTAAACTCTGATGATCAAATTCACAGCTGTGAAAGGCTGGTGTGAAGTCAGGGGGAGCTGCCAAAGACAGAGGCACACATAAAGCAGTGGCCTTCTCCCAGGCAGCCAGAAGGGGAGTCTCTCAGGTGGCAGCCCAGCCTCCTGTATCAGTGCCTCTTTCAGGAATGAGGCAGAGTGACTTGGCCAGTGTATACACAGCTCTTTCTGATGACAAGAAAGGAGGAGGAAATGCTGATAGCACCAGCCCAGTGCTCATTCAGGAACAGAAAGACCTAAACACAAGAGCTTGCTCAACATGAGAAGATGCAGATTCACAGCTCCCACGCAGCGTGAGCTCTCTGGGGCATCTGAAGCATCTCAAGGGAGTATGGCCTGAACTATGGCCTGCATTAAGCTCCATAATGGGCTGCACTGGATAGTATCCCTATCCTCTAGTTTGTAACCCCTAAGTAGTTAGGCATGCTTTCTGCTCACATTCAGAAGTCAGAGATCAAAGTTGTTCTCAGACTGCCCAGCACCAAACCAAATTTCTTCAGGAAAGAGGCTGAAAGAAAGAATTGTAATGGGGCAAATGATACAATGCCATAGGGTGCATTTCTTTCACTCAGGAAGTTGCTAAAACCAGTTATCTGTACAAAATTTCTTTTCTAAACCTTCGAGTGAGACATTGACACCTCCCCACATGCATGGCATGAAACACCCCTGCAAAAGCATTGCCTTTGTAGAGAAACAGGGGTTCATATGATTCTCTTTTTGAGCCTCAGAAGAAAATTACTACATGCCAATCACATAACTGTGACTTTTACTACTTATTTACCCTTTTTTTTTTTAAATCTTGGTAGTTCCAACAGCTTGGCTTTCAAAGTCAAGAAGTATATAAAACGCCATCCTTAGGAAGTGCCTTTCTGGTCATCAAGACCCTGGGGGAAAATCGTGTTCCTTCAGCTGCAAAATTCCTGGCCAATATAGAGCTGACTATCCCAAAATTAGTTTCATGTCAAAGAAGGTAGTAAGTGCAATGAAAAAGAACTGAATCCTCAGGGGTTTTTTGTAAGTTATTTACATTAGACCTTGTTAAGAAATTAACATAATTATCTACAACAGGGCAGATATGCTGCAGCATCTTACATTTCATGGGTAGGGTGGGGTTTGTATCCTTCTATCCCCAGAGATGAGATATGAGGAGGACTTGAGAGACAAGCCTAAGGTTGTCCTGCTGTCCCACCAATGTCTGGTGGCTTTAGCAGGTCTTTAAGGTCTATGGGAAAACTGACTATAGCTAAACTTTGGTGATATTACCTGATTAACTTTAGCATATGAAAGGTTTCCAGTGATATAGCACTTATAGAAAATTGTTGTGTTATTTTAAACTCTGCTTTGGGTTGCGCGAGTCCCATGGAGTCTGTGTGATGTCAAAAGCTCAAGGATGGGCCCATCCTGGCTTTGAGCATAGTGATATTGAGAAGTTTGTCCTGCTGAGGACTCTTTCTTCTGAGGAAAGGTGTGCATTCACCTTCAAAAATATTAATGTTCCTGGGAAAGTGAAGGAATGGCATCTGAGTTAAGAAATTATGGACTAATTACAGTGGGCAATGTTTTTTCATCATGACTCTGCTGAATGAAAAATGCAGATTTGTCAACACTGAAACTTTCCAGGAATGTCCCATTTTACCAGCTTATTTTTACACACAAAACTGTGGAGAGATTCCCTGAAAATTAAAATAATTTGTTTTAACCTTTTCAAAATTAAGGAGTCAGTGTTTCTGTACAAAACAACTTTTTGTTTTGGGATGCTTTTCAGCTTCCTTTGAAATAAAATTGAAAACATTTTTTAGATCTGTTTCAAAATAAACCAGTTTATTTGGGGATAAAACAGAATATTTTGTTTAAGTGGCCAGAGAGGTTTTTAATTCTTTGGAGATGCTGATGAATCAGAAATAGTCCTTCTTTCCACAATTCTGATATATGCTGTGTTGAAGCTGTTTTGATATGTGATGTCTATTACTTTAATCTTAGATGTGCCTTAACATTAGTAGGTGTATTGGTTCCATCCTTAGACTTTTAAATGCTGTGGGCCTGAGCAGTGTTGGGATGGAAACTCCCTTAAGTGATCACAATATAAACCAAATAATTTTGATGGGACTACTGATCCAGTAGACAAAAAGAGTGATCATCTTGGTCACTGACAGCCACAGAACATGGACATAAATAGAGGACATAATAACAGTGAATTTTAATTAGAGGGGAATCAGAATGTAGGATAAAATCAACTCAAAAGAAAAGGAGAGATCTTATGGCATTCAGATTAACTTTGAATCAATTTAAAATTATATCTGAGAGGTGACGAACAAGATGTCACATTTTGAATGACTAATAAAAGTGGTCTTGAACCAGAATTGGTAGGAATTTATGTATTTGCTTTTAGCAAATAAGATATGTTAGTACTTCAAATACGCTAACTTGTAACTACAGGAAAGCTGCCCAAGTTCATCTCTTGTTTTAATGCAAACACTGGGGAATGGCAGTCTGTGTGTGGCTGGTTTTCAAAGCATTAAGAAAAAATACCCTTTTTTTTTTAAAAAAAAATAAAAAAATAAAAAGAAGGAACCTTTTGCCACCAGAAACCCAAAATTATCACATTAGGACCACCCTGGCTGGCTTTGTATAGCTTTAGCTTCATGCAAGTAGTATGGATATAGAAAATTATGTTTAAACTGATAAGACCATGTAAGTTTGTACTGGAGATTTTGTTTCCCTATTTGTCTTTAAAATAGCAGTTGTTGTCAAAATAATGGAGTATCACACAGACTTTGCTTTATTGCTTAGGGAAGTATCAGATCCCATTTTCAGAGATATAATGGAGTTTGAGTCTGTAAGAGAGGAACTCCCCAGAGTTCAAGTGCCAGGAGAAGAACCAAGGTCTTGGGACCTCCAGTCCCAACCTACAACAGCCACAACCCTCTTCTTCCTGTCAAGGACTGTTACAGTCATCAGAGCTGGAAATCTGCTATTTTCTCTTGATTTTTTTTCTGTGGGCATGGCAAGGGCAGAGCAACCTATGGGAGTGACTAGCCACGGAATACCTACATAGTTCTAGGTTTGGAACCTGAAGTTCCCCTCACTAAGCTTCACAATTTGGATTCCAGCATTTATTTCAGGGCTATTTGTACTTCCAACTCAGATGATTCTCTGATTACACAATGAAATCTGAACATGCATCAGCTGAGCCTTTGATCTGCATCCCTTCTACTTAGCGGTCTAGTAATTTTTCCATGGTAAACATGTCAGATAGAGTGGTTACTGTTAGGGTGGGTTCAGCCAATTCAACATGCAGAATAGCTTATGCTGAGATATTGAGAAGTGCAACTCCTGACTTTAGCAGGACAGATTTTGGGGAATGAGCTTTCGATTCTAGGTACAAGGACAGCATGAACCTGTGTTTCAAGTGGTAGAAATAGTGGTGTAAGGTTCCTCAAGCCAGAATTTCAAGGTCATATATATACAAGCTAATTCATGCAGGCAGATGAACAAATGGTTCATTCATTAGGGACACAAAGGTTATTAAAGAGATATGAAAGAGGATATGAAAGAAGAAGAATTTTCTTCAGTTTACTTGTGTTTGGTTTCACTACTTAGACAGCCACAACTTTCTATCCATCTCCTTGTCAGGAGATAATTTATGCTCTGAAGTTCTGGCAAAATGCTTTGGTTTGCCTCTTTGGAGGCCTGTCAAGAGGCTCAGTTCCTTCTGAAGGAAGGGACATACTTTGGATGCATCTTCACCCCACATCTCCACACTGCTCCATCCAGGTATGAACACATCTCACATTGCTCAGTCTGTGAGCTTTTAGCACTGCTCCCCCATGCTCAGGTGTGTGCTTCAGAATGACCAAACACATCAAGAAAGAAGAGCTGGCAGGTCAGACAGGTCACCCTCTGCCAGCACAGGAGTTTTCCCTGATAGTTTGTCCCTGCAGCATGGGCAGCTCTGACCTGGCACTGGAGGCAAATGAAGGGAGTCAGATGAAAGATGCCTGATTTGAAAATCTTGCTGAATTTCTCTCCGTTGCTGTGAATACTGTCTGTTTCATGTTATCTGGTAAACACTTCTACCATTGTGACTAAGGACCTGCCAGAAGAAACAGAAGAAGGCATCTGAAATGCAGCTGCATGCAGGGGTAGGTGGCCGTGCTCTGCCTCTCCGCTTTCCTCCCAGGCAAACTGCAATGGTTCTCCCTTGTGAAGAAGCTCTCCAATACTTCACATTCAAAACCTGCTGGTTTCCTTACAGTATTGTTTATACAGTGGTCATATGGAAATTTTCTAAAGTTTATTCGTACCTCAAAAAAATAACCCAGGTTTTATTTAAAAATGCATCTTTTGATCAAGAAGGCACCCAGCACCATTAAAGCAATTTAGTTAGATGGTAGCTTTTAGAAAACAAAGTTCTGCTCTGAGTTTTTCCTGGCTAAAACCAGGTCGTACAAACACTTGGCAAAGCTTTCCTATATAGACCCTCCAAAGTCCTTACAAAGGATATAGCTTCTAGTTCCTTTAACAGCACTAAACACTGAGGCACAAAGGGATTTGCCCAAGCAGTAAATAAACCCCAGCTCTAAGAGATAGGACACTGAGCAATCTGTAATCCTTCTCTTCGTCACACAGGAGGGAGGAAGGTGAGGAAAGTCATTTGTCCCCTGTGACATCCAAGAGTGAAGTTCTGCTCACTCTGATCTGGATGCATTTCTGAGTGATCTGCCCTAGTTTTGATCTTGCTCTGGCAGGGGGCTTGGACTCGATGATCTTCAGAGGACCCATCCAACCCCTGACATTCTGTGACTCCCCCTCTGCTCCCCTCTGCTCCCCACCTGAAGTATTGTGGCCAACTCTGGCCATGGAGCTGTTGGAGCAAGTCCAAAGGAGGACCATGAGAATGATAAGAAGGCTGGAGCACCTCTCCTGTGAAGACAGGCTGAAAGAGTTGGAGTTGTTCAGTCTGGAAAAGAGAAGGCTCCAGGGAGACCTCCAGTACCTGAAGGGGCCTACAGAATAGCTGGGGAGGGACTTTTTATAAGGTCGTGTAGTGATAGGACAAAGGGGGAATAGTTTTAATCTGGAAGAGGATAGACTTAGATTAGATATTAGGAAAAAGAATTCTTTAGTGTGAGTGTGGTGAGACACTGAAACAGGTTTTCCAGGAAAGTTTTGGATGCTCCCTCCCTGGAAATGTTCAAGGCAAGGTTGGATGGGACTTGGAGCAACCTGGTCTCGTGGAAGGTGTCCCTGCCCATGGCAGGGGGGGTTGGAGCTGGATGATCATTAAGGCCCCCTCCAACCTGAAGAATAATATGATTCTAGGATCTCAGGACATTAAGGAGCTTATCTTCTGCAGGGCTTTGTAGCCCATGGTTCTTTTGGAACATCCCACTTGCACTGCAGTTCTGTTACTCACGTCTATTATTATTATTATTATTATTATTATTATTATTATTATTATTATTATTGTTGTTGTTGTTGTTGTTGTTGTTATTGCTATCATTATTATTATTTGTTGTTGTTGTTATTATTTTAATCTGTCTACCTTTTCTTTTTCCTCTTGCATTTTGCAGAAATAATTAAGCCCCTCTGGTTAGTGTCTGAGGAGGGGAAATTCAATGACTAATAATTACCTTGCAATCCATTTAATGAAATTGAAGGAGCACAGTAATATCCATAATCTAACTCTTCTAGTTTGTTAAACCCTAGTTTTGTATATTTCCAAGTGTTAATATCCAGACATAAATGGAAAAAGGTTAAAAGGATCCAGTGAATTTGTAACAAGTGTGCCCTTTGTGTGTATGAATTCTGAGTTGTCTCTACTGGACACAGTGTATTGGTTAATCTTGCTATGAATACCAAAATTACCTCCTTGTTAGCAGGACTCATTGCTGTTGTTACTGTAGCCCAGTGGAAAGGGCATTGACTTGGGTGCTAAGAGTCTTAGTTTCTCCTCACATGACTGCTCTCATCACATCTCATCACATCGCTGTCCTGCCTTTTTCTTGGACATATTCCTGCATCTATTTATTCCTCTGTTTTCTTTCCCATCTCATGCTGTCTTGTTTATCTAGAGGTGAAGCTCTTTGGGGCAGAGAACCCCTTAAATACTCAGCGTCAGGTGAAATGGAGCTGGGTCTCAGTTTCTTAATGAAGTAGAAACAAATGCAAAGCACTTAAATGTTAAATGAAAAGAAGTTCCATCTAAAACTGATGAACATACTCAAAGCTAAGCATAGTCTGCATGAAGTTTAAACCAGCTTCATCAACTACAGCTTCAGCAGCCCAAGGTTACCTACCTGCATTCTGCAGCACATTCTCCTATGTTTTAAATATGGAGGCACTTTAATAAGTGAAAAAAATCCAAGACAGCTGATCCCATGTCTTGTCAGTTTTACTTTCCTTCCAGTTGTCCTGCTTTCATCCTGTCACTTTCCATGCACAGCATGTTTTTGCACTGAAAATGTAGAGCTCAAAGGGAGAAGTTATCAGGGGGGAAGATTGAGAAGTGGTCAGAAGGTATCTGGAGTGAAGGTGTATAAGTTCTGCAGCTGTACTGAGAGGGTGGATGACCACCAAGAAAAGAAAAAAAAAGGAGAGTGGAGAAAAAAGGCACCACTTTATTTATTAAGTGCCATCAATGTTTAAGGCATAAGGCAGAAATTCCTGAACCAAGCAATTCATAGTTTAAGTGTTAAATTGTACCTTTAAGTGGAAAAAGCCCACACTGAGGCCAAGAAACCACTTACTGAGATTTCTCAGAAAGTTTTTCAGCTCTGGGGTCTGCTCTCCTCCCATCACTGTGGTGGAAAAGTCGGGTGTCTCCATAAATCCTATCTCCCTTAGAGACTGGTGTTACCCACATGGATATTCCCTGCTCCCACCATGACTCCTGCTTCACCACCAGAGCTGTCTTTCTGCAACAATTCATCCTCTGGGAAGAGTCAACAGGAAGAGAAATGTGGTGAGGGAAGACACTGCCAAACTAGTGAAGGAGTCAAGCCATAAAACTGTAACTCCCAAAGTGGAAAGGGCCACAGTTAGTCATAATACAAGCATAAGACTATTAAGGAATCCTCATCATCTGTAGCTAAGCTCTCCTTTCTCCAGATGGGTCTGTTACCTTTCATAAGAAGATATGCACTGTTTTCCGCAATGTTGATGTGTGGACATTGTAACTTTAGGTTGTTTGGGGTTTTTTTCATTTATGGCCCTGTAGCTGATGAAGCTTGGTCACTGCTGGCCACACCTCAAGTTTCTGCGGCAAATTACAACATGCACCTCTCTTGGCTAATGAAGGGCAATGGATGTGCCTGGATACCCAAGAATTTCTCTGAAGTGCAACAATTTATGTGTATGACAAAAGGGTAAGAAAGACCTTATATACCTGCCCTAAGTCCTGATCCACCTCACAGATATACAGCTCTACAGGACTTACACACCATAGACATCAAGCTGCTCTGTACCTTGACATCTACAAAAACAGAAGCAACAACCACAAATGTGGAAAAAGTTATGGGTAGCATCTCATTATAAGGATGTAGTGTGAAAGTGTGACATGTAAAACCCTCTGAAAGATTCTCGATGCCATTGTTGAGCATGGAGCCCATGTGAGGAAAGCAACCTTAGCCTCTCCCTCTCTCCCTCCTCAGCCTCTTTGCATCCTCTTAGGTATTTTGTCTGTGTCGGTAATGAAACTGATTTTTGTCATCATCTGAAAGCACTATAATGCATTGGAAAAAGAAGGAGAATAGAAAAAGCATGACCTTGTAAAGCTGAGGAAGCTGCAGAAAGGTAGTGAGCCCTCCAGACGGAGCTCTTGGAAGCCTGTTCTTCTGACACAGAAAGCAGATAAAATCTAGCTGGGGAAAATCATGTTTGGCCTAACATGACCCCACATTTAGAGTAAGATTCAAAAAGAAATATGTGACCTTGCAAGCACAGAGAGACATTAAGGCATCCACCCTAGAAAAGGACATTAAGCTAAAAATGTTGCTGATTGGAGGTGGTGTTTTTCTCTACCCATATTTTTCATACCAGGAAATGTAAGACTTTTTGTTGCCTTTTCAGAAAATACCAAGGTTATAATGTCTACCATTCCAGAGTGTGAAACAAAAAGAAAATAAGAATTCACTTCTGGTTTACAGCTGTTGTCCCAATAGCTGTATATGCACCAATGAAGTATTACAATGATCCAGAGACTTGTTTGCCAAGCCACAAGCACATCATGCTCCAGAAACAAACAAGGGCCAAGAGAAGAAAAGTCAGTCCTGTTGGAACTATGTTTAAAAAGCCTCCGTAGTTTGGTTTGAAACCAAGTACACTATTGCCAGTCTTGTGATTCTGTAAGATGCTGGTCTTCGTCCTCCAAACCGTGAAATTATATACTTGCTAGGTATTTTTATTTGCCTTCTATGAGCCCCAAGAGTTCAAATGTACAAACTTCTCCCTGCCATCATGGGATGTGCATGGGCCTAGCACATGTCTTTTTAAACAAAATCTGAGATTATCATGTGATTAAGTATCACTAGACACTGAGCCTTGAAAAAATACCCCCCAGAGGATCCTTTTCAAACAATGAAATGTGGTAATGTTGCAGTGAGAGAGGTGACAGAGAAAAGTGTGGCTAGGACATCAGTGTCAAGGTTAAGGTGAGGGGGACAGCCTTGGCTAACCCGTGGCAAGAGGCATCCATCCCAGGAGCCCGGGGAAAAGAGCAGCAAATACACAAACCTCCAGCCTTGGCGTTTGGCTGCAGAACTGCTGTGCTTGATCTGTAATTCCTCTGGGAAATCCCACTGAGATTTTTGGCTGGGGCTTTGGAACAACTGGAGAGGAAACTTCATCGAGCCCTCCGCCTGTTTGGAGAGCACTTTATAAGTTTATGCTGTGCTGACTGAACACTTCTGCAATGCAAACACCAGCCGTGGACTTCTAGCTTAGAGGCAGTCAAGGTTTGCTGAAGGGCTGCTGGTAAAAGATGATCCAGTGAGCTGGGGCACAAGGCAGCTCTTCTTGGCATGAGCTTTTGAGGCTTTTATTCTTTCCCTCTGCAGCTGCTAGCCACAGTAGTCCCCCAATGGGTAGATGGAATCTGTTGTTTTCTCTTGAGAGAGTTACTAATCTTTTCAGCTACATAAATACACTTCTATTATTGTCTGAGTAAATTGCCCTAGAAAACTGTTTCTTCAAGAAAATAAGCTGAAATTTCTTAAAAGGAAAATGTCAGTATATTTTTCATAATTACTCCAGTACTTTTTTTCTACCATTGTTTATGGTGAAATCTCAGTAGTAAGTAACTACCATATAAACTGACATTATCATACCTGCTTATGAATCTGAGCTTACCCAATCTCAAATAAAAAGTGAGATTTTTGCATCTCCTTGCTCCTCTGCAAAGATCATCTGGATTTCTTCCCAAATTATCCCCTGCCTATGTTCTTTTGTTATTCTTGGATGGCAAAGAGCTCTGAAAAGAATGAGATTATACAACCCCACCATCAGCATCGCACTTCAGTGCTCACATCCAGCCCTTCCCAGAAAGATTCCAGTTCAGCAAGATATTTATCCAAATGCTTAACTCTGCACACAGTAGTCTGCACCCCTCCTGCTTTAAGATGAGGGGTTTGCTCTGGCAGTTGGAGAAAACAGGCAAGGTTCAACAAATCTGGATAGCAAGTGGTCTAAACCCATCCCCCAAAAAAAAGTGCACAAGAGGGATCTGCTCTATTTTATACAAAGCTTTAGGTTTTTGTAATGGTATTACTGGAATTAATATATCTCTCAAAATTAGGCAGCTTTGTGAATCATTTGTTTTGTAGAAAGAAAAGAAACTATTCCATAAGCACTATCTAGATGTAATTTTGAAACTAATCTACACCATGATTTCACCAGGAGGTCTGTAAGTAGAACATAGGTGGGTCCAGAGCCTGTGGATGTCTGTCAAATTTGCCTTTATATTATAAGATTTGATCAGAAAAGAACCTGTGCCTAAGGAGAGTGCACTGAAGAAACTGTAAGCAAATTTGTGCCTTATTGATACCATTATTTTTAGTATCTGGATTTACACCTGAGGGGCATTTAATGAATACAGTGAACAGATGCAGTTTGACTCTACTCTGACAAGTACATGTATTTGTTACTGGAAGGCTAATAGCATCCCAATGGTGATTCACATGGAAACTTCCTACCTCTAGCTGCAGTTATTAAAATCATAATAGTGGAAGACACTGTAATAATTTTAACCTGGTCCTGAAATTACCTGCCCAAGCAACAATTTCTTATACCAGATCCCATTTATATCTGCAGGGTCAGGAACTCGCATACAGTTCCTGAGAAGCTTATATATTTGCAAAACTGCAGCTGGATGTGAACATTTTGACCAGTCTGTGGGTCTGCATTTTGACCAATCTGTGGGTCTGCTTATGCTGCAGCCCTGAAGATTTTGCCACAAGACCTGGGATGGTTTGCCCCACTGAAATCCCAGCTCCTGGCAGAAGTGGTCTGCCAGAATATCAGCTTTCCTTTGTTTGTTTTTTGAAGCCTAAAATCTTTTTAGGCTTCCAGACAATTGTCTCAAGGCTTAAAATTTTAAAAATCAGATAAAATTAAGTCCTTGTTTCCTAGAGCTAAAAATCTCCTGATTTTTAGGCCAGGCTCTATCCCAGGGATCTCAGCACTGTTTTTTGAATAACTGGGACTGCAATTCCAATTGTGGGGTTCCCTGCACATCTCTCCTGGCTTCCAGTGGTAGCAGATCAGGCCTGAGGTCAGTGATTTCTTTGTCACAGACTTTGACAAAATCACATTTCAATTGCAAGAGGGAAGGGGCAGAGAAGCAGGTATTGCATTTTAACAGAGAGGAGTATACCTATTTATTTTATAATCAAATGTTTTTACTTTATAGTTTTAAATGTCACATCAGGATGTCAGAAAGCTGTTCAGTACATAACAGAAGGATCATCAGGACAGGAGCAGGTGCTGGTTGCTATCACGAGGGCAGAGGCTCCTGCACAGAGCCCTCTCTGCCTTCCTGCAGCTAGAGGAACCTGCCAGCTTCTCATCTGCAGCCTCAATAAACCCTTATGGCCCTGCTGAACTAATAGAAGGAAAATGCTTAAAAGTAAAGGCCATGTTTACATTCCCTAGTCAGCATTTCATTTTGACAAAAGGTGTCTGGGAGGGCCAGGGAGGGCTGAGCCTGGGGGTCCTGTGCATTCTCACATGTGCACCTTGGGTTTTCCCCCCAGCTTTTCTGGGCACCTCGAATGTGGCTGGAGGAGCAGGACACCTTTTCATTGCAAGCACTGCACCCCGGTGCTCAGCTGCTGACCCCCCCATGCCTGTGGGAGCTTTCACCCCATGAGAAGCATGGTGTTTGCAGTGGGGGGGTGATGCAACCCTGAAAAAGACATCAGTGCAGAGGCATTGCAGAGGGATTTACAACCCTCCTGTGCTCCTTCTGCCAGGGCTCAGCGCTTGCTGGGTGTTCCCTCCCACTCCCAAAAGGAAAAGAAAACTTCTGCCATGATCGTGAGGATTTCTCCCTCCTGGGCCAATTATTACACCTTTTTATCAGGATCTTAAAACAGGGAAGTGACTGCAGGGTGCGCAGTGCCCGTGAGAGGAGGAGGCCCCGGCCCCCTCCACAGGAAGGGCACGGGGGGCAGGACCAGCAAAAGCGGTGCAAAATTGAGCCTTCCTGACTTTCTTCCAAAAAAAATACTTGCAGAGAAACCTGGAATTATGTATAAGTAAAGTTCCCTTTTGATATTACCACGTAATTTCCACTTCTGGCAAAGAGATTTTTGCCCGGGCTAATTTGGAGACATTTCCCTTCACCACATCGGCACCGCTGTGTCATTTTTGATAGAAGTCTCATTCACGGAGAGGGCCGGGGCAACTCGCTCGCCTCGCACTCCTGCAAACAGGGCTGCTTGTTGAGCCTCTCCAAAGACTGCATGAACAGATAAACATGCTACACATGAAGTACATTAGGTGGAGGTGAAATACAGATGATTATATTTAAGGGCTTACAATAGTCGTTAAGAGCTTCTAACCACAGGCCCTGGCAGGGCTGGTCCTGTGCCTGCAGTGCATGTCTTGGCTACATCCTCAACTGACTTTCTGTTTCTCCCCCTTTGAAACGGGGCCAATCTTGTCAGTCTGGTAGCATTGGGGGAAAAAAAAAATTTCAAAAAAAAAATCAACTCTGTTAATAGGATTATAAGATTTGGGGAATATAATGTTGTTGCAGATCATTTATTTTGAAAGCTGATTTCGTTTTAGTGCAAACAAGCTCAGCCCTGCACGCTGGGGGTTTGCAGCCATTATGCCAAACACAATCATTGCTGGTTTGAAAGATGTGATTGCTTTTTAATGTGGAAATTTCACAAGGTTACAAAAGAGGAAAAAATTAAACTCCTTTCTTATAACAAAGTCACTCTGGGATATGGGCTACAATGCCCTGACAATGTCCAGATACTCTGACCACATTACACATCAGAAAGGTGGATGAGTGTGATTTACACCATTTCGCAATTGAGGTTTTTTTCCATGCAGCTGAAAAAGCCAAAGAGTTTTGAGCAAAAATAAAACCAGTGCTTTGTAAAATGCACTTAGAATTGCTCAAACACAGCCCAGGGGTCAAGGAAGTAGAGGGTGGATGAGGAAAGAGTCCAGAGGGATAACGTGATCTCCCCCTCCATGCCTGATAGCTCTGGACCCACGATTGGTGTATTGCAGCCCACTTGGTGTATTGAAAACTAAGATCCTCCTCAGTGTCTCAGACAAACTTTATATTTGTTAGACATCAGAATAAAAAAAAACTACAATCAGCATCCTTGGCCTTTTCAATAGCTACCTCCCAAAGGGCCTAAGTATATTCTAGAAATAATGGCTGAGCCCCAGTTTCCTGGGTGTTAGAAGATGTTCTGTCACCATCTCAGAAGAACCATTGTTGTGAGAAAAGCCTCATGGCACAGCCCAGATGGGGCTGAGCAGGAAAACAGGCACTAGCAGGAACATCCCAGTCAGAGGAATTCATCGGGAGGGACCAAAAGGAATGAATTTTTCCAATGTGCTCTTAAAAGAATGATGAAAGGGGATAGAAGGCTGCCCCTTTTCGAGGTTGGGAGGGATGTGGGATGGATACGTGGGCTCTTTCCTCCTTTGTAGTGAAGATGTTGCTTTTGATCTACAGCGAAGGGGAGAGCTCTCCCCAAAGGCAGGAGTGAGGGAGGGCGTAGATCTGGAGGGAGACACAAAGGATGAAGCTGAAGCACTGCCTCGTAGCCGGGGTTTGAAATGACATGTGCGCAGCGGAACCTTTTTCTTTTCAAAGCAATTTGCTATCATTATATTGCCTGTGCATTTCCAATACATGTCAGCCTGTTCTCTTTTAACTTGGCAGGAGGGGAAGGTGCTTTTATTGCAGGGCTCCTTGCAGAAGCTCACCAGACATTGCTATTATTACATCTGCCGGGCACAGCACAGAACGATGCCTGTTCATTAAAGGAATGGGGTTAGAGTAAAGCAAATTCGTTCAGTTCCTCTTAGAGAATGTCCTGAGTAGGCTTAGAGGCTTTCATATACAAAAATATTCCAAATTTTAAAAGTAAGATGGTTTCTAACCCTGTAACTTCAGCTTCTGGATAGCTGATGATTTACCAACATCATTTAGCCTGATCCTCTCAGTGGTGAAAATTCAAGAAACTGCTAGAAAAACCTTTATGAAGAATTTCAGAAACTTGTAAATTACAAGATCCCCATTGACTTTTTCTATTAATATTCCCCTTCTCCTTTAACTCACATTCTTCTCTAACTGTTGGGGACACTGTGTGGTTTTATATGAGGAAGGAGAGGTAGGGCAAGGCTTGAAACAGAAATTCAGATTTCACTTCTTCAACCAGATGCTTTCTCATTCCTGTGCCAAGGGATGGTGCTGATAACCACTCCGTGTGGCACCATGCCTGGGCTGATACACTATGAAGCTAAACACTGACAGGCAGTATACAGAGATTAGTTCAGTCTCTGTTTCTGCATTTCCAGCTATTAGTACAAGGAAAACTACACAGAGCAGAACAATGTTATTTTGGTTCCCTCATCTATCTTACCCTGATGTGGGTTCAACCCCAAACTGCCTGAGAATGAGCCCTTCCTCAAAATCTTTCTCCCTCTGTTCTTGAATGGAAATCTGGTAGCTGGAAAGGTTTTTCTTGTGGGAGAGCAGCCAAAACCAGACACCTCTGGCTATTTAGCCTTGGAGTCAGGATTCCTAATGGTACAGAGAGACTCTGCAAATTATTTGGTTTCTTCTGCAGAACTGTGAAGATTACATTTGTCACCTCCTCCAAAAGATGGTGAAGACTGCAGGAGAGGAGAGCAGAAGTGCCATCCACTCAGACTGAAGAATGAAGAACCGAAAAACTCTATGGGGGCTTCACAATGCAAATACATTAAATCATCCTGAAAAATGTGGGAAGGAGCTGGTTTGAGAAAGAAACAGCAATGATAGCATGGCACTGATTTACAGCTGCTCTTTTGTCTCTTGAAGCCACTGACACGGTGATCAAAGAGGAAGATGATGCTGCTGGGTCCCAGGTGGAGATGCCTGCAATGCTCCCCTGCAGAATAACAGCCTCATAAAGTGCTTCAGCAGGACTTGTGCAGCTAGGTCAAGAGTTGGGTTTGGGAGACAAAGGAGTAGAATTGACCCAGTGGTTTGTCATGATATCCTGAAGGAATGCCAGACTATGAGGAGTCTCTCTCTTGCTTGATCTCCTTTTTTTGTTTTTTTGCACAGTAGCCCAACTAGCAAAATGGAAATGCAGCACACAGGTTTTCTCCTGGCATGACAGGCTATTGCAGCCTTAATGGTAGGCTGCTAGACTAGAAGCAGTCTTTCATTGAGTTTGTCTTACTGAGAGGAAAAACTGCTTTGTGTAATAACTTTATGGTAAATGTTGGCAAAAGATTTGCACTGCATACTGAAAGGGAGACATTTCTGACCACAGCTCATGAACCGCATTTATTTACTCTGGCATTTGTCCATTATTTGTTCATAGGCTTTCTGTCTCTGCTAAATGTGTTCCAATTTTGGGAGCTAAATCATTGCCAGTAGTTTCCAGGACATTCCGCTAGGCTAAGCAAAATTGCCCTAAGCAGTTGTCAGAAACCACTGGAGTAGTATTTTAAATACAGATTATCTGAAGAAAATAAAAGATACCAAGCGTCCTATCTGTCTGAATCCTGTATGTTGTAAAAAGTTAGGGATCAGAAGCAGAAGACTTACAATACTGCCTGTTTTTCTTGAGCCATTTTCCACCATTTAATGAACCAATCTGATCTTAAAATAAGGATAGTAGTTAAAAAGTACATGTATTTGTCAGCAGCTCTCCAGATAGAAATCATGCTCAAACTTCCGGATGGAAAATCCTGGTTATTTACTTCTTAATAAAAATTAATTACAAAATACAAAAGGAAAGCCATGGCTGTTAAAACTGACAGTCACTTACTATCAGATGGCCTTACAAAAGCACATATTTATAGCTTAAGCAGCATAATACCATGAGAATTGCTTTTCTGGATGAGCCCCCTGATCCAGCTGCTCTCTGATACAGAGTTCACCATAACCTGTTGAATTACCTGCCCTGACCATGGTCTAATGAAGATTGCAGAAGAATCCCTAAGACAGTGAGTGACTTGCTTAAAGTATGAGTTCCTATATTTTTCTCTAACATTTTTTTTCTTGCCACTAATTATTGTAATTGCAGATAGACTTATTGTCCAAAAGAAAGCTTAATGCTTCTTTGGACTTTGCTGAATTCCTGACCTGCAGGGTATCCTCTAGCAAAGCTGTCCAGAGTCAGCATGAGTCCCCAGGGAGCAGGAAACCTGCCTGCTAGTACTGTGGAATGTGGTTTCATTTTCATCAAGTGTCCACTTTTTGCTGTGTGTTAGAGGGTACACCGATTATTTTCTCTGCTTTTACCATGTCCCATTCTTTTTCTCTCCTTTTCAAAGAGAAACAAATCCCAGCTTTCCGTTTTTTTCCAGCAATGAGTCAGAGTCATTTCTAAACTCATTTCCAATCCCTCTCTATTTCTACAGACAGAACAACCAGTTCCACCTATGCAGTGCCAGGTGAAGTGGTAGCAGTGATTTATATCACAGCATTCTGCTGCCCTTCCTTATCCAGCCCATTAGGGTTTGAATCCACAGCTTCACATTAATAGAATATCCTCAATGGACTGCAAGCTAGGGTTCTTCTCTAAATCAGTATTTTAATTCAGGAATCTTTAGGGGAAAAAAATAAATAAATTTTTAAAATTAAAAAAAAAAAATTAAAAAAAAGGAGGCAGGGGAAAGTTCCTCTCAATGTATATATAATATTTTCTCAACATTGAATTTCAGCTCTGTTTCTGATCACATGAAACTCCTCAAAACACTCTTTTCACACAGTGCAAATAATAATGCTGAGTCCTCTGTTTATTTTTCACCACACTGCCCACTTGTACAGTAAGCACAGAAGTAACAGTAATACAATAATAGCAGTATAGCAAGTGATGAGTTACTGACACTGATCCCAGTAAATGGAATATATCAATGGTAAACCTTTTACTTTGACAAAAGCTAACCCTTTAATCCTTTTGTGAGCAATTGTTTATTCACTGGGTTTAGAGTACTTTGCTTCCTGTGTTCTAGCCAGTTTTGATTGATGGAAATGTCCAGCTTTACTTCCATGATGATTTGGGTTTCTTGCTTAGCTTCATATGTGTATCTTGTTAGAGGCTTACTGGGAGCCTGGAAAGCTGGGATGGCTGGGATGTATCTGTCCCCCTCTTGCAGGCATGGGCAAAGATTCAGAGAGATTAAGGAGGTATGACTTGGCAAAATCTGTGACAAACCTTATCTACTCTCATGTTACTCTTACTGTTTTATTTTTGCTTACCATTTTGTGACATTAATGGGTACAAATAAATTTCCCACTGGTCCATAAATCTCAAATTATCCCTGTATGTTTAAATACAAGTAGTCTAAGCAGAATTCTAATGCTTTAAATATTATGTCTTCTATCTCCTATGATTTTTCCTATTCCCAACATTAATGAGGAAATGCAAATGTTATTCTATCACTTGGCAGGGGCAGATTTATGCTGTATGGTAATTAATTTGCTTTCAATTTACCAGTTTGCTTCAGTGAGACTTTGGTTTCACACTGCACCTATACTACTACTAGAAAAGAGGAGGTGGAGAACAGATAACTTTCCATAACCTTATCTAAGAAAAATCTTGCTTAGCTTCCCCTTTAATTCCTGTGATTCCAAGCAATACTGTGATTTCCTTCAAGCCTTCAATCTGCTGATAGATTTAAATAAAGCATTTTTCTGTTTGAAACATTTAGCTACTTGAGCCTCTAAAATCCTATCTTCAGTTCTTAATTTTCCTCTTTCTTGTTTGCTGCTACAAGACAGCACCATTTCTATTCACCGTTGCATTAGAATCCATTTGCTAGCAAAAAAAGAAAAAACCCAGAAGGACTACAGTGGGAAAGCAAAAGCATCTGGAAAAATCAAACAATGTGAATTAATACCTTCTTTGTGGGCTAGAGGAAGCAATGGAGTCAAGGAAGGCCTTTGGATGTTATGTTTTACAATACCTCTGGAGGCCCAAGCCCCACTGTAGGCTGTTTTCTTCTTGCCTTTGGACAAGCTGAAATTAACTGGTAATAACACACAATTAAAAGCGCATGTGAGTGTCTGTGTGGGGGTGTGTGTCTTTGCTCTAATTCCTCTCCTTCTGTGCATTTTAACTTTCAAACTTGGGCAGCAGTGAAGAGGAGACAGGCAGGTACACATAGCAGCCACATCAAAATCTTGGTGGGGCAGGGGGAACATTTGACACCTCCTTGTTTCAATGCCCCCTGTCTGGTTTTAATTTCACTAAATCGCTCCCGTCTGGGGATTGTATATTTTCAGTGGCCTCTCCCAGCAATGCAGAGGTAGAGCATTAGTGTGCCAAACCCCAGCTATGCTCAAATGTGGGGCTACAGCTTTACATGAGGCAAGAGGCAAGTCAGCTCTCTGGACCAGCCATTCATTGAACTTAACTCAGGTCTGAAAGTGATGCCAAGAAATCTCACTTGCATTTTTCCCTTTAGGGCCATCTCACAAAAGAAAAGGTGGACAACACGAGTAACAAATGGGTTAAAAGCCTTTTTACATCACTGAATGAGTATCCTCACAGTCTGTGGGACCTACAAGGTCCCTCACTATCAGGTGGATAGTGTACTGCAGTTGCTGTTCTGGTCAACATGGACACTGTTGGTTTGGGTAGGAGGTTTGCTGTGTTATAAGAGTCAGGAGGGATCTTGACCTTCCTAACTCCAAGGAAAGGGATGATTTGGAAGGAGGATTTCACCGGGTATCTGGTGAGGCATCATGGAGTCTGGGCTCCTGTCCCCTGCCAGAAGCCAGTGGAGGTTTTGCTCCTGGTCTGGTTTAATGAAAAGCTCAGGCCCAAAATTTGCAGTCTTGGGAGGGGTCATTTGGTAACAGGGAAAAGTGAAGAACAAGAGAAAAATAAATAGAGGAATAAGAAGAACTCCTCAGTCATCTGCTCCAAGGCTGAATTTTGCTGTCATAGGGCATAAATCTGCAACCCTCCTCCCCCTGTGAGCACCTAACGCAGAAATACCCTCACAAGCAGTGAATAATGCATAGCAATTTCAGATACTTATGCCTGAACAGAAACCCTTCATCACGTTTGGAAACCTGTCAGGATGTAAAGCAAAGCCATTCCTCCTAGTATTAGTTGGCACAATTCCTCTGCTTGCACATGGCTTGGGGACAAGGCCAGTATGAAGTCAGAGGGTGGGCACGGATGGCTGCTGGGGGCCTGCAGAGATCTGCAGAGCTCTGGGGGACATAGGGACCTAAAATAATTCTCAGGATAAAGCCAGCAAGGGGCACCGTAAATTAATTTCACCCACTGAAGCTCCTCTTGCCAGAAGCAGGATTTGGCCTCAATAAAATAAGGAAACTGAGGCGGTAATAGGGTGCTTTGAGAAATCACATTGTGCCATTGCGTGGCCCTGAGGCTGTAATGAGTGACTGACACAATAGGGCAGCAAGAGCATGAAAAGATAAGATACCTGAGCCTATTCTACCAGAGCTTCATTACATGCAAGCACACTTTTTTGAGATTTGAAGCATGTTTTTTTCTTCCCCTGCCCTCACTGAGATCTCTGTGAATTGAGCATTACAGTGGCTTTGACTGTAACCATTATAATCATTTTCCAGTGCTAATGTTGTGGTTTTAATGAAAGGAAACAGCAAATGGGGTATCGACTCATATATACAAATCTGCACTTCATTTGCACAAAATAGCTTCTGGATGGCTTTCCTCTATGTATTTGGTCTACACCACTCTTTTTGAGAAATGATCAATGTCTACAACTGTTTGCTCTTCCACAGATAAAGCAGATGCTATTCATTACTGCCTTTGCCATGCATATATTGCTACTTTCCCCAAAGCAGCCGCAGTGGGTCATGTGTTTATTTTTGTTTAAGTCCTTTTGTTCTTAAATCACTCCACTTTTGCTTTCAGGATATGATGAATGATTAATGCTGTAGTAGCAGCATTATTGAATTAGGAAAGTCACTGGCAGCTTCCAAAATCATTGAGACAACCAACAAATAAATACAAACCACTTCTTTAGAGTCTGATGCAGCAGAGCAGTGTGATGGTGTCAGGATAAGGAGAGGTGATGCTGATGTGAGCACTTTTAAAGCTGTAAGACAGAGCTGCAGTTACCAACATGTAAATCATAACAGCACTGATAACAATGCAGATGTCTTGAACAATCTTGTGCTGAAGTGCTAGAACTGCAATAAAAACAATGTTAAGACAGACTCAGAACTGGCGCACACCTTTAGAGGGAATTCTTTTCTCTAAGAAGTTATATGATCATTAAAAAAATGAATTACCCGTTGGTTGAAGGTTAGGCTTTGTTTAAAGAGTAAGGATTTGGAGTCAGATGCTGAAACATGGGTGTTCAGCACCTCCCAGGGATTAGAGCCAACAGTGGGAGCAACAGTTTACCAGGAAAGGAGAGAGATTACAAATTTCTGGAGTAACCCTTTGCAGTCACCACTGGAATCCTTGCCTAGTTTGCCAGCTACTTTGTGGTGATACCAGAGGATGCAATATGGTCAAATTCCAGTTTAATGGGAGTTTACATGAAAGAGGAAAGCAGGATTAAGTTCTCCTTTCCTACATTGATGCACAGGAGGTACTCTACTGGCTTCCTAATGAATCCAAACACATTTCTATGTGGCCCTGTGCCTCATGCATTTTGTTGCAGAACTCTAGGGTCAGGCAACTGCTTGCACCACAGAGCCTTTAAAACTCCCCTATGCAGAAGTTATTAACTGAAAGGCTACAGGATGGTGAGGGATAGGTCCTAGCATCTCCAGCTCTCTGATTTTGCAGTCCAAAAGGAGAAACCTCTGCAGGTACAGTGCTGTGTGTAGTTTGACAGCAGCAATAATCATGGCTTTCCTCGCCTGAGGCTGTCCTCAAACACACTGCAGGACTTTCTACCTGACAACTTCTCCCTGTGGCTCTGTTTAGGATTTCTATAGGTATCAAGAGACTCATGTAAGTTATTTCAGTGTACTCCTGAAAATAAAGAGCCCCTTTATTGAGTGCTATCATGCTATATACTTTCCTGACCTTAAAATCTTTTTTTTTTTTTTTTCTTTTTCAATAACTTGTTCCTCATTAGAGCTGGGTAGGAAACATGATTTTCCTGCAGAGTGAAAGATCTCAGTTTCAAGGTCCCTGCTTCTGTTCTACTTCAGGATGCTACCAAGACCTTTCAGATAGGGCCTGCTCAGAGCAGTCAACAGCCAGGGATTAAGACTCTCACAGGAGCTGTTGGAGAACTGGGTAAAAGTAATTTCTATATAGAAATAAGAATAAAATATGCTTTAGTCCAGGATCATCTCAGTATGCTGGAGGAGGGTGGGATGTTTTTGCTCATTTCCCTGGCTGAAGCCATTTCACTTTCTACAAGTAATGAAACTTCAATCTGGAAAGAGAACTGAGCTTCTATCTTCACAGCACAGCAAACTAATTCCTAGAGTAACAGCTCAGGTTTTTTCACTCCCTTGCCTAGTGACTGTCTAATTATCTATGGGAGCTGGGGCATCTACAACAGAATAAATTGCCATTTTGAAGCAGTCAACAGCCCAGAACATACATGGTCTTTGGGGTGCTGAATTTCATGTCCCTGGGTCAACTTAAAGAGTAGATAGCCCTACATGTGGTCTCCTGTTTTGGATCTGAAAATCCTACCCAGGAACTTCTGGCTGTCCTGAGGAAGCAAAGTCTCTTATTTCAACCAGAAACTCATTGAACCAATGAATCAGTGGAAATTCTGAATCTGACAAAATAGCATATTCCAATTTGACGTTATTTCAGAAAGTTCCCAGCCATCTGTGCTCCCTGCAACCTTTACCTGTAGATCTTCTATAGGTTCCTCCACCTGTTATGTTGATTCAAGGAGCAATATTGGAGACTCCTTCATCAGCCTTTCCACAGTACAGGCTCTGCCTTTTCTTTGTCCGTGCTTTCAGTCAGCTTCTAGCAATGCTCACCCAGCTGCAACCCTAGAGAGACATTCTCTCTCTTCATCCCCCACCACAGGTAGGAAACATATTGTTGAAATCCTTGGGAAGTATCATACAACATTGCATCTCACCAGCTGAGCAGGGATACCTGAGGTATTATGGGGAGAAATTGGATGTCACTGTCACCTGATAAAGTGCATTCTAGATAGAGGCAAAAGGTGAGGACTGCCACGGTCCTGCCTCCTTGCAAACCACAATATGACAATCAATTAAAACCTTACTCATAACAGACCCATCTCCCTTTCCTTCCTTTGCTCCCCTCACATGGAAAGCTTGCATTTGGATGTCTTCACTCTTCTCATGCTTGTGCCAAGAGGAGAGAGGGCAAGGGATGCTGGAGCAGGCAGAGTTCAGCCACATTTCTCCCCCTACTCCCTTTAGGCTCACTGGTGTTTTGATGCTCCAGCTAAAGAAAGTCTCCACAAATTTTTCTTGTCTTCAGAATGAAGCTTCCCACTGGTACCCTTGGGAGACACAGGATATCCTGCCTGGGCAAGAGCTCTTTATGGATATTTCTAGTGCTCAGAAGGAGAAGGGGAAAAAAAAAAGCAACAAACTCCAGCAAGTTTACAGTAATTGCTTTAATGAGGCAAAGCCCTTTAGAATGCAAACACGCTCAACAATACACAAAGAAACAATAAAATAAAAAAAAGTATTTTATACAGGCTGTTTTGTAAAAAGGTAATAAAAACAATTGTGCAGCACGCTCAGTTGCATAAACAGGCTCACCATGGAAGGTGTTTGTGTGAGAGCAGGACTATGAATACTTAATTGCTTCCATTATTCTTATTTTCAGTTAAAAATACTGCAATCAAAACTTAATCTGCAGCTTGATTTTTAAATAAAAAGGATACGTTCCAGTTCCATTGTTGTAAATATAATAAAACACTGTCTTTCAGTTAAAAGCTGTTTCATTCCTTACTGCTTGTACAGAGGTATAACAGTGATTAATATCTACATCCCTGGCAATTTCAAAAGCTTTTTCAAAGGAAGGATCATTATTTCTCTTCATATGGAAGGTAAAAGACCAAAATGTTCAAAAGGTCTTCATGAATGACATGACTAGAAGCCAGGGAAGCTTTTGGTGAGATCCTTCTATGGCTGTCAGTCCTCTTTGAACCAAACCCCAAAAGTGATGCAGAATTCAGATCTTATTTTCATTCACACATTTCTTCTCACAAACCCAGTGAATACAAAGGAACAATGTAAGGAAACATGAACTTGGGGACCTCTGTAAGTTGCAAAATACAAAAATGAAAAATGTCACCCATTTTCCCATACCTCTAAAATGAGTCATACAAAAGACTCATATGAATTTGAATACAATCTGGTGTGTCTGGAATGTTGTATTCTACACCTAGTGATTTTTTTTTTTTAATATGTACCATTATACTTGTGCTTTAGTGGCATCCAGGCCAGAGTAATTTTCAAAACCTTAGACATAAGAACTCCATTTTTTTTCTCCTCTGACTTTTTGCTTTAGGAAAATATATACAACTGTCAAAGACCTTTTGTGAACATAAACTGAGTGATAGGTTTTAAAAGATACAGGAAACATGATTTGCTTATACAAGAAAATTAGTATCTGGATGGAAAAAATAAAATAAAATAAAATTCATCAGTGGCAAGTACTTTACAGGCTGAGCACATTGATGTAAAATAGCACAGGAGAGCAATGCCCAAAAGGCCACAGTCACTCTGTGCAAATGGTTATCTCTAGAAAAGCAGTGATGATTTCTGGTTTCAAACTAATGGCAAAGCATGGCTTGAGACTTGATATTTGTCAGTCATACAGATCTTAATTTACATATTTAATTAGCAGACAGTAAGAGGTAGCACTTTTTCAGTTCACTAGTCCTGTAATAATTTCTAGCCTTGAAATTTTCTGCCTGTTACACTTTCTGTTAGTGCTACAGAACATCTGCTAAATAGGAAATGTCATTTTTGTTTTCACCTTTCTCATCATTACAGGTAGCATAATGCTGACAGGAATCAAGCAGGTACAATTTACTGTTTTCTGCTCACAATTTCATCATCACATTTTAATACATTGCATCTCTAGTACACAGCAACATTTCAAATGAAGCAAAAAAACATTTTGTTAAGACAGAAGCTCTCATTCCCCCTATCCCAGGGAAAACAAGTAATTTTAACATCTTCCATTTTGCTACAGAAGAACGACTTCTGAGGAGAACAAAGGACATGTAACTAAGGTGATGAATTTTTAAAATTGCCTGACATGAAGAGTATAGAACTTCCTACAGCCAAACTCTGCCCTGCTCACATGTTATATGGCAAGATCAGCCTTTCCAGGCACCTTTCAGAGTATCTGGGGAGCCAAAAACTCCCCAACACCCACTGATGACTTTTCAGCAATATATCTAACCCTCTTCTTAGACATCAAAAAACAGGTAATTTTCTGACAATCTTCCACAATTAAAGGTGAAAGGACATACTGAGGAGCAAAGTGGATGTGGATAAACATATATGAATGAATGTACACATTTATAAGGAAGAATTATGTACAAATAATATACGAGGGATGCATGTATATTAAGAAGACTGTCTATACATCTTTTAAGAATATATGTATGTGTGTGCATGCACACCTGCTGGTCAAAACAGCTGTTATGATTTAAAGCAAGTATTTAATATACTAACAGCTTCTTTTAAGACAGGCAAATTACAATTTATAACCTCTCATCTTATGTATCTCCTTAATTTAATCATTAAAAGAACCAATTTATCAACAAAGACTACAAGTATCCTGTGGCCTCATTGATCTCATTTCTCCCAGCAAACAACTTAATGATGGTATTCAAGATGAAAAATTTCGCTTGCAAAATAAATGGGTATCTAGGTTTGGATTATGTATTATGCAGAAAGATCTAGCACATGAATCTGAAGTTTTCAGAAGGCATCCAGCCCATGTGTTCTTCCTAGTGTCCAATTCATCCAGGCTCAAAAAGCAAATCTGCAATCAGAAATCCAAACACACAAAGATGACCTATAATACTCCACAAAAGTGGGACTGAAAAGACAAATCATTCAGTCTGATGAGCTAGATGGGTGTCTGGAAACATCCTGAATGTCATCTGCTAACAACAGCTATCACGATCAAGGGGTCTAGGAGGGGCAGACTGATGCCAAAGTTACTCATGAGCAAACATCTGCTTGCAAGGATGTGTGAAGAAGTCAGGAATTAGTAGCAAGAAGCTTTCAATAGAGATGTGATATTAACCAGCCCCCAGAACTAATCAGAAGTGCTCAATGAGATGCCACCATATTATTATCTATCTGATCCTAAATGTCCTGGCTCTAAGGTCCTACAGTAGGGCTTTGCCAATGTATGTTTTGTAGTCATAAAGGAGCTGTCAAGTTTTCCTCTTCAATCCCTTACCAGAGGTTCCTCAGAATAGAAATCAGAATAGAATAGAAATCAGTGAAGGTGGTCCCAGATAAAGCAGACACTACTCCTTTGACCTCCTTCTCCTTTGTTTTCACCTTCTCCAGAGGGAAGCTCTATTTACAGCTTGGTTGAGTTCCTCCACTGGCCGGGCTACAGCTATAAGATATCCACCTAAGTCACCTAACAACACTTTGTTATTACCTTGGGGGGGCCTCCATCCCTCCAGGCCAGTCCCAGCCTTCAGCAGTGACAGTCACCAGTGCCAGCCCCCTCTTCCACTGCAGCATCTCCACGTGATGCAGAGACACAGCACCCACAAGAATGCAGGTGACTGCCACATGCAAGCATGCTGCTTGGGGTACTGCCTGCAGGCAGCAGCCTGCAAGGATGCTGCATTTTTATTAAGGGCCTTGAAATAGCAAGGAACAAAAGAGAGGTGCTAATAAACTGAGTTTGGGCTTGTTTTGCATTGCCAGTTATGTATGTTAGATAGCAGGTGAAGTACCACTTCTTGGAAGTGAAGCTGCAGTCAAAGCACAGTGCCTAATGCAGCCCTGTGTCATGTAGCACACTGGTGACATCCTAATCACATGTGATAACTCTCATCCTTATTCACTCTGAACACTGATAAAACCCACAAAAGGGGCTTTATAAAGCACAGTGATCCGAGTCTTTGGAAGGTGTCAATGGGCACAGCTGCTGTGGTCAATCCCCCTTTCCAACAGCTCTGCCTCTTTGCCTCTGTTTTTATTACATTTGCATTGGTAACGTTGCTTCCTAAAGAAAAAAAGGCTGTTTCTCCAGAAGAAATATTGCCCAAGAGCAGTTTACATCATGTGCTATCTGGAAGCTATTCTGTGAAACATCGTAGTAATTGCTTTTCCTGGACTGAGACACTTATTAGTAGCAGCTAACGTTAACAGATTGGAAGACTGCCTGAAGATGATGGATGGGTTTTCTCAGACTGTAGAGTTCTGGTCATTTTCCATGGCAGCTGTAAATTTTAAAATAATATAAAGTTAAGCAGTGGTAGAATAGAATTCACAAATATTACACAGCTACTGACTTGATCATTAATCATCCTAAATTAATGTTAAAGTGTTACATATGATGAGCCAGATTTTGCCCTGGGGTGTATACAGAAGTTCCTCATTGATTACAAATGGGAAATGGCACATGTATGTGAACACTGAATTTAGCCAACTGCTTGGGGTTTTTGCTGGATTTTTTTTTAATTACTACTTGAGGGAGGTGGAGACATTTCTGTTTTATTAATCCCCTTTCATACTAGTGATCTGAAAGAAAATTATCAAGAGTCATCATCTCATATGTAGTCAATATCCCAAGTTGTTGCAAGAACATACCTACTTATTTTCAAAGCTGAAGAGCATCAATACCCTCCAGAGTTCAGGAGTCATTTGATCTGCCTGATGTCCACTTTTGAGGAGGCTGCAGTCAAAAAAAGGATTTGTTACTGGACAGAATGAATATTTTTGTCCACAACAGAAATTCCTTCTAGGTTAAACAACCATTTTTCCTAGACTTTTTCCTAATTTACCCTGTTGTTCTGGGGTTTTTTTGGTTTGGTTTTTTTGTTTGGGGTATTTTTAATGAAATCACGTATCTAAGTGAGTACTGTAGGAGCTGGAGATGCACATTAAAAAATCCCAAACCAAACTAATCCCCCTGACCTTGACCAGCAAATCAAATGTGGTGCAGATGAAGAAGCCTTGCACTCAGAGGTGTCATAATGAGTCCTTAATTTCTCTACAGAATCTGGAGGTTAGCTTCAGCAAGGGCATAAAAGTACATGGACCTTTGTTGTGTGAACATTTAGCTCCACTCCCTTTGCACTTACCGAACACTATTATAATTATTATGTATTAATTTGGCTGCATTTGGGCATATTTGTGTTATATTGTCAGTAGTAATATTTATTAACTACAGAACTGAGTTTTTCAGTGTTGCTATCTTAGTCTTGTGTGTAATGTCTTTCAGACTCCAGGTACAATACTAGACAGCAGTTGCACTGAAAACAACTTATTTGAATGCCAGCTACAGAATACTTACCAGCAGGTTTTCTCAGGGCCAATTTAATTCTGTTTATCCACAAGGTTTGGTAATAAATACATGTATTTTGGGGCTCTACGTACATTAAACATACTGAATAGTCAAAGCTTGTGGAAGCTAATTTCCCTGTCATTGCTTTATAGTTGAATTGGTTACACATGTCTCATTCAATTATGCAACTTCAAAAATACCAACACATAGGTTCCTGATTTCAATAGTACATATGCTGGTTTTAGCACTTACAATGGTTCAGCTTTTAGCATGAGACACTAAACTCATCATGACTTGATATTCAAAGCCACTATTTCAAATGAAATATTGCCCTCATTTGTGTGTGTCATTAATGCCTTCTCTTTTTATACTTTCTGCATGTGTACTAGAACATTTTTTTCAAATCAAAGTGAAGACTGGAAGATAACTCACAATTAATATATGCAGTTAAGCATTTATGCCACCAGATCCTCTATTGATATCAGCTTAAGTGAGTATTTAACAGGAACAGAATGTGCACAATAGTCAAATAAGCTATTGCTGATAAATCCTCATAAAGTGCCAGCCTGTGAAGCCTCTTCAATGGAATTCTTTAATGGTATTTGTTCTACCTGGAAGGCACTCAGCTACTGCAGTAGTGCAGAAGGAACAGGTTAAGGAAGAAAAGCTTAAACTAATACCCACAGAAAGTGACTTGCCATTATGATTTGAGCATTGTGCAATAGAAATAAAACACGTCGAAAATAGATTAAAAACTGGTTGACAGATCTCAAAATCTAGATGTCAGCTGGGATTTCAGATTGGATGAATGTTCCCAGTGTTCCCATGGGTTCTGTACAATGCAGAATATTCTTCAGTAATTTCACCAATGGTAATATAAACAGGTCCCTAACTACAGTCTGTGAATGACATGAGTTTGGCAGGATGGTATGCAATGATGAAGACTGGGCAGTCAAAGAGAAATCAGGAATGGTACAGGAAATAACTACAAAATTATTCAAAGGAGAATTCCCTGCAAGGAAGAAGAAAGAAAAAAGAAAAACAAAAAAGAAATGTTCCATCTGTTTCATTTATCAGGAAAGAAGATGGGTTGAGGTCAGTTGTACACTTAAGTAGTTCAGAGAGGGGGAAATACCAAGAAAGACAAAGCTTCCATCTAGCAGGAGAACCACGGGCTGGAAGCTTAAGCCAGATATGCTGAAAGTCAGGTGCCTTTTGAACAATAAAGATGATTATCTGATGGAAAAACCTTTGCAGGGGTATACCAGATATATTTTATGATCTCTTAAGGCCAAGAGGAAGACATGCTTTAGCCAAAACCTATGGGTTTTGTTTAACATAAGAATAACTGGAGATAGTGTAAAGACATATAAGCAGACAAATTGACCATATTCTATGAGTATGAATGTATGCAAATTTACCAGAGCCAACATTTCTTCATCTGCTTGTGGTATGTCTCATTAAGACAGTTGCTTATTAAGAACCATCTTCTAAGGAGGTGGGTTATCACTGTTTAATCTTACCTTAAGGGATATTATCAAAGAAAGTGTTTATCAGACATTTAGAAAGTGTAATAAAATCTACAATACAACCTGTCTTGCAACACCACAAGTTGATGGAGAAAACAGCCCTTATTTGTGAGATACATATCTGAGGTAAAATATAGTGGAATTCATCTTAGTTGAGCAAATATTCACAGAAAAATTATGAAAATAGTGCCACCACATATGCTTTGAACTATATGGTGGCATTAAAGTGTGCCTCAGTGTTATTTTTTAAATTATTAGAACAACACTATGTCTCCAGGTACTTTCTGCTTCCATCAAATAGCAATCATTAATGTCTGCTGGCATCCTCCTCTCTCTTCCATTTTGTAACATATCTACCAAAACCTTGCTGAGCCAGTTACATTAGCAAAACCAGAGAGAAAATCCATTCAGAACAATGTGACTAAAAGCAGAATCTGTCTATTTGTTTTTGCATGGTCAGAACAAAAGGTTCCATTGCTGTTTTTACAGCTAAATAGCATTTTATAATGAGCTCTGAAATTTTTGGGGAAAGTCAGATTACAATGTTGGTTTAACATCAGACAGTCTATTGTTTAGATGTAGGATCATTGCAATGTCCGGTCTCTGAAAACTCAAGTTTTTCTTTTGATATTAAAAAGGCCACTGAAGTAATCCACAAAGAGCTCAGGCCTCAGGAAAGAAGTTTGAAAAACAAACACTGTTAAAGATTGGTCAGACATGATTATGTGGCTGACAATTACACATGATAACAATTAAAACGATCCGAGTCCAACCACATGGCATCTTAATACAACAGATCTCCAAGCAAATAACGTGTCACATAGTAGGTTTTGATTGATGTTGTCATCAGCCTTTTGAATGTCACAGATACCTTCCCATTAATGCCTCAGAAATCAGGGGACACAACTGACCTCATCCTAAACTGAAACTATTTGCATGTACCCAAACACAGTCTCTGGTTCTGGCTGCTCAGTAACCTAAAATTCGGGTTTTAACAGATGACTAGATACACATGTACATGGTGTCCAGCTGCTTACTTCCAGATGTAAATATATGCATCTGTGGTTTGGGTGAAAACCCTAGATGTTTTCTGAGAGGTCGTTTTACCTGCCAGCAGAGCTCTGCAAAGTTCTGTCTGATCACCCTCCCACTGAAGCACTGCAAATAATTGCTGAAGTCCATGTGGTGGCTGGCATCAGGGACCTAACCAGGGAGCACAAGGAGCTGCCAAGGAGCTGCCACTGAGCAGCATGAGCCTACTCTTCTGCCAACTTTAATTTGTGTGAAAAAATAAAAACAAAAATGGGATGAGTTAATGATTGCTAAACCAACAAATCATCCTCCTATTGGAGGAGCCCTGGAGGACTTTCTGTCTCCAGTGGTGATATAACCAGTAAGCGAAGACATTGTCACATTGCCTAGAATGGGCACACAAAAAGCAGAGGGGATCAGACCAGGAATTTGGAGTATTTTCAATGTGCCAGTCTCCACACATGTCCTTGGATTAAGTCTCCTGATCCTTATTTTCTTCTAGACCAGCATGAGGGCACAGCCCAAAAACTACTCTTCAGATCTGTGATGCAAGTTTTATTGTTTCCTTCTGTATAGTGTTAAGTAGGAAGAGAAACACAGTGTCTTAAAAATGAATTGAGGCATAATACCATACATTTGTTAGAAGGACAGTTTTTGCTACCATTGTTGTTTTAAAAGAACAACTTTTTCTGCTCTGGCATCTAAATGATGATTGCAGCATCTCAGCTGGAAAAACAGTTGTCTGTTCTAACCACAGCTGCCATCAACACAGTTCTTCCACTGTAGGCTGTGGAGAGCTGGAGTCAAGAGCACACGGGGAATGAAGGTTCCTTTTAGATACTGCAACAGTTTTGACAGTGCCATTGAAGGTGAGCAAAAGCCTGATGTGTTATTCACATCAGTTTCACTGGTCTGACAGAGCATGTTACCCAGCCACAATGTAAGATCTTGACTGTGTTACAAATATATGGGGGTTTTAACCGATGCACTGTAATTTTTTCCTATTCTTTATAATATATCACATGAAAGATGAAGAACAATATGAAGTAATAGAACTCGTGAACTGACAATGCAGCACTCAGCAGTTATTCTTGACACATCAGTCATACATGTGTTTCTGTTCTGAGCTAACAATGCTCCAGTGCATGTCACATCTTTATCTAAATGGCCTTTCCAGTAAGGAATGGTCATTTGGCTGCACCATGGATGCCATCTTACTGTGAAGGAAATACAATGGTTTTCAAATAATGTTAAGACCAATTATCTACAGGGTCCATTTAAATTAGAATAAAGTATTGCTTCTCTGAAAAAAAAAATATTAAAAAAAAAATCACATCTGTGATAAAAGTGTTAGTGTCACAGGAGAGCATGGTCTCCAGAACAGTGAGGTACCAGCTCATTGCAACACATCACACAGGGTGAAAACTCTCCATATCCATACAGCTCTAAACTTTCAGGACTCATGAGACAATCATATCCCTTGTTTTAAACTGCAGAGAAGTCTCTCCAAAAGATCAAGTCACATGTTACTTGATACGTGGGCTTCACAGAGACAAAATCTCAATGTGGTTCAAGAAAACATCAAAGAAAAGGCCCAAGTCATTCAAGAGTCAGCAGTAGAGCAATCACAGAGTATGTAAACAACTCAAATTATACAAAAACAGTTGTAGCCATGCATCCATAAAGGTGTAGCTATAACCATATAGAACAGAAGAGTTCTCATAATGTGAGAACATTGGGGCTAGTTCAGCTGATAGGTATTTTCCATCTCTGATGTCCAACGCTGTACATTCGGCAGCTACTTCATAAATAAAATATTTGTGCAGCTCAAGCATAAGCAGAGGTGATTAGCATGGGAGCAGGGCCTCTTGTTTCCTTCATGCAGACTCTAATACAAAGGGAATCTGATCTCTAGGGGGATCTCTACCACAGTGCAAAATAATAATGATAATAACACAATAGTAATAATAGGTACAAATAGCAAACATGTATCCATTATAAACACATAAATATTCAGTTGTCTACTATAAGAGCACAGGTCACATACTCTTTAGCTTTATTTCCCTCCTACACAGCCAAAAGTAGGCAGGAAAAATACTGAAATATACTTATTAGCTGGTAGAGATTATATTTTCAAATTGACGTGACAGAAATTTGGGAGTCAGGCTCCTAATATGTATCAGATAATTTATATAATATTAGAAGCAAAACAGAGCATTTGGGATGTTGAAGAATCTACAAAAATAACCAAAACAGCAGAGACTTTCTTTCAAAATGGGACAGGAGAGGTTGTGACACACATCAAAATTCCCTGCAGTGTTTTGAAAAACTTAGGATCCACCTACACATCAACTGGAGGCCTCAATTTATTATTCTATTGAATCTCTATATGAATGTTTTTTTTATAAGAATAAAGGAGAAATGCCCATGGTCCTGCAGACCATCTCCCAAAGGCCAGAATAACTTATCCAACCAATAGCCACACTTTACTGTCACATCCTTCACTGAGGCCCTCAGTCACAGGGGGGAAATGAGTTGCAAGCTGCTAAATTGTCAAAAGGGTGGCCAAAGCTTGGTCTTAGCATCATTTTTGCCCAAAGCCCTATGGCTTTTAGACAGCTAAAAATCAGGAACTGCATCCATCCTAGTTCAGGCATGTCCCCATCTCATAATGAATGTGTGATCTGAACAATTCTGTGATAAAAGTAAGAGGGAATCTTGACCTTGAGGCAGTCTCTGCTTGAACCTCTTCATCTACTGCCATTTTGTGAATGAAGAACTTGCATTTTGGTTTTCTAATGGCTATGCCTCTCATCAAGTCAGAGATTAGAGCATATGAATTCTTCCTTAAAAATGAAACATTCTTCCAGATCAAAATGCTGAGATTGACATAAGGAGTGAAGTACATCCCATAATATGTGGAACACATATTTAAGGTGTAAACACACCTATTATTTGTTGCCAGATCTAATGCACCAGAGCTTGTCTTTGGACAGATGTAGCAACATTCTAGCATCTTCCCAAAGCTGTGCGTGGTGAAGGAAATCCCTGTTTCAAATGTATGCAGAAAAAGAGCATCCCTGCCTTGGGAAATCAACACACCAAGGGTAGAGGGGGAGAGAAAGGTCCAGAGTAAAGAAGGTCATAAATAGTGATATTTTCTGCAGACACCATAGGAAGGGAATAGGTAGATCAAAAGTGGAGAAGGTACTGGCCTGGTGAAAGAATTCAGGGATGCTGAATAACACCAGTGAGGCTGCATGGATGAAGCCAAGTATCTCTGCTATTTTCTCATCAGATCTGTTGAACTCCAAACTCACTGAAAAATTATGTGCTTAAGAGAGGGACTGAAAAGCAGGAGGTGGGGCTGCTTACATAGTTTTGCTTGGCATGGTTTCACTGTTCACAAAAATGAAAATGCAATATTCCAAAACCCTTCCCAGGCAGTTATTATTTTTCTCCCTGGAATTACAACACACACAAGCATCAGCAACTCCTTCGGTTATGTAGGTCTGGCGCCCTGTCCAGGCTTCTCGTGTGGAGGAGCCATCCCATTCTCTGTGTGTGTTGAAAGTTTCTCTCCTTGGAAAGGCATTTGGGCTTCTGCCTTCAAGTGACATCCGAAACCTGCCCATGCTGCTTTGCTTTTTTTTCCTCTTCTTGTTGTCAGGCTCATCATGCTGAGTCATATCTGCAGCTAGATCATAATGATTATCCTGAAATGTCAGCAGCTGCTCTTTTCACCCCCATATGGTGCCAGATTTAGGATGAGGTTTCCCTAATGCATAAACAATTACTATAATTGTGGTTTTTGACAACTAAGGTATCACAGAGATGGTATTCTGTTTTTTAAAAACTGCATTTCCACAGTTGTAATGCAGGGGTGTGTCATACTGACCCATATGTTTCTTTCTATTTCTCCCCAAAGAAAGCCTGTGAAAGTGAATCCCTGCCACTGCTGCTGTTGGACATCAGATGTCATCTGACAGAAGAAACACCTAAAAGCTTTAACAGTTAATATCTTCCTTACTGTGAGAGCAATATTTGCCTAATTCCAGGGATGGTTGTTTGATAGACAAAAACCTGGCTTTAACTTGCGTTCTTTTAATTTTGATGCAATTCCCTTGCAGTCCTTAGATAGCTCTGCCTTCTCCCTTAGTGCTGCTTAATGTTACCATCTCTTTTTAACAGTCAACCTTTTTAAAAAAAGTTGAGGTATCAGAGGAATAAAATATATTAAAAAATAAAATCAAAGCAAAAAAATACCAGGGGCTGACAAAAATAATGAAAACCTAAGGCTCTACCTCTTACTCCATTTTCAGATGTGCATCAAAAGAATCCCCCTTATCTAGTATCTGATAGTGGAACCATGGCAGAAAGAAGGGAATCTAGCCCAAGTACCTCCATTCCGTATTTGACTGCCAAATAAAGCACTACAGAGATAAATGAAAGATAAGCAAGTAAAAAACCCTGTAGGGAAAAAGCAGAGTGAACATGATGTATTATTGCTGAAGACTGGGAGAAAAGTCACTGAAGCTGATGGAAGTAACCACCACCCTTCATTTGAGATAACAGAGTCAAGAAAGTTCTTTGATGAGGTAATACAGGTTTCCGAGACAAGGCAAAAATACACCCTAAACCTTGAATAATGTGGGCAGATGGTACTGCTGCTTATTGCTTTGGGTAAGGGTGTATTTGTGTGTATGTATGTACAAGAAAACAAGCTACCTGAAACAGACGGAGAAATAAGCTCTAAACACAGCAGCAAAAAGGAAGCTATTTAATGCCTAAAGGGAGAGGTTATCGGGGGTACTGAACAAAAAATGTAATGCTATAAGCAATGATACTGTCTTTGGTGGTTTGATTGCATCTACAGTCAGAGAAAGGAGAGTTTGCATATTCTTTGTAAATAGGTAGAACTGCACCCAAGGCAGCTCTGAATCCATCAATGCTTTATCCTCCTCACCAGAACAAGCTCCGATTCTTGGCCATCTGTCTCAAAGGAAGAATTATTGTAGGTAATCAAACAGACTAAAGGGAAGACTACAGGCAAACCTAACACTGTTCTGAGAAGGCTAAATATGTTGTAATTAATTTAATCTTGCTGTAATCAATTTAATTCATTATGCTGTAATGAATCAGAAACCACATGTACAGAAGTTAAGGCAAGTGCTTTAGCAGACAGCAACACCGACACTAGATGTATTTCACTAAAAGAAACTCTCCCAGAGCTTAAACCAACAACCAGAAATGAGCCTGAGAAGATCCTTGTGCTCAGCAGGACAAGAGGTTCAGGTTCAGTGAGACCAAAGTGGGAAGTGAGTTCTCCAGTACTGTCCTCTGAGAACAGAGTCCCTCTGGATCAATACATAAGTGCTCAGACCTCATCCTAAAAGCTGCCTTAGACAGCTAAGCCCTAATTAAGTCCCATCTCTTCATTCCTCTGAAACAATGAATGAGACTGGATTTTAAGTACCAAATTACATATAAAATGGTAGACTGCTCTGCGTTTGTTGCTGGTTTCAACCCTTCTTGCACAGATCTGTTGCTGAAACCACCAGATGCTATGAAAACTAGTTGGAGAAATGGGCACAGGGATGACCTGTGCAGCAACCTGAAGTTTACATGTTCTACACTTCCCATGGCATCAAGCAGTACAGGTAACCCTCCTGGTTAGAAGTTACTTTGGATCTCCAGTGCTAAATCATATTGCATTTCCACAGCTGTGACTGAAAACCAAAATGGGTCTGATTGGGAACTATTCTGATCCCTCACAAAGCAGGCACAGAAGAAAATGTGCAGGATGCCAAATGTTCACTCACAGTTGGATTGCTTTACACATCTTTACCCTCCCTGGGTAGCTGTTCTCTGGGCATATAAGATACAAGATATATATTGAGATATACAGTCTATCTCCTTATATTTATTTAGCTGTCTAAGAGTTTGGCATCTAGGATAACTCAGCTGACTATGCCTGCTTTAGAGTTGTGGAGGTAGATGTTCACTTCCTGAAATATGTCACCATGAAGAAGAAATCTAGATCAGATATCTCTAAAAAACAGTACACCCCATCTTTCTGCATTGACTGAAGTGGAAGTCTAGACAACCAGTCAGTCTAAACATGCTGCTTTGGGACAGAAGAAGTCAAGTGACACAAACATCAGTTTTTGTGTGCATTGTCAAATCATTCTCAAGGGCACCTGTGGTTATTCATTTAACCTTTCTTTTGCGTGTCAAAAATGACACTGTCAAATGGAGCAAGCTTATGAGACTAGAAGATCTGAGAAGAGCTCTCAGAAAAGAGTCATTGGGCAGGGTTCTTGAGTGTCCCACCTGATGAACGAACCTCATGTGGCTTCTTTCCATGAAAGAACACTACTTGTCATTCAGGATTCCTCCCTCATAAAAAGTTGTGTGCGATGGGAAAAAGAAAAATAAAAAGAATACTTGTGTTGTCTCAAAAATGTGCGGCTTGTTTAGGAGGTTAGACTTGAGCACCATGGGTGTCTGAGTGAGCAGCAGTAAGAAATGAGAGCATTTTGATCAGTCTGCCATCCTGTAAGGGGTAATAGGAGGTTGTTTTATTGTTCCTCCAGCATAACACACAAGGATGATTTGTAACAAGGCAGAATCCAGGGCAAATGGCTCTTGCTATAGTACTTTGCCTTCAGATATCTTAAGAGGTAATCTGCGGTGGGTATGCTTGCTGTAAATCAGTCTTTGCATTTGGAAGTCACAATTATTATGTTAAAGGGTGCATGCTTACATAGTTCAAGTATGGCATTTAGAAAGAAGTAATTTCACCTCAGAGTGGAAGTTTCCCTGGGGCACAAATCTTCAACAGTGAAATTTTGTATGTGTATTTTGACAAACGCATGCCCAGTGGGCATGTGCCAAATTATGCCTTTGAAGCCATGGAAGCCTGGCTGTGGGAACCTAGAACCTTGAAGAGTTTCTCAAGGGAGAGGAAGCAGAGCCAGCTGGACTCATTTTCTATAGACACAAATATAATTGCTAGCCAGTAGCTACTACATTAGAAGAGAAATCATTTCAGAGACCTGGAACATATTTGTGTGAAGCCCTTGTTAGAGGAGCTGGGTAGCAGCCTGACTGTGAGCCTTCCAGATCTCTCTCTCTGCACATTCTTTTTAACTCCAATATTTACTGTCATGGTAAAATGTGATCATAATTGTAAGAACCAACACATATCTGTCATTACTCAGCACCTAAGAACGAACTGTAAATACTCTGCTTTTGAGTGCAAAGAACAGTTTCCCTAGAGCTAATGCACATGAGATCAGCAGACATAAAAACATGGAACTAAATCTATGTGGTAAAACTGATGTACAGCCCTCCTGCAAGAAGCAGTTTATTCTTAGAACCTAGTGGTGGCTGGGGACTGTCTTCTTCATCCTCTGAGACATAACTTTGCAGATCCTGAGAGGCAGACTCCTCTTTATGGTAGCAGATAACCTGCCTTTTGCTCCAGGAGCATTTTTTTTTTTTAAATCCTTTTCCAGTGCTCTCAAGAAGGTCCTGTGTCAGCCTTAACTCATACAGACACAAAGCTGTGTCCTCTGCCAATTAAAAGATAGAAAACTGGACCAAAACACAGCTGTAACAGTAGCAAGTGTGTGTATGTGAAGTGTGAAATAACAAATTGTATGCTATTGTACTATTAAGATACTGTTTCTGTACTAAAGTCTTTATAAAAATAGCACTTTGAATAATAACAAAAAATCTTACTGAGGGAAAATAACTAGTGAAAGGGGACTCAAGATAGACCTTTGTCCCTATTCTGAGGTCAGAGCTTACAAACTCAGAAGCTGACTGCTGAGTTCTGTTTTTCTCCACTGACAAATTAGCTCACCTCTCCCTCTATGACTCGTGTTATTTATTTTACTTGTACGCAGACTTCAGATAAGATCAGTCCATCAGTCTGTTGGACTCTGTACAAACAGGGAGTGAGAGCATCTCCACTAGACAGTTTATGATCTGGACAGGGAAGGGAGAAGAGGGAAGTAAAGGTTCCTCCCTTTTTACATGGGGAACAAATTCTCTGATCCCCAGAGATATTTAAGTGCTTTGGTGATTTGGATCTAATAGGTCAGACTCGTGACCACAGTAAAATACCTTCAAGCATCAGCTGATCTGCCATCTCCATGCATATCTTCTTCCTGCACAGTAAGGATGAAGTAACTAGACCTGTTTCATTACAGGTTAAATCAGCACTGACACTGTATGCCCAACATTGCTAACAAAAACCTATTCCTGCTAAGTGACCTGCACTGGGGAGCTGGTGAAGATTAAAAACAATCCAGCAAAAAAAGAAAACTGAAAAACCTCCAGTATTTTAAACAAGATTAGTTGCCTTCTTAGGGATACAATCTGATGGCAGCAGAGTTGGTTGCACTGCCTTAATTTTCTGGCCTAAATACACTTTGAACCACGTCAGCCTGTGTTTGCTCTGGGTAAAAGTGCACACAAGGACAGTGACTGCTGTTCAAATGAGACACAATAGCTTGTTAAATTGTCATAAACTGATCATGTCTGAGTCCCAGATGGCTTACCCGATGTCACCCAGCAGTTTGAGGCACACCCAGCAACTGAACATCTCCGGAGCCCAGCCTGGTATCAAATACAATGGCACTTTCCCTCTCTAATTGTGACCAATTGTCGCTGTCTTCTGGTGGGTGTAACCAGGAGAAAATGGGCATGGGGTAAGCTGGGACTGTCCTGTGAGCCCTTCCAGTTTCAGCTGAGGCGTGATGGCAAGGCTTCATCAGGAAAAGCCTACAGTTCCACCAGGTCATGTCTCTCTGAAGGCAACAAACAACTGCCTATTGTTGAGTAACTCAGAGAGAAAATTTTGTGATCCATGTAGGTGTTGCTCCAGAGAACATGTTTCAGGGAGAGTGAGCATCTGCTACAGAACTAAAAAGCATTTTTGGCACTATAAAATCTTGCTCAACTCAACACCTTCCTTTCCTGTGCACTGGAGTGCCAGAGTGCAATGGTTAGTATCTGAAAAGCAACATGGGAGATGTAAAAATGAAATAGGAGGGCAGAGGGATCCAGTGTTGGAGGAACGCTGCTTTCCACAAGCCATGTAAACCCTAATTAATAGACAAAGGGCTCTATTCTTTGCCTGCATTTAACTCCCCCATTTTGCTTCTCTTCCCTTCAACTCTACTCCTTTTTCCCCTCCAGTTTGCAGTAGCATGTACAGGGCCTGATGAAAGCCCACACAAATCAATGGCAACACTCCCATTTACTTCAATGGGCTTTGTAACAAGCAAAAGGAGAAGAGAATAGGTGATTATTTTTTCTTTCCAAATGACGAGCCTCCCCCAGTAAAACAATCCATACAGTAATCATAAGAGCTTTATATTGTGCAGTGCATGGGCATAATTACTTCAGCCCTCTAAACAGTTAGCAGCAGTTGGTCTCCCTAATGCCTGGAAAATTATTTTAAATAGACTTCATATCTACGAAACAGGATTTTTTTTTAGATTGTAAATACCTAGGGTCAGCTCTCAGCAGTTGTTACCAGTGTCTCTGCACTGACTTAAAAAACGATAGTCAATTTGCACATATAAAACAACTGGTCCAAACCAGCACCTCCTGCACAGTCAAAATTATTGTGATATCCATGAGCAGTTCTCTCCAAGCCATAAATATAGGGTCAACCCTGCTGCTGCCCTTCAGCCAATTATCCAGGCATGATCTTGATTAATGACTCACCTGACTTTTCTTTGGATTCAAGCAGACTGTCATGCTGTACCTCTACCACATCTCCATCTACCCTTCTCTACAACAAAGCATGAGAAGATGCCTCCACCTCTTCCTCTTGCTTCACTGATGTAAAGACTTGACTGTGAAGACTAAAGATCCCAAGTGTATTTAAAACATTTCCCTCATCACTGCCTGCAAGTTTGTCTGCTTAACCAAGGGCTATGATAGGGAGGGTGGGGAATCTGTCACTAATAAGTGTACTGGCATGCTCTGGACATCTAAACCATGTTTGTTCTGAAAAGCTGCACACTTTTTGACAACATTTAGACAAAAATGGTCCAACTGTATTGAAGTTCAGGTCTTATGCAAATGCTTTTATTTGCAATGGTGTATGGAATATTATCTTTCTAATCCTTCCACTAAAACATGATTTGTGGTTGTTCTTCAGAACGTCTGCCTGATTAAACATCCTTAAAAAACATACATGTGATTGTAATAAAGAAAAACAAAAAGGTTTCTTTTAATAGTAATTAAGTAGCAATTAAGCATAATTATTATGATTTGTATCTAATTTATAATATCTGTAGAATGAACAGATGTAATTTGTCCTCCAATAGTCAGCAGTGTTTGGCTTAAGCAAAGCCACCTTACAATTCCCTTCTCATTTACCACAGAAAAGGACACTGTGGATGGTGAGCCAAGGGGTGGGAACATTCACCTGTGGGGTAGGAACTGCTCAGTCATCTGGAAGCATGTGAAAATACCTGTACAGACAACTTAAGGTTTTCCTACTGTCTTCAGCAGAGGAATCTTCCCTTCAAGTCAACTGATAAAAATCTCCAGGTTTTTAACCTCAGGTAGGAGGAGCTGCCATTTTTGTGTAGCTGGTACAATAACTGTTCTGTGTTGCAATCAACCTTTGCAAAATGTGCTTTTCTCTATACACGCATTTTTCTATAAAATATTAATAAAATTAATTAAAAAGTAATTTTCATGTGGTGGTTGGGGGAATTCATTAAAAAGCTAGGAAAGGCTACACAGTTTACTGATGTACTGAGTAACTCACAGAGAAAAAAAAAAAGTTTTGATTACAAACTCTAGGTTAATTTTCTTTAACTCCACAGTTTTTAAATAACTAGGAATCATGGGCATGATCTTGACCTACCTGGAGGCAGCCAATATGACTGCTTTCTGCCTTTAATGCTTTTAAATCAAACTATTATGGAATTTTATCTGTTGTCTGACCTTCCTTAAGGTCCATCTGAGCCATACATGACTTGATTGTGAAAAATTAGTCTTTACATGCAGCTGGTTACCACAGAGCTGTGTTTGGAATGTTAGGTAATGAGTGTCTATAGTAGAACGTTAGAAAGGTCTCTAGAATAACCCAGTATAAAGCAGACACATTTACAGACCAGAAGCTTTACTATTTGTGTAACAATGGCAAATTACTACAACAGGCCTCTTGCAAAGGTGACCTCACAGATCTGGTTCAAGGAGAAATAAAAACTACCTTTAATGGGTCCAGAATGTCCTTTAAGCTCTCAAGGGTAAATGAACATGCCCTGCCCTTACCTTGATGCCATACCAGACAAAGAGTTGATGCCCCAAGCATTTCTGCCACTTGAGGAAGAAGATGGCCAAAGCAAGCTGCAAGCATGCACAGAAGGAGCTGCAGCAAACTGGTGTGCTAGTATTCTACCTGGCAAGCCTGAATCTAGTATTGCTTGGGACTTGGAAAGGCAAAAGAACCTGTTGAGGTATTAAAATTTAGCTTGTTCCAGCTAGCATTACTTTGGGGAACCAAACAGACCTGTAGTTTTCTCAGTGACAGAAGCCTCACATCCTTTCTGGGATGTGTGAGGAATTCATGGATTTCTTATTCCCTGTGGGAACAATGGAAGTCTGTGAAAAGATTGTCATACAGCAGAAGCCTTATGGTTTTAAACTGAAGTTGATGGTTTCCTGATGGAATGTACCATTAAAACCTAGTCATTTGAAAGTGGTAGTAAGGAGACAGATGCATATTCAAATGTTTATCTCTTTAATTTTCCAACACCTAATCTCTTAAACGAGTATAATCAGAAGAGGCATTCTAATTCTCTTGTGGGGAAGACAAGGCGCCAGAGATCAAGTGATAACCAGGCTGTGTCTCAAGCCATTCTCATGAGACTTTGACTGTGTATGAATCCAAACTGGAGAGAAGAGTTTTTTTAGCTACTATGTCTGCCAGAATTCAAGCAGCAGACACATTTCTGCTCTCATGCACAAGCCCAAACTATGGATAACCTAAGTTTCAAAAAAAAACAAAAAAAAAAACAAAAAAACAAACTTCTCTGAAGCCATATTTGAGTGTTTTGCTTTGGTTTATATACAGATCCAGATCTTTCTCACACATGGATACCTCGAAGCTAAAAGAACAATAGGATTGTGAAGTTAGTCACTCAAAAGGTAAAAAAAGTGCCAGACATGAGGCTACGTATGCAATCCAAATTCAGGTTTTTATGTGAGGTCATGAATAGACATGTTTTAATTACATGGCCACATACACTTTTTCTACAGGACAAAGGCAGTGTGAGCTTGACTTATTAGAGAAGCAGAGACTAATATCATCTGCTGTGCTGGGCAGTCCTGAGGAAAGACAGAATCACCAGGTCTGCATGGCAAGACACAGGTCAAACAACCCAGCTCTGCCCTGGATGGTGAAGGTGGAAGGCTGTGAAATACCCAGCTGCCATCTCAACGGGTTTCTTCCCTCCACCTTGCCAGTAACCTCCTGCACAGACATGGGAGGAGGAAGGCAGAAAGGGAGGTAGCAGGCTAGGAGTGCAGCAGCATGGCATGCTAAACACCACCAAGAGAATTGCTGACAAACAGGGGCAGCTTGCAGCCAAGGTTGCTCCCTAGCCTATGACCCGTTTTGTTTTCAGTAGGAATCTGGTTCACATTACAAGTACAGTACTGACAGAGTTGAGGTGGGTTTTGGTTTTGGTGGGGTTTTTTTGGGTCGTTTTGGGATTTGCTGGCAGTTCCGTGGCTTTTGTCACCTCTTCCCTAAATATTTCTTTGTTCAGCCTTGTGCCTTTGAAACTTAATACCCAGGTCTAGTTATCTTTGCTGTTCTAGCCCTCTGAACAAAGTAGCGACTATCTTCTAATAAAGTGTGGACTACTCACTTAGGCCTGGAGTTTTCTTAAAAAAAAAAAAAAACCCAAACCGACCCCCAGATAATTGTTACAACTCTTATCATCTGCTGCCTGAAATTAAGCTAGCAACTGCCGCAGCTATTACAGATATTTGGGTTGACTTCTACAATCACTTCAATGTGCAGGCGCTGGCTTCCTTAAGCCCAAATCGAATCACAACATTAAGGATGGCAGGGGGTGGGAAGGCAAGAAAGAGGCTCTCATCTCCTAGATAACAGCAGGAGACTGGGCCAGAGCGGCTTTCATCTCGCCTCTAGAATCATCATTTATCCCTTTCTGTTGCCAGCGAGGCACCTGGCAAGGGAAGCCCGGACTCCTCCGACGGAGCTCCCCAGCAAAGCGCTCCTTTCCCTGGCGGGGCCGGGCTGACCGGAGCGACCCAATTTGGGCTGGGATCGCCCATCAGGCATCAAAGCGGAACCCGTGTAGGTCCCCGGCGCTTGCACTGGGCACGACAAAACTCGGGGAGCCGATGGCAAACAGGCTGCAGAGACCTGAGGAGGCTTCTGTCAAAGGCGGAGAGCCGCCGCGGGCGGGGGAGGCGGCACTTTCCCCGGCGTGGCGGGTTTCCGCCGCCCGCCAGGCGCCAGGCCCGCGGGGCCCGGGAAGTCCCCCCAGGTGCGCCGCTCCCGGAGGCCCCGCAGCCGCTCCCGCCTGCTCCCCGGCAGGACGGCTCCGTGCCGCCGCCCGGGGCTCGCCTGCGGACACCGCGCCCCCGCCGGGGCCGGGCTGCCTCCGGAGCGCGGCGGGGGAACCGGGGAAGGGGTCCGCCCGTCTCCCCTCGCTTCTTCAGCCTGGAGCTGCGGGGCCCGCGCTGCCGCTGCCCCCGGAGCACCCGCCAGGGCACCCGGCCGCGAAGACCCCTGCCCGGCCCCCCCGGGGCTCAGGTGTCTGCGGACAGGTGTCCGTGCCCCCGGGGCACCCCGCGGCAGGGAGGGCGGGGGGGCTGCCGGGGCAGCTCCCTTCGGCGGGTGGAAGAGCTGGGCCTCGGTTCCCCGCGTTCAGCCTAATCTAATAGCAGCAGTGATTAAACTTCGTTATTATTTGCGCGCTGATCTTTTCGGCTGATGGGAGATTTAAAAATCGATAGTAAAGTCGCATGCCTGACTGCTTGGGCACTTATGGAAAAGCTGTTGGGCAAGGCCAATAAATCAATCCTCCTCTTTCTTTCTCTGTCCTGTTTCTTTTCTGCCTCCAGAATTTTCTTCTTTGCAGAAGGGAGCCACAGCTAACAAGGTGCCACTTTGAAACACATCATACTTGAAGCCAACGTGCTAATTATAGATTATTAAGAGGTGAAGCTCAGTTGAAATGGCACAGTGAAAAAAATCCAAGCCGATCAAATTTAGAACGTCATCAAATATATTATGGTCTCTTAAAATCCTGTGTTTAAGAGGATGCCGCATAATCTTTCTAAACCCCATGATTCATGGGCATCAGCCTTTGCTGGGAGAAGTGAAGTTAGAATTCATTTAAAGTTATTTTGTGGTAACCGGGCTCTCAGACCTCTGAGAGTTTGTACAGCCCCAGCCGAGGTATGTCCAATATTTCCAGCCTGACACAGCAGAAGCCTGCAAACGGAACGAGTAAATGAACTGGAAGTGTTTAACAGGCTTCACACGTCTCATTTATTTGGATTTGAACTGAGGAGCTAAGCTGAGCCTGGAATCACTAGCGAAGGAAGAGCATAATTACTTGTCATTATATTCATTCCGATTTATAAATAATGTTTCTGGCTTTATTTTATTCAATGCTTAATTTAAAAATAATGATTAAAAATTAGCCCTTGGGCTACGTTCTGGATTATAGCCAGATGCTTTATTGCTTCTCCTTGGGACTCTGGAAATATCTAAATGGACTGGGAGGGAAAAATTAAGATTTCCCCTCTCGATTAGTTATGCAGGAAGGACAGTGCCATGTCTCAAGCATTTCAGTTTTTAATTCTTCTGAAACAACAAGTTGTTTCACCAGAATCAACACGTAAATGTTGGGAGAAATTGCACTTGCTGAAAGGTGATGGTGCGTGTCTTTGGTGTCCTCTCTGCCTCGCAGGGAGAAGAGCCCACAGCACTGCATTGCTGGGTCTGTCTGCATACACACACACGTAAGGAAATCGTAGGTGGCTGCATATCTGCACACACACGTAAATTTCTCTAATATGTTTATATGTTCAGTGGCTGTAACAGCAGCAAAATAAGTGTTCCCTGATTTAGAGCACTTCGCAGGTACTGCAAACACTGATGAACCAAAATCCTTATGTAGAAAATGAATAGTTCCCTTACATATACACACATACACACCCCCACAAAAGAGAAAGGAGGAAAAACAGAGAGAGAAAGAAAGGAGAGGAAAGGGGAACTCGATTTATTCTCATTTGTTTATCTCTAGATTTTTTCCCCCTTTCTGCGAATTCATTTGAATAGCTTTCAAGCTGCAAAATGGAAATGTGGCTCCTGCCCTCTATTTCAGCAGCAGCGTCCTGGCAACAGAGCAATTTTCTATCATCAAGGATAAATGGCATCGAACAGAACATTCTGATAAAAAAGAAAAAAAAAAAAAGCTTTAGCCCAAGAAGCCCATGATTGCTGCCCTTCCTGTCTGTCATCCCTTTACAAAATCCTCTCCTCCAAACCTGAGCTGCATGCTGTCAGAGCTAATAATGTCTTCTAAAGAAAAGGGGAAGAAACAGCATTCATGCACAATGTTCCCATTTATTACATAGAGTGCTTATTTTAAAATTGCAAATATCTTTGTTTGGTTCACTGCAAATTAAAACCAAGATGTAGGAAGTTACACGATGCAACAATTATTCATGTCACAGCAGAGCATCAGACCCTGTTATCATGCTTTCTATTGGTTAATATATGTTTGTGTGCGTGTGAGTGTGCATGCGTTGTGTGTATGTGTGTAACACAGGGAATATCTCACCTTGTGAAAATAAAAACCACTTCAGGTAAGTCTGTGTTTCCTTGTTTTAGAGCAATGAGGGGGGCAAAAGCCATTACTGTTACGCAGTAGGAAGAGGCTGTGCATGTGCTGCCTGTGTGGTTCCGTGAGGGGTCAAATGCGTCTTACCCACAAGAAGCCTGCCAGGGGAGGATGCCCAGGGCTTGGGGTGCTCTCCCGGGGCACCCTCTGCCCGAGCTCCCACTTCTCGCCCCAGCAGCACCCCTGCAAACTCCTCCCCAGGGCTGGTGCATTCACGCAGGGTGCCCTCGCTGCCTGGCTATGAAAGGGCCCTCCGAAATACATGAACCTCTTATCTTCAGCTTTCAGAGATTATTCCGGGGAGGGGGCATTGCAGTGGACGGAGCTGTGGCGAGAATCCCCCCCCTGCCCTGCCCAAGGGACCGCGGCGCCGTGAGGTGACACAGGCCGAGGAGAAGCAGAGGAGGGCATGGCCCGCCACTGCCCGAGCGGCGGGGAGGCAACGCCGGAACCTGCCGCTCAACCGAAGGGCCAGGAGCGGAGGAAAGGACCGAGGGCCGCCGCCGGACGTCCGCACCCCGGCACCTGCACCGGTGGAGAACAGCCCTACCGGGAAGGTTAAAAAGAACCCGTCAGGGGGGATGACTTCACAGGGGGCTTCGCCCTGTATTGGGGCTTTCCCTAGCGCAAAGGCGTAAGGCCTCGGCGGGCGGATCCAGGGCCTCTGTCTCCCGCAGGAGGGGCACGGGCAGTGCGGGGAGCACCGACGCGCTTCGCCCCCGCCCGCCGCTACCGCACCTCGCGCGCGGCCGTCAGGGCCGGTAAGGCCGCGGAGCCCCGCTGCCGCGCGCATGCCCCGCGCCGCAGTCACGTGCCTCGCGGTAACGGCGGTAAGGGCGGTGAGCAGGGCCCGCTGGGCCCCCGCCGAGGGAACCGGGCGCGGGAGGAGGCAGCGCTGACCAGGGAGTCCCGGCGAAAGGCCCGGCCGCGCCGTCCGGAGACCCGGCCCCTAGGAGCCTGGTGGGTGCCCCTCCCGGGGGGCACCCGGGCAGAGTCCTCGTCATCGCCTTCAAGAGGGAGGCCGCGGGCTGCCGGGGGCCTCCCGGGCGGCTGCCCCTGCCCTCGACGTGCGCACAGGGACAAGGACACGGCGCCTCGGCAGCTGCAGCCGCAATTCTGCTTCCCTCGGAGAAGCTTACCCGGGCACGGCCAAGCAACCCTCCCCAAGGGAACGAAAAGCCTCAAATCACCCATTTTAAAAGCCGGCGTCGTGGGTTATGCCGCGGCGCTGATATTCCTCCTTTCCTTTTCCTCACACACATGGGCTACGATAGCACTGACTGGGCACTGAGGGTTGGGGCAGTACAACCGGTCCCGACCCAGTTTAATGGGAACCCTTGAAGTTTAGATCATCGTCCCGACAACTTGTATAACACTTATTTCATGCACGGGCCACAGACCACCCGACGGAAAAAAAAACAAACCAAACAAACAAAAAACTACGAACACACGAAGTATGAATCATTTACCTCATTTTTCATCCCTGTATATTCATATAAAATTAAGCGAACCCTTTAAAGTTTATTTTAAAGGCAGTGAAGTCCATGAAAGACTTCTTGCCCTATTATAGCCGAAAGCTGCAGGCAGACCATTTGATTTATTTTTATTTTTCAAAGGAATGGAGAAAGTCGTCCGATTAGTAGTGGTATTATTATAATCTCCATTCTCAAACCTTGAAAGACCCTTGTAAACAATCGGCTCCTTCTCCAGCCCTGTTCCCACCGCCGCTTAGTAATGACTGGAAGATTAATGAGGTTTTTTTAGCAACACCTGTCTTTTCAAGCTGTCGACACAACCAATTAATACTTTTAATTACCGCTACAAGGAGACTAACCAGGACCTTTCTGATTTGATTTGGCCGCTGAATTTTACCCCCTCTGAAGCGAAGCAGCCCCGACGAGAGGGCAAGTTGACCGGGTCGAGGGGGGGTTAGAATTGGGAGAGGTGGGTTTACTGTGACTGTATTTTGCTTCAGGATGGAAGGTGGGATTATTTGTTCGGAGAAAAATTTTTGTTTCTGTTTATTTCGCTTTACTTTTTCCCGCGCCTTTGGAAATATTTTGCCATCTCTTTCGAGCAGAAGAAAATAGAAACGCTGGCTAAGAGGACCCCAAACCACACGAGTCTCCCGGCTCCCCGAAAACTGTCTGTCCCGGGACGTCGGGGGAAAGGATGGAGAGAGAGAGAGAGAGCAGGCTTTTAGACAAAAATTACCAAGGGGGAATTAGTGCGAGGGCAGGCGACCCGTCTCTCACTTAGTTTAGGGCACTTTTTACGAGTTTTTTCAACGAAAGAGCGAGCGCCCCGCCGGCAGCACTCGAACACCGCAGAGTGGGACTGCAAGCTCACCTCGGGGCTGATCTGTTCCCGTCCCGCACCCCCATCGCCTCCGGGAACCCTGGTCTTCATTTGAGTAATTGAGTTAAGCAGAAGCTGGGGCAACAACTAGATCAGAAAGTGTATTCTGCATTCAAACTGCACGGGTGCTACCAGAAGCTCACAGGCGGCCGTGAGGGTGCCGGGAGGGCGTGATGCCCTCAGACCCACAAACCCTTTTTTAGCCATGGGGTGCGGGGGTCTAAGTGCCCGCTCCCAGACCAGACGGAAGTACTTGGGAATGGGGCTTCCCAGAGTCCTCGATCTTCTCCCTGGGGGATTGCACAGGACGGGATCAAATCTTTCCCGCAAGCGCGCCTTCCCAAGGCAAGGTGAGGTGGGCAGCAGCGTGAGGAAATCAAGCGGGAGTACACGGCTCTGGATGCTTAACCCTGGCCTGTCCTCGGCGGGGTTTCCCTTCTTCCCTCAGCCCCCAGCTACGGAGTTCCTCTGACCGAAAGTGGGGAGCTGGAGAGCAGAAAGCGGTGGTCTTTGGGTTAATCAGGCACCTCTCCTCCTGGTAAAGCACCCCGTGTCTGCTCTCCTTTGTGTTACCTCTCGTGCTGCCCAGGCCTGGCAGAGTTATGCCGTAAAGGCGATGTCCCACATTAAAACTATATGAATTGGCGGACAGATCTTGAAATATCTTGAATATGAATGAGGTATGTGGTCGTAGGACTGCTTTTAAGCTGTACTTCTCCGAATATGGCTTTAATTAAATGTCTTCCGGCTCTAAAAGATTACATGTTGTTCAAAATATACCCTAGCATGAAATTTACTTCCACGATACGAAATTAGGTTACTTATAAATGTCTTCATTTAAAAAAGAAAATCGCTTCTCTTCGTTCTGGTTTCTGTTTTGCTGAACAGAGAGCTCCAACGAAGAAAGAGGGTTGGATAATATATTTATAGAAGCACGTGTAACAAAACCTGCCAGAAGCAGAGTGGGTGAAGGCTGCTTGCTCAAATGCAGACAATTCACAAAACAGGCAAGTTAATCCAGATCTGATTTGTTTCAGATCCAGCTGTCAGAACTTCGGGATACCTCCCGTGTCTCACGCTGCAGATATCTAAAGTGCTCTTACCGCCTCCCCCACTCTGTCCTTCCCTCCTGTATTTATTCCCCGCAAAAGATGCTCGGGGGAGGAGGAGGAGTGGGAGGGGGTCAGGGCAAACAGGTGGAGAAAGGTGACGATCTCCACTCGTGAAAAATAAAAAATTATTATAGGCGGGTTGGAGGTAGAGGATAGCTTGGTGGTGAGGCTAGGATCAGTTAATCGGGCAAAGCAGTTTCACTTCTCCAGTGAAATCGCTCTCGGTGTCCAGAGCTTTCCTGCTCCGGACGGTGGATGCAGGCGGAATCCACATTGCTGGAGGCGATGCTCAGTTTGTTTCTTTTTACGTCCTCAGATACAGGACCTCACTTAGCTGAGTTTCTATAGTGAGATCAGATAATGGATCCCTCTGGATTACCTTTCTAAATTAACTTTTAGACTTGTTTTTATAGTCCGTTGAGACCCTGACAAAAGAGACTGTATCTAAGATACAGATACGAGATAAACATATAAAGCAATCTCATTACACGGGAATGAGTGAAGAACTCTCCGTGCAACCTTCTCTAGATAACGAGGCTACCTGAAGAAACAAGTAAAACCGAGATATTTACTTCTTTTCCTATTAAATAAACCTCAACAACTGCATTGACTTTGCTCACTGTTTACTACATTTCCATTCAATACTCGGGTAAATGCATCCCTAAAGGTAGAGTAAATAATTGCACTGATCTCAACAGGGGAAATGTGTAGGCATTTCAAGTGTGCTAAAAATAAACGAAGGCGAAACAGACTGAAGAGACAGGACATCGCGCTCGTTTTCCGTAATTAAAGCTTCTACTTTAGCCCGCCGGAATGCGAGGCATGCCGAGCGCAGCCGGGGTGACACGTTCCCCGCGGCTGTCACGGGGACAGGACGCGAGTGGCCGTGGGGAGGCGGGCACCCACCGCGGCTGGGCTGGGGAGGGCTCGGCGCGGCTCTGGGCTCGGGGGAGAAACCGGCCGCTACCGCAGGAGAAATTGCAGCCTCTCTGCTGACTTGAAAGAGCCTCGAGTTTCCATTCGCCTCTGAGCCTTTCCAAGATGGGCACTTAAAAGCGGTGGGGGTTTTTGTGTGTTTTTTCTTTTAATTGGATGGCGTCTTCTTCTGCTACCACGAGAGAGTGTTTTCGGGGTTTTTTAATTGTTGTTGTTGTTTCTTTCATTTGAAAAGAAAACAAAACAACAGAAATCCCCGCTAAAATCAACATCTCTGCTTCAGCAGCACCCGAGCAGACAAGGACGCCTGCCAAGGAAAAACCTCACTCACAGAAGGAGAGAGGTCTGCAAATCAAGGCTGCATGCCGGGAGGCTCCCCCCCGACCCACGGAGGGGAAAGTTGCCCCACGCCGCTCTCACAGAAGGCTCCTGGAGGATGGGCGAAGGAGGCAAACCCACCCTCTCAGACTCTCCGCGGGGATCCCGCATGCTGGGGCCAGGCTCACCCAGAGCTGGAGAGACCTGTCCCCTGGCAGAGCTGGAGAGACCTGTCCCCGGGGTTTCGGTGGATGCGCACCGGGCCAGGTGCGGCGAGTGGCAGTCGGACACGTCCTCCGCGGGGGTCCTGTCCACTAGCCAGGCGGCCACTCGCCTGAAGCCTAACACTGTTTTAAAGCAGATAAATCCACATGCTAACACCCCCTTACACACACGCACCCCATCTGGGAAAACAACCAACGACAACAACACGACAAAAACATTAACCAAACAAAAAGCCCCAGCCCCCGACCCTCTGCAGAGCCACACATTGAATAAATCTGGCTGTAAGGTTTTAATTACAGCGAAGGATTCTCTACAAATCTGTACAAGAGACAGTGGCTCGTTCCCTCTGGATCTTTCCCCTTCTGATTCCTCTTATTTTGACCCACGGTACAACATAGAGAGCGGCGTGTGTGATCCATCTGCGAAGCCGGGCTAAGGTTTACCCCCCCCCTCCGCTTCCCTGCCACTTCCTTCACACTCGCGGTATGGAAAGCCATTGACGCCTGCTTGTCTGTTATAATGTTAGTGGGTTGAAACCCAGAGGAGGCTCCGCTCGGCTCTCACTCTCACACTTGCAGCGCTCAAATTCCCCAACCTCTCCGTAAAATAGCTTCCTTTCAGCCTAAGGAAGAGACCTCCTTTTGCGGGAGCCGTTTCTCACTGCTCAGCTGCTATCAAGACAACGACACTATGATATGCTGGCAGAAAGAAAGAAGGCCTTATGTTTTGGGGTGAACAGGCCTGAGAAAAAGGGGGGGGAAATGCCATCAGCAGATGCGAGGCGAGATACTGTTTTGTAACCTTTTTGGGAGCTGTAAATAACGCGGGCATGGCCGCGTTGCAGGAGCAGGATGGCGGGGCAGCCGAGCGGAGCTGTGCCCAGCCGCGTAGCCGCCGTGCACAACCGCATGGTGCGGCCGGGGAGCCCCGCGGACACCTGCGCAGCCCCACGGCCCTCCGGGGCAGGGACGCAGATTCAGCGGCCGCCGAAACCTCGCTCCAGGCGGCGAGAGTCCCGTATCTTTGCGCAGGGAGCCGGTCCGCAAAAATAATACTGGAGAGGATCGACGCCAGGGGGAATATTCTGTCTTTCCACTTCTCTTGAGATTTTTCTATCACGACTCTGCAGGAGACCCCTACTCTCTCCCGAACTTCTTTCGATTGCTTCGTGCATTCCATTCTATCACTAAAAAACCAAGGGAACCCACAGTAACCTTCTATTTCCCCCGCCCCCTTATTTCTCTGCCCCTTTAAAGAAATCCTATTGCAAGATCCACTTCATGCACGTAGATTGGGCTTCCCGCGGAAAAACACACGCACTAGCATCATTCCTGAAGTGAGCTTCTTTCGGATTTTCCCAGCCACCCCAGTCGAGGTGGGACAAGAAAACATTTTCCCGGACTCTGGCGTGAACTGGGTAGTAGGGGATATGTACTCCCAGAGAGCAGCCCTCAGCCCCTGCGCACTTCTGCGGGCAGGAACCCCCCCAGCGAGAGCATTCTGGGGGATCCTCGCCTGATGAGCGCCATCAGCTATCACACACCCCCAACAACCCAACAAACAAGCTAAACAACCCTAAAAAGGGACTCTTCTGGCAGAGCCCACCCGGGAAAACACCAGACCAGGACTTCCCGGAAAGAAGGGGATGAGAAACGGAACGGGAATGTTTGTTTTCCCCTGTTGTTGTTGAACGCATGAATGAATGCATGAATGAATGGAACAGAAGGTGCTCGGAGGCATATAGGAAGCCTCTGGCCGCTTATATTAACTTCCTATTCTACCCTAAAAATAGAACACGGTTTCCTGTTGCTCATCAGCTCCTTCCAAATGTTGTGTCTGTTGTGTGACATCTTTCGGCTCACAAATTTGACTTTAAGCCACGCACACAAGCATTGGTCTTTTAAAAGTACAAACCGCAAACATCATTAAAGCGACGCGGTTTAAGGTGACACGGAGGACCAGCAGCACCAAGTCACCCAGTCCTGGGGCCTGGGGAACCTGGTGCTCGGTACCACGCTCTCCGCCCTTCACGGAGGAGCACCGGGGGAGTGGGGGATGTGTTCGGGAGCGTGTGAAGGCCGCACTACCCCCGCGGCTCCCAGCCACTTTAGGGGAGGAGAAGGGCTGGCCCTGATCCTACTCTGGGTTCAAAGGCCTCTGCACTTCATGAGAGAGAGTGCGACTTGGGGAGCGCATCTCCAGGGAAGAGTAAACAGGGGAGTGACAAAGGGAGATGCCCGGCTGAGGGTGCGCGGGCAGGGCGCGGTGTTTACCGCGGTCCGGAGTATCCTTATCACCCTTGGTCAGAGCCTCGGCTTCTAGGAACTCGTGTTTGGCAGCGGTAGGAGCGGAGAAGCCAGGAAGCGGGGTGGCAGGGCTTGAGCTCCTGCTGCCTTTCCTTGGGAAGGGACAAGTGCTCTCAGGCAGAGGTGCAGGGGCTCCAGCCCCAGGGCAATCCCCGCCGCCCCCTAACTTGCACCCTTGTCCGCCTGGTTGCCTGCCCAGCCCCGCGCTTCTCTTGTCCATCTTCCCCCGTGGGCTTCCACCCCCGGAGCCCCACGCCCCTCTCGTGGCTGCTGCCTGCTCGTTTTCGGAGGCAATTCAATGCGAGTGGCCTAGGAGGTAAGGGCGTCCTCCCCCTCTCGTTTTTCGTGAGTCACCCACTCTGGAAATGAGTACCCCACTGTTCCGCTGCATCCGGAGCTATTGATTCAGGTCTAATTTCCTCAGGAGGCCGGTATCGGAGCTCTGTTGCACAACAGCCGGAGCCGGGGAGGGCCAGTGCCCGGCAGGGCAGAGCCCCGGTGGGCACGGACCTCCCGGCCGCCCTGGCACCTGCCGCACCGCTGCCACACAGCGGGCCCGGGCCGTGCCTGCCCCTCGGCGAAGAAATACCCCCATAGATGCTTCCTCTACCAGGGCACGACTCGGGTCCCTATTGCCCCACCGACCACCAGCCCCCTTTGCCCTCCGACCCCCGGTGCGGGTAAAGTAAGGGGGATCAAGGTGGAGGGCAACAGGGCGCAGAGCAGCTCCATTGAGCAGGAGCGGAGCCGTCCCGAGCCGTGCCGGGCAGCCGGGCCACGCTACCCGCCGTACCCGGAACCCTCCACCCCCCGCTCACCTCCCCCCCCCCCCGGCTTCAGGCGCGGATCCTTTCTGCCAGAGGCCACGAGGAAAAGAGATATGGATGGGGATAAAAAAAAAAAAACAAAACAATAAATATTGACAAGCGGCGTGACTCCTTTGCAGCTGAGTCATTAACATCGACCAATCACCTGCAACTCCATACCGAGAGATTTGCCTAATTAAATTGGGGAAAATTATCGGTGTGAGGCTGGATGGAGTCAACTGTCCTGACGACAGACGAGGATGTCTGAGCACCGCGGGGAAGAGCAGCGCCGTGTGCGTAGCCCTTCCCTTTTGCTGGCGCCCACCGACGGCTCACTGGAGGCTCCCGCATCCCCGCTCACCCCGTCCCGCACTCGCTGCATGTCCCGTGGGTGCGACACCCTCTGGCCCCGCCGCAGTTCGTCCCTCAACCAGGCTAAGCAAGGGACGAATATGTAACTCCTTTTGCTGCTTATCGAAAGGAGCAGCTTCTGAGGGCTCTACCTGCCTTTTCTTCTTTTTCACTTCACGTTGCCTGAGTCAGATGCCTTATTCTCCTCTCTAAGGCAGCATCTATGTATTATTTCAAACTGATCTCTCTTGCCCAACTTTCCCCTTTTCCCAGATTATGAGGCACGAATTATTTCGAAATAAGAAAGCACCGTGTAGCAAACACTCCCCAGCCCATTTTCTGCCACCTTTTGTTATGCATGTTCTTGCTGCTGGAGAAAATGCTAGTATGTGCACCTGCGAAAAACCTCGTTCATGATGTTAACAGCAAGCTGGAGGGTATAAAGCAATAAAACTGCCAAATGTACCTGTTCCTATTGAGTACATTACCTACACCTATGAATAAAGACTCTCAGTAGGAATTCCTTCTCTTCCCCCTTCTCTGTATTTTTATTCATTGTAGATTTGTAAACGCCTGGATCGGGTTACCCTTTTGCGTGTTAAAGTGGAACTCTTGTTAAAGCAGGAGAACAAGACAAGACACTTACAACTGCATTCAGAGTTACTGAACCGGCTCCAAAGGCTCAAGAACTGAAACAACGATGAGAGGGGATAAAGGGGCATAAAACATCCCAGACGCGCAGGAAAAAAAGATCCCCCAGCCCCAATCCTCCTAAAATAAGTCAGCTGAATTATAAGCTCCGAAAGTCTGTGGGTTATCATCCGTCACCGATCGAGCACCGCTTCGCATCCCCCTGTCCCTCCCCCCCTCCGTGGACAGTGCGGTGCTCAAACAGGGGGCTCGCATCCCCCGGCTTCCCAGAGCTCATGACACAGCTGGGGAAAAGCAAACCCCAAAAATAAATGAAGAGCGGGGGGAAGAAATCTCAGAGTGAAAAATAAAACCCCTCTAAATAATTCCAAAGAAGACGCGTTAAGGGGAAAAAAATGGAAAAGAAAAAAAAGAAAAAATCCTAAACCAACCCAAAACCAAGCAGCCAACCAAAACAACAGTAAAAGCCAAAACAACAACAACCAAACTACCAAACTGCAAAATCTAGAAACCAATCCCCAGGCTGTGAGAGGCAGTGTCACGACCTGTGCTGGGTCTGGGGATGTCTCTGGGCTGTGCGGGGTTTTGCGAGCGGCGGCAGCTGGTGCCGGTGTTGGTTTTCAAAGCCCGAAGCCTTCAGACCGTGTCCCCATCTAGAGCAACTTTCGGATTTCTCTAGGCTTAGCGAGTTCCGCCGGGTCCTTCCTACCTCAGTCCTCTCCGGTGGGGTCTGCCTCTGGAGCTCATGTTTAGCTGGACGCGAGGAGATTTAAGCGAAGGAAAGGGGTAAAAAAAGAGAGGGAGTGAGAGAGAGAGGGGAGAGAGAGGAGAGGGGAGAGAGAGATCTTCCGCCGTGCTGGATCAAACTTAATATCTTTCCCCAGTCCATCTTTGAAAGAGAAGTGGTAATACCACCTGGATGTTCGGATATAAATCCCCTTGCAAATAATAAATGGATTAATAATAACAAGGTATGAAGTTCTTTTTATAGAAAAAATGAGAGAATTGAAACTAAATGCGGCAGTTAGACAACCATTTTGATAAGAGGATAATTGAGGCGACACTGGTGTATAATTAGAGGATAATTTATGCTATATCCACTTTTATTCCACCTCCCAAAATAAACCCAGTCCATAATCATTACAGGCAAATTGTTCTGAATTTTATAGCAGCAATTTGAACAAAGTACTGCAGTTAATCATGGGAGATTTTTGTGTATTCCTGATTAGAAGTCTAATTGCCTCCTTCCAGAAAGTAAAAATAACTGTAAAACGACTCTATTTTTATCATTAACAATGTTGACAATAAAATAAAATCAACTGGAATTGTAATCTAAAGACAAATTTAGGGCGCAGGCACTTTTATTTTTTTCCTTGGGTCGTTTATATCCTAATCAAGCTTTTGCCAAAACCGCCAACCGCACGTAGCCATTTGCATATATTTGAAAGCGATTACGGGAGCTGATGCTTTCAGCGGGGAAAAATGCGCTGCGCGTCTCTTCGCCGCAGCGAAAATACCGCGCAAAGGGGGGGGTGCGTGTGTGTGTGTGTGTGGAATGGAGGGGGTCATGTGGTGGGGGCATGCGTGATAAGGGCGGGGGGGGGGGGGTGTAAGGAAGGAGGGGGGTGGAGGTAGGTGCTCCCCTTTCCCCCACCCGCGGCTCCGCGCCTCTCGCGCGGGTGGGGAAAATGGGGGGGGGGGGGGGGCAGGGGAGGGGGTGGGGGCGGGCAGCGCGCGCGCTGCCGGCACGGCGGGGCGGTGACGTCATGGGGTTGAGTGACCAATGAGGGAGGCGCTGCCCTCCGGAGACGAAGCATTCGACTTGTGCGCGTCCCTGCCCTTCAAGTCGAAGAGCCGGAGCCCCAACTTTCCCCGGCTCCCACCTTAAACCCCCACCCCCCAACACGCCCGGCCCTCCCCGCCCTTCCTCCCCTCCTCCTTCCCCCCCAAAAAAACACCCACCCCACGCGCCGGGGGGATGAAGGGAAAGAGCGGCGCAAAAAAGCGGCGGGAGTAGCCCGCCCTCCCCCTCCACACACCGCCCTCCCCTTCCTCCCCTCCCTCAGTGAACGAGGCCCCTCGCACAACGGCTCCTTGGAGAGGAGGGGGGGGGAAGGAAAAAAAAAAAAGCGGAAAAGAAAAAAAAAAGAAAAAAAAAAAAAAAGGAGGAAAAAAAAAAAAAAAAAAAAAAAAGAAAAGAAATTAAATTAAATCACCGCCGCCTCTCCAGCGGTGCCGCGGCGGGTAAGGGGAGCGGCGGTGGCTGGGCAGAGAGGAGGCAGAGCGCGGGGGGCGAGCCGGGGAGCGCCGCGCTCTCCCTCCCAAACTTTGATGATGACCATGACTACGATGGCTGACGGGCTGGACGCGCAAGACTCCTCCAAATCCGCCTTCATGGAGTTCGGGCAGCAGCAGCCACCGCCACCACAGCCGCCGCCGCCTCCCCACTCCCAGCAGAGCTCGCCGGCCATGGCCGGCGCCCACTACCCGCTGCACTGCCTGCACTCCGCCGCCGGCTCGCACCCGCACCACCAGCATCACCACCACAGCTCGCCCTACTCCGGCACCGCCGGCTCCTACAACCACCGCTCGCTGGCCGCATATCCCTACGTGAGCCACTCGCAGCATAGCCCTTACCTCCAGTCCTACCACAACAGCAGCGCGGCCAGCCAGACGCGGGCAGACGATGCAGGTGAGCCGGCACCGCTTCCCTAACCCGCCGCCACCCTCCCTCCGTTCCCGGGCCTCTCCCTGGCCACCCCCGGGCATCTGCATCACTACCCACGCCGTGGCCCTCGCTCCCGCCGAGGGAGATGCTGGCCCTGTGGTGCGCGGGAATGCGGGGAAAGAAGGAGGGGTTGATTCTTCCCGCAGCTCCTCCGCGGGCCTACAGCTCCGGTACCGGGCGGAGGGGCCGCCGCGCTCCCCCCTCCGGTACCGCGGCGCTGGGCACCGGCGCCTCCCCGCTCGGCCGGCGGTCAGGGAGCTGCGCCGGGCACTCCTTTGTTACGGTGGGACCGGCTTCAGGCAAAATTCCTGCTAACACCTGAGGAGTGAAAGTTTCCAGGCGAGCGGGTCGCATTCCGCTCGGGGGCCGTCTGATTTATGGGCTTTTTTGGTTTTTGGGGTTTTTTTTTGCAAGGAGCTGCTCATTTTTACGTATTCATCCGGAGGGGCACGAGGGGGGAGACGGGGGGGCGAGAGGGGGGGAGAACGGGGGGAGAAAAGCATTGTTAAAAGTCTCGGCCGGGTGATTCACTGACCACCAAACTGGCGACGCGAAGTCAATTAGCTGAGTAAAACCTGGATGGCCCTGGAACCAGGCATCCCCCCACGGAGCCAGCGTTGCACTCTATTTGATTTTTATATAAATATATACATATATTATGAGTCGTCCCCCTCCCCCGCTCCCCCAGGGAAAGGCATCGTGCCCACTGTGCCCGGGCAGTTTTTTTTTCCTCCCAGCAGCTGCCAAGCATCAGCGTGTGTCGCGGCGTGGCTTTAAGGAGCCGGAGCCTGTGTATACCGCGGTGGTGTTGGACCGGCGTCGGGGCAGGGTACTGCTGGCTTTGGAGAAGCCGTGGCAGCCAAAGCGCTCGCATTTAAACAGCTAAGGAGGGTGATGTTTCAGCTATGTTATTTTGCTTGCAGATCAGCAAAAAACCACAGTGATTGAAAACGGTGAAATCAGATTCAATGGAAAAGGCAAAAAAATTCGGAAGCCTCGAACCATTTACTCTAGTCTACAACTCCAGGCTTTAAATCATCGCTTTCAGCAGACTCAGTATCTGGCGCTTCCAGAGAGAGCTGAACTGGCAGCTTCATTAGGACTGACCCAGACACAGGTAATTACTGGGAATCACAAATCGCTGAAATCCTGCGCGTGCAATAAAGGCCAAGCACAGTGCGATGCTCCCTAGGCGTTTTGGCCTCTATACGGGAAACGGTAGAAAAGGTAACGCACACGTTCCCCATCTATCTGTGACAGGACTTAATCTAATGCACGACAGAGACCGGTCTGCCGCAGAAAGAGACGAACGCTCCCTTCCCTCAGCCATCTGGCGAGCAAACTCTCCCTTTTGATGCCACACAAAACATTTCAAAATTGCCTGTATTTTCGGATAATTCCAGCACCGAGACGCAATTGCCCAATTGTGAAAAGGAGAACAAAAGAAACACAAGGAATCTCTGGGCCTGAGGTAGAGCTAAAAGCAAAGCAAAGCTGCCGCGTAGCAACCTATAGCTAGAGAGGAAGCAGGAACACGTTAGGAAATACCTGTAAAATCAATAGTTAATTCATCCTGGATGACTAACGCAAATGCAGTGGTTACCCTTGGGCAAAATGTACGAAAGGTGATAATAGATCTGAAGATCAAAGCCAGCCGTGTACAAAATTATAGCAGGTTAAGCCATAGTTAAGTGTGGTTGGAGTAGCTGTGCCATTCTGCTAATTTAAGCTTGAAAGACACATGAGGCATTACAGGCTTTCCAGGCTGGGGTTTGCGGAGAAGTGCATGGTTAGATGAGATCAATTCGGGTAAAATGTAATCATGTGAATTTATGAGCTTAACAAATAACTTCAGGATTTTATCACTGTCACTGGTAATAGTCGCTTCCAGCCAGAGATTTTTAAATACTCAGCAAACATTAATCATGGGAATAGACCTGATGGCTGTACAAATGCGATCTAGTATCCTTAGCATGCATGTTCTGTCTCTTCTTTGCTGTCTTGTCTTCTCTCTGGCACGCATAGACTTTTACGGGCCCTATCCTGAGCATTCAGCCAGACTAACACCCCTGCTTATTCCTAACATTACATCTGCAAAGTCTGCAAGGTTAAATATGCATGTGGGAGTTGTTTTATTTATTGGTTTGATTTTGAGAGATGTGTGTGTGTACGTCATATACATATATAATGCCTATAGTATTTTGAACTGCCACAGTGAGCCCGATCCTTGCACAATTCCTTGAGCGCAGAGTTCTTCCTTGGGAGTTCTGATGAATTAGGAGCAGGATGAGACCCAAAGCAATCCTGATAGCCAATTACTCTCTGAGAAAGATATTTTTCCTTTTTAAAAAAACAGCTTTAAAAATAAAGCTACAGTCCGGGTTCCATTGTGGGTCCTACCCCATCACATCAGCAAGGACTGCTTGATCGTGCATGTTTTTGGATGCAGTTTCCCTGTGAGATGCCCTTTGTCTATTGGCTCCTGTCTCCTGGCACAAAATCATATGATTGCCCGTGTTTGACAACAGTTAGCCCAAATGATCAAATGACCTCCAAAATACCGAATGAGGCATGAAAGCAGAAGAGCTGACAGCGTATATTCGGTTCCAGTTCAATCAATTTGGCCTGCCCAGGGAAAACAATATTCCTGGTAAAATCTTGCATCCCTTTTGCTTTCCAGCTCCTCTTTGCCTCTCCTGTTCTCTCCAGCTTCACCCAGACCCCGAGAGCAGCCCTAGCTACCCCTCCTTCACTATCCCCAACTCCACACTCGACTGGCATGAGCTCTCCAGACCTTCTCCAGAGCAAAAACCATGTCCCTCGGGGTCTCCCCTACCGTGCCCTGGGTGCTAATATCTTCTGCTTTTTGGTTTACAGGTGAAGATCTGGTTTCAGAACAAGCGCTCCAAATTCAAGAAGCTGCTGAAGCAGGGCAGCAACCCTCACGAGAGCGACCCTCTGCCCGGCTCTGCTGCCCTCTCCCCTCGCTCTCCGGCTCTGCCTCCAGTCTGGGACGTTTCGGCTTCTGCCAAGGGAGTCAATATGCCTCCCAACAGCTACATGCCTGGCTATTCTCACTGGTATTCTTCTCCACATCAAGACACAATGCAGAGACCACAAATGATGTGAATTGTCCAAGAGAAATAATATCCCAAGAACGCCTCGTCTCGACATGGCAAAAAGTTCCCCTGCTTTGCCAAGCCGTGCCAGCTAACAGGCTCTGTGTGAACTTGTAGATGCGGCAAAGAGACAGTGGCTTCTTTTTTTTTTTTTTTTTTTTTTTTTTTTTTTTTTTTAGTAACCTCAGCGATTGATCTTGAACAGAAAGACACAATTTTCATTCTGGCGCACAGAAGACACTTCTCTTTAGGATATTTTCCTTCGGACTCCAAGGCACCAGCCGCTTTCTCTGTGGAGTATAAGTCAAAACAAACTTTTTACAGACCTTGCCCACAAGAAGAACCTGAATCTACCGTGGCAGCCGTTTTTACTTGTTTAATGAGCTAAAGACATTACATGATGAAAGAGAGACTAGTCAAAACTCCTTCATTTTTATTCACCTAATCTGGTCTGGGGAAAAGAATTAAAAGAGAGAAGAAGGGATTAAAAAAAATATAAAATTAAAAAAAAAAAAAAAAAAAAAAAAAAAGAAGAAGAAAAGAAAAAGAAAAAAATAAAAGAAGAGGGGGGATAAAGGAGAACTGGTTGAAAAATGAAAATATACTGTAAGATTAGAACATTACCACGAAGCAAACCTGCATGCTTTCTCAAAATGCAATGGGCTGCGGCTCCGAAGAAACCACCGTCTCTCCCGCGAAGAGCCCCCTAACCCGCACCCGCACACACCCGCACACAGCCGGACAGACTCCCGGAGACGAGCAGGAAAGACAGAACGAGGGATCTGCGGCAAGACCCGCCGCCGCGGTCCGGGAAGGAAAGTTCAGCGCTGCCTGACGGCAGCGTCACCCCCGGAGCGAGAGGGACCTTTCCCCCGAGCAACCTTTCTGTATATATTGTTGAATTTTAGTTGTACATATACTTTGTATGTTTTTGTCTTCTTTCATATATAGAGTAAAAGCCACAAAACTCCCGCCTGGCTCGCATTTTCTCCGCCTTAGAGAATGCCCACCTCCTCCCAAACTGCACCCCCCCACACTTCGAGTTCAGCCCGGGACAGCTGGACGCTGTCCCCTCGGGTGCCTGCACGCACGGACACAGCTACCTGAACATGCATCTGCCAGCAAAGACAGAAAAGTTGGGGTGGAGGGGGGGGGAGAGAAAGAGGGGTGGAGGGGTAGCTGGTGGCTTGGTTAATCTTAAGGCTACGACTAAGACAGGAGATACAGCGACCGCAAAGATAAGCCTGGAAGAAGTTTCTAGTCACCCGGCTATTTCTGCTTCGATTTCACTGTTCCGCTGCTCAGCTGAACTGAGCTTTCTCGCCGAGGCAAAGCTCAGAGCCCAGCCTTTCTTCCCAAAGGTCGGAGAGTCCAAATTATTAAGAAAGGAGGCGCCCTCCTTTGTTTTTAAAGAGCAGACAATGCAAGCTGAGGAATGTTTTGCAAAGCTCTGAGAGGTGCCCAGGCACACAACACGCTGTCCAGCCAGCTCCAGACTCACCAGCTTGTGGAAAACACAGCAACTACTGACAATGAAAAGCCCTTTCCTCATCCAAGCTGGGTGCCCCATACTGCGAGAATTAATGGCTAGAGACCTGGGCATCCTTCAAATTATGAACCTTGAAACCACTGAGCCATTTATCAGAAGTCAATAGAGATCCTCAGAGTGCTCCATATAATGACAGCTACATACAGTCGTGCAAAAGGACAGTCACTATAATTAGACACAAAGCAAAGACTACTTACCAATACACCAGTTTTTTGGGGGGTGTTTTTTTGTTTTGTTTTTTTTTTGAGCAACTTCCACGCTCAGTCAGTCTTCAGAGTGGTTTAAAACCGATCAGTCTTGTCATTTTCTACCATTCGTATTGTTACATTAGGAAAAATGTTTTCTTTTCTTTTTTTCCCCTTCCCACTGTGAAACTTTGGGTTCAGAGCTCCCCAGGATCAATTCTGAACAAAGCCTCCAGCTGCAGTGCCATCCAATTTGAAGCAGACATTGGGGACAATTTAAGGTTTTTATCCACAAGAAGGTTTTTTTCCATTCTCTTAAATGCAGCCATAATTAGAGTAATTTTTCATGTAGCCCGCTGATTACAGCGTTTTTACCGTCAAAGATAATTACCTGTAATTTTCTTCCACTTTTAATACTAAAAAGCCATCTTTATTTAGATTCAGGAACAGGAAAGGCGAAACAAAAGAGGAAAATTATTCTGTTATTCATACACAAATTGCAGAGACGTAGGGCCTAAAATTGAAAATTAACCAAAATTATAATGCTGAAAAGAATGGAAGAGGCTTCAGAAGTACAGCTGGTAGTGGGGCTCACTGAATTATTCAAATGACACTGGAGAGAAAGCTACCATACATTTAAACCAATATCACTCGTGTGTGTGTGTGCATCCTTCAGAAAAACGTGCTGTACATCCCCCGAGCTGGCCCTTTGCGGGCTCACCCTCGCCCCCGCAGAAGGGCGATGGGTGCCCAGGTGAGCGAGTCCCGAGCCCAGGGAGCCCAGCCCAGCCCCGCCGAGCCCGACTTGCCAGGTCCCGGCCCCCGCCCCCCCGGCCCCCGCAGCTGACTTAACCCTTTCGTTACAGCCCCCGAGTGGGGACGGCGGCGGGCGGTCACTCCCCTCCCTGTTCCCCTGCTCTGGCGTGCTCGAGGGGGCAGGAGAGGGGGGCTCTCTGATTTCCGTGGGCTTTCGGGGGGCTCGTCCTCAACTGCACGCCCCGCCAGTGCTGGCGTGGGTGCCGACACGGAAAGCATCCCTCTGCACCATGCCCTTCTCCCCACGAGTGATCTCTCAGGTAGGCTTAAATAAAAAGCAGGCAACAAGCAAGCAAGCACGCCAGCCAGCAAATAAATTATGATAATGAAAAAACCCCAACTAACTAAAAAAAAAACCAAAAAAACCCAAAACAACACAACACCAAAACAAAACAAAAACAACAAAAAGCCCCACCCGATGACTGGAGGGAGTGAGAGAAGGTGCAGGAGGCTGGCCTTCCCGAAAGCGGGGTGGGGGCGAACGGCAGCAGCCATGGCAGCTCCCGCTCCCACCCGTGCGGCCGCCGCCCCGGGAGACTCCTGTGAGACAGCGTCATCTATGGATGGAGCGGGGCAGTTCCCCCCCGTAGCAGACCGACCTGCCGGGCCGCCGCCACCGCCACCGCGGCCACCCTGGGGTCGCCGGGCTCTGCCGCCCCGGGTCTGCAGGCACAGGGACCGCGGAAAGGCGCGATGCCACCGCCCCGCTGCGGGAACGGGCGTCCGGGACTGTCCCCGGGGCTCGCATGAATTCTCCGCTGGTTTCCGAGCTCCACGCCACCCCTCCAGGACCTCCCCCGCCGCATCCTCGGCACCACCCGCTGCCCCCGACAGCACCGGTTGGAAAAGGGGGCACGGAGCTGTCAGGGGCCGGCCCGGTGAGGAAAACCACCGGCGCACGAACGACCGCGAAAGGGCTGGAACGAGACAACTGGAGCGTGCCTGGAAAGGAAAGGCGCGAAGCAGTCACAAAGCGACCCCAAACCCAAATGAGCCCCAAAACTTACCCCCTGTGACAATCTGCTAAGCAATGATCGGGGTCTAGAAATCTATACTGAACAGAAGCAGTGGAGAATATTTTTCTGAGTCTCAGGGCAGAAGCTCTTTCTCTAGATTCTTGGTTGAGTGAGCACATCCAGGTGTGAAATTGTTTGCACACCCCAGCACCTCTTATATTGCCAGCAAAATTAGCTGTTATTACTGTCACTGTTTAGTGATGGTTAGCTTGATAAAAAAAACTGCTGTAATCAAGACCTGGCGCATCTTTGCAAATTACAGATAATTGTAAACGTCCAGATTATGATAATAGCATCCTAATCCAGCCTGCAATATAATTATTACAGAGTGTTACATCTGAAACTGTCCAGTAGGGCTAATTCAGCCATTATTTAGACCCTATTTTTGCACTGCAAATGGGTTGCTGAGTTGAAAATGTACGATTGTAATTTCACAGGGCACTCAATGAGTAATGGTATAGGGAGAGAAAAATACAAAAGTGAAATGTGAACAGTAGCGATCAAATCAAACTCTGAAGGACAAAAGACTGTTTGATTCATAGGGAATGAGAAGAGCGGGAATTAAGAAAATAGCAAATCAGTGGTCTGCAGCGTTACGTGTCCAAATCTCAACGAGTGCGAGACTGATGTGCAGGCAGGGGCTGATGCTTCGGGCTCCCGCCTGCATCAATCCGCCTCTCGGCTCGGCTCTTCCCAGCAGTCCCTCCCCGGTACTCGGAGGATGCCCGGGCTCCCCACCCATCCCCAAAAGCGTTGTCTCCCTTGTCGTGTGCCTCCTCCCAGGTGACTGAACGTCACTTTCGGGCAAGAAGCCTTGGGAGCCTCGTAACCAGGCGGAGGAGAGTGAGGGGGTGTGAGATGCAGGATGCGGGACACTGGGGTTAGGCACCCTCAGCGAGAACCTGCGGCGCCCGCGGCCTTCTGCGCTCCCACATACCCGCTGGACCAGTCGTCAGGGGTCCTTAAGGAAATTATCACAGAACCGACTCAATTGTAATTAATTAAACAAAAGAGCCTGGCTAACAGGACTACCTGCAGCTAGTGAGGTTAACTCATTGGGCTAGTTCGCTTTCGACTCCTGATTAGCTTTCATTAACCCTGGCCACGATATACACAAACCTGTTTCATTTTTAATGGGCCAAATCATCAAAGCGCGGTTGTTGCCCCGCCGGCAGGTACCGGCAGGGTTCGGATGCGAGAGGAGGGGCAGCAGCCTGAGGGAGAGGTGCCGGCCCCGGCCCTTGCTGGCTTCCCCCGGCTGCAGCCGCGCCAGGCAGCCCGCAGCCTTCCTCTGCTCTCTTTTCTCCACGGGAATTAATAAAAATAATGTGAAGAAAGGGAAAGGAAAGCTCGGTGGATACTGCGAGGCTAAAGACCCATAAAACGCGTTATATGGTGCATATAGAGGAGACTGTAAAGATTTCCTGGGATGGAGGGCCAGCTCCGCGGTCAGGCAGACGATGCCGCTGCAGAGCATGGAGTCAGTTCAGGATCCGGCCCGGCGAGGCTCTCTGATCCCTGATGCACAGCCCAAGCTGAGGTTTAGGCAACCTCTCCGCGACTGCCGAGGGGCAGGCAGCAGCGGGAGGAGGGCAAGGAGCCATCCCCAAGCTCCTTCCTCCCTGCCAAGTGCTGAATCAGTCGCAGCTTCTGGCCGGCCCCGGCTCCCCGGACCTCACCTAGAGGCAAGAAAGGAGGCGAGGAGGCCTGGGAGGGGTCGTGTCCGTGCTAGGGTGTTCACGCAGACACCCGGGGCGTTGGTGCGTGTCGGGATTTATCGGGTGTTTATAAGCCTTTGCTTATCCCCCCAAACCGCATGTAAGAAGACGCATTGCTGAACAAAGAGCAGAAACGTTTAATTGATGTAACACAGATTCTCCCTAAAAACAAACAAACAAAAAACCCCAAACAAACAAACAAACAAACAAGAACAATAGAGAGAGTGAAATGGAGGCTTAGCGTAAACTCCGCGGTTCCTATTTTCACGGCTCTTGCCTAAGCTATAAAACAGGTTATTGCGTTACTGCAGGCAGCCTCTCGAACAACCGAAAGCAAGAAATGGGGCTTCTCCCCCCTCGCCCCGACTTTCCTGAAGCCATAGATCTCCTTTCCGTAATCCATAACAGAACCACCTAAAGTATGTCAGTCGTCCAAATTGCGTGGTACTGAAATCTTTAATCGGTGCCACATGCGCGATGCATGTTTGGGATACAACGCTGCTGGCGGCGGAGCGGGCAGCGCCCGCAGGCCCGCGCAAGGCAGAGCGCGCTGCGGAGGAAGGAATTTCTGGGGGAGACCGGTGGGAGCGAGAGGGCGACAGAAAATCCTGACGAGCGGGCGGCCTTGACACGGTGACAGGTTGGAGGAGGTGGGTTTTTTTTGTTTATTTTTGGGTTTTTTTTCTTTTTGGGTTTTGTTTGGGTTTTTGGGTTTTTTTGTTTTCTTCCCCTGGGAGGAAAGGGAGGGAAACTGAGGGCGAGAAGGCAACGCTCTCCCGGACGGACACTCGCCCTATCCGAGCGATGCGAAGATGTCTGGGCAGGGAGCAGAGGAGGACGCTTCGGGGGACGGAGGAAGGTGTTCTCCGGTGTCCGTAGCTGGAGGTGGTGGGCAGTCAAGGGCGTCTGTGTCAGGGGGTGTGAGCCCCATCCTGGGGCGAGGGCATTTAGACTGGGGGGCGGAGGGAGTCTGCTGTGGGTGGGAGAGCCCCAGGGGTGCTGGCTGTGTCAGGAGCTCAAGAGCTGAGGCAGCTGGGGCTTCAGGCGACTCTGTGTGTGTGCCTGTGTGTCTTGTCTGTGTATGTGTCAGGCCCTGTGGCTCAGCCCTGGAGCCGCTCGGCACCCACAGGAATGTGGCTCCTTTCGGCTCCCCGAGCTGCCCCAGCTCCACATGCAAGTGGCCGCCAGGAAAAGAGAAGGGAGGGAAAAAGGCGGGGGTAGGGAAAAAAAAAAAAAAAAAGGGCCCCGAGCCAGCAATCCACCGAACTCAAACCCAGCGTCAGACAAAGGACAGTTCATCCCATCCCTTTCCCGAAGAGGCAAGGGGGGAGGCCCGGACAAGCCAAGACCCCTCCGGCCCCGCCATAGCCCCGAGGGTGTGCCCGGGCGGGGAGAGGCGCCGAGGTGTGCCTGCCTGTGTGTACAGGGACAGGGGGCACAGGAGCACCCCCCCGCCCGGGGCTCTCACGAAGAGGCGGGCGGCTCTAGATCTCGGGTGTTCATTGGGGCCGGGGTCCTGCGACGATGAGCCCCGGCGAGGGGCATTTCCTAACCGGGTTTACCCTCTCCGGGGAAAGTGTGCCAGGCTCTCCTAGACCTGCGCAACACCACCCTGATCTTGGAGGAGGAGAAATTAAGCAAGCAAGAGGGACCAGCATGGAAACCGAGCCGGGCTGTCTCGGAGCAGGGAGCCGTGCCAGAGCCCAGACTGCTCGGCCAAGCCGGCAGAGTGAATTCCTATCCTTGCCCCGCATCCTGCCTGCCGGCATCCCGCCTCCTCGGAGCTGTTCCTGCGCTGTCCGCCCGAGCTTCCCTGGCCCCTGCAGGTTACCGCAACCAAACAGGCCCGCGGCATCCCCTCAAAGAAAGGGGTGGATGAACCAACCTGGGAAATAGAATTCCACCTTTTGTGTCCAAGCCTTTCTGCAAAGGGGAGACCTCGGGAAGGGTATAATCTTTAATTGCAGGTTGAAAAAAAAAAAGAAAAAGTTTGTCTGGAGGTAAACGAGAAAAAGAACGGAAGAAAATTAAAAAGCCAGGGCTTTGTTTGTTTGTTTGTTTGTTTGTTTTGCACAGGGTGGAAGTTAGCAGAAGAGACAAAGCCGAGCTTTTCGGCAGCCCCACAGTCCGGGAAAGTCCTTGAAGCCTGGCAAGTGAAACAAGCAGGAGCCCGTTCCTAGAGCCGCTGAGAGGAGGCGAGGGGTGGCGGGGCAGCGGCGGCAGGGTGGCCAGATACCCGGCAGCGGGCAGGGGTGTGCAGCCGGCGGCCCCCGCCGCCCTGTCTCCGGCACCCACGCACCGCTCCCCGGCGTGCAGGGAGAAGCTTTACCGAACAAACTGGTCTATTGTACTGCAAGCCATTTACCAACCCCCAAACCTGTTACAAAACAGCAACTCCGGGTTTCTTTCTTGGGGGAGAAACACACGCACGCTCCCGCACAGGAGCTAAACATGGCAGGCGGGAGCGGAGGCAGAAGAAAGGAGGGGGAGGGCAGCGGGGAGGAAAACTGGAGACAGGTAAGTGCGCCCCAGGCCAGGAGCGTGCCTTTTCAGGCCTCCTCTCCCGGCCCTACCAGCCCTCTCCCTGCCATCCTCGGGTGACAGGAGGTAATTTTCTATCTCGGGGATCCTTCAGGAGACGCCTTTGTCACAGTCACCCCTTCCGCCTTACCTCGCACGGCCATGAATTCCCTGCGTAGCTTCCAGGTCACCACCTGACAGCTTGGGGGGGTGGGAGGAGTGGAGGGTCTGCGGGAATGTGCGCCTCCGTGGCGGTCCACCGGGAAAACCCGGTGCCTCTGCCGGGAGCGAGGCCCACGCTCGGTGCCACGCACCAGGCCGGTGCTCCGTACCCGTGGGCAGCGCCAGGACCCTGCTGGTGCCGTGACCCCGGCCGCGCCCCGGTGCACCGGGAAGCGCTAGTGATGGCTGCGCCGCCGGCTTTTTTCCCCCTAAATCATGTAGATAGGCATTAAAAAAAAAAAAAAAAAAAATTACCTCCGCGAAGTCCCTCCTTCAGCCGGAGCCGCCGCAGGCTTTCACCAGGAGCAAGGGGAGCGGGCCCCCCATTTTATCCTTTTTCTCATATTTAGTGACTCCCTTTGACGGAAACGTAATTTGTATAATTAGCCGAGCGCACACGGGCGACTGATGGGCACTGAGTGTGCAGCTCTCGACGCTAATTGCTCTCAGGAAAGGATTCAGAGAGGCTTAAGGCGAGAGATTTGTATTCTAGAGTCAGGATGGGCAGCTTTCTCTTCAGCTTTTATCACTGATAAAAGTGATTAAAAAGCGATAAGGTGTACGAGGTTTTGGAAAAGCCTCTTTTCCAGCGGGGAAGGAGCATCACCGCCCCTCGGTTTGCCCGTGGGGACCTACAATGGTCAGATCTTGCCAACATGGATGGGCTGTGGTGACCCATCCCGGCCTGGTGAACGAATGTGAATGTCCAGGATCGGGCCCGTAAAAAAAATCCTCACTCACTCTCTGCAAGCAAATTGGCATTGTTATTATTTTTTTCCTTCTTATTAGGAGAAGAAGGGGTAATTTAAAAACATTTCTTGTGGTCGAAATAATTTTATTTTATTCAGAATATACAGTTTAATTCCTCTATCTACAATTATTTACAGGGTTAAAATAACATTGAAAAAAAGTCTCTGGAAAAGTTGAGGTCATAGATTTCAAGGCACCATTGATAGTGTCCACAGCTGAGCCAAAAAATGTCCGTATTGTATAAAAAAGGGTTTCCTTTGAAATGCAATAAGTTACATGCATAAGCTTTACACATTTTAATTTTTGTGTTTGTTTCTTTTCCCTTTAAAAAATTCCCCATATGCATTCCTTTCGTTATTATTCCTTAACAGTAAAACATGGGAGTCCAAGGAACAAAAAAAAAAAAAAAAAAAAAAAAAAAAAGGTCAGACTCTAATAAATTGTCCCAGAGGCCAGCGCTAACGGGTGCTGTAGGGAGCCGTGGGGTTGGAGGTGGGAGTTGATGGAGTTGGCAGCAGGGTACCAGGAACCGGAGGTCTCCAGGTAGCTGGATGCAGGGGACGGGTTGGAGTTTGGAGGGTGAGCGTGTGCGTGGCCGTGGTGGCTGAGGGAGCGGGACGAGCCTTGAGGTTCCCAAACCGCAGGCGACTGTGGAGAGTTGCAGGCCATGGGGTCGCTGGAGCTGGGGCTGTGCTCCGGAGGCATCTCCCCGTTCTTCATGATCTTCTTGATCTTGGATCTTTTATTCTGAAACCAAATTTTCACCTGGGAGGAAAGGAGAGGAGAGGAAAGGGGGAAGGGGGAGGGAAACCGACACCATTAATGCCCGCCTGGCAAAGCGGAGATCCGCGCCTGCGAGGGACCCACTCCCCGCCACCCTCCCGGCCCCTCCGCGGGGCCCTTCCCGAAGTGCCGGGGGGAACCCGGCACTCTGCGCCCCGCTGGGCCGAGCCAGGCTGGGCCGGGGCTGACCTAGTAGAACCGAGCGGAGAGAGCGCGGTACCTGTGTCTGCGTGAGCCCCAGGGAGGCGGCCAGCTCTGCCCGCTCGGGCAGGGCGAGGTACTGGGTCTTCTGAAACCTCCTTTGCAACGCCGCCAGCTGAAAGCTGGAATAAATAGTCCGGGGTTTGCGCACTTTCTTTGGTTTGCCGTTCACCATCCTCACCTCGGGCTCCGCCACCTCCTTCTCTGCACGGACGCGAGAGAGACACAGACGTAGACGTTAAGGCATGGGACACGGCTCCGCTCTGCGCCGCGCAGCCTGCGCCGCGGGCGGTAGCGTCCCGCCCGCAGGCCGGGCAGGGCAGATCAGCGGCGCCGTCCCGACGAGCCCCTGTGGCTCCCCCGAGGCTCCCGCCGGCGGCGGCGGCCCCGCGCACCCTCCGCCGGCTCCCCGCAGCGAGTCAGGAGGCCCCGCTCTCTCCTCGCCGGGGCTCGGCCACCCCCGGCCCTCCTCCGCCTACCGCGACCGCCCCGGGCATCCTCCGCGGAGGGCGGCAGCACCGAGCGCGCAGAGCTGCGCGGGCGGGAGAGCGGGGCATGCGCGCCTGCCGCGGGAATTAGGATTAGTGGTGTCCTGCTGGGAAGAGGCCGGCCCGGAGCAGAAACCTACTCAGGGCACCGACCGCTTCCCCCGCACACCCGCGCCTCCCCCCCGCCGCCGGCGGAGTGTACCCAAGAGCTGCCGCGGCCACACTCGTCCCCGCCAAGCCCTAGCCGCGGCGCTTGGATACAGACTGGCTTTATCCCCCCCCGTCCTCTCTTTTTTTTTTCTCTTTATTCCCTCCCATCCAATAACTTAAAAGAAGTAAATAGCGCTAAAACCTCGTCTCTTTCTGGTAAAAAAGCCTCCCGGCTTCTCAGACCCTCCACGGATGGCCTCCCCCTCTTCCAGTCTCCTCCCCCGCCCCTCAAGCACAGGGAAACTTTCTTTGCCACCGCGAACCTGAGTTTGAGACGCGCAACAACAGTCGGCAATTTTTTCCCCTCTTCCTGCAGGGAGAAGGAGGAGGGAGGCAGCCGTGGGGGCCCGAGGGCAGTTGACCGACGTTTGATAATCAAAACACTAGTCCTAGGATTTGTGTTTTAGATCGTGCGGGCTGGTCAACTGGTCAGGAAAATTAGCTCCAGCTTTCCAGCTTTCTCTCTTTCTTTTTTTTTTTTTTTTTTTTAGCTGTCTTTAATTTTTTTCCCCGCTTTTTTTTTTTTTTTTTTAATTATTTCTCCTCGTGGTTTGGGGAAAGCTGCATCCCCACGCTCCACGGGACAGGCTCTGCCAGGGCGCCCTCTCCCAGCCCTCCCAGCCTCCCCGCACTCCCCCGGACCCCGTCTCTCACCTGGCTGGCTGGCGGAACTCTGTACGCGGTTGTAAGCCCCGCTGTACTGGTGGTAGGGACTGGCGTAACTGTAGTCTGCATAGGCTTTGGCAGGATAGTTCCCAGCAGATCCATTCATGCCGTGGTACTGATACTGATAAGGGTTGAGCGCTTTGCCGTAAGAAGCCGAGGTAGGCGAGCAGTAGCCGTGCGGGGCTCCCCCCGCCGGGCTGTAGTAGTCGGAATCCGTAGCCGAGGACTCGGGTAAAGTGGGAGATTCCTGGGACGGGTGGTGCATGGCTGCGGCCGTCTGGAAAGGAGCTTGAAAGTCGCCGGATCTGATGTTGGGGACCCTTCTGTCAAATACTCCTGTCATAGCTCGGAGCCGACGGCTGTCTGGGGCTGGCTGCTGGGGCTGCTCGGGTCTAAGCAGACATGTCTGGGGGAGGAGGCTGCGGCGCGGTGTCTGTCTCCGGCAGACTGCTGGCTGGGGCGCAGCATAGGCTTGGTTAAATCCTTAATTGCGCTCTTACGCACAGCAGGGTGGATCGGGTTCCATTGGCCAGAGCAATCGGGAGCAGCGACACCCTAACTCGTCCAACTAGTTTAGCACAACAAAGCTTTGGCTTAAAAAAAAAAAAAAAAAAAAAAAAAAAGTAAAAAAAAAAGTAAAAAAAAAAGTCCCATTCAAGCTCTTTTAAAGAGAATACCAACAGCAATCTCCCAGCCGGAGCGTCGCGATCGTGAGTTTTCCAGCTTCCCCCTCTGAGCCACCCCATCAAACTGCAAGGGGGCTCGTCCAGCCCCACCGCCCCGCGTGTGCATAGCCCGGTGCCCCCGCACCTCCCACCGGCAGGGCTGCGCAGCCACGCCGCTCCGGTTTACCGTCCGGTCCATTTTGGCTACATTGATGGCTTGGGAGCCACACACCGGGCGCTCCCGGTTCCCTGCGCGATCCCTGATCTGGTGGCGATAACTAGTAGCGTCGAACCGGGGTATTTACACTCGGATTGACCTCTCTCCCCCTTGGGGGTACACTGTCCGGGATCTCTACGTTAAATAAAGTAAATCACACTATTCTCTGCCCACCCCACCTCCTCTTCCCTCCCCGCAATAAATAAATAAAAAACAAACGACCCCCCCCAACCAACAACAACAAACCAAAACCCAAATCACACAAATCCCAAAACAAACCAAAACACCAAAACAAAAAAACGCTTGATTTTTTGTTACATCATTTCCTGCATCGAAGACCCTTGCACGACCCGGAGCCAGGGGGGAGCCTCCCGGAGGGACGCCCTGCCATGGGGGAGCTGGTAGCAGCATTCTGGCCTAGGGGTACCCACTTCCCGGGTGTTCCAAAAGGTGACCTGGCTGTGGCACGATGCTCGTGTCTCCGCAGAGCCAGTAACCCTCCTAGTGGGCCCGTGGCCACTCTGCCCCCCGCGTGGCCTTACCGCCCTGTGGGGATGCTCATCATAGGGTCCGGCTCCAGTCCATGGTCAGATGCCCGTCACCCGTGGGCACGACCACTGAGAGGTCGCAGAAGGGCTACTCTACATGGAGGCCATCGCAAGAACCCACTTCCTGAGTGACCTGACCTCAGGAGCGGCTGGCATTGTGCAGGAGTGCCCACCCCCACCCATGCAGCACCCCACTAGCAGCACCCTTCTTTGCCAGCACCTGTTTTTCCGCGGCTGCTAGCGCGCCCGGGTACCGTGCGATGGGCTCGGCTGATGGGCCGGGTCGAGCCACAAGCTGGTGATGCCCGTCTCTGTTGATTTTACAGCATTGCAAAAATGGATCAGATTTTACTAGACACTAAGGAAAACAAATAAAAGGTTCTTTTCAGTGTCCTGGAGTTGTAGATTTTTCTGAAGTTGTTTACTCTCCAGATTTAGCCTGTTTGCTCACCAAAGATCTTCTAGCCAGCTGGGTAACACTTGTAACACAGCCGTGCATGTTGTACTTGAACTTATTGTTTCCTTTGGAAATGTCCACAGCTCATATAAAATCACATTAAACAAATCCCTAAGCATTTAATTATACGAATCACTTACTTAAATCCATTGGAAATCTCTTTCTCCCGTCTTTATTTTTTTCTAAGGAGAGGAACCGGAGAGGGATATATGTTTACGACTGGGGAGAGGGGAAGTAAGTTTATTAAAGACCCCAATTTGCATCCAGTTGGAAGGGACGGTAGCGATTTTAAAGACATGAGGGGGAGAAAGTGGGGGGGAGCCCATTTGTGTCATAAATTCCAGGGCACTGCACTTCAACACGTCCGGGCAGGAAGGTGCCTTTTGGAGGAAAAAACCAGGAGCGGACCCGGGCGCTGGTATCGCACCCAACCCCGGCAGAGTCCAGAGCCGCGGCGGGTCCCTGGCAAGCTGTCCTGACAAGTTATTTTTGCAGCTCTCCGGGGAAATCTGTATCGGTTTCCTGCAGCAGAGAAAGTTTGCTCTCGTTTTATGCAGAGGCAAGGCAGGAAGAAAAAAAAAAAAAGGGAAAAAAAAAAAAAAAAAAAAAAAAAGAGACAGAAATCCACCAGATACAACCGCAAACCCCCCAAGCTGATTTTTTTGAAGGCATCCGCAGCCGTTGCAGTTCTTGTGAGGATTACCGAGCCGAAGGCATATAAATCCGCCTGTTTGCGGGTTTCCCGTCCCCCGTCTTCCCAGCCCGAACCCGATTTTCTTGACTTTCTGCTGTTTTTTTCCCCCAGCGGTTTTTATTTAACACATCCGGTGGGGAGCGAGCGTTTCAGAGGGAGCCGGAGTCTGTTTTCTATTTCACAATACGGTCATTGTTTACGGGCACATGCCCGCCACGACGGCTGAGCGGCCGCCCAGGGCCTCCGTGTCCAGCCCCGGCCTTTTCGGGCCCGAACCCAGCTCACCCGCCGACGCGGGGGGGGGGTGGGGGGCCGTGGTCACCGCCGGTCCCGGCGCGGGGGCGCCGCGACCGCGGCCACGTCGGAAGCGCGCAGCGACGGTGCCTGTGGCAAGAGCGCCACGCCGTGGCCGCGCCGGCGAAGCGCAGCCGCGTTACCTGCCCCCCACCCCGCCCCGCCAGCTCGTCCCGTCCCGTCCCGTCCCGTCCCGTCCCGTCCCGTCCCGTCCCGTCCCGTCACCCCCGCCGGGGCCAGACTGAGAGGCGGCGGCGGCCGCGGAGCCGGGCGGCCCCGCCAGCGCTGGCCCCGCAGGGCACAGCGAGCGGGGCGCGGGAGCCGCCGGGCCGGCGGCCGCTGCCGGACAACGCTGCGATTGTTCCCGCCCGCGCCGGGGACCTGCGGCGGAGGCAGCGCTGTGGCCCCCGACCGAGCCCCGCGGCGGCACGGACCGCTCTGTGTCCCCGGCTGCCGCCCTGCCCCGGTCCGGATCGGGAGCGTCCCCCGGTCCGAGCCATCGGCGCTAGGCCTGTCTGCAGAGCGGGGGTTTTTGCAGGGGGCTCTCTGTCCTCTCCCGCTCGGCAGGGCTTTGTTTCCAACTAACAAGCGAAATATTTCGGATGAAGCCTCTCAGACTTTTGGATGAAATCGTGCAATTGTTCAGAGAAAATCCTTCACTTTCTGGATAAAATATTCTCGTTTGGGCATCGAGTTTTTGGTGGAAACTCTATTTCCATGGAAATTGCTGGCAGGGAATGAAAGGAATTTTTTTCCTTTCTTTAAAAAAAACTCCAACAAAACAACACAACAAAACTCAAACAGCTCTCCACAGTGGAAACATGGTTTAACTCTTGTTTGACAGCATCAGGAAATGGTGATTTCCAAACATCTTCAACAACTGAGGGCTTTCCTCATTCTTCAGCTCATCATTTTAGGCTTGGGACTTCTTTACCTAGGGAGTGTTTTCAGAATGAAGAGGCAAAGGGACTGAAAATCCTTGTGTTCTTGCCCTGGGCAAAAAGAAAATAAATTACATTTTCTTCAAAGTAAAAATCTTGTCATGTTCTGTGTGGGTAGAAACGAGAGGGAATCCAGTGGTGACAGCTGGAGAACTACCTAGAAGGATATTCAAAGGGCAGTGATAAAAGGATAAAAAATGCAAGAAAGGATTTTGGAAAAAAAAACCCAAACAAACAATTGGGAGCAAGGGAGGAGAAATAAGCCTGACAGATAACCCAGGAAAAGACTCTAGGAATTTTTGGACAGGTGTCCATAGCTTTCTGCTGAGCCCACCAGCTCGAGGTACACTTGGCTCAGGGAAAGGAAAATTTGCATTCCTTCACCCAGGCATGGTGTGCTCTGCTTTGGAGAACTTAGGTCACTCCAAAAAAAAAAAAAAAAAAAAAAAAAGAGGTCAACATTCATGTTCATGAAAACATGTGTGACCTTGGGATGGAAGCCTACCTGGTCTCTTAAACACTGTGGTAGGCTTGTTTTTGCTTTCCATCCTGCAGTGTTTACTAGGCTCTGGTTGTCTCCCATCCCTGGAAGAGCTTTTTCTCTTCCAGTAACTTGCATGTGCCCAGGAAAAACTGGGCCTCTAGTTAATGAAGTGAACCTGTCACTTCGGCATTTCCACCCTGATGGACTCACTGTTGGGTTGGCCGCAGCCTGGGCTCTGCTGGTCTGGCTCTCCTGGCCTCTCAATTGCACTGTGCATAAAAACCATGACGTACAAGGTTAAGAATTATAATTTGCCTTTTAGGGCAGATCGTGGCTGTCTCTTTTACTTGCCAAAGGGCTGACACGAGGAGCTTACACTTGTGCCTCTTTCCCCCAGATTCCGCAGACATGATTGAAAGGAGGGGCCTGCACTAATGTATTTACTTGCCTGGAGATGCAAGGGTCCTACCTGCAGCCCCCCTTCCTTCCTCAATTGGGGTGCACCTGCCAAGGTCACTGAGGGGTTGCTTAATTCTTGCTGAATCACAACCTTCCCAAGGCAAGGTGTTGCCTGGCAGTCACAGTCCAGCCATGGACTGCCCCTTCAGAATGGGAAATTTTTAGTGAACTTACCCATTCCCTTCCCTCCTGGAGCTCTGTTTGCATGAGCTCATGAGGCAGACGGGGAACCTGTGTTGTTCTTTGATTCAAGGGCTCAGTGTGGATGTGACTACCTTCATAAAAAAGAAGACCTGCTCTGGGATGGGCGGGATGTTCAAGGAAAACATCATCCACGTGTTTCTTCCCTTTTTCAGCTCCTGAACTTCCATTATGCTGCAACACCAGCTTTTCTCAGAGATCATGGACCAGACCATCAGAAAACCCATTTTCTCCCGACTGAGTTTTTCTTCTGTCTCTCTTCTCCCTGGGTAGCTGGGCTTTGTTATGTATGTGCTTTGACTGATGTGATGCCCAGTGTTTTCCAAGAAAGACAAGACACAATTGGATGGAACCATTTTAAGACCAATGGTTTGCTGCTTGCTCATGGCTCCCCACACTGTTGCCTGAGGTTTCCACAAAAGATGTTTGAGCACAGAGCCCCATAGGCAAAGCTGCTGCTGAAGATGCTGCTTTGATGCAGACATGAGCCAGCTCCACCAGAGAGCTGGGTGTAAAAGCTGTCTTTGCCAGAAACACTGAGAAAAATATTTGCACTATCTGCCCTTGCAGCTTGGCTGTGGAGGCCACTGCTGTTGCAGCTGTGGTGGTGCCAGCATGCAGGGAAGGGCCTCTGACCAAGAGCAGAGAAAGAAAGGACCTCAGCTGTGGCAGCAGGAGGGGCAGGAGGGAATGACTTCAGGAAACCCAGTATCCTGGATGAGTGGGCAGCTGGGCTGGATGACTGTAATGATCTTTTCAGGCCTTAAAATTTATTACTGTAGCTTTTAGCTCTGAGTAGCCAAAGGCAGTTGCTCCTCAAGGAAGAGGGTTGATTAATCTCCAGTAGGGCCGTTCACTCTGCTTTTTCTCTCCCGCCTGTCACATCTCCTTCAGCTGTAACTCACTTCTCAGCCTTTCAGATAGGAGCAGGGTCGCTGCCTCTCTGCGGGACTTCAGATGTGAGATAAATCCCTTTGCATCCCAATGCCGCAGGAATGCTTTCCCAGATCTCTGACATCCCTGTTAAAAGATGACCGGTCAAAGAATTTGAGGCACTGCTCTTCAAGCCCTTTGGTGTGTTTTCAGCAGAGCAGAGCCAGGCAGGGCTGCTGGTGGAGGGGCTTGAGGAAGCCAGCCTGCAGGGGCCCTCTTGTGCAACTCAGATTTTCCCCAACAAACCTTGAGAATTAACTTTGGAGTTTTCCTTTTGCTCTTTTAATAATGACCTAGTAGGTCATTATCCTACAGAGGGCAGCCAAACTTTTATGATTTAGATCTTGAAGGATTTGTGGATGACAGCAGTGTTAGGACAAACTCTCCAAAACTCCTTTTTAGCTGACAGTAAGTTTAGTGTAAGGTTCACATGCCTTTGCAATCAGCTTGGCTCAGGCAATATTAAAGCACACAAATCAGTGCAGAAATGAAACACAGCAATTAGGCTGCTGGAGCAGTGAATACAAGAAATGACATTCAACAAGAGGCCAGGACATCTTGCAGGTTAAATATCAAAATAGTAAAGGCACATCTCTTGCTATGTGATTCTGCCTGTGTTATTTATGTTACATGGGCTGTCTGTCTTCCCTATTAATATCATCAATGTGTACTCACCAACAGTATATACACTAGCTAACAGTAGATAGAGGCTATAAAATGACTTAATAATGTGTCTGTCATGAAACCCACTTCAGTTCCTCAGTTATATCTTAGTCTTATTATTACTATTTTTAAAATAAATATATACTAGGCTTTCCCCGTGCTTGCAATTACAGGGCTACATTATTTTATTTTCTGCTTTAGTCTTTATATCCTTCAATAAAATGTATGTTGCCATAATTCAGACTTGGTCTCCTAAAAGTTTCCTGTGCAGCACGGGGGAAACCTTCTCCTCCTTCATCTTTTGCAATCCAGGCTGGAGCTGTGAGCAGCCCTGTAGGGAAGCTGGATGCCACTGGCTGTGTTGTCAGTGCTGTCTCTTCAAGGGTCTCTGTGAGGTCACCATCATATTCATAAGTATAGAGGAAAAAACTTTTCTTCTTTTTCTGGTCTCCATGTTTGAATTACATCTTTGTTCCTGAAAGAGGCCCTGCCCCAAGAAACATCAAGATACTCTGCTTGAAGATTCATTTTACATTCCTGTTAAGATCTTCATTTATTGGGAAAATGGAGGTTATTTTCTTCTTCAGCTCAGATTTCTTCATCACAATGTTCTCTAGTCAGTGACTGAAAAATAGCTCTTGGGGTTGTAGCATTTGTGCTTCTGTGAGCCTGTTAGTTCTTTCATTATTAGGAAAATGGCTTTGTTTGGGAATGAGAAATAAGGTGGTTTTCTTAGGAGACTTTGAGGCAGGCAGGTATTTTGAGGTGAATTTACCACCTGGGTGAATACCTACAGAGGGAAAAGAATTTTCATTGAAGATATTTAGCTCAAAATACATTTGGGTTAGGAATAAGGTGTTGCTTTCTTTCTTTCTTTCTTTGTAAATTAACCTTCACAAAAAACTTTTCCTTCTCCATGAAGATGCCTCCCTTTCCAAGTGAGATCTTTGGATCAAGCAGAGGCTGAATGAATTATGCAGACATGACCAAAATTAGGTTCTATGTCTCATGCTATGCAAGAAATCAGAGCAAATGATTACTGTGATCCCTTATGGCCTTAAAATCTGTATATTTTCAGCAATATTTTTGCCCATTTCATTAAAAAATTTCCCCTTTTTTTCTCATGTGCTGCCAAATAAGCTCCTCATGGATAATGTGCCATCACTTTGATCTAGAATCTCTCTTTGCTAGGAATGGTGGGTGCACGATGATACCCGGATTTGGGCTTGTGTTTTCCATCACTTTGAAGGACCAGCCCTACAGCTCTTTACAACAAGGTGTGCATGACTGCTTCTTCCTTTTTCCCAGTCTCCATAGGGAAAGTATGGACCACGAACATGATCCAAGTCATGCTAGAACCAATAGAAAGAACCAATAGAAAGGGTCTCCCTTGGCTTCAATGGGGGTAGAGAGATGTTTTGTGTGCCCATGCCCCCTCCCCTAATTCAATACCTGGAACTGCAGAGCTGTAGTTTCTGCCTCAGTCCATCCATTTTGGTACTCATGCTTTAGTTTATCTCACCTGCTTCTTTCTTCTCCATCACACTTTGCTGGAGGATTCTGTTGGGTTGAGAATCTGGACATGAAGCCTTTTCTTCAGAAAAGCAGAAAATTACTGATTTTAGGCAGATCAGAAGTCCTTGTCCTGCTTGCTGTTGCTCTTTGCCTCAATGTATTTACAGTCTGGAGAAGGTATGGATGGACTGGAGAGGAGAGAAAGCCATCACTCCAAAGCCTGTCCTCAGCCTTTTCTCTCTGTTATACAAGAGATGACAATTATCATCTCTGGCTTTGGAAAAAAAGCTAGATAAAATGCAGAGATTATGAAGGGAGGCAGTCATATTACAACAATTCTGGGCAGTGAAATAATTGTTGGGGTTGGAGTGAAAGAATGGTACAATGTGATCCAAAAGCTGGTGTCAGTGTGAGTCTTTCCAGCCACAGTCAAAAGAACTTTATGCAGCCCTTTGTGTGCTCACCCATCGTGATATGAAATATTCCACAGACCAAAGTGGCTACAATCTCATTAGTGTTATCTCACATAGGATTTCAGGAGAGATTGCTTGGGGTTTTGTTTGCAGGCAGGTAGAGGATCTCTATCAAATCTGGTTCTTTTGGGGAAATATAAAGTGATGGAGAACAGTTGCAGCTCAAATGGAGCAGAGTTCCTTATTGAGGGCTTCAAATCTAATCTTTTCCCACTGACTTCAGAAAGTAATAGAGTGTTACAAAAATAGTGACAATCACATATTTCTGCACATTTTGTTTTTATAATTGTAATATTATAGTGCTGTTTACTCAACCAATACAAGCCTGGTGCTCTCAGCAAATACTTACAATGTGTGCCCTCCAAATTTATTGTTTGCAAAGCAGACTTTACACCCCACAGATGAAAACACTTCAGCCTCATTTAAATAGGAAAGAAAAGAGATTGCATTACCCTATTTCTTTGCAAGCTGAAAAAAAAAAAAGACATTGTCCTCTGTCAGAGTTCAGATTTCATTTTCTTCAAATGAAGCTGCAGTGGTTAGATTTACAAAACCTCTATTCTTGTTTCTTTTTTCTTTTTTTTTTTTTTTTTTCCACAGATCTGCAAATTTCCTATCTTTAAAGTGTTTGCAAAGAGTCAAAAAGAAAACAATAGCGACACAAATCTTCAAGCCAAAAGTTCCAAGCTGGCATAAAAAATTGCAAGAACAAGATTTGAACACTTCTCAATACCAGTGCAACCACAAGATTACTTTTAAATTCCTTTTCTCTAAAATCCTGTATTTTATTTATCAGGACAACACAGAGTGCAAAGCAGGAAAGACTTCTGTGAAGATGTTCTTGGACTCTTTAAAGCTCTGTCTGGAGACATATGGACTATAATAGGAACACACAGGCAAAATTATTATTGAGTTTTACATTTTGACATTTTCGTAAACTTCCATAATTGTGTCATTTTAGTAGGTTAAAACAAACAGTAAGAAAACAGAAAATACTTCTTCCACAGCTGTGTTTATTACCTTAAATGTACTTTTTTCTCAAACAGGCAACCAGTCTGAGATAAGAGGTTTCCCTGCTGTGTAGCACAGCATAATCAGAAGCACACACAGCACCCACCTGGAGTATTCCAACGTACAAGAGCAGAGGAAAATTAAAGCAACAGAATGGAAAAGTCAATAGGGTTTTTTTCAGTGAGGCACATTTGACATAGTAATAGAGTTACTTATAAAATATCTGAAGAAGTACAGAAGATGTTGGAGAGTTTCTTTGAGTGAAAAATCTTGTTTGTACAGGGGAAAAAAGAAGACTATTTGACCTTCCTTAAAGAAACCAAAATTTTAGTTGAGTGGCTCTAAAACATATTCCCATTTGACTATAATGTGAAACATGATTTTCCACTTTTATTTTGGCTGCTTTGGGGAGCATATTTTACACCAATGAAAGCTTAATGAGCTATTCATAGTTAAATGGAAATATTTTCTTAAAATTGCAAATATCCAAAGAATGTTATTTAGTTGAAATTAATACACCTTGGAGATTTCCTGGGGAGTTTTAATCTGCTTGAATATTTATTTAGAAATTAAACTGAATTTTTTCTTACCACCATTTCTGTAGCAGAAATAGATTAAAAAATCATTACGGGAAAATATCTTTCTCTTGAAATTAGCAATATTGATTTCTAATTTTCAGCCATTGCTGCTATGAGGTTACCACTTTTCAAAAAGTTCAGGAATTTTAGGCAGGATTTTCTTTAACTGGAAACTCTGTCAGATATTTTAAAAACTTATTTTAAATGATGACTTGAAAACTATTCTGAATGATATAGAAACCATACATTCTGAAAAATTTTTCAGGTCCTGTAAAACATAAATTTTTCTGAATCTAAAATTAAATATTTTATTTCAGCTTTGAGTGGTTCCTTAAGGTCTTTGCTTCTATATAAAGGAAATGAAAGAGAATTTGTAATCACAGAATGAAAATATGTTGTAAAACATCAGCATGGACTTTTTAGGCTTCGATACTATTTTATCTTTATTTTTTTCCTATTATTTATTTATTTATTTATTTATTTTTCTGTAGGGACAGTTGCAGGTAAAAACCTCTCAAATCAAGCTATGTAGTATTTTTGAGTAACCCAATTTACAATTTTGGTTAAAGGAAAACTTTGGCTGGGAAAATGTCATCAGAATGTACTTTGCTGTTCAAATCAAACACTGGCAAGTAGTGTAAGCCCCTACAACAGATAGATAAGCACTCAGAAAAAGTCCTCTCACCAGCTGAAATTTTAGGCAACCTCTTTTGTCTTGTTTGAAGGTCCTACCCATGAACATCAAACACAATCCAGCTTCATTAACATGGTCTTTGCCTTATTCTAGCTGCATAAAATCCAGGTCTCAAGTCTAGGCCAGCACCCTCAGTTTCCATCACTGAGGTGGAGAGCAATGAACGTGTCTTGAGAAGAGGTCAATCTCTCCTAGGAGTGGCAGCTCTGTCACGACATACCTGCTCCTACCAAGAATGCCAAACTTTAGATTTAGGACACTTGTGGTCGCTGATACAAGCACCTCAAGTGGTATTAATTTGACTTTCCAGAGTACTTTTTTCCAGACCATCTATACCTTAGTCTGAGTATCTAGTTATGTAACTGCATATAATTTAGGAGATCCCTGAGAGCCAGCAGATGAAGGAAGTTGAACTCAGTATGCTCATATGCCATGAGCTTAATGTTTGATTCTTCACAAATCAAACTAAAGCATCCCCTGGCACGGGTCATATGGGTCACAATAAGGGGGGTTCAATAGGTGAAGTAAAGAGAAAGAGCAGCAAGCAAAACAAAGGCAACCAGTCAGCACCTCCCACGGGCAGATGGATGACCAGCCGGTCACTGAATGTGACCACATTAGAAGCCAGATCCTCACTCCTACTTCTTCTTGCCTTCCTTTTTGTTGCTGAGCATGATGTTACATGGCAGGGAGGTGAGTGGCTGCAGGGTACAGATCCTTCTTCAAAGGGTGTGAGGATTTGGAGGCATTTGTAACCATTAGAAAGTACAAAAGTAGATACAGGGATATATTTGTCCTGCCTGTGATGCTTAGAGAGTCTTTTCTGTAGAACGCTGCAACAGACATTGGGATGTGGGTAACTGGATGAGAGATGTTTTCTTTTTCCTTCTCTCAAAAGAAATATGACCATTTATTTAAGTGAACAATGCAATGAACATTCCTACTCAATTTCAGAAGTATCCCAGAGTTTCAACTACTTAAAAACCACTTTCTGCAACACAAATCACTGTTCTGCTCACAGAGGTATTTATAGAGGAAATTAGCACAACTTCTTGATAAATCTGTTGGATTAAAAAGTGGTGCTGCAGACAAATGCCATTTGCCTTTTAAGTGGTTTGAGCATTTCTGTCATAACAAACATTGTCCCTGAATTGTGGTACCCTTTTCTCTCACAAGTTTTTGAGTGGTGCTGGAACACACTCTGATATGATTCCCTTTCATTTCTGACACCTTTATGTCATTTTATGGATTTGTGCTGACAGCGTTTCATTTTGACATCATTATAGCATCTCAACTGGCTTTCCACACTGAGCCCACCAAGAGTTTTGTGGTGATACTATAGTAAGAACAGTCAGAATGCAAAATAACCCCACTGAAGAGCAATTATTATGCAGGAAAATGGTCAGGTTTCCTTGCTTACATTTTCAGCTGTTGCAAAGTTTGATATTTTGTTTCTTTTAAAAATGGCCAAGAGATTTGTGGTCTGGATGAAGCTATTTTGAGGCTGGAGGATGAAGATCCTGGTGGGCACACAGCATGCTATTATGGCAGAGGTGGTCAGAGCGCTCACCAAGAGTCAGGAGTCAGTCCATCATCCTTGGCCTCTCAGAATTCAGACGCCCAGGGGCCTCAAGTCCCCCCACAGGCAGCAGAAGGAACCAAAGGAGGCTTCAAAGAGGGTTTGATATGTCATTGTTAGACCCATCTCTTAAGACATGATGAGATTTTATTGGAATGTGGGGGACCCAACTGCAGAGGGAGCTTAGAGATATGAATCAGCCCCCCTTGCTAACTTTTAGGCACCAGAGGGGTAAAGATAGGCAACTGGAGAAAAATATCACTATAGGGAAAAAAAACACCAAACCAAGCCCCCAGCACACCTCTTTTTGTGCCTCTCAGTGCATAAATTCATGGCTGTGCAGGCCAGGGTGAGAAGTGTGTGAGCTTCCTCTGAGGTGTGCAGAGGAATCCCAGGTGACAAGCCCACTGCTCTAAGCAAGGAAAGAAATGCAAACTCGGGTACAATTACCTTTAAATTAAATAGTATTAAGGTAGTGCCAGCTCTAAATACAGCAGACCTTAGATTTCTCAAAATCATTATTCAGAGAGCCTTCATTCATCTAAGTCTTATGGAAGTGTGCTTTAACATAGGCTCTACTTACATCATCAAACTCTTTTTTTTTTTTTTTTTTTTTAACTGGAACATTTGTATTGGCAAGGACACATCCTGGCAAGGGCATGCTTAGGAAGTGAGATAGTTCAGTATTTTTACAGTGATCCTTTTCTTTATTTACTTTATCTGGTACAATAAGTAGTGTCAGTCATCTCCTCATGATCTTTTGCAGGAGTGGGAATTTTCTAGTGTCTGTAGCATGTAAGTGCCTTACTAACCTTGATAACATTTTTCCTCAGGTGAAACAAGATAATGAATAGCGTTATCTCTCCTGTTTGAGATGGAAAAATGAGACAGAGGAGACTTTCTGGAGTCCAGATTAAAATTAGCTCTTTGGGCTCCCACATCCATCCCACCATCTTACATGCCACTGTCTCCACCCATGTGTGGATGTCCTCAGGCAGATAGAAAAACAGGGCTCTGTTTTCTTCTCCTTTACATTTTGTGTTTGGCAGTGCTACACTGTAATGAAGGAGTAGGTTGCCTGCACCTGAAAGCAGAAAATTCCTGATGGACTTTCAGTCAGCAAAATCCTCAGTAAAATGTGGCAGTAAGCCCTGGCTGCTTGGGATGGGGAGCTGGAGTGAGAGGAGTTAGGTGGGCAAAGCAGTGAGTTGGCACTACAGTTTTCAGGATAGGGGCAGCATGTTTCTTATTCCATATTTACAGCTCAGCTGATATGAATCAAAAGAGTTACCTGAGGACAATTCTAAATTATCTTATTCCAGTGGGAAATCCCAGGTAAATGTGAAAGTCTGGAGGCAAAGCACTGGGAGCTGAGCAGACGGAGCCCAGCGGCATCTGAGCAGTGCAGAGTTTCCTCCACATGCACTGGAGACCAAGCAGCAGTAGGATTTATCTCATGGATGTGGAGTGGTGTGAGAAACATGGGCAATATCACCCCTAGCTAGACCCATGAAGAGTGTCAGGATTCTATTTTGTCACATAATAATTTTTTTGTAAGGGATGAGATTGGAATATTATTAAATATTAAACCAAATTCTGCACTGCTGATGGCTTGTACTTTTGCATGAGTTTATGTCTCATGCATCTCACAGCCCATAGGACATTGCTGTGGTACCTTTGGTACCCTATTGGGCATCCTCCTGCCCATCCAAGTGGAAGGGTTTAGAGGTCTAGGCAGCCAATGGAATCCTCTGTGACAGGTTCTCAGTACCTACAGCATGTGTCTCATATCCAAACCTGGAAACAGTCACACTTCCCACCTGCAGTTGTAGATGTCCCACCACTGGAAGTGTTCAAGGTCAGGTTGAAAGGGGTTCTGAGCAACCTGATCTAGTGAGATATCCCTGTCCACAGCAGGGGGTTGGGTGTGGTGATCTTTAAAGGTCTTTTCTCACCCAAACCAGTCTTTGATTGCTCCCTATGTAAAAGTCTCCCAGGCCAGTGAGGGGTTTTGGCATCTCTCTGAGCGACCAAGAGGATGAGCCACTCTCCTTGGAGCTCCCATAGACATTGTAAGTGAAGAATATAATTTATCACAGCATCATCTCAGGTTATTCCTGAGCTAGTGAAGCTTGAGCAGAGAGAGAGAGAGAGAGACTTATGAGGTGGAGCTTGTTCTATAAAACCCAAGCCCATGCCTTGCAGTTGCCTCATCCCAACACAGATGTGCTGTGCCCGGCAGCCAGAAAACCTGATTCATGGCTTCATCCACAGCCCTTTGCCAGCAAGCAAAAGATTTCCATTGACTTCACTCAGTTTTGTGGCTGGCCCCTGGGACTCAAAACATCTTGCAAAAAGCCAGTTTTCTGCTGAATCTGTCAAGGGTCTCCTGTGTTGTTAGAGCCAGTGGAGCCTTGCTGGTTACTGCCAACAAGGAATTTGGCCCCATGTGCCATTTTCAGCATGGATGTTGCAAGCTGACTTCACTCTCTGTTCATCTTGTACTTCTTCTTTAACTTGGGAAATGAGCTGTGATTGAGAATGTAACTTTTTAGATATCAAAGCCCGTTTACTTTCATTAAGTTTATGAAATGATGGTTAAAAATAAAAGCTAAAATCATGTCTCTTGAGTTTTTGCTGATAAACAATATGTCAGACTTTCTGGAAAATCCTACCTCTGGGATGACTGCCAAATGTTTGCTTCTCTATTGCTACCATATTTTGACCTCAAATGGAACTTTCTAATTACATCACAAATATTATTATATCATGCAAATTAGGAAGCTGTTAACATACTCCAGGATAAAATAGCTGAAAAATAACAGGCTGCAGACACTTCTCATTACATTCTGAAGGTTTAAAAAGTTCTGAAGTATAAATCCTCAGTTCTGCTTCTTCAAATATTGAAAAGAACACCTCACAGCAAAGCAAGCTGGTTACTTAAAGAAGCTGGCTAATCCATGAGACATAATTTCTGTCCTCTTCTGTTGGCATCATTTGTAATAGTTTATTAACAATGATTTGTGTCCTGTTGAGTAAGCTGTGTTTATATAACACCATTGGCAGTATATTAGCTGAGACCAAGGGTATTTTGGCTAGTTAGTCACAGCTAGCAAATGCTTGGAACTTAATTTTCACTCTTTTCTGGCTAAGCATCTTTAACAAATATTTTGCTGCAGGGTAGAAAAAGTCCTAAATAGTCAACAGCATTGTTTGCAGGACTGGACATGCATTTGCAGCCAGATGGGTATGTTTGATGTGTGCTCGCAGTGGAAACACAATGACATCTACTGGCCAAGGCAGATGGCTGTAGGAGCATTTGCAGGAGGATCAGACACAGAAGATTCCTCTCAGAGGAAAGGGGATGCCATCCTTCTGAGAGGCAGGGTGATAAATCAGAAGAACATCCACAATGGAACTGAAAAACAGAAAATATAAGGTATTTTAGTTATGGACCACCAAAAGACTGACCAAGTCTTCTGATAGTGCAAAGCTTCCTTATTGCCCTCAGTAGTGGCTGTCAGATTAAAAAAAGGTGACAAAGCAACTTACATTGCATGTAAATAGCTGAAATACAAAAAAAAAAAAAAAAAAAAAAAAAAAAAAAAAAAAAAAAAAAAGAAAGATCCAAGATGCATTTCCACTGCTTTTGAAAGAGATACATGTAAGCAGGGGTTTCTGATGCCCTAAAACAGCACAGTTCTGATTTCTGCACCACACTGCTATGAGTGCATTTTTCTCTTAGCCTGGTGCAATCTCTGTAAGTCTTGTGCAGAAAATTATACCTAATCAACCCCAAATGCATAGTTCTCCACAAGTAAGGTATTTCTCTTGCAAATAGTGTTATTAAAAATAAAGAAAGAAGGCAATCAAAACATGTCTGATTCTGAAAATGGGAATGCTGGTGATAGGAAAGAGAATGAACTCCCTACCAGCTCACACTTCTTCCATTCAACATGGGTAATTTTGAAGTACCTTGTCTTTCATCAGCTCTGCTCCTCTAATTTTTATTTCTGTTGCCTCAACAAGATGATGCAGTTCAGCAGAACTAACACCTCTGAAAAATCATCATACTTGCTTTCTAAAATGGGTAGGCTGTGACAGTTTACTCAGTCAGTGGCACTGGAACAGAAATATTTCACAGTTATGGTATCACTGGTAGTATCCAGAAGAGGAACATGCTGTGCTGAAAGGAAGACTTTGGCTCCAGTTCATGGAAGCAGATCAGTCCAGAGCTGAGGATACAGTGTGGACCAGATCCAGTGCAGGCTTGTATAGGCTTCTAGGTGGTGAGAAGAAAATCTAGGCTGTCCAAAAAGAGCCAATATTGTGCATGGAAGAGAGAGCAACATTTATGAGAAATACATTGATAGAAAGCCCTGAATTAAAGGTGTTCACCCAAATCCATGGAGACTTGGGTGCTATGGCATATTGATTTTAGCAGAAGTCAAGAATGTGCTCAAAATGAAACATCATCTTGTAGGCTCAGTTTATAACATATGTGAGCAGTCCAAAGCTCTGGACAATTGTGTGTGTTAATCTCTTGCTTGAATTTCATTCCTTAGAGAGCAGAAGAGGGAATGTGAGCAAAGGGGGAGGGAATTGACCCTAATGTCACAACCCCACTGCTCAACAATGGCCTTTTCACAGTGCTGTTTGCAAGGAAGGAAAGGGGAGAGGGGGAGAGGGAGGAGGCAGAAAGAGAAGAGGCAAAACACAGAAAATAAGAAAATATTAAGGTGCTACTAGCTCGGTCTGTGGTTATAAAGATCTAAAAATAGTCTTCCTCATAGCATCAAAACAGAGATCTGTGATAAAAATGATCTGACAGTTAAAATATTATACAAAGTTCTTACCAGACAGAATCCAGCAGCTGTATCCTTCTGCACATCAGATTTAGACACCCCCTGAAGGGGATGCAGGGCTGCTAGCAATGGGACAACTGTGGGCTGGATTTCCCTCCTCAAATAATTCCAGAGTTCCAGAATTGGTGTTTGGTTCCTGACTGGCAGCATTCAGGAGGCAGGATGAAACAGGAATGTGTGTATCTCCAAAGCTGCTTGTCCTGGGTTGTGGTTCTGAATGGTTATATTGTATTGAGGAAAAAAATCAAGAGCAAGAACATCTCTTCCATATTTTCTGATATGTGTAACTTCTTTAAACAGCGCTATTATGGGATGTGAGCTTTCATGTTTAACACAATGGCACCTAATATTGAATAAAAGTTTAAATCAGCTGCAGATTTCTGGGCTGCTGCCCTGTGTTAACACACCATCTGTGACTTCTGAAATTGGTCCTGTATGTTAGTGGCTTTCTTACTGCAGTAACCAACTTAGATGCAGCCTGAAAACTTTAAGTGTGGCACTTATGTCCCCATTTAATGCTGGTATAAATTTTCTGCCTTTGACAGTGGCAGGTGGGTGCACATGTGCGTGTGGCCACAGGGACATTGCAGGATAATTCTGGGTAATAATCAAAACCTCTCTGGAGTCCATCCACTTATTCTGTTCCTTCATTTGACTTTTATTTACATTTCCCATTACATTTCCCATTTGGTAACATAGGAACTATCAGAAAAAAAGAGATTTGCTCGGATAATAAAAAGTGGTTTTTTTGGTTTTTTTTTTTCACTCAAACCCCAGAAATCTGCTGGGTCTCTTGGCCAGCAAGAAGGTGGTCAGTGGCAAGCTTCACTCCCACTCTAAAAAGCATTGCACTGTCTGGGTTATTTGCTTAGAAGGACACTGTGATGTCAAACTGGGACCTAAATATAGTTATTCTAAACACTGTTTTTTCTAACAAAATGAAAGCTTGTGGCGATATTTCTATGTTTATCATTTCTACTGGATTCAGGGGATTTTGGTATATCTTTATTAAAAATAAACTTCTTCCACTCAGCAAATACATGCCAGGTAATGCAGCCTTATGCTTGTGCATGAGAGTCAGGGAGAGAAAATGATGAAAAATTAATTTCTTAAACCTGAAAAGGACTAAGCCACTTTGTTTGTTCCAGTTTGGAGAGGAAGCTAAATACTTGAAAAATATTCAGTAAGTCTTAGAAAATCATAGAATCACAGAATGTTTTGGGTTGGAAGGGACCCTTACATGTCTTTTAGTCCAACTCCCCTGCAATGAGCAGAGACATCTGCAATTAGATCAGGTTGCTCAGAGCCCCATCCCACCTGACCCTGTTTGCCAGGCTGGGGCTGGTACCACCTCTCTGGGCTGGTACCACCTCTCTGGGCAACCTGCTCCAGAGCTTCACCACCCTCACTGCAAAAATGTCTTCCTCATGTCTAGTATAAATCTACTCCCTTTTAGTTTAAAACCATTCCCCCCTGTCCTATTACCCTGTCCTAAAAGGTTTGTTCCTGTCTTTCTTTTAAGATTCTTGATGTTTCAAAAGGCCTCAATAAGGTCTCCTCAGAGCCTTCTCCAGGATGAACAATCCCAACTCTCTCAGCCTTGCTTCACAGGAGAGTTCTTCACAGTTCCAGTTCTCTTATCATTTTTGTGGCCCTCCTTGGGACAGGCTCCAGCAGCTCCATGTCTTTTCTGTGCTTAGGACCCCCAGAACTGGGCTCATTGCTCCAGATGAGTAAAGGGGGAGAATCCTCTCCCTTGACCTTCTGGCCATTCTTCTTTCGATGCAGCCCAGGACATGATGACCTGTCTGGGCTGCAAATGTACATTGCTGGTTCTGGTCCAGCTTTTCATTCAACAGTACCCCAAGCCCTTTTCTGCAGGGCTGTTCTCAATGCCTCCATCCCCCAGCTGTAAGGGATGGCTCCAATCCCTGTGCAGGACATTGCATTTGGCCTTGTTGAACCTCATGAGGTTCACATAGACCCACTACTCAAGCTTGTCCAGGTCCCTCTGGATGGCATCCCATCCCTCACACATGTTAACCTCCCCACACAGCTCAACATGGGTATAAAATAAAGGTGAAAGGGTTACACACCCTAGTTAAAAAAAAAACCCAGATTGAAGAACATTTGTCCACAGGTGTGCCAGGTCTCTGAGTTAAACAGAGCGGGCAGGGGTCTTTTACATCAATTTTTGTTTCTTTGTTCTCAATACAGAGGACAGTTTGTATATGTGGATGTACAGAGATGTGTCTTCTTCACATACCTGTATAGAGATGAATGAGACATCTCTGCACCTGAAGAACTGCAGTCTCCTCCCTGGCACATCTCTCGAGCTACGTGGAGTTACCTTTGGGTGCTCACTCTGAGACACCCTGGAAGAGTCTGCTTTTTGGGACCACACAGTATATGCTGTCTTTAGGTCACTTAACTCAGACACCAAAAGTGATGAATATTTTGTTTCCAGCCTTACAGCAACTTGTGTCAAGCCCAAAGACTGGACTGCAAAGCAGGACATGGGGACTCCCCAGGTGAGGGGTGAAGCCAGGAGAGGGAGGTGAAGGTGCTGAGGCAGCTCTGCTCTTGCTTTAACATCTTCTTTTTCCTGGGTAAAACTCTTCATTTTCTATATCAAGCAGGCAAAAAAGAGACACATGCCCACTGAGGAAGGCAGGACTACTAGGTAGTGAATGGACAAACTGTTGCATGGGTAAGCAGCATAGCCATGCTAATTATTCTTAGCTGCTTTCAGTCCTCATCTCCTTTTAAAAGTGCTTTTTCACCCTGTGGCCATGCTCAGCTGCCTTCTAGTCCTGCAGTGTGGCACAGTGCTGAGATTTCACTTACTACCATCTGAATAAAAAACTTCTTTTTTGCTAAATGAGCAAACGCAAACACCCATCTTTGGCCCTTTCCCATCCCTCTGCACCCTGAGAAGACAATCCAGAAAGTGGAATAGGGTGCATATAAAATATCCTTAAACCTGTGAGCATCTCCAGGTAGGTGGTGTTCAAATGACTTTTGAATGTTTCAGCATATCTTCAGTTCTCTTTGATTCTTCTGAGGTTATATGGGTGGTTACTGGCAGAATTATACAAATACAGTCTTCACAGCTCAGCAGTCCTCGGATCCAGATTTGGAGCTCAATGTGGGTGGCATAGGAGTTAATGCCAATAAGAAGGCTAGGACAGGGTTGTTACTCAGAGAAACTAAATGACTCAGTATAGAGCCTTTGCATGCTGAAATTAAAGAGCCAGAAGAATATTTTCTAACTACTAAAGTGTAAGGGGGAAACCTTTTTTTTTTTTTTTGGTAATGCTATTTTCCCTTTTTAACAAATCTCTCGATTTTGCCTTAAGACATATTTCTGTTACTCAACAAAGTAACAACTCAGAGACAATCAGTATCTTTGAAGTCTTTTGCTGCTGGTTGCTTTTGCAACAGCTTTTGCTGTGGGAAGGTTTTTTGTCTCATTTTAGGGTTAAGGCTTCAGACCTCAATAATTGCATGTTCCCTCAGCCTCTACAGTGTATATAGAAACATTTTACTAAACTTCCCATAGACTTTACATTCCTCTAGTACATTAACTTATCACATGATGACGAAGCATTGTCCAAAAAGTTTTTAATAAAAGCCATCACATTGACACAATGGGGATTCATACAAAGTTGTGCAAACCTTAAAAACAGTATGAGCCATTGGCTAAGGCACTGAATTGAGAGGCAAGAAAGCATTAAGCTGTTGTACCATCTCTGCCACTGCCTTACTGAATGCTACATCTGCAGGATGTCTCAGTTTCCTAAGTTTCCCATATGTTGAATGGAGATGTAGTATTCATGGGAAAGCTTAATGGAGCTGAAGGTATATTTTGAAATGCAAACATGCAAAGCAATCAGTGAGTGTCAAGTACACATGCACAAGGTCCAGTTATATTGTGGAAAGAAAGTACTGGGGTGAGTTACCAGAAAGAAAAAATCCTTCACTGTATTAAAAACCTTAAAAAAAAAACTTATTACAAAGTGCATCAGGGAAATATGGTTTTGGTACATTACTTCAGACCTCTAGAATAACAAAACAATTTTGTGTGCATTTCTGCATGTGTGTATGGGCATACATATGTGTGCTTGCAGGGGTATGTAGGTATGTTTATTTCAATACATTTCTATTAAAATAGGTCTACACATATATGAACATGTCACTGGTGTGACATCCCTATGGCATATCTCATCTTTTGCTTGTACAGCAGCACATGTACCATACAGACAATTGTGGAGCAGGAATAAAAAAGCATTTACTGACAACAAGAAAAATAATTTGCATTCTAGAATCAGAAAATAATTTTTAAATGTTGTTTTACTGTTTTTCTAATCAATCAGTGGCGTTAGATATTTCTGAACTGCATTTTTTGCCAAATTTCAGTACTCTCAGTTTGGTTAGCTGAAGATCTGAGCCCAGGACCAGACTGTAATACATATAGATATTCCACAGGATTTATACCTTCTTATTTCTCTGAGCTGTTTGTGAAAAAACAAGAATCAAAAATCGCTACAGTTCCACAAGGAGAAAGGACCCCAAATTTGCATCATGAACTGTCTTGAAATCATTGGCATGACTGAGTTTTCAGGACAAACATCATATGCCCGTGGTTGTTAGAGCATATTAAGTGCAATTGCCCTGGGAAGGCTGAAAAGAAGGGGTATTATCTGAAGACCTGCTAGACCAACTGACTTCAGACCTGCATGGGTAATGCCTCTGGCTGTGATGAGGTATGAAAGTTTTCAAAACATGTTAGAGATGCCTGTGGATTTTAGAGTGCTTTGAAATCCAGGTCTTAAATGAGAAGTTTTGCTCGCAGGGCATACCTTTGAAAATGGAGTGCAGGAAGACAGTAAATGAGTCAGAGCAAAGCCCTCTGGAAGCTGTGAAGAGCACGATTTTGATATATGGAGTGGAACAACAAGAGATACAATTCTTGTCCTTTTGAAGAATTTCTGAAGTGATACTGATACTGATCCCCTCCAGTACAGCTCGTGGTATACTTGCACTCCTCCATGCACAAAAATTAAAATATGATCCCTCAGATGCAGTAAGACTTGCCAAATACTAATGCTGGGTTATTTTTTAAAGGTGAGCTTCATTATGGGAAGCCATTTCTTAAACAGCCTGACATTTGAAATACAGACTGTACCCAAGATCTGGGTGGGATCCTGCAGTTTCTTAGCATGATGCAGAAAAAGGTTGAATTTTAGAGCTCACAGAAATAACAGCTGTCCTACAGAATTCTGCTTCACCAGCAGTACATTGTTGCATCATTACATGCTTTTTTTTCAAGACTCGCTGTCAAGGATTTTAAAACAGGCATTATTTTCCAACTGTAATAATTAAGTAAAAAATGTTATAATTTATATATGATTAAAAAAATTAGACAAACAAAACAGGAAAATAAATGATGCTATGGCACTTTGTAGGTGGCTATGTCCCTTCAGTGGAAAGTCTTCCAACTTGTTTCTTTTGAAGAGTTTTTGACCACCCTACAGTCTAACACTGGCTGACTCAGTTGATCACTGGCTTTTGCAATTGAAGGGGTTTGTGTTTTCTGTAGCACCTGGAACTGCTACCACTCCATAGCATACAGTATCTCAAGATAAAGACAAATCTCATAGAAGTAAAAAAAAACACAAATCAGTGAGGAGTTTGTGATTTCTAACTTACTTGTTTTTCAGACTAAAAATTATTCCTGTGGCTCCTTGTAAATAACTTTTGTTTTGGTTTAGAAGTGCAAAGCCATAATTCACAAAGCAAACAGCAATAACTCATTATTATAAACCATAACTCATAGATGTGATCATTTCAATACTAAGAAATGCAGCATGTCTTTTGATCACTACCAATCCTGCCTTCAGGTGGTTTGGGAAGGGGGCGGAGGAGGAATTGATGAACACTGATAGTGCTGTTGGATGAAACAGGTTTAAGGAACCTCACGTATTTATGGTAAAGCTGAGTTTTTTCATGTGGTATCCTATAGTTCCATCCTGAATCTGCACCATTAATACATGATCTTATATCAAGAAACCACAAAGGAAAATCCTGACTACCAAGAAATGTAACCCCAAATATTACTAGATCCAGTGAATAATGAACCCAGGATGATTAACCACCCTGGTACTTCCCAGCCTGCAGTGTGGTGATGAGTTTCATGGTAGGGAACACAACAAACAGACATGAACAGTTACAGAAATACACAATTTCACATTGGATTTGTTTTCCTGATTGACTGCAAAATCAGAAACTGGATAGGGACAAGAGATGCCTATTCAGTGCTTCACATTAAAGGCAGTGACAAGTGTTTTAATGCAAGTCCAGTTATGTATTCCAGTATTAATATACTTGGCCAGTAGATTAGATTGCCCTGAACAGACTGATTCAGAAGGCTATTAAAGGGTTAGGAGCCTGAGGGGGGAAATGTGCTTTGCTGATAGCATATTGCTTATGCCAAACTGATAAATGATGTTGGATTATGTGTGCTTAACTTTCAACAGTAGACTCCAATCTGGATTCATGACATGCTAACAGTTTCATAGCAAAGCCTTCAACCTGAAAACCTGTAGCCTCTGAGGAAGGTTAAAGAAGAAACCTTTCATCTCAAAGGATGACAAAATTAATGTTTGTCTTTGTATTTTGTGGCTCAGCTCTGATTTCTGCTCTGAAGCCTGCAGCTGCATCTCTCATGACCAGTGCAGCCAACAGCTTCATTCCTCTCCCAGTGGGAGGTGTGGGCTCCCACACCAGTATGACCTACAGGGCTCATGCCACACCAGTGGCATGGAGTCTGTCATCCATATATCTTTAAAAAAGCCAAGACAGTATTTTCAATTGATCTCTGATTGGTTTACTTGGTGGAGGGAGGGAGAAAGAGAAAGTTCTTTCCCAGTCCCCTTTGCCACAGTCCTGCTGCCAAAACTGAAGCAGCCACACAGCAAGCTGAGGAAACTTTTAAAACTTAATTAGGGAAGAAAGCAAACAAAATAGTACTATAGTGTGTTTACTTAGAGCTGCAATGCTGCCAGATAAACCACACAGCTTGCATTTGTAAGCTATATTTTTCATATAAAACATATTTAATTAAAACAGGAGACAGGACAACAAGCTTTCTTCTAACTTCACTTAAACACATGTTTATGTTATGTTTTAAATTCCCCTTGGATTAATGTGAAGCTGAGCTAAAAGCTTATAAGTGCTGTAGCCTAGCTGGCTTCATTCCTTGAGTTTAGACTTCAGAGCTCAATGCCATATTATCAGGAGCTTCCAAGATCCACAAATGTCATTATTCAGAGGGGCTCACTTGTGCTCCCCTCCTGATGCTCCAAGGCTTAGCTATGGTTTTGCATTCATTCACACACATACCTTCTTTTTTGTAGCTTTTCAAAATATTAATTTGTTTAGTTTTGTCATCTTCTCCCTTATTCTGTTCCCCCCCTTCTCTGTTACAACCATCAACATAATTTCTGTGCTCCTTTTGTGTTCTTCTGGAAGGAATTTTAATGGATTTGTGGAATAATCTTTGCATGGCTTTAGGTTTTACAATGACTTACGAAGCAGACCAGGAAAACAAAGCTTTACCCATGAGTGGTGCACACTTCATATTATATTTGAAATGACAAAAGATGCTCTTTCAAAATGTGCTTATGTGAATTAACAGGAGAGTATTGCATCTTTTATAGAATTTTAATGTCGTTGAAAAAGAACAGCACATCTGGCAGAGTAACCAAGTGCATTAGTTTTTACCAAAGAGATTGTTCCTAAAAGGAGAAGACACTCGGTGATTCTAAATATTTACATTCTCAATTTCTGTTTGAATTTTCAAAAGCAGAAAAATTCTTTTGGAATATAGGTAATCTTTTGGATGTTTTCATTGAACATTATAATAATAATAGCTTAAGGACAAAAAAATTTCCATCTTACACTCTGATTAGGCACCACTGGCTATAAATGACAGTGTAGAATTTTTCCCCTAAAAATACCTTGCCTGACATTACACTGAGTTTTAACGCTTTTAATCATTCTGCTCAAAATTTTAACTTTGGATCCGTTCACAGAGGTGAACTCCTCAAGAACATTTCAGCTGAATAGAGGATATTTCTGAAAATGAGACTGGAAAGAAGCCTTACAAGTTTTTCACAATCCTTTTCTCTTTCACAGCCACTTACCTGAGAAGTGCTGTTGCTTCTGTGCTTCAAAACCTGGCACTGGAGCAAGAAGAGGAGAGGTGCAGAGAGGAAGGTGAAGAGATGGTGAGCAGGAGGGTCCATGCATGGGCCTGGCACAGCTCTGGCAGGGAGATGCCTACATCTGCCTCACTGCAACTCACACATGTTCAAGCAGCAACTTGAGAGAGTTTGGCAGTTAAAATCTCTGAGGATTTTCATTGCTCTTGGCATCTTTCGAGTCTGCAGGAAGTAAGCATCCTCAGGAATTCCTTCTTTTGACTGTCAAAGAAATGTGTTTTGGATGATCCAGAACATGTGCTTCAGATGAAAGAACAAAAATCTGGCTGCCTCTCCCTTCCAAAATCATCATGGACTTGATTTCTTTCATGAGAAATACTTTCTATTCTTCAGTTTCATTCTACTATGAGATGCATACATGAGTACCCGAAACCATGCTATTGAGTTACACCATACAGCAAATATTGTGGCATTTTTTTTCTTCCCTGAAACAAAGCTTTTGAATGAAAGTGCTGCTCTCACTACCATGCCCTGCTGACCAGCCTGTGGCACACCAAGCCCAACCTGTGAGAAGAACACTGGTCTCACCTGGGCCAGACAGATGTTGTCTCTACAGCCAACAGCAAACAAGGCTGGGATCTTCATACCAGCCTTGGAGAAAGAACTGGTTCATTTTTTAACAGCATTCAGGCATAACAGATTGTATATCCAATTTTTTGGTGGATTTTGAACCCAAACTAGGACTGATTTTCCTCCTCTTGAATCAAGGGCAAAGCTCTAAAGCTCTACTCCACTTCAACGGAGGCAGAAGCATCCTGTGAATCTCCAATTACCCACAGTTTTTTCAAAGTTGTTAATGAAACTATTCATTTTGCAGTTGTTTCCCACAAAGAAGGGATAATTCCATGTCTTTTTAGTTTACAAGGCACGCTGGAAGATGCCACAGAATATTTAGCAGGCAATTTGTGCTGTCATAACAGATCTCTGGCTTGGCTTCTGAATCAGAAAAGTCTGTCTTGGTCTGGAATAGTATGCAAAAAGGAACTGTCTTGAATCTATTTGCATATTTAGAGAGTTTATTAAAAATTTCATAGTTCTGAGGAGATAGAATTTTTTTGTGATCTGCACAATGAAAAAACAGGAAACATGGGACAGGACTGTATGCTTTTTTATATAGCCGGAAATTAGACTGTACTTCAATCTTTATCCACAGTTTAGAGAAGAAGATTGCAGATTATCCTGCTTTTTTTTTCTTTTTTATATTTTTTCTTTTTTCTTTCTTTTTTATTTTTTTCAATAGATGACAATACAATTTAGCTTTTTCAGGACTACCAACTATTCTAGAAAGGAACATCACATCATTGCACTCTATATTTAATAATCTATTTTGATTCACAAAAAGAGCTGCTCTCAGGATGCTCTTGATAATTTAAAAAATTACAGCAATTATAACAGCTCAATAAATACTTCACCTTCATCTTCTTTAGTCAACACATTACTGATAAAAGAAAAAAATAAACATGGATATGTTCCTCCAGTCTTTCTACATTTGGTGTTAGGACATTGTAGCAAGCAATGCAGCCACTCTGGCAGATTCACAAGGTCAAAATTTATATTGTATTTTTAATTGATTTGCTACTAGCTCAGAAGGATGGCTAAGTGACCAGAACACACTGCACCTGTGCTGTACCACAGATTTCTTGTGTATACCTGGGAAGAGGCTGAGATGCAACTCACACTGTCCTAGCCCTGTAAATCAAGATTGAATATATTGTCTAAGCCACTCTGCCTGCCTTTGTGCTGCCCTATGGCAGAGCTGGTATTTTCTTACCAAATCCAAAGACACGACATAGTAGGAGCCTGGCACAGAGATACTCCAGGATCTTTGTAGGATGTGCTCTGATTTTCACATAACTAATATTGTGGGATAGAGAAGAATCTTCTATCAGGTTTCTAACTCATGTATACTCCACTACATCCTTATATTGACAGCTGAAAAAATATTAGGATTAACTTCCCCCCCACTCCCTAATAGTGCAGAGCCCTTGGAGGACTTTGGGATATAAAAATTATTAATGGGCAAAGGCTTATGACTTAGCCTGTTATCAAACAGCTTGCTGATTCTACAGCTCCATCTTCTGCTCCATGGGGAACTTATTGGAAAACTGCTCACTTTTGGGGCAGTGCCTAGGGAAGGTGCAAGGAAGAGGCTCAAGACCTGCAGCTGAAGCAGCCCAGAGGTGCAGAGACACTGCAGGAAGCCTCCTCTTCTGCAGGGCTGGCACCACCTGCCCCAGAGGATGGGCAGAATGGCTTTTGGTGTCTGTGGACAGAAAAACAAGGTGTGAAAAATGTTAAAGGGCACAGATATGTGTGCTGGATCCTGTGTTTAGTTTTATAGCCACAAAGCAAGCACCCAGTAGGGGGCTTAAGCAGGCCCCTAAAAGAAAAGGACTCCCGAGAAACACACAAGGTGGATGTAGCAAGGAGAAAGCTGTGTGCATACAACATAAGTAAGTAGTCATTATATTAAAAAAAAAAAAAAATAAAAAATCAAAGAAATGTTGTAAATTAATGCACCTTTAGATGATTCAGTGGAATTGCACCACTGCAAATAGAACTAATAAAGCAAATCAGTTTTTTAATCTCTATCTTTCAAAAATTTGAACACGTTGAAGGACACAGGGGTAGACAGATTTCATCAAGTCCAGAAATACTTCCACCTCCACAAAACAGAGTTTGGAAATACGGTCAGACCAATCAATTTGAGGATCAGACCTCCCCTGTCTGGGCCTGTTTACCCACCCCAAGAACATTGCAAGCATAAAGAGGACTGGAAACCGCCGGTAAGGAGTGAAACTGTAACATCTTTCACTTCAATAACTTTTGTGTAACTGGGAATTTCAGCTTTCCGCCACTAAAGTGCTTGGGAGAATAAATAAACAGCAAGAAATGGTAGCGATCTAAGCAGTCTAGTTTTCTCTTTCCTCTGTTGCTCACACATGACTCTGGCTTTTAACAAGGCAGTACATTTTTATGACATTTCTGAGTATCCTGGGAAAGCTTAGAATGCACTGGGCCTATGGAAATGTTTTCTTCTTGTTTTGGGGTGCCAGTGAATTGAGTGGCTGGAAGGAGCTTCACGGGCAGCTGTGATGAGGCAGGACTTTTCGCCACTGCTGCTGCCGCTTGATTTTCAGACTCTTTGATTTTTTCAAAATATCCACGGCTGTTGACATTTGAAAATTTTTCCACGTGGGTGGGTTGGATGTGATGTTAAACAGCTGAAAAAACTTCGTAGAGTTGCAGCTCTGGCTGTAGGCAGGATGTAACTGAAAGCAGGAGCTTTGTGGTGACAATGTGATAGCACAAAGCCCTGAGCAGCCCCACAGAGGCAGGAAGATTTCTCACTGCATTTCCTCTTGTCTCTCACCCATGCTTAAAAGTGCAGATTTAAGCTTACTAAGGTTGCCTTTAGTGGAGCAAGTATTTTGCAGCAAATTCTACCCATGTATAAAGTGCACATCTCTTTCTTCTTGGGGTGAAAACAGACCTAAAAATCAACTGACTATTTTTATCATGATTCCTGCTGTGCCCACACATCTTTTCGAAACAACACGAATTGCTAATTCATTTTCCATCTATTTGAAAAGCAGTATTTGCAACTCTATTTATTTATTTATTAACATTTTAAACACTGTGCAGATAAACACAGTGCAGGTGAATTTTAACAGAATCATCAAACGCTTTGGATTGGAAGGGACCTTAAAGATCGTCTGGTTTCAGCCCTCCTGCCACGGGCAGGGACACCTTCTACCAGTCCAGGTTTGCTCAAAGCCCCATTCAACCTGGCCTTTCCTACAAAACAAAAATAAAACCAAAACCAAACAAAACAAAAAAACCAGAAACAAAACAACCAAATCCAAAAATCAAACTAAAACCAAACCATCAAAAAACCCAGACAAAAATCCCAAACAAAACCAAAAACAAACAGAAACCCCCAAAACCTCAACCAACCCCAATAAAACCCAAGCAACAAACACTTTCGGAGTATATTCAGCATCGCTTTCTGACAGACAGAATAGAGATTAATTTTCAAGCATTTATGCCCGGGAGCCCCCGCAGCCTCCCACAGTTCTGCTCCGCTCCGCCACCGCGACCCGCCCCGCTCCCTGCCCGCCCCGCAGCTCGGCCCCCTCGCTCCGCCCCCGGTGCGGCCGCCTCCGGGCTCCGCCTGTCCCCGCTCCGCCGCCGCCATGGCGGGCAGCCCGCGGAGCTTGTACCGGCGGATCCTGCTGCTGCACCGGGCGCTGCCGCCCGCCCTGCGGGAGCTGGGGGACCGCTACGTCAAGGAGGAGTTCAGGAAGCACAAGGCCGCCGGGCCCGCCGAGGCCCAGCGCTTCCTCCGGGAATGGGAGGCAAGTGCCCGCCGCTCCGCGGGGGTCCGGCGGGGTGGCTGAGCTGTGGGCCCCTCGAGAGGCTCCGAACCAAGGTTCTCGCTGCCTCCCCGGGCCGGGAGCGGCGGGGCACAGCGGAACGCAGGGAGGCTCAGACGCGGCCCGGGCAGGGCCCGCCTGGGAACGGGCACCGGGCTCTCTCGAGCTGCCCTTTAGCCCTCGGCCGGGCCCTTGGTACCCGCCGTAGCAGCTGGACCTCTGTCAGAGGTTCGAGGAAATGTGTCAGAAAGGGTGACAGAAAGTGTCTGTTGGCTCCTCTGCTCCCAGTCACCTCCGGGGTTGTTGTGCTGGGTGCCTGGCACAGTCCCTTGGAGGGCACGCTCGTTGCACAGTTACAGAATTCCTTGTAATTCTCCATCTCTGGGTATCTCTCAGGGTATCTCTCATGCCTCATTTATGGGTGATTATAACAAGGCACATATAAGTATATGTAACAGAATTATATCAATTATATCCTTATATATAGGTGTATATAAAAATACAGGCACAAAGTTATCTGTATAATTTATAATAATACATCATATAAATGTGTATATATATTTACAGCTGCATACATAGATAATTGTATAATTAGCCAAATACATAGGTGTCAGTATGACACCTGTGTCACCCATGAACTTTTTTGAGTGACCTTTTTTTCAGAGTGTATCCCAAGGAAATGAGTCTGATGTGAACATTGCTTCTCAGCTTACCACAGGCCTTTCCCCTGAACTCAGTCGCTGGTTTTGCCTCAAAGAAAAGCAGATGGTGTACGAGTGATGAGGGTGTAACAAGTTTTCAGGAGCAGCAGATGAGGAAGACTCTTGAGGTGGTTTCTCGAGATTCCTGGACTCCAGCAGGTGCTAGCATGTTAATGGACCACAAAACCACATGGCAGGGGAAGAGGAAAGAGGAAAACTTCTCAATTAGTCTGTGAAAACTCAGAGATAGATCTATAGACAAGCTTTCTAATAGTTTTCATGCTCATTGAACTACTGGTTTGGTAGTATTTTTGAATCTCAAACCTATTTTTCTTTCTGTGGAAGGAAATTGTGTTCTGCTCTGCCTGGAAGCTGGTTAGCAGAGGTAGTGTCCAGTGCCTCCCAGTTTACTGACAGGACATAATGGGGGCAGGTCTGAAACATCCCTTCTATCCGTGGTAGCTGAAATGCCAGGGGGAAAGCAGCTCCCTGGTCTTGCAAGGGGTACCAGGAACCATCAGGGAGAACACTTCTCTGGTATTCCCTTCAGAGGAAAGGACTAAGTGTATTTAATTGCCACCTGCCAACTGATAGATCCTGAAATCGGGAAAATTTGTGTCTACCTCTCAAATGCCTGATGCTATTGTAATTTTCAATTGCCATTTATTTGATATTGCCAAAATGTTTCTGCATCGCTGCTTCCAATTTTAACGTGAGCTAAAAAGACAAGTTACAGGTTGCTATTTTCAGTGCTAGAATCTTCCTGAAAGTAGTTTTAGAAAAGGAAGAAAATGTTTACATTGAAATAGCTGTAGCCATCTCTGTGAAGTAAACAAATAGTGAAATACTTCTCAGTTTTCAAAATGATTTAAAAATAGGGAAAACTGGGGAAAAAAATTAGAGGAATAGAAGTTGAATTTTGAAACCTGACATTTAGTGCTATTAGTTATGATATGTTCAAGGAAAGGAAGCTAATTTAATAACTGTTTTGAGTGTGTGCACATAAAGAACTTTGCAAATATGCCTGTCTTCTAACAAGGTGCTAGGAGATATTAGCACAGTCAGTGTGGCTCTTCTGATTTTTCTGATACTTGTTTTGTTCTGTAATTTTTTCTCCCTCAAGTAATGATCTGTTTCAGCAGTAGAATTTAAATCAGACTTTCACATTTATGGCCTGTGGAACTCTGCCTTTTACAATATGCTATGGTTCCCAGCCCCTTGAAGACCTGAACTAGGTAACTGAGGAGGGTGAACTGTAGATGACTTAGATTAGCTAACAGAGAAAGATGCTCTAATTCATGTTGGAGTCCTCTTTGCATCCTCTGTGGGCAGCAGGATGCTCTTTTAATCACAAATAGGCTGGAGGCCCTAGAATGGTCTTGCAGAACATACCAGTGTACATTCGAAGCTCCCAGTTCTTGAAGAGCATATAAATTACTCAGCAATGCACGAAACTGGCATAATCTAATTCACATATATGAACCATAACTGCTCTTTTTGCTTCATACCTACTTTTATTAAAAACAACCCAATAAAAAAACCAAAAAAAAAAAAAAAAAAAACCAAACCAAAAAACACCTCAAACAAATCACTACATCACCTATCCAGAATTCTATTTCTATTCCCTGTTAAGTTTTAGCCACTTTTTTGGGGGGAAAAAATGCAAACTTACACCTTTGTTAGCAATATTTTGGCATGTTGCACATGTCAAGCACTTTCAGTTCTGATTTCCTTGTTCATTAGGGTAAACCTATACCTTACTATATGCACTTTAGTATTGTCAATATTCACCTTCCACCTAGAAAAGTTCTTCATGTTTTCTGTTGCATTCAGGGTATCTGGTAGAGTGGCATGATGTCTTGTATTACAAAAAAAAAAATTATTTATAATTTCATATTGAAATAGTCTGTCTTAATGTAGATTCACCAAAGGATAAAGATTATGGCTATAATGACTGCATCAATGTTTCTTGACTTTGTTAAGGACTTCAGTATGAAGTGTGATCTTAACAAGCCATCCCATATGGTTTTTGAATGAAAATTTCCAAGCGTGACTTACGTGAACATGAAACTACTTGACTTTTGCTAAAACTCTTTTAGTTTGGTTTTTTTGGGGGATTTTTTTTTTTTTTTTTTGAATAGTCAGACCTTTTCTGTGTACTTTAATATGCTAATTTATAATCTGTGCTTGTGGTATGTTTTCTTGTCCTCCAATTTGATAAGTCTTTGCTAATTGTTTAGTTAATGGGCCTGGTATATTAATTGCCTGATGGTTGTGCTAAATTATTTTTTTTCCCTATGGTATTTAGATAATTCTGATGCAAGGGAGTACCTTGATTGTTTGTCAAAGAAAACAACCTGAGCAAACTCCATTTCTTATGAAACATGCTGAAAAGCTTTAATACTAAGTTCTGTTCTGTGGCTTTTGGGACAAGCCTAAATCTGAGTGTAGGGCTTGAATACTCAGTCTAATTCTGTGACAGGGGTACAGGCATTTTGGATGTCCTTACAGCCCACAAAAGAACAGGTGGAACATTAAAGGGAGATTTCTAAGATTAAGTTTAAAATAAATGGGAGAAAAAGAGGTAAAAAGACTGTTAAACTATATTAACTTAATATGTGGATGATTTGTATAATTTTCCCATAAAGGAGGTGAGAAGGAATACCCTTGTTTGCTGTGCACAGAAATTAAGGGGTTTAGTGTTAGAACACAGCTGGGTAGATGGCTCATGTCCTAAAGCCTAAACTGACCTGTTTGCATTTACAAAATAGGTAAACTGTACTTAGAATATTCTAGGAAGTGTTCTTAAGTAAGGCTGATAGAAATACATTTATATAAAAGTAAACCAATGTAAATCTAATGTTTTTCCTGTCATTGGTGTTGGATCAATGGTTTGTATCTTGAAACTCACTGGAAGGTATAATATACAGTGGGATGTACATTATACAGGCTTTCTTTTTCAGGAGCTATGGTTGTTGAGGTAGATTCAAATCAAGTATATAAAGTATTAATATCTGTTCCTTTCTAATTTCTTAATACTTAATATTTTAATTAAAATAATTGGTACTCATTTACAAGCGGTGGCTGATATAATTAGATTGATAGTGATTATTACCTTGGAATGCTATTGAATTAATGTTGACAGATATAAGTGAATTAGTTCAACAGTCTTCTAAATCAAATGGTAGCTGATGAGAATGCTTATTTAAGAATAGATAATATTAATGTAATATTGATTACTTTATTCCAGCTTACAAGTGATATAATGGAGAATATTCAGCTAAGTAATTTCAGTAATCATTTGTTTTACATCATTTGAGTTAATTTAGTATTTGGCGTGTTTAAAAAGCCTGACCCTGTAGATGGGAAGGTCTGGACTATCTTGAGATGAGCAGAATCATTCTGTAGAATTAAATGACATTTTCTCACATCTAACAGACTCAAATAAATTGCCTTTGAAGTACTTTGGCCACTCTTGACTCTGAAGGCATTTATATAAGCTTTCAAATAAACTGAGGCTGATTTGGGAGCTGGCATCAGCTATTGTATACTTAAAAGAAAGATGACATTTTTTTCATTCCTGGGAACAAATCTAGGAGTTATATTGGTAAAAGTAAGACAGAACTGTGTCACATAGGCTCTGACGAATGGCTTATTTTTTGAGTCAGTGTGGTATCTGATATGATACAAATCATTATCATTCATCAAATTTGTTTTCAAGTGCCCATGTTGCATGCAGTAAGTTTGCTGGGATGATTGTGGGATGGTCTCATGACATTTCCAAGGACACAGTTGTCCAGGTACCTCTTTTTCTGTTTGTGGGTGGATACACTCACAGAATTTTTTGCTTCTGAATTCTTTGGGCTAGTATGATCTTCCTTCCCCTTCTTAACTTGTTTTTAAGCTTCAAGCACCACTCAGAAATACTTTGAGATGTTGAAAGGAGATTTTGAAAAGCAAATAGCCAAAGGAAGTTGGAGGGGTGGAAGAGGAAGCTGTGGCCAGTACTAGAGTCAGACTGGGATGGGAGTAGCATGTGTGGTTTGTCCTTTGTCAGCAAATATATAGGTTGCATAAATCTAAACCTGCTGCTGACTTTCTGTGTTCTGCTCTCAGTTTCAGTGAAGTACATCACATAAGTGATCTTTCTTTGCCTGACAAAGAAATAACTTTTTGAAGTGAAATATGACTTGAAGATTTTTGCCATTTTATGACTTTAATAAAAATTGTGAAATAGGATTTAAGAGCAGTATTTCATTGTAACATTACCGGATATACTGGAATTTGCTTTTAGTAATTTTTCTGGTTATCTGGATGAAAACCTTCTTATTAAGAATAAATTCCTACCAAGACTTTTGTGTTTAGCCCCCACTTAGGATGTTCACTGTAAGAACTAAATTGGAGACAATTTCCTCTCTTTTCTTTGATATTTCTCAAAAGGCAGGAAAGAATTTCTTACTTTTCTGAGAGCCATGGAGTTGTGGCTTACAAATTTAAGTATGGGAGCTGGGTATAACCAGCCACAGGAAATCAACCAGCTGCTCTGACCTGGCATTCCTGGTGGCCTGCTTTGCTCTAAGACTTGAAGTCTGCCTCTATAAGATGGTTGGTTTTGCCTTGCTTGGTGCATCCATGCTTTGGTGAGTTGCCTGAACGAGCATTCATGTGCAATTGTCCTTTTGACCAAAAAAAAAAAAAAAAGGCAAACGTTGACCACATGGATCCCTATGGCAAAGTTTCCAGTGCTCCCTCAAATTTGCTTTTATAAGCAGGAGCTGGCACCTGGATCTCTTCCACAGAGAGTCCAGGAGGTCTGGAGCTTTCTCATGTGGAGAGACTTAGAATAACCTAGTGGCTACCTGCTGCCTTGTGTCTGGTGGTCACTGGTCATGAGAAGGGTACTTCTTGTCTGGAGACCAGTGTCATTTGCTTTCAGATTTTTCTGTCCACTGCTAGGGCCGGTGATTTTTTAATTTTATTTTATTATTTGTTTTAAATTTTATTTTTTGTTTGTTTGGGATTACTTGTGTGTATATATTGGTGTGGGATACTATTTGATTAACTGCTTTCTTTTAACTGTGCTTGTAAATACACTGCATTATTTTGACCTATTTCAAAACTGATGTGGTCTAGCACTGAAGAAAAATAAGACTTAAAGGAAAATGTGAGATTTTGTTTTAGACCTTCACTGCATTTTCCAAATTCAAAATTTCATAAGGTTTGGCATCAGTACTCTCTATGCTTCTGTTGTGTCACTGTGCCAATTTTCTCAGTATTACCATATCTGTGATTACCTGTAGTTAGATGGCTGTCCTGATAACTGCCTGCCTGCTAATTGACATTTTCATTTACAACTGTTTTGACACAGCATGATATAATACCTGAGTCACTGGGGTCACATCACACAGTAATACCAGTTGCTTGCATATATCACTCACCTCAGGTTTTAACACATTGCTTGGTAAATTCCACAAAAGTGATGGAACTTTGTATAAATATGTGGTGTGCAAAGAGGCTTAAAATTTTTACATGACTTGATCATTGTGTATATTTGTAAAGTATATAGCATGGTTTATATTTAAAGTGTGGCATTAATTAAATTTCAACTGAAATTTATTGGCAGAGTATAGTGATTTTTATTACTTATAACTTAGACTGAGAGTCAAGTGATGTAGAAGTGGGGTGAGTATTGAGTAGCACTGGCTTGGGAAATGGCATATTTGTGTTAAAACTCAGATCTGAAGACACTGTAGATTTCTTGTGTGTATGCCTGCTCATGGATACTTGCCCAGTGAGTACAGGTTTGTGACAGCCTTCCTGTCATTAGACCTCTAAATAAGAAAATAGGAATGGTCAGACACGGTGGAAGCAGAAGTAGCAGTGAAGCATTTTGAGTTGTCAGTTTAAAAGGTAATTCAGGTTTCCATCTAGTGGTGGTATGAAATTCTGATCAAGCTCTACAAGGCACAGCACATGCATAACCATGCTAGCTAACATACCATAGTACTTGTGTTGAAACCTTAAAAGCCTTTATTATGTGTAAGTTATATATATAACAGCACATAATTCTCAGGGCCTCTGGATTTTTTTAAGCTAGAGCTGTAATGATCAGGAGTCCAGTATTTTGCCTGCATGCATTCAGTTCCCTTAGTACTCTTTAAATCTATATTATCTTATTTGTTGCATATTATCCTGACTCAGCTTTTTCAGTGTTCCTTGACAGCAATTTCAAAAGGCTTAAGTCAGTACAGGTTATTAGAATGAAAACTGGTGTTTTATATAAAAGTTGCCTTTAAGTTGTATGCATGTGAGTGTGAGTCTTGTTATATTTCTTGTTTCCTCTTAGACTTAAAAAAAAAAGGAAAGAGGAGATGACTATTCTGATTGCATTGATATTCCAGCACTGTCTATTTTTTTTATTTGAAGTACTGGACAGTGGAATTTAGAGTACCTTACCTGGCTAGGTTTTCAAAAGAAGATAGTATACAGGTAACTGATACACAAATCTTTTGAACTTTGTGTTATTTTAAGGCAATGTAGTGGGTCAAACAGACAAACTGTGTCTGAATTGCAGTTTAAAATTTATAAGGATTTCTGCTTGTTTGTATTTTATTGACATCTTCTAACATTTGTTTGGTACTTGTGTGAATATTGTCAGCTTGTAGTGTTTTGTAAGCATAGTAGGTTTTACTGTGTTTTCAGTGCATTTCCACTGTCAACACCATAAACACTGCCAACTTTCCACAAGTGCTGTCAAGTGCCATATTTTGTAATTACTGCAATAATATTATAAGTGCTGTAATTGCACATACTGTACAGATGTGCTTTTCTGTCCTGTGTAGACACAAAATTAGTATTTTCTGCTAGTTAAAATGGAATCTGGAGCACATCTGAATAGTTGTATTAGAATGTGGGGTTTTTTTCCTTTTTTCAGCATAATGTGAGGTGTCTGCACAAGTGGCATTATATAAATTAGAGGATTTTTAAAGCCCCAGATGTGTGTATCCCATCTGAGCTATACTTAGGAGACACCAATGTGTTTGTGCCCATTGAGGGATGAAGGCTTTTTTACGTAGTTCATTAAAGTCATTTAATCAAATATGTTTTTGCAAGGAGCTAAACCTCAGATTTTTACTTCATAGCAGAATCTTTATCAATCTTCATGCTTGTTTTAGCTGTCTTTTGTAATGCCAAGACCTTTGGATGGTTTAACACTGAAACAGTTTTTCTGTACCAGCCATACACCTTCTAATTGTTGTCCTGCTGTTTATGCAACTTGCTCCTGGGAATACACTGAGCAGAAATTTTGTGCTAAAATATTTTTATTTCTGTGCCTCAAAGATGCTAACTTCAAACTGTATTTTTTGAAGATTATGATTTGGAAGATTTATTCAATCATATTGTCAGATCAAATGTTTGAATTTATAGGTTTTTAAAGGTGCTTTCTAGAACTAATGTTAATGAGGTATTTCTAATGAAATGTTCACTGTACTAAAACTAAGTTAGAAGTGACACTAGCAGTGGAGTTACAGAGTGTTGGTTTTTAGGCTTAGTGGTATGTGGGAATCCTGAGTCCTCTTAATGTGCTTATTTTTTATTGTTTCAGGAATGTTAGTGAGAGACAGAGCAGACTGAGATGAAAGAGAGCATGATGCATATTTTTTTCCCTTGCAGTAGCTAACTGAATCTGTGGAATACCTCCTAAATGGATCTTTCAAGACTGTCCAGCAACTGATCCTTAAAATGTAGATGCAGTATTTCCTTGCTCCATTGGAATTCCTGAATGATGTAAAATGGATGCAGAAGTTTATTTTATTCTTCTTCCTGAACTATTCTATTCTATTCTATTCTATTCTATTCTATTCTATTCTATTCTATTCTATTCTATTCTATTCTATTCTATTCTATTCTATTCTATTCTATTCTATTCTATTCTATTCTATTCTATTCTATTCTATTCTATTCTATTCCATTCCATTCCATTCCATTCCATTCCATTCCATTCCATTCCATTCCATTCCATTCCATTCCATTCCATTCCATTCCATTCCATTCCATTCCATTCCATTCATTAGTGGAAATTAACAGATCATTAGGTCACTGCAACATTCTTTTTTTTTTTCTTTATTTCTTTTCCCAGTCTGAACCAGAAGAAGCCTGGTGAGAGGGTTTGAACTTGATCCCCCATCACCATTACATGCTGTTTGATGTATATGCAGTCTGTATCGAGGCAGGACTTCATATTACATCAACAGTCTTCAGAACTTCATCACTTTCAGACGTCTCTAAAGCCCTCGCGTTGTCTGATTACTGATTTTTCACCCGATAAGAGGTACCCCTCATAAGATCGCGGTTTTTGAAATGTCCACAAGATGGCAGCAAATACTTAAATTGAGAAGGCTTGTTCCTGTACTAGGAACAAGTAGGATATTGAATTTTCTAATATAAACCAGGATTTTCAGAGAATTGTTGAATTATTTATTAAAATACATACTGAGAATTGTATCCTGGACAATTGCTGAACATACTGCTGGACATTTTGAGGAGACTTCTTAATTAAAAAAATCTACTATGGTTTCCACTTGGTTTAGCCATAATGTTTTCATAATGTGCTTTCTGGTTTTGATTTGCATTGGGGTAGTTTGCTAAACCCATAGCAAAATGCAGCAGCTACCTCAGTACTTTGCAGTGTTTAGTATGGATACCCTTTGATATTCTACCAGGAAAAGACACCTACAACACTTTCTTATCCATCCAAGTGTTGCCTTGGTACTTCTGGTTTACCATAGATGCTGAAGTTTGCTTTTCTGAAGCCTATTTTTGGTTTTCTTTGTTGGAGGAATATATCTGATATCTTTGCAAAGAGATCTCGTATATTTCTGTTCACATTTCCTTCTCTAGAGTGCTGGTTTCTCCTTTTATGATGATTTTTACTCAAATTGCTTTTCACAACTAGATTTGTGAGTCAAACCTGTGATGGAGAACCAGCCCAAGATAAACACCCTGCACTAGCCTCCACGATATTAAAAAAAAAAAATAAATCCTGATCACATTATAGGAACTTTGATTGCCAGCTGTTGACTACATTTTTCAACAGATACTGGCATGGTAAAAGTCCCTTTTTTCCTGCAGTTGGAAAGTTCTTGGAATTCTTCTGTCTGTTTCTCATAGTCCTGTGATTGAACAGTCCAATGTGATGAGTTTGCTTCGTTCATTCCTCTTAAGCTTTTTTCTTGCAGATTTATCAGCTCAAATACTTTTTCTTCCTGTACTCCATAGTAGATGTATATTTTGACACACTGTGTAGTGTTTTGTTCTTTATTTTGCCCCATTCCAATCTTTCTTTCCAAGTTCTCATCTTACAATCTAGATCTGTAAATTTCCAGCAAGTGTTTTTGGCCAAGTGTAACAGTCCCTCCATCAGTGATCATACCTGGGCTAGGTCTTGGTCTCTGCACTGAGGTGTGCAGAGCAGCTCCCAGGTTTCCACCTGTAGGGTCTAATGTTTTGGGGCTAGAAGGGGGTTGGGCAGTGCTGTGACCAGGTCCCCAGGGGAGTGATGAGGACACCAAGGTGAGCTTTTTAACATCAATACAGTGAGTCATTGTAAGAATTTATTTACAAGATCCCTGATATGAAGGGTTCTAATTAAATGACAAACATGTATTATGTCCTTCACAGTTTATAAGGATGAGATCTTGTGTAGCTATGGGGTTTTTTTTCATTAGTTCTGCCACTTCCTGACTAGTGAAAAGAAAGTTTTTAGGCAGCACTAGCAATGTAATTCTGGTTCACGGCCAATTCAGTACCATCACTAGAGCTGAAAGGAGTTACATTGATAAGAAAAACATCATTATCCTGTCAGTCAGGAAACAAGTGAAAGTTGCTTTGTGAATAATTTGAAGTCTGATTTTCCATCTTTTTATTGGTAAATTTGATCTTTGTGGAGTACCTGTCTGCCAGCAGATGCCACTTCTCAGTAACAGACCAGTTTCCCAAACTTGACCAGACAGAGGAAAGTAGTTGGGATAGACCTTTTTTTCTAGAAACATTGGTGGCAGTTGGCCTGGGATTGTCTTTTGTTTTGCTTGATAAGAACCTATGCTATAAACAATTAAATAGTTATTCTTTACAATTCATCTATTGCAAGTTTTGTTTCCTGTTGATGGATTAAACCCTGGGGCTGGAAAAAATGGCAGTACAGAGAATAAGATGCCTTTGTTCTTCAAAGATTTGCACAGAACAGTATTTTTGTTGAATGGAGGATGACCCAGACACCTTTATTACTGAGGAAGCTTCATTACGGAAGGATTTTGGATGCTGAACAGGATGAATCAGAAGCCCAAATCTTAATGACTCGGAATAACACAAATCCTTATAAAACCTTTAGACATATTGAAAAACAGCTGGCCAAGTTCTGAGTTCATCTGCCAAGAAAGAAGCTGTGCAGTGAAAACAGACAAGGGGATCCTGGAAAAGAATTTTTTGTTGCTTGCCATTCTAAATTCTGGAAAGACATTATCCTGTCCTGGCACATGAATAATGTCATGTTGCTGTCTCCAATCTTTAAATAACCATCTTTTTGATAGCTGATGTTTTGGATGTGCCTTAGTAGACATCTGCAGTAGAAGAATATTTTGATTATTGCTAAATACAGCTGGACCAGCAGGCCCTGGGCTGAGGTGATGGGTGCCACCTTTTCAGCTCCAACACCTTCTATCTGTATGGATCCAATCTGCCAGTGCTGGAAGGTTTCCTGGCATGGGTAATGAGTGGAGGATTTTTAACACACATCCACCTTTTTGTGTAGTTCTAAATAGTTTAGTGTTATGTTCCTGGTGGGAGATCTGTTAACTTTCCCCCCTTACATAAAAATAACATGGACCACTTCCTCCTTGCTGGTGGGAAACCTCTGATGATCATAGAATACTCGTGGTAGGAAAAGACCTTCAAGAGCATTGAGTCCAAATGATCTAGGGATGCCTTTTGTACCCTGAAGAATTAACTGTGAAAAAAACCCATCTGTGCCAATATCATTGCAGTCCTCCATGTTTCCTGACAACGGGCTCCTTTAAGTTGTAGTTTGGTTGCTGTAGTTTGGATTTTGCTAGAAAGGCAATCAGAGAATGTGAAGGATCTGAGCAGACTGTATTTCAGTTTAGATACAGCCCTTGCCTGTTTGCTGGTCCTTGCTGCTGCTGGTTTTACAAAATTGATAGCTCTTGTTTTTCTGGAAAAGCACTGATTTTAAGATTAAAAAGTTTTGTTTTGCTTTGTTTTTTAAAAATTAATATTCTGCGACTGTGTTATTAAATCAGTATAAAATTATTCATTTAAACAAACAACAAATGAAAACCAACATGTTTTAATTATTATATGTTTTTCCAGTGGTAAAGTTTAATTTCTGTGGTAATTCAGGTTTTTCTGAATTGAAAAATATAAAGGGATGCTTAAAAATGTTCTAGTATAGTGGAGAATAACAGAACATTTAAAATGGAAAGATTAAGTTGGAAGGTCAGCACTGACAACTAAATATTCTTCTCTTGGTTTTATATTTTCTGATTTCACATAAATAGATATTAAGATGTTTTGTACGAAATGGGAAAAATGGAAGTATTATTTCTGAACTGTTCTGAGTGATGTGTTCATCGAGAAGCAGAGAGTGACATTTTGTGTGTCTAGCTTGAAAACACTGGATAATTTTTTACCAGCATTTGTTTAATAGTTACATTGCCAATAACCTTTTTTCATAAAGGGTAATAAGGAATTAGTCAGGGTTTTGGGCACCAAGCTGGTAGCATCAGTCTCAAAAATATGGAAAATTTTCCCTTTTTTTCTGTCATAGATAATGTTGATAAGTCCTTTAGGTTGGAAGATGGCTAGTTCATTGGTGATGCCAGTAGAAGGGCAAGAAGTGACACTTTCAATATGAAGTATGTTGGACAAAAAACCCATCTTTCCAACAAACTGCAGTTTGTAACACTGTTGGCCAAAACAGAGGCAGAAGTCTGGAGGGTCTCTCTTAAATGCTTTGTTGTTTTCTAAATTGACATACATCCAATTTTCAAACTCTGTGATTGAAAGTATGCCTGATTTTGCAGTCAGTGGCCTTCCTGAAGACCAATGGGTATTTTTTTGCAACATACTCTATGGAGAACAAACTTGAGGAATCTTGTGGCCATAGTGTTATTAATATTTGGAAGGTATTTCTTCTATTAATAAAATAAACATGTACACCAGTGTATTTTTCATAGTAGTAGAATTTAACATTTGCAAATAGTAGACATTTGTATTTTGCTTAAGGAAGTAAAATTCTTTTTTTGTTATATGCAATACAGCACAGCTTTAGCCAATAACTTTTATCTAAACTTCTTACAAGTATTGCTTATTGGTAAAATGGGAAACTAGATAGACAAGGAGAACAGAAGAAAGAAAATAGTGGATTTTTAAAAGTAGAATTAAGGTGAGGCATTGCTGTACAATAGTAAAAAGGAAAATAGTATGGATTAATGTGCCCACTGATCTCAAGCTATTGCTTACCTTGCTAGTGTGGAGAGCTTGCTGCAGATGATAGAATCATAGAATTGGCTGGGTTGGAAGGGGTCTCAGAGATCATCAAGTGTAGAGAGAACCACAGGTCCTCAGGTGTCGCCAATAATGAACTGGGAGCTCAAGCCCAGGTGTGCCCACTAATTAGGGCCTGCCCCAGCCAGAAATGGGCGGGGCTGAAGGGCAAGATAAAAGGCATGCTCCCAGGAGTCAGAAGGGAGAAGAAGAAGTCAAGAGATGAAGATGCCTGAGGAGAGGGACGGTTAGAGACCCCCGGAGAAGAACCGTCCCCGAGAGAAGGCTCGCCACAACAATCAAGTCCAACCCTTGATCCACTACCGCTGCAGTTACCAGACCATGGCACTGGGTGCCACATCCAGTCTCTTTTTAAATATCTCCAGGGATGGAGAATCCACCACTTCCCGGGGCAGCCCATTCCAATGCTTGATCACCCTCTCAGTAAAGAAATTCTTTCTAATATCCAACCTAAACCTCCCCTGGCACAACTTGAGACTGTGCCCTCTTGTCTTGCTGAGAGTTGCCTGGGAAAAGAGACCAATCCCCACCTGGCTACACCCTCCTTTCAGGGAGTTGTAGAGAGTGATGAGGTCTCCTCTGAGCCTCCTCTTCTCCAGGCTAAAAAGCCCCAGCTCCCTCAGCCTCTCCTCATAGGATCTGTGCTCGAGCACATGATGATGTTCCTTCCTTTCAGCTCTTTTGCTGAAGTATGAAGGCAAACGTTATTCATGGATCAGATTATTTGGTTAAGACAAAGGAGTCTGAATTTTGCAACTGAAGAGCTTAAGCATTTATGTGTTTGGATTGAAGCAACCCTGTGTATTACTTGTGTTAATTCTACTTGAAAACACAGCTAAAGCCCATCCCTTTCAGTCAATGCCCTCTGCTGTCCAGAGACTTCACAAGGTGAGTGATAACGTTTTGGAAAAAACCCATCCCAATACTAAAACTGCACACCACAGAGTAGATTCTAAGCCCAAACCAAGCAGTGTGTGAAATAAGCATTTGACTTGGGAATTCACCTTTTTCAGAGTGTGGTGGGATCTGTTAGTTTGCCTGCTTGGCCCCAATGCTGTCGGGCTAAGGCTGTGCCTGTATTGCTGCTGGCAGCTGGTGGTGTAGCAGCCTCTGTCCCTGCTGTCAAACTCTTACCCTCCGAAGCAGGGTGGCCACATCCAAACTGCCTGCTGGCTGTGGTTCCTGGCTGTGGCAGCTCACTAGCCTGGGTATTGTTACTCTTCATCAAAACCTGTGCCAGGGACCATGGCACCAACCTCTCGGGGTAGGTGGTTGATGTCTGGTACCTTCTCAAAGGGTTCCCTGGTGCTGTTTAAAGCAATTACTGCAAACAGACCTCTGACTCCTCTGCTATCAAGTGCAAGTGCTCTTTTTTTTTTTTTTTTTTCCTCTGCTGTTTTCTTTCTCTTTAATCAACTATTACATTTCACCAATTTTCTCCAAATCAAGAGTAGTCATCTCTGGAACCTGTGTGAGTATCTGATCCATCTAAGAAACAAATTATGAACTCTAGTGCTGTTATGTTGCTGGTCTGGTAAAATAAGGGGAGACTTTATGAAATTGCGTGTCAAAGATGGGCATTGTGTCTGTGCAGCAGTAATTGAATGTTCTGCTCTGAATAGGTGGAAAATACATTCCTGGAAGTGAAAAAAAACAACAAACCCTTACTGTCTTTCAAGCCAAGAGGGATTGCCAGACATGTGTCATGTAACTCTGCATCCTAGATCTGAAAACTGTAATTTGAATACAGCTATTTCTTTAAAATTTCATTTCTGCTTTAATTTGATGAGAGCATTCACTGGTATTAACCCTTTCAGTGACCTCTTGAGAGCATACTTCAGCTGGTTTTACTTGCTCTTTGCATTGATAAAGCAAATACACACTTTCTCATCATTCCCTCTTCTGAGTCTTCCCATTCTTCTCATCAACGTATTTCTGAAATGTCATGGGCCAAGTTTAAACTCTCATGTGTCACAGCAGATAAAACTATACACCTGTAAAGCTCATTGCCTGCAGTGCTGGAAGGAGGTTGTTGTGTGTGTGTGTGAGGGAAGAGCAGCTCAAAGAAGCCTGGTTAAACTTGCTTGGATAGTGATGGGTGTAGAGAAACTCCTGAGTTTCCTGAAAAAACTAGAGCCTGATTTGGTGAACTGGTATCTTTAAGATAGATTGTATGTAAATTTTGTTTGGATACTTTTTTGGTTGGTGTTGCATTATGTGAATTTGGATTCAAGTGGACAGGAGGTTTTCTTCTTTTCACTTGCATATTGTAGAAAAAAAGCTTCAATGACTGTTCAGTTTAGTAAGGAAAATAATAAATGCAGTATTTTTTTCCAAGAAACAGCTGCCAATGAAACCTTCTGTTTGTTACAGAAGAGTTAGGTGGAAACCAGTGTATTCATGCATTCAGTAAAAGCTTGTGTTCTGATACAGTTTGAATGAATCAGCTGATTATTGACTGATGACAATGTTCTGTTACTGATCCCTGAGTCATGGGAACTTGTCTGTCTTAGTGAAATTTGTATGTGGTTTAGTTGTTTTAATACATTTACCTTGTGGAGAGCAAAGAACTGGTTGTTATAGTACAGTATATTCAGTCCTGGAACATAAAAAAAAAAATCTTTAAATCTGGTAATCCTCAAAATATAATGCCAGAAATTCTCAGTAACCTGAGATGAGTATTTAAAATATTTTTTTACTTAGGGATGGTCATTAAAATGTAACTTGGACTAATCTGGGATTTTTAATGAGTAGGGTAAAATTTTTAGTGGGTAGAGCAGAGGTAGCCTGGAAGGGCTTGTCTGGAAGGGATGTCTGGACCCTTGTACTCAGCAGGGCCATCTTAGATCAGGTTACCTGGGGCCTCGTCCAGCCACAAATCCTTGTGATTTTTGCTGTTTGGTGTAGAGAATGTGGAGAAAAAATTTAACCTACTGTATAATTTTCAAATTTTAGCTGAGGAAGTTCCCGAAGTTTCTGGTGTTCAAGCAAAACTAATTACAATGATAAAAGTAAGAAAGTTGTAATTTAAACCAGCATTCACAACTAAATGGTACTGAAATACTAGTAAAAATGGTACTGAATAGTAGTGTTAACAGAGTACCTTGAAAAGATGTGAGCACTGACAGATGTTGGTATCCCTTGTGGGGTGTAAGACCACTTGTTTTTTCAGTTCAAGAGTGATATGTCCTGAAGAACTGCAAATCATACTGTGTTGGATTTTGCTTAAGAATTTGTTTAGTTTTTATATAAATGTAACTTAAGTAGGTGTGATGTTGACTGTGTTTACATTGCAACACTATGTTTAATATGTTTTAGTTTAGGTTATCTGGTTTTATATTGAGATACAAGTCAGCCATATGAATTATAAATGGGCTAATGTGTTAGACAGCATGAAGCATAACTGCTACAGAAAGATGGCAATAAGGGCTTGGAAACCAGTATTATACTGGTGTGAATACTATCAATGTCATTATTACTTTTTACTGTATTGTTTGTAATGAATTGTGCACATATTTGCACAAATACACACTTCTAATGCTCTTTAACAAGTATAGGTAGGAATAAATCAAGTGTATGAGTTTGTCCAGATTTTTAATTTGAAAATCAATTTTATGATACCCAAAAGACTTAGTTCCAGCCTTTCATGGCATTACAGTTTTAGGATGCATTAGCTAGAATTGCTATCTAACAATGCTTCAAATGGAATTTATTTAGTATTCTACCAGAAAGCATCCAACAGTGTGTAATGGATTTAATTGCAGCATGAATGAGCACTTTGAAATTTTTTTATTTGGCTTTGTCTTTTTTTTTTTTTCCACCTTCAGATGTTCAATTCTGTTGTTTGAGATGAAGTTCTCAGGACCTCTTGTACTATTTAGCATATCCCATTTGTTTATTAAAGCTTTTGGTATAGTGATGCACCTATTGCTGGCAAGTTACCAAGTTACTTACCAAAGGTTTCCTTTCTTGTGAGAAATGGGACTTTTTTGTTTGTTTTGTTTGCTTTCATTGTGACAAGCTTGCTTGTAGGCAGCATTTTTGAGGGAAGATCAGGTCCTAAAGATATTTCAAATAGGTATGATAATTTTGACAGCAGTATTGGCAGAACTTTTGCAGGGAAATTCTCCTCCCATCTGCTGAAACAAAGCATTGCTAATCTGGTTTCTGCAAGGGAAAATGCTTTGCAGAGCTGTTATTTGTAAAATCACTGGCAGTTGACTGAAGATGAGGGTATGGTTTGTTTGTTTTTCTCATAAATAAATACTTTAGAGTACAAATGTTCCCATTGCTTCTCCCCATCGGTGTATGGTCTTGTTTTCGGTGTTTTCCTCTCTTAAGAAATTAAAAATTCATGTTAAAATGTTATGTTTTGACATAGAGAAGATACATTATATTTTATTCTGGTTTTCTAGGGCAGCACTCAAAGGCTAGTCCTACACTGACTTTCTGCTGGGCTTTCTGCTTGAATTCACTGTAGTGCTCATGCCTATGGGTCAGAGGTCTCCAGGGATTCCCTGAGGGGAAGAAGGGCAAGGATGGTCAGAATACCAAAGTGATGCCTGGCCACGGCCTTGGGACCAGCCCATGGGTCAGGACACCAAAGTGATGCCTGGCCATGGCCTTGGGACCAACCCATGGGTCAGGACACCAAAGTGATGCCTGGCCATGGCCTTGGGACCAACCCATGGGTCAGGACACCAAAGTGATGCCTGGCCATGGCCTTGGGACCAACCCATGGGTCAGGACACCAAAGTGATGCCTGGCCATGGCCTTGGGACCAACCCATGGGTCAGGACACCAAAGTGATGCCTGGCCATGGCCTTGGGACCAACCCATGGGTCAGGACACCAAAGTGATGCCTGGCCATGGCCTTGGGACCAACCCATGGGTCAGGACACCAAAGTGATGCCTGGCCACGGCCTTGGGACCAGCCCATGGGTCAGGACACCAAAGTGATGCCTGGCCATGGCCTTGGGACCAACCCATGGGTCAGGACACCAAAGTGATGCCTGGCCATGGCCTTGGGACCAACCCATGGGTCAGGACACCAAAGTGATGCCTGGCCATGGCCTTGGGACCAACCCATGCAGATGCTTCAATGTCTAAGCCCTTAGGGACAGCTCAGCAAGCAGCCCATAAGTGGGGTTGGTGTAAACAGCTGTTCCACTCTGCCCATCCTTTCTGTGGTAGGAATGGGACCTGTGCTGGGATGGTAGAAGAACCCTTGCAAATCTCATGCCTTCCTGTGTATGGCCAGTGCTCAAAGCTGTCATCTGCTGCATCTGCATGCTGTGCTCACCTGCTGCATCTCCACGATGCTGGTGAGTGGGAGGAGGTCTCTTCCCATCATTAAACAGATTTATTTTGATTAGTCTAAGCTCTTCTCTGCAGTGGTGGCTTCAAAAATGCAATGGGATTGATGATTCTTGGAGGATTTTTATCCTCCTCATTTTGCAAACATACTTGTTTTTCAGAGGTATATGAAAAATTCTGCAGGACAGTAAAATGTGCACATATTCATCTCTCCCTTAGGGCTGAAATAAAATCCTGCTCATGAAGACCCCACAATTAGCATCAATGTGTTTCAAGGATAAGTATTGCTGTGTGGTGGGTGATGTAAATGTTGTTTAAGATTATTCTGCTGGTGTCATCAGGCAACTTATTTGAGAGTTATTTTCTAGTTACTGTCTTGGCCTAACTCTGTAGTGAAACCTATGACTAAACTAAACAGCATAGCTTAATTGAGAGTTGAGCTTAAATAGGTAGCTCTGAAAGTCATCTTGCTAAAAGTCATCACATTATGGAGAGTGAGGCAAGAAATCATCCTCTTTCTCATGTAACTGCTTACTTGGGGGCAGATGCACATAAGACTTTCATGTTTTTCTTGGCTAGCAAGAAAAAAATCATAAAGATGTATAAAGGACTCAAAAAAAATTCCAGGTTTCTTGGTCATACCGCATTGCATTGCTTTAAACAAGGTCAGAGTAATTTTAAAGCATATTTAAAAAGTAATTTTAGAGTATATGTAAGCTGAGATAATTCCTTGGTGTTAAAGTCTTGAAACACAAATGAAACCTCTTGAGTAGTTTGAGTATTGTCTGACTGGTAAAATCTTTGAGGTAACCTATTTATTCACATCATCAGTAGACAGATGATTTTTCTGCAGATTTTTCTAGAACCTATTAGTCAGGTTGACAACTCTTCCTGATCATATCCAGTAGAAAAAGGGCTTTTTTCTTAATGCAGCATAAACAAACAATGCAGCAGTTTGACATTGACACTGATGATAAAAGTATCATTGTATTCCTGTGGTGAGAGCATCTGAGCAGATGCAGATTTGCCACACTAAAATGATTAAATGGTACCACTTTACTCAGGGCATAGGTGGTTTATCTCAGGGGGTTTTGACATGCAAGTAGAACTAACATGCTGCATTTTCCATTCCATATCTTCTATACAGGCTGCTTATGCTCCAAGTGGTGATGCTTTACCCATAGCTGAAGATGATGGCACTTGTCTCTGAGCAGCTGGGAGACTGGCAGCCACAACACAGAGTTAAGCCAGCTTGACCAGTCTTTACATGGTGCATTTGTATTATTTGTAGTTCTGAAGATTTGCCTTGACGTTTTCCTGGGTTTTTTTCCTTTTTCTTTCTTTTTTTTTTTTTTTCCCCATTCTTTAAAAAATACTTTCCTTTAAATTACTGGGGTAAGTTAACTTCTATTCCAACTCATATGTATATTTGCTTGGGACTAGACAGCATATGGTTGCACTGAGAAAAAGGAGAGGTTCTAGGTGAGTGAGAATTTTTAGGAATAAGTTGGGCAGTCTGGAGTTTTGTTGCAAGAGCTTAAGTTTTTTATAATGGAATGTTCATTTCCAAATGAAGTATGTACAACTCTAAGCTATTGACTAGATTTCCATTCCTTTATTACTTTTCTATCCTGTTTCCCATGTCATTTGCTAGTTCAAAGCAAGACCTCTGTATTAGTTGGAAACAAAAAAGAAGAAATAGAACAAGGTTAGGTGAGTTAATTTTGAAGTATTTATTATATAGATATTACACAAGAATGTGTTCAGACTTGAATTCGATATATATTTGATCTCCCTAAGAACAGTACAAAATATTTTAGAGTTTTTCAGAAATGCTTTCAAATTAGTTGTGTCTGAAGTACTTTACTGAAGTTGGAAAGTTATCTATCAGAGCACTGAATTTTTCTTCTTCCTTTTGTACTTAATCCTCCAGTCTTCTGTGACAGCCCAGCCTGTACTTGCTGCATTGTGACAGACACTATAAAAATCTTCTTAAATGTCAGAGCCATTGGATAAAGGGATAAATAGATAGTGACTCGAAGATGATTACAGGTTTTGGGTTTTTCAGATTGGGGCGCTCTGACATCATCAGTAGAGATGCATTATCCTTTCTAGCAGCTCTTGGACACACTGGTGACGCATTTGTGTTCCTCACTTAACTTCTGTGACTACTTCTGAAGTAGGTCAGAGATTGTTTGTATGACAATCTGCAAGCTAAATCCCCTGTGATATGTATATCTGTAGGCTTTAGATCTTTTTGACCTTAAGAAACTGCCAGAAATTTTTAGAGTTATGTTTAGAATGGGAGCTTTTAATTACTCTGACCTTTTTTCATCTGTACCATCTTATCAGAGGACTTCCTGGCTTCATATATATCACAGTATTTTAGGAAACTGAAACAGAATAGGGAATCCACTGTTGTAATTCTGAGAACAATAAAACTAAAGAAGATGGAAATGCTGTGATTTGTTCTATTGCTTGAAGGATATGAAAGAATTTTTAAACAATTTATATTATTAACCATTTGACAGAGATGTTCTTACATGTATACAACATGTATGTCTGGTCTAAGACTTGAACATCAATTAGCATATTTTGCTGCAGCAGTAAGAACTTTAAAAATTTGTGCTGGGTGTGAGTTAATCTTTTTTGCCTTTCATTAAGTACTGTGAAGTAGGTGTTAACTGCAGTAACAAGCTTTCTTTACTATAGAGTGAGTTTGCAAATATAAAAGAGTGTTTGTTGTCTTCAGGAAAAGGTCAGTTACATCAGTATGCATTTATTTTCATAGTGATGCTGTATTGCTGCTATTTAAAATCAAGAAGGATTGAATTATAACCAAATTTTTGTAGTAAAATATCTCGAGTTATTGGTATAGAGTAGAAGTTTGTCTCCCCTGTTACTAGAGGGACTCATCTAAAGCTGGCCAAGAAAATCAGCCTTTGACTTATTATTTTCTGTTGTAAAATTTGCTTTCCTGTATTAGAGCTCTATCTATTGTATTGGAATAGGAAATGTAGAATATGTTCACTTAAAACTGGGTAAGTTTCTGTCTGTTTATCTTAAGGGATGGACCTGACTTTTAAACTGATGACTTTCTGGTCTGTTTATTAAATATTACTCATGCTTTTTACTTAATTCGTTCAAGAACATTATTTTTCTACAGATCCATTAAAGTAAAAAATTTAGTGTACCCTGATCAGAAGGGTTATTTGGTGTCAGTGAAATCAATGCAAGATGCCTGTTAGTGGCTTAAATTTTTGTTCATACTTGCGGTTTTCTTTGTTACAGTGTTAAGGTTTTGGCTGTAGTGAGCATGTAGCAATATGAGTAATGGAAAAATGAGAATACTGAGTCTCTTTTGCATGTTTATGTGTGTTTAAAATGCTTCATTGGGTATAAATTGAGTAGAAGAAAATACATGAAAAGTCTTCTATGTCATCATCTGGGATATGTAATCCTTTGCCTATTCTTGGTTAGTATCTAGCAGTCTGGAAAGTAATGTGGTTGTCTTGGAAACAGGCTATATTTTTCTTTCTGAATATCTAGATGTGAACTCATTGTCTTCTTTGAAAATCTGGAAGTTACATTTCTGAAAGCAATAACCACAAATTTAAGATATTTGTCCTCTATTTAAAGAATTGACTCAGTAGGCTGTAAGTGATGTTTGCATTGTGGGATTTAATTATAGTTGTGTGATTATGTTGCTAAAACAGTCTTCAGGTTTTTCTTAGGTAGAATATCTACTTAGTGTTGATATTTCTCTGGGAATTACCTGCAGTGAAGCACTTTGCCAAGATTTCCTACCCTAATATTTAAATACAAATATTACACTATAACTGATGCATTTAGGAAGTTAAGTTCCTAAAAATTAAGTGATGCTGTTACTTCCAGTATTTCCCCTTGCTATGCTTCAAAATAACTTCATGTGACAAAACCTTGATTTTTCTATGAAATTGTGGCATAATATTTGCCAGACAAACCACCAACAGGAGGCAGAAGTACTCAGCACAGCCTTTTCTTAGCTGAAGAGCTGCCCTGCAGAGCATAAAATGTCAAAGCAAAATAGAAACTGAGTCAAGAAATAACCATCTTTCAGATTGCTGAGGATTTGTTAGGATTTGTTTGAAAATACAAAGCAGTGAGTCTTGAAAGAAGTTTAACTTTTCTGGTCTGTAGCTTATTTGTCCAGTCACAGGAGTATTAAAGAGTTTCTTTTTAGTGACGATGCACTCTCATCATAACTTTTACAGATAAAAGGTCAGACAATAATTTTCCATGTTTTGTTCTTAGATCGTTAACTATATTATACTCTAATGGGGTTTTAAGATATTTATCTACCAAGTATTTTGTCTCCAATTTAAAAGCCTCTGAAACACTGATACTTACTTCAGAGAAGAATGTTTTTGTTCTTTCTCTTATAAAGCAAGCTTTTTTGGGTGGAGCTCATGCTTTGAATCATACAGCCTGTCCAATGGAGAGGGACCATCATAGGACTTTGTTGAGCTGGTTGAACCCATTCACTTGACCATCTCTTTTGTTCTGTGTCCCATCTCTTTGTCCTGCCCTATTTCTTGAACTCTATCTACATTTCAAATTGATCTGTGTTTTCAGAACTGAACTGATTCAGACTGAATCGGTCGTTTTATTTTTTTTCTAAATGTTTTTCCTTCAAATACGTTCTGATTTTTTTTTTTCTTCTTCCTTATAATGAGCCCAAGCTTTCTATTTAAGGCCTGAGATGAAGCTTATTAACCTAAGTGGAGAGGATCTTTGAGACTATGGTTGTTACCAGTGGTGCAAAAAAGCTTTTAGTGACCTAGATTTTGGCCCCGATGTACAGTACCACATAAGTATTGTGCATCCAGAAAGAAATAATCACAGCTTGTTTTTCCACTAATGACAGTGAAGCCAGTGATGCTCTGTAATGTTGTTGTGCTCAAGTTTAGACTTAATAGCATTGATATGTATTTACCTTGACGGTTAGGCCTCAAAGTCCCACTTTCACCTCCAATTATGATCTCATAAGTCTTAAATGAAAAAAGGACATTAAAATAACATGTTACTTAGGCTATAAACAAAGCTGAGTTAGGCCTTGAGCTTTTTTCACATTCCTCAAAATAAATGTAATTTCTTCTGGTTTAACGATATTAGTAAACTGTGTTCAAAAACAGTCATCCATTTATACCTTCCTGATCAAATAATATTTCTCCATGATGGTTAATAAGTATTATATAATTATATTCCCTGGCTCCATTTTAGCTGAACAATTTTTCATTCTCTCCCCCCAGACTGCAAACCAAGCAACCATAAACCAACCCCCTTATACAGCAGCAGTTCTGTATAGTTGCAGTGTGTGCATCATTATGTTATTGTGATCACTACCCTGAAAATTTGTGTGATAATGGCATATTCTAGCATCCTTCCTGAATCTCCCAGGAGAACATTATATTGTTAGAGTTCTCGTGGCTTTTTCTTGTAGATTAACTTTTAAAAAACTTGGACGTTTTCTGATTATTCCCATTCTTTATGATCCAGTTACTTTGTCCTGGAGAGGAATGGTGGAGCAGAGGGTGGAAGCAAGGACATGTAGCCTGAGCAGCCAGGGACCAGGGTTGGAAAGCTAAAGCTCTGATGGAATTAAATCTGGTCAGGGATGCCAAGGGCAACAAGAAAAACTTTTTTAGGTACATCAGCAACAAAGGAATGCTAGGAAAAGTGTGGGCCCTCTCCAGAAAGATACAGAGGAGCCCTGGTTATCTGGGATATGGTGTTTCCCATAGTAAAATGTAAAGTCCCATAGTATTTTCAGAAAGATTAGAGGATCATCTTTGGGGCTTTTGTAGTATACAATAACAGTTCGTTTGTGAAGTCAGGAATTAGTAACACTCACCCTACATCATTCAGGGTTTTGGCAGGAGCCAGAAGTGTTAAGGCAGAGCTGCACGTTCATGTGAGTTCGTTCTCACTTATAGTTTCCTTTAGGTTGCTGTTACTGCTGGTGCTCAGGTGATTTAAATTACAGAAGAGAAAGGGTTGCTTTCACCTTCTGTCAAGACTTGTAGCAGGATCTGGACATCCTTATTCCTTAGGGGTCCTCTGCTGTGCTGGGTATAGAATCACAGAAAGTTAGGGGCTAGAAGGGACCTCAAAAGGTCATCTAGTCCAACCCCCCCTGCCAAAGCAGGGTCACCTATAGCAGGTCACACAGGAACATATTAAAAAAATACATAAAATTAGTTTCTGCCCCATGAGACCATAACATCCTAGTAGCAGCAGCAGAATTTGAAATGCAATTTGAAGTTGACTTCAGGGAGCAAGGAGGGTGGCCTGTAAGGCCACGCTTGGATTTTGGTGTCACTCTGAGAAAATGAGTTTGAAATAATTTGATAGCATTTTTTCAGTGCCTGACTGTGCCCTGTTTGTTCAACATGTCTCAGAGCAGTGGCTTCTGATCTGGCCCAGATAGTGTTTTTTGATCAGCATTATCATTAATTTGACTGCAGGTGGAGAGAATTTTGATATAGGTGACTACATCAGCTTTATGCTTTTAACAGCTTATAACATATAAAGGATATTAAAAGTTTAGACCTTTTTAAAGGCAAAATCAGGCAACAAAGTGAATCACACTGCTGACTGGCACAATTATTCTGACCTTTCCTGTCTAAATGAATGACAGTCTTTCAGAGAGCTTTGGAGTTGTCATCTAAAATGTAGTGTTCTACATGTAGGAGGACACCAAAGAAAGTATAAATTGTGATCACCATTCTTCCCAATGAAACCCATTTAATCTTATGATAAAATAAAAAATGTCTGTTGGCATTTTGTGGTTCCATATGAGATAAATGCACGATCTATCAGCATGCACTGGACCAGGTAGGAGACTGTGCTGTGACACTCAGGGAACAAAGCTTTTCATTGTGTGGCTTTGCTTTTATTTTTTTTATTTAATCCTTTCTCAACTTTGAAAACCAGGCAGACACCCTTTCTGTAATGCGTGAGGTATTTTAAAACCTCAAATGTCACTCACCCCTTTGGCATTTTGATGAATTTATGCATTCTGTGAATGCTTACGAATTAGAGAGCAGAAGAAAACCATACATTCACTTTAGTTAGTGGATTTAAATAAAAAATCCTGTGGTTATCGATTACAGCAAATACCTGCTGTGTTTTTGTAGAAATCCATTAGAAGTTCAAGTATTTAATCATGTCAGAATTTTAAAGAGAGCCTAGTGGCCCTTTTCAGCTTGACACACGATCTGTGAGCAGAACCAGCATCTCTAAGGAGCACATTCAGGGTGAGGCATCAGCCTCTGCATTAATGACATGGAGAGGCTCGGGGTGTCTCTGCAGTTGTAATTCTGTTGGCAGTGTGGGGACATGGCCAGTCTGCACCTTGGGCTGCTGCCCTCCTTTCAGACTGGGACAGATACTGGGAGGGTGTCTGTGGTGTGGATGGCCAGCATGCTGCATTTGGATACTGGATAAATCAGTGTATTTTTTATGTTAAATGGTTAGGAGAGGCTGTCCCGACTTGGATTTGATTCTGGTCCTCTTAGTTTCTGTCTGCAGTCAAAGGCTTTTACCATTCAGCTCACAGTTTGGGTTTTTTGTTTGTTTGTTTTCATGTAGGCACCCAGCAAGTGTAGAGCTGGTGCAGGCAGGGGATCACTGCAGTAAGAGCTACTTACAAAGAAGCAACCAACCTAAAAAACCTGAGGCTGTTAGAGGTTGTTCCTGGTTGACCTCCTGCACTTGACCATCCATGTGATGCAGGAGAGCACCAGTGTCCCTCTGCCATCCTTGTGCATGCTGGGCACAGCTCTGTGAGGCTTCAACTTTACTGATCATCTGTTTTGTGTCTCCTGTCTCTGCTTCTCTGAGAAGAATGAGAACTATAAATGGAATAAGATGCCCTTGAAAAATCTGCCAGGGATTTTTGTCATGATTGACAAAGGAGTTTGGTTGTCTTTGGAAGATGCAGCTATACATAAAATAAAATCAAATGCAGAAGCAAAGGAATTTTGCTCGTTTGGGAATGCTAAGCAAGGGTTTGTTTCAGTTCTGTTGGTAGGGAAGATAACCATAGGAAATAGTTAAATTCTGGATCTGTTAAGTTCTAATGAAAACTAGAGCATACACAGACATGCTGCTCCTCCTTATTGCCTGAGAGGGACTGTCATAATCATATTTCATGACCACAGGTATATTACTGGAAGAGCAAATGTTAGCTTATTTTTGTTGTTGTAGTTGTGGGTTTTTTGTTTGTTTTGACTTGTTTTGATTTAGTTTTCCTTTATGCTTTTAAACCTATTACTGGATTTTGGAGTTCAACATGTTAAAGTTCATGTGCCCTTATCAAAATGACACATTTTCAGTATAGAAGCTGAATCTTAAATTACAGAACTACCAGCAAATTACATGGTACCTTTCCACAAATTGCTGATCACAAAACAGTATGAATTTCTGAGGCACCAGTAATGAGTTGGACTTAAATATGCCAAGGTTTGTTTGTTCCTCATTTGGCATCACAGGCAGAGAAAATAAAATATGCCATGTAGCTGATCTTTTTCCAGTGCTTTTGTAAAGACTGAAACATGTTTTGTTTGGTGCATCACTGGCTGTTGGTAAAATGAGGTGAGAAAGTCCCATTTTCTGTCATGAGCCCTCCAAAACCCAGCATGTTTTCAAGGCCCAATTTTGAATTTTTGTTCACATTACAAATTGATGTGAAACCACAACTATTGAGACTTTCTGGTGTGTACCAAAGCTTTTGTTCAGCCACAAAATGAGTGGGGAAAAAGAGGCAGCCATGACATGTCCAGATGGGAGCAGGCTGGAGTGCTGTGGAGCAGAACTGCTGCCATCAAGGTGTGGACAAACAGAGTCCATCTCTGTGGGTCTGGGTGCAGAGCATCTCTGAGAGTGGACCTTGAGGCTTTGCTGAGGACCAGCACTTCCACAATCTGAAATCTTCAACACTGATGCTTTATGAAATGTTAGATGCTAGATTAAAAAACCAAAAAAACCCAAAACATTGCGGATTCTTTACCAGTAATTAATTAGATATTTTTAGAAAATATGATCTAGTCATCAAAGTTTTACAAACTGTAGCCAGTCTTTAAATAGACTTCATTTATTTCTGGGTATATCGTCCATGCCTGCAGCAGTGGCCCCAGGCAGCTCCCAGGGAATCATTAGCAGTGGGGAGGACTTTTGTCCCAGTGTGGAATGTGCACTGGTATAGACATGGAGAGTTTCACATTGCTTGTTTTCAGTATTGTTTCTGGATTGTATGTTGTGAATGTTGTTTGGTATAATAAGAATTTCTTTGGGGTCCAGAATCAGTACTGATAGGATTGTTGTGTGCAGAAATTTGAAGACAGAACAAGGGAGAATAATTGATAGGCAACATATTGGTGTGGTGCTGGCCTGCTGTTTGCTTCAGAGATCCCATTTGTCCTTCTGCTTTGATAAGAAATTCTATAAATCACAAAGTTGAAGACTTCTTAATCTATTATCCCTTTCCCTCTTGTTGGTACTGTTCTGTTAATCAGTCATCTAGGAAAAACTGTGTTTGGTTCCTCCCAACCCTGGACCAACTCTGCTTTAATGTGGAACCACTGGAATGTAGGATTCCTACAGGGATTAACAGTAGTGCCACTGTTCCTGAATGCATGTGTAATGTAAAAAAGGGAGAGGTGATGTGGGGGAGAATCTTGGTATTATGAAAGTTGTTATTTTTCTTATTAGATAACTTTCATGCAAAGTTCTGCTGCTACAGATGTCTCTGAAAGAAATGAGGAATCAGTTTAGTTCAGAGTCTGTATTAATATAAATTTATTTTTCTTTTTCCTAGTTTCTTTTACCTATCTGTTTGCTTCAAATAGCCATGAATTAAACTTTGCAGAAGGACTGGTAAGATCATGCTGACTTTAGTGAGGCTTAACATGGACCATAAACAATGTAGTGTACGTATGTCAGCAAGTGTAATTTTGAAGTATATTGCATGCTTATGAATAATACTCTTCCTTCTCACTTACTTTGCTGGAATTACTTGGCACACAGTTGAAATAGTGGCATTAGTAATTTTGCTAGTAATTGGATTAAGAATTTAATATTCCATAATTAGTTTCCTTCAGCTGAAAATATGAAATTAAAATAATGTGTGTCTCATCACCAAAATCCCCTGCTTTTGAATACTCCTGATATTTAATCCTTTATTAAAAAAAGAAAAAAAGAAAAAAATGTTACCATATAACACAGTCATCATTCTTATTTATTCAGAATACAGGCTTTTTTAAAGTTCAGTTTCTTACACTGTATTCAGATTTGTGTTTGGAACTTTAAGGATGCTTTAAGGGATACCTAACTTTAAAGGACACCTTACTAAAATAGGATAGAAGCCTATGTCTTTTCCAATAAAAATGAATTTTTGAAATTCATTTCTCAACTGTGGAGTTTTGTTTTTAAGTTCCTCATAAGAAAAACATATGGTTAGACTCCCTGCCAAGCCATTGGCCATATTTTTTATTAACCTTTAAACATCTGAATAGGTTCAGGTTTGAATGGAGATGTAAGGCCAGGCTGGATGAAGGGTTCAGCAACCTTGCCTAGCGGGAGGTGTCCCTGCCCATGGCAAAGTGGCTGGAACTGGATGATCTTTAAGGTCCCTTCCAACCCCAACTGTTCTGTGGTTCTGTGTTCTATGTTCTGTGTACTTACACATGCCATAAAAGTTTTGACAAATTTACTCACTACAGCTTCTTTGAGAGCTGGTGCAGCAAGGCTGGGGCTGAGCAGAGGGAGCTGAGGAGCTCTCAGGGTCTGTGCTGATGGGCTTTGAACCAGTGCTGGTGGCAGCACCAGTAGCAGAATCACATTTGCAGAACTGGTGTCCTTGCAAAACCTGGAGTGTTGCAATTTAGAAGAGTTGTAATGGTCAAGGATCCCTCCAAAGTGGGGAGAAAGCAATTTTCCAGCTGTGCAGACATTACTGGTATAACCTCTTGGCCACTTCCATTTCTGCCCTTGAGAAAGTTTTGCTTTTACTGTGGCCTCAGCCTGGTATTGATGCAACACATATTGACTGCTTTACCTATCCACTGACATAAGATGCTGTTAATTAAATAAACGTGGTCCAAATGCTTTCTTTTACAACAGGCTATAAAGTAAGCCTGAACAGACTTAATTATGTCCAAAACAGCATAGAAAAGTTGTTATTGGTTTTTTCCTTCAGGAAATGAGTATGAAATATGGAGGTACCTGTCTCTGAAGCCCTTTCTTATTCTCCACTAACTTTTAATTTTGGTAACTGATTTCTTCCAAAGCTGACAAGGTGGCTGAAGTGTCACAGCTGCTGATTTCTTACCAGCTTTGGAGCAGTCCAGGGCTGGGTGCAAATTACACTGTTAGTTCTCCAGAAAGCACAGAGAGGTTAGGCAGAAAGCATTGTCCAGTTATAGATTGATTTTTCTGATCTGTGTCTTCAAGAATACTACTTTTCCAACTGTGTAAATTTACAAAGTGAATCCTATTGATATCCTGCTAGATAGAAAACATGTGTTTTAATAATTGTAACTACAGAAATATATTTGATCTATAATTAAATTTGGTTTTACTTTCAATCATAGTTCATGATGACAGAATTAAAGAAATCTGGGCAAGTATGATATACATTTTAAATTAGCTCCTTAAAATTGATCATTAATAGACTATTGTAGAAGGTTGAGTAAGAGTATGTTATTATGGTAAAATGCTATTAAAAACCCTGTACCTGAATCTTCCATATGTCATTTTTGTGACCTTTATATTCCTTCCCCATTAGAACTATGCAGCACTGATACAACAACAAATTAATGAGGACAAACAAAACTTGAGGGAAAAGACTGTATATGGAATCCAGCTCACAGAAGAAAAACTCAATGACTTCCGTGATGAACAGATTGGGCAGCTGAAGGAACTGATGGATGAGGCTACCAAACCTATTAAAAAAATCACCATTTCTGAAGACTCAGAACACAAAAAATGAAAGGGATTAAAAAGTGTTTTCATGCATACGGAAGCATCTTGTAACTTCCAACTGGACTTAAACGTGGTTTCTGTGGAATAATGGTGATGCTGATGCCATAATTGTGTGAAATGGATGTCTCTGGCTATTTGGCTTTCTGTGCAAGAATAAGGTTGAAATGGAGTAATCACAACAATTTTATGTTAATTACAGTATTTTGCTTCTTCTAATGGAAGGTGGAGACTTCAAGATTTGGTAAAAATAAATAGACAGTTTGAAAATAGAAAATCTTATTTTTTTTACCTTAGCACCCACAGGGCAAAGCATCTTTCTGTTTGTATATCATCCTCTGCCTTAATGAAAAAGGTGCAATTAGTGTTTGTTTTCCAGTGTTGATTCAGTAGAAAAAGAACAAAACTGTGGTACTAGAGTAGCTTATTTCAATGGAAAGAAATGAACAATATTAGAAACACACAGTGCTGTTGAAATTGAAAGCTGCTTTCCTTCTTGAGCTTTACTGTGAAATGTGCTTTAAAAGAAAAGATGTAGTTCACTATTAAACTGACCCTGTCTTATGAAGAAAATTCTACACTTTTTTCAAAGTGAGACTCAGATTATTGTTAGTATCTAAAATTTTAAAAAACACAACTGAGTTCTTCTGCAGTTAGAATTCACAGGCTCCTTAAAAGCTCATTGTTCAGTATAGATCAGAATTTGTAAACTGCTCAATCATGGAAATTACCCTGTTCATAATACTGTATAATGATCATCTGTAATTTATAGGAAACATTTTAAGTCTTCATCAGGACAGTGCATACATATTGTAACACTGATACTATCATGATTAAAAAAAAAGTGCCTGCTTTTTTATCTCTTAAGAAAATAGACCCCCTTTTTGTGCAACAGACAGCTTGCATTTAATTTTCCAAAACTAGTTTTACATTACATTTATGTTTCTATTCTGGGCCTTTCCCAGTCTGTTACACATTGCATGTTGAAGACAATGTAATTTCTTTCCTCTCGGGCAACAACAGCTTTGACAGGTAGGCACATTTCCATCTGTCTCGAGTTGTAGCAACATGTCGTTTGCCAAAGCTGTGCTCCTGACTGGGAAAAATTTGGGGAGTAGCCTGCTTCTCTTACCTTTACCTTTCTTCCCATTTCTTAGCTAGGATTTTAGGTTGCTGTTACTCATGGCTATTAAAATGTCAATTGCAAGTCTCCTGTGCAGCTTAGTGTTGCTTTGCTACATCTTCCTCTGCTGCAGCCTCTCTGCTGCTTGGACATCAGGAGCATCCTTTATCCTCACGGGCTTAATACACAGGGACAGAAGGGAAGCTTGAAAATTGTCTCTGATGCTGCCATTTGCACACACCTAAAGCTTTTTAAGCTTTCAAGGCTGTTGAAGTGTAATCCAACTCCAAAGTTCTAGGGCATAAAGATGTATTTTGTTGCACTTCCATCAGATGTACAGTAACCACTAATACTCATCACTAGAGCTACTCCATTTTAATATCAAAATCAGTGTTTGACAGCAGTTTGTTTCTACTCCCTTACTGTCTACATGTGTGCCTACTTCCCAGTCAATATCCAAGTTGCTTACTTTTTTTTTTCAAGTACTGAAATTTAGGGCACAGGTTTTTTAATCAACACATTTAATGAGACTTGTTAGTTCAGCTGAACTAGTTATAATACTTGTTTAGTATCTGCCTACTCATGTGTGTACCTAGGTAATGCACCTTTCCAGGGACCTAATTAGTTTATAATGAAAAATTGCTTTTTGGTTTGAAAAATGTAATCTTATAAATGATGCCTAAAGTGAGCCGGAGGTGAGGGCAAACATATTTACATCCACAGACCCTTTTCAAGCAAATCTCGTAACTTTTTCCCCTCCATTCCCAGTGGTAGCTCATATTTTGCACACTGTTAGTATTCTTGTTTAAAACAACTTCTACAGATGCCAAAATTCCACAATAGGAATGAAACTAATTAAAGATTGCTGGCTTAAGACAGCCAGTGCTAGTAGCAAGGTGTGCTCTGATCCAAGCAGTGCTTAGGTGAGTGCTGAGCAGGAGTGGTCCCACAGAAGCTTTGCAATGCCACCACCACCAGCCATTAGTGAAATTTTTTGGTTTACAAGTGTGGATAATGACAGTAAAGCTGAAGAAGACAATGGGTTTCTCATCCTGTCCACAGAAAGATAGAGTGCCCAGAAATGCGTTTTTGTTTGTTTGTTTTTTGTTTTTTGTTTTAAGGTATAGGATAATTTTATTGTAAATTTTACACAAGGCTTGATGCACCATGAATGAAGGAAAGCATCCATCACAATTACGTCAAAACTACAAGCAGTGTGCTGATTCAAAAGGCAAAAGATTTGCTTAGAAAAAAGATACTAATCACTTTATAGTGAAAAATAGCTACAATTTCTTTAATGGTGAGTACAAAGCTTTAAGCTGTGTTCTGTGTGTTTTGGTATGGATTGCTGTTATACAAGTGAACACTGAAAACCTCCCACTGCCCTTGAAAGACCTCTGTCCATTTAGCATATCCATTAAAAAAATTCCTTTGTATTTTATTGATCTGAAATCCATTTGGCTCTTCTAGAACTAAAAGAAAGTGATAAAATTCACTGGTTTGTTTGGCTAAGCCTTGTCTGTGGTAACACTTGACAGCACCGGCAGCTGGTAGGAGTTGGAGGGAGCTGAAGTTTTAGGTGGCTGGAAAAGGTAAAAGCTGAAGTCTTATCAACAAGAAATCAGTCTTACTAATAATTACCACATTTATTATGCAAAATACAAAGTTATGCATCTTAAAAAGAACAACTAAAGGTCATTCTTTAATTGTTTGTTTTTATTTCTGTGATGTGGAATTTTTTTTTAATTGTCTGTCCAACAAGAGCTATTAGAATGTCATGTTTCTCACTTAAAAGTAAATGAATAGTTTAAGATACTGAAGGCAGGGTTTGTGAAGGACTTTCATTTCTCAGCTATTTGAACTTAAACTTTAATATTTTTAAATTACTAGTGGACTTCCCTTCTTTTGGATACATATTTATGAGAGGCTGGTTATTCACCAGTGTGTCAGTGGCCAAGTTTTCTTTGGCTTTTCAGTAAAAATGCTGAACAATTAGTGAAGGTGTAATACCATGCCTTTCTTTGCCTTTTATCATCTTTTTTAATTTGTACTCTCTGTAGCCAAACTAATAGCAGAGGGAGGGCTGAAGCTCTCAGCAGACCAATTTACTCCAAGTGTGAACACAGAGAATCCCATGTACCTTTAAGGAAGGGGGAAAGCTAAATTACTGGAAAAGGCATCTCCCATTCCAGGGCAAAAGATGTCTCTACATGCAGTCCTGCTTAACTGTTCATTTTCAGACCTCTTGGAAAGGGTTTCAAGGTAAATCCTTCCTGCTGGAGAGTATAGATGCAGCAGCACAGTTTTTGGAAGGCTTGTTTGCAAACAGAACTGCCTGACCCACCTCCTAGCTGTGTCCTGGTGTTGACCCAGGCTTTGTGTGCCTGCCACTATTTGGTCCAAAGAGTCCTGCTGGGAGGAATGGGAATACTGGGAAATCTTCCCCTTTGAGGCACATGAGGAAGCTCGCAGTGGAAAGTGTCATAAACCAAATAGCTGCTGTTAAAGTAACAATAATTGAATTTGTAAATGATCTGCTCTTGATCATGGATGTTACATACCTGCCAAACCATTGGGTTTGGTAGGGACATTTTCAGCAGTTTCAGTGGCCATAGCTCTGCCCTGGGAACAGACTGATAGTGCTGAGTCCTTCCAACTTTTCCAGTGGTTTCCATCTAGTGTTTAAGCCACATGAAGAGAAAAGAATTTAATTCTATTTGGATGCAACAATTATGTAGGTATAGTATAAAGTATTCTTCGTTCATGGATATTGAGAGCCAGCCATAAGTCAACACATACATTCAATGTATAAACAACTATATAACTGAATCACTTTGCCACTTGTAGCAGTGTGCATTATGAGTAAATGTCAGGTGTTTCAACAAGCCCATTGATGTGATGTTTCATCCTATGCAACAAATACATGTACCTGCAGAGTTCAGTGTTTAATTAGCACTCTTAACAATTTCAAAGCATGTACCTGAGACTATAAAACAAGAATCTTTAATACAATGACCTTTAGTTACTGAATATGTCAGCTTGTTATAAATGGTGAGGAGCGTTGAGACAAGTGCACAATACTACTGTAAAGCCCTCAATAAGTAGCTTGTTGAAATACCACGATTTGCAATACCATTTGCAGCAGAGATGAGACTTCTGTTTCATGCCAATTACTTCCCTGAAGGGGTGAAGTGAAATCTAAATAATCTGTTCTCTGAACTAACATATTTACCACTTTTTCCCGAAAGTTTATTATTTCTGGTTTTGACTGGAAAAACAAGTAGTACAGAATCTAAAATAGTGAAACACCTTTATCTTGAGAGATTGACAGCAAAACCAATAAAATATGTAGCAGCAAGTAAGCTGGCTGTGCTCTGTGAGAGTTATACCGTAGGTAGGATATGACTTAGCTTTATTCTGGTGGAATAATGTACAGAAACTATAGCACAGCAGGTCTACCAGAGCTGCAGAAACTCGCCAGGTGCTTCCCATGTACAAAAGACCCACATCACAAACAGGATGGTGTGGTCAGGAGTCAGGGAGTACCCCAAGCAAGTGATGCTCTGCCAGCAGACTGGGGGTTACACTGCACGTGGCCCAAGTGTAGCCATGGTGTCTGACAGTGTCCAGTCCTAGGCTGAGGTTGAAGAGGGCTGCTAAAAGAGTGAATTTTCCCTTTTTGGGTACTGTGGAGAGGCAGTAAGGAGCTGTGGACCCATTCAGCTGATCACAGTCTCCGTTTTTGACTCGCAGCAGGAACCCTCCTGGTGCATCCCCTCTACTGCTCAAGTTCAGGTTAATATGCTGCCATCAGTGAAGTCACCTTTGATTATGATCTAACAAGTGAAAAGAACTTCTCAAAGCTGAAGAAAATATCCTGCTGATCAAAGACCCAGTTAGAACTGATTTGAGAATATCAGTTTTTTTCTGTTTAATTTTATAATTTGAGCACTAGCTACTCAGTGGGGGAAAAATTATATAAATTTAAATATACATCTTTAAATAAGTAAAAAAGATATACTTTAGATTTTTATATAATATAAAATATGTTAAAATGGCAGGTTCTTAGTCTCCGAGGGCAAAATCTTGCAATCCTTTACCACTGTAAAATTTCATCAACTTCAGCTGGTACTGTACAGTGCTTCCAGAATTCTCATATATGTCAAATATATCTCAAATATATCCCTTGGGTACAGTTAAAAGGAAACTCACTTGAGATGGTGCTTTACAAGTGATGAAACTCAACTCTTCATTTTTGTTTTTAGTTTGTTTTGAGTTAAATATACCATTGCTGTCCAGCTCAGCTATTCCAATTTAACACTGTCAACTGGAAGATCAACTTGGAACATAAATCACATGCATTTTCTGTGTCATTGAAGTACAGTCAGGTTTGTTCAGATGTGTCTGTGTTTCAGCCTGATGTTGCTGTCCCTCTTGTCATGCTATTGCTGATTTCATATGGTGGGACTTGGCTCAGATTGTCAGAGAGGGAATCAACAGCTTTTGTACAAATGATTGGGATGCCCTAATGATGTGTGACCAGCACGGGTTACTGCAGCAGCATGGGCACATACAGTGGCACATCTGCAGTCCCTGCCTAGGAAGCTGGCAGGCAGGGGAGGAGAGAAGAGTTAGAAAGAGCTGGCTTTACAAAAAAGCAGAAAGGTCTTTGAATCACCTCTTGGTACTTAAAGTAGTTTCCTCCAGAGAGGCCCCTGCCAAGTGCTAATCCTTCATATGGAGTGCCAAAGCAGAGGTCTTGGTATCAGTTGTTGATTGAGACCCTCTTATCCAGTTAAAATTTCCCAGTCTGCCCTGGGGAATTCAATTTGTCCATCTCAGATTCTTTGAATTTTTCTCCTGAGCATTCAGCAATTTATGCACCTCGTGAGCACACATCAGGCACTGACACTGGACACACCAGGGCAGAACGTGGTTGGTGATGAGGCTCAGCTTCCCTGCATGGCTGCAGAGGGTTCACTGCAGTGACCTGGGACAAGATGATTGCTTTGGTTAGCAAGGTATCCCAGAATTTCTCAGGGGAGCCAGTACAGTGTCACCTTCTTGATCACACCCTGGTTTGACAATCAGTCTGAGGGAGGGTGGCACTGTAATGTTTTTCTCCATCACTTCATTTGCCTGAAGTGATTTGTGCTTTGCCACATACAAATCCTACAGAGATGAAAATGCTGTTTCCCACCTGCCCTTCCCCAAGCCTTTGTCTCTCCTCCCAGAGCTCAGGAAAGCATCTTGGGTCTGTCCTGGTTTGGGCCAGGATAAAGGTGATTTTCTGCCTTGTACTTTTGCTTTTAGCTAAGTTTCTTGTAAGTAGTTGCACTTGCTGAAATTAACAGCAAGTTTCTCAGACAGTGTGTGTTTCTAGGACTGATAGCACTTGATGTTTATAGTTGCTGCTAGAGACTGGTGTGCAGAGCCAAGGCCACTGCTCAGCTCCGAGGAAAACATAAAGAGGTCCCACCTGCATCCCTCCTTTGGGGAGGAATGGACAAGATAGATGCCAGAATTGACCAAACAGAGTATTCCATCCCATATACGTCATCCTCAGTATAAATTTGAGGGATCACGAGGGCCAAGCCAGATTTCCTGCTTCCAGCTTCCGGCTGCCTGCCCTTCCTGCCTTTCCTGCTTTCCTTCCTTCACTCGGCATCCTGGAAGGATCCCGTCCGTTCGTCTGCCTGTGCTCCTGATCCGTGCCAGCCCTTATCTGTGTGTTCCTGCCTCCAGTTCCCAACTGCTGCCGACTCCAGGAGTCCAGCCTGGACTTTCCCAGGGCTGCCCTGCAGCCTCGGTGGTGACGTGAGAGCTATTGCGGGGAAGGGGGGAGGAACGTGGTATCCCTTTTCTTGTATATTTGTATATATTTAGTAATTTTTTCCTACTTATCATTACTGTTTCCTTAAAGATGTGTAGTTTAGTTTCCAACCCATAAGTCTCTCTCCCTTATTCTCTCTCCTTTCTTATCAGGGAGGAGAGAGAGATTAATAGAGAGCATCTGTTACTCAGTTTAATTGCTGGGCCAGTGTTAAACTGAGACAGGGTCTCACTTGGCCTGTGCTACTCACCCTACTTTTAAAACTCCACAAAAAGCAAGTTAGTTAGGAAAGAGTTTAACCTCTTGCTGGGCCACACATAAGACTATAGGCTTAGCATTGTAAAGCTGAAGAAGGAAAACACTTTTCATTGTTGCTATGGAGACTGGAGTTAATGTAGTAATGACTTGTTCTGTTTCCCATCTCCTAGACCTTATACAAAAAAAACCCCAAAACCACAAAAAAAACCAACAAGGACACAAGACATCACTGACAAAACCTCTGGTACATGAGATTATGATTTGAGTGACCTGCCAGCAGCATTGCAACGGAAAACAAAGATGATTGAAAAGGAAAAGATATTATTTGCAGTAAACAATCTCTTTTTGCAGAGAATGAAACGAAGAAGAGGCTAGAGAAGGATTTAGAACCATAGTGGACACAAAATCAACCACCTTTTACGGTCCTTTGGAGGATCCAGTGTACCTCATCCAGAGCCACTGCTCCAACCCACCACCTCATGTACTCTGGTCACAATCAGATACTCAGAGAACAGTGTGACTCTTTCTAACAATAAGACCTACCCCCCATTTTCTCTGTAATCTGAGCCTTGGGACAAGAAAGAGATGAATTCTGGGACTTTCCATTCTCCTAGATGGCTGTGGATGAGGTCTTCCCTGCAAAATCTACTGCAAGAACTGACTGGCAGTGCAGTGAGGTACAAACCAGTTCCTTGTGGGCACAGGGTTGCTGTGGGTATGATGGCCCTGCATGAGGTCTGTACCCTGCTCTGTGGCAGATCAAAGCATGAATTGTGTCTAAGCACACTGCTACAATGTATAGATTATTGCGCTGTTTGCTTAGACATAGTTTTGAAAGCAGCTCTAAAACTTAAAAAAAAAAAAAAAAAATGATGTTTCTTAAGCACAGTAACTTGCTGTTCCAAAAAAAAAAAAAAAACAAAAAAACAAAACAAAACAAAAAAAAACAAAAAACAAAAAAAAAAAACAAACCAAAAACCCCAAAACATTTCTACACCAAAGAGAGACTCTGGCAGGTTAAAGCTGTTTTGATGTCACAGGATTTAAGCCCTGGGGTGGGGGCATAAGGCATCCCTGACACAGCCACTAAGTAGGTTTTAGAGCATCATAGAGAAATATCCCTTTTGGTTTGAGTGTTATAGTCCTGTGCTAAGGAGCAGAGAAGGCAGCTGCATGGCCTCATCCCTAACTCTTCAAATCCACCAGCTGCCCCTTCTGGTTGTCCTGATTCAGGACACACCTGAATCCCTGTGCTTTTCCTCAGAGATATGTGGTAGTCCAGAAACAGCAGCCCACGAAGTGGAGACTGGACTGGTAAATCAAATGGAATTAGCTTTTCCATGTTCTCATCTTCTCCATTCACACTGGCTCTGCAAAGCCACAGCTGACTCCCAGAGCAAGAGATGCTCTCCTGGCTGTTTGGGAACATCTTCTATGTATGGCCTCCATGCATTAAGAGCAGCCAGGCTGAGGGTGTGCATATGGACTTCTGTGCTGACTGGTAGTGACTTCAAGACTAGCTAATGGCTTTTGGAATACCAACTAACCAAACAGAAGTGAGAGCCAGGGGATATGTTACAGGATTTTACTGTTTTAATCCCCAGTCCTGAACTGTGGTAGGGATTTTACTAGATTCCATGTTAAAAGCTCACTAAAACTATCCAGTGAGGAAAAGAAAGAAAGGAATATTAACCTGGAATGCCAAGGGGGTATTTGGAGTTAAGAGGCAATTCTGTAAAAGCTATTGAAATGTTACTGACATCCTGTGGTGTGGATAGTTATTTTGAAACCAATATTCTCCAAGTTTATCAGGCAATATATAATTCCCCCATCTCAAAAGCTGGATGAACAATAAAAGTCCGTGTAAAAAGCAATCTCAGAGGAAGGAAGAATAAAGCAGCTCCTGCTTCAGAAGACATCTAGAGAACTGGAGGGTGCAGGAGGTCTTTCAAACCTCAGAGTGTTTTCAAATGCCAAGTGCAGGTTAAGCAAGTACCCTGAAATCAGTTGTTCTTCCCCCTCACTGTGAAGTATTGTGCTTTTCCCTCTGTGGTGTGACCCAGACAGAGCAGGTCACACATGGCAGGAGCTGCTGCCTCTTCTCTTACCTGCAACAAATCTTTGTATCTCACAGGTGACCAGGGAATCAAAGGGGCTTCAGGGATCAAATCCCAACCTTTGTAGGACAAAAGCTGCTTTGATAACTTTCTGTGAATTGTGATAGTTAAACTGTGGGATGGGTATCTAAGTAAATAGCTTCAGCTTGACCCAGCTTGTTTTCTTGGGTATTCTATCAAGTTGGGGTGGTTGTTTTGTTTGATCATATGAAGCTGAAATTACCCTTTGGTATGGGAATCCCAGATTATCAGCTTTGCTGTTCTTTTTATTTTATTCTGCTTAATTCAGATCTTTATTACAGTAAGAACTATTTGGTGAGTTAAAAAGTATGGGTATTTCTCTTCAAGTTTAGGAATAATGACAAAAACTTATGCCAAAGTTTCTTAAGACTGCTACAAAAAAGTTTCTTTCTACAAGTAACTAAGATGTTAGAAATCTGAAAATACTTGGGCTATATTTTAAAAAAAAAAAGAAAAAGAAAAAGAAAAAGGCTTAGAAAATGAGTAATGGCATAATGGCATTGCTTACTCCTGAACTTAATATATGTAGCAAGGGACCTGTGCAGCTATTTGCATGCGTCACACGAACCTTATGTGTTGCGGCGAGCCCTTCTCTTCGGGGACATGGCTCTTCTCAGGAGCTCTCAGGCTGTCTCTCTCCCCAGGCATCTCTCTGCATCTACTCTGCTTCTGGGAGCATTCCTTTTATTTGCCCTTCAGCCCCGCCCATTTCCGGTCTGGGGCAGGCCCTAATTATTGGGCACAGCTGGGCCTAAGCTCCCAGTTCATTATCGACGACACCTGGTGACTTGTGATTCTCACTACACTTATGTATGTTTTATTGATTCATAATCACTTCTGGGTCACATCACTACCACATAACTCCTTCTATTAAAACAAACTGATCACTATGTAATTAGTTATGGTGTAGTCATTTGTAAAAGCAGAACTTTGTTTCCTGCCTAACTGGAGCTGGGGAAAACTATAAACATGAGATATCAATGCTACCTGGGGGATTCAATTGCCATTTTCCAATAGCTGTAGCATGGATGTTTTTGGAACATGAGATGTGATTAAAAGCTAAGCCACATGCTATGGCTTTTATTTGGCATCTTTCTATATCAGGTTTCACTGGGTCTCACACCCTTGCAGCATCCTTCAGGGCCCAAAGGAGTGCTTGAGGTGGTGGGATCTGGGGAGCATTCCCATATGGGAAAGGAGAACACATCCCCAGGGCTACCCCCACTGTCCCTGCTCCCAGCACCTCTCTGGGCAGGGTGACAAGCTTCAGGGGGCTTGGGAAAGCCACCTCCATCCTCTGCATGATGAGAAAGGGCACGTCTGGAGTGGTACAGGAATCCTAACATTATACTGCAGGGATTTGCCCATTGCCCACAGGGCCTGAGGTTTGGACTGCAAAGGGTTTACTTCTCTTCCATGTAACACACCAGTGAAGCATCTCCTGACTGTGGTGCTGTGTCCACTGCTAGCCTTTAGCTTTCCCTCAGGGGGAAAAAATGAAAGAAACTGAAAATTTCACCAAATGAAATCCTGTCCCAACTCTATTCGTTCTGACTATGGATTTTCCAGTCCCAAGGTGGCATTTCTTTACCAGAATTATTTGATTTTCAGCTGAAAAAAACACACTTTGAAAAAAGAAAGTCCTTAGCTCTTCCCCTTTGCTGGGAAGGGAACCTGCTTCAGGTGTGCAAAGCTGGTTAAGATCATTAAAATTGATGCAATATTCAAAGCTTCAGACAGCTTGGGATCCACCATACTGGGCTCTGCACAAAAGGTGTCCTCTGTCCAAAGGAGCAGGGGCTGCTGAAGTGACTCCCAAGGGATTTTCTGGTTTATTCTAAGCATCCCAAAGAAGGGATTAGAAAGGAAACTTTGTACCATCTGTCTGTCCTGGACAGCAAGTGAGCCTTTCTGGAAATTACTCAAAATCTGGCTATGGGCAGGCTGCTCAGATGTTGCTTTCCTATGAATAGTTTGTCCATTGACTCTGGACCTGATGTGCTATTGCTGCCTCTCTTCAGGCATCAAAGATTGAAGTATTTCCAGGCTGTTTTTTTCAGCCTTGGGGAACTGCACAAGGCTTGTAATACCAATTTTTAAATGAGCATGGCCTTAAAATACTGCATCTGTAAACAGAAGTTTTTACTGAATATTGGCACTAAGTCCCAAAACAGGCTGGTTATTTTATATTTTATAGAAATTATTCTCATTCTTTGTAAGAGATGGAAAGATCTGTTATTTATCTCAGAGCAAGTAACAACATCTGCCATATAAAAAGTGCATCTGCCTGTCAGGGCAAGACGGGTACAGAGATCAGCCCTGAAGAGCATGGTGAGTGGTGGGGATAAACAGATGTGAGAGGCTGCCAAAGGTGTTAAGAGACATTTGGAACTGCATCCTGCAGCACACCTCTCTCCCCTGCTCCATGCCATCCCTGGTATGGAGGAGAAGGCTTCCTGAGCCTAAGGAGTGCATCTAGTCACTAGACTCATATTTTCTGCCCTAAATTTGATGGTTTTCTCTTCCTCTTTCCATGACACTCTGCCCAGATTGTGTGCCATGAAAGTTCAGATCTTTCTGAGAGCCTTGGGGTGTTGTGCTGGTGAACAGTTTGTCTGAGCAAACTTATAGCTTGTCTTTAAGGTTGTTTTCCCCTTGCCAGCAGTCGGTACAGCCAATGCTTCCTGCTAGGCTTTGGACTACAGGCCTTGCAATGCCTTTGGTGTGTGCCAGGCTTTATCAGTGATTGAGAGTGGCTGTACGAAGAAATTTATTGTACTTGGCATCTTCCTATGAAATGTTTATAGAGGTACTATATTACAATGAATTGTATTGCTGGCTCATGCAAACTGAATGATAAAAATGTCCTGTGTAATCTATGGAAAAGGAACCCACCAGTGCCTTAGGAATAAGATTTGCAACTGGCAGCATCATCGAGTAGCTGGGACCTGGGACATGAGAAATGTTCCTCCTGGAATCCCAGATTCTGGGGACAGTCACAGAATCATAGAATTGTTGGCATTGAGGAAATGGCAAAGTTCACTTGTGCCCACAGAGCTGGGCTGGTATGGCTCGTGCCAGTGATGGAGACAGTTCAGTGCCTCAGACTGAGAATGTTCCTGGACTTCCAGTCAAAGCAGTGATGGATCATGGCCAAGGAGAAGCATCACTCACACTCACAGGGCTGGTGTAGAAAAAAGCCAAAAGCTGCAGACAGATAAATTCACAGCCTCAGCCTTGTCTGCTGGAAGATAGAAATTGCAAGGATCTGTAATATCTGTCTAAAGGCAGTAACAATATTTCATTTGGTTAAAGGGGACCTTTGTAGTTCCCTGGGCACACACATAAATGTTGGTGTAGGAAAAAAAAAAATGGATGATTTTTCATCAAAAGCAGAAGTAGGCTATGAAATTTGTTCAATATAGCTGTGATTTTATCTTTTCACTTTCAGGACATCCTCCAAGGGATGAAAGACAGAAAGGCTTGAAATGAAAGTCCTCCTTTTCCATTGAGATTTTATTTTAGCTCTCCTTCTGTACCTTGTTTTCCTTTCTTGAAAGTATGGTGCAAAGTCCCTGGCACTGCCCTGGCAGTCCCCACCCCACAAACAAAGGGGGTGGCAGTGGGTCTCCCCCTCACTGCTTGGCCTGGCTGCTCCCAGGACACAGCTCCAGGGCAGAGCCGGCTTTGGGGGAGACACCAACTGCAGCCCCAGCCACTCATGTTGGTCTGTGAGGGGGTGGTGAGCTTTTTGGAGATATTCTGGGGGATCTTGTGGGTATGCTGGTGCTGGTTATCCTCCTGGCAAAACTGCCCCTGGGAGCCAAGGATGTCTGTATTCCTCTTCAGTCAGAAGCAGACTGAGCCCTTCCCACAGGTACATCCTCTGGGTTTTGAGCTTTTAAAAATATTTTTATGCAAGCTGAAAATAAATCAGGTACTCGTAAAAATTCTCAAATAGCCACATTTAGCTGGTCTTTTATCTGATCATCCAGGTTAGAAACAAGCCAGCATCGGGAGGGGATGGGAGATCCCAGCTCTGTCTCTGGGGATCTCTCAGTGTGAATTTTAGGCAACGTGCTGGCAGGTGAGGTTGAGTTTAAGAAGTCTGTTAGGAAGGTCTGTGTACAGGTGATGCAGCTGACACAGTGGTCAACCATTTGTAAATTTGACAGGGTTCTACTGCTGCTGTAGACCTGTGAATGTCACTGAGGTGGCTGCAGCTCCTGAGTCTTCCTTGCACTCTGCTCCTCAATGGACCATGGCTTTGATATCCTGAGGGTCCCTGCCAGCCTGGGGACTGCTCCAGCAAGGGCAGATGGGGGTATGACTCCACCCAGCCCCTCAGCTGTGGTGTCCTGCCTGCTCCCAGCCTGCCTGTATGACCTGGGAGGACATCACTGGTAATTCACCTGGGCCCAGACCACCACTTCCAGGAGGCTCCTGCGTGCTCTCCAGTCTGCTGCTAACTCCCAGCAGCCAGCATCCTCTGCCTTTGCCTTAATAGCAGCTTTTGATTTGCACAAGGCTCCCATTACACACTTCCTCTCTAAATCAAGCTGGGACTCAAGGAGTAAACAACTGCCGTAGTAATTAGTCAAAATTAACAGTGATTATAAATTTATACATCTGGAACAATAAATGGCTCACTCAAGGAAAGCAGCAATGGGTATGTGTGCTGGGTTTTACTGGGACAAAGTTAGTTTTCTTCACAGCAGCTGCTTTGGATTTGTGCTGAAAACAGTATGGATGATGCAGAAATGTTTCAGTGGCAGCTGAGCAGTGCTCACAGAGCCAAGCTCCTCCTGTGTTGCAGTTGCCCTGCTTTGGGGCACAAGTTCACCCTTGGTGAAACCAAGTGTGCTCTGTGGCTGAACCAGTTTTCTGCACCTTAAATTTGTGTGGTCTGGAGATATTGGAAAGCACTGTTTCCTCATCCTCACACTCATCCAATTTTTCTCAGCTGTTAGCAGCACAAAATCTGAGGTGACATTTCCTGTCATAGATATGTAATAATTTCAGGATCATCCTTCCTTTAGTGTAGCCTTTCTCAGCTTTGTCTTCAAATCCTTTGGATGACTTATTCTTCTTTGAACCCCATATAAAAGCACATGGTGATTCATTGTTAAATAATCATTGCTATACTGGCTGCACATAGTTTAATCTTTCAGCAAATAAAGAAGTAATTGAAACTTGCTATTATCAAACCAGACCAAGTTTTTCAGAAGAAAAAATAATTCTGTTATTTTTGTACAGATTGGTATAATGAGCTGTCTCTGCACTATTATCTCTGCGCACTAACTGGTTCTATTGTGCAGGATAATACTGAAAATAATTATTACTTATCCACGTGTGCATACGTTGAGTAATAAAATAATTAGACCTTTTAAAACTGAGGATAGAAAAGATCCCATTCACTGTAATCCTGACTTTCTGATTATAAGGTTGGAATAAATAATGTGATATTTTATCAGCGTGTCAAGCCATTAAATGCTGGATTTGTAGATACTGGTTCAGGCTGTGTGTAAAGTATGTATTTTGTCAAACTCTGGGGTGATCTGAGATTTACATAAGGCTGTGAAGGATGTGGGCTGCTGAAATGGATGAGGGCTGCTGAGAACAGGGTGCTCTTTCCAAGAACAGGGTGCTCCTGCTGCTTGCCACCCATGGCAGGCTGCCTGCAGGGACAGAGGATGCACCAGGGCTCTTGCAGAGGTGGAGGCTCCTCTCTTCCCTGGGGGAAGGACTGGTCCCCTCAGTCCCAGCTGGTTGAACTCTTCCTGCAGCAGAGCAAGCACAGCCTGCCAGGCACTTCAGGCTGACTTCAGCCATTCAGCCCAGCCACTGCATCTGTGAAAAGCTGTCTGGGCTCTTGGATGCTACCTGGACACCAGATTCTCCTGAAATAATGCACTTTCATGGAAGCTTCTTACCTAGGTTCTCTTTGTGCTCTGCTCAGCCTCCCACCTGCATGGTGTGGCAGCCACAAGCATCTGCCTTGCTGAAGTGCTGGGATAAATAAAGCAGAAATAGTGTTAAAGAGGGTTGTACTTCACTACAACAGAAAAGTAAAGAGCTCCAGGCTTGGTACCCTGGCAAAACCCCCCACACTGTCTTGAGACATTCTCAAAGACCTCCCGGCTCTCCACAGGAGAGGGATGGGGATCCCAGATGTGACCCCCATGGCTGTCAGCCCTCGAGCAGAACCTGTGGGGTGGCGTGGGGCAAATCCCTGTGGCTTCAAAGGGCTTTTCAGAGCTGGGAACCACATTGGTTGCTGAGCACATAAGGGTTCTGGATTGTCTTTTAACACAATTGCAAAAGCAGACTGGTCCTGGGGATCATCAAATCCTCCATATTTTATCGGCCCAAACACAGTGGAACCCTTGGGAAATGGGTACTGCAGAGGGCAACACTAAGGTGCTGTAGTGGGGAGGTGAGCAGTTCTTTGGGCTTCACCTTTGCAGCTGATGCTCATTATTTTCAAGAATTACTTTTCTCTTTATATCATGCACCAAATCCTTTTGCCTTCACTCCCACTCCTTCATGAGCAGGCTGACCAGAGCCAGGGTGGTTGTATGTTTATTCTTGACCTGTTACTGGTTTTGCTTCATTTGCTATCTCAAGAGTGTGACCTTCTGACTTCCATATGTGCTGCACAATGGTCCTGAGGAATGACAGTGGGCGTTATCCGTTGCTTCATGGATAATGATTTTAAGGGGGGGGGGTTCTGATTGCCCATTTTTAAAAAGACACCTCAGGAATAGCTGAACAATGTCAGATAATGAAGAGAAGCCAATTCATCTCATGCTCTCTTGCAAATCCCAGACACTGGGTTAATCACACAAATGATTAGGAGCTCGAAGCAGACTGGTGGAAGATTTTAATTCTGTTTGTTGAGAGCTGTAAACATAATTGATTTACATTTTTCTCCAATAAGTTAATTTGAGAGAGTGTTCCCATTGTGAATAGCATCAGATACGAGGCTATATGGCTTACAAATCTCAATGACTCCACTGGAGAAAATACAGATCACTCCTTGCTGCAAAAAGATGAAAAGGATAAAGACTAATGACTGATAAATGCTGGCTTCCTGTAAACAGAAAATTGACAAATCTGACAAGCACTATACATTAGCACTGTAATACAAGAAGCAACATGCTCTCCATTAGCCCTGATAAGTTAATGGATCAGAGCTGAAATTCAAAAAATGATTAAAGAAAATAGTGGAAGCAAGGTTTCCAGCTTGATTCAGAATAGTTTTGTATTTAAAACCCTCTGTTTCCTAGAAATTTTAGAATTAGCTGGAGGTTTGCTGTATGAAACATTTCTTCATCACAAAATGTGTACTGAAATCCCTACAGAAGGGCATCCTTTCAGATAAATTCTCTTGCTTTCATTTTGGTGGGGTCAGAGAGAGGACGAGAGAGAAATGAGGACTGAAGAGCAGCAGACCCATTTTCTAACTCCTGCTGATGCTTCATATCTCAGTCTTAGCTTGTCTAAGCTCTCCCTGATATATACATATATTTTTTTCTATATAATTTTTTTTGTCTTTCTAGAAAAGATCTCTTTGTCATTTCTGCATGGGACCAGAAGATGTAATTTTTTTGCATTAAAGAGAATTCTTGTTTTCTGACCAGCTGTGAGCTTTCCCCTGAGGAGACAGAGGAAACAGAGATGCTGTGAAAGATCCCTTGCAATACCATTGTTACCTACTTTTTGTGTGGCAGGGTGAAACAATGAAGAGACTAGAAGGGCTCAGAATTCAGTTTCATCAAAAAACACCAAAAATTTTACAACTAGCCAGCAAAAACCCAAAACCCAAACAACCAATCCCCACAAAAACTGGTGAGACAAAAGTGCCCTTATCAGCACGATACAGTCAATTGTGTTGAAAAAGTGAGAAAGGGCCTTATTTGTAGTCAAAAGTTTAATTAAATAATGCTTCATAGCATTTCAGAAAATATTAATAATTGCAACTTTGGAAAAAGTTTCCTTCTGACACAGCCTAATTGTGGTGACAGGCAAAATAATTCCCCTTCTTAATGTGATTAATGGAGGCCATGGTTTGCCACATGCTTTTGCAGGCATGGCTTGCACTAATCACATGGACATTGTGAGCATCTCTGCCCTTGCCAACGCTCGTATCTACAACTCCCTTTGGTGCCAGGGTGCCCACCCCATCCCCCAGCAGTGAGCAGACAGGGCTGGAGTGCTCAGCCTTGCTCACCTGGCCAGGTGAGCTCCTGTGGTGCAGGGTCCTTGGGGTCCCAAGCCTGTCTTCTTAGAGAAATATTTTTTGTTATCATCTTCTGCTGATGAAAACATATGAGGAAGGCTCTTTTTAGCAGCAAAATGTGAAGAAATTTGTAATCATCTTTGGCTGTTTGGAATCTTGCCAGTATTGCTACAAAAGCAGCTCACCCACATAGGACCTTTTAAGTGTCCCTAGTAAACCTGACCACTTAAGGGTCCACATTCACATTTGGATTCCTTAAATCTTTACCACTAACTGAAAGTCATAGTTTGAAGAACTAGAGAAGAAGGGCTTTCAGAGGGAACACAGAACACAGAGGGGTCTTTTCCCTCCCATTCCCTGCCCATCCTCCACAAAGGTCATGCAGACCGCAGCCCCTCCTCTCTTCCTCTTGCTTCTGGCTGTGCTGCTATTTCCCTGCCCTCCTTTACCCCCAGCTCCCCACCTGCTCTTCAGATCCATCAGGTGCTGGGAAGAGCCATGGACCCCTTCTCCTGAGCCAGCCCTGCTGCAAAGAGCCCTCAGGCACCTGTCCCTGCTGCCATTGAGATTGGGTTGTATATATATATTTGTATACATTTGTATTTTTCGTTCTTCACCCCTTATGCTATTTATTGCCTTTCCCCTGTGCTAGTAAATCTGTTGACAATTTTTTTAATTCTCAACTTCAAATCTCTAGTTTTATTCCCCTTTTATCTTCCCTTTGGGAAGAGACTAATTCTGTCCTATGGTTTTTGACTGCCCAAACTGCTAAGCTGTGACACTGAATCATAAAGTGATTTTTAAGTGAGGTTGTTACCAAGGTGCAGTTAGCTAGTGCTGTAAATCTGATTCTTTCTGGACTAAGTCTCTGAGAAAGGAGAAAATAGTAATTTTGAAATGCATCTAAAAATTCTGCTGCTTCACTAGAAAAGACAGGCTGGATATTTTCTGCTTTCTCCAGTGAATTTTAGGGATGCCACCAGGATGTGTTGGGTGGAAGACACGAGGATGGTGCTGGGTAGGAGCATGGGGGGTAGGTGGGTGGTCTTAGAAACTCCTCCTCTGCCAGAGCTGCAGGGTGAAGGATACCAGGTTCTCCAAATTCCCATCTTTCTGGACACAGGAAACACTAATTACTTCTGGTTAGGACACTCAAAAACAACAGGACATGGATTGTCAAGAGAAGTGAATGAGTATTAAAAATGTTGCTGTGAAATGCATTAATGAAATGCTAACATTTTGTTACGTATTGAAAGAAATAGAAAGGGACCTTGCAGTGTGAAATTGTACCTAAAGTCAGTGCCAGATGGATGCTAAGCACAGGGTTAGATAGGATGAGGATCAAGGACTTGTCCAACATTGCTGGCCTGAGACAGACATGAGCCCCATCCTTTTCTGTTTCCTAGCAGTATCCACTGATTTTCTTCTGAACTTCACCTTCTCAGAGACATGAGAATAATTGCCCTCCTATTATAGATTTGTAGGGTAAAATTAAATAGAGAAGGTTCTCCAAAAGTGCAACCATCCTTGCAACATGGACCAACTCTGTTTCATCCTGTTTTTCATTCTGTGAGCTTGATGACACCTGATCTCTGCTAAACATATTTGTGTCATATTTTTCCCATTTGGATCTAGTTGTCAAAAATCTTTACTCACGAAATTATAACAATGGCATATATTTTCTGAATAGGTCACTGTTAACCAGATATGAGCTCTGCTAAAGATGAGGAACATGAATCTGGCATAATTTCTATTGTGAAACCAAGTGACTCCTCATGCCCTTGGAAAACATGATCCTGATTTCGTATTGGTTTGAATCATAGAATGGTTTGGGTTGGAAAGGGCCTTTAAAGGTCTCCTAATCCAATCCTCCCTGCAGTGAGCAGGGACATCTTCAACTAAGTCAGGTTTCTCAGAGCTCTGTCCAATCTGACTTTGAATGTTTCCAGGACTGGGGCTTCTACCACCTCTCCAGGAAACCTGTGCCAGTGTTTCACCACCCTCATTTTAAAAAGTGTCTTCCTAATACCTAGTAAAATCCACCCTCTTTCATTAAAAAAACCATTATTCCTTGTTTTATCACAACAGGCCCTGCCAAAAAGTTTGTCCCCATCTTTCTCACAAGTCTCCTTTAAGTATTGAAAGGCTGCAATATGTTCTCCTTGAAGTGTTCTCCAGGCTGAACAACCTAAACTCTGTCAGCATTAGCTCATTTAGAAACACCATTAGAGTCCTTTGCTTTGTTTACCAGCCCCAAGCTACTGACATTTTTTCTTACATGAGTAAATTTTTGGTTCACCTGATGATTCTTGCAGCACAGGGAGCTTCTCTCTTCTGAAGCCTGCCAGCCAGAGGCTACTTGTGTGTGCTTGGATCAAGGTGCTTCAGCAGTGCCCTGGTTCATGGATCAGCTCACTGAGCCTCATGCTGTGTTCCTTGGGAAAAGATGGATTCATCTGGTAGCAGAGATGGATCATACCCAGCGTAACTCATTCATCAGTGTTTTCTGACAGGACAATATTTCATTGATGGAGAGGGAAAACATTTTTTTAATCTGTCCTTCCCAGCATGAGCAGTTGCCCCAGGCTATTCCTCATAATCATTCATCAAACTTCAGTTCTTTCAGGAAGTGGTCTCACTGCTGCTCTAGACTCCTGTGCATCAAGATTTGTCAGGTGGGGTGAGCTGCCTTGCTCCACGGGGAACCTGGCACTGGTAGGATAGTGAGATGTGTGAAAACACAGAATTATTGATTACTTTCCTTCCCAGATTTCAGATGAGGTTGTGCAGACAGATAAATGCACACAGCCTGCCTTATTAATCAGTTTCTTAAAAGTGAGCTATTTTTTTCACTGCTGAAAGCACTGTGCCTGCTCATGCTTGGGCCAAGAGCAGCTCTGGAGGATGCTGGATTTTGTAACACTTCCATTTGCAAATTCTGCCTCAGAAAATCTGGAAATCTGATACTTTGTGCTTTCTGTAGTCCTTCAGTATATGCCTATATAGGTCTTGCACTGTTTTTAATGCAGTTTTACTAATCAGGGGAGGCAGGGGAATAGAAGCTCTGGAAACAAGGTCTGGGGCTCTCTGCGTGACCCTTTCCAGCTTAACCAGCTGTAAAACCCAGGATTTAGAAAAAAAATCCCAAATACCTGTCCTGTAACCCCCCCCTCTAATCTTCCACCATCTGCTTACCCCTTGAGAAATCAGCCTTGAAGTCAAACTTGCCTGGAGCACTGCTGGGGGGTGGCTGAATCTCTGAAGCTGCAGGATTTTTTTATATTAATTATTTTAATTTCATTATAAACTTATCTGGATATCAGCAACCCAGAATTTTTTTTATTTCTTTTTTTTCCCACATTTTATCCAGTGAATTAAAAACTCATATGAAAAATACTGGAAATGTTTAATTAACTTTACCAAGTCTGGCTCTATCTGGTGATGACAGACAAGGTAAATGCTTACAAGGTAGATCTGTAATTGAGAGATTTGATTTGAAGTGATTTTTATTTTATATACTGCTGTGCCCTAAAGATTATATGAGGATGTCTTATAAGAAGTAAACTCCTAATTGATGTAGTTTGATTACCTTTAATTCACCACTGAAGTGTTGTAATTGTGAGGCACAGAAATTACATTTCCAAGTGATGTAATTACATCACCAAGTGATGTAATGAGGTTTACTTGAGCATTTTGACCTACCTAATGGGCTGAGAAACACACTCTTCCACCTGGTGAACACTGCTCATTTTCTTCAGTGGCAACAGTGGTATCCATGACATTATTTTGTTACAGCTCATTGAGTCTAACTCCCCTCACCAAACACACAAGAGTCTTGGTGGGTTAGGGCAGCCTCTGATAACATTCTGTACATGACAGAAATGTCTCCACTCAGTAGGTCAAGAGCTTTTCTCACTGAGGAAATAGTTCAGATCTCAACTTTATGACCTGCTTCTGGCAAGAAATATTTACAGTGACAAATAAGAAAAGACACTCACAAAATCATGATTTCTGCAGCAAATCCTCATCCAAACTGTCACAAGATTTTTGGTCCTTCACAATACCCTAGAAATCTGGAAAGAACACCCTGCCATGAAGGGTCACATTATTTCTGGCTTAATCTGAACTCAGAAATTCAGGGATGGAAACATTTTCTGGGAATAAAAAGACCCCAGTCCTTTCACACCTCCGAACAATCTCAGGCTTAATTCAGAGTTAGAGCCCTTTCCAAGGCCAAGAGAAAGGGAAGACAATTTGCTCACGTGATGGAGAACCAAAGTAATAATGGAGAGATGGGATCTTAACTCTCCCCTTTCTGATGACCAACATATAGAAGATAAACATGAAAAAGATGGTAAGTTGGGTGCTGTGAGAGGTTATAACAGTATATGGAAAGAGCCAGTAAGCCTGGAGGTACCAGGTCACGAGCACTCTGTGGCAAGGCAGAATTAAACCCTCCTTCCAACTGTGAGTGCCAGAGTTAGAAGTCACAATATTTTCCTCAGCAGGTTGGGCTTTGGTTCCCCTGTGTTCTGCAAAGTACTCAGTGCAATATCAGAAGTGATACACTGTGTGAAAAGGTCATGTCTTGTCTTTCAGACCTTCAGAAGTCACTCAACAAAATAGAAAAACTTCATGAAAGGCTATTTTTTTTTTTACAGGAAGTTTGAGAGACCTACAATATATTTTATAAGTCAGGAGAAAAAAAATATCGCTACAGTTTGGGAATATAATAGGAATTGCTTGCTGCTATGCCATGTTTTCACTGAAGATCACATATGTAAACACTTAAATTTGACACTAATAAAGAAGTCTCTCCTCAGTCACTCATTATTTATCTCCAGGTTCTTCTAAAGTTCCTTGTTTTCCTTAGTAGGAATGAGTTAAGACTTCTGTGCCTTCAAAGGATTGTAGATAAAGCTGAAGAAAACCTGAGTGGAGATGTCTCCCTTGAAAAGCATTCCCAATGGATTGCTTTTCTTCCTGTTAGTCAAAAGTCAGGTTTAATTAAGGACTGTAGATTGTTCTCTATATTTAAAATACATCTTTTTTATGGCCTCGCATTCTTCACAGTTTAAACAAAGAATAAAAGATTCTGAATTTTCTGTACTGACTTGCAAATGATATAATTTCATTTCCTCTAAAAGCTGGAGAGTTTTGCATGCCCTACAGTGTAAATTATTAGCTACAAAATGTCACGTCACTTTCTGCACAGCATTTTTAAACTCATGGCTTATTTTCTTATGTGCCTTGTTCACACATGAAAGATGTAACCATCCAGCACAATCTGTTTTCCTGGGGGTAAAGGAGAAGGAAAACAGGGAAAAAAATCAGGAGAAAAAAAAATATTGATTTGTAAATCCTTCCTTTGTGGGTAATACTTTGAAAGCAGGAGATATCTGGGACACATTAGTTAGGTTCCTGTCACTAGGAAATGTATTACTGTGTTTCAGGAGAGAGTCACCATGATGATGTGGTTTTGGTGATCAAGCACCACATCTTTGCCAGATTGTCCTCTGCTGAGGTGCTGCACAGCAACTCTGAACAGAGAAAAAGTGCAGACAGTTAGAGTGTAAAAATTGGATGTAGCCCTGAAGGCTACAGGCATCCCTCAGAGGCATGTCCTGGCTCTCACAAATGGAATGAAAGACCTGAGACTTTCCATGCCTTGTGCATGATCACTCTGGGAGCCTTAAGAGACCCTGTGCCTCCTCTTGGAGGGATGCAGGGTAGCTGAGCCCACTCTTCCCATCTGGCACAGATGAGCCTGCTATGATTAGCCATAGGGACAAGGCTAGCAGCTAATCTTCAGCATGTAGAAAAAGCCAGTGAGTTAATGACAATGTCTGAGTCACCCTGGTATGCTGCCACTCAAGATTTTAATCAATATTTCAGTTACTTGTTAACACAGAAAGAAATAAATGCATTACTCCTGCAACAGGCACTTCACAGTAATCTCAAAATCCTTCAACAGGCTAATAGTGTTTGTTTACTTATGTATTTTTTTGGTTGTTGGTCTGAAACAGCTTTACATGCTCATCTCTTGGGAAATCCTACATCAAGTGCTGCTTCCTAAAGTCTCTTACAATTTTAGTTTTCAAATGGTGCCACCCAAACCCCCCCTTTTATGACAGCAGACAGACGAGGGAGTACTTCAAAGTTTGAAATGATAGAACATCTTTTCCATTTACAAGGTGATGAGACACCCACACTAAGAAGGAAAAGATCTGATAAACAGAAATGCAGAAGCAAAAGAATGGCTACAGGTTGCCCTTGTGCAGCAGAGAATTGTGCAGGTTATGAAATACAGACATTTGGGGAAATAACACTATGCATTCCCAACATCATAGCTTAAGATGTAGAGTTTAACAATGAAAGAGAAAGGGAAGGAGCTAAAGGAGTCATTTATAGATTCACCTGCTTTTTTATAAGGTAATGCAAAACTGTTGACAGTGCTCATTACATGGTCATGTTTGACATTTCTGATGCAGTGTTCTGATGTGCATTACTTGTCTGAAATGAGTCAGTCAGGTCTGCTCTGGACTTTGGTGGGACCAGGGTTTAGCTCAGTTTTCCACAGCCTTTTTTAAAAATATTTTTCTTTCCTTAATTCTGCACTTTTAATGCTTTCTCTTCTTTCATAAAATTTATAAGCATTCCACTGCGCTTCCACTGAGCAAGCTCTGTAGGTCCTCTTCAACAAAAAGCAAAAGGCTACACTCAACTTCCACAAATGCCTTCCAAGTTGGAAATTCTCCCATCATGTGGGTTCCAGGAACTTCATTTATCTGGCGAAATAAATGAATTGATCAGTGAAGCTCCAAGAGAGTTGCAAAGAACAGTAAAGCTGCTGAAGACAGTGGAGATGCTCATGGTTTTTCTGCCATAGCCTGTGGCTTGACACATTTACTGAAATATGGATTCATGGAAATTTATGGGGCTTGCCTAATGTGAACAACCACCGAGTTACAGGCAAGTTTGTGTCTCCATTTATAATCCAGTTGCACAAGGAATTTGGAAGGAATGCTGTCATTGTGGTAGAGTGCTTCCTGAGGCTGAGAAAACTGGGTTTGTTCAGCCTTGAGGAGAGAAGGCTTAGGGGAGACCTTATTATGATGTTCCAGTACTTAAAAGGGGGGCTAAAAAGAAGATGGAGACCCCCTATTTACAAGGAGTCACATGGACAAGACAAGGGGCAATGGGCACAAGTTGCTCCTGGTGAGATTCCAATTGAACACAAGAGGAAAATTTTTCACTATGAGGACAGTCAGACATTGGAATGATCTCCCAGAGGAAGTGGTGAATTCCCCCACTTTGGAAAGTTTAAAGTCTGAGCAAAAACGAGGTGCTGGTACATATCATATAAAGAATAATATTGGAAGGGCCAGACCAGATGATCCCTGGGTTCCCTTCCAGCCTGACATTCTATGATTTTATTTATTTTTTTCCCCCTAAGAAATAAAACCATAGAAACATTCATATTATTTGCCTCTGTTCCCATGTTTTCTGACCAGAATTGCTACTTAAGTGCCAAAGTGTAGTCACCATGTTACATTACCTCCATGCAAGCAAGCCACAACAGGAGGTGTAAAAATCCCAGCTCAGAGAAACAAGGAAAGCAGGAATCTTGCAGTGATTTTGGTTTCCGTACTCGTCTCCTGTGGCTGGGTGAGTGGGGCCCAGTGAAAGGATTCTGGGTTCTGGCCATGATGTATTTCTCTCATTCATGCCTCAGGGTGGTCCAGCCTTACCCAGGGCTAGGGGAGGGATGTCAGTTGTGGTGACTGTGATTGATAGGTTTAAACACAGACAGGGCTACAGCAGTAGGAAAGGGCTTTTAGGGTTTACCTGCTTCCCTGACAAATGGTTCTCATCTCCTCAGAGCAAAGAGTCATCATGGATGGACTCCTTCCACGAGCTGTGGGATGCCCACAGTCTGCCTGTGGGACCACCTTGGTTTTTCATTTTCCACAAATATTTCCCAAGTCAGCAACAGAACAGTAAACTTCCTCAGAGTTAAATAGCTTGATTTCTTGCTCCTGCCCTACTTGCTTCCAAAAATGCATCAAATTTACCACCTGAGCATCACCCACTCAAGTACCCACCATCTGCTACATGTCTGAAGAACCCCAGGTTTTCAGAACTTTCCAGCAGATTGAATTCCTTAAATTGCTGCAACTGAAAAGGAGGGAGGGTCATTTTTTGACAAGAGCCCTCTTGCAAGGTGCCCCTCTAGTAAGAGCCAAGCACCTTAGTGAATAGGTCTCTGTGCAAGCCTGCAATTTCAATTACCATGCTTTTGAGGGAGTGAAATCTCATCTTTGCAGTTCAGTGCCATCTTCCAATAGCCTGTAGCCAAGTTCAGCCTGGGAGATATCAGGCACAACAAAACCTGAATGCTGGTTTGTCTCTGTTCACTTCTACATCAATGGGAGCAGCACAGGTTTATTGTGAGTGCTCTGCAAGGGGCAGTGGATCATGACTGACCTGGACTTGGCTTGTGTCAAAGTCACTGTGGCTTATTACATGCATTAGTGTGATTATTCTGATGCTTTTTAGGAGCTGATGGACTTAAACTTCCACATTTGCACATCAATTTTCAGCAGTTTTGTGGCTGTCATCTACCTGGAAGGAAGCAGCACTACAGATCAGGCAGGCAGGATCAGAGGAGTTTAGGTGTTAGCTGGAGATCTTGATTATCTTTCATTCCCTTTCAGATGTTGGAATTACCTGAACGAGTCAGAACAGGACAATAATGTTAACAAGGTGGCTCCTTGCAAATCCCCTCTAGTTTCCTTCTCAAAGATGCTGTGGTTAAGTTTGCAGCTCTGGTCCTCTGGGGCTTCCTGCCAAGCTTATAGGTATAGCTATTGGATTGGCTACCCAGGCATTGCCCATATATGTCAGTTTTTCCTATAAACGTAGAAAAATATCAGTTCTCTTGAACATTTATTTTTAAGGGATAGTTAGGAAAAAGACAGCTTTATGTGACACCTAGAAAAATTATTTGTTCTCTTCCCCCATCTTTGAAACCTTGTTGAATTCTCCTCTATACAGAACCATGAGACACCAACACCATGGGACATACTGGGAGCTCTGCAGTTCATTTGGCATCACAAATCTCCAGTCAAAAAGGAGATGGCAAAGAACATCCATGGGACAAAGCATTTTGCAAATATGACAGGCAAAAAAAAGGAACACTTATAAGCTCAAATTGATTAAGTTTGGCTCTAGAAGTTAAAATTCAGCATTTACAACGGGAACAATGATAAGAGTTGAGAAAGAAGCTGATCTCATTAGCAATGCTCCTTGTTAATGAAAAAGCCTACCTCAATTTGAGGTAGGCATAGGCTGAATATGCTGTAAACCTCAGAGAGTACTGCAATATCCAGTACCAAGAAAAATAAAGCAGAGAATATAAAAATTCCATCCCTTGATTTAAAAAAAAGTATTAAAAATCACATTGCAGCAATGTAAATACACACGAGGAGGACAGGGACTAGATTTAGCTGTTAGGTTTGGGCTGGACAGCCTGGCTTTCTGCTCCCAGTCTCCACTCAGGCTGCCACCCTGACTTTGCACTGGTTGCACGGATGCTCTGATTGCACAGCTTGTCACAGCAGTTCCCAGACACCTCTAGGAAGCAAAACTGGCCCAGAAAGCAGATCCAACAAGACTAGATCAGATGCTGAATTATTTTCCTAAAAAGCAAAACTGGATTGTACTTATTAATCATAAAGAGCATTACTCCACATTGTGCCCTCTTTCACTGTTACTTCCCAAGTACCTAAATATATATTGTTGGTTCTCTTCTCTTTTGCATTTCCTGTGCATTTCAAGTGCCTTCTCCCTGTCAGAAGTCTGTCAGGTGCATCTGGTTTTGCTTTTTTACCAAGCAATGCATTATTTTGTGAAAAAGCAGAGATGTCTTGATAACTTGTATACTCTGTGTGGTTTTGATCAGGGGGAAGGCAACACAGAGGAATTTTGTGAAGCATTTATCTGTGTCATGTGCTGTGACAATTTGTGTTCTTCGTTGCCTCTGGTTGCTCTTGGCAGCAAACATTTCTCACATTGAAATGGCTCCTGTCCTGAAGTATGAATCTTTGCATTTCAGAAGAATCTAATCTATGTCCCTGAACGAGGAGATGCAAGGCCTAATGGAATCTACTTAATAAGATAAGTTAGCAAAAATTCTCAGTTATTTCCTAGCTTCCTCATCTCATACACATTTCAGAAAATGGATGTCAGCATGGACTTAGAGAACAGTGGTTGGCTCAGTTCTTGGTGGCAGTAATAGCAGATTTATACAGAGACAATAATATCTTTAAGTAAATTATTAGAGAAATCATTTGGTGTTCAAAAAAAAAAAGAAAACTGAAGGAAAGGGAAAGGGGAAGAGGGAAAGGAGAGGAGAGGAGAGGAGAGGAGAGGAGAGGAGAGGAGAGGAGAGGAGAGGAGAGGAGAGGAGAGGAGAGGAGAGGAGAGGAGAGGAGAGGAGAGGAGAGGAGAGGAGAGGAGAGGAGAGGAGAGGAGAGGAGAGGAGAGGAGAGGAGAGGAGAGGAGAGGAGAGGAGAGGAGAGAGGAGGGGAGGGGAGGGGAGGGGAGGGGAGGGGAGGGGAGGGGAGGGGAGGGGAGGGGAGGGGAGGGGAGGGGAGGGGAGGGGATGGGGAGGGGAGGGGAGGGAAGGGGAGGGGAGGGGAGGGGAGGGGAGGGAAGGGAAGGAAAGGAAAGGAAAGGAAAGGAAAGGAAAGGAAAGGAAAGGAAAGGAAAGGAAAGGAAAGGAAAGGAAAGGAAAGGAAAGGAAAGGAAAGGAAAGGAAAGGAAAGGAAAGGAAAGGAAAGGAAAGGAAAGGAAAGGAAAGGAAAGGAAAGGAAAGGAAAGGAAAGGAAAGGAAGAAGGAAAGGAAAGGAAAGGAAAGGAAAGGAAAGGAAAGGAAAGGAAAGGAAAGGAAAGGAAAGGAAGAAGAGAAGAGAAGAGAAGAGAAGAGAAGAGAAGAGAAGAGAAGAGAAGAGAAGAGAAGAGAAGAGAAGAGAAGAGAAGAGAAGAGAGAGAGAGACGAGACCCAGGTGCAGAACCTTACACTTGGCCTTGTTGAACTGTAATTTGATAAGATAAATTTGATTTTGGTTTATAAAAAATATATTGCTAGACATGTTTAGATCTCTTAATCTAGGCTATCTAGGACAAAAAGGAAGACCTTTTCCTCATAAGAATCTTGACATTTCTTTCCATAATATATATTCTAGAGCCTTCATAACTTAGTAGTTTCCAAAGGAATAAGAAAGAGCTTAAAATACCAAATGTATACTCACATAGGACATATTTATTCCATGTTACATATAGGAATATGTTTTTATTTTGTAAAATATGCCATAGATTTAGTAAATGAAGAATTATCCTCCAATAAATAAGGGCGTAAGAGCTTTGCTTTAAAAGTCACTTTCTGTGATTATAATATCTTCTTGAAACATACTGGAAAATTTTGCTATGTGGGAGAAGTAATGGTAAATTGTATTTGTTTCCTATTCATAAAATCTCATTACTTTCAAAGGGAGACATTCACTACTAAGCCCATCTGACGGGAACATGAATCTTAGACTTGCCATTAAACTCTACTAAGAAGGAACAGAATTGTTTAATTTCATACCAAATAATTAATGTCTACCATATACTAAAATATGGTTGAACACTAAATTGACAAGTCCCATGTTTGTATTCAGAAATTGTAGCAATAATAAAAAAAGGATGTGAAAATGTTCAAAGCCTCAGTCACTCAAGTCAAAATGGAGGAAGTGTTGCTGCCATGCAGGCTGATCAGGCTCTGTAGCCTTCCTTCAATGCTTACACTGATGATTTCAAGTGGGGCAGTTTGGGGCCTCATGTGGAACATCACAGATCCTGGTCCCCCCATCACACTTCCATTTGCAGGCATTATTTCTTCTTCTCAGACTGTTTATGCAATGTGTGGTGAGGATCCCATCTCATGACTTTGGTGTCCACGTGCCTTGGTAAGACCCAGTTTGCAGTACAAAAAGGAATCTGCTGGGTTTCTGACTTGGAATTTGACTTCTGTTTAGGTAGAGACAGAAAGCTTGCATTATTTTCAACCTAAAAGTTACTTCTAATTCTTAAAGAGAAACCAACTCTTCCAGTCCTTTGAAAAGAACACAGTGACCAAAAGCACTTTGTTTTTATGTATTTCAAAATGTGTTAAAAGGTGAATGACCCTTTTCACTTAAAGTCAGACATTTTTCTCCCTACAAGATGATCGAATAACTATCGTGTCCATGCTTACAATTTACACTGTAAAGGAGCAAATCCATCTGGAAGAGAAAAGAATTAATATGAGATGCTATGCTGCCTCACACCCTGACCTTTGGAGCAGTGGTAATTCTCTGGGGGACTTGAGGACTCTGCCTTCTGAGGTTTTAAATATCTAGGATATTATTAGGAAAGTATTTTTGGTGCATTTCTTGTGAGACATGCTGGGAAAGTCAATTAGTTCTACTGGTTGATTTGTGGAGAGCCAGCTCATGTGTTTAATTCAGAGTAGTGTTCAGGAGGGTTTCTCTCCAGCAGTGCCAATGAAAATCTTAATTTGTGTCAAAGTTAAATGCACTAGAAACACCATCCTGAGAGACAAAAAGGGCTAAAATGAGGGCTGGAAAAGATGCCAGTAGAGCCCAAGCTTGCATCCTCAGAGAAAGTCTCAAATCCACACCTCTGAGAGGCTGGAGAGGTCACACCATGGGGCAGAGAGCCCCTTCTCCCTGTGTCCCTTGGCCATGGCACCTCCAGAGATGCTCAGCTGTGGGACTGAACTGCCTGGCTCCTGCCCAGGGTGTGGAATGGGCTCTGGACCACTGGACATCCCATGGTTCCTTATCTCCAGGGACACTCCAGGGTGCCTGCATGGCACCCCAACACCCAAACTCAGTTCAACCTTGCATGTCTCCTTTTCTCAATATTTTTCTTGCCTTTAAAAAAAAAATTGTTGTAGACCAGAGTTATGATTCATGACTAGTTATTAATAAATGCCTGTGGGTAAATATTTGGTTCTCTTCAGCTCTGTGGAGAACAATTAGATGATGAAGAGATTGTGACTAAGTACAATTAATAGAGCCAGAGTGTACCTTCACAGGGGAATAAATACAACAATTAGTGTCTCATTTTATTGGTTGTGTGGGATTGTTTCTAGCTATAATAGGATTCACAGAGCAGGCTAGGACTGCATACAAAACACCAGCTCCTCCCAGTTCCTAGGGCTGTGTAATGTGGGAAGAACAAAACCTACCCCAAGACCAAAAAATTTTCTGGACCTGTATAAGCTTAGAGTCTACCTTTTCATTTTAGAAAGCTAGAGGATACTTGGCTGAGGAAATTTTTGATCTCTAAGCCTGAGCTCTAATCCAAGAAACTGATGACTGTGTTTTCAAGTGATGGGGCTGTGCTGGGAGTCAGGAGGTGCTCAAGCAAGCCCAGTACCCTACAGATCCAGCTCTGTGGCTGTCACACGAGTTCTGGCTCAGCCTTTCCCCACTGTGCCCCAGGACAGAGATCAGCTTCCCCTGGACTCTCTGTCCAGGCAGATTCTGGGAGCTGGGGACAACAGGACAGGATGCAGGAAAGTAAAGCTACAGCATTAACATTAGCATCTTTTCCTCCTAACACGTTCCCTCAGCACAGTACCAACTGCTGAGGTAGGAAATGCCTAGGAAACTGCAATCAGGTCCCATTTGGCTACACATGATGCCCACTTTTAAATTACAGGGTTACACTAAAGGATAAATTCTGTCAACTGAAGCTTCTCAACTCTGAGTGAAGCTGAGCAGAATTTGTAGGGGATGGCAAGAGGGCTATCCTTGCTAATCCAGTCAAGTCCCACAGGGAAAAAAATGCCTAAATTCTCAGAATGGGCAAACCAGCTCTCAGGAAAGGCTTTACCGTTTCTGTTACAATTTTTCCTCTCCTCCTGCCTGTAAAAGCCTTGCAACCTTTTTAGATGAAATAGTCTGGGTTAGGCTAAGCTGCTGCTGGGTGAAATCAGACAGTTATACTAGAGGGCATCAGAAAACCCCAGAGTTTCCACCTGTTGCATCAATAGGGATGGAAGGAAACATTGGTCAGTAGTTGCTCATACAGTAGTATGGTCTGTAGTCCCATATTAGCTTTTGATGTCAGTCAATTTCCTTTTAATTTGGAAGTCAAGGCTCTCTTGTCTCTCCGTTATGGAGACAGAACACACGATCATTTCCATGCCCTCCACAGCTCCCTGACACTGCCAGCAGCACATGTTCCTGCATTACTCAGTCTCAAATGTATCCCTGATTTAATTGCTCTTCCACTTCCCTGTGCACTGTTATAGCAGGCAAGCATTACTTCAGAGGTGCTATTGTTTTTCTAAAATGAATCTTATTGTTAAAAAGAGAGCTGAAGTGTTCTATGCAAATGCTGCTCTTCAGCTTTTGCTTTTAACTGGGTTGTTTTGGAACAAGGTTAACCAATACTTTGCTAACTTAACTACTCTTCACACAGAGGTTACAGAGGGGCAGAGTTTACAGGGGCAGAGGATGCTTTTAGGACCAAACAGCCAAACACAGCTGCAAGGACAGTGTCCCTGCCTGGCATCACTGCCAGCTCCAGCTGAGTTGGAACAGTGTCACAAGGAAGGAATATGCCAGCTGCAGGTGAATGCAGGTGATGTCCCCCTCTCTGTACCCACTCAGCGTGTCAGCAACTGGAGCAATAAAAGGACAAAAGGGCAAAAGCCCATCCTTTCCCTGCTCTTGCCCTGAAGCAAACCCCTGCTGGGTTGTGGGGCAAAAGCCAGGCAGAATCACAGGGGCCTGACCCCCTCCATCTGCTGCCCTCACACTCCTGGTCGTGATTCATCTCTTCTTAGACACTGGATGTTGAAGGAGCAGAGGAGCAGAAAAATATTAGGTGTGATGTGAAGCAAGAACAGAAAACACAACTTCAACAACTAAAAAGGAATCTTCCAGAACTATTGACAGAAGCAGAACAAATATGCATGTATATATTTACATATATTTTCTGTATACTCTCATGTTTTTTTCTCTAAGATCCAGTAATGACTTAAGCTACTTCTGGACCCCTCAAAAAACACCCCTTGCATAAAAGTCTATTGTACCAAAGGTGATATTCCAGACTGAAAGCTGTTGTTCAACCAGAAAGAACCTTTTGTAATTTAAATTAGTCTGAATATGCTTGAAAAAGCATAGATTTTACAAAGACTGGGCTTAGGTTCTTAGAGGCATACAAAACTTTAGCTGATTAAGTTTAAGAAATGTAGATTTTTTAATAAAGTTAATTTTCATGGAGGCAATCATCTGCAGCCCTCTTCCCTCCTCCAAATAAGCTTTTAAAAACCTTAAAAATGGTTATTTTCGGCCATGTTTTTGGAATTCATTGTACCTTTTCCTATGAAGACTAAAAGAAATTTCAAAGCAGTGTCTTTCTTGAACTTAAATTGATAGAAGGTTTTACATTTCAAGTGAAATCTTAATAAATGATAAAGTTCTGTTATTTACCATACTAAAAGCATTTTCTGCTGCTTTCTTGAGGCTGTATGCACACTACTAATGCTCTAGCCTAAAACTTTTTTGTCCACATTGATGTGAAAAAGAACTTCGCATTCTGCTTCAGTTCTCATTTACCAGAAAAAATTTACCTCCTTAAATTGTCTTTCCTTTCATTGATTCCAGTGTGTTGATTAGATTAATAATGACTATAATGAGTGTAAAGACTAAGACCAGAGTCAATCTTTGCAAAAAACTCAAACCAGTCCAGAAACATATCATGCTGCTGAGCTTCCATCTCTCCTGTTTCTGGCCTCCTAAAAATAAAGAACAAGGAACCCTTCTGATTGTATTAAACAAAGCAATTAATCAATAAACTGCAAGCAGATTCATTATTAGACTTCATTCACAAAATGGAAAAAGCTCTCAAATTCTTCTTTCTTTTTAATCTCCTTAAAGATCACTCTGGAGATCTCAGGTGTATGTTGCACTTAGACATTTCTGTTGGCCCAGATAGGACTTAATTCATAGAATCACAGAATCATTAAGCTTGGAAAGGACCTCTAAGATCATGAATTCACTCTGGTATGGACATAAAAATGAAAATAAAAGAAAGAAAGATTCCAGGTTGTTTCCTAAGCTCCTTGTTTTCTCCATAACCCTACACCCAACACCCTGAATGCTTTGTGAATGTGTGATAGCAATTGCCATCACCACCTGGTGAACAGGTCTTTCTTCTGCCAGAAGTGATATCGTGCCATTGACCCAGTGTAGTTATGCATAAAATCTTGAACTGCAAAGGTGTTCTGCCTTCCCAGGGATCATAGAAGTAAACACTATAAAACCATTAAATTCTATGGAGCTGCTCTCCTCTATTGTCAAACAGCCTCAGGCAGCCACTATTCATTCTGTTCCCTAAGTAACACCATAATGCCAGCATAAATTCATTTGATTTCAGTGAAGTTCCTCTTCACTTACACAGCACAGAGAGATCAGACTGAACCAATTGTCTTTAGCAACGTTTTTTCTTTGTCACTGGTAGATAGCATATCTGAGGTTTAATTTAATAAAATCAACCTATCTAGCACAAACCAGATGGACTAAGGTTTGTTGACAAAATGGAGAGGTTATTTTCAAGGACATTGATTCATGGTCTTCTAATGAAAAACAACATTTAACAGATTTATTGTTCAATAAGCAGCAGAGAAGCTGGGGAAGGTTGATTTACCTAGAATTATTTTTATAACTTTAAAAGCCTTTTGCTTGGTATCAAAATACATTAGACAAAAAGCAAACCTTTTGTATCTTGTTTTTTAGAGTAAGAAATGTTTAGGCTGGAAGGGATGGCATCTTTTTCAAGCTCCTGCTCTAAGGTCAAGGCTGCTCAGGCTGTGTCCAGTCTGTCTTTAGATGTCTCCAGGGACAGAGATGCCACAGCTTCTGGATACCTGCTCCTGTTCTTGACCACCCTCAGGATTTTTCTTGTATACTGTTGGTCTTTCCCTTTCTTCAGCTTGTGACTGTTGTCTCTTTGCCTTTCACTGTGCAGCTCTGAGAGCAGTGTGATTTTTTTTCCCTATGGCTTTCCATTAGGCAGCTGAAGAGAACAGTAAAGTCTCTATTTATCCTTCTCTTTTCAGGCAGGACAAATCCAAATCTCTCTGTGTCTCCTTACCCATGTGCCCCAGGGCCCTAATTGTTTTGGGCCTGTTCATTTTGCAGTATGTAAAAATCTTTTGCTAGGGAGCACCAAACTGTTTACTTGTTTTATGAAATTCTGTCTCCTGTTTGCCTTTTTTTTTTCTGTCCACATATCCCATGTTTCAAAAAATCATGAATTTAGAAGAAATTCCTGGATTTCTAAAACTCTTTCAGCTGTTAGCTACAGGCAGCCATTCTTTTGCTGGAACTGAGATAATGATTCTGAAACTTTAGAAGCTCTAAATCTTAATTCCCTTTATGTATCTAAATTCACCAAGGATGCAAGGTGGTGCTGATGGGTGAACCCACCCATTTCTGAAAGATCTGTGTGGACATGTGTTACCTTTGGTACCTACTGAAGGCCTCAGAAAGGCAAATGAAGACTCAGAGTTTCTATTACTAGCTCTATGTTCCCAGCTTGTGTACATTAAAAAGAAAAGGTACCACTTCAATAGCAGCTTCGATCTGGGTCAAAAGATTAACCAGGAGAAGTAACTCAAGTACTTCTTCAATTTGTTACAAGAGCAAAATCAGGAGAAACAGCAGCTCTTCTACCTCCTTGTGAGATGCAGGGAGGATGTCCCAAGGCCATGACTTTTGAAGGGAATTTTTTTTTCCTCCTGTTATTCAGTGGTGCATCATCTTCCCAGGGTGCTTGGTCAAGTTCCTAGGGTTGGCAAGTGGCTTATTCATGGGGTTCCTCTTTTAGGGATCCTCTTAGGACTCTGTTCAGGCATTGCACAGATGCTGTCTGAGCCCACACATCTACTTGAGTGGTGGAAGTGCAAGTTTGGGCAGCCTAGATGAGAAGCTGGGATGCTGAGGGGCACCCCAGATATAGCCCACGTTATATTTTTGTGGCTGATGAGCCCGGCTGTGAGCAGCAACACCTCTGACAATCAGGCTTAGGAAGGCAAAACAAGGTGTTCCCACAGCAAAGAGCTTCATGAGCCAGGTGCTGCATGGATGGTATTCTGCACCCTGCCTGCTATTAATATTAATGCTGCTTTTCAAATCTAATATTGATTACACCTTTATAGGTAAACAAAAGAGAAAGTACCTTTACAATAAAAGCTTGATGTTCTTGAGAATGGCAGGGCATCTGTCTGCTGTTTTACTCTGAACATTATCTCTGAGTACTGGCAACATTATCTGAATCTAATATACAAGCAATTTTACCAGTTGTGATATTCACACAGTTCCATCTATCTAGAAGACAGGCACTTTGAAGGACTCCATTTAGTGTGCTGGCAAAGGTGCATCTGTACAAAATATGAAGCATGTAGAGAAGAAATATTACATTAAAATATCTCTTTCCTTTGTTCTGTTCAAGGCACTTTTAGCCCTTTCATATCAAAGTTGCTTAAGTGAGCAAAGCTAGGGGTCTGGGATGGACAGAAATTATTTCCACCATAAATAACATTGCACCTGTCAGGGAACTCAGGCATTGGCACAGACAGGATCTTTTCAGCTCTCACCATTTTGTTTTTTCTTTCCACTGAAGAGCCAAATCCTGCTGACATCACTTGGCATCACTGGGCTTCTGCCATGAGAAACAAAAGAAAGACAAACCAATGCAAAACAATGGCTGGAATATTCTCAACAAGAAAGGAATAAATACATTCTTCTTTCCTCAACATGGGTTCAGGCATAGCAGGTATATTTTAGTTTTGTGGCTCTGATTCCCCCTTTTTTATCTCCATCTTATGCAGGCAGCTGCATTGATTTTGTGAACTGAAATTTTGAACTCCATCTGCTCATGAGTAGAGGCAAGGCAAGATACTCATAAATTCCTGCCGTGGGGGAGTGCTGCATTTTGTATCCATTTGATTAAAAGCAAACTCCTCCTCTCAGACATTTAATAATTATTGAAACATTTTAATTACTTATGAGCAGGCCTTAAAGGGCTTTTGTGAAACAAAATCTGACAGAGAAGTGCCAGTTTTTTGAATCATTTAGTACTCTTGGTAACCCACACACTGCATAAATACCTTCAAGTATATACGTACATGCGTACATAGAGCTTTGAAAAATACCATCTTTCCCACTTTAGGACTCTCACTACAACAGTTTCCAGAATTCAGCCCATTTAGAGATTCTGGCTGTGAAAAGATTTGGGCAGACAGTCAAGCTGACAATTTTTCTCCATTGTGCATTGATGGCTCCATTTTCTGCCCAAGCATCCATTCTGGGGCGGAGCATCAGGGAAGTCCCATCCCCAGCAGGAGAGGTGTGGAATACAAGCCAGGAAACATGGATGGCTCTTCCATGAAGCCTACACCACCATGGGCAGAATGCAGCAGAGCTGAAGGCAGCAGAGTTTACAGAACAAATGCTTTGCTCAGGTAACTCCAAGTTTCATCATAAAGTGTCCAAACAAGTCTGGCTTTAGATGGCATGGGAATCCTTAGGCTGGCTTTCTCTAATTTCTGTGTGTTTTGCTATACAAGTAGAGCAGCAGAGACTTGGGAAAGATTTTATGGAATTGACATTAATACTTGATCCAAAAGCTCTCTCCTGGGGAGGTTTCAGGAAGCAGAGCAAAACACCTGGCCCAAAGAACCTCGAATATGCAGCTGTGTCAGCTCCTCCTACATGAAAATTAGCAGGAAGACATGGCTAGATAGCCAAGATTTGGGTTTTGAAAGAAAATGAAAATTAGTATAGGAAAGAGATCACAGACAATCCTTTCTGACACTGTAGAGAGCTTTAGATTTCTTTTGCATGAGCAAAGACCAAAAATAAAAATTCTTTAAGTTTAAATTGCAAATTCAGCTGGTGATTCTCATGTTTGTTTCATCCAGAAAGAAAGATATGAAAGAAAAATAGGAAAAGACAAAGCATTTTAGATTTTGTTTTTTAAAAATGAAGTTAAGTTGTTTACTTTTTGCTTAAGGAAGCAATCACTGAAAAAGAAAAAGCTTTTCTGGCTGGTGTCCCAGCTGGGACTCTTGCAAGTGACATTTTCCCTCTGCAACCTTGCTGTTGTTGTAGATCTTTGCCTTGATGAACACAAAATTACCTCGTTCACGAAGAAAGACACCATCTCGATGATGGTAACATATTTTGCCATGGACTGTATAGCATACCCTTAGTTAGTACCAAAATTGGACCCAGTTTACTTAGATTAGGTAAAAAAGGCATTTTCTTTTACTGTACTGGGTACTGCTTTCACCTTGGCCATGGGAGCCTTTGTCAGGGAGTCCTCTGTGATGTCTTCAGTATTTTTCATAACAAATTTAAGTTTAATTTGGAACATGATATTGGGTTTGCCAGGTCATTTGCATCAGGGATGCTGATACAAAGGGAACATGGAAATTTTGAAAGGAAGTGAGAGCAGCGTTTTGGAAAGATGCTTTCTTTACAAGTCAGTAAAAAGTTCTATTTAAGATCTATTTGAGTTTTAAAAGTATTCAGGAATTGATATAAAGTTGTACATTTAGATATGAGCAGCAGCACTATAAAAGTCAGAGCATTTTTTTCATAATTCCCAAATAAGCCAGTGAGCCAGTATGAATTTTTTTGTTGCCAGGTATCTAAATTAATTAAAAAAACAAAAAACAAAAAAACCCAAACCCAAACCCAAAACAACAACAACAAAAACAAAAACAAACAAAAAACACTTCAAAAATTGAAAAAAGTCCGTTCAATTTGAGGTTGGAAAAAAATGTTTCTTCAACCTGGACAATCATTGTAGAGACTCAGAGCAGGCTGCTTATTACAAGACATATAAATTATTCATACAGTGTAAATATGATGTATCTATTATTTAGTATTGCCTTGGTGTTTCAGTTTCACATCAGGCAGACAGCAAAAGTAGAGAAAAAAAGGCTGGAGTTCTGTAAAGGATAACACAGGTTCATCACAGTTGATAAAACAAATTATATTTTCTAATGAAGTGGTGTGCCACAGGTCTGTAAACAAGAATACAAATAATAAGTACAAGTGCTGTGTGAGAAAACAGGAGACTTTTGCCTTGCAGGCTTGAGAAGGAGTACTTCAGAGTTTGTGAAGCTGAGAGCTGCTCTCACTGATATTCCCACTGTTAATCCAAGGGAATTGTTTCAATGCGTGCCATGGATTTTTCTAAAAATACATCTGGCTGACTCCTGACTGCCTCAGCTCTGTTCACCTACCAAATGCAAACTGCAGAGGAGAAAGCATCCCAAAAGAGAGGAATTTAATGTGCCCTGAGGGACTTTTTTTTTGCTCTAGGGAAATTTCCCCAAAACCTATGGAAAAGAGGGTGTTTTTGGAGAAATGCTCAAAAACTGAAAGCACAAACTGTTTATATTCTGGTTTCTATACCAGTCAAAAGATAAATTTTAAGAAGTAAAGATCTGCTGAGATTTGCTCTCTGACTCTAAGATTGGAGAAGTCAGCTGTATCCTTCTCAGAGCTTGGTTCCCAGTTATACCAACAGAAGAAGAGGTGCATGTTGGATTCCCTGCCAATCTCTTGTCTTTACTCCACAGATGTTTCATCTCTTTATCTTTATTGCTTCTCTTTCCACAGTTGCATCCAGGTCTCCATAAGCACTTTCATGCCAGGAAGCCAGGCATACACAGAACAGAAATGCTTCCTTACATATTTTATGAGGGTCCTTAACCACATGCGTGGAAAATGTTTATTTTATAAGTGTGGAATTGTCCCCTGCGGATATTTTGCTTCGCAAATGAGCCTAATGAGCATCAGAAGAGCTGTTTTCTTCAGGAAAGTGGTAGGGTTTTTTTGGTCCTTGATTTTTAAATTACAGTCCCCGACCTGAAGGACTGGCACGAAACTATAAACAGATCAGGACTACAAGCAATGTCCCTTTTTCATCAGTGCCACCAAGGGGGATGCACACTGCTGTATCTCCTCTGCTGCATGGGGGTGATGGAGGGTGAACCCCTGGTCTGTGGGGTGCACCTCCTGGGAGGGGCTCATGTCCCAAGGATTCTTGAAGGACTCTCCCATGAGAGGGATCCTGCTCCAATGCAGGAAGAATGTGAGTTCTCCCTCTCCCTGTGGAGGAAGGGGCAGATGAAACAACTTGTAGTGAACTGACCCTAAACCCCCACTGCCCATGCCCTGTGCTGCTGAGGGGGAGGCAGCAGTGAAGCAATCTGGGTTCAGAAAGAAGGAAGGGGTGGGAGGAAGTTATTAAGATCTGGGCATGTTTTCTCTTTCTCCTTGTAGATGATATTATTTTTTTTCTTCCTGAGTTGAACCTGTATGTTTTTATCCTGTTACCATAATTGGAGAATGCAAACCTCCCTGTCCTTGTCTCAATTAATGAGCCTCTGGGTGGATTTTCTCCTCTCTGTCCCACAGTGGGGGTGGGGGGTGAGCAAGAAGGGACCTGGCTGGTACCATCTGGGCCTCAACTGTGACACTGAGTGTCAGCACAAACCTTGCCACTGTCCCCCTGGACCCCCTGTCCCCTCTGCTCTTTGCCAGGGACCTCTGTGAACTCAGAAGCATCTCCTTGTAATCCCAACACTGGAGCCCAGCATGTGGAAAGGGATGGATGTTGCTCTACGAAGAAGGAAGCATCATGCACACTGTACAGCTCATGGTTATCTCACCAGACAAAATTTGTGGTCAGCTGTAAACACAGATTTGCAGAGGTAGAAAGGGATAAAACAGAACAAGGGAAACTCATCTCAGCCAGCTGGCAGGCTGTGCCTCTTGCCAAAGGTGGTGAACCATCCTCCCCTAGCTTGGGATTGAAGGAAACCTCCCTTCCCCTCCTTATTTATTTGCCTTCCCGTCATTCCCTCTGCTTGAACACAGGAACAGTATCTTACTTTACCATAGCAGTTCACAGAATTTCTTTTTCATCCTCCTCAAGGTTACTTGATTTGACAGGTTACATACCTGTAGTGTACTATAAATAGTTTTCCCAATGATACAGAAACTTGACCCAAAGTTTAACTGGCTTTTTCTCCTCAGTTGTGATGGTAATTTCAGAAGGGTGAGATGGGATGGTACCCACAGGTACCATCAGAGTGATGCCCCCACTCCTGCACAACCCCCAAACCACATGGTGGGTATCAGAGCTGGAAAGTCAAGTAAGCTCCTTGCCCAGGTACCACCATATTTTGGAACCAGAAACAGAGATGTCAGAGCAACTGTCAGGCTGCTTCTCACCACTATTCTTCTGAAAAAAAAAACAACCAACCCAACAGCTTTTTCTCACTGCTTCCTATCATGCTGTGAGCAGGTCAGCATGACTGGCCAGGTCATAGAATAGTATATCTATTATCTGGGTATACATACTTATATTTGGGTACATCTATTTTCATCATTGATATTGATTTCAAGTCACACAGATTGTCAGGCAACGGATCTCTTTCTGATCTCTGTGCTGATCTCTTTCCCCATCAATGTTTTTCATAAAAAGGTGGGGTTTTTTTAGAAATATCTGATATTACCAAACAATTAAGGCCAAAAATGAAGCAAATAAATCTCTTTTTTTTTTTTTTTTTTTTTTTGGAAACTGTTCTTGGCATTTATGTCAAATTTATTGTGCTAGAAATGTACCAAGTGAACCTGATATATGAAAAATGGAGGCCAAAAATATCTCTGGTCATGTGTGTATGTAAATATCAATATGTATCTCTGTTTTGTACACACACACACACACTGAACCAAGGTCATCTGCAACTGCTCTCCTTGTGCTGGTTGGTTTTTTTTAATGCTAAGGGTGTGGAACTGCTGAGGCAAAAGTGAACAAAAGTGATTGTGCTCAGATGGGGATGGGAGGCTGGACTTTCAAAAAGATTGAAACCTTTCTCTCAGTAAACACACAGTAAAAACTGCACAGTAGCAGTAGTGCTCAAGCCAGAAAGCAAGAATACATGCCCTGTACAAACAGGGAACATGAGGGAATATCAGATTTTTGCAGTGCAAGTCCACCAAAAGGCATTTTGAAAATGGAAAGCTGGATCCAAATATGGTTGTGATTTTTGCTTGTGCTTTGAGAGTCCTTTCTACTGTCTGTTTCTGAAAACAGTCCATTTTATCCTGGTAGGTGAGTGTGTTACCCTGTGCTGACTTTGCTCAGTACTGTTTGCAGAATAAGTGACTTTTTGTTTGGCATTCCCTAAGCATACAAACACAGAAAATGAAATGGTCTGCATTGTACCAGCTGTTACCAACATCATGGTAATGTATCTGTTGCTTACCCTAGCAGAAAAATCTGCCCAGCTCTCAGGGGTTCAAAGTGTTCCTATTTTCTCTTCTGCTTCTGTCCCATTCCTCTTCATGATCAAAACATCAGAAGTGAGATGTCATAGATAAATGAAAAAAAAAAAGAAAAAAAGAAAAAAAAGTTTAATTTCTGCAGCAAAATTCTGAGTTTTTCAGGCTAAATAACTTTTAACTAATGCTATGGAAGGTTGGCTGATGGGTCACTGATTCTGCATGCACATCACCTGTACAAAAAAGCACTTTATGCTCTGTCCCTATAATTTTAAAGTATTTTTCTTCTTAACTAATATCAAGTGGGAAAGTACATGATTTCCCTAAGAAAGAAAGCAGGCTGGTTTCTGCAACATGATCCTTTCTTTGCTCAGAAGCAGCTGCTTGTAACATCTCAATCACTTTTGACTGCACTGTTCTTTGGCGTGTGGGTCCTGCTGGGCCCCAAGATGCAGGAAGAAGGAAACCCTTAAGTATCCCAGACGTCACATTTAAAATAATGTAGGCTTTTTTACACATTAAGAAAGAAGAGCAGGTAGTTTAAGAACATTTGTTCCATCATTTCAGCAGTCATTTTTGCATTTTTTTTTAAAATATATGTGAGATTCCTTATTAAAAGGGTCAGCTATTAACAGTTCCATATCTTAAGTGCCTGTTATCTTGCTTATACTTAAAGGGATGGCAGGAGCTTCCATTATTTCTAAGACCTCCCCTGCTGTGAAGCAGTTAATTTTGACATTGTCAAAGAGGTGACAACTCCTTTGAACAATGCAAGACTTTTGATTCAGTGAAGTGATGGCATTACCTCACTACATAGCACCAAAGTGAGAATCTCAGGGTGAGACACATTTAACACAGCAGGAGGTCTTGATGGGATACTGGTTGGAAAAAACTTGGCATTGTCTAGAGAAAAAAGGATTTGTGGTAAGAGAAAGTGAGGGACATTAGACAGCTTGATACCTTCTGACTGTCTTGGCTCTGTTGCTCCTGAGATCTCGAGGGATGGAGTTGGTAAGGTATCTGAAATACATTCTTATGCTGCCTGCATATTTCTTCTTACAGTGCTAAAATCACAAGTAGATTTTACAAACCTGGTTTCCTCAGCATTTCTTTATTTTTTACCTTGTCTCCAGCATCTCCTGACTTGAGAATGCAACAAATGCCCACTAAGTTTGTAAATATGTTAATCATAGTGTGTTTGGGGAAGACCTAACTATGAAAATATATTTTGAAGTCTAAAATATTGAAACAGGCTTGGCTCCTCCCAGCTAGTCAGGTCACTAGTAAGTGGCTAAAGTGTTTTTGCTTCTCAGAGGTTAGAGTGGACAGTCCATTTAATAGCAAAAAGCTGTGGGTCTTTTCCAGTACATGGTAGCTGTGGTCTAGAGGAGAGGTATGCAAGCACCTCATCTCTGCCACATGCTAGGATGTTCTCAAAGGCATCTGACAGACAAAACCTAAGGAGCATGGCAGACACCATAAATCCACAATTTATGGGTCTAACAAATAGGACACTCCTTGCACTTCCCTCTGCCTTTGACAAGAGAGACCCATATTTCTCAAGCTCTGCTGTGGCCACCCCCTTTTTTTCTCTACTACCCTAGCTCCTTGTTGGTAACCAACTCTGTTTCTCAGTGTCCTTCTTTGCATCCTGGTGTTATAAAAGGCTCCAGCCAGGACCAGGGTTCTGTTGCATAAAGCTGTGCACAGGAACTGAAGAGAGGGGACTGAGACATTTTGGTCTTCTGTAGTTTGAATTTATACTTTCCATTTCACAGAAGCTTACAAGTTTTTTTTAAACTGGCACCACGTGGCACTATTCAAATTACAAAACATCTCTGAAACTGTGCAAAAATATCCCATTTAGCAGGGAATACATAGGAGTCAAGTATCCATAGAATTCCCAGGCAGTGCCAGCAGAAAAAAGATCTGCTCCATACACATCGTGGGCTTATCAAAAGAGGATATCCAAGTACACAAATTTCATAATTCATGCCATATAGGTTGAAAAAGTCCCAATGCTCCTTGGTGAAAAAGGAATCACTGAGGAGATTCTCATAGCAAACTGTTCCCCTCATAAAAATCCACTCAAAGTGTTTCTGCTCCCAGGATGCAGTAAGGAGAAAAAGCTCTTTGCAATATTGATTCAAAGCATTTTGTGCCTTCTGACACTAGGCTGGCAATGAAAAGTAATAACTTACACCACTTAATAAAATGCACAAGATAAAGCATAACCTCAGATGAGGTGGTCATCAAGAAACTTGAGACACTGTCAGGATTTCAGCTACTTAAACTTAGTTCTGTTCTCATATTTTCAAATGGTGAATAAGGCCACCTGCTGAGGTATGTTAGGGGAGGAAAGGCTTTGGGAGAAGTAAAGTAGTTTACTCAGCAGAGAGATTACAGTAGCTCCACTGTGAAGTTCAATAATTATTTTTCACTTCTGAAGACATCATCCTGAAATACATCTGTGCTGGGATCCTCATCTGATACTCACTAAAAGGAAATCGTTGGAAGAAAGCAAAATGGCAAAATGAAGAATTTCATGCACTTCATGCACTTAGAAAATATTATATTTCCTTGTGGCTGGGCTTTTTTTTTCTTTTTTCCCACTTAAAATGTGTTCTGGAAGTCTGTCCTGTGATGTGTACATTTGGAAACTGAGACTGATTTTTTTCTACTGTTGTCCTAAAAAAGCAACCACCTGTAGAAGACAGGTAAGTTCCTTACAGCTTACTACTGCCACCCAAAAGTTAAGATATCCGGCTCACTTCACAATACCCACTCGTGGTGACAAAGAGCATGTTCAGAGGCAGTGCCAGTGAAATGTTCCCCCTCTGAGGTCCCCATCCCAGGCAGCTGCCTGCAGCTCAGCCCTGGGCTTCAGTTACTGCCTGCTCCCTGCAGAACTCTTCCCTCTGTCAGTCCCTACCCTTTCTGAATTACTAATAGGTGAAAAATCCTCAGATGAGAATAACTAAATCAGGGCAGCAGATACCCTGGTAGAGGGATGAGGTTATGGGAGGTCAGCAGCAGGGAGGGGGCTGAGAGAGGGGGGCCTGGCAGGGGGCTACAGCAACTCCTCAGTGTTTCCTTTGGCACTGTCTGCATCCATCAGTCTAGAAGAGCTGCTGAGAGATCTTATTTCCACAAAGAACTTGTGAGCATATGCATGGGAATGCATTCCTCCTCCTTTCCCCTGCTCTTGATACAAAGCATGAGCCAAAGCTCACATCAGCCTGGGGCTCCCAGAGCTTCACCAGGTTTCAGCTCTCTTCCTGACCACCCTGCTTCAGTCCTGGTGATCTTCTGCATAGCAAGAAAAATAATTGATTGACTTTGGCCAATGCTAAGTCAATGCGATGCTCTTTTTAGCCAATGAACAACTGGGTACCATGAGAGGAAGTGATGCCTCTGAGGTTTCAGGTTTTAGAATGAATACAAAGATGTTCTGAAGGTAAACAAGCCCCAGCCATATGTTGACTGACCTGCTGAAAGACAGAACCATCCCCACAGCAAAGCAGAAGTTGTGTTTGACAGATTTTTTTAGACTTCAGTATTTTGGTTTAGCTTAAAGGTTTGGGCAGTGGGCAAGGAAAGGCAGCCACATAGCACCCAGGCAGGAAAAATGAAAGAGATGAATTAGACTCCAGGAAGTAAATCTCCCCACAATCAGTTCTTTTCTTACCCTCTGGTTTGGCACTGAGATGTAAATCCATGGATGCAGCCCATCATTGCAGCTTCTGGGCACACAAGTCCAGGTTGCAAAAGAGTCTCATTATCTCTAATCTCTGTGTACTTTGGGGCTCATTGTGTCAGAGATGCATGTAAATGCATTTTGCCCCATTTACAAAAAACAAGCAGAGTTTCTGTTTATTCTTGCAGGTAAGGGAACTCATGAATGCACTGAAGGGAGAACTTGTGGAATCAAAACAAGTTCTTCTGGGGGCAGGGAAGAGTTTGCCTCTCCAGAATGTGTTGTGATAAAGTGCCTGTCTTCTATTCTCACTGACTATGAACATCTCTGGGTCTGCTAGATTTGACAGCATTGTAGTTTTGACCCAGTTGATTCCACATGGCTGACACCTTGCTTGTAATCATCCATTCCTGAAGCTGAATTTGACAGTATGGGCATAGCTCTCAGATCCAGCAGGTGAATTAACAGGGAGAAGCCCACACAACAGTGTGACTGGGATGCATCTTCTCCATAACATTGAGCTTCAGGAGATTTAAACATAGTGAGAGACGGAATGGAACACTGTAGTGATGACACACTATAAAGATTAGCATATGATCAGCTCCATTTCTGGATTTGTGGGCAGCTGTTGAAAGACAGATACACAGTTACTGCTGTTAAAACAAGTTTACTTGATGGTATTATTTCATCTTAAAATACAAAACCTATTTCATCTTTGAGTTGGTGGCTCTCAGCATCTCGTGATCTTCAGTCCTGATAGGCTGAAGACTTTTGCGGAAAGAGCAGATCTCTAAACATCATTCAAGGACAAGTACTGAGAGTAATAAATCTCTTTTCTGTTTAATAACCTACTTTACCTGCTTTACAGGTGCTTCTCTGATAAGCTACTCCACATCTTCAAAGGTACCCATCTGTCTATATTTGCTTTTCAAGTCTCCCCCTTATTTTATTTTTCAGCCATTGTGTTTAAACCCTTTGGAGCAGGTCCCACAGGATGCCAGGCATGGCCACAAGCTTTGGTAGTGGATGGCAAGGCATGTTACTGAACACTTGGGCACAACTCTGGGAAAAAGCAATGTGATTTCAGGTTGTTTGGACACTTGGCTCTAAGATGTGTATTTCATGACAAGCTGCACAGACTGGAGTTTATTCCCTTTCCATTATTCATGTGCACTAGAGACCTGCTGCCTGAAGAATGCTTATTGGACTCTCCTACCCAGTGTGCAGAGCATAGGAACAATCTCCCAAGTGACAGAAGAATATAAAACAAAGGCTTGGCATTAAGCTAAACTTGCTTTGTTCACATTAAAATAAAAAAAGATTCTTTGTTTTTTCTAAATAACAGTTTTAGGGCATCCTGGCAAAGCTACTTTTAAATTTTTCTTATACCTTTTTTTCTTTTTTTTCTTGTTTCTCAGTGGAGACACAGATCTCCTTGACTTGGGCACCTGGGAAGCAAGAGATTTATGGCTGAGCAAGATAACACAAAGTAGTGAAAAAATACATATTACTACACCAGTTTCATAAAAGTGAATTGCAGTGGCCTGAGCAGGGCCATGCAGAATAACCTGAGGCAGGAGCAGCTCTTGGGATTGCAGGTTTCAGACAATTCTTCTTAAGGCATGGATTGGTTATTATCAGTCCAATGGGTCACAATGTCATCTGGTTCTGTCTCCTGAACATCAGGGAGCACTTCAGGAGGAAAGCTTGCAAATTATGTTTTGCTAAGGATTGTCAAGCTGTCTCTTTCACCTCTTCCCTCTTTGTTTATGGACAAGACACCCATCCTCTTGAAGGACCACATCCTGCTTATTGTTTGTGCACTGAGGAGGCACAGAAGAGATGTGAAACAAAGCTGGGTTCCTGGGATTACCTCTGGCAAACTAGAAAACAGGCTTTGTAGCCCAGTGAATTGTGAATTGTAGCTTTTCAGTGCACAAAGACATCAGTTTTCTCTTGCACAGCACACGGAGTTTGTCTTTAGCTACAGACAGCACGATGTCTCTGGTACTTGGGTTTGCCAGACTGTTCATATTTCAAACTGAATTCTCTAAACCATACCACTTAGAAATAGAGCACATTGTTGTTCTATTAAGTTAATAAGTCTTAGAAACTATTATTAAGATTTGAAATAATTCTGACACTTCCAGAAACCTCAAAGCAGTGAGTTCTCTTTTCCTGCAGATCCCATTAGTTTATTTTCAAAGTGTTCACGTTCAGCAGGAGTGAAATCGAAGACACTTTTCATTAGAAGTGAATTCCAGAGCCTAAATTTAGGTGTTAACTTTGATTCCATGTCATCCAGAAAGCAAACCTCTCCCTCTTAATTCTATGGATGATATTCAGATGAAACCTCACCCACTAAGGTGATTTTCTTCTACCTAGTGTCAGGAAAGGTCCTCCTTTTCTGACAAGGATTCTGTACCAAGGGCAAGCTCAAATGTAAAATCCTCCTTTCTCTGTATCAAAGTAGATGTGACAAGAGAAGCTATCATTCATCACAGTTCTGTAGAACAGAAATTTTTTTACTAATTTGAGCATGGGCATTGTCAAACATCTGGCAGAAATTCCAAATTATGTATTATACTTTCTCCATATATGAATAAGGACACAAAGGATTTAAAATGATTTAAAATATTGTTAGCAAGTCAGTGGGAGCTTTTATTCAACTTGATCATGTCTAAGCTGCATGCACATGAGGTATTGGCTCCTTCTCAGCTTCTGGGCCTCAAAACTCCTTCTGTGCAGTAATCAATTTATCAGTATTTCCAACATTATCTGCCCAAAATGCAAGCACAGCTTTCTCTTACTGTGTAACACTTGTGTAAAGAAATACCAGATCTCAGACTTGTTTGTTTAAGCTTTTGGAAGCAACAAACAATGCGTTCTTATAAATTGCTAATAAAGTGACATTAACAGTTTCATGTTATGCACATGAAATTACAGCCGCAACTGGATTAACTCTGGTCTGGTATTACAGTCTTCCACATGGAAAATTTAAATTTTCAAAAGCAGCCCAGCTTTCTGTGTTCAGTAAACACTCAGTGATATTAAGGGTGACACTTGAGTCACACAATCCTCTAAACCAGGCACTCAACTCAGCAGGAAGACACAGAAGGTTCAAAGATGCCAGCAGGCTTTATATCTGACCCAGAGATGATCTTGGTCTGTTATTTTAAACAAAAATGATGAGGTTTGCCACACATTTAGTGAAATTTGTTCATCTGTTTATCATCTGAGTCAGACATATTTATCCATTCATTCATGTAAATTCCACACTATCAAGTCACTGGATAGGAGTAAAAGATTTTAGTAATTATAGCTACCCAATATCTTTTGTTGATGCTATGGCAGGGTAAAAGCTGCAAAGACCATAAACTGAGTGTAACCCAAACCATTTAAAAAAGTAAATGAAGCTTTTTTTTTCTTCAGAAAAAAACTCTAGAAAGTTGAGGTGTGGAAGCAATGACAAAGTTGCAGCTAGAATAATGTGGAGTACCTAAGGCAAAAGAAAATACATTTCTCATCATATTAATATACATGAGGGGACCATTGGGGGGGGCACCATTGCTCACAGAAGGTGACGAAGTTAGGGGTCACTCAAGCAAATCAGATAATCCTAAGCCCATGGGATCATCCAAGACTGCTGAAAGAGTTGGTTAATGTCAACCTGAAACCTTTCTCAATCATCTTTGAAAGGTCACAGTCATCAGGGGAGGGTTCTGATGATGAGGAAAAGGCAAATGTTACATCTCTTTTCCAGTAGGGCCAGAAGGGGATCCATAGGTCAGTCAGCTTATCTTCGGGCCCTGGAGAGATGAGTCCAGGCACAGGAGGGAGAACAATGTAATTTGGACATTGAACATTGTTTTACCAATGATAGATCATTCCTGACCAACCCAATTGACTTCTTGGCTCTGGATGAGGGGATGGTAGTGAATGTTGTATACCTTGACTTTTAAAACATCTTTGACATAGTTTCCTGTAATATGATCAAAGACATAGTGGTAAAATAAAGAATGGATAAGTGAATGATTAGTTGGTTGGGAAACTGCTAGGACTACCAGGCTGAAAGTGTGTTCAGCCATGAGAATTCCACCAACCAGCCTGTGACTAGTGGTATCCCTGTGCTGATACTTCTATAACAGATAATCAAAGAAAAAAAAAAAAAGGAAACAGCTTGTTACGGACAAATATATTTTGCCTGATAGTAAATCCAAAATTATTACCCCATTCTGAAGCATAAAATGTATTGGCACTGTTCTTACACTCTCATAAATATAAATTATTACTTGACTATGCTAGGCAGGGGCAGGAGGTACTTTGATTGCTGAGATTACTAAATGATAAAGGGGAAGAGTTCTTATGTCTTCTTATTCTCTCCGTGTTCTTTATTCTCAGTGGGCAGATGGTTATGATTCATTGTAAGTCACAGCAAAACTACAGCTCCTAAAGAGTAGGTCATTACTGTTACCCTGTGAATACAAAATGATGTTGCCTCTGAAGACAAGAAGCTGCTGAGGTCTCTGTCTCCACAATTTTGCTGTGATCTTTTTCTAACACCTTTGCTTAAACTTTTTGCAACGAGGAAAAATATTTGCAGGAACTGGGAACTTTTCCACCTCTCATTGCAGTGTTTGTGTCAGCTCCCTGATAAATTGCTATTTAGAGCATACTAGAGGATGACATCTGTAGTTTCTTTTTTCCTGAGCAGCAATGGGCAACTTTTAAACCTGTTGTGCTCCCTGCATGGAGACCTTCTCTTTGTCACACTCATTTCATCAGTGATCCCTTAAACTGGACCAGGTGACCTCTTAGGATCCTTTCAATTCTTTACTTCTGCAAATCTGAGGGGAGATCAGATCTCTGTACAGAAATGGTTTGGTCTAAGTCAGTGGTGCAAGCCAGGCAGCAGTTGTCTAAACGCACAGAAAAATGGGAGATTCTGTCCAGTAAAACATCTGTGCTTGTTTCTAGTTTTCTCCATCTTCATCGTTCAACTTTTTGGCTTGTCTGGCTGGTGTCCCTCTAGTTCAGCCCTCTTTGCACTGCTGATATTTTTACCATTGTGAAAAACAGGGAAAAAGCACCAAAAAAATTAATTTGCAAAAGGCTAAAATTCAGCAAAGATTTTGCTGGATTGATTTCTCAGTCTGCCTGAGATACTACAAGAAAGGCATGGTATTGGGAAATAAGAACCTACTGGAACACAGGTTGAGAGGAACCTCTGGGGATTTTCTTTTCTCTTTGGGGATATCATTTGCATCTGCTGTATTTTGTTACTGGCCTCAAATACACAAAGTATGAGGCAGTTTTACTGCTATTAAGAGAAATGCCTCCAGAGATGGGCAGTGCTTCTTTCTTACACTCTGGGGGTTAAATGAAATGTGAGCTCAAGAGGGAATTTTCACTCAAGTTGAGCTAGGAAACCACTGGAGTGTTTTTGGGTTCCCATTTTGGCAGTGAAAACAGCAATTTTAGCTAAAATAATAATAATGTAAAAAAAATCCTTTTATTCCCAAGGCAGTTATCAGCAGTGGTCCCAGAGTCTTTGGGTGGTCAGCCTCAAGTGAGGGTGCATCCTCCCTGACTGGGCCAGTTCTCAAGTACCACGATGTGCTCTAACAGGAGATCATTTCCTGCACTCTGTCTTCCTCATCTCAACCAGAAGAAGAAATTAAACCTCTGGAGGCCAGGAACAGCTCCTCATCCTTCTGCCAGAACGGGTGGCGTTTAGTTTTCCAAGGGGAAGATTTTAAATCAGTAGAAATTTTTCATAATTAAATTTTCTTTCAATCAGGCATTTTTAAAACAGCAAGCCACATGGCCTTTCAGTACTCTGGTGGGCATCCTCTGCCTAACACACCTGCAATATATCAGAGCCCAGAGAGCTTCAGCAGCACAGAGCAAACATTTAGTGTGCAGCAACTCTTGCATCTGGTAAATATAGAGTAGGGTAATTCATGGTAAACAGGAATGCATTGGTATTTTGATACCATATACTTTAGCAATAGGAGGGAAACAGCAAGAAAAGCAGGGCTCCTCTAACAGGGATGTCTTCCTCCCTCCTTTTTTTTCTTTTTTTCTTTTTTTCTTTTTTCTTTTTTTCTTTTTTTCCTTTTTTCTTTTTTCTTCTTATTTTCTTTTTCCTTTTCTTTTTTCTCTTCTTTTTTTTTCTTTTTTCTTCTTTTTGTTTTCCTTCTTTTTTTTTCTTTTTTTTATTTTTAATTTTTTTTCTTTTTAAATTTTTTCTTTTTTTCTTTTTCCTTTTTTTCCCTCTTTTTTATTTTTCTTATATTTCCTTTTTTTCTTTTCTTTTTTTTTTTTTTTTTTTTTTTTTTAATTTTTTTCCTTTCTTTTTCTTTTTTTTTCTTTCTTTTTTTTTTTTTTTTCTGGGGAAGTAATCCTGAAGGAGAACTGGGGAGGGAAAGCCAAACTGGAGCTGCCAAGCATCAGAGCTCAGGAGGGGGATGCAGAGGCCTGGCATGGGCAGAGAGGGGGAGCAGGCAGCAGGGACAGCCTGGCAGCTGGCCTGGGTTTCAGCATCTGGAGTACATGGAGCAGGCAAAGCTGCCCCCAGAAGGATCCCTGTGGATAGCTGGGGTGGCTCACACCTAATGCATAATGGATGGACCCCACCCCAAGTGAGTTGTCATACACCAACAGTGATTTTAATTCTTTTGGGTAATTTATTACTATTGTTTGAAAGCCAAAAAATGTTGATTTCCTTCTTCAGAAGCATTTCAGAAGGCTGCAGGACTGAGTACACAGACTGCTGAAAATGAGTTGTGTGTCCTTCCATGGCCTCTTGGGTGAATCTGTGGTGAGTTACTTGTCCTGTTCTTCCTCTCATTCTCTGGGGTTTTGGATTCTGGGCTCTTTCTACCAGGGATTTGTCTGACTGCTGTGATGTTGCCAGCCTAGCCCTGCAGAGCACATTATTGTAGGGAAAGTTCTCCCTCTCTCTCCTCCTCACCATCCCTGCCAAATGTATGAGCCCTTTGGCAGGGGGAGTCTGGAGGGAGAGCTGGCATTTAGTCTTCAGCCTGCCACTGGTGGCAGGGGAAAGTTTGGCTTCTGCCAAACACATGCAAACTTCTAGCAGAGATTTCTGCCAACACATGTTCAGTGCTGCCCTGTGCACAATAGGGAAAATACTGCTCAAGGCAGGAGTACATCAGCTGGAAGCATTTCTGTCTGAATGGGGAGGTTTTACTGGAGCCTAAGGACAAGTCACCCCAGGGAAGCAACCAGATGGAGATGTGCCATGGTGGAAACCTGGTGCTGTGTAGAATAACAGTGCCTGTAAAAACCTGGCATGAGGCAGGAATGGTCCCTTGGCATGGTGCTGTAATACCACAGCAGCAGATCCTGTTTGTGGGGGGCAGGAGGAGAGTGGGGGAAGTGTGCCCCTGGTTTGTGATGCTACACAATGTAGTAAAATAGCAGGGAAGATATGAGTTGCTAAAGGAGAGATTTAAGTTCCTGGCAGATGTTTCCTTCTCTGCCTGCCATGGAGTTAGTTTATTATTAATACTTAGAACCTTTCTGTTTAATTAAACAGTAGCTAGAGCCCGAGGCATGTGGCCACCTGAGCACGCATGCAGAGCCTTGCCCAGAAGCAGAGGGCAGGGATGCTGCTCAGGGTAGTGCCACAGCTAACAGAAATGCTTTAAGGACTAACATATCCTTTAAAAAAAAGCATCTGGACTAGGACTGATATCAGCACAGGAGATGCTCTTACCCCTAAGATAATTAAACTGAGGAATCTGTGGATAATTTTCTAGGGAAATCACCAGCATTAAAGAGCATATTATTAAAACAAGGTGATCTTAAAGCCTTCATGAGTGCTCTGAATCAAGAAGACACATTGGTACTTGTGGAACCAAGGAAAGAGGAATGGCACTTTTAGAGAAGAATTTCTGCATTAAAAATGAAGAAAATTAAGATGACCCAATAATGCCTTGCTCCAGCAAGTTCCAGTGCAGCTATTACAACACAGCTTTTGTGCTGAATGAGTGAACCCATGTAGACACAGGATGTTCCCTGTGGCTAATGCCACCACCCCTGTAAACCTGGACATAAGTGAATTTTAGAGGGAAACAGGGTCTTTTTTTTAGTGGAAATCACATTTGTTCTCATCCTAGCACTCCCAAGTCCTGTGCCCGGCTCTGCTGGGGGAAGCCCAGCCAGGGCTCCTCATGTCTGCCACAACTGTGTCCCTTTTGACACAGACTGATTTGTCTTACAGCTCTTTCCCAATCTGAATGATTCTTTGATGTCTAAAAGCCTGGATCCTATGCTGAAGGGCATCTGAAAGGCTGGCAAGTAGAATTTGAAGCAGCTGGGTCCAGGGCACCACAGAAAAGGCACCGCAGGCATGTGAGGTACCTGGAATTATACACAGTGAGTTCCTCCTGTTAAAAATACCTATCTGTACGTAAAAAGGTGGTATGAACATTGACATTCATGATATATAAACACACTTGACTATCAGAAAAGAAGGATCAAATCCTAGGAAGAATATACACACACTATTTGAAGTATTAAAAACGTAATGGAAATACAGAGAAGCCCCAGGACTGCATGTCTGCATGGGGTTAAGGGTGACTGTGTAGCAAAATTTGAAAGCCATGTAAAAATAATGGATACAAGGATCAAGGATCTGTGCAGAAAATCAAAATACTAGATAGAAGAGGGAAGAAAAAAAAAAAAAAAAAAAGTCTTTTCATCTGCTTTATTTAGCTTCCAGTCGGAAACTCAAGGGTTCACAGAGATCCATCTGTAATTCACAATTCACAAGAATTGTTCAGAAAAGTTTTTGTCCACTCCTTGAGCAGGAAATATGATGGTGCCAGAATGGGCTCCCAAAACAAGCTGATCAGAACTTCTTCCTGATTTCTGCTCTGTTTTACATGGACACAGCTTTCCCAAACTGTCTAAATAATGATGGCTATTTTGGGAGATGCTGTGCTGCATTTTGAATTCCACACAAAACAATTCGTAAATTAATAGATTAAAGCAGCAGTACAGAGAGGCTGCTCAGAAAAACCTCTTGAACATGTATTTCCTATTCACAGTTGCTTTTGTCAGATTTCATAGAATCATAGAATAGTTTGGGTTGGAAGGGATCTGAAAGGTCATCTAGTTCCAATACCCCTGCATGGGCAAGGACACCTCCCAGTAGACCTTTTTTCCAAAACTCACACAAGTTATTTTTCTTCACCATTAGCTGCAAGTGATCTTTTGATCTCAGGGTGCCTGAACAATCAGTGGAGGAGGAAGAGGAATCCAAAACATCCAAGGTGAGATGATCTCCAGGACCATCATACAGAATGCTTCTCAGTTTTTTGTTGATGTACAGGATAGTTCATGGCATATAGCATTGTACCACTATTATTTTGGTGACAATGTTCAGTGTTACTGGCTGTCAGGTCACACAGAGTCTGATTAAAGCCTTCCTTGTTTAATTTCTGACCAGTCACTCACCAGCCACTTTGGAAAGATCACAAGTCCCTTATGTGCAGTCAGACACAACTTGGTTTATTACTTGTATCAAAACTGCTCTCTCCCAGGAAGGCTCAAGAAAAAAACATATTTGAATCAGACCTTGTAGCAATTTTCTGTCTATATCCATGCTCAGAAGCATGGTGAAAATTCAGCTTGATGAACAAGATACAAAGTTTTGAGTTTGTCATCAACACAAGGACACCTGTGAAGAGCCACCACAAATATTATCTTATATATTGACTTTACATATACATTTTGTAGGCACTTCCTAATTCTTATTTGATTACTACAAAAGATTTCTCATTCTTATATCCAGGATTATTTGGATTAATCCTTTACACACATCCCAAACTTACATCACACTCTAAGAGAGCGAGTTAGCACCTCTTTTACTCTATGCCTCAGATAACTCAAGCTCATAGAAAAATTCTGACCATAATTCAGTCACATCAAACAGAAAAGCTCTTAAATAAATAGATCTTTCAGGGCTCTACTTTTCTATGTTTAAATTTCCTCTATGTAAATTTTGTTTGATAATACCATCAATATATAACTGTGGACTAGAAAAAGTTCAGTATTTCACAAGGACTAAAATAAAGAATTGTTTTTTGAAGACTTTTCCTTGAGGTCTTTGTTGAGATAACACATCCCAATACATGTGGGCACATGAGGTAGCACTTGTCAGACATAGGCAGGCAAGGATATTTGGAAGAAGTTTATTCAGACTTCATCTGGTATCCAGACAAAGATGTGGAGCCAGGTGGGATCCTCCTGTCCCCTGCCATTCCTCTGTGCTGGGAGCAGGAAAGATCTTGCTGCAATATTGACAGCTGTTTCCTGAGGTTCATCTGATCCCATTTGTGATGGTTGAGTCCTACCAGGTAAAAGCAGATGTGTTGCTGGGCCACAGCCATTTCCTCTGCCATAGGAGGACAACAGTGCACTGAGCAGATACATCTGGGCTTTGGCATCGACCAAAGAAACCGGGCAGAAATTTTGGCTCATTAAAGCATAAAATAAACGTGAGAGGAAGAGCTACATGGATGAGTGGAATAATCTGTTGCATGACCACATTTTCCCCTTTCATTCTTTTTCACACCAAATTTTCACATTCAAGAAGCTTCTGGAGTTGGTTACATTCCTTGGAGTACAAGAGAGAAGAGAGGAGCTATACATCTTTTTCCACACAAAGCCAAAATTTCACACCCCAAAAGCCAGGGCAGGTATGGCACAGATACAGGAAAATTATATGGAAAACTGGCAAGCCCTGACCCCCTTTCACACCTAGCAGAGCCTCACTGCTGGAGGTAGGCACTTCCTCTTTTTTGTCCTCCTTACTGCTGTTCCTCTAAGTTCTGATATGAAAATACACAATGAGATGTATGATTTATCTCCCTTTTTGCCAGGTAGACTTCTAAAGAGCATCCTGAAGCATGTGCTTTGCTTTTCTAGTTTGTCTGAGATGCTTCAGATTCTTCATTAGTTATTTTCAGTGACGCAATGAGCATCATACCTGCAACATGAAAGCAAGAAAACAGCTTATTTTCCCATGTTTACAAACCAGTAGATACCTGTGTTCCTTGAATCCCGTTTTATCATTGAAAATCTTTTGTTGTATCTTCTGTCAGAGGAATGCTTGCTCTCAAAATATTTAATTACATGTTGCGAGTGAGTTTGACATAAACATGCAAACTAATGTTGTTAAAGGCTATTTGAAAAAAAACCAACAATGTTCTCTGATGATATGAATCTGTGTTGCTCTTTCACTTGTTACTTCACAGCATGCTCTCTCCTGTGGTTTCCAAACTACTCTCTCAACACCTGACTGTATGCAGAGATTGGTGTAGCCACTCCAGTTGTGCAAGTATGTCCAGTTCTCCTCTATATTGTCCTTTATCTTCTTTCTTGTACATTTTCAGCCACCTCTTACGTTTTCTTCTTTGTTGCTTCTTGTGTTTGGGAGGAGCTCCTTCGGAATAACCGCAGAACTTCCTTCCTTCTTTTCCACGAAGGTCCTCCTGGATTAGGAATTTTCATTGTCATGAAGAGCATACAACACCAGGATTTCCTGCACAGTGATATTAGTGCCTTAGATTAGAACTACTCACTGTTCTTTTTGGAGTAGCTGTGGCTGTGTGTTGCCTCATGTACACTGGGACTGAGACTGATACCATCTTCAGCTGTTATGCACAGAGGGTCCTAAATTGCCCTTTCCAAATGCTGCAGTGCTATGAATAATATCTATTAGGAATAGGCTATTAAGCTCAACCAAGTCACAGTACATATCCACTAACATAAATGAAATTACAGACAGGATGATTCCTTAGACTTGCTCTTTGGTTTTTTGTTTTATTTTATCTTAATATTACTGTGACCCAATATACCCACATATATCTATGTTTTGTCAAGGACAGCTTCATCCAGTGCAAGAATTTATTCTTCAGGTTTCCCATGCCTGCTTCTAGGTTAAATGTTTTCATTTACATCATCGTTTTTCCAGCTCCAAAGACATTTTGACTAATTCAAATATTTTTAAGTCTGACAACTTATTTTCAAAGACTGTTTTCAATAGGCAGCCAGTAGATACTGTAATTGCCTTATTTCTGTGACATTCAGTATTTAATTTCAGATCTGGATAGTCCATGTATTACACACATTTTTTCCAAATATATGTACATTTAAAAATATCTGTTTGTACATTATGGGTATACATTAAAAAAATTTATTTTGATGCTTTAAAACACTTTCAAAAGTATCCATTTTGGAATACTCCGTTTTGTCTGTATACAGTCCACATCTACATGATCCCAAATTCTCTTTAACTTAAAATCTTCGGGAAAAAAATAAAGAAAAAAAGAATAAAAGAGAAAAAAAAATACTGTAAAAAGCACAAAACCAACCATTATATTTTAATGATGCAATGCTAGTTAAATGCTACAGAGAAGAAAAGTGAAAATAAACATTTTTTTCTACCTACAGTTCATTTTATTTGGGTAGATATGAAAAATCAATCTTGGCAGAAGTGCCCAAGGTCAAAGGTTCCCCAATTTAAAGGCAGACATTACGTGATTGAAAAGTTTATTCCAGCTTTTGTCTATGTAATGTTGCCTCTGCTGACCATAAGCTAAATGAACACTATGTACTAGAACATCATTTTGAGAGAATAACACTATATCAGAGAGGATATAATTTCAGCTCTTAATGAAATAGTTCACCATTTCTCACTAGCAAAAACCTTAAGATTTAATCAGAGAAAGACATGACCAATAGTCTAATAATTTTCAAGTGTGTATGATATATATGGACTGGAAAATCTGCTTTACTTATTTAACATTTCCAGTCAAAGGGTGGTTTTCCCTCTAAAAACACAAATTCAGGAAAAGAGATGGAAGGACAAAAGAATTATTTGCCAATTGTTCCACTTGTTTTCTCTCTACAGTGCAAAAGATTTACAGCTTTTAGCAATCTTCAGTAGCATTCACTTAGACAGATTTTAATGTATATTCTGATAAAAAGACTCAAAGATAGATTAAGCCATCTTCATTAAAAATAAAAAAATTAAGACAGCAAAAAACTTATCTGGAGACAGAGGTAAGTCCAAAAATCAAATGTTAAATGCAGTTTCACTTTAAAAGACCAGACTTTTAAAAAATATGTTAATTATATTTTACTTCCTAGCTTCCAAGACAAAATTTAACCCTGAGTTGGGTAGCTGACCTAGTGCATTATCAAGAGTGGGTGGGGAAAGGATCTTATCAATGTGTATAAATACCTGATAAGAGGGTGTGAGGAAGACAGAGCTCTGCTCTTCTTGGCAGTGCCCAGGGACAGGCCAAGAGGCAATGAGGATTCCATTTAAACCTAAGGACAACTTTTTTGACTCTAAGGTGGTACTTCAAAATCTTCCTCCTCAGAGCCATTCAAACCCCACTGGCCACATCTCTGAGCAGTCTGCTGTTGCCAGCATTGCTGTGACTTCTTAGGATGATACTGATAAAATTTGCAATGATGTGGAACTTCAAAAAAACCCAAACAAATCTGTCTTTGTTGCCTTCCAATGCAGAAGTCTGCTGTCCAGTCTTTGCCAAATTTAACATAAGGGCAGAGAGTGGAACAGTGGCCAAAAAAAGGATGTTGAGAGATTGTGCTGTGATAAAACAACAGAACAAGTGTACAGTATGTCTACAGAAGTATATTTACTTTCCCAGAATATTAATTTCCAACAGCTGGCCACTGTCTTCCTGTTCTGTTTTGGTAGAAATCCATAGATTTCTCATCAGCTGCCTTCTGTAGTTGCTACTTCAGCTCCATGAACTTTTTAACATCCAGGAGCTCCTCTGGCAAAAGGTCCCACAAGTTAACTAAGCAGTGTGGAAGGAACCACTTCTGGGAATTGGACTGCAGGAATGAGAGGGTGGGTAACCCAGTGGTTGCTGAGCTGAGATTCTTTCTTAGATATAAGAAAGGCTACATGATGAATGTCAAAGCACTTTTTCCTACCGTATGTTATGGTCATGTCTTCTCTGTCCTCTCTCCTGTTTCAACTCTCTGTTCTTCTTCTCTTTTGAGGTGGTTGTTTTTTTCTGTTCCACTTTTTCTTCTGATTCCTCCTTTTATTTTTACAATAACAAGAACATCTTGAAATAATAATAGCTATTGAATTATAAATTTCAGTTCACAATGTTAAAAATTTCATTTGAAGTCAGACAGAGAGGGTCTCATCAAAACATCTGTCTTCTTTTCCTATTTTTTCTCCTTTTCTTTTTTTCCCTTTCCTTATCTCATGGTTTTATTCTGAAAACTACCTCATGTTTAGCAGCTTTCCCCCCCCACTGTATGAGAGTGCTACAGCCCCACTATAGTAAAAATGTAGTGAAAAATACTTAGTATTATCAAGAAGTTATTCACAAATAAGAGGTAATGAGGACAAAAAGAAAATAATGATCATAATAATAATAAAATAATGATGATACTTGCTATTTTTACTACACAATTTTTTACACTGACACGATGTTAAGCTTTGTCTGACAGATACATCCAGCTATCTTCAGCTGAGGTTCATCCTGGCTCTCATTCAGTGTGTGCCAGCAATTTGGTACTGTCCCTCCAGAAGTCAGTCTGACATAATACTGTGTGTCAGTCTTTCACTTTGTGCCTCTTTGAATGCATGTCCTAAAACCCAGGCTGACTCAATTGGAATAAAAAATATCCTGGAGTAAACAACAAAACCGTGGCCATCCAATTGTCCAATATCATTACAGAATTTAACATGCACAGTACTCTCAAGATTTCATTAGCTTATTGAAATTCCTTATACCTACAGATAGAAATTGTCAGAACTGCACAGATGTGTACCTGCTGCTCTGATATGCTACTCAGAGAAATTAAAATAATGAAGTTGCCAAAGGTTTCCATAAATATACTGAAAAAGTGATTCCAGCCCCAGCAATTGCTGTGGGAGGAAGGCTTCTCTGGCACCCCTTCATGGTCATCTACAGACACAGGTCAGATATTTGGGTTTGGGGTCTTTGTGGCAATTACGTACATATAGTAGGGATCAGGGGATGATCAGTAGGATGATTTTAAACAGTATGGTCTACCTGACTGTTCCAGTGAGAGTTGGCCAGACAGAGCTTTGGTTAGGGCTTGATAAGAGCCCCACAGTGTTCAGAGAATCCACAGTCTAGGAGGATGCCAGGGGACCCCCAAACCCAGGACCACTGGGGACTCCAACAGCTGGGTCTTCAAATTATGTGAAAACAGGTCACCTCAGACAAAGGCAGTTATCATGCTTGATTTTTGGCCTAAAATATGAATCTAGTCCCACCAAATCCCATCTACAATTAATGCAGGCCAAAATGCACCCTACAGGTTTGTGCAGGACCCCAAGATGCGGCCATCCCATTGACTCACATGGGGAGGCTTTTCTGTTCCTCAGGAAGGATTATGGCCATGTTGCTCAGTCACTGGCTACTGCTCTGGGATAGATTTCCCTTCAAAGTGCCCTTCAAAAATCTGCCCCCCTCCTGCCTGAGCCCCTGCCATTCTCAGCTTTCTCTGCAGAGCTGAAGAGGCTGAGCCAGCTGTGGGGCCACCGAGGCTAAAACCAAAGTAGCCACTTTCATGGACTGAACTGATGAAATTACATTAGTCATCTGGTTTTCTGTTATTTGACTTCTGTTTATGTGTGTATGGCTGAGCAGCTTAGTTTCTCTTTGAGATGAACAATTTTTCTCCAGTATTTATCAGCACTGCTGAAATTGCCAGCTTGCGTTTACTTGACAGAGCTTGCAATAGCTTGTTAAAGGATCAAGCAACCTTGAGTAAAATATGTAGAAACAACATAGCAAAACTTTGCAGTTGCAGCCTGGAAGGAAAAACATGCTCTCTCTGCTTGGGAAGGGTGGGTATGTCAGAAACACAGAGGTTCCAGTGGGTGTAATGAAACACCCCAGGGGATTATCCGTATGACTTGACATCTAGAGGAAATGCTGGATAATTGCCACCCACAATTTTGAAAGGATGGATGACTAACAAACTCAACTGCCAGTCAAGGAGACAGTTTTGTGGGAAGGATGATTCATGTGAGAACAATATCACTTTTTCTTCTTCTTTTTTATTTTTTTTTCCTTACCAATGAAGGTGGTAAAAACAGGTAAAATAGTCACTAGTAACCAAAACAACCATGACTTATAAAAGATCATTCCAGTCTTTCTTGGTGGCTGCTTGTGGTTTACAATCTTACTGGAAAACACAGAAGCTTTGGGCATTACCAAATGAGAGTAACAAAAGCATAGGGCAAATGCTGACATTTTGCTTGGCTTGGTGAGCACCCATATGAATTTAGGATACCCATGTGCTTCCCATCATGTGTCTTTACTTCACATAGTGGCACTGGCCCAGGTCACAGCTCCTTGTCGTGTCTATCCAGGATGAAGCACTGTTGTTTTGAAGAAGACACTTCCATGGCAAGTGTTCAATAGCTACACCAACCACTATAGCTAAAACTGGAGTAAATTACTTCTGGTTTTGAACAGCCTGCAAGCTGTGTGAAAGAGTCTTCAGCAAAGGATCATGAGTGTGTTTTGTCCATGCAGGCAGTCCCCTGCCTAATCCTTTCCAGCTTCAGCTTCAATTCACATTGTCGACCCACAAGAACCTCACTTTTCAGAAAATTCAAAGCTTTATGCCTGTGAACTGTTCCATTCGATGACACCTTGCCAACATCTCTAAATATTGAGGTCAAAACCTGGAAACCTATACCCACACTGAAATGCTGCAGTGTATTACAGACTGCTGCTGAGAGGAGTTTGATCCAAAGACTGGATCAAACCAGTCTTTGGAGGCAAGAAAAACTCCCCCAACTCCATCAATCTGCAAGTGAGGTGTCTAATCCAAGCTAATTGTCCAGGTGGGAGGAGTTGGCTCTTGAGGTGCCTGTTTCTGTCTTGAGTATAAAAAATGTGTGTGACAAATCACATTAACCACCTAACCTGCAGAAGAGAGAAATCCCACTCACTCTATCTGCCTTATAGGCATGGGGGTCGCTTGGGGGATACATTTTAAAGTGTTGACTCCTGCATTTTGCTGCTGCTAGGCAATTGTGGAAAATAATACGTTTTAATGCATTTGCATTGATATATCACACTGAAGCAACAATATTCCCTCTGGTTTGTGGTCACAGCCACAATGCTAGCTGAAACTTTGACCCCTGCTCCCATCTCACTGAGAGTATCATTTTCAAATGAGGAGCTTCCACCTGCCCTTTTAATAAAGCAGGGTCAAAAACTGTTTCTGTGCTAGGAGAGACACAGACCAGATGAATGCTTGGAAGAGACTTTTCTTTAGGATCCATGGTCAATAAAAACTGCTGTAACATGGAAAATCAGGAGAATTATTTGAAAGGCTGTAAGAGTCATCAAAGAATGTTACAATGGGAAAGGGCCTCCACAGCTCTTTGTTTTACCTAACTTATATTGTGTCCTTAAGATTTTTGTAAGTCCTATTTTTTCCAAGTATTGTCAGCCATGGGACACACAGTTCTTGTTTCCTTGCAGATTCTCTGCTCACTTTCTCTGCTGCTTTCCAGGACAGAGCTTTTCCTGGTATCTGTGGCAGCGTTAGGTTCATGGTTGGGGTCAGTAGCTTCAAGGGTCTTTTCTAACCTGAATGATTCTATGAATCTAAGATTTTGTCCATGTGCTTTGACTCAAACAACAGAATGAAGATACCCATGTTAAGATCAGTGTTGCAGAGGCCCTGACACCTGAGCATCAAGTTTCCAGGTATTGTCTGAACCACCTAAAACTGACAATTCTTAAGTGGCTTTTGGTACACAACAAGAAGAAAAAACCCCACCATATCATATCACTATTACTGATATATCTTACAGTTTTTAAGATGCTTTTTTCCTACTCCCTGGCCCCAAATTCCTGTATTTACTACTGTTCCTCCAAGTGAAATGTGCAATCATCTCATAATTCAGTGAGACAATGTGAAGACGATGTGATTAGAATGGGACTCTGAGAACTTCATTTCTAATGAGTTTCAATTACCTCTGGTACACAACCAGATGCACATAACCTGTTATTGAGTATAAACACTCTATTCATTTCCCTCTGCCAAAAATTATTTGCATCACACGCAGAGACAAGAAATCAGCCTTTCAAATAGTAAAAGTGGTGCTTCTAAATAGATGTTTTAATTTTCGTTTCAGTGAAAAATAATGAAGAACTACAAGAAGTAGAACAATCAGTATTATATGATAAAAAGAATGTAATTCAGAAGTATCTGTTTTTTTAGTAAAACAGAGAAGAGTTTTCATTAAAGTCAATTTGCATAAACTGCTTGCTGAGCAGATTGTTTCTGTGGAAATAAAGAGTCTCCATAATTAAAGTATTCTGTTGCCAGCTTGGTAAAACCTTTAAGTATATGGTTAAGTCCATGTTCTCAGGTGATTTCTATGGAAGGAATGGATCAAGGAAATGTTTTCAGCATTTAAGCATGTGGTAAATGCCACATTGTTTCAAAGTTGAAATTAACACCCCTGTTTTGAAGCTAGCTATAAAACTTTATTAATATTTTTTACTCCCAGTGCATTTAATCCTATTTTTGTGAGCCTTAAACCATAGCATTTTGTTCTTGTACGCCTATTATTTTAATCTAATTAGTTTTCAATATATGCTTTCTAGAACCATTCGAATTTATGGATAATTTTTTGTTAGTCCCTGCCTATTTCAAGTACAACATATGCAGACCCCACCTACCTGTTTGGCAGTGCATTCTGTTTGGTGACTTCAGGATGATGTGATATGGCAATTGCATAACAAGAAGTCAAACTAGCATGACATTAGGAGAGATGAAGGAGGAATGACAGAGTCACAAATAACTGTCCTCAGCGTGGGGTTTGTGCTTGTTTCACTCTATTTTAAATCTTTCAAGTCTGAAGTGCAGTGGAGAAAAAAGAAGGCACAGCTAAGGTAGAAAAGCCTCTTTTGACTTCACTGTATCAAAGCCTGAAAGGTCCTTGGCATTCAGAGAGCCCAGTGCTCTTGAAGGAAATTGCAACTTAAGGAAAATTTAGGTCTTTATTTTGTCTAAGTTTAATCCCATTAGTGGAAATCGTTTTTTTAATGGGGTGCATAAAATATTGTGGGATCCAACTGAAGACATTTTCTGGTGCCAATTTTTTTTCAGTGCTTGAAGTAAAATGATCAGCTAAATTGTCCATTTACCAGGTGATTTCCATGGTAATGTTGTAATTCTTAATACAACATGTAAGGAACTATATTGTTTCCAGCATCTACAGACTGACGAGAGTAAGGGACTGACAGGAGAAAAGGAGATTAGTGGTTTACCTCAAAAGAAAGGTACTTTCAGTAGAATGGGACCCTCAACAACAAAATATCTGCATTTGCCAATTAAAATCAGATGGTCTCTCAAACCATCCTGACTATTCTCAGTTGTCATAAAACCGGTGGATGTTTCCTTTAACACAGGTGCCCGTGATGCCTGTTGTGGACACTATTTAGCTTGTGGCACCCACCAGACAGCAGCAGAATGGGAAGAAGCAGTGTAGTGGCCTAATCAATAAAAAGTCCCTAAACTGGCAACTTTCAGTTGCCTGCTGTAGAAGGGGCATACAGGAGGATTGTAAAAGGTCAGGAATTTTTGGACTCAGTAGCAAACTGCTGGATAAGTTCTGGTGTTTCAGAGTAGCAGGCTCCCTCTGGTACACTGTGAGCCTCTCTAGATGTTTGAGACATAACAAGTTCTGGACCATTTTCTCAAGTGATCACAGATCTCTTCCTTTCCCCTTGTCCCTGAGTCCTGGTGATGCTGAAACCAAGAGAAATGTGCCTATAAGCCAAGGATATACAGCTGCATGGTGCAGGCTGCAGGAAGTAGTTTGGCTTCTCTTGAAGTCAAATAAAAGTGAACAGGAAGGATGAGGATAGAGGCTCTACCCCTGGTAGCTGTAACTCCCCTTTTCCTCCTTTGGGATGTATCTGGCTGAATCTCTCCCAGAGCTACAGTGCAGTAGAAACAGAGAAAAACAATTAGAAGAAGCTAGTGAAAAAAAATTTAAAAAATAAAGGAATAAGGGAAAGGACAGGGAGCACAAAAAAACCCTTGTTTTTTTATCAGCCTGCAGTGCAGTCTGAAGTGGAGGAACCCATGTAGGTAGCTTACTCCCCACTCCACATCTAGGAAAAGGCCATGGACCACAGTGTAAAGAGTGTTTCGGACCAGAGGAACCTCCAATGGCAGTGCCCCTGATGGGCTGGTGCAAGAACTGTCCTTGGTGAAGCCTTCTTCTCATGTGGGACCAGCCAGCCCCAAAGGGTGGCCAAGGGCAAGCTCCTTACCTCTCCCAGGGTACAAAGGACACTGGCATGGACAGCTTGAACTGAAAGCATCTCCTCTTGCACATGGGAGATCAGACCATGGAAGTGCTTTCTTTCCAGAGTGAAAACCAGGTGGGGCTCTGGAAGAAGACATTCGTGGTCTGAAAATAATAAAGCTGTTTCCTGGTTCAGAGCAGCTTCTTAGAGAGTGTTTCAGTGCACTGGGAGCCAGCTGGCTGGTGTTTTGTAATGGCACAGCACAGATGGAAGTGCTCGTATGGCATCAGTTACTTTATGATGTGCAAGTGTGCATCTCAACACACTGTATGGAGCAGAAACATGGTTGTCTAGCAAGAGGCACCATCAGAGAGAAATATTTTGCATATTTAATTTGTTAGGGTTTAAGAATATATCTTAAGGATCTATCTGTAAACTTCAGAATCTGACCATCTAATGCCCTGGGTGATTTTGCATCTTTCATAAATTGTTTTTAGGTAGTTTCCCTGATAGTTATCGTAGTTCCCAGACTGAATTAAATTACACTGATCTCTGATATATGATTCCCCCCTCAGGGAAACCATTGCTTGAACAGTTTCAACATGTAAAAATGAAAGTGAAATTAAATGTCGTATCTTTTCTTAGAACAAAAGTTGTTACTTAAAAACAACAACGATGGATGGTGTTAAAATAAACTAATAGGTGGCTTCCAGAACTCTTTTTCACTTCATTCAGGGCTTATAGCGTTGCCAAAATGTGGGTAAAGTTTGTGAACTGATTTGTACAAGTTTCAGTCAAAATTCTCGGTTCTGATTTTGCTTGACAAGTCTTCTTTTGACATGCAGACGACAGGGAAGTATGGGCATCACACATTTTCATCTAGTATTTTAATTGCTGAGTCTAAATTTGGCAGTGTCTCCACCTTAATGGAACTTAATGGTACTGTAATTGCTTGGTGGTGTCATGGAGAATCGATTCTTGATTATGTTCAGGAATAGCACTTTCATGTCTCAACTGAATTCAAACACAGAGACGTTCCTGCCAGTGGAAAAATATGCCACAAAACACCTCATCATCATCCCTGGTGATAAACAGTGGCACTAATGTCTTGATAATAACTTTAGTCTTTTTTGCAACAAATAATTTCTTTGTATTTTAGCACTTTATATTAAACTGCTCTCTGAGGCCTGGGAAGCAATGTTATGTTTCTATTACAGTAATTACCCTGCACATAGTATTGGAAATTATGTGTGCTTGAGAAATTCTTATCTTTATTATAGTGTATGTAAATCATGCTTTATTATTGTTTCGTTTTGTGGTTTGTTTTTTTTTTAACCAGAGTGATTGCTTATGCAAACAACTGCTCTAAATTAAAGTTGGTCTTTCTAGAGGAATTGTGCCACAGCAAAGTCTCTGAGATGTTCTCCACAGTTGAGGAGGACAGTGAGTGTTTAAGTTCCCAGCTATCAAGAGGAGACCTCTGATTAGGAAATGCTCAGAAGGGCTGTTTATACACAGTCATGTATTTGGTGGCTGTGCTGAATCAGAACATCCTCAAGTGGTGAGAAGAGGATTCAAGCATCTGAAAGCAGCCTGAAATCCAAACCATGTAGCATTAGTGATGGTATTGCACTGACATTTGTGAATCAGCCTCACTGGTTGCTGGGACGTGCAGGTTCACATGGGGTCCCTCAGACACTTCACGGAGTAGAGTGTCCCAGGCTGTCTCCTTCCCAGATCCCAGGCCCTTTCCTACACAACTGCAGTGTATGGTGTTGCTGTAGTTGTCTGAACTGACTCAGCCAGGGACAGGGATGAGCTGCATTCATGATCTGAAACTTGATATCTCACTGCTGTTACACCTGGATTCTGTCTGGGAAAGTTGGGCACTTGGCAGGTCAGCCCAGCAAGGCTAAATGCAGCGTGTGCTTTGGTGAAGGTGCAGGCTGAGGAGGCAAATCTAGAGGTGAAGACATCAGTCTGGTGTGAAAACACCTATCTAGGAATAAAAGATACCAGAGTGCACTGAAGCTGGTCATTGTAGTTCAGAAGAAAAGATGCTGATGAAGTTCCTGTGACCAATGAAGTCAGTGAAAACTCCTCAGCAGGCTGCAAAATAAAACTTGTACAGCTGTAAATGCATTATCAAAATGTGAATCTGACATGATTGTCAAAAAGAAGTCAGTGGAAAGAAGGACTTCCAGTGCCCTTTGGGTTGCTGTTAGTAAAACAGCTCAGCAAAACCTTGTGTCCAGTGGGAGCTGGTAGGAACCTGGACACCTGATGCTGGTGTCTGTGGAAGCCACAGGGTGGGTCTCAACTTCACAGTTATTGCTCTTATCAAAGAAAAAGAAATCAAGCCCTGAAATTAGAGATCAAGGAGTGGAAAATATAGGTAGAAATCTAGTTTCCTCTTTTGAGTTTTCTCTTTCTAAACTGTCTCTTAAAATGCCAGGAACCAAACACCTGTAGGCCAGGTCAGTTCCTCATATGAGTGAAGTGGTCCTCGGAAACAGCTGAATTCCTGAAAGTACTTTAAAAATGGCAAAACAAAGTCGATATTGCAAGTGTCACAATACTACATGCACTTCTGGCATGCTTTTTCTTGATTACATGTCTCCAGAAAAGGGAGATAAAAGATGAAAAAGAAAACAGAATTGTGTGTAAAAGGCTTCATGTCTTCCTCTCCTGTGTTGATCTAGAGATGTGTGTGCTAATTCTGGTAAGCCTAGTAGCTGAGTTCAGGTGTCTCAGGTGTTGACTGAAAGAGCTAGAGCTGATCAAACACTCTGAGCTGAAACTGTCACTTCTCATGGTGGCAGCTGACAAAGACCCATCCTGGTGTGATGATCTGAGAGTCTTTTAGCACTCCCTGTTGGAAACCTGCTGTTTGACTTCTTGTTGAAATGTCTTTATTGTCTAATCTTTTCCAAATGCAGCTTTTTGTTCTCTCAAGGGATTGAACTGTCAATCATCCAAACTCCACGCTGCTTTGGTAATTAGCCAGTTTTTTGGTCAGAGGCCAAGAAATAAAAAGGTGAACCCTGCTGTGAACTGCAAGGAGGAAGTTAAAGTGGAATTACACGTGGGACTTGGGGACTCAGCTCTCAGCTAACAATGATGGGTCCAGCTTCAGTGCTCGTACTCTATAATTCAGCCTACACTGACAGAGAAGCTGGTCCTTAAGCTGGGACAGAAAGGATGACTGGAAATATATGGGAGTTAACTTTTTCCCTGGGTTAAGGAACACTACAGACCATCATTCAGGTGGTCTCTGAAAAGTTCTAGAAGCCACATGTGACTTTGTAGGATTCATGCTCTAGCTGTCTAACATGTAAATGGTCACCCTGCCACTGACATATTTCCTCCTGTGCCTTAGGATGTTTAATCCTGTTGCAGCTCAAGCATCAGCACAGCAGCACAGTGCCCAGCATCTGCCCTCTCAGGCTTGGCTTTGGTCAAACCAAAGGTGGAGCTTCCTATAAATGAGGTAAATGGGATTAGTCCTGTTCAGTGAACTGCAGCAAAACACTTTGATCTAAGCCTAAGGGTTTCAGTTGCATGTTTAGATGTATCATTGAAAAATTGATGTCTTTAGATCCACGGGAGTCTGGGGGTTAGTTTCTTGTGCCAATAGAGTTTATTGAATTTCAAGGGCTAAATTTACTCTTGGCCCAAATTGACATAATTGAAGTTACTTCAAAGAATGAAGGAAGAACATTTAATTTTTACCTCAGGTTTTTAGCTGACAGAATCAGGATGGATCATTCTTGGTTCTTATACCATGCAGCATTCAGAGCATTTTTATTTATCGCTACTTTAAATTGTCAAGTATTCCAGATTAGAGGCAGGAAAAGGCAAGATGATGACAAATTATATTCTCTAATTCACTCATATATTATATGTGAATCTGATTCTGCTCATTAGTTACAAGCATTAATATGAAGCATGATAAACTGTACATTTATTCTCATCCTGCCATCCATGTTCCAATAGAGAGGGATCTCCATCTCTGTAAAATCCCTCAGGGATTGAACAGTTGGATGAGCTTCAGTGCACCCACCTGGAATAAAATCTGAGAGGAGCAATTACTTTGCAGATGGCAGTTCAGAGTGAGAGCCATGACCAATACCTGAAGGGGGCCCTCAAGAAAGCTGGGGTGGGGCTTTTTGCATTGGTGTGTAGTGAGAGGACAAGGGGCAGTGTTTTAAAAACTGAAGAAGGGAGATTGAGGTTAGACATTAGGAAGAAATTATTTCCTGTGAGGGTGGTGTGACACTGAAAAATGTTGCCCAGAGAACTTGTGGCTGTCCCCTTCCTGAAAGTATTCAAGGCCAGGTTGGATGGGGCCTTGAGCAACCTGGTCTGGTGGGAGGTGTTCCTGCCCATGCAGGAGGTTGGAAATTGATGATCTTTAAGGTCCCTTCCAACCCAAATCTTTCTATGATTCTACAATTTCTATTTATTTAGGACTTGCCTATGCAGCTGGGAAGTGTCAAGGGTAGCAAATAGCTTCAGTAGAAAATATTTGTTAAATGAAGGAGACGAACAGGGCTTGCTCCAGGGTAGGTGGTTGTCCTTACAACTTGCTCCACTTGAGATAGATTCTGTCTAAAAAGAATTTTAAACAATATTTTCTTTGCAATAAGTGTTGTTTAGTGTTAGTCTTTGTGAAACTTCTTTGGTGTTGCTCTTGAGAAGGTATAAAAAATGCAAATCTAGTTTAAAAGAAAACAGTATATCAGTTCTTTGTGAAAAATGTGATGTTGATTTCAAACTGCAGCCATAAAATTCATGGATAACCTACCAGATATTCATTTATGAATGCATCTTCTTGGATTTTACTGTAATCAAATAAAGTATATACTTCAATCATTGCCTAACTTTAAGTATATATATATATATATATAAATGCATAAAAACTTCTCCAACCCCAAATCAGCAAATCTTCTGCCTTTATTGGACAAAATGTAAGCTTGATTTCTCAATATTTTTGTTTTAACCCATGTTTTCTGTAGAAAACTAGTCAGAAATGGACAGCAGAACGGGCCATAGTATTTGTCTTGCTGATGCTGTTGTTACATTGATATTTCCCATATTATTATTTTTATCATTAATAATGTTAATAATACAAATAGCCATAAAAGCAGCAATAAAATGTACCCGGACATCTGGCCAATTCAATCTACTCCATAAAAAGTGATTTTTGAATAATAACGAGAGGAACAAAACAAGCTTTTAGAAGACCACCTGTTCTTTTCAAATCTTATCCAGACCTCTCGAGTCATCAAAGTGGATCCGGAAATATTACCAGAATATACTCCCTTGAGCAATTTGCAGTCATGTATGTATGCTGAATTTAGCATCACCATTAAATTAGGAACTTACTTATGGTACGATGGCACTTTTTCTTCTGAGAAATCTGAGGGAGGAAGAAAAACGTTTTGTAATTATACTTTGAATATCTATAGTGTCCATAGTTAAATAAAAGACTTACGAAAAAAAAAAGTTTCGTATTTTATCCATATTCTGTTTCTTTGGTGACAGCTGATTTGGTGACAGCTGATTTGTAACAACTGATGAGTGTGGTTAATTTTACTAAAAATGCTTAAAAATTTAAACTTTTCAGAGAAAATTAAGATGCTTAGGAAAATCTTTTGGGTTCAATGGTTTCAAATTTGATTTTGAAAATATTTTTCTTTCCTTCATATTTCTCATTTTTTCCCAAAGACAAAGGTGGAAAGTCCAAATACAGAAGAACTTGCCTTGTTCTTCAATTTTTATAATTTTCTAATTCTTAAAGAGAAAAGTAGAAATCCTTTCAAAAATGAACTATGACTATCCAGAGACAAACAAGTAAATACAGCTACTTATCTTACAAAGCAGTATCAAAATATTCATTAAAGTAGACCAGCACTGAAACACACTCCTACAAGGAAAAATATGTACTAAGATCTTGCTGTATTTGTTTGCCAGAATGAGAAATGCACCCTATAATTCAGTTTAATTGGTCTCAGAACATGCATTTTCAGCTGAGAAACAACAAAATAATGCACATTTGATTTAAGAATTAATAAACCTCTGTGAGACGAGGAAAAAATTAAAGTCTTTTATCAATAATGATCCAAGTTAATGAATCAAACGTAGCTTTGGTGCATGTAAGGGCTCTGCTATCATTAGGAGAAATAATCTGTTATAAAGATACACCTTCACTATGTTTGCTTTTCATTCCATAAAGCTACCTTATTTTTTCAGGCATTCTGCATGGGTTTTAGACAAGCTGTGCCTCTTCATCTGTTTTTCAAGAGCTTATTTTTGATTTAAGAAAAAAGAAAAAAAAAAGGAAAAAAATTAAAAAAAAATGGAAAGGTTTTGCTTTCAACAGATAAGGGAGACTGTGAATAGGCAAAAAAGCCTGATAGCCATTCCATGAAGTAATGGCATTTTTTGTTGTGGGTTCCTTCTCAGATAATGGAGGTGGATGGATGGATGGATGGATGGATGGATGGATGGATGGATGGATGGATGGATGTATGGATGGAATCCCCAGTCCCTGGGCTGAATTGCTGCCTGGTCTTGCCTGGAGCTGAGGCACTTGCCCGTGAGTTTTGCCAAGCTGAGCTGGTTTGTAAGGCTGAGCTGCAGAATGAGGTTTGGGAATCACAGAGGGTCTGCAATGCTCTGTGTCAGGACAGTAGGCACAGGCTTCTTCTTGCCTGAGAGCTACAAAGGTGACAGTCTCCATTTAAACCCTCATGAAGATTGCCTTTCACACGTGAGACTGAAGTATCACCTCTTTTAAGGGCTAACAATATGATAAAACTTCTTTTCAGTAATAAGGTGGCTCACCTGCAAACGAGGCTTCTAGGAATCTGGCCATGTATTTAATAATGAGGCTTAGTGTAAATGGGTAATGGTAAAAAAAGGGCAATGCCTATGGAGGTCAAGCTACCACAGCATCTCTGCTGCTCTCCTGGATGTGTGCAGACCCAGCTGTCATCCAGCCAAGCTGGTACCACTCCAGAGGAGGTAGCTGAGCCAAAGATTTTCTGACAAGCAAGAAGAAGGGTCTGAGGGGAAGACTGAAAACCTCTTGAGTAGTTTTGTGACATCTCTCAGTGGTTATTTGGTAGCTTTTAACTGTTACCTCACAATGCTGAGGTGGAACTCTAGTGCATGAATCTTGGAAAGTCAATCTTTTGAAACAACAAATTAAGTATAAAAAAGACCTTTTCTTAGAACATCTTTGATAAGGTTTTAATTCCTAAATGTGTTAGAAATATGTAGTTTAAATATTTAACGTGCAGTAAGACACCAAAAGCAAACCATATCAGCACTGAAGAGATAAAAACAGAATCTAGAACACTGCAATAGCAATGGAGTTAATTTCCAGGTAACATATTCCTTCTTGTCCTCAATTATCATCATTTCCTATGCCCCCAGTATATTTAGGCCAGTGTACAAAGCCCTGTTAGCCATATTATTGTGGCCTTACACACACTGTAGGAGTAACACAGATGGAAGAAAGTTCACAGTCCTTATCCCTGGTTCTTAACATTTTCTTTTTCCCTTACCAGGGATGTTTAGGACACTTTAAAACACACACAGCATGTACCACTGCTTCCCCTGTCACTCAGCTCCTTCTTCCCCAGCCATGAGCTTCCCCAGGATATGGAATCTGTAACATTTTTCCTTCTTTGGAATTTCTTTGGCATCAGAAAAGCCTCTCCATGACCTCTTCTTCACTGCATGGGCAAAGCAGAAGCTCACAGTGACTTGCAGGAAGGAAAGAGAAAAATGAAGGAGGTGCAGAGCCAGGCTGTGAAGGCACAAGCAAACAAGAGGTCTTGGTCAAAGCTGTGTCTGATGAGCACCTTGACCCTTCTTTGGCACTAGAAACTCAGACAGGTGTTCTACAGACCTTCAGAAATTTCTGGTGTAACATCTCATCACAAGGACTGCCCTGTTACCTGAGTGCTGAAAAACTACATCTGGTGGGAGACCACTCTTCTGCCTTGTTTTATAAACATGGTGGTGTTGGCACGATGTTCCCTCCTACTCAGTTTAGGTCCCCACTCAGCTGAGGCAGAAAATTGCTGGAGAGAAGTGGCTATCAGCCTTAATGTTCCAAGCCATGCCACCTGCCCACCATCTTCACACTTTTTGTGAATTATCACTTATTTTCCTTGTAACTCCAAATCTTCTATTCCCTTTCCCACAATCTCTACTTGTCTGTGAGAGTATGACTCTGTACTTTTGAAAAGAATAAATCCACAAAAGGCTTTATTTCAGCTGTCAGAGCTTTTATTGCAAAATATAAATAAAAAGTTCCAGAAGAGCACATTGTTACTTCTTTATAAAGTGAGACAAAGCTGGAGTGAAACAGATCTCACCCACTGGAAGGCAGAGCCCACACACTCTTAATGATTCATTAAATCATTCATTGTACTTTCCTTACAGAGGCTATGACCTTCTAGCCACCAAAGCATGTATCCACCTCTCACCTGTTGGGAGCTAAATGTCTTCTTCATAGATTCATGTTGTAATTTGGTACTGGAGGCACCCTGGAGTTCACCTGAGCCAAGTCATTGCTCTGTGACCCAAAGAGAGTCTTCTGCAGGGTGAGAAAGTAGAGGACTATAACACCTTCTGGAGCAACAGGTGACTGTCGGCACCACTGGTGATGCTCCTGACCATGGGAGTAAGATGTATTCTTGGCATTGAATAAAAGAGACACAAAGACAATACCAAAGAAAAAAATCCAAGGTAAAACTACATCAGGAAGCCAAATTGCAGAAAATATCACTTTTCCTTTGTATCCAAATCCCAGTGTCACATGCAGCACACCCAGGCTCCTTCAAGTTATCCTCCCTCCTGGCCTGCCTGTTGCCAGCTGCATCGTGGCATCTCTGTATGTAGCTCTCCTCCCAGCATCTCAAGGTCTTTTGTCCACTGCAAAAAGTGCTTGTTTCTTGTAAGGGCACTGCTGATTTCCTTGAGGGTTCTGTGCCTCACTAAGCCCCAGGAGGAGACACTTACTTTGGACTTCACAAAGAGCTCAGAGAAGGCTGCAGATGACAGACTCAGTGCTGGCAAGTTGCAGGTTGGTGCAGATCCAGCTGAGGATCCAACCCATAAGAGCAAATTGAACACACAGGCAGTGAGATGTTGTTTTGTTAGATCCAGTGCAAATGAAAAGAGAGGCAAAAAAAGGCAGACCAAGGAGAAAGATAGTCTTTAATTCCAGATACTTACTATAGAACAAAACAAATATTTATTCGGTTTGGGTGACCTGTTTTTGCTCCAGCAATCAAATGAGCCACACACTCCACACCTTTAAACAGCCTGAACATTACTTGTCACTACATGATTTGGCAGATACAATCATCATGCTGATACCTCTTCAATCTTCTTTTAGAAGACCACAGTTAAGCTACCTGGCTTTGAGAGCTGGATGACATTCAAGGGTCTTGCAAGAAGTACAGGGGAAAGCATAGGAAAACTTATCATCATACTGTTCCTCTGTGCCAGCTAGTTTGAATGCAATTTTATTCAGAAGATAAGGTCACTGACAGAATTACAGACAGATTTCCTGCTTTGCTCTAACCCTCATTTCAGTAACAACCAAAAATACAGCTTTTTTCCCCTGGCCTATGCAGATGAAACTGAGAGACTGTGTCGGTGTTTCAGCAGTGATATCCTTTAGGAGAACAAAAGAGTGCTACCACCCAAGTTCCACGGATTTCAGATCCCTATCCTGTACAGTAGATATTCCCATAGAGCTCTGTGGAGTCCTGCAGCAGCAGTCTGTAGAACAAGTCCCTGCTGTTAAGCCCTTCCACCACCAACCCCAGCTTGACAGAGGACATGTAAGAGCTTGCTGACTTCAGTGGGTAATAACCAGGTACATTGAAAAGGTTTTCACCTGACAGAAATCCCTGTTCTAAACCTCCTCAAAAGACTGACTCCTCTGAAACTTATGGATCAACTCACCCTCTGGTAGCTTTGTTGATGCTGTTACTTTTGCTTCAGAACTGTCTACCTGGGATCCATGGACTCTTCTCCTGCTCAGTTAGCAGGCAGTCTGTCTCTTTGCTTCTTTTATTTAGAGTGCAAGTGGCTTTTTAAAGCAGTATTTTAAGAGTGCCAGAAGCAGGCTTGGATTTACAAAGAGATGTCAGGTGAGTAAGTGGTTAAAGTGGCTGATGGGAATACAATAACAAAGCATGGGGGAAACAATTCATTAAAATCTTATTTTCCAAAGTTGCTTGCCCAAATATTACAGCTAGTTCAAATTTTCTTGGTTTTAGACTCACACCTTTTTTTCCCTTCCACCAAGGCAAAGATGTGCAGAAGGGGCTGTGTTCCCAGGGGCAGCTGGATAAAGGCCCCCATGAAGACCCTTCCTGCCCATGATGCCACCCCCAGCTTACTGGCATCTGCCTGAGGAACAGAGGGGCAGATCTGGGGGTAGAGAGCAGTTACCAACAGCAAGACAGGAAAAGATGTGTGAGGAGGAGGAGAGCACCATCTAATTTTTCTAAAGAACTCTCCTTTGGCTTTAATTTTTACTGTAAGATGAAGAACATTAGTAGAAAACTCTTTTTTTCCCAAAAAACCCCAATAGCCACTACATTTTAAAAGCGCAATCTTCTGACCAGTTCTCCAAGATGGATGATGTTAATGTGCAGTATTTTAAAGCACATTAAAAGAAATGAGAGATGTCTGAGTGGATTTTTCTGGTTGCTCATCCTTCTTCTGCGTGCTTTTGTGCTAACTGGCAACGTACTGCATGGGGATGGGAAAAGCATTAGAACAGCTTTTGAAAAAGTCACACTGTCCCATGGGAGTGAAGATCAGGAGAACAAAGAGAAGAAGGAAAGAAAGGCAATACACAGATAATTTTAAATTCAGAACCTGACCTGACACCCAATTATTATTGAAGCTCAGTTGTTAAGCGAGAACTATTCAATCTTCTTTCAAATATCCCAGCAAAACAGCACAGGATAGAAATGCTGGAAATAAGAAGAAAACTACCTGCAGGCACATCTGTGGTGAGTGCTGCCACAATAATGCTTTTGGAAAATGGATGTCAGAGAGATTAATTTAGAAAGCTGGAGTCAGAGGCAGTACCACGAAGCATGAGCATTGCAGGACTGGGGAGTACAGACCATACCTGAGAAAGTGAGGTATATTTGTACTGAAAGTGTTGACAGCTTTGTGGGTGGATGCTCTTAGAGATATTTGTGCCCCTGGGGAAGATGCTGATAACCCTGTCAGGCAATGAAGTTACCAAACACTGATAACAACTGAAGTTACTGGAGAAAGTGGGAAAAACAGGTCTGGCTTCAGGAGTAGGGGGAGAAGGGGACTGGGCAGGACAAATGGATGCTGTCTGCCAGGTGAGGATGGACAACCACCTCCTGGGCTTTCAGAGAGAACACTAGCAAGAAAGGCAGCTGTGTGGGGTGTGACTGGAGTAGCACAGCCACAGAGGGTGGAGATTTGGGTGCATGGATTTGCTGTGGGATTATGGTGTGGTGAAGAGCTCATGGGGGGAGATGTCTGTGTAGGGCTATGTCAGCCCTATCGGTTGTTAGTGGTACTTAAGTTAGAGGTATTTTAGACAATTTTTAGTATTGCTTAATTTTTAGTATTGTTAACTTTTAGTATTGAGCAGGCAGGCCATACTAATGCTTGTGCCTATAGAAAATCCAATCTTCTCTTAATTACGTGTTACAAAGAAACTTAAATAGCATAACTGGGAACAAAAATTCAATTGACAGTTTGCTAGTTAAATAAAACGTACCTTTTTTGTTTTTTCTTAATACCTTATTGTAATCAGATTCTAGCAGGATGGGCCTCATATTTAAAATTTATTTTATGCTAGATTGCTCTCTGAATCATACTAAAATAAGCCCAATATATTACTGGATCAACACAAAACTATTCACAATAAAACAGCTGAAATAATTTGTCACTTTGGAAAATTTAGAATTATGTATTTATGTCTTTAAAGAATGTTATTCCCAGAAGAAATCTGAATGAAATATAACTTTTTAAAACTTTCTGTGTTATATTTCTTTTTGCCATACGAGTTATTTCTTCTTGCTTAATATGTTAACAGTTAATATGGGAAAATGTGTTATCTGTAAGATATCTCAAAGCAAAGATGTCCGATAGTCATTCATAGAGCATTCATAGAAGCATGATAATTGCATTGTTTCTAATGAATTTATTATAACAAAATTGAATAAAAGAATCCTTTATTAGCAGATCTTTTTTCCTCAATCACATGCCATCATGTCAGTATTTTCCTTCTGCAAAACATTTGTTTTAGCAGCACCAGTAAGCAATCTTCTGGAATTAATTCCAGCACTCAAAATAGCATAATACTTTTGTCTAAAGGTAGAATGTAGCCCTCCAATAGACTTAATTCATGGTTGTTTTCATTAAAAGTAAAAGGGGTAAACATGCAGGGAAAGGCTCCACCAATGGGAGTTTCACTGTGAGCTTTGTGGAAGGCAGCTTTTCCCTCCAAAATAACTGAGAAGTCCATGTGGTAGGGTTTTGGTTGCTGAAGTAGGGACTGATGTTTGACATTAAATGCCTCAGAATATAAATGGTAGTAGATATTTTGCTTGGATTGTGTACTATTTTTGGTCTGGAGAGACTGTTCTCTCTGGACTTCAATATAAATGAATGACATAATATTGTTGTATTATAACAATTTTAACTTTGGTTAAACTTAAATGCATTCAAGCCATCCATTGATAAAATAAAAAATTTTAGAGTTTAGTCTTTTTTTTTCTTACATGACAACTAATAATGGATATGTGTGGTTCCTCCTTCAAAATATTAGAATTTTTATGTTTAGAGACCTGTATCAATGTAATAGTTTCTGAAGTGTAGCTTAATCTGTACAACTGGAGCAAGTCAGTGCCTTTCTGAAGAAGTCAACAGTCCTGATCCACAGCTCACTGAGAAATGTTCTGTGCAGAGACAGAAGCTACTCAGAAATGAAAATCTAACCTTTGGATATTCTGCCTCACTCTCAAAACACACCTTTTCACCTTTCTGTGGTGTGCAGCAGCTTTTCCCACAACAATTGTAAAGATGTAGAGATTTGAAGATGTTGTAAATAAAAAAGAACAGAGATGAAACAGTTGTTCCAGCCAGCAAGCAGGAATAATTACACTGAGAAAAATGTGTTGTAGGTACACTTTGGCTGTGGAGACAAGTTTCCATGTACAGTATTAAAACTACCAATATTGGAGGGAGGGATTATTCTGTACCCTCTACCCTCAAATAATTACTTCAAATGGAAAGCAAAAGAGTTCATGACACTTAAAACACAACCATGAGGGTGGCACCTGAAAGTGAATAAAATACAGGTGCACACAAATGTATAATGTTAATTAAAGCTACCCATGTGTCATTTCAGCTTGGAAGGAGCACCCTTTCTTTCTAAGGGAGGAAAGGAGGTAAGTTGGGGACGGTCTGGTTTTGCTCCAGGTTCTTAGAGTCTCCCTTCTTGATTTTTGCACTAGAAAATTGAGGGAGAAGACTACTTCATATTCAGCCTAATGGCAATAAAATTTCTGTGATTCAAAAAGCATTTTGTTAACATATTATCTCACCATCATGGAACCAGACAGGGGCTCTGCCATGTGGTGACTGTGTTAATAATGAAACCTTCATTGAAATCACATGTGCTTTGCAGCCCAGAGATGATCCTGCTGATTACTCCTGACCATGACTATTGGTAACATCCTGCAGTCCCCTAAGCCACCTGGTCTCTTGTTAATGCAATTTAACTTCAATCATTCTCCCTCACACACGTGATGTATTTAGGAACAGATGGATTAACACGGCAGTTTCACCTGATGGATTGTCACTTTGTGGAAAATAGTTTTCTGTCAAAAGGAAATAAATTACATTCTTGGTGCCCGATAATAAGGAGAAGTTTAAAGAATCTGATAATAGGGATTGCAGTAATTAAATCACAGACATAAACAAATGAGAAATTAAACCAAATCATTTCCGTACCAGCTGTGCTCTACCTACAAACTTATCTACAAAAACAAATTTACTTGTCATTGGGCAAAACCAGACTGCAGATTTTGCTTAGCACTGCAGATTTGTGTCCATGACGTGTCTTTATAGGAAATAATGGAGACTTTCAAGCACAGATTTCCTGGGGATATCGAAGAGACCAAACATTGCTTTCCTTCTCTTCCCCTCTAAATCTTGCCTGGTTCAGCACATGTTCTGTGTCATCTGACACAGGAAAACCTGGGGAAACACAGTGCAGTTCCCTGCCCTTTCCATCACCCCCTGACAGCACCTACTGCATTTCTGCAAGACAGAGGCAGACACACACTTGGTTAATGGCCCGAGCCAGTGCAGAGGTAAATAGCAGATCTGAGGTTAAACCACCACTTGTTCACATGGCCAGGCTGGCTGTATATTTAAAGTTATATGTACTCTGCAGGCTGGGTGCAGCTGCACAGAGGAAAGAGAAGGGACAGGATTATATGATCCAGTCTATATATTTTGCCCCTGGGGAGCAAGTGGCCTCCCCTGGTTTAGACTTGTTCCCTACACAGATACCCAGCTTTGTCATATAACACCCCCTTCAACAGTTACACTGCTCTAAAAATTTCTATAATCACATTCCACATCACAGGTAGGACCAGCCAGTGTCTTGAAACCCCCTCCCACATTTTCTAGCCATGTCTATAGCTGACACAGCATAATACCTAACTATGAAGAGCTTTAACTAGAGTCAGTGAAGCTCCTGATGCAGAAGGCACAAGGGAGGGCTCTCAGGGCTATTTGACCCCACAGGGAAGGTCCTACCACTAAGTGATCAAATGGCAATCCAGTTTCATTGTCCCTTGGCACCTCATGTTGATGTAGGTGAGCTCTTAGACCTACATAAGCCTGGCAAAAAGAGTTCATCACCTGGCACTTCCTGAGGAAGGATAAGTGGCCACTGAGGATGGACCACCACGTCACTCTGAGGAGCTTGTAAGGAGATATGGCAGTGCTGGAAAAGCCAATCTGTGTTTGCTTCTATGAGGAGACATTGGAGAAACTTGGAGAATTTACAGAAAGATGAGGACACCCACGTTTCCAGATAAAAAGAAAACCCTTGACTTTTGGTTTAGTGGTGTACTGGTATTTGGGCTAGTTGTGTTTCACCAGTAATGGCAAAGATGCAGGATTTGTGTTAGGTTTAAACACCATTGTTTGCTTTCTCTTCAGGTGTTGGCTGTGAGATATCATTCTGGAAATGTAATAGGATCAACTAAAACCACATTATTTTATTCTGTCTATAGGTTTCCTTAATTGCTACTCTGCCTGAAAATAAGTCTTGCTTTAGGAGACAAAATCTTCTCTTAAAGATAGAACATGACAGCTGGGGAAGCTGGATGGGGTATAAAGGGTTAGCATGTGACTGTTTCTCTTTAAATTCTTGTGTTCCAAAGCCATTTTTATCTTTTAAACAGAATAAATATATTCTTAAATTATGATATTAAAAATTACTCAAGCAAGCACAACGGCATTAGCTGCCATGTAAACCCCTTGAAATTAAGTAAGAACTATTGCTGTGTTTAACTTGCCACTGTTCTAGAAAAAATGGAGGTAATAACACCCTGAGCTACCCCAGAAAGGGAGAGACAGCAGCAGGGGGGTTGGATCATAGCAGGTGAAGCAGGACAGGTTGCATTGCTGCTCCTGCTTTGCCCCAGCCCAGCACAGACAAACTTCTCTTGGGTGGTGAGCACAAAGAATTCGATTCCTTAGACACCCTGGGGCTCTTCATCTTAGTGCTGAAATTTTCAGAGCACACTGCTCATCCCCAGGGCAGAAGATGCTCCCAAGCCCCCCAGAGCCCTGGGGCTCCCTGCTGGAATCCATCTGCCTCTGGCCCAGAGAGGCAGGGGGAGCAGGAATCTCTTCCATCTCTGCCAGGCCACTGAGACCCTGCTTACAGATGCCAGCCCCAGGCAGAAATGCAATTTCTATATTGAGAAATAAATCTGAACACAAGAACTCATCATGCCTATGAAAATTCAGGAGTCTCAAGCCTCTTAGAAAAAGTTCACTAACAGAAATTTGCTTGTTTTGATTTGTATGAAGAGTTTAATTGAAAAACTATCTTTAAATAGAATATACACAACAACATTAAATGTTCTATATGCTCTGCAATCAGTGGCAGCAATTCATGAAGCTCAAATTTTTACTTAGCATTTTTTTTCCTATAGGGCAAGAAACAAAAAAGCACTTTTTTGGGTACCAATCCTAAAACAAAGTTTGTAATCTCTGTTTCCTAGGCTGGAAAGTCTGTTTGTTGACCATGTTTTCCTATCATTGCAACAGAACTGCTTGTTGTTAGTATACATCTCACCTTTAATCTTCTACAAAAATCTATGAAGATATTTAAAGACAGAAAATAACATTAAGGATATATCACAAATGGCAACACTTAAGCTTCTGTGTGTACCAATACAAATATCTGGTTAAGACTCTTTAATGTTCTCATCTATCTTGCTTACTTATAAGTATCTGACTCACTGCTGAAATATTATGGGAAAACCCAGGGAAACCCCCAGAAAACCATCCCAGAGTAATCTCTCAGTTCTGGGAAAGCAATGTCTTCTGTAACATGTGGTGAGCTGCACCCAGCCAGCAGCTAAACACCCACAAACTGATCACTTACTCCCCCTTTAGTGGGGGGGGGGGGGGGGGGGGGAGAAAGAGTCAGATGAGAAAAAGCAAGAAAACCTCATAGGTTGAGATAAAGACAGTTTAATAGGTGAAGGGAAGAGGCAAAAAACCCTAAGTGATGCAAAGGCAGTCAATCACCACCTCCCACCAGCAGACAGCCTATTACTATTTTAGAAAGACCAAACCCTCAGTTTTACTGCTGCCTGTGATGTATATGGTATGGAACATCCCTTACATGATATGAAATATCTCTCTCACCAGTTTGGGTCTGCTCTCCCAGCTGTGTTTCCTCCCGGCCTCTTGCCCACCCTCAACCCACTCACATGGCAGCAGTCAGGGTGAGACACAGAAAGTCTTGGCTTTGTGCAAGCACTGCTCAGCAATTGACCAGACACTGTTTTGGTCACAAATCTGAAACACAGCACCGTAGGGGCTGCTAAGAAGAAAGTTTACCACATCCCATCCAGGCCCAGTACAAACTGCACTGCAATGACCACACTATGATTCCTGCAGAGACATGGTCACCCTGCTTAAAGTACCAACACCAGTGTCATATGAGGCTCAGCTGGATGGGCTTGTTGACCAAGACCTTAAATGTACTGTGCAACTCTTAATATTTGATTTTTTTGTCTACAAAAGGAGGATATCAAATGAACCTCCCTATGCTGCAGAGAGGTCCTGCCAGTGAGCAGAAAGCAGGGACCAGAATTTCTTTCCCTCTCTCCCTCAGGACCCAGCAGCCAAATTATAAAAATAATTTAACATAAAATGCTAACATGTTCTATGTAAATCAAATCTAGCAATATGAATTTTATTGTATTGATTAAACATGCAATAAGTTGGTTGCTTTGTACATAATACTTGACATCACTTAGTTTTCCCATAGGGACTTTAGTTACATGTATGCATTAGGACCTGGGCACCTAAGACACTTAAAGCAAAGACTTTCTGTAATCTTTGGTGTTGTTTTATATATCTTTGAGCTACAAAGAGTAATTTTTAATTCCAGCTCAAGTACTCCTGACTTTCACTACCAACATCCCTGCTGCAGCTACTGTCTTGATCAGCCAGTAGGAAGGAACTGTCTCTTGATGGAGCCCAGTTATAATGCATGCAGAAAGCAGTCTGAATTTAGAGTATGAAACAGGCTGCCAAATTGGATTAGATGAGAATAGGTGGTATCAAATGTCTTATCAGACATATTAGATAGTGCTTGCCATGCTTCCCATCCTCAGAGTCAAGCTTCTCTTCAGCCACATCATGTCTCTCCAGTATTATAGGCAGGAGGTTCTACACAGAGACAACAAATAGCTTTGTGCACAGAACTGTACCATGAAAGAGGCCAATGCAGTTCCCAGCTTAACTCACATCTAATAAGAAAAAGGCAAAATCTGTTTGAAGGTAAAGGATCTGTGGGTTTCCTCCTCTGCTTCCCACCTGCTGTCTAGGCCCATCACAGCCTGGATCTATCATGTTGTGAAGGTTAATGGAAGTTATGGAATATAATGTACCCACAATTTCTCCTAAAATAGAAAAAAAATAGGAAGAATTTTGAGCCTAAAATCTTGCCTATATATCCTCCACGTCTAAAGGATGGTGGGAAAGAGCCATTTGAATTTTTCCAAAGTATTACTCTTTTCTTTGGCTATCCATAAATTATGTCGCTACCTGAGGTATCTTGCGTATAGTGGAATTACTTTCAACTGCCTTATGTAAGTTTTTCTAAATCTGATTATTGCAGAACAAAGACCATCAGAAAAAGCACCTAAGGGTCAAATTTTCAACTGCAATCCATCCCTGCCATTGAGAAGCTGCTTCCCCCTTGTTACAGTCAGTCGTTCCTCTTATTTTCACTTTGCATAAAAAGCAATTCTTAAAAACATTCATTTTGGCTCCCCAAATTTAAAATGTGGAGCCTGCCATGTTTCATATAGTGCAGATCACATGAAGATATAAATATTACCCTGTGATCCTTAAATCATTTTCTACTGAATATTTTCTCTCGAATAATTTTCTCTTGGCTGGTGTTTCTTCTAAAATGTTCGCAATGCTTGGAAAAAGGAACCAGAAAGAGCTAATTGCATGCCAAGGAAGCTTCACAATCACTTATTCCAGCCAATAAAATAATTGATTCAACTTGGCAAGAGTTTCACACTAAATTTGCACCCAGAGTGAGTGATTAAGTGCTGTGCTTTCCCCCAGACACGTTGATTTCCAGCTACAGCCAAAATGGGCCCTGTTAGCTAGTTAGTACCTCTTTCCCTCATACTCCAGAGGGCTGTGTTTTAAGGAGCTGATGACAGTTCTGCCTGGAGAAATGGGAATCAAAGGCACTGGAGAGGTGATGCTGGCTGTGCCGCTTACTGAGAGCTGCTCAGCCCCAGGGTGTGATGTGCAGAGAGTGTAAGGGATCAAAAGGCTTGGGTTGCACTGGGAAGTCTGCACAAGTGGCTGTGTTGGTTCCTGCTTTCTCCTGGAGGAGGAGAAAGGAAGGCAATGAGGCTGCAAAGGTGCTCAGCTCCTGCCTCCTCTGTGGCAGGCACCCCTCTTCTGCTGCTGCACCTGGGACCAGGAGCATGAGCAAACCTTGAGCCAGGGAGCAAAGAGAAAGCTGGAGGTTTCCAGAAACAGGCTCTTGTGAAATACACCCAGGAGCAGATTCCTCCCTTGCAACCTCGACCAAATCTTCAGAATCAGGAGTAGGGCTGGCTCCAGACCCCAGCTACTCTTATTTGGAGATGGATGGGGCTGGTCCAGGGTGCCAGAGGTTCTGTTGACTTGTTGCAGATCAGGCAGAGCTCTAGCAGTGTGGCAAGGGGATGTATCCATGGCTCCTGCTCTGAAACACCTCACCTCTGACTGGCTCTGCAATAGCAAAATAAAAAGGCACATCTCAGATGTGAGAGGTTGATCTAGCATTGAACATCTCTGCAGAGCACCGAGCTAATTTAAGTCTGTTTTTGTAATATTTTCAGAATACCTCTGAGCATAGTTTAAAGAGACCTACAAGAGCCAGTGCTGTGATACACAAACACTTAAGCAAAGTTTGTTAGGCTGGAGGAAATACAGTATCTTAATGTGCCATTAACAAAATTAAAGACAGCAACATATTTTTCTCTGGTCAAGGAGTAAACAATCAGTAGCTACCATGGTTGTTAGCCTCCATTAGCTCTGCTTGGGCCATTTCAAAGGGACCAATGATACTGCTTTCCCTTTAGGTGCAGCAGTGCTGGTGCTGCAAAATTACTTCATTAACTCTGGTAAATTTTTTCTCCTCAGTAATGAGGCTAGAGGTATGGAGAGAGAAAAGATGAGAAAAAGCAGGAAGCAACTCAGCCCTACTTGTGTGTTGCAATTAGAGAGACAAGAGCCTCATAGACTTTCTGCCAAGGGCATTGGAGTTACAGCTGCTTGCACCAGCTGGCAACTGGTCCACCAGCAATTAACCCTGTTGGTAAAGCAGCTTTGGAGCCCACTGTATTTCTTCTTCTGCCTCCTAAGAGCAACGCTCCAGAAGCTGGCAAAGCTGTAGCTTGGATCATCTGGGCAATCTGACAACAAAGTGACACAGGATAGGCCCAGGGTGAGGGCTTGGATTTCTGGTGGTGTAACATGCCTAATGCAGACAAGGAGTAAGGCCACTTCTCTGGGTGCAGGCTGAGCATTTCTGGAGATGCTCTTTTCTTCCTTCCTTTTCTCTCTCCAGCAGTCAAGACTTAAACTGCATACTCAGTTGAGAGGGAAAGCAGTGCCACAACTACCCCACAATGGGTTAATCCTCTGCCTTCTTTCCCAACTGCTTCTGGGAAAGGGGGAGCATAAATTTTCCCCTCCAACTGAGCAAGCTGAACAATAAGTATCAGGGTTCAGAAACAGGGTGGAGGTTTCCTCACAGCAAGGTAAAATATTGTCTTCCCGGTACAGCTGCAGCAATTCAATCTGGACTTGAAGGTAATGAAAGAGCTTCATTCATTTAATCAGATATTGATTGATTGCTATAATATACCATGTCAACAATTCCGGCAAGGGAACAAGGGCTGGCTGAAATAAATCAGATTCCAGCAGGCTCAGAAGAAGTAAAAATTATTTCAATATACTGGATGTTTGATTCTGGAGTTGTGCCAGAATTGTCCATCATTAATTTTCAGTACTGCTAAACATTTTAGTTATTAAATCCAGTACTATGCATTTGCAATAGACAGCAACATCTGAGGTTTGCTCCCATGTTGTAATCTTTCATACTTAAGAGTCCTTAAGGTGACCTTGTTTTTCATGCTCTTTACAGAACACAATATTTGAAACAAACTTTTTCCTCTTAGGAGTAAAATTTCTTGTGTTTAAATTGTACTCAGGAAATCTGAGATAAGTTCTTGGCTCTGCCCTATCTTTTTGGAGTAAATCCATTTCCACCCATACCTCCTGCTGTCTACCTATCAAGTGTGTGTAACTACAGTCACCCCCTTGTTTCACCTCATGCCTATCTGCATCATGAGCTTTTTTGAATGAAGATGAACATATGAGCACTTCCAACACTGTGCAGTTTCAATGCTTATTGCTCTCAAGAATTACTGCACCATAGATGGCTATAAGTAATGATGTTCTGAGGGATTGCAAGGCAAATTTAATGGGAAATTAAATAAATAGTAACATTAATCTATCTCTGTACTTGTGCCATGGAACAAAATATTTAAAAAGAAATTTATGTTTTTCAGATACTTTATGAAATTATTGAAAATAAAGCTAGAAAAAGCATTAAAGAAATGCAACTTTTCCCCAAAATAGAGTACTTTTAAATAATGCTTCCAAAGAGGTAAGCTTTTATAAGTAAGCATAAGTAACCCTTTTACTTCTATGATTCTGAAACTATTTTCTACCATTTCTCAATCGAGGAATCAACTGTGATACTTCAGTTTTACTTCATAACTCCTGGATGTGTTTATCTTGTGTTTAAGCCAATACTGTTGTAGGCTGAAGCAGACAAAAGTCTCCCTGAGCTTGGTGAATTGATCTTGATGAGAAGAGAATCTCGAGAGTTGAGAGAAAATGACAGTATTGGAAACTTCTCCCTGCAAAGGTATGAAAAAAGAAAATTCTATTGAGATGAATTAATTGAAAGCTATCTCTGCTATTGAACTTAATATCTGAAGTCATGAAAGACCTTTTCTAATACAGGATGAGATGAATTAATTTCTCTCAATATCCATCTGACCATACCAATTGTTTTTCAAATGCAAATAGAATCCAGATCTGACATACTCAGAATATTAAATAAACTTTAAAGACAATATATGATATTTAAATGCTCAATATGACAAAAATGTCCTTTGAGCAATGAATCTTGCAGGTTTGGCTAGTTTTGAGAGTTTCCCCAAGACCTGAGATGTTCTCAATGAAGAAGGAGCTTCTGATATTCCCCTTGTACTGACAACATGACTCCAAGCTGTGTGGTGCAGCTGACACACAGGAGGGAAGGGATGCCATCCAGAGGGATCTTGGCAGGCTGGAGAGGAGGCCACATGCCAACCTCATGAAGCTCAACAAGATCAAGTGCAAGGTCCTGCATCTGGGTCAAGGCCATCCCAACCGATATAGGCCGGGCAGTGACCAGCTTGAGAGCAGCCCTGAGGAAAACGACTTGGGGGTGCTGGTGGATGAGAAGTTCAATATGAACTATCAGTGTACACTTTTATCCCAGAAAGCCAACCAGATCCTTGGCTGCATCAAGAGAAGCGTGGCCGGCAGGTTGAGGGATGTGATTCTCTCCCTCTGCTCTCATGAGACCCCACCTGGAGTACTGTGCCCAGTTCTGGAGCCCCTGTTACAGGAGGGACATGGATGTGCTGGAGTGTGTCCAGAGAAGGGCCGTGAGGATGATCAGAGGGCTGGAGCACCTCTCCTGTGAAGACAGAGTGAGAGAGTTGGGGTTATTCAGTCTGGAGAGGAGAAGGCTCTGAGGAGACCTTGTTGTAGCCTTACAGCATCTGAAGGGGGACTACAAGAAAGCTGGTGAGGGAATTTTTAGGATGTCATGTGGTGATAGGACATGGGGAATGGATTCAAACTAGAAGAGGGTAGATTTAGATGAGATATTAGGAGGAAATTCTTCACCATGAGGGTGGTGAGACACTGGAACAAGTTTCCCAGAGAGGTGGTGGAAGCCTCATCCCTGTCAACTTTTAAGGCCAGGATGCGTGGGGCTCTGAGCAACCTGATCTAGTGGGAGGTGTCCCTGCCCATGGCAGGGGGTTGGAGCTGGATGATCTTAAAGGTCCCTTCCAACCCTGAAAATTTTATTCTTCTAAATTCTATGAACATGCTCCCTGTAGCTCCAATAGGTTTTAGAGGCTCAATTCTAATGTATATTATAAGAGAAACAGAAATGAAAAAAATAATGGTACCAAAGTGCTTTAAATGAACACCTTAATTCATGAGATGATGTTGGTTGAAGATAGTTGTCTGTTCTATCCAGACCTATTGCCTCCAGTGCTTCAGCCACCTGGATCTCCGCGGATATTTGCCAGCAAAAAGCAGTGGCACAGACCTCTAATGCCTGTGGCCTTCCAGGTCTTAGCCAGCATAAGTATCAGCCTGGTACCACTGGTTTTGTGGAGTGGTTGGATGGCTTTGGAGTGGCACTTTTGCTCTGTGAAAAGCAGGAAGACAGAGATGTGTCCCTATGGAGCAGCTCATAAGGAGATGGGTACAGGAGGTCTGAGGGCTATAGGATGGGGTCCAGAACAATTTCACACCTCTGCCTTAGTGCTGTCACCTTCCTGCGATGGTAGAATCAGCTTTGGGGAAGTTGGAGGTGGCAAATTGTCCCTGTCCCACTGGATGGAAGGGATTTTAATTGTTTGTTGGTGGGTTGTTCTCTTTTCTGGTTTTGGCTTATTTCAAGGCTTTTTGTTTGTTGATTGGTTTGGTTGTTGTTTTGTAATAATTTTAAGAAATAATGTATTTGTGCACTATTTTAGGAGATTTTGAATTTTCCTTTCTTTTCTTTTCTTTTTTTCCTCCAGACATCTCTTTATAAACAAAAAGGTGTCTGGCTATACAGTCTTGTTAGCATAAATAAAAGAGAGAATAAAATTCGTACTGTGCTCTAAGCAATCTAATTCCCAGTAATTATGCAAATCAGAAGAAACATGAGGCCACAGAAATGAGTGATCTACTCTGCAACTGAAAAGAATGTAACTAGAAAAACACTTCTGGTACAAAGAATAATATTAAAATTTTGAGTGGGAGTGGATTACATGCATTGTTGATCTGCATCCATGTGAGAGACTGAAGAGAGACCTTTCAGTCAGTTGATGAGGCCCTCAAATATCAATGTTTGTTTGGCTGCCAAAGAAAGCAAATAACAGCAGCCAAAGGGGATGCATTTCTTGAATTACAGCACTTTTCATTAGCTAATTCCCAGGAGGATTCCTCTGGATGTGGACAAATGTGAACTGTGATCACATGAAAGGAGGAAATCAGAGAGAACAAAGTCTTTATGAACACCATAAAATGTTGCATCCTGGATAACCAAAGAGATGACATACCTTTGTTTCCTTTCAGATCCAGAGGGCTGTTTCCAACTAAGAGGGTAAATAATGTTTGATGGTGTTAAAACTTTTCCCTTGAACCATAATTGATTCATCTCTGTAATGTATTATTTATAAAAACGGACACCGGTTTTGCCATCTACTGTCTGTGACTGTCAGACTCTTTTTTTTTTTTTTTCTTTTTCTTTCAGTAGAGTTGTATGTGATTGATTGCAGACTCTGTTATGTGCTGGAAAGGAAAATAATACCTCCTGTGAAAGTATGTATAGATGGTACAAGCTCTGTGGCCTTTGTGCCCTACACTATGGGCAAAGTATTTTAGAGTGAAATGGAAGATGATGCTGACCATGGTGAACCTGTCCATGGGCATGATGCAATGGAAAGAGGATATAAGTATTGATAATCCAGTTACTGGCAGTATTCTCCAATCCTGGGCACTACTATTTGGCAGAAAAATGAGGATTGAGCAGGGATTTGAAAAAGGAAGATGCAGTCTTTCCAAATACTACAGTGGGATCCTTGAGTCATAGGGAAGGGGTCATGTGAGGCAACAATCTGGGCAGAAAAGTAAGAGAAATGTCACTGCTCAGAGGGAAGGAGAATGAATGCAAATAGTAAAGAATATTGTAGTGAACTTTGGAGATTACCATGAACAGCTCAAGTTACATCAAATCAATTTATATGTCAAGAGACCAGATGACTCAGAGTTTCCCTTTCTTTACGTTTCCCACTTTTCTGTTTTTGGCTGTAACACAAATTTGGACATCAGTGATTCAGTGCTTGTTCAAATATAACTTGCATATTTGCTTTGATATAGGTCTTATTAACAATGAGTATTTAAATTAAATCAGTGATTTACAACTAATTCGTTGCTCCAGAATACAAAAATGTTCTTTTCCCCTCACCTACCAGGTTGTTTGGCTGATTCATTTCCACTGAATATTTGTAGTATTCTTTGGCAACAATCCTACTTTGTGGATTTGTTTAACATAATGCTCATCTGCTCAGGGCATTCACTTTTCCAAGAGTCATCTTTCGTTCCAACACAGAAATTCTGTGCTTTTCTTTCCTGTTTGTGGTATTAAATAACCACTATGATGTCTCAAAGGATAAGTAAGTATTATACTGCAAACTGCAAATTCAAAAACATATGGTATTACAGACAAGCAAATAAATTTCTGAAAAACAAGATATGAGCCTTACCATTTTTTCAAATGTACAGTAATCCTTAGCCAAAGTAGAAACCAACTGTAAAGAATGTTAGTAATTCAGAGCATGATAACAGCTATTGACAGCCATCAAAAGCAAATGGAATGCTGGATACATGGGTTACTTTTCTGGGTAAGAACCAGAGAGCAAGCAGATGCAAATACAAATTACTCCTCAGGCCACATACTGGTGCAAAGGCATGGATGGTGAGGCCTCAACACATAAAATTTAACTCTTCTGGACACCTTTTCATCATAGTAGGATATCAAGTAACCTAAGAGGTGTAAATTCTGTGTTATGAAGCTGTAAAAAAGATGTGATTTTAAAATGCAAGTATTCAATTCCATGCTGCTGGTAGCTTTTGTGGTCCCGGCTGTTTCTTATTCTAATTGCTTGGTTTCACCAAAAATGAGAGAGGGAGATTATACTGGCTATTTGTTGCTGTTTATCATCTGAGCATACTCTCAGTTCTCAGAAATGTCCATTAGACAATGTAGGGAAGGAATAATAACAAATTCCCAGCTGTATTCAAAGCACCAAGCACTTCTGCAGAAGCTATGATTTCTTGGCATCCTTGAACCATGGGAGCATAATTAGCCTAAGAGGCAGAGAGCAAAGTCTCTTGTCACATTTTCACTTGAGATATATGTGCTGAGAGTAGTATTTCACACACAATGACTGACATACAACAATATTTGTTAGTGTTAATAAATATGTGAAGGACACGTGTAAGGAGGATGGAACCAGGCTCTTCTCGGTGGTGTTCAGTGGTAGAATAAGGGGCAAGAGGTGCAAGCTGGAGCATAGGAGGTTTTGCATAAACATAAGGAAAAGTTTTTTCATTGTGAAGGTGACAGAGCACTGGAAGAGGCTGCCCAGTGAGGTTTTGCAGTCTCCTCTGGAGACATTCAAAACCCACCTGGATGTGTTCCTGTGTCACCTACACTGGGTGGTCCTGCTCTGGCAGGGGGGTTGGACTCAATGATCTTTAAAGGTCCCTTCCAGCCTCTCTCATTCTGTGATTCTGTGGCATTTTCAAAGCTTTAGCACCCTTGTTTTAATAAAATATGTAGCATTTCTATCTGTTATTGTATGTACAGAAGTACTCTTTTCCTTCTGAAAAATAATTAACACATTATGCATTCTCAGTACAGGAACTTCAGAAGTCAGAATAAAATGAATGACATATTTATAAATTAGAAATCCCCTACTCAAGACAACAGATACAGTTTTTTTCCTAGTGATTGGCTTTTAACTCACTGTGTACCACTATTCTGTTTTAAAGTTAATAGAAGTTAAGAAAAGCAAGTTCCCTACATCTTCTTTACTGTGAGGGTGATGAGACAACTGGCACAGGTTGTCCAGGGAACCTGTGGATGCCTCATGTCTGGAAGTGTTCATGGAAAGGTTGGATGGAGCTGTGAGCAACCTGGTCTAGTGGGGGTTGGAACCAGATGATCTTTAATCTACATTACAGAATCTACAATTCTGTGATTCCAAATTAAATCCAGATTGGTTTTCTAGAGAATGGGCAAAGAAGATGATGAGAGTTACTAGAATTGTTGCCGACTTTATTAATGAAGAGACCAACCTCCAGAATGATTTTGGTTGTATGACTGCTCATGCATGTGTGTGTTTAGACACAAATCAGGGGATTTGACTGAGGGACTCTCAGCTAGGAGATAGTAGCTTCCTAAAGCACAATAATTCAACTGTTTCCACTCATCTAGGCATGATCTTCATGCCTTGGTGCTGATTTATGGCATATTTCTGAACCAGCGATAAAATAAGAGCAATATGTTGAACAGAGCAATATGTTTGAACAGTGTACAAGAAGTGAATTCATCTTGATTTAAAGACATCTGAAATGTTTGCTGGGAATTATCCCATTTTGCTGGGAAGATGTTATTGATGTATTACGTTGTGACATTTTCTTTCATTTTAAGTGTCTTTTCTCTGGTGCCAGGTATTTTCAGAACATCACAGTAAAAGCAACCCTGACAAAGCCTACATTATGTCTATTCATTCTGAACTACTATTTTTATTTGTTTGATAAGCTTCTGGAGTGATCAGATAGTGGGATGAAACCTGTCATGTTTCATTGTCGAACATTTTTTTTAAATTATCAACTAAAAACTTTTCTGCTTTCCTGGATGACTAAATGTTTTTTTTTTTTTCTGTCCATGAATTCTGCTGATTTGTAATAACATACATTGCAAAAACAAGCAAAAAACCCCAACCCCCCAAGTTTAGATCTGGAATCTGGCTTGTAAGTACATTATATGGAAAAGACAGGGGAAAAAGCAGCTGTGCAGAAAGACAGCGTGGCTGAGAGATGCTCCCAGCCCATAGCCCAACAGCCAAAACAATGAATAGAGCTGAAATCCCAACAAGGTGCTCCAGGTTTTCTGTTGCAGGAAGAGGGAGAGGCTGCATATTACCTCTCAATTTAAGAAAAGCATTTTTAACACTCAGCTTTCTCATTCACCTTCTTATCTTCCACCCTCTCCCTTTTGCCATCAGGTCTTCTTTCATCCAGGCTAGTCATGAGCCTTGCTCTTCTCTTCCATTTAGGTGTTGATTTTTTATTACATTGTGTTTATTTATGATTCTATCACATAAGAAAGAGTTCAGATACATAAAATTGTATCCACAGGTATGTCTGCCAGGAAGACACATTTTCTGGCTTCTTTATAGCCTATTTCAAGAAGAGAGGCTTGCCATGAGCATCTTTTCATAACTTGAAGGGAACCCCTGTCCAAGAGGACAAGCAGCAGCGTTGCAGATATCAACCTGGATTCTCCCTGAATCATCTGCCAAAACCCATGGAAGTCCCAAGAGTGAGCTCACACTTCCCCCCAGATAATGAGAAGGGAAATGATGAGAGATGGACTTTTCCTGCAGGACTAAATCTCAGTTTAGGGAATTGTGCAAATCACTGCAGGAATTTTCCCTAATCAGGGAAAGTCCTGGCTGAAAGGCATGCAGAATCTGCCTTGAAGCCAAACAAGAGTGTGAAATACCTAAAAGGCTCTCTGCTTCAATTCATAATAATTGTTTAATTAAAAGTGACATTTTTAGTGGAAACTAGGAGTAATTTTACTTGCACTTTGAAATTTGTCTCATCCTCTTTGTCCTCAGTGCTTTTTCTCCCTGAGGCATAAGCATGTTTCATCTGTATTCCTGGCCAGACCTTTGTTATTATGCATCTCTCTCCAGAGACCATGGAGCAGTGGATTATCCATGGCCCAAGTCCCCACATTTGCATATGTCTGTGTCATTATAACAACCCCATTTCTGCGCATTTTTTTTTGTGCCAGCTCTTGATCCAAACCAATTAAAACATCTCCATCTTGGCCAGTCCAGTGCTGCACCTGCATATGGGTGCTAGCTAACATCAATACCAATTTCCATTCCTCATTTATTATACTGAACGATGTGGGAATGCTGCATCCCCCACTGCATCACGTTAGATCTTTTTTCTAAGAGATTCTTTTGTTATAAGAAAGTAATTTCCCTACTTTTGCCAGCAACAGCTGCAGACCATGTATTGACAATGATTGGCTCAAGTGCCTTCTATCTCCTCTTGCTTGCAGCCACAGTCCTGATCCCTGGCTAGGTGATCACTAAAACTTAAGACTGTTCCTGGATGTGGCTAAACATGACAAGAATGTTTACTTGGTGTGTTATCTACCTTTTTTATCCATGAATCAACCTCTCCCCCACTGGACACACACATTTGGCTGTAACTTTCATAATTCACAGAGTGTCTGGTTTTCCTTTAGAACCTGAGTTCTCTGCTACATTATTCCAGGAGTTAACCTCACATTCTGTGTGCTCACATTTGCAATCCAACGTCAGTCCCAGTGATTTCAACAGCAGTGAGTCATGCTCTGTATCAAATCATATTAAATTATTATATCGTGACTCAGAGATGAAAGGGAGTCACTTGCATTTCAGTGGGATACTGATTTTTCAGACAGCAAGTTGAAAAAGATCTTTTATTAATTTTACTTCAGCTTTGGTTGAATCATTAGCACGTATAAAACATTCTGGCACAAGAGTGAGCTGTGCATTTCTGTTGTTGTTAGTATAGATGTAAAATATTGCCTTGAGGTAATCCATGTTATTATCCTGAAACATAGTGTTAGGGCAATTGTGTTTACACTGGGTTAGGACAAAAATCTGCCACGCTATGTGCCATTGTTTTGCACTGATGTATTTTTGGCATTGTACCTACAGCAACATACAATGTTCTTTTTATTGGGGTATTCAAAAACATGGCCTCAACAACCACAGCCTTTTTCAAATCCATCTTTTGTGATAATTGTGATTCATGTCTGATCAAAATATGCCTTTTCTGGATAGAAGGGAGTTTTGGGGAACAGGAAGTTCTAAGAATACATAGCTGGTTGCATGGCTTGTAAAGACAACATAACAAAGATTCAGGCCTGAAAATTCTCATCCCTTAAACAACCATTCTGGTTTCTGGGCTTCACAAGATGAACCTACAGCCATTATATCAAAGGCTGTCTGTGAAGTTCAATCACTAAGCTGTTGAAGTTAACCATGACTTTGTCTTTTATGGCTGTCTCAGAGTTCTCTCTGCCTGGGGCAGCAGTCACGTCTCTTTTTCAAGAGAAAAACTCCCTCTGAATTTCAAAACTAAAATGACATATTAAGGTATTGTAAATATCATTAATCATTCAGAAGGCAGGAAAAGCCAGACACTGAAAATTTGACCTTAGATCTGCTCCTCTCCTTGCTCATGTTCTGTATCATTAACTGTGTGGTCACATACTTTTCTTAATACAGCACAGTAATTAAATTAATGTCTCCAGATTACTTGGTGTGTGAGGATATGGTACCAATTACTACTTACTGCATACTCCATCTCTCCTGGAAGTATGTATATTATTTGGGAAATACAGTCATTTTCTGCAGGCCTTCCTGGGCAGGTCTTGTCTGGGCAGTTTTGGTTGTATTTAAAAGGAGTCCCTACACTTGAAGAGAGAGAAATAGGCAAGGGATGAGGCAGAGAAGAAAATAATCTCAGTCTTTTGCTAGGCCATCTAGATGAAGTTGCCCCTTATGGAGACACCTCATCTCTGAGTCACATCTCTTTTTAGATATTAGGAAGAAATAATTTAGTGTGAGGGTGTTGAGACACTGGCACAGGTTGCCCAGGGATGCTGTGTATGCCCCATCCCTGGAAATGTTCAAGACCAGGTTGGATGGAGCTTTGAGCAACCTGGTCTAGTGGAAAGTGACCCTGCCCATGGCAGGGGGGGGGGTCAAACTAGATGATCTTTAATGTCCCTTCAAACCTAAAGTATTCTATGATTCCATGATTTGTCAGAGCAGCCTTCTCCATCTTACCACGTAATGTAGCAGGATAGTCACAAGGGCAGGGTGATAGGGAGCTCATTGCAGACAAACGTACTGACAGGCTCAGAACATTTGTACTTCATGATTACCTCTGCAAGGAAGCAGGCAAGAAAATGTCTCATTTGCACAGCTCACAAAAATCACATGAGGTGGCTAGAGGACAACCAGTCTGAAATCCTGCCTCTGACACCACCTTGTCTCAATCTGATCCTGATCTACAGACAAGGGAACACAGCTTAGTTTTTAGGCCCCAAACTGGAGAGCATTGTTCAGCTCCATTTTGCTGCCATCACTGTGTGAAACTGCAGGTGTACCCATGGCATCAAGCAGGCTTAATGCCAAGGTCGTCTCCTCTTGTGTCTTCTCCTGTCTCCACTGCTGCTCCCTCAGCTCAGACCCAGTCCTCATTGTGCAACCTTCTTGAGTTTGTTTCTCAACTCTTTCTGGTTTATTCTCAAGTTTTTCTGGTTTTTTTTTTTTAGAAACTCTGTTTTACTCAGGTTTCTCGGGCTCTGGTGTGTTGAATTCTCTTCAGTGTAAATTATTAATGAAACCATCACTTCTACTTCAGACTCATGTATGTGTCGCTGCTGGATTCAAATGGGAATAATAAAAGATCTGGAATAGGCTTTGATTTGCAAGCAATGATGAAAACTGTGAAAACATAAAAAGTGATTGAGAAAATAGCATAATTATATGAAAATATATGCACATGAGACTTGGTGTTTGGTTTGGTTTTTTTTTTTCATAATAACAGTTAACAATAACAGCATATCAACATTCTCAATAGTAATTATATCTTTGTGATTGTAAACAACTACCAGGATCTTCTGCGTGATGGAGACCACAGGGCAAAAATTGCATAAAATACTTTTTTGAAAAAAAAGAATGTCTGTTCCTAGGAGTGTTGTATTAAGTGTACCAGGGACAAAACAAATAGTGTTGACCACAGAAACAGTCGTAAAAGCTACAGCATAGGCAATTGCTAGTGGATGATTGTCATTTTATTCTCCTGGTTATTCTCACATGGATTCAGAATATTCTCAAGGTTTATCCTGGTCTCCCGGGTGTCCTTCTTTGCAGGCTTACAAAATCAAGTGTCTGTATCATTCTCAACGTTGTTACCCTTTTTTCAAAATATTAGTAGTTACACTGTAATTCCTACATTTTAATTATAAACAGTACTGCACTTTACCTGTTAGCCTGATCCTACTAAATATGTTCTCTGAATACTTTCTCTGGAAGCCATTGATTACAAGTTTGACAGACTGATTTTATTAAGTTTCTTCGAAAGCCTTTACTAAAGGTAGCACTTAGCTAATTAAAGAAATTTTCCTCGGTCTCAGAAAATCAAATAGCCACATCCCTCTTGCAGAATGTATGTCTCCCCTGTGGTGGACCTGAAGCTACTTCAGGCAAAAAGAAGTCAGGGTAGTCAGAGCTCTCTTTGATTGAACCTCTCTTGCTCCTCCACCTGACATCCTATGTGTGGCAAAAATGGCTCAATTTACACACAGTGCTTGAAAAGCATCATCCATGATTCCTGTCCATGTGCCAGGGAAAGCAGTGGTGAATAAGCAAACCTTTGACTTCTACTGTGCAATCAAGCTGGTAAAGAAAAGATAATGTGCTTGTTGTCTTATGTCTTCAGTGTGGAGATGGATAATAAAACTATGGACATCAGAGAAACTGACCCATGTGTCAAAGGCTCTAAGTCATCAGGACATGGAATCCTATGGGGTGAATCATGCAGGGTTGGAGGAGTCTGTAAAATCACTGCAAGGCTCAGCTAGGTTCTGGAAGACAATCCTGCCAGGGATTCATTGAGTCACTGATTCAGTGTCTTCCTTTTTTATGTTTCATTTAGTAGTCATCATCAGAAGCAATATCAAAGGAAAATTGAAAAGTTCATATTTCAAAATATCTTCTTTCTGGTTTATATTTAGCAGGATATTTGCACTGCCAGTCTCTCTTTAAAGAAATCATGGAATAATTTTCTATCCCCCCATTTTCTTTTTATATAAGTTCCTTCACTGTATTCAGCCCTACAATATTTTATTGTACTTTCAAGGATCATGGCTAACTTCTGCAATGCTTTCATCTTCCCTCCTCAGGGAGAGAAATGTGTACATTGGAACCCTTTTTCTAAAATGTTTTTGAGGTAAAATATCACAAGAGAATATGTATATCTGTATGTCTATAAATTACTGTTAAACACCAAAGTAAAAAAAATGCACATAAGAAGTGGGAGGCTGTGAGGTTGAAGGAAAGGTGAGACTGAGAAAGGATGGATGCCAAGGAACAGTAAAATTTTTACTTAAGCCTTAAAATGTAATTTTAAATGTTCAAACCCCTAAATTATGTGAGTGTTCTTAATACACACTCTCTGGGATCAATTAACAATGCTTTCAGTAATTAGCTGTAATTTACTTTCTAAAGTCATTGACCATGAAGACTTGCAGCTGATAGTGAGGTAATAAAAAATACCATGTATATTTTAAATGTGCATCATTTCACAGACAAAGTTAATTTGCAGTTTGGAGAGCTGAAAAGATTTACATTTTTACTCAATTGCCTAGAGAAGCAATACCTCAGAAACATAATTTAAGTTTGGTTTGGAACATTACTGTGGAAGAGTTGGAAACACTAACAATGTAGAAATGTGTAAATGTAGGGATTGACTGAAAGACTGATATCCCACCAACAGACCTTGCAGCCATCTGCCAGCTGAGTTAGGGTCAGAGGGAGCACAGGAGCTGTTGAGTTTTAATTTTCTTTGTTGCCAGTTTATTCTCAGGTCTGTCTTTGAAGCCATGATTTCTTGGACCACAGTCTGATTTGGAGTGATTTGGCAGTCTAACAAGAAATGTTTAAGTACAGATCATTATGGAAAAGGTTTTGTACCAGCCAAGCATCTTGCATGGTGAAGGTGGTATTGCAAAAAAAGAAAAAATAAATAAATAAACAAACAAATAAATAAATAAATAAATAAAGGGTTTATTCAGGCTTACATTGATTTGCTTTTCCACTGTTAACCAAAAGAAGCCATTCAGACTCTCCTCTCCTATTGGTGATCAGAGGGACACATCTAGGCAAGTTTCATGAGGTGACATGGTCCTCACTGCCCAGATTCCAGCTCCGATTCCAGCTTCTTCCCCAGATGGGGCCCTCTGCCTCCCTGCAGTAGGAAAAGGGGGTGAACTCTGGAGATTTAGAAAAATCAGAAATGGTACAACACTAGGACATCAGTCAGCAATGTTACTGGAGCACCCCGTGGCACCTTGTGTGCTGCAAGTGGCCCAGCTCAGACTGAAAGGTTGTTTAGCAGTGATTTTGAGACATCTGGGGGAAAGAGAATATTAATTATGTGTGCTGCTTTTTGCATTTCTCCTGTTGTAGTTATTAGACTTATTTTAATATCATGAGCTGTACTGTGTACAGAGGGGAAAAATACATGAGCTGAAGAGGTTCTTCTTCTTTATGGCTGGCTTTTCTTTCTAACCCAACACTCTTTAGGTATCTGCAATTTAGATACACTTGTGTGTGACCGAGGTGGGGATCAGCAGGCAGTGCCTGGTTTTGATCAGTTTTCTGAGGATGAATTCTCCACAAGTGGCAGTGGGCTCTTACTTCTTAGTTTTTAATGTCCAGCTGATAAACAGCTAAATCCTTTTGTGGTTCACAAGGGGTGATGTAGCTTTACAGCATCAGATGGGAGGCATTTGTTTACTGCTGCTCCTTAAGCTGGATGGGAGGAGGAGGAGGAGGGAACTGTGGCTGGATGGAGAAGCCCAGATGGCCTCATGTCCTCTCACACCACTTGTCTAAAGGTTAGGGATCCAGTCTGAGCCAGGAATCTGGGCACTGCTGTCATCAACAGAGGAAAACAGAGGAAACCAGTTCCATAGTGACGGCACTGGGATTGATCTGCTCTGCTGGTTAGAGAGAAAGCCCAGATGGCTCTTTCAGACTAGGGTGTTAAATTTAGAAAAATGTAATTATATGACATGGATTCCATCTTTCTGGGTAGGAATCAATTCCAGGAAGACAGTGGTATTTATTTCTCCTCTGGAGGAGGAGAAGTTCTACTCAGCAGCAGTATAAAGTGTCTATGAGGTCTGTGTGGCAGAGAAGGATGGCTCCCTGCAGCAGCATCACCATCCCTTTTGAGATCAACAGAGTTTGGAAGTCTTTCCAAATTTATTTAAAAGAAAATACAGGATTCAATTCTAGTCACAAACTTTGTAGTAGATTTTCAGCATGTGTGAAGCTTAGAAACTACTGAAGATGTATAGGAGGGTGTGTGACCTGTGTTCATTAGGGCCAGGGGCAAAATGTTAATACCAGTAGAGATACTCTAATTATAGTCCTAGTTCCATGCTACTAGAAACAGAAAGCATTGAGAATTCTGCAAGGAATTGCAAAATTTCCAAATTAGTCTTTTAGACTTGTGAAATTTTACTTTTGAAGTGGGATTTGAATGAGCAGCTGACCAACTATATGGATTTCCAGACCTACAAAATTCAGTGTATGACTAGGAGCTGACACCAATTAGCTCTTCCAGAATGAGCAGTGGAATATGCATCACAACACAGATGTGGCATTGGTGGGAGGGGGAAGTCTGGGAACTGCCTGTTCCCTGCCTGGGAACAGTCCCAGCCTGGTGGCTCATGACAGGGGGAGATTCCAGCACTGCTTTTCCCTGAGTGATGGGAAGAGAGGAGAAATGCCCTGTGCTGACTGCAGCAACCAGCATGACCTCCCACTTATCCCATTACACACCCATTCATTCATCCTGGGGAGAAAAACCCACTTCATTCAGCTTTCCAACTATTACTTTCCCCAAATCTTGCCTGCAGCTAGCTGAACACTTTCCCTATGTTTATCCTATACAATATTCACTACTGTCCCTATTCTTACTTGAGGACCAAGTAGGCACCTTATCAGCTGACGGGCACATTATAACCACCACTTCATGCTCTGCACTTCTAAGTATACACAGGTCCAGAAAAAGCAGATGCTGCTTGCCTGAGCTTCTCTCATTAAAAAACATAAGAAAGACTTGGATAAATCCCTACATTCCACTTTGAAAGCTGTGGGGACCACCTTGGAAAAGAAACCAAGGACCTTGAACATTTGGCTGCAGCTTTTCTTGGATTAAAGCTGCAGCTATCTGGCTGCCAGAGAACAAGCAGACAGCAAGAAGGCAGATGCTTCCCTGGCTCCTATGTGTCCACTGTACGAAATTAAATCCCATCTTTGGCCAGTTAGCACTGGATTGTGAGAAATCCTGTCTGCTGGAGCCCTCATTAGACCTGTTTATTCTCCCAGCAGCTCTGTCCTGGGAAGGACTCATCCTGTGGGAGCAGCAGGGCTGCCACCCACTGCCACGGGGTGCCCAAAGGCATCCTGCTGAAGCACCCACCCAGTGGCACCATTTGCATCCAAAATTTGAGGTGTCAGGAACAGTGCTGTCAAAGCAAGGCAGGAGCAAATCCTCTGAATCATCTGAAATACTCTGGCTTTGGACTCATGCTCTGGTTTGGTGCAGGGAGTAGAGTTTCTCCTTAACTCTTGGAACAAAAAACTTTGGATGGAACATAAAACAGAAAAATTTGGAGGACTTAGAACATGTTTGATGGTGGCAGATTTCTTGGTACAGCATTGGTTGCTTAAGGGAGCACTTTCTAGCCACCCCCAACATGCATCAAAGTACAGTAGAAGAGAGCCCCCACAGAGCCATCAGCTAATAATGAAATTGATAACTATAATCACACAGCAAGAGGAAGAGAATTATTTCCTTTCAAAAATTGTTTTACAATATTAAAAATACTCATTTTTTTCAAAGGCTCCTTCCTGCAGGAAGTAGATTCTACAGAGGCATTTTGAAGGGACTGCAGGCCTGTGTTTGCTGCTTGAGTAGGCAGGCATGATGCTGCCTGCAAATACCAGGACCTTCAGGAAAAGCAGGAGAGCAGGGGCTGAGAAGGTTCAAAGAGGTTAAAATCAAGTCCCTCTGATGGCATTTTTAAGAGACAACTCCCCAGATGAAACAATTTGAACTTCTGTTGCTATTACTGAAATGTAAGAACATTTTTTTCTCTCACTCCAAGTACCCTTCACCGGATGTGTAAAGGCTGTAAATGTTGTCCTTATGAAACACATTTTTGACAGCCATTTAATTATAATAATTAAAAACTGTTTACATAGTCAGACAAAAAGAAGGTTGATCTAGATTGGCCTGTGACTTTCTCTGCCTAAAGGTTCCTGGTGAGAGGGCTGGTAATTGTTTTTCACTATGGAAAAGTCTTACCTCTACAGCAGCAACAGCCATGGTCTGATGGAGCATTTTGTGTCTTAAAAAAATTCCAACATATTATACTGTTATACCCATGATAGTATAAATGACCTCAGGCTTTAAATAAAATATAGTAACTGGTGTATCTGTTTAAATGATTAAGCAGTAAGTTAGGGACAAACCTCCTCTGTCATTTCTATGTCTGCCTGCTGTGCCAAGTAACAAAGAAAACATGAAGACATCAATATGAGATGCATTTTCAGTCTGGGAACTTTTAGGGAAATTACAGGGTTCTGCAGAATTTCATTCCCCATTAAGATTGACTGGTGTTAACATGGAAAAAGAAAGATCCCTTGTACCTTTTTCCCCTCTGCAAATCTGCACGCTATCTGGTCAGGCAGACTGTTTTATCTAATTGAGAATAATTGCTCTATAAACTCAAGCCTGCAAGTTCCTTTTTGTGGCAATCCAGTGTTAATGTGCAGAAAGCATGGTGCTGCTATGACATTTTGTGAATAGTTTAAACCACTGAGAGGACGTCCCTTTTTCTGACCCATAATAAGCAAAAAACCAATTTTTAAAACCTTCATCTCTAAGCCCAAACTCAGAAGCCTTTCTTTGCCAAAATGCAGCTCTGCAGTACTCTGTTTTGGTAATGTCCAATTCTTTTGTCAGCCAAAGCTGCACTGAACACAGATTTTCTGTGGGTCCATTTGAGATACCTGGTTATTACCCTTGCAGAATATTTGTGAAATTTTTTTTCTAAAAAAAAAAAGAAAGGTATTTAGGTATTTCATCACTTTGCATCTTCCTGTCTATTCACTTCAACTGGTCAGTGTACATTGCTCTTTAAAAGGCTTAAGGTGAACACTTCCCAAATGTCTAGAGAGACTCACCAGTCACTGGAAGATGCCTCAGCACAGACTGTGCCAATCACATTGGGAAAATCAGCACAACTGCTGTCCTAAAAAAGAGTTTAAAACCAAATCTCCTTTCTTTCCCCAGCTCAACGTGCACTATTTGATACATTAGGACTTTAGCTCTTAACATTTAAGAATAAACCAGCAATTTTCTAACAGATAATGAAAGAAAACAAGGGAGGGAAATAATCATCTGGTCTGTCGTTCGCAAGCCATTTCCACTGATGTTTGTCATATGACCACAGAACACATTTTAGTAATAGTGCCTATTCTCTTTTTCATACATCTGTGGCTTCATATGACAGAAATTCTCTCTTTCTGTGGCTGGCTGCTCCCCAAACAGCTGTGAAAATCTTCATAAAATTACTGCTATTTATTACTTCTGAACTGTCTATTACCTTCAAAACTCTTGCAGACGGTTGTACTGAAAGACGTTTCTGCCCCAGGAGCCCACGAGGACAGGCTACCTCTCTTCTGTGGCTTTCACCCAACAACTGGTCCTGTGCTGAGGATTTGCACGTTTGCTTTTTCAGTGGAACTTTGAAACAGAGTTTGGAGCAAGCCTCTGCCATGGCCAAATGGTGCTTTGCTCCTCCCACAGCCAACCTAGCACAGGAAGGGACAAATCCATATGAGAGTCATGCTATGTGAAAACTCTGTCTCCCTGACTTTTAGCATGCAGGCTACATACACAATGGATGTACTGGGCAAGTTAGGAATGATCACAGAGTTTATATCAGCAACCTTGTGTTTCCTACAGTGAGCTGGTCCCAACCCTTAACACTTCTCATCAGCCAAAAAAATCCCTTGTTTTCCAATCTGTCCCAGAAAACAGGATGGAGGTGAGGTCGATGGTACCCATTTTGCTAAGTCAGTGTGTGCCAGCTGACCTATGGCCAACAGCATAGGAACTGATTGACCAGGGCATAACATTAAAATTGTGACCTGATGCTATCATTCAGCCTGAGTGTTAGCAGCATGGCTCAACAATTTGTCTGTGTGTCAGTATGTGATGTGAATACAGCATGTGGAGTCTGGTCCAAACGCATCTTTCAGATTTATTGAAAAAATCAGAGAGTCCTTGAAGTTGAAAAGCTTTAGCTTAGTGCAGGATGTTGCTGTGTTTTGTTCAGAAACTTCACTCCTATTTCTATACAGTTCAGTTTCCTTAGATTTCAATAAAAAACAAATTCTTTTCAGGGACTGCTTTTCTTTCATCCTCTGAACTTTAACACTTGCTCCAAAGCTGTACTTTGGGCCCTCATGCTTATGAGCCCCTTCCAATGTGGAAAGGCAGGGCTGGTGAGGGCTCACAAAATTCATCACATACATGGTCAGCAGTTGGCTGTGTGAGGTCAGGGATGTCCTGTGGGCAGAAACACTGAGTACAGAAGCACAGCACGTGGCAATCACCTTCTCCTGTAAATATACTTCCACTCACACCCCACCAATGGAAATTATTTAGCTCTGAGTGAAAAGCCCTCTAAGTATTGGTTTCATGATCCTGCAGAAGATATTTTGCAGGGATCAAGGAATACTTACCCTATTCCTAACACCAAAGAGGCTCTTCTTCAAACTTTTCAGTGAAAGTCTCTTTCCAGAAATAAAAACCCAAGACTGGACTGTTTCCCAAAGACAAAGTGGGCTAAAAAACAAAGTTTCTCCAATGGGAATGATTTGTACTCTGCATGAGAGCTTGACTAATCTTTACTGATGCACCTAGCAGCTATTAGCTGCAAAACTAATGGAACTACAGACAGGCAGGTAGGAAGGGAGCTTTATTCAAGGTTCATGGCTTTGAAGTCAGATTTTAGGCCAGCAGATGCTTGCAAATACTCTTCCTTGATGGATCATAATTTTTTCATTTCTGATGGAAAATGTCCCAGGAGCTCTTTGTCTCTTTGTCTCTTTATTGTAAAGTCCTCATGAAGCACTGGGGTGTCCCCCAGCTCTGGTGGGCTCTCTCTCCTGCATACTAAAAACCTCTTCCAAGCAAAACACCCCAGTTAAATCAATGAAAGTGTTGCTTAAATGAGTATCTGCTTTTGTAGATGTTAAGCTGAGTGGAAAGATCCTTAGATGATTGATTTCTCAAGCCTCTCAGCATCAGACTATCCTCTTCCTGAATCCTCTGCTCAGAACCTGAGCCAGAAGGCAATTATGTGCAATCTCATTAGCACTGAATGGGAGGAAATAACTCTCTCCTATTGCAGTGTGTGGTAATGATGCTCACACAGGGTTTGTGCCTTGCCCACTGCTGCTGCACTGGTCAGATATTTATGAATTTCTGAGATGTTCCTTAGCAGTGCTATTATTCAGCTAATACCTTCCTACCCTGCATGAGGGCTTTTGGTGTCAAAATTAGCTTATCTTGAACTTCATTATATTCACCCTGGGGTAACATCATACTTAATGTTTTGCTTTGGCTGTTGCTGGTTACTCTTCCCTGGCGAGCTGGGGGACAACTCACAGACAGCCCCTGGCAAACAGTGGTGCCACAGAAACTCCAGTTTCCTTCCTTTGCAGAAATTGCCTCCAAAGGGTGGTAGAGAGCAAACTGATCAGGCCAGCTGTGAGGAAGCAAAAACTGGAACCTCTTGTGCTGTTGCAAATGCAGATCTTTGCTCCTGGCCATGCCCCAGTCTGAGTACCTCCCCAAAGTCTTTGTAGTGATGGCCACTTGAATCCATGTGCTGATTTTCCATGTGAATGTTCAGAGAGGCAGAGGAGTACAGAGGTTCTCTCACAGCTGGCCCAAATCACTGTGGTTGCCTCTGGTTTGATAAACATTTTCATCTCTCTCTACAGGGGCTCTTAGTGCTCCAACCATAGAGGACAGGACCTCCTGGTTTACTTCCTACCAGTGTTTCTAGAGATGTCTGTCAGGGGCCTTTTCTACCCCTGCTTGCTGCTCCACTGCAGAAAAGGAGATGTCAGGGATGCTCCAGAAAAGTCTCTGTAGGTCACCCCCAGCACTGCAGAGCTTCTGGGGCAGATTCTCAACTCCTTCTGCCCCCTCCCAAGACGATGAACTTTCCCAACTTTACTTGTGTATGACCTCCCACTGCCAGGAGAATCCTGCTTACCCTCACAAAATGAGAGATGTATTTTTCCCCATAAATGTCTCCTATAGAAGATCCCATCATCTCCACCTCTAACAGTAGTCAGGAGCTTCCACACCTCCTGTTACTCTTCAGGTGCTGTTTCCCTGCACTGGACTCGCTCAAATGTCACAGTGTATTTCACTTACTGGGGACTCCAGAGACAAAAGTCCCTAGAAGGCCACCCCCTTCTCATCCTCACCATGGGAAAACTGTGGAGTCCAATACACCTGGACCTTGAAGTGTCTCTGGAGCTACAGCACTGCCTGGAGTAATAACCTCACAGCTCAGTCCTGCTCAAGCCTAAGAGCTAAAATACCCGTGTAGGTTCCAGCTGGCCCTGCTGCAAACCCTATCGCTCTTGGGTGCATACGATACATGACTTGTGATCATTATATACACACTCTAAACTGCCACATTGCAAACTATGGCCAACCTGACTTACTAAAATAATAAATGCCATTTTAACTCCATGCATCACTGTCACTGTCATAGCTACTTCATTGCTAAATTGTGATTTGTGCTTCTTGATGATCTTTTTTTCTCACCTTAAGTTGTCTGTCTATTGCTTCTTGAGGGGCTCCTTCATTCTGGATTGAGAAATTGTGATCTGACTATTGAATGACAGACCACTGCCATCAGCTTTGTGGAAACTTACGTCCAAATATTCTCTCACTGACGCATTGAGTCCTCAGAAACTCTATTATTAGTTTCATTAAAGTTATTTAAATGCAGATGTGACTTAGAGCAAGAGCGTGAAAGACAATAATTTCCCACTCTAAAAGGAGCATGAGTTATGCAAAGATCATAAATCTGAGGAAGATTGACTGAAGCAAAGCAAAGGCTCGCACGTCATAGAATATGATAGAATAAAATAGGATTCATAGAATCACGGAATGGTTTGGGTTGGAAGGGACCTTAAAGACCATGTACTTCCAACCCCCCTGCTGTGAACAACCCCAACTCTCTCAGCCTGTCTTTATGGAAGAGATTCCTCAGCCCTCTGGTCACCTTTTGGCTCTCCTCTGGACTTGCTCCAAGAGCTCTGTATCTTTCTTCTGTTGAAGACCCCCAAAATAGACACAGTACTCCAGGTGGGGTCTCTCAAGAGGGAAAGGCATCTCCTTCAGCCTGCTGGCCTTGCTTCTTTTAATGCAGCCCAGGACACAGTTGGCTTTCTGGGCTGCAAGCACACTTTTCCAGCTCATGTTGAGCACCTCATCAACCACCACCCCTAAGTGCTTCTCCTCAGGGCTGCTCTCAACCCATTCTGCACCCAACCTGTATTTGTGCTTGAGATTGCCCCAACCCACGTGCAGGACCTTGCACTTGGCCTTGTCAAACTTCACGTGTCCTGCACAGGCCCACCTCCCAAACCTCTCAAGGTCCCTCTGGATGTCATCCCTTCCTTCCTGTGTGTCTACTGCCCCGCACACCTTGGTGTTGTCATCAAACCTGCTGAAGACTTGTGGCATCATCTCAAGGAATGGAAACTCCGTGGTACAGCACACTGTTGGTTGGTTGGGGTCATTTCCTGACCTGAAGGGCACAGTGGTGGTTACAGCCCTTGCCCCCACATCAGGCAGAGTTCCAAACCCCTGGTGAAGGTCAGTGAGCTCTGGTCAGCACTGGGAGCTGGTGGCCATGGCAGTGCTGGTCCCAGCAGACCAATCCATGCTGCTCCCAGGCTTTGTGTGAGTCAGATTACATCCATGGGCTGCAGTGTGACCATCCTGCTAGCTGTGCCTGTGCATGGTCATAGCTTATCTGTTTTAGAGGTACTCAGGTTTTGCAGTCTGGATTTCATTGCAGTATTTCACTAAAATAAAAGAGAAGAAGAATTTACCTTTTAAAACTGAGCTTGTTAAGTATGTAGTTAAAACCACTGTTTCCTTGTATTTTCAGTTTCATGAAGGAAATAGCAAGGAAAGTCTGAGTCTGATAAATGTCTATTTTGGTCCATTTTATCCCTTTTCTAATCTTTTTCCCGCTCAGGAATAATTTCCATGTTCCGATTTCTCTGTCAGGATTGAGGGATACTTTCTGAGATGTGTTTTGAAGTTTTCTCCTTGGTTTTCGAGTAGGTGAGAGGCTCCGGGTGCAGTTCTGATTATGTGGTGGTACAATGAAAAATGTTCCTGTTTGCTGAAAGTATTATGGGGTCTGGTAATTATTCTTATCTCTCTGAGTCACTGAATAAACACAACAAGTGTTAAGTGAGGATTTGCAGTTGAGCCAGTGTTATGTTGCCTTTTTTTCTGACCAATCCTGTTGAGCTATGAAGGACACACAAGTCCTTGGCAGAAATAGCTATAAATATGTTCAGTGAGCAGCTGCTTGCATGCTTTTATCTCCTTGTTTTATCCTTTGGTAATCAATGGCAGATTTTAGCTTTGATCTGACAAGAAACAAAAATAATACTTCCTCCCAAGTAAAATCACTACTTCAAACTACAACTGATTTAAAAATGTGAAAGGTATTTTGGTATACTGGTAAACCAAACTCTTCAGGTTTGAAGAAAGTCTTCTCTTCAACAGCTCATGCCTTTAACATAAAGTATGTAATTTTGAAAAATTCTGACCATGGTACAATGTATGAATAAAGTTCATTTTATTCTGTGATTTGAAGTTGTCTTAATGAATTAAACTGATGGCAAAGAAAAGTGGGTGAAGATCAAATTCAATGAAAAGTTTCTATGTCTGCAGTGCATCTCTGCTTACCATCTTCCTGCTTTTGCTGAGCCCAATTTTGCTTTAGCAAAGCAAAAATTTTGCTTTAGCTGCTTTTCCAAGCCTGTGAAAAAAAAATCTGCCATTGAAGGCATCAGACATTTGTAGGAGAGTTTATTTGGCTGGAAACGAACCTTTAAAGCTCATTTTGACATCTCTTATCTGTATACAGAAAAATGCTAAAAGGACCTCAAGTGATGTTATTTCTACTAATGGTTCCATCAGTGGCTAATGGCTTTGTTTAGATCCTGTTACAAGCTCCTCATAATTCAAATATGAAAACACTGCTGGACACCGTGTCCTTCATTTATTATTTTTCTGATATACAGGTTTTCTGAGTGAACAAACTTCTTTCACCAAAATTACCTGGGAGGACATTTCATAACATTTACAGTTTGTGTCATCAGGAAAAAATATATTTAACAAAACCAGCACACATTGCTTTAGAAAAGTCCCTTCTCTCAGGGATCTCAAAAATCTGAATGGAGGTGGACAAACCATTCTTTCATTCCTTTACTCCATGAATTAAATGCCAATAACACTGCATGATCCTTTTATTTGGAAGGCTGGATTCACTATGCAAGAGGATTAGCAAGGAATAGGAGCCTGCTTTAACCACAACCTGTTTTCTACACTTCAGTGCCCCTGGGAATTTCAAAGGTTTCATTTTGCATTTGAGACAGGTAAATGTTAGTGCAAGGTGGCAATCAGATTTTTCATTTTACAGGGAATTTCACTAGCTTGAAGTTTGTTTTCCACATTTATCACATGAAAATTTTGTTGAAACAATCTTTGAGGGAAAGGCTGGATGGGAGGTAAGGAAGGTAAAATGCTTCACTTCAGTTCATCTTCTCTTTCCCCTCGTCTCAATGTAAGACTCAACACATTAAGAAATTAAAAAGTAATTTCAAAAAGAAAGGAAAAGACTAACCATTCCTCAAACAAAACAGAGTTTAAACCATCCCATTAATAGAATTTAATATTTTACTGCATGAATGTTCAGCTTTGCCTAAAGGGTATTTTCAAATGAGAGAATATTACACCAGGGAAATTTACCCACTTTTTCATTTCATTGCAGTGCAATAAGATGCTCTGATGTGGGGATGTTATGTACTGAAGAAAAATGGGAGAGGCCAAGAATCTTCTCAGCATTTTTGCTTTCTTTGGCTGCTGCTTCCTTTCTCCAAATCTCTTGTACCTCTTTGAGAACAGCCAGGGACATTGCACTGGTAGGCTGGCAGAACAGAGCCAACAGCCCAGTTCTGATGGAGATTACATGGGGAGAAATCGTAGCCTGTGGCCATTCAGAAAGAATAGGTAGGAAAAAGAGTCCAGAATTCAGGAAAAGGAAATCAGGCAAAGACGGATTTGGTCATTTGGTAAAAATTCAGTTTATTTACTTGAGGCTGCAGAGAGTTTATTTTGCTTTGTCCTGTAAAAAAATTGTTAATGTGTTGGATAAAAATCGGATACTGTTCCTCTAAATTTATTTGGTTTGTCCATCAGTCTGGATTACTTAAAACAAGATTTGGTCAGTTGCTAAATTCCTTTGCACAAAAAGATTTTAAAGGAGAAAAAGGTCAAGTTTCCAAAAGACCTAAGCATCTGCTGCTTCTACTGAGCTCTGGTAAGAGCTCTGGTTAATGCTCGTGGTCTCTCAACTCATGCTAAAAACTTGTGATTTTCCTAATTTATTGGTGTTGAATATGAAATGGAAAGCAACACAGTATGGCTGATTGAATAAACATCACCCATGGCAGTGAAAGAGGAGGACATGGAGATAAATAAATTGGAGGGATTGTAGCATTGGGTTGTAACTTTGGATGGGAATGAAGAGATCTGTCATAATATGTGTTCACTTCTTCCAAAATCTTTAGGCATGGGCTCAACATTACCACTGAAAAGGAGGCTTAAGTACAGGGAGCAGAGACACAAGCAGGCACCAGTGTGCACAAGGCATGGCTAATGAAGTATCAAGCTGGACAAAGGTGATTTTGCAAGGCCATATGTCCTTCTGTAATCCATACTGCTTGGCTGTCCTTCTTAAGGTGTTGCCAGAATAAGTCACCAAAGTCTGACTAACCAGATCTTCAGCCAATTTAAGCTGCTGTCATCCCTTGAAGTCTGAGAGGAAACACCAATTTATAACCACCATGGGCATGGTTTCTAAATAAGAAGAGACATATTAATTGCACATGGAAGCAGTCATCAGTTCCAGATTGCATTGAGAGCCAATGGTTATAATTCAATTGTAGTTTTCCACTGCTCATGACAGTATGTGACATCAGCAGATTATTTAATTACAGCTTTCTTTCTCAGCCCAGTATTATATGTTATTGCTCTCTGGAAAATTAGATGAGACTAATTAAGAAATAAGGTGTCAGCCATTATGTCAAGATGAATAGGCCCATCTGAGAAGGTACTGAAGTATTGCTAAGAGTCTATCCAAATAATAAGAGAAAATCATAGTGTCATCAAGATGATGAATGAGCCATGGTTTGTCCAAAGTGGGAAGGTAGTTTGAATGGTCCCCGATTTGTATGCAGTTTAACCCTACACCTAATTTCCTGAGGAAAGACCTGAGAGGTGTACAAAGTCCAGCCAATTTTTATTGGGAGTTTGTCCATTCAGTCTGCTGCAAACCTAGGGTTTTGTTGAGACATGGGCCTTCAGCAAATGCTTGTGTAGCTGCCTACTCAATAAAAGAGCCATGTAAAGCCTTAAATAGGAAGATGTTGGCCTTTCACATCAAGAAGAAACAGCCACATATTTTTGTTTGCTTTTTAATACCTCCTTGTGATTGCCTCAGCCATGACATGATGCTCACCTACTTAAAGTGAACTGTGTAATTCTAGCCTCTCTCTCCCAGGCAAACTGTTTTATTTTCTCCATACCAAAGCTAATGCCAATCTCCCACCACCCTGGCAGGTGCATCCCTGCCATTTATAAAGCATTACCAAAAATTTCAAAAGCTGCTAGGTGATTAAAAGCATCACTGCAGACTGGAGCTAAAAGTCATATTAAAGAAAACATCCCTTCATGTAGTATTTAGCAGCCTTTTGTTCTTTTTTGCCCTCAGAGTGGAACAGTTTTGTCTTGCAGGTTTTGTTCCCAATTACCAGCCTCACCTCAGTGAACAGAATGTTTCTGTTTTCAAACATCCCAGCAGATGTTTAACAAGTTCAGTCAAACTAAAGACTGGTTTTCACCCTGGAGCACAATGTTGGTTGTGAGCAGAGATCACTGGCAGGTGGGACTTCAATTTACACTGTGGAAGATTTCTGGCAAAGATCAAAATGAGACACCTGGGTGATGCAAAAGAATTGGTGGATGTAGGCATCACATTTTACCCATCTGGGGCAGGACAGACAGAGACCATGGCTTTCACCTGATTCTTATTCTTCCTTTCAGTCCATCCCTCTGGGTTTTAGGAATTCCCAACAAGCACTTGAGATTCAAAAGCACCATGGGAAGGGAGTTGTGCTGCACCTGGAAATAACAGAAAATCTCCCAGAATAATAGAAAATCTCCCATTCCCAGCAAGTGGCTGATGTTGGTGATTGATTCAGGAGGCACTCTGGGGATGGAAGAGCAAAAACTAACATCATCAAATTCAGGGTATTTATATCCATACCAGCCTGAGTGGAACAGGGTTTCCAAAACCTCTGATCCCAGAGATGTATTATCCTATTTAAAGAGGAGAATTAAGGGCTCCAAAATAATAAATGTGGTCCTAGACAAAAGCTTTTGCTGTGACAAATGCTATGTGGATAAGGATGACAGCCTTCCCCTTAAGACTTTCCTGAGGGCAGAGCCACAGTGGGGCTGACAGAGAAAATCTAGCCTGGGGAGATACTAAAAAGTCTGAATTTCTGTATTTGATATGCTGGAAACAGGGAAGCAGACAGGGAAACAGAAGTTAATTATCTTTTTTTTTTTTTTAATTTTTTTTCTTTCCATTCTTGTTTTGAATAGGAGCTTCCTCACATCCATAAATTCCCATCTCATCTGACAAACTGCTCCTTTGACACAGGATCCTAGGATAGCATTAACCATGGAAAAAAATTGGACTCTCTTAGCAGAACTAAAGTACCAATGAGCTTTCAAATGGTGTTTCCTGCTTTCTTCCTCCCTTTCCCCTTGCATTCAAAAACCTCATGGGCATCTTTCAGCATGCGAGAACATCCCATCTGTTTCTGCTCTTTCATTTGGTCTCTGAGCTTGTCTTTTGTTGACAGACATTTCCAGCTTTGTGGATATTGTGCTACAGTGTCCCACTGTTCACTCTGAAGCTCATGGTTACCTGTGAAATGTGCATTGGTAACTGCAAGGACAGGTACGTGCTGGCTCAGGGTCTGTAGGCAGCATCCCCACACTGGATTCAAGGGTGTCATTAACATCTCAAAAGAAGCCTGTCAGGAAGAGATGCAAGTCTCATGAAAAGTATTTTATCAGCCAGAATTCTTCAAATAACATTTGGCCTTCTGGAGAACAAAAGCTGTAATTGCTGGATTGTTTCTTACCTTTTATTAAAGGAAATATTCTTTCGTTCTTTTAATACCTAATGAGAGGCCACGAGATAATCACTGTCATGCTCTGATTCACATAAACACCAGCGGAAATTGCTGAAGACGGGGCTGTTCTGGTGGTACTGAAAATGTAATAGGTTTGTGCTGCAAGACCTGGCCACAAAGCTCCTTCTGCAAGTTAAAAAACTGGGGACAAAATAAAGCTAAGGAATGCATGTTCCCATACAGCCACAGAAGTTGTCTGAATGTCAGAGAGGGACTCTCACCCAGCTCTGCCTCAGCACACTCACCAACATCTCATCTAAAGATCTAACTCCACTTTTTAAATATATTTTCTGACACTAACTTTGCATCTTTATAAGGTAAAATAAAGGCTCATCTCTTGTCGCTGTTTGCTTGTTTTTTAAGTGTCCTGCTTGGTGAGCTCCACTTATGCAGCACATGAGAAGCTCTCACAGACCGATCTCCTTCAGGGCCAGAAGGACTTGTTGAGGTTACCAACCTAATATAATAGACTATTTCTTCGACTAAGTTCCACAATTTTCTTGTTGAAATTGGACACAGATTGATGAATAATCAGAGGTGTCATAGGAAGCGTAATTAGACTATGAGTTAGTTTATGAAGTTATCCAATCTACCAAAAGATCTGAGTGATGCAGAACTATAACATCCTTCCATGAGCTCTGATTACTCCCTACATCATGCTGTAGGCTTAACCTCTGAGACATAAAGGTGCTTCTTAGATATCTTTTTGAAGAACCTATGTGATACAGCTACTGAGCTAAAGGAATTTCTTTTTCTGTTATATGTCAAAATAATGTTCAATGACATTAAAAGCTAATTAATTTTTCCTTTCTGTTTCTGTACTGTTCTAATAGACATTGTGACACTACTTTAGAAGCAAGGGATGTTGGGCAAGCCATGTCTGATCTATTGATCAGATCACAGATCCATCTATGAGCCTTCTATTGGCTTGAGAAGCCAATACATGAGTTAGGATGCATAGCTGCTGTAAGGAAATGTGCTGGAACAACCTGTGCTTGTCTGTGCTGCACACTGCTGGGTGTTATGGAAGCCATCTGTCAGGAGCAGGTCTGTAGTTTAGTTTGTTTGCTACAAAAAATAAAAGGTACCACTGTACTGGAGGGAGGAGGAACCTCTGTGGACAGGATCTGCACAGGATGCCATGGGGAAGTGCAGCCAGGGCCCATCTGATTGTGTATGAAAGGGGGATTTTCAGCATCTGAAGGGGTACAAGATTTGCTCACTTTATATGTTACTTTTTTAATTCTACATAATTAAAGCAGTTATTTTATTACAGCACCTGTAGCTGTGCCTTTCTTACTAAAAATACAGAAAGAATCTTGCAGTATCCCCTGTCATCCTGATGCAGAACAGACACCTGCAGATATCCTTACACAGTATCATGTCTCAGTTTATTGAAACTGTTACCTACCTCAGTTCCTTTCCTGTTAAAATTTGGAAAGGTGTTGTCATATATTGAAGATAAAGTCTAAAACCTCTCAGGGAGACCTGTGATGTGTATTTAGGTTAATGAGACTCAATCCTGCCTGCCTTTCTGTAACCAGGATCATTGATGGTCCCATCTGCAGTGAGATGCTGCTGCCCTTGGAAGTTTTCCTTCTGTGCTTTCCACTCCCACACCCTGGGCTTCCTGTAGGACTCCTTCCCTTCAGCCACAGGGTGGTGGTCTCATTTTCCTGCCCTGGGCAGTCTCTTGCCAAAACATCACTGTCCTTCCTGGAAATGCCTGGTGACATCCTAGTAAGGGCCTGTGCCTTTAGACCTGGTAAAGCCAAATTGTATTTTGTGTAAGAGTGTTCATTAAGTCCTTCAGAATAAGTCTAGAAATTTGATTTATGAATGGCTTGTCATATTGAAGCAGGTTTTGTCTTGTTTATGGTCTGTTACTGTGCAGCCTTGTGCTCAACATGCACACTGGTTTTTTTGGTTTGTTTTTTTTGGAAAAGGCCAACATGCTACTGTAAACTCTTGGTATCAGTCAGCATTTTCTCTCTCAGTACAAGATGCACTTCTCCATCCAAAAGGCTTTTCCACACAATATCAGTAAAGCATTACTTTAAAAATGTTTAAAAAATAATGTATTAAGTTATTCCTTACTACCAATAAAGTACAAAAATAATTTTAAACAGTCATTGCTCAAATCTGTAGTATCTGGTATTATGAATGAAGAGAAGAAATTCCTACAGTTTCCCAGCAGGTAGTACACTCTCTACATTTTCAGATTTTCATGACTTATTGGAGATGCCAGTGGCCAATACGTTTGTTACTGTATGTGGGGGAGAGAGGAAGTAAACTGCAAATTATAAAAAAATAACATGGTTAATATAAACTAAAAAACCCCAAAACCTTTCTGCAGAGACTGACTCCTCTAAGTAAGATCTGCGCAATTAAGGTTTTCTGTAGATAAAAAAAACCCAAAACTCTATAAAATACGTTGCCTCTAGGAATACCTCTCAAGTAATAAGTTGTGACAACCAAAAGGATTCTAGAAAATTCTAGAATCTAGAGGCAATCCTTCTAGACAAAGGAGTAGATCTGACATGGAACATCAACCCTCCTAGATTCAGTTATAAAGGACCCAGCCTCCATCTTGCTAGAGAAGTCAGTCCATGATCAAAGTATCTTGTACTCTACTTGCTCAGTACAGCAAGCATAATAATGTCAGGACCCTGAGGTGGGAGACATCTCAGCTTGCTCACTAGAAATGTCCATGAGGTTGTCTGTAAGACTCAAACCTTCGTAAAACAAAGGCTTCTCACTTGGAGCAGTAGAGAGGCATCTTATGCCCCCGAGCAGCTGTGATCCCACCTCATCCTGTCTTCACAAAAAAGGTGCCAGGTTGCCTGTCCTGCTCCACATCAGCATTCTCAGGTGGTCCTTGCCCTTCAGCTATTATTGCTCAGTCACTGAGAGTCAGGTTTTTTTCCTCAAGGACATCCAGATGCCCACAGCTCTGGTGGAGATGAGAGGGTTTGCTGAGCTGGGCTCAGCAGGATGCACACTGCTGCTCTGATTGAGGCACTTGAAGATGGGCCAACAGCAAAGTTCCTCTGGAAATCTAAACCAGTATTTCAGCTAGAAAAAAACTAACACAGAGCTTTCCTCTATGGAGAAAACCATGCAAAATGCCCCACTGCACAGGTAATGCAAGACATTGTAATTACAGAGTTTGCAGCTAAACTGAAGAATCTTACTGCTCCATCTGGATCCAACCAGCTCACCTTTAGGACTCTCCCCATCAGCCTTGCCATTGCACAAGGCCCATAAGTGCACCAATGAAGATGGGTGAGTTACTTATGTATTACCACATCAGTGTTTGCCAAAGTGAAAATGTCTGTATTATTAAAGGTTTCACAACTATTCAGCTGTTGGGGAACAGGTTCAGCATTTTGCAGTACAGTAGATTTCTGTCTTTCAAACTGCTTAAAAATGTTTGCTTTAAGCTTTTTACATTGACTTAAATAGAAGCAGTTTTCTCCCATACTCTAACATGTAACAAACTACAGCACTTCAATGCTGAACTCATGCTATTTACAGCATCATCATTTATTTCATGGTAGACATACAATGCCCCACAAAATCTCTCCAGGAGAGAAAATCACCATTTAAGGGTGCCACTCAGAGTTATTCAAGCTCATTTGTCTTAATGACATCATCTTAATTCTCTATCTCAAGTACAGATGTAATCTATGCTTTCTCAGTTCAACTTGCTGTTTAACAGAAGTAGTTGATCAAATGGATACATTTAGAGTAAATTCAAATATCTGATTGTCTTCTCAGAAAGCTGAAGTAAATGTTCCACTCAAGCTGACAATAGTTGTGCAAATGGGAATTGACATAAATTAGAACTACTACCTGTTTTTCTTTGTGAAAATTAGTTCAAACAATTTTATCGCATGGGTACATTCTAGCAGTGAAGTATTGAAAGAGGTTTCACTAATCTAAAATCAGGGCCATTTAAATTATAGAACTAAAACCTCTGAGAATTTCAGCTGACAAGCCTGCATTCATTTTTAAAAAAACTCATTTCATCTGTGTTTCATTATGAGTTCACAAAATTAAAACTAAAATCCTTTCCCAGCAATGTTGGCTTCCCTGTTTTCTTTGTCAAGCAGCTCAGTAGCAGCTTTTCTTTCAAGGTGCTATCTCACTTGGCACCATAATGTTTTGATAGCAACGGTGCAAAAAATTGCCTTTCAAAAGATGAAAACCCAAACATTTTTGCCTCAGTTTAGTAATATCGCCCCCAGAATACGTAAGCAAAGTTCTCAGCTACCACACTGTGTGGCATGAGTCTACTCTGACCTTCCCATCTTGAAACTTGTTTTCATATAATAGGAAAAAATGCTTTTAAAAAGCTCTCTGAGATAAAATTGCTGCAATCCTCCAAGCACTACTTCTTCTTCCCCAGTGGCCAAGTGAGGAAAGCAAGCTTCATTATGCCAATATTTACTGAGACGTCCTCTTTCCAGAACACTGTATGCTGTACAGCAATTACAGAAATGCTGAGGACTCTGCATATTTTTAAAAAAGGGGGATGGAGACATCCAAATGGAATGGAAAGCACACCATGAAGATGTTTCCCTCCTTGTAAACAAGGGCATGCAAGTCAACCACGTACATCTTCTTCCCATGTCATCCAGGCCCCAAAGATCAAAGTGATTTATAACAGGTTTAGTCCAAGCCTTCATGCAGAACATTGATGGAACAGGACTAGAATCTTCTAGAATGCTTCACACTCATCTACTAGATCTCTAAGATGTCCCTGTTACAGAGTGTAAAGGTGGTCTCCACATGCCCACATCTGGAGATCTCTTCATGCCCACAGTTGGTGCTTTTTGAGGTGGAAGCTGCACTGCTTTCCTGTGGGCTTCTCCCAGAGCTCCCCTGAGCAGCACCACACAGGAGATCTGCCAAATATTTTTGTGGTTGCAGGGGGTGGTGAAGAAAGGGGCAAAACTCTTCTGGCCACCAGTCTGGGAAAGAAGACTTAATTGAATACTTGCTGTTTCTATGGCCAGAAAGAAAAACTTCTGCTGGACCAGAAAAGTGGTCACCAGACTTCCCATGACAACCACGGCCTTAGGAACTGTGTGGCAAATAACTCCAGGGAACAAGACACTGAGTCCACTCTGTCCTGGGGAAGAGCAGCTCTCCAGACATCCACCTAGATCTCCCAAAGCTGATGGGAGCTTTCCTTGCAGCAGTGGAAAGAAAACCAGGAAAAAGATTGTGGATAAGAGCTCCTGGATGGAACCAGCTGGAGCAGTTGCTGAGCTGTATGGATGCTTTTGTTATCCTGTTCTGATCAAGATGGACTCAGATCAAAAATTAATAAAGTTTTTTTTGTCAGATGTGTTGGTTCTGGACATCTGAATAAATTAAAGTTTAGTAGTAATACCTTAGTTGACATGCACTCCTTTTGCTGCTGTAAGAGAGAAATCATAGTTTTATCTCTAGCCACATCCCCAGTATCCCCACTCAGCCAAGTCTGGTTCTGGTGGGATTTCTAACCCAACTGGTACTTTGCCACCCCTTTGTTTCCCTGGCAATCTTTTCCCCTTCAGCCAGAAACAAGCTACAAGGCAAGTAACATTTTCTCATCTAATGCTGAGGTTTTTTGAAAATTGCTCTTAATTGTCCAGATAACAAACAGTGAGTCAAGGAGAAGGATCACTTGAGGGAAGAGGTTTTAGTTGTGAGGATTTCTGGTTTTGCTACACATGCTGAGTCTACAGGCAGTATATTTGCTTGTTTTCATTTCTAAAACATTCCTAGGACCAACTTCACTTCTTGCAAGTTGTTTTCTGAAGTGCAGACAGTAGTCCCCTCCCCACAGGTCCTCCTCTCTCTCTGATGGAAAGATGAAGCCTAATTAGGTCTGAGGACAATTTCTTCACACCAGGGCACTATTTCATGTACTGGTGATTCATTTTAGAGCACATCCAGAGATTTTTACCAATGAAGATCTGCTTCTCAATCCATGTGTCTCCTTTTGAGAGGGAGACTGGAGCTGAACTAGTTCTTTTTATGCTCATAGTACACAAAAGGACAAGTTTGGAAATGTTTGCCCCATTTTACTTTAAAAAAGATAAAATCATGAGATCATCTGACCTGAGTCCCTAGAAGAACTGCACCAGTGTTAGTGTCAGAGACTGGGGAGGTACAATGAAAACTGAAGGAAAATTGCAATGAACTATACTATAATGCTATAAACCTTCTCCTAGAGATACAAGTTTATTAATGATGGTGTCAGGCTCTTCTGTTTGAACAATGCCTCTGCCCCCTCATTTTGACAGTGGTCAAAACCTCCTTTTTATTTTACAAAGTTACAGAAGGAAGGAAATTCTTTGTGTAAGCCCATGGGGCTGTCCCTCTTAGCTGGATATAACAAGCTGTGGTGAGTCTACTGTTGGCAGAACAGAAATAATCTCAAAAAGGGTATGTGAGGGCTGTGGTGGAGAGACTTTTCTGGCAGATGCTGGTGTGGCTCCCTAAATCCCTCTGTGCAGGACCTTCACCTTCAGCATGACTTACATCATGGGAGGGACATTTATCCCAGTAACACGTCCCTGCCTGTAGGGAACCTGCCAATGCTGGAACCTCTGCTTCCAGCTCAGGACATGGGGCCAGGCCCATGGATGCAGAGTACAAACACATTGCCTTACTTTAGGTGTCTGTAAGGACAGTTCTGGGGCTCTGAGTGCTCTGGGTGAGCAGGATACAGCTGGAGGACATACATCAGTCTGAGGATGGTTATAAGGCTGTGGCTTTTTTGCATTGAGATGGGTGTACTGAAGGGAACAGTGTTTATACCCCAGTCTAGGAGATGGTATTGGAGAATGAGACAAAGATAATTAGAACTTTTGGACAAATGTTGTTTTTATTTTATGTCTTTACAATTCCTTCCTCATTCTTGAGCTTTTATCTTTCTTTTCATAAAAGTAAAGAACAATAGTAACAATGCATGGTACATTTTGTTATATTTTATTTATTTTCCTTGTTGATCAGCTGACTGCTTAACCAGATGAATCATATGCCTTTTTCCATAAACCATAGCAACTTTATCTGCTCAGGAGCAGTAACATGATCCAACAGGTCTTTCTAATGCATCACAACAGGAAGCTGACTAAAAATCATAGTTCATTATTAAGCATAGAAGGCAGAGCTAGAGAACTGTGAGAAGTTTCAGAACAGGATAGTTCACTGGATTCTGCAGATTGGGGAACTGTATAATTTTTTTAAAATGTCATAGAATGGCTATGGTTGGAAGGGACCTTAAAGATCATCTAAATCCAGCCCTCCTGCCATGGGGAGGGACACAAATTATAACTATGGTAACTATATGGTAACTATATGGTAATACATGTTTTATTTTGGGGATTTGCTAATAGTTTTTAAATGTGAAGAATTGTGAAGAGCTTTATTGTACTTCCCAGCATCATAGGTTTGGATGAGAAATCAGCACTTTGACAGTTCAGAAAATTTCCTTTTTTTTTTTTTTCTGCCAATGCTCATTACTGGCAAGCATTAGAATTTTTTTAAATGGACTGAATTTTCTAAATAGTTCTTTCTGAAGAGACTGAAGGTTTGTGATAAATTACTCCTGCATTCAGGTTATCCTGCTGGAGAATTTTTTTCATTACAGTGAAACAAATTTATAATCTTGAACTCTGAAAATCCCCAGTACTAGCAGATGTTCTAACACATTCATTAAATCTTGAAATCAACCTAGTGAACACCTCTATTTCACCTCTCAAAATTATTTCTACCATCCCCACAATCATGCTGCAATGCGGAGCTGGAACTTGTAAGCAAAGTGGTGTTGGTCTGACTTTAATGACTCTGACCAGCCTTGAGGATGCAGTGAGATTCAGCACCATTGATCTGGCACATTCTTGGTATTTAAAGCAGTTCCCAGACAGTAGATGAATGACTTGCATGCTCATCAGGACACAGTTTCATTATTTTTTTTATTTTCAAAGAAATCATGTGAAGAATTGCTGTATTCCTTCTTGTGAATTTTTTTTTTTTAATTTTTTTTTTTTTTTTTTTTTTTTTTGTGAACTGGGCCTGATGGTGGTTCACCATGTTCTAACTTACAGACTGTGTAGTTGTCACTGCTCAGTATTTAATGTTTTTTAAGGAAATTATCTCAATGACTTGTACAAGTTATGTTTTTGCTCTCCAAACGTATATCTTTTTAAAAGGCAAATCTGGAGTAGGATATGACTCTAATTACACTTCTGGAGAATAGGGAGATCTGCATGCTAATATTTGTGAGACACCCAGGAGTTTGGATGGATAAAGCAGCAAGTCATTAAAGCACTCAATAATACATTACCAATAGTACCTAGGTGACTTTACCATGAATATTAATAAAGTTTTTAGTACTTTATTTTTTTAATGTTACATTGATGCTAAATTAAACTATGTTGCAAACATATACCTCAGCAATGATATCTTGGAGATGTTGGGAGATTTTAAGCAAATGATAAGACCAGTGGGTAAAATGTGCTTCAAGGACTGTACTTGCTTGGCTGGCCAACCAGCAAATACCCCAATGAATTAAAACTCAAAAGGCAATGATTTGCATCATGTGTCTGAACACAAATAATTGCTTTTACCTTGAGCAGCAAGACCCTTGGTTTGCACTAGTGATAAATCATTTGTACAGGATGTCTCTCGGACCTCTAATGAGATGCCTCTAATGATTTGCTTGAGAGAGCACAGAAAATTTCTTTCATTTCCACAGTATTCAAGTGTTTCCACTTTGTCTTCTTTGCTCTGTATAGGGTCTGTTTGGATTTCAGTTGTATCAGCAGTTGGTTGGCTGTCAACATTGAGGTGTGAGCATGGTTTTCACTATTCAGCACTTACCAGGAGGTTCCTTCACAACCCCAGGAGGCTGAGGGCCACTACTCTGTGGTGAGCAGCTGGCTCCTGAAGAACAAGATGCCTGTGGTGACTCCACACACACAAATCTGTCAGTGGACAAGACCATGGTCCAAGTGGCTGAAGCCCACCTGGGGCTGAGGGAAGGAGAAGCAGCCTGACTGGGTGATGCAGATAAACTTGGGATAGGGTGCGTTTGCCTTACAAAAGGATGGAGAGTGCATTGCCCTGGGGGAAGCTGCTACAGGGGTGTGCCAGCTTCTGCCCCTGGGAAACCCAAAAGCTGGTATTCTCTGTGCAGTATTTTAAGTGTAATTGGAACACAGGTGGTAGGCATCACATTCACTTTCACCTACCCACAGACTGATGATATGGCTAACAGCTTGAATTAGAGTGTTACTGGAGAAAAATCACAGCAAATTAATGCTTCAGAACTATGAAAAAGTGAATGAATAACATCTGCTTAGAAGCCAAGCTAATGAGTACATTGTGGGTTTTTTATACACACTGTTTGTTTTTCAGTGAGCATGTATATTAGGTGTTTATCTCAGCTTATTATTCAAGAGTTACATGTACATCTGCTGCACATAGCCAAGGGGGCATCTCCAGAAAAGAGATTGTAGACATGTGAAAAGTAGAAGTAGGAAAAACTGTAGATATGTGAAAAAATGTAGAAAATACTACTGTTGTTTAAATCTCACAAATTACTATTGGGGGTATTGATTTATCCTGCAGAAAAATACTGTTAGCGGGAGAGAACTCACTTCAACAAATCTGCATTGCCAAAAAATGGCAGAGGAAAGGTATCTGACCCCAGAAAATAATTTTGCCCAGTCAATGATTAAGCTACAGTGGCTTCATTACAAGAGAGGAATCAAAGCAAAGAGTCAAATTAATTTTGTGTGCAGAAAACAAATTTAATTTTCTTGCTCTCAAGAAACAGTAGTTAAGGACAAAGTTTTCAGTGCAATGAGTTTCGAGAAGGCAAAAAGTGCCAGCTCATTAATTAAAAAGTAAATAATGAAAATTAAGTGATGTGCAAGTGAAGGCAAAAGTGAAGAGAGGCTTTAATTGAGGGATAAGTACAAGAAAAACAACTAAGATATAATTTGGAAGTATACAGGAGAGGTGACGGAGGATAAATCACCCTCCAAGAAAACCTCTCTAGCTCATTTAATACTTCAATATTATTTATTAGTAGAAGTTCCATTTTCCCCCCACCTGCCCAAAGTTTATGCTACGTGCTCACAACATTTGGAGTAGTAAGGAGACTACAGTCCCAACAGGTTATAACCCAGTTTCCCTCTGCCTGAAGCACTAACCCACTCCTGAACTGTCACAGCTGGCATTGCCCTCACAGTAACTCGCACTCCAGTCCTCAAAGCACACATCCACTTGCTCTACTTTCTGCTGGAGGGCTTGCAAAACCTTACATCTGCAGTGTATTTACCCTCTAATATGGTAGGCAAAGCAAACAGAGAAACTGAGTGAAAGCCTGGACTAAAGGGACGTGGGGGCTTCACGACAGCAGAGCCAACATGCCAGTGACACAGCCTTAAACCTCTGCCCTCCTCTTGCCATCTCCTCCACACACGTAAAGTTTCATGATGGACAGGTGGTGCAATGCTAACTCCCAGCATAGGATTAAGCCATCCAAGAAGATTTTTTGGAGCACAGACTTCGCATTCAGAGGCTCATTCCACAGCTACAAGGCTTTGCTCCCACTCCTGATGCTTCACCTCAGCCCCAGCTGGGGAGATGCAATGAAGAGACCACAGGCAGGCACTGAGTGGGGATCTGTGATGGGACCTAGGGGCTTCACAGGTGTGCCTGATGCCTCATTTAAAAGATGCAATTCCCCCAGCACTTAGAAGAGTTAGAACCACTCATGATACCCAAGAGCCTTCCTCTTGTCCTGTCAAGGGATGCAGTTTGCAGTGTGTAACTTGTTTGCTCTTAGATGGAATACTAGTTCTTCACGTTTGTCTCTAGTGCTATCTGCTGCCTATGGACAGAGCCATTAAGCATCTGTGGCCAGAAATATTCACTGTTCTCCACTGCCCCTCCCTACTTGTCTCAATTTCACTGACACTTGTAGCTGATAGCACTTGCCTTGGGAAGTCTTCAAACAACCATTTGTGGAAAAACCTCATTTCTCCTCACTTTTATTCCACCCTCAGAATGCTCCATCACCCTTCAAGGTTCCCTCCTCTAAAAAAAAGGAAAGGGTTAAACAATAGAAATGGAGTTTGGGACAGATGCTCAGGCCAAGTAGCAGCTCAGAGAGAGATTAAAGCTGCCTCAGCAGATGGTGAGAGCTTTTTCTGATGTAAATGTTAATTTATGGAACAGAGCCACAAAAGTCTGAACCCTCCCATGAGGTTTTCATGGGTGTTTTAGACATGTCTCTCTATCTGAAGCTGGGGCAGAGATGCCCTACCAGCACTGCAGAGTATTTTACCATTCCCACCGCACTGAGCCACTCAGTTCAGTTCAGTAAGAAGCAGCCCTGTGGTGAGAGATCCCAATTGTTCCTCACATTTAAACCTTCAGCATTATTTCTCTACTTTCCCTGCCTTGGTCTTGTCTTTCCCCAATGAAGTACCAGGCACTTGGAACAGTCTTTGCTGTACTATAAGGTTAGCTGGTGCCCTGAAACTCCCTTTTTAGAAAAACAAATTGCTTTCAAAAACCTGAGGAGAAGGGTGGGTGGGAGGGTGGTTTCTGCCACATTAGGAGTTTGAAAGCAAAAGTGAATAAAAAGATGAGCACCAGTGGGTTCTGCATCATTAGCTAATTTCATACAGACTAATGTTTCAGCACCGTAAAGTGCCTGGTAGCCTAAACTTTCTTATGCTTCTGCAGGATTTGACAACACCTATCACATAACATGGAGGGTAGATTTTTGAAGTGAGCATGGCTAAAAGATGAGCACTGAGATGAACAGATTTGTGCTGCAAGTCTTGTCTCCCTGCAGGAAAAGGGGCATCACTGGTCTATCAATTGCATTTTTCCCCTTTAACAACATTTCCCACCTCTGCTGAGCTCATGCCAGCACACTTTAGCTCCAACTTGGGAAAGGAAGCCTGTCCATCCAGATTGCTCTGAAAAGGCCGCAGATCTCTGTGTTAGAACATGAGAATTTTGGCACTCAAACTGGTTCTGAAATGCTGCAGCTACATTGCTGTGGCTTTACACATACAGGCTGCCTATGGGCAGAGCCATATAGCAGCTGTGGCCAGAAATAGTCACTGTTCTCCACTGCCCCTCCCTACTTGTCTCAATTTCACTGACACTTGTAGCTGATAGCACTTGCCTTGGGAAGTCTTCAAACAACCCTTTGTGGAAGAACCTCATTTCTCCTCACTTTTATTCCACCCTCAGAATGCTCCATCACCCTTCAAGGTTCCCTACTCTAGAAAAAAGGAAAGGGTTTACACAAACAGGCTTTACACATACAGGCTGTAGGGCAATCAATACTACTGGAAATGTTTTGTGCATGAAATTAATAGCTAAAACTTGGAAGCTTAACTCCTGGTGGATCTGTCCTCACAAACAAGGATGAAATTGCTCAAGTGAACAGCCAGGCAACACAGCACTACACAGGAGCCAAACTGGAATTGTATTTTCTAAACAATATAAATTGGAGATACTTCTCTCCAATCCATAAAATTGAAAAGATAAAAATGGTGATATTAGGGTGCCAGACCAAAATCTGCTCCTCAGAGAAAGAGAGATTGCACCAGTAGAATTTTTTTTACTGCTAGGTTTCTTTTGTGCTCCATGGCTTTTTGAAAAGTATCTTGAAATTAGATGATTTTTTTCTGGGTTTCTGTCAATATTTCTTTCAAAATATTAAAAGGTGGGGAATAGAAATCCTTCAGACAAAGTTAAAGGTATTCAAGATCTGAAAAATATTCTGAAAAGATCTGAGATTGCTGGGAATCATGAGTGAAGTCCCCCTGTGTGCAGAACAAAGAACCCAGGAGCAATGTAGATGCTTGTGAACACGAAACAGAGCTCCATTATTCATTCTGTTAATATGGAACAGTTAGGAAAACCTCTGCTTTATTACCGTGTTTTTCCACGTGTAAGGCAGTTGTGAACTTTTTTTAGGTCAGAAATACATATAGACAAAACTATGGTAGATAGAGACCCACTTCTGGGGTGGGGTTATGGTTATTCCAAAATCTTCATCCCAGATCCCCTCCAGACATTCTTACAGCTCCCTCACACAACTGGGAAATGGAACCTTTGATTTTCAACAGTGGAATTGAATAGATTTTGGGTAGAGGGCATGAATCTTCCTCTGTAGGTGCTGGGCTACACCTACTGAGTATGGAGTGAGTTTGGGAGCTAGTTTAGACTAAATATCTAACTGTTAAATAAAAATACATGGGATGACCTCTAGTGGGTCACTAAAATTTGTATCAAATACTAATTAACCATGAGAATAATTTATTACTCTGCTAGACCAACACAATCAGGTCTGTAGCATCTCCTAAGTATTCCTGGATTCTAAATGAAAGTGCTGACGATTTCTGGAACAAGTCTTGCTTCCAGAGTAGACCATGCACACAACTCCCAATCAGTTTTACTTAGCAAAGAGTCTTTATGCTGCAAATGAAAAATCTTTATCCAATACAGGCTGATTTACAAGGCTATATACCATGAGAATGGAAGTTATTGCAGATAGTGTCATTAATTCATACCCAAGCTTTTACACTGCATTACTATTCAGCCTGCAAGGCCACACTGCAAGTTAACCTCAGTGTCATGATTTACCACCAGGAACTTATATAAGTTAACTAAATCACCTACATGGCTGTAAATATTAATGAATATTGGAAATGCACACCAGTTATGAGCTGTGTTACTTGTCTTGCTGGTGTGAATATTAATGAAGTCTGATGATGAGATGCTTTGGTTGTGCGTGGTGTTTCTAGGTGTAAAGCTATAAATATCAATGATGTGTAAAAAGCAGTCTATTTGGTTGTGACTTGTGCTCTTCTCTAAGCAAATTTATATATTTCACCCTTCAATGTGTTGTTGTGGGTTTAAACAACAGCCTCAGCCTCCGCTGCTGCTACAATAAAACAGTATTTTGACAAACATGTCCATCCAAAATGCTCAAGGTGGTTCTATTTCTGAGTTTTGAACACAGCTCTGTCTGCCAAAAGCTGTCTCAGTCCCACCACCAGTGCTGCATTTCAGGGCTTTTAGAGAAGGATGTATCTGCTGAACCTTTGGCAGCACCAGACAGGCACCTTGTACTTTGTGTGATAAGCAGTGCAGATGGCAGCACTTATGTTTAACTTTTGCTGATGCTTCCCATTGTAAAACTTTGTTTTCCGTTGTTTTAAAATTTCCCAAAGTTTTCTGCTGTCTCTCTGCCCAGCTCAGGTTTTCTATTTATCTGGTTTTTATCAGTGCTGGGAGGAAAGTGAAAGTTAGGATGTGGGGCTGCCCCACACACAGAAGTTAGGCAGTTAGGCTGCCCCACATGCAGAAGGGAGGGCAGCATCCTCATCTCCCCCTTTCCCCTCTGAAGCCCAAGTTGTGCTTGATGAGCCCTGATGCTGCTTCATCAGATCTGCCCTGGCAGTTCTGTGTAATTGTTGATGCAGAGCCCTTATTATGCAGCTTATCACTGAATCACAGAATCATGGAATGTTAGGGGCTGGAAGAGACCTCGAAAGATCATTGAGTCCAACCCCTCTGCTAGGACAGAATGACTTAGAGTAGACCACACAGAAAGATATCCAGATGGGTTTTAAGTGTCTGCAAAGATGGGACTCCACAACATCTTTGGGCAGCCTGTTCCAGTGTGCTGTTATCTTTACAGTAGACATTTTTTCTTTACATTTAATTTTTTTCCTTATGTTTAGGCTGAAGTTCCTGTGTTCCAGTTTGTGAACATTGCCCCAAGTCCTGCCACTGGACACTGCTGAGAAGAGTCTGGTCCCATCCTCCTGACACCCACACTTGAGGTATATATCATAGAATCATAGAATTGGCTGGGTTGGAAGGGACCTCAGAGATCATCAAGTCCAACCCTTGATCCGCTACTGCTGCAGTTACCAGACCATGGCACTGAGTGCCACATCCAGTCTCTTTTTAAATATCTCCAGGGATGGAGAATCCACCACTTCCCAGGGCAGCCCATTCCAATGTCTGATCACCCTCTCTGTAAAGAAATTCTTTCTAATGTCCAACCTAAACCTCCCCTGGCACAACTTGAGACCGTGCCCTCTTGTCTTGCTGAGAGTTGCCTGGGAAAAGAGACCAACCCCCCCCTTGCTACACCCTCCTTTCAGGGAGTTGTAGAGAGTGATGAGGTCTCCTCTGAGCCTCCTCTTCTCCAGGCTGAACAGCCCCAGCTCCCTCAGTCTCTCTTCATAGGGTCTGTGCTCGAGTCCCTTCACCAGCCTGGTTGCCCTCCTTTGGACCTGCTCCAGGACCTCGATATCCTTCCTGAACTGAGGGGCCCAGAACTGGACACAGGACTCGAGGTGTGGCCTCACCAGTGCTGAGTACAGGGGCAGAATCACTTCCTTGGACCTGCTGGCCACGCTGTTTCTGATACAGGCCAGGATGCCATTGGCCTTCTTGGCCACCTGGGCACACTGCTGGCTCATGTTCAGCTTCCTGTCAATCCAGATTCCCAGGTCCCTCTCTGCCTGGCTGCTCTCCAACCACTCTGTCCCCAGCCTGTAGTGCTGCATGGGGTTGTTGTGGCCAAAGTGCAGGACCCGGCACTTGGCCATGTTGAACCTCATCCCATTAAGCATTGATGAGATCCCTTCTCAATCTCCTCTTCTCCAGGATGAACAGACCCAGCTCTCTCAGCCTTTACTTGCACAGGAGATGCTCTAGACCCATAATAATTTTAGTAGCACTGGACACACTGGACTGTAGCACACATTTTAGCACACTGGACTCTCTCCAGTAGTTCCTTCCCCTTCAGGAACTTCGAAGCCCAGAACTGGATGCCATATTCCAGGTGGGGACCTCACCAGGGCAGAACAGAAGGGGAGGATCACCTCCCTCTACCTGCTTGGCACACTTTTCTTGATGCAATTCAGGATGCCATTGGCCTTGTTGGACACAAGAGCAGATTGCTGGCTCATGGTCATCCTGTTGTGATGGGTGAGAGCAGTGCTAGATTAGGCTGGAGCTTGGAAATCCATTTAACTGTGAGAGACAGCACTCCTCTCACCTCTCTCCTATCCAATTATTTAGTGTCTGATAACATTTACCAGGGAAAGATCCTCAGGGCAAGTCATGTCGTTGCTGTTTTTATACATTCCCAATGCTGTTGAACACAAATGGAATGATTTCCAGAAGAAAAAATATGTCAGGGTCACTGGAGCAATGAAGCTAGAGATGTGAAAAATATTCATAAGAATACTACTATTATGAGCAGTTAATCAGGACTGGATGTCCCTTAGCTTCTACCTTTTTTACTGATTTTGTACAACCAGATGAGGAACAGGGTCTTCCAAAAGTTCTAGAAGAGAGCAGAAAGAGCTCACTTTGAGAATTTTAAACTGCTTTTTGGTGGTGGTGGTGGTGGGGGGATTGGTTTTTGGGTTTTTTATTTTTTTATTAAGTAGAAAAAATTACTTAAGAATTATGGGCCACCACAAGAAATCAGTTTGGAAAAAGAGAGATGAATTAGAGTAGGGGAGGGTTTTAGGGAATTAAAAGGAGTACAAGAGCTTCAAATACCTTCATCAATTCATCAGAAACGAGAAACCAGTTCTTTGAAATTTTCTTTCCCCTTTAAATTTTCATTTCAGAACTCAGGTCAACACAGTCAGTTTTAAATCTCCAGTGCTGAATATTAAGTAACATGGCTCATACCTTCACTTTAGTCCCAGTAAAGCCTACTTTTTCTGCAACAGACTATCACAAAATTACACTGAAAATGTCTCTTCCATTCCTTCCCTTCCTTTTCTACTTTATGGCATTTTTTCAGAGTATTTTTATTAAAAAAGAAATAGTTTTGGACATGACAATGACTGCAACCCAAATGGAGCCTGTACCTATAGTACCATTAATACATCACTTTGACAGAAGAAAAGGAGCATGAAAAAAAAAAAGGTAAGATGAAGTCTTTATAGGTCTCTCTTCCTTCTTTTATCCAGGAACAAAAAGCACAGTGGTAATAGTTTCATCAGTTTTCCAGAGCCTGTTAACAAAATGAATATTTTGAGCGTTTGTCTTTAAAGTACAAGTATGAAATTTGGAGTCTCTTGTCTCAAAACCCTGTGGAAACCAGGCCGTAATAATATCATTATGTTGCTTCAGAAGTGTCAATTTAGCCAGATTAAATTTTGTGAAAAAAATCTTTAATCCCAGGAGGAGAGTTTCTTGGGTTGTCTGGAAGTTCATAAACTGGAGTTTCTAAAGCAGATGAAGCCTGTTAGTTTTTAAATGAGTTTCTGCCTCTATTAGAGTAAAGCATAGAGTTTATACTGATTAATGTCCAAAAGTTCGTTAGTGTTCTGGCTCCTGGTATTACTGAAAAGTTTTGTCTAGGCTTTAGGTTCAGTAAATAGGCTATAGTATATAGTCTATATAGGCTATATGTTTATATGTTATGTAGGCCATATGTTTAAAATACTTTTTATGTAGATGCAATTATCTATCATGTATCAACAATATGTATCAGTGCATTATATTTTGTCACATTCAGTAGCAATATCACCACAGTTCATGTGAGCGTGTGTGTGTGTTTGGTTATGTCTCTATGTAGATACGTGAGAGGGAAAAACTGGCCATCTATGCATTGCTTTTTGGTATATAATACCTAAATATAATACCTAAACTGAAAAAAAAAAAAAAAAAAAAAGATGTTGATGTTCATTGCTACACAATGCTCCTATACAGGATCTCATTTCTAATATACAGAGTAATTCTCATTGGCTTTTCCATCAAGGCTTAGTTGCTATTTGACCTAATAATGCTTTTCTTCTCCAAATATTGCTAGTCTTGTACTTCTCCTTTTGCATCTCCACACCAGTAAATTCATCCTCACAAACACATCTGTCTGCTTCACTCCCTACATCCCAGCAATGCCTTTCAGGGAAAAAAAAGATCTCTTAAAGTGTGAGCCTCTCCATCACATCGCAAGTTACGTAGCACTGGATGAAAGAATGTCCAACATAATTAACATCCTTTGTTAACATTAAGATGATGTTAATGCTTCACTTTCAAGAGTTGAAAAAATGCTTCTGGATTTTATTTAACCTTTATTTGACTGCCTAGTACAATTATCTCTACCACAGCTCTCCACATATTATGACCATTAATCATTATTTGCGCAGAGCTCATTTCTGTGGAGTCACAATTCTCTCTACGAGAGACAGGACAAAAGTGGTTGCATTTTTTAATGTCTATTTGACAAAGAAAGAGAAGATTTTTCTCTACCTGACTAGCCCAAAAGCCCCCTTAGCTCATATGCTTAAGACTTTCTTATTGCTAATGTAATTAGGCTAATTTAATTAGGCTGCATCTTGACCTAGGGGATGTTCTTATCATAGGTTGCCCAGGGAGGTGGCTGAGTCACCATCCATGGAGGTATTTAAAAGACATGTAGATGTGGTGCTTAGGGACATGGTTTAGGTGGACTTGGGGCAATCACTGAATACCAGGCTAGATGCAGAAGACTCATCCTCAATGATTCCCTGGGATCACAAGCCTGCTTGCAGACAGGAAAGCAATGAGGGCAAAACAAAGTAAAAAGAAAAGTAATATATGGTTCCAACTGCTCTCATATGCACTATTCAAGCAATTATAATCATGGCCAAAGACTGTTTTCATAAATAGAAAATATCTTTTGGTTTACTCTTTTCTAACTGTCGGGACAGCTACTTCACATGCACCTAATGTACCTCACAGGGTAGCATTCAGTGATTGCTTAAACCATCAGGTTGAAGTTTTCAGATGTACTGTAACATTCTATCTTAAAGAACTTCAAAGAAAACAGCACTGTTTCCTTCTGACAGTTTGGTATTTTGGTGCATGGAGGATGTCTGCATCCCCAGTTGCAACTGAGCTCTCAATGCTGTGCTGAGAAACTCGAGCATTCCTAGAGCTTTTATCTTTAATTTTGGCAAATGCAGGAAATTTAGCTGCACCATTTGTGGTGAACTGAGCCCTGTCCACTCTCTTCCCATAGAAGAAAGGAAGAAAAATTAAAAAAAAACACAGCCCAGTACCTACCCTCCAGTGGAAGGTGTTGAAGCTCCATCAGAAGTCACTGTGGCACCCCAGCTCCTGGTGTGTCCTCCAACTCCCACATCCATTCCCTGTGTGCATCCAAGACCAGTCTGAGGGACACAGGAATGAGCAGCACATGGTGAAAGCTGTGCAGCCGCTCAGATAATCTGGGCAAGAGTTAATCTGTACTTTTCAACCTTCCATCATCTCCTTTTCTTCTGGTCCAAGTGCCCCAGGCATCCTTTCTGAGAAGGGAACGTACCATGATTACCTCTCCAAAAGTGTGCAGTGGACAATGTCACTTAGAAAGGCAGGAAAATGGTTTAAGCAGTTAGAAGAAGCTGATGGTGCAAAAATGGATGGAAGGAAGGGCAGCTGCTGTCTTTGGGGTGACACCTAGATCTCTCAGCACTCTTATGTTATATCATTGTCTTGAGTGTGAATAAGTTAGCCTTAAGAGGTCTGTCTTTTGAAAGCAGTAAAATTATCAGTAAATATACGGTACTGTAATTCATGCAGAAAAAATCTAAATAACATAAATGAAAAGCATTTTGTGGAAAATAACCCCCCAGCCCCTAAAGCAGATAGGGAAGATCATACAAACAAAGAGGAGTGGTAGTAACACTTCTGAACACCTCTTCTCCTCCTAAACTTAAATCTTGAGGGCTTCCTGAGCTCAGAGAATTTTTTTCTCCCCTTTGAGTGCAGAACATGTCTGGTTGTTAATGAACCCAAGAACTGTTACCCTCTGCAATATTGCAGGGAATGAGATCCACAACTTACCCCTGTGCTACACACCTCCTTGTGAACTTTCCTCCTGCCCCACAACACCTCCTGCTTCTTGTACTGGGAGAGTACAAAAAAAACAGTGAAAAAACAGTCCATACCCATCTTTCTACAGAAGACTGTTACCATCTCCCCTATGGATAGCTCTTAGAGCCTGAAAAACTACCAAATCCTCTGTCTGCCACTGCCTGGAGTCCCCTAAGACCCACGTGTCATTATCAACTCCAACCTGATGGGAAAAGCTCTGTATATGTTTCTGTTGTACACAAAAATAAGGGGGACTCTGAGGTCCAAAACCAAGCTGTTCAGTGAGCACGTAAACACATGAATTTTGTTTCTTTAGACCCTACCCTATCTTAGTTGTCCACAGCCATATTTTGTGGCCTTCTCTCCAATGAAAAGCAATAACCTCAGCTCCATTGTTGCAAGAGGCATTCTGTTTTCCTGAAACTTAAGGAAAATCTTTTAGAGTTCAATAATTTTACCAGACTTGGTTGTAATTGTGACTTTCATGCTGAAAAATATCCATATTGGGCTGAAGGACTGATGGAGAACCACACAGACATCGTGATCATGTAAGCCTTTCCTCAGAAGCTGAGCTAAAGCCTACGTTGAACTAATTAATTATTACTCACTGCAAACCATGTTTTTCATATGATCTATTCTTTTATGAGTAGAAAGGAATACTAGGCATGCAAATCCTCCATTCATTGACAAGATAACAGACGTGCTAACATAAAAGCATTTTTATTTTACATATGAAAAGTAAGCCTTTTAACCAACTTAATGAGAGCATTTATCTTCTTTTTCTTTTATTGTTTTAGTGATTCAAAAGCTGAGAAATGCTGAATTAATTAGAGAATGATCTAGTTAATAAATCAATAATCCTGTATATTATTTTACTTTGAAATATCAATGCTGATCCAAAACTGGCAAAGAGAATTAAATTCTGCACATAAAATGTTATTATGGAGAGAATAATATAATCAAAGCAAAAGACTGGTTGTTTGGTAGTGGAGGAGGGGGACCTGCCTGACCCAAGATTTAAATCCTCTTTAAATGGAACTGTGTCCACTCTCAACAAAGCAGCCTTGTGATACACACTGGCACATTTGGCACACCGTAGGCTATCACAACAGTGTAACACCACTCTGCAGTTCCATTTCCAGATAGGATTTGATGGCTTCAATCCAATATTTCTTCCCTAATGCTTCTGTGCATCTTCTTTATTACACAGAAACTCTCAATGCATTTGCAATGAGTTCCCATTATCTTTCCTATTATTTCAGACATGGTGAAGCAGCTCAGGTGCTTTTGGACCAGTTGTCCATTTTCCTTGTCTGATGGCATCATTTCTACTGAGCAGTTCCTGACCTTGGCTGTGATATATGCTCTTGAAAGATTTATTTGAGAGGGATGTTTTTCCCTCTTTGGTCTAAAATGCCAAAAAATGATTACAGAGAGTTGAGATGCACTGATGACATTGACAACTTAGGGAATGTACATGGCTTGTCACTGAGACAAAGACACTGCAACAAACTTTAGGGATAGCAAATACAGCTTTGAAGATCCGTTGATTTTCTTCACTATCAGAGGTTTAAGTGGAAAAAACCCTTGAACATATTTTATGCTTCTATTGTATCATTTTGTATTGTGCTACCACTTCATATATAATAGTGCATGTTTTACCTAATGTGGCAACCTGCACAACATCTGAAAAGTTTTCTTTTTTCCCTTCCATTTATTACCTATTCTATTCAACTAAAACCTTTCCAGTGAGAATATCCACCAGATCCTGCTTGTATGAATGATTCCACATAAGCACTTTAGGGAAATATACAAAAACACCTCCAGTGAAAGTGTCACACGTAAGGTTATTTTATAAGACACAGGATCCTTAGATTAAAAACAGGGTTTCTGACAGAGTGATGTAAAATATTAATGTACTGAAAAGCACTGGTTTCTACAAAACCCAAGCAGAATATATGATGGATAAAGGTTTCAGAACTAACAGAATCAAATTCTCATTTTTCCTGTTTACTCCGATTCAAATATAATTGAGCTTGGTTTACCTTCTAGAAATGTGAAAATCCTATTTTACAGCCCTGAGGGCAAATTGGCCAAGCAACAGAACATTCACTGAAAATGGGAATTTGTGATTCTCTTTTTTGAACACTGAAGATGCAGTCACTTTCTAGTGTTGTAATGCCATAGCTGATATGATCATGATTAAGATCCCTATAAGATTATTAACATACACTTGGGGTAGGATTAATGTTGTGTAACAGTATCTGTGTAATATATAAGGATTATAAAATACTTTCATGTAGGTAATGTCTATATTACTGGGCTTGGGATGCAGGCAGCTTCCTGACTTCAGGTACGTAACTGAGGCACATCCTCTGACAGCAACACTTAAATGCCCAACACCAGGATGTGGGAGAAGAATCACAGAAAGATGCAAATATATTCCTGTTGTGAGTAACTGGAGGCAATCTTGTGGCACATCACAGGCTGCATCAGAAGGTGACTCAAGGCACAAACTCTGGGCTCCTGGGGAAGGCATCTCATCCCTCCTGTCACAGGACAAATCCCACCCTGGAGTCCCTGCTAAGCAAAAATAGTTCTAAATGCTCAGCTGCAAAATACAGCCATGCAGAAAAAGAGGATGAGAACAGAGCAGGAAATTTGTATAATGGGTCTTGAAGAAACCAGGGAAGTACTATTGCTCTATGCAATTATAAATATAATAGCTCCTTTTTGGAAAGAGAGGGAAAAAATCGTCTATCTGTTATGTTTATATTACCCTACTGCTATATTATGTTACAGTCAGACCATCTATGACTTGAATGGAATTACTATGTACTAGACAGTGATGAACTATCAAAATCATCTGTTTTCCCTTTGTGATTACAAAGGAATAGTCACCAGAACCTTCTCTCTCTTGCTTGTACCAGCAGCCCTGGACAAGCACTAGTTCTTTCCTCTTGAGCAAACATACCACAGCAGTCCTGATCACTGGTCATACAGCATCTTTTGATTTATCCCAAGCAAACACAGCTCCATTTAAGAGGCACATCTTCTATCTGGAAACATTAAAAGCACTGTTTATCTGCTGACATGCCAGAGGGTTAAGCCAAAATCAAGCCACAGACTTTTAACATCTCATACAGCACCAGTTCTGCCCTGGTCTTGCATCAGAGAGACAGCAAGCATGGGCTGCACTTCTTAGCCTTGGACAGACAAAGAGTACACCCTCATCTCCTTATTGAGCAGTTTTTTGCATATCATTACATGTAAGGGGATCATCTGCAGCAGAGATGCCACACAACAGATTGACTGGGACACTCAGAGATCATGGAACCATTTGAAGTTGAAACACCTCTCAAAACTTCTCTCCAAGTTCCAAGCTCTCCTGTTTCCTCCAAGCAAGTATCACCTTCTGCACACAAGCCTGAGCTACAGTTCTGCCTTTAGCTTTTAACCTGTCTTGCTCTACTTGTTTCCTCCTCTTCTCCAGTGCCTTTCACATTCTTGAAGGATGAGATGTCATTTTCTATTAGAAAACCAATCTAATTCAAGTCCCTGGTCCTGAGGCCTGGCCATACATCTGAGGATAACTTAAATAAGTGGTTTCATCCATAGGTGTTTTATAACATTTTTATGCCTCCTTACCAACACCTTCCTCCTTCAAGAACCCAGAAAAAATTCTTTCAGTGTTTACTTCCAGGACACACAAGATATTATCTGCATTCAGGTCTGCATCAGAAGGATCTTGTTCTTGCCTCCTTCTGCTCCTCAGGCAGAGATGTCCCCTCATTTTCCACAGGTCTTGAGAGAACATGAGGAGTTTGGCATTTAGTAAAGACCCTTGGAACACAAAAGACCCAGAGCTGCTTGCAACATCACAGGCTCCATTCTCCATGTGCAACTACAGCAAAAAATTACAGACTCAGCTTTGTTAAAGAGGAGGTACCAGATAATTTCATGCATGTTTTGACACCAAGAAGACTAAAGTAGTGCTTACACATGCTCTGGAGTAGGGATGCTCTCCTAATCACTGCTTTACTTCTGTGAAAACTCACACCAAAATAATTTATTCTCTAAAAAATGGTATAGAAGAGATAAAATGCTTTTAAAGTAGATGGAATTATGATAGTGATGGCAAAATTAGTTTAGCCCTCAACTAATATATTTCATGACATTGAAAAGGCTTTTGTTCACCTCATGTTTGCTTTTCATGTTGTACACTTGGCTATGTGCATAGAGCTTGGCTGTACACTAATAAAAGAATTGTAATCAAATCACAGGCTGCCAGAGACAAACCTTTGCTTTCAAAAGTGAACATAAAAAATACAGTACAGAGTTTGACTCAGAAAGCAAAGGCTATCACTTTCCTTCTTTTCAAAGTGAAATTTCTAGGGAAAAAAGTATAAAAAGAGGAGAAAACTACTAATGTTTAATGAAACATTTGAGAACATATGAAAACAGAATACCTAATGTGTCCTGAGGCAATAAACCTCAGATCTATGAGTAATATTTTTATCTTTGACGTGTCCAAGTATATTTAACACGTAAGCTGCTCAAATGTACAACTATAACTAGTTTCCTAGTTTTATGAATTATATACCAGCAGATTCATGTGGAAAGACTGGAACATTTTAAAAGGCCAAATGATCTTCATCCTGAGATGAGGAGGAAACTGTCCACCACTCTAGCTTTCATCTGGAACATATTTATTCATCATACTTCCTTAAAGCAGACATCTGTGGTAAATCTTATGTTATCCCAATATTATTAATGCAGAATTTTACCTCAATATGGATTACAAATGCTGCGATGGAGGTACTGATGTACCTGTGAAGCTTACCAGCCCTGCTAAGAGCATCACCTTTCAATCCAATTTCAATAAACAGGGCTTTAGCTGAAGACTGATGCCTTCATCCTTCCCTTCTAAACCTAAGAATAACTCAGCAATATTCATTGCCTTTTATGCACTGCCCAGTGAATGAACAGCAGTTAAGGCAGATGCACATGTAATATGCTTCTCCTATTAGATGAAATGAGTGGCACCATTCCTATCTCTTTAAAAAAACACAGCAGTCCCTCTCAGCCCTTTGGGAGAGTGGTTGTTGATCTTAAATTTCAGTTCTTTAAACTAAAATAAATCAATATTATAAGCTATTATTATATATTATATTATAATATATTATATGCTACATAAAATATCATTATATATTCTAAATAACGATAAGTTAATTATAAATTTAATTTTGATCTTTAATGTTTTAAACTAAAAACAGTTCATAAGATGCCTAGCTTGAAGATGGGCAGGATAGGGGAGCTCTATGCTGCTTACTGACAAACTCCAGGTGGTCTCACTGCTTGTGTACTGGATGTTTGAACTCCATTTCCAAGCACCTAAACCTCTTAAAATATAAAAATCTTAGTAATTTTATAACAAAATACAGCAAGACTTTGAAATACATGCGGTGAGTATAATATGGTTCCTTCATTTAGAAATAAACACCACCTCAACACTCAGTCTGTGTTTTTCCACATAATCTTTTCTTCCTCATGTCATTGGTGACAAACAAGTGGTGCTGCTGGTGGGGTGCACAGCCAAGGCACCCAGCTCCATGTGCAGCTGTGGGTGCAGGGTGCCAAGCAGACTTGCAAGTTGGCAGGTTATGTGGGAGTCCTCACAGAGGCATCATCATTATTTCTGTCTCAATTAATTATTCTGGATGTCCTGGAAAAATCAGCTGCCTGGGAAACCATTCAGGGTGCTCCTTCATCATCAATACAGACTACCAAAAATATTTGCATGCACATACAACCATGCATCTGTGAGGGCATTGGCACCGAGGCAGAACACAGGCCTTGATAATCTCAGCCCTTAATGATCAGCCCTAGACAACACCTCTGTCCTGGTTTGGGCCAGGATAAAGGTGATTTTCTGTCTTGTACTTTTGCTTTCAGCTGAGTCTCCTGTAAGTAGTTGCACTTGCTGAAATTAACAGCAAGTTTCTCAGACAGTGTGTGCTTCTAGGACTGATAACACTTGATGTTTATAGTTACTGCTAGAGACTGGTGTGCAGAGCCAAGGACACTACTCAGCTCCGAGGAAAACAAAGAGGTCCCACCTGCAGCCCTCCTTTGGGGAGGAACGGACAAGACAGATGTCAGAACTGACCAAACAGAGTATTCCATCCCATATACGTCATCCTCAGTATAAATTTGAGGGATCACGAGGGCCAAGCCAGATTTCCTGCTTCCAGCTTCTGGCTGCCTGCCCTTCCTGCCTTTCCTGCTTCCCTTCCTTCACCCCGGCATCCTGGAAGGATCCCGTCCGTTTGTCTGCCTGTGGTCCTGATCCGTGCCAGCCCATATCTGTGTGTTCCTGCCTCCAGTTCCCAACTGCTGCCGACTCCAGGAGTCCAGCCTGGACTTTCCCAGAGCTGCCCTGCAGCCTCGGTGGTGACGTGAGAGCTATTGGGGGAAAGGGGGGAGGAATGTGGTATCCCTTTTCTTGTATATTTGTATATATTTAGTAATTTTTCCTATTTATCATTACTGTTTCATTAAAGTTGTGTAGTTTAGTTTCCAACCCATAAGTCTCTCTCCCTTATTCTCTCTCCTTTCTTTATCAGGGAGGAGAGAGAGAGATTAATAGAGAGTGTCTGTTACTCGGTTTAATTGTCGGGCCAGTGTTAAACCGTGACAACCTCCTACATCTCCTGATTAGCTAAGGATGAGAAATTTGCCCAAACTGGATAATGCTGTGAACCTAGATGAAACCCACCTCTTATTACTGCAAGTGAGCAGAAAAAGGAGGGATTCAGCAGAAAGTGAGATGCCTACTCAAGGATGTGCATGGCTTCGTGAGCATGGCTGGGTGGTGAGTTGAAGTAGGTATCAAACTTGGGCAAGACAGTGAAGCCTTGAAGTGATGAAAGCTTTTGTTTCTAACCAAGTGATGGCCTAGTGAGGTTTTTCATGGGTATACCCAAAAGACTTTATTTTGCTACCTTCTTGAGCACTTCTTGTTTTATATCTCAGACTTACAAAGAATTAATTTCCCCTTTAAGGCTGGCTGAACTGCTAATTGGGCTGCAATTTTCGACTTTCTCAGACTGACCCAGTGATCTCATTTCAGATCAACTCAAGCACTGTAGATGTGAGGATTCTACCAAAGATGTGTATGCTCCCAGGTTAACATCTTACTTACCATTGGTCTTCATCGACCAGAGGGAGAATATGGGAGCAAAGTCATTATAGAGAGTGAGATGTGAATGTATGGGAAGGGTGGATGAAGAGGGTTCTTACAGAGCTCTGATTTTCAAGGCAGTGCAGGGCACAACAGCCAGATCTCAAATACCAGGAGTCCCTTAGCCCAACTCAAGGCTGTGTGATGATTCTGCTCTGTCCTCCAGCCCTTTGCAAACACTCTCAAGTCTTTCATCCTGCACATCAAAAGGACTCCTAGAAGAGACAGATGCAAATAATCTGAACATGAATCCTACCATATCAGGGACTTTGCATCAAGCAGTGGCGGCTGTGGGTGGAGAGAAATCTTCTTTGATTTTGTTGGGCATGAAGGTGCCCCCCCAAGATGTGCTAAGAGAAGGTGTCTCCCCCTCTTTCTGCTGATGAAGAATGGGCTTGTGGCTTGTTAAAGCTTTTGCATCAGACATGGCAATAGCATTATTTTAAAATTGCTCAGAAGTAAGCATGGACTGAGAGGGAAAGGGCAACAGTGAGCCAAAAATCCAAACAGATAAAATAACCTCACATGCAATCTGATGAAAAAGGTTTCTATAGCATCCACCAGCAACTCTGTCACTCTCTCTCTTAGGACACGTTTTTGAATTTCAGCACAAATAGCCCTTCTTTGGGTAGGTAGCTACTTTAGTAAAACTTCTGTGCAACAAATGATCCCCATAAATCCATTTTGCTTTTTTTTTTTTTTTTTTTTTTTTTAATCTTTCCAGCTCAGTGATTTGGCAGGAAGAAACCTACTTAATCCTACTTAATGAACTTGTCTCAAACATGAGTTTAGAACTTGAGAGTTAAAAAAAATGAATGTAGTATAAGACTCAAAACTGGAAAACAGCCAAGCCATAGGAAGATATTTTACTTCAGGTGATTACTGAAGCAGCACAGAAAATCGTTCTTGCTGTTTTCTCCTTTTCTCTACAATTTTTTTTTTCTGCGTTATTTATTTATTTATTTTTCTTAGATCTCCCACTGATTTTATCCTTGGGCAATCTCTTTTAGTTCACTTCACTCTTAGCACGCCATACACAATGCTGCATCCAAGACTAATTTCATGGATGTTCATTCCAGAAATGCCAACTATCTTTCACAGATCGTTGCACAGGGTTTTGTATAGGGATTAACGATTCAAGATGAAGTTTCCTAATAATTGTGTAGGAAGCAAAAAGCAGAAAAGTCTTAAGCAAAAATTTCAGAGAACTTCAAAGACTTCTGGAGATGGGAACTTCTGCTACAGATATGTGGTGAAGGAGACACATTGAGATGCAACAAGTGCAGATAACCAAGATGGTGTTGGTATGGATTTGTGTTTAACATAACTACTAAAACACAGTAGTTCTAATAATGTTAAAATTCAATTAAATTTTGTTGAAACTACACCTTTTATCCTGCTTGTTTATCTATTTTTTTAAATGTGCTGTTACTCTGGAAAATATTAATATATATTCAGATAAATATTAATATTAATGCTCAATGATAATATAGCCATAAAGATTATCTAGTTTCTGAAACAGAGTAAAAAAGAGGATGATTCACAAAGGTTTGATCCCAAGTTAAGAATGTATTTCAATTAAGTGCAGATTGTAGCAACCAGGAGCAGCATGAATCCCTTTCTGCTGTTGTGAACACCGGGAAGCTGAGGAGGATGGGTAGAAGGATCCAAGTACAAAATAAGCCTAATCCTCCCTGTAGAAGGTTTGGAAGTAGTGGGGAGAGGCCAGGCTACCCAACCTCCTGCCCAGGAACTGAGGGTTGCTCTTGCATCAGTCACAGGAATGAAAAAAAGGAGAAAGAAGAGGAAGTGGAGCAGCCATGCATCCATAGCTTTCCCATATATCCAAGAAGTGCTGCTGTGTATTCCCATGGCAGGGAACCCAGGTCATCCCCTCCTCCTGGGCACTCATTCCAGCCTCCTCCACCTCCTCCACCACCACCTGTGGCAGGAAGTGACCAGTGCCCAAAGCAATGAGGAGATCCTGGTGGCAGGATCAGATGGATACTCAGGTGTGGAAAACAGGCTAAGGGCTTGGCATTCATGATCCATCTACAAAATGTAATAAGACCAAAGCCAGTCTTTGAATGGTCTCTGAGGAAAGATTGTCCTTCCTACAGAAAAGCTTTATAAAAGGTGTGTTAGGTTTAGATTAAAGGTCAGCTTTTTTATTTTGTCTGTTGATGAAGTAAGTTTAAAACTTCCCTTTAATCCTCACAGGTCATTGTGGAGTATCTCTCAAATAAGCCTGGATAACTAAAGCCTTAGAGAGACAGCTCCAGACTCAGAAGGTTCAGTTTGAATCAAATCAACTGATTTATAAATATATTTGTAATCTAATAAGTATTCAGGAGACAAACAGGTTCTCTGCATCAGAACAAAGTGATGTCAGCAGTTCTCTTCCCAGAGAGAACTCGGTTAATCTGAAGCATCTGCTCCTTGGCTGCTCTGAGTCTTTGGCACTGGGAGAAGAGTTCAAATTGCATTTTTTTCTGGTCAGGCTCAGACCAGTGACATTCACAATCAACCTCAGCTTCTGGAAATATTTTGTGTCACATTTTGTGGTTTCCCCTTGATGATTCTGTTGGTGACAGTAAATGTGGAAAAAAATGGGTTCATGGTTAAAAGAGACAGGCACTGTCTCTGTGGTACAATGACCATTCCATATTTTCTGTGAAAATGTGTTGCTAGAATGTCATCCACTGTTGGCTTTTCAAACAAAAATGAGTGAATTTTGCACCTTCCATGTTTCTTGTGAAAACTCTTTGGACAGTTATGGTAAGGCATCTCCAAGTAGCTGCAAACCAAGACCTTCTCACTTTTGTTTTGAAGGTTTTCATTCTAGAAATGCCACAGAGACTTTGGTAGATGCTTAGCCCTTGGGATCAGTAGAAGAGCAGGCATCTCTGGGTCATCAGGCAGCCACCCTCTCTCCCTCTCCTTGCCAGTTTGCCCCCAGGTTTTGCAAACAGAGGAACACAAACATTCTGCACAGCTTTGCTTCTTTCTCTCTGAGACCTCCAAATGGTTGAGAGGAAATGCTTTTTCTCCTCCATTTCTCCTGCATTTGTTGCTCCAGCAGCTGCTTGCCTGTAGAGCTGCTAGGTTGGGAGCATAGCCTTGACTGCAGCATTTACATTATATATTTACATTCAGTGTCTTAACACCTCAAAATTATTTGGATTTTCTCTGGTCTGACATCCCACCTGTACGTCTTACTGACTGTGTACAAAAATGGGCCTCAGATCAGGGTTAAAGAAGCTGACTCGAGGCAAGATGCAAGTGGTACTTGGAGATCAGTGATGGAAGTGTGAAAGATGACAAGGGTCAGAAGAGCCAGTAAACCCATTAACTTTTCTTTTCAAGATGGGAACCAAAGGCCAGCATTGCATTTCCAGCTTTTACCAGATGACTGAATAAGTGTGGGATCAGCCTTTCTTCTGCCTGTACCTGCCCAGGAAAGGGCATTCCTGTGGCATGCAGTTCTCTGCTGCCCTTCTTGCCTGCCTGTGAGCACAATATAATTTAACCTATAATGCCTGGCTCCTTGAGTAGAAAATTAATCTCTCACTCTTTATGGATGGAGGGGAGGATAGGAAGGGTAGATATGCATAATTAGTGCATATGTTTCTCATGCATTAATATGTACAAGTATATACTCTGAAAATGTAAACTTTCATTAAAGCAAAAATTAAAGATGAAAAACTTTTGGTGTAAAACTTAAAATACAAGCTAGTAATTCACTAACCTGGCCATCCTTAATTAGAAAATCAGGATGCTGTTGTTAGTTCTGTTATTTTTTTTCAAAGGCCACCTGGATGTTTTCCAATAAATAATCTTACAGTGTCAAGATCAATCACTGTGTTACAAAGACTCATTGTTTGTGATCAAAATCATTCTATTTCCCCTGGAGACACATACCTATGAAAAATTTAAGAGGTCATCAGTCATTGTCTCTTCTGTGTTTATAAAGTTTTACCTTTGGATAAGAACATTTCTAGTATTCTTGTCATGGAAGAAATCAGATCTGAGGCCTGGTATATTTACAGACAGGATCACCATGCCTAGGTAGACAGCATCTCATCCCTTATTTTTTTAAGTTATATAAAATAAATGTTCTGGAGCCATGTTATTTGTAGATCCCTTGCAAAAGGATGAAGCAGGATCTAAATATACCTGAGAACTGGGCTCTAGTTTTAAACATATAGCATATAAATATTGCATAAGGCCACTGAAGAACAATTCCAGATAAATTTTGTTTCATGTCAAGTGTTCTGAAACTATGTATACTCAAACAATTTAGATTTTCTTCTGCACAAAATCTTACACAGTCATATATAATTTGCTATTTTCCTATAGCACATTAGTTGTTTGTTGATGGCATAAGAATTACTTGATAACCGAGTGGAAGCCAATGTGTGTTATCATTAAACTATTGGATGCTTTACTGGAAACCAACACATCATCATAAAATTCAAATAAACATTGCACAAGGATCATCACACAGGATGTACCACATTAAGCCCACTGAAAAAAGCAATTCTCTGAGGTATATTTCATAGGCAATTACTTCCCAAATAGTTTTCCATTACTGTTGAGAATCTAACCACAACAAGCATCTTTATTGCTGTTCCTGAGGATTTCCTAAGGAAATGTCTGGATAGGAACTCAAAAATGCCTGCTTCTGTCACTTTCACAGGAAAAATCAACCCGTAGTTGCATTACCTTGGGTCTATTGATCTCTTGTTTCATGTCCAAAACTCTTCACAATATTTGTTAGAAATCTCATGGTCTAAGTGTGATGGGAAGGTGGGATCTGAGCCCTGAGCATGGATATTCAACACACATTGTACTTGCACATTCTCTCACATACTTATTCATGAGGTAACTCACAGATATTAAGCTACTAGAGTATGTCTAAGGCAGAGACACTTTCTTGCAAAGGTGAGGTTTGGGGTTTTGTTTTTGCACAAAGGACATTTTACCTTGCTCCAATGCCTCCCTAGGGCAGGGACTGGGCAGCACAAAGGCAGGAGCTTCAGCTGCTTCCAGGTCAAGATGTACCTCTTGCTTCCTTATTTGAACCTTCTACCTCCTCTCCACATGAAAAACTGAATTCAGAAAGTCTTCCTAGGAAAGAGTTTTGCTCATTAGCCATGTAATCTGCTCACTTCCTGAAAAGTTCATAGTATATACTCTGGATACTTCAGATCAAAGACAGACTAAGCAGTCATTTTATTTTACAAACTGAGAAAGAGAAAAGTGAGCTTGACCTATTAGTCATTTTTTCACTCCCACCCAAACTATTAGATAAGTCTGAGATAAAGTATTTCAATTCATTAAAATTTCTGAAGAGTAAAAAGGAGTGCTTTTTAACTTTCCATCTCTTAGTCTCAGAAAAAGAAAATCCCCGTAATTTCATAGGTCAAGATATTATTACATCCATTTTGATAAAATGCTGAATTACAGCACATGTAGGACTTTGCAGTTCAGATTTATCATACTTATTGTGGACTCCTGGAAGACAGAAATTGACTTCACAGGGAGCTGGAGTTCTTGAGATTTTTGTAAAACATGAGCTTCAGCAACACTCATAGGATTGAAAAGGCTGGTTTGATATAGCTGGCCTTTTGTTCTGTTGTTGTTACAGTAAATAGAAACAGCATAATAATAAAATTAAAAAAAACCAAAAAAACCCCCAACCCAACACGAAAATAATTTTTCTTAAAGGGTCTCAAAGTTCACACATCAAAGGGAATGCTACAAAGCTGCAGCATGAAAATCTGATGGTTTGGGTTCTCAGAGCTGCCTAACAATGTAATTTGTGCCAGTTTGTTGAGAGGCAGGATGAGGAGATTCACACCACCCACACTAGAGGTCTCAAAAGAGGTGCCCATAGCGTATGCTTGGGCTGCACGAAGTCACCCACCAGGCTCCTCCAAACTAACCTTTCTCTCAGACAGCCACCCTCTCAAGTACCCTGTGTTGACTTCACAGAGACCCTCAGACCATTGAGTGACAATCTTGGCTATTTATGTGCAAATTCTCATACACAGAGAATAGAAATGTTCAGGAGTCAGGAAGAGGCTTATGCCTAGCTGTGCTTTGGGGCATATTTTGGGTCCTGAAATGCAATTCAGGTTAACAGGGAGGCCTGGTATTAATCTGCCTTCATTTAGCAACCAAGGTGCCAGGTCCCTCTTGGAGCCACAGTTAAAAGCCAATGAATGGTCTCTGGAGAGGAGCTTTACCACTTTCTCCAAGGTCAGCATAGAGGTAGCACCCTGGAGCAAGCAAAGGGGTTGTACCAGGGAGCTGATCCCAGCTTCCAAGCACTCCCTTCTTTCTCAGAAGAAACTCTGTGCAGAGTGTCTGGTTCAGGAGGCTGTACCATCCATCCACTATGCCAGCACAGGTGCTGAGGGACCACCAAGGTTAACTGAGAAGCTTTGTGTATAAATGGCGTTTGACAAACAAGATTTGTGAAATGGAAGGTAACCTAAGCAGTTACCTGATGTGAATGCCAGCAGCAACACAAAGCAGCCATAGGGGAAGGATGAAGGTAGAGGTGTGCTGCTGCAGACTGGCTCACCCCCAGTGAAGCCATTTGCCCCATCAGAGCATCCAGCCCGGCCGTGCCTGCCTGCTACCTTGCACTGGCATCTCCTCTGCAGGCACACACCAGCCCGGCTCTCCAGACGCTGCACCCACCGGGCGAGGCTCCCCTCGATTTCCTGCATCCCCTGCTCCTGGTCCTGCCACGCTCCCCTGGCTGGCCGGGGCTGTCCCGGCAGCGGCACGGAGGCAGGGTAGAGCTGGGGAGGGCAGGAGACCCCCGGGGGAAGGTAGAACTGGGGAGAGCAGGAGCTCCCCAGGTAAACCTGGAGAGGGAGGAGGCGGCTCCGCTCCCCTGCCCGTCCGTGCTCGTTCCCCGCGTCTCGGTGTGCCCCGGCCCCCCGACCCCTGCCCGCTGCTCTCCCCCCCGGCGGTGCCGCTCTCTGCGGACAGCAGCCCTGCCTTCGGTGCGGGGAAGAAGCCAAAAGAGGCATCCGCACCCTTGCATCCTCGCCCTATACCCACACCCGTCGCCGCGGCGCTCCTTAGATCCGGGGCGGGCCGGCCCGGCCCCGGGAGAGCAGAAGGGCAGTGGCGGGTGGAGGGCGGGGGGGCGGGAGGAGCAGCCCCGCACTCCCCATCCCCGGGAACCTCCGGGGAGCTTCGGGGGAGCGGGGGGCGGGGGCTACTCGCCAGGGCGGGGGCTGTCACGGGGCTGGGACGATAAAACCGGGGGGTAATTGCATTTAGGCAAATGAGAAGACTGCCTCGGCCCTCCCCGTCTCCAGGTATATAAAGTAGGGAGCGGTGCCGCGGACGGCCAATGCTCACGGAGAGCAGCGCCCGCCCTCCCTGCTGCAGGTGGTGCGTGTGCCTACGGGAGTCTGTCTGTCTGTCTGTCTGTCCGTCCGTCCGTCCGTCTGTCTGTCTGTCTGTGTATGTGTACCTATATGCGTGAGGATGAGCGTGCCTATATGTTTGTGAGGCTGTGTGCGTGCTTCTGTGTGTCCGCCTGTATGTGTGTGCAGGGGCGAATGTGTGTACGTGTGTGCATCCAGGGCGGGTGCCTGGACACGCTTGTATGTCCGCACGTGTGTGGCTCTCTCTGTGCGAGGCTGTTTTTGTGCCCATCGGGATGTGTGAAGGGATGTGCGTGTGCCTCCAGACACGCGCGTCCCTGTGCGTGTGGAGAGCTGTGTCTCTACCTAGGTGCATGCCCCTAAGGTGTGTAGCTGTCCCTGTGAGTTCCTAACTAACTGTGTATGCACCTGGAGATGTGAGTGAGGTGGATCTCGTCGGGTGTGCATTTGTGGGAAGGTCTGAAGATTAAGATGTATACATTTACGTGTGAGGGTGTGTTTATGTGTAACTCCGTATGTATGCGCGTGGAGGGACACCTCTGGACGCGTGTGTCCAGCCGTGTGCTGGTGGATACCCTATGTGTGGGGCGTCTGTGTACCCAGAGGTGCAGGTAGCAGTCGGTCGGGGGTTGCGGGTGTGTAACTAGGGGTGTCTGTATGAGCGGGGAGCTGTGCGTCCAGGTGTGCAGGGAGCGTGTGTGTGTTTGTGCAGGGCTGTGTGTGCGCACCCTCCAGGCACCGTGCCCGCGGCTGCTCCCGGTGCCGGTGCTTCACTCTCTGCCCCCCGCAGGACGTCGAGGCGGCGATGAGACTCCCGCTGGCTTTCGCCGTGCTCCTCCTGGCCTCGGCGCAGGCTCTCGCTGAAGAGATGGGCGCCAACGACGACCTCAGCTACTGGTCCGACTGGTCCGACGGCGACCAGGTGAAGGTGAGAGCCGGGGGTGCGCGCTTCGGGAGGCTGTCGGGCTCTGCCCCTCGGGGGCTCCGCGCCCGCGGTGTTCTGAGCTGAGCGCCGGCGCTGTCGCCCCGCAGGAGGAGCTGCCGCTGCCCCTGGAGCACTTCCTGCAGAGGATGGCCCGGAGACCCCGGCCCCAGCAGTTCTTCGGCCTCATGGGCAAGCGGGATGCCGGTGAGCGGGGCGGGGGGTTCGGTCCATCCCATTCCTCCCTGCATGCTTCCTCTCCAAGTGCCGCTCCAAACTTTACAGTGCGTGTCACTCGGTTTTAATGCATTAAATCTTCCTCGAAAGTTGCAATGTGAGTTGTTTGGGGGTTGTTTTTTTTTTCAAGTTTAATATCGGATAAACTAAGCGACTGTAAAAGAGGGGCTTCACATCGAAATGCTAAGTACACACCAATTTCAACCCGTGAATACCAGTAAGGAGTATCACAATAATTTGTGGCTCAGCATGTGTGTCACTGAATCATCCAAGTGTGGAAACTGGTTGTGTTTACAATTGTTGCTGTCTTTTCTGTGTGTTTACTGGCCCGATAATTGATCTAAGAAATTGCAGCTAAACAGATCTAAATTGTGTGAGTGTAGCTAAAGCAAGTTTTTGTAGTCTTTTCAAAGAGAAATGCAGTTGTAAATTTTCGTCTTAATTTCTCATAAGTGGAATGTGAGTAGGGTAGTTTCTGTATTTGGTCCTTCAAAGCATTGCAGTAGCCCCATTTGCATATGCCAATCCTTTTGCAACCACTCTTTCACCTTTTTTTTTCTCTTTCCTCTTTCAATCAGGATATGGCCAGATCTCTCACAAAAGTAAGTTTAAAAATAAAAATATTTTAAGCCATTATTAGAAGATACTCAGATAGGAAATAGAATATTTGAGGGGACCAGTTATCAAGTGTCTGGGTTCAGCTAAGGACCAGTGATGGAGAAATGTTGTGTTTAGGGGTTGAAACCGTGCTGGTGAGACTGTGAGCCTGTACCTCATCTGAGCTGCCACAAGATTTAGGATTTCAGTCCACATTAATGTGTGGATGTTGCAGCTCTCTCTTATTTCCCATGGGGGTGATTCTGTAAGCCTTTTCACAGGCAAAGCTTGCTTACTGCCAGACCCAGAGAGGAGCAATTAGGATGGCAAAAGCTGGAAAATTAGAACAGTAAATTCCCAAATCACCGAGAATTATTCCAAGGGAATCATCACACATGAGATACTATATGTATGCTCTCAGGGTTGTTTGGGTGGGAATCAGACCCCTGCTCATACCAGGGACTGATTGATACTTTGCTGCCATATAAACAAGCATAATTTGCCCCATTAATAAGTGTGCCTTGCTTTGCTTCTGTGTAGCATGAAGCACAAGATGGTATCAGCAGTGTGGTACCTTGTTCTGAGCAGTGATACTTTTATTCTCTGAATTTATCTGAAGATGACTAGACAGGAGCTGGAAGACTTTTAATAAGTAAAAATTAGCTTGTGTTCTGTGAGATCTCCTGTGTCCACAGGGGTCAATAATTGTCCCAGTGTTCCATTAGCAACAAGATTTTATCACTAGGATTATGTATGGGAAGACCAATTGAAGAGCTGGATACAAAGCTCATGCCAAATAATTTTCTCACTAAAGTAAAAAACAAGAGCTTTCTGAAATTGCTTCAGCTTGAATTAATACCTGTGAGTTCTGAGGATCATTCATTTTGCTTTGTAAATGAATTAGCCAATTCTTTCCAAAGGGGAATTTCTAAGTTTGCCTCAAAAGTAAGCTTAGATGAAGAAGAATGCCTTATTTTTGTTCCTTATCTGAAACTATAGCCACGACTATATTTGATACATTCTGCAGGCCAAAACTGGGAGTAAGTTATCCTCTACACATCCAGGGCCTTGAGGAGTACTAATGGGACAGGAAGGTAATATCTGAACTTATAAATACTGCCAAAATAGAGCCAGACTGTCTAGCTCAGACGTGTCCAGACAGAGTCCCATTGGCTTCCTCTCCTGTAAAGGCTCTGCATGACCTGCAAGGAAGATTTTTCTTCCATATTACAAAGGACACCAACTGGCAGAAGAGGTGCATCACACAGATGTAGTGCAATTGTTCAGATCAATGGGAATTGTACTGGGAGAGGAATAATAATATTATTGCTCATGGTTTTTTCATTATACTTTTAAAAACCACAAAACAAAACAGAAAGCCTATCTGAATTAATGAGATGTCCACTAACTGGGCTGTGCTTGGTCTAACCTGCTTAGTCTGATGAGTCAGACTGATGTCCATTTGTTCTCCATTGCCTGAGAGTGGTGTGAACAGTCTGTGAGATGAGCAGTTTTGGAGTCTTATTTTCCTCTCTTGTGAGAATGTGTTATAATATAAGTCTGCCTATTTAAAAGTTATTAAAACACCCCCAAATATATATTTTTTTTTTCAGGGCATAAAACAGACTCCTTTGTTGGACTTATGGGCAAAAGATCTTTAAATTCTGGTATGTATGCAACTAAATGTGGTACTTGTTAATATACAGTTTGCTCATTCTGTTGCCTTTTTGTTGTCCCCCGTTGGATGGAAGTCTTTATGTAGTGTAGACCCAGAGTTCTCTGACAGAAGATCAGAATTTTCTTTGTTAACTGAGATATTCAGGGCCCACTTCATTAGATTGGGGCTGGTCTGAGCTGCAGGCAAGGTCAGGTAGAAGTCCTCAGGGTACATTCCTTCCTGCCCTGTCCTCCCCAGCTGCATGTTCTGACAGTCCCCAAAGTGCTAATACAGGAAAAAAAAGAAAACAAAACAACCAAATTTTACTCACACACCAAGAAAAAATCAGACTGAATACGTAAAGCTCATTGAAACTTGTGATCCAAATCCAGATCTCCCCAGGTAAAGGGATATCCTCATTGTCTCTGGAGGTTGTTATTCCTCAAACTTTGGACAGAAGGTGGCAGTGCAGAGAACAGCCCTTAACACCACCTCATTCTGCAGGTCAATTTGTTAAACATTCCTAGCCTCTTCCAGCTTTTCATTTTACCTAAAAAAAAAAAAATCCCCAAACCAAACAACCCACCAAAAAAAAACCAAAAACCAGCAACGATCACTTAAACTTTGAGTTGATACTGTGAATTTGTCTTACTGTCCCAAAGCATCTGTATAGGGCAGAATCATCCTCCCTCATGTGCACAACCCCCCTACAGTGGGTAACTGCAGGCTCCCAATAACTCATTTTTCTTCACTATAGGGCTGTACTGAGGAAATCCTTCTTGTGAACCATAAAGTGTCAGCTAAATCCCCAGACTAGGAACTAAAAAAAAAAAACAACCCAAAAACAAAACAAAAAAACCCCAAAATCCAAAAACCAGAACCTAATATGTACTTCACATCTCTGAAATAGTTCTCACTGTTTTGTTAAATGGAGAAGAAAAGTTATATTACTAGCTGACACCTTTCTATTATGTGAATACCCGCTGTGATCTATATTCTGCAATTATGGTTGTCAGTAACTTTTATTTTCAATTAAGCCCTGTTCAGACTTGTGATATTGCTCTCTGCATCACTTTGCAAATTGCTATGTATCATGAATAATTTTGTACAGTTTTATCCATGGTGGCAATAGCTATTAAATGCATAATACCTGTAAATATATCTGTTATTATGGAAGCAAATAGCCTGGAAGTAACACGTTGGCTTTGTTTCCATTGGGATTACATTTACATTAATATGAGAATGTAAAACATAGCAAATATTTTAAAAAGGCAAAAAATACATTGTCCTAATTTCAACATTGCTTATATAGTTCAGATACAGTTGTGTGGTATCTGTAACAAAGGGAAATAATGAAGTGTTACCCTGTCAGGCTATCTAATACCTGCCCAACAGATAAAACTAGAACTGACTGCTTCTCTGCCCAGTTCACTGAGAGGAAAACAGTGAGAATTTGCTTCTGCTCCTCTGGAGGAGAGGATAGGTCCTAAGGACCATATACTCAAAGCAAGTTTGGGAATATGTGCTAGGACTGTTCTTACTTCTCTATAATGAAAGACATTCAACTAGGCAGGACCTTTTCTTGGTGCCCTGTTTTTTCTTCTGTAGAAAGCCTCTGAGCCCCCCTGGCAATGTGCAGGGGTTCACACTGAATACCAGAATGCTGGGGTCTCAGTCCCCCTCTTTGGTACCACTGGGGTGTGATGCTGCCTGTGTCCCCAGTGACTGTGCAGTCTGTTGGATGAACACTTCAGGCAGAAGCAAGGAAACAGCCACCCCTCCAGTAAGGGTGCTATTAACAATTCCCATTAAGAAAGCAACCTCGACTCTTTTTGTATTTATCCTGGTGAAAACTGAGGTCTTGATGAATTTAAAGCTGTCACTGACCCAACATGCCAGCTCCCTGCAGGATGCAGTGTGGAATCCCCCCAGGCTGGCTGCTCATAGGATTGTCAGGAGTGCAGACCCTCTGTGGCAGCAATCCTCTCCTCTGGGTGGAAGCAGGGTCACCCTATGGTCAGGCTCTGCCCAAGAAGGGCTCTCTGAGTTTTCATCTCATTTTAAAAGAGCAAGAAGAGAGCTACTGCTATTAAATGCTAATTTTATGTATTTATTTATTTATTAGCAGACTGTTTTAGGCTGTGGTTGGTTCACAGGGTAGTCTGAGGTTTGCTGCAGATTTTTAGTAAAAGGTATCACTGTGTGCAGGGCTTGGGGACAGGGATAGTTTAAACTTGGCACGGAGCTCACTCTGCAGGACAGAGATGCAAAAAGCTTCTACCCACAAATCGATCCGACTGCTCAGACCCCATCAGTTAGATAAAAGATAAAATGGAAGATAAAAAAGGCTTTGAGTTAATGGTGCTTCAAGCAGTTCAATAGATGAGAGGCAGAAAGCACTGCTCAGGCCTTCAGCTTCCTGGGGGATAGTGTAGTCTGCGGGCTAAAACCAAATGAAAACAGCTCAGGGCTGTGTCAGGATCCCTCATCTTGGGTGCAAATGCTGTGATGGGGTCCGGCAGTGACCCAGCAGGGTGCAGGTCTCTGATGTTTCCCTGCATTTGCTGGGATTTACACCAGGCTGATCCATGTGCTTCATTGGGCTTTCTGTTTTGTTTTGTTTTGTTTTGTTTTTTGCAGAATCCTCGGAAAGGAGCACAGCACAGAATTACGAGCGGCGGCGTAAATGAGACATTCCTGTGCATTATTTATTGAACTTCATTCGTTCCAATGGCCAATGCAGTGTAATATAAACTAATCACTGTATGGAATAATTATTTATTTAATAATAACTGATGGGAGTTTGGTTTTTTTGGGTTTGGTTTTTTTTTTTGTGGCTTTTTATTGTTGTTTTGGTTTGGAGGGTTATTTTTTTGAGTTGTACATTCAATAAAATTATTATTTTTCATATTGTGGCAGTGATACATCTTGTGTAGGTGCATTGTGGTTCTGAAAGGACCAGCAACCCTCTTGACATTTCACAACAAAGCACATTGTTTGATATGATCTGTAAAGTTATATTCACTGCAAAAAGAGTGGATATAATATTTCTTTTGTTCATCGAAAGTGAACCTATCAGCTTCACAGCTAGTGCAGAACAGAGCTGATGTACAGTTTAGTGCCTCACTTTGTTTTCATGATTTATAATGTACTGTAATTTCAGTATCAAAAAATATATTTGTATCATTGCAGCATGTTTTATGTTTTGTGACTACGCATCTATATATTTTAAAGAGGGTGGGTGGGCAAGGTTTGAATGTGAATTCGAGGTCTTCATTTCACAGTCTGGAATTTTGTGATAGTAACATTTTAAATAAAAAATACTCTGGGGGTTTTGCAACATACTTTATTTGGTGATACTCATGGTGTTATTTCCCAAGTCGGTCTGGAGTGAGACTGCGATTCAAATGACAGTGGCCTGAAACTGGAAAGAAATATCAAACAGATGTATTCCTTTTTCTAGAGGGTTTGGTGAATGCTTTGGGGAATTTGCTACTGGAGTCAGGCGTTCCCAGAGGATTGGGCTGGGTCATACAAGGTACCATCTGTCCTAAGCCTGACAAAAATTAAGAAGCTTGTTGACTAGAATGAAAAGGGCCTGATGTAGCCCCTAGCTCTAAGTGGAATAATTTGCTGTGGAATTCATCCTGTACTGCAGGCTTATTATTTGAAAGCCAAGCTTTTAATAAATCCTAGCTCTCACATTCACTGTAAAAGCACCTGTTGGCTTGAATCCATGCAGTATAAGAGAAAAAAAAATGTGACTATAATTATCTTTTTAATTAAAGTGTCTGGTTGTTATATTTCCAGGACAGTCCCAAAATGATACATACATCTCTTCAGATGCCAAGGCATCTGGAGATCTATATTCTTTCCACCAGCTACAAGCTGCAGTTCTCTGTTTGATGCTACCAGAGCAGCCTTCATCACAGATGAACCAGCAGCGAAAACAGCCAATGCCTACAAAGCAGATTTCAAAATAAGTAATACTGAGTGATTAACTGGTTGCTGTTTTCCACTTCAGAAGTGAATTTGGCAACCTCCATTTTCAAGTTCCCTTGGGGCATCCCCACAACTGCACACACTAAGAGCAGGAGGGTGTAAGACCTTCCTCCTACTAAGTTAGGAGCAGGACCTAAGCCTGCCTGATCTTCCAGAAGAGCCAACTTCCAACGAAGTAGGAGGCAGCTCTAGCAAGGTGGGGAGCTGCAGGGGAGGAAAACTGTGGCAGACTGTTGACAGGCAGCACACACATGTGAGACACAGGTTTTTTTCAGCTCTCTGCCAACTCTTCATTTTTTCCAGGACTGATTTTCAGACTAATAAACTTCTCTATCAGCTCCCACTGAGCTCAGTGAGGGAGGGAGGACGACTGCTGGGCTAATGACATGGCAGAGGGACTGCAGAAATGTGTGTTGAATAATGCTCAGCAAAGGGTAAAAAGAAAGAAAATGCTCTAAAATGCTGTCCCCTGAGCCTGGAGGCTCATGGTGTTCCCAGAGCTCCATGTGTGCTGAATTGTGAAACAATGAGAGGAAAGGAAAAAACCCACTGCTTGCTCCCTGCAGCCTCTGCATCTCACAGATCTCCCTGTGGAAGCAATCTCTGCAAAAGCATCTGCATCCAGAGAGAGGCACACAAGGCAGAGTAGGATTTAAGTATTTGGAGTACAGCACAGATATTAATGAACAGCATCGAGCAAAGACCTGGGGTGGAAATTTCTGGCAAAACTGTAGAATCATAGAATGGTTTAGATTGGAATGGATCATCTAGTCAAAACCCTTGTCATGGACAGGGGCACCTTTCTCTTGATCAAGCTGGTCAAAGCCCCATCCAACCTGACCTTGAACACTTCTATAGGTGGGGCATCCACAACTCTGGGCAACCTGTTCCAGCATCTTACCAACCTCATTGTTAAAAATCTGCCTTCTTTCAGTTCAAAACCATTACCCCTTGTTCTACCTCTACAGGCCTTGGCAAAAATAGGTATCTCCATCTTTCCTTTAAGTCCCCTTTATATACTGCAAGGCCTCAACAAGGTCTCTCCAGAGCTTTCTCTTTTCTATTCCAAGCAATCTCAACTCTCAGCCTGTCTTCATAGGAGAGGAACTCCAGCCCTCTGATCACCTTCAAGGCTCTTTGGTCTTGCTCCAGCAGGTCCATGTCCTTCTTATTTTGGAGTCTCCAGAAGTGAACACAGTACTTCAGGTGGAGTCTGATGAGAACTGGGGAGCAGAGGGAGAGAATCACCTCCCTTGATCTGCTGGCCATGCTTCTTTTGTTGCTGCCCAGAATACAGCTGGCTTTCTGGGCTGTCAATGCCCCCATTGCTGGCTCAGGTCCAGCTTTTCATCCACCAGTACCCTCAAATCCCTCTTTGCAGAGCTGCTCTCAATGCTTTCATCCCCCAGCCTGTATTCATACCGGGCATTGCCCCAACCCATGTGCAGGACCTTGCACTTGGCCTTGTTGAACTTTATGAGGTTCACACAGGTCTACTCCTCAAGCTCCTGGATTGGCATCTCTTCCCTTAAGCACATCAACTGGACCATCACCATATTCTCTAGCAGGAAAGGCCAACCCTCCAGTGTCAAAATGTTCTCGTGCTATGATGAGTGGTTTTAATTCGGCATTTGAAACAACCCAGTTTAATTTCTGGTGGCTAAATAATGTCAGATTTCTGCTAATTTAGGTTTTGAACAATAACATTAAAACTGGCATTTATTTATATGTTTGTAAAGATAAACATTCCAAGTTTGAAATAACCCAAACAGACATCAGAAGGCACAGCCTAAAATGTTCCCTCTGACTCTCCAAATGGCACAAAAAGCTCCTCCTCCCATCTCAGCACTGGGGACCATTCAGCTGAGCCCTTCCAGGGCTGTGGGGCTGTGCCAGCCCAGCACTGCCCATCCTCACTCCTGTCACCCTCCTAGCCCCAACATTTGTCATTGCAGACATCCTGGGATCCTCAAGATTCAAAGAGGAATTCTTATTCTTATATCTTCTTTCTGCCTTTAGCACTGTAGTCTTTTACATCATTGAGTACTTCAAAAGGACTCTGTAATAATTTCTGTGGTTTTTCATCTCCTTTTCGAGGCTCCTTCAGCTTTTATGTGTTGGATGGCACTGGTTGCAGCCCCAGGCCACTGACTCCTCGGATTGCTGGGTGATGGCAGCCCTCCAACTCCACTGAGGGTCTTTGGAGAGGTTTTCATCAAATCCCCTCTGGTCTCTGCAGAACCCATTCACCTTCTGTAGCAACCAGCCATGGCTGTGACCCAGACTTAACTCTTGTCTCATGGTAACAGCCTGGCATCCCTCAGGCTGCATAAAATACTTGAAAACACTGCAGCAAGGGCATCTGCCAGTGAAATGCAAGTGAGCTTTAACTAAAGTAAACAAAATCTTTCTAGGAAGTGAGCATAGAGGGTATACCCAGGGTGATGCTGCAGATTGTCCCCACCAGTGCAGTGCTATGAGCAGTTTGACATCCCAGTCTACCTCCAACACGCTCTGCCCCTTTTGCTTATCTTTCCCCCTAGAAATACATCATCCATCTGCATCATGTCATGCAGCTGCTCTCCTGGTAGGCACTGCCTCCACACACACAAACACTGCCTTTCTCCCAGACAGAGAATGCTGAAGTCAGGGTCACAGCATCCTTCTTGCCCAGTCACGACCCAGAGGAGCATCATCTCCACCTGTCTGCCATTTCATGGAGACTGCCTGGTTCCCCCGTTGTCCAGATACAGCCAAACTTGCTCTGGGGAGGCAAACCATGGTGCATACAGCTCCTGCCATGCCCCTTCTCCAAACCAGGGAGCTGGAAGGAGGCTCTGGCTCCCCATACCCACCTCATCAGGGGAGCTCAGGCTCTGCAGCACTTTCCCATCCAGCTGCCATGAGCAAGTCCTTTGATGTATTCATGTCATCAGGCTGGTAATTTTTAGCATGGTCCTAACCAAAAGAAAAGGAAGATTCTGGAAATGCCTGGGCATGAGGATCTTTGCAGGGAACCCATCTCCCAGCCATTGTTAGCTGGAGAAGAATAACACCAGGAGTTTTTTCTAAATTATTAAAGTCATTCTTAAAATTCTGTTTATTCAGAGTTCACCAGTAGCAACTCCTTCAGAGCTAACAAGAAGCATCCTTCAAACACAAGCTTTGTCCCCTAATCTTCTTACACTATGGCTTAGCTAACTGCTTTAGCATAAAGAGATACCACTTAAATCCTTCAGTAACGACCAAATTTTTTTATTATGAGCCTGAACAGTTGCCTTAGCCCTAGTATCACAGACCACATTAACTTCTGTCTCCAATAGCACTGGGATGAGAGCACAAAGCAGCTCCTTCACTGGAGCTGCACTGTTAGAATGCAGCTGTCTGCAGTTCCAGGTGCAGCTCCATGTCCTCACACTACCACCAAAATGTCTCTCTTCCTTTTACAGAAAATAGTTACTACTGGAAGAACAGGTATTTTTTAAATTGGCTTTTGTTGTTAGGAAGCATACAAATGTCTTCTAATATATCTACATCTTCCAGGGAAAACAGACTCTCTTCTGCATTATTCTTTTGGAAAGAGCAGACTGCAACGTTTGTCAACAGAAGAGGTATCTGGGCTATATGAAATTGATTATGATTTTCATTAAAAATTATCACTGCTCCATCCCTGATAGATATCTGGTTTCTGTCAGAATAAACCAGCAACTCATCACCTCAGAAACTGATTTTTAGAAAGGTAGGCAGAGCATGTACAACAGCTCAATGTCCACCTCTAAATTAAATAATGTCACCATTTGCTGTACACAGAGGAAATGGAAAGTGAACAGACTGTTAAAAAGCCAAACTCTTCATCTGTCAGGGCCCTTCATGCTCTCCCAGAAGGCTGGAGGGAGGAATCTGGCTTAGTGGCTTGGTTGGAAGGAACAGCCCTGGCTGAGCTAAACATATAGCTCACACCCTAGACCAAACTGGCCTCTTCTGCAAGGTGCTATGAAAGTGCTAAGAGACCCAGGCAGAACTATCAAGCATAAGACTAAATGTCAAGAAAATCTCTGCAAATTACAAAACAAAAAAAAAAAGCTTTTTTTTTTCCCATCTGAAATAATTTCTTAAATTGTGATTTTAGAAGCCCAGCTGTAAGAGAGATAAAAGACATACGTGCCAACATATAGCAATATATTTTTATTGGTTGCTTTCTACAGGAACAAGTTTGTATTGAAAACACCTAACACATCACCTTTAATCACAGACATTCAATTTTAGCACAGAGAAATGCTTTTTATTTTCACTGTTACAGTACTCAGAAAACAATAGGCACCTTGTAATTCAGTGCACCAAAACATTAAAATTCAATCAACACCCTCTGGAAGTAAATCTTGCTTGGAGAAGATACACATTAGTTACTGAAGGAACACCTATAAAATGTGGCTGCATAGAATTAAGACTGCATTCAAAAGCAGAAGTTAAAAGTAGAATCCTGCTGGTGGGGAATCAAACAATGGTGACAGATTTTCTGCATATCTGTGTGGAAAATAGGCTATATTTGTGTCTGTTAAGTTATATGATGGGTACAACAGAGAAATGAAGTTATCAGTGTGATAGAAAAGAGATATTTTAAGACATATTTTGCATATACCTGCAGTTAACTCTTTGCAGATGAAAAAATTTGCATATGCACTTAGCTGGGTTTTTTATTGCTCACATGATGTACTCATACACTTGAGTTTATTTTAATACAAGTATGCCACATAACTGAAGAAATAATGTTACATACTGTTTGATTTTCTAGAAGTATTTTTGAGATAAAATCCTGTGTTAGATTATGGGGCTGTGGTGCTACACCCAAAAATACAGATGCTTCCTCCCCTTCCTCCTGCCCTGTGTATAGGTTCTGGTGCCACACCCAGTGCTGGTTGGATTGACCTTGTTTTCTGAAAATCAGCTGGAAAAGAAGGTGGGAGTGCACTAAATATTTCCCTCTTTACCCATTTTATGCTGAAAAGAGTCACACGACATGAGCTTCCCAAGACTGAGAGGTTGCAGCTTGGTGGTACCAGCAACAGAGAGGAAGCATCCTCCAGCCACTCTCCATCTCTGTTAAGAGCCCCTCATCCATCAGAGAAACTGTCCCCCAAGATGCAGCTTTCAGCTTCCAAGGAGGAAGAGGAGCTGAATTCCTAGCAGGGAAGCAGAACCCAGCTGTGTCAGCAAAATTATACACCCCTTTCTTTTCCGTGGAGGCAGTCAGTGCTGTAGAACATATGAAAAGCTTAGTTTTGAAGCACCTGCCTCCATTCAGATCTGAGAATCTGGAAATAGTTTATTCACTCATATTTTCAAGTGTTTACTAGGAATACATTTGTTTTATCATCACTCTTGGTATTGCTGCATCGAAAATATTCAGCTACCTGCATTGCAGGGATGATTTATTGCACTGAATATGAAAAGAATCACAATGAATTTGGGCTGGAGCACTTCCCAGCTCAGACAGCTTACATCTATTAGTGGAAAAAAAGAGCTTTGCTGTAGAGCAGGAAAGTAAAATTTCCAAACAAAGCAATACTATATTCAGAAATGATAAATTTATTTTGCCTCCCATTGAACTCAACACAAACTGGTGAGCCCCTTATATATTAAAAGTTAGTGGAAGAGTTAAGCTCAATCTAACTTTGTTTGGTATCAATCTGATATTACTAGCCCATTTCAAAAGTATTTATTTAATATTGTTAAATTTCATAGGTGAACTACAGAGCCAAGACAGAACCCTCTTATTCCTTTTTCCCTTTGCCAGGCAAAACAAATACCTTCTAACTGTTAATGTTATTTCTTCCAATAACTTATTCAAGCCTCCTTGAGAAAGATGGCCAGGGCACTGCTGCCACATCTCAGTTCCTCTCATGTTTTCCACAGGCAACATGGCCTGGAGTCAAGTGATTGAGCGTCTCATATTTTAGACTGAAAAAGAAATGAAGTTTCCAGGCAATAGGTTAAGAGGAAAGCTTTGAAATTGTCCAGAAAGCAGAAGGAAGGGAGAAATTCCAGGCACAATAAAGCTTTATGGTTTTAATATATGCTTCAAAGACAGAAGACTAGTGCCTGGCACTACCAGCACTCCACGGGTTTGTACACTAGAACTCAATCACAGATTTCTCAAAACCATCAAAATGCTGTTTCCAGAGAGAAAAATGTCACCCTGTGCTAGTCACTCCCCTTCTCTGCAACTTTACAGAGCACTGAAACTTTATTCTGGAGAATGATTTCTGCAGTGCAGAAGATAGCCCTTAACATGGAAACCAAATGAGAGCTGGTAAAGTGCCTTCTTTGTGATTTCCATCACCACCTTATAAGTCTTTTATTCTACTATTTATCAGTGTAGCCATGAGGTGCTGCTACAACAGTCCCCAAGCAGAAGGGATGCATACCAGAGTGGGCTGGTCCAATAATTCCAAGGAACATCTAGAGACAGATAGGGAATCCTTTTTGTGACAGGAATATGAACTGCGTGCAGAAAGAAAGATCCCCAATTCAGGAAAAATACATTTAACTTGTTAATTTTTAAAAGAAAAGTCTTCACTGCAAAGGGTGTTCCTAAAGATTTTGACTATGCTTCTCAGAAGGATTTTTGTTTTGAACATTCAACTGTTTGGGCTACTGTTAGAATTGTAAAGAAGGACTTATCCCTTTCATGACACAGAAAGAGAGGGCTGGAGTTGTCATGAAGTATTCTTTATTTAACCTTTATTGACTCTGCTTTTATTTTACATGGTGATGCTAAGGATCAGATCCTCCAGTAAACAAAGGAGAGGCATTATTTCTCTTTGTACTAGCAACTTCATCTGAATCTGTTATTTCCATGACATGTGATTCAGAACAACCAAGCCACAGGCTCTTTTTTTTTTTTTTTTTTTCATTTTGATAACTAAAGATAAAAGAGCCATTTTTAAAAATTAGTGTAATGAATTATATTATATCACAAAATATTTTCTTAAGAGGAAACTTTCAACCAGGGACCACCATCAGAGTCTGGCAGCTGCAGCCCCCTCGGTCTCAGCCAGATTTCACTGACAAAACCACAATTGGAAACAGAAGCTACTGTAGAGAGGAACATACTTAGCAGCTCAGAGCAGCACTGAAGCTGTATTCCCCTTGTATCCTTGCACCTTCTGAACACATCTCAATATTCATGAGACCCCCAAACGTGTGCTTTAAGCATTTAATCCAGTGGAGGCAGCTCTTGTAGCATTTAAGGATGATGATGGCCAATTTCTAAAGATCAATATCTCTTCAAAGCCCTGCTCTACTCATAAATTTTTCTATTTTTGTCTCCTAAGAGCAAAGGAGATCAACATTATAATGGAAACAAAAAATACCCTTGAGTGGTTGAGCATTGTTTTAAGATAACTCAATTGAAAATCATGACTGATATTTCCTATGCTTTGGTTTTTGGTATTGATTCCTTCAGGCTCATCTAAAATAGAAACAATTAAACAAACCACTAAAAAATTCTTGAGATTTAGAGTACAGTTTAGCCTTGGCTAAAAGAACTCACTACGGTGTATCCTGGATCGATCCATCTATTTCTGTCTGCTGGGTAATGTTATAATTTCAGATAAAATTAAATTTGCTATTTACCTACCACCTTTTTTTTGTGTTTGAAACAATCAAAAAAGATGGTCTTATACCTTGCTTCACTTTTAGTTTAGCAATGTACACAAAGTCACCTCTTTATGTTTTGAAGCACAGGAAAATTTCTCTTGCCTGGCTGGCAGAGACTGAGATCAAGCCCACTCTGTTCCCAGCCCCCTCACTGCTCTGCAGTACATGTCCCCTCAGAAGTGGCTCCAAAAATCCCAGGATTTAGCAGACATCAGCCAGTACTTTAAAGACAGAAAGTAAATAATCTGTCATTAACACCCTAGTGATAAAAATATTTATCTTGAACTTGTGCTGGGTGCCACCTACCTGTTTCTGACCCTGTACTTAAAAGCTTATGATCATAGAATCATAGAACTGGCTGGGTTGGAAGGGACCTCAGAGATTATAAAGTCCAACCCTTGATCCACTACCGCTGCAGTTCCCAGCCCATGGCACTGAGTGCCACATCCAGTCTCTTTTTGAATATCTCCAGGGACGGAGAATCCACCACTTCCTGGCGCAGCCCATTCCAATGTCTGATCACCCTCTCAGTAAAGAAATTCTTTCTAATGTCCAACCTAAACCTCCCCTGGCACAACTTAAGACCGTGCCCTCTTGTCTTGCTGAAGGTTGCCTGGGAAAAGAGACCAACCCCCACCTGGCTACACCCTCCTTTCAGGGAGTTGTAGAGAGTGATGAGGTCTCCCCTGAGCCTCCTCTTCTCCAGGCTGAACAGCCCCAGCTCCCTCAGCCTCTCCTCATAGGGCCTGTGCTCGAGTCCCTTCACCAGCCTGGTTGCCCTCCTTTGGACCTGCTCCAGGACCTTGATATCCTTCCTAAACTGAGGGGCCCAGAACTGGAGCCTTACCTTGTGGACCTGTATTAAAGCAACACATCTGCCAACAGATGAAGCCTGAAAGTTTGGCAGCAGGCTGGCAGCAGGCTATATCTGCTGGGCGAGTTCCTGCCAGGTCCAGCTTCTCAGTAGCCCTTGGCACAAAGCATCACCTCCAGCCCTGTCCTTCCTGCACTGCCTAAGTCAGTCAGACAGCTCCTGTGCAAACCCACAAGGTTTTCCAACCACCACTTCCTCAGCACACTCGTGCACACAGAAATAAAACCAGTAGGTGACAAGCAATGATGGGAAGGAATTAACTCTGCGTGACGTTTTTCATACCCCACGTACTTCTACAAGCTGGATGTGTCCGTGACCTGTTCTTTGGCACTGCAAAATTTAGCAGGGAGGAGTTATCACTGAGCCAGGGGGCTGGAAATATTGCTGTTCCAGGGCAACTTTTATTCCCAGGAATAATGCAGGCATCTCTCATTCCCTCCCAGGATCTTTGATAGGGCCAGAAAATCACTGAAAAAATATTTGCATATTTAAACTGTTTCATTATCTCAGAAATGCCTCTAATCAGTCATTTGCATGCTAAGAGAGAAGAACAGTAACAAAACTGAAGAGGCATAGGAAATTAATGCAAATACCTCTTCATGATCTCATGGAGCAAAAGCCATTTTGAAGAAGTGTATTTATCAAGAAAAACGATCAAAATTAGAAAACGTCTGTTTTGGCTGTGATGATTAAGAAAATTATACCATAGTAATAGTTTCCATAATAGACAATTTCAGTAAAACATTTGTGTAGAGGACACTTACATTTCTACAGAGAGCTACTTACTGCATTTATCTTTTCTATTTCAAGCAGGGGCAGTAAGTCATGCTTCATTTTAAACATGACAGGAGAACTGCCTGACAGCTCCAGCTGTTTTACCTGTGTTCTGCATCACAGCAAAAATATCTGAACTAAATTCTAAGTTAATCACTCTGAGCTATAGTAAAACCACTTAATTCTTTGACAGTGAATGAGGTGTGATTTAAAAATAAACAAATCATGTTGAGATGTCTGAACAAAATTCCTGTAACCTCGCATCCTCCACAAGTAATACTTAGAAGATACAGGGAGACCAAGAGACGTCTAGATCATCACACTTATTTTATTTTATGTTGTTTCAGTCTATATGGAGCAAAGGTACAAGCAATTCAACTTACTCAGAGTATTTTACCATCTTTACACAGAACCTTAGAGGACTGAAAAATGATGCTTCTACCCTAACCACAGTTAGGGTAAGGTAGACAATGCTGTACCAGAATTAAGCCTGGAAAGAGAAAAATTTCTCCCGAGGACCTTGCCTAAAGCATGGCAAAAGCAAGGGGAACTTTGCAGTGATTTTGGCTGCCTTTTGGCAAGGTCTCAAAAGCAAAACTCTATGTTTGCTTCTGAGTCCCTATGCCCAGCTGCACATCAAGTAGGGGAGCTTTTTACTTTCTTCCAAACCTGAGGCACCCCATAAAAATCAGTGTTCAACCTAATATAATATGCACCATTATTAACTTCAGTTCACTTTTATACCAGGCCCATTTTCCCCACACAGACCCTGGTGGGCACATGACCCACCTGATTGAGGGTCTGCTCTGGGGATGCTCTCAAGTCCCTTCTTCAAGGTCCTAACCAATGTCAGAAGTCACTGACATCAGGCACTGAGAAAGGGAGGTGAAACTCTAGAAATTACTGCTTTTCAGTCACTAGGCTGGTCTGAAAGGAACATTTTTAGCTGCCTAAGTGAAGCATTTGAGGAACCTACTTCTATCATTACACTTGGACATAATTTTAAGGCAAATGCTTTTCCAAAGATAAACCAGAAATGTTTTGCTGTAAGTTATGGCAAAAATAAGTTTTCGGGGTTCTTTTGAATTAAATTATTTTTCTAGGAAACAACTTCATGACACAGAAGTCTGCTAATGCTGTGCTAGAGTGGATAGCATGACCAACAGAAACATCTTTTCAGCATCTGCCAACTTGATCCCTCAGACCCTGAGGCTACTTACAGAGAAAATCAATTATTTTCTCTACAAGACTAAGCACACAGAATTCTGGGACAATACTTGTGTAGTTAAAATTCCTCTAAATTGATCCTATGTCCTTCTGAAATAAGCATTAAAATAGCAAGCAAGTGCACTGTACTTTCTGGTAATTGCTTTCTGGTAACTTTTAGCTTGATTTGCCAAAAAATTTAACAGTTTCTTTAAACAACTACAGTCTGTGAAAAAGTAAAAAAAATAAGATAAAACTAGTTGATAAGTATAGGCAAACCTGGCATTCACAAAGGCTCAAGTCTGAAAGGTCTCAGAGCTACCTTCCTGTTCCCAGACTTGTGGTCATGCCCTGGAGAGAGCATCCCAGAGGTCTTGTCTTCTTCTGTGTCTTTTGATGAGACAGAAATTCCTCTGCTCCAAATTAGGTATTGCCCTTTTTTCTTGGGTCTGCAGAGTAAGGAGAGCCACAAAAAAGTCCTTCCAGACTTAGGCACCAGAGATGATCAAAATCCACCTATTCAGAGCACCATGAGCTAAGTACTCATCTGCCATGGCCCCACACCCAAACTCCAGCATAAGGGGGATGCTGAGGATGTGACTGATAAGGTGCTATTTTCTGTCATTCCAATCCTGCAGAAACTTGAATTTATTGAAAAAAACTCTGTGTAACACAGCAATAGGAAAGACAAACAGTGCAACTGTAGGGTGAGGCTTCAGCAGCTCCCAATATGCTGTACTGGGAGTTTTGTCTCTGTCAGCTCATGCTCTGCCCCTAGAAGAGCTTTGCAAAAGTGCTGGCAAGGAGGAGTAAAGGAGCAGGAAGGTCCTACATAAAAGGTACCCCTACATATCAGCTACCAGCTGAAATACATATCCCATCATTCATATGACAACCGATGCCAACCACACTAACTCCAGTTTAGGAAGGAATCACAGTCCCAGTGGGGAGTGCAAGCTCAGGGTAGGCAAAGGGCTTCCTCTTCAGGGATGTGTCAGCAGACCAGAGCACGGGATGGGTGGCTCAGATTCCATCACTGGTGAGAGATGACTTGTCTCTTCTGTGTTACACCCCAAGGCATCCTGGGCTTGTGGGATTTCACCTCCTGTTGGTGCCACATCCACCTGGAGCACACAGTGCCATAGCAGAGGAGATGGATGGTGTCATCACTCTGCTAACGTGCATCTCTGAGCCTCAGCTCTGCTCAACTCCCCAAGCAAAAATTTGCTCAGCCCAGTGATGTGTTACAGGAGTAGTGTAGGCACGCCAGGCATGGGGTCTGTTTGCATCCAGAGCCCTCTGAGGAGTTGTTTTTCTCTCAAGCATGTTGCCTGCTTGGTGGAGCTGAGACTTTCAACCCACCAAAGAACGTCACAGCATGTCTCAGCCCTCCCCTCCACAACCAGTTTTTAAAGGAAGCCTTTCTTAAAGGGAGATGGCCTAATACAGATTGCTACTGCAGAACACTTTTCCACTCTTGACCCAAACTGTAGTGCAACTGATCTCGGTTTGCATGTTTATAGCTCAAAGAAATAGGCAAGTTTGTCTCCAAACATCTTTGTAGACAAAGAATGTGTATTTAAATAAAAGCTGGGGGGCAGAGGGTGGGGGCAGAGAGCAAGATTAACAAGTTGTCCTAGACCCCAGGTTTTTGAATGGCCCCATTCATTTGATAATTATATATCCTACAAGAGTGCACCCCAAATTAATTTGCATAGATTCAGCCACAAGTAGTGGCATGCCTGTGAGAGGCTCTAGGTTTCTGGAAGCACAGAAATGGTTCCATGCCCTCTCTCACCTCACATCTACACAAACAGGATCCAGACTTCCGCCCTCATGCCCTCCTCGTAACTGCAGACTCCCAACATATACTCAAAAGAGTTTTCATCTTCCTTTTCCACCCAAACCGTGACCAACAAGTCCTCTTTCACCTGATTAGCACTATAGCAGTGTTTTTTCCCTTAGTTTCCCTGGTGCAGCCAGATCCTGAGTGGAAGCCTTGGTTAGGTTGTTCCCACTCACACTGACACAGTGCCAGGTTGCTCTTGGCCAGATGACTTTGGTGACACTCATACACAGCTGTGCATCCAAAGTAGCTCAGTAGGAACTGAGTTGAGCAACATCTTCTGACATACAGCAAGGCTCACTCAATTTATATGGTCAGCTGCAGAGTTCCACTCAAGACAGATGGGAAGCCCATCTCATTGTCCTTAGAAGCCATTTTTAATTCCCAGATCCCACTGTTTTTACCCCGCAGGAGAGAAAATAGTCCACCTTCCCACTCAAAACTCCAATGATGAGATTTCTTTTTTCATCAGTAGCTGGGAGATCCACCATCAAAACTGGTGAGGACAAAACCAGACAAGTAGGAAACCTTGCTAGAGAGTGGCAGACATGGTCCTCAGGGCTGCCTCTGGCGAGTGCAAAGGAGACCACATGCAGCTGGGAATGAAGAAAGTCTGAACTTTCCTGGTCATTCCCCACAGCATCCTTGTGAGGGTGGGAAACAGCTGTACTGGAGAGCCAGGAGAGGCTTCAGTGCTTTCCTCCTGCTCACTAAGGAAGTTTTCATTGGAGTGAGAGGTTGAGTGTGTGTCTTCTACCCTCCTAGAAAAATAAGGGTGGCTCAAGAGCTGTGCTGGGAGTGGCATTTCACTGAGCCTCATAGTATGACATAAAACATGTTATTTCAGAAAAGAGAGCTGGTGTCACAGTACACGTACACATATCCCCTTTCCTAATGACTTTTTTGTTGTTAAAGCATGTTTTCCACTACTAACTTAATCTCCTGCAAAGTGCAGGCTGTCACACCAGGTATCTGCCCACACCACACTGGAGCATGGTGGGAGCTGTATGAGCTGGGAAGAGGCTGTATGAGATTATGAGAGACACAGCTGAGAAATATGAGAGTCTAGATATGGAGTTTGAGGATATACACATGGTACCCTTGATCTCAGTATGATTTCTAACCTGGCATTACCACCACTTTTTCTGTGGGAGAGCAGGTAGGAAGGATTTTTCAGTGTGGAGAAACACAGATGGCAAAAGCTCCTAGTTGCTAGGAAAATTAAAAATGCAGCAAGAGAGGAACAGAGATACAGCAGCCTGTCTGTCACCCAGGAGAGCATGGCAGGGGTGTCACAACAGCTCCCTCACCTTAACCTGGGAGGCTGCCTCTGATGCCACCCAGCACAGGGACCTCTCTGCCACACGGTGCAAATGCTGCCCAGGGACAGAGAGCCTCAGGCACCTCTGCCATCTCCTACACCATCTTCTTTATTAAAAATTCCTTCCAAGTAAGGTCCATACAGTTTGAAACCCCAAACACCTGCTCCATGTAGCCACCCTGCAACAAAGACTTTTAGGCTACTAGCAGCGAAATTTTGTATAATCCAGTGGATTTTATGGCAGGGAATTTTTAATAGTTCAGAAATGACACGCCAAGAATCTGCAGGATTCCCAGAGCACCAACTGAACCCAGGCAGAGCCTGTACCACACAGGTATGGGCAGGACCAGCTCAGGGGGCACCAGCAAACCTCACCAAAAATCCCGTGTGGGCAGAAGACAGCACTTCAGAACAGCACTTCAGAACATACTCTTGAATTCATACGATGAATTCTAATGTCCAAGGTGTTTATCCGTGGCACATCTTCCCTATGCTTCCTTACTAACCCAAACTCAACTCAAGAAAACAATCAAACCTTCCTGCCCTGCCCTCTCAGGCTGCCAAAGGAGTTCCAATTAGTGTCAATTGGGATAATAGCTCTATTTGCATTTTTAAGCTATTATTAGCAAGTTGTCAGTCAGCCAGTAATTTGTATCACTTTGGTATAATGAGTATTTAAATATTTAAAAAGAGAACGTTCCTTTCTACCACCCCCTTCCTTTTTGTGCTAAAATAATAATGGTTTAATCAAAAGTAATTTGTATTAATATACATATTGCCCCAGGTGTTAAGAGCAGTCTTCCAGAGCAGTAGTGAGAGATAAGTAATACAGTTTATGAATATAGACAACTACTTCTATCCTCAGGAGCAGCAGAAATGGAGGCTGCTTTTGCAACCAGATCATTTTGGCTTTCCTCCGGGCTTCTGTAAGGTAATTACAGTGTAGGAATTTAGGTCAGTTCCCATCATTTTATGTACTTGGGATTGTAACTCTCCAATGAACTATTTTGGACTCAATTATTATATCTTCTCCATAGTGAAAATTTCTCAATTAAGCACCCTGAACCACGAAAAGAAAAAAGGTACAAGACTTTTCATCAGAGTGAGCCTGAGGCAGGTTGTCTTTGGGAAGTCAGGCAGCCAGCTCTACCTTGCCACTCTACCTCTGAGGATGGCTGGGGGATGTTCCTGAAGCAGTTTGAGTCTAGATTCTCAGGTATAAGCAGTTCGGAGCTGCTCATCATCACAAAGAGCTCATACAGCACCAGGGTTGGCTATTTACAGAAATAGGAAATCTTACCAAATTTATATGATGTACTGCACTTTATAATGTGTATTTTTTTAAAAAATACTTTTTTTTTTTTTTTTTTTTTTTTTTTTGAGAAAGAGAGGCATGTCTTTAGGCCTTCCTGATGCACATTTCTAAATATTCCCTCCATATGACTATGAAATCCTGTGATCCATGTTAATCATAATAAAAATAGAAAGAAAATAACCCTTCAACTACCTCAGAGGTAAAATGAACATTTTTCATTCCCTGGCCTGGTATTACCTCCTATCTTCCCTAGAGCTGGCATTTTATACCTGATAAAACTCACATTTTTAATTTTTCATTTCATAACTGTTTTTTAGTTACTTTCAAATCAGATACTGAATGCTTTCAGTACTAATACATTCCACTGTCAGCTGCAGCACCAGCACGAGAAGCTCTGCAACAGTATCTTGTGAGCAAAAGCAATTCAACAACTTTTTTTTTCTTTTCTCATCTAACCCCCATTCTAATCCCATGCATATTAAATTCCCTTCCACAAAGCTCACAAAGGCCACCAGCAAGAGTGTGTGTGCAGGTACAGACTTGCAGCACAAGGAGAGCAGGATGGAGAGTTCATCCGAGCAGACACGCTGACAGCTGCTGCCATCTTCTGGCTGGAAAAATGAAATTTTAAAAAGCACCCTTTGAATAAAATTGTCGATCTGAATTCAGACTTGGACATACTCTTTTTTTCTTTTTTTTTTGCGCGCCAGAGAAAGTGTCTGCCTGTTGGGTTTGCTTGGACCCAGCACAGGGGGCAAAGCTACAGAGGCAGCACCAACACACACATCGTGTGGATTCTGGGGTACTGGAGGCATCTTTTGTTCTAGTTCACACGAGACTCATACAGGGCCTTCTTCAAAGAATTTCCACACAACTAACAGCTGGAAAGCTGTCACCACAGGGTTTCTTCAGAAGCCTTTTTCTTTCTTGGCAAAGACAGCAAAATAAGCATCACCTTGTAGACATTCAGCAAAGGTCTTCCACAAAGAGACTCTCCCTATTTTGAGTAAAATAGGCTGCTTTTACACTCTGCTGTGATTTTAGAGTTTCAGACATTTCACATAATTTCAAATCATCCTACACAGAAAGAGTCCACAAAGCCCTGCCAAGTGTTCCCTGGCTCTTAAATACTGGTCTGTACAAGGGAGCTGCTCTAAACAGCCACTGTCAGGGACACTTGGACGTGGACAGTCAGTCAATTAATTAACTAGAGGTTAAAATAGCAGGTTGACTTTATTAAAAAATGGCACTGAGTAACCTGTGTCCCATACACTACACTGCTCTCTTTGGAAGGTACACCATCCATTTTTCCTTCCTCAAAAGAAGGGAGAATGCAGTGAAAACATAGTAAGTCGATCAATCTAAAGCAAAAAAATCAAATCAATAAAAAACAAAATCCCCACACTATTTTATTTAAAAGAACCCTACAGTTTCTTCTCCAACCCTCAGTGGTCCTGGAAGCCAAGGAGTTACCCATCTTCACCCTTCCATGTGAGCCACTGTAATTCCCAATTCCCACTGACACTGACTCAAACCTAACTACTCAGGCTGTCAGAATAGTCCACCTTATTTTTCTCCAAAAGGCAGAGAGAAAAGGAGAAAACCAGTGAAAGAGAATGAAGGCAGAAAGAAAGACAAAAAGTAAAACTGGACAAGAGAGTGTTGCACGCTGGACCTGCATCCCGTTCACTCCTGTGACAAAATACAAACATGTTTGCAGCTAGCAGATGATCCAGAGTAGCTGTTGTCTTAAAAAAACCCAAAAAAACAAACAAAAAAAGAAAGGACAGAGTGCCACAGAGGCCAAAAATATTGTAGAATTCAAGTCTATACATGGAGGAATGAACAGGACAGGTTTTAATTACAAACATCTGTCTAGGATCTTCTTACTATGTAAATGCTCAATGTTACAGGAATTAAAAAAAAATAAGGTATATTTTCCTGAATACCTGACAATGTTGCAGCAGAAAGTGCATTTGGTTAATGACCCCAAAATGTCTTAAGCCTATTTTTACTAAGCAAATGCTACTTTTTTTATCCTCTGAGCCTTGGGAATTTCACTGTGAGTAGTAAATCTAATCTTTACACATCAGTAGCTAATCAACACACTCTATACTCCTCTCCCAAGTCAAAATACACTTCATACCTTCAAAGAAACCAAAAGAGACAAGTACATGGCCCTTAAGGGGTGCAGGAACTTATTACCTTATAATACATTTTTAAATAACTAGAATGTGCAAGTTTATATCAAAATATGGGAACTACTGTCCACAGCTGGACAGCTCAGTCTCCATGGTACCACTGAGAGGTTTCAGTAAGGTTTCTGGAATGGAGATTAAAATGCAGGATTAGGGGAGAGTAATAAATAGACAACCAGTCATTATGTGACCATTTTAAACCAGAATTGCTTATATTTTATCTTTTAAATAACAATTGGCTTTGGTTTCTTAGTCAAGGGGGACAGTAAGCCAGGCTTCTGTCTTCATGAAGAGTATAAAGCTAATGAAGTCAGTCTGCAGCAAGCATGTATATTTTTTGACCACCCTTATGTTTAAATCACCTTCAAAAAAGCAGCCCCCATGCCTCAGTAGTTAATATAAGGTTGTCCTGGGTAGTCACCTGTTTTTTCGAACTTTTTTAAAGTTCCTGTGGTTTCTGAAGAAGCTTCTCTTCTGTTGTTCCAAGCCAGGTGTTGGATCCCACTGTCTTCCATGGTGCTTTGCCTGACTAAAAATCTATGGTTAAAAGGACTGGTTCACCACACAGGTGGCAACATGCAATTGAGAAGCAACATGGTCTACCTTATCATCATCCATGTGGAAAAACTCACAGTAAGTGAAAAATTCCTTAAAATACTTAGTCATGCAACTTCCATCAGACTAATACAGATCACCCAGCTAACAGACCATTTTCAAGAATAAATACATTTGAAAATTTAAGCCCTTAAGTTAGAAACAAAGACATAACTCAGCTTCTCTTGTATGTTCTGCTCTTTAACAGTCAGAATATCTTTAGATTGCTGTATATTTACAAGATTCAAAACAGTCAACTGGTGACCTTACAGTAACAAATAAGATTCCCAATCATTTAATTAAGTAACATACAGCATCACCAGTATTATAAGCTTAGAAAGCATTTCTGCATAGCTATGAATACCTAAATACCTTTTGAAAACCAGGCCAAAGTTCTCAAGAAAAGCTTAGAAAGACAATCAGAAAAGAATCATATAGATAGACTATCTGAATCCCACAGCCATGAACACAAATCACAAAATAGCTAGAGTAAAATTCCCCTTTGCTCAGAGGGCCTGCAGCAGCTTGCATAACTTAGTCTTCCTCAAATTTTCAAAACAGAGATGACATTCAAATATATTAAATGACTGCAAGGCAAATTAATACAATCAAGGTCACATAAGGAACAGAGCTGCCAAATAAGGTAGATCCTTGTCCATAAAGTATTTTTCCATTAATTACAAAGGTTTGGTACAGCAGGGTGAATTTTCAGTAGTACACAAACCACACAAAGCTTTTATTTCCAACAGCATTGTCAAAATGCATCTTAGACACCATTTAAGCTTTACATTTGCATAATTTGTTGTTTGTTTTTTTTTTTTAAAGCAGAGTGCAAGCAAATCACTTGCAGCACTTCTATTTGGGAGATTATTTCAACAGCCTATTCCTGAGCTGCTGCCTTGTAATGTTTCAAAGTACGAGCAGAAGGATCAGTAGCTTTCACCCATCTTGGCATCCAGTAGTGGGGCAACCAGCTGCTTCTCCCTGAGTAGTGCTTTTCAAAGATCTGCCGGTAGTAATAACTTTCTTTTGTTTTAGGAGGATTGAAGGGATACTTCTCTGCTGCCTTTTCCAGCAGAAGGTCATCAACCTACAGACACAAGCAAAACTCAAGTTAAGCTGCAAGTACATTTAACTTTACAAGTCAGTTTGCTGTGAGTTAAAGACATACCTGGAGTAACCAACCAGTGAACGCTCACAGGTTCAAAAAAATAAAAATCTATTCTAGAGGCAGAGGATTCACAGGTGAATTTTTCCCTAACCTTTATGAATACATAGTTATATTTCCAGGGCTGTTAGTATTTCTCTCTGCATTCTATGCAAAGCCCATTTCTATTAGGATTACAATCACCTTTGTTAGTAAGATCACACAAACTTCTTTCCTATCCTTCTCTTTGTTGTGAATCAACAAGAACAACTTAAAGCAGGTTTTGGGGTTTTTTTTTTCTGTGTAAATAGCAACCTGGTTCTTTTTTTCAGCTCACAGAGCTGTTGACTTTTGCTTGTATAACCAAGCTCTTAGCAACAAAAGACCTGGGATGCAGAGGCAGGTACCTGCTGTTGCTGAGTTGGCTAAGAAAGGGAGGATGAACAGTTGCACAGGGGCAATTTCTAAAGCAGCGAGCTTCCCCTGCCATCATTCTGACTTCTCACAGCCATGGAACAAATTTGCCCCTGCTACACCAATCCAGGCTGAGTACAGGCAGTACACAACACTGTTGCCTGACCCAGCTGCTTTCTTGCCCGTGGATATTAAGAAAGCAAATGGGAAACAAGCAGTTGGTAGGATAGACAAGCACCCATTCACAGGCTCGACTACACGTATTTCTGTATAGCAGAGCTCTCATATGAACTGGGTGTTATTCCTTCCTCTTGATGATTAAACTGCCTCTGTAAACCAGAGATTATTATTCTTTGTCCATAGCCAAAATGCTGCAAGTCTTCACTAGTTAGCAGTGCAAGCAGAGGCTTTAAAAAGCAAGAGGGCTTTGTTAGGCATGGCTGGGAAAAACAAATGACATGAACAAGAAAGGACATTACAAAGTCATTATTCTGTCAGCTGCAGAGTAAGTTCACCCAAGTGCCTCTAGCTGAAGCAATTGCTTTCTGTAACCCAGAAATTGTGTTTGCTTACAATCCAATTTGCAATCCAGACACCTTAAATGGTGTTCATTTCCTTACACAGTCATTTCTGTTAGGTTCTATCATTTCTTTGTATTTAAGATTTCAAATGCCTTTAACCAACACAGATAGCTAGAAAGAAGGCTGTTGATAACTGTTTATCTCTCTCCTCTGCCATGATGGTCAAAATTACTATTTTACCCAGATTTATCCTCCTAAGCATCGAAGCTGCCTCTTCTAGACATCCGTATCAAGTAGACCTAATGTAAAAAATGGTCTTGTACCTGTTGATCAATATAGTCCTGAAGAATGGAAAACCAGGATTTCTTTACTGATGCTATACCATCACTGAAAGCTTCCTTGGGTCTCCAGAGTATTTCTTTGGGAAGCAAATTGGAATCTTCAAAGGACTGTCTTAAAAGGTATTTTTCAATTCCATTCTGCTTGCAAAACAACAAAAAAATGTCGTGAGGGTCTGGAACAATGGGTACAATGATCTGACTTTACACACTCAAACAGTTTCCTTTCAGGTCTGGTCAGAAAAGGGTTCCCAGTAGTTCCAGCAAAACATTTATGAGCATGTTTGACTTTGAGTAGAGGACTTAAGCATTGGATTCAACAATTCAGTCATGCTCAGAACAAGTAAAATGAATCTGTAAGTTTACACTTGGTCCAGCTCTGGCTTTACCTACCTTTGGGATTCGCAGTTCTGCTGGTAGAGATAAATAATAAGAAGTAAACCGATGGTCCAAAAATGGGACTCTCAGTTCAAGACTAAACAGGGGAAAAAACAGAAAAGGTACTGAATTAACCCAATGAGTTACCTAGTTAAAAATTTTCTAACAGTCAAGCTTTCCTGTCTTTCACATAAACATGAGGTTTTCTGCTTTTATTTAGACAAAATTGCACTTGCATGCTCATGACTATTCGCACTTAAATAACAAAGTAATTAAATTGAAAAAGTTAAGGATATGCTTCACACATCAAATAAAGATTTCTATGATTTATGATGCCATCTGCTGGACATACTTTAGTACTTTAGTAATTTAAAGACTGCAGTCCTGCAGGAGTTGCGGCAACTGTTGTTCTGTGTAAGAAAAAAAGATATTGAAAAAAATCCTGAGAATTACCAAACTGCTCACTGAGATTTGCATCAACACTTGTAAAGGTATCACCAAGAACCAACCTAGGATTTCTTAAAAAAAAACCCAAATGCTCTTTTCTGCAGTGTACAATTAAGTGACACACAGACTGTATCCTAACACCTCTTTATTCCAGCCAGCTACCTGACTCAATGCACACATTTTCTCTTTCAGTAGGTTTTGCATTCTTCATTTTTGGTATAGTATTCAAGAATCCTCTTTGTATAAGCCTCCAAAAACCTAAAGTCAAATACAACTTTGCCTTCTATTAATTCTGCATATTAATATTTTTTATAAATATATATGTAATATTTTTATAAAGACTAGTGCAATCCCAGACAAAAGATATTTCCTGCATCAGTGAAAAAAACCTGTGAGCCATCAAACATTTTCTAACATCCTACAGACACAAAAGATCAGATTAAATATTGCAGTTTGCTGTTGCTCAAATTCCTTCAGGCTACACATTAATTTTAATCTTGGCATGCAAAATCCCATCAGTCTTCAGAATCAAGAGCTACTCTAAGCAGGTGCAATTATTCAAGGGGTACTGTAAGCAGATGCAATTAGATTCAGTGTTTTGTTCCTTCTCTCTCTTACTGTTCAGAAACAGGACCCCAATCCACTGTCTTTGCTTATCCACTAAAACTTTCTTTGGTTAAATGCTCTCCACAGCATTTGCAACAGCAAATTTGTCCAGTAGTGTTTAGAAAAGTGACTGATGATTACTCTGAAGATCTGATCTGCTGGCCCTGTAGACTGCTACCCCTCGTGCCATGCTTTCCACCCATTCAAAGCACAGGAATCCTGAGTGCCCGTGCATACCTGGAACATCAGCAATGCCTGTTTTTGAAGATGGTATTTGAAGTTATATTAAGATACAAAGATCATTAAAAGTATGGGATGCACCCCATTTGCTACTACTACTCTGAAGACACATAAACATCTTGGAGTAGTTCAGATACTGACAGTAGGAATAAAACTGTCCTGCAGCACAACATGCTGAATCATTTAGTAACTACAGTAACGAGAGTTAACTGCTGTCATTTCCTCAACAGCAACAGAAATTTAAAGATCTTCTTAAACCACATGAGTCTTACCCATGTGCTGCAGTAGTTCTGTCTGCACGAAGCACATCAAACAGGTAGAGCTCCTTCAGAAGTCTCTCACTCTCTTCTGCAGCTTCTTCAGGAGACGGCGCCTGCAACCAGACACATGCACGTAGCCCACAGGCATTTTACAGCTGCACTGAGGGAATCAGTACTTGCTGTCCAGTGCTTCAGTTGTAGGGATCACTGAGTGATCAAAACTAGCAAAGAGTACTTACAAGAAATAAGTCTCTGGAACTTCTGAAATCCAGAAGAGTTTTTAAGTGATAAAATTAAATCCCTCAGATTTTATGCCACCTCAGGACAAAGTGTCAATAAATGCACAGCTGTGACTGCCCTCAAAGATCACACCTTGAAATCTTAGAAATCTGCTGAAGAGGAGAACAAGAAGCTCAAGGGTTTTCTGCATAGGGAATACACTTACCTTATGGAAATATATATATCCTTGTGTCAGCTCATCTGATCCTTCTCCTGAAAAAATGACCACACTGTCTGTTTTCTTCCGTATGTATTTTGAGACAAGATACATGCCTTAAAAAGAAAAATAAATAAAATTATTAAAATACAGATAAATGTATGATCCCATATATACAGTTTTAAATTTAGCATTTTAGAAGTTTCTCTCCTACGCTATTCTGTAGCAAACAACTGCAATATGTTAAAATATCATCTCATTGTTATTCAAAGCCACCAACAGCCACACAACAGATCTAAACAGTGTATTTACACTTAGCACTCAAAATATCAAAAATGTGTATCTGTCTTCCTGGGAATGCTGGAGGATTTCTGTGGGAAAATATAGAGGAGTTGTTCTGACTCAGTTTGAAATTAAGCACATGATTAATTCCAGCACAGACCTGAATAAACCTCCTAGCTTTGGAGAACAAAAACAATCAGGGAAAAGTTTCTGCTTAACTCTCTGCCACTGTGGGTTGAACTGGAAGAAGCCCCTTTTCTATTTTTAAAAAAAAATAATTATTTATTAATCAGAATTACACCTTTCCTTCATTACATTTTTCCAAACGATATGCTTTTATACCAAAAGTATTGAAGATCTAATGAAAAGTACCCAGTTCATTGCCTCCCACATTAAGCAGCAATCACAAAGATTAAGAAGTTGGCTTCATTTTTGAAAGAAATCCTTTAAATATTTTACATTGTAGAGTCCTATTTTCATATACCAAATTCCACTTGGGGAGCTGGATTTTCAGAACTGTGTAACCTACTGGGCTTATTAACTTTTTAATACGTTTTAGGCCAACACAAGATTAACTGGGTAACGTGCCATAGCTGGCACTACACAGGTCACATGGCTTAAGGTTTTTCATGCTTATCAGGTTGAGAATCCCTCTTAAGCAGCTACTGGAGACTTCCTTCCTTCCTTCATCAGGATCAAACACACATTATAAGAAGCCTGCCTGGCTTGAGTGCACGTGTTACTAGAGGGTGGCAAGAAATACTTCCAGTTACAATCACCCTACTCTTTGCACAATTTTAATACTGGTTTGCTATTGTAACAAACAGTACCTCAGCCTGTAAGTTTTCCCCCTTCCTCCAAGGTTCACACTTGTTAGAGGAGAAAACTTAGATGTGTAGATCAAATATTTCTTTGAAACTAAGAACTGTTTTTTGGTTCAATGTGGTACATCACAGCCAAAACTTGGAGCAGAACCTGGGAGTCCCAGTTCCCATGTTCTGTGACAGCTAAAGGATCTGGCAGATGACTACATGACTTTGCCTTAATTTCATTCAGGTGATGCAAAGAAAAGATTGCTATTAAAAAGAATCTTACCAATTGATGCTCTTATTGTTGTTATATCATAGGTTTCCAAGGAGAAGATAACCTCCTCTATTGCCTGAATTCCCTCTTCACAATTAAATATTACTTCATGATGTTCACTGCCTATGTGTGCTGCCACCTGTTTGTAAAAGGTCACAACAATGTATTGCCTTTCAGTTATAACATTTTTTAAAACACACACACTGAGTGAAAAAAAACAGCTCCCTTCTGCCACAGTGAGAAGTATATGACATTAGGCAAAGAAAAGATGATATTGTAGCAGCCCCTCTGACTTGCAGTAGTACATTCACCACAGGGAGCACAGTCTCCCTAACTACAGTGTTCAGTCATGGTTACAACAGCCCATCCAGCTGCTTGCCCAAAGCATGAAAGAATCTGTAAAGGCTCTAAATACTCCAGACATTTGCCCTGAAGAGAAAAATCAGCTTAAAAGCCATGACAGCCTGGATACATAAAGGCCAAACCATTTGTACAAGGCTCTTAATTCAGTAAACTGACAAAATATTTAACATATATACAAATGGCATAGCATAGGAAAAACAGCATAAAGATTGACTCTAAAATCCTGAGTCAGAATTGATACAACTCTTAAGTACTGTCCTTTTGGTAAAAAATGCAATGAGTCTCTCATGAAAGTCTTCCAAATGCAAAAGAAAACAGGTAAGGCTCAATTATTTCTTTTGCAAGATTTAACTAACCAGCAAATGTTGCAGTCCATGACTTATGGCAAACTGATTTACATCATAGCAACACATGAATATTCAGTACAACTATTAACACCATACCATGAAATTAGCACTATTAATATACACTGCTTAGCATTCAGCAGTTCAGAAAACAAAGCTTGCTCTACCTTTCTGGCAGCCAGCAAGTCAGGACTGTTTTCCATTCCAATGGCAAAGGTTTGTAATGGATAATTGATGTTGATTTCTTTCATCAGTTTCAGAAGAACAGCTGCAACGAGGCTGGAATCTAAGCCCCCTGTCAAGAAAATGAATTATTTGGTTAGGTGTTTGGGTTTTTTGCCTCCCCTTGAGGACACTGGATCTAGAGAGGGGAATTTAATGAGTGGGCTTCAATTCTGAACCATGTGAATCCAAGGTACCTCTTGTAGAAGTGCATATTCACCTCTGTTTATTAAGAGAAACAAACAACTTTATTGGAACATCTTCAGTAACAGTTTCTAATACTTTTGGTGTCAGAAGCATCAGTAGAAATTCTTTTACATACACAAAAAGTATGCTCAAAGCACTGTACCCCTACAGAGCCTCCTCTTGACTGTGTGTCCTGGTTTGGGCCAGGATAAAGGTGATTTTCTGTAGTGAGAACCACAAGTCCTCAGGTGTCACTGAAGATGAACTGGGAGCTTAGGCCCAGCTGTGTGCAATAATTAGGGCCTGCCCCAGCCAGAAATGGGCAGGGCTGAAGGGCAAAATAAAAGGCATGCTCCCAGAAGCAGAGGAAAGATGCCGGAGATACCTGGGAAGAGAGATGGCGAGAGAGTGAGAGAGCTCCTGAGAAGAACCGTGGCCCCGAGAGAAGGGTTCGCCATAACAATTTTCTGCCTTGTACTTTTGCTTTCAGCAAAGTCTCTTGTAAGTAGTTGCACTTGCTGAAATTAACAGCAAGTTTCTCAGACAGTGTGTGCTTCTAGGACTGATAACACTTGATGTTTATAGTTACTGCTAGAGACTGGTGTGCAGAGCCAAGGACACTGCTCAGCTCTGATGAAAACTTTTACCCTCCAGAAGGAATAAAGAGGTCCCACCTGCAGCCCTCCTGTGGGGAGGAATGGACAAGACAGATACCAGAATTGACCAAACAGAGTATTCCATCCCATATACGTCATCCTCAGTATAAATTTGAGGGATCACAAGGGCCAAGCCAGATTTCCTGCTTCCAGCTTCTGGCTGCCTGCCCTTCCTGCCTTTCCTGCTTCCCTTCCTTCACCCCGGCATCCTGGAAGGATCCCGTCCGTTCGTCTGCCTGTGGTCCTGATCCGTGCCAGCCCATATCTGTGTGTTCCTAACTGCTGCCGACTCCAGGAGTCCAGCCTGGACTTTCCCAGGGCTGCCCTGCAGCCTCGGTGGTGACGTGAGAGTTACTGGGGGGAGAGGGGAGGAACGTGGTATCCATTTTCCTGTATATTTGTATATTTGTATATATTTAGTAATTTTTTCCTATTTATCATTCTGTTTCATTAAAGTTGTGTAGTTTGGTTTCCAACCCATAAGTCTCTCTCCCTTATTCTCTCTCCTTTCTTTATCAGGGAGGAGAGAGAGAGATTAATAGAGAGTGTCTGTTACTCAGTTTAATTGCCAGGCCAGTGTTAAACCGTGACACTGTGCTATAATGGGATAAAAGTGCTGTAACTATTCTCTCCTCTTCTTACCTTCACATTTAGTTCTCTACTGACAAAACTAAGTAATTTGTTCACTGATGGAATAAAAAATAATCAAGCAAAATAACAGAATGGTTACTGTAAGGATTCTGCTCTTCCCCAATTGTTTATCAAAAGTGTGTCTCAATACACAGCACCTGTTCTCCCACACCTGCCTGCAGTTCTGACAAGCACGACGCAAAGTCATCTGTTTCCTACAACCTGCATATCTTTTTTCAGCTGAGTGCATTAGCATCCATTCCCACCCTGTTCCCCCTTGTGGGCATGCTACCTTTTAAAAAAACATCTTTCTGTAGAAATCACAAGCAAAGTCTGAGAAAAAGAGAGCACAGCAATCAAACTGAGTACTTGGCATGCAGACATCAAGGAAATCAAAACCTGAGTTTCCACTGTGAAGTTGCAGAATTCCCTCTGTGACTGGAAACAAAAGCACTTCTCCAACTGTGATGTTCCAAGCATGCTCAAAATTGTGAAGCACTGCAATACTCCCATATTATAGCAGCACAAGCATTTATTTAGTTTTGTTACCAAAATATTCTGCATGTGCATCTGAGGAGCTGCTGACTGCCTTCTAATTTGGTATCTGAAATCTGGGCTTTTTACTGAGGCTGGTTATTCCAACTCTGCATATCTGTTTCATTTACCTCCCTCATATTTTTTAGGATGCCACAATAAGGAAACAGTCCAACAGCATCTCTTTAGTCAGTTCTCTCTCATTCAGATGCACCTTTAATGGGGTTCATGATAAATGAGTGTAATTACTGATGTTCAAGGCATGCATGAACAAAACTCTAAAAGTACAAAGTGCTACAAAACCACAGTAAATAAGACACCAGTCCCATGGCTTCAAAGACTTACCTCTGTAACACTTAACCACCCGATCACAACACTGATCACTAAGTCAGTGAACAACTTCCTCTACCACAAGCTATTACCTCACCTGAAAAAGACTGTAGCAAATAAATTTGATCCAGATGTTCCCCTGTCATTTGGTAAATCAAGGGCAGTCTAGGATGGTGGCTAAAGCAAAGAAGGTGACAAGTAAGAACTTCACTTCCTCCTGCTACCTGAAACATGCCAAGGCTTTTTTCTATGCTCAGTCTGTGCAAAGGGTATGGAATAATCACATTGCCTTTTTAGAGACCAACCTAAGTATACATCTCATATACTTGAGAGTATATTGGGTGATTTTTCAGTACGAATTTTCTGTTTCTTTTCTCTTAGATAAAATGGCCAGTGTCTAAACAAGCTGACACCCCAGCCCAAAGTAGAGTTTAAAAGCAATAGACTTTCAAGGCACTTGTAAACCAGAAAATTTATCTCCAACTAACAGGTTCTCTGTTCTCTGCTCTAAAAAGTAAATGAAGATTCAGATCATTCCAGGTACATCACAGCAGAACAGCCAGTAAACCTTCCCTTAACTAGTAGAAGATGGGCAAAACCCAGAAAAGATCCAGAATCACTGTGATTCTTGCTACCTACCTGACAAAAGACAGCCAATCCTTCTGTGAGCCATCAAACGTTTTCTAACAGCATTTTCAAACAGGATACGGATGTTGCTTTTCACTGTTTCAAGATCAAAGCCTGTACAGAAACAAGGAGGAAAATAAATCCAAGACGTGTTACTTAGACTTTGCTGGATTGTGCTATTAGGAAACAAATATATTTGTCTGAATTTCCTTAGATAATGAGGGTCTTTGTACATGACTTCTTACACCAACAATTCTCAAGTGTCTATATTATTAATATTCTTCCAGTTTGGTGGTTTATTTGTTTGTTTTTAAAGGCACTTTAATTTAAAAATTGATCAATGTAATTTTTTTATTAAAAGGCTATATTTTTTCACTTTTTAATCAGAATAAATAGCAAATACTTAGCTGTACTACCTGAAGGCAGAGTTTCCACAGTATCACACGCAGCATGCAGAGGTTCATCTTTACAGCTATGAAATTTTACTAATTCCACTGATGTAACTTTCCCAGAGGGCTTTAAATCCAACACTTCGTAGTGACCCGGGAGAAACGGTTCCACTTTAGAGCATAAGGATGTTGAGTGCTTTAAGTTGATAAGTCCTGCAGATAAAGTGAGGAGAAAAAAGTCATTAACTTAGGACAATTAAGTTAAAACTCATTTAACAGGCTCTGTATTACAACAATAAACAAAAAGTTCTCCAGACCCTAAATCTGCTATGAAAAAAATACCATTTTGAGTCAAAGTTTGTACTGGCTAGAGCATAATTCTGCTTCTGGCAGGTTGCATGCAGACCTGAACCACCTCAGGCTAAGGCAGCAGAGAAACCAAGCCAGCAAGCTATACTAATTGATAAGTAGCAATTTATTCCTGTGAGCACTAATAAGAGCACTTTTCTAAATGACTACATGATGTCCAGGTCAAGGTGTAATATGCTTACAGGAATTCAAATGGCAGTTAATAACTGATTTTGTGTTTAAAATTAAGTGTAGGGAAGCTAACAAGAAGTTTTATTAAAACTACATCACTAAAGTGATTGCTTAATTTAGGGATTTCATAACTCATCAGTTCCATACTGATCTACACCACTGCTAATGAATGCCAAGAATCAGACTTGTAGCCAAACCTCATTTCCATTCCTTTTGTGAAAGAGGATGTTTTGCACCTTTTGGTCTACTGGGTGCCCCTTGAGGTACTCCACAAGAGAGATAATGAATTGCTGTTGGAGAGGGACAGGTAATGGTTATACCACACAGTCCCTAAAATATTCACTTGGCTTCTTCCTTCCCAAGAAGCAGAGTGCACAGCCCTTAGTACTAGCACTTAGTACTACTATGAAAGAAGTCAATCTACATTGGAGTCTGATAATAAAACTGGTACACAGGAAATGAGAAAGATAGAAGTAGTAGTGAAAGTCAGTTTCAGCCAAAGCACATTTTAGGCAATAAAATCCCTTTCAGCACTGTTGGAATTTGTTTCTGCAGTGCCAAGGCTAGAGATAATTACTAAAACCAAATTCAAAATACAACACAAGAAAATCAAATAGTAGTGGATCATTCGTCGCAGAGGGAAAAAAGAAATAATCACCAAATATCACTAGAAAATTACCAATGCTGCCATGAAATTTCAATAGGGTTTTAAAATTAAAATACATTTAACTTTGGGGCAACATAGACCATTTGGGCTTCATACTGCTATAATTCCAGAACACAAAATAATTATAAAAAGAAGCATGCAAGTTATTTTAGAGATTACAGATAATTAAACATCTCAGAGGTTTTATGTCTGTGGTTTTTGTTTTAATGATGTGTAGTTCTTATACTACTAAATATAGTTCATTTCTTACTTAACTTACAGTTCACTTTCTCTTCACACTTAAAAGCCTGACAAATAATTTTGTCTCTGAAAACAATATTTAGGCACTAAACACAACTGTTTTTACCTTTTGCCTCAGAACAGACACCCAAAAATCCATCATCAGTCAGCACCTTAAACAGTGGTCTGACTCCATAGGTATCTCTTGCCAGAAACACTTTTCTGTTTGCAGTGTCCAGAAGGATGAAAGCAAATACACCATCTAGCATGGATGCTGTTTGTTCTATTCCTCCTCTGTTGTAAAGATGAAGAATAACTTCGCCATCCACTAACGTTTGATATTCAAATCCAAATTGCTTCTGCAACTAAGAAAAAAATATAAATATAAACATCAGTAAGCATTTGCAAACACTGACTGCTTCTTACTTGCAAGAACTAAGGCTCTTTTTTGTAAAACCACAGTTCAAAAATTATACAAACATTTCTGGCAAAAAAGGAAATAATACTTTTGTGTTCAAAATGTTATCCAGGATCATCTCTCAGACAATGTAGACTGAATCTGTAGTCTTAAGCAATTCACAATAAGGTAAGTTTTCAGGGACAGATTTCCATCTGAGGATGTCAGACTGCAAACCCAGGACCCTAAAACCCAGACCCACCATCTTATCTACCTCCCACAGACAAATGCCAGAAGCAGGCAACCATGGCTTCTAAAAAAACAGCTCAATACAGGACCAGAAACAAAGACATCATTTCTTGTAGTCTCAAGTAACTCAGTGGCACTTTCTCATCAGATAATCATGACACATAAGCTCCGACCCAAAATACATAAACACTGGTAACATCTCTGCAAGTAAAGTACTTCAGAAATAAACTCTGGTTTACTTAAGCAGTCACTGCAATCCCGCTGTGATTTTTTTTAATGCACAGAGTATTTCCTTGTTCCTAATCTTCCTCCATTCATCAAACTAACCTTTTTACTCTGCCTGTGTTGATGGAGTGGGGAAGGAAGAAATCAGCTGTCACTTAAGTCAGACCAAATATCAGACCAAACACCACCATGTTCGTGTGGTGTTACTCTTAAAATTCCTTTAAGAGCTACCAGACAGGGGGAAACAAGGGGTTTCAATAAAACACCACAAACCCAAGAAACTCCACAAAACCAGTACTTCAGCATTTTAACTTCTTTGGTATTACTTTGGATCAAAGTAATGTTTGAGTCAAAGTAAAAGTAAAGTTTGAGTCAATATTAAAATGACCAAGTCATTGCCCTAAGCAAGCTGCCTGTTTCACCAGTGGTCCTATGCTGGCTTCTGCCACAAGCTGGAAAGAAAAATCTTTATAAAGAGAGAGGGTACACAACATAATGAATGCAACTGAACAAATTCCTGCCATAAAGTCCCCTCAGGACTATGTGTGAAGCATGATTTGAGCAATTCTTACTGCTTTCAACAGCAGAATAAAACACAGCAAGTATTACAAGTTGGTACAAAACATTTCACAAGGACTGAAGGGCAAAGTGTATCTCACATTTCAAACAGCCAGATGGGGCTCTGGGGAAAAAAAACAAAAACCAAAAAAACAACAACAAAAAAACCCAACAAACTCTTCTGTCTATTCAGTCTAATTCCAGTGATGCTACTGGTATCACTGACAGCAAACTGATTCTGTCTTCAAAGATGTGATATTACAAGCACTGGGATATCTCAGATTGTTCATACATTTCTGACACGACCACAGTTTGTGATTCACTTTAAGCACTCAGTTTCAACTTTTTCTTCAATTCAGAAAAAGTGACAATTGCAAACTGCTTTATATGCCAAACCTGGATGATCTGAATCACTTCCTTCTACAAATAACACAGACAGCATGGATATCTCAGTGCAGAGACTGAGGCACATGGATGATGCCCAGTATCACACACTTTGAGGGCATTCAGACACTGCAGGAATTTGTACAGAGCTGCTGCTTGTTTTGTGCCCAAAAACCTTGCCTAGTTCTGGCTCTCAGAAGCCCCAGAAAGCATCTGCCTTAAGCTGCAGACACATAAGGACCATAAGGCCTACTGGAAACATGATTCTAGTGCTTGTTTCTATATAAATAGTATGAATGCTATACATATAACCTAAGTGACAGATCCCATCTAGATTGATATGCAGAAAGAAAAATGCAACACCTGACAGCTTGCAGAATGACCTAAAATAAACGAAGAGTAAGACAGTCTAAAAGCATTTGCACTATGAAATCAGAAGAAAAGAAGAAAGAGATTAGGAATTCCCTCCCCAGGCAATAATGAAGAATTAATCTTTATCTTAAACTGATCAAACCTGGAGATACACATACTGAATCTTTAATACCATCTAAGCAACTCCAGATTCACAGTTCATCAAGAAAATCTATTTCCTTTTAAATACAATTAATTTGATAACTTTTAAAATTTCTTCCACTGTTTTCTGAATATCCACTAGTTTTGAAATTTAAAAAAAAAAAAAAAAAAAAAAAAAAAAGAGAGAGAGAGAGAAAATGCCATATGATCCATACAACATTTACCTGCTTGAAATTGTAGATTTCTCCATTGTAACAGAGCCACAGATAGGGGAATTTCTTCACCCGGATAGGCTGCATGCCATACAGCTGATCAACAACTGCAAGGCGGTGGAAGCCAAAACAACAGTTGGTGAATCCATTGACATTCTCAAAACGAAATGCATCAGGACCTCTGTGTGCTATCTTCATGGCACTCAAACACTGGACAGAAAGGCACTCATCACTCCCAAACAGGGCCCAGATACCACACATGCTGAGGCTGTTGATTTATCTGAAAGGGGAGAACCTGTTCAATATAAAAATGTTATAAGCCAAAGCTGATACCTGGAAAACACGGATATCAGAATTAGGCTATTAATCACTTAACTGTCAAGAAGACTGATCAAGATAATAGTAGACTTTACTAACACGAGGTAAAATACAGTTTGCCCAGAACAGTGATAAACAGCCTTTGGCCTGCAAGAGATCAGGTTTGTCTCTAGCTATACCAAAGTTGTTTATGTTTTTGGGTTTTTTTGCAGAGCACAAATGAAAAAAAATTGCTACTGGGCATCCAAGTACCATCTGCTGAAGAAACATGCTAACAGTCCTTCCAGTTTCTGTTCAGCTTCAGTTTATAAAGGGCACTGACAAGCAAGATGGAGAGAGGCTTTTTACCAATGCCTGCAGTGACAGGACATGGGGCAACTGTTCGAAGCTGTGAGGGTAGGTCTAGACAGGACTTCCCCAGCATCATGGGTGGCCCAGGTGAGAAAGGAGCAGGAGCAGTGCTTGTGCTTCCCTCAGCATGCCTTTTCCAGCCCCAGTCTCCCTGCAGCTGCAGGCTCTGTGGTTCTCTGAACCCTGATCATTTGGTAATTTTTTGAGCTGAGACTGAGGTCCCCCAGCACTATGGGTGGCCCAGATGAAAAAGATGTGCCAGGAGCAGTGTTGGTCCAGTGTCACACTCCCCTTGGGGTGTCTTTCCCAGCCCAAGTGTCCCTGGAGGCCTTGTACCTCTCTGAATCCGAACCATAACTCATGTGAAGGTGTGCTGAGGCCCCACAGGCCAAGTCATGGTGCTGGGGGCCTCAGCCTCAGCCCCGAACTGGGGTCAAGGTTCATAGAGCCACAAAGCCCACAACTCCAGGGAGACTGGGGCTGGAAAAGGCATACCCGGGGGATCCGGGCACTGCACCAGCACTGCTCCAGTCACACCTTCCTAATACGGACAAGTGATGGCGCTGGGAGCTCAGCCTCAGCACACGGAGCGGGGCTTTCCCTCCACCTGGGTTTCCACATCCCCCACGGTCTCCAGAGCTCTTCTAACAGGGGTCCGCAGGCACCGGGCGCAGTTTCCCTCCGCGCAATCCCGCTATCCCCATGCCCACCCATCCACACGGCCGCCCCTTCCTCCGGCGGCCGCAGCGTACCCGGGACCCGCCGTCCTCTCGCTCTCAAGCCGCGGCACGGCACACCCGGCCAGGCGACAGCTCCGGGAGGAGCAGCACAGGGCCGGATCCTGGGGGGAACTCTCCCCGGAGGCTGGGCGCACGGCTCTGCTCGGCTGCGGCCCAGAAGCCTCCGCCCGCCCTGCCGCCTTACCCGCTGCTGGCCGCCGGCGCAGGGAGAGCCGCAGGGAGAGCCGCCGTCCTCGCCGCGGCGGGTGATGAAGAAGGCGGCTCCTGCCGGTGCCGGCTCCTCCCCCGCCGGCGGCTGCTGCTGTTGAAACCCGCCGCCAAGTTTCATCATGCGCCTACTCGCCCTGCCGCCGGCCGGCCCTGAGAGGGTGAGGACGCAGGCCGGGAACCCCTTGCCTGTCCTTGGGGCCCATGCTTGTGACCTCGGCTCTGGGAACCCCGCGGCAGGACAGGGCAGGGCAGAGCAGGGCAGGGCAGGGAAGGACAAGACAGGACAGGACAGGACAGGACAGGACATGGGAGCCTTGCTCCTCTGTCCCGCTGAGAGGAAGAGCTCCCGCCACGGGACAGCACTGGGCTTGTGAGGGCAACAGCAGCCACCAGAAATCCTGTCCCTGCCAACCTGCCCGGAGCTGTATCCTATAAAATGAAGAGGTTTGGCACTGCTGCCTTCTTTGGTTTGGGACAGAGAGCACTTGACAGCTTACACCTTTGGAAGCATTTATGGAGGATTTAGAAATTTTCTGTGCAAAACTCTGTTTTGAATAATAGATGTTACAGGTAAAAAGGGATTTTGATACCTACCTGAACTTTAATACTGGACAGTTTTGCCTTTGAGGGTGCTAAAGGAAATGAAATTGACCTCTGAAGTCTAGGATGTGAAGTGCTAAATATAAACCTTAACTGTGTACACATACTTCAAGAGAGCCACTAGTAGTAATTTGCATGCAGTGCACTTTTATAGCCAGCTGTAGTGGGCTTGGTGTAAAACTGCAGTGCTGTGCATAAAGCTCAGGTTATGCAGGCTGTCAGCAGTGTGCTCTGTGTGTAGAATTCTAAAAGGAACTTTAAGAAGCTGTTAAAAGGATGTTTTTAGGCTTTGGAAAGAAAAAAATGTCTTGAAGCATCAGAAGAACTCCAGTGCTGATCAGGAATAGATGTAGGTTTCTGTGCTGCACAGCTTCACCTGCACACAGAACCAGCCTAGGCAGAGGCAAGGCTCTGGGCAGCCTGCAGATGCCATGTGAACAGGAGCTCTGCCCTGCCTGGAAGAATGAAGTGAAAGTGTGTGCAGTGGCAGAGTCACAGCTCACACAACAGTGGTGGCTCTGCTGGGGAACACCTTTTATCTTTCCAGAGATCTGACTAAATCCAGAGACTTTTCCAAAGATTTAAATGTACTCTTTTTGTAACTCACAAACCATTTGTTAAAATAAAAATCATTTCATGAAGAAACTGAAGCAGAGAGGGTGAGAAGCACCTTGCAAAAAGTGTCCTGGGTGAAGCTGGGCAAGCATTGCCAGGGAAGAGTGAAACACTCCTAAATCTTCATTAATGTCTGCACCCCTAGGGAGCACTGGGTAACAGCTGCATATTTATCCTCTTCTTTACTACTCACTTGTGAAAACTGGGGATGACTGCTGGATTTTACTATGTCTTGCATGTTTAGTAGATAGTGTTATATATAGGACTAATGGCAGAAATACAACACACAATCTGCTTTTAAGCATTGGCAGTGTTACTTTTTAGTAATTAGAATAGTGCAGATGATAACTGATTTATCCCTTTCCTTCTCTAGCCTTTTCTCTACTATTGCCAAGTACACAGTTACAGTGCCTTTACGTTGTGTCATTCTTCAATGTCCAAACTTTTCTTTCATCATATCTGCCGACAGCACTTGATGTAATTACACACCAGTCTCATAGCTCTGTTATCAGTCATCTTTCCTCTCAGTTTTCTCTTTCCTGCTCCTTCCTTATCATGTGTAGTATTTTTAAGCATTGTTGTCTCCACTATACTCCCCTAAAGCTGACTTCTCCCTGGATTTTTGTTGAGAGGAATTGAAATTGATGCTAGCAGGGTGGAGAGAACAGTCTGAACATAAATACCTGGTGTGGTGAGTAGCCAAGAGACTTTCTACTTTGCTGTATCATCTGCTTAGTACCTGAAAGTAACCATCTGGCCACAGGTTAAAACCACTTAAGAATGACTGAAAAACACTGTAAAGAAGTTCCTGATTAATTAATTAAGAAGCACATGGATTAGTTTTGTTTCTAATCAGCTTAAATGAAAGGCTATGCGGTTTCTCTGAAGGCAACAGGTAACTAAATAAATGAAAGGTCAAAGAGAACATGTAAAGGAGCCCAGTGCAGAGCAAACTGTTGCAGCTCCATGACTGTAAGTTGAGCATTGCTCATAACTGCCTGGGAAAAGAGACCAGCCCCCACCTGGCTACACCCTCCTTTCAGGGAGCTGTAGAGAGTGATGAGGTCTCCTCTGAGCCTCCTCTTCTCCAGGCTGAACAGCCCCAGTTCCCTCAGCCTCACTGAATAGGACTTGTGCTCTAGTCCCTTTACCAGCCTAGCTGCCCTCCTTTGGACCCACTCCAGGACCTCAATCTCCTTCCCAAACTGAGGGGCCCAGAACTGGACACAGTACTTGAGGTGTGGCCTCACCAGCGCTGAGTACAGGGGAAAAATCACTTCCTTGCTGGCCACGCTGTTCCTGATACAGGCCAGGATGCCATTGGCCTTCTTGGCCACCTGGACACACTTCTGGCTCATGTTCAGCTTCCTGTCAATCCAGACTCCCAGGTCCCTCTCTGCCTGGCTGCTCTCCAACCACTCTGTCCCCAGCCTGGAGCTCCCCATGGGGTTGTTGTGGCCAAAGTGCAGGACCTGGCACTTGGCCTTGTTGAACCTCATCCCGTTGGAATCAGCCCAACTCTCCAGTCTGTCCAGGTCCCTCTGCAGAGCCCTCCTGCCTTCCAGCTGATCAGCACTTCCCCCCAGCTTAGTGTCATCTGCAAATTTGCTGATGATGGACTCAAACCCCTCATCTAAATGATCTATAAAGGTATTAAACAGAACTGGGCCCAAAACTGATCCCTGGGGGATACCGCTAGTGACCAGCCGCCAACTGGATGTAGCACCGTTCAGCACCACTCTCTGGGCCCGGCCCTCCAGCCAGTTCCTAACCCAGCACAGATGCCCCTGTCCAAGCTGTGGGCTGACAGCTTTTTCAGGAGAATGCTGTGGGAGACAGTGTCAAAGGCCTTGCTGAAGTCCAGGTAGACGACATCCACCGCCTTCCCCTCATCCACCAGGCGGCTCAGACAGGACCTGTCCTTCCTAAACCCGTGCTGGCTGGGTCTGATCCCTTGTCCATCCTGTAGGTGCTGTGTGATTGCCCCCAGGATGATCTGTTCCATAACCCTGCCAGGCACTGAGGTCAGGCTGACGGGCCTGTAGTTTCCCGGGTCCTCCTTCCGGCCCTTTTTGTGGATTGGCATAACATTCGCCAACTTCCAGTCATCTGGGATGTCCCCGGTGAGCCAGGACTGTTGGTAGATGATAGAGAGAGGCTTGGCGAGCTCTTCTGGCAGCTCCCTCATCACCCTTGGGTGGATCCCATCTGGTCCCATAGATTTGTGGGGATCCAAGCAGCTCAGTAGGTCACTGACTGTTTCCTTCTGGATTACAAGGGGGCTGTTCAGATTCTTGTTTCTTTCTACAAGCTCCAGAAGCCAGCTGTCCTCAGGACAACCTGTCTTACTGTTGAAAACTGAGGCAAAGAAGGTGTTAAATACCTCGGCCTTTTCTTCATCTTTGATAACTATATTCCCGCCCATGTCCAACAGAGAATGGAGGTTTTCCCTGCCCCTCCTTTTGCTACTGATGTATCTGTAGAAGGACTTTTTGTTATCCTTCACAGAGGTGGCAAGATTCAGTTAAAGTTGTGCCTTTGTATTTCTATTTTTCTTTCTACACAACCTAACTATATTCCTAAATTCTTCTTGAGTAGTTAGCCCTTTTTTCCATAATCGGTAGGCTCTCTTCTTTACCCTAATTTCTTTCAAAATCTCCCTGCTCAGCCAGACCGGTCATCTTCCCCACCGGCTCGCCTTTTGGCACACTGGGACAGCCTGCTCCTGTGCTTTCCAAACTTGCCTCTTGAAGTATGTCCATCCCTCCTGAACCCCTTTGTTTTCAAGGGCTGTTTCCCAGGGTACACTGAATCAGTCTTCTGAATAGGCCAAAATCTGCCCTCCAGAAGTCCAACGCAGAGGTTTTATCAATGGCCCTCCTTGCATCCCTGAGATATTATTTCGTGATCACTGTGTCCCAGATGTCTGCCAACCACCACGTCTCCCACCAGCCCCTCTCTGTTTGTGAACAGGAGGTCTAGCGGGGCTCCATCCCTGGTAGGCTCATTTACCAGCTGGAGCAGGAAGTTATCCTCTATACACTCTATGAATTTCCTAGACTGCCTCCTCTCTGCTGTGTGGAGTTCCCAGCAGACATCCGGCAGGTTAAAGTCACCCATGAGAACAAGGGCTGATGATTTTGAAACATCCGCCAACTGCTTGTAGAATAATTCACCACCCTCATCATCCTGATCGGGTGGTCTGTAACAGACTCCCACCAGGATATCCGCCTGGTTGGCCTTTCCCCTGATTCTGATCCACAGGCACTCAACCTTATCGTTACTGACTTCACCTTCTACAAGTCAAGAGACTTTTTAACATATAGAGCTACCCCTCCACCTCTCCTACCCAGCCTGTCCCTTCTGAAGAGCCTGTAGCCACCCATGGCAGCACTCCAGTCATGGGAGTCATCCCACCACGTTTCCGTGATAGCGACTACATCATAGCTTTCCTGCTGCATGATGGCTTCCAGCTCCTCCTGTTTGTTGCCCATGCTGCATGCATTGGTGTACCTGCACTTCAGCTGGGCTGCTGATTTGGCTCTTAACTTGGGCTGTCCACCCTTGGGCTCCTTTCTGGAGAGTCCGGTTTCAACACTTCCCCCTTCAAACCTAGTATAAAGCTTTCCTTATCAGCCCTGCCAACTTATAGGCTAGAGTCCTTTTGCCCTTGCTAGATAGATGAAACCCATCTGGTCTGAAGAGACTAGGTTTGATAAAATTTGGCCCATGCTCAAAAAACCCAAAGTTCGCTAGTGGCACCAATCCCTTAGCCACCTATTGATATGATGGGTTTTCCTACTCCTCTCCTCATTCATCTCTGCTACTGCAGAAATTGAGGTGAACACCACCTGTGCTCCTGACCCATCAACTAAACAACCCAGTGCCTTGAAGTCCTTTTTAGTTGTCTTAGTACTTCTTCCATTAATGTCATCACTGCCAGCCTGGACTACCAACAGTGGATAATAATCAGAGGGCTGAATTACCTGGGGGAGTCTCCTACTAATATCCCTCACCCGGGCCCCAGGAAGGCAGCAGACCTCCCTGTGGGATGGGTCAGGTCAACATATAGGGCCCTCAGTTGCCCTCAGAAGGGAGTCACCAACTACAACTACCCTTCTTTTTTGCTTTGTAGCTGTAGTTGTAACCCATCTGGTAGATGGGGGGCAAACAGGAGACCTTCCAGACAGATCTTCCTCTTCTCTGTCCTCTGCCCGATTCTCTGAGTCCAGGGCCTCATATCTGTTCTCTAAGGGCACCTGGGGAGATGGTGAGGATTGGGAGAGGATTCTTTCGCCTCTCCGATGAGGGACCTGTTTCCATTCCCTCCCATCCACCTGGTTTGCTCCAACTGCTGGATGGCAGGAGGGGCAGGGCTTCACCATCTCCTTCTGGACTTTTTTTGAGTTAGAATGGGTGTGATTCCACCGGTCAACTTCCCTTTCACTGTCACTAATACTTCTAAGTCACTCGACCTCCTCCTTGAATTCTGCCACGAGGCATAGCAAGTCATTCACCTGCTCGCGTCGCACACAGACCCCACTCACTGTCCTCTGGTGCTAACATAAGGCTCAGACACTCTACACAGACAGAGGCCTGAACAGCTACGTCCCTCTTGCTGTCCCTCTTCAGGGGTCCCGTCTGCGTGGACACACCCTGCGTCTTAACAGAACCAGGTTTTGCTTTTTTGGAGACCATTGCTCCTTCCAGAGAGCTGGGAGGTGACTGTGCCTCTCCTGCTTGCCCTGCCTGCGCGAACTGCCTCACTAACTGCCGTGCCCCATTCCTGTTTGCCTGCTCCTGTTCGCCGCGTTCAGGGTCGCTGTCGCTCCTCGCAGCCCGTTCTATCCCTCTCTGCAGTGCTGGGTGCCGCACCCTCATCAGCTGAGTGGCCTCACCTGAGGCCACCAGCAGAAGGCGGGGCAGTTCCTCGCAGCCCGTTCTATCCCTCGTGGCAGTGATGGGTGCTGCCCCCTCATCAGCTGAGTGACCTGTGGGAAGGAAAGGGATGTATCTTATTAAGCTCTTATGACTCCCTTTGCATCCAGTAACCATTTTTACCTTGGGCCATGCACTGCACATCTGATTTTGAACACATCCTGAATAGCAATAGCAGTACTTTTTTTTTTTTTTTCCTTCCCAATCCTAACTTGTGTAGTAATGGAGTCATGGGAATAGTAAGGTTCAAGTTTCCAGATGCCTGAAACTCTCCTTTTCTCAACTCCATGATGTAAGCTGGGCATAGATCACTGAGAATCCTGTATTTTCTGGCTTGAATTTTTTACTTTTTACTTGATTTGCAACATAACAATTTGCCACACACTGTCACAGGCCCGGGTGAATGGGATATACTGCTACCGATTTGTTTGGGTTTGTCAGCACTTAAAATTTATTTCAGTGTTGAATTCTGTATATTATATGAGTTTATATCTTCTATTCTTGAATGCACACTAAGATCAGAATCTAATGTAATTTTAGGTGCAAGGAGTTTGTGTACAGTTTCATTTCTGCCAGGAAAGAGTGACTTCAGACATATTGCTCCATGATTCAGCAGTGTTGCAATAACAGAAAATGAAGTGGTAAATGCTCTTTCTGGAAGCAGCCTAGTAGAGATCAGTGGTAGGCAGTAATCAGGGGAAAGTGGAGATCAGTCCCTCCTCCCCAGTTGGATGGGTTGAGATAAATAACGTTGCATACTCTGGCTATCTTTATAAATAGAAAGGTTGTTGGATACATGTAGGTTCACCGGGCAATAGTTGTAGCGTCAGGTGTTCTAATAACACATTGACATCTAAAACTTATGGTTACATGCCAGGGATGCGTGTATGCAGAGAGCAAAGGCCTTTTCTTATTTTGGATTTCCTTCCCCAGGAGAATAGTAACACAGACCAGAGGAAATGGATGCAGGCTAAGCCAGGGGAGGTTCAGGCTGGATTTTAGGAAACATTTTTTCAATGAAAGGGTTGTCAAACATTGTAATAGTCTGCCCAGCGCAGTGGTGGAATCACCATCCCTGGACGTATTTAAACAGCATATGGACCTTGTCCATAGGGGGATGTGGTTTAGTGGTGATCTTACAGGGTTGGCCAAAGGGTGAACTTGATGATCGTGAGGGTCTCTTTCAACCAAAGACATTATGTGATGTGTTCTTAAATTTTGAGCATGTGCACTCAAGATCTCAGGAAGAACTATACTTCAGTCCCCATATCTGAATGTAAGAAAAAAAGGTGAAAAGAGAAACTCAAATTCAGAAGCTATTTGGAGATCAGTAGCTTGATGAGAGGTAGGCTCCTGTTTGTATTTTCTGTCTCACTTTTACCCAGTGGGACTGCACCACATGCCAGTGAGCTTTGAGCTTGCAGCTTTTAAAGAACTTCTCGACCTGGTGGAGGTATTTGTTTCTGTAATTTTGAAAATACCTGTTTTGTTTCTTTTCTTCTGTTATTTGCTCTTATTTTGGAAGACATTTAAAGGGCAAGCAGACTTCTCCTCCAGACAAAATCCTTTCTCTCATGGTATAAAAAGTAGTTGTCTCTCCCACTGGGAATTCCTGTTGCTATACTCTCTCTTATTTAATCGCTTTTCTTGTCTTTCTGCTTAATTATGTTAAGCTTCAAAACAAATAAGACTTGCTCTGACCCTGGAGTTAGAGGTCACATCACTGAAGCGTTAAAAGAAAATCTTTTCTAGAGCTTGGGTATTCAGAACTTCAGGAGAGTACTAGGAAGGCATGCCTAGTGCTGCAGCCAGAGAGAAAACAAAGTAAGGTGATTTGTTATTGCCTGCTCAAAAGACTGAGCATTTTGCACTACTGCTGCATCCTTTTTTTTTCAACATCCCAGCCATTCCATTATCCCCTGTGTGCCCTAGCACAGACAAGAAAGGGTTGTTGAAAGAGCTGTTGGCTGTACAGTGCACATGGCAGGCATGGCATATGGCATACCAATGGCTCTATTGTCAGTAGGCCCAAGGCCACAGAGGAGTGAAACATTGCTGACTTACACTGAATAGTGCTCTTGGCTAATGAGAAGGCATCCAGTGTAATTTATTCTCCCTTCTTAGGGGTGGGAAGCAAACCAAAAAACCAAAGAACTGCTACATATTCTTTTTAACTACTTGCAAAATAAGAAAGATGATTTGTCTGATACTGATTCTATAACATCAAGTTGAGTAATACTCCAGAGTTTTTAGAGCTGTAATCGTAGAACTAATTGAAATTCTCTTTTTTTTCATACAGTAAGAAAGATTAGGTGTCAGCTGAATTAGCATTTAAACCGTTGTAGTCAATATAGCAGGATTAACTGCAAATGACAATCTGCAGTTCACTTTTTCATTGTAATTTGCCCATTGTGAGATTTTGCCCAGTTCAATAGATGTTTTGTTTAATACAAACAAGACCCTTTTCATCTAGAATAAAGCTAAAGCCTGCTATAAGAGACATAGTTAACTGGTATAAAGCTGTAACAGATAAATCCATGATTGAACATATATAACAGAGACTTAAAGTATATTGGAACACATTTTTCAGTTGGAGTAACCAGACATAATTCTAATAAAGTTTTTTTGACAGACATTAGTTGTGCTGCTTTCGTCTTTTAAAGCACTGGATTTCATTTTGTGATTTGTGCCTGGAAGACACCAGAAGTGTCAGTGAAATATGCTTAAGTGCACATATATGCTTTCCTAAATGCAATTAACAACAGAAGAAGGAGAATAAGAATTATTGAACACTGCATGAAGATTTTTTTTTAAAGAAAGTTAGATGTTTGTTGGTTTATAAAAGACTGAGAAATTATTCTAAAACATATGACTGCATCTGCTCTTTCCCATCACTAGGTCGAGCTATTACCTCAACATGAGAAACTGTCACCCTGCTAACATTGCTGTTAACTGAAACAGAGATGTAGAATAAATACAACAAAGGTCTGCAATAAAATAACTGGACTGGAAAATACAACACTTTGCAGTCTAGAAAATAAACAACTGTACTACCACATACACTGAACCAATTATGTACATGAAAACTTTTAATAATGATATTAATTTTTCCCATTTTCTCTCAGAAGTACACACTAAAATACAGCTCACTTCACAGGATGTGTTGGCATCCCACTAACAGTATTTAACCAGTATTTAATACTGCTTAAACAGTATTTAAGCAGTATTTAGCCCTTCAAATGACCACCTTGTTTCTTCATTATAAGTACCAAGTCTGCTATTTCCCAAGGAATTAATTCTAATTTCTGTACAGAGGTAAAATTCTGTTGTGGTTTGTGCTGTCACAGAAACAGTAAAATGGAATGACTCTCCTCCTTCCCTTCCCTAGATAGAAACTCTAACAAGACACTATGTGAAAATAGCTTTGCCCCATTACTTACACAGAAAAGAGAATTATAATTAGAAAGAGTAACACCAAAAGCAGAAGCAAACCTAAAGAGAAGACAACAATTTCTAAAGTATCAATTGTTGTATCAATTGCAGTATCAAAATGCAGTATCAATTCAAAAGGACTTAAAAGAATTAAACGATTGGTTATTGTAAAGTAGAAGAGTTAGTTCTGCCTTCTAATTCTTCTTGAACACTTATCTCATCTCTTATCATAGATGCCAGATAATAACATGGATATTTCTACTAATTTAATAGGATAATTTCCAATACAAATTCCAATATTTTTTATTAAACCTTTTTTTTTCAAAGGAAAGAAATACGAGCCAACAAAAATTTTGTATGAACTCTGATAGAAATACAATTATACATTGATACTTTATAGCAGCATTATTTTGAATCTCATTTCAGCTGTCAACAATATTTTGAACCTCAGGAGCAGGTAGGAGATAGCCAAATAAACCTATCCACAAGTGTTGGCTGCAGCTCAAGCTGATCTGAAATGCGTCTCTTTTTAATAGAGATTTTATTATTTGAGAATTTATTATTATTATTGTAGGATTTGACAGAGAAAATATTTGCACTTGTCCTGGCTTGTAAGGTGTGTACATATGTAAACGGAAATATACATATCTACACTGAAATATATCAGTGGCAAGAGTGGGAGAGATGCATTTTTCCTACGTGCAAGGCTGTTTCTATAAAACGGGGTCAGAAAGTACATTCAGGTATGGCAGGCTAATTATGAGCACACTCACGGGTGTGATTTATGTCCATGCCAAGCAGCATTCCTTGATAAAACCTCTGGGCATGGTTTGCAGATTAACTTGCCAAGAGCCATTTCCAAAGAGCAGAACAGGCAAGATGGAGGCTTCACTCCATCCAGAGTGTGGCTCTCCCAGCAATCCCAGCAGACTTTTCCTACTGGTGCTCCTGATGCCTTCTCACCATGTCCCACGGTGCAGGAACTGGGTGTAATGTTCTTAATTTCATGGCAGGGAAATATGAGTGTGGTGGTCTGTAACACAGCCCTCAACTTATGTTAAACTGATAAATGATAATTATGTCAAAGAATGATTTCTGGAACTCTTTCATCCATAGAAATATGAATGTAGTGCAGAGCACTCTGAAGTAGGCTTTGGGGCAGGATAGAAACATTGAGGGAGGTGATTTTCTTGCAGAATTTCCAGACTGATAGCTTATTACATTTTGTCTGATATTTCCAATAAAAATACAAAGACATTTCCAATTCTTTAATTTTGGTAATGAACAAATCTCTACTTCACATTGTTTTAAAGTGTTCTTTATAACACTGTATTTTTAGCAAGTTCCAGTGATTAACTTCTTACTCTGCCACTCCAAATGCACCACCCAAGTTCTGGGCACCCACTGGATACTAATCTGTAAGTTGACAGCGGCTTGTTTTATGTCAAATATTTGTTGCAAGCAGGCCTGGTTAACAAAGATCTGGTTAACATTGTTTGAGTGCAGACAGGACTTCTAACTTCACATATCAGTAATGTGTGTTATTACATGCCAGTTCCACTCTTGTTTGTGCAGAAAATGTACCAAATGAAGTTCTGTATCAAAACGGGATATCAGCGTATCAGCCAACTGGTGTTCTTATTGGGAAGTTGGGGAGATAAAACACTTCACAGCACAGAACTAATTTCTTATAATCCGCTTCAGTTGACGCTGTAATCAGATAAATTACAGTAAATAAGGTAAATTAGCTCTACAGCTCTGCATATGGTTCTGACTGTTCCAGGACACCACAGCGCTAAAATACTGTGTTCTGTCCCAAGTCAAGTGGGAAAAGGTGTGGCCGTAAACTGGAACTCCATTTGGTTTCCTAAAGCCCTTTGTTCTGCTCTAAAAATAGGGGTTGGCATGGAAAATACTTGTACTTGATCTGTGGCTACAATTTATGGTTGACAAACTGACAAAGAACAGGTAATAGGTTCTTTAGAGAAGAATGGCCTCACTAAATCAGAACAGTCAAGTTAGTGGGATGTTTTTAAAATTATATTAAGCAAATAAGGCACTACTTTTAATTTGGTGGCCTGATTGACCAAATAGGAGTGAACAGAGAACACAAAAGCATCTTTCAGTCAAAATATGTGCAAATTACTCACGAATACATATTTTTATGGTGTTGTTGATGATCTATAAAAGTAATGACATAAACGGAATCAAGACCATTTGTGATGTTAATATTCATGTTATGCATGAATATATGCAGGATTTGATCTGGTAAAGCTGGTTCCTTGTCAACCATTAGCATGTAGAAAGCTGCTTACAAAGGGAAATCAGTTTCAATGGCAATATTTATTAGATATCTCATTAAATATTTAAATGCTATATGTATACTCAATGACCTGCCAAATCACACAGCCTCACAACAGCTGTGGTGTTTTACCTTCCACTTTATCTTCATGTCAGCTTTCTTATTTAGAAACTTGTATTCTCAGACTCTTGCACACAGAAATGAAGAGATTTGGCAGCAGTAGCTGATCTGTGAGTGAGCTTTTACGGTAGTAACATACCCTGGAGACTTCTCCAGAGGGGTCAAGATGCCCAGCCTGGTAGCTCATGAAAACCTACCAAATGATGAGTAAAGGGATTAAAGGCCTGCTACCCTGCTTTTTGCCCTGCACCTTTTGGAAGCACACAGGACACAGTCTTTATGGTGAATGTGGCTAGCCCTCCTAAGACAAGGAAAGATCTCATTCTTTCCTATAGACTGACACAAGGACCAAAGTGATTTATTTCCTTTTAAATTAAATTACTAAAAAATTAATATCCCTCTCATTTGTTCCCAGCCACACATGCCAGAAGGTAAGTGATGTGATTCTCGCTGCCCTGTTGCCATGGTACCTGTGTGTCCCCCATCACTGTTGGGCTTTCTTAACTAGCAGAGGAGAGTTTCTGAGAGAAGTAGCACATTCATCTAGAAAGGGACTGTGGTCAAGCACATCTACTGGCCCTGCAAGCAAAAGAGGAGGCCTGCACCTTCTCTCTGATCCCAGAGCAAGAGAATGGCTTCTCCCTTTAAATTCTATGTATGTAACAAGAATACAAACATCCACAGGCACTTTGTTATGCAAAGCAATGCTGCATAACAGAAGGCGTGGAAGTGTGTTTGCTACCACAAACACACAGCCCGGCCCCTTGGAGGAAGTACAGCTCTGCACGTTCAGCTACCAGAGGCTGCTCCTCTATCCCTGATTGCAGAAACCCTGCTTGTATCTGTGGTATGTAAATATCTCCATGAAGTGCTTAAACAGCCATTACAATGTGGCCAAACCAGTCACATTTATTAAAGCAAACTTTGCATACCCCAGTAGGCAAGCCATGTTTGAATTTTGTTATATCACACCTTTTCTCCCTTCAAAACTTTCCTTTAAACTAGCCTGACAGAGTGTAAATATCTCCTTAATGATCAATTGTGCATAGAAAAAGAACTAAAAACACAGGCAGAAAGCACACTCTTCCAGCAGGGTAATAGTTTTGGACAGAGGAGGGGCAGAATGCAAACAGGTAGCTCTGCAACCACGAAGGAGCAAAACTTTGGTTTGGAATTAATCCTCAGGTAGGCTTGAAGTAGGAGGAGATACGGTGGGATTGTCGATAGCAGTGTGTGCAGCGACCTCCATTTACAGAAACACTGACAGCCCTCAGCATGGACCTTTTTGCACGTACCACTGCACCCGGATTTTTTCTTCGTTTTTTGGGGTTTTTGTTTCTTGTGTGTTTTTTTGCTTATTTTCTTTTGGTTTTGTTGGTTCTTTTTTGTTTTCGTTTTGTTTTAAAGCAAACCACAACACACTAGCTATTAACTGCAAAGCTCCATTAACTACCCGCTGTTTGCAAAACGCTATTCTTCGATTACACTGTAATGTAGAACACCTTTTAAATCTATAATCCCTCTTCATATTTAATAGCTCTTTGCCGACGAAAGATATCGAGAGAAACGTCACGTATTTTTAAAAGGTAGGCAGCGTAAGCACATGGAGATAAGGAGTGATTTCAGAAGGTTCAGTTACCTAGCAACGTCCCTTGCAGTTGCCTAATGGTATTTTGGAAGTGCAGCGGCTCCAGACCGGCTGAAGTGAAGGGAACGAGGGGCTGGAAGGCAGCACCGCTCCGCAGCCCGGCCTGACCACACGGCACAGCTCCTTCTCGCCAAGCCCAGGCAGACAAGAGCAAGGTAACGCGACTCAAGGGTGGAGGGGCTGCCCTGCCCGGGCCATTTCATTCCTGAACGTGTCCGTTTGTGCCACCACCGCCACTTACAAACCTCGAAGTGGTCCAGGGGGTGACGCTTCTCGTTCTCCCGCCCCTCCCTTTCACCTCCGTCTCATTTTTTCACACCTCAAAGCCCCGGCCAAGCGCCTCAGCCGAGCTGCCACTCGCCCGGGGCACCCGCCTTCACCCACCGCCCCGCACGACAAGCACGGGCTCTACTGGCGGCCCGACCCGAGGGCAGGCGGAGAAGGGGAAGAACAGCCCGATTGATTCCCGCTTCCGCAGCGGGGACAGAGCAAGGGGGGCGGCAGCGGCCACCTCCATTCCTCCGTTCCCCCTTCCTGACGCCGCCGCCGCCGCCGCCGCCGGCCCCTTCCTCGCCGGCAGCGGGGGCTGTTGCGCGCGCGAGCACGTGAAGGGACCGAGCGCGCTGCCACGCGGCACCGCCCCCCCCCCCCCCCCCCCAGCGGGTAAGGGTTAACCGCGCGTGCCGGGGCAGGCCACGCCCCTCCCGGCGCTCAGTGCCCAATGAGCGGGCGGCGGGGCGGGGAGGGGCGGGGCCGTTCCCTGCCTGCCCGGGGGTGCGCAGCGCGGGGCAGCGCGATGGTGCCGGCGGCAGCGGCGGCGCGGGGCGGCGGCCTCCCCTGCGCGCGGCCAACGGCTGCCCGCGCGCCGCGCGGCTGAGCGCGATCCCGGTCCCCGCCGAGGTGAGAGAGAGAGAACGGGCGGGCGGGGCCGCGGTGTCCGGCGGCGCTGAGGGGGGAGGCGGCGGCGGTGGAGGGCCCCGGGTCGGGCCGGGCCGGGCCATCGCTGGGGGGAGGCCGGCGGGCAGGCAGGCCCCTGAAGGCATCGCCCCGTCTGGGAAGGCGACGTAGAGGAAGGTGCCTCCCTACGGTGACGGGGCGGGAGGGGTGGCCGCGGCGGAAGGGGTTACGCCGGCGGCGGCGAGAAGGGTGCCCGCGGCAGCCGGGGGTGCGGGGACAGCGGCTGCCTGGCTGCCCGCCTGGGAAGGAGAGGCTTAGAAGGAGGGGGTCTCCTTGGAAGACGGCGCGTCCCTCGGAGGCTCAGCAGAGCGAGCAAGGTGCATTCTGGAGGGGGGGAATCGCTCGATGCTCCGCAGTCACCCGCCTCCTGCTCCTTAGAGCTGGGAGTTCCTGGACTGAACGTCGCAGTTCCCTTTAGTAAGATTCAGTAAGAGCTGGGTTAGTAGAGGTCTAGAAAGTCATGCTTCAGGCTTTTCAACTTGTTGCCGAAAGAGGGTGACGGCGTTTGGAATGAGGGAGATTACCACGATCTCTCTTCACTCTCACCTGTGCTGTGAGTTGTCACACATTGTGTTTCAATGCTGTTAACTGGCCACCTGTACCGAGACACCTTGCTTTTTTTTGGAATCTGTACTTCTGGCTAGAGCAACCAAGAGTTTTGGATGGAAGAAGTTCCTCTTGAAAGAAATTCTTATTGGATTTTTTTTTATTAAAAAAAAACAACATACCAAAATGTGTTTGAAAGTGAAATATACAGTCTGTACTTAGTTGATAGGAGACTGCAGTAGGCTCCAGTAATCCTTGACACAGACAGCATTAGTGAATGTGCAACTCTTTTACATATAGCTTCATTTTAGAAACATATGAATATGTATGTAAACCTTCTAGAAATAATGGGACTTGGTGGCAGAAGACATTTCTTGGGCACTGCACACCGAACTTCATTTAAATTTTAATTATTCTGATGTTTTTGTCAACTGTTACGGAAAAGGTAGTAGGGATCAATTTCATTGCTAATTATGCATCCCGCAAAGGACATTGACATTCTGTTTCATGCTGGAGCTGCAGAGCTTCCCTCTCATGTTATAAGTAGGGATACAAGAAAGAGCCAGCTATGTGTGCAGGTTAGATCTATTTCTCATAGTTGATTTATCAAATCTTAAAGTGGTTGTGAAATGATACTGGGATGAAAGATGTACAAAAATAGAGTTCTGTCCTGCATTATGTAATTTTCAAAATCCCAGGTTAGTGTTTGCATTTTAGTTTTTATTGTTGAATTTCTTTTCTTGAAACAAAAGGCTACGTGGTCTGAGTTTCCTTAAAAGTAGTATTTTTAAAGGTGGTTGTGGGGTTTTTTTGAGGGGTAGGGGTTGGACAAGCTCCAGTGCAATATATTAATATATATAATTATATATATTTTATATGTATGTATTTATAGAGATACAACATGATAAATGTAGATACAACATGATAAATATAGATATATACAGATACAACGTCATATATATAGCATGGGGATTGCTTAACTTTGCTTTGGATTAGGAAGGTGACCTTAACCCTTGTTGGAGCAGATAGCAGGGTGAGACCAGCATTTGAGGTTATGTGATAAAAGGCTCATCATGGGGACTGCATGGAGGCACAGCAGGGTTGTGGGGTGACCCCATTAATCTTGTCAGAGGAAGCAGGCCCCAGATCTGTCACTGGAGAGTTTTCAGTCCTATTGCCCAGGTGTGTCAGGCACTGAGCTAAGTCAACAGGAGAGCTCACTGGGACAGTTTACCAGATTCAGGGGGCTAACTGCCAGCAGAATATGGAACATATTATCAGATGTTACACAGGAGAACAGCATCTTGTGAGTGTACAAAACCTAATATGGGATGCTGAGGGAAGGAACCAGAAGGAGCAAGGTGGCTTGGGGAAGAACAAATATGGGAAAGAGAAGGAAAAGGGGATAAAAGAGCATGGTAAATTGTAAGCAAGTGGTTGGTCAGTATGTTTGGCCATGCCCTGTGCCATATTACCACAATCTGACTTCTTTTCTCACTAAGCTCTGGTTCTAAATGTAGTTTTGTAGGAAGGCACTTTGCTATATTTATGTGTGCATACTGAGGTCTAAGTGCCAGCAACTGGAGTGGTACCTTAAGTTATAGGGACCTCTTTTGTCTGGTGACAAGTGGAGAAACTGGAGTGAGTGAGGGTCTGAATGCCAGCAAGTGGAGTGGAGTCCGTAAGTCTGGCGTACCTAGATCAGGTTGCTCAGAGCCCTGTCCAGCCTGGCCTTAAAAACTTTCAGGGATGGTGGTTCCACCACCTCTCTGGGTAACCTGTTCTGGTGTCTCACAACCCTCATGGTGAAGAACTTCTTCCTAACTCCCAGTCTAAATCTACTCTCCTCTAGTTTGAATCCATAATGTTTAAGGCCATTATGTTTAAGGCCATTTTCTGGTGGATCATGGTATCCCTGTGGGGAGCTGCTTGTGTGTGTATCTGGGTGAGGAGGTCTGCACCAGCAATTGGAGTAGTGCTCTGGGAGGGGCTGGGGATTCAGGTTTGGGTCCTAGATAGATTGTCTCCATCAGGCTGCCAATTTCAGTAGCCCCTAACACAGGAAAATTACTTGCTCTGTAACTTTGAAGATGCAGAAATTGTATACTCTCAAAACTTAAATTCGGATCCAAATCTACACTGACAGTCATGCTAGTAGTTTTAAACATTTATTGGTCTGGTTGATGTGAATAGGGTTGCCTACATTAATATCTAAGTAGTTTTACTTGTTTAAGCTGCCATAGTAGAGCAGTGGAGCATAAACTAAAGGTTAGGTTTTTGTTGTGGGTGATTTTTTAAATAGTGTCCTTTTTTAATTAAAGAGAAGTAAAAATAGACATAGGAATAAAATTAGGGACTTTTTAGTGGCCTGGTAGATTTTGCACTTAGATTCTCCCTCTCTGTATGTCTTAGAATCATAGCATCACTGAATAGTTTGGGTTGGAAGGGACCAGAGTGGTTTGGGTTTGAAGGGACCTTTAAAGATTGTCTAGTCCAACTTCCTGCCATGGGCAGAGACATCTTTCACTAGATGAGGTTGCTCAAAGCCTCATCCAGTCTGACTTTGAACACTTAAATGTTTTGCATGTCTTGCACCTGAATAAATCCCTGTGTAGAAAAGAATGTCATAAGAGTCTGAGTGAGGATGCTTATCAGAAGATCTGACCTTCCTTTTAGACATTGTCTGGTTCTAGTCTAATGCTACAGCATTTAGTTTCTTATGCTGGCAAGATAAGACTATATTTAGGTTCAGTATCAATATAATATTTAAAAAGTAAGATTTCTGTCCTATTTACTAATGGAATTTATAAAGATATGGATGCACACACATGTATATAGTGGCCCAGTCTCTTGCTATAAACTTAATAGAACAATGAGCTGAATATTTTAGCTTGAAAACTGTAACCAGAGACATTTAATGACAAATATGAAGTACAGCTTCAGCATCTGTCCCTGTCTGCTCCCAGAAATCCTCTTTGCTTGTGGAATACTGCCAGATCAGCTTCTGATTCTCAAATGTGATGAATATACTTTTTTCTCTTTTAACATTTCCAATACCCTGAATTTTACTGTTTTTTTTCCCCAAAGAATCTAGTTTAGCATAATTCCATATTTTAATAACCAGCAGTTATTTTCAAGTTATTTTCTGTTTTTCCTCTTCAAGCAAGAGTAATTTTAACAGCTGTTTGAGCAGATAGCTTTGTAGCAAAGAAATACTTAATAGTGAAAAGTGGAACAATGTAGACTTTCTCTTCTATGAAGTGCTGTAGCTATATTGTGTGTATGCATCAATATTTATTTTTTCTCCCTTTTTATATGCTGAAGGAAGTCATTGTTTTATTCTGGCTCTCTCCCTTTGTGTATAAAAATAAATAATAATTGTAGTACAGCGGATACTTTTCAGTGCGATAGGCTGCTTGGGCATATAGGATTTTCCTTAAATGTTTTGGCTTCCTGCCTTTTTTTTTTTGAGAACTTTAATCTAAGTTCTCATATTTTCTTCCCAAGTTAGTGGCTTGTAAGACAGTAGAAATTAAGCTGGAAACCAAATCTTTTTTCCAAGGCCTGGGTCACAAATGATGATAGTCAGCTTTATACTTTGTGATGTCTAAAGGCAATGGTTAGTGTCCACTAAGATGTGGTATGGAATTGTGGGAAGACAAAGTATGATTAAAAATGTGCCTATTGTGGTTTTTTTTATATATTAAAGAAATACAGCTCCTTATCAGCCATAATAATATATGAATTTGATAACAACCTTAAAGTTTCTTGATATTTTTTTGTGCTTCAAGTTGTTTTTCCAGTGTTCTTTCTTTTTCCTGGCAGTGTGAAAAGCAAAGCATATCACATGTTAGAGTTGTTTCAATGCTCCAGGTCTGTGTGCTTGCAGTAAATATGGTGCTTTCTGGAGTCCCAGCCTAACAATATGCACACCAGCTTTCTGTCCTCTCTCCTCGTTCAGGAGAGTGCTCAAACAGAAAGCTGATATTTGGAGTGTGTGTTGCTGCAAACTGATTCATGCAGCTTGGGGACACTCTTTCCAGTAGAACTCTGCACAGCCAAGGAGAGAAGTGAGTGCAGGCTAAATGAGTTGTTTTGGTGGCTGCAGCTCATTTCTGATCGATGGTTTTCATCGATGCTCTGTACATTCTGTAATTTTCTTTTTTTAGCTCCCTAAATAACTAAATCGGGTTTTGTCTGGCTCCCTGATCCTAGCAGAGAGAACATAACATCATCAGTTTGTTTGTAAGCCTCTGGCTTGAATTCACTGTGTTTGACAGTCAATGTTTTTGTACTTTAGTCATGATTTATTGGAAAATATCTCAACCCTGTCCAAAGATGAAAAAACCTCAGGCCTCATGGTTTGCAAGTGTTCAGTATATAAAAATTTGCACTTGCTTTGGATGTAAAATGCTCACTTTATGCAGACATAGATTCTGGCTTTGCTTGATTTTATAAAAATGGCCAGCCAGGTCCTTGAGTTGTTAAGAAGCTGAAGTTAAGAGGTTTTTTAATTGCTAGAACACAAGGTTTTTGATGTGTAGAAGTCTTTGGTGATGATGTGTTTTCTTCTCCTCTTCTTCTCTTCCTCTGTTTCTAAAATGGGTGCTTCTGTGTGAAAATTCACGTACTGTCTTACTCTGAAAGTCTATCCTCAGTACTGCCTAAAATTGGAAGGAAAACTGCTCTTTGAGAGTAAATTTGCTTTTATAACTCTTCAGAATCTTCCTGTGTTTGCCATCTGCTGAAGAATTCCTGTAATATACTTTATCCTGGAGTTTAGGTACATCTCATGACCATATTGTATCTTGACCTGTAAATAGCCTTTGATCATCTTTTAGCTGAGTAAAAGACCTGAGCACTAAATTTTAAAGCATAAATTGCTCAGGATGAAGAATAAAGAAGTGAACATATATTACAATATTATAATTAAGGCATTGCAAGTTAAATGTATGCATTCTTGTATAAGTATTGTATAAATATCATTAGTATTGTTTGTATGTACAGTCACCTTTGCGATTTATGACTCTTCTTTATAATTCTGAGATAAAGAATATATGGTAGCTCTTTTGCATTAAATTTATCAATGGTTGTACAATTTTATATGAGTATTTACACTGCTCTTGTACTTAAACTTTCTTGCAAGTCCAGGGAAGATGAATCTGAACTAGAACTGAGATCTTCACTTCCTGTAGTTTTAGATACAGATTCCTGTGTTAAGCAGCTTTAAGCTTATTGGGATTTTTGGTTTTTTTTTGACAGTGTATTACCTTCAGGAGATGGCCTCTTCCAAGTCTTTGATGAACATTCTAACCTTCACATTTGGATCAGCAATAGGATTTTTTGTGTGCTATCTTCTATTTAGCATTATTCTAGAAGAACAGGTTAAGATCCAGCCTTATGAGGCTCCCGTCCTTCACAATGATCCACATGGCCAGCACTCAGCAGATACTGATAATGGACAGCTGCAAGGTCAAATGAATTTCAATGCGGACTCAGGACAGCATAAAGGTATTTTGTTACACCTGACTCATTATATAATATACCCCCTTTTCCTGCATTGCAAAATGGTGCTTTCTTCACTGCCAAGAATTTGTATGAAACCTTTTCTTTGACCTGCCCCATGTTCAGGTTACATCTAGATAACTTGGTTCTCCTGAGGTCTCTGAAAACCAGAATGCTAGTTTTCTTTGTTTACATTTTCATTACAGTAGTGGGTGTTTTCTATTTTTTTTTTCCTTAGAGCCCACTGTTAGTCCAGCTTCTGTAACCAGATTTGTTTGGAGCATGAACTTCTCAAATGAACTATTGACATCAAACGGTGGTTTTGTTAAGCAGACATGTTCGCAGGCATTGTAGATGGGGATGAATTCCTTGTTAGCTCTAAGAACTAATTTTGTGCCACTTCTAACTTGCTGCAGCCTGAACACAGGTTGTTGTTTGCCATTTGCACTCTTTTTTTTTTTAATTTTTTTTTTTTTTTTTTTTTTGTCAAAGAAGGTAGACCCCTCTTGTGTATCAGGCATACTTTAAAATGTGACACATCTCACTGAATGAGTTAGTTCTAAATACAGGTGATAGCCCCATCCCCAGAAGTTTTTAAGGATAGGTTGGACAGGGCTCTAAGCAACCTGATCTAGTGGGAGGTGTCCCTGCCTATGTCAGGGTTGTTGGAACTGAATGATCTTAAAGGTCCTTTCCAACCCTGAAAATTGTATGATTCTATAATATCTGAGTTGGAATAGTTTAGATGCTGAAAAAATAGACTGTAAGGCATTTGCTTGAATATGTTAATAAGTAATTTGCTATTGAAACATTTAAACAGCAAGCTTTGTAAGACTAGTTTGAGAGTGTTTCACATGTAATTGTAGAAAATTGTTACAAAGAAATCTGATCTGTTGTTGCCTAAAGCATAAGCTGGAATATTAGGACCAGTTATGCAGATTCCATTCTCCATGGTATACTTTCTTGCATAAGTTAAAGTCTATGTGTCAAGTGAAAATGTTTCTTTGAGAGCAGTTAATGCTGTGGCAGCCTGACATTACACACCTTAAATAACTCTATCTGTTTGTTCTGTTGTATTGTCTGCAAATAAAAACATTTTAGGACAACAGTAATACTAATTTCATGACATCCTAACTTATTTAACCTGATTTATTTTTTTTTAATTTTTTTTTTGAAGGTTTAACTTGATTTGGTGATAAATTCTTTGCTAGCTAACATGAATATATATAATAGAGCTTATTAGCTTTTGAGGCTTGCTGTTTTGTATTCATTGTGGATGGCAAAAATATTCAGGTTTTTAAATTTCATTAGTCCTCCCACACCATAAAGAAGTTGCCTCCTAATGGTTATTGCATACAAATCCAGGTTTTCTAAAGCCACACTTCCCTGACCAGATACACGTTTTGATACAGCACTTCTGCTCTTCTTTATCCTGTGAAATTGAAATAACTTTAAGGGTTTCAGTTTCTTTGGTTTTGAAGTCTTTTTGTTTTCTTCCTAAATCTAACATTAATTTAATTAACTGGTACATGTAGAAGCAAACACCCCTTCTCTCTCTGCATGCATTTTCTGATCTAGAAACAGAATGCCTGGGGAGAGATTGCTCTTTGTTTTGCAGTCAAGTCTAATATTGTTTTGGAACTTCCCTCTTTTTTAGATGAAGATAAAAATATTGCAGAGGGACTGTATCAGAAGGTGAAGATACTGTGTTGGGTCATGACTGGACCTCAAAATCTGGAAAAGAAAGCCAAGCACGTTAAGGCCACTTGGGCCCAACGTTGTAATAAAATACTTTTCATGAGCTCTGAGGAAAACAAAGATTTCCCAACTGTGGGCCTAGAAACCAAAGAAGGCAGGGACCAACTGTACTGGAAGACTATTAAAGCTTTTCAATATGTATATGACCATTATTTTGATGATGCTGATTGGTTTATGAAAGCTGATGATGATACCTATGTTATACTGGACAATTTGAGATGGCTTCTTTCAAAATACAGTACTGAACAGCCCATATACTTTGGGAGAAGGTTTAAGCCTTATGTCAAACAGGGCTACATGAGTGGAGGAGCTGGATATGTTCTAAGCAAAGAAGCACTGAAGAGATTTGTTACTGCCTTTAAAACAAACAAATGCTCTCACAGTTCCTCTATTGAAGATCTAGCACTAGGAAAGTGCATGGAGATCCTTAATGTGGAAGCAGGAGATTCTAGGGATACAAATGGTAGAGAAACTTTTCATCCCTTTGTTCCAGAACATCACTTAATCAGAGGATACCTACCAAAAACATTCTGGTACTGGAATTATAATTATTATCCTGCTGTAGAGGTAAGTCCTTAGGAACCTGGTACACATTTTATTAAGTATATCTTGCAACGTGTGTGGATATGTATGATGTGTGAATTGCCAGTTTAATAGTAGCTCAGTATATTAGAAAAGGAAATTTGTTGTGGGACACCTGTGTGCTGATGTGTGAAATATGTCTAAAATGTATGTAAAATAATGTTAAAAATCTAAAGGTTGATGCTAAAAAATTAACATTACAGACGAGCTAGTGAATCTTAAATTATTACTGCTGTTTTGCTGTGTTCTGGGGACAGCAAAAAAAAATAGAGGAAACCTTTTTGGCATACTTGCCTGGTGTTCCCACTACTACGTCCCTTGCAAAGTTGTTGTTCTGTTCTGTCCCCTCACCTGGCACACAACACAGAATCATAGAATCATAGAATTGGCTGGGTTGGAAGGGACCTCAGAGATCATCAAGTCCAACCCTTGATCCACTACCGCTGCAGTTACCAGACCCTGGCACTGAGTGCCACATCCAGTCTCTTTTTAAATATCTCCAGGGACGGAGAATCCACCACTTCCCGGGGCAGCCCATTCCAATGCCTGATCACCCTCTCAGTAAAGAAATTCTTTCTAATGTCCAACCTAAACCTCCCCTGGCACAACCTGAGACCATGCCCTCTTGTCTTGCTGAGGGTTGCCTGGGAAAAGAGACCAACCCCCACCTGGCTACACCCTCCTTTCAGGGAGCTGTAGAGAGTGATGAGGCTCCTCTGAGCCTCCTCTTCTCCAGGCTGAACAGCCCCAGCTCCCTCAGCCTCTCCTCATAGGATCTGTGCTGGAGTCCCGTCACCAGCCCAGTTGCCCTCCTTTGGACCTGCTCCAGGACCTCGATATCCTTCCTGAACTGAGGGGCCCAGAACTGGACACAGGACTCGAGGTGTGGCCTCACCAGCACTGAGTACAGGGGCAGAATCACTTCCCTTCCAGCCACCCAGCTCTCTCTGTGTGCAGTGAGAAGGGAGACCAGACAGACCAGGGTGGTTGGTTCCAAGCTGTGTGTGCTCACTGTACGGTCCAGCCCAGACAGTATGGCTTAGTTACATTAAAACTTGCTGAAAGGGAAGGTGGCACTGATACACCTTTATCTCCCACCCAAGAACAAAACTTGCATAAAAACTGTGGAAACAGAACTAATTTTGAGACTTGTTCATGACTGTAGATTAACACTGGCTTACAGCTTTCCAAGTTAGGGGATGGTGAGAAATGGTACATATGACTGTACTGCCTGCTAGGATTTTTTTCCCTTCAAATGGAGATTTACTGCAATATATTTCACCTATCTCTGGTAACTGCTGTCCCCTCACTTTCTTACTGAAGGTTGTTAAAACATACATGTAGGTGGATTCCATTGAAAAGATTACAAAAGAATAAACTTTGCCTAGAACTGAAATAAATGTGTGACCCAGACAAGGAAGTAGGATTAGATTTCCTTATGCAGTTGTATGGGGCTCTTGTCTACCTTCTGTAGAAGTAGAGGCAAATAGGAGGGCTGGCAAAGTCAATTTTTAAGGATTTCCTCTGTGGTAGCAACAGAAATATGTCAGCATTTACAAGCTGAAGCATTTTTGCTGTAAGAACTTCGGATTGTCCTTTGTGTTCCACATCTGAAATACCTGGCTTGAGAAAACAAAAACAAAAAACCACCAGGTGGGAGCAGGGTGTATTTGAAATTAAAGTTATTGGAAGCCATTCTGAATTGTAAATTTTTGAGGATTATATAATCTGTGATGTGGCTTTTCTTAAAACCTCTTCCAGAGGTTTTATTTTCCAGTAAGCCTTAGGATCAGCATAGCAGCCAAAATCAAGAGTAGGATGTGGGATTTTTTAGACAGTAAAGCTGGGAAAAAAAAAAAGTCTAGTTCTTCAGTAGCTTCTTTAATTGTAAAGGATATATTTTTATACTTGTATTCAGCAACTAGAGCGTTTCTGTAGCTTGAAACAACTCTGATAATGTATTTAATGTGTCAGGATGCAGCAGCTTTAGCTATGTTTGCAGTTCATGGGTGGCTGAGCTGTGCACAGTCACAGCTGTAAGTGACGGATTCGATCCTGTCATATCCTATTTGTGTTTGAGAAGAGACAAGTTCATCTGGTGTATTGACAAGCTGTACTGATCAAGCTTGGTAACTGCTGAAAGACTAACAATTGTTCTCTTCAATCTCTTTAAATATTTAGTCTTTGTTCCAGTTAGAACAGGAATCTTAGCAGTTCTGCAGTCAACTCTGATGAACCATCACCCACCTCAACTAGCTTCCAGAAATGCATTCCCTAAGCTGAATTCAAGCTAGAAAATACAAGTTGGAACAAATGTGCTAGAAATGATCTTTTAGTTCTTAAAAATGTGTAGGAATATGTGCAGGAAATTAGATACTGACAAATTTGCCAAACTGTATAATGTGTGAACACAGACACAGGTGTATGGACGCGTACTACAGATCAAGCTACAAGCCTGTATTGCTTGATATATAAATAGAATGCATTTAGACCTGCTTGCTGCTTCTTGGGTTTATTTAAACACCAATATAAAAAAAGAACCACGGAAAAGCAGAAAATCTCTGAGGTGAGTGAGGGAAGCTAGGTTTTTTTCACTGGTTTGATTACAGAAGCACAAGACTTTGTTCAACTTTCTTTTGGAGAGATGCTTTGGCAGGTATTTCTGATACATTTTGATTGCCTCACGTTAAGTGCTGGTAGTGAGTTTCTCACCATGAAGTCAAGTATGAGCTTGAATTCATCACTGATTTTTCATCCAGGGCATGCTTTGCAATTCTTGCTGATTATTTTGACTTATTTTGTGTTTCAGGGTCCCGGATGCTGCTCTGATCTAGCAGTTTCATTCCACTATGTTGATTCTGTGACTATGTATCAGTTGGAATATTTCATTTATCATCTCCGCCCGTATGGGTATTTGTATCGGTACAATCCTGATTTGGCAAAGAATCCAGAAGAGCAAAGCAAAAGTGAAGTACTGGAGGATAATCAAAAGCTAAAGCAAAAAATTTCTGAGAATTAATTGGACTTTGAAGAAAATGAAGAAGTCAGTACAGTAAATAAGATTCGCCTCGAACTCCTGCATGAAACTTATGGACTGAACTTATTCATGGTGATTCTTATTTCAAAAATCACTTCGGCAGTACTTCCTGTCACTGTCTGAGTACAACAGAGTCTGGTGCTGGCTCTGACTGTTCAGGATAGTGTGACCTTGCAGCCCTGCTCATGAAGATTTAGGGTCCTAAAGCTGTGAAATTGGAGGTTTGTTACACTAATATCTGGAAGAACTTGTCTATGAACATAGTGAACAGGTTCAAAGATAATCATACAGTATTTCTGTTCCTTTTCTGTTCTCTTGTTTCCTTCCAGATGTTCTATTGGGTCAGTTCTAGTATTAGAAGTTGGATGCTGCACAGTCAAGTACTTCATGATACCTTTCTCTGGTATTCTCAATATCCTGAAGTTACTTTGTGTACCTTGCCCTATAAGGAAGGGAGAGGCATGAAAATAAGATCCTCAAGTTTGCTTTGCCTTAAGGGCAGACCTTTGGCAGACTTGTTGTTATGAGTAGGCAGAGATCACCCAAAAGATTACTTTGAACTGTTGCAAACATGGAACTCACCGCTATGATTTTTTTTTTTAAGTCTCTTTTGTGCAAAACCATCTGCAGTTGGATCACCACTATTTTAAGGGTAAACCCAGAAATAGTTACTATTGTATAAATTGCTGAGGTAATGCAAGCTGCTTATGTATTTGCCTGTGGCTTTTTTTTTTTAAGTAACTTACCTTACTGGTAAAATGGATACAAAAAGTCATCTCAGAATTTCTCAGCATAAGGTAGATGCTTTTGAACTAGAAATCTCTCTTCCATAACACCTTCCTTATAAACCAGAAAGAATAATATCTTAGCAAAGCTATAATGGCATTATAATAACTTGGTTTCAGCTAGCATTATAATTAGTTTGTTTCCATTTAGTTCTCACATCACTGTACTTTGAGACTGTGGACTTACCTTATTCATTAACATTTCGTAGGTACAAACAAGTCCTATTTTAAAACTGCAGTAAAGCTGATTTGACTGCTTCTCTACACATCTAATTTATTTGGCCAAAGTACTTAATTTCACTTTTCCGGACATTTTTTCTTCTCCACTTCTAAAATCTCTTCTTCACCTGCTTCTTGTTACCTTTTTCAGAACAAAGTGTTAAATGAACCTTATTTCACTCTTTATGCAGCTGAACTATGTATTTAATCAGGTAAGCCAGCCTGAACACAGGAATTTTTCAAAGTGCATTAACTTTCTCCAGTTATTTGAGTATCTCTGCCTCTTAACTGAAAACACTTTCTTGTTATGGGACAAAATAGGTGTTTTAATTACTGAAGAGTATTCAGAGGTCAAGCCTGTTTTATATAGTTAACGTAAAAACTTTGTTTTTTTCTTTTTCAAGTTGAGTGAATAGCAGTATGGGGGATAGGGTTAAGCTTGACATGTAGTGTGTCTTTATTCCACACTTGAACAGAAGTTTCTTCATCTTTTTATCACTTTTCACCTTCATCATATTGATGAATTTGGACATAACCTAATTACCTCCAGTCATTCTTTTGGAAAGGGCACATGCTGGTAGCAGACAGCCTTATTTACTGCTGCTGTCCTTCAGGATGTTCCTGGAAGAGGATTTAACAAAGTACTGGATTTTTTTTCCAAAGATAGTTCTTGTACAGATTGGGGTCTATCTGTTGTCCTTGCAGACCATTGCTCTGCAGCATGATGGCAATTACTGGTGAGTTGAAATGTTACATACATCTGCTCTGTCTCACTATAGGTGAGGTTCATGTATCCAGTGTTAGTTGAACAAATAGTTCCTGCAGGGATAAATCTGTTGGTCTTTTATGAGGAAGACTGCCTCTGAAGTACCAAAAGGGACATGAGCTTTATTTTATGTTAATTGACTTAAGTAAAAAATTATGACAGTATTTCTTTAAAATAGGAAAAAGTCTCCAGCTGTAGTTGGAGGGATGCTTGTCCAGAGGATGGATGGTACCTTGCTGAAAAGTGCTTCCTTCTGTGAGCTAAATGTTTATCCCACGTGCAGCAAAACCAGCAATATTGTGAAATCCATATGGTGTTGATAACTCCAGTGGGCATTATTCAAACATGAAATTAAAATTTTCTGAAATGCTTAAGGAAGTTACAAAATCAAATCACAACCTCAAATCAAGAGCCCAAGTTATTCTTGTAAATTCAGCACATGTAAATGATCAACCCAACTACTGTACTTTTCCTTTATTGACACTTGCCTCAGGTCAGCCTTGGGAAGTTAAAAATTTTCTTCTGCAGCAGGCAGAACTAATCTTGCATATTTTCTGTAGATTTGTGTTCTGTGTTTACCCCATGCTGCCCAGTGAAGTGACAGAATTTTCTCTTCATGTTTCTTATATTCTGACTATCCTGTCTTTAGGGTTTTGATTTCCTCTTATGAGGAAAGCCTTGAGTGGATAAGAGGAAGCAGCTGGTGAGATGTTTGAGCTCCACACAAGTTGGTTGCTGAGGTGGCAGTCAGACCCCAGCTATTGCTGAGCTCAAGGTGAAGCCTTTTCTCAGCAGCAGTTCTGATTTTCATCTGGTGCCAAGACCACTGGGGCTGTGGTCTTAGCAGTGTGGGCAGAAATGTCCCTTTCCACAAAACATGCAAGACCTCAGAGGAAAGGGAGAAATAACAACTTCAATTTCTTGAGGGAGTAAGACTAAGAATTTACAACCTTGTGATAAATAGGTGGTCTATCTGGAAAAATAAAGTAGCCTTCTTTTCAAGCATCCATTCTCTCTCTTTTTTTTTTTTTTTTTTTTTTTTAAGTGTCCTTGCTCTTAGGCCTCTGAGTCAATTTCTTTTGCCTTTCTAGCAGCACTACAATGAATTCTTTTTTTCCTTCCAGACAAGCTAGAAGAATTATCAGCTTCACATTCTGTGATTATAACAGAGGACTGTTCTTCTGTGATGAATTGCATTGCCATAACAATAAGCTGATACCTCTGAAATAATTGAAATAATTAGTTTGTATCTCACTACTTTCAAAAGCTTCAGTAAGACAAGGTTGGAATGGGAACAATTAGCATAATTTTCATGCACACTATTACCAGTAGTATGTCAATTCACTCTCAGGCCTTTGTGCTTTGAGAAACTGTTGAGTTTGAGTATTTCTGCAGCACAAAGAGGCTATAGTATTTCATGTGGATGGAACCTTTCTGAAGCACAGTGACGTAGGCTGTACCAATTATTGCTGTGGGTTTGTTTTGCTTTGATTCTAAAAGAGGATTCTTAATTGTATAAAATCTAGAAGTTTCCATTGGCACCACAGTGGAATCTGAGAATTTTTAACTAGTTTCCTTGAAATTACTGAGTAGCAGTTTGCACTTTAGTGTGGGAATGTCCGTGTAACAGTAACGTTTTAACCTTGTATTAGTGGGAATGAGAATGCCAAGAAGTTACTTTTTGGTTGTTGTTCTTAATCAGAGGACAGTATTAATCTTTGCTTGTAAAGAAAGATCAATTTTAATCTTCTTTCACTCCCGGTTCATTTTTGCAGTCTGGATTGCTCTTATTTATGATGTTAAATGCTGGTGTTAACATGAGCTCTTCTGTTGCAGAAGCTCTTTTTGCAATACCTTTTGGCTTTAAGGACACTTTCTTTGTTTTGCTTTAGTGGGGGTATATTAATGACTTTTTCTTCAACATGTTGCCATTTTTTCTCCTGCACTTCCAGAAGCATAAATTTTAGTGAGCAGCTGATAGACCTCTTATAAACAGTTTGCTACCTGAGCAGGGTGTTTCATCTTGGTACGAGAGCAGAGTGTGGATTATTTTCTGATATACCTGCTACTGATGTTGATAGTGCACGCACAGATGAAAATAGATCCCTCAATACAGGACCACTTGGAAAGGCAGTTTTGTCCTTTTTCTGTCAATAATAGCTTCTGTGGAATTCCAAAAGTGTAACCTGCTTTGTTTTACCATAATGTATTTAAAATATTCAGCAAATGTTATGAATGCTTGAGAAGAATTGTATATTGCTGCTGGACAGTATGCTCCACTGAAAACCTGTGAATGTTTCACTTGGCAGTTATAGGTAGTCATGTCCCTAATGGCAGATGTAAGATGGTGACTTGTCTGGAATGATCACCTTAAGGTTTGTTTCTTAAATACCTTCTTTGAAGTGCCTTTGACTAATTTTTAGCATCAAAATTAAGTTGAGAATTAAATAAGTTATGTCATACATGGTTTGTGTCTGTCTTCATTTACCCCTCCTGTATGCTTGTAATGTAGCACAGCAGCACAGTTTACTGTAATAGAAACATTTGGGTGAGTACAGGAAAGTAAAAAAGCTGCTCTAGCTTTCTGTGTTTTCTGTTACTATATTTATGCTATGAATAAAAAGCAAACTGCCTTGAAGATGGTATCCTTAAGTGTAAAATTAATCATAAATGCTAGTACTACATTCACATAAGTTTTCCTGCTTTGTCCTTATTTATCAGTGTCCCCACAGTGTTATTGTGTCCTGAGTGAACTGACTGGAACCCATGCCTCAAAGACAGAGCAGAACTGTTCAAACTAACTGCTTTTCTAAAAAGAGGTGGTGTTATTTCAGTGAATCAACTACTAAGTGTTGTACTTTCTAACTTGGCTTTCTGCTATATATGCAAATTAAAAATCATCAGTAAAGAATATTTCACTTCTACGGATGGGAAGTGTCCTTACCTATGGAAAGCTGTTGTTGGGCATGGTAGGGACAAGCACGGTGCAGCTGTGTATCATTGCCTCAGGTAGGCCCTGCTAGCCTGGGTTAATTGACTACTTCATTTTAAAGTGCAAGAAGTATGTGGCAACCAATTTGACTGCTCAAAAGCTAGAATATATTTTAGCTAAGGAGTGTCAGCCTATTCAACAGCAGTTAAAAGCTCCTGTAAAGTTTCCAGGCATAGGTTTTGCTTTTATGTGATGCTGCTGCAACTTTCAGCTGCCAGGATCGTGCTGGATCCAGCAAATTCCAGGGTGATGCGAATACTGGAGCAAAACAAAAACTACATCTTCTACTCTAGAGAAAAACTTTTTCAGAGACAATGACAGGTTGGACAGAGAATGAACTGAGACTAGAGCTGAGGAGAAGGACTTGGGGGTGTTGGTTGAGGAGAAGCTTGTCATGAGCTAACAATGCAACTGAGCCAGCCAACTGTATCCTCTCCTGCATCAAAGGAAGTGTGGCCAGCACGTCGGGGAAGATGATTCTGCGCCTCTGCTATCATGAGACCCCAGCTGCAGTACTGCTGTCCACTTTTGGAGCCTCCAACATAAGAAGGACATGGAACCCTTGCAGCAGGTTCAGAGGTGGGCCACAAGGGTGATCAGAGGGTGGAGTGCTCTGCTATGAAGCCAGGCTGAGAGAGTTGGGGTTCTTTAGCCTAGAGAAAAGAAGGCTCTGGGGAGACCTCATAGAGGCCTTCCAGTACCTGAAGGGGCCTCCAGAAAGGCTGGGAGGGACTTTTCAAAAGGCCATGTAGTGGCCTTGTCCTTGATAGGATAAGGGAGAATGGCTTTTAACTGGAAGAGGGTAGATTTACATTAGACATTAGGAAGAAAATATTTTCTCTGAGTGGTGAGACACTGGCACAGGTTGCTCAGGGAAGTGGCTGCTCCATTCCTGGAAGTGTTCAAGGCCAGGTTGGATGGGGCCTTGAGCAACCTGGTCTAGTGGGAAGTGTCCCTGCCCATGCAGGGGGGTGGAATTAAATAATCTTTAAAGTCCTTTCCAACCCAAACCATTCTGTGATCATGGAATGAAGGTTAGCTCTCACAACCTTCTTGTTTACAGAATGTTTTGTTGGCTCAAGAGAATTTCCTTAGGGTTCCTCTCTGTGCTCTAGTGTTAACTAGAAATTCAAGTAAATACCTTACTTCCAGGGACTGCTAAGCTGCCAGGGAAATCAGCCTCCTCGTTGCTCATTCAGCTCTCACTGCAATATGTTTAGCAGTCTTTCCTCCTTTTTGACAGTGCCTTTGTATGGGTTCCAGAAATTTGGTAGTGAGGGACAACTATAGGAGGAATAAGTGAGAAGATCAGAGCCCTGCAGTGAGCGCTTTCGTTGTTCCATACAAAGTTGTTTAATGTAGACTTGGGAAAAGCTGGATCATGGGATCTTACTTTTAGGTGTCCTGGCAGTAGTGGGCATTTGAAAAGGGAAAAAAAAAAAAAAAGCTTTTGAGCAATAAAAAACCCCCCACATATCTGATGTGGTTTTGAGCAATGACCCACACACTTTCTTTTGCATTCTTCTTTCCGGACTCCCTCAGCCCCCTTTTCCTTTTTTGTGGTAAAAATGCAAGCTATAATATACAGTCCTTTCTTTCCTTTCTCCTTCCCAAATGCTTTTATGTAAGCTTTGTATTATTCAGAGAGGTTAAAGCCCTCAGGTGCTGGAGTCTGTGCTGGTACTGAAGCCTCCTGGTACTGCTTGGGGCTTCTCTGATGTGTTAGATGGCTCTGGGGATGAGAATGTGTCAATTTTTGGCATATTGAAGATATTACCTTCTTTAGAGGTGTGATTTGTCTTTTAAACAAATTTCTATCTCCTCCCCCCCTCTTTTTTTCCTCTCTTTTTCCTGTCAATAGTTTCACCTTCTGCTCTGCAAAGTGCTTTTTGAGAATTTGATGCCAGATGGATCTCTGTCATTTTCACACTCCAGGTGGCTGTGCCTCACTTCAGGTCTGTATGTGAAAGGGTTTGCTGCCTTCTGTAAAGTTCTACTAACTTACCATGTTTTAAAATCAGCCTAAATGAGTCACTATCAAAGGAAGAGTTGGAACCATGTCTTATCATTTGGTGCTTAAAATACTTCTCAGTTTGGCAGGGCAGACAGGTGGACTGGCTTCAAACTGTGCCATCCAGTTGTACAAGACGTGTATGAAAAATGTTTTCCTTAGAGAAGAGGCAAATCTTTGTAGAACACTCTTCTAGAAGAAATGTGAATTTTCTGATTGTCCATTAAGTGTTGCTACAGTAATTATCTACTGCTTTTCTTTTGCACAAAGAGGTACAAACCCAAACTACTAAACATGTGAACCCATCACTTCCCAAGTCCAAAAGGCTGGTTTGCTTCTTGGAATTTCTGACCTGGTTTCCAGCAACTTCTTGCCCTCTTCTGATTTCTTTCCCCTCAGAAGAAAAAAAATGCTAACCCACTACAAGAAAAGAAGCTTTCTAAGTAATTTCAGTCACCTGAAGAACCAAATCAGGCTCCTGCTCTTGCTTTCCAGATCCACCCTGAGTTTTCAGAATTCCCCAGGAGCTCTGGATCCTGTACTGTCTCAGGTAGTCAAGGTCTTGAATCTTCCTCCTCTGTCTACAAGCTGATTAAAACGACATAACTGAATGCACTGTAGTACCCTGCACCTTTAAAACCTCAAACAATTATTTTTTTCCCCCCCTTTCACTGTCCACATGTACTCTTATCTAGAAATGACATGAATGTTGTGCTGTTCAGTGTTGTCTTCCTGCTCCCTGCCTCTGGAGATGGAAAGCATAACAGCTAAGACAGATGTTAATTTAGGGTCAAATCCTGTGCACTTGGTAAAATCAGACCAAATGGACGTACCTGTAATTATTTTTTTAATAGATGTTGTCTCCAAACTCTGTAGTTCCACTAAGTTTGGAAGCATAACAACCTTGTTAAATGTCTCTTCTCTGGCTATTTTGTTGCAACTAGAGAAGGTGCTGTAAACCCATATCTCTCTTAGATGTGTACCCCAGGTGAGTACCCTGCAGAGATTAAATATGCATTACATGAAAATCCCACCTGAGGGTCTGATATTCTCCAGGCATAGAAGAATGCTTCACCAGCACCAGTGGTCTGAGCATTTAGCATTCAAAAAAAGCAGGTTTTGCTGTGGATTGTGTTGAAATCGTAGCTGAAACACATGGTAATGTTTCAAGGACAGGTTGGGCAACCGTGTCTAAAACAAATTTTCAAACACCTTTTAGAAAAGCAAACTCTCCTGTTCAGAAGCTGGGAGTGCTTCAGTGTGAACAATGAAGCCTTTGTTCCTACTTGTCAATGTTATGTTACCCCATTTTTTAGCAGAAGAATAGGTGGTGTCTGTTTACCCAGATTTGCCAGGCATCATTTGCCAGGCTAACCAACAGCATCCTGCTTTTAAAATATTTCCCTGTCAGATAGCTTGGGCTTTATAAGCTTTACCTTTGTCAGCTTCCACAGCTGCATTCTGTGCATCTTGTTCTGACTCATCCAGGTAAATATTGGGCAAAATGTGCTGGATGTCTTCATTTTAGGTGAGCTTCGTGATCTCTAAGTGCAGAAATTGTCTTATCAAATATCAAAGATAGACCTGAATGTTCATAAATTCATGCTAGTCCTGGTGAAACAAGTCTCATGCTTCAGTTTTTGCTTTAAAACCAGCATTACAAAAGTAGCATTTGGGTCTTACTAATCACAACTACTAATACTCTCTTCAGGAGAATGAGATTCACAGACCCATTATCATTTTATGTGATCCTACTGTAATTGCAGAAAAATCCCATTGTAAATGCAGTAATGGCAATCCATGCTTTGACCAACAGTTCTTGCCCAAGCCTTCAGTGGTGGTGACTGAAAACCAGTACCTTATAGATGTATGCTGGCTCACTGTTTTGATCTGATCTTTGCCGTATTGATCAATCCTGCAGCAAAGATTTTCAGTACTGCTGAATAATTCTGGGGGGAGTTGTGGATTTCATGTATATTTTCAGCAAAGCTTTTTCAAAGATCCATACGTGCTGGTAGCAAAGTCAGTCCTTGTGAACCTCAAAGAAGTGGAGCGAGCATGAGTTGCCCTTGCTTCTGACATCACTAAAATGAGGAAACTTTTATAAATGTTTAACAACATGGAAAAAAAAATGAAATCACTGTTGGAAAAATGATGCATTTAATATGTCCTATTAGTCAAATATATTTGTGGGCTAGATGCCTGGGCCCAGGGGAGAGTGAGAAAGCTATTGCAACATATAAATGAACCAAAAATGTTGGCTGATCCTGTGGCTTTTGCAATCAAGCAGAGCATAACTGCATACAGCCAGCTAGACAAACTATTTTGACTTCTAAATATAAAATTGTGTACTGTAGAAGTCTCTAAGATGAGCACAAGAAAATGGTAATATGGGGAATGTGGATGTCTCACAGTAATGTATCTATTAGTAGTAGCAGGGACATTCTAATGTGATTGAAGAGAAGATAAACACATTTGATTTTACATTTTTGTATTACGCTGCTGCCTGGATCACTGAACTCCACCCCCTGTCTGAGCTGGAGCATCTTACCAAAGGCAGGCATCTTCATGATGGATTGTCCATGTACAGCTACAATGCTTCATACTTCTGCTGCTGGGCAGCCCATTCTCTATTTAATATCTGCCCAAACGCCTCATCTGACTGCCCTGACTGTCCTCAGGAGCTCTGGGCTGTTCAAGGTGGTGAAGTTTGAGGATGAGGCTCACTTGCAACCTCCTCTGAGAGGTAATCCTGGATAGACTAGGTGACCGCTTTGGTCTTTTCCTACAGGAGTTACCCTACAATCCTAAGATCTTTTGCCAGCTCTTCAGAGAGATGTTTTGGCACTAGTATGTTTTTCCTTCAGATCCTCCTGGTTCTTGCTACTGCTTTGCTGCCTTCCACAGCCTGGGAGCTCTTGCCTGACCACTGGCAGCACTGAGTTTTGCCCATCTCATCCTTCATGTGCTTCCACTTTCTCCTTTTCCTCACAGAGGAACTGTCTGGTGGAAGTTGTTTTTATCATTCTAAATAGGACTACACAAAATATCTCAAAATACACAAAATTTTACAGAAGGGTAGTTGGACGATTCTCTTTCATCTCAAAGCTAAGGTGCACAATTTCCATAATGTGGGGAAAGGACTCCTGCTGCATTGCACAGGTGCCTAGCTACAGACTGAGTTTTCCCTGTTTCCAATTTTCTATCTTGGTTAATCCACACAGGTTTTATGGGTGTAGAGGTTCCTTTCTGTCCCTGTTCCACAGTTGTGCCTGTTGCTTGCTGAACCTGGAGATCATGTTTCCTTGGTATGCAGAGTTGCAAGGTTAACTCTGGTATTGGCACAGTTCCTTTGGCTGTTTCAAGAGTTTCTGATCTCTGATAGCCAGCAGGTAGCTGCTGCTAAAAATATTATAGGCAATGTGAGAACTGGATCTCAAACAGTTTTTTCCATGTGTAAATCATAAAGTGTCTTCATAGAGGCCAGTACTGCCTGCAGCACCTGGGTGTAACTTAAACACAGTGCTTAAGAATTACTTGTTGAATTCCTAAAAAGCAAATCCATAAAGAACAGGGGAAAAATGCAGCAAGGCAGGAAACACTCCCATGTTGTGCAGTTCAGCATTATGCTGATACTTACCATTTCATTGTTGTTTCACAAATTCACTTGTTCCATGTTAGAGGAAGAAGCAAGCTGGTTAAAGAAAGCCCAGCTAAAGAAATGCAGTATCCAAAACAGTAACTCTAGGTGTCCAAGCAAATCCTTGCCCCACTCTCTGAGGCCCATCTGGCAAGTAGAGAGTCTGAGGGCAGATGGAGGCAGAGACCAAGGTGTGTAACTAGCAAGTCATGAGTCAGCTTACACTAGAGAGTAAGAAGGATCCTGATGGAATGAGTTTTATATCACAGATAACTTCTAGATCTGCTGCTCTCTCCCATTGCTTCTCTTTGATTAATAGATGCTACTCATTCAAAAGCTGGAAAAGTTCTCGTATTACAGAACTGCATGCTACAAAGAGCAGTGCAAGGTACATAAAAGTAAAAATACTTCCCTGTAGAGATTATATGTATTAAAAATAACCAAAAAAGCAAGCTAATTTAGTGCAATAATTTTCCCCTCAGGGCTGTCACACGAGAAAGCTTTACAGAGAAGAGGTGTGTTGGGGCGTTGGTAGTTTGAGGTAACTGGAGGGGTCGGAAGGTTCTTCAGCTTGTGTCAGGCTAGGTGTGTTAAGGCACCATGCAAAAGCAAACACACATCTTTCCTCCTGCCTCTGACCTCCTGCAACTCCCTGCACACCAGTTCTTGAGCTCTGGAGATCTTATCTCAGATCAGTGGGATGAGGAATCTGGCAGAGAGTAAAGGCCATTTCTGGGTAAAATCTTCATTTACAGCATGGCCTGTTCTCCACCTGGCCTTGCAGTGGAGATGCAGCTTTGGGCCAGGGACTCTCATTTACCTGTGCTGCTACTACACTTCCTCAGGGGCTTGGATTTCCAGAAAGTACTCCTAGGTTTAACAGTTATTGCCAAATGCAAATTTTCTAGATATTTTAATGGTTATGGGTTATGTTACTCTTTGCCTTTCATACCACGGTATAGTGTACATAAGGGCCCTTTTTGTAGTTATGTTCCTGCTTCAGTGTAAATACCTCATAAAACTTGTCCCTGCAATATCTGGCTCAGCATCCTGGTTCCATGATGTCCGCTTTAAACATTAGGAGTAAGACAAGTGGAAAATTTGTCAAAGAGACTGAGGCCCATGAAGCTACAGTGTGTGGCCCATAGGAAATGTAATTTTGTGAGATGAGTTAAGAGGTGCTTTAAAAGTCCTCAACCAGCTACATCCACTGAGCTGAATTTTGGAAATTGTTACTTCGTTATGATTTGTAAATACCTGTTGATATTTTGTTGGGTTTTTTACAGAGGCATTTTGTTGTTTTCCTCCTGATGGCACTGCAGGGTAAAGCTGTGGTCCTTGGGGCCCTGTAGTGGAGCTCCATTGTTTAAGGTGCTTTTCACTGATCTATTTCTTTTCACTGCTTGACTTGGGGACCAGTATAACATTCTGATTCCATGTTAACCTAAATTCCTGATCTGAACTTTTAACTTACAGAAGGAAAGTTTTGTTGGGTGACTTTTCTCCTCTTAAAAAGTAAAGTTTCAACCAGCTTATGAACTGTAATCAAATCCAGCACACTACTGAGCATGCCAAAAAAAACCTGACATGAATACTAAATTCTCAAGGATCCTGCTCAAAGAATGCTTTTTGCTCACGCAAGTTCACATACATACTCCAGAATATCCATTGATTACCTTGACTTTTGGTTGACTACATTGTATGGTTCATCCAGAACAAGAATTGAACATTTCTACTTGCAGATGTGATATTCCCTTCAGGCAGAGTGCAGTTCTGCCTCCAGCACCACCCTTGTCAGTACACTTTCTGCTTACTATGGTGATTTATGTATTTTGGCACCCTGTGCCTCAAGTTAAGTTATGATCTGCACAGTTATGTAGTGTGCAGCCTCGTGGAATCTCAGTCATAGTTCTCTAATGGTCATTGCAATGAAAATAGCAATTTTCAAAACATATTTTATACGTGGAGCTCATTATGCTTGAATTAATTGGAAAATACAGCCTTTCTGGTCAACAGAAATACATTTTACCTATTAATTTACAACTATAGTTAAAACTGATGGAAGCTGTCCTTGGAGAAAACACGATGCACCAGGGAGTTGTCCTGGATGAAACAAGAAGTAGATGAAATTGCCAATTATGTCATGATGGTAATTTAGAAGAATTACTAGCTATTTGTTTTCCATGGAAAAAATGCATCAAACTGTCCCCAGCCTCCATCCCTGGGCCTGCTCTCCACACCCCTGCCTATGTGCTCAGCAAGACTGGGGCACCCCTGGGCCAGAAGGAAGCAACCACCCTACAAAACCCTTGAAATCCCTCTCCAAATCCATGCTTTTCACACAACCCTCTCTTCCCTGCAGCTCCTCTTACCCAAGTCAGCTACTCAAGGGAATGTACCCAGGCACATCCTGGGCCTGAGGGATTTTTTGAACAGTTGCTCATTTATTTACTGCCCTGTCATGTTTGTTTGTTTTTGTTTTTTTTTTTAAGGTTGGATAGATTTAAACTGCTAAAATAGGAGCACCAGCCCAAACACATTCTTGAGCACCTGGGATTAACTGAGATTGCAACAATTTTAAAGCCAATCCAAAACTCTTTTGGGGTGATTGATCACAAATTGAGCCTTGTGGTTGCCAGTTTTCTTCTTGTCAAAGCTCTTATCTACCTTATTTTCACAATAAGAAATGGTTTTCTTTGTGTCCCACAGTCAGCTGTTTAGATGTCCAAGAGATTCCTTTTGCCATGACAATAAAATGAAAAAATTTCCCTTCTCCCTCCCTGTCCACACGTAGGGACATCACAGCTGCAGAAACCAGAGATTGTGAGACAAGGAGAACCCACATGTTCTTTATCTTAGAAATTGCTCTAAACCAGGTCTTGTGAAGTGTTATAAAGCCAGAATAAAAAGTATTTATGGATCATGTTTTAGAGCCTTACCCATTCATATATATTCCTGGTTAGAAAAAAAAAAAGAAAGCCAATCTTAAGTAGAATTTGGCTCAAAATCTGGGTTTCATTTATCTCTGAAGCTTAGAGCTGATTCTGTCCCTTATAAAAGAAAATGTAATTCTCCTGGAAGTAAATGCTCCTATATTTAAGGCTGTCCTTGGTAAAAATCAAGTAGCTAAATATAATTTAAATTTCTTTGTCTAGTTACCAAGCCTGATAGTTGAGATGTCTGCTTACATTTACCTGTGAGATTTCAAAACCTTCATCTGCTGCAGATTCAGCTTCAGCAGCAGCTGCAAGAGCTCTGCCACTGGGAAGGTAACAAATAAATCTGAGGAGACTGAAATTATGGCAAAGGGTGTTTGATAAGAAGCTGCAGGAGGAATAACTGTAGGTAACTGGAGATGTCAAAGATTTAATTGCTGGACCTACTCTATCTCATGTGTCTGGAGACCTTAGAAAAGTTTCTCTTCTCACAAATCCCAGCCCACACACCTGTCCATGGAGACTTCATCTCTTTCACTGAGAGGTGGAGGAAGAGGAATTATGTTTTTAATAAAAGACCTTCTTTTAAAAAATTCATCAAGTACCCCTGAGCTGAATACCTTTGCAAGCCTTGAGAAGGGTGTGCTCTATGTACAGATGGGACCAGAACATCTAAGAATGCAGCTAAGGGAGAAAAAGAGTAGGAATGCTGTTATAAATCTATCCTGTCCATACAATATTTCTTTAAAAGAAGTGGATGCTGGTCTCAGCCATGCTATCAGAAAAGTCTTTTTTTAGTTACCCCTCAAGGAATGTCTTTGACAGCAACTTCCAAATGAGGTAATGTGGTAATAATTTTTCCAAAGATGCTGGAAACTGCAGTGCAAGAAATGTTGGGTATCTTCAGTCAATTTAAGGCAACACAAAGGAAATTTGAAGAGGTAGAAGAAATGGAGGAGTACAGGCAGCAGGACAGGCAATGAACAGGCAGTGTTATTAAACAGTCTGAATGGTCCCTAGGGACAAAAAGTGACTGAACTGGGTTAAGGAAAAAGATGGATTCATTTTGATAGTTGTTAGCAAGACTCTGGTAGAGTTTCTCAAAGTGGAAAGCTGCTGCTATTCTACAGTGAACAGTGGGTTTTTTTGTTAATTATTTGGTTCTTCCAATTGTTTTGCAGGATGTCAGAAAAATAATTCACCTTATAGTGATCGCTTCAGACAGAAAAGAAAATCTCAATTTTTCTCAGCAATTTTTAAATTTTACAGTTTATAGCATTTGGCCTGGTCTAGCAGAAGATTTGAGGATTTAATGATTAAACCATTCTTGCTTTTAAAATTTGCCTTTGTTGTAAATAAAAGATTTGTTTGCTAGTGGAAACCATAACACTTTCAGTTAGTAATGCTGTTTTATGGGGTTTTTTTGTAACTCAAGGATAAAGCAGTGGACAAGAGGTGCCCCCTCCTAGTTTAGTGACCCATGAGACTCTTGAGGATGCAGAGCTGGGTGAGCAGACACAGGAACCAATGCTGCCACTCAGTGCTGATACAGATGTAGAGAAGAGTTGTCCTGTCAGCAAGGACTTATGTGCTTTTCAAGGGCTTTCTTAATATTAGAGCATACATCCTGATTTTGCAGTCTGGGGATCCACAGAAAGACCTACATAGAAATGGATGCTTATTTCTGATTTGAAAACCTTCCAATTTTTTAAAGTTGTATAGCCTGCATTTTTGCTTCTTTGCTGTTAAAGGTTTCCACATGAAAGTGCAAAAAAAAAAAGGAGCAACCTTCTGGGTCACACTAGTTTGATCACATTAAGAAGATTACTTGTATATTAAAGGGTAACTGGATTTTTCCTTAAGCATTGTTACATAGCAGAAAGTGTCACTATTTGCACTTCTAAAGCCTGTCAACTTTACCTGAAAGTTTTGCATTAAAATTACAGAAGATGTTATTGCAAACCCATAATTTACATCTTCAAATTTACTCCCAAATTAATTATCTCCAGTGTTTCTCAGACAAGACATCTCTTTGTTTGGAGAACTGGCTATGAAGACAAGAGCTGATCCCTTTCCTGAAGCAAATGCCCATGCATGGAAGATTAGAAGAGATTTGAATAATCCTGAAGATACAGACTGGATTTGAGACCAAGCCTAGAAAAAGAGTCTCTCAAACCATCTTTCAATCTTGACAGTACATTAACATTATATTTTAGTATGTTTTAAATTTTGAGTCTTTGTGTTTATTCCTGTTTTGGACATCTGTTCACTTTTAGTCTCCAGCACACTGATATTCTTAGGATAATGGCTCTGACTTTACTACTCCTGAACAGCAGTTTGGTTCTTTCCATGATCTTTTTGCACCACTTAAATTCAAAACTTTTAAACTCCACTTCAAGCATGTTTTTCCATAGAACTAGGTTTGCATCCTATCTGCTGCAAACAAGTTTCTCTGCTTGTTAAATTTGCTTACACATGGGGGAAAGAGTTGCCCAAGCAATTGTTCAAACAAATCAGGAATTGTCCATAGTGCCTATTATGTAGTTACTAGTTTTTTGTTTGCAAAGAAATAACAATGCATGACTCTATCAGGTATTGCTCCCCATTTTAATCAAATGCTCATAATTTCAGATTTAATGGTGAATTCATATAGGATTATGGCTAAAAGTAGGAAGGATATAAGTAAACAGAATAGCATGTAATAGAGTGAAATAATTTTTTTTAACAGAGGCCCTGAGAAATTGAAATGTACTTACTAGTTTAAAGAACATGAAGGATCCTGATCTTGTGTAATTCTGAATGAAAATCCTACCTTTTTAATTGAAAAGATTATATTGATGTTAATCCAAATGGGCTTTAGTGGGGGACGCCCCCTCCCTCACCATTACCTATAGACAAGGTAATACATTCCAGTGAGGCATTCTAACCAATGGAAATCTTAATTTATGTCTCTAAATGCTGTATTAAGAGTGCTAATTTGAGGAACCATTTATTCTTTTTTAAAACTAGAGCATATTTTATTCTTCCACGAGACTAAGAGACTTCTGTCATTAAATGCTAAGTGTAAACACTTTTGATGTTTCAGTCCTAGAAAAGGAATCTCATCACTGCCAAATGTAAATGTAACATGTCACTACAAATTTGGAGGGAAAAGCAAGCTTTGTGTGTGTGATTACAAGATATTGCTTATGGTGTTGCAGATAACGTTATCCAGGAATCCTGTTAATGTGAAATCCCATAGTGGGGAAAGCAGCAGAGCGTGGTAGGAATACAATCATGTTAACACATCCCTGTGGATTCTTCTCAGTCAGCTCTTCCTCAATAAATATGAACTTCCAGCTTTAAAATCTCTGGACAGCAGTCATCTCTAAAAGAAATAAGGAATTGTTTTATTTTCCTGAAATGTTTAGAGAAAACACATGCTGCAGTTCAATAGAATTTTCCTGTACTGAAAGATGAAACAGAATATGTAATGCTATTTATTGGGGATGAGCTATATGGCTTTTGCAAAGGCAGTTATGCACTGCTGATAAGCAGCCTCTTTGAAGTCCAGGCCTCACTTCCCAACCACGTGGACCTAAGGCACTTAGATAGTCTGCTTGGATTTCCAGTAAGGTCCCTCCCCAAAGAAAAGTTATAGTGGGTTGAGGGGGACAGTTTCTGACCTTGTCAGAGGTGAGAAGAATAAAACAAAGGAAAGAGGATAAATGGTCAGTGGAGAGAGGTCACTGGTGGGTGTATGCTATGATCTGTGCTTCTCAATACAGTTGTAAGCAATCTAAACAAGTGAGTAAAAAGTGAGGTCACAAAGCTGGTGACAATACTGTGTTACTCTGAAGTAGTAAAGAAAAGGGGGTGACTGTAAGAAATTGCAGAAGTACTTTGTGATACTGACTGAATAGGCTGTGAGTGGAAAACGGAGTTTTGATAAGTGTGAAATAATACACAAGGGGAAAAATGATGATAAATTCAAACATAATATGATGGGTTCTCAGCTCACCCTGTAGATGAAGTCTTAGAACTATGATCTATGAAAAGATCAACTCAAATCTCAGTAGTGGTAAATGGTAAAAAAGTCAAATGGAATGTTACAAACTATAAGATAAGGAATAGAGAACAAAGTGGAAAACCTCACAGTGTGACTGTGCATAGATCATAACTACCAAGTGCACTTCTGGTCCCACCATCTCAAAATCATAGAATCATAGAAAGTGAGGGGTTGGAAGGGACCATGAAAGATCATGTAATCCAACCCCCCTGCCAGAGCAGGGTCACCTACAGCAGCTCACACAGGAACACATCCAGGTGGGCTTTGCATGTCTCCAGGGAAGGAGACTTCACAGCCTCCCTGAGCAGCCTGTGCCAGTGCTCTGTCACCCTCACTGTGATAAAATGGTTCAGATAAACATATCAGGGTTGATCAAAGGTACAAAAGACCATATGATATATATGTATAGTCTGAAAGACTTTTAAATAGACTAAACCTTTTTAGCCTGGAAAAGAGGTGATTGAAGGAGGACTTGATGGAAACAACTTACTTATTCATCAATCAATGCAGGCTTCTTGACATTCTTTTTCTGTTTCAAATCTATTGTTGGTACCATTGCAACCTCCATACCAGAACTGGCCACAGGAATTGCCATTCTTGTCATAATACCATTTCACCACGTAGTCCCGACAGTCCCCTTGGCTCAGTGGTTCTAAGCACTTTGGATCTGAAAGTGTATCAGTAAAAGTTAGCTTGACTTCTGGGGCAAGTTACAGTATCTTAGAATTGCCTCCTTCAGTAAAAGGAGCACCTTTTCTTTTTCTTTCTTGTAGAGCCTGGAAGTACACATGCCTCTCTCATATTTATAGTCAAATTCCATTTCTATTAATGAGTTGCCTAAACAAATACAGGATCAGTTCGAAATGAAACAGCCTAAATCCTGGTATAAGAACCAAGCTGCTGTTTAAATACCTAAGCATGTAATGGGTACTGATGATGGTTTGTCATCTTGGTTTGAAAATCTGGTTTTCATTGTGTGTGATGTCTGTAGACAGAGAACTCAGGAAAAGAAAATTTCAGGAAATCTAGAAACTATTCTGGGGGAGGGAGTGGGGATTGCTTGTTGGGTTTTTTTAGTGCAGACTTGTTACCCACTATAGAATCATAGAATCATAAAATTGGCTGGGTTGGAAGGGACCTCAGAGATCATCAAGTCCAACCCTTGATCCACTACCGCTGCAGTTACCAGACCCTGGCACTGAGTGCCACATCCAGTCTCTTTTTAAATATCTCCAGGGATGGAGAATCCACCACTTCCCGGGGTAGCCCATTCCAATGCTTGAGCACCCTCTCAGTAAAGAAATTCTTTCTAATATCCAACCTAAACCTCCCCTGGCACAACTTGAGACTGTGCCCTCTTGTTTTGCTGAGAGTTGCCTGGGAAAAGAGACCAACCCCCCCCTGGCTACAACCTCCTTTCAGGGAGTTGTAGAGAGTGATGAGGTCTCCTCTGAGCCTCCTCTTCTCCAGGCTGAACAGCCCCAGCTCCCTCAGCCTCTCCTCATAGGATCTGTGCTGGAGTCCCTTCACCAGCCCAGTTGCCCTCCCTTGGACCTGATCCAGGACCTCGATATCCTTCCTGAACTGAGGGGCCCAGAACTGGACACACTGCCCAGAACTGAGGCTGACAGCTCCTCAATGCTCACAGGCAAAAAGCACTGATCAGATAAATAATTATCATCTGGAAACGTTCAGCAAAAACTGTAGCAGAATCACCAGCAAAGAGTAAGTCTGAGAAGAGTATTTATTGCTTACCTTTCTGGGTTTTTGCTACCTGTGTTTGCAACACCATGAAGTGGTGATCTTCAGTAGCAGTTACATTGAATAATGGATTGGCAACTGGACTCTGAGGTTTGCTATTATACAGGTCATCACTTGGAGGCAATCCTGATTCACTCCGAGCAGAGGTGGTCACAGTGGGATCCTGAGCAGGTGGCAGCTCAGTACGTTTGGCCTGGGGTGGACTAAGCTGCAAAAAAAGAGTCAAAATCTTATACCTTAAAGTTCTGTCTGGGCTCAGATGCTGAGAGATTTCTGTAGGAAACTTCTGCTAAATAACATGTGAAAAAAATTACCATGAACAGCAAGTGGATTCAGAGCTCCTTCTAGTGATTACAGAGTACATTGCCATAATTTTCTGACACTGAGAGCTGAATGAATGGACAAAGTAATGCATTTGATTTAGTTAGTAAGCTGAATTCATTCAACTGCAGCAAAGTTTCAGTCACCACTTAGTCTATAATATAAATAAAAAATTGAAAGAACTGTGGGGTAAAACAGTGCTGCTTAAAATCCAGTACACTCACTGGGAGTGATTTGTCACCTTGAATCTGTCAAGAAATGGAAAGTGGCTGGCAGGAGGACCAGGTTACTGGTTATTCATGGGAATAATTAAACATATGCATGTTGTGGTCCTCCAAAGATCTTTGTAGATGAGGAATCCCTTGAATACATCTAGATTTTCCCAAAGTTTTGCTTAGGAACCACACCCTGTTAATAAGATTGTGTCCTTGCCTCTATCCAACCAACTGACAAACCCCACATTGTCCTGTTTGTAGCTAACAGCCAGCTCCTAAGCACTTAGAGTTTTAGAGTTTATCTTGACTGAAGCATTAAGAAGCCAGCTCTGCTCTTCAAATTAAGACTATTCTACAAAAATTTGTCTCTTTATTGTTTTAGTATATTCAAGAAGATTTGCAGGTATCTTGGCACATTACAGTACAAATGACTGCATTACTCCCACACACTGAATGCCTATTGAGAACAGGAAAGAATTCAATACCATTAAACATCTTCCCATTTACAGGCTACCACTGACACACCTGGTCAGTTTAAGAAAACTTTTCAGAGTCTTTGAGACACTGAAAATTGCAGTTTAGGTGAAATATAAATGTGCACACAATTAACCAAATCCATATTCATCAAATTCCTATTACATTTCTTCTCCAGGCCTGCAAAAAAGGTTGTGTTTGCTTCTGAGAGAAATTCAATGGTTGTGAAGATTTAACTATAACCATTGACAGCTAGAACCACCTGTAAAGCATCTAAACACTTTAAACTACTCCTATCTGAAATCATTATCACATTCTTGATAAGGTCAGCATCTATAAATCCAGGTTTACATTTACTTTTGCAAATGGTACAGAATGTAAAAATTAATCATCAGTGTCACACAGATCTGTCTGGAGGCATTACAAGCCCCAAACCTAAATCAATCCCACCTAACAAGAGAGCTCTTATTCAAAGAAATTAAACTGAATTTTCAGAGTGAACTATTTAATTATGAATTATATTGCATTAAAAATAATCAATAGGATTAATATTGGCTAATTCACTGACTCCCCTGCAGTAAATCACTAATATATAATTAGGTGCAATCTGTTTTCAGTTAATATTTCAAGATCAGTACTGTGGTCCACTATGCCCATTCCACACAGGTACAGGGGTTTATACATCAAATATTTCAAGAGTTTATTTAACAGATTTTAGAGGCAAGCAATTGGTTATTTTTAGGCAAAGCAATAAAAACTCCCTTGAGAGTTACTACTGAGAGACTGTACAGGTGCCAAATATATTACTCTAATACTAAGACAGTGGCTGAAAATAACAAAGACCTAATAAGGGAACTAAGGTGATCTCTTGGTGTAAGCAAATGACACATAATTTGCATATTAGAAGACTAGTGAATGGTGAAATAAAGAATACTCAAATAAAGAGACATAACTTTAAAAAATATTGGATAATTGTTAAATCTTTACTTACTGGGTAACTGATTCCTTCTGTAGGGAGCATATAAATCTCTGAATCAGTCATTTTAGATGAGGGACTATTAGTATCTTCAGTAGTAATTCCAGGTTCTGGACTTGGAGATGGAGATAAAACATATTTTCTGGTGTAGAGGTCAGACACATTCTCACAGATTTTTGTGATCAGTTGATTTTCAAGAGCTGAAAAAATTCACAAAATTATGAATTTTATTAAGGGTAGCCAAGAAAAGTCATAATGATTCATCATATCTTTTAGTGTGGTTAACCCTAATTCTTTAATGAGAGTGAGTTTTGAAAACCATCTTCTGAAGTTACATTAAAATGCAAAAGAGAAGTAATAGAGTCATGTATTGAGTTATTTGATTTTAAGATTTTTTGTTATTCTAAAAAGAAACAAAATGTACTAGTCCTAGAGGGCTAGTCTGCAGTTAGTCTAGATCAATGTACATTTTTTAAATGGGCCATTAGAGGTCTCCTCTGGATTTTCTCCTGATTCCAGCTGTGGCCACAGGATTTTTTTCAAAGCCTCAGTTTGAAATACAAAATGTACTTTCCCCATTACCTTGTGTGCTGCTCCACCATTTTCCCCCTAGGATCAGGATGAAAGCATAGTTTTCCCTATGGCTTTCAGAACAAAAAAACCCAAACAAAAAGACAGCTTGCAAGAGGGACTCCAAAACTGACAGAAGTTACATAAAATAGAGAAAGTGACAGAGATGTTGTGTCAATGTGGAAGGAAACCTGCACCTCCCTGGGATGAAACCATGGCAAAGCACAAAAGAACTGTGAGGGGAGGCTGATGGAAGCACTCCCAAAGGAGGAGTGCCCCAAAAGAGACTTCAGCTCAGAAAACTGATATGTGCTGTGTTTTATTGTTTCTGCAAGAGGTAAAAATTGGCAAAAGCTTCATTTGGCCAAAGAAGAATAGAAAAGTTTAATTTGAGCTGCATCCAGAAAAGAAACAAGCTGCCAGTCAGCTGGTTACCTTGCCTTGGAAAGGCCAAACTATGGGATGCTTATTTCAAGTTTCTTCTCACTAAGGTAATTTCTTTTACCTGAAAGAGTCGTGAAGTCATCTATCAGGTAAACATGTTCTTCATCAGGGTCTGTTGCAATCAGATGCATTTCTTTCAGAAAATCACCATAGTGACTCTCATTCCTTTGAATGATCCCAATGACAAACATCTCAATATCAGCAGCATGGGCCACTTTTACTACAGTGCCCAGTGTGACTTTGTCCCGAGGGTCAGCTTGTCCATCTGTGATGACAACAGCCACCTTCCTGACTGCTGGGCGTGCTGCCTGGAATAACTGGATGGCTTCTTGGATAGCAGAAGCTGTGTATGTGCCTTCTCCTAAGTAGGGCATTCTATCAACAGCTGCTTTCAGGTGGTCTTTGGTTGTGTATTGCTTCAGAGAAGAGACCAACTCCACTTTATGGCTGAAGTTGATAATGCCGATGCGGGTTGTAGCGTGGTTGGCTGTTACCTTGTCGATGACAGTTTTCATAAAAGTTTTGATAATGTTGAAGTTAGCTGGCCCAACACTCTCTGAACTGTCAATGACAAACACCAGTTCCAGTGGTGTTACTCTGCATCTGATACCACAACCTAGAATAATAAGTTCAGACATTTCATGAGAAACCACATTCATAAAAATTAACTGAACTCATCTATCAGATTTACAGTCAGGTCAAGCTCAATTAATAAAATAATTTACAGTTACTGATGCTGAGAAATACAAACAGAGCTGGGCCAGATTACTCCCAGCATAGCTCTGGCAACATAGTCATCAGTGTTTTCACATGTAAGGTACCCTTACATACAAAAACACAGAGGACAATTCCTTCAGACAACATAAATTTAGTGTGTTTTAATAGCACTATTTTTTCCCCCCATACTGGAATGCTTACCACATATGTCATTGATAAGTCTGATAACTTCTTCTCTCTGAAAAAGAGTATTAATTAATTTGCTGTGTGTTCCAGTTTATGCAAAGAAATCTGTTTATTTACTTATTGACAAGAATGTAGCCAATGCAATGCCCCATAAAAAACTTGCTGTAACATCAGATGACCTTTAAATATTTTCCCAAAATAAAGTCTTGTCTTTGACACTAATTCATGTTCATACTTACCGAAAGACCAGGTTCACCTTTTTGTCCCCAGATTCCCTGAAAACATGTAGAGTGTGACAATTAACAAAAGCCCAATTTGTCTACTATCTTTTGTGCAAAATTAATTAATATGAAAATGTGCTTTACCTTTGGTCCTGGAGGTCCTGGGTCTCCAATCTCTCCTTTGGCACCTTTAGTCCCTGGATCACCTCTATCTCCATAGTCTCCCTAATTTAAAACAACCAGATTAAACACAGTCAGCAACTCCAGTTTTGCTGGCAATCAGATATGAAGTTATAGTTCAATGAGCTTTTAGAATAAATTTTCTGATGGCTTTTTTGTTGTGTGTGTCTGTTTTATGAAGAGAATATCTGAAAGCAGCATCTCAGAGAAAGTAAGACGGGCTGTAAAAACATCTTTAAGAAATTTCTATGAGAAATTACGTTAATTCAGGAGTGAGGGTCAAAGACTTCTTGATGTAAATGTAAAGAATATGTAATTTACTCACTCTTCTTTGATTTTCTTGAACTCTAAACCAATGTCTATACTGGACCTATCTTAATTCAGACCTATGGACAGATGTGACTGCCTCAGTCCAGCCAGTGTACTTGAAATTCCAGCACCTTTGCATGGAACCCACACAAAAACTGAGAGTTTGCAAAGAACAGAGGAAAAGGCACGCTTGAACTGTCACCTCCCTAGTGCAGAAGAAATTCTGCACCTTTTTTTTTTTTTTTCAAGTGACTAGTCCTTTTGATTTCCAAAAAGGAGAAAGGTTTACAACACTACAGTATTTTAAGTGACACTTTGCACATCACAGAAATACGAAACACTATCAAAAGACTCAGGTTCTGAATTAAGACACTTTTTCAAGAATTAGACTGTGCAGGACCATTTTTACTTTTCTGGAAGTTTCTGACCATTTTTGTTTCACTTGCAACTTTAAAATGAAAATGAAACTTTAAAGCCTAGAAATTTATCTAGTTTCCTGTCCATTTTGATAATACTCATTATTACCCAGACAGTGAAATCACAAAGATACCTCCTGTGTTACAGTGTTCACCATGGAGATTGCCATCAATTTTATAAACCATTGTGACTCTCTCAGTCTGATTCTGATGTTATTATTATTGGTATTATAAACCTGAGAATTTTTCATAGCTCCTCCACAGCACTAAGATAAGCAGTCTCCACCAAGTAAGCTTCTGCAAGACAGTTTCTATTCTCCTTCTATTCTCTTTCTATTCTCCTTTCTATTATAATTTCCTTCAAAGAGTATTACTTTCCATTATCTGTCCATTAATTCAATCTAATCTCATCAAAGTTAAAGTCTCCTCATAAGAGAGACTAAAAATGATCTACTGACTGCAGTGGCACCCCTACTTTCTGACATGTAAATATATTAAAATGTGATCTCTTTGGCATTTGGCATTTATTTGAAATTCCCACTAACCTAAACCTTTCCTCTTCATGTGTCACAAGTCCATACAAATAGCAAACAAAGAAATTGTGAGTATTTGGAGAGATTTACATTGGGTCACAAAGATTAGTCTAGATACAGGACGAATATTAAACCCACTGAAAATATTGCAATTATTATTATAATATGTGACATTTGGCACCTGAGAGAAAACAAAATTAGCAGGCACAAATTTGAAGCTGTTTGAAAGCTGGATTGTCCTTAAGGCTTCAAGCTGTAGTAGCCTGAGTAATACTAAGTCTGAGAAAGTGTTATATAGTATGAGCTATAGTGGGCCACAGTACCATAAACATCATTAGTGCAGGCAACAAATGGCTCTGGGTGGGTACTGCCTGTCCCCAGAGAGGGGAATGAGCTCCTCTTTGGGAAACTTCCTAAAATTAGGGAGCCTGATCATCTCTGCTCTCCTATGAAGAATTCTGTGGGTTTTTTCCCCCTTAGGCTTTCCAGACAGAGCCTTCAAAATAAAATCAGTATTTCAGCTATGGTGTAACTATTGCAGAAGAGCTGCCCAGCTGGCCCAGGCACAGGCTGTGAATGCAAGGTGCTGTGCTCCATCACACACTGACACCAGCCCTCATTCTGCTTGAGCCTCTGTTCTCACTTGTGTGTACACATAGGAGGCTTCCACATCTCACAGACCTTGGCTTCCTTTGGCTATGCTGCTCCCATCAGAAACTGCACATCTGAAAATCCCTAATAAGTAGCCAGAGTATTGAAAACTCTCTGTATGCAAAATTTGTTAGATGGGAATAGGTATCTGCAGGAAATTCTTACAATTTTTGTATCAACCAGGAAGTTGCTCAGTAAGGAAAGATTCAAGCTTGGGCTCCAATGATTTGTTTTTGTCTTTGTTTTTTTTAAAGAAAAAAACAAGGATCAAATAAAACAAAGCACTTGAAAGACACTAGTCAAAAAGCAGTTTTTTGGTTTTTTTTTTGTTGAAGACTGTCAAAGAAAAGGACTTTTTGTAATAACTGAAAAATATCTAAGACAACTGAATAAATAATTTGACCAATGTCATTCTAACAGGTTCCTGCTAAGCACATTTGAAACCCTTTTCCAGAGCCTGGTCCTTAATGACAATTTAGATTTTTGCAGATTTTAAAGCTGACAATAAGTAGTAGGGACTTACCTTGCTATCCACACAAGGCAATGTCTTTGCCTTCTATATGTCTTCAAAGACCTGTCACACCAAATGACTGCTAAAGGAAGAAAAAAAAAAAAAAGCCTTTTTTTTTTCCCCCCCCTTACTTCAAATGTAGGATTTACCTTTGGTCCAGGAAGGCCAATTCCTATTGATCCTTTTACTCCAGGAAAACCTTGATTTCCCTTTTCTCCCTATCAGAATATGGAAAGAAAGTTTAATTGAAAATTAAAACAATTTTTATACTGTACTTCTTCAGATTACAACATTCTGCATCTTACACAATGCCAGATATTTATATTATGCAATGAAACACAATTTTCAGACATAGAAATGGTCTGATGGGGAATAAGCAATTAGGTATGGTTCACAACATACATGGAGCCTTTATAAAGTATATAATGAAAACTCTATTCCTGATTATTAAATGAAGTACTGCCATTTCACTGAAACAGACAATATACAAAAGCAACCTCACTGAGGCTCAGAGCAGGCTACAAGCAGTAAAATGAGTTCACACAAAGCTACTCTAGAAATACAAACCCAGAATCTCTGCAAAATTGACTTAGTTTTTCTGATCTTCAGTGAATGGAAAGACATTTTGGCTGGGATAGAGTTAATTTTCTTCACAGTAGTCATTATGGGGCTATGTTTTGGATCTGGGTTGAAAACAGTGTTCAAAACACACTAATGTTTTATTATTGCTGAACAGTTCCCAGGCAGCATCAAGGCCTTTTCTGCTTCCCATGCTGCTCCACCAACAAATGGGCTGGGGGTATACGAGAAACTGGGAGGGGACACAGTGGGACATAGACCTCAAGTGACCATAAAGACATCCCATCCCATTCCATCCCATCCCATCCCATCCCATCCCATCCCATCCCATCCCATCCCATCTCATCCCATCCCATCCCATCCTCAGCAATAAAAGGTGGGGAAAGAAAGAGGAAGGGAAAACATTTGGATTGATGGAGTTTGTCTTCCCAGGTACCCGTTACTCATTCTGGAGCCCAAATCTCCTGGAGATGGCTGAACACCTGCTCAGAACAATCCTCCTGATCCAGGGAAATATTCAATCACGTGCTCAACTTTCAGCACACTGATTTAAGACAGATAGGAGACACTTGGGTTGTTCTTCACTAGAGCCTCCAGCTTTAATAATTTTCTTCCACACATTTGTGACAGGCAATTTATTAGCTTTGAGTTTTCAGAATATGTTATCATGTTTTCAGAATATGTTACCATGTTTGTGGTTCTCTTTGTAAAGACAAAATTTGTGGTTGGGTGAGTAAAAACCTGATGAATAGTATGTGGGAAACTGGTTAATTTCTTTTACATTGCTGTATGCATTGATTGAATTATCTTGACATGGCAGATCTTTGTTACTGTCTTTTACAAGGGCATTCAGAGAAAACCCTGGCTGTTTTCCTTGGAGTATTCTTTAAGCTGAGTAAATCAGTAAGAATAAAAGGAGAGCAATCAGGTTCCTGCAATTCTGAAAACTCAGCAGTTAAAATAAATACTACAAAACTTATGAACAAGAAACTTCGTTATACAATGATTATTTGCAGGACTTCATTGACTAAATGGCAAAGAGAAAACCAGACAATGCATATCCATAAGATACAGTTTTGAGAAAAAACTGGACAGAGATCCCATTAACTGGGTTACCTTGCTTCCCTGGATGCTGTCACCAGGGGGCCCAGGGGGCCCAGGCAAACCTTTCTGTCCCATCATACCCTGTGGCAGTCAGAGGGGCAGAAAAAGCAGAGTTAGGAGGCAAACTTTATTCCTGGTAACACTACAGAAGTAATCTGAAAGTCACTGAAAGCAAAAATTTAAATCACATCAAAGACCCCCCTGATTCTTCTTTTTGGTTTATGGTTTCTGAGGATGGGCCTTAGTAATTATCCTCAGCAAGTTCCCAGGAAAGCAAAGGAACAATTAAGCTGAAAATAATTAGAGAGTAAAATTTACTTATGTTACAGGGTGGTATTTCCCCCAGATTTTCCTGCACAGAAAATGTCTTTTTACAACAGTTTTATATAATCCCTCCACAAAAGGGAGGCACAAAGGACCAGAGCAATAAAACCCAGTATGACTAAACCTGCCAGGGATGTTAGCAAGTTCTCGTGCCCCATGGAGAGATGCTGAGACCTTGTGGTGCCAGAGTCTCTGGAAGCACCAGTCATTCAGAAAATCAAAAGTGGGAGAGGAAGAGAAAAGCCAAAGCAGCTCCTGTTGATTTGTGTCAATGCAGTCAAAGTCAGGGAAAGCCCCTGTGCTTTGGAGACAAAGCAAGGCAAAGCCAGGTATTCATCTGAAGAAAATCTTCACACCCTGTTGCTCTTTGCACTTCTATAACAGGTTGGTAATAGCAATGTTTCTGCATTCAGATTTATTCAAAATGGCAGGAGAGACTTGTGTTAGTCTCTGCTAAGGAAATCATAGAAACCATTTGCAAAGGCATAGAAATTTTTAACTTAAGTTGAAGAGGAGAAGTGTGCACAAAAGTTCTCCTCATTGCCTTTCTAAAAAGGATTGATTGATACACCTGTAATAAAGAAATCCAGACATGTATTGAGGTTCTTTTTGCAGCAGTACATCTTTTTGGAATTGTAAATCACTTTAGTGTTTTTTTGCAAAAATTGCAAACATAAAATTCACATTTAACATATTTTTCACCTCAAAAGAATCTCTTGAAAATGGAATAGATTCAAATGGAAGAAATGCATCACTGAGCTAATTTATCAGCCTGATAGTTCTGTTCAATTTCCAGCTGTAATCTCATAAAGTTTAGCTGCAAATGCTATTTTTATCAAGTTATTATTCTTTCATTATCCTTTTGATTGTAATGTATGGTCAGTGCCCATGTTTCTGTGCTTGATTTCTCTTGCAGTTGCAATGATGTAAATCAATAACTGATAAAGATATTTTTATGTCTGAGAGAACAGACTCTATAGCAGCCAGCATCACAAAAGAGCACAAAAGCTTCAAAATAGCATTGTACCAACCCTGGGACCAACCATTCCCATTCCCCGTGGTCCTGGGGGCCCAGGATAGCCCCTCATTCCAAGGTCTCCCTGAAAACAGGAACAGAAGTGTCAGTCATTTATCACCTATTAATTTTTATGTCTTTCATCAACTTAAGAAGAAGTCAAACAGACTACTAAGTTTAAAAAACAAAACAAACAAATGTTACATGTATAAAAGGTCACTCTATAGATATATATATATTAAAAAAGACCATAATACAAGCACCATCATTATTTAAGCTCTAGGAGAAGAATATTAAACCTCCAGCAAACTTCCACGTGATGAAAATCACCAGCAGAGTGATCATAAACTCATCTGCTACAGGAAAAAAAGAAAAGCAAGCTCATTGGGAAATACCACCTTTCTCCCATCGCATTCTGCAGGGATTTCCCGGGATGGGCAGGGAGCTGAGTAGTGGGACCCAGCTGTAGCGATGGCTGCACCTGCAGAGGGAGCAATCTAACCAGGAGACACACACATCACATCACATGTGGATCACTCTTGAGTTGGGGCAAGTGAAGAGAAACAACACATCAAACCGATTAAAAAGGAAAGAAAAAAAAGTACGGAATATCTCCTTCTGACTTCCTTTGCCTTCTGCGAGGAATGGGTGCAGTCATTGTGATGCCTGCTTTTAGATGAAACGCCCAATGTTCAATCTGTAGTGAGAGCTCCAACTTGTGGTTTCTGTATTTGTGGTTTTTGTGTGTGCCTATGATACTCCCATCTAAGTCCTGATGTATCAGCTACTTATGTAAATATATTAGGGCACAAACTACGCTCAGGTTTGATGGATTTGGAGAGGTGGGAACTCTGAATCCAAAGGCAAAACTTAGATTGATTTTATAATACTTTCTGATTTTATAATACTTTCTTCTTGATATAACTGAATTTCTTTTCAATTCCTCTTTCTTCCAAAGCACTGGAGATTGGCCAGTTTGAGTCAGGCCATAGGCATGGCACATGGATGTTCTGAGCTTTTAATGGGTGTGTCAGGAGGGAATTTCTCTCTCAGATTTGAGCAGGGGGGGGGTTTGTTGTTTTCATCTAGTCTGGAAAGGGGAACTAAAAGGGAAACTGGAGGAAAAGGGAACGAAACAGACAGCTACTCTCTTTAGCAGCTTTCTTCAGATGACCTAAGGCAATGCCCTTGAATTGTTTGCCTTTCTTTTTTTTCTTTCCAATTACTAGCTACAAACTCCTAAAGATTACAATCTTAAATACTGGAAAATACTCTCTGCAGTCAGATGAATGACTGTTCCTGATCTTTTAAAACATGTCTGGTTTCTCAATTCCTTCTGCAGTGCATTTTCTTACATTTATCTTATTACTAGGAAATACCAACAGTCTAGGCATATGTAGACATGTTCCTATTTAGTACCACCTATTATCAAAGGAATATTGTCCCCACAAAACGAAACACAATCTTAAACTGTTTGTAGGAGAATTCTTCAGAAGCAGAAGTTGTGCAGAGCACCCAGAGCTTTCCCTGCCCCAGCCTCCTCCTGAAACCTGTCAGAGATGCCAGATCTAAAAGGTGGATATACAGATAAGACTTTGTGTTATAAGTAATTTTTTTTAGGAGATCCCAAGCTGCTGTGGCCTTTGAAAGAGCCTGTAAGCCACTGTGATGGAAGCTGACCAGGAGGTTACTAGACAAGTAAATGATTCCTTATGGCCCAGTATGTTCCTACAACCTGCTCTTAGGCCAGCCCTGACCTAAAAGGGTGTAAAGGTGACTTCAATTCATCTGTCTCTTCCTCCCATGGGTAACACATTCTCACACAGGGTCATTGCAGGTGAAGGTTCAAATTTTAACCTCACACGCTTAGTTAATACCAGATGTTTCACTGAAAAGCTCTTTTATAGAGCTTTATAGTAATCCTCAGGGTTTCTATATTTCTTGGCTTGGAGAAAAAGACTTTTATTTTACTTTATGAGTTGTGAAGCAGAGCAGTTCTGTTTGAGGTGTGACACTAAACTGTCCTCCAGTGAATTAATTTCAAGAAGGATTAGTGGTGTTCTTTGATGAAGTCTAATGTAATTTCTGTATTGGGCTTGTAGACAAGCTTGTCACCAGCAGCAAAACAGTGAACTAGGAAAACACTTCTACAACAAGAAATAAAAAGCTGAGACAAGGCAGTGTAAAGAACGGGATTCCAATGTCTATTCCATACCACTTTTTCAAGAAAATTTGTTCAATAACCTGATGGTCATCTGAGAAAATAAATCTTGGCTTCTAAATATTTACACCTCATGTACTGTGAAACATGTCTATTTGATACCGAAACACAAATCAGACACTGCAGTACATAGTGAGAGAGAGTGGATGGTATTTGTAAGAAGAAAATACTAAATGAAAAGACACTGCATCTCTGCTTTCCACATTTTAGTTTAAATAGGCAGGGCCCAAGCTGCAAAAGTTATTTATATTGCAACTGTACCCAACCCAAATGTTCGTGCTCTAGGGACTATGCTAAGGGTTTTAATAATCCTTCTGCTATCCAGTTACTAAGAATGAAGCCTGCTTAATTTCTAGTGCTGAGCTCTTGTTCTTGAATGTCTCTAACCCACCTCCTAGTTGGCAAGAGTGCTTGTAAATCAATTTTTTATTACATTCTGACATTATGTGCTTCTGTTTTAATGCTACAGAAAATAAGGTGCTGCCAGGATCCAATGCATCCCACATGTTCCAATTTTGTTTTCATGTGAATTTGACCTCTGATACATAAAATTCCTATCTAGCAGTGTGCACATATGTGAGCCATTTCTGAAAGTGGGGAGAACAGAGCTCTGATTCAGCTGAGTGGAACATTCCTATATAATGATACTCAAAGGAATTTCAAGTTAACTAGTGTGTAAATTTATGAGTCTCTTCTACCAAATAAATGTTCTTTTTTATATGCAGAGATTGTTGGTGTTCTTCTTATATTCTTTTCTTTTTTTTTTTTTTTTTTTTTTTTTTTTATGAGGAAGGAATGAGAGGTAGACAGTGCACTTATAATTTATTTGAAAAAAACAGAAGATTGTTCATTTTATGAACTTTGCAATTCAAGTGAATTGTTTTTCCTTGCAGCATCTTAGCTACCAGAAATTTATGTAGAGACTAAGGATTCAAAACTTTGTATTACCAAACAGGAGCACATAATCAGGAAGGAAGAAGAGATGTCTATGTATTTAATTTCTTATTTTTTCCAGTGTACTCTGCTCTACATTTTTATCGGATTTTTTAAACTCTTGATTATTTTTTAAATTTTCTGACCAAGACTGTCAGATGAGCACTAGTCTCAGCAGACAGATTTGATGCAACACAATCAAATCTGCAGCTCCATGCAAAACTTTTCATACAAAATTTGATGTAGATATGATTGTGCAGTGTTACTTGCAAAGACAGCTGCTCTGCAGAGTTCTTTGTCATACAGCTCCTCCTAGAACAAGATGCCACTTCTGCATAACCCATGGATACGGCACATTCTGAATGTACTGCAGAACTGGTTATTAATAGTAGAAACCTCTGCTTGATAGGCAGCTTTTAACTCTCTGTGTCAGTCAACAAACAGTACTACAAGCCCCAAAACAGTGAATTTGATGTTTTTACATTGTGTGCAATCTGAGGAGACCTTCCTGGTCTGCACCTCTGGACTCATCATCTGCTGGTGGTGGAAGGACTTCAAGAGCACCTCCAGACCAAATCCTCTACTTCAGCTTCATCAGAAAGGCATCCAGTTCCTGCATCATGGCATCAGCCAGACCTCTTTTTTTGTCCAGAACCCAAAGCACAATAAATGGGTTTACTGTGAGATTTACTTCAGCAGCACATTTCCAATCCAGCCTAAAACATCTGTGCAGATGACCTGAGAAGCCTCTTAAGTGCTTGTGGCTGCAAGAACCAGACTGACTGCAGATGCTGAGGTCTTGCTCCTCAGGCTGTACCACACCTGTATCACCCTGTTCTACTAACCTGAAAACACAGCTTTGCATCCATGTGGTTGATAATTCTGCTACTTAATTCAAGCTGCCTAACTCTGACAATTTTTGTGACGATGGAGATCACTTTAGGGAAACAAGGAAGAAACTTTTAATTTACTTTTAGTTTACATCTATTTTTTCTTTCATTTTACAGCTTTTACCCCCTTCCCTTTACAGCATTTTATGAACCAAATTGTACTTCTGTCATTCCTGATTTGGGTTGAAACTTTCCTGATAATTACACAGCCCAAGAATTGCCTGTCCCAGCAATTACATGAATAGATGATTATTAAGAACAGAAGGGACTTGTGACTCAATTTTTCATCTTTCATATAAACCAGGCACCATGATTTTCCTAGGTGGATTTATGTATATCTTGTACATTTTTACCACAAAATTTGATTTTAAAAATTACATCTGTGAGAAAATTCACTATAATTGGTCTAGTGGTTTCCTTTCACTTAAAAAACCCCACAATGTTATTTCCATTTTGGTTTTAAGTCAATTTTCTTTATATTGTACATGTCTATTCTCACTGAAATTCTGATTTATATCTCTGGGCTTTCTAGTTTTTCGACCATGACATCACAGTGGGAGACCAACTTATTTGATTACTTGACATGACCTTCCAATTTCTTTTCTTTGGGAAACACTACCAACCAGTATTATGCATTTAGGGAGCAAGGGGGAATTCCAGACACATTGATGCCCTTAGACATTTTGTAGCCATAAATTACATTTTAATCAGTATTTGCCTTAATAATTTCATAGGAAATTCTTAGGGTTTTAATGAAATGTTGCACTGTAGTATGAAGAAACATGTCTTTTAAGACTGTATTATATCAAGTTGACATCTCTATTTGGAAAATATATGATCTGATTTTTTAATCTGATGAGTTTAGCCATATGTATCTTCTGTAAGAATAACATAATTTGAATTACTTCTTATTTCTTTAGTAGTTTGTGCCATGGGCCAGACCTCAAATTTCTTTATGTGAAATGTCTCCTATTGACAAGCAGTAATTTAGAATAGGAGAACAAAGCCAGGCTTCCCAGATCCCACTGTCAGGATATTCTATGATTATTCTAAGGTCCCTCTCAGGATGAGTATCCTTCAGCTCCTCCTTGTATTGTGGATATGTTTTAAAAGGTTATTGTTGTTGTTTATTTTAAATGGGAATACTCATATTCTGGGAACTGAAGTTAAAAGTTCCTTCTGGTTGGGAAAGAACTTCTTTGGGCAGTATTTATTTTGCTTCCTCCTGCAACAGGCTGCCTGTTTCCTATTTCACATATGTAACAAGGAAATCAATATTCAAACCCCACTTTGGGATAACTTAAAGCAATATCTTGCATGATTTTAGTCTTAAGTATCTTTTTTCCATCTTTTTATAATATAGTAGTTACAATGCAACACTTTAGATCAATTACAACTTACAACTTTGTAACGTCAGCTATTCTGTATTTTAGGAAAAAAACCTTGGAAGTATTCCAGTGCTATATTTCTAATGCTTTTATCAGTTTTTAATTGCTTGGGGTTTTTTGCTGCTGGGTTTTGCCTCTAAACTAGTATTAAATTTAGATGAAAGTTTATAGCCTTCTCTCAGGAATCCATTTCAAAGAATTAAAAAAAAAATCTCACTGGTTCCATGTAGCAAACATTTCCCCTAACTACTCTGGGATTTTGTCCCTTGCACCTCTGTAGGAGAAAAGAGGTGCACAACTATTAGGCAATACTCTGACTCTTTTGGATTCTAGAAACATACTGGCTCTTTGGATATATGGAAAACCTGCAGATTTCCATCAAGTCTGGGGATGAAGCAAGAACTGGTTTAATCTGTCATGGTGGAAAAGTCTATTGTAAACTTTCCTTCCAATTGAAGAATGGAATGAAGTGGGAGATCAGATCACAGTGTTTGGTCACATATACACCTTTCTAATGTTATGCATCTTTTTGAAGATGTTTCTCTACCTCATCTACTTGTCAGCTGCTTGTACCACCATTGCACAAGTACCTTTGGTCCAGCATCTCCCACGCCTCTTGGGCCTGCTGGTCCTGGGGGGCCTGCTGGTCCTGGAGGTCCCTGGTAGAGCAGAGGAATAAAAGATGTCAGTACTTGTCCTAAAGGAAGAATGTTTGCATTCTTCAACAAGGAAGATCCTTTTAGCAACAGTTATTGATCTCTTTGGTTTTGCTGTGTTTTGTCAAAGTCCTCACATTTCCAATGCGAGCAGTCATCCTCAGTCTCAAGCAGAAGTCTGAAAAGAATACCAGGATGGTGGAAAAAACCATCCAGCTCTTCACCTAAGAACATCAGAGCTTTTCCCAGTTCAGAGAAACCAGTGAAAAAGCAGATGTTGCTCCCTGATTCATACACATCTCCTGCATGATTCATTCATACCCAGGATACCAGAGCTAACCCCCCTAAATCTGGGGGTTGTGTAATCCTATTATACTTTGGTGGATTTGCAGTCAATACTGTGTTCTCCTGAATTTCCCATACAACCCCCCAGAGCTCCTTCATCTGTCCATACAGCTGGAGGAACCCCCAACCTTCATAGGGCAGATGGCTTTGCCCCATCATGCTACAGAGATTTAGCAACATAAATCTTGTCCATGTCTCCCAGTACCTGAAATGTCAGGTACGTGGCATTACACAAAGGAATTCAGAGTCAATGCCCTCTGAAGTAGTTCTGATCCCAAGGAATCTTCCCAGGAGCAGTCTGAAGGAAAGGAAATTGAAGCTGAGCTGTGAATTCTATGGAAGCACTCAGCTCCCACCTCAGAGTACCTGGGAATGCCTTTCGAGTTGTGGTTAGGAAAAAAGCTGGATTACAGACATAAAGAAAATAGTGCTAAGGGAAGTTTGACACATGGTGATTGAAGGATGGTAACAGTCTTTTAACTTTTTAGTGAAAGGATTGGTCAAACATGGCTGTGTGGCTTTGGATGACTGAAATTTAGGGTTATATGGCCTTTTAATGGAATGTGTCAACTGGACTACTCAGGCATTGACCCCCTCTGGAGCCAACCATCAGAAATAAAGGGGGGGTGGAGGGGGTGAAAATCTTCAAAAAAGAGGATTTAACCCCCTGGTACAAAAAGCAGCTGAAAAACCAAGAGTTGAAGGCTGCAAGATTTGGCCAAGGAGATGTTAATTAAGATGTCGAACAAAGGACAGTAAAGGGAGGGAAAGAGGAAAGGAAAATAATTCATAGCAGTGATTGGATTAAACATGTATGAGCAGCCATGAAGATTTTGATGGAATTATACATTATCCTTTCCATGATGCTGAAATGAGAGCAGTTTATATCTTTTTCCTACTTGCTGTAGAACTGGCACTGTATCTAGGACAGGAAAGGACTTTAAAATATATATGAAATACCTAAATTAGTTAAAAGGTGAAAGAGAAGATTAATTGCACTTACTTAAGTAACTAACTATTGAGTTATCACAGTGTAATTTATTTTTATTTTATAGAACACAAAGTATAGAATTAAAACTGTACTTACAGTGTCACCCTTGTGGCCATCACCTTTTGCTCCAGGGGGTCCAGGCAGCCCAGGTAGTCCCCGGTTACCCTAAATATAAATTTTATATTACATATTTAAATTGTATTTTATATGTAAAATATAAAATAATAAGTCAGGCGTCGTGCCAGCAACTAGAGAAATGTTCAGAACATTGACTTGGTCTTCAGTAGATACAAAGTTAAATTTGCTTTTAAAAAGTTAAACTTTTTTATGACTTTGAGGGCAAGTCCTGACATTTGAACAATTAATTTAACTGTAGTGAAATATACAATGCTAGCCCTAAGATACCATATGTTGCACATTTTGTGCTCCCAGGTAATCACATTGGTTCTCTAAAGAAAAAGAGCAAAGAAAAACTGCAGTCAACATGGGAAAGAAGGAAAAACAAGAAATACAACTGGTTATAAGAAATAAATTTATCTTAGTTTAGCCTGAAGTGCTCTGTATCGGGAGACAATCGCTCCTTCTGTTGACTTCCTCTGACTCTCACTAAAGATTTGTGCATTTGCAAAACCTCAATGCTTTCTTTCACAACCAGAAGAGCAATCTTTTCCTCTTCTCCTATTTCAGTGATCATTTTCCTGACATTTTATGGGAAAATTAAATGAGCTTGCAATAGACTCTTATTCACAGAACCAAGAAAATGTTACTAGGAGGCATTCCTTTAAGATATGCTGGCAGTCTGTGCTGTGGATCTTCACATGGCAGCACTGCCCATTGGAAATCCTCAGTGATATTTGTAGGTCACACATCCACCCCACTCCCAAGCATGGGATGTATTTGGCCAGACAGGGAGAAGTGTCCCACAGAACCAAGAAATGTAAATGGACTCTCTTGTGGAGTATTGGAGCATCAGATATTAGGATGTATACAGATAATATCTCCTGAAGAATAGTTATAGATAAATAGCAAGTATTTCCTTGCTGTTCCAGTGAAAATAAATAGGTAGAAATAAAAAGAAACTACAAATTACCAAAAACCTGCTATTTTATCAGTGCATTGTGCCTGGAAATTTCTGCAATAACATAATGCTTCAAGAAACCGCAAATGGAGTCCTTACAGCAGTTCTGATCTCTGTCTGAACACACTGTCCATGACCAGAGAATAAACCATCTCATGGTCTAGTTAGATATCCAGCCAGAAGAGACTTTGGGGTTTAAATCTCTGTCCCATAAATGTCTCTACCACAGCACCAGCAATCAGATCTTCTTAACCCATTTAACCATGGCAAGGAAAAATGAAAGAGCTGCCTTGGCTTTTACATCACAGGTTTCAGTCAGGAGGTGAGTGAATAAAGAAATGCAAAGTAGACTCAGTGTTTTGGTTAAGAGAAAACCCTGAAATCCCTTTAAGATGGAATTTGGGATAGTGATGTAATCATGCTTTATTGCCTGAAGAAAACTGTACCTGGTAGATCACTCTTGTGTGAATCTCTCCTATTCCCCAGTTTAAAGGGAAATTTTCACTGGAAGATTTCTAACACAACCTGACTACCAGATTCCAGCTGCATAAGCCTTGGAAAATGTTTCTTCATGTTTCTGAGCTTTCCAGTGATGCCATACTGATTCACTTCTGTGAAAATTTAACCACGTGTACTTCTAATTCATAAATAATTTTATTTATGTTTTATCTCTTCCTCATTCTTAACATCCATAGTTCTTAAAATTGTGGGTGAAATTAGAAATGTTTTATAAATATTTAATAACATTTTAAGAGGAAACGAAAACATGGATCATGAGTTCATTTCTATTTTGACTTCTAATTCCAGTACCATAAAAAAGGCCAAACAGATGTTTTCATTTAATCTTAGCAGACCACTGTAAATACCAAATATATGTTAACACATTTTCTTCTTGTATGCATTGGGATTTTGTCAAGTGGCTGCTTTTGCCATTAATAACACAGCTATAAATCTACTTACTTCAAATCTATGGCCAAATTTACTATAGAAACAGTTCTCTAGTCCAGGTATTTTGGTTTCGTTTTGCTTTTTAATAGCTTCATCAAAAATACACAAGAGATGGCCAGGAGCAACTCTGTGATGACTGCTTCCCAAAGTTTTGTGGGGTCAGGAAAAGGCAATCACAGTGACTTACTCTAAGTCAGTGCACTGGCAACAAGGCAAGTGCCATTGATGTCACAGATGGCAGGCTGAATTAATTCATCTATTCTGCAAGTCTTCCAGAGCAGCTTTTAAAGTCATTTTCTGAAGCAGTAATATAGACATAGCTGCTTCTACATTATTTAAAAAAAAACAACCCCAAAAAAGAAATACGTCCAGTTTTTGCAGTAGAAGATATGGGATCTGTTCTAGGAACTGTACTTTTCAGGTTTTTCTCAAATATTGTAGAAAGGTGAGTGGCATTTTCCCCATTGATGACATCCTATCCTGATTAGTTAAATAAAAGGCAGCTCCAAGGAGGTGAGAAAAAAAACTGCTTAAGGGTCTGAGTAATTTAGTGATAAAACATCAGACAAAACTCCATGCTGATAACTGTAATGCATTATGCAAGAAGAAAAAAACAGTCACCACTTTATGTACCTAACATTCATCCTGGACTACTATTACCACTTAAAAAAGGAGAAGATAGAAACTATTCTTTGAAAGGGTCACTTCGCTGTTTAACAGTGCTAAACCCCAGTAAATTTAATCCTTTGCAAATTAATCTATATCCTTTTTCTCTGATTTTCCACTGGCAAGTCAAAGGTCGTTGGTCTCACCTTATTCCTTAAGCAGCCTCATGTCAATTCATGTGCCACAGAGGACAATTTTTAATCTCTCACTTCCACAAAGACTGCAACCTCTCTATTACTTCTGAATTCTCAGTTTCATTTCTGGTCTTTCACCTGGTCTTTCATCTTGCCAGTCAACCAATAATGAGCACAGCAATCCTGCTACAGACCACTCACTGTACTGCATTCCTGGTTTGAAGTTAAAAAGGTAAAGGGCTACATGAGACATTGAAAAGTAGAGATGAATTTGAAGAGATGCCTTCCTAATGAAGACTTCCTGAGGGAAGTTTGAAGGGTGAGGCACACTGGACTAGTTATGTAATCTTATTTTGTGTTTCTTCTATGAAAAGATAGGAAGTTTATTTTTAAAAATACATTTAACCTTGAATGATGGAGAAGTTAAGAACTTGCCAGTTACTTTCCTGAAACAGTTGTTCAAGTGGTTTCTACATTTTCACAAGAGTTTTGCATATGCCTCACATTTCTTTGTTTTCCATCTTTTGTCTAAAAGCTCCTACCGTTGGTCCCATTATTGAATTTCCAGGAAGTCCATCATCTCCTGGTGGCCCCTTGGGTCCTGGATCCCCCTATCCAAAAAGAAACAAACCCGAAACCACAGTCATCATTTTCAGTTGTAATTTCCAAAGCTATACAGAAAAGAACAAGTATTCATTTCTTTCTGACAGTGATAATTATTGAGCTATGTATTATGGAATCAGTATTTCTAGAGGAAACTTCTACTACCTTGATTCTGACCTCTCTCATACTTTTGTTTTTCCACAACTCTGTCAAAGAGCTTGTTCTGTCTTGATGAATGACTTGACAGCTTTAGTTTTCAACTAAAAGTTGAATATCATCATTAAGATTCAGTTGTCAGATGCACTCATGGCTTCTGCCTGCTTTTGCTCAAGCACAAGCAAAGCTGCATAACCTTGTTTCTGCCAGAGCAAGTAAAGAACAGCAATGAAATTCCAAGACAAGTAGTGACACAGAGGATGATTAGAAAGGTTACAGATGCAATGGTAGAAGACTTCAAAATTGCAAAGTCCACAGCCTGAAGACCCAGGAAGAAACTTTAGGTTTTTGTCAAGTATTACTCCCTACGACAGTTTTGTAATCTTTGCTCTGTCACTGACTTTCATGGAAACCAATCAGCTCCTCATGTTATCCCTTCACAGACCAAAATTTGACTCTTTCCAGTGTTTAATCCGTGGTAACAGATGTTTTACTTTACAATAAGGATCTTAAAAAGAAAATTTAATTTTTCAATGAAAGCTTTTCAGCTTCTAACACTAGTGAGAAGAACAAGCAGTATTTCAGGAAACACTCACTGGTGAATACAGCTCAAATGCTCTATCAAAACCACCAAGCAGCTGTAACCATGGGAAAGGAATATGAGAAAAAAGAGCTTCCTAATGTTACTGTCTCCATATGAGTAACAGCATAACAGTTGTCAAGGGAAATAAAAGCCTAGTCCTCAAATGTGGGTGTAGCTTAAAATAAATAAACTTCCAGAGGACAAAATTATGGCTGTCCAGGAGTTAAGACCTTTCGCAAGCTCACACTTCTACACCAAATACTTTGAGAGGTACTCAAAAAGACATGAGGTAATGATAAAAAAAAAACATGAAGAATTACTGTGTTGGAAATTTATAAAGTCTGGCTTCACTTGTGCAGATACAAGAATGTTCCAAGAACACAGTTGCTAGTAATCATTGGGCTTTCCACGATGGAGAGAGAAGACTGCTGTAGCCTGCTAGGTTATTGAGCAATTATCAGATACATAGCAGATATTTGTTTAACCAAAGAAATTATTATGGAGCTGAAGAGATAAAGTTTTGTGTATTTTCTAAAAATCAACTTGCATTTTGTAATTCAGTCAAGAGTTTGGAAAAACTCATAAAGACTCCACTGGAGTTTAGATTGTGGCCAGACTGCTAAGAAAGTGATATGAACTGCACTGAAGAGAATATGAACTATACTGAACAGGATTAAATTCAGTTCTGGTCCCTGCTGCACAAAAAGGATGTGGACAGGCTGAATAGGGTCCAGAGAAAAGCCACAAGGCTAGAGGAATAGAGCATCTGCCATATGATGTGAGGCTGAGAAAACTGGGTTTGCTCAGCCTTGGAAAGGCTTAGGGGAGACCTTATTATGATGTTCCAATGCTTAAAGGGTGGCTACAAAGAAGGTGGAGACTCCCTATTTACCCGGAGTCACATGGACAAGACAAGGGGCAATGGGCACAGGTTGCTCCTGGGGAGATTTCAGTTCAACACAAGAGGAAAATTTGTCACTGTGAGGACAGACAGACATTGGAATGATCTCCCAGAGGAAGTGGTGGATTTAAGTCTCAGGTCTATGGGGTGCTGAGACATATCATATAAACAATAATATTAGAAGGGTTGGACCAGATGATCCTTGAGGTCCCTTCCAACCTGACATTCTATGATTTTATAAATAAAGAGTGAAAAAAGCAATGAAGTTTTTTCATCATGAATTGTATCAATAAACAATCTTGACCTACTTACTGGTGTATTAAAAATATCACAGTAACCAGGAAAATGTGAAGGAGGGAGATCAGTGTAATGAAACTTGTCTTCTTACAGGCTGTTACTTATATCATGACACTTATATTCTCCTGACATTAATTTTGACATATTATCATGGTTTAAAACCAAGGTAAGAGATATGAGCACTGCAATAATCCTCTCCTTTCTTTCTTCTCTGTGGCTGCATTTTCAGTACAGGTGAACTCTGAGCTACTTGTGTCCACTTCTTCCTTCTCCATGCACAAAGAAATCAAAAGCACATTTTAGCCTTCTGTGATGTCCCATTGCCAGGATGATGAGTAAGTACATTGTATGTACAATATTTGCATGTGCTTGTGGGGGGGAGCACAAATATTTTAAGGAAGAAGAAAAATGGGGATGAAATTACTTCAGAGCAATAGAATGTACTTTAGTGATTTCTCTACTCTGAAAATTATCACCAAAGCTGAAAAGCATTAATTGAAGTTGAAGGTAACTGACGTATTATGAAAACAGAAATTGTTTTATCCGTAAAGTAAATATAGGGTGGCAGTGAATTTTCAAATGTTTTTAAAACCTTCAAGTTAACTTTACCATTGCTGACTCCACTTATTCTACTCAGCAGAAAAGGTCCTGCTCATTTCAGCTACATTTTCACCACAGAGAAAATAAGTTGAATGTAGCTCCAGCTATCTCACATATGATATGTAATTTAAAGTAGTATCTGCAGACCAGCTGTTCACTTGGCAGTGACATTCAAACTTTAATCTTCAAATACTTGAAGATTAGCACTACACACAGACACATTCCTGCAGGGATATCCTGCCACATCCAGGAAACCTTTAGTCTAAGAAACACTGTACATTTGAAAACAAACCAAAACAACTTTAAATTGATTAATTTCACCTGATGGGACAAAACACAACAGAAATGTAATAAGATTTTTTTTTTCTCATTTATCAAGTGGCTTCAGGAGACAATTCTAAGTTCAGAACCCTGTTAAAGTTCTCTGTTGATTTTTTTATTCTTTTCAGTCCTTACTTCTAAAATTCAGTCACCTTTGTTACTACAAAAAGGAATTTCAATTTCTTGAACTTATGTTCTTTTAATTTTTACATAAATGTGCTCTAGAAATTTTCTAATCTCTGGTCTTCAACAAACACCCATCAGATAATCACCTTTGGTCCAGCAGGTCCCTGAATAGATGATCCAGTGACACCAGGTGGTCCTCTCTCTCCAGGTTCACCCTGTTACAAAAATCTAGGTATAAACAGTTCCATTTTCTGCACAAGTAGCAAAAAGGTTTTTCAACACTTCATAATCTAAGAATATATACCATTGAGATTTATCTAAAAAATAGACAATATTTGGAGAAAACATAAATCATAAATCAATGTATTGGTCTTGTGCAAGCTGAGCCTACTTTCATGTTTCAAATACTTATTGGTTGAACCATTAATTCAATTTCTTTTAACTTTAATCCATTTTTTTGTTTCTGGCTTACAAAGCAAATGGAATAACCAGAATACTTGAACTATTTAAATTTCCTCCTTATGCAGAGCTACTCCCAAAATCATCAAGTAGAAAGTTAAAGTTTTAAAGTAAAAATTTATTAAATGCTCATGGTTAAAATCACTTAATCAATGTTAACTTAGCTTTTCAGTGCTCATGTATAACTAAAAGGTCTGTAATTATATGTTTACCTATTATTTTTCTCTGTTGGGCTCAGGACAGAGGATGGAAATATTTCTGCTTTTCCTCTGGTCTGCTATGTCTCCAGGTATCAGATGCATGAGAAACATGTACATTACATAAATTCCACAGATTCTTTTATAAAATACAAAGTGAAATGTTGGCCTAGAGGAACAAACTTACTTTTGGCCCAGCTGGGCCTTGTGCTCCTTTATTACCAATCAGTCCTTGGGATCCTTTTTCACCAGGGTCACCCTGATGAAAACAAATGTTTTTTTTCAATCACAGCAAAGATTCATTAACAACTGGAAGACAGACAAATAACCATAAATATGATGAAAATGACACCCATAATTAGAAAGATATTTAGACACTTTATCCAAACTGAAATTCCAGTCAGTTCTAGAAACTGCCCCGAATTTCCTAAATTTAACCAGGTGGGAGATAAAATCTGTCTATCCATTAATGTATCTTTCCAGGTTTTTCCAATTAGGTATCTAATTAGTCACCTTATTTCTCTTATTTCTCCTTCTCTCTCCTTATCAGCAAACTGAGATAATTCACCTTCTCATTTTAATGAAAATTCTATATTGGATTTTTAGAAAATCTCTAATGCTCAAGTAACTTTAGGGTATGTATTTATATAGTCTGATTTTGCTGCACTTGCTCAGGATAAGGAACACATTGCTCTCTCTAAAATCCTTTAAAATCATCGGTTAAAGTATAGTTGCTACTTAACCATAAAATGGATGGAAAAACAGAATTTGAAATCATATAAAGTATGTCCTAAAATTTATAAAATTTCTCTGTCTGTCAAGCCATACCTTTTGGCCTACATCTCCTTTGCCAGGTGGTCCTTCTGGGCCTCTTGGACCTTGATCTCCCTTTTCCCCCTAACAGAGATGAAAAATTTAAGTAATTTGCATGTAGCTAAATTTACTGAATCGATAGGTTTATCAGAAACAATACTTTCCCAAACACTTTTCCCAAAAGGTCAGTGAATATATGTGGGGATATTTTCCAGGAAAAAAAAAAAACCAAAAGTATTCTGTATTCCCAAATCACTTACATCCTCCTACAGTCATATTCCTTACTTTCACAGACATTTAAAATAGTAGCATTTCCAATGGCATCAATATTTTGCAGGAAACACTGCATGCATATGCTCATATAAGGAAGGGAAATGCTTGCAAAGTTATCAGAAAAGGTTTTGGTTACTCAATTCTAAGAAAAACATTTTTTGAGAAACAGTAATTTTAGATGATTCTGAAAGCTAAACCAGCTGCAATTATTTTCCAGAAACGTTACTTCAAATAAATCACAAACAAGTCCCATAAAGCATTCAATCAGTAGGAACATTATCTACAAAATATTTATGCATAAGAGGATTCAGATTAGTATATAACTATTTTTGTAGGTAATTCAAAAGGTGAAAAGTAAATTAAAAAATGAACTTTTTATATATCCATTTCTGATTTGAGCTGTTGATGGAACTGGAGCCTGCTGCTGACAGGCATCAGTCTGGAACAGCTTCACCCCTGCAAACAGCTCCTGTAACATCACCCTGCTACCCACTGCAGGCATCAACTTGTTCTTTCTCCTGTCCTGAATACCCAAGGTAGCAGCTAAATACTAACATTTTCACTTATAATTTCACTTATAAATACAACAGGGAAGGTGGCACCACCAAGTTGATCATCAGAACAAAGGTGATACACAAGACAAAGAAATCCAACATTGCCCAATACAGAAACCACCTGTAACTTTAACCCAACATTCTCTCTTAATTCTGATGTTTCACATTTAATACTATGGGATCTTAATTATTGAGAATTTATATGGTAGCTGGTTTCTTTTTTTTTTAAAATGATTAAATAGCAAAAGAAATTCTACATATTTTTCCAATAGAAGACTTATTGCTTCAGGTTGTAGTATGCTCAGGCTGCTATTAGTACTGCCCTTGTAGATGTGAAGCTGCATTCTTAATAGATGTTTGTTACAGCTGTTTGGATATTTTCTGATTAAAGACCTGCACTCAAGAAAACTCTGCTCTGCTTACTCTGAATCACATTCAGTTCATCAGTTCTGACCATCTGCAGCCCTCACCAAGGAGCTGCATTGTAGCAGAGTTTGGAAGAGCCTGGATTCCCAGCAGAAATCCAACAATCAGCCAAAGCACTGAGTTGTGCTCACTTGGCAGTTCATTCTATTTGGAAAGAATAAAACTAAAACCTTCTATTTAACTTACTCTAAACTGACTATTTTGGGCACATGGCAGCCTTATAAATTTCACTCCACCATTTCAAATTTATGCTTCTTTTCCCCCATATGGCAGAGTTTCCTTAAAATCTCAGAATTTCCCTTGGGAAAAAAAAGAAGCCTTGGTTTCCCCTGTTTGTAATGGTTTCTGTACAAGGCTGACAGGTTTCAGCCACAGGTCACCACTCTGCTAGATGCCCTAAATCATGTCAGTTTGAGCATGCCCTCTTGGTGTCAGTAAAAACCTGAACAGGCTGTAAAAAAAACAGGCTAAAGACACAAGCTATCTGGTCTCCAAGAGGATGGTGAAATTTAACAGCAGTCAATAGTCCACAAAAAATGGACAGGTAAATCAGTTGCAGATTCAGATGTTAGCCAGTCCTAGTACCTCAACTAACCTAGACCCTTTTTCCTGGCAAAAGTACTGGCACATGTCCTCCTCTGGGATGAACTTCCTGGCACTGCATATCTGCAAATAACATTTTTTTTCTTCTTTTGTCTACACCTATTATATGTGGTAAAATAAATTTCTTACCTTTTCTCCTGACTTTCCAGGATTTCCCTGCACCCCTTTCTCTCCTGGGAGTCCTGATAGGCCTACATTTCCCTTAAAAAAGGATATACAATCACATCTGAATACTTTTATAAATTCTTTATTCTGTAAAATGGATCTAACAGTGTGTTAAATATTAATTACAGCTATGCAATATTTTTTCTCACATAAAGGCTGTTAGTTTCAGTAAGTTTTATAGAGCCAGTCATTTTTTCTACTCATATGATCTAAAATAAGTATTGCAAATTTCTTTCCAAGCTCCCCACCTGATTCTTAAATCTTGATTTTGTATTAAATAGATATACTTTTATTCCATGAGTAAAAACATGATTGAATACTGCTTGTTATTCTGTGCACAATAACAGTATGATAGAAATGCAATTGACTTGCAAAGTCAAGCATCTGGGACTTACTTATGAAACAGTCAGTCAAAAACATGTAAATGGAGCTGTTGACCAGAGACTGACACCTTGCTGGTTGTACAGATTGGTCTAGGCATTACTTTTAAGATCTACCACAAAGAGCTGGAACCAATCCTGCCAAGTGATTCTCCCATGATCCCAGGAAAAATCACCAAAACCAAGATAGCTCTGTCATCTTACCCAAAATTTTGGAAGCCCTACTTAAATGATGAAGGACACAGCAGACAGTCTTCAAAATGTCAGGTGAAGGTGAAGGCAAAGCACCAAGTGTTCTACCCTTCTAATATGCAGACAGCATGACCACCAGTGTCACATAGTCTGGTTTTTTTTCAAATCATTGAAGAGGAACAGGGGTTGCAACGTTTCTAACAGGCCTTGGAAATAGCTTAGAAATGATAGGGGATAATCTGCTCCAGTTGTGGCTGCTGTCAGGATTTTAGGAGAAAAGGTGGGAAGTCTAGTGCAGCACTTTGAGTTTAGAAGCTAAAATTGTCAAGTTGAGTGAATATCTCTCACTGAAATGTCTTCCAATTTTAGTCATAGTCAATTTATACCAAAATATCTTCTACTTAGTTTATCAGCAACTAGAGAGAGTATTAGAAGATCCTGTAAGGAGCAGTTAAAATAAAACCAGGCTCACTTTCAGTCCCCGTACACCAATTCCTGGAAGTCCTGGTTCTCCTTTTTGTCCGGGTTCACCCGGTTGACCCTAGTAAAAAAAAGTGTTTTGTTTAAGGGAGGAACACACTTTAGCTTCATCCATTACTTGCACTATTTCACTAACTGTTTCACACAAAGATGTGGACTTGATGATCCTTATGGATCATCTTTCCAACTTGAGATATTCTATGATTCTAAGTGGTCAAATTTTCAGCCAAGCAATTCTAAACTGGAAATTTTTGTTCTTTAAAAACCTCAGCAAAATGCAAGGTTGCATCTATTTTAACTCTCCAGTGGATACAGAAAGTCTAAGTGTCAACTTGCTACTTTTTATGTTAATAAATTTTGTTCTTCACTTTATAATATTATATCAAAACCTCTTAGGTCACTAGATGGAAAGCGAGCTCAAATAAAGAAAAATCAGAACTTCTACTTAAGAGGAAATTTTACCCTCATAATTTTTAGTGGTTCTAAAACAGTTAAAGAAATAGGAATTCAATTTTTCAATTTTGCTTTTAAAAATACTTTTTCTGGGAAAAGTATCCTCTTCCTACTAAAACTAAAATCTACCTTCACAAATCTTAGGGGATCATGAAGAAGCCATATGCTCCATTTGGGGAACACCTTGATAACATGGGTGGATTTCCCTCCAAGATTCAAAGGTGATTATAAGCAGTAAAAAGCTATATTTTCATCTCATCAAACATAATCTTGAGAAGACTGACAAAGGTACATTGCTTGTTATTTCTTTCTGGTGCTATTTTTTAAACATAATGTCTGGATTATTACCTTTGGACCTGGCAGACCAAAACCTTTAGATCCTTTTGCCCCAGGGTTTCCTTGTGGACCCTGTATACCCTACAAAGCAATACCAATGAGTTAGTGCATGACACTCTTCCATATCTCACATTCATCACATGTCCATCTTTCAATTAATAACAATTTTATTCTATCTTTAAAAGAAAACAATTTGCTTGCCTGACCTCAGGCTTAGTCCTGAGGTCTTTATTTTATTTTTCCTTTGTCACTATTCTGCAGATTTCACTGACGTATCCAAGTGTAATGAGAATTACTGTTTAGGGAGAAAAGAAACAGGAAATATCTGAGTATCTCCATCTAAGTCCTGATTCATTGCAATACTATGGTGGGAGCATGAACTTGGACCTTCTTTCTAAAAAAAACGAAACCCAAAAGGCCTTTTGGGATGCTTCAGTTTTTCTGTATCCAACTTTAAAGGCTGTATTCATGCTTTAAGGAGCTTGAAATTCAGAAGTGGTGGATACTCAACTTGTGAAAACCTTATTTATAATACTTCATCAGCCAAGCAACACATCTTATTTATCTCCTATGCAAATGCACATTAGACCAAATTTCTGTTTGCTTGATTCTAAGACCCTTTAAGTCAGATATTTAGAAGCTTTGTCTTAGTATGATACTTTTTAAAATGAAAAAAAGCACTGACATTTTTTCAGTCTTCACATTAGATTAGAGTTCTGATTAAGTATTAAATGAAATCTATATGCAAATGCTCACCACATGTCCAAAATGTAGACTCACCTGGCTTCCTGGATTGCCTATTCCTGGTGGTCCTGCTGGGCCCTGTGGTCCTACTTGGCCTTGTTCACCCTATACAAAAAGTATTGCCAAAAGCTAAATTGCAATAGTCCATGCTGCCTGATTAACATATTTAAACATAGAGCAGCAGTCCCCAGGCTGTATAATCTTGGAAGTCTGCTGCTTCTATTTGAGTTAAATGTGTTTGGAATACCTGAAATTCTGCCTATGGCAATAGATATAATAAAAAAAACCACTTTCCTACCCACAAACTCTTCATTTATAACATCGGATGATTCATGGTTTACCTTTACACAGTGAGATTAATTTTAAATATTTTCTTTTACAGAAATAAACACAGATTCTTGCATAATATGCAGAAGAAAAACTTCCAAGTGTACATGGAAGAGCTAGAGAGAATATAAAAAAATCTTTGCTAAGTGGTATTGTAATAGCATTGTACACCACTCGGGGAGGGAATAGAGGAATTCTGGCAGAGGGAATTATGGGAATAAAGGAATATGGGGAGGTCATGTGGGTATTGGAAGTGGCACAGACCCAAGAAGCTGTCAAGAATGTGTGATACCAGTCCCTAGAAATAAAAAAAAATATTCATTTTACTTATGCCACAAAAACTTATTTACTGAAACGTTCCCAAGTGCCTACTGTCCTGGCCGTTGCTCCATTTTTCCTACACAGACCTGGGAATATGATGACTCCTTCCTACACAGGAGACTCATCTTCCTCTAACTCAGGCCTTGGGAAGATGATCTCAGGTGCTTACCAAGTGTATCTCTCTCAGGCCAAATCAGAACACATCACTTATATCACTCTGAAGATTTTGGAGAGCCACTTGACTGGACAGGGAGATAAGTCCAAGTTAAGCTTCCCACATCCATGAAGCTGTCAGCAACTTTGGGTGGGATTGCTCTTCTCTCCTTTCACTGAAGCTGAGTGGGGAGCAAGGAGGAGAGCAGGAGGAAAGCAACAAGGGGAAGAAGAGGGCAGTGACAGTAAATCACAAGAGGACCCAGAATCATCCCCTCTGGTCTGTAGGACATCTGGGCATGCTGCACCAGGCAGTCTCTAGAGATGTGCAAAATACAGGTTGGCATCTCTTCAGGCCAAGGGAATTAAAATTGTTCTGGACCCCTTTTTGGGGAACCGGGCGCCAAAAAGCTAACAAATTTCAAAAGCCACAGTGCTCCTTTGCCTGCTCCAGGTCCATTAGATTAGATGACTCGGAGTTTTACAAATTAAAAAAAAAACCTGACTTTAAATAAAATTCAAAATAGTGTAAATAAAATAGTTCTGAAATGAATTTAAGAGGAAAAAAAAGTCAATTTCCTCCCTCATACTTCCAGCTGCATAGAATAGTCCTTAGTACTCTCAGTTAACAGGCTCAGCTGCTTGTACAGATGAGTGCAGCTCCATGAAGATGCATGGAGCAGTGTAGCACAGCTCCTCCTCAGATTCCAGGAAAAATATACCTTCTATTGTTGTGATACTGTGTGAATCATTAATTTAACTAAATATAATTAACTGTAGATATGAATAGAAAAATACTCTGTGTCTCACCTTGTCACCCTTGATTTGTTGACCTGGCAGTCCAGGAGGACCAGATGCACCTTCAGAACCTTTTTCACCCTGGAAATATTTCACAGTTTTGTAACTGTATTTGGGAATTTATACAGAACACCACCCTAGACAAACTGGTCATCACAATGTGGATAATGAGGAAAAGAAGTATTCCTTCAGAAACAAACAAATAAACAGTAAATGGTCTCATCAGAACTAGAGAAAAGCAGTTCAGTTACAATTCATGACATGCTCCATCTGCATTCATTGTCTGGTTGAAGACAAGACTTGAAAAGGAGAACATGAAATAGTAGGAAAAAGGAAGATACATTTTGAAAATGCAATAATACTTTTATCAGCTGGAGAGGGCAATTCAGAACCTTTTGCAAGGACATGAGTAACATCTTTTCCATAAAAGGAAGAAAAATCTCCTTCTCCTGGTAGTTCAAGGCTCTTGAGAATCTTGAGGCCATTAAAAAAGAGGGATTTTGATGGGAAGCCCAGTTGTGAATTAATGATAAATTTTGTACTTATTTTTAAAAAAAGGAATGTACACATATATTAACCTAGCAAGTGCTCTGAATGATATAACTGTCCATAGAGACTCATATGACCCATCTTTTATTTTCAAAAATGCTGATAGAACGAAAACAGTTCCTGAATGTTTTCTTCCAATACAGAACATAAATAGCTAAGTATTTTTTCAGAAGACAATTTGTCCCATTGATGCTACCAAAATAAGATTTCTTATTAAACACACAAATAAGAAAAATCACTATTTCAGTTCTCTCTACTGTTAGGGGGACTATAAAACTCTTTTGTTTTTTATCTTCATTAAGAGTTTCTGAACTTGGAGGGATATTCAGAGAGCACAGTGATTCAGAAGACCAAGATCCATCAGTCAACAGTGGAATGATCAGTGACCTTTAAATAAAAGTATTGCAAATTTGCCCCATAATATTATACAACATAATTTCCATAAAACTACCTTTTGGCCTTGAATTCCCTCTCCTGGTGGACCTTTCTCACCTGGCAGACCATCTGGGCCACGTGGTCCCTGTAGGAAAAGAAAACTATATTTAGTCTGTATCTGCAGTTCCATTTTTTTATTGGAACATTATTTATTAACTTTCTAGGATAAATTCTTGCAACTGTTATGACACTGGCTGAGCCCAGACTATCAAAATGAAGTATAGCAACAACTAATTGGAGGATTTAGTTTAAACAAGCTAATATTGAAATAGTGTGAATTACAGAATTAATATCTCCTAAAATTAATTAATGTACTCTTAAAACTCAAATTAACCTGTAGATTAATTTTTTACAAATACCTTAACCACTGTGAAACTTATTACCTAAAATTCAATACAATTTCATTATTTTCATAATGAAAATTATTAATTTGAAGGTAAGTTTTTTTCATACAAAATGGCAGGTTAAACATACAAAATTAGACAATGTCAATTTGGTTTTTAAACAAGTTCAGGAATAATTATTTTTGTAATACTTTCCACGCTTCCACAAAATTTAGCTATCTTTCATTATTTATAACCAATGGCTTTTAAGACTAATCTTGATTAAGCAAAAAAGTCATTTTTTGTCAGAAAACTACTCTTCTTCAACTGCTTTCAAAAAATACCATTAGAATTAATATAACACCCATCCATATTCAAGTCTCCTTAGTTAACAGTCTCTGAGACCTTAATGAAATACACAGGAAAACCATATATTTTATACATTTCAGGGAAAAAAGAGCACTAAATCAATGTTACAAAAAGCTTGCTAATGCTCTGTTATCCAAAAGACAAAGATATAATTAAAAGCATATCATTGTAGTCTGTTTTTGACACAATCCAAATTGCACAGAGGAGTTGAGGAATGGCTCAGCTCTTGGATTTGCATCTTCTTAACATCTGATTTTAAAATCTTCTTAAAAATTTATTTTAGATGATTTTTATATATCATCCTCACCTCAAACAAGTAGCTCAAAAAAGCTATTTATACATAACTCCATGCCCTTCTATTGGATACTGTAATTCTACTCATGTGGACCAAGCAATTTATTTACCCAAAATTTATTTGGATATGTCTTTATCTTCCTTCCTGAGCAAGTCACTTGCAGTTACTGCATCAATACTGGGATGACATAGCTGAAAAAAATTCTCCACTCTACATACAAGGTGGTTTATGGTATCAGCAGCCAAAATAGGTGCTGTCAATCAATGATGCTCACTAGGATTTATTTTGTTATTTTTCCAATACATATATCACTGACTTACAGGTAATCCTGGCTCACCAATTCCAGGAGGTCCTGGGAATCCTGTTTTACCTTCTTGACCTCGAGCACCCTTGTGAAAAAGAGTATTAGAAAGTTAAGTTCTAATTCAATTCAATGCTTTCAAAAAGCATAAGAACATTTACATATAGATGACTCGATGTCACCAGAAAGGTCTGAAATCAAATGTGTAACATCTTCTGATGTAAAAAAAAAAAGCATAAGTAAGAATTTAGAAATATATTGAAGTACCTCTTGATTAATACTTGGAGAGCTAAATGACACCACTTTGCATGGGGGTAACTGCTAAGTGTAGGACCTGAGAGGTGAAAGGGATGAGGGAGCAAAGTCAGGCTACATTTCCTTGCAGTACAACCCAACCATGAAGCAGGAAATCTCAGGGATGAGGGATCCTCTCCATAGCCTTTATCTAGGCACTCAAACTGAAGCCTTCTTCAGTGGAGTATGGGATTGCAAGGGAACTCCAGGAGCCACATAGTTTCTGGAGCTCCTGTTTATAGGTTGTCATAATTTTCACAATTCCTCCAGTTTACTGAGGAATCTTTGCTTCAAAGATAAGAGCACAGAGGATTTTTATCTCTCCCCAGAGTAGTACAGAGACTGGGAGTGACATTCCTTCATCATAAACTATTTTCCCTTCTGGAATGACCCAGTGTTGCTTCTTTTACATGACCTATTACTCGTTTCTGAGCCACACAAGACTTCTGTATGGTTTAGGTTCAATACTGTATCAATTTTACACTTAGGTTAGGGGAGTCTGAGTTTGATAAAACAGCAGATGAGACCTTTCTTCCAAAAATAAGTGCCCACAGGTAGCACTTTTAGAGGTATGTTACTAATACTTACCTTTGGACCTGGCTGTCCAACACCAGGGAGTCCTGGAGGACCATAGGGACCTAAAGGGCCTTGCTCTCCCTAGATGAAAAAAAATGGAAAGAAACTATTATGCAAATGGAACCTTATTTAGAGGGTTATAGAAATACATTTGAAAAGTTAAAAACAAAAAAAAAAACAGTCAAACAAAAAAAACCCAAAAAAACAAACAAACAAACAAAAAAACCCAAACAACAAAGCCCTCCCTATGTTAGGGATAACTGTGTAGATTAGGAGCAGGGTCAATATCCTGGCCATACAATTTACTAGGATAGATAATATTGTTATAAAGTCATTATTTCATATGCAACATGAAAGATAACAAATACATTGATTCTTTGCAATATCTTTGTTTCTGACTTTATCCAATAATTTGGCACTCCCTCAGCTTTTTTCTCGCTGAAACCATAAACCAATTCCTTTTGTTGTGTTTGGAAAGTGTCTTCCAACTTTTTCCTCCAAATGGACATTATGCTTTGTATCTGTTTCTGACAGTCCCTGACAGAACTTCCCAAGGAAGTTCCCAGAGTAACTCTGAGGGATGCTTCTTAGTGCAAATCATTTGCTCCTTCCCAAATTCCCCCACATAACAGAGCTCTACTGATACATGCACAGCCCTTCCTGCAGATGGGAGTCCCACTGAAGTCCATGTTTTTCCAGAAGGTCTTGCCTAAATCATGATTAAAATATTACACAGTGAGAATTTTGTTCTCTTAAACACTTTCTCACTGACAGCATAGGATGTTTGAATAGTAACAGAGAGACCCACCTTCTGACAGGCATCATGCAAAAAGTGGAATATTTCAAACTTCTTCTGGCTATTAGGGAGCCTGAATTTTATCTTCACTGGTCTTGGTGGCAAAGGCAATGTGTAATTTCTTTTAAATCAAGAAGTGCTGGCAATAATATCATTATCTCTACATGTAGAGGGAAACACCTGTTTTCCAAAGTGGCATCTTTGTAATTGTTTTCTTTGTCTAACACTTTGCTCAAATTCTTTTTTCTCTCCCTATTGGGATTTGCCTTCAGATGGCAGCTAATACCAGCTAGAGCAATGGGAAGGAAAATTACACTTGATCTGAGATTAATATTTTCACATATTTAAACTGTACCATTTTAAGCTTGGAACAGTCAACCCTCCAAAAAACAGTTTTGTTATGTAATGATGACTACTACCAGTTAGTGCCAATAAAATAGTAAAAAATAATAAAATGTATTCTTCCTTTCAAATGGTTGCTTTTCATAACACATACATACTCCAAGGAACACAATGACAGTAGTTCAGTCCATAATGTGATAATGACTAAGCTATAGGAAAAAATAATCTTACAAATGTAATGGTTTTATCTTTAAGTAAAAGCTGGCAAAAGCAATGGAAATTAATACATTTTTATTTAAAAGATATTAGTTATTATTTTTATTTTGTATTTCTACTCTAGCTGAGGTACCTCGTATATTTCTTTACAAGAAATTGGATTTTTCAGTCTTCTGGGAAAGCTGTAGCTTGCCACATAAGTAAGGAAAGAATTTAAAAGTCATCAGAAGAAGCAGGATCCCTTAGCAGTTCATTCTGGGACACATTTTCAGGGAAATATGCGATGATGGATTATTTACAGGATTATCCCAAGATGTTTTTACGGGAATAACTGCTTTGAATACTTACATTCAGATTTAACTGTTTCCTTAAAAGTTTGAATACAAGTCTGTTCATACAACTTTAATTCAGAATTAATTTCCTTTGAATGGCCAGGGTTGGAAGGGACCTTAAAGATCATCCAGTTCCAACCCCCCTGCATGGGCAGGGACACCTCCCACCAGACCAGGTTGTTCCCATCCCATCCAACCTGGCCTTGAACACTGCCAGGGAGGAGGCAGCCACAACTTCCCTGGGCAACCTGTGCCAGTGTCTCATCACCATCACAGGAAAGAATTTTTTCCTAATGTTTAACCTAAATCTCTCCTCTTCAAATTTTAAACCATTTTCCCTTGTCCTCTTGCTACACGGACATGTGAAAAATTTTTATGCAAATTAATTTTCCCAGGAAGTTTCTTAGTATAGCAGTGGCTTTTGGGAATGTGTTGTTTTCAGTCTTCCCATGAATATATCATGGTTTCCAGGATTGTTCTAGTACATGGTCAAAGGGTTTAAATACACAAACCCAATGTTACTTCTGAAATGATAACCCTAAGTACTTCCCTTTCCCCACTTCTTCATGGGTGGACCACAGGCTATGCCTGAGTGGCACGGCTTTTCTCTTTGCCAGCTTTCTGTTTCTGGTGCCTTTAATCTTTCTCTAAGTGACATGGTGTCCTCTGGATTCTTGGAAATGGTTGCATCAGTCAGCAAAATCATATTTTGGGCCATCCTCACATTCTTAGTATGGAAAGAAACACAAATGCAGAGTTCCTTGCTCCTATATGCTGCTGTTTAACAACAGTTGAGTGTCTCTGCCTTAGTTTCAGGGTTATAAATTGATGTTCTGCATATTCAATTAAATAATTTGATATTTAAAAAAGCTACAATATTTTTTCCTATGGGTTTTTGTCATTTTCTTTACATATTTGATAGCTGAATGAGGCATATGGTACACTTTGATTCAAGTTTTTGTTTTATATTACAATGCAGATAGCATGTGGTGGATGATAAAGCTGAAGAATGCATTAAAGGGAAGCAAACATCTACGAAAACATAAAGCACAGCTGTGAATTGAATTTTTTTCTTTGTATGCTAAGAAAAGAGAAAGCAACATAGAATTTAGCTTTAACAATATCATTTTTTCATCTGTAAATTTAACATCTTTCTATTGAAACATTTTCAAATGCAACAGAAAGTAAGTAAAACAGAAAAAAAACCAGAAAAATCCTTTGCTTAGGTTATGGCTGGGGAACAGGACCAAGTTGACTGCTTGAAGAAGGCAGGAGATACACAGTGAAAATGGCCAGTTCCCAATTTGTATCAGTGCTTGAGCAAAATGTCCTGTTACTATCCAATATTTTTCTCTTAAGGATGTTCTGCTTTACAGTATGCTGTAGCTTCAATGTTATCATTGAAGTTCAGCATTTGGTTTAATGGAAATATATTTAGTTGGGTAAGTCAATAATAATATAAAGTAATTTGACATGCGTTTTCATTTTTTGTAGAACCAGAATCCAAATTTTATGTGCATCAACCTCTTCATTAAGTAGGTTTGAATTTATGGTGAGGAACCTATTGAGATGTTCTTGCAGTGTTGTAACTTTGCAGAAACGCAAATAAAGTTTTTAAAAGTTTGCTCAGTAGCAAAAACTGGGTTTATTTTTTTGTGCTGAGCTGCATTCTGTGCAGGGTATAGGTTGTTGGACATGTACATGATTCGAAAAAAGGGTGAAAGCAAAGTGATGAAGTTTGTTTGTATACTAAAGAGATTATTTAAGATAAGGTCTGACTGTGAAGTGCGTAAGAAAGACTTTAAGAGGTGCCTTGGGTCCATATGATCACTCCTAAACTTAGATGCCTACATGGAAGCAGGCTGGCTGGGCTCCTGCTGTAGTCAGTGGGAAGCTCAACATTGCAGGCAGCGAGACTCTGAGAGAGATTCCATTCATTTCTGGGTAAATATGATAAAGCAATATCACAACAAGGGAGGGAAGCACAGTATTGTGCAGCCAGTAAGACTTCACACTGAGAAAATAAGAAATGCATATGGCTAACAGAAGAAGTAAGGTGTGAAAAGTTCTTTTAAGGAATTTGTTGGGCTCCATGGACTCCACGCTACCTTGCTTCAGACAAGCCAAAATAAATGAGTTGAAGTTACACTGACACCATCCCTTTCCTGCTAGTGGCTGCCAAGAGCCAGCAGCACCAAGGCAACACACAGAGGACACTGTCCTCAGCTCTGTCTGCTGCTGGCCCTGCAAAGTGAGAGAAGGGGCACAGCAGCACCCAGCAGAGGTGTGGGATGGGATGGACTGAGCTGGCCAAATATATGACTGAGCTGTAGACTTCAAAAATGAGACCCAAAACATCTGGAGGCTCAGCTTGATCTGGAGTTAGGAGTTTGGGGAACTGAATCTCCTCTTCCAAACCCCAACATGGCCCTGTAACAATGAATGAAAGTGTCTGGTGGCAGTGTGCTGTGTTATGTCACATGCCATGCCATGCAACTGCCTTTAGCTCTGCTGAACTGCAGTGAAGTCACCAGATCCTGCTCAAAAAGCAGAAACTATTCACATGGAAAGGCCAGGGTTATAAGGAACTGAACTAAGAATAGACTTTTATCCAAGGAAGTTATAAATAACTGCCACTTTTCAGAGACATTGTGTTATGTGTCATGAAAACTGATTTTAAAAGAGCGATTGAATAATCCTATAGTAGGACAAAAGATATGGAAAGACTGCTTTGTGTCTGAAGCAAAAGGCCTTGACTTTTACTAATTGAATGGGTGTTTATTAAGCTGTGGACAACCACTGATTATCTGTACTGATCATTAACAAATTTTTCACTCATTTCAAATAAGCTCCCAAATGCCAAAGGTTAGTTTTAGCACTAGGTATAGGCAAGAGATAACCTCTAAATATATGTATGTTTCTGTTATACACCTTAAGTATGATTACCTAAGTGTATTAATTAAACTTGTCTGGAAATATTTTTATTATAGTGGATATCTGAGCCTGAAAAAAACCTTGGCTAGACACTTTAAACTGAAGGTTGCAAAGTTGGAAACTGAAAAAAGAGGGAACATTCTTCCTTGTTTATACACAAATCTGCAGCTAAGTGTAACAAGAGACCAAAAATATTATATCCAGTTATATGAATTATAGAGAGAGCTGCATGTGTTTTACAGACATGAAAGTGTGTGAAGATGCTGACACAAGAGGACAAAAAACATTCAACAAATACATTTTACTGTATAATAAAAGTATCTGTAAGTGTATCTTGGACTCATCAGTGTGAAATGACAGATTAAAAAATTACTGTCATTTTCTGTGCTGACGTTAAAGAGAAGCATGAATTTTTCACCAGATATATGAATAACTTCTTTCAGACCCATCATCCTCTTTATTTCCCCACTTTTGAAATATTCTGTAGCTGCTTTCCTAATCAAGCATTTTCTTGGGAAGTTAGAAGTATGAAAAAGCACTTGTCAGGAAGAAGAAAATCATGATGAATGCCAGCATTCCAAACTTTTTACGATAAACATTTCCTATATCTAAATTTATTTCTGTGAATCTTCGAATGCAATTGCTACCTAAGAAACAAAACATAAATGTTTAAATATCGCATCTTTGGCAGATTGCTTTGTGTGAATTTTGTTACCTTGTTTAACTTAGATATGGTATTGTATTAACCAGGCTATCAATAAGCCTGTGGGGCAGATCTTTGCCATTAGTTCAAACTGGTACCTGGAAGATCTTTCTGTATGGAACAAAGGTGGCCCATGGGCAAGAAAACTGTATTCACATAGAGCAACTCCTCAAGGCTTTGCAAACCTAAACCTAGGCTGCCAAAATTAATCAGATACTTTATCCAGCTGATCTTGTTTCACAAGCTGTAGTCACTAAGTCTAAATGATGTATTTTAAAAACAAATATGGCATTAAGCATCATCAAATCTTACACCTTTACCAATTTCAAAAGTGTCTTGAGATTTTGCAAGTAATTAAAAATGACTTTTAAGACTCAATCTAAATATTTTATAACCACTACCTAGGACTACTTAAAATCTGTAAACACAAAGCATTTGAGTCAAAACTATTCCATAAAAAACTTCCCAAGTGATGGCAGAAGCCAAGACCTATTCAAGTGATTTAAAGTCCAACCTAATTGCTGTGACTCCAGGCTGGTTTTTTGTAGCACTCTCTTGTGGTCCTACAAAACGCTCTCAGAGACCCAGATGGAGAACCAGCTGGATGTGCCAACAATGCAAAGCCTTCAGAACATAATGACATTATGGTTCACCAAGCAGGTGGTGTACATGGCTGCTGTGCTAAGGACATCAACAAAAAACTGCTGAAGAAAAAGGATAGTAGAGTATGAAGAACCTACACCGGGTTGCAAACTCATTCTTCATCTAAATAACATCTGCACATAAACAACTACATCTTACCTTACTTCCTTGAATGCCTTTTGGGCCTGGCTCACCTGGAGGTCCACTGATACCCTACATGAAAGCCAAAGTATACAATGAGTTGCATGTATTTTATTTTGAAATTGGCCTTAACAGGGCACAGTAAAATGTGGCTTAATGCTGAGCTCAGAAGGACAAGAGTTTTCTATGTCACATCTGGAAAAATGTCCAGCACACTGAGTATTGTTAATACCTTACTACACCATGTGAAGTGCATCTATTTATCTTAAGACTGCGATTCCTTTCTCCTCCTGCTCCTGACTTTATCATATTCCCTCTGCCCAAGCACATACATGAAGCTGTCACATCCTATTAAATTCCATTTGTTAGAAATAGCTTTCCTCACACCTCTAGTAATGAGCTGACATAATTTTAACTCCCTGCCATCACGACAACCATTGTGTTCCCTCACACAATTTTCAAAAGAAGCAAACTCTACTTTATTCTTTTAGTGTCTCAGTCTCATATAAAGAAACAAAACTCGTCCTTAAAATCCCAGTACTTGAAAAGCATTTCCAAAAGAGGCTTTAAAAATGCACATTTCTATAAACTGAGGAAAAAATTATGATCATGATGTAAGATGGACAAATGTCCCAGCAGTCAGGTATGTGCTTGAGGAAGGGTGTGCAAAGACAGAAATATATAATATAATCTGTTAATATAAATACTTAAAATAAATCACACTCATCACATGCTATCTTCCTTTTGGTCTTTAAGTAGGTTATAGTTCTCATGCTAACTGCTTAGTCCTCATAGCTCAGAATTAAACTAAAAGCTTCTAACCATTGACTGATTAGTCTTCTTGAACAGTGGTACATTCAGCTGTTTACGTTCTCCAGAAGTTGGGATTATTAGTTTTAAATGACCATTTCAAATGTCAATTGAGTGTAGACCATCCTACTAAAGCTCAAAACTGAGATAATGCAGGAGCAATTGTGGTGATGCTGTATTGGAAAAAAAAAAAAAAATTGCCTTAAAATAATCAGGTTATGTCATTGTATGAGAATTTAGAGATGGCTTGACTTGCAACAGCAGCTGCTATTTTACCAAGTGTGCAAAACTGAACATATATTGCATGTAGAGTTGAATTTATGTAGTGAATTGCTGATGATCTGATTTGTCTCATTAATTCCTGTCAAAACTGACCAAAAATCTTTAAGATTCCATGTACTTCCATTTTTTAATAAACAAGAATAAATAAATATCATCTTTTGGAGCACAGGTGACATCTTTACTATTTGTTTACCAGACAGAGTTAGTGGAGCAAAACCAGTAAATTAATAAATTTGTAGCATTATTGCATGTCCGTCAACAAGGAAAAGGAAAGAAGAAAACCCTAATTTTAAAGCATTGAAAATGGCATTTATGACTCCTAATACCATGCCATAAGTTTCTGTTACCCTTTCTTTCATATGCTTTCTTTCATATAACCAAAAATTAGGCCCTGTAAAGCAGGAAACTGCTTCATCATCAGTCCACAGTACCTATGGGTCTGCTATGAGGCTGGTATCTGATATCTCTGTTCCATACAGCAGACCTTTTTGTATCTAGAACCATTTTTTTAAATGGAAATTACACAGGTTGTACAAAACACAAAGACAGGAACAACCCTCTTTAGCAACTGTAAAGCAAGAAGAGGACTATCTGAACTTCTGCACAGATAACAAAGGAATAATCACTGATCTGAGAGTGGTAAAAATTTCTGCTCCTACTAACATTGAGGTTTTCTCTGACTGATTTCTCAGGTTTTTAAACAACTACTGCAGATTTTAATATCTCCAACAAATTTTAGTCTCTCTGGCTGCCTTATATGTCAGGAGGACTGCATACAGCTTCCCAAGATACAGGTGGATGCTGCCATGTAATATGAAGAATTTATCAAGTAGGGGTAATGCAGGGCATGATTATACATTAAAGGTAAGAGCTCTGCATTTGGAAAGCCCAAGTGGGCCACACACCTCTGAGTAGCTTTAAGTAGCAGGAGCAGCAGCCAAGACTTTTCCTTTGAAAATTATTTCCAAAAGACAAAGATTTGCCAGGCTCTGCTCTCTTGGTGCCTCATGCACCAAACGTGCTGCTCTCCACAGGGCTGACAGGTTGCACATAGAAAGAACTTAAAGGAAATAATGTGTTTTCTTTTTATTTGGAAGTTCTTAGTTCCCTTACCTGAGGTCCCCGGGGTCCCCTAGGGCCAAAAGGACCTTCCAGACCCTAAGGAAATACAAGATTAAAGAATCAGATTAGTAGGAAATTCAAATTATCTGCTTTAATGTATTGAAAAATGAAGTGTACATGTAGTGACTGCTGCCTCTGTTGAAGCACTTTCTAGGGAGTTTATTCTCCAGAGTACTGCTGTTCTCATTCTGTATTCAGTGACTGCATCTAACATCCCATCCTTGATATTTGGTTAAAATACCTTTTACATACAACAAACACTGTGTATGACTACTAAATGTATTAGCTATAGGATTAACCAGTTGTTATTTGCTATAGGTCTCTAAATTCACTTTCTAGTAGTATAATAGATACAGAACTCTAAAAAATGCTGCAATGCTTATACCAGAATAACTTCAAGTAACTGTCCCATTCAGTAGCAGGGAAGAATCACACTAATCATTTAATTTTTTTCTAAAAGCACATTAAAAAAAATCTTAAAATGCCATATTTAAAAAATTCATTAGCTGTCATTTCTTCATGTAATGAGTTCTTACCAGTTACCATCACTGAAGATAGTTCACAAATCTTTCTACTGTGCAATTTTCTATTCAGTCACCAAAATGCATATTCTATGGGATTACAAGCCCAGTTGATCCAATGTTCAGGTTATAATTTATTTCTAACATAAAACAGCTCTTAGCAAATAGTTTATTGGTCTCCTCCTTCTCCTTCTTCTCTTTAAAATAACATGTCCACACACAGAGGCACAAGGAGACTGCTGCATTTTTCAAGAAGTGTGATATTTTAAACCTCTATTAGCCCTGATAAATGTCACTGTGATCCCTACTCAGCTATTCACCACTGACTGTCTTCTCCTAACAATTCAAATTCAGAATTATTTAACAGTTCTCCACTTGCTGGCATTGGCTCCTTAGCTACCAGGAACAGCTGATTTGATTTTAGCCACCTCTGGTAGAATACATATGTATAATTGGAGTCAGTTTTTATTTCAAAGCTGAACATGAAATGGCTGAACTTCAAGTCTGGACAGCTTTTGGAGAAACTCAGATCTGCAGTATCAAAACCTCAGCTGGATGCAGTTCAATTAGTCCAAAATGCAGCATTTCCATGTCAGACAACACGACTGCCAATTATGCTTCAAAATCCATCACTGAAATTAAAAATCCACCTTGAAATACTGAATATACTTGTCATACATTTGGCCAGGTATGTTCTGTTTCTAATGGTTTTGTCCATCAAAACTTCTTAAAACAAAACAAATTATTTTGTTCTACTTTCTTCATTTGTAAATGTGAAGCTGGGAATTCTGGAAGTGACTTATTTTCATTCGTTCACTAAGTTCTTGAAGTTGATAATCCACTACAATCTCTGAACTTCTGCAGATGTCAAACATTTTTTTCATCACTGTCCTCAACAGAAATGAAACAAGTAAATTTCCAGCAGCCCTGGCATATGTTTTCTACATTCTGATTTCTTGGCTGCTTTGATTATGTTCTTTGCCAACTTCTGAACAGCTTCCTTTTATCTCAGTAGACATTTCACATAACCTCGTGCTATTTTTCACATATTGCCTGGATAAAGAAGTTTTGATCTTTTCCTTATTCCTCTGAGAGATGCAACTCTTTCTCCTTTTTCATTGATAGTTCAGCCTTCTATGAGTCACTTGCTGCCATTTTGAACTCCAGCATCTCAAGGCTGATTTTCTCAGCCTTCAGACTTTTATTATAGTCTGATGCCCTTTTCTCTTTCTGGAAAATATTGCTTCTTTTAATATTTCCTCATTCTGACCTTCAATGCCTCAAATAACAGGTTCCTGAAACTGAAAACTTTTCAGGTTGGTCTTTGATAAAGGTGAATATAGTATGGATGTTAAGACAAAAAGTGTGCTTCAAGAGAATGATCAATTGCAATAGAATTGGTAGTAATTACCAACTCTAACTGTAAGTCAGTGGTTTGCCACAAACCTGCTTACAGGAACCTAGGAGTAGGTTGTCCTTCCATCTTTCAGAGTGTAAAAAACAGGTAAAAATCTATAGTCACTTGTGTCACTTCAGCACTTCAGGTTAAAAGAGAAGGAGGACTACACGGAAGTGTGAATGCATCTTCATCAGTGTGAAACAGTTCAAATACAAGTCATACTTACTCTTTCCCCTTTTATTCCTGGAGATCCACATTCTCCTCTTTCACCCTTTATAAGAAATCAAAAGGTTAACAATTAAACAAGATGTTTTGATTCCATTACATGCATTAAAAACTATGGAAGCAGTTCAGTAGCACAAGAAGTTTAATCGATTCTGAGGACCTGACAGTGGCACTATTACATATGGTCTGTAGAAAATATGGTCTGCTGTTCTCAAGATATATATTTTTTCTCTCTGAGAATACCTATAAAATTTCTAGCCTACATCATAAGAGGATAATACATTTAATAGCTAACAGGTTTTGCTGTATTTTTCTACCTCCCTGCATTGCCTCCAGAGATCCTCTCTATATTCTGATTTCATTACTGTGATGTCTGAGATTCTCCTGATTAACAATTGTGAGATTGCTATTCAAATGGAACAAAAAAAGAGAATTAATAGTGTTCCACTGATGATTTAACATATCAATAGACATATGAAAAGTAGATGTATGAGTCCATTTTTCACTGAAAAAGTAATAAATTGACTGAAGCATGTTTCTAATGAATACAAAAATTCAGAGAGGTGCTGCTTTTATTACCAATTGTTGTAGAGAAATAAGTGTCCAAACCAAGCAAAATCAAAATGGGATTATTTCTGTTGCTGTTCTGGTTATGATTGTCCAGTTTGCAATGTAAATTTTGGCTGCAGAATCTTGTAAGTCATTCAAGTGTGTAATTTATTTTTTTTTTCAGCTTCCCGGAAAGCCTATCTTGAGATTTTTTTTTAATCTAGCCTTTGCAAGGTATAACTACCTTAAAAAGTAAACTTCCTTGGGGTTTTTTTTTTGGACACTAATGACTGTCACATCTATTTGTGTTTATAGTAAACAATTTCACATTAACCTCGCATTCAACCCTCAACTTTCTTTTTCCTCCCAGCAACTTTATTTTTGGTATTTGATGTTTTCCTTTTTATTGTTAGATTACATTGTCTGACTGTTTGGTTTTGTTTTGTTTTGTTTTTTTTTTTTCTTTTAATTCCAACAAGCCAGTCTGCAAACATCTGCATAAGGGATTAATTTACTTCTAGGGACTGCACTAGGAGCTCTCATGACAAAAAGACAAGACATACTCCTCCTTCCATTCTTTCACATACACTGTCAGCAAGTGAAAGTCTATTTTCAGACTTCTACTCCATAAAAATCTTACCTTGTCTCCCTTGTAGCCAGGAGCTCCCTATTAAAAAATAAAAAAAAAAAAAAAAAAGAAAAAAAGAAAAAAGGGAAAATATAAAAAGGAGAGCAAAATCATAACATACAGCTAATTTAAGTAGGAAAAAAATATAAAGGATTATATTTCAGAATTCTAGCTATTCACAATAAAATACCTTCCAGGAATCATTTAACATATAATTTTCTGCAGATGTAGATGTGCTTTTACTCTTCATAACATTAGCTGTAAATACACCAACCAGTTTGCCAACCTCTTAGAAGATAAACACTACTATTTAAATGGGACTTTTAAATTGGATTGATCAATATCAGATGCCAGAAACTGTATGAGAACTATCTAGATGTTTTTAGTGATGACATCTTCAGTTCTGTCTTTGGGACAGTCCAAGGCAAGTCAACACAAAATCAGAAAGCTTCAAAAGTTCCTTTTGCCAGTAGCAAGCCCTGTCTACACTTAAGCACATGGTCAGACTGTTTCTCTCAGTACAGATGAAAAGAGCAGACAGGAGTTAGCACTGTAGCAGTCACATACCTCTTCACCTTTTTCTCCAGGATCTCCTTTTTTAGCATCACCCTATTGGGAGCAAAGGAATACAACTGAAATAGGCATTATTTATCCCTTTTACACTGAAACAAAAAAACACTGTTTAAAAATAAGAAATTGCTTCTTCTATTTACAAACTTCCACACTCCCTCCTCCCACAGCCAAGGACACACAGTTCCTGAACATTAACATGGAAAACTCAGCCACAGACATCAGAAGAAGCTGCCCTGCTGAAGAGATTTGTGTACTTTTAGAAAGATCTATGGAGCTTGGAGAGCCTCCAGCTAGATTCTGAGGCCTCTTGCCCTCAGACAAAAACTGAAATGATAGGCAGTGTTACTTGGTAGCAGTTCAGTTTCAAATTTTTCTCTTTCATTTCCAAAACAGGTAACTATAAAGTGCTCATGTCAAAAGCCAGCCTTTTGAATTGTATTTTAACATAATTTTTCTTTGCTATATTCACTTCTATGGTTTGAATAAAACGAGATAGAAATTTGCTTTATTTTTTTAAATTTACTTTACCTTGTTTCCTTTTGGTCCTGGCTCACCTTTTTCCCCTCTGTTACCAGCACTGCCCTGAAACGAAACAAGAAATTTTTTATTACAGGAAAGTGGAAAATCACTATCTGGAAGGCCAAAATCATTCTGGAATAAGCTTAGACAGAAGCCCACGCTGATTCAAGTAAGGCACATGTGACACTACATTCACTTAGCTAATTAAAAAAAAAAAAGTTCTTATAAGGTGCATGGGATTTTTTTAAATTGACCTTCTGTGATAAATATGTTTCCAACTGAGAATTTGAGAATCTAACCAGGAAAGATCCTTCTTCAGATTTTTCAGTTACCCCCCACTATTTGATTCTCTGCTTGAAAAAAAACACAACTGTTTACAGAACAGCTTGCTGTTCAGCTGCTCCCCCCCAAAAAAAATATTACCCCATTACTGTTTGGAGGATCATGAAGGTGTGGACTGGAAAGCTCAGTGTATATGCATACATAAAAAATTAATATGTAATAGGTTACGTCTAATAATTTTGGATAAAATAAGTTAAAATTTTTGGATCTTAATGTTTAAATTGGAAACAGAGGCTTTAATGCCAGGTTTTATTACTTAATACCATAAATTACCTTAATGTTTTATTACCGAATAATAGAAATATATTTATCAAATAGCATGTAATTATGAATAAAAATTAAAATTTTAGAGTCTTTTCAATGGATTCATACTTACAGAATCACCTTTGTCTCCTTTTGCTCCCTTTTCACATGCACAGTTGTTCCACACACACTAAAAGGTAAATAGAAACATTAAGGAGAATATTTTTCAAATGTGTTATTTCAAAGTTTTAAACTCTGGTTTTGCCTACCCACAGACTAAAGAAAATAAGAGGGGCTTAACAGGAAATAAATATATATATTTCTTGTATGATCAACCTTATATTTCTGTATAGCCCTATCAAAAACAGTTGCTTGATTTATTTAAAGCAACAAAAAATATAAATCTGATACTACTGTAACTACAAATGTTTAAGGGAATCTGTACATAGCATAGAGTACAGTGAAAAATACATAATTTTTGGACCATTTTTACATTGCTATTGCTTGTGATGAGACCACTAATGAACCTGCAAGTGTTGCACCAGTCCAATTCCTTTCTGGTACAAGTTCTTTCTGTCTTAATGTTGATGCTACCCACTAATGAAGAGAAGTTGCAGATTTATGCAGGACAGAGATGGAAGAAATTGTTGAAAGTTAAAATAAATCCATGGTCAGAAACTTTACTTGAGGAAGGAGTCTCCTGGATTGCTGCAGCACTATGGAAGAAGCAGGAATCAGGAGATCTCGTATGAATACGAGTAATCAAAACACACAAAACTCAAAAAACCTACCTGCTTCTGTAGCAAGGTTTCCTGAAAAGAAAAGAAAAATATTACTTTCATACACATTTAATTGAATAGAATACTAATTTAACCATTTTTTCTCTCTAGTTTAGAGAATTTCTAAGGTGAATGTGAATACCTTCATCCATCTCTTCCTCACAGTAGCAAGAATCAGTCTGTGGAACTACTCTTAAGAAAAAGGGTTCTCCAGTAGGAATAGGAGCCTATTTTATGCAAAACCACAATGATCAGACAACAAATGAGATATAATGGGACAGCTAAATAGAAAATATCAAGGAGCAATGTGAACAAAGGGAATAAAAGGCAACTCCTAGTGAAAGACCTCACTATGGAAGGCCGTGCTAGCATAATATATAGTGGAAGGACTCAAGTGATTTTATCAACTTTATTCATTAGAACAAGTAACCTCCCAAAGTATTATCATATGCTCAGAGACACATCCTGTGTGCTGGGAAACATCCTTTTCATCCACCAGTGGGCAGTGCACCTGGGCTACTATTGTTCAAGCACACATCTCTTTGGAGAGTGGCTGGGAGGAGGAAGCTCCCAGTGTCTTGATTCCTGACACAGCAGACACACACCACAAAAACATTCCTCATAACAGCACCATTCTGTGAGATCTCAGGGAAGAATTTTTCTTTTGTAAATACAGACCTTCACAGATATGAAGCACAGACTTGCAACGACATGGATTATTTCAGAAATGCTTTTCACTTGCTGTATCTGGGACATCTCCAGCCGTGGGCTTAGTAGCACAACATAATATTTTATTTTTACACATTATCAATTAATAAGTTTCCATTTCTCATTTTAAGGTTTCCAAATCAGTTTTTTTTTACCATCTTTAAGAGACTACCAAAAATATTACATATGTTCTATATGGACTACTTCTGAATTTAAGCTATCATATTTTGTAAGAATTATTGTCCTCCAAATTATCTAAATTTATTCCTTGCATAGTCTTCTCATACTTCAAAATATTTTCTAGGATTTTAAACCCCCCAGACTTCCTAGGCCACTCCAACATTTTGCACATTATTGCTCAGAAGGGAGATAGGTCAAGTCCAGCTGGCATCTCTCTCTCACCAACACTTCTGTTTACTCTAAAATATGAAATTACTTAAGCAGTATTCCTTACCTTTTTTTATGTGTGCCTTATGCTGCACTAGAAGGGCAAAGAGCTGTGTGTCCTTAATTAATAACTGCAGATTTACAGTACTTTGGAAACCTGACCCAACTCAAATAAACAGAAAAAATTCTACTGCCTTCAGCAGACTTTGTTGAAGTTAATTCTTAAGCCCCTCTCCTACCAACATGGGAGCCCAGCCCTTGCTGGTGTCCCACATGATCTCATAATCTTCATGAACTTCCAAATCTAAGGTTGATTTCAGCCCTGGTTCACCTCCAAACCTCTGCACTGCCTTCAGGATTTACCTGTCAAAGCCAAATGACATCTGCCATGGATAGATGGGTGACAAGATTAAGACGAGTGTCACTTACCAGTTCCAGTGCTACATCAGCTGTCAGGTTCTGATCATCCAGGCATAAGACAGGTTTAGGGGATGAATCACCAGATACCAGACGCAATTTTTCTTCTTGGACTTTTTTCTTAGAAAGGCCAATGGTAAAGAAATGTATTCCAAGACCCCTGGCTGCTGTGGCTATACTGTGGACATCAGGGCTGTTTGGATGATCCTCACCATCAGTCATCAAAATAGCCACTTTCACACTTCTCTTCCGACCTTGAGTTTTAAACATCTGAGTGGCGTTGGAAATGGCATAATAGGAGTAAGTGCCATGGCCAATAAAGCCCAGAGACTTAATTTTATCTTTAAAATTCTGCACATTTTTCCAGACTGCTAAGGGGCTATCTATGCTGACTGTGCTGCTGAACTGCATGCTTGCTAGTTTGACATTGTACTTCTGAGACTTAACTGCCTTCATCTGGAAGATGCTGTCAGCTAAGCTTTGAACAAAGTTCTTCTGTAAATCAAACAACTGATTTTTGGCACTTTCTGAACTGTCCAAGATGAAGACTATATCAATGAGACACATATCACCTGCAATGGAATAAGAAAGTTAAATCGTAAACACAGTTAATCACACCTGCACAACAGATTTCAGATAATTCTCTGCAACTATCCCAGTTCTCAAACAGTTTCTCCAACATCTCCCAAGTAAAAATTCTAAGGATAAATTTCACTATAAATGCCAATAAATTCTACTGAAGTAAAGTAACTAAATTTAAGTTACTTTAATTTATGTGAATATTAATAAATGCAGTCTGCAGACAGAAACTTTCAAATTAGGGTCTTAAAGGAATACTTTCATCATCTGAGTTGACTCTGTATACAAAATTTTCCCCATGAAATTTCAAACTATAAATTAGGATCCTTATCAGTTATCTTAAAGGAGAAATGTATGTCACTGAAAATCAAACTGGAGTCCATGATCAATTAAATGTCACCACAGTATCTTCCTGGCCTGATAACCAATATAAATCACATTTTACAAGTTGTCAATTACTAGCTAATTACCTTGAAATATGCAGAGATATAAAACATGGCTTATCAGAAATGCTAAGAAAATTATTTTACCTTCATCTTTTGCCATGAGAGAATAAGAATTCTTCCCTTTCTTCCTGTTTTGCCCATATACTCTATGGTTTGTTGTCACAGACAGAAATAAAAAGCAAAAGAAAAAATGTTTTTTCCACATAGTGACTTTGATCCCAAATTAGATGACTTTTCCTTCCTGTTAAAAGTGAAAAACCACTTGTGAATACTTCATTAACAGATGCAAATAATTAAATACAGATACTTTATATACAGCATGCATGTTGTGGGAAGTGTAATTCTAGATGCAACATATAAAAAAACAATTATAAAAAGTCATTGGGTGGATGATTTAAACACAGCAGCCAGTATAATCCCAACTGTAGCTCACATGTATAATAGAACCTGTTTTATTAGAGAAGAAATATGTGTAGAAAAAACACAGTGCTCCCTCTTCTTAAAAAAAGTCAGTGGAATCTTTAGCTTTCACTTCAATATCTAACAAAGAAAGGTAAAAGAAATTATTATGAATGCATCTTGCTCTAAACATACTTTGTCAATAAATTAGGTATACTAAATTAGCAGAAATGTTATAGAAAACATAGAACATAGTTTGTTTCATAATTGTTAGGAATAAACCAAGATCTGGATATCTGGGGATGTAGATGTATTACATAGGTCTGAAGCATCACTATGAACAACCCAATCTTCTAAGAAACAATGGCTTAGTAATTAAACTCAATACATTAACATATTATTAATGTCACATATTTTCCATAAAGACAACTGTATGACAGTGTACTCTAATGAACATTACATTTAAGTCAGGAATTCAACATATTTCTAGATAAAACTGAACTGTACTAAAAATTATTTACAAAAAATGCCTGTAATTTACAATAATTTATTTTAAATATAATTAATAACCAAGATTATCTGTTAAATTCAAATACCTCTCCTAAATCTTCTTTACAAGTTCATCAACAGTTACATATACAGAAACCATCAGTGCAGTCCTCTTAGAACAGAAAAGAAATAACTAAGTCTCCTACCTTTGAAGGCATTCAAAAAGCAAATCGTGGACTCTGTAAGCTGTCAGTGCAGAAAATATATCCAGTAAGTCACACTGGAAAACATGTTTTGTTTAGAAAAATAAAGCAACCTGTAAACACATAGCCTATCCACTTGTAAATGGCTCTACATTGCATCTAGAGTCTTAATGGTCCATTATTGCTGTTTACTTGGCCAAAGTTTAAATTAAGACAGTCAGGCACTTAGCCAGGGCTGGGTGCAGATCCAGGCATTTTATTAAAGAGACAGTGCTGCCAATTTTGGAGCACAAGTGTTTTTCTGATTTAAATAACTCAAACTTTACATTAAAAAACTCACTTCTGGACAATCTGCATCCTTACCCATCCCTTTGCCAGGCACACTGCTTCAGCTTGTGCACATTAATGCTGCAGCACTGGCTAGATCAGAAATGTGAGATTAGTCCAGTATCTAGACAAGATGCTGAATTCTGACCCAATGGTTTGTGAGGTTTGCCAGGCCCCTGAGAATTTCTCAGAGGTGGTAATTGCACTGGCAACTACAATAACAAAAGACAACTTAAAAAAAAAAAAAAAAAAAAGAAGTGTTCCTGACCTGTTTTCCTGAGAAATTCTTTCTGCTCTTTAAATCCTCTGAGGGGTCAGAAATTTGCTGTCACCCCAACTTTTCACCTAACACTGGGACAATCAAGTATGGCAATGGTCTCAAGGAATGACAACACACTGTGAAGGAGTTTTCTCCAGATGTGCAGCAGCCTCTGGACAGGTAGTGCCTACCAGGCAAGATGTCCCTTGGCACCTTGGTGGCAGGAGAAATGGAGAGCTCCTTTGCATGGTGCTGCAGAAGGGAGGACTTGGGCTTCATCACTGGGATGAACCAGATCCATGGACTGCTATGTGTTAAGCATTGAAATGTTTCTGCTACAGCTTTTAAAAAATTATTAATAATTTGCACATTTCAAGAATGCATCATGAAAAAAGGGTTTTGGCTGAAGCAGATGTTTTGGCAGAGGTCATTTCTTTCATCAAAAACAGGACTGAAAATGTCTAAACATCTGTATTAACCATCTGACTGTACTGAACAGCTTAAAAAGCATCTGCTTAAATGCCAGGTAGTTTGCACCCTTTTAATGTTCTCAAAATAGATTTTCTAGATTTGACATCACCTTGGTGATGTCACCTCTCTGGAACACTACTATTAAACATATACAGTAAAAATAGATTCAGTATCTAATGCTTTAGGACAGATATGCTTTCTATTAATTGCTTTTTTGCATTTATAAATGCAAAAATGGTGTGTCCTCTCTTTCTTCCAGCACCTGTTGGAAGTTTCATGCTGAAATAGATACTTCTCATTAACCAGAAGATGTTTTCAGCATGGCAAGTTGTGGGTAAAACTTAGAAATTGGTGTCTAACAAAAAAAATATGAAAGCTAAAGGTATAAAGCAGAGCAAACTCTGCTTTTTTTGTTGTTTGGTTTGGTTTGGTTTGTATGAAAGATACGTCTGAAGGTTGAAAAAGTGTAAGATATCTAAACTTTGATTTTGATATTTTAGATATAATAAAATAGTTTAGTAGAAACAGAGTGAATACCATGCATATCAATTGCCATTTGTTTGTTCTGCATCAAACACATCTCTTTAATAGCACATCCTTTAGAAGGCTGTTTAGAGCTCAACAGGGTAAAGTGCAAATACCTGCTCTGAGAATTCCCAGTTTCCCTGATCAAGAAATTTCATTAACAAGGTTGATGATTTGCTATGATCCAGATTTTAATGTGGGGAAAACAGGGAAACAAAATGAAAATAATTACTGTAAATCAAAGGAGGAACATTAAGGTTGCTTCATATGCTAAATTAGAAAAGCAAATTAAAAATATTACAGCCACTTGGTGATTCCCTAGGGCACAATAAGTGTAGAAGTAGCAAAGACCAGCCTGCTGTGATGAACTACAACCTATGCTTGCAGCAGTCCATACACTACATTCAAATAAACCCACATCTGTTAACATTAATGAGGGATATTTTCCCTATGGCAGACTAAACAAGGTGAGGAAATTTTTTTTCCATTCTGCAGAATCCTGAGAGACTCTTTTCTAACCAAAGAGAACTTCAGGCAGTCAGCCTTTGAGTTGTTTGGTTGCTTTCTACCAGATTTAAGACAGAGATACTAAGTTTGTGCACTTTTAATAAGAAACAAGAGGCAAGAAAGGACTGGAGCCCCTGGTGGCATCTTCCACCACCATCCTCTGACGCACACTCATGCCAAGGAGAAGTCAGACCTTGAGTTTCCACCACCAGATGAACTCATGAACTTGGCAATCAGAGCCTAGGCTGCAAACCAAACACACCATTTGCCAACTTTTACCAGAAAAAAAGGGAAAAGACATGATAGGTGTGTGGGAGCAGTGAGGATAGGAAAGCAGATTGAAGACAAGGAACTTAAGTAGTGTGGAAAGGGAGTAGAAGTGATGCAAAAGAGGACTCCACTCTTACCTGGGTGCACTGCAAAAAAATAGAAATATCAGGAAATCTGAGGTTACACTTTTATGGCTGGGAATGTAGGGGATGTAGGACCCAGAGAAAACCAGTTTCATTGTTTATCAAACAATTTGCTGTGCCTGAAGGCACATTTCATGAATCTAGACAAAACTCTTATATTCTTGAAGTTAAAACAGTTATGAGCAGGGAAGGAAAGAAGCAAACCACTGAGGAGAGAAACTCTAAAATTCAGAGCAGTAATTTAGTTGAAAATATTATAAGCTAGGATTTCCCCTAAATCAGACAGTTAACACAGCATTTGATCTCCCAGACCACAGACACTGAAGCAAATGGTATTTCACAAAATTTTACCATTAACAATGGTGAAAGTAATCACACTTTTCTGCCTCTTTTCAGTTCCCTTGTAGAAAAGTGTACAGAAACCATGCCTGCTTTGCGTTTCCTTTGACGTTGAAATAACAGCAACCAAATGTGCTAAGAACTTTTAAGTCAGCAGAGTACATTGAGCTTTTAAGTATGCTGAGTACATTTCCTGCAATTTCATTAATATTTTGGTGAAGGGGAAAGGGTAGAAGAAAGAAAAATAGGACATCACTGAGCAGTGAGTATAAAAAAGTCTCTGCCTTCATCCAGGCTGGTAGAAGCACCCTTCATTTAGCCTGGGAGCAAGGTCTTCTCTATTGCTAGGATAAACACTAAGGTATCTACTTTCTTCTTCTTCTCCAAGGGGTAGGGTACCTTTTTAAGAGCCATTTAACTAGAAATCACACCTTTGCAAACACCTGTAGTCTATAAACGTGTGCTGTGAGTTATTTAATATGAAACTTTAATACATGCAATGTAATTCAGTGAGGTCTTAGCTCTTAGCAAAGATGGAGACAGTGGCAATCTTGGTTGATGGGAGAGCTCTACATCTGCCAGGAGGTTGCACACAGTGCCATTTCCACCCAGAACTGTCAGTCTGTGTATGCTCTGTTCACATGAAAATCACTGGAGGAACATGTTGCTACGAGAAAAAAAGTCATAGATGATACCACTACTGTCACACCAGGGCAACTGAGGAAGGATTTGCTGTCCCAGCAGCTGCAGGCTGATCCAGAAAGGCCTCCTTGTTAGAAACCTCTCCATAATCTCCTACCAGATGATGGATGAACATGTGTCAACTCTACTGAGGTTAATTCTCTTCATTAAATAAATGTTACCTTCATTATACAGAGACTGAAGAGTTTCAGTGGAATACAATCTTTCACACTAAGTATCTGCTAATGCTATATAAAAATTACAATCATCAGTAGCCTGCAGCATCTGTTGGATGAGGCACAATGATGATTAAGCATTTTATTAGTAACAAATTAAGTCACATGGATGTGTTTACAAACTGATTCTTACTCTTATGCATGCTTAGATCAAGACTTGTAAACAATCTATCCAAAAAAAAGATGGGTAGAAGAATGCTTTTTCCAGCTGTCATGAAGGTTTATCAGCATTATGTGCCAAAACAGAGTTGAGGGAATGGATTTCCGGATGTGTTCAAAGCTTTGCCACATTTTTTGGACCTGCAAACATGACTGTCATCTGGCAGAGAACAGAAAATGTTAACGTTAGGGATTTTTAGCCATAACAATCATAACAGAAAGATCTGGGGGTCCTAATAGATGGTAACTTATCCATGAGGCAGGAGTGTGCCCTTATTGCCAACAAGGCCAATGGGATCCTGGGCTGCAGGAGACGAGTGTAGCCAGAAGGTCTAGGGAGGGCATTCTCCCCCTCTGCTCTGCCCTGGTGAGGATCACTTGGTTGCTGAATTAAATTTATGTAAGCTATAAAGATATTTATGCTATCTAAATCCTGCCCTCTGCTGTATCTACAGGATAATGCATAAAATGATAATATTTCATACTGGGTAACTCATTCAGTGTTTAATCAGAATGCAGATACCAAATGGGGCAACTGGGCAAAACATTTGTCCCTTTGAAATACAAGGTGGAAACTAAATACTAAGACAATAAAAAGAGTAGAATACAGTGATTCAAGGAGGGAGGCCATCTCCTGGATGAACTGCTTTTACTCCTCAGTTACTATCTGAGAAATTTAACACTCATTTCATACATTCCTTACTTTTAGATATCCACATTGGGAGCACCAGTACCTGATCTGTTTGTCTGCCGAGCACGACAAAGTCAGAGAGAGCAGAAAGTGATGAGTGAGTGTATCAGTGAGACAGCATGGACAGCATGGTCTCCTGAAATAAGTGTGCTTCCTGGTTTTCAGAGAATTCAAATGGCAGTCTGGCTGTGTCACTTTGGAACACGAGTAATACTGGCCTTAGAAATATTCCTCATAAGGTAAATTATTATTTACAACTGTAAGAAAAGAGAGTAAGGAGTAAAACAGTAACTATTTCAAACCAGAGTTACTTTACATCCTGGCAGCCCTGTACCTTAAATTCCACAAAAAAAAAAAAAAAAAAAAAAAAAAGAAAAAAGAAGAAAAAAAAAAAAAAGAAAAAAAAAAAGAAAAAAAAGGAGAAAAAAGGAGAAAAAAAAGCCCCAAAATTTTATTTTAAAATATTTTATTAAATATAGTAAGAAATAAAAGAATATTTTTAAAATGTTAAAAATAATTTTAAGCTTTTTTAAAAAACCTTCAGGACTCTGCAAACAGTACAAAGATAAGGTAGGAGATTAGTTTTAAAATTTTCATAGTTAGTTTTGCAATCAGTACAATTACCTTCAAAAGGAAATAAGTGTGTCTGTGAAAGTTTTGCTGCCTTTTCTTCAGCTCCCCTCACTTACATTTCTATGCTCCTCAGTGAATAACAAGGACAGCAACAAAAACTGATATTAATAGAACAAATGAAGTTGAGAAGTTCTTTCATTCTAATGCAACCCTGTGCAGTGGCATAGGGTGCTCTCCTGCCTAAAAAGTCACTTTCCTTAGCTAAAGGGATTATTATATTGAGTGTCTCACTTAATGAATAACTAAAGTGGGCCAACTGGACCTAGTAGACTCTCAGAACCTTCTTCACACTGCAAATATGTGATATTTGAATACAGTTATTTGCATATAGGATTTTATTAAAAATAGCAGAAAAACAAGGGATAATCACAGCATACTCAAAAAATGAAAGTATGATCACTACAAACAAGAGATTTTTCAGAGGAAGTACAAAAAGGTAGGAAAAATAGTCTTGCAATCTGTACTTACAACTTCCGCAGTCACAAAGGTGAATCCATATAATTTGGCATGTTTTTAGAACTAAATGCATCTTACATAGACTGCCTCAAACTCCATATGTAATTCATACTTTATCATAGAATCATCAAATCATAGAATTGGCTGGGTTGGAAGGGACCTCAGAGATCATCAAGTCCAACCCTTGATCCACTACCGCTGCAGTTACCAGACCATGGCACTGAGTGCCACATCCAGTCTCTTTTTAAATATCTCCAGGGATGGAGAATCCACCACTTCCCGGGGCAGCCCATTCCAATGCTTGATCACCCTCTCAGTAAAGAAATTCTTTCTAATGTCCAACCTAAACTTCCCCTGGCACAACTTGAGACCGTGCCCTCTTGTCTTGTTGAAAGTTGTCTGGGAAAAGAGACCAACCCCCACCTGGCTACACCCTCCTTTCAGGGAGTTGTAGAGAGTGATGAGGTCTCCCCTGAGCCTCCTCTTCTCCAGGCTGAACAGCCCCAGCTCCCTCAGTCTCTCTTCATAGGGTCTGTGCTCGAGTCCCTTCACCAGCCTGGTTGCCCTCCTTTGGACCTGCTCCAGGACCTCGATATCCTTCTTAAACTGAGGGGCCCAGAACTGGACACAGGACTCGAGGTGTGGCCTCACCAGCGCTGAGTACAGGGGCAGAATCACTTCCTTGGACCTGCTGGCCACGCTGTTCCTGATACAGGCCAGGATGCCATTGGCCTTCTTGGCCACCTGGGCACACTGCTGGCTCATGTTCAGCTTCCTGTCAATCCAGACTCCCAGGTCCCTTTCTGCCACTCTGTGCCCAGCCTGGAGCTCCCCATGGGGTTGAGGCCAAAGTGCAGGACCCGGCACTTGGCCTTGTTGAACCTCATCCCGTTGGAATCAGCCCAACTCTCCGGTCTGTCCAGGTCCCTCTGCAGAGCCCTCCTGCCTTCCAGCTGATCCACACTCCCCCCCAGCTTAGTGTTGTCTGCGAATTTGCTGATGGTGGACTCAATCCCTTCATCTAAATCATCAATAAAGATATTAAACAGAACCGGGCCTAACACTGATCCCTGGGGGACACCACTAGTGACCGTCCGCTTACCTAAAATCTTACCTAAGATCAGATAAGTCAGTATGTAAGGGTATGGAGTACAGCATAGAGGACTACAACAGCACATCTGAAACAGTCTATAGAACTCACATATGGAAAAGCATAACAAAGCTGTAGGGAATAAACTGGTTCCAATTAATATATCAAACCCCATTAACTAACCTTGGTATACCTTGATCTCTTAAGGATTTTCAGAGAGATCTTTAAAGAAGGACAGAAGCTTGAAATGAAGTTTCCACTGTACCAAGTCCCTACATTATTAAAAATTCTCAAAAACCTCACAGACTTGTATATAGAACAAACTTGGAATATTTTGCATAGTTACAAAAAATGTAAATTTATACCTCACCCATAAGGAGAAATTGCTGAAAATAGCAATTCTCACAGATGGTATTAGAATTGAGCAGATCTTACAATGAATATAAAAGGGACTGATTAGACCTTTAAGCAATGTCTGAGAGGCCAGAGAATGTTTGATTAAAATGAGATTTGCCAAAAGACAAGCTAAATTAGACCCTTAATGATTTATTGATTTTTATCAAGTTTCTGTAGCCTTATTAATTACAAGGAACAAGGAAATACAAAAAGCAGCTGTTACACAATGGTGATTAAGACAATCATAATTATCTAGGTACAACCTCAAAACTAAATAAATATTCTGCAGTATTTAAAACTAAAGATGCTGCTATTGGACAAAGGTGCAAATGTAGAGACAGCTACAGGAAAACTAAAAGTGGAAAATCAGTGCGGAAAACAGAAGCAAAGATCCAAGAGTTTAAATGGCTCAGAAACTTTTGAACTAGCATCACTAAGTAAACACTGTTCCAGCATTTATTTTGACATATGAAAATACAGCAAAATATGATTTCTGAGTATGGTGGAATGATCAGTCATAAAATGTATATGTTCCAATGGTTCACATGACACAATAACTGGGACACAGTCATCTCTAAGATGGTGAAATTCTTTTGCACTCTCAAACACCAAATAACTCTTGTGTTTCCATTAAACTTTGCTGGTACCTGTTTTACGAGTAATAGCATTTACTGGTTCAAAACACTTTTTTCATGTTTAAGTTGCTCTGAATCTCTCTTGTGCCTCTTATGTAATTTGTGTGCATGTTTATGGTGTATTTGGACCATCATTAGAACTCAAGAAATGAGCAAGATGTCAGATATACACAGTACTGATTCCCTGGTACCTGAAGAACTTCCCCTTTAAACCAAAGTTAGGTGACATGATTATTTCCAGTGTTAATTAAACTCATATCCCACACTTTCCTGTGGAGAAATGTTAGGAACATACAAACTGAAGCTCATCTTTGTTATAAAAAGCACCAGGAGGTGATGATTGGAAACAGATGTGAAAAAAGTCATTATGTCCCACTTCAACAGTAGTAGAGGAATTAGAAAATAGAAAACACAGGTTGTCAATATTGCCTTTGTTGTAAAATAAGACTATTATATTTTAATTACTCTTAATTTTTACACACTTTTTGGCCTACTTTATTTATCAAAACAATTGCTGCGTTCCTAAAGATTTCTATTATTAAGGAAAAAAGGGCTGCTGTTCTGAGGAAAAATTCTTTTAAAAATTAAGAAATATTAGAATGAAATCTAAGACAACGAGTAGTTGTGCTATTATACCACATTTGTGGCTTAAATAAATAAGCCCTATAAATATATAACACATGAAATGCAGCTTCTTGGTTAATACAAATTCTCCAGTATGTTAAGAGACAAAAAAACCCCAAAACCAGCTAACATTAACAGAAGTGATAGAAGAAAAATGGTTCATCTTTTTTTTTTCTTTAAAAAGGTTTTCAAAGCTATGCAAACATTGGAAAGACCAATGAAATTATTTACTGTAATCCAAAGGTGAAAGTAGGAAAATGCTTAACAAGGAAGCCAAAGACTATGTGTTTCCTTTGTTTTCTGAGAAAAGAAATATGAGAGGCAGCTAAAATAAGGACCTAAGACCCTGGCTCATTGCCAAAGAAACTGTTAAAAATGTGACATTTAAATATTTCCAGGTTTTTGTATCTGAAGAAAGAGGTTATTCAGACATAACCTGAAATTGTCCAATTAGTACTTCAGAATATAATTTTTATTTCAGACAATTTTAAAGAGAGTAAGTAACAAATAAAGGAGAAAAGTTAAAAGTTCACATCTCCATGGCTTGCAGAAAAGCAGGTTCTGAAATCCTAAACACATAGGATCAAGGAAATATTTTTTCCCCAGATGATTTATAAATAAGATAAAAAACTTTATTAATGAGAGTGTTATCAAATGCTGAAATACGTTGCCTAGAGAGGATATGGATTCTCATTCTTGAAGACAGTCAAAAAACAACTGGGCAAGATCCTGAGTTACTTGTTCTACCTGACCCTGTCTTTTGCAGAGGAGTTGGACAAGAAAATCTCCCTCTAGAGGTGCCTTCCAACCTCAAACATTCAGTGATGCTGTGATACCAGACCATATTTCACTGAGAAACTAACCTGTATTTCAGAAATTTCACTCAAAGTACAAAAATGCTCTCCTAAGTGTACCTCACTCTCCTTGCAACTCCTCAGCAACTGTGTGCTGGGTACCAGACTTACTGATGTGTACTTATTTCTTCTGAATTTTCAAACATGATGTTAAGAAACAAATCTCTGAAGTCTTGTGAAAGACAGGAAAATGTTTATTGTCTCTTCATCTGTGAACCAAACAACAGGGCTGACAACAGGACACACCATACAAAAACGCCCCACTAGGCAGAAACATTCGATGTCCCAAATTCAATAACCAGAAGGATAAGCACAGCAAATTTTTGCTTTGCCAAAGCAAAACTGATGATCTAACCATTTAAATTCATACAGACACACAACAGGAAGCTCCAATTCAGACGTCTTGCTGTTAGAGAGGTTTGAGATCAGCTGAGTTGCTGAACAGGAAAGACAAATGTAGATGGGTCAGGGTAGGCATGCTTACCTGTTTCACTGCAGTGCAGTTTTAAGCTGGAACTTAACTGAAAAGGTTAGCAGCTTTTTTCTTTTATTTAAATAATAAATTCTACTCTAATAAGCTAATACCAAAGGGACCTAAAAATGCAACACCTTACACAGATGTCTGTTGCAACACAAAACCTGAAAAAGTGCTCCAAATCATAACTCTTTCATGACACATTTATTTTTCTTTATGAAATAATGGGTCTTTCAAGTAGTAATTGTCTATAACTACATTCATATAACCTGCTGCATGATTCATTGCATGGCATATTCATTTATATGCCCATAAGTAAGCAATTTATTCCCACTATTTCCTATTACAGTAAATCATTAGATCAGTCCTCTGGTTTAGTACAATATTCATCTGCTTTTACTTTCCAGCAGTTGTTTTGTTTGATATGAGAAGCCTGTCAAATATAAATAGAATATGGACTGCAACATTATGCAGCATTACTGCAAGGCGTGAAATGAAGAGATTACAGAAATAACAATCAAAATAACAATATTTAAAAGACAAAGGCAATTCAACCTGGCCTGATTCCAGCTTAAAAAAATTAGTTAAACAGAAGTCAGTTTTGAATTCCCCTGGAAGACCAGAGGACATTTTCAAGTACACAAACTGAACACTGCAGTAACAGCTGAAATACACAATTAATTCTCAGAAAACCATGTGAGAGTGTTTTTTCAATACCTCATGTTTCACTTACCTGAGGTCCTCATGGCCCCTTAGGGCCAAATGGACTTCGCAATGTCTTTGTATAAAAAAGGAGACAAAAAAAAATATTTTTGTTGATTAACATTTCTTAGTTACTTCTAGTATTTCTGTTGTATTATAATAAAATAAATTAAAAACACATGTTTCATATTAATTCTTAAACATTAACTTAATAAAAAAATTCCCTTTAAACAACATGCCCATATTCGGTGTTGAAATGCCCTGAACCATTTTCCTTCAGAACAAAGTTTTCTGTTGCCCTTTATAATCCATTTTAGTTAATTAGTTTTTGATACTTTACAGATGGCAAATGCTTCTTTCATCATTATCTTTTACAACTTGCCTAAAAAAGTTTTATAATCTTCTCCAAGAATTTCTCTGTAGTTTTCTTGGCTGCTTTATATTCAGGTAGCCTGGAAAACATATCCTGAATGATTTCCTATTATCTTATAGAGCATTTTCCTCTTCCTCCTAACAGATTGTTAAAAGTTGGACATTTTTTGCCTTTCTCATATGAGATGTTACATGTTTCCTCTCCAGACTGATGTTTCAACTCTTTTCCCCCTATAATTCCCTTATGCTTGAAGAGATGCTACAAACACCAGGGCAAACACAGATTTTCCTGTGCCTTTAGCAAGTTACCATGCCACAGACTCCTTTTTCTTTCAAAAAAAACCACCTTGCTTTCCTTTGAGCTTCTACTGAAATACTATGCTTAGTGACTGATCTCCAGGAATTTACAAATATTTCCATTTTGTTGTTGATACAGTAGATAGAATATAAGGAAAAAATCTCAGAATTACCACTGACAGGATCTAGTTATGACCCATATGAGAAATCTGAGTGTTGAAGGCAATACCTATTTTTCAGTTGGTTTCTACTTAGATACATGTGAGACAATCACGAGCTTATCCAACATGTCCATGTAAGAAGGCCTCAATTCATCTCCCCCTGAGCACGTTTCTGAGTGCCCAAATTTTAAAAAAAAAAGACTCCTGTTTGGCATCTGCAAGGCTTGGATGTGACTCCACATAGAGCCAGAGGTGAAGCAAAGGACACACCTAGAGAGCAGGTACAGAGCACATCTGAGTGATTACTGCCAGGCTGGGAACCACACCTTTTTGTTAGGAAATACTGGGCAATCTTATTTGCTACTCTGGTTTTTGCTGTTTATAGTTTCATGTCACTTTAAAGATGTAATCTCAAGGTATTCATGCCAGATGTATTTCTCTCTACATTTCTAGCCAAAGCAATCCAGTCATTTCCAACGAGGCTAAAGAAAACCAGGTGGTTTTCTTTTGTTAAATATATTCTGAATGTTTTGGAGAAATAAGGTATACTTTGGAAAGTACAGACTTTAGGGGAGGAGAAAGAAGGTAAAAGACAGATGGATTTGCTGTAGTCCTAACAAAAATCTACAGATTTTTGGCTCAACCTTAAGCCTTTGTAATCAGCACCCAGTCATGAAGCACATGGATTGGAACAGGGAAAGGAACTTGGAAAGCGAAGTGAGGGACTAAATGGAAACAGAGCTGAACACGAAGGGAACTGCTGGAGCCCCTCCTGGGTGGAACACACGCCTTGGAATCAGACATTCCTCACAACCTTTCCCATCCCTCCCTAGGGATAATCCACATAAATGGTAGCAACCTTGTCTTGCTCTCTTTGCCTGCATCAGTTCAGTGGTAATGTCTGCATGGAAGATTTAAAGCCTTACCTAAGAATAAAACAGATCTTAATGAAGTGTCTTCAGTGGTGAGTAAAGCTCTAATACTAGCAATTCCTTCTCAATTCCTTCTCAAACACAAATTTTTTCTTCTGAAGAAGAATTATTGCTAAGACTTGGAGGGAGAGAATATCTCCTGGATTACTTGACAAAATTTCAGCAAGTGATTCCCACACTGCATCAACAAAAGGTCCAAATACAATATTTTAGTTGGCTTAAAGAGTTTGAGTGCTGGAGAAAATTACTGTCCCTCTGTTATCTGTTACAGTCATTACTGCTTTTTGAAAATGTGCACTTGATCTTCTGTCAGAAGTTGCTGAGTTTCCATTTCCAGTCACAGGCCCTTATAATGTCTTTATCTGCAGGACTAAACCTCCCCCCAGCACCAGGTATTTCCTCCATTCATAGGGAACAGCTGATAGATTAGGAAAGTGGGGTTTTTCCACACAGAACATACATGGATTTTTAGGTTTGTTTCACTTGTTTGCAGAAGAATTGCAACTTCCTGGCACAGGCTGCCCAGGGAGGTTGTGGAGTCTCCTTCCCTGGAGGCAATCAAAGCCCCCCTGGACACTCCTGTGTGAGCTGCTGTAGGAGGCCCTGCTCTGGCAGGGGGGAAGGAGTGGGTGATCTTTTGAGGTCCCTTCCAACCTCTGATTTTTTGTGATTTCTGTGATCCCCAGTGTGTTCACACACCTTCAGCACTCTCTCATTCCACATTGGTGAGAGAAAAATTCTTGCAACATTTGGCTTTGCAGGTGACACATCCCAACTGTGTCATGACTGCAAACAAGTATTTGTTAAGTTGCATTACTATGTCACAGAGTTACTTCAGATAAAGTAAAACAACCCCACAAAGAACTAAACTTTTACTTAGGAAGATGCCCAGGATTCCCACCAGAAAATATTTAACACAATCTCCTATTTTCCACACTTATCAGTCATAGCCAGATCTTTAAATGCTTGCAGAAGTGCTGGAGTTATTGCATATCTACAAGAGAGTGTGCACTTGCTGTGTTGCTGATAATGAGACAGCCAGAAAAAACAGAAGTTTGGAGAGCTACAGCTACCAGGAACTGCTGGTGTTGCAGCCACTCCTGTGTGGGGAGGGCTCTGGAGAGCCATTTGGGTGGCAAAAAGGCAGAGGCAGACTCCAAACTGAACGAGGTTTTTCTGAAGTTTTATCACCTCAGTTCACAACCGTCCCATTTTTCAGTGTAAATGTGTCAAGGGTTTAACACTGGCCCAGCAATTAAACTGAGTAACAGATTATTCTCTGTTAATCCCCCTCCCCTCCCAAGTAAAGAAAGGAGAGAGAATAAGGGAGAGAGACTGATGGGTTGGAAACTAAACTACACATCTTTAATGAAACAGTAATGATAAATAGGAAAAATTAATAAATATATACAAATATACAGAAAAATTGATACCACGTCCCTTCCCCCGTTTTCCCCCAATAACTCTGACGTCACCACCGAGGCTGCAGGGCAGCCCTGGGAAAGTCCAGGCTGGACTCCTGGAGTCGGCAGCAGTTGGGAACTGGAGGCAGGAACACACAGATAAGGGCTGGCACGGATCAGGGGCACAGGCAGACGAACGGACGGGATCCTTCCAGGATGCTGAAGCAATCAGGGATAGGTGAAGAAGGGGAAGCAGGAAGGGGTTTGACCCCCTGTGATCCCTCAAATTTATACTGAGTGTGACGTGTATGGGATGGAATGCTCTGTTTGGTCAATTCTGGCCATTTATCTTGCCCATTCCTCCCCAAAGGAGGGCTGCAGGTGGGACCTTTTTACTCCTCTCCTTCTGGAGGGTAAAATGTTCCTCAGAGCTGAGCAGTGCCCTTGGCTCTGCACACCAGTCTCTGGCTGTAACTATAAACATCAAGTGTTATCAGTCCTAGAAGCAGACACTGACTGAGAAACTTGCTGTTAATTTCAGCAAGTGCAGCTACTTACAAGAGACTTTGCTGAAAGCTAAAGTACAAGGCAGAAAAATTACCTTTATCCTGGCCCAAACCAGGACAAAATAACAGCATTCAGTTGCTCACAGCTGCAGTCACTTTCACCCACGTGTAAACACGTGGTATTCCTCCCCACTGCCAGCCCCTGGCACTTTTCTACACCAACCTTCCACAGATGACACAGAACATCTTTGGCTGGAAGACCCTCAAGATCGTCGAGGCCAACCTTTGGCCAACCCTGTAAGCTCACCACTAACCCACATCCTTACAGACCGGGTCCATACGCTGTTTGAATACCCCCAGGGATGGCGACTCCACCACTGCCCTGGGCAGACTGTTCCTAATGCCCGACAACCCTCTCAGTGAAAAAAACGTTTCCTAAAATCCACCCTAAACCTCCCCTGGCGCAGCTTCCATCCATTTCCTCGGGCCCGGCCACACCAAGCAACGCCACAGCAAGCACTGAGGCCCTCTCAGGAACCAGCACCAGGCCTCATCGGGCCCTTCCCCAGCCCCACCGAACCCCACACCCCCTCCCGGGCCCTGCGCACACTGCACACGTCAGAGGCCCACAGCGCTGACGTCACCCTGCAGCCCGCACAGGCCGGGCGTGACGTCACCGCTCTCGCAGCTACCACCACCGAGGCGCGGCCCGGGGCCGGAAGTGATGTCACACCTCCGCGCTAAGCAGTGACGCTTCCCCCCCGCCGGAAGCGCCACCGCCATTCCTTTCCCCCCGCGCCGGAAGTGCCGCAGCTTTTCCTTCCCCGCTGCCCCCGCAACCGGAAGAGCTCGGGCGCCGCCCGTTCTTCCTCCTGGGGCGGCGGGGCCGTTCGGGCGCCGCCCTCCCGGCGGCCGCGGTGGTGGCGGAGGGCGCCGGGGGGTGGGTGAGCGGCAGCGGCTGCGGCGGAAGCGGGTGGAGGGACACCCGTCCGCCCGCCTGCTCTCCCTCCGGTTATTTCCCAGCACCGTCCTCGTTCCGCGGCTCTGCCCCTGGGTGGGGAGCGGTGAAACGGGCCGGGCCCCCCGGGGCAGGTAGGAGCCGGGACGGGGGGAGGGGGGGGTCGCCGGCAGGGCCGAATGTAAATAGAGACAAGGAAGTGCTGGATTAGAAGGTGGGGTTTGGAGCAGGAGAATAATGTGAGGATTGAAAAATGGAATTCCTGCAGAAATCATTTCAGAAGGCGAGGCGTTGTAGGCCGTGGAACAGACTTCAGAAGCAACAGACGGACTCTCATTTCTGTCAATTAGTTCCTGTCAATTAGGCAGGGAAGATTTCTTCTGCATGTTTTAGGGAGTGGCTCTTTACCAGCAGCACAACCACAGGTTATGCCACATCGTATTTCATTTTAACTCCTTCTTTCATAATTACGGAAGGGCACTGGTGTGGTGCTGCAAACACAGCAAATCCTGCTGTAATTTTGTGGGTGTTTATGGTCGTTCTGTCTCAGTGGGGATATCCCAGCAACAACAAAGCCTGCTGCTGTGGAGAGGATTCAGGGTTTGGCCTGAAACGTGTCTGTGGTAAAAGTTGTTGGGAATTATTTTCCCATCTCGCTCTCTACAACTCCCTGAAAGGAGGGTGTAGCCAGGTGGGGGTTGGTCTCTTTTCCCAGGCAACCCTCAGCAAGACAAGAGGGCACGATCTCAAGTTGTGCCAGGGGAGGTTTAGGTTGGACATTAGAAAGAATTTCTTTACTGAGAGGGTGATCAGACATTGGAATGGGCTGCCCTGGGAAGTGGTGGATTCTCCGTCCCTGGAGATATTTAAAAAGAGACTGGATGTGGCACTCAGTGCCATGGTCTGGTAACTGCAGCGGTAGTGGATCAAGGGTTGGACTTGATGATCTCTGAGGTCCCTTCCAACCCAGCCAATTCTATGATTCTATGATTTGTTTAAAGATCATTTTGGATGACGAAAGAGTTTGGGGTTTGATAACGTTCAATAAATAATTTTCTCAGCAGCTGCCATACGGATGGACATCAGCCGGATCTTCTCACGGGAGCTTAAATCCCACCTAAATTAACCTCCAAACATGAGTGGCTCCAAACCTGACATCCTCTGGGCCCCACACCACGTGGACAGGTTTGTCGTGTGCGATTCGGAGCTGAGCCTGTATCACATTGACTCTGCTGTCAGTTCCGAGCCCAAGGCGGGCTCCTTGCGCTTGTCTGAAGAAACCACAGCCACCCTCCTGTCAATCAACTCGGACACTCCCTACATGAAATGCGTGGCTTGGTATCCCAAGTATGATCCCGAGTGCCTCCTGGCCGTCGGGCAGGCCAACGGGAGAGTGGTGCTGACGAGCCTGGGTCAGGACCACAACTCAAAATGCAAGGATCTGATAGGCAAGGAGTTCGTTCCCAAGCACGCGCGGCAGTGCAACACCCTGGCCTGGAACCCCCTGGATAGCAACTGGCTCGCTGCAGGGCTGGATAAACATCGGGCTGATTTCTCAGTGTTGATCTGGGATATCAGCAGCAAATACGCCCCGGAGACGGCGGTTGCCACGGAGAAAGTGAGGCTTTCAGCAGGAGAGCAGGAAGCTGGGCTGGTGGTGACCAAGCCCCTGTATGAATTAGGGCAGAACGATGCTTGTCTCTCTCTTTGCTGGCTGCCACGGGATCAGAAGCTGCTTTTAGCTGGAATGCACCGGAATCTGGCCATCTTTGATCTGAGGAACACCAGCCAAAAAATATTTGTAAACACCAAGGCTGTCCAAGGGGTGACGGTTGATCCCTATTTCCACGATCGTGTAGCTTCCTTCTATGAAGGTCAGGTGGCCATATGGGATTTAAGAAAGTTTGAAAAGCCAGTTTTGACCTTGACAGAGCAACCAAAACCCTTAACAAAAGTCGCCTGGTGCCCAACAAGAACTGGACTGTTAGCTACCTTAACAAGGGATAGTAACATCATTAGGCTGTACGACATGCAGCATACTCCCACCCCCATTGGAGATGAAACTGAGCCCACAATAATTGAAAGAAGTGTCCAGCCATGTGAGAACTACATTGCTTCATTTGCTTGGCATCCCACGAGCCAAAACCGAATGGTGGTGGTGACTCCCAACAGGACTATGTCTGACTTCACTGTTTTTGAAAGAATTTCCCTCGCCTGGAGTCCAGTCACATCCTTAATGTGGGCTTGTGGACGACACCTATATGAATGTACAGAGGAAGGAAAGGCAAGTTCCTTGGAAAAAGACATAGCCACCAAAATGCGGCTCAGAGCTCTGTCAAGGTATGGTCTGGATACTGAACAAGTTTGGAGAAATCACCTCCTAGCTGGAAATGAAGATCTCCAGCTGAAATCCCTCTGGTACACTCTGCATTATATCCTTTATCTTACTGTAGTCTATATCCTAAAGAAGCTCTGTGCCTTTTTATGTAAACCACTTATATGAAATGCATGGAAGTCTTTAAATATAACACTACATCCTGTAAATACTTTGCCTATGTTAATAGAATGTGACTTTAAAATTTAAAAAAAAATTTTGAACACTTGGGAAAAATTAAGCTTCCTATACATGAAAATACTTATGAAGCAGTATACTGAAGATATGGATCAAAAACTTACAGGAAACAAAGGTCCCTTAGTTTATGCTGGAATTAAATCAATTGTGAAGTCATCTTTGGGTAAGACTGCTCCAACTTTGATCAAAGTTCCAATATAGTTTGCTTACAGAATGATGCATTCATGGGCTTGTCTTTAAAAGTTATTGGCAGAGGCTATTTTGAAAATACAAGAACCAAGTATGTCTGTGTGTTTTAGTAGATGTGAGTTAACAGTTTATATTACAGTAATCTCCAGAATTTCCACTGTTCTTGGAAAGTCAGTAATCACAAAAGCAAAATATCCTCAGAGGTAAATTTTCAGCTCAACTCTTTCAAACACTTGACAGTTTTTACTATGGCACTGAAAATTCTTGCTCCCCAATTAACTGTTGTGTTTTTCCAAGTTCCCCACAGGGGTCTTTTTCCAGGAAGGTCACTTTATTGTAGCCACTGCTGATGTACTAAATACATTTACATAATGATGTTTAAGTAACCTGAAGTGGTAGTGACCCCTGATGCATCACATTATGCTTCTCATGCTCAGTGAAACTTTTATTATATAACCTCCTATTTGAATCTTTCCTTCTGTATTCATTGTGTGTCTTATTATGCTCCTTAGAGCCAAAAAAATCCAAACAGCTCTTCAGCAGTGGGGAAGCTGGAATGTGGAGAACTGGTAGAGCAGGTGCTTGACTGTGTGTTATGTATTTTCAGATTGATCAGACATACTGATCACTTCTCTCAAGTGTAACAAGAACCTCCAAAATCTGAGGAGGCAGAGGAAACAAAAAAGACTTAGTGGGGCATATATGACAATTTCAGAGGTCAAAATAATTTTGTGTATCTGCCCCTCACCACAGAATTTTTATCTCTGTTAGTTTGAAGTACTAAAATATGATACTCAGCTTTTGTACTATATGGTTGAAATCCAAGTGATGTGATTGCAGCTGAAATAGTAATTTAAGCATAATTTAATTTCTTTCTTATTTCTAGGAACAACAGAGAACCTCAGGCAGAGCAGAAGTGGAGCTGATAGACAGGCAGATATTATTCAGTATCTGAGTGAGGAGAGATCCTTGGCTTTGCAGCTCTGTGGATGGATAAAGAAGGGAACAGACTTAGATGTGGAGCCTTTTTTAAACTCATTGGAACAGGAGGGAGACTGGGAGAGAGCTGCTGCTGTAGCACTTTTCAACTTGGACATACGGCGAGCAATACAAATTCTAAATAAAGGGGCTTCCTCAGGAAAAGGTGAGTATTGTGTTCAGTATCTTTTATTTTGGCATCGTATCACCTTGGTAGGTTTCTTTCTGTAAACAGAATTATGGAACATAATATGGAAAAGATGTTTGCTGTCTTACAGAATAGTTGCTGGAAGTGGTTGCATTGAGGCCTGACAATGTGACAAATACTGATTTTTCACTTCTCAAGACTATCATGTGCCTTACTGTCTGGTTAAAATAGATAGCATGTTTCAGGATTTCCTATTGATACATACATCAGAAAAGTGTTACACTTTTATTTTAATGGAATTGTCTTGGCTAGATGTTGCATGGATCTGCTGCTGTTGGGCAGCACTTTTCTCTCTTTGGAGAGAAATGTGCAGTACTCTAAGGCTACAACTGAACAATCCCTACCTGTGTGCTATGTTTGCTTTCCTGACAAGTGAGTCTGGCTCATATGCACTTTTCCACCAATGTGACAGCTTGGAATAGCTGAAATGTATAATCATAGAATTGGAGAACAGTTTGGATTGGAAGGGACATTTAAAGGTCATCTAGTCCAAACGCTCCTGCAATGAGCCAGGACGTGTTTATCTAGATCTGATTGCTCAGGGTAATACTCAGGGTGTGCAGAAAACATTTGCTTTGAAGTAATATTTGGTAACAGTTGCAATGCATGAGGGAAAAGGTAAGATATGGGAGCCTGGAGATGAAGGGATTTTTCTTCTGTTTTCTTGCTCCCACAGCTCTGATTTGCATCAGTGTTCTCTTACAGAATTTAGAGGACTGTCTTGCCACTAAAATGAGTATGTCAGACATCCAGGGAGCTCTCAAGGTTATTTTATTTTTAATACTGCCCCTATTTAGCATGGGGAAAGTATGTGTGTGCTTTCCATAGGGAAGGCTAGGAGTGGAGACACAGAATGTTCAAATTAAAAAATGAAGTTGAACTTTCTGAAAGAGTGAATACTTAGATTAAAAAGATTTTAATGATTTTGGGAAACTTGTTAACTTGTAACTGCTAAATGCAATTGTCATCCTCTGGCTAGATCTGTTAAGTGATGGCTATATATACAATCATATTTCTTAATTTTTTGTGGATATAAATTATGGTTATGACAATCTTTTATAATAGCAATAGCAATTTAGAAGTTCAAAACTATCTGAAAAGAACAGAACCAGGCTGTTGTGCATGTGGGCTTGTGACTTTTAGAGCTGTTCACTTACCTGAAGAGAGGCATTTGAGAAACTAGAACATGCTATTGTACCCCCATTTATTTTAGCTAGCACTAATTCTACTGCATTTTGTCTTACATTCTGATAAAATGTTGTGTTTCAAATTGGTGTTTTCAATTACAATTTAAACTTTATTCCATTATGTCCTTAATTTGAATAATATTTCCTCAATTGTTTTCAATAAACCAGGTGACCTGAACCTCAATGTAGTAGCAATGGCTCTATCGGGCTATACAGATGAGAAGAACTCACTTTGGAGAGAAATGTGCAGTACTCTAAGGCTGCAACTGAACAATCCCTACCTGTGTGCTATGTTTGCTTTCCTGACAAGTGAGTCTGGCTCATATGATGGTGTTTTGGTGAGTAAATTTCTCCTACATTAAAATTCCTTTAGGTAATAGGTGCTTATTTGTACACATGCACACATGTAGGTGGAGTGCTGTATACTCCATTAATTAATCAGATTAAAATGTATTGTTTTCTGCTGATGCTGGCAGATACCATTTTTTCCTCCTAAACAGACACCTCATATTACTGAACATTGTGTTAGCCAGTGGAGTCTATAAAAACATGCATAAGCAACCAATAGAGTTCACACAAAAGAATTCTGGTTTATTTTTTTTTTCCTTGTTCACTTCTTAAGCCACTAGAAATACATTATCCAGATAATTTCAGCAGGAAGAAAAAGGGAGATGGAGGTTAATAATGGAAATGCACAGAACAGAGTAAGGGCAGGGCAGTTCACAAAACTTTCATCAAGCATTATTTGCATTGAATTGCATTTTATTGTTCCTTGACTATTTGTTAAAATAATTTCAGTGTGGTGAAACAGTAACCAATAGTTTCACATCTGAAATTAGTATAAACTTGCTATGTAAAGAGTAAACAAGATCTTTAATTATGAGATATTTTGAGCCTTTTCAGAGGTAACATACTTGGTCCTTGGTTAGAGAACCACATAGAATCATAGAACACTTGATTCGGCTGGAATTATTAGCTCAATAGAGGACTTCTGTAATGCAACAGGGTAATTGTCCTAAACTTGTTGAAGACACAGTTGTCATAATATGATGCTTTTAAGGTATTAAATAAAGGAAGAATCCATGAGGAGAGAAACCAGAGTGTTTTTTGTTTTGTGTTGTTTTTTGCACTGGAGATTGTTCATGTTCTATGTGTTGTATAATAATTTTTATAGTTGTTTTTATTGATCAGTTGGAAACAGACTATACATTTTTAGGTTTTTTAATTTTCACTTAAAGGACACCTGTTGAAATATATATGATAAAGATTTTGCCATGCACATCTGCCAATGCACATTTAGTGGTGTCAGTCACAATTTCTATTCTGTAAATACCAGGAGGAATGCATGTGGGCACAGCTAAGTACCAGAATGAATTGAGTCAAGAATTTTTTTCTTGAGTGTTAGACCAAAAAGAAAAGGATTAGAAAGCAGCAAGTAAGTACTATGGCATTGCTGCACATTGAGTGTCAATGTAATTGTGATAAATCCATGTGCTGGATATTTGTTTTTAAGGCTTAGTTGTGATTTTTAGGAAGGAATCCAGTGGTTACAGTAGTTATATTTAGTGTAAACAAAGGTTTATTGGGGTTTTTTTGCCCCCATGACTTGGTGGGACTCCTGGCTGTATGTGCTAGCAGAGCTGTAGCCCAGCCCAAGCTGTGTTGCAGTTTCTGCATCTGGAATTACACCAATGTAAGCCCTGTTGTAGCAGACTTTCTGCCACTTGGATACATTGTTCCAGGAGTCACATTCTGGAGCTGATACCTGTACCTGAGTATAAACAATCTGATAATAAACGTTGGCATTCTTCAGCTGCAATGCTTTCTTTATCCATTATCAGAGTATACAATACTTCAAACTTCTGACTTCTCCAATGTATTGAGAAAGCGGAAGCTTGCATGTGATGGTAACAGTTCCCATTTTTCTCTCCAAAGTATGAAAACAACGTAGCCGTACGAGACAGAGTGGCATTTGCTTGCAAGTTCCTCAATGATGCTCAAGTAAGTTGGAGCTTGCATGTTTAAGCAAAATGTAAGGCTGGGTTTTCATTAGAGGTGGGAAAAGCTGGGGTGGAGGGGTAAACAGTGAAAGAAAAGAGTCAGTGAGTGATTTAGTTTTTTCTTGTCAATCGGTTATAAGGTATGGTATAATCTGGTCTTCAGTTTGTACCTTCAGCTTGATTTTTGTCTCTTTTTTCTTTAATCTTGATTACCTGCTTGTTTGTTAAATGTTGTTGCATTAATTGTCTTACTGGAGAGTACTTATTCTTAGTATTTAATTCCAGATATTTACCTCCTTTTGAATTAAGGCTTGGTTTTACATCAAGAATGTATTGGTTTAAATCCATTGAAGTATTCAAGGAATATGTAATGTTTTAATTCTGTCAATACAGTGGAACTACCTATATACCTTTTCCTTTGTTAGATGCAGCAAACACTATTCTGTTAGCAGAAGACTCTTAAAGTTCTCCAACTGTTGAACATTTTGACATAAGCCAACATAATTGAGTTAGGAACAGATACCAGATGGCAAAAGTAACTTTTTTTTTTTTTTTTTATAGCTGAACAGGTTTATTGAGAAGCTGACAAATGAAATGAAGGATGCTGGGAATTTAGAGGGAATACTGTTAACAGGGTTGACAAAGGATGGAGTAGACTTGATGGAGAGTTATGTTGACAGGACTGGAGATGTCCAGACAGCAAGCTATTGTATGCTACAGGTTAGTGTTTCATTCTAAAATAAATCTTTATAGAAGACAACTAAGCATATTTTCTTTAGCAGTATGGTACTGAATCTTATGGGCTAAAAAATATTGTGCATAGGAATTTATGACTATATTGTGCCTGTTTTATGGAATCACCTGAAGTATTCAGTGACAGGCATGTATCTTCACTCTTTCAGTGTGAGATTGCTTGAGGAGACAGTAGGTAAAAGAGGAAAAAAGAAAAAAAGTCATCCTCTCTAGCTGAACTGGAGTTATCTGTTCCCATGCTTACTGCTGATGTGTATATTAATAGGCTTCAAACACTTTTTGCTTCAGGATTTTGATAACAGTTTTTTTGTTTGTAGGGATTGTTTTTTGGGTTTTTTTATGATGAACTTGTCATGGCCCTTAGTTACAGCTTTTGCCAGCACTGTGTGTAATTCTGTATGTAATCATAACAATGATACAGGCTCTGGTATGTGACAGAATTTTATAATCCTTCAGCTAATAGACTCAAGTTTTTAGTAGGACATGGCAGGATAGGTATTTTCAGCTAGAGAGGCACACTAAAGCAAATTTTCATCAAACTCACAGTACAGTTTATTAGAAAATCTCTTTCTAGACAAATTACACTGCATTATTTCTCATATCTTGTAGTATTTTCTATAGGTCCTCTAAAAAGTTAGTAATATGTATTGTGTATCTTTAGAGTGTGTCTGATATATTTTTGTGCCTGCTTTAGGGTTCTCCATCAGATGTACTTAAGGATGAGAGGGTTCAATACTGGATTGAGAACTACAGGAATCTTCTAGATGCTTGGAGGTTTTGGCATAAACGTGCAGAATTCGATATCCATAGGAGTAAGCTGGACCCCAGTTCAAAACCTTTGGCACAGGTAAATGTCATTCTTGCATGAAGTATGCTTAGCCCAGGGAAGAAAAGTGGCCTGATACTTCTTTAGAAGGAAGCTGCTGGACACAGCCTGGCTTTCATGAGAATTTATGTGCAAAAGAAAGATTTCAACTAAGGCTGCCCCCCAAAAGTAGCCATGTTGGGGTATTTTTGGTTGTTTAAGTAATTTTTGAGAAAGGACTTAACTGTTTTGATAGAGAGTACAGAATTAAAGTAAACGAAGCTGAACTTCATGTCTAACCTAGGAAATCAGTTTCCTATTATTTTTATTCAAGTGTTTGGGTTTTTTTTTCTTAAACCCTTTTCTTTTAAAGCTGTATTTCAGAAACTGTGCCTTTTCAAGGCTTTTTCTGGAGGAACTTTTTTTTCCTCCCATGTTGAAAAACAAAAGTAAAGATGTATCATCCAGCTGAATATTGCTTCATGGTGAAGATGCAGAAACCAAGGAATTAAACCAAGAACCAGTTCAAATTGTCTCTGTTTTAATGGAAGCAAATATCAAATGCCAACCTGTTTTGAATCCCTTGGACCCAAATGAGCAGCAGCAATTTTTGTTATCAGTTCTGAACATAAGCTAAACCAAAAACTAACGCCCTGTCCAAATGCTATCTGCTTAACTGGTGGCATTTTTAGCCACTTATCTTAGTACAACACCTTCTGCTCTCTCATCTGCTCATGAAGTGCACTGCAAGTCTAAGATCCCAAAGGTTTCTAATTAACTCTGTTTTTGAATTCACGTAACTTAAAGCAACTTAAGGAGCACTGCATCCCTACTACTTACAATAGTAATATCTATATATGACAATGTCATATGTAATAATCATTGGCATCATCATCTAATAATAACAGCTCCTTCCTTATGTGATGAACATAAATAGCCCCTGAAGAGCTAAGAATATGTGCTGCTTGCTATCCAGTCACAACCTGTGGTATGCAGATAAAGATTATTAGGAGAATTCTCATGTTGGGCACTCTAGACTGGGTCAATTTACTATAAGGAGGGAGAGACCAGATTTACTTGTTCCTGAAGCAGAGTAAATTTAACTTCATTACTGCAGGTAAAGCTTTTTATCATCTTCAGTAGTACCTTTCCAAGTTTTAGCAGCTGTGCATGTTTTATGTACTTTCAAAGTAAGTGGGCATCACTAAGGCCTACTTCTTGGGTTTGTGTGCCTCATCTGTAAGGCAAGATGCTAAGACATTATTCCTGCACAAGTAGTCTTGACTTCCCAGGGCATTCTCTAGAATATCTGGTAAGGAAGTGTTTGCAAACTTGAACAGATTCACTCATGGTTGTAGCCAAAGTGGAACAGAACCAAAAAATTAATGGGCTTTTGTTCTTTTTAGGTGTTTGTGAGTTGCAACTTCTGTGGGAAATCAATCTCTTACAGCTGCTCAGCTATTCCTCATCAGGGACGAGGCTTCAGCCAATATGGAGTCAGTGGCTCACCAACCAAGTCAAAAGTTACCAGTTGTCCTGGCTGCCGTAAACCTCTTCCTCGCTGTGCACTTTGCTTGATAAATATGGGAACACCAGTTTCCAGTTGTCCAGGTATGACACAGTGGATTTTAGTTATCCAGGTGGAGTACTAGCTAGAAGCCTAATTAGGCAGTTCCTGTTGGAACATCATCTGTTGCACCTTTTCCTTTATATTTATACTCATACTGTAAATCTTCATACTTGTCTTCCTGAGGGAGGAATACCATAACTGAAAACTTGTTCACATCCCATCTGATTTTATGAAGAAACCTGTGTCTCAGTTCTTTGGTGTCAGACAAGCATGGTTGCTTGGCTCTGACAGTGAAATTCCATAGGGAGACAGATTAAAGGATTCAAAGATTTCAGGTGTTTTGGTGGTCAGCATGGTGAGCCGTAAGACTTTAAAATAGGAAATGAGTTTCTTGAGACAAATTTTAGGGACACTACAGAAGTCTTGGAATTGATTTTTAGCTGAAAGAGAATTGCATGTGGTAGTATGAAAGAATGTGTGGGTTATGCTGTCACAGAATAGAAAATGGTTCTAAGTGGCTTGGGCTCAGCATTGTACATGGTCCAAATGTACCTGAGTTTGTATATATTTTTAGGTCAGTCTTGGTATAGAGCCATGAGCAGCTGTGCAGTCCTTTTTATATATTTCTTGTCATTCTTTCACTGATCTGTGTATATTGTAAATGCTCCAATTCACAACTTAGATTTTGTTCTTTTTTTAAAAAATAAATGCACGTATGTTATTTTTTTTCCTGAAGTAGAACATTTCATTTGCAAATGAAATTTTTGCATTTCACTTGCAAAACAAGCCTGTAATTCACTGGAATGTAGATCAATCACTGGAACATAAATCAGTGTTGGAAAAGATTTTGTCTGTAAAATTTTTTTACTAGGCAAGCTTAGTGTGTCTGTAAGATGTGAAACAACAGCTCAGCAATATAACTCTTGTTTTGGCTTTCTACCAGTTCTTATCTGTGTAATAATTTTACTGACTTCTCTTTAAAATCAGGCCATTTATTGACATAATGTTCCTAATTCAAAATTTATTCTAGTAGTGTTTCTGGGACTGAAATACAAGTTAAGCATAATGTGTTACAGGCATATTTCTGGGGGTGGGTTTGCCTCTGCACAGGAGGATCCAAGTCAGATGAAAAAGTGGATCTTAGCAAAGACAAGAAGTTAGCCCAGTTCAACAACTGGTTTACTTGGTGTCACAACTGTAGACATGGTGGACATGCTGGGCATATGCTGAGCTGGTTCAGGTAAGTTGATGTTAAAATCTTCTTATTTCACCTGCATGCTGCCCTGAGTAGGACTGTTTTGCCCTGTTTTGATTTATCTGTCATTATAAGGTTTCGTTGTTTAGAATGTATGCAAAACTTAACTATGCTGCTTAGTTTTCCTGATACATTGTGTCCCTGCTCATACTTTATAAAGTGTATAGATTACAAAATTCTTGTTAATTTTATCTTACCTTTTTTCTTTCTTTCTTGTCTCTGCTATTGCTATCTAGAGATCACACTGAGTGCCCGGTTTCTGCCTGCTCTTGTAAGTGTATGCAACTGGACACAACAGGGAATCTCATTCCAGCAGAGACTGTCCAGGCATGAATAATGTTTGAAAATGTGGGGCTCTCTAATGGATGTCCATCCTAATCCAAGCATATATTTCAGACAAAGGTCGTTTGTGACTTACTGTGAAAAAATAAATTGCTGTCAGATTAGTAAAATGATGTGTGTGTGACTGTGCTTGGTAGAAACTGGGTATTCCTGAAATGAGCCTCTGGGTATACAGTGTGTGGTCCTTGTTCAGAGGACTGCAGCAATTCAGTACAAAAGTGATCCCAGAATTGTGGACACCTTGGGTTTGCTAAAACTTCAAATAAAGTTTTCAGGGTAATGCTGATCAGCCTTTTTTCTTGTTTTCCAAAGAAAGCTGTGTTTATATGCTCTGTTTAGTGAACGTGGGGCTTCAAAATAAACACATGAAAAGTGTTCTTCAGAAGACTGCAGAATGGTGCTGTGGATTCCTCCATTTCTTGTTTAATCACATTTTCTTTTATGCAAACAATCGTTTTGTTTTAAGTTCATTCAAAGTGCCACTGTTAATTGTATTCCAAAGATTTTTATTTTGCATGAAAAATCATTTATTTTTGTTCCCACGTTTGGTTAATAGTAAAGCAGTCTCTTTGCAATTTAAACTGCTCTTTAATTTACCTACATACCTAGCCCATGTGAATTTTAATACTAAAGAATTTGGAGTTTCTTCCTCCTAGCAAAGTCTGTATCTTAGAGTAGAGTTTCAGAAAAGTCATGGGTCTGTTTCAGTGCAGAGTGCAGGTAAACTATAGGAGGTTTCATTTGATTGAGTAATTTTAAACGTAGTACTGTGACGATCTGAAATCTCAAGGTCTGGAGATTTGTAAATATTTAAGTTTTAAACTACATGCAGAGTTTTGAGTATAAAAATATTTGAAGACTTTTGGATAAGAAGCATTTCCCCATACTTCTGAAATATGCTGGGATATGTGAAATCAACCTATGGAAGTCCTGCTTCGGGTCACCAGTGGATGCCAGTCAGCTCCCAGAATGCTACACAATTTTAGGTCATTGGCAATTAGTTCTAGATATATTATCAGCTGGAACTATTATTTATTAACTTGGTTCAGCTGTGCTAGGAACTAACTGGTATTTTTGTTCTTCATTTTGTAGGCAGCAAAATTAAAAAAAAATAGGGGGAAAACCAAACCTGTTTTAAGGTGTGTAATAATAACATCAGTTTACTTGGTGTGTGCTTATTTCCTAGTAGAAACAGTGTATAACTTACAAAACAAACATGTGCTATGAAATATTAAACAGAATGCTAGCAATAAACTGGTACTGTATTGCCAGGACAGTGAAAATGGGTGTATTAAGAGAATATATTGTAATATACCATTAGTTCTAAGTATTCTAGTGTAGTTGCAACAAGATAAAATGTGGAAATGTTTTCTGTAGATATACACAATTACAGTCAGCACCTCTGGTTATATATTCAGATTTAGCATTAATGTAATATATCTGCTACATGTATTCTGATCTAATTTTTTTTGCCTAATTGACAATGATCCTTTTTTTAAGTTAAAATCCAAGAGGTAATTGATATTTTTAGGCATGGGGAAGTGGTTACTTTTTTTTTCTTGTTAGAGTATTTATTTTTCTTTCCAGTGTTTTTGCACACTTTTATGTTGCTGTTGAAGAGGTCTTCAAAATGTCCCCCACTTATAAATGTAAACGGGTTTAGTTTACAATACCCTATTTATATAAATTCAGGCAATAAATCTTAATTTCCATAAAACAAGTTTTGTAAGTGTCAAGGATATGTTTTTATTCCCCTGTAGTAACAATTAATAAGTTTTCCTGATAAATTTCATGTCCAGGTGAATGCAGCTACTACCTTAACACCTCATTTTCTTATGTAAAGAAAACTCATTTGTAACATTTTCAACTTGGCTATGCTTGTTTATGTCAGATTCTATCATTTCATTAGATTAGATATTCACTTTGATAATCAGCCTGTCTTTGAAGTGTTTTGGAATATGCATATTCTGGCACAGTATAATTACCAGTTTTGGCTGTTGTAATTGGTAATCAGGCTTTCAGGCCAGTAATTACACTGTTTGTAAAATTTACAGAGGTGTTATTTTTTTTTTAATGATCTGACTTTTTTTCCCGTTTTGCATTTAAATTAATAAAGCTGTGATTTGGGGGGTGATTTGTTGTCTTCTAACAAGAAATATAGCTGCAGACATTTCATCAGCTGCAGTTACTTTCACATTTACTGTTTTCTGTTTGGAAAATAGGTCCCAGGTGTCAGTCACAGGTGTAGAGGGAGCAGAAGGCTGTCCAGCTCCCACTGACAGGAACTTCTTCAGTCAGCTGTGATTATGTTGTTTAATTCATACCCCTCCCTTTCAGCTCCCAGGTTCCCAGACATTCCCACCTTCCTGTCCTCCTCATGAAGCCACCAGCTCCTATTCACACCTTCCATTACAGCTCCAGGTTATGGTGACATCCCTCTTTGGTATTTATGATGTATTTGCCATGGTGACTCCCCTTTGATCAGTGACCCAAAGAGCTGCTGTTTCCCTTACTATTATCTGCAAGGTCTGATTCTTAACACTTTTATCTTGTGAGTACAGTCCCACACTGCTGTCCTAGTAAGTGCACATATGACCCCAGCATTACTTTTCCTGAATATCAAGAATATTTTATAGTTCCTTGCATTGCTGTCTTGTTACTGCAGCCCAGGAGTCACAAACCTTGATGCAGTCTGGAGGAGCAGATGAATGAAAAGAACTCAGTGACAACATTTAGTTGCACACTTCTTGCCTCGCCAGGTATCATCATTAAGGGAGTGGATAGACAAGAAGAGTTTTGAGACAAGGGGAAACTAATATTTATCACGCAGATGTGCTCAAATACTTCCACAAAAGAGAGAACCAAGGTGTTCTCTGGGGGTAAAGTGCTACCTATAGCCCTCTGGTAGCAGACAATTCTTTTAGGCCAGGATACTCTTGATAACCAAGAACTATTTGCACATGACATTTTCTATAACAATGTACATGCAGTTTTATAAAGTGCCCAGTACAAAATACTTAAATTCTAGGAAAACAAGCATGCAGTTATTAACAATGCCTTTTTATTTTACTGAGTACAGTTAGGCAGCAATACAGCAATAAAAGCACTGCAGGACAAAGCTGGATATGTCATGCTGACCTTGTGTTCCTGTTTGCTGTATGAAACTGACTCATACTTCAAAAATTCTTTCCAGTGACAATAACTGTGTCATTGTCTTCTGAATACAGGAGTAAAACAGAGCACCTGCAGATCTGATTATCCACCCAGTTAGTAGTAACTTTGATAAATAAATCTTTAAAACAAAGAAATTCCTTGACTTAAAATGGAGGTGGCTATAAATAGCATAAAGCCAGCAATCTTACAATTAAACCTAAAATTTGTTTGTATGAAAGGTTAATGAACATTGCTATAAACAAGTTTTTGAAAAAATACTTAGAAAAATTTTAGTTATTAATTCACAGAGAACATTTCCAAAATTTTACTTTGGTTCTGCTACATTCTGCTACGTGCTTCAAATAGACAGGATAATAACAAAACTGGGAATTGTGTGGAAGTCTACATAGTTAAAATCATTATGACACTTTGGCTGAATCCTGCTACTTGTAGTTAAGAGTCCCATGAGTCACCCTGTGTCACTGAAAAGAACACTCTTAATATGTAATAATGACACAAATAGTTAAATTTAGTATGATCTTTTTAATTGGAGACGAGACCATTTACAAGATGCAAAATAACCTCCCCATTTTCCATAAATTTGTATCATAGCAAATGGATTTTTTTTTAAAAGTCTTTACATTAAAACCTCACCAAATGTTTACCATACAAGATTTCTATAGTCTCCTAGAACCAAGATGCCAAAAAAAAAATTCACTTTCTAGCAAGTTCAGTCCTGCAAGAGAATATTCCTCATGGATGCAAAAGGGTTAAATATATACAGACAGTGAGATACCCACAGAAGTGTTCTCCTTCTTGCTGCATAAATTGTCAAAGATAGCACTCTTCACTGGCCATATGTGGCACATATAACAGCATATTTGTTGGAACAAATAACAGTATATTTGTTGGAAATAAATGCAACTGTTACCGTGCTGTCAGGCAAGAAAACCATGGTACTGCTGTCCCCTATGGAGCTCTAAATATATAGTAAGAAAAATCAATTGTTCCTCCCAGTGCCGAATGGGAAGTATTCAGGGAATTCATGAATAATTTTTAGTGCTTCATTGTAGAGTTCCAGATCTGAAAGGCAACAAAGAAAATGGTTAGAATGCAGAAGCTAAATCACTCACAAGCAAATGACAGCATTAAAGCACTGCTTAATTTAAAGCATTCCCAGTGCCCCATATCCTCTCCAATTTTCCTAAGGCAGCCATGCTCTCACTGCTTGCATTCTGGAGGGTTGTTTTTAGGCCTGCTAGGTGCACAATCATCCTGTGCAAGGCAAGAACCACATGGCTGGGAATGGGAGAATCAGACCATGATGTAGACTGGCTCCAGCTTTGAGTCAGTCCCTACAGTTTGGCAGTAATAAAGTATATTTTGTACTGAATTTTTTCCCATGAAACTCTCAATTTCTACATTCTATTTAATATCTGGAGGCTTGAGGAAGACCTTGTCTGTAAGAAAAAATCATCAATGGGGCAGCTCTCCTTTTTTGAAGAAGAAGACCTCAGAATACAAAATGGATTTTTCATAGTGTCTATTCTTACTTACCAAATGGACTTTTGTCTTCTCTGAACTGGACATATGACATGCACATGATGGTTGCCTGATTTGTTACTCTTCCCACTACTTCAACAACTCCTGAGATCTCTTCATCTAGCTAGAAAACATCAAATATGAAACTAGTATCACTAAATTAGCTGCTGTTTCAACTGCAAAGTACTTAAGCCAGGAACTCCTGACAACTGAGAGTCACTTCATGACAACAGATTTTGGTCCATGTCAAACAAAACAGTACTACTGAACATCCCTGTCCCTCTCCCCCTAACAAAAAAACACAAAAGCATTGAGACACTTGGATTTCTAACAGCCAGTTCAGTACTAAAATACACACACACAAAGCAATGGAGAGAACATACCAGTTTCTAAGTGTATAAAATGATGTAATTTAATTACTCAACAGCAAGTCATCTAGAATAAAATGAGCAGAAGGATTCATATTTTTAATATAGTGCATCCATACCTGTTTAAATGAACAGAACTCTGTAAGAGCTAAGGAGGTATCACACATGCCAGAAAGCAGTTCCAGTATTCCAGATTCGGGAGGTATAATCAGAAATTATTTCTTAAGTTATATGCCAGTAATTGTTCAAAGACAAAAACACTGAAAATAACAGGCCTTTGGTTGAGCAATGGGGGAGAAATGGTTAAAATTTTATTTTACTCCCAAATCATATAGCTTGAACATGTTTTCTTTCTTTAAGATACTAATTTTAAGAGTGCAGTACTATTTCAGTAATGTTTTTCTTTATCTAACTCACTTAACTATAGAGCAAGTTTCCAGGAACACAGCAATAGGTTCCATCTCCTCCCCACAATTCTGGCTTTCTCTGTTGAAAGGAGGAACTACACACAAGCAAACGAAGGAGGGAAAAGGTTAGAAAGCATTTTGGCTGGGAAATCTAGAAGTTCCTGAGTTTAATCAGACAAACCAGAGAAGTGAACCTAGCCTGGTTTCTTTCTGTACGGACCAGTTTCTCCTCCCTTATGTAACAATACATGTTGCACACTGCCTAACATTGCAGCTATGTTTTTATGAAATTTGACCATTTACTCAGTTCTGGAAAGTTGTGGAATTGTTGGTCATATGCTGACATCTGAAGATGTAACAACTCAAGGCAGGAAACCTTTTAATGAGCTTAATAAAGAGGTAGGGGCAGAACTTGCAGGAATGACATTTTCTCACAGTGTGAAGTCAGCAAGCTTCACAAAATTCTTTACAAGATTAAATTGCATTTTTCACCAATAAGGTGAGCCTCCTGACTTGAAATTCAGAGAGTATCCTCCTGTCCAATTATTTCTCATGGAAATTGCCAGATTCTCAGCATTTAGCAACTCATTCAGACAAAAAGATGGAAAGACTACACACATGGTTAGTTAAACAAGAGCATTTACCATTACAGTGAAAATAATCCTTTGATTACAAGTTTTTTTATTAAAAAAAAAAAAAGAGAGAATGCCAATGTATAATTCCATAGTGGCACATGGTAAGAAAGCTGTATTTCTGTGCATTATTTACTAGAATGTATTTATTAAAATGTCTGAGACCCATTGCATTAACTGCTCAAGTTACTACATTATTTGGAAAAAAAATGCTTCAAGCTAACTATGGCACCTATTGGAACGCTATGATAAGTGTTCTAAATAGTTTAGAGAAATGTCAACCCAAAAGACTCCAGAATATAGTATTTTTTGGACTATCTTCACAAAACATTGTTAGGCACATAAGGGCAGTAATATAAGGGAGGAGAAAGTGAAAGGAAACAGAGCTAATAAATGAACGTTATTCTTTGGGAAACAGAGTTAAGACAAAACAGTCGAACGGGGATGTCTGACAAGGAATGAATTCTTTCCCTTATCACCATCTGAAAACTGTTGAAGACCAAACCGGTTCATTTATAAAAGACTGCAAGTTAGCTGGAAGATAATAGTATATCCAAACACGTGGATACGGGAGAAACCAGGGATTTCTTTTTTTTTTTTTTTCTTTTTTCCTGACTGAAAGCAATCCCAGCAAGGCATGCACAGGTTGCAGAACCGACAAAAACTCCGTGCTCCACAAGAGGTAACACCAAAATTTTCTAAAGTATTCCTTAACTTACAGGCTCATTCAGCTCCACCGTCGTGTGTTTCCCTTCTCCATCCGAGAGCACGAAGAGCTTCCCACTAGGATGGATCTGCAGAGGACAGCAGGTCAGGCTGCTCGGAGGGCAGCTTCAGGCATCACAGCTTTAGGCGCCTCAACCACAACTGCGCAGCGGGATTTCTCCCGACAGACCCGGCCCTTACGGCTGCCTCCCCACCCAGCCCGGGCCGGACCGGACCCGCCGCCCATCCTCCTCCATGCCGACCCGCGCCAGGCGACATTCCCCCCGCTCCCTCCCGCCCGAAGCCCCCCAGCCAGGAGCGCACCCCGGTCGGGCAAGGCCTTATCCAGGGCCAGGAGGACGGCTTCCTCCCCACCCCCACCCCGAGAGGCTCGGCCCAAAGGGCAGCAGCCAGCAGCTCACGGACCTTCTCGATGCGGCCCACGAAGCAGACGGGCTGCCCGATGTTCTGCGCCAGGTGTCCGGTGGCGATGCGCTGCCGCGGCACCTCATGGATGTCCCCCATGGCGCCGCGATTTCCCGCCCTTTGGAGAGGGGAGGGGCGCCGTTACCCTTGGCAACGAAGGGATTTATTTATTTATTTTTTAATTTTTTTATTTTCCTTTTGGGGAGGGAGGAAGAAGGGGGGGAAAAGGAACGGGACATGCGGGGCGGGACTTCCCTTTCTCCTGACGCGACCCGGAAGCGGAGGCGGAGGCCGGTGAGTGGCGGCGGTGGCGTCGGGATGGGGCGGTGGGTGACAGCGGGGTGGGTGACTCTGCCGCGGCCCAGCCGAGCCCTTCCAACCCTGTCGCTTAGTCCTTTTCTCTTAAATCGCCTCATTTTTCCCCCTCCCCTGGAGTTTTCCTCCCCTCAGGTCACCGCTGCCCAAGCCGAGCGCTCCCGTTACCCGTGCCTTGCCCCTCGCTTGTTTTACCGACCGCGGTTAGGTTCGGGCTGCTTGGTTTGGGGAGAAGGCGGCTGAGGGGCGGTAGAGCTTTCAATGTTACATTTACAATACAGATTTCTGAGGAGGGGAAGCGGAGAGGAGGTGCTGATCTCCCTGCTACCTGTACTGCAGAGGAATGGTTCGAAGCTGCTCCAGGGAGGGGTTTGGAGTGGACATGAGGACATTTGTTTGCTGTGAGGGGGGTCAGACACTGAAATGAGCTTCCTGGGCGTTAAACACTTCCTAAAGTGTTTATTTGGCCAAGTCCTCAATAACATGCTTTAAATTTTAGGTGGCCCTGGAGGACTTTTAGTTACTCCTGCCTCCTGGCAATTGGACTAGGTGATCAGCTTGAAACTGAACTATTTATTTGTTCTGTTGTGTTGTTTTCTGTTAGTTTAATTTCATGTCACCATTAAAGACCTTACACTCTGTCCTCAGGAAGAGAGCAGCTGGTGGACGTGAGACAGAGGTCCTGTCTGGATATGGTGCTCTTGCTATGTGCTTTGCCTTTTTCCCTGTGTTCTTCCCAAGTGTCCCTTGGGTGGAGAGGTTCCCATTGCCCTTACAGTGAAGGTGGCTGCTGATGGTATCCTGGCCAGCAATAGATGGAGTGTTGCCAGCAGGATGAGGCAGGTGATCCTTTCCCTCAGCTCAGCACCACTGAGGCTGCATCTGGAGTGTTGGGTCCAAGTTCTGAGTGCCAGAGAGATGCGGATTTACTGGAGGACAGAGATAGTGCTGCCCAGTGACAGGACCAGAGGCAACAAGCACAAACTGAAACACAGGAGGTTCCCCCTGGGCATCAGGAAACACTTTTTTCACTGTGAGAGTGAGCAAGTAGTGGCACAGGTTTCCTAGGGAGGTTGTGGGGTCTCCATTCTTGGAGATACTCAAAAGCTGTCTGGACCTAGTACCTGGGCAATCAGATCTAGGGTACCACGTTTAAGCAGGGGGTTGGACAAGATGGTCTCTGAATGACAGCCATTCTCTGATTTCCTTTCCATTTCCAGGACTTGTGTTTTAGGGAATACTTGAGGAAATCTACTACAGGTTAAAAGAGTGATCCCAACATTGCCTGTGTGCTGCCTGTCTCTACTAACCAGCTGTGGGTTAGTTCAGCTTGCTAACCAGCACAAAGCAGGTTTTGCTAGTTGGCTGGGTTGGTGTTGTGATGGCTGGGCATGGAAGCAAATCTCTGCAGAACCAGCATCTTGTCAGGAAGAATGCTGTGGGGTTGTATCTTCGATGCAATGTTGCTATTTGTCATCTCTTCAGTGTCACCGTGTCATTTACCTCTTCAGTGGTTTATTTGCTAGAGAATGTCTTCATCTCCTTAGCATATCTCCCAAGATTTTAAAGGAGAGATCTCCTAAAGGTAACAATTGGAGCAAGATGCAGCAGCCTGCTGCAAAGTGGCTTCTCTAGGGTTATTTGTCTGACACCTTTAAGACCCAGTTGTTATGAACACATTTGGTATTATGTTCTTACAAATGTATGTCTGCATTATGCTTAGCTGGTGTCTAAGGTTTGCAGTCAAAACCAGAGCTGCTTGCAGGGAAAGAAGTAGGTTTTAACCTATTGAGTGTTGCATCTAATAAGCACATATATTATTATTTTAGAATTTTTTCTCTTCAGGATTTTGAATGCTGGCATTGGTTTGAGTACTGTTACTGAACTCCTGGCTTCATCTTTGTCATCTATGCTTTCATTGTCAGACTCAATTGTGGTTGCTTTATTATGATCCTGCATCTTTGAGTGTTTTTATACTGTGGTAATTTGGGTTGCGTGGTTCTTGGCTTTTCTGATACACTTACATTTATGAAAACTTTAAAAAACAATATTCATATCCTGTGTAAGTAAAAAAGGCTTTGCTAGTCTTATGTGTATATCCTTTCTTTGTATTTGTGTTTCTCTTGACACTTAATTCCTTCTGCTTTCAAGAAGCACAAACTAAAGGAATACAACTAATGTTAAGTCAGATAAAAGAAATTATATGTCATATTTTTTCTTTATTCTTCAAATGGTAACTCAGACTAAGGCAAAAGCTTTTAAACTGTTCCTTTTGGTGTCGCAGGGAAATCTTTTTGACATGGATATTCTAATTCTTGGTTGTTTTCATGTCATAAGCAGGGCTGTACAGGGCTGTAAACATCTTGTTCTTTTTCTGATTACTGCTTTATTGGTGAATCACAGCAGATGCTAAAAAGGGAGAGAGAATTGCTCTGGTGCTCTCTCTTTTCTCCTTTCGTAGATGACATAGCTTAAACTGCTAGAAGTGAAATTACTCCGGTTCTTTTTTTCAGGTCAGTGTTGTATCTTGTTTTGACCTCATTTCATCCTTTATCTAATTACTGGCAGTGCTTTGCTGTATTCCTGGGTAGCCTCTCTTTATCTTAGTCTACATCTTCGGTGGTTTTAATATTAAATTACCTTTCTCCCTTTGCCACTTGTGACCAAGCAAGAAAAAGCTGAAAAGTAATGCTAAATATGCTAGGACTTTCAATGTATAGAAAAATTGTATTGTATGTAATGTATTGGTTTGGCTCAAAGGTCACCCATAGTTCTTCTCAAAGGAGACTGACAAAATGCAGGAGGAATAAATTAACCCCTTTGTGCAGCTCTGTAACTCATCTTTGTCCAATCCCACCTATGCTCTCTGAGCCTCACAGAAAAACAAATTATTTTTTTCAGCCTCACAGAATTGCTTTAGTTTGCTGTTTATTCTTTGCTAATGACTGAAGTGGTGCCAAAAGCATTATTTTTAACTACCAGCAATTGAGACTGGAGAAAGAAAAAATTGTGTTCGCTTTTTGGTGAGGGGGAAACATGAGGAGAAGGGAATTGCAACCAAGGGAGATTTTTATCTTTAGGCAGTGAATTCAATTTCAGGTCTCCTATAGAAATAAAATTAATCCCATCTGGAAGGGAAAAGCACTGTGCTATATAGGAGAAATTACTGCAGGAACGTGGTACTATCTCTGAATGGTGGGTGTATTTTCTGTGATTTGTGCTGACAGCTTTAAAAAAAACCCAAACACAACTAAGTGCTTTTTTCTCTAGTTTGTGTGACCATGCATCCTGGTCCACAGACTTCAGGTTTCATTTTTCACTCTGAAATGAAAATGATGCAGAAACTGTTTGTTCTCAGTTTTCATTAACTGGAATCTCATCTTATCTGCAAGTAATAAAACTCCAGCTTGATTCTGCAAGTGCTTCAGCTGTGTTCTTATCTTTAAGAGCACGAGTGTTTCCATTCAACTCTGTGTTTTTTTGTTGGACAGGGGCTTTGTTCTGTTTTTAACGTGTAATTCCAAAATTTACTGGTTGCTTTTCCCGTTGCTGGAGAGATTTATGTTTACTTTTGAAGTACTACAGTTGATAAAATTCTTCAGAGACCAAATATCACAAATGTCCCAGCACTGTCTACTGCTTTTCCTTTACCTGTGCTTTACTGTATTCAGCTCTACTTTCTGTTTCTGTGCCCCTCCTATATTTTTTAGTCATTCTTCAATATGTAGAACTCAATACCGTGTTTGGTGAAGGTACTAAATACTACGAGTAGTAGTTGGTGAGCTCCTTCCCCCACATTGGTTACACAGACCTGAGATACACAAGCACAGATTTTGTTTACTAAGGGGTGAAGACCCAGAGAGAAACAGCTTCACTAACCACATTTGTGTGACTTCTTAGCATGGATTCCTTACTACCTCCCCAACATTCACAATCACTAATTATAATACTTTCTTATTGTCAGACCAGTGGTTTTAGCAGCATACAAACTTGAGGGGATGCTTGAGTTTTCTTTCATTTTCTTTGCTCATTTCAAGCTAAAGACTGGATGGGATTTTATTTTGTTTTCTGGTTGAGAAATACCAGTGGTGGAGGAATTAAGTTAAAGCTACTTCAGAAACTTGAAAACTACAAAGTAAAGATCAAGCCTCATGGCTGTAAGAAAGATAAATTTTGTTGTTCTTTAAGCAGTGACATTTCGGTGTGTTAAATATTCAGATTTATAAGACAACAAATGCATGGCTTGCTATACAACTCTTTTGTGGCATATATATACTGATTTTGTTCAAGAAAGAAGGGAAGGGGAACACTATGTGACAGAGCTGAACACTAGAGTAATGCAGATCTCAAAGATAAAAAAAGTGATTGGAGCAACCGTGGCTCTGGCACCTGAAGTGGCTGACTGGAATCTGGCCCTTTACCAAAACTAGCTGTAAGATTTTATACATCAAGTTGATTTTCCTTCTTCTTGGTGTGTACTTAGGATAAAGGTAAAATTGCATTTTAAACTGTTCCACAACTGCCTCTCCTTCATACATCATCGGAGCAGAAACCTGACTCTTGAGCATTACAGCACAGGTTTTTACCTCTTGAGCTATGGGACTGACAACCTTAATTGGTAGCAGGAGAAGACTTATTCCCTGAGGGCTGAAAAAGGAATATGCTGCTGGCGCCATGTGTTGAGCCTGGGTGTGGGGGAAGGTAACAAATAAATGAGGTAATTAGGAGTTTCTACTGTATAATCTTCTCAGAACTGGAATTAGATGTATTTTACATGGTCTGGTAGGAGAAGAAGCAAAAAGGAATAAAATGCAGATAAGTAACCTTTTTTTTTTTTTTTTTTTTTTTAAAAAAAAAAAGACACTCTATACCTAGGACTGGATGGTTTGTTCTGTTCTTGTGTACTCTAGTGTAGTATGTGTGGCTGCTAGGAACTGCACTGCCACAGCATAAGCAGGCAGTAGCTGACCAGCCCACAGTTTGAATCATTGCTACTATTGCCATTTTCTTTCTCTATACTGTTCCTGAAAGCCAGTGTTTAAACTTCATATAGGATTTTCTGTCATCTGAAGTATGGAAGGGTTTTCTATTGCTTCTAACAGCAGAAGGTGAGGCAGTCCTGATGATCTGGTGAGTGGTAAGTGCTGGTTGTGCAGTTAATTGCTGCAGGTTAGTAGCTAGGGAAAAAGAAGTCTTTGCTTATGGCACCATGAATGTCTGTGATGTGAAGGATTTTTATTTATTTTTTTAAATCCAAGCACTACATGGTAGCACTCTCCTCGCTTTCCCACCTTCTAAAGTTGCTTCTTTGTTCAATTTAGTGTGAACTAATGTTATGAAAACTTGGCACTGTACATGTCTTTTCTCTAGGCTTGGACTCCTCTTTTGGAGGTGTACATTAGACATTGCTATCAGTCTGTCAGTCCCTTCTTTAAATGTTGGTGTGTACAAAGTAAATCAAGACTCTGCTCCTCAAACTCTACTTCCAACTTGAAATTACATTGGTCCACTTTTCCCAACTTTATATTGGTATTTTTGTGGCAAAGAGCTTCATGTACCTTCTTTTAAACCTTCCTCTCTGCCTTCAGCATGCAGCGTGTTTCAGCCAGGCCAACAGCTGCTCCATAGGCTGGTGTTTTCCAGTGGTCTGAATTCAGCCCTTGGGGACTGAAGGTGACCACACTTCCAAGAGGTGAATGCTGCTGTGGTGGCCCCTTCCTTTCTCACTGTTCCAGTGCTGCTGACAGAGCTGCTGTTGAGGGAGGAGGCTGGGGAGGCTCTCACTTGCCAAGTTCAGTGATGCCATTTATATAGAAGATAGGAAGGAGGTGGTGGTACAGAGGTAGTCCTCTCAATAAGCTGAATTTGTGAATAAATGCTTTGTGTAGTTCTGTTGGTTGCTCCTCAGAAGAGAGATGCTTCCTTACAAAGTTTTTCATATAGCTTTTCATGGGAGAAACTTCCTTGAGTCTACATCTTCAAGTTCAGAATAGAGAACTTGCTTAGAAGAATGCATCATGATGTATCCATGGTGGTTTGTGGTTCATAGGATTTTCCTTTCTATCTTGGCTGATGCTCATGGGGTTTTTTAATATGATTTAGTCCTTCTTAAGCTGTCAGAATTTCATCTATGTAATCTTCCCATCTTGAGAGAGGAGATACTGAGCATAATCCTTTGCAGTTAATGTTTTATCCTGCTGGTGTCCTTGTGCATTTCAAGCTGTCCAGAACTCCGAGTTTGTAGCTATTCCAGAAGATTTTTTTTTTAATGAATTATTGTTACGAAAAAATTGCAACATATGATTTTGTTACAGTTTCTTCTAAGGGAATCAGTGGTAACTGTTAATCAAATACTCCCAAGTGTTAAGCTGTCTCTGAGACTGCAAACTTGAAAAGTGAAAAGAGCTACTATGCTAATATTATAGGGGTGGGTGGGTTGGTCTTTTTAATTGATGCACAGATACTCAAGATTGAAAATCAGTGCAGTTGGCTTCATTCAAGTACTTTCCTGCATTATAGAGCTGCCTGTTCTATGGGATTGTGGCTTGGGCTTCAAAGTTTAGATGCTATAGAATTAACTCTGATGAGAAAGTTTGTGTAACAACAATTTGAAGTATCAGAAAAATATGGAAACATGCTGGATAAATGCTGAAGGGAATTGCCTTCTTTCACTGTATTTCAGAAAGGTTGAAGCTGGTTTTTTTAATGGTTCTACTCCATAACTTTATAGAAAAGCCTTCTATCCTTTCTTTTTCCCTATCTCAATTGCTACCTCAACAAGATACTCTATCATAGAAATGCATCATGTTTCCAACCTGGTAATTAACATTAAGATGTAATATCATGTATGTGGCCTTTGACATGGTGTGAACTTCTTGCACTAAGTTCTGTTCTCTTATATTTATTTATCATGTTTTGTCTGCATTTTAGATAACGACTTAGAAGACAAAAAAAAAAAAAAAGAGGCAATGTTCAGCTTTTTCCGAAAAAATCAAGATTCAAAGAAGGTTACAGTGCCAGAGAGAGAAGCAGATGGATTTGTTATTGTGGGTAAGTGGTGCTTTTGTATAAAGTGATTCTTATCATCTTTGAAATTTAAAAATTTCTTCAAGATGCTTAGACGAAAGGAAATGTTAGGAGAGGCCATGATAAAAAATGTTCAGCGTTTTTAATTTTCATGAAGGAAGATTTTCCTGCAAACTGGCTAAATCCACAGCTTTAATCAAGTTCTTTCACAGTCTTGTAGGCTGGCTCAAGCATTCAATAGATAAAGAATTTGTCTGTAGCTGATCCTTTTTCCTCTTTTGAAAATTTATGTTTTTCTCCTCGTACAACATTCATCATCATTATTCAGCTTATGCTGCTCTGATTTACTGAGCATTGTCAGGAATGTTACGGTGTTCCTCCAGTTAACTGTGACTTCTTATTGAGCATTTTCAAGTCATGAAAGCCTCCAGAATATAAAAATCTAACAGTATGAACTATTAGAATGAACTCTGAAGAGTACTTACTTTTTTTCTTTGTAACAGTTCTCCATTAACACAAATATCCCCAGTTGTTAGATCTGGTTTCACCTCTGTGTCTCTGTTGTCATGTTTAGAGGTTGTCTTCCACTAGATTTTGATCATTTGCATTGGTTTTGATGGCTACTGCAAATCAGTCCAGGGCTGGCATTTTGGAAGAGTCAAAGGAGACACTGTCATCCTAAAAATGTCTGGAGACCATTCAGAGTTACAAATTTGGCAGAGAGTAATAGGCAGAGAGTTCTGTGCCCAGACATTGCTCATCTCCCATGGTTGCTGGTTCTGCTTCTGCATTTATGGAATCATAGAATGGTTTAGGTTGGAAAGGACCTTTAAAGGTCATCTGATCCAATTACCCTGCAGTGAGCAGGGAGATCTTCAACGAGACCATCTTCCTTGTAAAAAATTTCTGCCCTCTCCTAGTTCAAAACCATTATCCCTTTGTCCTTTGGCAACAGGCCCTGCTAAAAAGTTTGTCCCTGTCTTCCTTATAGGCCCCCATTAAGTGTTCCTTTTAGCTTCATTCTTTTTTTCCTGAAATGCTGTTAGTGGCTTTGTTCATATGAATTCATATTAAATTAATCAGTTAAATAAAAAATGAAGGACTATAAGTTTTGCATTAATATTATTTTATTTCTATTTATTTTTATTTTTTGCTCAGACAGAAGTTAATTTAGTGAACTGCAATGAAATGGACTAAGGTCATCTTAACTCACTTTCTCTGGGCAAAAAAATTGCTGCCACCTTGTCAGTGGAGCAGATCCCTGTCTTGCTAGACAGATGCAGTTGCACAATTACAGGTCAGCACTGAAGTAGATACTTACCTAGAAGTTTTGGTTTTCTAGGAACAGTGGCAAAAAACCCCATAAAACCAACACCTAGCTATTTTGCTATCTGCTTTTTTATTACTCAGATGGGAGGTTCTGAAGCTTTTTTAAACTTAGCTTTAAGATATTCCAGAATACCAGAACTAAATGCTTTTAACAAATCTCAGTAGGATTATAGGACCATTAGTGTGAGTCCTGCTGTAGGCAGGGAACACTCTTGAAGGGAGTGAGAATTTAATTTCTTATCTTTTAAGTTGGCTCCTAAACCTAGTCTTTCATTGAAAGCATGTAAGAACAAAACCCTAGTTTGCTGATACTCTGTGAATAGAGGAGTAAGTCCTCTGCTTTTCTTTCCTGGAGAAAGAAGGATAAAAATATATCCTCAGGGTCTTCTTGTTTTCTGATTTCCACTGTTGTGGTCACTAGAGTTTGTCTGTCACAAGTCCCTTTCAAGATTGTTTATCCTGTGCATCACTGTTAGGGGCAGCCAGGAGTATTACTGGGACCCTGACTGCCACTTAGCAAGAAAGAATCAAGTGCCATGTCCATTAAACTATGGAAGAAATCTATTCAGTAATGTAGTGAGAGTAGCTGGCATCTTAATGAAAATAGAGCTAATTGTGAGTTTCCAAACAATGTTTAATTATTTTAATTTCTTTCTATATCTTCTGTATCATCTGAAAGTGAAAAAGGGGGAAGAAGGTTCATCACATTATTGAGGAAGCTCCACCACAGCTATAAACCCTGTGAAATCTTGAGGATAATGGGTTTTTTTCTATTTTTTAATAACTCTTCCATGTTCTATGTTGCAACATTTAAAAGTACTTTTGCTTATAAAATATCAGTGCATTTGTATCTGGATAGCTATATATTATCTGAATGTCTATTATAATTTTGTAGAAAGAAGACTCATGAAAACACTGTCAGGAACAAATACAGTTCTACAAATGCAATTCTACTAGTAGCTGAAAGAAATTCTCTACTTCAGCTTTTGGGAAAAATACTGCATGTGTGGAAGTCAAGAAAAAAATAATTCGTAATTCAGTCTCTACAAAATAAATAGTAAGAAAATAGTAAGAAAATGTAATTTTCTACTAAGGACTAAAGCATTTTTTACATCTATCTACCAGTTCACTTATTTTCCAGATACTGGTGATCTTCTCTGTAGAGGAAGCTGTAGTGGTGCTTTTTCTGTAAAAAGCAGAACTATTATTCTGGAAAGGGAAAAGAGGCTTATGAAACACGTAACACATGAAATTGGTTTTGATGAGTGAGTCAATTGTAGAAATATGGAAAAATGTTTCAGAGGGTTGCCCGATCATCACAAATTGCTTTTAAAGTTAACATTTTGGATAGCAGGATTCAGAAAACAAGTATGTTTTCAGTTAGTTTGGGGATTTTGAAGAGTTCTTAAGGATTTTCTCATGTTTTGTGACTTTTGTGTTATAAAATCAAATCCAGCCTACCATCCATTTTTACTGCTGCTTGCCACAGAGATGACAAGTTAGTGCTAGCATTTCAGCTAGGCCTACAACTAAAAATCTCCCAGCAGATCTCAAAGATGCATGCAACTGGTAGTCCTAATCTCAGTCTAAGATCAGGAATTGAAAAAGAACCAAGACAGCAATGCTGCTTCCCATGTGTGTTTGGCAAGGTCAGAATCTCTACAAGCATCTACGTGGTGCTGATGATTTCACTGGGGTAGATGGTGAGTGTTTTTTGCTTGAAGTCAACTGAAATGTCATTGGATCATAGAATGGTTTGGGTTCTAAGGGACCGAGATCTAGTCCAACCTGCCTTCCATGGGCAGGGACACTGTATCATGTCATTTGAAGCCCTGTCCAACCTGACTTGGAACACAACTTCTCTGGGCAGCCTGCTCCTGTGTCGTCGCCCTCATATTTACAAAAAAATAAAAGTCATTTATCACATATTATTGTTCTTTGTGCCCTCCTTACAATACTGCTAAATGTTAAGTTTGTTTTCAGGTTTAGTTTTTGATGCTAATGTGCAGTGTCCTAGTTACTTTAACAGAAAAATTTGGAGTAAGTCAGTGCTGGTGTCTCCACCAGACTGGTGAGCCTGCAGCCAAGGGAGGGTGCCAGGAGGCCAGGGACTCAGGCAGAGACCTCACTGATGAGGGATGTGGTCCCACACTTTCTGAACAATGAACACAGAGCAGGTCTGGTAATGGTGACCAGGGTCAGCTGAGAGCCCAGTGACTGCCAGATGAGTCTGCAGGGACAAAGCAGATTTGAGGCCAAGCCCCCCTCAACATTAGGGGGTCAGGGTGATCAGGGTAAAGGGCAGGTGCAGGCATCCCTGCAGGGTGGTTTGGGCAAAGGCTGAGAAGCTGAGGTGAGTCTTCTGTAGCTCTTTGCCCAGACCCTTATGCACATACTCAGGGTGCACCGTGTCAGCACTGCCCATGGGCACAACCAAATCCCTGGGCCTGGGGCAGGGGCTGCTGAGCCTGGTGGCAGTGCCTGGGGCTGGACAGGCAGGATGCTTGGGAGGTCTCTCACCCTCCACACAGTTGGCCACACAATCCTGTGAGGAGCACTTGAGCTGAGATTTTGACCATACCCCAGATCAAGTCTACTTTATTTACTTTTAACTCGTGTTACAAAGACCAGTCTGTTTCATGGATTTAGGAGTTAGTTTTTGATTTGTTTTCTCTCAGGCATCTTTGTGTGTCATAAATTTGAAAGGAGTAAATGGCTTGGAGAAGTAGCTGTGTTGCTGGTGCTGGTAAACTTGGTTAGTAAACATATTTAACTTATGTTTCTTCCTTCACTTTAGTACAGCTTCCTGTTTGATTTATTTAGGTGAAAATTAACATGGGTTTTCAATACTCACCAATGGCTATCACTTCAAAGCTCTACTCTCAGCCTCAGATGCAGATCTCTAAAAGGTGGTAGGGAGCATTTCTGTTAATGTATAGGAAATATTCATCTGTCTCCCAAAGATTGTTTTCTGAAATTCAGGGATTTTGCTGTAGTTTTTCAGATTTTCAAGGACAGGCACTCAGTTCTTGTCAGACAGGGTCACTGTCAGAGACAGCTGGGAGGTTTTGGCCAAGGTGAGTAGGGTTGACAGGAATTTTAAGATATACTCCTGCTCTGTAAACCTCCCTTTTCCCTGCTGTGCTTTACTGGATCCTTGGATGCCATTTAGAATTAGCAAGTAAATTTTGGCTTAACACCTATTTCTTACACTTCTCACAACTCAAGCAAGCATGGCTCTTGAGAAAACATAAACAGCCATAGACATCAAACTTTAAGTATTTTAAACTCCCTTCCCAATAAGTAGAAGGATTTGCAGTATTTAACTGAGTCTTGGATCTGCTAAATTAACCAACATGTACCTTCTATTTCAATGCTGATGTCTGAAAAGAAGTAGATCCACAGAATTAATGTGTGTCAAGCTTGCAACAGCATCTTAAACCTCACAGACAATGAGGTGGTAACTACTGTCTTTCATCCTGTTAATTGAAATACTGTATAAGGCAAATATTTCTTTCTTATTAAGAAAGTAGAACTGGTATTAGATGAAATGATTAGCACATATTCATATATCAAAACTTTGGTCAGGTATGACTTACTATTTTAAGCTAATCTCTGCAAGGCATTCAAACTTTGTCTGCAAAATGAGATACTTGAACCTTCCTCTGATGTGTTCAGTATACATATTACTGAGTTAATTCAGTGCTGTAATTCCTTTGTATGGATCATCTTTATCTGTAGGCAGGAACATCCTCAGCTGTGAGACTGTGGAAAAGTATGATTTACAGCCAATTGCATGTTTCTCTTTGTTAACTGCAGTTACATTGCGAAATAACATCCTTAACAAATCAGGAAGTATTCTGTACAGAAGAGGTAGAAAAATAAAATGATCAATATAAGTCAGTCTTCAGTTTTGGAAATCTTCTGGTTTTCTGAAGAACAATTTTACCTATAATTGTTCCCCTCCCCATTTCTGTTTTGCCATGAACTTACTCTGTTTGCAGATTGTTTTTGGGGTGCTTTTTTATGGTGGAAGGAAGAATCGGACAAATTGCATATTTGAATTAAGAGGACACCCTCACTTTACCCAAAATGTAAAAGGGTTTTACAACATTATCCTTATTGTTTCCACATTAATCTCAGTAATACAGAGCTCTGCATGTATTTTGAAAAACTCCTTAAAAATGTTTGCTTGTGAGAAAAGATGCAAATTTAAAATCTTCAGGATTGAGTATGTTATGAATGGGAAATTTAATATACTAATCCCCCCCCAGATCAAAGGACTACGCCCATACTAGTTTATTACTGCAACTCAAATCCTTTTTTTGTTTTTCCTCTCTGTGGTATGAGGCAATGTTTTAGTCTCAAAGACTAAAAGTGTCAAGAGATCTGTAGAATCTTGTGTTATTGCTGCTGTTTGTTTTCTAGGAGTCAGTAGTAATGTGTAGTAGATTCCTGTGAATCTCTACATTGTTTTTTCATTAATATTTAAGGAGCTTTTAGTGGTGTTAGGAAGGAAGGTTAGGCTGCTGCAGTGTTTTAAAATCTACTATTACATTAAAGAAATGCACAAGGCTTTGTGCCAGTTGGAAAAAAGCAGCGTCTCAATGTCCTTTCTGCATCAATGGGCTTGTGTTACATATTTTTTATACAGCAGTAAGTGCTTGTGTAGGTATTGCCAATATTGGCAGTTTCCAAATAGCCAAGCTGCTATTTCATTATGTTGTTAAAGTTTAAAAATATTTAACACTAACTTTGTAATAATCTGAGACACAGGTAAATCTTTTTATCTAAAGAGTACTCAATTCGTGCCAGCTTGTGGCACTGTAAGGAAACACTTTTGATGCACAAGAAGTTACAGGGTTAAGCAACCTGTTTCTTGAGGTGCTGCTTTATGGTTTTCATACTTACAAATTGTTAGTAGCTCATTTGGGCGCTGAGTTCTACAGAGCTGACTGAAAAGGAAGGGGAAAGAATTCCGAAGAAACAGCCCTCTCCTGTTACTGATCCTGGTCGCATCAGGAGGTAATGGCTACCCTTTCATTCAGTGATGAAGTCAAACTAAATCCTCCTGGGTACTGATGTTGCAGGAAAACAAACTGCATTTTTCAATAGTACCACTAGATGGGGATTTCTCTGCTATTCCAGAGTTCAGGGCTTTTTCTCTCTCCCCTTCAGGCACACACACACGAAGTGGAGTAGTAGTAATTATCAGTACACTATTTTATTAGTCTCTAGTTTTTCAAGAGATTTATAAAAAGCTTTTTAAAGCCTAATATCAAACCTAGACTGGCATTCCAACCTAATAAAAATAATGAAGCTTGAAATGTTGACAGCATGTATCTAGATGTTGGCTTGTAAATCCTTCCGAACAGATCTGTTGAGGCCCATGTGGGACCTAAATAACACAAAGAAGTAAATTTGCATATTTTACAGCAGGGGGAAAAAACAGAATGCAAAAACATGAATAATTAGGAGCACAAGCTTCATGCTATATTAATACTGTTGAAAAGCATGTGTTGATTGTATTCTGAAAGCCAGTAGTGATTTGGTTGAGTGAACTCAGTCAGCATCTCTTATGCAGATTAAAGGAACTGGGTTACAGAACAACTGAAATTCATTGTTTTGCTCTATAAGGAGATATATTTCTTAAAGGAATTTTTTTTTTTTTCTCAGATCCTGTATAACACAGGCAATCTTTCTTTTTAGTGCCTCATCAAAGCATGTTTTTGTTGACAAAGGACTGTGCAATTCTTCATTTACTTGTACACTTCTAGCTTTTTGAAATAGTTCTCTTGGCCACAAATCAGATGTTAGTACTTTTAGCACTTTAGTGTACATGACTTACTTTTAATTTGGTAACATTTTTTAATTTTTTTTTTTTTTAAAATCTTTTTAAGGCTTGAGCCCCTGAAATACATTCACAGAGATTTTGTGCTATGAATTTGATTATTTTTATATTTGCAGAGATGCCTCTCAAAAAGTTAGAATACAGGCTATTTTTTAATCTGAATAATATGAACAATTGTGCTGGCTTCTGTTGATTGCAATATAAGATGTGTAACATACATTTTATGAAAAAAAAATTATTTGCTTAACAATGGTAAATATATAAAATAATATTAAAATAGTATTTGGCTGAATATTGTCTTGGCCCTGTGACTCTCAGCTGTCTCAGAAAGTTACCTGGTTTTGAATACTGGCTCCAGGGGAGATAAAAGAAAGAAGCTGAAGACTTTTTGTTTAACTTGTACAGCAGTGTTGATTTTAGGGTGAAAACATTAGTATGTGCTGCTGTATTAGAGAGCTTTTTGGGGGGCTTTAGAGCAGACAAAATGCACAGAACCAAAATTTTGCAATCTGTTTTTTAAAGCACATCTTCTTAGTTTGCATAACCAAAGGAGGAAAATGGTAAAATTTACCAGACTTTTTAGAAGTTGATGTAATTGTAAGAGGCTAAAGAGGCATCTGGCAAAAGGTTGTTTTGAGGTCACACATGCATCTGACAGTTTGCTGCCAGCCCTCTAAGAAAATATTGGTTGGAGTTGTGTTCCTGTTTTTCATATTAACTGCTTTCTGACTTGATATATAATGTTCACTTTCTACATGTCCAGGTCTCCAAAGTGCTCCTGAGAGGTTTGATTCTACTGATTTTAACTCTTGCAAATAGTGATGAAAGTGTAGCATGCTGAAGCAAGAAAATAGGAAAATCCTTTGGTTTGTTTTTTTTTTCTCTAGAACTTTATCCTCAGGAAAGATGAATGCATTTCTTGGACATGACCATTCTGATGCTGCGTTTACATAGTCAACATAATATTCTTTAACCTTTGATTATAGCAGTGTGTTTGCTTTTGATGCCTGGGTTCTGACAATTTTATTCCCATACTTTCACTCTCCAGTAGTAAAGCCTTAGACTATTGGTCCACGTAGCAATCAGTATTTTCTTTTCTCATAATCCAACTGCAAATTGTTTTTTGTAACAATGTATAAAACAAGGGATTTTCAAGTGCTGTTTGTAAATGTTGTTTGCTAGAATATGCTGGCCATCTCTTTTAGAATTAAAACTTCTTTGCTTTATTCAAGGTAATGACAATATATTTTTAGTCCAAGTCTGATTTTCCTATATCAGGTGATCTTACAGCTACAGCTAACTGAAAAACAAGAGTTGAAAAATGTGTTGCAGGAGTGCAAGCTGCTATTCTGGCAAGTGATAAATTCAGGTTGAAGTCCCTCTTTTAGCAATTTACAGCATATTTAGAAATCATTCTTTGCAAAGAGAGCCCCAGTCATTAGCCCGTGCAATCACTGCCTGTCTGCTTGGAATAATTCAGACTTCTCCTGATGTTAATCAATGCTAATTTTCTTTGAAGGAAATGTTATGCTGAGCTGTTGGTACACACACCCCTCCGCATCTCTGGCAAATAAATGCTTTTGTACATTTTTTTCAGTTGAAGAAGGAAAACTATTTTGCCAGAATTTGTTATCTTGTTTGTTTTTAATTAGGTAGTATAAAGAAATACAAGAAGGTTGTGCTCTGTGTTTCAGAAGGGTTTCAGTTCAGTGATGTTGTAAGCCTCAATGTCAAATAATAACCAAAGTTTTGGTTAAAGCTTTTCTTTATAAATGAAAAATGAGTTGTCACCTTGTGCATAAAGGTGTTTTTCTTTAGCTGCTCTTTCTTGATATGCTAGGTTAAGTATGTTTCAGTAAGGGCCAAAGGAGTTAAAGGCTGTAGATGATTTATTCAGTCAATTGTTTTGCACTTCAGTGCTATTTCATCTGCTTTTGCCATAACACATCTTAGGTGGTTGCTAAAAATGTAGTGTGCTTTCTGATCTCTGCTCACACAACTGAATGATCTCAACTTTTGTCATGTTTTTTTTTCCCCCACAAGTAAAGGCTGTGTTGAATCAATCTTGAAATTATTCTCACTTTAATCACTTGAAAATAAGTATTTGCTCACAGCATTGACCATGTGTTGCTGTAGAAATTATACAATAATCATTTTTTGTGACCACGATCACTTCACTTTGTGCTTTTTATATATTTTAGTAAATTATTCTATTGTCATGGAGATGTCTGTCTACGTGATAGTAAAAAATAAAGAGGAATACAGAGACCTCCTAGAAGTAAGTGGGCTGCTTCAGTTGTGCTGTTTCTTTACCAATTAGTGTGCACTATGTTGTTATTACAGTTAACCATGTACATCACAGGACATAATCGGAGTCTTAATTTTGGATATTGTTTCCTCAATTTACACATAATTATTTGCTACAAAAACTTTATGGGGCAAAAATAATAATAGGCAGCAAATAATTCAAAACCTTAATCAGAAATACTGATACAATGTGAGTGTTTCTTTCTTTCCCCCTCACAGCAGTTGAGATAAATGTGGGATTTCAGATACACTCAGGAGATGTGTACAGCCTCTTCATTTCTTTCTTGTTTTCATCAGGGTGTTTAGGGGTAGTTAGGGAATATGGATTATGTATTTTGTGCATAAGGATACAACCACAGTCTGTAGACAGAGCTCTCACAATGGGTAGTATTAAGTTATCAATAGTGAGGTTTATTTGTTTTGGTGGGGGTTTTGTGTCATTTTGTTTCTTTCAGTTCTTGCAGAGTAATGATGTGTTTGAGCACATGACTGCCATTAAACATGTAGAGTATATTAATTTTTTTCCTTTAGAATGGGCAACTTTCAGCTGATCCAAGGTCCCAGATCTTTCCTGGAACAAAAAATCTACAACAAAAAAGATTTTTGCTGTTAGTCTGTATCACTCTAAATCTCTGTCTTCGGAGGTCTGTATAGAAATACACTGAAGTTAAAGTTATACTTTTCCTTCTCCAGGGTGAATAAGAGAAATAACTTAAAACCCACAAGATTAAATTTTATACTTCTTTTTGTTTGCATGAAACTTCAGGGTTTTTTGAGAGGGGTGGGAATGAGACTTTATGGCTATTTCTTTGCTATTTTATTTTTTCAGTGGGAACTTGCCTACATAATTTCTTCTGCATGATTTCATCCCTAGGTCCTACAGAAGGGGAGGGCTATGATTAAGGAATAATTGATTTACAAAAGCATCAGCAAAGCTATTATAGCATAAGGCAGCCAATATTATCCTTAAAACATTGATATTAAGTACATGTACCAATCCATCCTTCATTAGGAGAGAGAATTAAGGTGGGAGATTTTTTTTTTTTTTTCCCTAGGAGTCTTTTCATTTACAAACCCACAAGTTATGTCAAGACTGTTACAAAGATTCACAAAGAGCTTTCCTTAGCTTTAACTGAAATTTAATATACTAACTTGAATTGAATATGGACTTCAGTTGGGTTTACCAACTCTTACAAAAATTTAGTCCTATTTTGCCATGGAGTGAACCAGAGGTAAGACACAGGAAAAAAACAGTAGTAGTTTCCAACTTGTGCATTGTTTTAAAGTTAGGAAAGTGTGAACCAAGAAGTAGGATTAAGCATCACTGAAATTCAGTTTACAAAATGTGTTTTTAGTATATTTGCCTAAAATGACCCACTGGCAAAAGCAGGGACCAGCAGTAAGCTTGAATTCATGGTATGCTCTGGAGCTGAAGTGTCTGAATCAAGGCACTGTACATCAAGCACGTCTGTCCACTTGATTGCTTCAAAACCAAAAGCTGAAGTTACAGCATGTTCTTCTTCAAATATGTTTGGTATATACTTGTGCTTATTCAAGCATTCATCCAAGAACTGGGAGACCTCAAATCTAGTGCTGCATAAGTTTAGCACAGTTAGATGCACATCTTCTAGCATCAAAGTCTGACATTGTCCAGCTAGGAGGACCTCCAGTGTTTATATTGGCTGCACAGTGGTTTTACTTCAATAATGCAGGATGTAGGAGCTTCTCTGGTACTGCATCAATCATTGAACTGCAGTGACCTGGGAGTAGGGAGACTGGAATATTGGTCTCTACTCCCTAGCTTGTGCTTTTTGGTTTTTTTTCTTAAACTAAAATGACTTAAAGGTTAAAAAAAGAGAATGCAACACCCCAAAAAACAGCATAAGGAGACAAGAACTTGTTGCCAACTCTTAGGCATTGGGCTCAGGCTTTCTGATTTGTTTTACCTCTGTCCCGGGCAAACTTTCATTTTTGGGTGAAACAGGACTGGCTTCAAAAGGAAGGAGAGAAAAGTGCCCCAAGCAAATTCAAATGTTAACTGATCAGGAGGGCTCCCTGTGGGAGGCAGGAGCTTGAATACCTTTAGTCTATGGGGACCAGGCCTCAGGTCCATTGCCTTTTAAGTGGACCAGTTAGAGGATGAGGAGAAGAGTGGGATCTTCTCTTTTCCTGTTTTAATTTCCAGGGAAAAGGTACCCCTTATGCCTGGAACATGTTGTGGGGGGAGGCAGGAGGAGGCAGGAGGAAAGCTGCTTCCCAGTCAGATCCAGTCAGGATGCTCGTGTTCATGTGCAGAAGTGACAGCTAATGAATTTAGATCCCTAATGCATTTTGTGGCCTCTGAGACAGCTGCTTTTTTAGACTATTGTTTTGAGTATGTCTTTCCAGGCATTGTACTCATTCTAATCTTGTTGATGGCAAAATACACGTACTGTGTGAAGATAATGAGTCGTGGTTTGCTATAATATGCTTTTCGTTTTAAATAGCATTAAGTAGCAGTCAAATTCTGTGCTTGTGAGTCTTTGCCATTAGACTAAATTACCTTTTTAGGAGTGTTAAGGAACTATTAGAAGCAAGAAGGAGGGAAACTAATGAAAATAATCGAGGATCATACTTTTGGGTGATATATAGCTTGTCACAACCAAGAATGCATTCATTATCTGTCAGAATTTTATTTAAAAAAGCCCTATTTGTTGGTGGGAGGTGTGCGGCAGGTGTAGCTGTTGGGTGGAAGAGGGTGCCCTGTGCTTCTGGGAGCTTCTGCACCCTGAGCAATCCCGTGGGCACGGGCCTAAGGCTGCCAACACTGGCTGGTGAAAGAAATGAGATATTCTCCTCTGTAAAATAATTGTAAATGTTATCCAGCACATTTGGATTCCAGAAGTTACCAAGAGCTTCAGATGAGAAAATGTTTTCTAAATTCTGTTTGCCTGCATATTGCTTTTTTTAAACCTGGAGTACAGAGTTCTGCTGTGGAAGTGGGTTTACAGCTGATTTAGAGCTGTAGGGCCATGGGGTTGCTGTGCCCTTTCTCCCCATACTCCTGAGTTAATTTATCTTGCAGTGTTTGCTTGTTTTGTTGTTTCTTTCTTTGTTGGTTTGGTTTGTTTTTTTTTTTTCAGTCTTCTGTTTTAAAACAAAAAGGTAAAGCTATCTGTTTTGGTTTTGGTTTTGTTTCTCATTTAAAGCCCACCCATGCCCACCCCCCTTCAGTTTCTCATAATATCTTTTACAGGTTACATAATAAAGGTTCATAACCTGCTTAATGTCAGTGGGTATCTTCCACCTGCAAGTCTTACTCACTGACCTTCATGATAGTTACTTCTGAGCAAGAAACACTTTCTTTTCTAGCCTCTATTTGATGAATCAGAGGTAAAGCTAAGGAAATCTGTGTTGCTTTTTTGTGTTCTTATTTCAGAAGGTGTGATATGTGGGTGACCTTGTGTACCCTTCTCTCTTCTATCCTCTCCCTTGGACCCAGTGAAACTTCTGGATCCTCTGGGTTTACATTTCTTCAAGTCTTCAGCACATTCCTGGCAGCATAAGCCATCTGTTTGCATACATTCTGTAGCTAAAGTCAATGAACTTCTTGTGCAGAGAATGAATTATGAAGTTAAGACATTTCTGGTGAGGGCCTGTGTAGGCACTTTTGATCTTGACTCTGGAGATAAGGCTTAGCATGGGGTGCAAATGAAAATACTCTCTCAGAGGCTTTTGCTTTAAAACTTGAATTTACACTCGACTATTGATGACTTTCCTTGTATATACCCTCCATTAACTTTGCCATCTGGAGAGCAGCCAACAATTAATTTTGTTGTCTGTGTCACTTAAAGTAGCAAAGGTGCTCTGTGTCTGACCAGGCTGTTGTGGTAGTTTTTGGAGTCCAGTGTATTCTGCCCCTTTTAAAGGGATTGAGGCATGTGCTGTGCTGAAGTGCTGCAAGGAGATGATGATAGGTGGTATGCTGTGGGGATACTGTTTGACTTAAGCTTTTAATTTTACTTTGTAAGTATGCCTGGGATGTTTTTTATTACTGTTAAACCACCCAGAACAACACAACTGGTGCTGAAATGAAAAAAAACAAATGGATTTTGAGAGGTCAGGCTATTGAGTGCAGTCTTTAAGATAAACAAATAGATAAATACTATATAAATTGCCTCCAGATATCATCTGAAGGTCAGAACATAATGTAGCATGGTCCTTGTCCTTCTTTCCTCCTTCCAAGCAACAGCTTCTTGCTGGAATTTCAAGTTCTGAATTATAAATTGGTTGGTGTGTATGAAACCTTGTGAAGTAGAATCTGTAGGTAATCAGGGTAAGTAACAAGACCCTCACTGCTTTAGAAACATGTTGAAATGCTAGGCAGGCAGGGGCAGGAATATCCTGAAGGGCATTTATGTTTGCTGGTTGTTAAAACCCTGTCTCCTTTTAGGCATTCCTGGCTTCTTATGTATTTATTAACAGAAGACAGATAGAAGAATTTCAGCATGTACACTTGATAGATAAAAAAAACATCCAAAGGAAGAGCTTTCTATGTTCTTACACTTACCACAATCTAGTATGGCACAAACTAATACAAAGTAACTTTTCTTCTAAAATGGAAGCATCTTATTTGAGCATATTGCTACACACACTGAAGCTCAGCATGGTGTAAGAGATGTGGTGAAGCAGCCCAGGAACAGTTTGTGGATTCCCTTGAAACCTTAGGGATGTGTTTTGTTTGGGGCCATGTCCGTGGCCTTCCTACTTGCTCCAGGTGGATTTTATACAGTTCGTTGGTTTTTTGGTTTGTTTGGGTTTTGGATTTGTTGTGTTTTTTTTTTTTTTCTTTTTGGTAAAACTGAAATTCTTTTGCCAATGAACATAATTTGTCCTATAATCATGGTTGAAGTGTTTGAATATTTTAGATCTTGATGTAAACTTTGTAGATGGATCAAATAAATTCAGTTTGAATAAGCACCACTGTGGATGGGGAAGGCTTTATTATATTGGATTTATTATAAACTGAGTGTCTGGTCACCTTTTTCCCCTCTTGAATTCTCTATTTTAGCATGGGAAAGTCAGTTGTTGCCTGTCCCCCCCCCATTTACAGAATGCACTGGAAATACAAGACTATGGAACTCATCTGCATGGAACACTACTGACACTTTTCTGCATTCTGACAACTTTTCTGCAAATGTTTCTAGCCACATAATACATTTGCTTTTCTATTGCCAAAGAATTATTTTCTGAACAGCCTCAATTCAGATAAGTGTGTGCACTGGAGATAAATTCAGTATAGTATTAAAGTTAAAAAGATTCAAAGCTAAATGTGGAGTCAATCAACTGAAGCAGAGCTTCACAATTCCTGAGTTTTTCCTGCAAGATCTTCCAAGGGAGATCCTCAGGCAGTCAAATACCAAGTAGGCATAGTAGCAAAAGGCTGAAAAAAGATTGAATATCTTGTCCAGACTCAATACCATATAATTCTTCTGTCCTGGTATTCTTTCAATACCAGGATATTGTCAGATGTGTTATTATATTCCATGATCATGCTCTCTTGACAAAGGGAAATTTTAGGATGTTAAACAGCAACTGCATATGATGGAAACACTGGAACTAAACCCTCTGTTAATGCCTTAGAACAGGAGAGAAAATGGGAAAGCAACCAAATATGTCTTTAATTTACCTTTGAACTAACTGATTTCAGGTGGCCTGTCTAGTAGGTTCGTTTGTCTGTGTAAATTAGAGTGCCCTTTTGACCTCAAAGCTAACAAATTTTAAAATGAAGTAGAAGTATATATATATATATATATATATATATATATATATATAAAGTATAACTTACCAAAGGCAAGATACAAAGTATTAGCTATCTCTGTTCAGAATTCAGCTTCTTAAATTGTTCTTAAAACTCCCAGAAACTGATAGCTCTTGGCCAGTTTCCAGACACTTAAGGGAAAATTAAAATGATAATTACTCTTCATAGTTTCTTTTGATTAAAGAAATAAAAACCAACTTCATGTTACCAACAATTTACTTGTGTCTTAGTGCTTTTGTTAGTGTAAACATAGTGCCAATGTGAAAATTAACTTTTTGAGAAAATGAGCCTTACCTTTAGGAGTTCTTGTATTGATGCTTCCCAGAGATATGAGCTATCTATACAAATCGTTGCTTTCAAGATTTGGCCCCAGTAAAGTTTTCTTTCCCTTAGCAAACTGAAATTAATGTTAGTCAATTTCTGAGCATTTTTTTTAATTGCACGTGAGATGAAAGTTGATGACATTTCTTTTGTATGCAGCTGTCTGTGCATTTTCAATATAGGAGGAAATACAATCAGTTCAGCATGACTGGATTACTATAAGTAGTTCTAGAAAATACCTTAATTTCCTCTACACATTTATTTTTGTCATGTGCCTTACTGACTCTTTAAAAATCTGTATGATGTAATCAAAATTGACTGTTATATTTGTACTTTAAAAAATTGATGTTATGAGGTGATTGGTTACCATACTTGAGAAAAATAATGATAAAATAGTGCTCATCTTATCCAAAATTTGTGGGCTTGTCTTGCTCTTTGTTTTTTCAGGGAGGTAAAGAATTTACTTACTGAAGATAATAGTGATGAATGTAAGAATGCAATATATTATTGTACTAAAACAGTAAAGTTATTTTGGGAACTAAATAGTACATTTTTGCATTAATAGGAAAAAATATAGACTTTATCCTCTTCTTTTTCCTTCTAGTGGAAGCTAGTTAGATAAAACTTATTTTTCAGTCTTCCCAACTTAATATTAATTTTGAAGAGAAAAAGCTGAAGTGCTAACTAGGGTAGCTCCCCTTTCTAAGTATCTGCTAAACTAGTGTGACTTGCCCACTTCCAACTAGGCATGAAAAACATGCATTTTGCAAGCTGCAAGGACGTGCAATACATAATGAATCTAAAAGGAAAAGCACCACAAGAATTTGTTGTGCCATTAGGTTGTATCCCCTACAGCCTGCTCTCCTCTGGCTTTACTGCACTCCAGCCTTAGCCATCCTCCCTTATCCTCCTTCAGCCCCATCCTTTCTCCCACAGATCTCTCCTTTAATGGTTTGGCAAGGAGTGGGACTGATGTGCTGGTCCAAAGTGACATAGCCAGCAGGTGGGATGGTGGCCACCCTGTGATAAGCCCAGTGGAGCACTTGGCTTGGAGCTGCTGGTGGGCAAGAGCTGACACCAGAGGCTGCTCACAGCAATGTAACTCTTGGTTGCACTGATCTGGTTTAGCAGCTTTGTTGTAGGGACTTGGTTGAAGCTGAGTTGACACAGGCCACTGATCATAAATGTTATTAATGAATAACAAAGAAAACACACAGGCCATCCAACTGAAAAGAATTGTTTTTTTTTTTAAAGAAATTTTCTCTGTACAGCTCAAAGCATTAAAAACATCTAGCTTTTTCTTTTCTTTGTTTTTTTCTTGTACCACTTGTTGAAAAGGTATTCAAAACTAACTTTTTATTTTAGAAGCATTTTTCAACCTTTAAAATATTTTCCTTTGCTGTAACTGTTCTGTAAGACTTATTAAGTGGGAAATGGCCTTAGAATTTCATGTTGAGTCACTGCTAATTTTGCTTTCTAAGGTGGGTACTTGGTGTAACAGTATTAGGTTTACATTTGCAAATACTGGAGTAGCTTTAGCTTAGTTTGTTCCACAAACACAACTGAAGTATGATACTGGTCTAATACTGACTCTTCTGTTTTGTTGTATTTTTGACTGGTACTACTTTTATCTTTTGTTTGGAATTCACGTAATTTCCTAAGATCTGGTTTTACCCCAAACGTAGTTTATTGGGGTTTGGCTGTGTTTGGCTTTTTAAAAATCAAATAGTCAAGTCTATACTTGACTTACATGACTGAGAAAATAACTTTCAGAAGAGATACAAAGAAGTCATGTTTCAACTGAGAAAAAACATTGCCACTGGTTGTTCCCAGAGACTTGTTTCTCACTGTTCTGCATGGCAAGTAAGTTTTCCATCATTTGTGCCCATGCCAAGGGAAGATGACAAGCCATCTAGCCATAGGAAAGCTGGATGTTAAAGGCTGTGTCTTGCTGTTACAGAATCCCCAAATTCAAAGTAGATGAGACTATGTGCAAGAAATCAAGAACAGTGAACAAGGGAGGATACAAAAAAAAAATGTGATGGAATGTGTGTTGATCACCATGACTCTCTGCAGAAATAAAGCTGTGAACTTTGCTGTCCCTAAAAGTATCTTATTAGGTGAGTTCAAAGCCTGTTGCTGGTGAACTCACTCGTTTGAGTAGAATCAGCTATAGGCAACCTGACTGAGAGCAACCCTATGCCAGAAGCTGACTTAAGTCTATGATAAGCCAATGATGTTTCACAAATGCATCTTTTCATAAAAGAAAGTTGCTTGCTTTTGCAAATCTCTGTCCTAGGTAGATATCTGGATGGTTTGGTATTTCAGATTGTGTGCTTTAAAATGGAAGAAAGGTAAGTATACAGGAGGAAAAAAATAAAATAATGAGTTTTTAGAAGTCCCATAAAATGGGGATAGGATGCCACTGCTTTATTCCTGAGCACACAAGTTGACACCTGGAATTGTACTGAAGGTTACTGAGAACAGATGGATGAAGTGTGCTACATAGCAGAAGAAAGAAGTCAAGTCTACAGAGGTGTTGCTTGATAGATTCAGAACAACCTAACTGATAAAACCAAGCATCATCCCTAAATCAATTGACATTGTTGGAGAAAATACTGACACAATGTCTGTATGTGTGCATATGCATCTGCATGTAGGCATTCCAAATTTTTTGCTTAAGCTGATAGATTCCAGATTTTTTTCAACTGTAGTTGAGGTAGTTTTAGTGGTATGTTTTTTAAATCAGAACTTTTTCACAAGTGCAGGGAAAGGTGTTTTTTCAACAGTGAATTAAGGACATGTGCTGTGTCCCACAGTGAATTAAGGTGGAATAAGTTCTTCAACCTTCTTCAAGTACTAGTACAAAAGATGGCTGATTATCAGCAGACTCAGGTAAAATTAGAATACTTTATAAGGCTGCAAAAATATCTTTTAAATCTAAAAAAAACCAAACCAAAAAACCAAAAAAACAAACAAAAAAACCCATCATCTGTGTTTTTGGTATCAGTGCAGACTTGTCTTTTTTCTCCTTTCTCCATGTTAACCAAGGTAGCTTTCACCAAGATTTGCAAAGTCTTCATGATTAAGTGAAGTTTTTAGGATGTAAAACAGCTTTGTATACTTGACACACTGAGATAAGATATTTAATATGGCCTACAGATACTACCCTCAAGTTAATTTTGAGTAAAATGTGAGTATTTAAGAATTCCCAAGTGCTGACAGTGCTGTGACCCTGGATGTTTACAGTGGCAAGCTTTAGTTTGTACTCAGACTGATCTGATCACCACTGTGACTTGTGAGCATGAAACAGTGTAATAGGTAGATCTGGTTTGATACTGAAGGAGTTCATCCATCTACAGTGCCTACATTGCTGCATGTCCTACTGTGGAAACATTGCTACATTTGGGAGGCCTAGAATCATAGAATCATAGAATCATAGAATTGGCTGAGTTGGAAGGGACCTCAGAGATCATCAAGTCCAACCCTTGATCCACTGCTGCTGCAGTCACCAGACCCTGGCACTGAGTGCCACATCCAGGCTCTTTTTAAATATCTCCAGGGACAGAGAATCCACCACTTCCCGGGGCAGCCCATTCCAATGTCTGATCACCCTCTCTGTAAAGAAATTCTTTCTAATGTCCAACCTAAACCTCCCCTGGCACAACTTGAGACCGTGCCCTCTTGTCTTGCTGAGAGTTGCCTGGGAAAAGAGACCAACCCCCACCTGGCTACCCCCTCCTTTCAGGGAGTTGTAGAGAGTGATGAGGTCTCCTCTGAGCCTCCTCTTCTCCAGGCTGAACAGCCCCAGCTCTCTCAGCCTCTCTTCATAGGGCCTGTGCTCGAGTCCCTTTACCAGCCTGGTTGCCCTCCTTTGGACCTGCTCCAGGACCTCGATATCCTTCCTGAACTGAGGGGCCCAGAACTGGACACAGGACTCAAGCTGTGGCCTCACCAGGGCTGAGTACAGGGGCAGAATCACTTCCTTGGACCTGCTGGCCACGCTGTTCCTGATACAGGCCAGGATGCCATTGGCCTTCTTGGCTACCTGGGCACACTGCTGGCTCATGTTCAGCTTCCTGTCAATCCAGACTCCCAGGTCCCTCTCTGTCTGGCTGCTCTCAGCCATTCTGTGCCCAGCCTGTAGCGCTGCATGGGGTTGTTGTGGCCAAAGTGCAGGACCCGGCACTTGGTCTTGTTGAACCTCATCCTGAAGATACAGAATGAAGTATCTTGCTATTTCTGTTGTGTGCCACCCACACTTTGAAAGTAGATCTTTTAAATATCTGAATAAAGGATAGAAAAAATGCCTAACAGCTGCCTATTTCCTGAAGTCTTTGGATAGACTTTTGAGGCAAAGGCATACTCAGTATAAAAGGGAGGAGCTGCTACAATTGGTGTTTTGTGTTGAGTAGATCTAACAGTTGAATGTTGTTCTGTCACAGAGAGCTTCTGTTGGTTCTGCTGACCAAAGCTTAATGTTAGCATCAGCCAAGAAAGGTTGGTTGGCTTTTCTGTCCCTGTCATTAGGGGTTTCCACTGATGGAGTGTTCTGTTGCATTTGGACAGTAGGAGCAGCATGGGATTTTGGCATCTTTTGAAGAATTTAAGTCTGTTAGGAATTATCATGTGTGTTATCGATCCAGATTTTATATGTCTATAATAATGATGGATATTTTTCCATACCTTACTATATTCCACCCTGTCCAAATACAACCTGAGCTCTAGTTCTGTTTTCCAGTGCCATAGGAGATGAGCACAGAGGAGTCTGTGTATGTGTTGACACAGTGTTCAGTCCAGTGAATTCCTGAGCAAGAAAGCTACACCTGCCCATTTGGCCAAATCCTGGCCATACTCCTGTCTCAGAACCCCCTCATGAGTTGGTCTTGCTGGTTCTGCCTGTTGGTGCATATGAGGTGAGGGTTTCCCAGTAACTGGAAGGCAGATGGAGTTGTGTTGCTTCCATAGGGGGAATTTCTAGGTGGAGCTCTTCTAGGCTGAGCAGTTCCCCCTCTCTGTACATAGTCCAGCAGGGGGAGGTGAATACCAGAATTTACAAGAAGAGGAGCACACCAGCAGAGGGTTTGTTTGCCTGGGTCAGCCTTTTTCCATCTGAGAGTACAAAACCTTGTTGCCAGCCCTCTGTGACAGAATCAAGATGTCAAGGGGCAGGTGGTTTCTTAAACAGATAGCAAGGCCACTGCTGTATTATTAATTTTTTAGTGCTATATTTCTACCCTCGTAAAACCCTGTGGGCAAGAGAATGGTTGTGATCACACCATGTAATTTGTTAAACCTTCTCCCTGGAGGACCTCTGGCTTTTGTGAATGATTGAAGTTGTATCTTCAGTGTGTCTAGGTTTGTCTGTATGGATGAGCCCAAACAGCTCATTTTGCCCAAACTCAGCAGGTTGTCTGGAATTGGGAGGTTTGTAATTTTTAAAATGCAACAGTGTTTACTGTGCCTGAGCTGATGACAGGGCTGAAAGTTTTGATTAAAGTGATGGTAAAGGAAGTGTAATTGAGCTACGTTGTCTGGGCTGGACCTCCCTTGACTCCTCTCAGTGTAGAAGGGCTGGTAGAGGAGTTTGTCTCTCAGCATATAGCTCTACAGGCACATCTTTGGTCTCAAGGACAACTGTGTTATTATTTTTTTTCTGGAAGCAGATAGGAATATTGACAAGAGGTGGTTCTTTAGGTTCAAGAGACCATAGAACTCAAAAGCTTGTGACAAGTGGCTGCTAGAGAAATTATGATTTTGTTTATAGTCTCAGTCTTAGAATCTTTTGAGCATCTTCAAGGAAAGAAAGACCTATTAAATGACTTTTTGAGGCACCAGTCTCATTCTAAGCCTATTAGTTTAATAATAGTTTCACTTAAATCTGTTGTCAACCAATGCAGTTTTCCCAGGAGCCATTACTTTTAGTCAAGCATTTGAGTTGAAGTTGGGAGCTTTCCTTAAAGCCTAGTATTTAACTCAAACAATTTTAAAAGTTTGTCATTCCTAAATGTCGTGATAAACTTTCTTCCTTCGGTTATATGTTTCATCTTTCAAAACTGAAAGCATGGTTGTACTTTTTGTGGTTTTAATTATATTGCATTTTGTCATTGATCAAGTGATCAGAACAGGTGATTTGATTTTTAGCATGTGCCATTTCTTTTCCTATATATTAATAAAGAAAAGAATTGGCAAAAAATACTTATATGTAAATTCCACCTCATTTTAGATCAGTATTTTTAATGGCATATCCTATATATCACCCAGGCATACTATAGTATCTTACCCAGCAGTGTATCTGTTTGTCTCATCTGTTCTTTGTAATTGTTTACCTGAAATCTGCTGGGTTTGTAGGAATTATATCAACAGTTCTGGCCCACACTTCAGATAAACAGATTGTCCAAAATAGAATGGAAATTAACATCTGATGATGTTCAGACTTGCCAATAATGTAAATTTTTGACTTTGCCTCAAGTTATGTTTAGTACTTCCTTAAAGAAAAAAAAAGTCACAGATTTTATAGCTGAATGTAATAAATGTGGAAATTTTCTTGAGTGAGAGAAATTGAAAAGACTGGTCTTCTCCTTTTGTGTGAATCTGATACCAGGGTACAACTGTGCTTGATTTTTACAGATGTGTCTGTGGTGCTCAAAATAGAAGCTGACTGGAGATACTTAGGAATATTTTACCATAAGTGCTGTCATGTTCTTTAAAGATTTATTAACACTGTTAACATTAAGACTACAGTAATTTCCATTTTATCTTGGTCTAAAAGTGTTTCATATTAGTAGCTAACAACAACAACAACAAAAAAGTTGGAGGGAGGACTGTGTATTCCCCTCCCATTTTGTTTAATATAGAGTAGAAAAATCAGCCAGTTTGGCAGGACTTAATGTAGAAGCCTAGTGATAAGTTTTCCTTTAACTGGAAAGTCCTGTAGAAGGCAACTTTAAAGGTAAAATAGTTAAAGTTGCATACAATAGGCCGTAAATAGTTGTCAGGTATATTTACATTTGAGTTTTGCCATGGTATTTCTGTCCAGATGCTGATTTTAGAGAGCACTAAAATTGCAGATGTGAAATATTTTGAAAGACTCTTTCTTAGGTTTGAAATTTTTTTCTTTGTTTGTTCAAGAAATTTGTTCTTCCACAAGCAGCACAAATCTGCTCTAGTGAATGGTTGTCCAGTTTATCTGTCACAGTTAAATGTGTGTTCACTAAAGATCTTGTCTCATTCTTTATTGTTTGTTTGAAATGAAGGACCACCTTTGTCAACTTGGAAGGTATAGGGGAATCTAGGCTCTTACCACTGGTTGTTCCCCTTTTAAACTTCTATCCTGATAAGTGAGTTTTATGTTTGGGGTTTTTCTTTATTGTAAATTCATATGGTAAACCACATTAGTTTTTCACTACATCCTATGATAAACATGTTTAGCTATCTTAGAGCTTCATCCTTGATCTTCTTCTATCACTTTTGTGTTCATCTACTCTGAGTAACATTCTAAAAATAAACAAATTTTTCTGAGATTGCTTGTTGACATTTGTATTCAATGAGTCATTGTAGTCTGTTGCTATATGATTAAGATCTATTTTGGCTTTTAAATATACATCCATGTGGTGTACTCTTGAAAACAAGTAACTGAGTGTTGAGAATTCTGATTTCTGTCTTACCAGTTCATCAAAGTCTCAGTCTCTGCATGATATTAAACTTATCTGTCTGTTGTCTGAATATACCAGAATGCATCTACAGTGGGCTTTTTTGTAGATGTGGGGTGGGTTTTTGTGTCTGGTTTGTTCAGTTGGTTGGTTTTTTGCAGTAAAGGCTCAACATTTACGTAGGCAGTAACATAAATATTTTCAGTGACCCAGTACAGGTTCTGTAATAGACTTAACAGGGATTGTCATTGAAGTGTGCCAGTTAAGGACACTTTTGGTACTTTAGAAGAAGATGATGTGTGGAACCAGTAATTCAGCTGATTAATTTCAAATGAGGCAAACAAGACAGACATGCTATGTGGTTTTTTTAAGTAAGATCTTTTGTGCATGAGATGGTAAAATTTTTATAAAAGGATTGTAGGGCTGGTATAGAGGATACATAAAGAAAATCAAGACATCATTTGCAAAATAACAATATATGGCAATTTATGTAAATTTATATATAGCTGTTTACTTATATTTACTATTATCCACAACATTTGCAGTGCTGCATGGTATTTTGAGCTAAGCTGGCAGGTAGCTTTCTTTAAGTCCCTGGTTCCCACGGTTGGTTTTTGCAAGCCTGTGTGTGTATCCCCTAAAACGTGGCAGGCACATCCATTCCCTGTGCCAGCACCACTGGTGTGGCTGCACACAAGTTGGAGCAGAGAAGTGATCAGGTACAGGGTACAGGCTGAGAGTCTGCCCTGAGGGTGATGATGCAGGCTGGCTGGGATGGGGATGCAGGTGGAGAGAGGGAGGGAGGGGATTTCAGCTGCAGTTTGCACTTCATGTTGGTTAAATTGATTGTGAAAGAAACCCTCAAGGTAAACCTATAGAGCATATGTGTGCTTGCTACATTTTTTGTGAATGAACATGCAATGAAGAAAATCAGCAATTATACAATTGTTACTCCAGTCGTCTGCATTTTCACAGTCGATGTTGCTTAAGGGTGTCTTGTCTTCAGCAGTGGTTCTTTTTCTGAGAACTGGCCACTTTTAAGATTCAACATAGAAAAAAGTTATAAGAATTGTAGTTCAGAATTAGGTAGACAATATGTTTAACATAAATGAAAAATCACTTGACTGCACTGATTCCACTAACATAGTTATTCAGCAGCTGGCTCTCTTAATGTTGTGGCTTGCTGCTCCTAATGAATTTCCTTTTTCTGTTACTCAGATCTATCAGGTTAAGTCAGTGAGGAGGTAGAGACCAGGACACATCTCTGTGCACATCTCTAAGGGGTTTTGGAGTTGATCAGAGGCTTAGTCAGAATTTTCTGTAGATGCAAATTTCTATCCTGGTACAGTTTAAAGCAAATATGAATCTTGGTTTCTTAGTAAGGAGTATATTTTAAGCAGCTGAAAGATTGGTCTGAAACCAGAAACTTTTCTCCCATAAATCGATCATACCAATGGAAAAGTCCCAAGTCATTAATTTATGGTTCACATTCTCAGTTTGTGTATGGCCTAGCAATGGTGTTTTTCATGCAGTACCTACCTTTTTTATTTTTTATTTTTTTAATTCTTATTTTATTGTTGAAATAGAGTATCACCTAACTGGGTAAAGATTTAGTACACTCTGAACTTTCAGAACCTTTTTTTTCCTAAGATGGGTAACTGTACAGATTTCAAGCAGCTACCCTTAATAGTTTAAAAGCAGGACATAGTGCTTCATAGGAAGTCTTGAAAAATTAAGGAGCTTGTATGTAGGAAAACTGTGTCTTTACACTGTGCTTCAGTGCTGTGCAACCTATTTCAAGGTAACCAAAGTTGGTTCAGATGTAAGATTTATGTATGTATGTGTTTATGTGGGAGGGTCCTCCCCATCTCAACTGTAAGAAGATTCCTTCTCTATTTTACTAGTGAAATTTTTTTCATTACCATTTTAATCTCCTACTTGTAAAACTTACTGTGGGGGATCAACTTTGTGCATGTTTCTTCAAAACAGTTTTTAATTATGTATTTGTACTTTGCATCTTTGCTTAAAATCATACAAATGTAGCAGATTCTTTAATGTCAATAATATAGTCATACCCTATTCTTACACATGGTGTTACACCTCTGTTTACAGTGATAGAGGGTTATTTTGAAAAATATAGAAACAATATTTTGAGAGATTGTCTGATTTGTCTACTTAGTTGATTACAACATCCTGGTAACTGAAGATTCTTTCAAAATCTGTTTTTACCACAAATTCTGATAAACACAGAGCAAAAATAATTCACTCCTTAAAACTGAGGAAGTAGATTTTGTTCTTAACATCTATTTAACACATACAGAATGTACAGTTTTAATTGGCCAATATAAAGCTTTGGGCTTTGATCTAGTCCTGAATATGGAATTCCAGCACTCACAAAGCTCTGTTCACAGACCCTGGGACGAGATGCATGGCAGATAGAATTTCTCATCTATTGTCACTGCTCACTAACCCAAAGAAACTGTGCAGATACTGACACTGTTGCTTCATTCTTGATCAGACATACAATAAAAGAGCATATTATTTTGTCAAAAATTAAATCTGACTTTGAAAATACATATATATTAAAAACCTTCAATGAGTTCAACTTTCAAACTGTGTCCAAGTTGCAAATGAAGGAAACTACAGAATGAAAGAAAAATCACCTTTACTGTATAAACAGTGTTCTAATAGAGCATTGCTCAAGTAATAAATCTTCATATTTATCAAGCTTTCATTAATAGAAATTGATGTCCAGCTGATAAGAGTTTGTTTTTTGTAGCTTCATTTATGGCCCTATCCCTATCCACAGCACTCAGAATGTAATAAATTACTCCCAGAAGTAGATCAACTAAATTATAGTTGAATGCAATAGTGCTGGGTATAGTGGAGGAGTGATTACACTGTGCCTGAACACTCCTGCTGGCTACTCATTAGAGTAAGAGACATTGGATTATTTTCTGATCTTATTTTCTAGCTCTGAAGTCCTTGCTGAAGCAAAGCACTTCATTATTTTGTTTTTTTGTTGGGTTTTTTTGTTTTTTTTGTTGTTTTTTTTTTTTTTTTTTTTTTTGAGTGTTTTAAGGGGGGAAGTATTGTATTGTGTAAGTACAAGGACTACAGCTTGAAAAGAAGAGAGTCCATTAGAGGAAAATACAAGGTAATAAACTGGGTTACTTTCTCCTTTGGACAGGGACATGTTAAAGGCCAAAGTAGGACACTTTTCACTTTAGAAATGAGATAAAAAACATTGTACATAGCTTTCAGAAAATTGCAGATACCGTTATTTATTCTCTTTTTCATCCCATCCCTTTAGTCCTTGTAATAAAAGCTATATTTCACCTCTGATTTAAACAGAATCATTGCATAGTAGTAATTCCTGTTTAGTAATAACTTTGTTTTGTCTAGTATACAACTTTTATGATGCAGTGTTATGAAAGTGTCCCTATCCCAAGAATTTGTCACATGGAAGATAGATAAAAGTTGAACAAATCAAGAAAAAAATATGAAATATTGTGGAGGTTTTTTTTTTTTTAATAGTTAGGGTGGTTATTGCTAAAGGGTAAACTGGTGTATGCAGCCCAGGGAGCAGAATTTTGGTAACTGTCTTTAAAAATGTTATGAATTTTGTTTTGTGATTTATTTTTTTTTCCCCATGCATGGCTGATGGCACCTGGGAGTTCATCAGAGAAACCTGCTGATGGTTTCATCATATGTACATGAGAAAAGAAAAATAGCAGCTCTACAAGTAACAGAGTCTTGTCAGTAAGGAGCTGATGTGGAAAGGGTGGCAGTGAGGGATGGTCAAAAATGCTCAGAATGATTTTGGCATCAGCAGTAATTCAGTAATTGAGTTATCTGGAGCAAAGCTTCACAGTTGTAGCTAAAACGATGCCTGTGCCATGCATAGGGACACCTTGTAGAGACTAGTAATGAGTACAGATTTTTGTGGGTTGCATAGAGATGTTTTAATTATGGAGTTACTGTATTAACTGATGCAGTGAGTTGCCAGCCATCAAGGTTGAAAACCAATTTTGTCAACCTGAGAGTCATCTAAGCAGAAGGTTTGAGGTTGCATTGCATGGGCTTTCAGCTATCACCCCCCAGAATACCATGTGTACAATACTGCCTTTTCAGACTGAATTGTTAACTGTGAAGGTTTTTTCTAATCAGCCTTAATATAATATTAAGGCCATTACTAATTTTCAAAGTACAGGAAACTCAGTTAGTTACACTAATTGTTATTAATTTTTCTTCAAGTCGTGCAGTATTTTCTAGGGCAAATAAGCCCAAGATTTTTTTGCTTTGGAAAGAGCTGAGGAGCATCTTCTGCTGGCTGTTCTTGTGGGTTGGTCAGCAGCAGCTATGGGGATGGGAACTGCTTGAGCTGCTCCAGTTGATGCCACGTGCAAGATTTTGGCCAGGTGGTGTCAGTTATGGAACTGAGAATCAAACTCAGGAAATACAGTAGTTAAGGCTTGATTACACTGTGTTAACTGTTTATCCATACACATCTTATTAGCAGCTCTAATTAATGACAACAGGCTATTTTAAGATAGGAATGTTTAAGATATGACTGTGGTTTGCTTTCTGTGCTTAAAAATTGTCTTTGCTCTATGCTGTGGATTCTTTGCTTCAATGTCTTTGAACTTAAAGTTGCAAAAATTTATTTGGATTTGCTTATCTCAAAACTAGGTTGTTGTTTTGTTTTTTAGTTCAGACACTCTCTTGCTAAACCACAGTATAAGAGAAGATACTTACATGTTACATTAAAAGCTTCTGAGATAACCTGATCTCTCAGTAACTGTGATTCAGTTTGACTTTCAGATTTTCTTTTTTTTATTCATTTTGGCTTTATGTTACATATTTTGTATATTTTGTTTGATAAAACACCTTTTAGATGGGATGGCTTTTGTAGGCAGAGGTAATATCTCCTGTTAGCCATGGGTATCATTAGATAAACTGGGCTAGCTTGTTGGAGGCACCAGCCTTTTGCTCAAAATGTAGGTAACTAAACCATCCTGGGACGAAAAAAGGAGGGAAGAGAGGTGATAGGGACCCAGATTTTTATAGGGAGTTGGGTTGGGGAATGGAGATAAAACCAAAGATCTTTCTTTGATGGCCATCACAGAAGATAACAGATACAACTCACAAACTGTGTGCCAACCTGTAGCCAACTCCAAAGTTATTTTAGAATCACAGAATCATTGCAGTTGGAAAAGACCTTTAAGACCATCAAGTCCAACCATTAATCTAGCACTGCCAAGTCCACCACTAAACTGTGTCCCTAAGTACCACATCTGTGTGTATTATAAATACTTCTGGGGATGGCAAATCCACCACTTCCCTGGGCATCCTGGTCCAGTGCCTGACAATCCTTTTGGTGAAGAAATTTTTCCTAATATCCAATCTATACCTCCCAGGGTGCAATTTGAGGCCATTTCCTCTCATCCTGTCACTGGATACTTGGGAGAAGAGACTGTCCCACACCTCACTACAACCTTCTTTCAGGGAGTTGGACATATGAGGTCTCCCCTGAACCTTCTTTTCCTCAGACCAAACATCCCCACTTCCCTCAGCTGCTCCTCGTAAGACTTGCACTTGTCACAAGACTTTTGCACTCATATCCCATTTTCAAAGCTTAATTGCTTCTGGTTCTAGGCTTAAAGGACTTCTGTGGCCCAAAGCTTAATATTTCTCTCTACTCTAGTTGATCTAATAAGATATAATACATTTACTTATAGACTCTGTCCTGGCCTGAGTTCTTGGACCTTTACAACTACAACGAACCACCACTGCAGTCTTTTGTTATTTTTCTGTGATCTGAAAGATTTATTTTATTCTGGTGGCTGTCTGAGACCATGTGTGGGAATATTAAGAGGTAGCTTTGCATGTTTTCCGCTTCACTCTTCTTGGACCACCATTTTAAATTTAACCCAATCTACTAGATGGGTTCTCCAGCAGTTTGAGCTTGGTTTTCAGTGAGATAAGTAGGAATAATTGTTATTATCCAAAAGATAGGTCTATGGTATTCTTACTGGGCCCAAAGCAAAACATGCACTTCAGCTGGCAAGTTGATCTTATTTAAAGTGCCACCCCAATTTAGCTTTACTTGCATTCACACTAAATGCAGCACTTGTATTTGTGTGTTGTTTCCAAGCCAATTATTCACATAGGTTTAAAAAGCAATCAGATCTGGTCTGTTAGGTCAAGATAATATGAACATAAATGCACATTCTTACAAATAAGCTGCCCTAAAATAAATAGCAGAAAACCAAATGTAGTGTGAAATACTATGTAAAACACAGACATGGCATAATTAGCAAGGCACAGAAGAAATGCTGTTTGTTAGGACTGTAATAGTAACAGTCAATTAATTTCTCACAACGGGAAACAGCAAAGCATTTAACAAAGCAGCAGCATCTGTCTCTACAGCATAAAAACTATACAAAGAGTCACAAAACTGAGACAATTAATAGATCATAAGTCATGAATTAAAAAACCAAACCAAAACAAAAAAAATCAAAAAACCCAGGAGGGACTGACTTTGTATTTATTTGCAGATAAATCCCTCTCTACATTTCAATAATTGATAGATTTTTAAAAGACAGGATATAATTGTGCTGTTTTCTATAGGAAAGCCACATACACAAAGCACAGCAATGTGTGTATGTTGTGGTGCATAACATGTAAAATGTTATTGTAGGCTTGATAACTTAGGCATAACCATCAGTATTCAGAGTAACTGCTAAAAACACTATTTAGCAGTTCAAAGTTAGCTAGCAAGGATATGATTAATGTTTCTTCCCTTCCTTTTCCTCAGTACCAGAATAATGGAAATGATCTAAGTTGGATAAACAGAGAGGCAAAGCAGCATTGTATTAGATGCAGAGAGAAAGTAGCTATAAACAAATCCAGGAGTGCAGAATCGTGTGTCATGAAGCCAAATCTCCTGATAAAATATTTAAAACTTCTGTGTAAATATCTTGAATTGCCCCCAGAAAGCTTCAGTGACCACGTGAATTCAGTAGTCTCCAATTTGTGTACCTTTGTTGAGTTCTTTACATCGGATCATGTGTGTGTCTGTGACAAGTTTATTTTCACTCCATGGACAGTAGAACCTTTCTCCTGTTATTTGATCTTGCATCACTGAAGTTAATTACTTTTCATAGGGCCAGCATCAAACCCCATGAGAGGATATTTTAAGGGTAACACAATTAAGGGAAGAAATAACGTTATCTGGAAATGTTCCATTATCTGGAATTTCTGGCTTATTTTTCCTCAGCTTTTCCAAACATCTCATGTCAGGGCTGTTGGAAGGTACAACTTAGCATTTAGTTTCCCAGAGCGTGTGGAGATCCGCCTGGCAATGTTCTGAATTGAACAGAAATTGAGAAAGGCTGGTTCCAAATAGATAGTAAATTTTTATTAGCTGTGCTGAGTTGGATGGTGATACTGTGGGGTTTGATGGGTCTGCCTTTTACTCTTGTTTACTTCATATTTTGAAAGTCCTGTCACAAAGTAAATGTAACTTGGTATTATTCCTTTGGTTACTTGGAAAAAAAAAACCCCAAATCCTTCCCTCTTCTCCTTCCTGATCCAACCAAAAGAAAAAAACAAAACAAAACAAAAGTTAGTTTCATTTAAAATAGAGATGAAGGCTAATGAAAATCAATTCCAGAAACGGGAGGAAAGGAATAAAAAAGGAGAGGGGGCCACACGACTTGGCTCTGCATCGCCTCCACAGAGGAGTGTTGCCAATAAGAATATGGACTTGCTGGAAATTGAGTAAAATGATCCTTCTCAGAGTACAAAAAAAGTAAAATAAATATGCCTGAGTTGCTGGGGTTTTTTGACATTTTTTTAGATCTGCTTCTGGGCCAGTGCAGCAGCACAGTATCCATTAGGCACAGCAGTGTAGTCCAGCAGTCATGCAGAGAAATAGGCTTGATCTATTGGTACTTTAGTCAGATATGAGCATGCAAAGGTCCAGCCTTTCATGTTTAATTTTAGTGGTTTACCTTTGGTTTGCTTGTTTACAGGGGTTGTTTGGTTTTGGTTCTTTTTTTTCCCCTGCTGCAATATTTTAAGAACTCTGCCCACTGGAGAAGGACATTAAATAAAATACTGAGGAGCAGTGGCAACGTTTTGGAACCTGAATTACCCAATACATTTGGTAGTAAGAGGTTGAAAATGAAAATGTGCTGGCATCCTGAGGTACAAATCAAATTTAGGGTATACGCAATGTGACATTTTCTACTAAATGCCAGGATGAAGTTTTTTTAAAAGTAACTTGACTTTTGACTCTATTTGACATGCATAAAATGATTTTTTTTAATTAGCCTATTTAATTTTCAGCAGAACTCTCATCTTTTTTTCTCTGTGGGGTTACTACTTAGCCATTACAACTTTAAAATACCACCAGATTCTGCTGCAAAGAATTTTAAACATTCTACTTACAGATAATTTCAAAGCAAGACAAAGAATTTGAAAACAGCCAGTTATATATGATCCTGGAAATACCCATCACAAATATTTAATATAAAATTGCTGGCTTCCAGTGCCAAATATGTGGTGTTTTTTGATTGGTATATTTGCATAGTAAAACTTAGTGCAATAAACAGTGTTGCATTATGTGTGATAAGTGATGAATTTTACAGGTCAGTGAATTGCTGATTTGTTGTTATCTACAATAAATGTCTGACAGTGTTCAAACACACCCCCATTCTGAGGCACAGCCCAGTGCTAGCTGCAAGTGTCATTCTTAATAACATCCTTCTGTTTAAAAAATAAAAGAAATAGAGGAGATATAATTTGGAATACTGGGAGAATAATCTTGTGGGGCTTTGCCCAAGTGGTTTCCACATAAGGTGCAGATAGGACTGACGTGTTCATTTAGCAGCTCAGTGTCACAGGGAGGGGTTGGCTGCTTCTTCCCTGAAGTCAGTCTGGCCAGCTGTCTGATTTCTTGGTGATTTGATTCATTTCATTAAACTGGTGAAAAACAAGTCTCCCACACTCACACCCATGCTTTGGGGTTTCCTACCTGCTTCCTAAGATGAATTGTCACACCAAAGTGTCAGAGGAACGACAGAGACAGCTTGAAGGATCAGCTCCTTTAGTGAGGTCTTAGCTTGGTATGGCCATCTTAAAACCACAGGCAAGGACATAGATGTTTCTTACATCATTTGTAAGAAACAAAATCATCTTACTTTAGGTAAATACTCTGTAAAATTGATTTGAGATACCATTCAGAGGGTCCTGTGTTTTGACTTGCAGAAAAAAATGTGAAGATGTTCTGCTGCTGTTGAGCAAGTATTTGAGCAAAGATGGAAATTAGTAATGAGGGCGTAGAAAGGAAGTCGCAGAAATGGGAGATAAAAATGCACAGAAAAGCTTATTTAAGAGCAAAAGAAGACAGAAAGTATTGATCAAAGGGCTGGGTTTTTTATTCTACTAACAACAACCCTCAAAGACAAATATTGCCATTATGAGAAGCTGATTTAAGCTGTGTCTGGTAGTCCAAAGAACATGGTTTTCCCAGCTGTTGATACCCATTTGTCTTAACTTTTACTTGATTCCAAGCAGCAATAGTGTTATGTTATTCTGCTGTATCATAAATATTTTTAAAAAACCATTTAGCTCTTTCAGATTCATGTATGCATTGCTTCATTGGACTGAGGAGACTGAAAAGGTAAACTGATCACTGAACAAGTGTTTTATCAGTTAAATGGGAGCTTGTAGGCAGCATTTTGCTGATTCTGTGTGCTAGTTACTTTACTTCTCTTATCTCTAAAGTGTTCATGTCATAAAATCAGCCCTTGCCAGTTCTCTGAAATGCTGCAAATTTAGTGAGAAGAATGACCGAAAGTGCAGAAGCCACTTGGCCACCAATCTAGTGCTGGAGAAAGGAGGTCACTGCAAGCAGTGATGAGTGTCTGTGAAATCTGAAAGTGGAAACCTGTCTGGGGTGGTGGCTCACATCTAGCAGACAAGGCAATTTTGCTTTCCTCTGTTTCCCTGTGCATCAGTGGACTCAGCCACTCAGCCTTGTTTTCCAGCTCTTTAGCTGGCCACTCACAGTGCCTATTTCTAGACTTAAGTTTTCAGTTTTGCGACCCCTACTTGGAGCTCAATTACAAGGGAATGAGAGGATCAACATTATGCAGTATGGAAAATGTTCCAGTGAAAAGAAACTGGTGTTACTTTGCCATATATATCCACTTCATGATAATATTAGTGTGGAGGTAGTGAAGCAAATCTACTGCCTCTTTTAATTGTCTTTCTTTCAGTTGTTTACACTGAAAAGGACTTTTAGAGGGGGTGTTTGTAATGGAAAACATGTTGTAGCTTTTGAACCTGGTGTTATTAAACTCTTTCAAATATCAGTATCAGCAATGCCACTTTCAAATTAATGGAAGTGCAGATGATTGAGAACAAAGGGTTTATGTGATTTAAATCATTTTAATCCTGGATTATTTCAGTCAGAACTCAACCTTAAAATATAATAATGCTAAGTGGGATGGAAATGCTTGAGGGTTTACTGCTTTTCAGAGTCACTGACAATGTATCTGGCTTGTTTAAAACATTTATCAAGATCTACTCCCTAACAAAGGTTATAAGAATCCAGTTGATTCCATTACTGCCAGGGTATTTTGCCAAAGTGGGGATTGATTACAAACACTTCCTCTCAACCTTGAAATACTGTTAGGTCTGCTTGTTTCCAGTTCTGATCTTATTTTTGATCTAGACTTTGCAGGTTGTGCCTGGCACTTTGTCACAAAATCCCTGTCAATCTTAAATAGTTGGGATTTCAGAAAAGGTGCTTTGTGGCTTTATGATGCCCCGTACAAAGTTTCAGACCTGCTAAATGACTGCTGTATATGCATAGTGCATTTTGGGGTTCACAAAAGAATATTGATTGTGGTTAGATTTTATTTTAGGTATCTAAATGTCTAAGTTTAGTTTCCTTTTGGAGCACCTATGTATGAAGAAAATATATTTGAAAATGTTGCTTTAAAAAACTATTGAGGTCTCACTTAGATTTTTGACCTTAGTTCATATACTCCTTATTGGCTTCTTTTGAGCCCTTAATGACTGTCCCCTGATTTATCCTACTAATAACACACAAAATGCCCCAAAAAACCCACGCTGGAAGTGGCACAGTAACTTTGAGATAGTATCTGTGGGAAGGCCATAAATCATTGTTTTGATTAGGGTCAGAACTTGCCTACAGAAAAAAAACCAAACAAAACAACAAACAAGCCACAAACAAAAAAAGCCCCGAACAAATCAGTTCTGTACTGTGAAATACAAGATTTTCAAAGTAATATTTCCATTGAAATTGTAAATTATCATTTGCCCATAAACTTTCACTTTTCTTCATCTTTCACAGAGTTTTGAGGGGGTTTTTTTGGTTTTGGTTTTTTTGTTTTTTTTTTTTTTTTTGCTTTTTATGTTTGTTTGGGTTTTTTTGATTTTTTTTTTTTTTTTTTTTTTTTTTTTTCAGAACAGATTGAAAAAAACCCACCTTTAAAAGCAATGTACAAATTTGTTAACATTTTCATATGGAGTGCTTTGACATGTAAAGCCAAATCCACCAGCTACTTAAAATAGAGTGTTTTTTTTTAAGAAATACTCAACTGATATTCAGTGGTTTTAGTTTTTTATCCTGAACTGTTACTTTCAGACTAGATTAATCAAACAAATATGTAAAATTTGCTTGTAATAATTCTAAAAAACTGCAGTGATACATGTAGCTGTAAACTGAGATGTAAAGTGTGTCTTGGACAACATGCTAGCCTGAGCACCAAAAAAATGTGTAATTAGGATACTGTAGGAAATGTGTTATAGCTTTGGTTCTGATATTTAATGAAATCAGTTTCAGTGAAGTAGAGAAAAATTCTCTTTCAGCATTTTTGTGGCAACCTTTTAGGTGTCTTACTTTTTTTAATATTGTGACCACTTGAAGTTTGTTGTGGTTACCTAAAAAAAAGAAAAAAAAAGGTGACAGGTGTAAAGTTGTGTTTTGCAAGTAAACAGGACTTTATCCATGGTACATATTATGGCTTAATTTGAGCACCTTCACTCTGATGAGGCTGGTTTATTTTGTATGTTGTAGAGAAATGTGTGCTTTTGAAGAGCAAGTGATAAGGATTGATACTTTATCCTGACTAAGAAAACTACAATTTTTATCATTAGGTTAATTTATATTAATACTACTAATAATAGCTATAATGATATTCATTAATTATTTTTCATATTTTACCCTGTCACTGAACATTATATTGAATCGCTACAGTAGTGATTAGCAGTATCTTGCTTTATTGTTTTTCTTTAAAGTTAAGCATTGCAGTTCCTATTTAATATCTCTGCAAACTTGCTGTAGATAATCATTAAAACTATCTACAGGAACCCATGTAGTGTGTATATGCTTGGGGGAGGGGTTGGTTTTGCTTTTGTTTTTTTATTCATAGAGGAACACTGACGTAGAAATCAAAAGCTCAGAGTAAAAAGAAAACACTTCTTTCCAGAATAGTGAAGACTTTTAGGTTTTTTTTTTCTTTCTTTCTTTCTTTCTTTTCCTCAAAGTCTTTGGAAATTTGGAAGTAGTGTGGTTTGTTTTTATTGTGAAAACTCTCAGGAAGAACAATTCCGAGTCGGTGCCATTCTTCGCAGCTGAATGGCTCTTGGTTTGTGAAATGGAGCAGCTGCAGTAGTTTCAGCTTGGCTCACAAAACCATTTGCTTTTTAATCAAGAACTTCAGATTCTGTGGTGGTTGTTCATGATGGAGATGGCCAGCTATGCCCTGTGAGACAGCTGTAGTATAATTGAGACAGACTATGTGAAGCAAATATAAATGCTGGATGGGTGTCTTAAAAGCAAAATGTTCACTTAACTGTAACTGAGGTTTTAAAAGGATGGAAAGCATTTATACAAGCAAGAATTTACTACACAATGAAACATTTTGTGTATAGAGATGTTCTTATATATATTGCATGAAACAAGATTTAAATTTTCATCATTAACATTCAGGTAGTACAGTGCAATAATCCCAAGTTTTGACGAAGCGTGGACATAGCTGCATAATGAGAAATGAATGCCCCACTGTTCCAAAAAAGTTTTTACAAATAGAGTTCAGGTCTCTTGCTTAAATTTATGTTTGTCTGTTTGTGGGTATATACAGCACATGTTCATGAATGCATCTAAGAATTAAAGATGTTTGTATTTTATGAAATGGAATACAAGGCTATCAGAGGCACTGAGAAACAAATCTTTGGTGGGAGTTATGGTACTTACACATTTAGGAGAACTTTTTAATGCAGGCAAGTATTGGGGAAATAAGTGTTCTGTCTCTTATAATGTAAAACATCAAACTGACAGTTTGTTTTAGAAGGGATTTTCCTGATTAGTAATGTTTGTCTAAACCAAAAACACCTAGTTTCACATCACAAATCAGAAAGTGCTGCCCATATGTCTAAAAGAAAAAAAAAAAAAAAAAAAGGAAGTTGAGTTTTAATATATGTAGTAATTTTACAGTCACAATTAATAACAATTTTGAACTTACAGTGGCTAGTTGTATGTTTCATGCTTTAGATTTAAATATTCTTCCTATAAATTACAAGTTTGTTATGGATTAATTATACAGTTTCACTCTCTTCTGCCAGTATATTCCATTCTTCTGCTGCCGTTTACCTAAAGTTTAGCTTAACTTCTGTAAAAACCCCAACCTCTTCCCAAGTAATACCAAGATAACAGTCTCTGTGGCAGAATATGACGTTGCTCCTAGATGTTCTCCTTTGTTTCCAAACACTTTGTCCCATTTTATGTTTCCGATGTGTGCAGTCTCAAGCTCCTTTGATGCTGACTAATTGAGGGGGGTGGGGAGACAATGTAAAAGGGTTAATCCGTTACACTGCTATTAATGAGTCAGCTGGATCCCTGCCATTCTCTCCTTTCTGGTTCACTTAGCACTGATTAGCACAAATGACACTTGGTTTTGTGGGAAGCAAGCTGGGAGGACAGTAGGTAATGCGGATCTCGGATGAGAACGGCCTGGTCTCACATTAATACAGGTAAATAAATCCTTGCCATGTGGCTTGAGATAAGAAAATAATCCTGTTTTCCTACTAGACTCCTGGGAACACTGAGAAGGTTGTCAGGTTGTTTTCCAGGACTTCGTTCTCTGATGTGCTGCTGGGGATTTGAGCTTTGGATACACTCACCTGACACCCATGAAGGAGAAGTAAGATGGAGAAAGGAAGTTGTTATTTGCATTCTTTGCAGCTGAGAGCCCCTTTCTTGAATTCAAGTCCTCTTGTGGCAGTTATGAAAAGGTTTGATTGTGTATTGATATAACAGCAATGTTCCTATGTCTTATCCTCAGCTTTTAATTCGGGATTCTGGGATAATAATAAAGAGATACTAATTCTAAGAAATATTTCCATCACTTTTTTATCATTTCACGATTTTTATCATTTACAGCAACTCTTGCTGTAAACTTACTAAAGCAGCAGTTGGGCAGACAGAAATCATGCTTCAGAACACCCTTGTAATCCGGTTACTTTTTATGAAGTTTTTTATTAATTTACAAACAAACTCAAGCAAGATAAACTCAGAATTCTTCTTATACCTTCATTCAGCATATGAATGAATCCAGGTGGATTCAGCCAGTGAATGAGTCCAGGTGGAGCTTTGGCTCCTGTCCTGTGTTTCTAGGTTGAATCTTCCCATGATTAAGATGGAGCCCCCTGTTCTCACCTCATTCTTTCTCTGCAGACATTGTTCCACCAGTTTGAATGCCTAAAAGAAAACATGTGGAAGGTGGCTACAATTTGGGATGAACCTCAGGTAACTAGAAGGGGGTTGGACTGTTTGTTTTGCCCAGAGCATTTTCTTCCTCCCCAGATCTCTTCAGTTGCTGGGGTGCTCTTAGAGACATGCTCACATTCCCTATCTGAAACTCTTATCAGTTTAGCAGAGCTTTTCTTCTAATTGCAACCTTTCAGAACAGCAGCCCAGGTTTGATCTGCTCTTCATGTTGGACAACAGTATGGAAATCATGGATCAAGTCACTTACAGAAGTGTTTAAATTCAGATGTCTTCATTTGAGAGCAATTCTTCCAATTTAGTCAGTGTATGGAAAGATGCTTCCTTGCACATGGAGTAGGTGGTGAACATCAGTGCCTCCTGGTCTCTTTTTGGGGAAGCCTGCTAAGCCAATGGCTATGCGGGCAGCCTGATCTTCCTAACTTAGAGGTCTATGTTGCAGCTGTTCACCTTTCCCAGTAAATTAGCCCCAAAACATTCTGTGTTTGTACACCACACCTACATTTTAAAAAACTCACAACAGCCACAGTCTTACAACCTCCAAGTTGTTTAGACAGTTAAAGACCGGCTGGTTTTGAGGTCGTCATTCCTAATTAATCCCTTTGGGACAGGGCAGTAAAGCAAAGCAAACCACAAAAGCTTCAAAATTAAGTAGTGTGGGATACCTCAAAGGCAGAATACTCTGTGTTGTCTTCTGTGTCTCATCTTACTCATCTAAGAGTTGCTTGGCCAGTAGAAGTTTTGTGAGAGAGGATCATCTGATTTCATCAGCTTGCTGCCACTCAAAAGCAAAGGTGCTAATTTCCTGCACTTCAGTGACTCTTGCTTTGCTCCAGCTCTGGTGTTTGCTGCACTCCCAGAAAAAGATGAGTTAGTAAGCAGAAAGTCTGATCTTTGGCAGAGTCCGTGCAAGGGCAGGGACCTTCAAAGAGGAATTCCCCTCCTTAGTGGCAGTGAGAGATGCTGTCAGCTGGCATGGCCTCACACAATGTCACCTTGATCCAGACAGTGATTAAAGATAATTCATCAAACTGCACACAGAAATAGTTACTCAGCTGAGAAAATCACCATGCCTTAGGCTAGTTCCACATGTAGCTGTACTCATCTTTTGAACCTCTTGAGGGAAGACCAGTTCCTGCATTCTGCTTCAGACTCTATACTCTTGCTATTTAATTTTCTGCAATTTTGTGAACTTTCTTTGGGTCCATTTTGTGCTGTTCTTGTAGGGTCAGTTGGTTCAAAGGGATAATGGATCCAGATAAGGTAAGAGAGAATACAGAAATAGGAGCTGTGGATGGAAACGCATCCATTAATTCAGTGAGCTGTGTGATTGCCTCTTAGGGTCTCATCGCTCCATACAAATCAGACACCTGCTAGGGACCCAGGTCTTGCTTACTACAGTGAGAGCAAATTCAGCCCTCTGGAACAGTTCATCTAGATTAGGGAGCTGAGTGGACACCGAGGAGCCAGGCCAGCCTCAATTGCTGAGGTGCAAACAGGTCAGAGCAGAGAGGAAAGACAGGTCCACCCTTTTCAGCAGCATTGAGTTGGTCTGATGAAAACCATGTGTGATACCCGTCCCACTTCAGTGCTTGTCTGAAAACCTCTCAGCACTAAGCCTGTGGTCCTCATCTCCTCTCAAAGGAGATAGGAAATCAATTGTCTTCCAGACAGAGGCAGTATCTTTGGAGAAAGAAAGGAGTTGCATTTTGTGTCCGTGACCTTTAGAGTTGGTTTTTTTTTCTAGTTTTTTCTGAGTATTAGGCTGCATAATGACTGTGGGTAGATCACAGCGTGAGGATTTCAGGTTCTGAATATAGGACACCTTCCCAAGTAGAGCACATGTAAAGTAGTAACTGCATCATGGAAAGAGAATTCTCTCTTGTTTTGTGAAAATCATTAATCTACTGTAGCAGCTGCCTATCAGATACAGGAGTTCAGGTCTTTGTGACCTAGAAATTCATCTGCCAGTTTTCAACCAGTTGAATAAGTATCTGGTAACGCAGCCCTTTGTGCATGGAGTGGGTTGATTCATTGGCTTGCTTTGTAGGAAGACAGCAGGGTGACATTGTACTTCTTTGCTTTTTTCCAATACTGAGTTCAAAACAGAGGTGGTAAGGAGTATAGCTGGTAATGGGAAAGAATATAATCTTCACAAAATTCTTCATGTTCAGGGTTCATGTAAGTGTATCTTAAACAGAATGTATAAAAGTTGCATGACCTTACCTATTTTTTTTTAGTTCTATATCCACAAGAAATTAAATACGTGGTTGGGTTCTTTGCATTAACTTAATTAATAATAGAATTGCTTAGTCCACAGTAACTCTTAAAGCTAGTTCATGGAAGTTATGAAAGAGCTGTCATCCAGACTTACAGTGTTTGCTTCCAGAGATGGCAATTCAGCTTTGTGTAGCAGGTATTCACTTGACTGATTCTCTGAGGCTGCCAAAATAAAAGTGAGAACGAGTTTCACATGAAGAGAAAGCAAAAGACAGAAAACTCATTGCACTATTGACCCTCTACTAAGGAAATGAGGAAAAGTAAAAATACATATTAACATGTAGGTTCCTACTGTCTACTGATGATAACAAAAAAGAGTGTTTCCTAATACAAAAAAAAGGTTTAGGTTTTTTGTTTAAAAATTTCGTCGTGTTTTGATATGTGAGTGCTAGCACAACTTTGCATGTTGATTTGTATAATGTCTAGTGTGGATACCACCTTTAAATCCAAAATACCACCTTCTGGTTTTTTCATGATGGCAAGCAAGAGTGGTGCTATGACAAAGTATGTTATCACAGGGCAGCTGGGCCACCTAAATGAAGAATGGATCATCCTGCTTCTTGCTTCTGGAAGCAGGATTACTCCCCATCATCCTTGTGCCAGCTCTGCCAGCCCATTTAACATTGGATTCAGCTCACTAAACTTGCAGAAAACTAACCCAGCAAGAAAGGGAGTATGCATTTATCTTTTCTAACCAGTTTAGTGAGCTCAGGTGGCTTGCAAGACTTCAGGGAGCCACCTCAAAGGGAACAGTAGGAGCACCAGGCCTAGAGGGAGAGGCAGGACTGCTCCTTTTGGCAGCACCCAAGATGTTTATCCTGAGTCAGCCCTGTTGTGAAAACTCACCCTTAGGTAACAGTGTTCATACTACAGGTTGACTGACAGTTCTTCAAACAGTAGCCAGAAGGGAGTTACCAGATGTGCATGGTTTGTTTTTGTAGGGTCGCCTTATCTGTCTTCAGTGTGTTGTGTTTTGAAACAGATACTTATTCTATTCTAATCCTGTTATTGCATGAAAACATTCTGCAGAAGAATTACATGTGCAGGGTGGACCTGCCTGAGAACTTGATGTTGAGCACACAGGTAAGGAGCCACAGAACCTGGAATTTTTTTTACTTTAGCCTTTGGGAAAATCTGCTGGATTTTGGAGAATTCAGAAACAATCTGCACTTCAGGTCTGCTGAATTTTGCAAGCCTGAAAGCCTGAAACAGAGAGTGGTCCTTCATCTTTAACATCAGGAAGTATCTGGTAGCCCCTGTGAATGCAGATGAGACATTGCCACGGATTTGATTGCCCAGAGTCCTGAAGTTCACCTGGGCTGCAGAGTCTGAAACCCCCCAGAGCTCACCCCACCAGCTCCCCAAGGCCTCTGGGGAATTGGGTGGTTGGCATCTCAAGAAACCAGAAATGCTCTTTTCTGAAAACTCTCTATCTGCCTTTGTGCTCTTGAGGCTGATGGGATCCTACCTGGTTGGTTGTTTGGGGTTTTTTTGGCAAACTGAAATGTTTTCATTTCAGCTTTTGATTCAGGAAATGCCATTTCTGGGTGGGGTTTAAAGAAGGGGCTGTAGGAATAACTTGACATAAAGGGTCATAGCCCTCAGACAGTTCCACAGCATCATCAGCTGATGCTGAAAGCTACAACCAGTTGTGACCTTTCTTCATTTTTTATGATAAGACTATGGTACTAAGTACTGACATATATATATATATATATATATATATATATATATATATATAATTTTTTTTTTTCAAGTATTGAACAATTTTTTTGGTCTTTGCTTTGTAGTCAATGTCACTTCTTGGTGTACATGCAAATGTTTTGAGATTTCTTGGAAAGTTGCAATCAAAACCATACCGGCCAGATTTTTGACCTGTTGCCTTGTGTCTTTGTAAATGGATAGTTTAACACACTGGAGTTTTTTTAGACTGTTGTGAGCTGCATTTCTCTGAAAATCAGAAATTTTCATTTGTCCCTTCCCCATCCCCTCTTAGTTTTCTTGTATGAAGGCCAGAAATACTAAAACTGTCTAAATATTTAATGCTCTTTAACTCTTTGCCTATAAAATCAAGCAATCTAGTGACAACATGTTGAAATTAAGATTTACATATTGATTACACACAGGTCAAAAGTAAACAAGGAGTTCCATAGTGTAGTTTCCTTTACAAAGCTGGCTTTAAAATAAAGTTCCTAGAAATACTAAACCAGCTTAAAGCACAAAAATAATGGGAAAATAACACTTTAATCCTAGTTAATCCACATTATTGACCTATGTATTCTAAATAAATAAATAAAATTACGTAGGCCCTTGATAATCTGTGTGGAGCTGGTTATTCATGAGAGAGGTCTGAACCAAAGATTAGCCACTGTACTTTTTTTTTTTTTTGCCATTTCTAAGGACAGGTTAATGTTTTACAGGATTTATGTTTTTACTTCAGGGAGTACTTCACTTTTGTTAAGTTCTGCCTACTTACCTTGTTTGTTGGTTTTATATCCCCTTTATATCCAGTACAATGGGATTAGCAGTGTTCTGGAGGGAGAGATATTTTGTTTTATTCAATAATTCATTAAGATTGCTTTTGGATGTAAGCTTTCCCTTTTTTAAAAAATACATATTCAGAACCTTTGTGCAGCAGTTTTAGATATGTTTATAAACTTGTAATTGTTATGCACAAAATGTTAGAGGGAAACAAAATATGATGTGCTCAGAAAGGCTCTGAAAGCATTTGGTATATCCACTGCTGTTTTTGCATTTGTAACATGAGGTTTTGCACTGAGAATTGACTCTATATAGATTGTTGCAGTGATACAAGATTGCCAGGCTGCTGTCTAGAAAACCTTTTAGCAAAATGTGGGGAAGGGAGCATTTTGAACCAGACTATTTGTAAGCTTCACCTAGAACGTGTCTGATGGAGGTTTAGATACTGTGTTTTAATATTCTGCATTATGTGTGTTGGTCCTTATAGGTCACACAGACACATATAAGCTGTGTCAGTGTGTTTATTTAACTGTGTGTGGTGTTTATGTTTAAAGCAATTCCGCTTAACTTTGTTTCAGAATTGAGTGTTCCATGACTCTGAGAGGATGGCAGCATTTAAAGTAGGAAACGATGATTACTTTCAAGAAGATGTCTTGTAATTATGTTGCATAAAAGTTACTTTAAAGTGAGTGTTCTGTCCTATACATTAATTATTTTCCCAAATAGTATTAACTGGTGTTTCTGGAGCTTCTAGAAGATGTGACAAAGAGTTTTTACAGCCAACATGAATGTTGTAGGTAGATGCCCAGACATGAAGGTCAGTTGTTGGGATGAGGCTGTATACAAACGTCTGCTCATCATGGTGCATACCATAGCAGTTAGTGGGACATGACCCTATTATGGGTAAACTGAGTGACTTAACTTTTTTTCTGTGGAGTTTTCCTCTCTTCTTTATTATTAAAAATGTATTTCTTCTTTAAACATGCCTGAAGTGACCAAGCACAGCAATATTTGCCAGCTGGCCTGCTAGCAGGCTGAGAAGAACAGAGAGCAATGGGTTTTTCCTTCAGTGGGTATTTTTGCTGCCTAGCTGCAGATGATTATAGTCTGTAAACATCTTCAATTCTTCTGTCTTTGGGCCAGTTTTAACCACATTTGACAATGTTTTTTCTTCATTGCAATCTTCAGTCTCAATGGTAGATGGGTCATGTAAATCTAATTCCTTAGGAAATCAGCTTCAATTCACATTATTTGTTTTCTAACATAATTTGCATTAATGTAGGGTTACTCAAAATGTCTAAGACTTAATGTTTTATTCTAACTTTAAAACAATGTACGTATTCTGAGGGACAATTGAGCTGGTCTAGATGACCACGACAATAATCTAAAACTCCATGATTATGTATAACAATGAATCTAAAAAAAGAAAGATAATCATCTTATGAAACTTTTCCAAAAATGAGATTAGATGGTTTACTTCCCCAGAAAAGTATGATTCACTTGGGCTTGGAAGGTTAGATTTGTTTTGATATGAAGAGGAGTGGCTTAACTGACACATTAAATGAATGACAGGAAGATTTAAAAGTTCTCTAGGAATGTCAAGAACTACAACTTAATGCATGTAGAGACTGGCCTGTGGCATCTAATCTATGCCTTCCAGGCAGTTTGCAAATTTAATTTTTTTTTTTTTTTTTTTTATGGGACAATGTTCATGAAATATGCTAACACACACTAGGGGTGCTGGGGGCTGGTCCACAGAGCAGTCTCAATTGAACAAAGGAAGAGCAGTGAATAATTTTGAGGTTCTCCTTGAGGCATAGGCACACACATCCAGAGAAGCATGATACCAGAAGTCAGAAACATAAGTCAGAAGACTTAAGGCACACAAGACAAGTGTATATTCATTTTCTTTTCGACTTCTTTCCTATAAAATGGTTGAACATTTCATAAGCCCTTACGTGTAGTCTGCTTGTTGCTTCAGTACTCAGGATGTGTTGAGTAGCTGATAAGTCTTGTTGCCTGCTCATTCTGATAGCAAAACAAGATAAGAAAGGTGCAGCAGAATCTAGGGTAATGAACTCTAGAATGGGATTTCCAAACAGCAGAATGGAAAAGTGATATCTGCTAAAATATAGGCTGTGGTGAGGGGATTCACTGTTTTTTGTGGGCTACTTCAGGAGTCTGGTATACTGATCCTCAGCATTTCTTTATGTTTGATGTGGAAGTATTCTAAGTTGGAACCGAAGTAAAATAAAATTTAATCATAGGGGATCCATGCTTATGGATGAATTAATTCTACAGCTTTCTCTGGATGTGACTGTGGACCTGGAGGTAACAAGTACTAGAGGGACAGACTAAGAGCCAAAAGAGGATCTGGAATATATCCATCTTTGGAGACTTTTAGAATTAATCTGAACAAGCACCTGAGGAGCAGAGTTTAACTTTGAAGTTAGCACTACTGTAAGCTGGAGGTTGGACTAGAATGGCCTCCAGGGATTCTTTCCAATCAACATTTTGCTGTGAATCTTTAGCTTTTGCTTCATCAGCTTTCTTAAAGAGTTGGCCACCTCTTAAAAAAAAGCCATAAAAATGGGGGTTGTGTGAGTGGAAATTATTTACCCTCAGTAGAGTGGCTGGTGGTAGAGCTGGATTTAAACTCTAAGGTTTCTCTGTTAGGATCCATGAGAGCTTTAAATGAGGTCAAATGAAAAAGTTGGAAATGCAAGAAAGCACAGAACTTTATGTATGTAGTAGTATGTAGTTTTGGGATACTGAAACTCTACAGGAGACTCATCCTCTCCTTGGTTTTCTATTGCCATGTTTCTAAAAGTTTTCATTTTAGGAAAAATTTTTCTGTATGGGAGTTTTTAGTCTGTGGTTTTGTGGTGATCTGGATAGTGGGATGTGGGTTGAGAATACCCTGACAGAATTCTTTAGGAAAATGGAGACTCTACGTTAAAATCATCTGCAGCAGGATGGGGTACCAGAATGAAACTGGATGGCAACATGGAGTGCCACTGCCATAATCTTCAGTGACATGTGCTGTAGTTGGATGTGCCCTTTCTCTTAATTGGGAAAGGACTGAACCTTGTTCCTTCATGTCTGTAAATGCAGAAGTGCTCAGAATAATATTTACTGTGTTACAGTTCCCTCCTCCCCACTCCCCTCCCATTACAAGTTTAAAGAAATCAGTCTTTCAGGGTTTTCATTCTGTAATTTTTCTGCAAATTTTTCTCATGGTTCATCAGGATAATTAGAGAAGGTATTAGGAAGTTTTACTCCCGATTTATTTGTAGGATGCCTTAATACCCAGCTACAAAACCACTTTTGAAACTCAATATATGGGTGCCAAAGAGTCACCCTATGCCTGCTGAGCCTGATGCAGCCCTCTGCCTTAGACTGGGCACACACAGACTTCCTTCTCATTCACCCTTATGCAGCATAAACTCTTCAACTCTTGTTTTGCTGGAAGTTGCAGCTGTGAAGAATCTTTTTGCTGATCTCTTGGATTTTTAAGGGATATTATTAGCTTGTTGAAATGAAACTGCTGTTGATACAAAAAAACTTGAATATGAAACCAGGGTGAGGTGGCCTGAAACTGCGATGACTTCATTGCTTTGCCAACTTTGCATACTCTTATAAGGCACTTATGTCTTGGTCACGTGCACATGGGAGCTAGTGAGGACTGACTTGGAGATTTCACAGCACCAGAGCTGGACAGAATGATAGTCCCACTTTAAGAAAGGAGAAGAACCACTTCATATCCCATCTCATAATGAAGACAGTTACCTGGGCAGTGATTTATTTGATTCAGATGGGTCATTGAGTAGTCTGTTAGTCAGCAATAGGAAGTGTCAAATTGCTTACAATTTATTATATTTTTAAATTATTGTATGTAGTACATTTATGAGGTGGGGAGGTTAGTCTTCAGAGGTCCTTACCAACTAACTCAAACTGTTCTGTGCTGATTAGCAAATATTTCTAAAGGTTTTCCCTCTGTCTTCTGTTACTTGTCCTGATCCCATAAAACCAGCACAGTTTTGTGTTCTGGATGCTGCCATCAGTGTCCCCTGGTACTGCAGTCCTTAGGTCAGTCCTTGGGCAGGAAGGGGCTGGTAAACATACTGGGATGATACTCTGGACTGGCAGCTCTAAACTCTTCTTTGGTACCAGATGTTTCCTTTCAAGAAGAGTCCATAGCTACAGAGTGACTGAGATAGATGGGGCTTGAGGATGAAAGTAGCAGTGGGAAGAACAGCAGCCACCTGACATCCATTGCTGATTGCCTGTCTGCTCTATGCACAAGGAAAAGAAGAGAACTTTTTTACCAATAAGCTTGCAGTGGTGCTGGAAGGAAGTGGAAGCTGTGAGACCTCCAGCTGTGGGTGCTGGAGGAATGAGCAGAGCTGAGGAGGGACTGAGCAGAAACACACTTCAACCCTGATGGAGGTTGTTTAAATGGGGCCAAGAGAAGAAGAGGGCTCAAAACCATGCTACTGCCCCTTTACACAGAGTGAGCCTGAAGGGAGTCCCAAGACTCACATATTTAGAGGGGAGAGGGAATTACAGTGCTTTTTCAGTGTCTGCCTAGATTGAAAACACTGCCACTATCCATGGACTGAAGCCTGAATTTCTGTTAATTTATTCTATAGCAAGGTGACTTAAAATTGGTGCATCTGGCCTTTCTTTATATCAGGGAGAGAGGGGAAAAATTATGAACAAAGAGGGGCAAGAAACCACATTAAAACCTTGATGCTTCCACAGAGTCAGCCTGTCCTGTTTTGAGATGCTACTTTTCCTCTCTTAAAACTTCGTGTCTTTTTGCTTCCAAGTGGAAGCCAGAATACTCTTTGTTCTTGCCATTTATATACAGGACAAAGAAGATAATGACACATGCAACAAGGAGTTAAGCAACTAACTAAAATATAATGGAAATTATACTTTCTATACTGTCTTTTGGAGCTGAAGGTGGCATTTGAAAATATATGTATTTGGTAGCTGGGTACTACTTGTACATGCGTCACCATCTCACAGGATTCTTGCACAGACCAGGACAAACAACAGTCTTAGCTACAGAAGACTCTAAAATATATTTACAATTGGTTTTAATTTTTTCAGCTGAAGGTGGGATAGACTTCTGAATATTGTCTGTTAATCAAGAGACTGCACAGCTTGAGGATAACAAAATGCTGGAAGAGGAAAGAGTATAAATAGAAACCCCACTTCCTCGTTGAGTAGCAGCCAAACTTGTGGTTGAACTTTTCTATATGAGAGTTCACTTAGGTCCTGCTGATTTCAGAAGAAACAAAAAATTCTGAGGTCTGAGGAGAGACATACATAGTACATAGGGAAAACTGTACTGGGTATTTATTTCCTGTGTAACACCTGGCTGCATTTCTAAGAAAAAGGAGATATCAGTGAAACTTGGAGAATGTTGGTGCAAATCCAGCACCAACTTGGATGAAAGGAGAAATGTATGTCTGATCTTTAAGTTTATCACCATTCATTTGAGCCTGGAAGGGTCTTAATATAACTTAAAAACAGCCAGCCAAGACTCAGGACTTGAAATATGGTTTCATCTGGACAGTAGGATAAATATGTCTACTTTCTTTTCAAATTTGAAAATATTTTTCCATTGAAAAGTCAGAGGATATTTTACAGCAATAATCAGGATTAATTTTTTCCTGATAAATTTTCCCAGTGATGTCCTGCATATCACAGATTAAGCTGCTGATGTTTAAGCTATATCACACTGTATGGCACGGCCTTTTTTCTAGTTTTTATAGTCTCCAGATAGTATGTGACATTTTAGTTACATGACTTCAATTTTAGTTTTCTTTTTTATATAGGACTTTTATTTCTAAAATTTTGCATAATGCTTTTAAACCAAGGAATAGATAAGCCAGAATCTATTTTTTTAATAAAAGGAATAATTTTGTCTATTATCTCTTAATTAAAATACAACTTTAGACTTGCTCTAGTTCAAACAAATTAATTCAAGGAATCTCATGGATTGTGTTTGTACAGGAGGTTAGTCTAGATGATTGCAGTGGTCCCTCTGACCCTATCTGTGAACATACTTGCAGTTCAGTTCTAGTGAATGTTCAGTGGTGGTGGTGAGTTGGTAGCCCAAGCTCATGTGTTTGTGATCCTTTTCAGAGCCAGACTTTAGTTTCTTAGTTTTGCAAAGCTGTTATTATATACCTATTTACATCAGGATTTTTTAAGGGGAAACATTTGGGTTTGGGATTTTTTCTGGAGTCCTTTGCAGGGGCAGGGGTGATTTGTTTTTTGCTTTGGTTTTGTTTTTTTTGTTTTTTTTTTCCAGTTAAATACTATCAACCAGAATGTGTGAAGTGCTAAAAAAGACATTGGTTCCTGCTCTCGAAAGTCTGTGCTGTCATGGGATGTCTGTATATTTGGTGTTTACTTTCAACCACCTTCCTAGCATGTAGCTAGACAAGAAGAGGAAATTGCCTGGTTGCAGTGGAGAAGAGGAAAAACCAAATCAGAGGAAAGCATTTGAAAGGCTCAGCCTGAAGTGGGGAGAAAAACTGTGTCTTCTAGTTAAGGGAAGAGATCAGTACTAAGTTCAGTGGGAAACCAGGGCAAGCTGAAAAAAATAATAATATTTGAGAATGGCCAAACAAGACGATTCACCTATAGCAAGCTTGATAAGGTTGGGAAGTGGTGGAGCTGGGACTTCTTGGGCAGCTTGATGTACAGCTGCCTACGACTGTTTTAACTCCATTAACTTAAATAACAGTCTATGCAAAGTTTCGTGGCTTAACCTTGCAGGACATTATGTCTGAAAATACTGCAAGATGTTGGAGTTTTCTCATTTATTTTTCTTGTACTGTTTTTAGCAAAATAATATCTACATTAAAGTTCAGTTTACAAAGTCAATTTGTGAAACACTATAGGTATTTAGGTATATAGGTATTTCCACATTTTGGCTTTCTTAAGAACTTATGACTTCTGGGAATTGGATGTCAAAGTTCTAATTCAAAAAGCTTAATTTCTCTCCAAATGAATGGTTCTTATTCTTTCTTTCCTTGGAATATGTTTATATTTTTTACCTTTCCACCCTGATTTCAAAGAAAGATTTCTTTTCACCTTAAGGAAAACTAATCACAGGAAAAAAATATTCTGGATAGTATTAACATGCATGAATTTGGTCTTCTGGTTTTTGCATATAAAAACTTCTGAATGCTTTCTCTGGAACAGCATGTAAAGACAAGGAGTAAAAAGTTGGTTCCTGTGTTTCTTAAGTCTCACTTTCATTCTATTTATGCATCCACCCAACTTCACCCTGTGTGATCCATCCCACTGACTCCACTTAGCTGTTCCTTTACTAGTGACTGACTGCACAGCTTTTCTCTTACATGCCTGATGCATCTTCATCCAGCTTACTGCATTCTCTTTACATCTCCACAGTCCCCCATGCAGTCAGCATGTGTGACAAATACTGATTTTAGGGAGGAGTATCCTGTCAAATCTTTCCTCTTGCATCCTTCGTGGGTGTCTGTCTCTAGCACATTGCTATGATCTGCCACTCTTAGATTGGTCCCAGCTGCAGGTTTTGAGCTATTCTGACAGATGTCTCCTCAGTAAAATCCTGGGCAGTGGTAGCCACATCTGCAGAATGGAAGGAGGTTAATGCCCAGCCTCCTGCCAAGCAGTCATTGTCCTGCTACAATCAATACCAGGCAATTTCTCTCAGTAGGCTGCATCCCTCTTTTAGCACTCATGCACAGATATCCTTTGTGTGGAAATGAGGTTATGGGGAAATGAGGAAGCAGTGCTTGTGTCCTCCTAGCCTGGCGTGGGATTGGGATGTGATGGATGAGTGCACCTCGTATCGCTTTCCCACCAGATACTTGCACTGCTGTCTCTCCTTTGTTTGATGTTTTGCCAATATTAAAACTTAATGGTTCTAGAGTGTGCAAAAAATAGGGGCCCTGCTTTTTTTCTTTATCTCCTTTTTTTCCTCTGAATTTTCTCTTTTAGTGAATTGACACATTTATTCCTTCTCAGTGTTATTGTGCTTCCTCATGTTCAAATCTGTAAAAGATAGATCTAGCAACATGGTTTCCCAGAGAACCGTGTAATTTGATTTTAGGAAGACTCAAGAGTTTTTCTTATTCCATAGACAATATTAAGGATTTTGGTGATTCAATAGGTATTTTTTTACTTTACTAGGTGACACAGTTGATGATCAAAGAAGAGAGTCAAAGGATAAAACTTCATTTCCAGAGACCAGACCGATGTACAACCAACCTCCACAGGTAGGAGACTTTCCTTGTATGTATGATAAAACTTCCATAGCAACTCATTTAAGAGTCACAGAACAGTTTGGCTTGGAAGAGACCTTTAAAGGTCCTCTAGTCTAACCCCTCTGCAGTAAGTAAGGACATCTTCAACTACATCAGGGTGCTCAGAGCCCCAAGCGCTGACCTTGAATGTTTCCAGGGACGGGGCTTCTACCACCTCTCTGTACAACTTTTTTCCAGTGTTTCACCATCCTCATTGTAAAAAATTTCTTCTTTGTATCTAGTCTAAATCTACCCTCTTTTAGTTTAAAACCATTACCCCCTGTCCTGTCACAAAAGGCCCTGCTAAAGTTTGTCCCCATCTTCCCTAAAGGCCTCTCTCAAGTATGGAAAGGCCCCATGAATGTCCTGCTGGAAAAGGACATGTTCCATAGGCTGAGTGCCTACTTATCCTTCCTTGCCATACACCATAAAATAAGCATTGCTAGTAGTTAGATGGCAATATTTTCAAGGCCATTGATACTGATTTGAAAAAGAAGTTGTTGGACTTCTAGTGCTTTCATAGTTGGGTTTTTTTCTTAACCTATAATGCATTGGTGTTGTGGTTGCCTACTGTGCAGCCATAGTTCCCCTATGAGACAATGGTCTTGCTGTGTATTGTAAACTGCCAGTTGTAGCATCAGTGGTTTTTCCAGGTCTGTGGAATTTCAGGAAAATAGGAACTTGTATAGATTTTTAGTGGTTTTCAGTAAAAGGAAAGAAGCAAAGTTTTTGTGTTTTGTTTTTTTAAAAAAGCCACGTTACAGTCAAAATAAAAGTGTAATTTTAATGTTTATATTAAAAGACATGTAAAAAATGTTTTTATGAATTGGCTTGTAATAACATTAAATTAAAGTACAGCAGACGCAGCATTTGTTATTATCTAAGTTATTAATTCCAGTGTCTGGATTTGTGTGTTTGGGTTTCACATATATTCAAAGAAGTTCTCCATTTCTCAAATTAAATAAACTAACTGAGGGTCATGGAAATGAAATGGATAGTTCTATTCCTATTTGCATAAGTGAGTCTGTTTTTTAAAATTTGTGGGAGAAATCTACCAATTTAGCAAAAATTGAGAAGTATTGTATTATATATTCAATATGTCATTGAAATAATAACAGTAATTGAAATAATAAAGCTGTTAGAGTTGAAAGAAGAATAATTTGTAAATATGGGCTGGTCTGTTAAAAAGATACCTGTTGGTCTGCAAAGTAGTATCAGATATTTGTAATGCAGAGCTGAACAGAAGAGTGTTTATTCTTCAGATGCATCTTTCAGTTGCTGGAAACTTCCTTCATTTTTAAATAGAATGTATTTTACAGTTTAATAAGTGTGGACTTTGTGGAATGTGGAAAGTGCTTTTAGAAATGTGATTTAAAGAACAATGAAGTAATACTTTGTTCACAGATCACTTCCTTATTCAAAAGGGAAATGAGGTTGAGTTTGGTGGTTTTGAAGAGAGTTTCTTCTTGAGTATTTTTTGGTAACTGTTATCATCTTTGGAATTTCCCATTTACCTACATACTGTTGAATTTGTTTGCCGTGCAATTACTGAGGTCTCAATTACATATTTTTGTATAATCTCACAGAAATTATTTAAGCAAATGCATAAATAAAAGCTTACACCCAAGATCACCTTGCTGCAACCTGCAGTCTGCGTTGTTTTAAGAAGTTCTGATATTGCATGGATGTTAGAGGAGCTGCAGATACTTGGAAACTCATTGGAGGAAGGGGTGTAAAAGGCCAACTTCAGTCCACTCATTTAATCTTCTGCTGCAGAGAGTGGAAACAGAATGTAGATATCCTTTCCATCTCTACAAATAGAGGTGGAGGTTTGGGAGGTTCCTCTCCTGATGCCAATTCAGTCCTAGGGAGATGCCCTGTCCAGCAGGGTAATGAAGTGAGTGCTCTGGGCCTCATCAAGGATGGGTGATCCCACTGAAGTTGCTTCAGGCTCATGAACTAAAAGTCAGATGCACATCTAAGTGCTTGTCTGGATTGAGGCCAAAGTGCTTAGTGCTCTGCAGGGCTGAGAACTTAAATTAGGCTCTTTGTGACACTGAAATACAAAGCTTCTAATCTTAACTGTAACACCTTCAGAATAGATATTACAGGGTTGTGGGGGTTTTTTTTAAATATTTGTGAGTTTTCCGTTAAATACAATTTCCAGATCACTCAGTTTTTACACGATTTCACTGGGAATTTAAGGTTATAGAAAATCACAGAATGGAAAGGTTGGTCTTGATATATGAAGAGTGCTAGAAACCCTTGTAATGCGATGGGATTATTTTTCATAATGAGCTATTCCACTGGTGAAACAAATTAGTGCAACCCTGTATTTTTGTCCTACTGTGAGCAATTATGTAGTTTATCTGTTAGGAGACATAAAAAATATTTTTGACAGATGGCATGGCTGTGAATTAGGATTTATGAAGATTATTATACGTCTGGTACCCAGGGCACCTGGGATTATTAAATTGATGTAAGAAACAACAACAAAAATTACATTTCTGGTAATAGCTGTGGTGGTTTTTATCTCCCTGTTGTCACCTTAAAAATTGGCTTGCATTTATTTGAAATTAGACTTTTTGATAATCTGGCATGCACTCTTTAGCCAACAGATAAAAGCAGATTTAATATGTGAAAACTACCAGTAAATGTATTAAAAATAAAATACCAAAAACGAGAGCTGTCTTTGGATTGTAAGTTAAGATTTTTCTCTTACTTAATTCTCTTTTTTGTTTGTTTTTATTTCTAGTCCTCTTTCTCCCCCAGATACTCCATAGTTATTGCCTTTTATCTAAGGAGCTTGTTATACGTTTTCTAGGTCAAGAGTGAATCCCCAAAAGGATTGCTTAATCCATAATTATCTAATTTATATGTTGTTGTTATAGCCACTCTTAATTATATACCTTTCTGTGATACTTATCATCACAGGACATAGTTTTCTTTATGAATTGCAACAGTTCTGTTATACTTCTTATACCCTTTGCATGATTTGCTATAAACTGAGAACAGATCAGATAGCAAGATCACATCTCCTCAAGTAAATTTACAGATATCTGTTCTTCTGCATATGGGTGCTGGTCTGCACCATTTTGGGTGAGTATCCAAATAAATTAGAGTAATTTTTTTTTTTTTGAATCTGAATTGGTAGATAATATCCTCATTAAACTGATCATCTGTAAAGCTGCTATTCAAGGATTCTAAATATATAGTTGTAAACAGTTTCCTAGGCATCTGGCTAGGGGTCATATTAGTCATTTTGAAATACTACAAGGTATAAAATATGAAGGATGAGCTAATAGAAGTTGTGAGTGCACATCTTAAGAGTGGGATTAAAAATGAACTTGATTTTCTTCTTACTCTTGCAGAGTATGTAGCAAGTGTTACTAAAGTTGATAGGGTTTTAAGATATCCTTTTAGGCAGATCACCTGATATAATTATAGGCCATGAATAATAATATAATATTACCTTCATCTTCTTTTAAAAAAAAAAACAAATTAATTTGTTCTTTCAGCTCTGTTATTGCCCAGTTGTTACTGAAACTTGTCTGCCTGGAGAATTTTTACAAGGTACTGGAAAAGGAGATATTACTGAACGTGTCTCTGTTCAGTCAGCCAACTCTTAGTTTATGGTTCAGTGGGTCCCATATTTAAAAACTTGAGAAGGGTGTTCTGGATTAGATTTACTGCATCATTTTAAATACACCAAATTTGCCTTATAGAAGGTGGCTCATATTTCAAAATTATTGGCCCATGTTTGTGAATAGCTTGCTCCATTTTGACAAACTATACTGTCTATAGAAAATGTTACTGTTAGATTGGCTCTTTTTTTTTTCCTTTTTTTTTTTTTTTTTTTTTTTTTTTTTTTTTAAGCTCTCATAAGCTAGAATTCTAGTCATGACCTGGTTAGATTAATTGCTTGTCATATGTCATATTAACTCCCAAGATCTTCTTTTTCACCTATAAACCCCTTAAATCATGTTGGTCCCTATTTTCTCTCTTCTTAATTGGGTGTGTAAGCAATAATCACTTAATAAATTTACCCACCCTTAGAAGGGACTGGAATAAATCTGCAGCAGGTCATCAAGCATGTGCTTTTCTCTGGATGCTGGCATCATCAGAAGAAAGATCTTATGTTTTACTTAGCTATTGTGTCTGATCATAAGCCACAGGAAAAGTGAAGTTTTAACATTACTATTAAAGATGGGTTTTTAGTTTTCAGCATTCCTGGTTTCAAAGGACATAATTTTTCTTAGCTTCCTTCATCCTCTGCATGTACAGTAAATAGGTGGCAGTTCTTTGGGGTATCCTTGTGCAGCCACAAGGAAGCAGAGCTGCCATGGGATTCTGGGCCCCTCAGTTCAGGAAGGATATCGAGGTCCTGGAGCAGGTCCAAAGGAGGGCAACCAGGCTGGTGAAGGGACTCCAGCACAGATCCCATGAGGAGAGGCTGAGGGAGCTGGGGCTGTTCAGCCTGGAGAAGAGGAGGCTCAGGGGAGACCTCATCACTCTCTACAACTCCCTGAAAGGAGGGTGTAGCCAGGGGGGAGTTGGTCTCTTTTCCCAGACGACTTTCAACAAGACAAGAGGACACAGTCTTAAGTTGTGCCAGGGGAGATTTAGGTTAGATATTAGAAAGAATTTCTTTACAGAGAGGGTGATCAGGCAATGGAATGGACTGCCCGGTGAGGTGGTAGATTCTCCGTCCCTGGAGACATTTAAAAAGAGACTGGATGTGGCACTCAGTGCCATGGGCTGGTAACTGCAGCGGGAGTGGATCAAGGGTTGGACTTGATGATCTCTGAGGTCCCTTCCAACCCAGCCAATTCTATGATTCTAGAAAAGCACAGTATATGGTTGTGTTCTTACTGAGAATGAAGGTAAATAGCCCAGGCAGCTGAAGAAAATCAGCTGTTCCATATTGCAGCTGTTACTGGGCAGTAGCATATTTACTTCATAAAGCTTGATTTTATTGTAATGTTCATATTGTCCCCTGTTTGCTAATTGACAAAAATATTTAAGAGGTTTCTTCATAGTAGGAAGATCTCCAGAATAGATGGACAGTGAACATCTGTCTGCACTCACCAGTTAGACAACTTCAGGGGGAGAGAGAAGGGTGTATGTACATAATAAGTGAAAATATATTAGGTGCAGGTACATAAACAGGTAAAATTTTAAAATCTTATAGGTTTTTTTTCAATTCTAAAATCAATAGTTAGGCTTGATACCTGTGTAACATGATACATAGCTGGGATTATTTCAGGTGTTTAGTATCCAGAAACTTATTGTCTTTTTTCTTAAAGGGAAGCATTATATTTTTAGATAGGAATGGGAGTGGGAATTGAGAGGTGTGAATTAATGTGGTTGTCACCAAACTTGCTCTCTGAACTTAGAAAACAATACATTTTCAAAAATTTTCAAAAATTCAGTGATCTCTTACAAAGCACTTTTCTGTAGCACTTTGCAAGTGTGAAATACTCTTTAAACCCTTTAACTTCAGTTGAGATTTCATTACAAGAACTGAGGAAGCCTTCTAGTCCTTTGAGATGGGACTTGAATGCTCTGTCTGGCCAGCTAATACACTTAAACACAACGAGTGGACTGAAGCATCCCCCCCCTCCATCAGCTCTGCCTGTGGAATCCAGAGTCAGTGCTGTGCTCAGGCTGCAGGATTGATGAGATTTGAGCAACAGGAAACAAAATCACCTTCTGCAGGGAAAGAAGGACACAGAAGCATAGCAGATTTTCAATGTTTAGCACCTATAAATAGTGTTGTAGGTACTCAAGTGTAGGAAGTTCAGAAAGCAGTAAAAGTGGCCTGATTGGCAGCCTGGTCATTTTGAGAGCTAGACTTGAATAAAGGAACGTAGACCCCAAACAGTGACCAAGGCACACGTATCCAGAAGCACAGTTTTCATAATTCCCTATTTACTTTGTGCAGAGCCTCTGTATTCTTGACTTAATTGTGTGCTTATTCAGCTAATTATGTTCAGTTATTTAGTTCAATATGGTTATTTGTTGCAGGAGATGCTCAAATTGGGTGCCCAGATATTCTGAGCAAATTTTTTAGCCTTTCTCTAATTTTGGGATCTTCTGCCTAGCTGAATCCCCAGATAAAACTACTGGGTATCCTGTATCTCTTGCCCAAACACATGGAGTTGGACTAAAAGCCAGTAATGCTGGTTCACTTCACTGCTGTCAACAAATTGATTGGGCAGCCATCCTGCCTCTGGGAGCAACCCTTCTGGGCTTTTCAATAAAATATTAAAATTGATCTAAAATGCAATGTAGATCATACATCTCTTGTGAGACTGAGTGCTAATACAGCCTGATGGTGCAGTGATATTTACAATGTGATGCATTAGTGTAAAATTGTGGCTGAAAGACTGGTGTAGGGCAGCTTATAATAATGATCCCAAACACCAAGTAAAGAAAACAATGTCTTTGGGTTAATTTCATTGACACTTTTAGGGAAAAGCAAACAAACAAATAAACAACCCCCAAACGAAACCCACAGATAGCAGTGGGCAGTCCATTGTAATGGGAAGGAAACACAGCATGAAAGCTGTCCCATTTCAGTTCAAAGTGCTAATATTGATAAGACAGGAATACGTTTTTCTGTCCTTTGCATCATTGTGGTTTGATCCTTTCACCATAATGTGCTGCTGCAGTCATTTCTGCCTTGGCCTTAAAAAAAATCCCCAAAACTTTGCTACTCTCCAGCTGTGTCAGACTTGTGAAAGTCTGTGCACTGGGTAGCACAAAATCAAATTTTGTTCTAAAGCACTTCTTAAAAATCCAACTATAAAATGGAAATTATTAGTTTGCAAACTTCTTAGCTTCCACACTATTGCAAATGTTAAGATTACTTTTCCAGTGTTGTAATGCAATTAGTAGACCTGCTTGATTAAAAAAAAAAATCTAGCTTAAAACCTAAAATGTGCCCTTCTTCCTTTTTGTTAGGGTCCAATTGCTGTCCTTCCATAGAGACCCAGGAAGTTGAAAGAGGCCACTTTGAACAAGATGACCCATATTTGTTTCTTTTTGTTTAATTGATTAATTATTTGGTCCTTTACTGCTTTAAGTCATCGTGTTGTTATTCCTGCATCTCAAAAGCCTAAGCAGTAGATGCTGAGGTCAACTCAGTCTGTAGACTGAGAAATTTGAAATTCATAAATAGGACATATTGCTTTTCTTGCCCAGGTGACTGGTTTTTAAGCAGCATGATAAAAACCTCAGAACAAAACAGTTATAATTCATGCATCTGCCTAAGAATCCATTTATGTTCTTCAAGACTGAGGAGAAAAGACCATTAGGAAGATCCAGGGGTTTTGATTCCTAACAAAACTCCTGAAACACCTCTGAGAACATTGCATGCAGGCATCACTGGAGGAAACTTCACCTGGGTTCCCACTATTAATTCTTTTCCATTCACTCTGCTTAAATAGCTTTTTTTCTGAAAACTAAATCCAATATTATTTTGGTTTCCTTTCCCCTTATTTTAGATGGAAATTGTTATCCCTCTTTTTTCTCTCACTGATGGTAATGTTTTGGGAGGCATTTCATGGATGTTGCTGACTGCATTAATTACTCAAGGAGTGATTTCCTTTTATTCTCCAAACAGTGACTTCTGATTTATGCCACTCTTCCCAGTTGTTCCAGTTAGCTGGAATTTTTTTTGTGAAATCACGTTTGCTAAAAATCTGTTACATTTAATTCTCTGAGCTCTTTTCTTGAGGCAATAGCTTCATTTCCCTCTCAAGTCCTTGGATTTTCATACACTTAGTAAAGTAAGGAGAAAATGTGGTATTTATTATCCCTCTTGCTCAAAGATTCTGCTCCACAGACCTTTTCTATCTCTGAGAAACTGTCATCTTTTTCCTGCTGTAGGAGGTTACCACCTTGAGACTTTTACAATAGCAGAGCTTGGGAATAAGAGGTAAACATAGAGGCAGAGACCTCGTTTTTCTAAGCTCCTCTTATTTTCAGGACATAAGCTTCAAAAAAATTATTCAGGCTGTTTTTTGCTTGGAGCATTCAAAAGAAACTCAAATCTTGATGCAAACTGCATCAACTAAATGTAACTGCTAAATTAAAAAGGGATTATTTAAATAGTGTTATTTCAATAAACAGTTAAAGTTTTCTAGAAAATTCATTTCATCCTATATTCTTTGGCTACACCAGAGTTATCTGAGTTTTATATTTTCACCAGGAATGACGGTAGCTGCAAAATAAATGTGAGTACTTTGTGCTTTTGGATGACGTTGAAGTTGCAGAACAAATCCATTATTGGCCTTTATCAGACTTCTCTTTTCATTTTGCAATATATTGACTTGTCTTTCACTTCTGATTTGTGGCTGCAGAATGCATTGCTGGATGTCTAAAGCTCTGTCCTTTTTCAATTGCAGTTCTTCTGGCTCACATTTTTACTTCCTATATTAATTTTTATGAACTTCTTCATCTTCCAGATTACATGCTACAGAAAAAAGGAAAAAAAAATAATCTGCCCTGGTTATTAACATTACCTGGCATTGTCAGAAGCACAACGTGCTGAATAATGTTTATGTTGCCCATTATAATGTATGAGATCTTTGTTATAAATAGTTTGCATAGAATGAACAGAGGAGTGAGATAGATAAACTGTTTCTTACTGACCCACACCTCTCTCTCTCTCTTCTAAAATAATTCTTATCACAATATTAATGATGCATGAATTAATGTCCAAAATTCACCTGTTAAAACAGTGCCTTGAACTCCAGAGTGGCACAGGGAGGCAGCAAGAAAAGGAACCCTGCTACTGAGGGGGCATAAATGCTGGTAGAGCTCTTCAGTGATCCCATTCAGAAGTGCTAAAATTGATTAGAATAGAAGGAAAGAGTAGAATTATTTTAATTATGATGGGAAATTAAGACTTAGAATTTTTAGTAGAGATTTAGAACCTGTTTCTGCTTCCTTCTTACTTCTGCTTTCTTATAGTCCTGAAGTCTTCATGTTGCATCTTACCCTGTTTATTCACAACTGTATAGTTTCTCATTATAAGTGCCCATGTTTGAAATTTTATAGTTGTCTGTCTTTAAACAATTATTAAGTGAAATAATCAGTAGGAATTGGGAATAAAGGAATAAAAGCCAGAACTGGGAATAAAAATATAATTATACAATGTTAGTAATATTAAATTCAATATAGTTGCTAAATTTATCAACAACTCCCCACCAGATATTTCCTGTGCCCAATTGTTGTTCTAGGGAACTGAGTAAAACCAGAACTTTAGTCTTGCTCTGCTTTGAGTCTGCAAAATTTTAACTAAAAAAAACCATTTTTTTTTTCCTCTAGAATGAACAAACGAGATAGTTGCTTTAGGCACCAGATATGCAGTCTTCTGTGGTACTTGAGAGTACTTTTCGTGGTGGAATTACATTCCTTAAGTGTTTCATAAATAAAACTCATTAGGAATCTCTTGTATTTGCTAGGATAATTAAACTGACATGTTTCAACTGTGGAGTATTTGGAGTATCCAGAGTTCAAATGTCAACCTCACAATTCTTCCCCTCTGCAGAGATTAACAGTCTGAGCTGTTTGAGGAGACAAGGAGCATGTACTAAATAGAGAAAGTTCATTCTGCATTTAAAATATCAAATTGTTCCTACATTAGAGAAAAAGCTGGTTCTGAATGATTACACTTTTCTAATTGCTTTAGTGCCAGTAAGGATGCACAAATGTGCATCATTATTGATACTGAAAGTGTGGTTAGCAAAGATGGCCCTTCTGTTCTTTACAGGCCAGGATACTATGGGGGGAGCTTTGCTATGGAAATGAAAAACTGTAGAATGTCAGAGTTACTTTTCACCGTTTCCTTAGAATTTTTTCTTTTTAGATTTCAGCAACATTAACCTGGCCTTGATTCTGTTCTAGTTTAAGAAACAGCTGAAAAACGTGCTTGAAAGAGGAAAATGAAAAAGAAAAATACCTAAAATGCATGTCACAAATCAGTAAAGCTATTCTTAAATGCTTGTTTTAAAATCTGGTTCTGTTTTACTCTGAGCAGCAATATTGATAAATGGAGAAAAAACATGCTGTCTACTAATCACACAGAATTTGTACAGGTAGCAGGAGCTCTTTAAGAAAGACAAATCACTGCTGTATTCCAGAGAATACAGCAAGAAGCTGAGAAACTGGAGCCCAAAGCAAGAGGGAAGGCTGAATTCCATTGACAGCCATTCTTGCTTCTAAAAGCCTCTCCCAGGGCTTGATCTAAGCCTGAAGCTTTAGCATGGAAGGCTGCCCTATTGTGACCACTGCCAACACCAATCCTAAACTGGTATTACAGTCCTGTTCACTGCATTGCTGCTAACAAAAGCAAGCAAAACCAAGCAAACAAACAGCTGTTTGTTGTTGGAAAAAAAAAAAAAAAAGCAAGCAAACAACTGGAAACCATTTGGATACTGCAACAAGATACTGCAAGGTCTGCAGCACTACTTCTTCTATCTACTTCTGTTCTCCCAAGTAGTAATATCTTTTTTTCTTGAGTCCTTGGAGGAGATGTTGCCTAAGCTTTTGAGAGAGCCTCAAAAGAGAAGCAGCTCTCAAGACTCACATGAGGTTTTCTGAACCATCTTAGTGGCATCTGTATTGTCCTTGTCTGTATTAGTTTCTCTTCCCTCCTTACAGTTCTGTAAGGATATAGATCCCATTCTTATTGGTGTGTTTGGTGTGAGGATGTTCTGTTGTTGATGTTTTGGTTTAGTTTATTTGTAATTTTAAAAATTGTCATGTGCACTTTCCCCCACTCCAGCAAGGTTTTACCACTCCTTTTCTCCTAGCTTAAATTTTTTACTATGAAATGCTAAACATTCAGAGCACCTTATGAGTAATTCTTCTTTTCATAGAATCATAGGATCGTTAGACTTGGAAGGGACCTTAAAGATCATCATGGTCCAACCCCCCTGGATGGGCAGGGACACCTCCCACCAGACCAGGATGCACAAGGACTCATCCAACCTGGCCCTGAACACTTCCAGGGATGGGGCATCAACAACCTCCCTAGGCAACCTATTCCAGTATCTTACTACCCTCATGGTGAACAATTTTTTCCTGATATATAATCTAAATCTACCCTCTTCCAGGTTAAAACCATGACCCCTTGTCCTTTCAGTACCCTCTCTGGTGAAAATCCCCACCCCAGCTTTCCTGTAGGCCTTCATGTAGGGAATGCTGCTATGAGATCTCCCTGGAACCTTCTCTTCTCCAGGATGAATATCCCCGATTCTCGCAGCCTGTTTTCATGGCAGAAATTGTCTTTTCTGTTCCTCTTTGCCATTGCTCTTCTTATTTGAAAAGGGAATAATTGTCATCAATGGAGATGCTCACTCTAGAATTCCTACAAATTTCATAAAAAGGCCCAGTGAATACCCTAAAAACATCAGCTAAAATGCAATTGGAAGAACAGTCCCTTAAGACAATTTCCATTTCTAGATATATCACACATAACTACAGAATGCTAAGTAAAATCTGAGATGATACTTATAATACATTCCTTGCTGTAATACCACAACATTGCCTGAAATAAATCAGTATTTCTGTATCACCAGTAGTGTTCTAGATCTCTGCCATAATTATGATATTGGTGAATATTTAGTAAATATTCTGGATGACTGAATGTACTGTTTGTTTCTCAAGACTCTTTGTAAGGAAAATGGATCTGTTTCTGAGAAAAAAAATTAATCAAAGTACAAATTTCTTCAAATGAATCACTTCTTCAGTAAACCTTTTTCAATATTTTGGATTATAATAGTGCTAACATTGATCTTTGATTCTCCTACAGAGCACTGTAAATCCAACTTGACACTATATTGTATACTAAGCTTTTGTTTTTCCTTATGATACTCTTGGCTGACTTTATTGTTAGCACACAGAGATGTAGCAAATTAGATGGTTTTAAAGGCAGCTGAGAAACAGTCAAAAAAAAAACCAAAACAAAACAACTTACTTTAGAGGATAATTTTATACTCTGTTAGTTTTGAAATAACACATAACACCCTTGCCATCAAAGTGCAATTAGTATCTGGTGGCCAGGTATCATTTATGATTAAATACTGTTTCTTCTATCCCTGTTCATTTAGATTGCTAACCAAGAATGAAGAAAACACCTTCCTTATTTGAATTAAATTTGATTACCATACCTTCTGTAATTTTAACTTTTTAACTTTTTTTTTTTTTTTTTTTTTTTTTTTTTTTTTTTTTTTTTTTTTGACTCACCGGTGTTTTGTGAAATGTAAATTGTTTTCTGATCTTCTATGTTTATTCAATTAATATTTCTCATAGCAGGATTGTGTGTCATAGCATTTGGCAGGGCTTTGTTTAGCTAATGCTTGGAGAATATGCTCTGAATAGATTGTATTCTGGATAAATAAGTTAGGCATTTAAGTAGAAACCAGTGTGACTAATGGGGGGTATCAAATTCTCTAGGCCTTGTAGTTCTACATATGCTTGAGGAATGCATGCACAGAAACAGAAGACATTTCATAACCTTGACTTTGATTGCATCACCCAGCTTGGTGTGAAGGTTTGCACTGTCACCAGCTTGGGGGATCTCAGCTCTGGTGGGTGGGTGGGTGATTGATGCTCTCGTTGGGAGTCTCCAGTTCTGCATCGTGTCACCACAGTCACCATAAACACCACTGGTGCTCAGGTTGGATTCATCAAGGTCTTTTCACTGATGTGGATTCTCCTGCTCATGAGTGAAATATGTCTTGGTTGTCTTAAAGGATATCTTCATTATTTGGAAGCACAAAATTGTGTCCAGCTTGGTAAGGTCTTGCACATGAGGCCAGTATCTGACATCACTGCAGGAGTGCTTGGAAAAAAATCTGCATAGCAAAGGGCAGTGGTTGTCTCTAAGGACTGTGCCAGGCAGTAAAATTACTTTTTGCAACCTGAATTGTTCAGAACAGGAGCTTTTCTCTTTGTAGATCATTACCTGATAGATTATGTGATATACATTTAACATACTATGGACTAGATAAAAGGATGGGCCTCACAATATTCAAGGAGTTAAGCTGCAAACATGACAAAATTTTCCAGCGGCCTCTCTTCAGTTAAATTTCCAGGTTAACTTTAGCCAGTGTTTTTCTGCTGTGTTTGGGCATTACTGCATTAAAGTATTGGGCAGGCTTTGTATTTTTGCATAACTTCTTGGGAAGTCAGTCCAATAACAGTAACACAAAATGTGACTTATGGAAAATGAAAAAAGTGAATGTGAATATTATAAAATAGGGGGAAATAGCCATTTTTTCTGGGAGAAACAGTAGTGGGTTATGTGTGAGTTCTTTTCTTATTGTTGCTGTAAACTGATCTTATCATAATTGACTGAAAACCTTCTCCTGAGGGACTGGGTAGAGTCTGACCCAGTGACCACCAGACTTGAGATCAGTTTATGGCATTTGTTACACTGACCTAACACTCTTCTTTGTCCCAGACTTACCTGTACTGTGTTGCTCTCAGCTTCATTTGTGACACTTCATTTGTGATACTATTATGACTATTCAAATAGTATCAGAATCTATAGACTGTTAAAAACCTCATTGATGGTATGCAGACATCAAATATGGCACGATGCTGTTTAGCAGGGAATTCTAATGGAATTCATCCATCCTCAGTGCACTCTTGTTTTGAAACAAGGGGTAGGATTTAAAAATAAGAAAAACTGGTTCATTCTCTATCATTGTGCAGAAGGGTTTTAATTGCCAGGGCTGCCCACTTGGCACTCTTCTAACAAATGTAAGGTTTCCGAGGAAGGAAAAAATCCAAGATCCTTTGTGCTCTCTCTGATTTATTTTTTCTTTTTTTTGGGGGGGGAGGGGGCGGGGCAGGAGGGAGGTTGGTTTTTGTTTGGTTTGGTTTTGGGGTTTTTTTGGTTTTGGGGTTTGTTTTTTTTTGTTCTCTTTGGAGTTAGTTTTACCATACAATAGTCTTAATTTGCATTGTAAAATGAGTTCATCCAGCTTTTGGGACAATTAAGATATAAGCAGGTGTTCATAAAAGTATAATTTGCCAAACAAAATAAACATTAGATTCTAGGGATTTCTTATTCCTCTTCTTATCATCATTTCTTATAATTTCTTATTATCATCTGGGAATAGGAATGAATAGGAATAGGAATAGGAATAGGAATAGGAATAGGAATAGGAATAGGACAGCAAGCAAGCCATCATTTTTCCCTTGAATGTGGGAATGGAGGGAGGCACAAGGGTCTTTCAAGATCTTGTTTAATTGATTCTTAGATGTAAATTATTCCTGGTTTTGATTTGGGGCTTTCTGGCTCCATTCTCCTCTTCACATTATGGGACTGATCTAATACAAGCAAATACCAGCACCTCAATAAATGCTCCACAGGATAGTTCTTTCAAGAGGGAATGTAACAAATTTGTGCAAAGTAGAAATTAAGGGAAGTTTACAAGTTTACAGCAGCTAAAAATGTAAGTATTTATTTGAAGTATGAGGGGGTGTTTCGGATAAATATCATGAACATAAGTGCTCTGTTTGGCAATGTTTTTAGCAAGGAAATATGTCTATAGCAGAAGATGTTTATGATTTTTGTTATGATGTGCACCTTGAGCCTGTTTGGCCATGAGAAGAAGGAAGAGTTCCCTATGAAGTGTTATCCATCAGCAGCTGTAAAGGCTCAGATTCCTTATAAAGTGAGAGCTGCTGATCTTCAACTTTGTGCTGATTAGAACAGACAAGTAGAAGAGGTTTTAGGGTTTTTCCTGAAGTAACAGTGCTGTTATGTGTGGTTTTTTGCTTATAGGTTGGAAAGCTGCAGTATGAGAACTATGCAAGCTATCTTCCTATTTTTTTCTGTTTGCTTTTGTATTTTCCTTGCCCTCTAGAGATACCAGAATCAGTAAGAAAAAACAAAAGAAATCTTCTTTATCAGCACTTGCCTCTGCTGTCGCATGCAGATTTCTGAAGAGCTGATAGCTACTGAGAGGAATAGAGAAGTGAGAAAAGGAAAAAGAAAAAACAAGAAGAAAAGATCTGTAAACTGTAGGTGTAGGAATTATGTAGAACTGACATGTCAGTATTACAATAGCTTAGAGAATATTGTTAGAGTAGAAGAAACCCAGTGCCATGTCCTGTCTATCTCCAGAAAGCTCTGAAGTGGCCCAGAAGAGCAGTCAAAGATGGGACTACTGGTTTAGGTATCTGTAAAAATATTTTATAACAATTAGCTAGAAGGTCTGAAAGGGGAGGGAAATCAAATAGCATTTGTACTGGGAAGTGAACCCCAGCAGCTCAGTAGGAAGGTGCTTTCCTCACTTGCATCCTTCTGAGCTCATTTTTTCCCTTTTTGTGTTGGATCATAACTAGTCAGTAGTTATATCTAGCAATCATTATTTCTAATAAAACTTCTTAACCCCAGGAAATTTTACATTATGCTGTAACATAGTAGTAATGGATCTTGGGAAGTTTATCTTAAGCTTTAGGTTTTTAGTCATCCTGAGTCTAAACAAAAGCTTCCAAATGAGGGCCCATTTCAGAGCATGCAACACCACTTCAGTCCCAGTATGTTGGGGATGTGAAAGCTTCTTCCCTAACCTAAAAAAAAATATGGACCCTGACCTGGCTTGGATTGGCATTATCTGTTTCATTGTTAAATGTTTAAAAGAAGGTTTAGTGTTTGTTTATCTGTCCTATTAGATGAAATGTTGGGTTGTGTAAGGAGTCACTAATGCTCAGGTTGTGTTTGAGTCAAAGAAGTCAAATCCAGTCCTTCTTTTGAGGAGATGGAGCCCCTGTTGCCTGGCAAAATACTTAGTGGGTTACTTACAGCCAGGCTAGAAAACAAACCCCATCCACCAGCCAAGCTGCCCTTCTGTCACACAGCCACAGCCTCAGGTCCTCTGGAACAACCATAATCTCCAGCATTCAGCTCAGCACAGATCAGATCTTGAGCAGCACAAAAATCATGGAATAATGTAGGATGAAAGGAGCCTCCATACAAATACATCCATTTAACTCTTATGATTGACTGAACCCCAAATTAGCATCTAATGCCTTCAGTGCTTTCTCTTCCCTAATCTAAGTGTAAGCTTTCCATTTTCCAGCTATGCACTGAGTATGGAAGTTGGAAGGAAGAAGTCAAAACTGCAGTCACTCTAAATCATGTCTGAAGTTCTTGGCTCTGACCTGACTTGTTAAGCACTTCTGAAAAATTAGAGAATTTTTCTGTATGTGTGCTTATACAAAATAGAAGTCCATATAAAAAACATCTTACTCACAGAAATTATATGAGAACTATCAGTTTGCATACCATTTTATTTCTATTAATAGTAAAACAAATAAGATTTTATTTTTGGAGGCAGATTAAACAGTGTTTTTTTCTTTTTCTTTTTTAAGAATTAAGAAAGTTTAAGAAAGAATAATAAAAGAAAGAATTTAGAAGTTTAGGGATATACTCTTAATAAGGTTGTATTGGTAGGCTAATATCAAAGTTTGCAAATCTCTTGGGTCCAACATCCTATCTGCTGGCATTTTCTGTAAATGGTATTGATTGTTTCTGGATGGCAGGATTTTTTTAATTTCATTGTTGGTTTTGTTTCTGGGGATTTTGCTGGGTTTTCAAAGTTTTTTTAACTGTGTTTTTCTACAAAGCACTTATTTGGCAATGAATATATTGCCATATCTAATAGACCTCACCAGCCAGCCATGCAATTCCATTTCCCATTGGAAAGCATCAGTAATACTTTGAAATAACTGAGGTAGGAGGGGTTTTAATCATCAAAGTCATGTCTTTGTTGGACAACTTCTGAAAAGGCACAAGGAGAACAAAAGAAGTTTCATCAGTTTATGAAAGGAATTATATGAAGTAATTTTCCCTGGACATAATTGCAAAAAGTCCTGCCAGCCCTATCAGTTCTAAAAATGCAAAGAAACAATACATGGATAAATGCCACTAATCATGTAGACAAATCTGTTCTGTTTAAGCCTTAACTCAAGTTAGTCTGACCCAAAGAATTATATCAGTGTGTTAAGAATTGCTATTTTAGATTTACCTGCACCAAAGTCTGAAAATTATTTATTTTTCATTTTCAAATATGAGGAGGTCATGATGTTTCTAAATACAAAGGCTTAGCTGCCTGGTATGTAATGTTCTTTTTTACTTTTTTTACTTAATTTCTGCTCTTCTCTTCAGATAAATACAGGGCACCGATCGCAGTCGACTGGGTCAAGTGCAGAGGAGGCAAATGAGAGGAGCCAAAATTTGGAGAGCAGCCCTTTCATGTCAGACCTTCTGAGTGATGTACCCTTTGCCCTAGCACCACATGTGTTAGCAGTCCAGGGCACCCACAGTGATGTTCCTGAGCGATTGCTCACCTACGACATCAATGACAATTTATCAAGATTTTGGTATGACTTTACACTTGAAAATTCAGTGCTTTGTGATCCTTAATGTTTTCTTTATTGTTACTCCGTGTGTCAAGGAGCAAGTCTTAAGGTGAAGATCAAGACTTACCTTACTCAAAGTTTTGGGGGGTCTGCCACTGATGTATCAGATGGACTGGGTCAGAAACATTATTATTATTCACAATGGTGGTGTATTTTTAGCTTTAAGTGAACTCTCACTTACTATGTAAACATTCTGTTTATCCCCAAAGAAATTAAGCAAAACTGTTTCAGCCCTAGTAGGAGACTGTTGCTATCTACTTCCAGTAGTTAAGCTGCATACACAAACATTTCATAACTTTAAGGTGAAGTTTACACATCTGTGCTGTTTCATTATTTCACTCAGATGCTAAACACATAGATCCTGTTACACATTTTTTTTAAGATCACCTCTGATTTTCTACAGATAGAAACCAGTATTAACACTAAAGCAACACTGCTTCCCATGACTGGACAGACAAGTTTCCAGCTAAACCAAGCTTTAAAACTCAGAGTTAAACGTGAATACCTAATTAATTATGAAGACTTAATAGAATTTTCTTAAGTTACCAATTTCAAGGTGAAAATTAGTTGTTTTGCTCCCTTTCCAGTAGATGGGATTTTTGTCCATCTCATTGTGTGCCTGGAGAAGTCCTCCCTGCCTGCCTGCTGGCTGCTGTTTGTTCTCATTACCACATGTGTTCCTGATTTACACACAGATCAGCTTTTCCACTTTAACCTCTTTGCCCCCTGAAGAAGGAAATCTCAGGACACCTACTTTTAATGGTCACACCCTTCTTTTTTTAATTTGTGTGCCAGAGATACAGATGGCAATGTTTAACAACAGGAAAACATTACATTGTTCCTTATCCAGCTAAATTAAATGGCTAAGTACCTAAACATGCATTCTCACAGACCACTGTGTTCCCTCCTCACAAACTTTGCCCGTGACTTTCCCGACTAAAACCAGAGCTGCTCTTGCGTGAGCAACAGCTCTTTGATGGAACTTCATGGTTTGTCATGAATAATGATCTGTGTCACACAGAAAACTACACTTGTTTTCTCTGGGGGTAGAATATTTATATTGTGTTAGGTGTTAGTGGATATTTTCATATATTTTCTATGCCCAGTGATAGCTTAAAATACGTATGTTTTCTGACTTGCATCCTCTTATAGCATTTGAGATAAATACTATAGATGATGGAGAAATTACATTGTGAATATGTCTCAGGTTGTTAAATATTCATGGTTTAGGTTTTTAAAAAATATATGTATTTAATATTTTGACAACTATGTTCATAAGTGCTTTGAACTTATTGTTTCAGGGAAAGTGTTACTCCATTAAAAAAATGCTAATAGTGAGTTATTTTCTATGTGTGAGAGTAATTGCTTGACATCACTTATATTTACTATAGCTTTGACTTTTCAGAGTTTATGGGAGCCTGAAGTTGGAAATTCAGTTTCAAAGTCATTTTAGTATCATTTAAAAATTGGGGTTCTTCTAAGGAAATATACCCCACTTTCATCTGATGTATTCTGTGTGCTGTGTTGGTGTCTTGTGATGGTTTAGGTGACATCCATGACTGAGAATAATACAGCTGTGAGCTGGGAAGTACTCAAACCTCTTGGAAGGAAGAATTAATTTTACCAAATTGTCTAGAACTGGTTTGTGTGCTGAGTTTTCCAGTTAACATGTAACTGAACCACTAAATTTAGTTTTCATGATTGTGATTGTTTTATGCTTAATCATTAAAGAATTACCCATTTTGTAAATAGCTTGTTTTCATTCAGATTGTCCATTTAAAATCTGAAGTGTTTCTGCAGCTCAGCTTGAAGCAGAACTGCAAAACCCTCTTGTAGAGCCAACAGATTCACTATACTTGTTCTTTTCTTGCTAGCTAACATGGCAAACCTTTTTTTTTATTCAGTTGTTGTTGAGAGATAGATTATTTACCTAAAATCACATCTTGTCAAAATCACACTGTCCTTTCAAAAGAAAAGAAGAGACAAAGGAGGATGAGAGGAGGCTGTATCCACTTATGATGACAAATACAGATAGAAGGTTAAACATTTGGCTGCATCCTTAACCAGATTCTGTGAAGGGTAAAATTTACACCTGGCAAGAGTACTATTAATGAACTCTGAAAATGTGTCTTCTGACTGCCCTCTCTTTAGCAAGGGCTGGAGCTGAAAGCTCTTCCTTGCTTGACATCATCAATAAAAAGTGGATTGAAGCCTAATGGTATCCAGACAACAGAAGTGAATTTCTTCCCACTGGGATAAGGAAAAAACCACCCTTAAACTGCTATAAATCGATAAAATTTATAGACATTACTATTTGCCTACTAATAACATGAAGATGGCACAAAATGTCCAGGAAAATAAAGATTTCAAAGAGTCTGTGCTCATATAAAAATGTGAATTGCTTGTGTAAGATACATTTAACATCATTTGCTAAGTGATTATTGCATAGGATATGTGTCAATATCTGTGTATCTGCCACAGTCAGCAAATACTGGGTGGTTCTGTATATCATCACTGAAACATTTGAGCACCTGTTAAGGGATTTAGTTGTTTTTTCTTTTTATGTAAAAAAAATTGAAATATAACCAATATTGATATCAATATAGGAATCCATTCTTTTTGTGTGTTCTATATGTAACAAGGAGAATTTTGATAGAACTGTTTGCTCTGTGTTATGCACGTGAATGTAAATTGTTTAACAGAACTGAAATGCCATGGTTGATGTTATTAATGTCAGAATTAAGAGAGCTTTGTCACTGCCATCATCCTAGGAGGCCTGCTTTCCTTTATTAAATGGTTTATTTAGAGTCAATTCAGTTCATGAGAGATTCTGAGTTTTGTTTGCAGCTCTCTCCCTTTTCCTTGCAGGAGATATACTCTGCTTTTGTGTGATACCTTCCTTGTGGAACTCCCTAATAAATCAAACATAACAAGACATTTCTTATTTCCTCTGGAAAAGTTGTAAATACCGGCTCTGGAAAAAAGTCTAATTTTAAACACAGAAAAAAGGGAGCAAAGCCCACATGTTTAAAGGTAAATCAAAGAATAATTGTATCCAGAGCAGCCCAACAGAATGCTGACTGGGAGCTGGTCCCTACAGACAATTCCCTGGTGACAAAAACAGCAGTGGACCCAGGCAGTGCTGTGTCCAGCAGGTCAGTCAAGGGGATGGTTACAGATCCAGTTTCTGATATTTTCCATGAAGCGTGATCCAAACCCTGATACTTCAGTACTGCAGCTGGCAAATATACACTTGTGTGGTCCCATATGAGAGGTTTTGACCCTAGATCAAATAAAGGAAGAAGGCAAAGAACATATTCACTGTGGTAATTACACAAAATCTCAAAATAGCACACAGCTTATTGGGTTTTTAACTGGAGAATATGTTCACAAAAGCACTAGAGCAGCCTCCTGGGCAGGATGAGTGGGTTGTTCTGAACAATAGCACAAAACTTGTGCTTGAGAAACTGCTCTCCTCCCCAGCACCACTCTCTCATTGTGACAAGAGCATTCATCTTGCTTTGAGTTTTCCCTGCTCAGCCTACTGAGTATGGGAAGGACCCAGAAGTGCAGTTCCTAGGGGTTAGTCCTTCCCTTCTTAGACAGCTGCAACCTTTCCACACAGGACAATTCCAGATTAAGCAGATTTCCTTCTGAAGCTGGAGAGTGTCTGTTACAGCCACACAGAAGCAGAAAATCTTCCTTAAATTCCAAAGGTAGGCTCCTGTTCAGTGCTCTAGGAAGAATGTTTAATCAGCTAAGTTGGGTTCATTCAGCCCATCTGCTCTGTTGCAGTTCACCAGCATTAAGCTTGGCATTCTGTAACAAGCTCACAAAGTTAGAAATAGTTCCATTAGGACTGATTTCTTTCTAGAAGTTTTTCAAATCCCTTGATCTCCCAGTATCCTCCATTGAGACTGTGTTCTTTTGTTAGATATTTATGTCCTTTGAGTCTCCTGGAGAAGTCTCTCTTTCTTTTCAACATCTTTCACAGAAATGAGACTGTTTTCTGAAAAGAGATCTGGGCTTCATTCTGCAAAATAGATCTGTTCCCATAGATACTTTCTTAGCCATCCTTCTCTCTGAATCACAATCATCCAAAAGAAAAAAATGTATTCATGCTTACTGGAAGGGGTGAAAAGTCACTACCTCGTTCCAAGTTAAAAGTCAGTTGGTTTGGAAGCATAGAACAAAACTAAGAATTTTGTCAATTCAGAATTTCATCCTTTTCAGATGCCAGGAGTGTAAGAGGTAAATTTGATATTCTAGGCATGGCACCTCACTGTCTGTCTAGTTCTGGAGCACAAATTTCAAGTTCTATGTACAGGTATGTGGTGTTTCTTTTTGCATTATATGCATAAGTAAGGCCTAATTCTCTTGCTCATGCTGCTGGGCTGGCTGAATGATCTAAAAATTAGTAAGATCCAAAGCACTACTTTGACCTCTGTGCATGCAGTTCCTAGTAAGAAAACGCTGTGCAGGATTTCTTTTCCTCCATGTATAAATGTATTTAAGCTTTCAATAGAAATTCCTAAAAAAAATAAGTTTTAAACTTCATTTTCTGAAACATATTAATGGAAAGCTTCTCTGCCTTTATTATGAATGGGATAGATCTTGACTAAGCTTGGCTTTTCTACATGCAGTGACTTTGAGGCCGTTAAAAATCATCAGATATCTGCCCACTATGAAATGGCAGAGTCCTTATATGTTTGTTATTTCTTTTAGTTGTATAGAAGGAAAAATCCATAATAAAATTATCTTATCTAAAGGAGGAGCAAATGCACATGTAAAACAGTGTTCATTGAGCATTATTTCTGCAGTGGCTAACACTGACTTTATTGAATATGTGGGAACTAAATGAAGTGCAGGTGGTAAGAAGATGGTGACACTATCATATTAGAGATTCAAATCAGAAGTAAATCAGTACTGGGCACCATAGTGTCTTTTTTTGTGTGGGTAGTTGTAGTGGGCAGCACAACATCCCCTAACACTAACAGCTCTGTATATTAACATAAATAATGGGAGAGTAATGATGGATCAGAGCAGATACTTTTTCAGTCTGCAGCCATCTATTGCAGCAGTCTTTCTGGACTGTTTAGCTTCAAAAAAATCTGTGAATAATCTATTGAAGTTTATGTTCTGAGGAGGTATTGGGGTAGCTAGAAAAGCTTTGCTGTATCACAGCTCCGTGGTTTGTCAGATACATCCCTTCTACAGAAGCAAAACCTTCTGAGCATTCTGCAGTGTTCATGTCATAAACTGAGAGCTGCAAAGCTTTCAGCATTGTACTGCAGGTGATGATGAGATGTTGGAGAAGCCTTTTTTTAATTCTGTGGCAAAAGAAAGTACCTAGGGGTGGAAGTGGAAATTATGATGACTGCAGAAGGATGCAGCAGCTGTAGAACAGAGAGGGCTTAGTTCTGCCAGCCAATTCAATTCACTTTTCCTTGCTGCAAAGATAAAATAAACTCTTGAGATCAAAGATCTCATTTACAAGGCTGTCCTCTTAAGTCAGTCAACACGTGCACTTCAATAACAGGACATAAAAGCAACTCCTCACAAGCAACAAAAAGAAGATGAGACTCAATTATAAACATCCCTCATACAACTGTTTGTGGGTATCATCAGCATTATGAGCAGAGGAGCCACTCATGTCCAAACGTTCCTGTAACTGTTCTGGGGGGTCAGCTGTGGGCATCCATCTAAATCTCACTGGAAAAGAAGTCTGAAGCAGATGGGCTCAGAAAACAAAGGGTCAGGTGAAGGACCCTTAAGGTGAGAGGGGAATTACTTATTTAAAGCAACTGATACATGCTAGAACTTAAAAAGACTTTAAAACTTCAGTTTGACCACTGTGTCACCCTTTTTATACAGAGATCTGCTCTTTTTCTCTTTCCGTTAAATAAATTAAGCTATGTGTGATGTTTTGGAAACTGTACAGTAATTTCCTTTTTCAGCTGTTTTTAGAAACTCCCAGTGCATCTGCTTGGCTTATTCTACTCTTAAAGACATTTTTAGATTCCTGTAACTCCGGTTTTGTCTGTTATATGTTTAGATAGGGCTTTTGTCAAAGGCTTAATATTTATCTTACCAAAAGGATCTTTTTGTTGTTATTTGAATTTTATGTCTGTTGCAGTTTGAATACTTCTCCTTCAGTTGTCTCTCAACTAAAAAAATATTTACACTTCTCCCTCTACCTGATAGGGTAAAATAGAACATATGCATTAAATTTATCCCAGAGAGGACTGCCAAATTTAATTTCAAGTAGTATTAGAGTGCTTGCAGATATTAGGTATCAGTCTTAGAATAATTATGGCAAAAATTGGACATATGGGGCTAACATAGTCTCTGTCCTTTGATGTAGTTCAACTCATGTTGTAATTTAACTCATGTTTTGGGAGTAGGCAATTGATACTGGATTAATAGGGGGGCTTAAATTTACTTTCTTTTTATCTTTACTGTATGTAGCGTGCAGTATATGCACACACTCAGGGATCAAGTTCAAATAACTGCTTCAGAGCTGGAAGTTGCCATCAGGTTTTTAAATGGCATTAAATGAGAGGCTGTTGATTGAGAAATGGAAATGTAGTGCTGTCCTGCACATCTCTAGAATCTTTTACAGCAGAAATCAGTATTAAGTTAATGTCATATGAAATTGAAGACAAATTTTAAATGTTAGCACAGCACTAAAAAAGAGTGAATGGTCAAAACAGGCTGGTGTATTTTTGTTCACTTAGAGGCTAGCTAGCAAAATCATTCCTCTAGCAGTTATTTCCATACAATTTTGTGTGCCAGGGAATTGTTCTGGCACAATTGTTGGTTTTTACAAGTCTAAGAGAATTGCTACCAATAAAGCCATTTTCCAAGATAATAGCTTTTGTCCAAAACTGTTCACCTTCGTATTTGAGACCTCTAAGTCTTCTCAAACTGACCCTCTTCACCACCTCCAGTGGGTGTTGCTGCTTCAGAAGGCAGCTGAGCCTGTGAATATAGAAACATCAGTCCGATCCCTCCGGGGGATATTCAGCTCCATGCAGTTGGCTCTCGACAGATGCTTCACTTCTGGGATGGAGCATAACCTGATAGACAGATAGATACACAACATATCCTACCTACCTCAAGGATGGTAATCCTTAAATAAAAGGATGATGCTCATGGATATGTTGTGAATAAAAGCAATGCAGACATGATCAACTTCCCATCTCCTGAATGAAAAGCCATGCAATGACAGAGACCTGACACAATTGCTCAGAGCATCAAGGCAGTGCACAAGACTGATCTGTTCACCACAGACATCAGGAAGAAGTCAGGTAAGGCTTGCTCTGCAAGCATCTGCTGGTGCAATGCAAGTCTCCAACTGTTTATAAGAATACGTGCTCGGTGAATAAAAGTAAAAGCACTTTATGGTACTAAAGTGGTTTGCATATTCTTGTGTTCGTGGCGCAGAGTAGGAAAAGTGTTCCTAGAACGTCCACTGCATCAACAACATACACGAAGATTATTTGCACCAAAATAAAAATAATTGTTAGCTCGGAGGAATAAAAGCCAACTAGTACACCCATCTTAAGCAGATGAGATAATTTAAGTGAAGGATAAAATCTCACTTGGAAATCTGCAAGTAGATTATTGTGGTTTTAGATAAAGTGTAATTAACTGATCAAGGCCTTTCTGGCACCTGCTGCCTCATCTTGCTTCAAAGAGTTGTTTTGGCTCGTACACAAACTAATATTCTGCTTTCCCAAAGAAACAAACTATGAAGGTTATGCTGAAAAAGTTCTCCTTTGAAACACCATTTCCTTCTGATACATCCCTTTAGCCTGGAAATCATGACCCAGTAATTTGTCAGCCTCCCAGAGAACATTCAGACGTACTCTACAACTGGTTTTAAAACAGATCTTAGAATCATAGAATGGTTTGGGTTGGAAGGGACCTTAAAGATCATCCATTTCCAACCTTCTGCATGGGCAGGAACACCTCCCACCAGACCAGGTTGCTCAAGGCCCCATCCAACCTGGCCTTGAACACTTCCAGGGAGGGGGCAGCCACAACTTTCTTGGGCAATCTGTTCCAGTGTCTCACCAACCTCAAATCAAAGAATTTCTTCCTAATATCTAACCTAAATCTCCCCTTTTCAAGTTTTAAACCATTTTCCCTTGCCCTCTCACCACACACCCGTGTAAAAAGCCCCATCCCAGCTTTCTTGTGTAGGGCTTTTTCCATGCATAAAACACACAAAACCACCTCAGCAAACAGGATAGCGTGGGCATTGCCAGAGCATTAGAAGCTGAGAGAAAGCCTCTGTCCAATGGTGGCATCAGAAGTGAGAATATCCTTTGCTTATATTCTTACAAATACTGCAAACCTACTTTGTAATATTGGGCAGAAATGGTGTTGAGGACCTGGTGACTCAGCAACACTTGGCTTTCTGTTTATTTTTTCCTCTGTATGTATCTGTAGATCTTAAGTTCCTGTGATCCAGAGAAAGTCTTTTCTACTGTGTTTATTATATTATTAAGATGATAAAATTTGAGGAAAGCAGAGAAGAGGGATCATCCTTGTCTGAGAATTTCCTCCCTTGAACCTTTTGTCCCCCACACATCCAACACAGACTTGAAGGTGCCTTTCCTAAGTGTCTAATGGCCTCTGCTTCCTCCATGCTGATGTCCTTAATTACAATCCCAGTCATCCTAGATTCCATCTTTTCACAGAAAAGGAAGGAAAGAGGAGCTCTTTGGCCAATGTTAAGATGAGAATCACTCTCTGGCTTGTCCTCTCTTCCTTTGGCTGTCCATGCAGGGAGCCAACCGTGACTGCCGCCGCCAGGGATGGCTCCAGCAAAGTGCCTGGAAATGGGATGGATTTATTTATTTATGAATTGTAGCCTAAAGCTGCACCAGGAGAGCTTTAGGTTGGATATCTGGAAGCACTCCCTTATGGAGAGGGTGATCAGACATCGGGATGGACTGCCCAGGGAAGTGGTGGAGTCACCGTCCCTGGAGGTGTTTGAGGCAGGGCTGGATGTGACATTCGGTGCCCTGGTCTGGCAGATGTGGTGGTGTTAGGGCATAGGCTGAACCTGATGATCTCAGAGCTCTTTTCCAGCCTCAATAATTCTGTCATTCTGTGATCTATCTCAGCCTTTTTGTCCTACTTCTCTCCTGATGAATTATTTCTGTAGAGATCAGACCTATCGTTAGCAGTGAAAAGCTGTGTTACAAATGGGCATTCATACTTTTAAATAATTATTTTGCTTTGCTCAAAGTGTTTTAAGTCCTGAGAATGGTCTAGGAAAGGTTCAGTTGGCTGTTTCTTTGCTCCAGATATTATGAAAAGCTGGTCTGTTGCCAGCCATGGAGACAGGAGGAGGAAATTAGAATATGCAGCATTTAACCAAAAAGTCAGATAAAAATAAAACATCATTCTGTAGATACAGTTTTAATTATGAAGGGAACAGCAGTTCAAAGTAGAGAGATTAAGTTAATTTAAATGACCTCTTCCTAAAATGGATTGAGATGGAATCCAGAACATACTTACTTGCAAGCCAGCAACCAGTGATTTTTGTCATCTGCTGCTTTCTCCAAATGTGTGAGAAAATGTGTGAGTTCACATTACTGAGTTCATGAAGTTGCCACTTGGTGCCTGCATCTTGTCCTCAGCATAGAGATATCCCATGCACACACACAAAAAGCAGTTCTGAAATGAAAAAGAGATTTTTTTCACAAACTTGAGTTTTAGCAAAGTTATTATTATTTACATCATCCTACCTGAGAACAAGCTTTGTTCTAAAAGTTGCAGCAAAATTAATGTAAAAAGTTAGGGCAAAAGAAATGTGCCATAAAATCAGGTACATAAAGAGAGAAAATAGATATATATATATATACTATGTATGTGTGTATATAGGTAGGTATAGACCTATATAGATATAGATAGCTATAGATAGCAGGTATAGATAACAAGATGATTATTTGCCTTGAGACACATTGTGTGAGCCTGGCCTAAAGCTTCTCCAGAAGAATTTTCTTATGTCCTTCAGTTCGGATTTCAGATGCTTCGTATTTTCATATCCAGCCAGTTTCACTGGCTGGAAAATCTGTGTTGTTTTGCCTATCTGCTGCTAACAACACTGTTACCAGCTAATCCAAAAGGAAAAAAAACCAAAACAAGATGTTTTTAAATGTCCAATAAAAATACTAGAAATTTTCCCAATCGTAACTTGTGTGAAGGGGCAAAGTATCTCTATACACAGATGAAGCTGCAGTTTCTAGACCTGAATCTATCCTATTTTCACATGAATCATGTGCCTTCCAGGGCTACTCTCTATCCTCATAATTCCTTATTATTGGAAATTGCAGTTGGCAGAAATCAGGTTAAGTATTTAAATATTTAGCTGAGGGGATTAAATTCACATTTCCAATTTTAAATATTTTCCCATCTTAACTACAAAACCTGGTTGCATGTTTTAAAGATTTTTTTAAATGTTAAGTATTGACTTAGTATAAAATACTTGATTTCATGAACCCAAAAGAAAACATATTGTTATTCTTTTTTATCACTTAAAGAAAGACATAATCTCTATCAGGAATCAAATTCTTCATTATTTTGATTGCTGCCTTCCCTTCACTCCCCTTCTCCATCCCTTTCCCAGTGTCAAATGTGGAGAAAATCATCATAATGAAAGAGCTGGCAGAATCTGGTGAAGAACAGTGATCCCTCTTGCTAAAGGATCATGTCCAGCTCATTTTTTGTAGTTTACATTTTCCTCCTGGTTTTTTTTTTTTTTTAAATCCAAGTGATTTAGATATTTCCAAGAATAAGGCTTGGGGAAAAGGACTTGTGGTGACCCCTTCTTTGAAGTAAGATTAAAAAAGGACAGGGGGAAAGTCTATTAAAATGTGGCTGCCTTCCATGCTTTTTAAAAACATGCTGTTTGTGTGCATGATGCCTGCCAAGGAGGCTGCCTGCATCTTGTGTGTTCCAGACAACAGCCCTCACCCTGCAAGTCCATCCTATCTTTATTTTCGGGCAACTCTCTTTCACCTTTTCTCTGCTCCTAGCAAATACCTGAGAAATTCACCAGTTCCAGTCTTCTCTGCCCTTTCCATGAAGGTTTCCACTCAGTCTTCTGAGACAGCTGAACCCCAGAGCTGCTGAAAGCCCAGGGGGGCTGGCAGATCAAGCCAATGTGAGGGATTTGGGGGCAAGAACTGGGCTTACCTTGTCCTGAAGTTGTTTTTTCTTTTTTAAAACTAGATAATTTCAGCCATATAAACTCTAATCTAAAAGAGCATTAAGACTGCAAGGCTAAGCATGGGAATTCTGATGCTCTGGGGGTCTACATTTAGAGTACTCCCTGAAACTCAGCCAAGTGGCTGTTCCTGCAGGGATCCTAAGAGGCAGCTGGGGTGGAAGCTGTGCCTTGTAGGATGGCATGTTCAGCTAATTGCCTATCTCACTGACACAGGTTTGAGCCCTTATCTCCTCACTGGGTTCACCTGCTGTTCCAGAAGACAGAGTGATCATTGATCTCAGTGGAAGCAAGGAGATCAATTGGGAGCCAGGAGCTTTTTTTTCTCACAAAGGCAGAATTTTGCTCCTGTGACTGCTTGGTACTCCCACTGCCAAGCTTCTGCTCAATCTGAAGCTTCTTCTCATGGACACAGACTCCTGCTTGAGATTTGCTAGCTTATACATCTAATTCAGGGGTCAGTAAGACTTGCTTCTTGCTTTAGATACACACCCAAATTGTGTCCTGGGATGCACATCAAGATGATGCCATGGAATCTGCTATTTTTCCCCAGACTTGCCTTCTTTTGGAAAGAATGTGTGTAGGTAGAAGAGGAGCTGTCGTGCATGTCAGCAGATCCCCAGCTGGGCCATAGAATCATAGAATGGTTTGGGTTGGAAGGAACCTTTAAAAGTCCTCTAGCCCTTTAAAAGTCCCCTGCAGTGAGCAGGGACATCTCCAACTCAGGTTGCTCAGAGCCTCATCCAATCTGACCTTGAATGTTTCCAGGGATGGGGTTTCTATCACCTCTCTGGGCAACCTGTGCCAATAATAAAAACTTTCTTCCTTACGTTTAGTCTAAATCTACTCTCTCTCAGTTAAAAAAAATACCCCTTGTCCTATGACCACATCTCCGCTAAAAATGTTGTTCTCATTTTTCAAATAAACCCCCTTTAAGAACTGAAAACCCAGTAAGGTCTCCCTGGAGCCCTCTCCCCCCCAGGCTGAACAACTCTCAGCCTTTCTTCAGAGAAGGGTTGTTCCAGCACTCTGATCATCTTCATGGCTCTCCTGTGGAGCAGCTCCAACAGCTCCATCTCTTTCCTGTGCTGAGGAATACAGAACTGGGCACAGTACTGCAGGTGAGGTCTCACAGGAGTGGAACACAGGGGCAGAATCACCTCCCTTGGCCTGCTGGCCATGCTTCATTTGATGCAGCCCAGGATACCATTGGCTTACTGGGCTGCAAATGCACATTGCTGGTTCATGTCCATCTTTTCATCCACCAGTACCCCTGTTCAGGACCTTGAACTTGGCCTTGTTGAACCTCGTGAGGTTCTCACAGAGCCACTTCTCAAGCTTAGCCAGGTCCTTCTGGATGACATCCCATTCCTCAAACATGTCAACTTTACCTCTTAGCTTGGTGTTGTCTGCAAACAACACCAGAGAGTGTTCTTGATCCCACTGTGTCAGTGATGAAGATATTAAACACTACTGGTTCCAATACAGACCCCTGAGGGACACCACTGACCACCAGGGAACCAAATCTGATGACACAGCATCCTGCATCCCTGAGCATCTCTTCCCAAAGTTCATATTCAGCAGCACTCCGAATGGCTTTCATGAGGGGCTCTGGACCATTAGGGTTAAATTCTTGCCTTCCTCCTCTTTTTCAAGCAGAGGAGGATGTGTTCTACCTTTGGAGGTAGCTATAACAAACAGAAGGTTTTAAGAAAAACATTCTGAGAAAGATCATGTAAGTACAGTCTGTTCACAGAAAAAAAAAAAAAAAAAAAAAAAAAGAATACAATTGGAAAACAAATGTTCCCAGGTGTTGTTCAGAGTGAAGGATGAACTCAGGCTGATGTCATGGGCAAACACACTTGGGTTCACCCCAGCAACCCGGGGGCTCCCTCAGTGCCTCAGCCTGACCAGCACAATCTCTGCACACTGGGGATGTTTTGCTCCTTGGCAGGAGGCATTAGGGCAAAAACTCACATCCTGCCAGGACCAGCTCCATTAGGACCAACATCAAAAGCCAAGAGAGCCAAGCGAGCCAACTCAGAATCAATCTGCAGCTCACAAGGGCAACTTGGAAGCTGTTTCAGGGCAGGCACGGTGTAAGAGCAGTTTCTTAACCTGCTGAGCACAGCTCTGGTGGGAGCAGCAATGCAATAGCTGGGTTTGAAATGCCCTGAGGGTGGGCACATCTGTGCTACAAGAGAGGTTTGCAGAAGATCCTGAGCCCTAGCTATGCTCTTAGGTGGTACTCTAGGTGCTGTGCTTTGGTAACACCCAGCATATCAACACTTCTCTTTAGCCTTGCCCATACTACAGCAAGTGGTGCAGCCTGAGAGGACTGGGTCTGTAAAGTAATAAAAAAACCCCAAGGCTGAGGATTTAGCACCTGCAGTTCAGACTGCTGTTGCTCTTACCCTATGGGCCAAATGTCCCCTGGGCTCCAAATCACATCTGCTGCTTTATTTTCATCCCAAAGAAGCTTGCTCTGAGATGGCTCCAGGATTCAAAGGGAAGCATGAAAAGTTGAGATGATCCAGAGGACACACAGAGGACTCCTCCCATGGAGAGGACTTAACTGCAAGGGCTCAGCAAGCACAGACTCAAGCTGAGGAGATGCTGAATGTTCCTGTGAAGTCACAAACAAGGGATTTGTTACAGCAATTATATAATTATTATGTAATTGCTGCAAAAGTAGGATTTGTCATAAAATCAATTATCCTCTTATCCCCTCAGTGCAGATCACATAACTGTATTTTGATTCCAGAATATCATCCACTCTCCTACTTCCATTCACTCTCTTTAGGTATTAAAATATCATGATAAACTACTCTGAAACAGCTTGTAATTCTCCAGGCTTTTCCTTTTACACACAGAGCTGTTGGGGAGAGAGGTTTTGTATTTTGTGGAAAATTTTTAAAAAATTATTATTCCCAATTGAAAAAAAAACCAAGCAACTAAATTCATTATAGACTCATGCTTGAAAGAGGTCACTTTTAGGTTTGCATTACTTAAAATTGTAAAATAATGTAAAAAATATTACCTGCTTTTAATATTAATTTTTGGCAAAGTAATTTTGAAAACAAAAATAAAACAAAGCATTGAAATAGATATTAATGAAAATATCTTCTTTTCCTCCCAAGCAGAAAACTGACAGAACAAAGCACAGGAAAATTTTAAATTTTGATGACTATCAACTTTCTAATGGAAAATTTCTCCCTAAACCTGATTTTTTTTTTTAAGTATGAAGGAATATAAACAATGCTTGGATGGGGTGTGCCTTTATCTTTGGAAAAGCAAAAGCAACTATAAGATTTTGAAACCTCCTCCATGTTCTTCACCATCATTATCTGAGCCAGATTGCAAATTCCGATTGGCATCATTTGTGAGCTTTGTGATGAGGATTTTTTAACTGAAAAAAGAAACAGGAATGTGACTCAAGGTTTGTGTGAGGTGCATGTACTTTCATAACCTTTCCTTAATCACTCTGTGAGTTATAACATGGCATGGTAGTGCCTACTAAGAGTTTTGGTTGCTAGAACAACAGTAAGAACTTTTCACTCCACAGCCTTCCATTGTAGCTTTATGAGACTCCTATATGGACATATATATTTATGTATGTATTTATATTGCTCCTTCTTATGACTCCTATATTGAGGAGCTTTATCTTTCTCCTCCAAACACAGTCATCTCCTGTAATCCATGTTGTAATGAACAATTTGAAAATAACGTTATTAATGGGAAGGTAGTCACCCGTGGAAAGCATAATCACATTTGATTTTAGAAAAAATAATAAATTGAACACAATGCCAGCATCTCACTTGCTTATTTCTTTTTACAAAAGGATACATGGGCTATGGATAATTTATAAACAAATAGTATTATATTATTGATCACTGGTATCCATGGTTACTGGGCTCCTCCAATTTCATCTTGGCTTCTATGTAATAAAACCTTGTAGCACTGGTACAGCAGTTCAAGTTAGGTTGGGCTGGAAACACAGGAATTATTACAAAGGAAAATATAGCAAATTTCCTTAACTCTACCCCATGGCATAACTGGCAGACCTGTTCTGTCTCTACATGTGGAATTGGTGAGAAAAATCAACATTGAGCTCAAATACCAGAACCCAAGTCCTTGGAAATAACATGCTCTGCAGTTAATGGCTCTCTGGTCAGATTTAGGTCCTGATCTTCACCCTTGGTTTTGTTACAGATCTTTTTGGCACTCTCAGCTTGAGCCCTGCTTTGTTTGATGTGATTATAAAGTAGCTGGAAGTATTCAGACTTATGCAATTAATTTTTTAACATTTCTTTTTCTTCCTTGGTGCTGTATGAAAGAACCAGATAATCCATAGGCATGGTTTTTATTAAAAACAAAACACAACAAAACAAAACCACCACCATTCTCCAAAAAGAAAACCAAACCAAGAGCAACATGAATATAACTACACATAAAATGTTAGGTACAGTAAAACTGACATTTCTCCTCCCCCTTTTTTTTTTTCTGTTACAATAATCTCAGACAATTCTTGGAGCAACAGTATGGGAAAGTTTAAAGTAAACTTTAGTGACATTTACTTTGTTAACACCTTTGAACTGACCTGAAGCTGGTTAGTCCTCTTCTGGATACCTTCAGCTCAAGATATTTAACTACTTTAAAATGCAAATAAAAAATAGCAAAGGAAGCTTTTGCAGCTTGAAAAAACTTTTAAAAACTCTCTTTTAGTCACCATGCAACTGCTTATTCTTTCACTTTTCCTTATGAGACTGCGCTCCATTTAATTTTAGTTTCCCTGCTTCTGGATTCAATTTCCCCTAGCTCCATCTTTGTGGCATATTTATCCTGCAGCAAGCTATTCCCTGAGGTCGTGGATATCTGCTTTCCCATCTATCTGCAGAGGGAACTGCTCTGAAGGGCACGGTCACCTTCACCGTGGCAGCTACCAAGGGCCTTGCTGACTGCTCCTTCTCTTTGCATTTCTGCATATTTTTGAACTGTAAGGTGCTGCCTGTTGGCCTTCTCAATATTTTCATATCCTGCAGCCTCTCTCCTCCCTTCCTGTCTCTTCAAGGCCACAGATTCCTTCCCAAATAAAGCATGGTAATATTTTTATTCCATGTTCCACCATGGGTTCACTCCCAAATATGGTACTATTGGCATCTGTTGTATCTCTTGAGGCTCCCCATGGAGTGGATACTCACAACTAGTAGCATATATTAAAAAACAAAAACTGGGGTTTGTTTTTTACAATGAAGTTTTTACAGAATGTTCTTCCACATTATCCATTTGAGAACAAGCAGCAGAAATGAAAGGGTTTAAATACATAGAAATGTTAAACCAAGATGCTTAGGTACTACTGTAGTCACAGAAGGACCATAAGCAACAAAGAAATCCACTTTTAAAACCCAAAGGATATATATATGGCTATAGAAAAACAAAACGAAACATTCAGCATGTGGAAAGAGGATTTGTGGAAGTTTTTTGGTAATAAGAGTCAACCCAGAACGCATTTAGATGACACTTTCACAAAAACCAGTGAAGAAACAATATAATTCTATGAATCATAGAATTGCATCATCTCCCCCTCCCTGCCTAATTTTTCTGAATCTTTTCCCTGTCTTCAAAATGAAAACAGTGGCCAAGAAGTGAGCCCAAATGAGCCCACTAGCAAGGACTGAAAATGTGGGTTTACATAATGGTGTCTATGGTAAATCACAACAAGATGTACATATTAAAAATGATCTTTAAATGGCTTCAGAATATTTAAGAGAGTGTAGTTTGGTCTTCACTTCTTTTTAAATAAGAATTATAAACTGCAAGATATGGAAAGCTGGATCACATTAGAGAATTCTCATAAATGGTAGACTACACAGTTGGACCTTAAACTGTTAATACAGGAGAGCTGCAGAGTACAGGTTTCCAATTTCCACTTTATGAATTTTTGTCAGCACAGCTTCCTGTGGTCAGATGACATATCCTGTCAGTGCCAGGCTTTTTTCCCCAAAATACTTAATTGCATTTTAATGTCATGCAGAAACTCACACACTGGTGTTTGCTTGTAAGACAGTGCTAGACACCACTCTGATTTTTCGATCCTCCTGATTGCACCTTTGTGTTTTCTAACTATATTAATGCTTGTGAGCACGTCAGATTTTTCTCAGCAAAGAATTGGCTGTGTGAGCCTTAATTAAACACATCAGTAGCCATGGAACAATTAAACTAAGTCTTCATCAGAAAGAATTGGTCTGCAGGGAAGAGGAGCCATACAGTAAGCTTACTCTGCTGTAGCACTTTATTTACAGAGGCCATGCTGAGCAGACCCAAGTTCAGACCCATAGCAGTTTGCCTAAAGAAGAAACTATCATCCCTCCATGGACTGAGACACAAAAGTCTTCTTCTTGCCCATTATTCTTAATACATAGCCACTGTCATGGAGCTTAATCAGAATTCATGAAGCTGCTAAACCCAAGGAAGATTATTGATCTTATTAAAGATGGAACAGCACCAAGCTGAGAAGACAGGGCCACCGTCAGGAGAAGATGGGAGCCTCCCAGGAAGCTGGAGCAGGGATGTTTCACTCCATGGTGACCTGGCAGGTTCACTGCCACAAGAAGCCAAAGGCATTTTTCTTCCATAAATCAGGAGCTTCAAAGCCTGAGCAAAACTGCCCCATGTTGAACATCAAAATCTCCTTACCTAAGTACTAGGTACCTAAGTACTAGCCTTCCTGGTTATCATCAACAACCTTTTAATTAACTTTGAAGACTCAAGTCTTTCTTCAGTTAATCCTATCTAATGCTACTGAAAACAAAGGAGTGGCATAGGTGTATCTGGATGGGAATTAAAAAATTGTAGATTACAAGGGTGTTACAGATGGCCTAATTTGACTGACATAGCTGGAACTAGCACAGAGAGAAATAAAAAAAGACAGGAAATCAGCTGTTTTGTTTAGAAGTAGCCAGAACAATAGGAATCAAAGCACTCAGTTCACAGAAATTGGGGGTTCTCCCTGCTGAATAGCTGCATGGCCATGCTGCTTCACTCATTGAGATGTGAGAACCTGGGTTAAATTTGATGGGATCCTCCAGCCCTGGGAGACAAGACATTTGGAGTCAAATCTTCCTCAGTCTCTCCTTCTGCAACTCTTCTATATAAAATGTGTAATAAATATCAGGTGTTTCAGAGCCCATGCCTGTAAGACAAATTCCTTACCTCTGGCATTCACATATTTTTTCCTCTGCCAAAGGAAGAAAGGGATGGAAAGAAGAATGTCAGGACAGAAGAGCCTCCATCCTACCTTCAGGGGTCTGACCCTGAGCTCCTCCTAACCTTCCCCCTGCCTTGCTTGTAGAGTTGCTGCTGGTTGTTTAATTACATACACAGAATACACCACATGGGGAGCAGGGCATCCAACCCAGGAAATGTTAATAATATGATAGAGGACTAATTTAGGTAGGAAATTTAAAAACTGAATTGTAATTATCTTATGAAGAGGAAGGTCTTGGCTATACAGCTTCCATGTTCCTCATGAGTGAGGTGCTAAGTATTGCATCAGAAGAGGCCCAAGCCTCTCATTTTCCTCCTCTGGCTTTATTTATCTGGGGGAAAAAAGTCAGCTGAAACTATTTGGTAAATCTGATTCAGATTAAAGGGGGAGGGGGAAAGGGGTGGAACTAAAACCAGTACTTCTGGTAATGACTGTAGTCTTCTGAAACATTCACCCAGCTGAATACCCCAGTGGTGTTCTTACAGCACACCTGTGCAGGCAGGATCCTCAAGCTAAACTGGAATTAATTTTCTCTCCCCACAGCAGGTGAAATTAAAGCCAGAAAGGGGTTACTCAGGTCTCCCAAACAGCAACCAGGCTCTTGATAACAGGTGGCATGCAGCTGCTCTTGTCAGGGTAAGAGCTACTGCAAGAGAGGTAGGAAAGAATTTTTGGATTCATTCCCATTGGGAAAGGAGGCCAGTCCATGCTGTCAGCTGTACCACTGGGAGGAATCCTTTCTGGCTCTCTACTCTTTCCAGAAATGATCCTTTCCATTGCTGCACACGCCCAAACAGTTCCTTGGTTGAACACATCCTCCCATGAGAAGAGAAAGGGGCTCAAGTACTTGCTGCCCTAGTGTGTCCTCCAGGAATCCATCACAAGAACAGAGTAATGAGCTCTACCCTGGCTGTGTGGATACTTATGTGCTGTGCAAAGAGCTCAGGCTGTGCTTGAATTTCATGCCTGAAACCAGGGATCAGGTTAGTCTTTCAGGTCTACTGTGTAATTCAGGCAGTGTCACAGATTATTTTTCACCTACGATGTATACATTCTGTATTTATGATCTATCCAAATGATTTGAGAGACTTTAAGCTGTGAAAAGGACATAAAATTTCTTTAAGGGATGCAAAAAAGAGCATCTCAGTCTTATCAAGTATTTATGGAGTAAGCCCCACTGCAAAGATGAATGTTGTTCTGGCTTTCCTACATTAGAAAATCAAACTTCTGCCTCTCACAACAGTCCTTTGAAATCAACCTTGATAGTTTCTATGGAGTGAGGGCTGATCTTAGCTTGTGGCTGTGGATCCAAGTGTGTCAAACCACATATGCCATGTATGTCTTAAGCAATTAATTTAATGCATAATGTAGTTTATTTTCCATGTCAATCCAAACAGTTAAAAAAATTAAATTCTGTGGTATTTTGTATTCACTAGGCTGATAAAACCATTTACAGCATGGAAACCACTATAAAAACAGTCAATGCTTGACAAGAAAACAGAAGAGGTTGCCCAAACACAAGTTATCTTTTTGTAAATTTTGGTGTATCATGTACCCCTTCAAAATATTAAACATGAACATAACTATAAGTAATTACAGTGTGTTTTATTTGAAGGCTGGAACACTGTTCCAGGACAGGTAGTACAGGATAGAAGCCAGGAGGGTGGACCTCAGAATGATTTTTTCCTAGGTATGAAAGGGATGGTGGGATCTCCCTGGTCTTCTGGATTTGGCTGTAAAAAGATCAATGAAGAGAGAGAGGATTTACTCAGCAGTTTTCCACTTATAATGTGTGCCAGTTCACTGTGTGTAGGGCAGGGTTTGTCCCACACAAGAACTGAAAGGTGATCTTGCTATAGACTGAGACAGGAATTACCCCTTCAGAACAGACATCAAAAAAATGACAATAGGACAACTACAGAGTACATAACACCAGCAGTAAGGGGACTCAAATAAACACTTTGAAAGGGCAGAATTACCTTGGGTAGGAGTTCTTTACTTTTCTAGAGTGAGCACTCTATCTGCTATCAAAGACTTGTTCTAAGAAATCGTGTGTAATTAGCAGCATTTGATTTAGTAAAGCATGAAAAAAGAACCTCAGAAAATCCATGGACATGTTTTGTTGGAGCAAATAGCTACACAATTTCTCTATGCATATCCCTTGCTCAGTATCTCAGAAGGAAAATAAGTCATGTGGATATAAACCAGAACTGGTAATTCTGTCTTGCATCATCTAATTAATTTCCAGTGGAAGTTTCTTCTTTAAATAAACCACCAAAATATATCAGATCACCCTTATTTTGGTGTTACTCTACTGATGTTATATTATTATTTAGAGACGGGATAACAGGAGATTGAAATCAAGGTTTCTCTTTCCAAACTGCTGGTATATAACAGAATTTGGCACACCAGATAGTTTTATCTGTTTTCCTAGAGTTCTGTCATGTAATTACAATAAGCATTTCCTTTTCTCTCTGAATCTCTATGAATTCACAATTGTGTGCTTTTATGATCAGTGTTCTTCTCCTAAAGATTCTGTGTTCTGAAGAATCCTTTTCATTAAAACACACCTATAAAAGCTAGAAAATTGCAGGACTATGTCTTCTGGAGCTGCTGCTGTCTGCTTGTGAATATGCTTCACATCTTGAAAGAAAATGGTGGCTTCAACACAAACTTAGATGTCTTGTACCAGCTTGTCCTCTACTCTTAATTTATGCTATTTTTTGAACATGTTAAATTTTCGTTTATACGTAGGCTCAGCCCAGTACTTTTCTACCAAGTGTGTAAGGCTGCTGCGGGGAGTGATGCACTGCAAGCTATAATTTAGGGGCAGGTGAGAACTGCCTGAAATACATGTGTCTTCATAAGTTATTCCTAAAATGCTATTATTACCTGAACTCTTTCTACTTACAGCACTAAATATAATTTCCTGGGGTGGGAAGGCGGGGGGAGGGAAGCAAAGTTATTTTTTTATTTCTGTGGCTGCAGATCTATTATCACTTCCAGAGGCTCCAGGAGCCCAGGCTAGCTGGGGGATAGTGCTGGGCTGCCAAGGGCTGTGCTGGCTCTGGGCAAAGCAGGTACTTCCCAAACACAAATACATCCTCAGAAAGATGGTGTTGGACTATGGGAACATCTAATAAAGCAAATACACAAATAGAAAAGTCCTACCTGCCTCTTATAAACATTTAAAAGTGAGAGGTGTGTATCAACATGGGACTCAGATGTCAAAGTGATGTCCATTTGATGCATCCCAGTGCCTGAATCAAAGTGACCAGGATAGTGGATGTGGTAGAGTTCCACAGATTCACAGAATCTTAAGGGCAAGAAAGGACTGCTGAAGATCACCTAGCTCAAACCCAGGACAGGATCGCTTAGAGTAGATCACACAGGAACACGTCCAGGTAAGTCTGCAGAGATGGAGACTCCACAGCCTCTCTGGGCAGCCTGTTTCAGTGCTCTTACCCTTCCAGTAAAGGTGGTTTTCCTTATGTTTAGGTTGAATCTCCTGTGTTCCAGTTTGTGACCACTGCTCCTTGTCCTGTCAGTGGACACACTGAGAAGAGTCTGGTCCCATTCTCCTGACACTTGCCCTTTAGATGTTTATAAGCACTGATGAGATCCCCTCTCTGTCTCCTCTTCTCTAGGTTGAATGGACCCAGCTCCCTCAGCCTTTCCTTGGTAGATGTTCCAGTCCTCTCCTCATCTTAGTGGTTCTGCTCTGGACTCTCTCCAGCAGTTCCTTGTCCTTCATGCACTGGGGCCTACCAGGGCACAGTAGAGGGGGAGGATAATCTCCCTTGATCTACTACTGGCCGCACTCTCCTTAATGCATCCCAGGATGCCATTGACCTTCTTGGCCACGAGAGCACATTTTGGGCTCATGGTCAGCCTGTTGTCCACCAGGACTCCCAGGTCCTTTTCCCAGAGCTGCTCTCCAGCAGGCCAGTCCCCAACTTGCACTGATACACAGGGATATTCTTCCCCAGATGTAGTAACCTACACTTGCCCTTGCTGAATTTCATTATGTTTCTCCCCACCCAATTCTTCAGCCTGTCCAGATCACTCTGGATGGCAGCAGAGCCTTCTGGCATGTCAGCCACCCCTCCTAGCTTGGTTTCCTTAGCAAACTTGCTCAGGGTACACTCTGTCCCTTCATCCAGGTCATTGATGAACATATTGAATAGTGCTGGACCCAGTGCTGTCCCCTGGGGACCACCACGAGACATGGGCCTCCAACTAGACTCTGCTCCACTTAGCACACCCTCTGAGCTCTGTCCTTCAGTCAGTTCCCAGCCCACCTCACTGTCCAACCACCCAATCATTTCTAAATCCTTTACTTAAACCCCTATTGCAAAAGCTAAGCCAATGGGATCTTTATTCTCATAAACTTCATAGTTATTCTTTATATAGTGGCTTGCACCCAAGACTCTTGTACAGCTATTCAACTTCTTGAGTGTTTCTACAAAACCAATACCAATGAAAATTCTTCACTTGCATATGGTTAAATGGGATATTTTTAGCATTACTTTGCACAGCTAGCTTGCATATATGGAAAATAGCAATAAAACATTGAAATTTGAATTTAGTAAAACGTATGATGGGAATTTGTAAATGAGAACTCTTCTTTGGAAAGTTTGTTACTTGGAAGAAATAAAACTTTTTAATGTGGGAACTTAAACATCCACAGGATGGAATATTCAGGTTTTTGAACTTTTGGATGGACAAGCTGAGTTTCTAAGTCTTTTCTACCTCCATGTAGCTGATAACCATCGCTGCTAAAATTAAGCAGCAAAAAATTTAATTTATAGATATGTAAAAATAATAAGCAGATATTTACTTGGCAGTTACAGGCTACAAAGGGCTACAGAGAAAGCAGGGAAATGTCTGGGAGTTGGCAAAATGCTAACAGCAAAAAGTGGACTTCAGCTTGCGTAAGACACAGAAATAGGACTTCTAATTGTTTTTTAAATATCTTTGGGTTAACTCAAATGTTAATATATTCTAGAGAGCAACGTTTTTGACAATGTCATCTTGTTTCCATCTACACAGATGCATGTTTCCTGAGTAGCAGAAGAAAAAAATGTGCTCTCTGAGAGTTGCTTGAAAAGTAATCAGCTCCCACACATATTCATGATAATATTTAAACTTTTCATCATCATTTTTTCCTTGTATTTTTTATACTATAGGCATGGGATTGCAAAAAAAATAAAAATATATTTTATAAATATTTGTCACATTCATTCAAATGAATGATTTCTCCATGTTTATAAACTAAAAATATATTTGATTTTTAAATAAAAATATTTAATTTAAATAATGCTCTCCTGAAATCCACTTCACACACCTCTCTGATCTTCTTATCCATGTTATCAGTTCTTTCTTCTTCAAGAGAAGATGTAATCAACAAATACACATTCTTGCTCCTTTTTTTTACTGTCCCACTTTCCCCTCTTCCAATCTCTTCCTGAAAATTCCTATCAGATTTTCTTTTTACAACTGCTCCCCCACCTTTTACCAGTAATGTTCTATTTCTTTCTGGTTTTTTTACTTGTTCTTTGTCTTTCTTAACTCTTTACAGCCATCCCAACATAAATAGAAGGATATCTGTCTTCTAGAAAGATGTCTCTGATGTCTTTTAAAATCTTACATTTGACCTCACATTAGATCTCACATTTCTGCTGAGTTTTCCTGTCCATAAAGTAAAATAATGCATTGGCTGAAACAATTACCTTGGATGGCTTTCTACCAACTTCACCTTTTCCCAAGTTGTCTAATTTCATCTGTGTGCACTCCACTCAGCTCTTCTGAGGTCACTATTAATGATGTGACCGAATTTCAGGGCTCCTTCCATCTCCACAGCCTGTGACATTATTGATCACACTGTGACTCTGAAATCTTGTCCTCTCTTGACTCTCTTTTTTCTTATCCAAATTATTTCTAATTTCTTAACCTTTCTTTCAGCAGTGGGAGATCCCCATCCTAGTTTTCTCTTTCAACAGGTATCTCACCAGGCTCTCTTTTCTTCTTATTCTACTCTTACATTTTCTTAGATGATTCTTGTGATTGCATGAATGCAGATGGCATCACTAGAGTGCAAGTTCTCTACTTTTCATTACAGGTACCTGGTTTCCCCCTCCCCTTCCCACTGAAATCAAGATGACCTTCCTGAATTCTTTCTGTGATTTTATCAACCTTTGTATCCTTTCCTGACATTCTTCTTTGCTGATATTTTGAATAGAAGTCAAGATCATCCACTGGGCACCGGTGCAGCTCATTGTTCTAAGCTGATGATGCCATTTGCAGTTGCCCATATATCTCTTTCTCTCAGAAGTTTTCTTACATGTCTTTCAGACTTTCTTCTAGAGAACTATCCCAATTTAGGCTGTAAAAATAAAACAACAACTATGCAGCCTTCCTTCAAAGTTATCTCAAATCCTACTACTTTCATGATAGATTCAGGCAACTGAGAATGGGTATTGGTCTGTGGCATTTTCAGCAAGGAGTGCTCTTTCTAATTTATTTGTAGACTTGTAAATATTAGTGTGCTACATTTTGCAGTATAGGTATCTAGTCTATACTAAATACATACTCCAACTTCATTTCTCTTTTTCAAACTTTTATTTCTCTTATCAACATTACAAACTCTTTTGCTTCAAGAGCTGCCTTTTTGGTTGTGCACAGTAACCAGTACAATATCCCATGACAGAACAAATAATACTGATTTATTTTTTTAGCTCTACTCACATGACAATGATGAGATTTCCAAAGCCACTTGTTTTCCCCAAACACCTGTAACAGCATGTATGCAACAACAGGACTCGGTGCTAAATACTGTGATGGCAAAAAAAAGTAATTAAATTAAAAGATGTCAGATGGTGTGAGCCATTGTGGCATGTCTGCCTATTTCATCACATTAAAATAAGGTAAAAATACAGCTTAAAAACCAAGCCTATGCAGTATGGACAATTCAGTCCAATCAAAATCTTTTCACAAGCAGGATTTCACCCCTATTTTTAGGTTAGTGAGGCAGACAAGAGTTTCCCACTGTTGCCAGTCAGACCTGTATGTATCAGGAGAGGAAAAGAGGATGGAGAAATATACACAATGACAGACATAACAGGATCACGATTAAGCAATAGGTCACTCAGGTGATATGACAGTAAATGGGAAAAACATTTGGATTAAAGTTGATTAGGGAACCTTGCGAAATCAATTTCTTGAAGATGTGAGAATCCCAGGCCATTTCAGATGAGCATATTCTAATGTTATGTAAAGCCCAAAAAGGAAATCAAAACAAAACAAAGCGAAAACAAAAAACCCTCAAGCTCACTGGTTGCATGATTTATAAATCACTTCAGGAGTGTTCAGTTTGAGAGGAGATCTGAAAGTGCAGGTTGGTAACCACCGTCACAGCTGACTGAGCATTTTGTTTATTCTCTAACCAGATTCTGCTTCAGGAGTCTGCACCACAACTAATTAGCCATAATGCTTTATAATTGTATAAACAGAATATATAATAGATCTGTATGATATATAATTAATTCTGCCCTTAAGGAAAGCTTTTGTAAGTCAAACCAAGTGCTGTTTGAGAAGTGCCTCTTTATGTTCTCTCTCACAAGGCAGGGAGATATTTCCCTGTCAGTAGAGTCTGGGGAACATTCTAGAAAATAATGTTCGTTAAGGCTGGCCAGGTGTTTTCTTGCAGGACTGATTACTGGGAGAACCATCTCTGAAGCTGAGGTGGTTGCAGCTGCCTCTGCTCCTTCCTTTATGAAGCCTGCAGTGAGGGAAGGGGCTTTGGTCCAGAAATTTGCCTGGTTTTAAAAGATCAAGCAAGTTCACTTGCTGTTGTCATGGAGTAGTTATTTGTTTCATCTTGAATTTTTTCAGCCTTGCTCTTCTGTAATTTTTTGTGTATTAAAACCCAGGTTCAATTCCATCGTTGCTACTGGACCAGCAAGACCACAACAAAACAACAAATAAACACAAATATTTTGTTTCTGGGTTGTGGCCCATTGATAAGCACAGTCCAATGTGGTCAGAGGATTGACACCTTCCCATCTGGGGTTTGATCTCCTTGTTCTTCCTGTGAAAAAACAAAAGCAAAACCAAAAAAAAACCCAAACCAAAAAAGGATACACGAGTTCAGGAGACCTGGGGGATCAAATACCTGACTGCATTAAAAGAGGGCCTGTTTCCTTGAAGTGACAGAACAGGCAGCATCTGCCTTGAAGATCTGCTCCATCAAAGGTGTGGAAATGCCATCTCACCCTTATGTGGGGACCAGAGCTTTGGGTGTTCCAGGCTGTTGCTGGTAGAGAAGTCTTGAGACACCAGGCTTAGCAGAGCTGATTCAATCTGGAGAAAGACTCCAATAGACTGTTTTCAGAGACTGTTTCCCTGTTGTGGGAAGATGCTCATCAGAGCCAGCAGCCATCCAAGCCCCCCAGGATGGGAAAATTCCATCTATGTAGTACTCTCCTGATGCTCTACTTAGGGATCCAAGTACCACTGTGCCTTGGGGTGATGGTTCACAATTTGGACATCTTAAAAGATGATAAAAGATATTGTGATATAAGCTGAAAGAAAGGAAGAAAAGAAGAAGGGAAGGGTGAGCAAGGAAGCCTCCTTTATCCAGCCACCTAGCTGGTCATGAGGCACAGGTTCATATTACACTCCTCTGGAATGATAATCACACCCTTCCTCAAGCCTGACACACCACTGGGAGGATTATCTTTGCATGGCAGCCTAGATCCTTCTCACTGATAAAGCTGCTGTATCTGAGAAGAATTTGGCAGAACTGTTGCCATATACACAAACAGAGGAGCCAACTCTCCTAACCTCAGAGGCTTGGTATGGGGAGTAGTCTGTAAGAGCTTCTGTGGCCTCCAGATTGGCCCTACAGACAACCCATGTAACTTGTAGAACAAAACATACTACTTCCTTGGGGAACTTTAAGGTGGTTTTATATTAATTGGTTTCCATACCTTTTGAGGTAACATTTTAAAGGTAACAATTGTTTTATAATTCCATTGCTTCTCCATACACATCCACTTCAGAATTCAGAGCTGCCTTCCGTCCCCTTGTGAGCAAAAAAGACACAAATAATTTTTATCTCCTCTTCTTTACAAAACTAAGAGATAGAGCTTCTACCCTTGCACGATCAACTGTACATCTTGCTCCCTTTCTCTATACTTCTTATGAAGAGTTATCTTACATATCATTCTTTTTCCAATTACATTTTCTGTTTAACATTCCCTCGTGTGTAACAAAGGTCCACTCTCTGCTGGATGAGCCAAAACTATCACTCAGTACTACAGGAGAAGGTCTTCCCCTTGAAACAGTTCATCCTGGGTTTATAATAATAACACTTCCATCAAAGATTTCAGTTTCTTTGTGATTACACTGATTCCGGGTGTTTGTTTGAATGCAGTAATTCTATCTCCACCAGCAGTCATTACTTTGTATCACAAGCATCAAGGAAATTATCTGTGCCTACACCTACCTGGCTGGCCAGTCCAGGTTTGCACATGACAAGCTTAGAAAGAATTTCTTCAAGTAATGGGGGGGTTCATGTCATTTAAGACTATGAAGAATCTGAAAAATTTATCCAAAAGACATATTTCATTGAAACTGCTTGGATTTCTCAAAGAAAGGACTCTTTATGGGCAAACCACACATATAGACAGATTTGTCAAATAACACTTGTCTTTCCAAGGACCTATAAATCTCAGGTTACTCTTGAGGGTAATAAATGTTGCAATAATGTTGTTCTTGATTACAGGTGGGACTATAACAGCTCTGACTGGTAGTGATTCCATAATTATGTTTGATTACAGACATTCTCCTACTGTACCGATGCAAAGGGGTTATTTGTTGCCTTCTATCCATCTCCTGGATTCCACTGGAGACCAAGAGGATGCTGTGCCAGCACACACAGCTCACTCAGTTGCCTTCCTCAGAGCTGTGTCACTAAAGCTCAGCATTTAATAGCAGGACATGTGATAGTTGGGCATACAAAATTTTTATCTATCTGTAATAAAAATACTATGTACCTACATCAGTGATGGCCACTTTCAAAGAGAATCCTGAATTTCAGCAACTCCAGAGTCTTGTAAATAAAGTTTTACTTCACAGTGCAGGGGCTAAGTAACTAATCCCTTTACTATATTACAGTTACAGCAAGAACCAAAATGACAATGAGAAATAAAGGAAAATTATATCCATAACAATGTCCATGCTTTCTACCGCTACAAAACTTAAAAAAGGAAAGGCTCCATTGAGTCACGTAGTACTCCCTCTGTCAATAAACAACAACAAAAAATCATGCCTTACTTTGTCCTCCAGTACTTTATTTATGCAGTATTAAATGACTCATGGAATAAAGTTTCCACCTCTCCCTGTGGGAGACTATCCCAGCTGCTGAGACCTACCAGCAATTCCCTTTCCTTTTGCCTCTCTTTTAATGATGTCTCAGTTTTGAATTCGTTTTTAATTTGGGATGTGAAAGCTACAAAGGAAATTCACATTCCCAAACCTGCTCTTAAATGAAATTAACACCATGGCATGAACCCACAAACCCAAGGAAAATTTCCTAAATCCATCATAGATTTCACTTAAATACTGTGTAACCTCAGCGGTTCACTTTTAAGCTAACTGCACGCTTCCTTGTTTTTACAGGTTTGTTCTTTAGTGTTATGTAAATACACTTTTATTGTATGTAAATTAGCAGTAGGCAAACTGTTAAAGCCTGTTTTATAGCTGTCACACCAACAAGCCATATTTACAAGTAAATATTTGTTCTACAGGCAAATATATTACCTGCCTGGAAATAATAATTATTTCCAGCATTTAGCCGTAGTGCTGTGACTCTGCTCTGGCCCCATAGCCTGTTGTACAGAGAAGCTCTCAAAATAGCACATCCTTGTTAAAAGTACATTTCTTACAGAGTACCAAGCCCTAAAATTCTTTAAACAATATATTTCGTTCTTATTCTTCTTACCAGATCGCAAAATCTGTTTAACAAGAGACTTTTCTCCTGCTTTGAAGATGTAGAAGCAACATGTTTACTTCCCAGTAGTGGTTGTGGAATCCACTGTGTCACTCAACAGTGTCTCATTTGGCTGGTAAAGGTACAGTGGTGACAAGCTCCAAGTAAAGTTTAGTGCTGTTTGTTGTGCCTAGGGAAGAAAGAGTGGAAAACAACAGGGCTTTATTTGGGAGAAAAAGTGAAGCAGGATAATCAGACAGGTAGAAGAAATCCACAGAAAGGACTCTTGGAAAAGGAGGTTGAAGTTCCCAAGCCCTCAGATTTGCTTTTAAAACCAGGATTGTCAAAATGTACCTTATTTGCACCAGCACAAACACAACAGCAAGGGCTCTGGTGGGATAGGGGCATTCAGGGTTAATGCAGTTCAAAAAGGACAACAAAAAACCACCAGACACAGAGCAAATCAAAAATCTTAATGGAAAGATGTCAGGGACTCTACTATCAGACAGTTAAAACTGTTGTAATGGATCATGATGGCTTCAAATCCACCTTATTAAGGGGACGTTGCTCATGTAAAAAAAACAAAACAAAACAAAACAAAACAAAACAAAACAAAACACCAAAGTACCATACAGCACATTTGTGCTTTCCTAGTATCCTCATCAAGGGAACTGCTCACATGAAATGGGACCTTTCCTTTCATGTATTATATTTGGTATGATTAGTAATAAATACAACAAAGTCAAACTGCTATTGGTATTTGCTTGTTGTTTCTACCCTTTCCACTCAAGGTACTCTTGCTGTACATCCTTAATACAGAGTAGCCAAGCTACTCTGAAAACACGTTTTGTTTCCTCACAGATGGTTCTATAACATAGCATGAAGGTATTTTAGAAATTATATTCATTATGTCCTTATACTGACTTCCTAGAAATGAAATAAAGGGAACACAAACCTGCTAAAGCCCTCAGTGGAAAGGCTTGAGCTTGGACCCAGCTGTGCCAAACAGATTTTTTTTTTCTTGATGATGAAAGGAGATGGGGAAAGGGGATGGAGATGGTGACTGAGTCAGGCGACCACACTCAGATCAGTAACATAGAGCAGAGTTGCTGGCTGGAAAAAGCTCAGCTTCTCATGGGGTACAGTCTGATATGGGTGATTTTTTAGCTAAAAGGAAGTGTTGAATGGAACTACCTGCACCAGTGGATGGAAAGGAAAACTTCAGACTGAATGAGGACATTGGAAAGAACAAGGATTGGCAATTTTAACTGTGAGTTGAATGTCTGCCTTCATGTTAAGCCAAATGCCTAAGGAATACATAATTCAAAAGTCCCAAGTGGTTGGCCTATTTTCCTGAAGAAGAGAAGAGGACATAGCAGCAGGTCTGATTCCAAACTAGATAAGATCCTGTTATACAAAGGATAATGGTTAATGGGCAGGTTCTGGTTTAAGTGAGTTATTCAGTAGTACAAAAAAGTTTCTGGCAGATAGAAAAAAAAAAAAAAAAAAAAAGCAATTATTCAAAATGATATTTCATTTTCTTACGGGAAACTCTTATATTTCTTATTCTGTGATTTCCAGGCTTGTTCATTGTGCAGTCTTTCCTCATAGCAACAACCCTGTGTGCTTAAAGAAATACAGTAAAAAGTAGCACTGGGCTAAAAAGACAGCACTGTAACACCTTTCTGCTGAAATTTGATGCTAAAATTAATTCTGAAATTTTCCAGTTTGTGAGTATTCATAGACACAAGCTTGACCCAGTATAAATACTGTTCAGCTCCACAGGTCTAACTTTCCTTTAGTTAATAGCTTTTCCAGGAAAACAAAGACACAAGGAAAGGAAATTTAACACTGGAGCACAAGTTTGGCCCCAACTGGGATGATCAGCAATGTGTAGATGAGTCCTCAGGAGAGGGTTTCCTTTTGTTATTAGAAAATAACTTAAGCATGTAGAAACCTGAAAGTCATCATGAGTGGAAGTGCTGTAAGTGACACTAAAAGGGAAGACAGAAGTTCTATGCCTACCTTTACCTGCCCCATTTTGCCTCCTGATGCCTTCCTACCCTATTCCCAAATAATTCTTCTTTTATTTTTTTTTTTCTTGTCCCTTTTTTTTCTCCTCTTCATTTCACCCAGACTTCTCAACTCTTAACATCTTCCCTAGTGAGTGTCAATAAAACCAGCAGTGAGGATTATAACTTTCTATCAGCAGCCCTGGAGAGTTCAAGGGCACGGCTTGTTCCAGCTAGAACTTTTTTTTAAAGACAGAACAGGCCAAAAACTCAACCACCATCTCCACACCTTGAGACAGACACTTTCTAGGAATATTTGCAAGTCCTGCCTCAGCAGAGCTACTCAGCAGCTGAAAGCAGCATTTCCTTGCCCCAGCTATGTGTGGCACTCCTGTTCTTGCTTAGGGATGCTGCAAATACACTTTTGCAGCAATTTATTTAGACAGAGTTTGTCATTTGAGAGCTGCACCTTGGGTTTTTTGGATTTGTTCTAGTCTTTAGACACAGCTAATGCTTTCTGGTCATCTCTCCCAGAATATTACTGGGATGCAAGTACTTCATCTTGTTATTTTTCTCTTCCCAAATGTAATATTCCCAGTTATACATTAACTAAAAATAAGTGAAATACAGGGGATGGATCTGAAGATACATGAAGATAAATGATCCCCCCCTCATTACTATTTTGTGAGAGGTGCTCTGTGAAAACAGTCATAAAGTACTCATTTCTCAGTAGAATGGGCAAGGGCGAGTAAAGCAACTATAGACAGATGGACAAAAGAGAGAAATAAAAATGATTAAAAAGCACATTTATACACTGGGAGCAGAGTATTGATGGGCTTAGGCCCAGGTAAATGCCTAGGAACAAAAGTTATGTCCAGATTTTAATAATTTTTCCCCTCTAAAACCTCCAAGTAGGACCAAACTTGAATTAGGATTGCACCATTGTGCCTAGTGACTGCCTAAATCTTCTCCATTTCCATGGCTCATGGCACTCAAGTAACCTGTTTTTTTGCCCTCCAGAGGTAAACCCAGTAGTAACTGGTAATAAGAGATATGTGTAGCTTTGCTCCACACCTGCCTGTCATTGCCCCACTCCTGGAGTTCATTCCCTTGCACCCACACTCTTGCTGAGATGTATAATTTGCCTTGCTTTCAGGGTAACTCTCCCAGGAGCTGTGCTAAGAACACTCACGTCTCCCAAAAGGATTTCATTTTGAGAAATACCCATTACCTCCAGTGCAAACTCCTCAAAGCACATGCTGTCTGACAAGGTAACTTCTTAGAATGGAAATGAGAAGCAAGCAACACCTCTTAGGTGGCTTTTGAAAAGTTGTCTCAAGGTACTTAAGACAAACATGGGTTATTTGAAAGTTACGAAGATTTTGACAGAAGCTCAGTTTTTGCTTCATTTTCTCTGTTACATTTTCTCCTGTACACAACAGAGCAATGGTATTCCCAGAGGGAAGAACTCTGAAACCTAGACCAAAAACATAATGAAAAATTCAGCACTTGGCAAACCATTTGAAAATAAGGAAGAATGCTTTCTTCATCTCTTCTGAAACAAGTTTCCTGGGCACGTGGCATGATGTTGTCATATATGTTAATTTTAGATAAGGAAGGGATGAAGATGGAAATAAATTTTGGGGAGTGATAGGTCTGGTAACAGCTTGACTGGAAGAGGCCCAAGTGTACCTTTTCCTCTCTTGCTCACATTGAGGGCTGTGCAGGTGATGTCTTGGTTCAGTTTGGGCTGTAAGGTTTTGGCATGGTCCTCAGTTCATTTGGAAAGGAAGACTTGCTACTCATATTTTACACTGCTGTGTCCTGTGGACTGTGGGATTCTTTTTGTATCAGGGCTTTGTACTGGATTTTTTTGTGTGTCACATGTTTACATTGTCTTTATGCTTCTATTCTTCCTCTTCAACTATCTCAGTTGTTTCAGTGGGGAAGAATATGACGTATTACTTGCAGGAATTTTAGAATATTGTCTGAACACCTACATTCAGGAGTTATAGTAAGCCCATGTTTACCTTACTCTATTGTAAACCTTGAGCACAGGCAATATGTCTCAACGTATCAGCCACTGCCTTCACCAAAGATGCATGTTCTCTCTCACCTAATACCAAAGGAATTTTTTTATGAGATGTTACTGTATCAGCAGTATTATCTGACAGAGCTACAATCAGAGGAAAATGTGGGTACTGTTTAAAGCACAACAGACACTACTGTGGGCAGACTACTTCTACAGGTGAATGCTTTACACCCATTTTGACCCCAGTGCAGTGAAGCAGAAGAAACAAACTAGATAGACTTCATTAGCACAGTGCAAAATCCTTGGGTGTCTACACCACAGTTGCACAAATTTTGCTTATGCTGGCAGGAAAAAGAAAAAAAAAAAAACCTGGCCTAATGGAAAAACCTGGTTGCTGATTTTTCTTAAAATTAATTTACTTGATGGGCTTTGTTGACTGAGCACATGTCCACAAGGGGATGTGGTGTATTATTCCAACCCTTTCTGTAACATAACCGTGGTGACTGCACCACGTGGTGCTAGTGCAAACAAGGTCTCATTAACAGCCCATGAATAGATGCATTTTCCTAAAACACAGTTTCTCATTGGGACTATCAACTGGTGCCTGGGCTACCAGGGGTAAGGATAGTATTAACACCTTCAGAACTACAGAGTTAATGTAAAAACCTGAAGGGTGATGTAAGACCATTAGGAATGTACATCACTTATTGAAAAAAGGGACATAGTTAATTCTGTGATACTTTTGCCTAATCAATGACTAACTGAAAACCATTATCATATATAGTAAAACGTACTTTGTTGGTAAACACCAACCATGCTATCTATACCGTCTCCTTTTAGTTCTTTCAGAAGCCTGCACATCGAATCTGAGAGGCCACCACATGGATCTGACTTCCTGCACCAAGCAAGGCTCACTGCAGTTTTCTTTCAGCCCCATTAGCATCTTACTCACATCAGATCCAACATAAACAATGTTCTCTTGAGGGACTCAGCTCAACTTATCTTTATGATCTTATAGCCATCTATTTTCTTAACTATTGAGCTACTCATCTCAATCATTATTTTCTTCCTGTTCCACTTGTTATCAGTTCATCGAGTGGGAGCTTCCTCCTGTAACAAAAGCACTTTTCTTGGTATCACCATTAAACATCTTTTCCTCAACCTTCTCTGAAAGGGTTTTACGTATGCACATTTAAAAAAATGTTTCATACACACTGTTACAAAATGACAAAACAACATTTAATTAGAATTTGAAAAACATCCTAAAACTTTTTAAACAAAATTACTCCACAGGCTTTACAGTCACTCATGATGGATGGGAACAAACTTTATCGCAGGTAATTTTGGCTTTTTCTCATCCTCCCCTGCACGGGAGTGGAGGGAGTGGGTTAGACGGAGCCTCTGAAGAGTCTTCTGGGATCTGGGGGAGTGGGTGGCACCCACACCTTGATACCTTCCCGAACAGGCCCCCGGGGGTGGTCTCCTCCCTTTTCCACCCACTGCCAGGACAGCTCAGTTCTCCCCATTTTCTCAGTCCGACCACTTCGGGCTCCTACCGTAGCGTCTCCGGGGAACCTCCCCAGCTTTCCCCCCACCACGCCCGGAAGGCAACCCGCGGAGGAGGCCATCTTTACCGGCCTCTTGCGCACCCCCTCGCCGGGCGGCTCGGCGGCTTTGCGGGGGAGAATCGGCCGCTGCCCGGAGGGAAAAAAAGCTCCACGAGGGCAAAGGCCCCGAGCCAGCCGGGCCGCATCCGACGGCTTCGAACGCCAAAGGCCGCGCTTCGGAACGCCTCCTCTCCCCCCTGCACCAGCCCTTCGCCTCCGCGGGACCCCGCACACGACGGAACCCGGTACACGTGCCGGCTGAAGCAGCCCTGCCCGCCTCCACCGCCCCTGCTGGTCCGCACCACCCCGACGGCCGAGACGCCGCGGACCCGGACCCGCCGGCGATCCCCGCCCCGCCCCTCCCGCCGCTGCCACATCCCACTTCCCTCAGCCCGCCCCCCGCGCCGTCGGGCCCGCCCCGCCGCGCTGCCCCGCCCCTGCCGCGCGGTGCCGCCCGCTCATTGGTTGAGAGCCGTGAACGACGGCGCCTCTGGGCAATGGAGGCCGAGCTGCTGCCGTGGCGGCGCCCAATGGCAGCCCGTAGCTGCCGCCCCTACCCGTCGCGGCCGGGCGTCGGGGCTGCGCGTTGCCATTCGGAGGGAGGGCGGCACAGGGAGCGGATGGTGCTGGCTGCGGCTCCCGGGAGCTGGCGGGGGCAGGAGCTGAACGCGATCGCCTCCCCTCCCCCCTATCCGACCCCGTACGGCTGCCTGCGCCCTCGTCGCGCCCCGCCGCCGACCCCTTTGAGCCGGCAGCGCTGTACGATGTGAGCGGCCGCGGGGCTCGGCAGCGCTCCCGGTGCCCACGACGCTGGGGCGGGCAGCGATGGCCAGAGTCTGGCGTGGGAGCAGCCGCCGTCGACGATAGGAAGCGCCGAGGCTGCTGGGCAGGCAGCGAGGAGACTCCCTCGGGCCGTGAAGCGCTTGTCCCGCCCCGCCCCCTCCCTTCTTCCTTCCCTCCCTCCCCCCCCCTCCTTCTCCCGCGGCCGGTGCATGCGGGGCGCCGGGGGGCCGAGCTCGGGTGCCCTGCAGCCGCCAGCCTGAGTGACCCGCCGGGTCCTGCGCATCCCTGCCATGTCGTCCTCGTCCAGCTCCTCGCAGACCCCCCCGTCCCACCACCAGCCCGCGCCGCAGAGGATGAGGCGCGGCGCCGCCGGGTCCCCCACTGCCGCCGGCGGCACAGCTGGGGGCTCCGGTAACGGGGCTGGGGGAGGCGCGTCGGGGACCAGCCGGCTGCTACAGCCCATCCGAGCGACCGTCCCGTACCAGCTCCTGCGGGGTAACCAGCACAGCCCGACCCGGTCCCCGTCCTCCTCGGTGGGCAGCAATACCGGGCCGGGGGGCGGCGGTGGGGGTCGCGGAGGAGGCAGCCCGCCGCCGCCCAGCGCGACGCCGCCGCTGGCGGCGGGAGGCGGCGCGGCGGAGCCGGGCAGGGTGAAGGGCAGGCAGCGGCGCTCGCCGGAGAGCGGCGGCGGCAGCAGGAGGAGCAACTCACCTGAGAGACGGAGCCCCAGCTCCCCGGTGTACAGAGGTAAAGCACCGGGACAAAGCCGAACTCCCGCTTCCCTGCCCCCCGCCGGGGGTGCGGGCTGAGCCGGGGCCGCCTTGCTTCCCGGTACCCCCGGCCCCATCTCCCTGGTACGGTGGGTGCGCCCTGCCCTCTCCCCGGGCCAACGGTGGGAGGTCGGGGCACTGCCGACCCGGCATGAGCAGCCCCACTGGAATCTTACAGAGTGGGTGGGGGGGCGAGGGTGAGCCCCAAAACACCCACCTCCGGCAGGGCAGGTGCCGTGCCCGGGCTTGCGCTGCCAGGAGCTACCTCGTCCCTCCGTCTTACCACCGGGAGGGGAGGTCGAGCCCTTAAATGTCATCCTCATTTTCCTTGGAGGACGTGGTGGAGATCCGGCTTGGAAAAAACACCCCGGTGCCCAGCCCCAGCCTCGGGAGGAAGTGCCTCCCCGGTAGAGCGGAGCGGGGACCAGCACCGCCGACCCCGGGGACTGCCCGGCTGCTCCCCCGGCCCTGCCCCAACCCCATCCCGGCCCCCCTGCGGAGGGGAGCAGCCAGGGGCTCCGGCAGCAGCGCTCCTCGTCTCTCCTGCCCTGCACGGGCTCTGGGAGTGGAGGTGTGCGATAGAGGGACGAGTCTAAACTTAATCCGCTTCCCTGTCCACAGGTGTAATTATTTGGTACGGATTGCTAATGGGTTAGATGAGTATCTGGGGTGTCACAACCCAGTGTGTGAAAACCAAGCCTCAGACGCTCTTCAATTCTTCAGAACATGGCTTTTTAAAAACTTGTATTTTTCTAGGATCTGAGGTTGAAATATGTGATGTTTTCAAGCATAGACTCCAAAACATCCATATTGAGGAGCTTAAAAACAAGCAACACGGTCTGCCTCCTGGTGATACTTATTACTGAATCATTGAGACTGTAAAAAAACCCAAACAACCCAATGTAGCCAAAATAGGCCTGTAAAGTTTAAAATGTAAAATTTGATTCCCAGGAAGTCCAACTTCACCTGCGTCAGGTTGTTAAATTATTGAATGTGTTAAAGTGGCAGTGGCCATCTTACCTCCCCCCTCCCTTCCCCCATCACTTTAGCAGCTGAATGAATCAGACTAAATGCCATTTTTTTGTTATCCGGCTGTAGCTATCAGGTATCACAGATCATCTCTTTCTGGGAACGTTTTGTGTGGTTCAATACCCCTTCCTTAAGTCTTACTGTGCTTCATTTCCGTGGCAAATTGTGGTCTGTGTTGCTTGCCAGCATGTTTGTAGCAGTGGAATCTGTTACCTTCTCTCCACTCCCTCTTTTCAGTTTTCATGTGTAGTAAAACCTTACAATCTGTAGTATTTGTAACTTAGGCAAATCTGTCATCAGAACAGTCCTGAGCCACGGGCAGCATTCTGCAAGTGAGGAAAATGTCCCTGCCAGTTATACATATAGTTAATTTACCCTATACAGTGTGCTTATGCAGATGACCAAATTGATTGTGTTATTCTAAGTGGAACAGAGATGCTTAATAACTTGTTTCTCAAAAAGGTTATGCAGTTATGCAGAAGTTTTTGCATGCTTGAAAATGGAACTAGGCTTCAGTGTGTTTTGCTTCATTCAAGCTTTATTTAAAATTTTCAAGATCCCATTTTTCCCACTGTATGAAATTATTTTCTCTCCTGTTTCTTTAACCTTTGGAAAATATTAACGGGAAACTAAGCAAAACAAATAGATCAGTGCGTATGGATAGTGATGGTGCTGCTGCTGAATGCTGTAAATTATTTAATTATGGGAACCCAGAGAAAAACATTGTAGTGGTGCAGTATATAAAGGTCTATGCTTAAAGTGTACTGAAGAGGGAGGAATGTGGGCAGTTACCTGCAAGCAAGGAAAAATACTGCGAATCTGTGAAGTATTTCATTATTACCTACGAATTTTTTGTTGGAGGGGGAATTTTAATTTTAGAAAGTGGTTTCAGTGGTCTTCATCTGTGGGCTATTTTAGCATTAATAAATCAGACTGTAAATTGGTACTGAATGACTTTCCATCATGAAACTTGTTTGAGCTTGCCTCACAGTGAACCGTGTTAGCAGCATACATGGCTGGATTTGGTTTGATGAGAGCAATGTATAAAAGCATAAATGCTCCATCAAAAAACGCACCCTGTAATCTGTATGCGCTGCAAGGAATTTGTTCCCCATCCTCCAGGTCAAGCCAGCTGCTGCTGCAGAAGCTGACATCCTCTAGCAAATCCTGAATGAATGAATGAAAACAACGTGATCGCCCTAATAATGACCACAATTGCACATGTCAACAGCTTTATTTTACTGAAATACAGGCACCATTTTCTAGCAGGCAAGGGCAATAAGATAACCTGTTTCTTCAGTCTTGCAATTGGCAAAAAAAGGTTACCAACCCAACAGCCCAACCCCCTCCCCCCCCCCAACATACAGCTGTTTTTACACAATTTGGAATGTAGTTGCATGCCATGGGGTAGGATTTGTCTTTGTTTTCATGCTTGGTCTCAGCATTTTAGTACATGATGTATGGATACTAAAAACAATATTTGTAGTCTATACGGTGATGATAGTATAAAGAAAATTGACTGCTGAACTGGAGCACTGCTGCAGCAGTAATGGAGGACTTGGAAAAAAATAATGTTCTGTTTTCAAACACAGACCATCTTGCTGCAGCTTGTTAAATGATGTGCTACTCCAGCTATTTATAGTTGTTATCAGTATGCAGGTCTTGGGGAAGTGACTTGATTAAGTTTTTTTGTTAGTTTTTCTAAATGATTTCCCACTGCTGTAAAATGTGAGCTTAGGCTCTAGGTATAATCCTGTTGTTTTTCTCACCAGTGCAGGAGATCTGTTTGCTTTTGGCGCTGCAGTCTGGCTTGGATTGTTTCACGAATATGCTCATGCTAGAGGCTGCTTATGGTTCTTATGGATAGATGTTTTTTCTTCTTGAGACACCTGCCCCTTCCCCACCTCCTTTCAGTATTTTCCAGTATAGATTCCTTGAATTGGCTATCCTACTAAGCTGTTTTGTTGTGGATATTCTAGTGATTTGTCAGGGGTTCTTTTTATAAAGGAGATTTCTTCTGGAGTGAAAACACTCCAGTTTTTTCAGCCTCTACAGGTCAGAGCAACTACCACTGCAGGCATTGACATCACTACTACATGAATGAAAGCAGCATGCTCTGTTTCTTCTCCCATCATCATCCTTTCTCTCCTTTCTTTCTAGTTTGCCATAAATGTTATTGTTCTGCAGCAAAACCCTGCCTGTTTAGAACCGAAACTTCTAAGAATTTGATGATACTTTCTTTAAGCAAATTTGGGCATTTGTAGTTGTTTGGAAATCATCCATGTCAGTATTTACATTTCATTAGTATTGATAATGAATGAAAAATCATTAGTGTGTTTTACTGATTTCAAAGTGCTAGAAAAGGAAAAAAGAGGGAAGGGAACTTCTGATGTAGTAGGACAAACCTGCAGTTTTTGTCTGCCCTCTTTTAAAACATGCTTATTCCTTACTAGCAGATAGATTTTTATAGCCTGTGTTCATGTTTTGGAGGGTTAGCAACATAAGAAGTGTCTGGTTGAATGTAAGAACACATGGTTTTCTTAGAGGGAATGTATGTGATGCATCTCTAATTGCATAAATGCAGCATGAGAATGGGAAGCTGTGTGGTTTATGACAAAGGACATTCCAATAATAATAAAACCCCTTGAACAGGTTAAACAAATGCATTGCTTGCTTGTGAACACTTTGTTTTACAGACAAGACACAAGTTGGGGTTTTTTTTTCTCTTGTCTTACCTGGATAAAATCAGTAGTTTCTGTTATTGTGTCAAGTAGCTGTGTAAACAGAAGAGTGGGTTTCCTGTTTAGTTTGTTTTTTCACATGGTATGCAATGTTTTGTATACAAGGAGAGTGTAAATGACTTCTGTATGACTCAAGCTCAATGTTGCTTTTATCAAATGCCTCCATCTTTAGTATTAACTGCAACAGTACTGTAATATTACACTTCATAATTTTTCTGACTTCTGTTTGCGTAGTTTATAGTGCAAACTTATTTACATACTGAATTTTCGAGGCAACTGTTAAGTTTTAAGGTCATCTTAAAAATACTTAATCATTTTGACCACTAAAGGTTCCCAATACCTTTTACTTCCCAGAATAACATCTGAAGTGCTTCCAACATTACTAAGAGAAGGGAATTTAAAAAGATTCACTTTAACTGCATAACCCAGTTTTGTGTAATAAGTATGTGTGTCTGTTGTTATGCTTGTAGATAAAAAGATTGTGGAGTAATAGAGACAATATTGCTGATCTCTAGTAATGTAAGGGATATCACTATTTAAAATCAACATTCAGACTTCAAAAGGCAGAACTATTTTAATGTCCTGGCTTCAAGCCGTCCAATATTTTGGCATCTTAAGCACTTATACCAGAGATCAAGAAGATCTTTCCTTTATTTTTAACAAATGTAGGTAAGGAAGTAATTTTTGTGGCGCTTCCTATTTCCTGATGCCTGAATAGTAGCAGTATTCCCATAATTGTATGTCCAAAACAGTTTTGCTCCAGCTTTGTCCCTCTTTCTTCCCAAAATAGCTTTCATTGGAATATGATATGGTGAAATAAAAGACACCAGCTAAATTTGAACCAGTTGTCCTGAACTTGAAGGCTTTTTAGTTAAGTGTTTTGACATCACTTTCCATGAGTTTAATAGATTAGATGTCTTAAATAAATACACATCATAAGATAAGTTAATTGAGCTTCTTTCAGGTGGTAAAACAACTGCACCAAAATAGGTAGTTTCTCCATTGAACTTGAATGGTACTTGAAGGCATTAGCTTTCAAGAAAGTACCCCTTTTCCCCATAGAAAAAAAAACAACCCAAACCAAAAGCCACAACTTATATGGACTTTAAGGCTTTACCTGACCTTTAATTTCTTATTCTTTGGATGTAATCAAGTATTAGTGTGTTACATAGGGCCAAACTGAAGTTACTTGCCAACATTAATTCATAGTAAAACAGTGGCTAATAGTGACATTTGTTTTCTGGGGTTCATAGTTCTTCGTTTTTGTCCTTTCCCATGTGGTGAGGTGAAAGCAAATTCTGTAAATGTATCTTAAAATGCAGGGAGGGTAGGTCAAGGGAATGTATCTTAAAATTTTACAAAAATAAAGTGTTGCCAACTTAATGAGTTGTTGAGCTTTGATATTTTGCTAGAATTCACACTGGAAAGCTAGTTATTTTTAAAATTGGGTTTATGCTACTACTGTAGATATCACCATGAAAAAACAAAAAACCCCACAACGGATGTAGTGATTCTGGAATAGCAGTTCAACCTGGACTTGAAAGCAATAGCTGCAGTGATGTAACACCTATTAAACAAAGCATATGGTCCTCAAAGTTTCAGTTTAGGTGAATATTTGAAATACTTTTTCTTATGGGACTTCATCACTTGGATAGTTATCTTAATCTGAAGATGCTAATAGTTCCTGGTTTTCTTCCACAGTGAAAAATGAAAGTTCCTGTTTAAATCAATTGGCAAGATCTTCAGTAGAAAAAGACATTGCTAACATTTGACACAATGGTTAGTTCTCCATGCATATGATCAAGAAAAGTTGTTAATATAGTAGGATTTAAACATCAACCAGCATTTTTTCAATAATGCCTTTTATTGGTGAAGAAAAGGATTGCAGTAAAGACATAACTGGAAAATTTTGCTCAAGACTTGAGGTGGCTGCATTAATGATCATCATCTTGCTTTAATCCTAATATTTAAATGCATTGAGCTCTTAGAGCTCTTAGTGCTGACTTGAATATAAACGGAGTGCCTAAACAAGGACTTAAGGCATTTTCAGGCAAGTAAAACAGTATTTACATATCATCGTTAGAAGAGATACATCCACAGCAGCTTGTCAGCCTGAGATTATCTCCTTTTGCTTTGTGTCATGGTTTTTAAGGTGTCAGCAATTGCAAAATAAAGAGAATCAGAGATCAGAGTGATGGAAAATGGGTGTTTGTAATTTAAAATCTAATTATTACGTTTTGACTGTCTATTTACTTCTTCCCCCAGATCAGATTGTTCTTCAGTTATGCATTAGATTTTCCCCTCCTGATCTGATACCTGAAGTTCACCACCACTAATTTGTATTACGACTAATCAGAAGTTAACTCCTAAATCTTGAAAATAGTGGATGGGTACTGAAAGGTGTCATAATTTCAGTCTTTTGCAGTATGGATACCACGTAATGGTATCATCATATAGTGTGTAGTATCAGTCCTGTTGAATGGTGAGTCAGACTCTTACACTCTTGTTTTTTCCAAAGCTAGGATCTCATCTGTGGAAACACTCACCCATGGCTGAAACCAAAATACATTCTCTCTCAGGAACCCTTTCCTGCTCTCTCAGCTGTGTCAATGTGGACTTAAGACCAAAGTTGTTCCCTCCTGGTCCTTTTGGGCTATCTGGTGATGACTTGGGTCAGACTATGTCTTTTGCTACTAGTAAGACAGAAGAAGGCATGTAGCTACTTGAAGCTTCTCTTTGGGAATGAAACCAAGCCAGGCCAAGTGGGGCTGTACTGGGGGTGCCCTCAGCCTGCTGCCTCTGCCCGGGGCTTGTTCATTCTGACCCTGTACTCAGCCCTGGTGAGGCCACACCTCGAGTACTGTGTCCAATTCTGGGCCCCTCAGCTTAGGAAGGAGATTGAGGTCCTGGAGCAGGTCCAAAGGAGGGCAACCAGGCTGGTGAAAGGACTCGAGCACAGATCCTATGAGGAGAGGCTGAGGGAGCTGGGGCTGTTCAGCCTGGAGAAGAGGAGGCTCAGGGGAGACCTCATCACTCTCTACAATTCCCTGAAAGGAGGTTGTAGCCAGGGGGGGCTTGGTCTCTTTTCCCAGGCAACCCTCAGCAAGACAAGAGGGCACGGTCTCAAGTTGTGCCGGGGGAGGTTTAGGTTGGACATTAGAAAGAATTTCTTTACTGAGAGGGTGATCAGACATTGGAATGGGCTGCCCCGGGAAGTGGTGGATTCTCCATCCCTGGAGATATTTAAAAAGAGACTGGATGTGGCACTCAGTGCCAGGGTCTGGTAACTGCAGTGGGAGTGGATCAAGGGTTGGACTTGATGATCTCTGAGGTCCCTTCCAACCCAGCCAATTCTATGATTTATCTTGCCCCTTCCTTGCCCCTTTTGTATCTGCACCACTTCTCGTTAGCTGCTGCTGTATCCTGGAGAACTATTGCCTATCGTTCTGTCAAGAAATGGGGGATCAGCTTTCTCTGATGGGATGGGGAACCAGGTGTTCGTGGCCACACTCAAGTGGTAGCTTTTTTCTGTGCAATTTCTACATAAGGATTAACCTAAGCAGTTGGTGCTGGGTGAATGGACTAAGGGTTTAATGGAAAACTTTCATAGTAGTAGATGTCTTCATTAGCTTTCCATATTTGCTGCTGCTTTGGAGATAATGCATTCTTCCTGGTAGGTCTTAAAATGTTGAGAGCTTGGTTCTGGAACCTTAATGCAAGAACTGTGTTGTCTAGACCTTCTTATTTAGTCTTTTATGTGCCTTAACAATAAACAATGACATGGATGTTGGTGTTTATAAGAATTTAACTGTTGCTAGTATTGAATTGAGTAGCTCTTTGCAGTAGATATTATTGTCTGAATCAAATACAAATAAGTGGTTAACAACACTGGTTCCTATATGCTACTTGTTTTGCACAACCTGAAACTAGTTCTACCCAAACTACACATTTTACTTCCTCTTTAGGAAGAATTTGTCTTCTATTTCTTTTATAAGATTGGTGATTAAGAACAGTATGGTAGCACTTCTCTCATGTTTTTAAAATAATCTGAAATCCACTGTAGAATATTTTTTTTCTCACTCTGCCTTGAGAGAGTTTATACTGGAATAGTAATTTAAGTGTCCCCTTCCTTGAACAGTATGAGTCACCTGTTTGAACAAGGTTAGCTTCATCCTCCTTACCTACACTCTCACCAACAGACATTAAGCAAGGAGATTAGTTGTAAACACACTTCTGAATTTCAGGATTTAACACTCTATTTGGCTTGACTGCTTATTGCAAGATCACTGGCATTTATTCTGTCTTTTGGAAATATGTTTTTTTTAACAGTAATGACTTGGCTGTGAATAGATGAAATGTATGGCATAATAGATATTGTATCATGTACCTTTTAATCTCTGGTGTTCTGGTGTACAATGCCTATTCTGGAGTTCTGCTAGAAATACTTTGAAAATTGGCCAGCTGGATTACCTCTGTATCTACATTGTTTTAAAAGGCTTCATGGCTGTAAAATACGCATTTTAATATGGGTGTTTAGGCTGTACTACAAAAAAAAACCCAAAAACCTCTTAACAGTTTGTTGACATATGTCACCATTTAGAAACCAAGCTGTGATTTCAGAATAACGTGTTCTTACCTGAACATGTTACCTTTGAAAACAAATTCTGGTTATTCAATACTCTTTCTAGTTAATTCTGCTAATCCCAGTCTGCAGAAATTAGCTCATAAATACCAAGCCAATACCAAAGTAGGGCATTATCAGGTAGCATCAATTTGGGACCAGATTACCTAGATTCAGCCATAAATGTACAGGCTTTTGAACACGTGATTTCCAAGGGTAGCAGTGCTTTCATCAGATGAAGCACTGTACCTATGCTGGATCTGAAACCTTGCTGGATAGACCTTGAAGGTTTAGCACCATATTCCCAGAGCTCAGACCATTGCCACACAGCATGGAGGAGATAGTGAACAGCTCTGCAAGACCTGGGAGTTTTTGTAGGTATTTACTGTGGTCTCATTACCTCTCCTGCACGTCACAGCAGAGCTCATCAGGCCAGTAGGACAAGAAGATGCTGCTGATTCTAACAGGTGTCCGTGTGGTGTGGTCTGTGCTCAGGAAGGCTTTGCTGAGTGCAGTTCTCACACACAGAGTCGGCTTAAATTCAGCTCCATGTGTCAGCTAATCAGTCTTTAACTTGAGGCTGGAGCACTGGAAAGTACATTGTAAAACCCAAGTGGCTTTGTGCTGTTGACTCTGTGCAGTTAGGTGTTATACCTCTGTATCCAGTATGTCATATATAATTAAAAGTCTTTCTGTTATACATGGTATCTTAACTTTCGGTTGTTCAAAGTAATGGAGAGTTGACTTGCTCACGAAAAATTAAATCCAGATTTATGCTGAGTGTCACGGAACAGACTTTGAACAGTGTGACTCTAAAAATATCAGCTAACTGCTGAAGAATGCAGAATAAGACTTAGTTACACAGTAGTTGGGAAGTTGCCAGGCTAAAGGCAATATATAATATACTCCTTGTCTTCACAGGAGTATATTTCAGTTAAGGTCTTCAAATTTGCATTCTTAACTGATAGCTGTGTTTGCTTAATTATGGCAATTGATAGTGCAATACCCTAGCACATCCTTTCTTTCATACTCTGATTTCTCTGGTGTTTTAACCTCAGTGGCTTATTTGTACCTGAATCATCTTTGCAGTGCTTTCTTCCCGACCAAAGAAACCACAATATAGATATTTGAAATATTTCATGCTCTTTTCAAGGGGAAAGAGAAAAAGTCCTGATCTGGTAGAGAAAACATTATCATGAGCAAAAATGTAACTAACGTGTGCTCAAAAGTAATGTGTATTTGAGAAACATTTATACAAGGAAGTGGCCAAGGGCACATCTTGACTTAAGAAGGTGTTCACACTGAAGATCCAGGTAACTGTTGAGCATTACTGTTTACATCTATCAAACCAAGCTGTGTATTCAATTGTGCAATCCATGCATTGCTTAAAATACTAATTTTTTTATACAATGTTTTCCCACCAATCTTGATTTCTTCCAAAAAAGGAACTAACCTACTTAAGATTATCATGATTTTATTTAGTGGCTCAGGTAACCTGTAATACAATGTTGGAGGATACAGGGAGATCCTTTGATTGCAAAAATTATGGTAGAAACTTAGTTTGGCCACACTGATGATAGAAATTACTAAATCTGACAACTCAGAATCTGAGATAAGCAGAAGAAATGGGTGTGGTGGACTGTATAGACAATATAGATGTTACAATAGTAGAAATTTTCATGCATATACAGCAAAATACTATAGCAAATATAGCTATTTATTGCTATGTTGCAAAAATGCTACATAGTGTTATATTCTAAAATTTATAAATCTGGATTAAGTTTTCAGATTTCGGAAGGAAAGAGTTTAAAAATTTGACCAAAGAAAGTTGTTTTGTCTTGAATATGGAGAGAATCTATTTTAATGAAAAATGTTAACACTATTCAAACATTTCAAGCATGAGAAAAGCTGAAGGATGTCATCTGATTGCATGGACACTTGTTTCAAATAGACCATTAGGAATAAGCAGAGAGCCTTCCTGGAAGAGCAGGAAGAACTGAGGGAAGAATATCACATTCTCAATCAAGAAGTCAATCTTAGCTGAGCACTGTTACAACACAAACAGCCTCGGACTTTGCATGTTTTAAGGCCAACAATAGAAATGTACAAATAGAAAAATAAGAAAAAAGTAGTTGCAGCTGTTTGGTACCAAGAAAAGAAGATAGTAATAATAATCTGAGATTGATTTGCTGGAATGTGTGGTTTCAAAGTCAGCTCCCAAGGAATAGTGCTCATCAAGACAAAGTGTGAGTAATCAACTTTGATATGGACAGTGATTTTTAATGCAGAAAAATTAAAAAAACAAAACAAAACAAAAAACCCCCAAGAAACTAGGGGAGAGTGTAATTTGGAATTAGGGATTACCAAGACTATGATATATACAGGCTTTTTTTTTTTTACAGATTTTAATGAAGTGAATTCAGTGATCTCCAGTGCAGTATTCTAGAAGTTCACACTTACCTTTAACTTTCTAAGGCAATCTGCTGAACAGGAGGTGAAACCATTTGAGAATAGATACCTATGTATAGCAGACATGATGATAATGTTTTTTAAAATGGGCAAAGCTTGGAGTCCTGTTCTAAAATGGAGAGAGCTGTTGGTCTGACAGCTAAAGTTGAAAGCTAAGAAAAATTACTAAGGGACGGTGGAAAGCAGCAAGAAATTATAAGATGCAAAATAAGCATTCCAAATTGTGTCATGCTAACCTGGTGGTTTTGATAAGAGAACTGATTTTCCAGACAGGAAGTAGATCTTATCTGCTTAGGCAAATTTTAAAACTAGGGTGATTAAACTGTTGATGAATTTTGAGGCGTTTAATTAGCATGCAGGCATATTACGCAACAGGAGTTGAAGGACTTTGGGAACTGAAATAATAATTTTTGAAAGTAGGATTTAAAAGTAAAAGTTTATGCATGTGGGGTTGTAGCTCAGCAAAATATAATTTCCTCTAAGTAGGAACATGTAATTGGAAAATGCTGGAGGGTGGAGTTGGGTGATGGTGGGTTCTATAAACTTCATGCCAACGTGAAGTAACTCAAAAGGTGCTGGGCACAGGTCAGGTCTTGCAGAAATGAGCAACTTGCTGCATAGGGGCCTGCTGAGACATCATCTGGGATACACTGCACATGGTTTTGGTGTTCTGTGATTTAATGAAGGTAGAATCAAGCTGGAGCACACTTGGAGAAGAACAACGAGGTTAGGAGTTTGACCATGAGAGGATTCAAAAAGGTCTACTTGGACTAAAAATAAAATTGCTTTCTCTGAATCCTGATGAGTGGGGAAAGGGGATGGAGAAGTGGTAAGAGCTCTAACAGTGCTAGGTCATCAATGGGTGGACTGGTTTGGTTTGAAAATGTAAATATTTATGTGGAAAACTACAAGATGGCCATAAGAAGGCATTTATGTTCCTGGAATATTTTTCTAGTAGGAATCAAGGGGACTGAATACCCAGGTGCTGTAAGACTGAGTATGTAATCAGTTTTTAAGTGATTATATTTTGTCAGAGTTGAGAACTGAACTCCTGATTTAGGAAGTTGTTTCTAGTCTCTTGTTTGTATGATTTAAGTGACAACTATTTAATCAGCAAAGCTGGGCAGCCTGATGCCAGCAGTCAGTTTTAATCTGGTTTTACATCTCTATTTTTCAGTATTTTTTTTCTAATTAGTCTTGTTTAGTAGTATTAACTTGAGCTGGGAGAGTACTTTCTATCTCTAATCATTGGTGATTACTGAGATGGCATTATATATAGCCTACTATGCATTGATTTCAATTCTTTGTGGATTTTGATTGTGAAAATGGTGAATCATGGCTTTGTGTCTTTCAAGTTTTTAAATTCATAATTATGTGCAGCTGCATTTTGATGGAAAGTGGAATTAAAGGTGTACAAAACACTTTTCTACAACATTTGGTTAAATTGTGGTACCACTGTAAGAATAAAAAATTCCTTCGGAGTCATTAAGTTTATTCAACAAAAGTGGTATCTTTAGTTATGGAATTAATTGCATGTGCTTATAATTTCCTTCAAAATTTTAAGTATTAATACACTGGAAGAAAAAAAGAAAACAAAACAAACAGCTTTAGTGCTGTTTTTGATTCCCAGTTCATTCTTTGGTATTTTATCAATTTTATCATTCAACAGGTCTAAATTAATGAACTCAAATGAAGAAAATTATCTGCAGAAATGCACAGCAGTTAACAGCTGGTTGTGTGTTTCCATGTGCTCTTTTTCTCAAATACTTAACTGCTGAGCTCCAGTCATGTTTTAAAAACTTTTTAAAGTAGGAATGCTTACAAGATATTTTCTTAAATGATACTAAGTTTATGTATTTGCATAGTGTTTGTTTGAAGTTATAACCTGACAAATATATATTGTAAAATGTGTAATACATAAAAATATGAAAGGTTTGGAATTAGTGTTTTACATACCTGCTGTCCTCTTCGAGTGCCAATGTGTAGGTTACATCTGCTGAACAAAGCAGGCTTTTGTGACATTAAATGCATAGTCTTTTGTATACAGGTCTAATGCATGCCAGCAGTAATCTTTGTCAGAAGAATAACTTGGCTTTAAAGGGCTGAAACTTTCTTCCTTATAGTTTGTTTACTTTTCTGACTGAGATTACAGCATTCTTTCTGCGATTGATCTCTAAGGACAGAGTTGATTTTAAACAGGGGAGTTTTGTTGTGAACTAAATCTGACTTCTGAAGTAGTCACTTTTTTCTTGGCCTGTAGTTGGTTGAAAACCAACAGAGAGCACGTATATATCCATAAGCAACCAAGGCTTTGCATTGTCTGTAGGGCAAATTAAATTTGTCTGCCTATAGATGGATCAATCTCTTCTTCTTCCTCTGGGTATCAATAGCCTCCCTCTGATTACTGTGCCTTCCTCTGCAGTTGGGTGAGTAGAGTTGTAGGTCCCTGAAAAGTCATTCATAAACCTTTCTTGATGGAAGGAAATGCATTGATCACTTTCCATGAGTTTAATATATTAGATGTCTTAAATAAATACACATCATAAGATAAGTTAATTGAGCTTCTTTCAGGTGGTAAAACAACTGCAACAAAATAGGTAGTTTCTCCATTGAACTGGAATGGTACTTGAAGGCATTAGCTTTCAAGAAAGTACCCCTTTTCCCCATAGAAAAAAAAACAACCCAAACCAAAAGCCACAACTTATATGGACTTTAAGGCTTTACCTGACCTTTACCAGGCTAATCAGAATACCTCTTCCCTTTCTAGGTGGCTTGGCCATGGCTACAAAGATAACTCAATATGGTTGATTCCCAAAGCCATTACTGTGGGTCTTAGTATATAATTATCCTTTACAGAACAAACTGTGTTGTTTTCTCAGTATAGGCTACCACTTGTATTGATAGAATTGTAGTTTCATGCAATCCAGTTTGAATGCCTGTGACCCTTGTCAAGTACAAAACCTCATTTGGCCTCACTACCACATGGTAAAATGGTGTATTGTGGAAGGCTGGTTCCCTTCTTTCTCCCCTGAATAGTCTTGGATGTAGAAAGCACATCATTCATTGACTCAGAGTTCTGATCAGATTTCAGATCTCGTGAAGAAAAGGTCTGCTTTTCAAGTTTGGTTGCTGGAGTCTTGGTTAGGCTCTAGTGCTAATCTCTGCCTTTTTCTATTTTTTCTTTTTAAATTTATTTCAAGGTTACAGATGAGAAGAAATTTGAGTGGATTATGATGGTTTTTTCAGAGTAGTTACTTAAGAATGTCACCCCCCCTTCATTTTTAGTCATTCTCTGTCTCAGTTTCTAAAACCAGAAACTAGGAAATAATTTCTCAAGTTACTACAACTGAATCAGAACCAATGTGGTGCAAATAATGAAGATGGGTGTTTTACAGAGGTGAATGTACAGTAGTCTCAATGATGTATCAGAAGATAACTTAAAATTGCTGTCTCTTGCTACGTCCTCTGATAAAGATCCTTTTGGTAGCAAAACACTGTACTGCATTTTAAATATTTAAAAAAAGATAGTGTTTTGCTTGTTTTAAGCTATGAAAGCTGTTCAATTTGAAATTACAGAAGGAAGGCTGAAATAACTTTTTATTTTTTTCATTCAGTTATTGAATGAAAAAATTATTCAGTGTGTTGTGTTTTTTAAGTTGCTATTTAAAATCATATTTTTTGTTATTCTACATGAAAAGTAGGTGGCAAACAGTGTGCTCTTTGTTGTTCTACACCACTCTGAACCATTAATGCAGTCATTCAGCTGGTTTGCAGATTGGGTCAGAAACAAGTCTGTCAGTCACTGGCAACTGGGAAATGTCTTTTGAGCACATAGATCTGTCCTGTGGAGTAAAACTTCTAGGGACCCCAAATCCCTCGTTAATCCTTTTCTTGAGAGACTTTGGCTTCAGTTACAAGAGAAAAGCCTTCCTGAGAATGAAGATTGAAATATTTCTTTTGGGTGGCCTCTAAATCCCCATTATTCAATCTTTCTCCTTAAAATGTTACAGAGACAAATTCTGCAAATAAACATGCTCTGGTTTGGCCATCTACCCACATACTCGGAGCAGGAAAGACCAATCAAGTATATGTTGAGGAATCAGAACAGTAACACTATAAACTCAAGGCAATATCTGAAAAGACTACTTCTTTTATATTCAAGGAAAATTGTCTGAAGCCAGGCATACTTGTTTTCTTGCTTCAGAAGGTGTAACAGAAGACTTGAGACACTTGTGGGGCAGTCACCAGCAGCTGCTGCTGTCCTAACCATGACCTATTTGCTGGACTATCATTCTTGGTGGTTGCTGTGGGTCATCATTCCTTAATATTCAGCCTTCCATTTCTGGTTTATGATTATCCATGCTTCATTCCCAACTACTTCATTATTTAAGAGGCATTCACACAGGAATTTCTGAATCATTGGCATTGAAGATTGTTGTAATTTTGTTGTAATCTCTCATAGGAATGTCCTAGAAATATCTGATAGTCCTTAGTAATGTGATGCCTAGTTTCTGCATCCCCATTTGAGCCAGACTACTTGCATTCTGACTCTGGGTCTCTTGAAAGATGTCTTCAGCAGAGTAGGATATTTCTTCCATGACTGTTCAGTGTTTTTGAAGAAAATTCTTTCAAAGTTTGTATTCTTTTCCTAGGTTAAATTTGAAATTCTTTAGGAACAGATGAGACCTAAGCTGAAGACCTCATTTTGCTATTAGCTGTGAAAGTAAACCAGAAGAGTGTTAGCAACTCAACTGAAGAGAAACATCTCATGAAACTTTGTTGTATTGTGGAATTTGGTCCAGATATTTCATGGTGTCGTGACTTGGCTGTTTTGGGTAATCAGTTTAAGTTTTAGATGAAATTTCAAGAAAAAAAAATAGTCGGATATTGTTGCAAGAATGTTGTCTATCCTGTTGGCAGGGGAGTGTCACAGCTGACATCAATGAGATGACAATACTTCTAGTTTTAGGGAAGCATGAATTTTAATTTTATTTCATGTTTTTGACTTGCGAGGAATCTGTAATCTGAGAAGTTCTTAGGATAATTTTAGTCTTTTTAAGATGTATATATCCATGCAAGGATGTGAGTGGAAAGTTTTGGCCAAATCTGAAATGCATCTGCTAACTGCTGAAAGAGAGATGGGACGATGCTTACAGATGAGTTCTGGTGAATTTATCTGAAGCAGTTTTTATAATGGTACCAATGCCAGCTGTCAGTCTTGCTCTTCTGCTGCAGGTGGTTTCCCTCATTGCAGGCATGGCAGAAAGCATAATTTAAGCTAAAATGAACTGTGAACATGGTTTTGAGATTATGTGCAGGTTAACTGCCTCTGTGTTGGTTGGGAAGGCAGTCTCCTCATTTTAGAGCTGTAGCAGATGGTTTTATTTGAGCCCTATGTCCTTTTCAAAAGAGCTGTCGTGTTAGTCTCTTACTAAATTACATTTTGCTGGCAGAGAAATTGAAACCTTTTCTCAGTCAGTCTAGGAGGTATAACTAGAATTCTCTTGGCTCTCAGTGCAGTATGCAAAACCATGATTTCATGCAGTTTATTTTAGTTGATTCCTACTGGGAGTTGGGATCACACCGAATTTCACCAGCTGTAGTACTCAGGTGGACTCTTGTACCATTTTATGTAAAATAATTTATAACTAAAAATGTGTAGCAAATAGCCCATAAATATGTAACATTAAAAGTTGTGACATATTTTAGATAACACATGATGTATTTTGCTTTCCTGTGAGCATACATCTTGCATTTATAATTTTGAGCTAGCTTTTTTCAGGTAACATTGTGCTTAAGTAATCTGTTTACTTGCACCAAGTACAAAGTTTACTTGCTCTGGAGGTAGAGCTGAGCTCCTTGTCAGAAACATTACACATCACTGAGAATGAGAACAGAATTGTTCTGACTTACTACTGTAGTAAAATCCACTCATACACTCAAATACTGTCAGATGTGGTGTAATACGATTTTTTTTCCTGTAATTTCAGAAATTTCTGAATATTGATGAAGCCTTTCTGAATGCTTAAGTCTGTTGGCTAACTTCAGGAGCTGTTTAAAATTTCAGATTTCAGATGGCACTTGCTGCACCTTAAAAAAACAGCATGAGATTTCCATCTCGGCAGAGCGATTGGGACTGGAGAAGGATATGCATAATGGGAGCATCAAAATTCCATTGGTAATGAAAGTTTGGGGAGAAATAAAGTTCTGTAGTAGCTCCTAGAGTTGCAAGAAGCCAGACTTTCAATGAGGTGAGAAAAACAAGATTAAGAAATAAATCCTGAGAGCAGTTTTAATATTTAGAAAACAGTTTAAGATGATCTGAGCCACCGCTCTTGGGGTCCAGTTCAGCTCTGCTCTCTGTGGCACTCAGTATCTTTATGTTCATTACTGTTCAAGACGGTTCATAGAATGAGAGGATGGTTTGGATTGGAAAGGACCTTAGACATCATTTAGTTCTGACCCCCCTGCAGGGGGGCAGGGACAACCCCACTAGACCAGGATGCACAAGGCTTCATCCAACCTGGCCTTCAACACTTCCAAGGAAGGGGCATCAACAACATCCCTAGGCAACCTATTCCAGCATCTTACTACTCTCATTGTGAAGAATTTTCTAATAGCTCACCTAAATCTACCTTCTTTCAGTTAAAAACCATTACCCCTTATCCTGTCACTACCCTCTCTGGTGAAAAGCTCCACCTCAGCTTTCTTTTGGCCCCCTTTACGTGCTGAAAGGCAACCATGAGGTCTCCCTGGAACCTTCTCCAGACTGAGAAGGTTTTTCAAATGCTAATTTGTAAAACTTCCTTCAAATTTCATGTTTCCAGACACCCTCTGCTTTATTTTTTTTAAGAAAACCAAAACTATTATTGAACAGGCCTCAGTACTGCTGCAGCCCCTTTGTTCCTTCTGGCTTTCCTGTGAATGCCCTGCTCCTTTTATTATTCCAAACTGCCTGTAATAGGGAAAACTGTGTTTCTGACTTGTTTTGGGGTAGGTTTTTAGGTTGAAGTCGGTGAATCATCTTACTAGGTGGGCTCAGTCTACTACATATACCACCTCAAATGGACTGGAGGAGCACAGACAGTAATGTCTGGCATTGCATTAGTGCTGCCATGGGCTGGTGATGCAGTTGGGAAGTGATGCCCTTGGTTCATCATCTGTGATTCAAAAAAATAGGTAAGAGTATTAGGGATTTAGGAGACTGTGTTGAATTGTCCTTCTTTTAGCTTCAGGGTTTGACAGTGTTCTGGCAGCTTCAAAAATGAAAATAGAAAAATATAAATGTAGTAACTTCGGGTGGGTTTTGTGTCAGTTGCGGTGCAGTTATGTGAATTATTAATGCCAGGATTGCTGTTGCCTTTTCTTCTGGAGGTAGAACAGGACACTGACCTTAGGTCATTCTCTGGTTGTATATGTTTTATTTGTGGTTTTGGGACTTCAGTATTCTTGTGGTGGGTTGTGTTTTTTTTTTTCTGGTCTCAGAAGTGTGCTGGCAGGTCTGCTCTCAAGTTCTGAGCAGTGAATAGGGTCTTGGTGGGTCAGATCAGTGCATGGATGTGACTAACTGGAAAATAATCTCACTTGCAAGCTTCTTTTTGTAGGGGTGTGCAAGATAGACAATAGCTGTAACGTCAGGCTTAGGTTGGCTTATGTAAAGTCTAGAAAAGGAGTATATGAAGTAATTTTGCCTAAAGGACAAAGCGAGATGATCCAGAGAGCATGCTGTAAAACTCCGATGTGGCAAAGAACATGAATCACCCTGCTCTCTGCTTTCCAAATTAAATGCAAGAAAAAGTGTTCCATGACCTAGGTGTATGGGGAAAGAAGTACAGGGAGGAGTCCAAGGTTCCAGGCACTGTGAGAAGTGAAGACAAACATGGTAGCTGCCTTGACCTGAGCTGTGTCAGAGGGAAATACAGAGTCACATGCTTTCAGCTTGCTAAGGCCTGCATTAGGGTCGTGTAAATAATATGGAATCACGCACACAAGAGCAAGCATCTTCCTAAGAGTCATTACGTTTTGTCATGGTTTATGTTTTAGTATTTAGGAAGCTGATTTTAAAATTAAAAAAAATTAAAAATTACCAAGTACTTTCTAGGCTGTATTTTCTATTGCTGTATGTCTGGCTTTCCTGAGTTGTGTCATCACTGTATTTAAATTTCCTTAATGTTTTTTGTTGATGAAAATGTATCACGTAAGTAGGCTGGTTCTTTGCAGGTATGAACACTTTAAACATTCTTGGGTTTTGTAACTGTTATGTTTTCCCTTTTGTGTTTTTTCTCCTTTGTCTGATGTTATTCAGTGTGATGGCATTCTTCTCAGCTTGGCATTTAGACAAAGGTTTCTGATGTGTTCTTGCCGCTGTGTGTCATAACTAGCTTTTAACATCTAGTATCAAATTTAGCCTGACTTTTTTGTTGATTTTGTTCTGGTTTTCTACAGTGGACAGGCCAAAATCCCAGCAAATCAGAACTTCTGGTACCATAAGGCGAACTTCTTCTTTGGACACAATTACAGGACCTTACCTCACAGGACAGTGGCCACGTGATCCCCACGTACACTACCCTTCATGTATGAAAGATAAATCTACTCAGGTAAAAATATGAAAAACAAGGCACAGAGATGTTTCATATAACGGATGTCTTCCTGATACTTTCTCCACCTGAACTGGAATTTTAGCTCAACTTAATTCTGAAGAACTGTGGGTTCACTTAATTTGGTTATAAATATAAAACCCTAAAAATAGAGTACAGTAGTGTTTTTAATCAGTGACAATTTAGTAACATGGTGTGCAACAGATGATATTTTTATGCTTTTAGGAAACAGTTGTTAAAAATAATTTTCTCTATGTGGGCAGATCTGTTGAGGTTAAATAAGCAGATTTCAATCTCAACCTTCTATTTTGAAGCTGCTATATGCAAAACTGTACTGAGTGCTATTTAATAAAGAAAAAAGATTGCATGATAGTAGTGGGCGACAAACTAGTGGCAGATCTTACTAAATGGTGGTAATCAATCTGTGGGTCTCAAAGTGTGCTTGTGGGGGTGGGGGAGGGGAGAGAAGAGGGGATACTGTTAAGAAGAATTGATCAGTTTGTCACTAGAGGGCAAATCAAGAAGAGCAAACGGGCAGTGAGTATGTGATATGGTCTTGGTCTTGAGATACTTTCTGCTGTTTAGTAGCAAAAGAGAAACAAAAATGCTCTGTGGAAGAGTTATCTCTAGAAGCCAGATATCAGAATGAGAGCCTTACCACCAGCCAGAAAGGGAAGGCTGCTGAGATTATTTACAGTCTGATGTCCTCGTGATGCCCTTAGATCTTTATCAGGACTCTGTCCTTAGCAAGAACTTCTGACAGGTTGTCTGCTGTGGCATTCATAGTGCTCCAGTGCTCTTTTGCTAGAAAGCTGAACGTTGTTCCTTGCTCAGTTCCACTTCATGCTGGACGTTGTTGCCCAATCAGATAGTCACTATCAAACGGGTTAAAAATATGTTGTTTTAAAAGGTTAATAGCAAAGGAGTTGCACTCTTGGCTTTCCAGTGGTGCTAGTAGGGTGTGGAGTAAGTAATGGAATTTGTGTTCTAAACTAAATTGGAAACTAGAAAAAGCTATCTATCTTTGGATATATTTTCAATCCACAGGCCACATAGGAATGGTTGTTAAATCAGTTTTCTATTTCTTGTGCCATTTTGTTATCATGGGTGTCCTCCTAAGAAGAATAATATTTCTGTCATCCTAACTTTTACTTACAACTTTCTTGTCCTATTAAGAATTGTTTTTAATGGAAGCTCATGTTGACATAGTGTATAGGATGCCTTTCAAATACCATGGATTTTTCTGTCATAACTGAACATGAATGTGTGTAGGTTTTCTTAGTTTCCACTGACTTGCAATGTGCTTGTTATCCATTCTGCCACCAGAGCACATGCAGCAGACTGATTCTAGGTTTCAGGTTTTTGTCTAATGTTGTATTTCTCAGGACAAGTTAGAATGTTTAAATAATTTCCCACATCTTTTTATAATCTACTGTAACGCAAAGCAAGAAATCTGATGGGGGAAGGATACTTGCCCTGGCAGTGGGGTTGGACTCAATGATCTTTTGAGGTCCCTTCCAGCCCCTAACATTCTGTGATTAGCGTGGGATGCTTAGAAGGGAGAAAAAGATCTATATGATCCAGTAATCCTATTTAATTATTCTGGGATATCTGATGAAAATTGTTCAAGGAAATTTTCAGGAACTGTGTTGGGACTTTTAATTTTGGGAATTGTTGGGAATTTTAATTTAAAGAAAATTCTGCCTTTATGTCCTACTCATTCATTTTGAATTTTAGCAAAAGAAGCAGCAGCAGTCACTTTGACTGTCATGAAAGATCTACCTAAAAAGCTCTGAATCCTGGATTCACTTCCAAGGTGCCTTCCTTTCTCAGTAATACTGTGCCTTGAAAGTCTTGTTGGTTTGAAACTGTTAATTTCTACTCAGGAGGTGTTTGATAGCATGCTTTGTAGTTACTGTAACCCCTCATAAAACACAAAGCCATATCAAAGTTTGGAAATACCCTTACAAACAGAACATTTAGAATATTTAAACATTCACAAACAAACCTTTTCACTAGTTACAGAAAAGAGAAACAAACTTGGTCTATAAATATTTGAGCTCCAAGTATTTGGCAGTAAAATTGCTTTCCTAGTGAGCTCAAGTGTTTAGGTTATTTGACCTGTTGGCTGCCACCCCTTGCCTCATTCAGAAATAAAGCTTAGGGAGGAAAAAATAAAAAGTATTCCCTTTTCAGCATAATAAAATGTAACAGAGAGGAAACACAGTACTGTTGTTATTACAAGGTGAAGTAGTATTTCAAAGGGATAAAGGCAGGGAAGTTTCATGGTTTGGGTATCTTCTAACAAGGAATTATATTAGCTGGGCTTTTAGTCAAATTATACATTTAGCAGTGTTTAAGTTGGAAAAAATGTATGTCTTCACTACTCAGGACTATATGAATATGTCAAATGTAACAAACATAATGGTTGGCACAGTAAATCTCAGGGTTTTTTTTAAACAAAATATTCACTAGGGAGGCTTGTAGATGAACTTGGTCATAAAACACTGACTTGAATTTTGTTTTGGTTGCGTGGGTTTTTTTGTTGTATAAGTGCTGTGTAGTTTGAAGAATATCTAATTTCAAGAACTAAGATTAAGTCACTGGTAGGATGCATGCATGGCAAATTAAGTTAAATGAAATTAAAACCTTGCTCTTCGCCTGAGTGCCAGCACAAGTACTTCCACTACTTCTTGTTTGTTGGCTAAATAACTGTTCAGCTCTTGGGAGTGCATATAGTTTACACTAGCTAAAACTAATAACAACTGGTAGTTTAGCAGGTAGAAGATGGGAAGAAAATAAATTAAAAGAAGATAATTAAAATTACTAAACCAATAGTTTGGTATGAGCATATTTCATTGGAGAGTAAATTATCTCTTGTTTTACTTCTAAACTGATGAACAACTAACTTACATTGTAGGTGGAATAATTATTTCTCTTTCAAGGGTACTTTTTGTGCCTAATTAAACATTAATTTAAAATGCAAATTTTGTGCAGGTTCCTGAAGGTGGTGATTATGGCTGTTTCATGTTTCTTAGAATTCTTGTACTTAAGTCAGATTCTGATGTTCACTGTGCTCAGATGAACTTTCACTGAGTTTAATTCCAAGTCCTTGTTTTCCCACTGAAGTTCTGTGAACCTGTGCAGTGAATAAAATTGTTTATTCTTTCTCTAAAATGAAATTAGGATTTTAAAAAACAGATTCAATAATATCTTAGTTTCTGTTGCATCTTGGAGAACAGTAACTGTAGTTTGTATTTCTATCTCTTTTACCCACCTCAAGTTTATTGACTGAAAACCCAGAAGTGAGGTTGTTATGTTTGCTTTTGGAAAAATATACTATGACACTACTAATCAGGACATTTACACAATTCTAGTTTTCTAAGAATTCTCGATGTGTTCAAGCTTTTCTGTGTGTGTGCATATGGATACAATCTGCTGATGTTTAAGGAGCATCAAGTAATGGATCATCAGAGGTACACCATTTAATTTAGTAATGTTTTAAGTAGATCAGAAGTGCAAGGAAACTGGTTATCAGCGGACGTTGTTACACCAGTTGATATGCTTTGTGATCCTTTTCCCAAGTTCCTTGACTGTCCTACTTCCCTCTTCAGTAAAATTTGAACTTTTCATTAATGGTGTTTGAAACTCAGCATAGCTTCCTTCACTGTTTTTTCATCTTTGTTGGGAACACTGATAGAGCAATTCTGCATACTTCTCCTTCATGCTGTGGATGCATGTATTTTCCCCTTCCTTCTATATGGAATAATTTAATGTTGAAATGGTTACACCTTTAGAATCTTCAGAAACAGTTGGATAATGGTCATAGTTTAGTAATTTAGTTATTTGGCAGTGGTTGAAAAATTTACAAGATATTCACAGAATTAAAAAGGAGAGATCAGGGATAAACATATGATGCTAATGTCATAACAAAGATACTGCTAGTTAAAGTTCAGCGATGTAATCTTTTCTGACCTAAGTAATATAAAGAAACCAACTGAAATATCATTTAGTGATTTCCTACATACCCCAAAATTGAAATCTTTAACTGGATTTCAGTGTGCATGGATATGCCTTTTTTGTTATATATGGCACTAACATATTTCACAAGCAGAAATGAAGAAAGCTTGCAAAATGCCTTTCAGAATTTTTGCTTCTCTCTAATCTAAAGAGTAATGCAGTTACTAAACTTGAATGCTTCGCTAAAATACGTTTTTGTTGTTCTTGTATGTGGGTCAAGACCTTAGTGTAGTTACCTCTCATTAGTCACCTGAGTAATGTTTTGTTTTCTTTTGGGTAGAAATTTTGTTGCTTAAAAGTTAACATCATGAACTAGGAGGCTCAGCTGCATGATGCTTTTTTCATTGGTGTATTAGTTATAATTTCTTTAATGGAATATTTTAATGACATTTTTTGGTGGGAAGGGACAAAGTGGAAGAGATGTCATAACTGTAAATTTATCATTTTTCTTAACCTGTCTGATCTTTAAGAGGAGTCACTTATAGTAAAATAACCTCTCTAGGCTGTTTCTTTCTGTAACATTTTCATGTGAGAACAGTGAGACACTGGCACAGGTTGCCCAAGGAAGTTGTGGCTGCCCTCACCCTGGAAGTGTTCAAGGCCAGGTTGGATGGGACCTTGAGCACCCTGGTCTAGTGGGAAATATCCCTGCCCATGTAGGGGGGTTGGATCTTGATGATATTTAAGGCCCTTTCCAACCCAAACCATTCTGTGACTTCTAGAGGGCCTTGGAATGCTTTAGAAACCTCTAGAGGCTCATCATCTTTTATCTCCTAGTGCTGTTCTTGCATTTCTTTTGACGTGAAAGTTCTTCAAAAGCATTATTTGTTCCCCTCTAAAAACCAGAGTTGGGTTCTTAGTCTTTGCGCCCATCCCCCAGTGCAGTTAATCTGAAATGCAGGCTAGATATAGTAATAAGAGTGAAAGGCTGGCAATAAAATGTGAGATATTTAGAGTAATTCTGTCTTATTTTAGGTTTAGGTAGGTTGGTACTCCACGCAGTCATTCTGATCTAAATGAAGTGGAAAGAATGTAGGTGTATATCCCTGACATGTGTGGAAAAGCAAGACAGAATTACCAAAGGTGTTGGAAGAAATGCTAATCTTTACAAGGTTGGGTGAGTTAGAACAATGGTAATTGTGATTTACATTAAGGCTGAAGAGAGCAACCAGATGTGGTGTTCTCAGCATGTCCTATCCCATGTGCATGCTTTAAGCATTGTGTCAACTGAAACTGGGACTGTGAACCTTCTTCACATTTCGAAATACCAGCAATCCTCCTCTTGAAACTGCAGCGTGCATTACTTAATGTTTTCAAAGTTCTCTTCCTAATATGTTTTAAATCTTAGTTTTTGACTATAAGCTCGAAGAAATAATCCCTCAGTTTCACAAACTTCAGTTCATACTTGAGAGATGCTGTAAATTTGTTTCAACTCTGAAATATTCTGTCTTTCACAGATAGAGCCTGTGAGCTCTCTTACTGTTTCTGAATTGAAGTGCAGAAACTTTGGTTTTATTTATTTAGATTCAAAAATTTTTCTTCAAATAGAGTTTTGAGTTACTTTACTTTCATTATTTTTTGAAAGATGTTTAATGTATAAGAAGTACATTTGCAGCTCTATATAAAGGTTTTGTAGAAGTTGTAAATCAAGATGGAAATCTATTTTCATGAAACATGGCATGTCAGTGATGCTGCACACCCCCATCTTATTTGTGATGTGAATTACAACATTCAAGTGAATTATGAGGTACTCCTACCTGAACTAAACTTACCAAATCAGGTTTTTCAGTTTGAATGTAACAAGTGTGGCTTCTTTGTTTCTTGGTGTGTTTTGTTTTGTTTTTCCTAATTTTTCTTGAATATAAGGATTTTGAGTTACAAACCCAAAATTTCATATAATGTATGTTACAATATATTATAAGCAAACAATTTCTAGGGTTCAAAGATGACTGGTTTACTATAATGTTCTAGGAACTGTTTATGTTGTGTTGTTTTTTTTTTAACCTTTTCTTTTTGCCAGTTTAATATAAATAGTCATTAATACAACACTTCCAGGCTTTAGTACTGTGCAAGGAACATTGTATAGTATATGGAATGTAGTACAGCAAATAAAATTGAGGGACACAAATAGTCTGCCTTGTGTGTGAATATTTTGAAAGGTTGTGTTTTGACTCAGTTTACCAGACATTGAAAGCTACTGTGTAATCTTTGTCTCAAGGGAAATATTATTTAAGTGAAAGAGTGTGTCAGTACAAGAGAAAGTACAAAATTTATTGTTAAGTGAATGGATATTTTATATTTGTTATTTTTGATTACTGATTAAATCATCTGCAAATAAGCATTGCCATCTCTCTCTAGCAGCCACCAGTGTTTTTGATTAAGCTCTTCAGGGTGTTGCTCTTTGTTGTTGTTCTTGCTATCTGGATCAATGTCGGTACTTATTAAAAAAATACATGCAAGCTCTTGCATTCTACATAGGCTTTGTTGTGTTTTGTAACAGTTTACCTCTCTTTGTTGAGAAACTCACTTTGTCTCTTTAGATACTTGTTGTGTTTTCTGTTCTGTTTATTAAACCTTAGTTAAAAGGCTGTGAGCTTGTAGTGAGCCCAGGTACGCCCTCCTGCACTACAGGGAAGTATTGAAGCACCTGAAATTCCTGTTTCTACCTTGTCCTGGAGTTCATCCCCAAACTGGAGCAGTGTTGTATTCAGAATATGCTTTTTGGACGTTAAATTTTTGAAGAAGTCCTTTTGCATCAGTATTTCTCTGGTTTTGTATGGGGGTATGGTTCCAGCTGTACTTGGGATGGGGTAACATACTTTGGTCATACACCTTTGACTGACTAGGTTCCTGGGCTGTAGGACTCCTAGGTTTAAATAGTTGCTTACACTTCATTCTTGTTAATATTTTTTATTTTCATAACCCCATTATCTTCTGGAGGCTTCTTCAGGCCGACGCAAAGAGAGTCACATAATAAATAGAGGGAACCCTGACTTTTATAAAGACTTCAGTACTGATTTTTTTTTCCTATTTTCCTTTTTGATTGCCCACACAGATCGTTGGGCCTTCAGTGGTGTAAAAGTAACAGAAAAAAGAAAGCAAAACAACACGAGAAACACAGGAAGTGCAGGGCTAGCAGAAAACAGGAGTGGGACGTGTAGGCCTGTGCACAGAAAGAGACTTAGCACGTGAAATGCCAAAACTTAAGAGTTAGGTGCTGGGCTGTCGGCCATGTAACAGCGATTGCCATGGAGGAGCCCTTGTTCTGAAACCACAGTTCATTACCTCATGGCACTCGGCCTGGCCCAGCCCCAGGGGCTGCCTCCATCTCCCCTCCCAGGGTGAGCTCCTGTGGTGTTGTGGTGTTCTCCATGGCAGTGCCTGGCCTCCTGCCTCAGCTGAGCAATGTCTGATGTGTGTGTGGGTAGTGCAGAAGTTTCTAGATCTAAGTGAGAAAGCAAGAGTAAGGAAAGCTGTGTGAGAAGGAAGTCCACAAGGAGGTGGATCCCAAATCCTCCCTGTCCCGCAGGGCTGGGGCCCTTTCTCCCTTGAAGAAATACGGGGAGAAGTTCTAGCAGTAGCCTTCTCCCTGAAGAACCTCACTGCCAAATTCTCAATGTTTTCAGTGGTATAGTTTAATATCATGCAGCCTTATTGTGAAAGATTCAACTAATACTTGTAGGGATTGTTGAAAAAAAAAAACCAAATTTATTTTTTTCTTTTCATGAATTCCTGTATGCACCTGTAGCTCCGAGTTTTATATGGCTCATACCTCAGACTCTCCCTGAATTTTAAGTGTCCCCATTGCTCCTCTGGCAGCAGGTGACTCTCTTGTTCAGAAATGCTGGTGGACACCCTAATTTTCTAGTAGTCTTGTGGTGAATAAGTACAGGAATAGATCAGGCTTCCTGACCCTTCTTAATATTTAAGGTTTAAATTTATAGTTCCTACACCCAAGGACAGTCCTTAAACTTCTGGGCTTGCAGACAAGGCTGGAAAAGGCTTGCTGCTCTTCACTGTTGTGCTCATGTGAGTCAGTGCCAAAAATAATAAAAGGTGTATCAAACTCTACATCAGGTCAGAGGTAGCAAGCAGGAATTGATTATGTGGCCCAGTTATTAAGTAATACTGGTGGGAAAAGTGAATCCTGGCTTTTGGTCCCTGAGTTTTTATGGGCTTTTGTAATCATGTCACTTTCTAGACTGTTTGCTGTATGAAAACTAGAAATGGATGCCAAACTGTAGGTGGGAGTAGCCAGGTAAAGTTTTTTTGCCTGTCAGACCTCTGATTCTGTCTTCAGTAATGTGCATCATTCTTATCCGGTGTAAATATAAGCTTATAAAGTTTGTTTTTTATTAGTGAGACTGTCAGTGCTACAAGTCAATTTCTGAAATTTATTCTTAATGTGTAGCTCTTGAACACTGCAGAAAGAGTAAAGCAGTAATTTGTGCCAAAAATTTTTCTTATGTGGATATTCAGCACAGCATATTTTTATTTTTTTTTCTTTCTAGACACCTAGCTGTTGGGCTGAAGAAGGAGCAGAAAAGAGATCACATCAGCGCTCAGCATCATGGGGAAGTGCTGATCAACTAAAAGAGGTGAGAAGTTCTGCACAGTGGAGCCTTTCAAGTTTTGATATGCCCAATACATTTTTTAAGCCCTATCTGGAGTCCAGGAAACTACACCCTTTCCCTCTCCTCTGTTGTTTTTGAAACAGGTTTTACTTCCAACTAAAGATTTGTCTCAAGGCTGGTTGTTATTTTATGCCTGTTGGATTTCCTCCCTTCCTACTACACAGTGTTGTGAAGGAGTGGCTGGAGTGAGTGCTGAGGAACCAGCTGCTTGTTGCTTACTAACTTTTCTGCTCAGAGTTGCCTTAGCTAGCTTTCTGTTCTTTTGCTCTGATGAAAGTGGGTATGTTAGCATATTCTTTTTTAGAAAATTGGTTCAAATTTGAAGTGTGGAGACAGTATATAAATAATACGGAAAGGAGGGTAGGTATTGATAGAGTGATATACTTGCGTACTTGAAATGCTCTTTAATCATACTTATTTTGCTATAAACTACAACTACAACTAGAGGGAATCCAACAAAAGAGATGTGGATTTGCATAATGAGAAAAAGATACAATTAAATGCTCTCCAGCTCAGCTGAAGTGACAGTATTTCAGTTTTGGTCCCAGTAAACTCCACTCTGTCCGGATTTTGTGTTCAAACTCAATCTCTGTTCAGTTCCTTTGACCTGGGCCAAAGAGAGGTCAATCCAAAAAGGATTGTCTCTTCTTGTCTCATTGAGTACCTGTTACAAAACCCATTATAGCTGATTTATTAATACAGGGGCCTTCAGTTGCCTGGGTGACTTCATCTGCAGATGTGAGGAAGCACTCAGAATCACAGATGAAGTGCCCAGAAGTTAGTGCAGAAGAATTGTGTATGAAAAGTTTTGGCTTGAACACTGCCTACCAGCATGGATGGATGGTAGCAGGGGCAGGAATAGCATCTGTATTTGCAGGATAACACTTGCTTTTAGTGAGAAACCATCCTTCATCTCCTGGCTGTTCTCTATCAAGTTCTGCAACAAGCAGCTTTTCTTCACCACAGGGCTGTGACTGTCAGTGATAGCGAAACCTTCAGCATGTAAGAAGTCTCTGCCTTTTGATAATGCATTGTGCTAAGTTGCCATCCTTTTTATGGACTGACCACAAGAGAAAGATAAGAAACACGTGTCTGATGGTTTTCATGGTTCCTTTCTGATAAAATACAGTCATGGGAAAAATTGGGGTGTATGGAAAGGAACTATATCCCAATTTTGCAATGGCTGTTCACCCCCAAACCTGCTCCTGCCTTCTCCAGCTTATTGTTCTTTTCCTCCCTGTTTTCCTTTCCTCTTTCAGATTCTCAAACCAATTCTCTTGACTTTTCTAGTTCCCTGGGTTCATAGTCCCAGTGACATTCTACATTCATTATTCAGACAGTTCTCAGCTATCTTCGCTTGAGCCCTTGCTCAGCTACCTTTCAGTTCCTTGTCTGTTCTTCTCTGTCTATCATTTGGCTTCTGGTTTATGCCTTTCTTTTTCCTGTCCCTCACCTGTAAGTCCTGGTTGCAGCTTCTCTGTCTGACTACTTACTGCCTGTGTGGTGGATGTTCAGAGTTTATTCAGTATCAACAGCATCTGTGCATGTCCTTTACTTTCACAACAGTAATTGGTGCTTTTGGAAGGAGTAGTTCTCTAGGGCAGTTCTGTTCAAATTGTAAAGCACAGTAGGGACAGAATTACTAGCAAATGTAGCTGCTAGTTCCAAAAATCTTTCTTTAACATGTGGTAACTTAAATTTTTGCAAAAGCTTTGCCAAATGTAAAGGTTTTTTCCAAGGGAAAGAGGAGCACATTCCCAGTATAAAGGACCTCTGGACAAATGATTGGCTTTTTCTTCCAAAGCACTGGACTTGAGGGTTTCTTTCATAGAAGGCTCCAATAACGTGTTTCAGCACATAAAATGTTAATATGTTTTACACCCCTCTTTCATTTAATGTTATTCTTTAAAAAACTGTAATACTTGTACTGGAATCTCTTATGGGAAAGGGATAGAAGAGCTGACTGGTGCATGGTAGACTTTTGGGAAAATTTGACATAGCTATAGGCAGCTGAAAGCAAGAGCTTAAGTAATGGAAATAAAAGTATCACCTGTCCAGGCATTTGTTATGGGTAACATAGGCAACAGTAGTTCTGTTCAGCAGTTTGAATTGTTTCCCACAGGATTTGACAGTAAACAAATACATTGCTGTTTACAGTTTCCTTGGCTTGTCTTAGCAGTTTGGATTCATGTTTTCTTGTTCCAACAATTAATGGAATGATTTCTAGCATGTACTTTTATTATGTCACAGTAAACTAGCCAAATCCCTGTATGTATAGTATTAATTGGTTATGATAGAAGAAGATTGAATGTTCTTTTAAGTCTAAGTTGTTTTGGGGTTTTTTTTTTTTATTAGGTTGAAAGCTATTACAATGAAATGCATTAATTTAACACAACTGGGAGCTCTTATTAGAAGATTTACATTTATAAAGACTAGAAATGACTGCATAGACTTAAGATCCCAAGTAAGCAAATTAACTCTGTATTACTACCTAAAAATATTTTACTTTGAGTTGTTGAAAATTCTTTGGTCCTGGAACTGAAATAAATGGATGTCAGGACTGAGTCTATCTAGCAGTGAAATAGGTAATGCTTGCTTTCTTGTGGGTCTGTTAAAAAATTTACAACTCCCCAGCTCTCAATATGAACTTCAGAATAATAGAATGTACCTTTTTTTATCACCTCCAAACAAGATTTACTTTTTCTTTATCCTGAAGGGATCTACTGATTGTTTTTATGAAGTCTTGAATATAATTTCTGTAAGATAGTGCCAGAATGCTTTATTGTAATAGATGGATGTCTTGACTGGGAGATGAAGATTGCTATCAGTCTTCGGACTGGACCTAAACCAAGAAGCTCTTGAAACCATTGGCATTTTTCCCTTTTCAACCTGAATAGTTTGAAATTCTGTTGAAGCTGAACAGGGACATGTTTAATCCTCGTTGACCCTGAGCTGGAATTTTCCTGGAATGGGAAAACCCCAGGATTTAACACAGTTTTCAGTTTGTGTAGGTTTTTTAAAGACTTGCTTCAGACAGTTGATTTTTTTTTTGTGTCCCTTAAGCACCCCTGGAAACTGTGTCTGGTACACTGACATCAGCAACGCCCCCATGGGAAGGTGTCTTGCTCTGACAGAGTATTTCAAAAAGGCTTTGGAATAAAAGAGAATTGAATATGAGAGCTCGGACTTTTTATGTGCTTTCATACACCAACTGAAAGATTGTATTTAAATGTTTAAGGTGAATTTCTAATTCTTGGGTTTGTTTTTTTTACTCTTTGACCTACTGGTTAACTTGTTTATTAACAAGTGGTTCATGAATGAGTTAGAGCTTTCTCTCATTAATAAGGAATTTGTGGGTTGTTGAGCAATAGGATGTTACTATGTTGCATAGCCTGATTTGTAGAAATACAACAATATAAATAAAAAACGGTCATAAATGCTAATGAGCATTTGGACAGGAATGGTGAGATGGGACATTCCTTTATGTTAGTAGTCTGCATCTAGGTATCTTCAAATGAAAAATTACCAGGATACTCAGATAATTCCAGTGTTGTAAAGAAGGGATCTAATTTGCTTATCTCTCAGGTATGTGCCATTAGCTGTATTAGCAGAAATTAAGCATATTTTCAGACTCCTTCGAAGTTTCTTCCAAAATGGTGGCTGGGTTGCACCTTTCATCAAGTAATTAATCTCCCAGTTCTCTACATCTAGCTTGTCTGTGTTAGAAACTTGGGGCTCTGTCTTTCCTGATGTCTTTCCTACACACAGACCCTTTTGGAAGTCTGAACTGTTTGCTGTTGAAAGATCAAAGTATTCACCCAGTGCTGAGTAGCAGTTCTGTGAATATCAGTGACGAGCTGTGGCAAGATTTGATATGAAGCCTTAAAGGTGGATCCTTCTTTTGTGAGTGATACCAGAAGCAACACAAAGAAAGGTCCACAGCCTGGAGGAAAGCTCCATCCTAACCTCTTCACCAAGCACTGTCATCTTTGACACTGTGAAGAGTGATGTGAAGTGATTCTTTACCACAGAGTTGCTTCTCAAGAGCACTAGCGATATATTTGACTACCTGGAGTTAACCACAGAGTGCATGTACTTGTAAGCTGTCACTCAGAAAGACACGTTACTTTCCAGCTGATGAAGTTCTTTAAAATATGAGTTTTGTGCATTTGCTTCCCCTTACTCCTCAGGTTTTTAAAAGCTGTATGTCTAGCTGAGTTAAAAATGAAATGGAGCCATGTATGCTTTGCCTTATATGCCAGCGTGCTGATCATGAAGAAGAGTAGGACTTGAGGCCAAAGAAAAAATAATCTAGCCTTGAAGTGTCTGGGCCTGTTGTATGAATTTGCACATAATTTCTGAGATAATGCTTCTAGAGGTGAATACTAAGTGGAGGAATCCCCAAATGAAATTCTTTGGTTTCTTATTAAGGAACAGGTCAAATGGATAATGGCTTTAGTTGCATTTGACCTTTAAAAACATAACTCTTGATTAGACATCTTTGCAGCACAAAAGATAATTCCACCTGCCAGAAGGAATCTGTGATAATTTAGCCTGCAGGGAAGTGCTATTAAATGTATTAAAGTTCTCCAAGATGAACAATGCATATTGATTGCCACTTGTTTATGAAGGCTTCTTGCCTTTATGATGAATCACTGAAAATCCTTGGTTTGGTTTAAGATCAAACAAATTGAACCGTAGGCTTCTTAGTTCCCAGTTTAAACCAGGTGTAGCCCAGAATTGTCACTCTGAGTATTTTTGTTTGCATCAGTTATTACAGTGCTTGTTTGTACATGAGGAAGTTCAGCTGCTAAACTAAGCATCCTGTCACGTTTGAGCTGAGGAGCAGGGCAGGTACTTTTGAGAAAGTACCTAATAAACAAAGTTTTCATGCTCATGCTTCAAGGGCAGGCAATCCCATATATGTGCATAATCCTCAAAAGAGGACTTAAAATGTCTGCGATTCGCTTTCTACATGACTTTTGGGCAGTTATCCATTTGATAACTCATTGTCCCTTAACCTGAACTTCTTTCCAGCAGATTGCCAAACTGAGGCAGCAGCTCCAGCGCAGTAAGCAGAGCAGTCGTCACAGTAAGGAGAAGGAACGTCAGTCACCTCTCCATGGCAACCATATAGCAATCAGTCAGACTCAGGTAAGTTGATAGTTGCTTATATTAAGAGCCTCCTACCTTATAAGGTTGGGTGAAGAGCCTGCTCTTCTTCCCATCTTTCTCCTGTTTGTTTTCTTATGGGGTACACTGAAATGCTTAAGTGCCTTATACCATTTCACCTTCACTGAAATTTTTCTGATAGTCATCATATAGTAAAAGAAAGAAGGGTTGCACCAGAATAGCATCTAAAATGTATTAAGATGCTGTGGAAATTCTTAGCAGGGCCAGATAAGACTGCATTTGCAGGAATACATGCTACTTCCAAGATTTTTGTGGTACGCTTCCAAAACTTTCTGATCCTCAATTGATCAGTCTTTGAGCAGCAAGCAGATCACTCACTGGCTTCTTAAGAACAGACTTGTAATTCACTTTACCATGTATTTGTCAGTAAAGGTAATGCTGTGTCACCAGAGATTTGAGGGAAAATCTCATTTCCTTGTCCCATTTTAGGAATCTTTTTGTTACTTTGCTTATTGGTCAATTCCTGGCCAGAGAGGCAATTTCCACACGACATCAAGGTAAACAGTACTGTGGTTACTTTCCAAAAAGGAAGTGATAATTCAGCTTGACTCTATACTCAACTGAAAACAAGCTGATGCTTGCCACACTGTCCCATCCCTGGTGACAGGTGACTTGTAGATCTGTCACACAACAGGATAAAAGTATTTCCTTCACAGTTTTCTCCAGGACATACCTGTTATTGAATCATTGTCAGTACAGAATCCTGTCCTCTAGCGTCAGAATGTGATTGTACTGGCTTTTACAGTATATTTTGAGAGTTTGCATCATATTAAATGGAAAAATTGCTATAATTACTAGCCTGTTCTTGTTCCAGACACCCAGACTTATTTTAAAACTTCTATCAGATGTAACCTCTAGGATGCAAAATTTTGTGTCCAGATGATGTTTGCGATCGTTCTCATGTTCTCTACTAGTAGGCGTGGTGATTGCAGGACTTCATTCCAGCCAAGATTTGATACCCTCCTTCCTGAGAGATTAAGCTCAGGCTCCTCAGCACCTTCTGTTTTCTGTTGTCTTAATTACTTACCTATTTCATAAAGTGAAGTGTTATAACTAGTCATTTTAGTACTAGCCTGGCTAAGACTGCTTTTGTTTTCAGGTCATTGTCATGTTTAACTAGGTTATAAAAATTTGCCAGTGGTCTGATGATATACATATTTCTTCTGCACAAAAATGCTGACACACATGTATAATACTTTTGGACAAAATACCTGGCCATGAACCAAATTCTCCACGGGGTGCAATGCAGGATGCTCCATACAGTGTCTATGGTAGCCACTGCAAAATGCCAGTGAAATTGGAAAGCAATTATGAGTTCTAGGGCTAAGACAAGGTTCAGTCAATAACTTTGTGAACTTTAAGCCACTTGTAGAAAGCAGTTAATCTTGTCTCATTTGACAGGGCAGACATTTGTGTCCTGATTAAATTTCACCTACAGTGGATCTTTAACTAGGACCCCATGTTACTAACAGGCCACTGTTTGAACTCCTGGAATGTTGGTTCTGTCATTGTATTTCCTGACTGCATTTTAAATAGGTAGTGTTTCAGAAAGAAGCTGAGCTGTGATGGCTGTTCCTTTTTGTTCCCTCTTCTGTTCAGATAAAATCGCATGGTTAAAACCTAACCTTGTGATGAAGACATGTAGGGAATTGGAATTCTTTCTGAAACTTTATGCTTTTATAACAAAGGCTTCCACTGCTTTCTGTATAGGTAACAGTTTTGCTTTCCATCTCAAAGTGAGCTGTTGCAGATACCTGTGACACACTTTATAGTCACAGTAAAACGAGTCTTTCACACAGACTGAAAATCCACCTAGGACATGTGCTTTGAAGGAATGTTGCTTAATACTTGGAGCCCAGTTTGTCATGGCTCATGAAACATTTTGATTTCTCAATAAACCGTTCTCTGACAAAGTTGCTAAAAGTTTCAGTTCTGGCACCATTGTGGGAAGCCATCCTGCAGGCAGTGTGTTGTGTGAGTCTGGGAATGTCTCCACACAAGTGACATGCACCTTTGGAGCAGCACATTGTGTAAGGTTCATTTCTGAAGGACTCAAAAACCATCTTTGTATTTTGCCTTACACATCCTGTGATTCTGTGAACAAGATGAAAGTACATATTGGAAAGTGAACGCTGTTCACAGCTATCACCATAGGTGCAGCTACACTCTGTAGATGCTGCCAATATAAAGCTTTTGAAGTTGACTGTGGAAGATGTTCATGCACTCCACTCCAATGGGTTTCTCTGAAAACCATACATGTATTTATTTACATGCCTGATTCTTAAACTCCAAATGATTTCTTTAAAAACCTTAGACATAAAATTCTCAAAAGCTTTACACTGATGAAATTAAAGTTTCGGAATGAATGCTTCATGTTTCCTTCAGTAAAGCCAACCAAAAGAGAATTAAGATGAACTAAGTGAGTATGTCTTTTGAGTGGTTAAGCTTTAGGAATGTTGGGAAATGCCTTTTGGATCCCAGTTAAGCCATCACCATTAGTGCCCTGTGTGCCTCCCCATCCCCTTATTGTGTGTTCTGTTGTCAGAACATCTGGAAAGTACATATACCTGTCCACCTAATGATAAGTGAAGTAGTAGAATGGTTTCACTATAGAGCACTTCTTTGAGTTCTGTAGAGTTGGTTTTAGTGGCTTTTGATCTATGCAAGCATTTATTTTATTTAAATTTGTCAAGCAAAAATTGGCTTGTAGGTGGCAAAATTAATGCACACATTACTTTTTAATTAGTACTGGTTTTGAACTTCTGTCTTTGTTCCATTTTTCAACTGCAAATCATGTTGCTCTTCTAGGCTTCTATTTCCAGATCGGTCCCTATGCCACTGTCAAACATTACAGTGCCAAAATCAACTGTTTCACGTGTGCCGTGTAATGTGGAAGGGATAAGCCCTGAACTGGAAAAAGTATTCATTAAGGAAAACAGTGGAAAAGAAGAAGTATCCAAGGTAAGTTTATATTAACATGTTTATGGTTGTTTTTTCTTTGTAATCTATAAACAAAGGGGAAGCCTTCCTCATGGATGAAATTATAAATAATTTTCTTCAAATTTTGTTTCGGTTTGTTAGCGTGGTGGTTGTTTTTTTACTATTGAAGGGCTTCTGGCCAAACATAGATTGTTTAGAATGTACTTTCTGTGGAGAGCATGAAAGTTTTTGTTTGAAATGCAAGTGCTTGAAAGTTTGGATACTTCAGGCTACAGTAGTAAGTAATTAGAGGTTAGAGGAGATTAATTTATTTGCGTCATTTTGCATTCTTTTCCTTAGTCAAGACTTAAATTCCCTCTGCTGTGCTCTTCTTTTTTGTTTAAATGTTTTCTTCCATAAAATGAGTGTGAACTGTTTAACTGTCGTGAAACCACTGTAACCTGTCTTGAGAAATATTGAGAAGTGGGGAAGCTTTTCTAATGTAGGAGAACAAAAGCTTGGGACTTGTTGCTGAGGAGCACTGAAGTGCTTAGATGACACTTAAGATGTGGAATACTTGGTTAACAGCCACTGTTTCCTAAATAGCCAATGAAAATTTTCTGCTGTGGGATAAACTACTATCCTTTTTTTTTTCTAATCTTCTCTAAGATGTAAATTCTTTTCTTGTGAATTTTCATGTAGTAGCAATTCATTGTACAAGTGAGGCTATAAAACTTTTCATCAAAGGCTTAAGATGTCAAAACCTGATACTTAGTAGTTCTTCATTTCAGCAGTAAATTTAAAAAAGATTTAGAACAGTCTTGGCTCTAGTCTTGGCCAGAGACTTAGTTGTGTGAACAAAGCAGTCTTAAGAATTAAATACCATAGTAGTAGAATTCTAATGTTAAAGTTTGCTGTCCTAAGGCTGTCTCATCCCTTCAGAAGGGGTGTGTGTTGTTAGAGGGGAATAAAGAAAAAAATCAAACACACAAACTGAAACACAAAGCCCAAATCAGTAAACCTTGTTGCACTATCTCCAAAGAGTATAAAAAGGTACGTATTACAGTGCCACCATTGATGTTGCTATGGCTAGGGTTGTAATTTCCTATGGTTAGAGGACATTTCATTTATTTATCAGCCAAATCATCTTTGTAAATGTTGTCTTTGGGCTTTAACAGCTTATTACTTGGGATGCAGAACTCAGTCTCCTAAGTTACTGAATGTACTGGCTCTGATCCAGCAAAACAGTTAAGCACATACTTAAGTGCATTGTTGGACTGGGGCCAGAGGTGCTCAGCAGTTTACGCAACCAAGGCAATAGTGAACCCTTCCTCCAAACATCTAGCAGGGGAGAGTCTTCAGACACAAAAGAAAGCCATAAATTAGATGTTGCCCTTGAAGTCAAGTCCATCTTTGTGGGCAGAGCCCTGTTTCCTGCTATGTAATGTTAATTTCTGTGAAGTCTGCTCTAGTGAGACCTATGGTGGGACTCCTGGTATTGTCTTTGAGCTCACTAGGTCTCACAGCTCACTTGCAGAAGATCATAACAGTAATTTACTCAATCATACTGTTGGTGAAATTTGTCCTAATACAACAATTTAGCTTTTTTTTCTAGCCTGGGGGAGTTGGGACATCTAGGCTAAAGGTTAGGAATTACTGGACAGAAGATAAACCATAGGAAACCAAACTTCACTAGGTTCACTGCTACTGAAACAGTTTTTCTTTCATTTTTCTACCATTCTTTCTTCCTGTAACATTCTGTATTTTTAGAAAGTATTTTAAAATAGCAATTAAGGTAGTTGGTTGCTTTGAGTGATGAGTCAAGGATAAATTATTCTGTAGAATCAGTTGTAAGATTGATGTGCATCTAGATTTTCAGCTGGTTCCTTTTAACCTGTTTCCACACTTACGTAACGGTTCTAAGAGTTCATGTTCAAACCTTAATTTTCATATGAATTGATCTGTCCAGCTGCATAAAACACTTTGGGGCCTATTGGGAATCTACATTAGTGTGCCAGGAAAGATTTGGGGAATAATGCACAATCTGCTAAAAACACTGACAAGGAACATTACATTTCTTTTAGGGGCAGCTCACTTACTATTTTATTTTTCAAATTCAGGTTCTTCATTAGTAGCTTTCTGATTTTTTTCCGTTTCTTTTGATAACCAATTTTGGGCTGTCCAAAGCAAAATAAAATGCATTTTAGCTTTGTTAACTTCTAAAATTTTAGTGTAGTGTTCTTGAATTACTTCTACTAGTCTCTCATTTCTTCAGTATAAATTTGTGATTTTTATTTTTGTAACAGTTTCTTAATTCAAATATTGAAATCACACTAATTGATCTACAGGACAAAAAAATAAGCCTAAGGTTAAAACAGTTTTATAGATAGTTGTATGGATTTTTTTTTTTAGTTTAGCACATAGTTGAAATGTATAATGAGTGAAACTTTCCTCCCAGTTTCATACTTCCTTGCTTGGTCTTCAGATTCACAAATAATTTTAGGGTTTTTTTTAACTTTTTTTTAGGTTTTGTAGGGCTTCTTGTTTCCCCTTCTGCTGACTTGAGTTTTTGCAACCCTCCTTCCTAAAAATATGTATCAATTGATTTGGAATATGTCTTCTGTCTGCTTTTGTGATGACTTAGTGCTGTTAGTTCTTTTGAAACATTCATTTGCTTTTTTGGTAATATTTTAATGATAACAGAAATTGTACTTACAAAAGTACAATTACTTACAAAAATAATTATCATAGACATTTGTCCATCTGGAGGATTGTGTCCAGTTCTGGAGTTCCCCAACATGTAAAGGACATGGAGCAGTTGAGCAAATCCAGAGGAGGGCCACAAAGGTGGTCAGGAGACTGAAGCACCTCTCCTGTGGAGGCAGACTGGCAGAGTTGGGGTTGTTCAGCCTGGAGAAGAGGAGGGTCCCAGGAGACCTTAGTGCAGCCTTTCAGTACCTGAAGAGGGGCTACAGGAAAGCTGGGATGGGGCTTCTTACAAGGGCATGGAGTGATGAGGAGTAACAGTTGCAAACTGGAAAAGGAATGATTTAGATTAGATATGATAAAGAAATTCTTTAGTGTCAGGGTGGTGAGGCACTGGCACAGGTTGCCCAGAAAATTTTGGATGCCCCATCCCTGGAAACGTTCAAGGCCAGGTTGGATGGGGCTTTGAGAAACCCTGATCTAATGGAATGGTGTCCCCTCCCATATTAGGTGGGTTGGAACTTGGTGATCTTTGAGGTCCCTTCCAATCCAAACCATTCTCTGATGATTCCATGGTTAATTAGATATGATTTTGATGACCATTTTGATGGTCACACAGTGTAGGTAAAACAATCAAGTTGTTTCCTACTTGATTTTTGTACTTGCATATTATCTAATGCATTGATGGCTTCATTGATGATAGAAGGAAGAAGCACTTGCTTATGTCTGCATTTGTGTTCATCTAGAGAACAGTTTTTAAATTTAAGGCATTGTTACCACCCAAACAGATACAAGGCTTGTGAAGAAGGCTCCCAGTGGCATATTATATCATAGTAGCACTCCTGATGCTACTAAATAAAGTGTTCTTGGTTTTTTTCCAGCAAAAAAATCAGTACTGGAAGTAATGTGGTGAATTTTAACAGTATATTGAGAAATGCATATTGGTGTTAAATGGAACATTTCCCTATCTTTGCAGGGAGATGAGGGTAGTATAAAACTGTGTCCTATAACACACTGTCCAATAGAAGCTGGCAGGTGTCCTGTTAGAATGCATTTGGCATAAGGTAGTACATGACTGAACACACTTTCCAACTGACCCCCAAAGCCCCAAACAAACAAACCTCATTATATAGAATGCAGTAATTTCTTGTTGTTTTCCATGCAGTGGGCAGGGTGAAAACTAATAGCAGCTGTACCAAATTAATTGCCCTATTTCATATGTTCTAAGATTGTGAAGACTTCAGTTTTTAGAATAGTTTAGGCATGACTTACGGAAACTAATTTCTTGATGTTGATCAGGTTTAATACATGAACTTTTAAAAAAGTGCAGTACTTTTGGTATTTTCATGAAGTCTTTTGCACTTGTCAAAACCTCGGTTCAATATTTGGGGAAAGATAAACACAGAAGCACAGTAATCTGACATATTTGCAGGAATTTTCTGTGCCTTAAAGGTTATTTTACTTGGAAAGAATGATAAATATTTAGCTTTTTCTAGTTCTGTGTATACTTGGAGGCATGTCTAAAATACAGATAACTTTCTGTACCTCAAATTTTAATTTGGTGGAGGTTGAAGTATGTGACTGGGGGATATAGTTCATGGCTATGTAAGACTATGTTGTTCCCCCAGGTGTGGAAGAAGATCTGTGTTATCCTGAAGTCTTTAATTATGTGATCACTTACTGGGTTTTTTCCTTCCCTTAAATCCTTGCATTACTTGCTAGGTAGAGCATAGGATATGCACCCAGTGAGCAGCTATTCAGTTTATTTGTTTTCTCCTTGTGAGGTATATGTTTCAATGGTAACTATTAAACCTTGCTTTGAAGGCAGAAATCTGAATTTCTTCCTGGGTTTTTTGCACCTCTGCTATTACAGAGTGTCTGAAATTCTGTTCCCTTTGTGGGAAGAAAAATTTTTCAGTAATTCAGGATGCTGCATGCTATTTTAGGAGTTTAAAGGGCAGCTCCCACAGTCTCCTTTTGCCCTGTGAGCATTGAAGACTTTTGCAAATCAGCCTTTCATAGACTGGGCATCCAGAGGGGATAGCATAAAAGAGAGGGTTTCCTGGCTTCCTGGCATCTCAGGATTTTCATGGCAGAAATGAAAACAGAAACATTGCTCTGCATAGAAGTTTTTTTGTTTGCTTTTTTTTGTTAATTATGAGACTGTTTCCTTTCTACAGCTTCAGTCTTGTTTTCTACCTTCTTTCTGACTGCGTAACAAATGCCATAATGCTTCAGGTCTGTCTTGTGCATTGTGTGAGTCATGGCCTGTTGGGAGCCATGGGAACAGCAACCCCTTCTCATGTTGGAACACACAGGCAAAGTGAACTGGGCTGCTGGAACTCACCACACAGCTGTGCCCAAACTTTTCAGCATTTGATGTAGCAATGGTAGTGCTCTCTTTATAGCTTGATTCTGTGCTCTTAATGGAAATGTGAAGTGGTATTGACTGAAACAGTCATTGGTAGAAAAGGATCTTCCCGTTCTGCTTTGTCTGCCTCCGTATAGCAGTGTCGTGGGTTTTGGACAGACTGTTGCTGGAAAGGGGAGAGTGTAATATACAACCAGTAGGTTCCACATCCTTACTCCTTGCAGAAATGTTGGCTTGAATTTTCTAGTTTTGGAATATTTGGGGGAGAAGGAAACAATAAAATAAAAATCTTTCCTTAAAATGAAAAGGAAAATACTTCATTTGTTTTTGTAGCTGGAACATGAAAGCTCTCTCAGTGAAGTGAGGATAAAAATACTATTTAAATCTTGCAGGCATTTTTTCCCCCCTTCACTTCTAAGCAAAATTTTACTTTTCATTTGATATTTTAAAGCAGTGCTGCTGTTATGATAAAGCTAATTTTCCACTGGGAATGAGAGGTAACTATAGAAGTGAAGGAGAGAACATGGAGGTGCGCTAGAGAATTTATGACTTACTAACACAACCTGGATGGTTTAATTTGTAATTGTTATTCAGTTGGTTGTTATGGCAATAGTATGCCATTCTATTTGACATTTTCTACTTTCCCTCTGTCAGTGTACTTGTTTTGCCTTCATAATAGCAGTGACCTTTCTCAAAAATTGTTTGCTTTTTTAAGCAATCACGAAAAATATGAAAGCATAATGCTAGCATGTGTTGTTCTGGTGTTACCTTTGCATCAAGAGCATGCAGTAGGCTTGGAACATTTACACATTGTCCCAGCATTCAGTGTAAGTAATGTTGTGTCCATTGCACATTGTGTTATTTTCTTGTATAGAAGTCGTTCTTTCAAAACTATCTTGTTCGCTGTTCTTTAGGCCTTGTCTCAACTTCAGCGATGAGTGCTTTAGGCTGACGTTGCTGGGGAGTTTGATCTTTTCTCTGTAACCTAAATTGCTTTTTCCTTTTGCAGCCTCTGGATATCCCTGATGGTCGAAGGGCCCCATTACCTGCTCACTATCGTAGCAGTAGCACACGAAGCATCGACACTCAGACTCCGTCTGTCCAGGAGCGCAGCAGCAGCTGCAGCAGTCACTCACCTTGTGTCTCTCCCTTTTGCCCTCCTGAATCTCAGGATGGGAGTCCTTGCTCCACAGAAGATTTACTCTATGACCGTGATAAAGGTGAGAGTAGAATGGCCTGCCTTTACCTGTGGGAGGCATGTGGTGTCCTGCTTTTCCAACTACCTTCATTTTACTCATTACATCAGTTTTTGTTTTCGTTTGCTCGTTGTGGAGGGATTGAGGAATTACCTGAAAATTGGTTTTGTTTGTTTACATATCTTTCTCCCTCTTGTTTGTGAAGCTTCACAAACATCTTCCATAAATATGTCAGAGGAGCACAGCAAACACTGTTAACTATTTATGAAGATTTTAATGTGAAGAAGTCAGATTGTGACGTGTTTGTGTTTGAAAAGAGTTTCAAGAAGGTTTGTGGTAGACTCTCTATTCATCATGGGTGAGTTGAAGTTCTTGGTGGTGAAGTTTTGCTGCTTCTGAACTTAAATATTCCTCTTGGAGCGATTGGGTTAGAAGCTCAGATATGAATTTGAATAATCTAATGGAGAGTCAATATTGGTGTGTGTTGCATAACAACCCAAAAACTTCGGAATAATTTATGTTAATATGTCAATATCCTTTTTTTTTTTCTTTCCCCAAAGTCTGCGAAATGAAATTTCGTTATATAGAGGCAGTAAACTAGAGTTTCAGTAATTGAGAGTTACTGACTGTAATATGGAAATATAGGCACTGGTGTAAAAAAACTGATATTTTGGACAGCTGTTTACTTATGAAATTATTCCTAGGCTTCATGTCAGCTGGACTGAAGTCTTCTATCGGGTGAAAACATGGACTTTAGTTTGGAGGGATGCAAGGTTTGGGTGAAATACTCTTAAGAGTAGTATATTTCACAGAGGAGATGAAAGCTTTTAAGAGTTAGCATAGTTTTACTAATGAGTGAAAGACAGCAGGATTTTGAGGATTTAAGTAAGGTTAAGCTTTTTCTTTAAGTGACTCTCTAATAGTTCTTACAGTCGGTTGGGAAGTAACTGGGGAAGGAAGGCAGTGGGAGAATAATAACTTTTCTTGGTTTCTGAAAAGTATTACTTTCTCATCTTGGATTTAAAAGAAAGTAGTGGAGAACAAATTCACCTGCCCAAATCCTGAATTTGGGTATGTGTGTAAGTTAACTACATCAGAATAAGAGGCTTAGCTCAGCATGCTAATTGGCCATGATCCCAAAATAAGATATTAGCTCCACCCCCACCCATTTCTTGTATGGTGTGCATGTGAATTGTAATGTGTTGTCAAGAATGAATCACTTAGAGATATCCACTAAAGTACTAAAACACAGGGAAAGGACAGGTAAATTTGTTCAAATATTCCTGTTAACAAATGTAAGACAGAAAGTGAGGAAATGAAAATAATTCCTTTTTCAGTTAGTACTCAGTTATCACAGTATTTGGAATTTTCAGTGCTACTTTATTGGCAGTACTAAGTGAACACAGTTTTTAATAGTGCAATAGTGCATTTAACCTTTTTAATGCAATTCAAGGATTTTATCTCCTGTCTTGGATTTTTTGAACAGCTAATTGGAATAAAAATTATTGCTGAACTTCATAATGGATTTTGGTTTTAAGACTGGCTTTAATCCTAGGTTTGCATCAAGTCTGGTTTTGTAGTAGTGTACAAGTTACGGTGATAAACAGCCAGCTTTCTACAGTCAATGTAATTGCATTTCTAAGCTAGTTTAAGATACTTATTAATGTGCTTTTGAAAGATAAAAGCTCAAACTGCTCATCATCACTTTGTGCTTCAAGGCCATGATAGAAACTAGAAAAATGTATAGCTGTTGTCCAGCAGAAAATGGTTTGTTTAGATTGTAAAAGTAGAGTCAGAAAGGGTGCCTTTTACTCTCATGTCATTAAGAACCCACAGTTGTTCTGAATAAAAATGTTACCTTCAAAATTATAGATGTATGAGGGTTATACGTAGAAATCATAAAAAAAGAGCAGATTTGGGGAGTCAGTTTGTTAACATCTGTTTTGGTTGTTAACTGCTTTATAAAACAAAACTCAATAAGTTTTCATACCTTCATTTTAAAGTTGCTTGTGATTCTACAATAAAACTGTAATGAGTTTGCAGTGAGGCCTGTTAAGTTTTGAAAAACACAATGTATGTGTAATCAAGTGTAGCCTTTTTAAATTCAAGGTATTTTTCTGCTACTTTTCTAAAGTTGAGGTTTTCTTTTCCTCTCTACAGGAATAACTTGGCTTTACCATTAAAAAATACAATTATCAGCTTTACAAATGCACATGGGTGTGTTGCTGAATTGGAAGGAAGGTTTAGTAGTTTGTCTGAGAGACATGAGCAGTGAGAGGAGCCAGTTCTCTGTACAGACACAGCACTGCTTTACATTTCTAAAGCATCTTTTATTTCTTGTGCAAAGCTGTGATTTGGCCTGAGGCCCTCACAGCTGCTCTTTGGACTGTATCAGCTGTTTGGTTTACTTTTCTGCAAGAAGCTTGCTAAATCTATTGAATTTTTCAAAAGAAGGTGAAAGCTAAATTTCAGAAAAGGCCCACAATACTTCTGAACAGAGTAGTGGTACTAAATGGTATCGATTTGGAGCAGAGAGGGAAGGGTGGGAGAGAAGCTATTTTGATAGCAGCTGGCTTTATGATCTTGTTTTCAAGTTTCAGCCTATTGCAAGGTAAGAGACTTAAAGCTCCTGGTTTCACCAGGTCTCTTTTATCATGCTGTGGTCCATGAGATTGTAATTCAGAGTGCTGAATAGCATACTTAGCAGCTGTGACAGGTAAAGTTCAGAGGCATCCTAAGGTATAAACAGATAAAATGTGGGGTTTTTTTTGTACAAAAATAGGTAGCATAACCTGCTTTTGAGGGATTTAGATTTAGGTGCTTTTGTGTAGCAGTGTATTCCTGCTGTTGTTAGCAGGCTGTTCAAGTTCATCTTCATCAAAATGTTGCTTCTAAGTTCTTTTAATTTCTGGGCATCTCATTCATAGTTTCTGAAATGAAAGTTGTACCTGAAGTCTTTCGATAGCCTTAGGAACAAAGGTATTTTTTAGCCTTTCAAAACAAATCCCAATACTTACAGACTACTTATTAGTTACTTGTTTCCTTTAACTTTTGTCACTCAAATTGTTTTATGGATTCATTTTTAGTTTGCCTCTTCTGCCGTTGTAATATGTTCAAACTAAAACTTGTGGTAGTAAGTCTTCTGGTTAAAGTGGTATTTTTAGTGTTCAATTGCAACCGTAACCATTTTCTAGATAACAGAATATATCCATTTTGAATATTTCTTGTCAGAAATTCTGTGTAATAAGTCTGCTATGTGACTGTGGTAACAAAACTCACTTTAAAGGTTACATCTGTTAAATCTTCAGTCATTGTCATCTTAATGAGAGTTGATCAGTCGGTTGGCAGATGCCATCAGGGCACACCCTACTGGTGGAAACCTGGAAGACTCAGGAGGTGTCCCCTTACCTCTGAGTAAGTGTCACCCTTCCCGAGGCTTAAAAACGATGTGTAAATAGGACAGTTTGGGAATACACATTTGCAGTGTCATTTAGGATTAATGATGTGACAGTTGAGCACTTAAAAACTTACAGGATACACAAGTGGAGACTGACTTAAGCTGTAAATTCCACTTCTTACCACTAACTCATGGCCTATTTTCCCAGTACCCTTCCGTTCTCACACTGCTACTGTAAGACAGAACCAATACCAAATGTGTATGTGTGAGCCTCCTAATAACCACACGTATTTTTCAAACAGAAGTGGGGTGTGTGAAAATGAAAAGCTAGCAACTCAGTAAGCTTTCAAAAGCAGTGAGGGTAAAGTGAAACAAAATAGTTACATTACATGCTTTTAATTTTTTTTTTCCTAGCTGTTTAACAGCTGTCTTAGATAGAAAGTTTCAGCCAGACAGGACTAAGTAAACCAAAAACTTGATTGAAAGCTGAACTGGCTAGACAAGACTTTAAATCTTCCAAGAACAGACATTGAATTCACTTCCATTCTTTCCTTGGATTTACTTCCGCAGTTCTCCACTATTTGGTGGAATGAACAGTGGCACGTTCTGTGTCTCAAAGTTGTTAAATAGAAACTTGGATCTTCAGTTTTAAATATTAGAAGAAGGAAACAAACTGTCTGGGTTCTGTTAATGATTTCTGGTTTTGGAATGAGCTGTGTGAGCCAACAGTGGAAAGATGCCAACAGGACCATCATGCTCCCAGCTTGGCAAATATCTATATTGCCTCTGAGCTTTTTCTGCCTTTATACAGTTAACACCTAAAATTCTGTATGTAGAAGTTCTGTGTTCACTCTACAACAAGAAACATGAATAATCAATACACTGCTGATGTTCACTTCAGCTTTTTTTTTTTTTTTTTCCTCTCATATCTTTCATAGTAAATCTCCAAAGGGTAGTGTGGCATTTGATTTGATTTGTGTCTTTTAAGAGGAAACGGAGATGCTTTAAACATCTAATGATTAGCCTCTGTATTCAAGGCATGGTTATACAGTTGTTTGTGTAGTTACTGCTTGCAAGCTGATAAAGACAGCCTTGCATGCTTCAGTGAATCTAGATCATGTTGCTTGAAATTTTGGTTGGTTTTCCTCTGCTGCTGAAAAGGTACACATGAACAACAACAGAATTAACAAAGGTATCCGAGTTAAAAATTATAAGGTACTCCACATCGGTGGAAAGACTCAAAAGAAAGTAAAGCAACAGCAGTTATTACTTTCCAAATAAGGTGTATTTGTAAGTTGGAGAATCCTTTTTAACCTTGCCATTTCATTTTTTTAATTGTAAGCCCAAGCAGAGATTAAGGAGCTGTTAATACTAGCCTGAGACAGATGTTGCTCTTTGAAAATATAAAAGCCACTGCAGAAGGCTAATTTTCTGTGAGTAATTGTTTTTGTACCTACTTCATTTCCTTAGTGCATTGGGCATTGTGTTGTTAGGATGAGCGTTTAAAGTGAACTCTGAAAGAGTTCTAATTTTTCAAACTCTTGTGCTTCTGTCATCACCAAAGTTGAGCCTTCTCTTCTGTATTTTCCAAGAAGTACAAAGAAATCTGCCTATTGCCTTGTATCCAAGATCTTCACACATTTAGTGCCAAGTGCGTTGAGTAAAATATACAGAGACAGAGTTACAAAGAATACCTGTATCATATAATCAGTGGTGATGAGAGATTTGAATTGTGGAAGTTTCCTTTTGGATACTAAAACTACTTCACGGTTGAAGTGGGACATTGTCATGATGAGTTATCAGTACCTGTGTTACAAACGTGCTTTGCTTCTTTGCAACTTCTGAACCATTCATGAGGTCAATGTTCCAGTGAAGAGCTGGGTTTTAAAATCAGATACATGCTGTACACACACATTTTCTATAGCTGTGTTTATGCAGTGAGAAGGTATATTATCATTACGACTCATAATTCCTCTGCATGTATTATGCATATTGCCTTGTTCATTTATGTTTTGTTTTTTTTAAATACATAATAAAGAACGTATTTGTTTCCAGGATAACAGCTCTGCTTTATTCCAATTGCAGTGTTCCACATACAAATATCCTCCTGTTATGTGTTGTTATATGATAGATTACTGCTGCACTGAAGCTTTTATTCAGAAGAAATGTGCTATACAAGGGTGTTTGATATGGCCTGCAATACAGGAAACGTGGTGGTAGAAGAAAACCCAGCATAATGGCTAAATTGTGAAAAAAGGCATCTTGTTTGGAAATCGAGTTTAATTAAAAAGCACTCTCAATCTCTAGTAATATAACTGCTTTAAATTTTCAGACAGTGGGAGTAGCTCACCGTTGCCCAAGTATGCCTCATCTCCCAAACCAAACAACAGCTACATGTTCAAACGAGAGCCCCCAGAGGGATGTGAGCGAGTGAAGGTCTTTGAGGAAATGTCGTAAGTAATCCTTTTATGTCAGCTGGTATCTGCAAAGCAGTCAACCTGTTTACTGAGCCTGTTGAACTGCAGATGAATAAACTATTCCAGCTGATGAGTTTTTCAGGAGCAAACTATTCTTAGAGTTTGTACAGAAGAGAAGTTGAAGTGTTCACGTTGGTTTGAAGAGGAAATGGAGTCTTTTATGCTTGAACTCTTTGTGCATTTCTAAAAGGCAACAAAAATCCTAGCAGAAAAGATAAGGTACTTCTCTTAAGCATTTATAAACCTCTTTTCATACATCTTTTATCAACTTTTTAAATATTCATGGCTTAGAACCAAAACTCTCCTTATCACAATTGTTAATCAATTTGAAGCATAGGTTATGTTTTGATATGGTTAAAACATATAAAATGGAATGAAACCTACGTAAAGTGTTTGTAGATGGAAGTATACTTATGGCAGAGACTTTGCTCAATATTTTTGCTGAGCAAGACACTGGAAATGGAACTCCTGGACATCGTGTCTTTTCCCCTAGACCCAGCAGTACTGGGACAGCTCAGGCTGTCAAGGTTGCATGCTTTTGTGGATGAAAGAATTAAGGAGTGGAAGTTTCTTGCTCTAACAGCATTTGTTGCCTGCCGGATGGTGATGGAGCAATGTTGGGTTGTGCAGGAAGCCTCCAAACAAATTATGGAATATAGGAAAGGAGAGGGCTAGTTTCTGGCATTCTCATGGGGATTTTATATGACTAAATGTGTCATTGCTGCATTGTTTTTATTAAGAGGAATTTGTGCCATTCTAAATTACCATAGCATTTTTTCATGTGCGTATGTGCTGCAGATTTTTCCTGCTGGAAGTTGCATGTTTGTCCAGTAGCTATCAAATAATTTTTGTGCTGGTACTATTTTGAATGCTGTGGATCAGTGAGCTGACTACCAATATGGAAGATGTTTGCCCCTTTGTCCAATTAATCCCATTCCTTGTCATTCACATTTTAGCAACGTGTAGAACCACAAAGTTCATGACTTACAAAAAACCCACCTTGGTTGGCCAGGTACATAATCTCTTTTCTTGTTGTAGGTCTCGTCAGCCTGTCTCAGCCCCTCTCTTTTCATGTCCTGACAAAAACAAGGTTAATTTCATCCCAACCGGATCAGCTTTCTGTCCTGTAAAACTTCTGGGCCCCCTCCTTCCCTCATCAGACCTGACGCTGAAGAACTCTCCAAACTCTGCCCAAAGCACAGCTTTGAGCACCCTGACTGTGGAGCAGCTTTCCTCTCGGGTCTCTTTCTCCTCTCTGTCAGATGACACCAGCACAATGGACTCTACAGAGGTCCCGCTACAGCCCCAGCAGCAGCAGCAGCCGCTTTTGCAGGAAATCCAGACTGAAGACCATTCCTCTCCTCAGAGCTATGTCTTAATCTAGACCCAGGTGGAGCAGGCCTCTGCCCCAAAACAAAGACTGAGGAGATACATCTGCATGAGGCAGCAGCCTTTCAGAACAAGACAGAATACTTAGCAGCATTTGGAAAAGTATCTTGACGCTGTTGTTGGCAGGGACAGAATCCATATTCAGCATTTTTTTGTGAGAAAGCAGTAATGCCTGCAGGATCCATATATCATTAAGCATTTTAAGTGGAGACTATGCATTTCATAGTATGTTTGACCAGATTAGTACTGTGTCCTGTGTTCTGTTTCAAATTCTACAGTATAAATAAGCTCTATATATATATATATAAAAAAAAAAGTTGCCTGTCTGAATAGAAAATGTCTTGCTGTGTTGTGTCCTATGGAAAATACTGTACTTCAGGATTATGTTTACAATTGATCCAGGCGTTTATGTTTCTAACTTCTGTAATACACACAATGCAAAAAAAGAAAAAAAAAAAAAAAAAAATGGCCACCACAGTTGCACAGTGCCCACCCTATGGCCTAGCTTCAGGTACTTCTCTCGAAGTGTAAACTCAGGTAACTTGGAATGTATATCATATTGGGATATAAAATATTTTACAGCTACAAAGCTAAAGAGGGAACATCACTCTTTTGCCTTTCCTTATTTTATGCATTAATATTTCCTCATTACATTCCACTTTCTTGGAATAAGTGCATTCGGATCCAGGTGAGCAATGACCCTGGACATGGGTGAACATGAGGAGAACCAGCAAATCTGTGATGTATATCACTTTGTCATGTGCTTACAAGTAAAACAACTGTTGCATTTACTGTCATTTCAATATATGTAAAAATGTGGCATTTAAAGGTTTCAGGTGTTGCTCAGTTAATGACTGTTAAACTGTTGCAAATAAAGTGTTCAGTACTAGGCTGTACATGAGAAACATTCCACGTTTGTGTGAGAGGATTTTGAAAGACAAGAATGTTTTTGTTCAAGGACAGAAATTCTTTCAGGTTTCACCAGGGGGTGATGGGGATTTCCTCTCATGTTTTTGTTGGCAGTTAAGGATGTGAAATGCTACTGTTACTGTCTGAAAGTCAAATTAATGTTTAGTTTCTCTTTTGGAAATGTTCATTCACTTTTTGGCTGGAAGTAGGTTTTCAGATGTTGTCAAGCAGCATTAGATGAGCTGAATTTTGTTTATGTAGTGAGTAATTGTGTTTGGATTAAAGTCCAAAAGTAGCAAGTAGGTGTTCTAAGAGGGGTGGGGAAAATAATAGTTTTGAGTTCATGTTACTTAATCAAAACTTCTTCCATAACTTTCAGTTACTTAAGTTGTGTGTGTAGAAGTGTGTTTTACCCCCTCCTTAAATGTGAATTTAAAAAAAAAAAATTCCTTGTAAAATAATCCTGGTTTTGCAGGCTGGACACTTTCTCAAAATAATACATGGCAAGAACAGGTTAGTGGTGCTCTTCTGTTGTATTGGAACAAGAGGAGCATTGCTTTCAGAGATAATTTCCCGTGATACAAAGAGGGACCCCAAAGGCAAAATAAACTTGATGTTCTTGCTCCATTGCTTTCAGCTCAGTGGAACTACATTTGTGCTGTCTGCTGCTAAGAGAATAAGGATCACCTTTTCCAGGAACTGCAGAGATTAGTAGCCTGCAGCTACTGAGCATTTAAACTTGCTCCATTATGTTTTTTTTCCTCTTTTGAAGATGAGATTGGAGGGGGGTGAGGGTGAGCTACCAATAACTACGCACTAAGTATATGCTTTCTTTGGAGGTTTCCTTTTTATTATTCTGGTTTTGTTAATACTGTGTTACAAGCCTATAAAACAGTCCCTGGTTTTTGACTCCCCTCGCAGAAAATATAGATCTGTTTCTAACCATTTTAATAAGAAAAACCTTGAAAAGCAACAGCCATTTTTAACCCTACTAATCTCAGGCCTAGGTGAAAACACTCTGTGTATTTTATAGACTGAAGATAAAGGGGAGAAAATACTTGTGATGTATCAATTCCTTTTAATGTTTTTCTTTCTAGATTAACATTTCAGTTTGATGACCTTTTTATGCTCTGGCTATGTCCAGATAGGAAATTGTTGTCTCAGTTATTGGTGTTAGGTTACCAGGGAATATGATGAGTAGGTTTTAGATCAGTGATGAACTCTGTACAATATTTACAATACCGTTACACGTTGTCTTTATTTTTTCCACGAGAAACTAAATATTAATTAAACTGCACATTTTGTTCTTAGCAGATTCAAAGGTTTTGAACCAAATGTGATAAAACTAATGCTTTGCCATGTAAATTTCCCAGCAGTTGTTTATCTCGATTATATTCTACATCCAGCTGTAGAAATTTGTCAAATATTGTTTAAAGTTTTGTACATAGTTGTACTGTTATTTCTAGCCACTGTGCTGAACAGTATTCAAGTTATCACGTAATATTGCTTTACACAAGGAAATGTGTGGCTTTTGTTTTGTATTTTTTTCGGTATAGAAGTTCCTGTGTCTTATTTAAATAAAAATCATAGTTAAAAAAAAAAAAAAAAAAAAGAAAAAAAAAGTGGTGGGGGGACACACAAGAGCAGTGGTTCGTTTTATTTGTTTTGGAACCTGTGTATGAAACATCATAGAATGAGATTAAACTTTAATATTGTTCCAAATTTACATCTATAATAATGTCAACCATGTATCTTTATGACTTAGTGTGCTGTCTTCAAGAAAAAGATAATCTCTTAGCTATTGATTTTTGCATAACACTGTTCTAGAGAGGAAAAAAAAAAAACCTTAAAATAGCAGAAGGCTTAAATATGCTTTAAACACAGCATATTTTTTTCCTGCAGATGATGATTTCTTTCTCCAGAGCACATCAGAAAAAAAAGAAATCAGTTAAACGTTATTGGAAACTGTGCATTTGCTCTTGTCTTTGTGGTATGGCTAATTTCAAGTTATCTGTTGAAAATTATGAAAGCCATTATATGTTTCACTATGTGAAACTAAACTAAGCCCCTAAAGGATGTGGTATAAATCTACTGACAGTCTTGGTTTCGTGTTGTTTTGTGTGAGTCAAATGATTGTCGTTAGACTTGCAGAATAATTCTTTCCAGATGGGGGGTGAGGGGAAGGGAGGAAGAAAGAATAATAATATTTAAATACATGTAAATCCTCCAAAGTCAGTGTTTACTGAAGAGCACTATGGCAATAACCAGCAAGAATAGTTTAATGCGTATCATCACTCTGTGGAAATTTATTTTTCAGCATCCCCAAAATTACAAGGTTTCAATGTGGCTATGTTAAAAACATTAACTGGAAGTGCTGGAAGTTTGGAGCCTTGAAGGATGTAGTGTCCCCACCCTGCTATGAAAATGCTTGATGTCCTTCACTCAGAAATGCCTCGGTTCCAGGCATCTCATCATCAGCTTGCAGGCTTTGCTAGGAAAAGCTTTGTGGCTGCTTTCTCCTCTAAGTGGATTTGGCTGCAGCAGTTTCGTGCTGTCCTTGTGTGGGAGGGTGTTCCTTTCTCACAGAGACACTGTGACCAAAGCGTGCAACTAGTCCTGAAAAGATAGGGTGTAACTTGTACTGCGTGGGTCATTTTTTTACCATCCCTGTGAACCTAGGCCTGGCCTGGTTAATTGCAGTTGCAGTAAAACACTGATTCAACCGAAGCTGCACTTCAAAGTTGTGTGCTTTGTCTAGTTCCTCAAAGCCAAGGCAGTCTGAAAAATGCTGAGAGTAGAGAGCTAATGAAATAATTTTGCCTGGTGTCCTTGCTTTGGGACTAAAAGATCTTCCTCCACCTCAATGTTAAATTTTTTTAGCAATTCATGACTCTAGAAATCGACTCTTCGGAGACTGGGGGACTGTGTAAGGGGAGCCCTTGGGTATGTAAAGCTGGGAGTAGGGGGCAACAGATAGTGACCTGCTTGCTTTAGGAAGCAGAGTGCTGTCAGGAAAATGATTTATGGCTTCCTGAGAAATCAGCTCTTGGGAGGGGCCAGATACTGGCCCATGGGTAGAGCCTCAGCCTCTTCACAGTATTTAAAGCTAAGGCTGGAGTAATAAAAACTAATGTGTGAAATTGAATAGATTAGAGACATTGGCTGGCATCACAGTTGCAAATGAAGACTGCTGAGACTTAGCAAACCAGCTCCTGGCCTTACTCCATGGTAATGGATTGACACCTTCATCTGTTACTTGAGGTGAAATCCAAGCAGCTTGAAGATGACAGATGACTGGTGAAAGTATAAATCAATTGCTGTTGTAAAACAGCCTGGCTTGCTTTGCAAAATACAACCATGCAACACAAATTTTGGATCTACACAATTAGCAGGAAATAATGTGTTCCCTGCAATGTGTTTCCAGAACCTAAATGGAAAGAAAAAGTGAAAACTGGGAAAGTACATCCATTACTGGGATGTATGTGTGCAGCAATCATAGTTTGTTCTTGGCTAAATGGAGTTGTTTGATCAAAGATTGTCATGCAGTTAAAATATGTGTATCTTCTCTCTGTTTGCAGTAGTGTAACTGGTCCTGGAAAGCTGTTTAGGAGAGACTGGAAGAGGCTGGAGAAGGATCAAGGAAGAGCTATAGGAATGAGTGAGGTACTGGAAAATGGACACAGCGAGGTTTTGTTGGAGCTCAAGGTTTTAAAATTAACAGCTGAGTGGCTTAATTCCAGTTAGTAAATACCTACGTAGGAAATACTTTTAAACTTAAATTTAACAGACCTGGAATACAACAAAACTCAAGCAGTAAGAAAATGCAACCAGATAAATTCATACTAGAATTGTGCATTTATTTTAGCACTAAGGGTAATCAGGTACTGAGCCAACTTGCAAAGGTAGATTTTTTTTCAAGCACTGATATGTTTGCAGTGAAAGGATTTTACAAAGTGCTCAAAAAGTTTTTATCAGCCTTACTAATTCATGATTATTTGGGCCTTTTTACAGCAGAGGCAGTTTTTTAAAAATTACACTAAGCATTCTTGCCTCACTGAAAAAGTAGCATGCTGTAATATTCTTAACTAGGGTATTAACACTTATGTTTGAAAAACAGTCTGGAATAGCTCTTGGAAGATAATTCCTGGCTTCTGAAAATTTTTGGTTTGTCTCACATGTGATTAAAGCCTCCAGTAAAGCAGACATGGCTGGGTAGCTTTATAGTTGTTTTGATTTCTGTCACCCCCTCAATAGCACTGTGGCTTTGGAGAGCTGGCAAGAAACAGGAGAGCAGGTGGTATCTCTTTGGAGTGGAACAGGTCACAGAAATAATGTGTCTCTTAAGGGGGGGCTGGAAGGAAAACACCAGTAGAGATGGTGGAGTAAAGACCACATTGGAAATGAGTGAACACACTAAAAGTTAAACTGCTAATTTTATCATCAACAAGAAAGAATAGCAATCATAGAATCATTAAAGTTGGAAAAGACCTCTAAGATCAAGTCAACTGTCAACCCAACACCATTGTGCCCACTAGGACATGTCCTCAAGTGCCATGTCTACATGTCACCAGGGATGGTGACTTCAGGACTTTCCTAGATAGTCTGTTCCAACTCTTGGCCACTTTTTCAGTAATAATTTTTTCCTAATATCCAATCTAAAACTCCCCTAGCTGCAGATGAAGGAAGATAGAGAGATGACCTATTTTTTTTCAGAAGAACTTGAAATTTTATCTCAGGTTGTAACAAGTGCTGATGTTAAATTGGCTGCCTTAAGCTGTAGCCTAGAAGCTCAGGTCAGAGGAGCTGAAAGCCTGGGAGAAGAGGAAGCTGTGTAATCTTTTTTTTTCCTCCTTTGGATTAGTGACTGAGCTTGTTAGCAAAGCACAATTAGGCAAATAACTGCCTGTAGAAAAATAAGTTATGGACTTTTTTTTTTTTTTTGGTCTGTTTATGTGCCTGGTGAAGTGTGTGGTTCAACTTTGCAGTAATTTGTATAGCTGTTGGTTGAGAAGCAGGGTTTGCTCAGGACAGCAAATGTTTAGTAATGTCCACAGTAATCTATTCTTTTACCCTTGTTTTTACTTTTCCAAATAGATTGTAAGTATCATTATCAAAATCCAGATTAAAATCATCAAAATTAACTGTTTCTGGGTGTCTTAACTGCTTACTGCAGAGGAGGTGAGAGCTGGGAGCTTTTTGATGTCTTTGTGGAAGGAGTTTCTTTTTCCAAGGAGGAGAAAGCTAAAATAAACTATGTTCCCTGTTAAGGTTTGGTGCCAAAAGGCTGCGTGATGCAAATGCTCCTTTTTGATTTCTAGTTGGATAAGAATTTCTAGTCCTGCCCTGTCATAATGATACAGTTTTCTCAGTGAGTGAAAGTCTCCATAAAATTAGTGGTATCTTTGGGCTTGTTACATCAGGAAGAAAGAACTCATTCTTGTGAAAAGTTAAAAAAGTAAGGGTGTTGCCTTTGGAAACCAAATGTTTTTAGGAAATAGGAAAAAAAAAAAGATTGAAAGCTTGAGTCTGCTTTTGAGATGCCCTCGGAATTGTTGTTCATTGTACTTCCTGAAAATGCTGAAGAACATTTAGCATTTTCCAGTCAGTAGCTGGAAAAAGTTTCAGGTGTAGCCTTACATCTTTCTGACTGTACAGAGATGGCAACATCCTACAGGCATTCACTGCATTGTTTTGGGTGGGGCAAGTGTCTGTATGTTAAGGATTGCCCCACATTCGGGGTCTCTTGGTAGAGGTGTTTTCTAGTGAAAAATGCCAAGGAAACAGTTTGAGACACTTTCTGAATTCAGTAGCTGAGAAACCTTCTTCCCTCTAGGGAGAACTTTCTGTTCTGAGCCTCTTCTAGAGGGGAATATGATACCCTTGGAGGAGAGGGAGGGAAAATGGTGGTATTAGGTCTAAGTAATGGGAAAGAAAAGGCAGCCTAGGCCTTACATTTACCTGATATGGAAGGGACCCTTGTGTGTGCAGGATGCTCTTTGGGCTGGGAAGACAGCGAATGTCTTAATACTCCAGAGGAGCATTAGCCTGGGTGTCATTTGTTCTCCATATCAGGCCGCCTAGAGATCGCAGTCTGTCTCTTGGATGGCACCCTACCTGACAGACTGTAGCATGATTTGTTCTTGTATCCAGTGAGAAACTTTATTTACTAGCCTGGACAACAGCTTGTTCGGAAATCCTGTCAGTGCCTCAGTGTGGAACATCCCAGCAGCCTAGAGGGTTTGGTACTGGTGTGGGTGCTCTGTGGTGCCTGCGGGAATGCCCCGAGGGAAGCTGCCTGTCTAAAATTTATGTGCCTTCATCATCAGGGACTGCTGAACAGAGTTGTGAAGCTATTCTTGTTGTGGAAAGTCAATTCAGGGACTTCTTAGGGGATATCCCCCTGCCAGCCCCTGATGTGGTTTTGTAGACACAGATCTGCAGGTGGAGCAGGACCCATCCTGGTGACTGGAGTCACCTAAGCACAGCTCTGCCAGCCCCTCCTGTGTGGCAGTCTCCTTTCTGATGTCTCCAATACCAGGGAGAGGTTTCTTTCTTCTTGCAAACCATGAGGATGTGATGTGGTCTCCTGCAGCCCTGTGAAGCCTGAGGCAGGTGGCATCACAGCGATGCTTCTGGCCCTGGCAGCAAGCTGGCAACAGGAGCCACCATGAGCCTGGGAGTCACTTCAAGGCTGGCCCCAAGCTGCTTCATGCTCTCATGGGTCTGGCATTTTGGTGGTTTGTTTTTTTGTTTTTTTTTTTTTCATAAGCCCTGGTGGACAAACTTAAGCACCTCGACAGAGATTTTGTTGATGCTGATGGTGTATATATTGGATTAAGTCTTCCCTGCAGAGAGGCACTTGCATTATTTTGGCAGCTCTCCCTTGTGGAATGGAACTTTTTTTGTTTCAGTCATGCTACACAAAAGGAAGACTTTTATTTTGGGGCTATAAAAGAATTTTCCTGTATCTTAAAACACCTTCCTTTCTTTCACTTGAATAACAACCATCAAAGAAAATAACATTACATACCTCAACCTCAATTAAGCCCCTCCATTAGATCCATCACGTATTTATGGGGAATGGAGAAGGAACCCAAACCACCTGGGGGAAGCTGTCCTGCTCATTAAAACCCACCCCAGGACAGACGGATCTGAAGTTGGAAAATGACCCATTATGGATTTTTTGTTCTTTCTGATTGCATTTAATGTTTCTAACAGGATTGGCTGTTAACATGGGTGGGGGCAAGAATAGGGGTTTGAAGCAGTGTCAGTGCAGGCTTTCTTCCTGAATTCCTGTCTGCTTTTTAATCTTGTTTCCTTTTATACTTTATTTTGGCCACATTCAACAGCTTAAACAGTGAGCTGTGAGATGGGCCTGTGCTCTCTGTGGTCTGTCCAGCCCTTGAAGCACAGCAGTAATAACCATATGGATGTGGCAAGGGCTGGTGAAGCCAAGAGCTCTCCCACCTCTAAGGGGACTCTGATCACTTCCCTTAAAAATGAAAGCAAAAGCTGCAAAGTGTTCACTGTGGGAGCAAGAGGGGAGGGTTAAGGGTGGACAAAAGGAATGCTTTGTTTGCTTAAGGCTTTTTGTAATTATTATTTCATAGAACCATAGAATCATTTAGGTTGGAAAAGACCTTTAAGGTCATCGAGTCCAACTAAAATTTCCCTGCATAGAGAGCAGGAACAGCTGTGTGTATCTTGCAGGTGAGCTTGGCTGTGGTTGATGACAGGGTCTGCAAGGACACTGCAGGCAGTTCCCCACATTTAGGTGGGTTTGGGATGCTCAAGGACTTGAGCCCTTAACAGGCTTCGGTGACTTAACAAACTAGGATGACATTTTGGGGGAAAAAAACCTTGAATTTGCTTATGTGCCGCTGGCTCCTTTGCAGTCCTGGATGTTGTCACCAAATCTGGGGACAAATTCACAGGAAGGTTAGATAGGCCCAAGACCCAGTTGAACAGTAGATCTTAAAAATCCCTCTATGTCTTGTCTCATTCTTCAGAATTTGTGTTGGCTTCTAAAAATCAAACCATTGGTCTGCCACAAGTGAGGGTTACTCTCTTTTGTCAGACTCTGGTACTTAAGTTCAAGGCAGAGTCTGGTCAGGGAAGACCACACAGACTGCCTAAACAATCCAGGAAAACACGCAGCTGTAACAGCAAAGCAGTTACTCCTGTGGCCCATGATTTTAATTTCTGTATTTTGTGTGTCAAAGGTTTATTCTGAGGATTGCACTTGGAGTAAAAGCTGGGATTTGTTTTTTTCCTTGTGAGATCCTGCTTCTAGTACATTCAGCATGCTTGTTTCCTAGAGTCAAATGCTATCCACCCACATAGGTGGAGACGGGGTAGATTATTTTATTGTGTAGTACTTTTGAATTTTTTTCCTCTCTCCAGCCTGTTGATGAAGCTTGTGGCTCCCAGCACCAGTCCTGAGGCTTTCTTACTGCCGTAATAGCTATGAAAGTTCAAAATAAAAGAAACACCCTACAGAGTAGGTTTCTGGGTTAGATGAAAGACTTTTGTTTAAAGAGAAGGCTTGCTGCAACTTACTTCAACAGCTCAGGCAGGTCTGCAGTCACTTCTAAAGTCCTTTATCTATTTTTTTTTATTTTTATTATTCATTACGCCATAAAGATTTCAACAGCAAGTGGTGTAAATAGCTGGCAGATAGAATGAGCCAGGCCTTTTTACCTCCAAGCTACAGCATGTTTCTCTCTTTTTAATTTAAATTTGGTACTTTTTTGAAGGCATCCAAAACTTCACACCCTTCCACTATGGATTAATTACGCAGTTGGGCACATCAGTGTTTTCATCAACATAGAACAGAGTTAAAAGTTGACTCAGTTAATGGCAGCTGAGCACTGCTGGCAGCCTCCTTCCTCACTTCAACACACTCTCAGACTGATCTTTAAAGAGCATCTGCTTCAAGTCCCCTGCCATGGACATCTTTCACCACATCTGGTTATTCAATGCTTCATCCAATTTGGCCTTGAACACTTCCAGTGATGGGGCAGCTGCAACTTCTCCTGTCAACATCTTTCAGTATCTTTTTTCTTTCTTATATTAAATCTAAACTCCATCCTCTCTCAGTTCAAAACTGTTGCCCCTTCTCCTGAAGTTTTGGTAAAAAGTGTCTCTGTCTTTCTTGTGATACCCCCTGTCTATATTGAAAGACCACAATATGGTCTCTGCAGAGCCTTCTCTTCTCCAGGTTGAACAAGCCCAACGCTCTCAGGCTTTTTTTCATAGGAGAGGTGCTCCAGCCCCAGATTCTTTCCATGGCTCCAACAGGTGGGCTCCTGTGCAGGCAAATACCTTGCTTTACTTAAAGGGAAGCTTATACTGTTTTCTAATTAGTCAGTGAGTGGAAAAGTCAATTTTATGCTTAGGAGAGCACTACTAATGAACATCTGAGTAATGGTCTGATTGACTGCAAAGCCAACCAACCCACCTTGGAGCTGGCAGCTGGATGGTGACCTGAGGCCAAACCTGCTGAACCTGCAGGGCCTGTTTGGCCATGGTGCCCTTGTTTACTGTCAGGGGACAGTTTGTGTGTGTGTGTGGCATGTGTGCCATCAGAGCCTGGCTCTGGCTGTGAAGCCCAGGCCAAGCCGGGAAGAGGCCGCTTTGTGCCCTGCTTGCAAATGTGGCGTGAGACTCCCTCAGTGTTCCTGCTGCTCGGCTCTGCTTCCTGCCTGCCCACACGGTGGCTTGGTTAAAAAGAAGACATTTCCAAGGAGCAGAAACTGTAAAAGTAGGTGGACCCCAGGGGGATTTACACTAAACTCTAGATGAGGTGGTTTGGGCAAGAGTGGTCACTGCCTGCCCAGCCCAAGGCAGACAGGGCCTCCCTGTGGCACCCACCTCATCATGGCTGGGCTGCCCCGGTGCCTCCCTGAGGGAGGAGAAGGCAGATGGTGCTGGATCAAGTGTGTGGAAGCTGTGCTGGAGCTTAAATATGTGAGGAAGGAGCCAACACTGTCAGCTGCACCTTTACCACCTCAATGTCTTGCTGCTGCTCTGGGAAATTGTCTTTGGAACTGCACTGAGAGAAGACAGGACCCTCCAGCTCTTCTTTGCCCTGGGACTATTTCACCTCACATACTCTCAGCAGCATGGACAGCACAGTGGTATGTCAGGTGCTCATCCAGTGTCCCTTGGCATCAGCAGTGGGATGTGATGGTAGGTGGCAAATGTAATGGCAGAAGCTCCAGGAAAGCACAGCATGACACACAGCACCCGTGTCCTCATGCCAGCCTCTGGCTTTACTGGGCCTTTCTAGGCTCAGATTTTGGGGCCATCAGGGCTTGTAGGCCTGCTGTTGTTCCTACCTGGAACAAAGCTGCTTACAGTCACCCTGTTGCCCAGATAGTCCCATTTTTTCTAGTGTGTGCATCTCCTAACACTTGAAGGGCACCCATTTTAAAAAAGGATGTTGGGCGAGAGGCTGTGGCCAAAGGGTCCTGCTTGGAAGTTCATCAATGTCAGACCCATGCAATGTTGGATATGGAAACAGCAGAAGGGAACAAGGTAAGTCATGTTCTACTATGTTGGAAGTAAATTCTGACCACTTGAGGTGGATAGAAAAGTTAACTTGAAAAAGTTACTTCTTCGTTTTCTCCAGGGGCTGTTCAATTTCCAAGGCGCACACTCAGATTCTCCTGAATCAGCTGTTGTTAGGTTTGTAGAAACTTCAGCTCACCAAAATCCATAACATCAACTTTAATAAACTTATAATAAAGACAGTTAATCAATTACCACTGTTTTCATCTGCCACAGGGGTTCTCCAGCTGTTTTTATTTTAAAACAATCCACTACTAAACCAGAATATGGAACTGGAATGAAGCATATTAAATCAAGATGAGCGTTATGCATGTGGAACAATCAATCTGTAATTTTACCAGAGTGATGAACTACCCTGTTGTCCCAACTACTGCTGAACCTGTGAGTGTATCACAGAAAATTTTCTCAGAATGGTGCTGGGGTTACTCCACAGCCCAGGCTGCTGAGAAGCCCATGCCATGCACTTCATTAGTAGTAGGGAAGTATTATTTGTAACTCTGTAGTTAATATTTTTGCCTTAAAAATGCCTATTTGCAGGATGTTAGCTTTCTTGCTCTGGTTTTCAGCTTCAACAAATGCTCATGATAACAATCAATTGTACATAGGGATTTCAATTGCTTTTCTTTAAGCAAAATTAATTATATTTTAAATACACCTTTTTTTTTAAAAAAAAAAAAAAAGAAAGTGTGGAAAATTGCATAGGCTATGGTCTAAGAATTCAAAGATAATATTAATTTCAAAAATTACATATTAGAATAAATGTGTTTAATATGAATTCACTGGTAGTGCAGCTTAGGAAGGTGTGTATGTGGGGGGAACCCTTCTGCCACAGTTTGTTCTATGTAAAAGAATGATCATTCAGATGGTTTTCTACCTAAAAACATGGTAAGAATTCAGAACACCTTTACATGAGTTTGTGCAATGCCCTTAATTGTTCCAATCAATTCAGGAGTTGGTTTTGTATTTTTTTTTTTTTTAAATCCTGGAAATCTAGAATCTGTGACCTAAAAACCAAACACAAACATGTTTCTGAGACTTAAAAGAACAATTAGTTAGCTGTTCTGAAGTCAATACAGCATCATCTTTGCCTTTAGACTAACTGCTTCAGCTACTAAAAAATGTGAGGCATATTGTACACAACTTTTTTAGCAATTCTGAAGGCAAACTTAATCCAAAGCAAGTTTAGCAACCACAGACTTGCTTTAAGTTGCAAGAATCCGTTTAATGATTTCAGTGGTAACCAAGCTGGGCTGCAAGCAGCCTGTCTATCCCTTGAGCTCCTAACATTTTTGGCATTGCAGATAATTACAGTCTGAGATGAAGAGGATTTCAGGCAAACATCCTGTGCTGTGAGTGCAAAGCAGCACTCATAAGTCTAAGTGCACCCCAGCATAAACCTTAGGGTATTTCCCAGTTAATCCACTTCATGTTTGTCTTCTTTACTGCCAGAGACTGTCAGCCCAAAGTCAGGAGTTCAGGCTCTTCCCTGATGCTCCGTCCAGTTACACATCTCAGAAAAGACAGCTTACTGAGCAAGGAGCTGCCAGTATCAAACAGCAGAAAAGACTGTGGAGGGAACCAAGTTTTCTCTTTAGAAACAGTCTAGCATACACATTGGCTTCTATGTCTTAGCTATCAGCCTCAGTACCGAGGACCTGGTGGACTGGGTACTGCCCAGAAGTCCAGAGAAGCTCAGACCATTCTTTCCTGTTATACATGAAAATAAACTGCTAAACATCCAATGAACTTCTCTGGCAAAGCTTGAAGTACCTTGATGCTTCCAGGCTATGGGGGGATTTTGAACACTACAGTTTTGAACAGAGTTGTTTGAAACTTACTGAAGATTTAGCCATGCTAGCTTAGTCCTATCCATCCCCCCATGCACTGACAGCAAGTAGTTTTTAGCACATTAATGCTGCTCAGTGTTGCCATAAAATGATGTTCTGCTGCATTTGAGAAGAAGCAGATCAATTCACTGCACTTCTTTATTCATATAGTTATTTCCAGCTTCCCAGTGCAGATAATTAGTTATCTTAATAGACCATGAAGCAAGGATCAGCTAACTTGAGTATATAGCTAACTTGGAGTGAGAGGCTTTGCCAACATAAAAGGGAAATAAGGGAATTAAAAAGGGCCAAATATAATAAATTGCAAAGCAGGCCCCATACAGTTCACAGAACTTGTGATGTTACATGGCTCTTGACATCCTGTAAGGAGAGGGACCCTGAGGGAGTTTAAATTGTCTTACTGGCTATGGGATTACTATGCAGAAACAGTGTGAATTACCAGGTATGGCCTAAAAACTGGTCATGTGTTTTATCTCCAGATGCTTGTCATGTACCAGTTTAAAGCACACCAGCATTCCGGTGGGAATACAAGGTCTTTTTTTGTCAAAATCATTTTATTAAAGAGTTAATGTCACAACAGGCTCAAAATAACACATGCTTCAGAAATAAACTGGATGAAGAAGACTCCAAACAGAAATATGAATGTTTTAAAGGCATGGTAATGCATCAGTTGCAAGAAACTTCTGCAAACAGGTGCAAATTGTGTTGGTGAGATGGAGAAAAACCTCAGAAAAGCAGCCTGCTGGGCATGACTTCTGTTTATGTAGTGGTTTGTCTAATAACTTAAATCAGAAAGGGCACAATTTCCATGGCTGCAAATACCCTAATGTATTTCTTCAATAATTAGCTCCAGCACAGGTTTTTCACTGTGATTACTAACAAAAGAAATTTAGCTGATATCTTAACATAGCAGTAATATATATATTATATATAGATGTTTGATTCATGCAGCCTCCTCAGTTACATGATTTCTTTTTTTAATTTACTCAAGAAACATATTAAAAAAATAGGTTTGCAATTTGTATTTCACCCCAGTCTTAGTGCCACATCACCTCAGGCAAAGAGTGTTTCAGCAGATAATCTACTGTGGCAAGAAATCTGCCCTAATTTTTAACCTCATTTTTGTAAATCCACATAGAAAATAAATGCGAACTCTTTATACAAAACAAGAGCAAATAACTCTACCTATATAAAAGGGGATTAATTCCCTTTAGTTTTATTATCATGGCACATACTTTATAGTTTCACAACAGCATACTAATTTTAATTTAACCCTTTTTTTAAAACCCCAAAATAGTGTTGATGAATGGAAGAGTTTGAGTTACCACACGCAGCTGACTCATGCATTAAGCAATTCATGTTCTTTATCAGTTTTCCCAACAGCATCAGGATTGGACAATGGGTCAAGGTCAGCAAAGAGACTGAACCAGGCAGTCAGGTCTTTAGGATTCTTCATAGGTTCTGGAAAAAAAAAAAAAAAAAGAATAAGTACAGACTTGTCAGCTATTTTAAAACAAAACTGACTGAATGTTTGACTGGGGTCAAACAAATGCCATGCTATTGTTTGATTTATTACTAAGGGCAATTCTGACAAGAAAATCGGAGTAAGTGATGGCATTTTAAAACACTAACTTTAAAAGAGTATGGAACTTTCATAAGGATTAATGTTTTACATCTGCCTGCCTGTGTATTTGACATGGCTCCTGCCATGATAAGTACAGAAAAACTTTAATTAAACACTTTAATTAAAAATAGAAACAATCCTGGCCTCATTGTTTCATGGAAGGTACTTGACTTGTGTGTGTGCCTGTGTGCCTGGAGAAACATAAAAGGAAAGCAAAGGCAAATTTTACTTTCAACTTCTCCTACAGGACTAAAAACCTTTGCCTCAGTCCAGTTCATGTGACTGTTCTGTTCCCCCTTGCATATGACCACACGAAGTCATTTGGAATGAATAATGGGAAGGTGTTGGCTAAAGAGATGCAAGGTACATTTGATAACCAGTCCCAAATGCAGGTTCTACTACTAGGGCATATTTTTTGATGTACATAAAAACTGAGAGCTTAAGGAGCAGCTGGACTACTTCTATGTGTCTACATTGACATGCAGATGTCACAAATGTTTCCTACCTGCTCGTATTTCAAAAGGGCAGTTGCTCATCTTAAAGAGAAGGTGACTTCAGCTGCTATGAAGAAATTACACCACCACTTGCTTTGTTTTTTGTGACCCTATGCTTAATAAAATGGGCTCTTCCACTCAGAGGAAAAGGTTGCATGAAAGCATTCTTTGTGAAAAAAGGAATTTATGGGCAAACTAGGCTCTGCGTGGTATAATAACTTTCATCTTGATGTCTGCAAGGCCAGAGTATCTGCCACTTTCATAAGCAGTTTTTAAAGTAGCTGAAGGCTATTCCTTTTTCAGGTGAAGGTACTGCAGCTGTGGCATCATACCCATTTCCATCAAAACATCTTAACCCTCTTTTTCTGCTGGGCTGAAACATGTCAGTCTTTTAATCCTGTGAGGCAGGCAATGAAATACATATTGCTCCTTTCTTCAGTACTGAACAGCTTTGACATAACTTCTGTTTGAGTATGTATACACAGAACAGGCTAAAACCCACCAATAAGGATTCAACCTATTTCTGGTTCACTTTTCTGGAAGACCCTAATCTCAGTAGGTGGCAAGCCTATGCACTCTTGGCTCAGTTGCAAGAAACTAATTTTCAGGCAGATGATTACTGATATGATGCATGTTAATCAATGAAACTTGCAATTAGGGCTCTTCTGCCTTATCAGTAGCCTGTATTTTAGCCACGGTGTTCTCCTAGGGCTTCTAAACACTGTTTAGCTTAGACAAAGTGCATGCAGATGCTATTTAGTGTGACTCAAAATTAAAGCAGCAAAAGAAACTCTGGTTTCAGCTGCCTCATTATATAGTAATTACTCTTTTGGCATACTACTAGCACTGAAACCTATGGAAAACATAAACATGCTCACAAATAGCATGCACATAATCAGTGCTGAAAGAGAGTAATTCATTAGTGAGCACATGACTCTTGACATGTAAATACAACAGAAAAAGGTTTTATTATGACAAGAGTAACTGAGTAGACTGGACAGATACAAGAGACATAGCTAAAAAGGAAATGCAAAGTAACTGATAAAATAGATGGCTGTATCACCTTTCACAGGGGTCTTGTTAACATTCACATTCAGGCTGTTTGGTTTCTGTGCAGGCTGTGGTATAGATGGAGGGCTCACACTGTTAGCTGCCCATCCTAAAATTCAATAATACAGCAGCATTAATGTGAAGAATTCATTTCTTAACTCCAACATCCCACTCTCTGGCAGCACAACGCTCACTCAAGAGAAGGAAGCAGTATATTATGTGTATGGTTATGGCCATTCATATATTTACTCAGACACAACAAATCAAAAGTCAAATGCAGACAAGCAACATCCTTGAGAAGAGGGTATCCATGGATCAGTTTCATCATCTCCAGATTCAGGCAACTGTACCCTTTTCAAACCTTTCACCTGGCTAAAAAAAACTTCTTTTCTTATTTCTTTTATCCTGTCACAGCTAATACTTGTTCACAGAATGGCCAGTAGAGCAATCAAGTCAAAGCCCAGCTGTAGGGAAAAGAACATAACTTACATTTGGGCAAAAATATCACACATGCTAAACATATTTTCCAGCTTTCTTTCCTTTTATGGTTTCCAAGACTTTCATTTCATCAGCTGTTCCAGAAAAAACATATTTAGGGACCCTAGAATTTTTAAGTTAATTTTGAAAAAATTAGTTTCTTGCAAAAATCTTTGAAGAATTAAATTCAGGATTCACTGCTTTCAGTTAATATAAAATTAAGTTTTCATGGAGTATTTTCTTTTTTTTTTTTTTTTTTTTAATATTAATTTGAAAGGATCTTCTCAGCAGTAACTATGCAGGGAAAAATAAAGCTGGTTATTCAGAATTTTTCATTCTTACATGTATATTCCATAGCCACAAAATAGTAATAATAAATACAGTTAATGAGGCCAGCTGGGCTGGCAAAACATACTAGGGGTGGTGTTCCATGGAAACATACTGGCAAAAAATGGAGGATTTTTGTCCCTCCCTGGCTTAAGATATTTAAATTCTCATGCTTCACCACAGAGGACTGAAGGTCTAATATCTCATTTCAGCATTATCTCCTTTCATTGTGGCGTGACCAAATATATCACATCACTGAGATGGATGGATATGTAATTCTGCTGTATCTCAAACAGGATATTCATCTGTGCACAGAACTCAAATTCCCTTATTTGGTCACTTTTTAAAAAAAGTTCATGCTCTCACATCCTGCTCTACTCTCTTTGTCCTTCCTCCCCTTACCTTCTCCTCTTTTGAGACCCTATCAGATACTGGTATGCAGTGTCCTGACAGTCACTGTAAGAGCCATGTAAGTCACCTAAACCCTTCTTCTCTCTGATAGATTATTCTCATCACTTTCTGATCTTACCTTGACTATAAAAGGTCTGGAGCCCAAGCTGTGTTATTAAAAGCAAGCAAGAAGAATGCTTCTATAAAATCACATGAATTAGGAAGGAAATTTAAAGCCACAAACATCCTCTGTATCTCTAAAGAAACAAACCATAAACTTCTTCAAAATCTGGCTGCAGAGGGCTCACATGAATTTGTTCTAGGCAAAGGTGAGAAAAGCTTATGGGTCAGCCTGTGCCCCCTGATAATGAGATATTAGAGTTTAATCATTCAAATAAGCAAATTTGTATCACAGTTAATAAAAAGCATGGCATTAACACTTCAGAATGATGCACTTTTCCAGGTGTTTTCTCTGCTTCTGCTACAATGAGAAGACTGGCAGAGGACATTACACACAACTAAAAAAAACTGTAATGCTTTCATTCGTTTGGAGATGGACTGCAAGAAAGTGTTTTAATATATTGATGGATGGCAATGGATAAGTTAAGTGGCTTAAGCGAACAGGCACAAATCCTAATTTCATGGAAATGATTGGGAGTGCTGCCCAGAAACTTTCTGTGCAGGTTCCAGTCACTTCAGTGAGATCAGGAGTTGGCTCCCTGAGACCTCCCTGATGTTCATTTACACAGATGTGACTGAGAGACCACAGAGTGAAACACCAATTAACTCCTTTGGAATTCTCCTTTGGAGTCCCCAGGCTGAGGCTCAATAAGTAGCATGCCCACAAGAGATGCTGTGGCCTGGTTCTGTTTTCAGTGAAACATGGGGAGCACAACTGCCACTTAGAAAACAGAAAGGACCTGACAACAACAAAAATTTTCATCCAAAAACGTGATGCTTTTATGATGAACTTATCAGCTTCTGAAGATATTGGGAAAGACTGACACCGAGTTTTTAATAAATACATTCATAAAATTGTTTGTAGTGTTGACTCACAGTGAGCTACAGAGAACAACTCCATCTATCAAAACCAAACTTTTTCCTATCAATTTAAAAGTGGTTGTTAGTCCTAAGTCTGTTCTGGTCTGCCTGTTCACTGGATGGCTTCACTACCTGACTAGACAAATGATTATTGTTGAAGCAGCAAGGAAACCAAACAGCTTACTTTTCAGCCAGCATCTTCACAAATGGTACCACAATTAAATTTAGAAATAGAAATGGTGAGTTGCACAGTTTCTTACCAACTAGAGTCTATGCACATGTAGGGAAGATAAAAAGGAGCCCTTAGTGGTATAAGTAAGTGAGGCCATAAGCATCATCAGAGAGAAAGCCAATGCTCTCTGAAAAAGTGCAAAGGAAACTAAACAGCAATGCTGAATCTGACAGAAACTAGAAGATTTCTGGGACTATGCTTTATACAGTCTTAATATAATATACATATATTATATGTATATAATATACATATAATAATATATACATATGCATACACAAACACATTTTATATACACACACACATATATATATATATATATATGCACACAAGTTTATATATCTTTCAAACAAGCACCTGGCAGTCCCATAGCAATTCAGAGTCCAACTGTGCTAGATCCTGTCCATAAATACAGCCAGAGAAAACTCTGAGCTGGGAATTCCTGACCGTAACAGTTTATAACCTGCATAACATTGTGCCTGTTTTACAGATTAAGATCTGAGGCAGAGAGAAAACAAAGCACCAAAGATTTATGAGCATGCTTAACGTAAAATAAGTAAGTAATCCCACTGAAGTTAATAGAAAAGTTAATGTGCTTAAAGTTAAGCATGTGAGTTTTAAGAATCTTTATGGTCTTAAGGCCAAATTCACACAGGAAGTATGCAACATTGAGGCTCCAGTGTAGCACCTCACACTGAGTAACTATTAAACAATCCTACCAGCTAGGGGAAAAAAATACATCCCTAGTCCTCAGTAAAAATATTCATAATTCATATATTCTAGTATTTACAATTTGTATATTAAAATATATTTACACTGTAGTTTGTATTTTGTTTTAAAAAAAAAAAAAGTATCTGTTCCCAAATTTATTGATAAGGTGAAATTATGAAAGAAGCGGTGTGAAGAGAAATTAAAAGCAGTTTAATATTAAAACTGAGATTTCAAAAGACATAAAATGGAATTTCACCCTCTGTTAAAAAATAATAATAAAAAAAAACTTTAAAAGAAAAATAGTCTATGAAAGTTAGTTAATTAATGCATTTTATGGGGCATTTTACAGCTGGGAACATGCTTGTTCTCAGATACAATTATTTAGCAGATTATCCTTGATTTTTCAAAAGCCAGTAGATCAATTACCATGATCCTCTGCCAGAACCTTGGAAATCCATTTGATACATATTTTATTCTTCCAATATTTACTTATTCTTTCTCTTAGTAAAAAATATTTGATGATACTATATTGACTGGAATGAATTTTCTATTCCTAATGTTCTTTGAATGCAGCATCCCTGAGTTCTGATTTTGAAGTGCTAACAGTGCAGCCACTGCCTGTGTCCTCTGCAAGTGAGAGTGGTAACAGCCTCAGAAAGGATTCTCAGCCCTGTTTGTCACTGACACCTCCAAGAACTTTTTTTCCTTCAAAAACACATTTACATTCAAAAACATGTAAAAAGTGCTGGGAAAAAAATAAATCCCATAGTAATATGCTGGTATTTTAATTTATTTGCTTAAAATCTGTGTATGTCTTTTTTATTAGATGATTCTCATGGTTCCTTTTTTCTTTTAATAGATATCATGTCCACTTCTGGTCACAAACTATTTAATTTGACAATGAAATGAGTAAGCCTCATGATTTTTTTTAGCTCATATTTTATGAGGTCAGATCCTAAGCTTCTCTAGTCCCTCTTCACTTTAACAATCATATTCACATATGCATGTATCTCATCATAAATATACATCAAAAACTGTGCATCAATGCAAAGGTCACTCCCCTAGTTTCCACCTACATGTTTAAGTCAGTGAACCCAAATATCTTACTTTAAGGATAGAGGTGGTACAGCATTAATTATAAAGTAAATTTGCCTTGCCAAAATACCACAGGTAATTTTACATCATTTATGATTGTTGCATGGGTTCCAAGAAGTAGTCTTGGAATCTTGGATGTAGTAGGATGGAATCAGTCTGCTGCTCTTTCCTACATCAGTCTTCCCCAAAAGAGATTTAAAGAACTTGGGACAGAGACCACAAAGACACACCTCCTCCATCTAGCCTTGGAGAAATCTAGCTGGACTATGGGGAGGATGAAGGGGATGGATGTTGCTCCCTTCCCTTCCCTGAAAATCTCTGCCCTAGTTCTTCCCTTCCCACAGAAGCAGCTTGGAAAACTCAAGGAAATGAAATTAATAGAAGAAAGGGGAGAGAAAGAGTTGCATCAGTAGATCACCAGCCTGCAAAAGGAGTTCACCTGTATGGTTGCTAGGATGAGACAACCCATTTACCTTACGCATAACCCTAAATCCAACAGTATGGAACACTTTAGAAAAAACATAAAATGAATTATTGTGATTGATTTTCACTTTGTCTAAAAATAGTATTCCCACATAAAACACAGCAATAATTTTTGATTCTTTGGCTCCTTAACACAGACAGAAGTTGTGATTTAAACAGCAAAGCCCACTCAAACAGATTTTCTGTAGCAGAAAAAAAAATACCTCAGAGGCTTTCAGAACATTTCAGGAAGCTCAATGAAAACATTTACAACAGTGATGCAGACTTTAGGTTTTAGGGTACTGAATTCACAATCACTGAATGAGCAGGGCTAGAAAAACAAATAAGCTACTCACATGCTTTTCTCCAGGCCACACTCTGCTTGAACTTCAGGGCTTCTGCAGCTATGGCACAACATAAGCTGTCACCACACTTCTACAGAGCAGAAAAAGCCATACTCTAGAGCCTCAAACCAACCCCAAAATGCTAACAGAACAGGATGAGCTCTCACCATGTAAAGACGAGTGTAAGTCATTCATGTTTTGGTCTAACAGCTGTGAGGGCAAGTAGCCTGATGGTGCTGGTGCCACAGAAGATGAAGTGCTCTCTAGTTCTCCAGCAGAAGAGTTCATGGTGAGATCAGTAAGTGCAACCTGTCCAAAAACAGCTGTCCACTCTTTGCTGAATTCCCCCTCGTCCAGAGAGGAAGCATTGAGGATCTCATTCAGTAATACCATGTCATCCTTATCACCAGGTTCTGACTCCAAGGACCTCACAAACTGATCCTTTGAAGCTGTCAAGATAAGTAATTTTTTAGACAAAGAAAGAGGGAACCTTTATAAAACATCCAGTACAGGTTTTGTATTTAAGAAAGATGGAATATTCTGCATGAATATTTGTTGTTTTCTCTTTTAGACCAAATTCTCTTGGATATCTGGACTTGTAGATTATGCAACAATTAATTTCGTCATTGTTTCAAATAAGTTTACACTGTGAAGACTCATTTCCCATTATAAACAATAAGTATGTTTAACAATCTACTAAACACCAAAATCATTAGAGTCTAATATTAAAACATTGCAGAATACTACCTTCATGTTGCTTTTTGAAGTATCACATAAAATTGACAAAAAAAGTCAGATTGGTACAAATTGAAAAGAAATAAGAGTTGATTATTCAGAACTGTGTAAGAGCACACTTAAAATGACCTTTATGACCTTCAGACCAATGCCTAAATTACTTCCCCAAGAGAACAGGTTACTCTACACAGAGTGAGATTTCTCTTCTGTCCAGTGCTGCAGCAACTTTCCCCCCGTCTCTCTTCGGCTTCTGGGAAAGAACTGAGGCCACTTCCCTTCCCTCAGTGAGAGATTTTCTAGCACCAGAACTACAACTGAAGAAGCTCTTAGATCATTTGGAGCCCTTACCCCTAAAAAACTTACTAATTTAGTAATGTTACACAGTTACATGAAATGCATAAAGCTTGCAACTAGGACTGTAATCCTTTCCTCTAGCTTACAAAACACTGGCAGAGTGAAAGAACTGTCACAGAACCCCAAGTGTGATTTTACTTGGAAACATCCAGAAGGATGAATCCACTCTGGGAGTTTGCAGAGGACAAAAATGGTAGTTAACAACATTGGTAATATTATGTTACTGGAACCCAGATCAGTTTATCTTAATTATGTTTATTTCAAACTTGTGGAAAGGCACAGAAGCAAACCTGTTTTCCACAGTTCAGAAAGATCACCTGAGCTCTGTGAGTTGCATACAACTTGAAAAGATGCTTTTAGCCCTTTTGCATTGGGATAAAAGGCTGATAGTAGCAAATAGGTTGCAATAGGCCATTTTATTGAAATACGATGGCCTTCTCAGAAGAATTCCTTTTTAATAGCTGTAAAAATTCATAATGAAACAGCTGCAGTTGAGTCACAGGAGAAAAAAAGTGCAAAACTGTTTTAAAAGAGGCTGATGAGTCAAGCACACTAACCTACATCTTAAAACCCAGACAGACATGTAACAGAAGGATTTTATCCATTACTGAAGTCAGCTCTGAGATTCAGATCCCTTCTAGTTCATGTTCTCTACACCTTTGTACTCCCTGACAGGGCCCCAAAATTAGAAACATTGATTCTCCTGATGTTCCCACTAGACTGTAACTGAAATGCCACAGAAAACAATTTGTTCTCATGAATTTTCATGCTTTCCTAACTACAGGTAAACAGCAAAGAATGTAAAGGTTGTCCAAGCTCCTACAACTCCCCCAAGTCTCTATCTGTTCAGCAGGTGAGAGGTAAATTCACCCAGAGGGGAAAAACAGCTGCTCTTGCAAAGGCAGGGAAGAATTCTGATCTCTATGGGTCATCACCATCTCAAAGCTGACTTCAGGAGGCTCCTTCATTAATTTGGCAGGATTGCAGGGGGAGATGCAAAGAGAGCATCATTAATAACAGCTTTGCTGAGACTAACCACAAATGACATTTACTCTAATGGAAGAAAAGCTTTGCAGCGAGACAGCTCAGAGCAAAACTCTGCTTTATCTGGGTATCCCACTGCTGTAGCCCCATTTTTACTGGGGCAGAATGGTACAACACATATCTTTACATCTGGGGAGCAGTTAGCTCTTGCTGTGCTGCATAGGACCAGCAGACTTCCGAGGAGTGACACATTTCTCATTATAGCAGTTTTTCTGTTCTTCTTGGGGACAACACATCAGGGCAAAGGAGGACAGGGCAGTCCTTAGTTCTACTCCTTTACAATAGGAAACCAGACCTGCTGACTGAGATATTGAGGTATTATTGATACCCATGTGGTATTTGTGCTACATTACTAGAATGATTTGGACCTTCTCACCTCACTGGAAAACATCCTACTGCTTCTTATCCCATTTCTTTCTTTTCACTGCTCATTTTCACAGTCAAAATTCTTTTTTTTTTTTTTTTTTTTTTGTCTTTACATTCTGCCCCCAATATTATAAATGTCCACTAAAAAAACCCCTAGAATTCCCAATAAAAGACTCAAAAACTAGTCTGGTAGCTGTCTGAGCAAGCCTCTAGCAATGCTCGTTTTCCTTTGAAAATATATTATTAAAAAAAATACGCAAAGAAACTAAAATAATTTCTAATGCTACATGATTGGAAACACAGGATAAAGACTTCCTTCTGAAACACACACAAAAGCATTCCTCTCCCTATATTGTTGCACTTGAAATAATACAACATTCATTGGTCTCAAGCTAGCTAAAATTGGGGTAAATGGCTGGTACTGTAATATTAACATAACCATCCTTATCTGATAGAGATGTGATAGAGATGTTCCACAACAACTTTCATAGTGATTTAACAATCTGACTAAAGAAAAGTCTTCCAACTGACATAGTTAAACTTGTATAACCAATATTTGTATGCATTATCTGTATCCCTGCTCAGAAGGTCTAAGAAGGAATGGAACGGAGACAGGGAAAACCAGAAGAAAAATGGTCAGACATGTACTGACCTTTTTTATTAACCACAGAAAAGAAGTGATCACTCCCTTATCTACCCACAGAATAGGGCTGCTTCTGCCCAGGCAGCTGAGGAACTTTTTGTGTTTCTTTCATGGGTGATTCCACACACAGGTAATTTCCCCACTGCAAGACACTGCCCGTGGCAAATCCAAAGTCAAGGTGTTTGCAAAGCCTGTCCTTCCTTACCTACCATTAAGACAATACCTTAAATACCTCTCAGTCTGACTGACTAAACTGCACAAACGGATTTTTTTCCCTTTGGTTAACTTGCTTTCTGAGTTGCAACAGTTTTGTTGAAGGTTTTTTTTTTTTACTCACTTCCAAGATACATGAGTAAAAACCGAATTAGAAATTATATGCAATACTCTTACTGCATAGGAAAACTCAATATAAAAGTTTTAGCTAGATCTTTCATATATTACATGGTAAACCAGTAACACTGGGGAAAAAATCAGCACAGCCCCTTGAGCTGCCACCAATTTAATAAAAGCATAAGGATAGGAGGAGAGCCTGGAATGAGAGATTGCTTTCTCATACATGAGAACAGCAGAGTAGATTTCATTAAGTATCTGGCTGAAATAAGTGACCAGTTTTTATATGGTTTTAAGAGGACTAAATAAATTGTTTATGATATGAATGTTTCCAATATAAAGCTCTGTAGTTACTAGTGTATTCAAATCATAGAACTGAATGTATTCAGTTGTAAGGGACCTTTAAAGGTCATCTAGTCCAACCCTCCTGTGGTGTACAGGGACACCTTTAACTAGACCAGGTTGCTCAGAGCCCCATCAGGCCTGACCTGAAAGTCTCCAGGGATGGGGCTCCTACAACCTCTCTGGGTAACCTGTTCTAATATTTCACAGCCCTCAGTGTAAAGAACTTCTTGCTAACATCCAATCTGTCTCTACCCTGCTCTAGTTTAAGACCACTACCCCTCCTCCTATTGCTACACACCCTTGAAAACAGTCCCTCCCCAGCTTTCCTGTAGACCCCCTCAGGTACTGGAAAGTCACTATAGGGCTTCCCTGGACCCTGCTCCTCTCCAGGCTGAACAACCCCAACTCTCTCAGGCTGTCTTCATAGCAGAGGTGCTCCAGCCCTCTCATCATCCTTGTGGCCCTCCTCCTCTGGACACGCTCCAACAGGTCCATGTCCTTCTTGTGTTGAGGGCTCCAGAGCTATTGCCAAGGGTCACGATACAACAACCAACACATCAAAAAGAAAAGTTTCTGAAATGTAGTTTAAAGAAGTTTCTAGGAAGAGTAAGGCAGAACTTACTTCAGTGGGACAATGTCATATAGTAAAAATATGTAAAGATTCACCTCTTACAATGCATTTTCTTTCCAGTAAGTTTTACTTCATGTTATAAAATCTGTAACAATGCCTCAGCCTGTATATGAAGTTGAGTTTCCTTTAACAGTCTAAATACTGCAGCTGAATAATTTCATTCAACCTCTCAAATTATGAAAACAATCAAGATCTATTTATACTTGGTGCCTGTAACTGAAAAGCAGATGAAACAGACATGCATAAATGTTTCATTTTCATACCATTTTCTTCAGGTTGCAGGTCTAATAAGTCATCTATGGCACCTAAGCAAAAAAAAAAAGAAAAAAAAAAGAAAAAAGAAAAGCAACAAAGGGAGATCTGCAGTACACTGACAATCAGCATGTACAAAGCTAGAAGTAATTTTCTTAAGCCTCTTCACCTGAGTTCTGCTTGTGGTTACAATTTCCTTGTAACGTGGATATGACATCCTTGCCATCGTCAGCTGTAATTAAGACCCATAAACATGTCAAATTGCACTTGGCACAGGATCATGATTACAAACAATGTCACTGTAAGATCAACATGCAGTGGTTGTTGGTATTCCTGCTTAACATGAACGTGGGCACAGTGGATGAAAGACTGCAGATACAAGCATTTCTAAGAAGTGAGGCAAATTTGAGTAATAACAGAGGGAGATATTCCTTTGAATCACCACCTGCCACTCCAGCCCATCTCCAGATGGAGCACACCCAAACTGAGGCAACTTCAAGAGTCAGAGAGATCTCTGGTGTCCTCCAGAAGCAGACACACTTCTTTAGGAGGCTTCTACTCACATAGGCCAGGAGAGAGCTCAAAAGTGCCCAGGACTCCATCGCTCCCTACCCTGTCTTAATTGACATTATATTCTTCCTCATGACAGCAACTCTTGGAATGGGGGAAAGGAATCTTCTCCAAAACACCACTGCACCCCAACTCTAACTACTTTGAGTTCTGAGTAAACTTCTTAGATTGGATGTGGAGTCAAAACAATCATCTAGATTCCATCTCTCAGTGAAAAGAACAACACCTCCCTTAGGTGATGAATCCTATCCCAGATACGTGGCAAAACAGGAGGGGTGAGTGAGTTACCTGCTGACCATGCCTTTCTCTCCCCTTTAACTGTTGAGGACATCTAGCTTCTAGACAGCTAGGCCTCAAACTTGAGGCTGGAAAGCAGAAATAAAATTCTGGGAATAAAAATTAGGGCAATAAAAATTGAATGCCAAGCCTTTTCAAGAGAAATTTCAAAGTGTGTTCAGAACTAAATGAAACAGAACAGCTTGCTGTTTCAAACAGTGCTCTGCTGGGACAATGACAGAAATGTGTTACCAGCCCTAGAATCAGGTGGTCATTTAGGGACTCGTGATCACATCTGATTACACTCTATATAGACACAGATGATATAGATATAGATATATAGATAGAGATACAAGAGGCATAAACACACATGGGCAACTATACAGGATACTTCCATAAAAGGACAAAGCACAAAACTAAAGGGATAAAAAAGAACCCTAAACTGACCGCCAGAGAAAAAAAAAATCAGAAGGAAGTTCATGAAAGTGAGATAGGGATAGCCACAATCATGTACTGAAAAAAGTGGAGCTGTTGCTGAAGGCCTGCCTTAGTTCACTTGTAAACATGATGGAGCCAATCTTAAAAAAATTCATAGCATATTCAGGGAAAATGCAGAGCAAATTATATGAAATTACAAGTTATGAAGTAGTAGTTGATGAGGAAAACTAAGATGAAATAGTTCTATCACTGGTAGCACTACATCTCTATCAGCTTAGAATGCACAGAGCACTTAAAGGGAAAAAAAAAAATCTTAGCAATGTCACAGACCCAGTAGTGTATGGAGATGAAAAGAATTAGCAGAGCAGGCAGAAGCATTTCAAATACTTCATTTCTCTCCAGGGACAATAGAGAAAGAGACAGAACAAGGTATTTATATTATGGACCATGGTGAAATATTTTACAGCCCCTAAGTAACTGAGATTCCAGAAAACATCTGCTAAGAAAATAAAAGTCAGATTTTGTATACAAGAATATGAAAATATCTCATCAAAGAGATATCTGATCTAATTAACTCTGAAGTGGGTAAAACTTCAAAACACTGGAAAAAGCCCAATATTTTGTCATTATTAAAAACATCAAATAATGACAATAATTAACAAGATAACTAAAGTAATTGAAGGTAACTGTGGGCTGGTAGCTCTCCATTACACATAGGCAAAACATTAACAGAATCATATTCAATATGAGATTCACCAAAATAATATAAATGTAATAAATGCTCCTACAATAAAAGGTGCTTATATGGAAAGCAGACGTAATAAAAACAAACAAACAAAAACCACCCAACTAATTTAATTCTTTGATAAAACTATGACCTTTGGTAAAAAATTTTGTTTTGGAACAAGTTGAATTTTGCACATAGCCTTCCAGCTAAAAAGTCAGCACTGCAAAATATCTATAATTGAACATATTGAATGCATTAGGAACATGACAACTAACATATGTCAAAAACTAGTCGTTAGGAGAAATAATTGCAAAATAAAAGTATTTCTAGTTTTGATCTGCAAGGTTTAGTGTTACATCCATTGCTATTCAATAGCCTTAGCAGTCATCTGGAAGTAAACACAAAGTCACTTTTGAAAAAAATGTGCAAACAGCTCACAATTAGAAGTGGTCATTCAGACCAGTTATACAGTTTCTGTAGTCAAAGCTGAGAGAATTTGGTATCACTAAGCCTAAGTTATATCTCTAGGAACAAGGAATGTAAGCCATGCTGCAGAAAGGAACAAGGAGTCCTGGAAAGATGTGACCAAAATGAACTGATTCTTGATAAACAAAGAATTCAAACATGAGTGTCTAAGCTGATGTTGCAGTGAAATGAGATATGGCTTTTGGACAGAGAAACAGGAATGGGATTTTATTCTACAAACACAACAGGAGAGACCAACATCAGAAATGTCTTGTTCAGTTACATATTTTATGTTGCAAAAGGCATGTTGCAAAGTGGAATGAAAACAAAATCTTCAAAAACCAAGGACTAGAGATGTTTTCAAGACATGAATATGGCAAGCTTATGGAAATGAAGACTTGAGAGGATTTTAATGTAGTACCTTTTGAATATCTTCACAGAGGATATTAAAATAATTTGCCATTGATTTAGTAGAAAATTACCTATTATAAGTCATGGAATTATTTAGGCTGGAAGGACCTCTGGGGGTCATATTCTCCAGGTTCCTTCATAGAGCACAGTCAGCTCTGAAGTTAGAGCAGGCTCCAGAGATGTTCCCTGACAAGTCTTGAAGATGTTTAGGGATGAAGATTCTACAGCCCTTCTAGACACTTTTTCCAGGATTTCACCAACCTCACTGCAAACATTTTTTTTTCCTAGTATGGAATCAGAAGTTCCTTTCCTGTCACTTGTGCTCATGCCTCCCATTGTCTCACTGTGCACCTCTAATTAGAGCCTGGGAGGGGCACTGGGTAATAACACCCCTTAGGTCATTGAAAATGGCTGAATGTGACTTTACCTTGCTTTTGGGCAGAAGTTTCACTGAATTTATCAAGTTTTTAATAGAATACATGTTTAATTACTGGAATAAATTAGCAAGATAAGTGGCATACTTTTCTTGACACCCAATAATCTATAGCTCCTTCCCTTGAAGACATGGCCAATGTAAGTATGATGCTTTGGAAAACAAGCTTTTTGACCTATTGGAGAGTGACTGAATGAAATGCATTAGGATATAATATATAAGATACTAGGTCAAAAAAGAGCTTTCTGGCCTTTTGTGTTTTATGCATAATGTGGGGTTTTGCTGGGTGAAGCTGAACATGCAGGAAATAAACAAAAAGTAAAAAAAAACAAAACATGTAGTACAGCACTCAGAAAGTTGTGATAACATGAAATAAAATACCTGAATAGTTTGATTCCTTGGTATGGCTCTCCTCATCTAATGAAATCAACCTTAATTTCAAAGAATAAGAAAAAAAAAGAAAAGAGAAAAGAATTCTAAGGCTGTGGACTGATAATACATTTTTCTCTTTTTGGTCAAATAATTACAGAAACATATCAATAACACGCAGTATTTCAGAGGAATTCTTGTATTTACTGTATATGCTGGTCTGTTGTTAACTTTTATTGCTTGATTGCTGGAAGTATGGTGAAAACCAAATTTAGATTGAAGACCAACTATTAAAACCTACCACTATCAATTTTATATCAAACTAAATCTCTGTCATGTGAAGTAGAGTGTATTCTGCTTTTCCAGACTCACTCTTTTTTAATTGCTATCATGAAGAAGGCATAACTGTTCAAAAGAAACAAACAACAACAACAACAGAAAACAAAAAACAACCCCCCCAACCCCACTTTGCACTTCTCTTTCTAACAGCAACTAATTAAAATCAAGAGTCAGGTGAATTTTGTTCCATGTCAGCAGATTTCTAGAAAATCAGATCAGCAGTATTGATGAAAAAGCTCTTGAGAGAAAATAAAGCTGTGGCTTACATGCAATTCTTACACAAAGGTAATCTCTTCAATGAAGAATATATACCTTCTAAGTGCTATTATTTTGTGTAAAGCCATTCAGTAATGACAAGGCTGGTGTGGTGGTGAAGAGGACTTTGCCAGCATATTCCTCCTATCCTCTAGTGACAGCACAGGAGGAGCCACCCCCCCTTCCCAGCTCCTGAGGACAGGCGTGTGGGGAGCAGAGGAAAATAAGAGTGAGGACAAATCCTGGTATAATGATTGCTTACTGCGAATGGAAAGTTCACAAGGACTTCAAAAGCTTTTTTTTGTGAAACTCTTCAAGAATCTTAGATGTTTATTTATGGTTTGTTATAGAAAGCAAAATGGTAACATATTTTTTTCCCCTCAGTTTTATGAGAAACAAGGAAAAAGATAATCCCTAAATAAAAACAAGAGCAACCACAACATGGCATCTGATGCATTCGCTGGTAGGTGCCAATCCACACATCTTGCATAAATCATGTGTTTTTCTAGAATTTTATATTCACAATAAAGGAAAACAGTTGTTTATGACATTCTTTATTACTGTCACATGAGATACAGCAGATACAAGGACCTGCTGTGGAGACTCACCTGCAAAATGGCACTTGGTTGAGTCCTTCTTAAACTGACTAGCACTCAATCTGACCCATTTATAAACTGGCTGGGCTCAGTGGTTCTGAATCTAAACAAGTAAAAGGACTGGAAAACTTAACCCTTTAAAAATCTACTATCAAAAATAGCCGAGCCAAGTCCACTCATTATCACTCAAGCTGTTCTCTGCTTTATGACAACTGATCCTTTGCTGGGTGCTTCATTTAACCAGGGAGAGCCAAAGCAACAGGTGGCAGCAGGATTATATCAGTGCTGCATCTCCTCGCAACCGAATCCTGATGGTCCCATAGGGCAGGGATCACATCTCATTCTCCTCTTCTCCTTTCCTCATGGCAGCTCATTCATAAGTCTCTCTCACCTCAGAGCTACAGGTAACTCAAGCCCTGATAGCATCAGCTCACTTAGATGTACTTTTTGCTAAGTACCTACTGCTTCATTGGATTACTAACTGATGCTGTATACATTACAAAAACTAATCGCTGCTCAGTGCAATCAAGGAATCCATATCCTATTCCCAGGTGAAAGGAGATGCTGCTGAAGGGAGAAACCCAATGCCCACGTATCTTCTCCCAAGTGTAGCTGTTTACCATTACCACTCAAGAAAAAATGAGGCAAACGCTGAAAACTTCAGAAAATGCTAGGAAAGATGAAAACCACACAAAGATTTAGTGTGTCTTTTTAAAGCTCTTAATTTCACCATAAAATGTATTAGTTTTCATTTATAAAATTTCAGGAATTTTTGTATTAAGCTTACTATTAGCTAGTGTGACTAGTTGTGTCTATATTTAAATTTAAAAATGTTTGGTGACTTTAGCAACCAAAAATAAGATTACAGACAAAAATACTTAGTTTAATATATGGACCATGTGACTTACTGACTCTGCTGATCTTGTACTGATTTGGTGCTCTCAGTCTGCAGGTCCTCCTTTTCTGCTTTTTCTGTTAGTTTATTCACAGGATCTTGTAAGGTCTAGATAATAATGGTAACATAGATGAAGAAAAACAAATAGAATCAGGGAAGCAACAGTGTATCATTCAAGGCCAAAACATACTATAGAACCTACAGAAATTCAGCAAGAGTGGTTTTAAGTTGTATCAACTGTCTGACTCAAACAAGCAAAACTAAAAATTTTAGAAGTTATTAACTCAAATGGAGTCACATGAAAACTTTATGTAAAAAGGTGACTTTTGGATACTTCTAAACTCATATCCTAGTCCAGTATTTCTAAGTAAAACCATCTATACCATGTGCAAAGCAGGCACCAAAAGCATGTTTCTTTGCCATTTTGAGGGTTTGCCTTTTTTTCCCCTCATTTTTTGGGGGTTAAAAAAAAAAATAGGAAAAGTAATTCTTTTCTTTACATCTATTTTTTCCTCATATACTGCTTCTCTACTTCTTTACTCTCATTTTTTCCTGATACAACCATTTTTCATCCTTGGTAACTGCAGCTTAGTGAGAAAGCACTACTTGTACCCTGAAAATGAGGATTAAAATCTTGGATGATTAGTTAGACAGTGGCCAGATGTGGCATCATGAAACCCAACTGTCTCTTTGCAATCTGAAAAACCAGGCTACAAGATAGCAATGTACAGTTTCACAGACAGCCTTTTATAACCAAAATCTGAATATGTGAACAGGCCAACACATACAGCATTGTGAGACTCTTATGAGATTACAGAAGTAATAAATGTACCATTGCTTGTTCTATTATGCATTAATTACTATTTCTGCCTGGAAAAATTACATAACTGAAGATGGTAATTAAATAATTTCAGATGTTGGCAATGTGAATATTTGGCTTTAAGAAATGGTTTTGCTGTGAAGGTGAAAACATGTTCCTCTTTCCAAAGTCCAGCTCAGTTTGTGAAAAATAAAAACACGTTTCATGTGACTAGTCCTGGCAACTTGTAATTTAGTTAATTTATGTCTTACTGATGTTCACAGTAGTGCATTCTTCCCCTGCCCCCCAACAAGCTGAGGCTGAAACAAATGATCCACCTTTTCTGCAAAAATATAAGGAGCACAAAAATGTAGTGGTTTTGCATCTGGAGTTTTAAAAAATTAGTAGTAGGTTTCATCAGAATAGTAAAAGGAAAAAAAACCAAAACAACCAATTTAAAAATGTAGCTAAGTCCATCTCATCTGCTGAATAAAAGTTGGAATCCCCAGCCCATCTGTTACACGAAAAGCATTCCCTGGCCTGTGTGTTCCTTGTCTTGTTTGCACTGCCCTGCAAAGCAGGACACAAGTCCCTAGAAGGGGCATTCCCTTTTCTGCTTGGCTCCTCACACATTTCCTGTATGAGGAAATTTATACTTCTGGGTTTTAGAATGGACTTCTCATAAACTCGAGTTGGATTTTTTTTTTCCCCTCAATAAGTGAATTCTTCTATCTAGAACCAAAGATTAATCTGTGATAAGCACTTTTAGTGCTGCAGACATCATGAGTCAAAAGATGAGGGATGACAAAAGCAGCAGTAGTAAATAGAGGCATTAAAGAAATTTACCTTACTCTGTGTTCATTTTGTTTTTCTTTACACTAACAGTGCTAACCAGAATCACATGTAAGCAGACCTCTTGGATTCTGAATAATGGACACTGCCCACATCAGCTAGATAACCTATAAAGGAATATGTTACCCTTTAACTGGATATTGACTAGACTGCACTTCTTCTCCTATTAAAGTCGATGGGAATTATTCCATTGACTTCAAGAGAACCTGGATAGGAGTTCAAACAAGTAAGGTTATGCACTATATTAGCACTAAAAGTGCAGTGCAGAGAAAGACAGAAGAGCTTTGCACTACAGGCACTGTACTGCTTTGGGCACTTGAGCCACTTAGGACACCTTCACAGCAGGACACACAGTCCCCTGCAATCAGGAGGTGATGGTGCAAGAGTTGTGGTGATCTCCCTGCCACTAAGTACAGCAGCACAGAGCCTGCCCCAAGAAGGAGGTAATAGTTTTGAATAAACAGAACTACTTTAACCACTGCCTAATTATAAAAGTTAAAGCATATTATCAGTAGAAAAATCTTTTGCATCGTCACCAAGAAAAAGACTTCCTTCTTTAAGGAACTGTATTTTATGATGCTTCCTTCATGAGTGTTTCAGGAAACCCATGTTTAAAGGACTGATTGAATGACGGAAACAGCATATAGAAAGGGAGTCCACGAGTGCCTTGGGAAGGAAACAGCATGATAATAATGGCAATTACTATTTCCTGTATTAGGCAAATAAGCACAGCTCTGGAATACAGCTTCAGTTTCAAAGGTGATTACAGAAAATTTACTAAAAACCAGAAGCTGTATTTTAATGCAGTAATTCCATGTAACAATTTAAATCAGGCAATATTTATGCAAATTCTGATAGCTAATAATGAAATTATTTTCCTCTCCCCTGTTTCCGTCTACTCCACATCTTGACATACACAACAGACTGAGATATCTTTTTAAAAAGATTTAAAATAATACAGAGAATGAGTATGAAATATAACTGAGTGCTAAGAAGACACTGTCAACTGTTTTCTAAACATGAACCCACAGTAATGTGATCACTGCTGTCAGCATGAGTGAAATCAAACTATGATATTCTCTCACTTGTTTCAGGTTACATGAGAAGAAGGGAAGAAGCTCCATCATCTAGAAAGTTCAGTGAGTAAACAAAGCTGTAAGGACACAGACTGGGTTCAGACAAAAGCAAACACACTTCAGTTGTGTGTATGAATTGTCCCTGGGCTCGTTGGCTGAGCACAGATAAATGGGCAACTTCACACCACATGCCTGCTCATCTGAACCCACATGGACTTGGTTGTGAGCTAAACCAGTATGAGGCTTAAGGTACATGTTTAGAAAGCTATCATTCTAGTTTTGTTGATTTTCTTTTACTACAAAAATCAGGGTAAGACCTTACACACTGGCAGGGAAAGTTCACTGTCGTTCACTCTGCACCATTCCAAGTCCGACTGCTACTCAACTTGCAAAATTCTTTCACCTGCACCTGGGCTGCTTTTGCATGGAAATAAATGGATGAACTGATATTTAGGCCTTTTGACTCTTTTACCAGGGCTATTATTATTTTTAGGTGCATAAACTCTTCAGGAAGTATGGTATCATAGCATTAAAATGAAAAAATCCAATACTCAATAAGTAAATAAGGCAAATAAACAGACAGAAAAAATAAAGAGGTATCATTGATGAAAAGTAGCCCCTGAAATAAATGTTAATTCATTTGATATATGGTAATTACAGGACAATGAAGCCTTAAAGGCTTTACCAAAACAGCAGACCATCATCTTTCATGTTAGGGCAATGGATACAGTAACAGGTACTTTTATATCACAATATATAGCGATGTTAGCACATTAATAATCATCCATCATCAAGCATAAAACTTGCAGCTAGGAAATACAGCTGCAACAGCACAATTATGCTACTCTCAGCACATACCCTGAAGCAAAGAAAAAATATGGGCTGCTTTTCATTAAAGGACTGTGGCAAACATCTCTAGAGACAACATCTTCTTTCCAGAAACAACCTCAAGAGGTGTTTAAGAGTCTCTTTCCTGAAGTAAACCTGGTACATTAATATATTAATATTTAAAAGGATAAATAGTTGTTTTCCGGTACATAGCACCTTCTAATTTTTTAGTAAGACAATCTACATTTAAGTCAAATGCTGCCATTTTATTTAAATCCTTGTTTTAAAGAAAAATGCTAATCCTACATGCATGTATGCTTAGTTTAATTCAGAAGGATCCCTTGCATAAGCAAAATGAAGATGATAATATCAGAACTGGAATCATAAAAGACAAAAACTGCACATACTGCATATTCAGAGATTACAAAGGATCAGCAAACACCACTAGTCAAACTAAACAGTATTTCCCAGAACAGCTCAAGGTTAGGTGGTCTGAGTGCAGGTGAGCATTAATGTATATAAGTACCCCAATTAAGTGTTCTTGAAGAGTATGAGTTTTTGAAAACAGATGCAAAGATAAAATAGCATTAATTCACCTGTTGGATTTTGGGGACCAATATAAATCCCTAATTCTGCTGGATCTTACTGTTCTTTAGGAATAATCAAACACAATTGAAGTTAGAATTTTAACACGTACAAGAGTACAACCATGAACAAACCCTTTCTCTGAAATAGCTCCTCAGTCACTGCACTCCCCATGCAGTTTCTGATCCTACTAGTCAGGAGGACATTAAACAGAAAACCTAAATTTATATGAAAAAACATGAGATGAATAAAATCATCAGACCATATATGGACAAAATATGAATGTGTGCTTTCTACATCCTTGTATGATCTTTTGTTTGTTATCACTGGACAAAAAACCATACCTCTATACTCCTTACCTTTAACATAGTGAATTCATATGGCTGATAACCTTTGAAACTTTCATGGATGGCTGCCATCGTGTGTGAAGTTTTTTCCCAAAAATGAAGAAGTGTTGTCTGTAGGGTAGGATAAAATTTCAATAAAATGTTAGCTCTAACACCAGGCTGCTTTCAGTGCAAATTTTACATCTCTTCAATACTAGTTATATAGTTTTAGAGCTGAATACTGCCATGGTAACCTCTTTGAAAACATTCATTAACAGAAAATCTTTCTTTTGGAGGTCAGCGTTTTCTTTGGATACCTGATATGTCGTTAGCACATGAGAAAGGAGGTTGCATCTGCTTGCTCCCAAAAGATCCACTTTCTGACAGACATCAGTCTTCAGTTTGTCAAAGTTGAGTTTTGCATGTCGCACTTGAGCTTGAACCTTCAGACAAAGGGACAATTATTTATGCTGTGAAGTTTATTTTCTCAGCTTTTTCTACTCCAGCTTCATGAAAAAGCAAAGAAATATAACTTTTAGGGAAATCAGACACCTGAACAGACTCAAAATCTATACAGAACTTTATAGTAGCATCAATCCCACTGAATTTAATATATAGTGGATTGATATATGCTAAAACACAGCTTTTACTATTTTCTATGCTAATATTTTTCTAATATATTCAGTGAAGAAATTCTATTTGCTAACCCCTGTTTATAAAATGAGAAGATAACACTTGAAAAACACACTCATCTTGATATCTCTTTACAGAAACACGAATTCAGAGCCTGGCCAACAAATTTGGATCTTAATTTTTATTACTTGGTAGACAAGTGCACGGGCAGAGATGTTTCCATGTACCTATAGTAGAAGACAAATTGAACTGACAAAACTTAAAGTTGACCTGCAACTCTTGTTGACAATATAGCACTTCGGTAACTTTGAACTAATACCAAAAATTCACTGAATTTCCCTTCTAAAACACAGTGCTTTTCCTGTTTATTGCTGTAAGAAAAATATCAAGGTCCCATTTCTTAGGAGCAAACAATTTCAGTGGCAAAGGGTTTAAATTCTGTTCTTCTACCACCTACCAAGTTTGTACAAGACACTGCTTCACAAGCCTCAGGTTTGACAACAACATTGGCATTCTCATGACCATATATTAGGGTGGAAAGCTGATGTGTTTTGTACTCAGAATCCCTCACTTTTATGACAGCTTTGTACACTACCCTAACCCTATATTAACAACAACAAAAAATGTTTATAACAAATTTTGTATAAAAAATAATAGTTTTCTTCCAAGGAAATAGCAAACAATACAACTACAAAACTTAATTATTTTCCTATAACTCTTTCACCATTACAACAAAGCATTTGTCCCAAAAAACCTTCACAGTGGAAAAATCCCACTGAATGGAAATTTAATACATTTCCTTTCCTTTGGTTGCCTAACTCAGAGAGTAAACTGGTTCTGTTCAGAATATGCAAACTCAAAGATTTGTGACAACTTTTTTTCAGGGATCAGATTGGTTTGCATAAGTAATACAATAAGGTTTACACATATCTTAGGCCTGACAGGTTCATAATGAAGAAACTACAGTAATTTAAAACTTATTATAAATGCAGCAACTCACAGGTGAGGATTTAATTGTAGAAAAATATTAAAAAATTATAGATAGAAAATATTACCTTTATTTTTTTTTTAAATAATAGAGGAACAGCAGTGCTTCTCTATAACATAGCTACAGGGTTACAGAAGGGGAAGTCTTCCAGGATAACTAGGCATTGCACCAAGCAATAAAATGAACAAACCTTCAGTTATTATATTGAGATATAATAACAATTATACCTCAAACTTCGGACCTGTTCCAGTGCTCTAACCACAAGGCAACAGCATTTTACTGATGACTTGCTTTGGGTTTTATGCATGCTGAAGTTTCAAACAAAAGAGAGGTGTCCAGAACTGAAGGAGTTCCTGGGTAGTTAGGAGATGTTTTGATGAGGCAAAGACAGATCTGAATTCCCTGAGGAAGGAGGAAATTGCTCCCATGGATTCAACTCCATAGGCAAGCATGACAAATGCTGAACTAACAGATACAAAGCAAGGAGCACCTACTGCCAGGGTATCTCCTTAAAAATATGATATTTTTGAAAAGCCTTGCCCAGTCAGAACTAGACTGGCATGAGCTGAGGCTGCCTCTTGGTTTGGGATCCCTGATGGACTCTATACTGCTTAGCCTGTGCCTGATGGAAGCCCAAGCAAGGCACCACACTATCCATGCCAGGAGTCCCATCCCTACTGGAACTGTCAAGTCAAACCAGCAGGTGGGTAAAGAGCTTATGGGCCTTCAAAATTGGCAGCTATGGAAGAGGACAGGAGCAGTGGCAGGAATGTGGAAGCTTTAGAAAGTCCCAGATAAAGCATCTTTGTCCTGTATTAGGTTCTCATATCCTTTATTTACTTTAGGAGCAAATACCTGAAAGCACAGTTACAGCTCATCTACCAAGGAGAATTGTGAAGAAAATCATGGACCTGTGCAACACAGAACTTCTAACTGACATCCAAACATGAGATTACCTACATTTTTTTTGCCAGCAGGAATTGCTACAACAGAAAAGGTATTTAGTAAGAGATGTTGTAGATCTTTGAAAAACACAGTGAGACTTGAGACTAAACTCTGATCTCAGTTACAACCATGAAAATCCAGAGAAATTCAACTGATGTCAGTGGTAGTATGTCAAACATAAAGCTGTATTTCACAACAGTGCAGCTGAGATCTGAATCCCTTTCCTATTCAACAGATCACAGCACTGGTGAAAGAACAGCTGTGCCTCTGCAGGCTGATAGTCCAAGAGAGCACAGAATGTTAGTTCTGGGTAATATAAATACTCTGTCAGAGATCGTGGGCTGCAAGAAAAAAACAACAGACTGGGATCTGGGTCTACATCATGTTTCCAGCTTCTTAAAGTAAGAGAAATAATCCAGAAAGAAAAAAAATCAGTAAGGTTTGAGTTGTAGCCTTCCTGCACATAGTCTTCAGGGATATCTGGCAAGAAATAGTCAGTATTTATCTTAACTGAACATGTAACTGGTGCAATTTTTAAAAGCTAGAGTGTTCATAAAGAGAAAGTGGTGATCACAACATAATGTGGAATACAAACCTCTACGTTGGACGTACTCATATAGATGACTGAAAATACTTAATGAAGATGCAGTACTATGAGAAGTATAAAATGACAAATGCTTCTCATTTTACATTGAACGTTTATTGAGCATAAGTACTCTCAATTTTGCAACAGTGTTGCAGGGCAGCTGAGAAAGAACACCACATACTACATGAGCATGAACTTTTACCTTTTATGTGTGCCAATACATGAATTTTCAATTGAAATTATTATTAGACATCTTTTATGATTACTTGTGGCTTCAGGAATTAGGTATAAAATCTTAGCACTTACAAAGCATAATCTACTTAATATACCACACAAGTTATCAGAATGAACCTTTGGTTTTCTACTCCAGGGAAAGCTGATGTAATACGTCCTAATCTTCTCCTTTCCAATTACTCTCCAAGACATGAGAAACAGAACCTCATTGTGGTCTCAGCCCAGCACATTTTTATTCATGTATTTAACTATATTAAAGCCAAACACACAAAATTTCTTCAAGATCCTGGTCTGGAAAGTGTCAGGATTTCACTAAGAGAACTGCAGAGATCCAAATCCAATCCAATTTGACATTTTATGATGAAAGAGCTCCTAAGCATCTGAAACTGTAGGTGCTAGTTGTGAGGTTCATGCTGTACAATAAGATGTTGTGGGAGCTACTGAACTCAAGATTATTATTCTTCACCTTTTTCCAAGCAACAACCTGGTGCAACCTGCTTTTAATTTCACACTGCAAACACCTAAGTACAATATTTATATATATTTATATAAAAACCAATAGAATTCTTTAAAGAGAGGACATGGAAAACAGATTTGGAAAGCAGTATCATATCAAAGCAATAGCTTGTTAACTATAAGATACTAGACAGAAGTGAAATAATTTTAGGACTATAATGAATAAGTAAATAAATAAATTAAAAATCCTAAATCCTGAGGGCTGAAATGTTAAGATTCTGGTATGCTTCACTGTAAGGGCAAATACTTGCTCACACAGGTTCTTAAATGTCTATTCAAACAGAAATATCTTTGAGAGTGCTAACATGAAAAAATAACATTCAGACCCAGTTAAAAAGCCTATTCAATATGTTCAGTTACTAAAATATAGATTTGTAATGTATTTTCAAGGAATCTTTATGTCATCTACAGTACATCTGTGTTATTAGTTTCTTTTAGTCTACCATAAAATGCAAAATTTATTTTCAGTATCAGCCCAATTTCAGGCACAATTCAGCTAGTGAAGCATCATCTCCAAAATAATGGCAGATAAATGCACTAATTCACTTGACATACAGTATATTTTTGCCTCAGCATTTCCAACATAGAAACAGAAACAGATGCTTCCAGTCTAATTTGTCTCCCAACTTCCCACTTGCTTGATCTGAAAAGCGTGCACAGCATGTGTATAGGCTGGAAGGAGGGGGGCAAGTAAAACAAGAGGGAAAAATTCCTGGAATATTGCAAACCTTCCTGTTGGAGACTGTGAGCAGGCTCTACCTGCAGATGAAATAGGTACAAATCTCTGCATTAAATAAGTATCACACCTGACTGCAGTAAAGACTACATGAAAATTAATGAAAACTGAAGGAGGATGTAGTTCAAGGACAAAGTATTTAGCATATAAAATCTCTTCCTGCACTTCTGTGCAGGAAGATATAGCACAGAAAGCACAAGGAACTAGATTCTCATTTCCCACAAAACTGCAATAGCTTCATAGCTTGAGTAGTGCTATGTCAGGGAGCACCCATTACACTTTTACCCCAGAATATAAAAACACTAACTAGCATTTTTATTTTTTTTATATATATGTATATATTCTCATGCTGGGTAGTCAAAGAACAGAAAAGGTAACGTTTCAAGCAAAATAATGCCTGTAAGTAAACTTTTATTGTCAGAACCTGCAATATCTTGCACAGTCCTAAACTTGGCTTCAGTGTGTTTTGGTATGTTTTACACTTTCCAGACTCTGGAAATGCAACTGTTCCCTGGGGTTGGAATAGTATTTATTGCAATTTATTGCATTCCTTAATCTTCACTCCATCAACTTGTAGGAATACACCTAAGAACAAGGGCTAAAGAAAAGGCAGCATACTGCTGTTCATATTCAGCCCTAGTTATTAAATTTTCAGTCATGATCTTACAAGAAACACTGATAAAAATTAATTTTAGGAGATGAAATTTGTAAAGAGAGAAATGCCTAGCAAAAAGGAAAACTACCTGGACAGTATAATAGATCCAAATATGTCTGAAGGCAAGCAGAAGACATACATCAGATCTGTTCAAGACATGAAACTACTCTTGGGATATGAATTTAGATAACCTAAGGTCCTAATGAGTTCCAGTGATACATTTCTTTGCCATTTTAGACTTAATTACAATCATCTGCACACGTACACACATCCCAAAGCACCACATCCTATTAGGTAGATTAACCAAATTTGCACTCATGCTACAATTCATGTAAGGGACTTAATTACCATTGCATGTCTACCTGTTTCACTCTGGAAAGAAGCAAAAGTGCCTTTCTGCCACAAAAGAACAACTGAGATGTCAGCTTTGAAAGGGAAGTTATGTGCATAGGAGGAGAGGAAAATCTGCTGGTACACGTGGCATACACAGGATGCCTTTTTCTTTTCCATTCCAGAGCAGAGAGGAGCTCCTACCTATGACCCAGATCCCCAGTGGCTACAGAAATACAAGAAAATAACACTTTGAAATGGATGTCCAAAATATACATGTCCTGCCTCAAGGTAGTTTAAATGTGTCACCAAATTCATGAGGAAAGACAGTAGGTAAGAGAAAACTGAATTAAACCTATATTTAGGCAGGCTGCATGGTAGGAACTAGAGATTCTGGAAAGGAAACTGGACAATTTCCTGGTATCCTACAGTGGGAGAAAACTCTCCTTATATATGGTTTTCATCAAAGCAAATCATTCACATAATACAATTCAGTACAAAGACTTTTCAGCCACCAAAGACCATTTTTCTAGGGGCTGAAACATTCATGGTGCAAAACAAACTGAATACGCAACTGAAGGACAGTGATATCCAATATAATCCAATAAAATCAATAGCTACTCAAATAATTGCAAATATCTCCTAGAAAACTTCCTGTCCTCTATAGATCTTAGATTTAATTGAAGCATCCAATTCACCTCACTGGAGGCTGCAGCATGTCCAGGAAAGTCCTGGAATTGAATGTAAGCCATAGAGCAAGAGTGCTAAAGTACAGCAAAGAAATAAAAAAAAAAAACCAAAAAAACCCCCCCAAAAAAAACCCAAAAAAACACCAGGAAGCCAGGAGGCAAAGCTATACCAATTCATAACAGAATATAGGGAAATGCATCTTCATATGGATTAGAATAGTGCTAGCATTTTTTGTTTCTAGTCAGAACAACTACATCTCAATGATTTTAACATGGCTTTTGCTTTCTTTGCTCTCTTTTATACTAGAACAGTGGTCTCAAGAAAAGTAGCAGAAAGTCATACTATACAGAAATGTTATTCCCCAACCCCTGAAGCTTTCACCCAAACTTGGTCTTTCAAACTAGCTACATTTTAGCTACTGTCAAAACCCTACCCTATTTGAGTCTGCATGACAGAATCATTATGTTTAGTTTTCCTTCTCAAAAAATAAGATTATTTAGTCAAAACCAGGATTTTCCACCTCTGCAATCAGAATGGGAGACAAAATAACAGCTGTAGCAGGTTTAATTGGCACTCAAGAACAATATTCTTTGATGATATTTCACATTTTCATCTCAGTATGTGACTATTCCCGTCGGTTTCAGTAGCATTGCTCATTATTTAACATTTGTATTACAGCAGCTCCTGAAGGTTTCAATAAGACTTTGTGCCATTGTCCTCAACACCAAAAAGCACTGAATAAATTTCAGGTCTGGCCTAGAGTTACAGAATATTTAAGCACAAGCCCAAGTGTTTGAAGGACAGTGATCTTATATCAGGGTTGCACAAGAAAACAAACCCTTAATGGGTATCTGTGGGGATGGGTGACTCTTGCCTCTGGCTTAATGGACTCTGCTCCACCAGAACATTATAGCAGCCACTTGTTCTGTTTTTCAAAACAGAGAAATCCCCACCTTGTAAACACAACCCAACCTGCACTGATCACTGTTTGTGTTGTGACTCCCAAACTTCCACCACATTGTACACATGTGCACACACACGTGTCTACTGCAAGCCCTTCTACTGCAACACCTGCCAGGGAAAAAAGCATTACAGCTGCCACCGGGTGTCTGGATAGGTCACAGCCAAGCAAACTTACTTGGCAGAACTGAATTTCACACAGACACTTTACACTGATCCATGATAGATTTGATAGAACACACAGCTCTAAACCACTGCGTAGCATGAAACTGATAATACAGCAGAATTTCTCAAGCCCGTGAAATTAATAGAAATGGAAGAACTGATTTTGTGTTCCATTCTCATCTGTGCCTGCTGTATAATGCTGGAGAATGACTGGGGGCTGATTATTTTTTCATCAGGGAAGTGATCATACTCTGAGACAGCTCTTACTTCTGCCTCTAACATACCGTAGTCCCCTGAGGCACTGAATAAATTACAATATGAAAAGAAAAAAAATTAATACCTTTTTAAGAAGCTATACTGAAGAAACTTTGCAAAGCTGAATTACTTAGAACATAAGCTATATATACATACATTCATATATATATATGTATATATATATATAACTGGAGAATCATCTACTAGAATGAAACAAAACAACTTGAAAATCTTTTAAGGTTGGATGACAAGGTTCTGTACTGCAAATCTATTAGCAATTACAACTTTTAAAACCTTATGCACCTAGAAAAACAGTGTAACATTATATGGAAAACTGTATTTGTATTGGATTATGTTTTCAGTTTTGATAACACATCAGATGTCATTAGTTTTAGCTGAACTACTTACTTTTTTTAAAAAGTATGATTTTGATACTATTTTAAATAAACCAAACTTGACTTAATTCACTTTTTTTTTCCAGTTTGTTAATAACACTGTCATAGAACCACGCAGATACTTGTTGGTATCATTGTTTTAAACTCCAGGAAGCACTATAAGGGGTCCCATATTTTCACTGATTCTGTGATTTTCAATGTGTCCTAATAGGACATGGCCCATTTTGGGAGTTCTTTAAGGAGCATCAGTAGCATAACTCCTACAGCAATCCTCAGAATTGTAGGTTCACTTTGTGCCAGAATTTATCCCTGTGCACAGCAAGATTCCTGTCCCCTTGGTCATTCATACCTGATCCAACTTTAGGAGGGCTCTGCAAGTTTTCCAGAAAAGCATCTCTAGCCAGTTGCCAGGTGCTGAAGAATTTAAGGCCAGAACAAATCAGTAGATTAGCATCACAAAATATTACTGCACCTACCCTAAGGTGTGTCAGTCAGGAAGACAGACCAGGTGTGCCCTACCTCCAATGTTGACATCTGTGTTGTTACCCTGTGATGTTTTGGTGGATGCACGTTTGGCCAACACAACTCTGGTCTCTAGAGTTTGGTTTGTGTAACACTGAAGGTGCCCCTGTCTTTGCACTGCAGGTAAGGGCAGCTTCGGATGTCTGACTCAAGTACAGACAACTACATGGGTGTCTGAACCAAGTAAAAGGATCTATTTTCTTTATTGCTAATAATAACTGTAAGTATTTAAATATGTGCCTTATTTACTGTTTGAATTTGTTCAATACACTTCCAGAAGTGTAAGCTTCCAGGCCATGATCCTTGATAAACTCCTGACAAGTAGATTGGGAACCTCAGCAATTTACATCCTATGGTCAAACCAACTCCTTGTCTTAAGTATTTTCCCCTGGTTCTTAACTTACTACTCATACTTTTCAATACCCTTTCTCTCCTGTTTTTCAAGCCAAAGATGTGGACTATGATCTGTGCTCACTCAAACTGTATCAAGAGACCCCTGCCACTGGCTGACTGCTAAGCTAAATCTTTACAGAAGATCTTAACAAAACCATTGCAGAAATCCTGCAACTAGCTGAGCTGCAACTTGCTACCAGAGAGGAGACATTTATGAAATATTCAAGAGTTCCTGAAACTCCAAACATACACTGTCATCTTGTTTGTATCTCCAGTCACTGAAGATGTAACCATCGTGTTCCAGGTACAAATATATTCCAGACAAACTACTGCTTCCATTCTCTGTTCTTTTCTCTGAATACTGAGCCTCCTGCTTTTTTTCTCTCCTGTCTATGTAACTTTGTTCTTATTTCTAGACCTGTCCCTATCCTCTCAGTATTTTGGGTCAAACCTCTCCCTGGTTTGAATTCGATGTCTATGGTCCTGAGTCAAGAAAAATGTCATGTTAAAGAGTGAAGTGCTTAATGAGTATGGCTGTATATTTTTTTTCTTTAACAGTAAAAATGTGAGGTAAGAAAAGATGTTACTAGGTACAATGAATTAATTGCTGCTATTTAAAAATCTCAATAAAGGATTTATTTCTAAAAGCTATTATGTACATATCGTACTTACCAAACAGCCAGGTCATGGTCATGTATCATGACTTCTTTGTGGATTTTATTCAATAGAATATAAAATTTGCTCTTTGTGTCACATTTACCACTTAAGGTTTTGAGTACTTGGCCTGTAAAATTTTTACTGCCTTGAGCCTGTTGGCTCACACACCACACAGCTTCAGCCTGGCAGTAATGAGTTAGCCACAGTCAAAACTGCTTGCTACATAACTACTGACAGTCAGCAGATGTGAGCAATTCTCTGACCCCTCTGAGGATATAAGGTTATGGCTGGCTTGAATATTCTTCCTTTTTTTCCCTCCCCAAAAACTTAAAAACCATCTTCTGATACCTACAATGACTGCTATCACAGAAACTGAACCCTCCTTAGGCACATCTTCCATTATCAAAATTCAAAAGTTGAGTTACAGAATTTTATAACTTAAAGAATGCTCAGTTTAAATTGCCAGGGTGTATTCATGCACTGCCTATGCCCAAAGATACCTAAATAACAGAAAACACATTAAATGCTTCACATACTGTAACTGTATGGCACTGTATAAGCTCTTTATGTACATAGATTCATTTGGAGAAGAGATGGGGACAATTTTGGGATTCTTCATTTCTACAATTATAACTACAGTGCAGAGAGAAGGTCAGATCTCACTACTTTTACTTCCATAAAATTTGGTACCCCCTTGTACAGAAGTCTACACATATATTAAGTCCAAGGGTTTGAATTCTGGAAATCCATTGCCAAAACCTACAGGATCTACCCAGACAGGCCTAGCTTAGCTTCCAGTATGCATTGCCCAAGCATGTGGACAATACTCCTTTCATTCTAGTCCTAGAGGGTTTTCTGCTGAGAGAAACCTTTACTCGTGACATTTAAGATGGGAGTTGTGCACTGAACAGTGTTATTGTCTACATTAAACCTCTGAAAAAGTATATATAGCTATTTTTCCCTCTTCTTCTTTATTTTTAGGAAGTAGTTTGCTAAGTATAAATGTTGGAGCAGCCCTACCACTGGGTCAGATACTTAATCAGACAGGCCCATCAGTTAAATATACTCTCAATTCATAAGCCAAAAGTCTTCCTGCTTGTCAATCAACAAGCTTTTCTAATAGAAGGCACCTCAAAAGAATGTGTTTTTTTCCTTGGTTAACTTTTTTGGCTTGCATTTGACATCTTTTCCTCCTTACTATCAATACTACCACAGAGAGCAAAGACTCAAGTGTCTTTGCAGCAGCAAAAGTTCTGTTACTTCCACATTTTCCACTTCACATTTTCCCAAGACATGAAAACTCTCTGTGGCAGTAATACTGCTCTCTGTGCAAAATAACTTTTCAAACAGTCTGTCACGTTGTGAGAGTGCAGCCTAGGCAGAATCCTTTCCACTTATCCAGCAGCTGGACACAGCCTTGATTAAAGTTACATTTCTCAGCACAATCCAGCAAGTTCATCCAGCCAAAAATCAGACAGCAGAATTTTTAGCTTTGAGACTCAAAACAGCTTTCACAAACAGAGCAGCACAGTGCAATTCCAGAATATGAATCCAATTGCTCTACCAGCAATGACTTCATTGCAACAAAACATAAAACAATCTATGTATAGAAAATAAAATTCATCAGCTTTTTAAAAAATGTCTATTAAATACAGGCTGCAATCAGCTTCCAAATACAAGATGTAGATCACTTCCGTAACTACAGTCACTACTTGCTGTAATATGAAGGAAAGTTTGTTAAGTTTAAGAAGCTGAATGTTGCAAGCCTTCAGTTTTTCAGAAGCTCATGCAAAGTTATTATTGAAATTAAGATCACAGCATAACATAAAAATTAGCAAAGCAAAAAACTCCACTACTTAAACATTTTAATGTTACATAAATACTTAATCTCAAAAGATTCAAGGGTTTCCAAGCCCACAGAGCTAGAAATAGAGAAGGCATGTTACTTTTCTGCAGTTTAACTTAGCTGTTTTAAACATTATTTTGAATTAAACAGATACTAAGCATGTTTACAGAAGATATTTCAAATTAAGAGTTCTTTACTTGAATTTAAGCTGGCAAAAACACATTTTAAACTGATAGATGGTACTCTTGAAACATAATAAGCATGTACCAGCTCACATTTACACATCTCTCAGAAAAGCAGCTTCTCTGCACATCCATACACTTTCTCTGAAAAAAAGGCTGAGTGTATTTCTGGCTTTTCCTTTCCAAAAATCTTCTTCCCTCACTCTTCAAATACATATCCCTGTATCCTGCATACCAACTTCCCTATCTCCTGCTTGCACAGAAAGAAATCAATTCCAAACAATTTTGTTCACAATGTATGTAGGAAAGGGCCTGACCTCAGTAGCTTTGACCCAAATTGATCACAGAGATGTACTTCTTGCTCTATAATGGGAGGGAAACAGAGGACTGTGGGCAGCAGCTACACCCCAGCTGACACCACTGCTGGCTGCATCAGCCTTCTCCTCTATTTTCTTCCAGCATAAAGACAAACTGCTTAAGGTTAATCTGTTGAACTTCAAACTGCATCAAACCTGTGAGTTTTCATGCAGTTAGATACATGACAGCCAAGAGCTAGAGGACACCCGGAATCTTCTCCTAACTCATCCACATTGGTCTTTAAAATAATAATAAACAGTGTGTGAGAGCAGCTTTACCCCCTCAAAGATTACACCTTCTGGCTACTCTCCCATTACTAGCCAGAACAGAACATAACATGCTTCTCAAGCTAGTAAGATGGAAGAGCTTCTCACAGTAACAGTATTCATTTTCACAGCTTGGATCATTATGTAGATGATATTAAAAAGAAAAAAACCAAAGCAAACAAAACAAAAAAAAAAACCATAAATAAAGGAAAGGCTATAAATATATAGCCGTCTTCCCCCTACTTTAAGAAGCCCAGATACATGCCTCAACTTTCTGTAGGTTGAAGGTTTCAGTACTAGTCAAATTCAAGATGTGTGCTTTCCTAGGCTGAAAGGAAAAGAACCAACATGGTGACACTGATACAGGCCTTGAAGAAAGGACACTCAAAATAATTATCAGTGATTTTCCCACTCTTGTGACCAGGAGACTCCAAAAATTGCAGTCAGGGCAACATTCATCTAAGTAGCATTGTTTGCAGTTTGGGGATAGATTTTTACAATATGAGCCCCAAATACAAGTCTAGTAATAAGCATAATCTGTCAGTCTGCAGTTGTAATTCCCCCATCAGCATGCTTAGACAAATATTACTGTAAACTGCAAAGGAGTGCACATTTTTGTGCTTGATCATACATTCTCTTCAGGGAAGAGTTTGGTCCTGATGACTTAGAACATCTTCCCCCCTCAAATAACTACAAGGGAGTTGATACAAGCCCAATGCAAATAACTGCCAAAAATGATTGCAAAGATCTGTAGAAAGAAGCAGGCTAACCAAAATAAATGGCAAAAGCAAAAATGCATGCTTTCTGGTCAGAAAGATCATGTTCATCTCTAAATCAGGAGTAACCTGGACTTAACAGTTAAAATTGATGAGAACAGCTTTGAGTTTATCAGAACTCCATTGTGTTAACCATACTAAGCAGCCAGAGAGCCAAGGATGGTTGGCACACCTGGTGCAGGGGAGAATGCTACCAAGAGGATAGCAATTAGACAGTCAACCTCTGTAGGAAATGGAGACAAGGAAATAACTACCCTTGAACACTGAATGACCACAGAGGCAATGTGTGATGTAAAAAAATTGCTAATAAAGCATAAAACTAGTATCTCTACTGTATCTATTATTTATTTATCTAGTAATTACACAGTTTAGTTTACCCATGGTATTTTGGAGGTCATCTTGAACCCTTTATGTAGGATGTCTTCAGTTAGAAAATGTCATTTATATTTTTATTTTATCCATATTAAATTCTTCAGAGGTTGAGCGAGGTTGCTACTTGACTCTGTGTCCCTTCTGAGTAGGCAAACAAGGGGAGTAAATAAACAAATTAGGTAAAGGGATGTGAAAAGCTCAAGTTCAGGTAGAGTAACATTTCTGCCAGTGAAAGCACCATAAAACAGCAAGATGATCTTGGAAACTGAAAAGAACGGTGGGATGGGAGGATGCACAAAGTGCCAGGCAACAACACTGACACGTGGGCTGCAAATCCTAGATGGATGTCACATGAACCAAGCCCTGTACCAAGACCACCACAATGACCAAGCTGCCATTAATATTTGGTCCCCAGATGTTTCCTGAGCACAAAACCCCTCTGCTTATCCTTCTGTGGGAGCTCTACAGCCACTCCTGTGCTCGTGCAGGAGAAGATGACCTATAGCTGAGTTTTGGGATTTTGTTTTCTGTCTGCCCTCTTTCTGCACACAGTATGAAATGGCAATCACTAATAATCATGATTAATTCGTCACACAATGTCGGTTGTACATTATCATGCACGTTTTTATTGCTCCAGTTTGCCAGTGACACACAATAAAATTATATGATACTACCTGAACTGAAAATGTTAAGAAAAATAAATACATGATAAATAATAAGTTTCCTGGTTGGCTGACACTTGATACATCAATACGTATGCCTTATTTTCCTCAAAACAATTTAATTATATTTTGACCAGATACAAAGATACAGATACCAGATACAAACTCAGAAAGACTGTACTGATGAAAAAACAGCCAAATCTTTCTGTGCTGCTCTTCAGACTTCACATTGTGCTATCACAGAGAAACAACATTTAAAATCTAACCAGGGTTCAAGTATGGTATCTGTAGAACAGAGATGAAATGGCCTTTTAAAAAATTCTCTATCTTCAATTTGGTTTCATTAAGTGAAGTAGAAAAATAAACATAGCATCTCTGTAATCACTGAGAGGCTATGTAACATAACTGAACAGCAAAGCCCTTATGAAGTAAAAGCAGATGGACTCCATTATATATATATATATGTGCCCAGGCTTTTTAGGAAAGTATAAGAATTCCTGGGCAGTGGTGACGATAGAAAAACTTGGTTCTCTTGTGTAAATAATGTTTTCCCCAACAGCTGTATTCCCCCTTCCTGTTTATTCTTCTCTCCTGCAGAATTCTTTCAGTTCAGTCACATCTGTATTTCATTTATTTTTAAAAAATATTTTTTTAGCTATCCTTCTAGTTTTTGCAGATTATTAAGGCTGAGGAAATTTTCCAAATCTCCTTTCACAACCTATTCTGTTTACATTTTTACACTTCATTAGGTACTGAATTCACAAAATGAACCACATGGGTTAGGGCCTTTGCCCACATTGCCCAGTTTGCAGAGCTGAGGTCTTCAAGCAAGCAACAGAAACTGTCTAGGAAATTATCTTTTCTGTCTCACTTTAGGGCTAAAAAACAGCAGAATAATTTTTAAAAGTTTTTACTCCATTTAAAAAAAAAATCAGTGTTATATTTAGTGCTTACACATCTATAATTACTAGGCATGAGAAAAATTCTTGGAGCTTAATTTTTGTAACACCATATACGAGAGTGTTTTTTTAATATTTGGGCTAGTAATTATTACATTAAATTTGGACTTAACATTACTATTGATTAAAACATTTTTGAAAAAATATTATGTTCTGTTGAAACATTAAATAATGGGAAGAGAAATTTTTAGGACTTTCTTGAAATAAATTTTCTTTTAAATTTGCCTTTTCTTGAAATCAATACCAGTCTGAAACTGCACAACAATTCAACTAACTCTGCCTTTTTTATTTCTGTTAGGTTGTTGAAAATGCATTTTATCTGTAGTCTAGCACTTCATTTTATCCTATTTTACAGCCAACTTGCTGACTCTCACCTCAGACTCTTCTATCTTAAAAATAACTGAACAGATGATGAACCACCTCCCAAGGGCAAGCAATCTCTGGGAGTAACTATATTCTACAAGCAATACCTTATAAGATGATGTAATCTGTTCCAAGAAGCCTGTTTCTATTTTTAAGTGACATACTCTTATTATGCTTTTAAAAGGACATCTCCATCACAGATTGTCACTTTGCTTTTAGCCCAGTAACAATTATCAGTGATATTTAATATACACGAAATGGCGTCAGAACAATCATTGATTTTATCTTATTGCTTACCTTGAATCTTACAAATAGTACTGGAAATGGTAATTTAAAATTATATGACTATAAAATGCTTACACTGTGAAGAACATTTCTGCTTACAATCACGTTTTCAGAAAAAGGGAATCTTTCACAACTGCCTTAAAATGTTTGAGCATTTTGTGTGTAAAGTATCCTGGAATATTTCAGGTTCTGCACTTAATGTTACTGAATTTGACATTGGAAAGCCTGGAAATAACATTACAGCAAAACCTGCACAGACAAAACAGAATCAGCATGGCAATCCCACCTGCTGTTACAAGGAGAGACAATAATGACAAAGCACACCAATTCTGTAAAAAATGCTTTTTTCTTTTGTTTCTCACTACCATAATTTCCACATAAATCATTTAGCATTTCCAACACCATATGATTTCATATTTAAAAAATGCTTATAGAATTGTGTTTTTACTGTTATTACCACACAGAATGAAACCAAACACACTCTTGGTGACACAGCCATGTCACAAGAAGTGACATGCATAGGTGTTCCTTATCATCATATTGTGAGATCATGCTGTTACTGCATTGCTATACAAAGATGTGGATCTCTGTGCACTGTGTGACACCATCTTACTAATTTTAGAGTGGACAGATATCTTGCATCAAGTATTATTTGATCTTCTGGAATCTCAGCTATTAATCTCATGAGCATCAACGATCCAAATCAGCAGATTGGGGTTTCTTTGTGGGAGGAGCATTTAGGATTTTTTAAGGAAGCAATTACTGAAGTAATTTAGGGCTCTGCACTGTAAGGTGGGGCCTTTCTAACCCTCCAGAAGAAGGAGGTCCAGCGCAAGCCATGCTACGTTTCCCTACTCCAGATCCCATGCAAATATGTATTAATCAAACCCCAATTATTTTTCCAGACATTACCCCATCTAATACATACTATTTTACAAATTCAGATATTTATTGCAGTAATTTTCAATAACCACAGAGACAGACACAGGGCTTGCACAATATTCCAAGCAGATGAGTCTCAGCATTTACAAAGCTCTGCTGCACCCAGCCCACGCATCACTTCTTACCCTAATGCAGCTTCAACCCTCTGTCTCCTGTCTGAGGTTTTTTTTTGGTTCATCCAGGAGCAGAACTCCCAGTAAAGCAGCTTTGGCAAAGCAGAGAGGACTGGACAATCAGAAGAAACAAAACCCAACCCTCCAGAGGTCACAGTTCTCAGCACACTGATGCAGTGCAGTTTGTCTCAGAGATCCCAGCATTTCCAAAGCTACTCCAGCTTTGGTTCAAGCCTCAGAATGAAAGCTGAGGAGTAGAATAATGATGGAAGCAAACAACAATTAAAGAAGGATTAATTCGTTCTATTACTTTAGGCTCATGTATATATCCTGCCATGTCACAGAGGTAATTATTCTTATAATTAGCCATGATAATTTTTTTTTCACCTCTCACTTTTTTACCCATTATGGATGGCACTGTAATGTCTAGGTTTGATGAGAAAGTCTATATAGCACTTGTAGTCACACCAGTAAAACTGAGCAGCAGAGCCTCCTCCATATTCCTGTAGGCTCTGCCTATCACTCTGCACACTGACATCAGGAGAAGCTGGAAGCATGGAGAAGCTTCACTTTTCAGAGCTGGAAGGACACAGGGGGACAAGCAGCACTTGGGCCATTCAGTCTCTATCTTTACAATATTGTGGCAGAGCTCATGCTATAGGGCACAGTTCACCTGGCAGATAAAACAGCTTGGATTCAAGTATCTTAAAAACCTGATCAATGGTGGAGAATTTGGTAAGGATTTTTAACACATTTAAATTCCCTTAAATATCACAGCTTTGCCAAGGTGTTGTTTAGTTTCTCTCAAGCAACAGTTCAAACTTTGAACATAGGATGGCAGACCTCTATATCTGGAACAGAACTGGAGTATCTAGAAAATCTGTTAATAGAAAAATAGAATAATGAAGCTACACAGCATTTATAGAACTTGGCAGAGAAAAGTAAATATTTCACCTGTTTCCTTGGTTTGACTCAAGCTGAAATCATACAGGTATCTTCAAATAACAAATATAAAGGCTGTTCTGCAGTATTCTGGGACACTTTGAAAGTGGCAGTATTGCTGGGTCTCAACCATTTAGACTGATGCCTTCTTAACAAGTACTTCATTGTTTTGAAGGAGAGCTACAAAAATGCCAATGTTTTACCTCAGATTTTATCAGCTCTGAAAATACTAACCCATGTATTGATCTTTTAGCCTGAGCTAATCTGAGGGAAGGTATGAGAAAAATATCTGGGCCAATTTAGCTTTGGTCTCCAAAAAAAGTATTGTATCTGCACACATAATGATCCATTAAGAATTGCATTATAAAAGGCTAGATACTTGAAGAACAGTTCCATAGCCAAGTGATATAAATACTGATGCACTGAGTGCACTAACACTAAACCAGCACTGTATTTTTGAAGTAAAAAAGATGTTTACTAAAGCAATAGTTTGGATTTTTACAAATTTCCCTCAGGTGCTTTGACAGGATCAGCTTCATCAAATACTTGCTGGTGTTTCACTAGACATGCAGTTCCAGATCAAACACTTCTGTCTGGTGATGGCACATTTAAGAACCAAAAAACTTACATCAGCAATTATATCTTTCACAACACAAAACTAGCATGATTTCTTAAATTTTTACAGATCCAAAATGAGCCCCAAAAACCCAGCATTAGACTGCCACACTATGGTACAATTAAGATCTGCAAGTAAGAAGAAGATGGCAATAAAAATAACTCCTCTACTTTATTATTTAGGTCTACAGTATCCACCATCAGTTTTGTTTGCCTGTTAAGTTTGTAAAGCACTAAAAAAACCTGTCGTGTCTTGCTCAGCAATAGCTATCTAGGTACATCATGCTTGAAGATTTCATTTCTGTAGTTAGCTTTTCCCCAAAATGAAAACAGAAAATGTTTACTTTCCCCAAGCCTTAATACCTCTAAAGACTAGTTTGATATGCCTGTTGCACAGATGGGATATCTAGGGAAGCAGATACCTAGGGCATTTCTTTGTTGTCTACAAAATAGAGAGCTTCTTGTTTTCTGCATTGCAATGTGACCTGAAAGGGTTTCAGTTGACATCCAGTCCGAAATAAGAAAGGTTCAAAAGACCTTCTCCAATCTTGGGTTTTCAAAACTATTTGAGGTAACACTACAGAATTTTAGAATCTACATTCATTGTTTCTTTACGTCAGAATTTAAGTAATTTCAGACCTAGGAATATTTCAAAGTATTTACTATCTCTACATTTTTATCACTAAGCTTTGTGAGTGCTCTTAGAAAAAATTAAAATCTTTTTTTTTTGTTACCTTGAGTTACAGCAATGCAAGATGTCTGAAATTCACATCTAACTCTTTTAGTTAGACAGATACATCAGCTCACCATACAAAGCATATGTTATTTTAATTACTTTGCCATTTATATAATTTATATCCCCATAGAGGTTTTTTTGCAAGAAAGCTGTAAATCAGTTTTGTATGACCATTACCAGTATTGCTTTATTAATTCCAACATTCCATTTTTAAGTGTTTTTCTAATAAATCAAACATTATACATAAGCATTTGGCTGAGGCCAAGACCATACCAATTATTTTACCTGCAAGAACTTGCCATAATAAACATTTCCCACAAGGTGTAATAAAATACATGTCTGGTGCCACAAGACCTACAGGAATATCCTGTACTGAAGCATTAAATAAAGATTAGGTGGCTAGCTGGAGCTTCCATTTGTTCCACTCCTTCCCTAATTGCTATTGTCACCACTTCAGACTCCAAATATGGCATTGGCTAGATGTATGCCAGTCCTTCACTGCTAGGATGGTTTGCTGAAGCTTTTAAAATCCTGAATTAAGTATCTTTCATCTCTAAACACCTTCAGTCACAGATTGCTCAAGACATCGACATTCAGAGCTTTTCCTTTGTACATCACTCATCTCTAAGCCACAGGCACATGCATATTTGGATGTATACTTTAATACAATTTCTGTTATTAAGCCTCTGCTTTAAGTTTTCACATAATTTCTGTTGATTTTTTACTGCCTTTAGTCAAAGCACAAGCCACTGTGTTACACCTAGGATCCTAAAACTTCCTAATACTCAAGTTTTTAGAAACAGCAAACTGTGAATGTTCAAGTGTTTTAACAATATTGGCTCTAGAGCCCCACTAGCAAACGTGAAGTTCTCATGAGCATTCCTGAACCAGCTGGGGCAGGATTAGTCCAAATAAATTACTCACATCTGGTAGCAAATCTGCATACTACACCTGCAACTTTTTTGGAAGCCCTTTGGAAGGGGAGAAGTACAGCAAACTTGAATGACACTGAATGAAGATCATTTACACAGTCTTAGCAGGTTTAGTGTTTAGCAGTTACTCAAAAGTCATGCATAACAAACTTAAAAACAAGCTCCAATTTTACAGCTGCTCCTCAAAAATCCATCAATAGCCAATTTTGAAAATGATGGTCTTTAACTGTACTCAAAAATTTAGCAGCAGCTACTAGTGCATTAATGTTATTTTAGATACTTTAGCTGCAAATTTTTCTCTTCTCTGGCTGATACCAGACATACCTTCTGCTAGTCATTCAAGCATCACATCTAAGTATTTAAAATTAAATAAATATCTTTAAAAACATATATTATTTCACGTATAAAGATTTAGGCTGAAGTTGACTAGGCTACAGAAAAATGCTGTTTCTTACTACAGTATCTTTCTTTACAGCCCACTCTGTGAAGGATATTGTATTCCATATCAGATTAATTGGAGTTCTGTCAGACTGAAAAGATTAGTTCTGATAAACAGCATCCTCAGTGCTGCTGAATTATGTCTTCCTCAGAAGAATCAAAACCATGTTTCATTGACATTCATCAGGCATCCCCTTCTAGGAAACTACAGGAAACTTCATACCTTCCTGAACTTTTCCATCTGCTTATAAAGATCTGGATCCAGCTCCTGGGACACATCTTTCATCCAGAGCAGAGCTCCTCTGTATTCAGTCCGATACTGTTCCATCCGGTTCACTGTCAGCCACGTGTCTGAGATGGCCCTGTACCTGAAAGTCTCCACTTCTTGATATAATCTACTCAAAGGAGTACGAAGTGCTAATCTGGGGGGAGGCACAGAGGAAACAAAAAAAGAAACACCTTAGAGAAGTTGTTCCACAAAGGCAGACAGATTAATACAACTACTGACCCTTTCTAGCAACCAGAAAAAACGTGCACAGAGCAAACAGTTCACAAAAGTGCTGAAGTGCTACTGAAGTGCTGACAGTCCTACAGGTTGGTTGTGGGTAAACATGAACGTTGTGTTTGAACAACATGAACATGTACATTGTGTTTGCCACCTTCCTGTTCAAGTAGTGACCTTTCACTTACATGAGTGGAGACCAAACCTTGTCTATTGCATGAATGTAACCCAGGTAGCCAAACTGCTGTATGTATGGTAGTAACATTCCTCTTCACAAGCTCCATCCAACAACTTTAAGTATGTAGTAGTATCCAGTAACTTATTACTGGATAGATACCACAGGTGTATCAGGATTGTCATGTTAAGCCTCAGAAAAAGCACTTCCATTAGCCTTTTAATCCTCAAATGTACACGTAAATAGAGAACTCATCTGTCAAGTAGATAATTATCTCTTTTTTTTTTTTTTTTTTTTAAAGAAATCTTATTAATTCTTTTGAAAGATATTTATTTTGGGGAAGGATTTAGGAATTTTCTTAAACGTTTCTTCCAGCAACTACACTTTGGAAAGGCAGTAGGGGACACTGTTGTCCTCCCTATGTCATCACTTTAGTTTTTAATGGGATCTCAGAACCAGACAGAATTCCTCTAACTTTTTGTTTTGCTTCCTCCTGCTGCTTCTGCTTTCTTCTTGGTTGCCAGCAGCCACATCACTGGACTGGGTTCAATTGATTTCACATCAATGTAGAGTTAATGTGCTACTTAGGGACTTCCTGGGCTTCCTATTTCCTACTAAGGAATTACAAGAGAATTTCTAATTTCAGCTCCAGGAACCAGCAAATTGGGGGTATTGGGGATATCCCAGGCACAAGAGAATTTCTAATTTCAGATCCAGAAGCCAGCAAATTGTGCCTTCTTATCTACAGCTACTGACCAAGCTACTGGCATGCAATGTAAGTAAGGGCAGGCCCAACTTCAACATGAGTTTAAGGATTTCTCAAGAGACATCAGAGGGTTTACTGTGTTTGAGTTAATTTTAAAAGAAAAAAATGCATTGAGTTAGAGATAATAAAATGTGAACTTCTTAGTACGGCTATTTTTCCCCCTCCTCACATTTTTTCCTCAGTTCTTCAACTATTTACCCCAGCCATTAAATGGAAAGTTCAGTTTACACAGACATGTCATACAGTGGGATTTCTATAAGCAGTCAAGCTTTATAAAGAAGCAAGCTATCAGGAGTTTTGCTCAAAGGTGCCTTATATGTTTTCATGGCAGTTACTGGATGTGCTAATGACCAAACTTTAGACCAAGATAAACATATGAAGCTCTCAGTGCTCTGTATGTGATGTTTTATTTTGAGCCAAACAGCTGCACTGGTAAGCTAAAGCTGGAAAGTATCACAGTAATTAAGACTGTAAGAAAATCCTGTAAAACACAAAGGAATAGATTTTTCCCTAAATGACGGTGAATTTCAAACATTCATAGTCTAAATGATGTAAAAAAAAAACCCAAGCAAACAAAAAAATCCATCATAATATTGCCAATAATACAGGAGTTTTGGCCAATAATGACTTTCATATCATTTGTTTCCTCACACATATGAAATGGCAAAATGAATTATGCCAGTGATGAATCAACTACCACCATCTAACATACTTTCTAAATCAGACAATAATTCTGTCACACATACCTTTGCTGAGAAGAAAAGCAGAGTGCCTTCCCTGTGGCTTGCATCATTTTTCCTGCTCTTGTTTTATCCTGAGAACCCTGTGATCGAAGAAATTTCCCCAATTCATTTTCTTCCTGAGACAGAACTATTGAAAAATAAATGAGTGGTCAAACAAATTATTCAATAGATTCCTAGCAGCTTTAACTATGGCCTAACATAAAGTATGTTAAGTTAGTCCAAATTCAGCAGCAGAGCAAAATAATAATAATTTCATTAAATCCCTGCATTTATTAAACAGTGTATCTGATTCACTTGAGACACTTGTTGATGAGTTTGCTGTTCTTATAATAAAACTCCATCTGTCCAAAACACAATAAGAAAAACATGCTATTTCTTCCTTTAACAAAAGAATTAGGTTGGTACCCTGGTTTAATCCCAGCCTGTAACCATACATTCTACACAATTCACACACTATTTTTATATTTTAAATATCTAAAACACTTCTATTTCGTTTTTTAAACATGAAGATGAAGAAAAATGAGTGGGTTTACACCAATTTGTTGACTATTTCCAAACTAGGACCAGAGGTCTTTGTAATCTCACAGCCTAGTGAAAGACCCACAAGTCTTTCAAAGCAGCTGTCTCCTACAGGACCTACTTCCTCCCACTGCAATAGGGATAATGAAAGACCTCTTTTTGAATCCTCTTAGCATTTTTCCAAGGAGTCAAATGCAATACAGAGTCATAGCATACGTAGCAGAATATGTTGTATGCACATCTTTGTGTCAGATTTCACCTGCTACTGTACACCACTTCTTGAACTTATAATACCTATTCTATCTTTATCTCCATATCCTGAAACATTATCTCTGACTCATTTTGGACAGGCAAAAGAAAAAGGAAAAAAATATGCATATAATTCAATAAAAGAAAGCAAATTAAAAGATGTCTCCAAAGCTGGATTCTCTTTTCCAGGTCAGAAATTACAGCAGCAAAGAGTCAAACACTATTGATTGGAGAGAAGCCTTAGAGGTCACTTAATCCAACCTGCTGTTCGTTTCTGCCTCTCACTAATGACTTCACTAATTACTGTACACCTGTTACAGCCAAGTCAGCATTATCAAATTAATCATAAGAGCATGGATTGCTCAATTATAAAACTAACAATAAGCACAGTATAGTTGATTTTCAATCCTGATAAAAAAGAAAACAGATCAGAATGGAGTTAGGATTTCTAAGACAAGAACCTTCTGAATTTAAAGAGGCCAAGCAAGTAATAGCAATAAAAATGCAAACCTTAAAAACAATCTTTGTCTCATATTTACTGCTTCTTATCACTATGTATCATCAAATACAAAATGTGAGAACTGAGTGTTCAAGCAAATAATCCAGTTTGCCTTTAGGTGTCTGCAAGGGATGATACCCTTAGTTTCCCATTTACTTTTTTACTTGTTTGATGATTCCATATTGCAGACCTTCTTATTTTAGTTATTATACTGTATTTGATCATACTTACAACAAATCCTTTTTTGATACAGTTCAATTGCTTTCAGCAACTCCATACATGTTCTCTGAATAGAATGGAACAGCTGATATTGAAAAAGAATGAACAAAAAAAATTGTAAGCATATGCAAGAAACACTGACAATTAAAATACAAGAAAGAGCCTAATTTTTTGTGGAAATTATTAGTAATCACTAATTCATTCTTACATAGACAGTAATCTTCCCAGCTGGAAAGTCTTTTTTCCATATCAACTGTGCTTTTCTTCCAATTAAATTTTCCTCTCAAACTACAGACAGACCAATCATAACATACAAATGAAAGATAAAGAGAAAAAATAATTTGGAAACATTTGGACAGTTAATCAAACTACTCATAATTTTTTCCTTACTGGTATATTTGGATAAAAATTCAGATGTGCAAACCTTTGTTTCTATAAACCCACACAAGAGCAAAAAACTTACTGAAATGTCTGCTGTGTTTGTCACGTGTTAAGTGGCAATATGCATATTTAATTCCAGTATAACAAAGTCTAGTATGCTGAAATCCAGAAAGTTACTAATTTCAACTGGACTTTTTTGCTGGTCTAGCTCTAAAGCAGCAGTTTCCAAAAGAAGCAGAGGAATAAACAACCTCCCCCCCCCCAAGTCAATCTTCACTAACTTTGGCAGTTGTTTCTAGGACAGAGAAAAAATATTACTCTCACTGACTGCCCATCTAAAATCTCTAATCTGGAATTTAAATCTAAACTCCACGATATCAAACATTAACAAAATGTAAGCAAATGGACTACTGGCACAGCAAGTGACTTCATTTGCATCTGCTTGAGTTACTGTACATTTACGTCTTGTCTTCTAAACTGAGAGCGTAACTTGCAGCTGAGAAGTTGTCCAAGTGAGAACACACTTGTACATTTCTATCTGGAAAACACAAATTTCCCTATTTCCAATCCCACCTGAGATAACAAAGCATCCTTCCTGATGAACCTGTAGCTCAGTTATGTATTGTTTCCATCCTTCCAGCTTTCTTTACGTCTATACTCTTGATCACAACCCCATCACATTATAAATTGTCATTGCTACAGACAGAACCACAAAGATCTGTTTGTTGTAAAATACCACCCCTTTTATTTCAGTTTAATAACAAATAAAGTGAGAATCCTAACTCCACAATTTTTTAAGCAATTAAAGAAAATCAGGAAGGCAAAACATTTAGCCTTACATAATAAAACTATACTGATAAAACTTAGCTGGACATTGACTTCGTTATCAAGTTATAGATGTCCATCCTCTATCTTTTGCTTTGTGTCAAAGGTGTTAAAGCTCTTCTGCTTCTGGAACTCCATTTTTTTTTTCCCAGTGGCCCTGAAGATACTGACAGCAGGACTGTATTTGTCACACAGCAGGATGCCCTCTCTTGGTTACGCTTTACAGATTTTTAGAAGCTTTTTTTGTTCATGTCAAACCCCAACAATCTGCACAAAAACTCCAGAGAGGAGAATGTACTATGCACTTTGCTCCTTCTTTTTGTATAGCTCATGTTCTTCTGGTATAAGTGTAGAATAAAGATTGTCATTTGCATGTACTATAGACTGCTACTTAAAAAAAAATTAATTGCTTAAAGTGGTATTACCAAAGGGTAAGGATAACTGATATAAGCACGAAGGATGATGAAAAAACTGCCTGTCAAACATGAAAATAGAAGAAATGTGAAGTTAGGTTGCCAATAAAGTTTGAGAGACATTGGTTACAAAATGCTACTACACTCCCCCTATTTACATAGCTACTTCTGTTAAAAATTGGAAAGTGTATGGCAAGAAAACAATGACAAAAATTTATTTACAGTAGGAAAACACTTTAAATGCTAACAAAGAATATGCATTATGTGGATATTACAAACCTCTAGTTTTGCATCCAGATCTGCATCTGAAGCCACAACATGTTCATCTTCCTTTTTCCCTGTGACTTTTATAAGGGTTTGTTTTGTTTTCCAGTATTTCTGTTGCATTTTATTGACCACAGATTTTTCTTGGCTTTGAGCATATTGGTCGTAAAATTCTCTTGGATAATTGCTAAAATATTAAGAAACAAAATCATAAAACTTCAATAAGATGCTTAAAAATAAGCTTAACAAGATGCTTAAAAATAAGTCTAAGAAGCTAAATTACTAAATTCCATTGAGAACATTGCATTTGCATGCAAACATATGTATTCTAACATGCATTTCCTCATTATGTATCAATAACAAAGCAATTAAAAGTAACACTATTTCTACAATTATTTCCCATCCTACTTTGGAAAATAATAATCTGCTTTCAATTCAGATGTGTCTAGCATGCAGTGTTGCCAAATAAGCAGCTGAAAAGAATTCTTCCCAATGCATTATGGAATGATTTATAGTCCATGGAATAAAATTTTTATATAACTAACTGAACCAGCACGGTTGCTTAAGCAGACAGCAATTTTCATGCAATTTGAGCCGTGTCAGGATTTCACAAAGTTCATTTTACCAATGGAATTAAGAATATTTGCCCTGCCCTCTTTATAACTGAAAAATAAAGACTTAGAAGAACACTCATCTCTTTTGAGCATTCTATCTGCAAGATAGATAGTTCACATCTTTCTTTTTGCAGTGACTATATTATATCTGCAGGTGCATTAGCAGGGAATTTTTGTTTTCAAGGATTATTTTCCAATGACAGTGATTCTGCATTCCTCTAGTAGACCTAATAAAAACTGCAAACTGAAGATAAACTCCATTATATGTAAACTATACAAAGACTGTTTAATAGAAAATATTGCCTCACAATGAAATCTTGATTTTTCCATGATTAATTTCTGCAGAGGTACATGCCTTTTCCCTCATGTGCATATATAAGAAGCTGCTGTGATTTTTTGCAGATGTTTAGAAGTAAATGGTTCCTAAAACTTCCTACATTAAACACCCTATGAAAAAAAAATCAGTTTATTTTGAAAAGAGATACCTTCCACCTGCAAAGTGACCAATTGTGGTTCATTAGTGAGATACTGCTGTGTTCACAACACACAGACAGCTCAGGGATGCTGCCCCAAGAGGTCTTCAGGCCCAACATACACATCAACTCATGTATCAAGACACACAGATATAACAGGCTTGTTATGAATCCTATATGGCCATTCTAAAACAAGCCACTGGTACACTTAGTCCCCAAAAGTGTGACACATCTGCCCTCTGTATTAGTAGTAACAGTTTACCTTTGAAAGGCAGTTTGTTTCTCAGGTACTTAATACTTGCTTTGCATGTCATTCTTTTTTTTTTTTTTTTTTTTTTTTTTCCTTTTTAATCAGTGACTTAGGAGAAAGTGAATTAATCAAAGAGATAGTAGGAAATTAAACTGGAAGTGAGCAAAATTCAATATGCACACAGTACTTCTTGACCTCTTTCCCAAACTTTTATAGCAAAGATACTAATTAATTTCATTCCACCCAAGTGTTAGTTTCAAGAGTTTAAAACTTAAAAATAAAGGCCTTTTTGGTGCCACTGAACAAAATAAACAACACATGCAAAATATACCACACTGCATGTGGAATTCTGCACAAACCATTATGCACTCTGACAACAGACAGCCTATCAGCTTAGCTGAAGCCTGCGTTATCTTTATATAAACTGTACCATTAAAAATTGTATAGGCTCTAATAAGCAACAAGATCGCTCAGCATTACAAGAAAACAGAGTATGAGAGTTTAATAAAAACAGCATTACTTTAAAGATAGTAATAATAAAGAATCAAAAGGCTCACAAGGCAGGGTAAAGACCCCAGCTGCCTGCCCAGTTGTGTGCTTAAAAGTTCTGCTACAGCTGTGCAAATAATTGATATCTCAGTTCAGTGGTCAAGTGGAGAAAATACCATAATTTATCTGATGTCAACCAGGCTTGATATCTGCCTCACTTGAGGTCACTAGAAATTCTGTGGACATGGTGCGAGGAATAAGAAGTAAGATTTCTACTCCCATTACCAAAACATTCAGTGGACAATTTTACTGGTAGACCTTTGCCCACACCTTTTAAAACAAATTTTGTGTGAAACAATCATAAAAGCATAGCAGTTTTGTTTAACAATCAGAAAATATAACTAAATATAACTAAAATATAAGAAGGATGAACTTTATTCTGAAGTTGATCATCACAGATAAACCTCTTGAAATACAACAGCTCATACACAACCTTCCATTCAGCACAGAAGTGATAAGATAACATATGTTAAATTTTTTGCTTTGGTTTTGGTTTGTTTTGTTTCATTTTTGTTTTTTTTTCTTTTTTGTTTTGTTTTTTAAAATTAATTTTAAACAGAATGTCTACCAGTGACTTCACATGAATACTGCATGCCAGAATAGGGTGCATATATATATAGGGTGCATGCATATACTGCATGCCAGAATAGACTCAGGCAGTGACAAATGAACACATCAAACACCACTATCTCTTTGCAATAAGAAAAAATGATGAAGGTACTTACTACTTATGACCTTCCATGTTTCTTGTTTTCTTCAGACACTTAAATAAAACAAGAAGTTATCAGTTAATAGAAAAATCTTTAAAATGTAATTATCAAGTTAGACTCCAGAAAACCTCTACCCTTTCACACAGAAAATTACTGTGTTGCAGAGGCTTGTTTACCATGTTACTACACAAAACTTTCCAATCTGTAAATCAAATGTTTTCCTCATGTAACAGACAATTCTATCCTAAATCCATGATAAAAAATTTTGGTGTTGCCTGTTAATATATTTTAGTAAATTGTCATTTCCAAAGACAAAATTAAATTACCCAACACAAATTTCAGTTACTTTTGACAAATTAAGCCAAAATTGTCCATGCAAGGCACTGTCCTCAGCCAGGATTATTCTTCTCCCAAGTTTTAGCCACAACACAGTTTCAGCTACTATTTTTTTTTCACCCATGTTCCACTGGTTTATTTTTTAAGAACAGTAACTACATCACATCTTGAGCCACAGATGCACAATTTAACCAGCAGGTGGTGGCTGGGGTTTTTTTTGAGAGGCAACAAAAGCCCCTGAGAATAGTATATGATTTGTATGCATCTGGACTTTGGATTTCATAAAATAGTAGCTCCAGCTTGGATACTTAAGTCTCTCACTGTATTTTGAGCTGACCAGATGGCACACTCAACACTTCCCACCAGTAAGTCAGCACACTGCTTCCAGTCTAAATTTACAAGCAAAGCCAGACACTCCTTATAATCAACAAGCACCTGGCTTTTTCCTCTGCTGATTTCAGAGAGGACTCTGATCTCCAGCAAACAACCAGCATCCAAACAGAGGCAATGCAGCATGATCGTAGATGAGACCAAAAAGAAGCTGCTCAGGATGGTGCTGCTGGCAAATGGCCTGTGGTAAAACCAGCCACAGAAGGAATATACCAACAGGCTGCACTAAGATGAGAAGCTGATTGACTGAGAAAACAGAAATGGAAAAAGCAGCTGGGAAGGTAATGGTGCAGAAACTGAACTTTGGCACAGATCTGGGCAAAAGAAAAAAAGAGGCTGCAATGAGGAGAGATGACACTGGGAACATATATAGTACGGTGCTGCGTACAGACAGCACAGTTAGCACTGGAGTGGCAAAGGGACTGGAACAGATTGCAGGAACCAGAACATGAGAATGCAAACAACCTGAGTGCTTCCTGCAATCATGAAGCACATGCACTTCCATCTGAAGCCAAATCTCAGATGTCTGATTCTAAGCACTCTGCTGTCAAGACCTGTGAAACTTCCTGGCGAAGCTCCATGAAATGCTGCAAGATTATATCAGAGCAGGAAGTTTTCCTGAACTGGAATTGTTGTCAAGTACTTGTAAGCACTGCAGGAGAGACCATGAGTATTAACTCTTGTCTTCAGAGTAGAGTTTAAATGTAAAGGCCAACGTTCAAACAACCAAGAGGAAGAGAGGACTCTTAGATTGTGCACCTCAGTGTCAGACAATATACAGAATGGGCAGCAGCCATCATGGCTTTGCTGTAGTTTCTGGCACCACAAGGCACAGGCAACATTAACTCCAGTTTTCTAACACCTTTATGCTGCACTGTTTTAATACAGGTCCTCCCTAAGTTACCTATGGGTGTGTAGGAGCAAGATAAGAACACAGGATTTAGCTTGTATACACATCCATGACTCAGTTACTCACCTCTATGCTTAATTTGACAGGAAGCAAAGATCAGGCTGTCTAGCTACAGTAACATGCATATTGCATGGAAAAAAAACCCTAAGCAACGTGGGGAATAGGTCTAAGGTACTGACCTTACTCACTGTACGAGTCCACCTGCCTTTCCAGGAAACCAGTCTCCCTAAAAAAAATGGAAACAGGCATATATCAGGATTACAGTGAAACAGTTCTCATCTGCAAGCACAGCTCATGCTCTTTGTTCTTAAACATCTGACCTGAAATTTTGGTTCTGGGATACTCTTAGCTACACTCCTCTGAGTCCTACATAGTACCCCTATGTCCCCAAGGTACTGTTTCCCTGTGTTTTTTAGTTCAAAGTGAAGACTACCACAGCCATGAGGACAGTGTTTTCATGCTATGAAAATGAGGGCACGTCCTGCTTTGTGACACATTGGCATCTCAGGTGTCTGAGGTTACAAGGCCTGCTTGGGGTAGTGTAGTATGACATATGTAGCCTCACCTACACTGCCTGCTGGAAATATCTTCTGGCAGCATCCAAAACTTGTCAGGAGAGAGAAAGGTCCCACAGAACTGTAGGTGCTACAGACAAAAAACAGTGCCAGGAGAATGCAGCAATCAAACAGCAGGAACAAGAAATAGCTCAGTCCCTGGGCCCACTTTATTTCCAGTACAGAGCTAGCTTTTGATCCTAAGTGAGAATTCAGTTTGTACAAAGACAGCTCAGTAAGCACTGGCACTGAGTAAACAGAACTGTGGTTGCTCTGAAAGATTCAGATGACTTTTGATAAGGCTTGCGGTATTTCACCTACCATTTCCATCAAAAATGCTCCTGGATCCCACTCATTCCAGGTGCTGTTCAAAGAACTTTCATAAGGAAATCAGTTTTGGTTTAGTAGCCTCAGCTGAGTTTCATCTTTCTCAGTGACAGAGAACACTCTGGAAAACCTGCATGTCCAGTACTATTATGACATTCAATTAGCTGTTAATTTATACCACAGGCGTGCATTGGGTTTGGGTCCCAGTGATCCCCACAGTACCCAGAGTGACTTTCATCCACACAGACCTTGTTTCAAGTTAGACATGCTTGTGAAATATTTGTAGCACTGCAAACTAATTCATATTCCATGTTTCAGCATCACAGCTAAGCTCTGCTGAAATAGAAACAATGTGTATTAACATAGGTATTCAAATTAGAGACAAAGGTAAAGGAACATAATAAAGGAATATTTACTTGACCTCTATATAGTTGATGTGCTACTACAGGAATTTTCATGCTTGCATCTTCATTCTACAGCAAATATATCAATATTTAGCTGGCAATATTAGGATTTGATTTTTAAGAAACATTCAGTCTTGACTAGTTAGGTCACATCTTTAACTGGATTTTCAGGAGGAGCCCAGGACAACTGTGTGATCTTTGAAGTCAACTTCCTCAAAGCACCTTGACAGCCCATCTCTATGGGCTTTGGCAGGTTGCCAGGATAGATTAATTTTAATGAACTCAAATATAAAACTAATGCATGTAGAAGATGGAGGCAGGAACAGGTTACTCAGGAGAATGCAAAAGCATTGCCTGAGCATGCAGGGATGGGGTTAGGAAAGCCAAAACCACAGTGGGTGAAGGACAAGAAGTGTTCTGTAAAAACAGTGGCACCAATAAACAGGCTAAGACAGAAACAAGCCCACTGCATGACAAAGAATATGGAAAGGAAAAGATGTGTTTTTACCTTGGTTTTCACTGAAAAGTCTACCCTGTGTCTTTAGTTCTTTAAGGCTACTGTCAGGATCTGTGGATCATGGAGAAAACCCTCCAGGAAACCACTCCCAGAAACATGACAGATAGAAAGTTGAGTAGGAACAACCAGCATGGATTGTTTTTAAGAGTAAATCATGCCATACTAACTCAACTGCCTCTGGTGAAGGAGGCAAGAGCAGTGCATGTTGTATGCTAACTTCAGCAATGCCTTTGTCATGGTGCTCCACAGAATCCTCAAAGCCTTTTGTGGGACCATACTTAGAGCAGCTTTCAGTTTTGCTCTTCATATCACTTGAGTGGGTCCATTGGTCAGATTTAGGACCCCATAACATCACTGTTCAGCTGTAAGACCACCAAAGGCTAACAGGAGGCCTTATTGCTCTCTATAACTACCTAATGGAAGGATGTTGAGCAAACACAAACCCTTGTTGAAGATGCACACTAGAAGGACAAGTGTGAAATTCCAACTTAATATAAAGCAGGACAAGTTTCACCATGAGGATTACCAAGCACTGGAACAGGCTTGGAACTCCCATGTCTCTACTGGGAATGGCCCTGAGCAACCTGCTCTAACTGGGCCTGGTTGAGCAGGAATCTGGACTATGTAATTTCCAGTGCTCCATTCCAATCTATGTGATTCTGTGACAATTTGTACAACATAAAAGAAAATGTGACTGGAGAGCAGCAAGTGTGCTGCCACCATTGGTTTAACACAGAAGAATTTCCACAAGAATGGTGTAAATGAACAGCAGAGGAAGACTGCACCACAACCACTGTAGCTACACAAAACAAAAAAATACCCAACCAAATAAATGCTAGGAGTTGTCTAAAATACCTTCAGCCTTTACTCATATTGATATTTTTATACAGAGCACAAAATTTTAATATTAACAGTTTTATTTCTTCGGATATTGCTACACATAGAATGTAAATTGTCTCTGCAGTTGTTTAATAGGGCCATAATTAATTATTTTTTATAATATCTAACTTCATGTATTGTTACTGTCTGTTTCAAGTGTAGGAACCAAAGAGGGTCAAGATATTGGTTAAACTGTAACAAAGGACATTATTAAAGCATCTGGGAAAGGTGAAAGGAGTGAGATTTTTAAAAGAAATCCTAAGTCATAAGTCTAGCTCCAAGAAGAGAGAGATGATAATAAAAAGGGCCTGGAAACAGCCCAGGGAAGTAACAAGTGAATTAGATGGAATATTTCATAACCATGTAACAAAGAATCCCTACAGTTGTGAAAAGCTGGCCCCGAGGCTGCAGAGAGACCAAGGAATGAGCACATAACTTTTCACTACTTTGTTAGGCTTCTGAAGAACAAGACAAATGTTTTGAAATGGAGAAACAAGAGAGTTGCTCTGCCAAAGTTGGCTATAATGGAAGCATATGACACTAACTAGAGTCCACTAGTACCTTCCCCAAAAATTGCAGCCAAACTTAAAATTAAGCAATGTTATAACACAGTTTTACATGTAAAAAACAAGCTTAGTTTGCCACAAAGAGCTGACATTAGGGACTTTTTTCCTATTTTCTTCCCAGCGTATTAAGACTAAAAGAAACTTTCAAGAAACAATGTTATGCTGATGCCGATTGGGAAAAACAAAACAAAACATTAACCAACCAATTGGAAAGCATTTGTACTGAAAGTTTCCATTATACTTGATGATATAGAGTTATGCAATACCTGTGACCTCTGTGACAGACTGCCTGTATCTCACCTAACAAAAGGTAGAGATAGTGTAGGGGAAAAAAAGAAAAGCAAGCTTAGGTGCTCTAAAGCATGCTAAGAAAAGCAGTGCTACATTATAACTGTCTGCATGAAAATCCATGTTTATTTCTTCACAATCTTGGATCTGGTATTTCCTGAAGAAGTCCACACACAGCTCCAGTAATTCTGCAAGTGTTTCCCAGTGTTTTGTGAGACAGACAGATGCTGTCTGTTCCAGCACTAAACCTGAGCTGGCCCTATTCATAACAAGTCTGCCCAAAACACAAGGAATGAGAGTACTGAAGCATCCGTTTCCATATGGAACCAGCTGGGTTCCTAATCCTGCCAAAACCTTGAAAAACCCCAGCAGGGCCTCTGAGGAGCCACCCAGAAGCCTCAGCACTATGTTCCAGAAGCCTCCCTGTTGGCAGAGCAACACCAGAGAAGGCTGTCACAGTCCATCATCCAGGATACTGAAAAGGACATCCAAAACCTGTTTCCAGACACAGCCTGGCTTCAGATGCAGTGCAGCTGCATTCATGCAGAGCTCTGCCACACTCACAAGACATGCTGCTACCAAGATGGCCCTGCAAACAGCCAGCTATGGAACTTCTGCATGTGTGGCAGGATGGGTTGCAGGATATTTACCCCCAATTTATTTCCACAGGTAGCCAAAAATCACTGGAATGCATACAGAACTTCCTAATATTTCTAGAGCACTGCATCAAAAAAGTTCCCTACTGAGTTATTTTATTTGTCATGTTGCTGGAATGAAACTTGATGGAAAGGCACATTCATTAGCAAATGGCATTTCTATTCCTATAGAGAATCCTCTGAGTCTCTATATCCTCCAAGATCCTTTAAATACACCATATAAGAAGAAAATTATGTCACGGTATTTTTAGTGATTTAAACTCCAACATACCCTAGGCTTACCTTCCAGACCATGCTCTGTACAACATCTGTACATGCTTGTTTCTCTGTTTTGGCTTCCTAATATTATACTTCATTGCAGCATAAGCTGTCTGCTTTCCAAAGAGTTGAAAAACTTCAGACAAGTAGTAACTGGAGATTAATCACAAGAAAAAGACACTATGAGTGCCTTCTCCCCAGCAGCTAAGCTGGTGATAATTCTGTATATCAATGTCACTCAGATAATTTTTCTTTTCCACTGAGTGTAAATGTAGAAAGTGTCATGTGGCAGGGAGAAATCCAGTTCATAATGCTCTCCTAGGTTATGGGAAAGCAATTATTTTATTAAAAAAAATTCCCTAATTTAATATTTGTCTTTGGCTGAGCATCAGTACACTGATGTCACTGGGCACTTAACAGTTTAGACAACAGATCTTAAAGAAGAAGGCAGGAAACAACCATTGTCAGCAAACTGTGAAGACTGTTGAACTCATTACAACTTCTCAGAACCAAGAGATGAGCTGAAATCTTGCAAAAACATCATAAATGCTAATCTACAGACCAAACTGAACATTCAGGGATGACCTATCATAGCCTTGTGGGAAGGCAGAAGATAGAATTCATCCTTGAGATGCATGCAGAAAGAACAAAAAAAACCTGAATGGGAAGCAGAGCAGAATTCAGCAAGCCTTAAGTGCTCACCAAAAATAAATACAGATGGGCCTGCACTTTCACTGACAGTACAGTCCTTAAAGTTTGCTGTCCTTTTGAAGAAGCTAATATGTTCTCAAATTCTTCAGATCCCAACAAACTTGAGATATGGTAGAATCATGCATTGCAGTCGATTTACTTAATAAACCAATGTTAATACAATGAGTAAAATCCCAAGTAACTTTTAATACAGTAACAGTAAAATGCTACAAAGTGACAAAAAATAAGAGTTTTAAGGAGTTCCATCCTAAAATGCAAGAGTGATAGCTTCATTTATGTAAATTACTCAGAAGGAAGGAAAATGTGCTTAGGTGAGGGAATCTATGCCATCTGTGCCTCTTCAACAGCTCTTGGCTGACAACTTGCCTTCCCCACACTGCTCCCTCGAAGGTGTGATTGAACTGATCCACATAAATGGGCCTCCAAAGCAAGAAGCAGTCTCACCACAAGATGAGGATGAGGCAGGGCACAGCAGCCTACTGATCAGAATTATCCATATAGTCAATGCAGGAAAAGAGTGAAAACTGAAGTCTGGGTCTCTATAGTAATTCTGCATCAAGATTATAGAGATTACAAGTATTCCTACTCTTAATGACATGAGCAGCTACCACTGTAATTCAGCTAAAATGAATCTAGAGTTTCAATTGTATCAGCATGACAAATGAAAAGATTTTTTTTTTCCTCTAAAGCTCTTAACACTCATCATTGATGTACTAATCCTGCAGAATCATCCATGCTTAGTTTTAAATCCAGAAGTATTTTCATTCTGTTAGACTACTCACTGATGCACTTGTTTAACTCAAAAACTTTGCAGAACTGGTCTCCAAGTGGTGCATTAACAATTCTTTCCATCCACTACAACTTTTTGCCTATTCCTTTGTCTCATTGCTGCTTATTCTGGGAAGTGTGCACATTTCCAAGTACTGGCAAATTCTCAGGAGAAGAAATACTGCAGTCATATGAGGGAGTTCTATCAACCGTGTTCCTCTTTCAACCTACTTCAGGAACTGACATCCAGAAAAAAAAGTTCTGTACACTCTTATAAGAAGTGCAGGGTTAAATGGCATCTGTTATACACAGGGGGACTCCTGCTATATTCATACACCTGGAAGGGTGCTGAGAGGGAAGGAAATTCATGCTGTTTGACCCCAATTATCTAACTGCAGTGCCTAAATTACAAGTCTCTCAATACTATGGCCCTGTACAGGCAGTGAACAGAACCTGCAAAGAGCAACCCTGAACCACAGCCCCACCACTGTCCTCTGGGCACACAGAAATGATGGTTTCTGCACAAAGCAGCTCGTGGTGGTCTCTTGAATAGGGAAAACATGATTCAACACCCACTGAGTGACACATTGTGCTTGGGACACAGCCACACACCATAAGCCCACAGAAACCAATTTTTATTTTGACTACAAGCACTTCTACACCCTTCTATACACAATTTCTTCCATTTCCATGTTGTCTCTGTAAAGGTTTAAGCAAGACCCCAGCAAAAAGTTAATTTATTCCACTCCATATTGATGATAGTCCTTCAAAGGACTAAATAAATAAAAACTAAATTTGATGTGCTGAAAAACCCCAACCATCCACTCAAAACAACAGAAATAGCAGGAATTGGACTCTGTTTTCCAAGGAGGTAGTTAGAGCCTCCCTTTCCCTTTTTCAAGCTACTAAAATTGTGTGGAGAACAAACCATAGTAATACAAGCAGGTATCTAAAATGACTAAAACTGTGAGATTAAGCATTTGCAACATTAGAACCCATGCACAAGGTGTGAATAAATCTGGATGTTTTGAGTCCTCTTGGTGCCATTTTGTAGCTCTACCTTGGTACCTGTCTGAAAGCAGTAGATCCAACAAAATGAGTAGTAGTACTATTAAGTATATAATGACCTGGCTTTCACCGAATTTTCCAGCAACTCTTCATACTCACTGTGCAGGACAGATGACCAATAGCTACTACAGCGAGCACTGTCAAGAGTTATTTTATTCCAAAAACATTTATCATGCTTTGTAATGTTTCAGAATACACAATTAACATAGGAAGAGCTTCTGCTTAATTTCCTGGTGTAGTCTAAGCACAGGATGATCTATTGAGGGCTATGTTTCTTCTGCTTTCATTTAGTCTTTTATTTTTCTATTCTCAGCTCCGACAAGTTAATAGGAGACAGTGGCAAATAAATAGAGTGAATCTGAACACAGGGAATTTATTGCTCACTAACAAGAACTTATGAGTATCAGTCCATCTGAATTGCGTTTTTTTCCAGTACTCCAGTGGTTAGAGATATGAAAAATTTGGCACTATATGGGAGCAAAAACAACTTTTAAAAAACATGGTGACAAAGTGCAAGAACCAACTCAACCATTAATATTCTTCTCAAAAAATGAATTTTGTGTCTATTCAGTACTATGTGCCTGTCTTATTACTCCAAAGACTATTGAACTTACATAAGCATAATTAGTCTGCCTTCTGGAGAATAATGGTATTGAAATAACACTCAGAGATGGATTTTGTTGTTTTTTTTCAACAGCTGTATGAAAAATTCCTAAAACCACTGGTTTATCTCAAAAGCACTGATAAGAATGGCATATGTAGTCATGACATAGTACATGCAATCTCAGAACAAAATATTTCAAATAAATGCTTCTAGACTCACAGCTGGAAGATTGAAGAGCAAACTATAGCCCTTTCTTAGATAGTTAACTTGCATGCAGAACTTCATGTGTTATATGAAGACAGATATTTAATTACATGTAAAATTAATTTTGAATTCCCTTTTCAGATTGTATTGATTTTTCAGCTGCTTTATATTGTGAAACAATAGAGGAACAGCACATAGTACCTGTTTGCCCTCATGTACATCTTTCACTTGATTATTAGTGTTTCATTTGCATTTGTGAAGAACAATGAGTGAATATCCTTAGAAAAGAAGCAAGTAAGTATCATAAGCACTATGTACATTTTATGAAAGAATAATTGGAATATAAGTTGCTGAGTGGCAGGTGTAACTCCACTCAGCAAATGAGCAAAACTGGGAATACATACAATCCAGTATTTAATCTCATTCTAAATGCAGACTTGCTTCATTTCTCTGAAATGACTATCAAATTGTTTTGTAATACATGTTTGTTCTCTTAGTTTAAAACCCAGTATTTTTAAACCTAGTAGCTGAATACTCTTACAGAAAATGCCATATGGAACACCTGCTGTGCATACATAATAAAAGACAACATGAAGATGGCTTTTGTGACACATTCTACCTGTAAGCAGTCTACAGATTTAACCTCAGGAAACCTTCCCTTTGTAGAGCTTCTGAGAAAAGCAATGGATGTACAAATAAATCTCATAAAACTCTCTTTACGTTTATACTGTAGTAAATATTAATAAATATTGGCTTACAAGCTCAATCTAATGGCTCTCTTACCTAGATACCCTATTTGCCAACACAGCCAACACTCTCAAGTTTCTGCCTCCCTCCTCCATTCTTATCCATGCAGAAGCCAAAAATCAACAGTATTATACCTGAGGGGAAACAACTCCAGGGGAGGGAATAGGGGAAACAAGGGAATAGGGGAAAATAATTTTCTCTCAGTTCCCTCAGGAGATCATTTCACATCCATGAAAAAGAGATTTGATTCACAAAACAGTTTTAGCATGCAATTTTTAGCATTCAGAGTGATGATCTTTCACCACCCTTTGAGTAAATACCACCATCAATACAAGCTGCTCCACTCAACGTTTAGATTACTCTCCTCAGATCCTGGCACAGCAGCCAACTTTTCCTAAGGCAGTGGTGATCACCACGAAGCTACTCACAAGGTGGACCAGGGTATTGTTTCAGGGACTCAGAACAGACAGTTCCCAAGGCTGACGTAAGCACTTGCATAACTGGTCAAAATGCCCCTTGGTTTGCCATGGCTAACAATAGCCACAGGAAAAACCACGGTGAGATTACTATTACTAGCAACACAGTAAAAGGTCAAACGTTTCTCCTGATCTCAACTATTTGCTCTTCCTTTAACATTCTTCACTCTCCAGGCTTTTGCATTTTTAACGCGTCTGCATCTCGTGGCATAATTGTGTCTTTAGAGTGATTTCCTGGTGGAGAAGTGGCAAAACACCTTGAAGGATCAACTATTTCAGAGCAACACTGCTGGGAGATTTTGCAAAAAGCATTAAGAGTCTTTGAGGACATTTCTTGACTTCTAGTTTAGCTGAGATATTAACACAATTTTTTTCCTGTCAAGCAAAAATAGCTTCCAATAGTAGTTTAAGAATGAAAAGGTGTTATTACTCATTTCTTCAAGATTACTTGGAAATTCATCAGAACCATTTAGCAGCCTTGTAGAGTATGGAAAACAGAGAAGAACAGACAAGATGGGTGAGCTTGAAAATCTACTAAGGGGGAAAAAATCCAACCCTGTAGTAGGGTTCAACAAGAATTTTACCTGCACTGTGTGATTCTCTCCACTTCCCAATAGCAATCTTCTGAAACAAAAATGCTACAGAAACCTTCCCTCTTCCATAAAGTCATAGCTAGACTTCCTGAACCTGAAAACATCGAGTCGTGCGCATGTTTGAATCTCAGCTACCACAAACATAATGGGAGAAATCACCATTATCTAAAAAGCACTAAATTCTTTCTCAGTTAAGCAGGCAGCAAATTCCAATCACCAGCATCTAGCCCTTGAGTACATTTTTTGAACCTTTCTGGAAATATCAAGGTTCCACCCATGCAGTTTTGACAGTGAAGAAACTTTAGAAAATCATTTAGACCAAGGTTTTGCAGCATATTACTGCCACATCATCTTTCACTAGAGCTTGCCATGGGAAAAATGTGACTGGTTATACCAGTTATGGCAGTTTACTACTGAAAAGATCTCTGTGGCTTTATGCTAAATTCCTTCTTCAGTGGTATTAACATAAATCTTAAACTATTGAGCTACTCAGTTTAAGATAATAGGCTACCCTATTCAAACAGCAGTATAAAAAATTGCTAATATCTAAATGAGATCTTCCTGGACTTCATGATAAGTACCACAGTTCCTATATTAGTGCCAGGCAGGCAGCACTGTCATGTGGTAGTTCGACTGACTCCTTGGGAATACTGGATAGGACAAAGTGGAAAAAGAACAGATTACAAGAAAAATAAAATTAAAGACTACAATCAAATGCAGACTGCACTATAGCTTGCCATTTTCTCTGCCCCAACACTTTGGAAAATTGATCAACAAACATTTTTCCCTTACAGGAACAACCTTGCTTGACTAAAACACAAGAAAAGTTTATTTCCAATAACTCTGATTTGGAACAAGAGCCACAGCTGCTTTCTGAGACACAAATTAAAATCCATCCAGAAACTGTAAGAAAGAAGGTAACAGAATGGACCATGAGGGGGAAACTCCTCTCAACAAACAGGGGCTTTCTAGAAATAAATGGGCAGTTTGGCTTAAAGCAAGGCTTGCAGGCAGGGACAAAATATTGCAACCAACCAAACAGAACAACTCCAATGCCAAGCTGACAAAACATATACATAGTGTAACTCGGGGGTAAGGGGTTAAGGACATTACCCTGTGATTACCCCATTCAGTTCCACATCTGAACTAAGGTAAATCTTATTGTTTTAAATGGGTCCCTGAAGGATCTTGAGTCTGTATCACCACTATCAAAACCATCTTGGAACATGGTACTTATGTACATTTGGTACTGAACATATACATAGTGATACCAACACATATAAGAGCAGGGTGCCCTTCACCCTTTTCTCTTACTAAAAACCGACCTGATGCTTCAAGTAATTTTCTATTTTCCTTTTGTCTTCTAAGTGACTGGAGCAGATAAACACCACTCATGCTCGAGGTAGACGGACACAGGGAAAAAAAAAATCTAATTATCAAGATTAACCTTTCAAAAAACACAAGCCTTAAATCGGAAGGTGGGCCTTTTTTGTTTGTTGGGGGGGGGGGGGAGTTTGGGGTTTTTTGGTTTGGTGTTTTTTTTTTTCTGGGGGGGGGGGGCAGGGGAGGGAGAGAGGGTGTTAATTCCAATTTCTCCAGCTATTAATGCCCCGGTTCCTGTTTTGAAAGCTGACACAACCTTAGTGCAGGAAGCCCTGGCACCCCTCATAGCCCCGCCGGCCCGGAGCCCGCAGGTTAAAACAAGGCCCGCAGCCCTCGGCCCGGAGGGCAGCGGACAGGGACCGGACAGCCCGCACCTCAGCCCAGAGCCCGGCAGCCAAGCCGGAAACCGCTGAGGTGAGGTCGGCCGTTTTCCTCCCCAGCCTCCCCGCTTCCAGCGGGCGGGGAGCCAGAGAGGATGTACGGGAGGGAGAAACGGATAAATGCAATAATCATGGCGAGATAACCGCACGGCGGGAGGGGGGGGAACACAAGGCAAAAAGGAGGGGCAGATGCCATCTTGTGCCTCGGAAAATTTCACCCCTGGACTGGTCCGGCTCCGGCTCCACCCGCCGGCAAACCCTGCCGGGCACCGGCGCCTCAGGCCGGGCCGCCGCGCAGCCTCCATCCCCCTCAGAGACGGGCGCGCAGCCCGCGGGGGAGGAGGCGCCCACCCGGGGCTTGCCGGCAGCGTGCGCAGCAGCTGCTGGCGGAACCCGTTTTCCCCACCAGGATCCGGCACGGAGCCCAGGGAGCCCCCCTTCCCGCACTCACCTTGCCCGCGGCAGAGGGAAGGGAAGGGGAGGGCCGAGCCGCAGGCGCCACCGCCCCTCCAGGTGTTCCAGCGCCGCCGGCGTCACAGCGGAGAACGGAGCCGCCTCTGCCGGCGCGGGCGGCCCCCGCAGCGGGGCGGAGCTGCTGCCGCCCGCCCAGCCCCCCGGGCGGGAGAGCGGCGGCTGACAGGTCCACGCCGCCCGGGGCTGGAGGCTTCCTGGTGTTGGGCTCGGCCGTTCCCGTTTCCTCCTTCTCCCCCGGCAGCCCTGCTAGGAAGGCTTAAAGGGAAGGCGGCGGCCAAGGCTCCTTGGTTGTGGGCCCTTCCCGAGTCTCCTCTGACCGCCTCGACCATCACCCCAAGTCCTTCTCCTCAGTCACGGCCTGCTGGGGACCGCAGGTGGCTTCGCGAGGAACATCATGGAAAGATTAAAATGTTTTGGCAGCTGTGAAAAGGCAGTTGTCGTCAAGGTAGTGGAAAGTTGGAAGGAAAAGGCCCTTTGACGTAGTTGAGCAGGTGGCAGCGTCAGAGGGGATCAGGAGAGTTTTGAGCTCAGGTCAGAAATGGGTCATTTGGTGTTTTGTGAGACCTCTTTTGAGTAAAGTTATTTGGGGTGGATTTTAAGCTGATCTCAGAGCTTGAAATGTTTGCAGGTAGCATTTGGAAATGATGTGTTGGGTAGGTGGGAGAGAAAAGGAGAAATGGGGTGGAAATTGCTCCACTCAAATGGGGAACTCTTTACTTTCCTGTATTGCGTGTGAAGAGAGCAGCAGTTTAAGCACAATGTGGGGTGAAAGCAGGAGGGGAGGAGATGGGATGGAGTTGGTAGGGCTCAAGGGAAAATTGAAGAAGAGGAACTGGAAAACGAACTGGAACAGACTGGAGGAAACTCGAAAACAAAGAGGGAAGAGAGGAGTGGAAGTGAGGACGCTAATGGAGCATCATTTGCTGAATCTTACAGAGAGAGGTCCCTGGAAGTCACACATCTAGTAGTGAAAATGCGAGGTGTTTGCAGGAACAGGGACTTTCTGTGAGACAGTAGCTCTGAGGAAGGCTTGGGTAAGGTAGAGAAAAAGGCTTGGGTGAAGACTAATGGGTGGATAGCTAAGCATGTACTCCCATGCACTCAGCATGCACTGAAGAAGTCAAAAGGGATTAATTAACAGCTGTATAACTGCAGGGATTTCATGTGAGATTTGGGAAGTTGCACAGTTTGCCTGTTTGGCAGCGATGTGACCTCTAATATCAGGTTGTACACAAGCATGGTGTATATAGCTCAGATAGCATGCTGACAAACTAGAATGGGTTTATAGCAAGTAATATAGAATTGCCTTCCAGAACTGCAGAAACACTAATAGGTTTTTGTGTTTAAACACAGTGGCAGAGAGTAAAGGCTTTCCTGTGAGAGAAATCTCTTAATGCGGTCCTCAGTCTTGCAGAAAAAAATATAATACACTTTAGCAGCTGGAAGTTTGGCATACAGGAAAGCTGATGTCAGAGATCTCCTTTACCTTTAGACATTTTACTGTAGACACTGATGAGCTGTGTTGGACATCTGGAGCTCTTTTTAGAGCAAATAGAAAAAGGTGCATTTTAGGGTGTGGTTTATCTGATGTATTTTAGTGCCTGATGAGATTAATCATTCTCCCTTGATTACATGAGTTCCTTAGACTGTGAAGGAGTTACAGACTCATGTATAAATACTTGCCTTACAGGTAGTGCCCAGTTAGTCAAATGAATTTCAGGTGTTAGTGTCTTTGAGAGAAAAAATGTTAATGGAGTTACTTCTCCAAAGGAAACTAGTGCTGATAAGTGACTAAAGGTTTGTCTGCAATAGATGAGGGTCTGGAACTCCTTCAGCCAGGTCTGGCATTGTTTTTTGGTAGTTTATGAGTTAATCTGATTAACTCATTGGGTCTTTTAGAGGGATTTATATGTACAAATTTCATAGAAAAGAGTGAAAAAATAAAATCTTACAGCATCTCCAAGTACTTTAACCAAGACAAAAAGGGATAAATTTTTATTTGGTAAATTTAACAGTTATTTTTCTTCAGTGCACCAGAGTAAGGTAGGAGGCCAGGTAGTCCTGAATAAGCCTTGTTCTGAAAAACATTCTATTTTTTTTATCGTGGAGCTATTTTTATGTCAACAGTTACGCAAGGATGTGAATATACCTGGAATCAGGAACTTAGGCTGGTTCATTTCTAGTTTACATGAAACCAACATTCTGCAAGTTACAGGCAAGTTCTAGCACCATCCAGCTTAATGTCTCAAAGCATTAGCTGAGATTACTATGTAACCTCAAAATATTACTTTTAAGCCTTTATTCCTCACTATAATGCAGGCTTTTCTTAATCTTTTATCATGTTTCATATAGTTAATCACCAGACGTGAGTTTTATAAATATAAGCAAACGCCATCTGGTTGTTCTATCACCTCTCTTATCTCTCATGAAGATATTTTTAGTATAGCAGAGATACAGAAATGTAACTACAGAAAACAGCTATTACAAGTTATGCATGAAATAAGGTGTACTTACTACTTTTAACAAGTTCTTTACTTAGTTCTTTGCCAAAGCTGACTGGATGCATGAAACACTCTGAAGCATGGTGCTGCATTCATTCTGTGACTAACATCTTTTCCTCACTTGGGCATCAAAGTACTCCAGTTGCTTAAATCAACCAAGCATTTGATCCTCTGACCTTAAAAAAGTCCATTTTCACTGTTTTATAGAACTCCACATGCTCTTACAAACTGAGACTCTTTGGCTGACATAATCAAAATTGCTGTAAAATTCAAGTAAGGATAAAGTAGAGCCCTCTGAGGCATAGCTATTAACCACATCACAGTTGGAAATGTCACATTTTATGTTAGAGAACTGATTTTCCAAGACCCCAGTCGCACAAACCTAAAGCTTTTGAAGGAGTGAGCTAGCAATAAATATTAGCCCTCTTCTTGTAACATCATTTCTGCGTCTGAGCCTTGTGTTACACTTTGCCTCAGCTGCATTTAATTTGTAAAAAGATCAAATAAAGATTGGATTCATATGTTGACTCAGTGAGACTCACTGTCCAGTCATTTTGCAAAACCACATTGCCACTATAGCATACAAGGGGATATATTCCTCTTGTCATTTTTTGGTGCATTCTCTTGTATTCAATGCTATCTATGGAATATAATCTTAAGAAATGTTTGTGGGGGTTGTTCTCCAAGGTTATGTTCTATTTCTTTAAGTAATAAGATAGAAATTCAATTAAGAAAATGGAGAACCAAGTGGGAGAGACTAAGCTAGAAATTCAAATATTTTGGAAGCCCAGTGGTAATGAGCTGTTTGTCAATTGAAGCATTAGGAATGATAATTTCCCCTTTTATATATTATTTTCTTAAAATTTGCATGTGTTGTAATTCTTTCCCCCTTTTGCATGGATTAGTTCAGAAATTTACATAGTATCCAGTATACCAGAAGTGACATTGAAGGTTTCTCATCTTCCCTGGACTGTTACATTATTATTATTATTAATTGATCGTTGAACTTTCACACATTAAGATGATAAAAAGCATCTTCCTATTACACATCACTTGCTTCCTGTTTCTAATCCACCTAAGGAAGTTCAAAAATTTCGTGTTTTATGGACACAGTTGCTACTTGAGTTTCTGCTCTAAATTTGCAATTCAGGGAATTTGTGCTCTACTTAAACTTCCTTTGGTTCTTTATGTGAAGATTTTGGTCTTTTGTGTCCCATCTGATCCATCTGCTGGTCTTTGATTTTTCATGCCACATCACCTCTGGAGTCTGGAACACCACTGCAGTTTACACATTTTTTTTTTATTTTTTTTTTTTTTACCAAGGGCTTTTCAATCCTTAACCTGTTTTCAGATTTCATAGCAAAGTTATCCACCTAGTTTAATGGTGTTTAATCCCTCAGTTTGTATTGTTCTATTTTGTATTTATTTCTATAGTTAGATAATTTAGTTCTATCAGTCACATAATTCATATTGTTTGGGTGACAAGCATGCAGATGAAAAGCCTGGGGAAAATATAGCATATTATTTTTGGTCATTAACATTATCAATGGAAGGAGCCAATCCATACAGATTGGAAAACACTCCACAGTGTCTTATAGTTCTATGGGCAGATTAGTGAGAGGCTAAGGCAGACCAATTCCAGTCATCAGTTGAGAAAATGATGTTAATGATGTTAATGTAAAGGATTGCCTCTGCACTTGTGGCTGTGATAAACATGATTCAGTGTAGTGATCCACTGAAAACCTTTAGCCTGTTGGCAACTTCAGAGACATAATTAATTTCTTTCTGCTTTCATGAACTGGAAAATACGTGCTAGGATACTGAAACTGCTGAAATGACAACCAGATTTAGAATTAAAGGGCTCCAGGGTAGAGTGATGCCAGCATATATGAACACCAAGGTAGGACCAAAACTTTGCTGAACAGGAGTCAGCCTGTAACAGTGGCTTTCATGCTGTTTAGTCAGCGTGTTTCTGCCAACTCAAAATGAAACAGTCACACACAAGTTTTTGTCCATGCAGCATTGTTTTCACCCTAGAGATTGCTTGAGGTCCTAACTTTTAATGTTACTGTCCAAGTGGAGTTTAATACAGTCTGTCTGGCAATTTGTGATCAGTGAGCTGTGCAATACTTCTCTTTCTTCTTATCTGGTTGACACTGAACACAGTTGTTATTGTTCTTTGTTCCACTCCCCTACACTATTTCTCTCCCTTATTGTCATTATCAGACTCCCTGGACAGCCTTGCAAAAAGCACACAAAGTACTCTTTCCTGTCAGATACTTTTCATTTGAGTGGCAGGGATGGAGCATGTGGAGTTACCATCTATTTTTCATACCTGACATTTTGAATCAAAACAGCTGTGTTAGTTATCCATTGTTTAGATGGAGTTGGTGTGTGGAAATTCCCCAGAGAATTAGCAGGGCATTCAATAACCAGGTTTATTCTTAGTAAAGAAAAGTAGACACTAGGAAGATGAGAACGGGCATGGTGGCAATTTGCACTAATTTCCATCTGAGAACAATAATAATAATACTAAAAAATCTTCATTTTAAGTGTTTACTTGACAATTTTAAACACACACACACACAACCTGCAGTTATGAGTTGAATTCTGAAATGTAAGGATACTTGAACTGAAATTATCTTCATCTAATGTGGACTTGGGTAAGCAAGACATCCCCTGCAGTGGGCTATTTATTTATTTTGTATAGTCTGCAACATAGTTATTGATTAATCCCAGCAAAACAGCAAACCCTGTAGGTTTGGCCACTATAGGTACATGGTAGAAATAGTAAGTTATTTCCCAAAAAAACTGAAAGAAAAAGCAAAATGGAAGAGAGAGAATGAGGATCATTATTCCTGCTTTTTAAATCAGAAATTGAGTCACAAACAGAATGATTTGTCAGAAGTCTGGGGCAGAGCTGCCAAGGATACTTACATTGGTTTACCACTGCCTGTAACCATCCCATTTTCCTTCTGATATTTTCAAAGGCTAGAAATTTGTAAGGTTTGCTTACCTTTTCCACAAGAGTGGGGATGAGAAGGGAGCAGGGTGCCAACAGAATAATTTTAATAGTTTAAGTTCATTAAGTTTTTAATAAAGTTTCTTGGAAGGAGGTTGCATCAACAAAATATTTCTTAATTGAATAGTTATTCGTGGTGGTAATATGAATATTGATTGAATGACAGTTTTTCTGTTAAGTGCAATTCTTTAGAAGACATAATAATATAATAAATACAAGCTGAAGCTCCTTGATGTTACCATGTTCTCTTTGATGCATTCATGAGAGTTGTTCCACCTAACACAAAAAATCTTGTAACAATGATACTATTAAAACATTCTTTCCCATTAAGAATGAGTCACCTAATTTTTAAAGCTCTTCTGGAGACTTTTCATATGATAGGAGATTGAAAGTCTATTACAAAAAAATCTGTCAGTTGTTATGCTGTGAAGTGTAGATAGTGGTTATTCTCAGAAGTGTGAGAATAATTCTACTGTGTTAAAAAATATCTTGTAGCATATTAACTATTGCAAGCAACTACAGAAATTGATTTACTTTCAACCACTCACATGTCATATAATCATTTCCATATTAAAACATGCACTTGCTAGATTTGCTGAAGGTATGATCCTTAATAGATATTTGTTACAAAGTCACACTCTGGCTTGATATCTCTGGTTCCTGCTGAACATCCTCAGCAAACTGCAGGCAATTTAAAATATTTTCTTTTTTCCAAAGCATCTTAATGTTCAGTTTTGTAAAATGTTGTTCTCTTGCAAGGAAACTAAAATGAAGTAATGATGCTTAATAAACATTTGTCACATGTGCCAAAGAATTCTTAGTGATAGAATAGAAATAAAACAAAGTATCATGGTTTAGTCTCTGAGATTTTGGTGGGTTGCATCAGATCCTCCAGTGCTATGTAATATCTTTGCCCTCCAAGGCAGTCTGATCTGACTATCCCAAGGTAACCACATTGAAATAGAAGATATTTTCTATTTTTTCTATTTTCATTTTTATATGGCATAAAGACTTTATGTTATTTTTACAGTCCAATAGCAAAAATGGGGCATTGCTCGAAATTGAGGAACAGAACACAAGTGAATCGGCATCACCTGATATCAGAGATGATCTGAATGAAATATATTTACCAATTTTTTTTTTTTTTTTTTTTTTGGTTGCCCCAACAGGAGTTGTGAAGGCTGCTATTCTGAAAATATGAGTTAATCCAACTTCAGTACATTTTTGCATTGAAAAAACAAACCACCTGATTTTCTGAAGTGTAAGGCAGAATTTTTTTTTTAAGTCTTGGGAAATATCAGTTCTATCAGCCAACCCTTTTCATACTATGCTTTTGAAAAGCACTTTCCCTCACAAAGGAATATTGAGCTGAACTGAGGAAAAGATGTTGATATGTTCTCTTAAAAGTACTTGGTTTTCAAATGCTTCTCTCATCTAGCAGTGTTTTTTCCCCTCCTGTTTTGAGAACAGCGTGGATCATGTGTCCCAGGAGACATCTCTGTGTTGTCACAGAGATTTGGTATTTTCTGCTTGTGCTGTTCCTTTTTTCAGTCACATATGTGTGTGTTCCACATGGCTAAAGGTGAACAGGTATTCAGCATGTTGCTCATGGATTTGTCTGCAGCCTGGTTCCAGGGGAAGCCTTTAACAAAGGTGAAGATGTTGGAGGCAGTTGAACCACTTTGCTCACTGGGTTGACACTGTAGCTCAGTTCATTCCTGCTGAAGAGATGTCAATTATTTACTTGGAATATACGTTTAAAAAGCCTTGAAATTCAGCTTCTCTCCTAATGTGGGGCTTGAAAAAAGGTTCTTAAGCTCCACAGATACTGTTAGTTAGAGGACATAAAATATCCATGTAATTTTGAAGGAATCTTTTTGTTTATTATGAAGGCACACTGGACTGATTATTTTTCATTTTGAGCTATTAAAAACATGGATAATTTTAATACTTTTAGAGAGAAAGCCTGCTAAAATTTGCTGTTTTCTCATAATCAGCTCAGTGATTTGTACCACAATAGTTTACTGTGCTCAGCTGCTACAGTGAAAGATCTGTCAGCTTTTCTATTATCACATCCTTTTTGGAGAGGATCCTAATTCATACATTTCAAATCCCATCAGGATAAAACTTGGCTTATAATACATATTATTGGTAATTTTAAATTCATTGCATTTAGAAATGCAAAATATGTCGTATTCTCACAGCACAGTTTCTAATCTGTTGCCTCTACAGCAGAAGAATTCATTAGACTGAATTCTTTAAAATAAAATATTCAGGGCTAGACTTCCTTTCAACACACTCTTGATCCATGAATGATGTGCAATCTGTGCAGCTCTACAACATTGTGTCTTTGAGACACTCTCCTCTGGTATATTACTGTCTGTCCTCTCTCTGCTCTACACCAACAGCTCATTTTAATTTCCCCTATAGGAGGTGCTTCCTGTGCAGTGTGAAGAGAGGACTCCTGGTGTTCTCCTTTCCAATGAATCTTGAGTGATAAAAAATGTGGTACTTACTATTTCTGGATGCCAGAATACAAGATCTAAGTAGGTTGCTGAAGTAGGTAAGTTGCTTGAGTAGTATGCAGCCAAGGAGGTTGGTACAAAGGCAAACCTTTTACACACCTGGTTCCTTTGCTGTGTTTTTTAAATCCTTAAAACCAGAATGAATGCAATATAAATATCTAAGCCAAACAATAATAAAGTAACTCAAATTAAACCAGAATATATTTGGATGTATATTACTTCATTTCTCAGTTTAACACTTCTCTTTTTATCCAGGGAAAACAATGCAGAGCCAAATGTTTAAGTTCAGTGATGTTGAAGACATTGAGCTATATTTAGTCCGAACAAACATGCACTGTGAAATATGGCCAATAAAACAAAAAATAAAATCCACTAACTGTAATTAGGGACAACTAGCCTGGATTTGCCAGGGATATTTACCCCTGAGCAATTTGCTAGCTTTTTGTCGTGAAATAACCCATGCTTTTAGTAACTGGGAGAGAACAGTGGATGTTTCATGCCTTTTCTTTAGTAATCTTACATCAAAGTCTGCAATAGCATCCTCTCAGTCAGTGGTCAGAAGATGTTTAAGGTTCATGTAGCCACTAAGGTCGCTCTTTTGAGGCTGATCCTGGGGTGGAACACCCTCAGCAAGGATGTGGCTGCCACCAAACTGGAGGAAACGAGGAAACAACTGATCCACTTGAGGGTAAAGCCACCATGTAGGGGCATCTCAAAACTCTGGAGGAAAGGGCTGATGTGTTACTTAACACGCATGTATCTTAACTAGTAGATGCATATAGATAGACTTCTCTCAAGACAGATATTATACAGGAAATGTCTATTACCTGTTCTGCAGTATGATTTAATTATGATGAAGTGCTTTAAGTGTAGGAACTTGATCCCTGTTTAATAGGACTATTAATCAGTAACATGGCTGCAATCACTGCATACCACTATGCCCTGGCTGAAGCAGAACACCTACCAGGTAATGCATGGCTGCACTGCACCCAGGTATGGCCAGATTTGATAGACAGGTTTCCAAAGAGCAGTAATATAAATGTATACTCACCAACTTAAGTCATGTCAGGATTTTACTTCTAATGGTACAGTCATAGAATCTCAGAATCTTTTTGGTTGGAAAAGACCTTTAAGATCATCATACCCATCCATTATCCTGGCACTGCCAAGTCCACCACTAAGCCATGTCCTTAAGCACCACATCTACACAGACTTAAATACCTCCAGAGATGATGACTCCACCACTTCCCTGGGCAGCCTGATCCAGTGCCTGGAAACCCTTTCAGTAAGTAATTTTTTCCTAATATCCACTCTAAACCTTTTCTGGTACAACTTGCAGATATTTCCTCATCCTAGCCCTTGTTACTCAGGACAATCCCCACCTTGCTACCACCTCCTTTCAGGTAGATGTAGGGAGCTATAACATCTCTTCTGAGCCTTCTTTTCTCAAGACTGGACAAACCCAGTTCCCTCAGCTGCTCCTCAGGAAACTTGTGCCCAAGTCTGTTGACCAGCTTCATTGCCTTCCTTTGGACATGCTCCAGCACCTAAGTGTCCCTCTTGTCATAGAATCTTAGAACTGGCTGGGTTGGAAGGGACCTCAGAGATCATCAAGTCCAACCCTTGATCCACTACTGCTGCAGTTACCAGACCATGGCACTGAGTGCCACATCCAGTCTCTTTTTAAATATCTCCAGGGATGGAGAATCCACCACTTCCCGGGGCAGCCCATTCCAATGCTTGATCACCCTCTCAGTAAAGAAATTCTTTCTAATGTCCAACCTAAACCTCCCCCAGCACAACTTGAGACCGTGCCCTCTTGTCTTTCTGAGAGTTGCCTGGGAAAAGAGACCAACCCCCCCCCTGGCTACCCCCTCCTTTCAGGGAGTTGTAGAGAGTGATGAGGTCTCCCCTGAGCCTCCTCTTCTTCAGGCTGAACACCCCCAGCTCCCTCAGCCTCTCCTCATAGGACTTGTGCTCGAGTCCCTTCACCAGCCGGGTTGCCCTCCTTTGGACCTGCTCCAGGACCTCAATATCCTTCCTGAACTGAGGGGCCCAGAACTGGACACAGGACTCGAGGTGTGGCCTCACCAGCGCTGAGTACAGGGGCAGAATCACTTCCTTGGACCTGCTGGCCACGCTGTTCCTGAATAATAATAATATGTCATAAAAATGTCATGTCAAATGGGTGCAACCTTTAGAGAAAACAGCACAATTTTACCTTACATCACATTTCTCAAAAGCACAGAGCAAAATTCATCATAAAAACATACGTGTCAGCGCTGTGTGCTCCTTCTTTCATCACATCAAAGCTAAATTCTTTCTGTTACATTGCTATAAATGTGAAATGAATGGACTTAGGAGCTTCAGATACAGGTTTCTAACTATAGCCAGAATTTGACCTGTGAAGCCGGAATCATCAAACAGCAAAGCAATCATAAGACATTAAGTGATGCTTAATATGCCAAGCAAGTGTGGCGTTATGTGGTAAATCACAAAAAGGGCAGCAGGTCTTTATTTTATAAAGCTTATACTCAGGTTCAGTAGGAACTGACTGAAAGAAGTTCTGATATTTAGTATGGATGCAAGGCAAGATCAGGTGCTCTGTTGTGGCCTTAAAAGCCATCATATCCTTCCTTCTAACATTAATTTTCATTTGTTACAAATTAACTGTGCTGAGGAAGGAAACTGTGTAATGCCCTTGTTGCCAAGAAGAAATAACACTGTTTTGTGGTGAAGAAATGATTGCTTTGTATGGCTGGTTCTCTCCACCTTTGAAAGAAATGACTTACTAACTGCAACAGATAAAAGTGCTCCTTTCTATTTCAGCCTACAAATATGGATTTACTGTTATTTAAATTTATAATTCTATATACTTTTGCAGAAAAGTATCATTCTCTAGCCCTAGGTATCATTTCCTAGTCACTAGAAAGACTGGTATATCAGTGTGAAAGAATTATTCAATTTTATGCATATTGGCTCCTTCAACAAAAGTAAGCTATGAGTATTTTGCACTAATATAGACTTACATTGTATGAAACCTTTATCTATAGTGACAAACATTTCATTCTAGCTGTTTTCAACTCAGATTTAATCAGTTCTACTTTTTTTTTTTTTTTTTTTTTTTTTTTTTTTTTTTTTTTTTTTTTTTCCCATGTCATTGGTATTCATTAGTGGAGCTCATAATTTCCAAACTCCAGTCTGCTGAAAATAATGAAATTAGATCAAGAGACTTGTGTTTAATGGCTTGTGTTTTGCAGCTCATCTGAAAGAGCTCTAAATGTACATTTTCATAAGGTCTGCATTACTCAACTCATTGACCTGAGCGTGGTGATGAGCTAATGCTGTTATTTTTAGTCCCTGCAGCTTTTATCCAAAGCATATTGGAGATACAGAGCTGGAAGGAATGACTGCACTAAACAGGGAAGAAGGATGGATTGGGAATGACTTTTAAGGTCTGTTTTTCAGGAATGAAAGTTATTCAGAATTGGGTAGTGTTGTGACTACAATTTCCTCATTTTAAAGACTCCAGTTTATAGCTTTGAGAACATGCCCATTTTTCACAGACTGTATCCATTTGCTAAAGGAGCAAGTACCCTGGACAGAATACTTATCCTGGCCTGTGTCTAATCGTGGCCATCACAAGAGGAAGATGCAAAAAATCTGCACAGGAGCTGGTTGTGGGTTGCATCAATATCTCAGCCTGATCCCCAGTCCCTCAATTTCAGACCATATCCATGAAGTTTTCTGCTTTATACCTGTTTGTTCCTCATACTGACCATTATAACCCTGATATTATTACTAAGTAGACATGTTTAAGATTACTAGGAGATAGAATTGGTGTGTCTGTGCTCTCTTTTTTTATTTTCCTTTCTAAGAAAAACAGCATCAGTATTTTTAGTCTCCCTTTATACAACTTTTATTTCTTTCAGCCTCTGAGTCCCCTGCAATTCTACAGCAGTCTCTTTCAGACACTGGGCATGATGCACACCCCAAAAGGGAGAAGGTGCTATTTCTGTGGCTTTTCTAAAACCCCCCTTATAGGTTTGGTGATTCTCTGTAACCCTTTCCTCAGACCATCTGCCAGTTTGTCTGTTCTTGTGAGAAGGACTCTTCCATTCACCTTTTCCTTCCTTACCATAAAAGTCACTTTTGCCTTTTTTACCTTTATTAATATTGTACTCCAAGAGAACTCATTTGTCTCCTTTGATCAGAACTGCTTAAAATTTCCCATTACCTTCTCTGGACTTCATTAACTAACTGTGTTTCCAAAATGTAAAACCCATATAATTTTTAGATTGACCTCAGACTCACAGTGGAATACCAAGTTTTATTACAGTGCTTTGGATTCTCATATGCAATGTACCACACACAGAAAATGGAAAATTATAAAAATAATTAGATTCTGGTAGGAATTTTTCAATTCAGAAGAGGCTGTGAGTGGTCCAAAGGAAATCTGATTTCCTACAGTTGTGTTGCTTTTGCTAGTTGTGTGTTTATGAAGACATTTGAAATTTATTTAAGAACCTGGTTGAATGCCTCTTAATGAACCTTGTTGGCTCAGGTCCAAACTGATTTAAATAATTAGAAAAGTAAATATGGGGCCCCACAGGATATTTTCGAAGGCACAAAGGACAGTTAGGTAGCCAGCTCCCAAGACAAATCTAAGGCTCTCTGCAATCTGAGCTCTTAAATAAGCCTTCCATCCACACAACTTTACATACACAACTGGAAAAATGTGTCCCATAGGTACTGGCATATTTTTGCAAATTGCAAAAAGAAAAAAGAAAAAAAAAAGAGTGACAAGAGAGCTGGAGCAGTAGATTGCGTTAGATGTAATAATAATTACAACACAGGAACTAGCAGCATATTATGAAAGATCTTTGGCCTGAAATTATGTAGCAAAAATCTCTAAGCAGCTGGTTAAAGAGGCCTATTAGCAAGTGCCTGAATTTTTCCAGACCTTTTGTGTTGACTGATGTAGAATATTTGATGCCAATGAGAATGAGTGGGTGCCAGATGGTGACTTTGATTTTTCTTTTGATAAGAAGTCGGAAGTGCTGGTAATTGTCAGTTTGTATTTGTTGAACTGGTACTCCATAGCATCAGCCCAGTTTCTTTGGATATGTCTAGCAAGCAGAGTGGAGCTTACTGGAAATTCCTAGCCTGGCCTGTGCTTGTGTGGAGTGCACCCAGTTCAGAGATATTTGGTGATGTATTGACTGTGCTGCCACCTTGTAGGCACGGCCATGCTTCCACACTAAGAGTTAACACAGAGGTAGCATTTTGATGGTATCTTTATCCTGCTGTGGTTCCCTTACTACTTAGCTATGCTGCTGCCTTTGCATTCACATTCTTTGTCTGCCTGGTGTAAACATGCCCAAAGAGGAGTTAAAGTTCATACCTTTGTCTTCTCCTTCATTAGTATCACTGCCAACATAATATAAAAATATTTTCCTTTCACCAGAATCGCCTGTTTGATTTGATTCAGCTTCTGGTCTCGTCTTCTTATCATGTTTGGTTTTCTACCATGTCTGGTCTTCTATCAAATTACCTATGTTTGTAACAACCTGCATATTAAGGAACCCACATGTGTTCTGCTGTCATTGAAATAGACATCTTTCATTTCTAAGGCCCATAAATGTAGATGTGGTGAAGCTGCACTGATGCTAAAATATGACAATCAATTAATGCCTTTATTGCATTCTAATGTACAAACAGCAGTGCTCTCCATGAAATCCCACTATAACTAGATTTTGAGACAATTTCTTGAATTATTTTTACCTGGTCCTTTCATTACATAAGGGAGCTGAAAAGGAGACCTGTACAAAAATTATATGATTTCAAAAATGTTTGATTTAACATAGTAAAAATCCCAAACAATAACATGATCAGTAAAGCATGAGATTGTATTACCTTGCTTATATTACCACATTTGTAAAGCTATTTACAGTGACTTGACATTTGCCATGGTATCTATTATTTATTAATAGTGTTGTTTTAATTATTAGCAGAATAACTGCATTGCTTGAGCACTCAGACATCCTGACAATATGTGGCCTCTTCTGTGTAAACATGGTGTAAACAAAATGGAACACAATCTATGTCTCTAGATAATTTTAACAGGCAAACTAGGAAAAAAGATAGCAGAAAATAAACAGAATTAAAGTGAGAAGTGACTTATCTGTGATCCCCTCATATATAAGAGAGAATGCTGAAAACAGAAGGCAAAAGTCTCTCGAGCCTCAGTCAGTTGAGTTTCAGTCCAGGGGTTTGTTTGTTAATCTAATCTGTCTCTCAGATACTACTTGGTCCCACCTGACTACAACGTCCAGAATCAAAATTTAATGGATCAGTTTCCAAGCCTATTTTTAGAACTTGTGGTTGCACAGAAAAGCTTTTAAATTTGCAGAACTGTGGTAATAAGGAGGCACTAAGGCACAGGGTCAAAGAAAACCCCAGCTTTCAGAGGTCGTATAGCCATATGGTGACACTGATGTACTCATGACAGTGTCAAGCTTCACGTTGAGTACATGCTCACTGTGCACATCTGCTTTCACCATATCCTGCAGGACACAGGGTACTGCTCTGCCTGGGGCTTGTCAGCTCACCTCAAAATTATTGTTGGGTGTGTAATAGTACAATTAGTTCTGTTTTTTTTTTTTCTAAATGAGGAAGCCATTGAATTTCCCTCTTGTTAATCATAAATGAAGCAGTAGAAACTAGTGTTAGGCTGGACAAGGCCCAAGTAGATTTTTAGCTGGGCAGTCAAAGGGACCATCCTCAAAATCATCTGCAAATTTAGGAACTGCTGCATCAGTTTGGTGCAGTTGTATGCCTGAAGGTAAATAGGAATCGAAAATAAAAATAACTAGGGAACAAGAAAAACTGTGAATGTAGTCCTGGGTAGAAGTCTTATTAGAGAAGTGGAAGCCTGTTTTGATGAGACAATTAGGTGGAAAACCAGATTTGGAAATGTGTGAGTGGGAAGTACATTTTCACACTGGCTTGTAAGGAATTTATGTGTATAATTTGTATCCACTTGTTATGAAAGAGATGAAATGAGACCATGGAAAGACTCCAAGTCATATGCTATATTCCTTTTTCAAATGGAAACAAGATGGCTTGGGTAATAGCTAACATTTGAAGTTTTTTGTGGTTGAAGCAGATTAAAGAGTTTAAAAGTATGGACCCAAAGGACACTTTCATATGAGGACAGGCCAAACTAAATGATTTGTGGATCTTGTAAGAAATGATCACAAGTCCCTACATCAAATTATGGCATGACTTAAAGCAGATAATAAAATGAAGAGTCAGGAGTCTTTCACAGACACATTTTTTGCTCTGTTCCCTACAGGTGCTTCTTGTGAGTTGGATCATATGGGGGAGTTGATTTAAAAGATATCAGAAAAGAACATCAGAAATAAACAGGGTTGGGTGCTGCACCTATCAGAGTGACTGACAGCATCCCTGGGAACCTGGAGTGCTGTGGAAATTGCAGCATAGCAGAAGATAAGGAGTCTTTCAGAAGCTAAATTACACAAGGCCTTTTTTCACCCTTAGCATACAAAGTGTGTCACAGCACTTTGCCTTTTATGAAGCTGTGTCTTAGAAGTTACATTCCATTCATTTTTTAATAAAGGAAACACTCTTCTGTTTGCCTGTTGTGACACAGCAGAGTGATCACTGACCTTACAAAGACACTACCTGTGGGATATGGATGTGCTGAATGAAAGCCTATACACCATTTCACTGGGGAGAAATGTATATAAATGCATATAAATGTGAAAGAAGCATAAAGGTGTTCTGGACACCATTTCCCTTTTGGAGAAAAGCATCACATGTAAATGTGACTACCAGTTCAGAGGAATTGCTATTTAGCTTCTGCCTACAAATTCTGACATATTAATTGACTTTCTCATCAGGAAGTTTTTCAGTATCCTCATTCATCTGGTTGCAATCCATCTGATGCAGCAGTTGCTATGGTAACAGCTGTTTCAACATTTTAACCTATATAAATATTCCTGGATATAGACTTCTTTAATAGCACAGTTAATATGTGTAACTGTTACTCCTCAGAAGAAAATTGCTGTCAATATCAATAACCAGATCAAATTTGCAAGAATCTGCTTGCGAGGCAGGGAGAGGCTGGTTGTATAAAGCAAGGCTGACACCTGCTGGCTCTTTGTCTTGGACACAAATGTATTTTCTGCATGCAGGACACGTCCAGCTGTATTTGAAATAGTCTTTTAAATTCTCTATCCATCAGGAGAGTGTAGGTTTTCTAGCATGGTCCCCTATTTCTTATTTGCTCCTTTTTTTCTGCAGGTTGTGAACAATTCTTCTATAGGACTTATAGCTCATATTATAAAATGTAAGCATATCCTGAGTAAAAAAATGCTCAGAATTGAGACTTCCAATTCTAACTTCCCAGGCTGTTCATTCATAAATTTTGACATTTAAGGCAAATTTAGTGACCCGAGTTGCTGGTTAGGCATGCTGATAAACTACCTGATTTGAGGATGATAAAGGCTTTTTATATTCCTTTTAAAATACCTTTTGCTTTTTTTTTTTTTTATTTGAAGCAGAGAATTGAATGAATATGTAACAAATAATCTCTTCAAGGCAGAGCTTATGTCTTATTAAGCATCATAGTAATGGCCAGTGCTTAAAAATACCGTAAATAAATCCAGCAATAGGACCAGCATAAATTCTGTATGCTGCCTATTCTCCTGACACTAGCAAGGGCACAGCAAAATCCTGGGGAAGCTGCAGGTGCACTGCAGCTCTGGTAATTCCTGAAAGCGTTGTGCCTGTCAGCTCTCAAGGGCAGATGGAAAGTGTCAGTGTCATGGAAAGGATTTCTCCTGTGACAAGTAGTTTGTACGTCTCCTTTGTGGGGGTGTAGCATAAACTCCCTCTGTTTAGTTTGGTAGCTAATGTGAGAGAAAGAGAGCAGAGCTTTAACTGCCCTCCCTTCTGCTCCACTTTCCTTTGAAAAGTGTTCTGCTGCTGGCATTATTAACTCTGAAACTCCCTATACAGCTGTGGACTGCAAGCACTGGCTCTCCTATGCGACTGTGGAAGAGGCACAAAGGTTTCCTTGTGACCACTCGTTCTTTTTGTGTCCCCACAAAAGGCCAGTCACAATGTGGTATGCTGTTAATAGCTGAAGCACAAGATGTGGTAATGTAAATGAAGCCTGAGCAGCTGAAGCTAAGGTTTGGGAGAGACTGGGGCCTAAATGACTGTGCTTTATCTTTCTTATTGAGTCACTGCCACATGACTCTTTTGGCTTAATCCTTTCAGAGCAATTTATGCTGAGGCACTCCTTTCAGATGTTTAAACACAAATTCATTATATGCAGTGTATGCTCAGATGTCCTTGCATGTGAATATGGCTTTGTTACTACTCTGCCCTCTAGCATGTATTTCACCTGCCTGTGTGAATACCTGGGAATTTTGGTGACGTGCAGGGCTGGGCCTCCCATACCTTGAGCTAAGATTATGCTCTCCTCTTCCGTATGAATGAAACTCCACTTTTTCCTTTAATAAGGGATTATTAAGAATGTGCGAAATATCCATGGGGAAGCAAAGAAACTGAGGATCACTGATGCTGTATGTGCACTAGAGGTGCAAAGAGTTCTGGCTTTTCAAAGAGAGGAGAGGCAAGGGGGGGCAGCCTGAGAAGTGTCTGCATGCCATGAATGTCCCTTCTGTCTGTTGGCTCTGCAGCGGTGTCAAAGAGGCTCCTATCTGAGACAGGCAGACCTGACAGACAGAGGTTTTTTTACTGTTTTTATTCCTGCCTCATCTTCCATTTGAGTTTTGTAGATCCCAGTGTCAGGATAAAGTAGGACTAAGTAAGTGGTCTCACGGACCCTGCTCTTCCAGGGCTCAGGAGTCCAGGATGCAAGTACTAAATTTAATACACATTTTGCTGGCAGGGACTCTGAGATGAAAGTGAAAGGCAAGATTTTTTTTGTTAAGATGGAGGCAAGCCACTGTGCAGGTTTGAACCTGTTTCTAGATGCAAAATATGTGGCACTCCATAGAGTTCCTAATTTGTGTACTTTCCTGTGACAGCTCACCAAGGTGAGAGAACAGTACAGGTACAGGCTGGTGCTGTAGAATCTATGAAAAAAGAAGCTAAGAGGAAATTCAGCCTTGTTGGTGCTATGCAAAAATCCTGGTAAGTCCACCATCTGCCATTGCAGAACTAAAGTGTTTTAGAACACTTGACAACCTCACTATGTTGGTTACTATTTTTTGGCGAAGAATTTATGTTCCTTGCCTGATACAAGATTCTAGCCTGGATGCCTGTGACTCCTAATGTGGAGAGCTACTGGACAGAAGCATCTGGGGTGATGAGTAGTAGATTACTATTGTTCCAGGAGTGGGAACATGTGAAGCATGGTCTTAAGTCACCAGACCTGTAAATCTCATTGCAAGGAAACACACAGAGTAAGGAATAATATGATGCGAAGCATTTTTGTCACCAGCCAAAAATGTCCCAGTTCTCATTTTCTGGTATGAACATGCAATTTCTGGTATTTCAGTTTGTGCCCTACTCCTGTTTGTCCTCCCACTGGGCACCAGTGAGAAGAATCTGACTCTCCCTTCTTTACTCTTCCCCCATCAGGTATGCACATTGGTGGGATCCCACTGACCCATCTCTTATTCAGGCTGAGCAGTCCCAGCTCTTACAGTGCAGGCAGACAGGGAACTCAGGACATCTGAAATCAGTTTTGGAACTGACAATTTTGAGCAAATCAGAGTGAAATTACATGCCTTGTCTCGACATTAGCAGCACAGAAGTTGTGACCCAGAAGGAAGATAGGTTAAAGTAACTTCAAGATGGTTTTGTGCTCCTTTAACCTTGGATTGCCTTGGAGCTGGTGAAAGCTCTAGTGTAATCTGCTCAGCTCAAACTGTGATTCCTCTGCAGTGTCCTATGGGGATGGGAAATAGGATTGCATGAAATAGGAATGTCATGGCTGAAATAGCTGTAATGCTGTTCTTCTTGTTTCCACTCTGAACTGTAGCATCCTCCTTGCATAAGACCCTGAGAAAGGATGCTTATTGAGTCCTTTTTTTTTACTTGCCATGAGATATATTCCGGGCCCTTGTGGTCTCAACATTTCTTTTGCAAGAATAAGAATGAAGATGAAGTTTTTCTGTTTAATCCCTCTAAGTCTCAGGTATAAGATGCCTGACAGCTGTCCCTAAATTGGAAGCTTTTTGGATTGGGTTTGGATTTTGGATTGGATTTGGACTTTATTCAATGCTTTGGGCCTATCAGAGAGGAGCCCAGTTTTAGCAGGGAATTCCTGACAGTTCTGGAGAATGAACAGGTAGGACAAATCACTCAAACCATGATTGCCTTTGTACTATTTTGTTTCTCTTTTCAGGAATGGGAAGAGCAGGGGTCCAGCAAGTGATTCATTTTTGCTATGATGACTTCTCATTGTGCAGATGCCTACCAGAAATGTCACTGGAATTGCAAAGTATGCCCAGACTTCTGGAAACTTTCCCTTAAGAGCTCTCAGCTCTTGAGAGGGTGGGAATGCTCCCCTGCCCATGCTCTTTGTGCCAAGTTGGAGTTGCATCTCCTTGTCCTGCTGCTTTTGATGCAGGTCATCTTAGCAGCTCCTGAGTCAAAGGAGTAATAAGAGGCTTACATAGCCTTTTAGCTTCTTCTGAATAATTTTGGGCCTTTTTACCAAAAGACTGCTGTTTAAGTTGGTTTACTTTAAATAGAACAGTGTAGTACCAAGGGCCTTTAAACCCTTTGTAAATGGTTCACTTCAGCACCTGGAGTTAACTTGTACCAGAACTAATTGAAGATCTATGTACATGTAGTGAGAAAATCAGGATTTGTCCTTCACCTCATGGCATGTCTGTTCCCCTTCACTTTTTAACAATAATACAGATACCATATTAAGTGTCACACTTTCACAGTTACTCAATACTTGTCAACATACCCACTGTTATTCAAATCCTATATCTTACTCATGTATTTATGCAGGAGTTAAAATTGTTATTGCTGGACTATAGCAGTCTTTATCATAATAACTTATTTTTTTTACCTTGATTTAATTAAAAATCTTTAATGGTCCATTAATATATGGTATGTTGGCTATAAGAGAGATTATGAGATTTGAATGATTTCATATCTTTTGATCTTTTAATCTCTATGCATATGCATGGGATAGAAATATTGTCTTGAGGGCAACAGAAGCTGAAAGGATAATTGAGAGGAAAAGACTATTTGAAACTATTGATTTAACTATTGGGAAAGGAAAATATTTATAAATTAATATATATTTAATTTAAATTAATATGGATTTAAAATAAAGTATCCTTGAAATCCAACAGTGTAAAAAAGACAAAAAAACACTGAGAGCAAAAGAGACAGAACCTATAATACTACAATTTTGGAGCTAGGATTGTGATCTCATAACAAATAATGTAATTTGTTTCCAGTTTAATCAGAAGAAATAATTTTCTTAAGTGACATTGCAGGTATGTTTTAGTTCGTTATCTAATAAGAATTCTCTGTCTTACCTGAGGGTGAAAAAAAAATTCAAGAGCTTAGTGTCTGTGTTAACTAAAACCAGATTTTTTTTTTTCTAAGCCTAACAAATCCTGAACAGAATTGGGAAATCTGGAAACCAGAGGTGACAAGAACTGTCTCATCTCTCCATGATAATTATGAGCTTCACTAAAAATGATCAAACTGTAATTGTGTCACCTGTCTGAAAAGTTGTCAGAATTATCATATGGGAAAATAAGATTATTTTGCATCTTGCTAGGATTTTTCACTAGCCTGTAACAGTTTGGAAGACCAACTTTGCCTGTGTTCTCTCTCCTTTTTCAGATTTAGTATTTTCTCAGATTCTAGTATCAGATTTCTCAGATTTTAGTATCTTCTACCTTTAACTCTTGTTATGAAATCAAGTGACCCTCCTGAACTTTGACTAATTCCAGTGGGCAGTGACTAGACTGAATTCAGTGACAACATCACTTCTAATCCAAGGTATCAGTAAGAAGAGAGCCATTAAAGAAAAAGGTTTTAAAAGAAGTTGATGTGCCCAAAGTAATGTTTCATTTTGCTGAAGGCAAACCTACTTTCTTCACCCCCCACCTGCCAATATCTGCTTAAACCTATCTACCTATTTCTAGCTGCCTCTTCCTGGTGAAGAGATACTAACTTTTTCCTGTGTTCAGAATTGCTTTACCCCCTGCAATTATGGAGGACAGTTTGTGGGCTTACTGGCAAGCTGAGATAGTCCTCCTATGCTTAGTGAACCTCCTGGCACCCAAATGGTTGCCAAGAGATGCCTTGTCTTCTCACTGAGTGTCTTACTTGCTTGTTTTCCAAACCCCAAATTGTTTGTACCCCCTTAATTGGCATGGAAGTGTCTTATGTTCAAGGCCCTTTTTAAATGTGTACAAACAGGGTAATATTAACATTTTATCACAGTGCACTGTTGGTCAATACAAGTCATTCAGGTAAACCAGATTTTTCTGCAAGATCAGACATATCCACCCCTGAAGTCCAATGATTTTTTTTTTTCACGACAGGCACGAAGAGCCTATTTTAAAATTCAAGGAATGAAGAAGACTCCTCATTTAACTTGCTCTCTCCTGGTGAGCTGGTGTGTAGTGTACAGCTGGCAGACAGACCCATGTGCAGTTGCTTCAGTGCTCTCATTCTGATTTTTTCAGTATTTTCTCAATGATATTAGGACAGTTTTGGTTTCCAGTCAATTCTTTTGGAGTTTTGTATTGAGCTCGTGACCAAAGCACCAGAGTAACACCCAGTACAGCCCAGAGCATCATGAGGAGCAGCTGCTGCATGTTTGTTCTCTCACCCTCTCTCCTTGGGGGGACACGAGTGTGCAGCTGAATGTTTTCCTTTGGAATTATTTTTAATACTGGGCTAGTAAGAGAGAACCAAAGGTAAAAGCAATGTTCTTTGTGTTCAGAGGATGAGCAGGGAGATTGGTTATGGCCATATCTTCTTGCTTCTGCCAAACACTGAACACACCTGTCTACTTCATAGACAGGCTTTGGTCTTTGTAGAGAATATATTATGAATATTATCTCTTTGCTGCTCCACGGAGATAAAAAGCTTTTGTTTGTTTAGGGTTTTAAAGTAGAACAATTTGAAGGAAAGCTCAAAAAAATTTTGAATTTTTCTGTCTCCAGATCTGTAGATGGGTATTTTTCCAAGGAAAGTGTGTGCTCCTAAATACAGAGAAACAGAGCTGCTATTTCAGTGAAGCCAATGACAATTAGGCTTATCTATTTTACTCTCTCTGTGTCTGAAATAAGATGAAAATTGGACAGGAAGCAGCAGTGAGAACTGCTCTTTTGGAAATGAACTTGGGAGCCATTACGTGTTGTCCATGGCATCCTCTTCAGAGTAGCAGAATAAACTAGGATGAGACTACTGTAATCTTATTCTCAGATATTTATTTCTGTCAAAGATTATTTTCTAAGATAAACCTTGTCTTCACTCAGGCAAAATTTTATTCCACTGTCCTTACATTCTATTGCTATAGCAACACAACATGAAATGGCATTATGGGCTGGCTATTGCCAACTGCTTCACCCCTCACATCCAGTGACCAGGTTCCATTAAGGACTGCACTCGTCTGAGAGCAGGGTCCAGTGCCTCCTGTTGCCTCCAGCAATGCTATCTTTGCTCTGTGAGGGAGTCTCTGAGGAGTCAGAATTATAATGTGGACATTTGGAAGTGTTTATACTTCCACAGGTCCTTTATACAAGTTTATATAAGTATATACTTCCACAGGAAGTTTATACTTCCACAGGGGCTCACCAGAGGACCTGTTAGTGTACAGTAATAGCTTGCAACACAGATCAAATGATCTTCAGGAGCTGTGTGTCACACCAGAAGAGTGAACTTCTGGTTCCCAGGAGCCAGGGTATTTTATTTGCTAGCTCAGGATCAGTCCCTCTAGAGCAGCTGAGACTTCACAGCTCAGTATTTACCTACAAATTGGGCAAGACAGGAGCCTGAGAGAAGCCAGACCACTGCAGACACACTGCTGTCATTGCCAGTGATGGGCAGGTTATGCCCACCTGAGCTGTAGTTGTGCCTCTGTGTTGACTGACCCCCCAAGATTTCAGTTTTCCAGTGTCCCCTCTTGCCAGAGGAGGAGGGTGAGCACTCAGTGCATGCTACTCAACCAGCATGGCCTGGCCTAATTTTAACTAATTCTCAACAAGTATGCAAGGAAACTGATGTTTCTATTCTAGAAGTGTAATAATAATAATTCTTTCTGTACTGAAACTTTGCCTGTTGCAGATTAATGACAGTGATTTACCTAGGGGTACCATTCCAAGGCACCACTTCCCAGGCACTTGCTTTGAAGAATGTACCTCTGCAAATGCAAAGAGGATGATTTCTGACAATCCACTATTTGATTACAGAAAATTGTCGAGTTCCAGTTTCACTCTCAGACATTTATCTCTCTGCTGCCTTGTTTTGGAAGATGAAGCTTCACAGATACCAAAACAATAGGTCTTATTGATATCGACTCTATTTTACTTAACAGCTCATTTACCCCCTTCCTCTGCCTGCCTCCCTCCCTTTCCTTTTCTTGCTGTTGCTGGCCAGCTAATTAGGCTGCTCCCTCAAGAAAAATTCATCCAAGGCCATAATAGCCATATCAGATGGAAACTAGGCTAAAACTCTCCACAGTATAGTCTTATAAGTGCCTCTTAGCTTCTCATAATGTTTCCCTGCCTACATTCTTTTTGCTCCTCATTTTGTAGGAAGAATTCTTTCATCCTGTGTTCCATGCAAGAATTAAGTAAATTAATTAAAAGAAATGATGATGTGTATGTTCTGAAATATGTTCTTTTACTTCCTTTTATCCCTCTTATTTTTACATTCTAGGTGTCGAATCTCAAGCTTTGTCCCAAAACCACACATTGTATATTTCTATATCTTTCCTTTTGAAAATCCTTAACCTTCTGTTAGACTAATATATTAAAATTCTTCAGACACAGAGTAGCAATGTTCATAATCTCCAGTTCATTATCTTAATTAGATCTGTCTTATATTATCCCACAGTTTATTCTCATTACTTTAAAGGTGATCAGCCTTGGAAGGGAATGTGAGCAGAATTTATTGAGTTCTATTGTAGCAACATTTCTCTGATCTGCCTGTGGATCTTTCAGGTGCAATAATGATAATGCTGCTGGTGCAGTTAATTAAAAATTGCATTTGAATGGTATGAATATTCATTTTTGGGAATGAACACAGAATTAACTCAGGGGTGTAAAATGTCTGCAATGGCCCAAGGATGTGAAGTGAACATGGATCCCCATTAAAACACAAATGAATCATTAAAAATGATGGAAGTTCAAAATCCTCCCACCCTGCAAACTATTAGCAAAGTATTGCCTGGGCCGAGTCTGTCTCCTAAGGTGGCAACAGACATTAATGTTCATCCTTCAGTAACAAATTAAATGGCATATATTTGACATACAGCCCTGCCCAGGAGGTAATACCCAGTGCTAAATCTTCATTAAATAGTTAAGAAGGGGTTACTGGCTTTTTAAAATTCTCAAGTTCAAGTGCTATATCTATAAGATCCATCTTACTTCTAATATCTTTCTGTAGAAGACCAAAATTGCTTTCCCAGAAAGTGGTTGTGACATCCAGGGTGCTGTTGAGGAGGATACTGAGAGGAAGACCTGTTGAGACCTTTGATAATTAAGCTCTCTACACCCGAACTGTCTCTCTGGCAAAACCCAGGATTTTAATATTCTGAATAAGAATGTTAAAATTGTATAATTTCTTTGTCTTGTGAATAGCACCACTGAAAATACCAAGGTGGTATCAGCTTTCCCCCCCAGAATGTATTTGTTGTCATTTTTTCTGAACAAAGAAAACATCAAATAATGAACATGGTTTTTTTTAAAGCTTATCTGGTACTGCAGGATTCTTTAAAAAAATGAAACTACAGACTAGAGATAAAGCTTTTTTGGTGTAGCAACGTTATGTGAAGTTTAACGGGCATTTGCCAGAGAATATTTTGCTGGTTGTTAGCTAGTTGCCAAGGGGATTCACAGGATGTATGTTCTAGAATAAAATGCTCTGTGGATAAACTGGGGTCAGTTAAGGTAATTTACATGGTGCTTTTTACTGGAACATGGGGGCCTGGGCTTGCTGTGCAGTCAGAGATAAGTGCACTGATGTCTCTCCTCTCCATCCTCTCCCTGCATGTAAATCCTTCTTACAAGAGAAAGTTCCAGTTTCAGGTCTGTGCTAGACATCTGCCTGGGAAAACCCAAATCCACTCATTGCTTATCCTGTACAACACAGAATTTGGTTTTACTAGTGCAAGAGGGAAACAGAAAAGGTGTATTTTAGTGTCCAAGTGGTATCACTAAATGAAGGAAAGGAGGTTTTTCACACTGAGAACCCTTTTCTCCTATCCTCTTAAGTGAGGATATATAAAAGTAGAAGGGATTCTGCTGACTCCCATATTTTCTTGCTTATGCTGAAGAGAAGATATCACGAGCACCTCTCTAGGGAGGATGTATCAGGACAGACTTTGAGTCATGTTCTTTTTATAGTGGGGAACTCCCAATTAAGCTTCTCATCATTCATCTCCTGGGACAGGAGAAAGGAGTCCTGTCCTTGGCCTGGCCTGAATCCAATTATTAGGATTCAAGAGGGGACCTTTTTGCTAGTCTCACTTGGGTCCTTTGGAGTTAAGTTGTAATTTGAAAATAGTATCATAAGAGCAAAGATTAGAAAGTAACAAAAAAGCTAATATGCATACATAATCTGATTTTTATTATTGGGGTTATTTTTATATGGTAAAGGCCTACCTTTTATGTGGTAGGCTAAAGAAATGTGATAAATAACTCAAGGTCATTGTGTCTGGTTACAACAAGCACAGAATCAAATAATGTCTTCATTTGACTTCTGGGGCACATTTAATACTCCTAACCATTGGTATCTGGTGTCATTAAAGATACTGCAGGGTATGTGTGCTTGGTAGGTCTGATAAGAGGCCCACAGTGGATCTACCCCCTCCAGAGCTGCAACTAGTTGATTCACTCTGGGTTGTCTTTGACGTCTTAATCCTTAAACAGAGAAACTATCTGGCTGTCAGGACAGTAATCTCTTTCTGAAATCAGATTTCTCTACATATAAATACTAGTAGAGTCACTTAAAAAAATCTCTACCATAGCACATTAGTGCAAATGTATGCCATATGAAAACTCCACTGAACAGGGTATCGTGAGGGCTTAATTTGGCCTGCTAATGAGACTTGAGAAGGAGATTGTGTCCAGACAGCAGCTGTGGGAGGAAAGAATGAACAAACCCAGACTTTTTGTTCATCTGGTCATGCTTTTCATCCTTGTTTAACTATCTGGCAATTATTGTGCATATGCCTGTGTTGTTCTTTAAAATTTATCCTGCAAAGTGAATGCAGATAGTGAGGAGCTGCTGTTTCTTTTCTCCACCATGGTTTCACCCTACTGTGAAGGCCAGGCTTAAGGTGATGGGATACCTGGTCTTGCATTAGTGCCAACTGTTTTCCTTGGGCTTTCTCTGGAGGAGCAATCACCTTAATTTATTCATGGCATGTCATGGTGCTCAGTTATGAGGAGGATCGTGCACTTGCCTTTTGTACCCTACTTCTGTTTTGTATATTTTTGTGGAGTCCATGTGTCTACTGCCTGGCAGTTAATCTCTAATAGTGTGATTTAATAAGTCAAAAGAATGAAATGGCTGCATCCTGCCCATTATGCCCTTAGGAAGGAGATTTTTATTTGCTGTCAGATGTCACTGATGGAGCATTTGGCTTCCTTTCATCAAGTGACAATTGCAGTTTTAAGAGTACAGTATAAAGTGCCACTTTAAAGCCAAACATCTCAATTCACAAGTGAGAGAAGGATAAAGTTGTGCAGCTGGAGGATGCTATTTCTTCTCAGCAGCTGTCATTGAAAAGGCATGTGAAGGCTCTAGCTGTCAGGTGTCGTAAAAGCTCCATCCAGGGCTTGTCACGTGCCTGGTAATATCATGTGAAGTGTTGGAAAGAAGTTTCTGTACACATTAAAATTCTTCTGTAGACAAGCTTTCCCTAGAATTTGCTCTAGTGAAGTTTTAGGATATGAGAAATTGATATGCGTGAGATGTGCAGCAAACTCTCCATGTTTTCCAGAGTCACAGAGCCTTTTTATGTCACTCAGATCAAAATGTGTGACTGTGGTAGGAAAAATACCTGTGACAAGTCCACTGCCCTCACCCCAGTTTCTCAAATCCTTAGATGTACCTGCAGGGTGACACCTGCACCTTCTATGGACAGATTTGTATATGTGGTGATGACCATGAATTCAAATAGGGTGAAAACAGTATTCCAGTGTAAGACAAGAATTTACACTAAGAAAATGTCATATTTTGTGCCCTCCGTATAATTTACTTGCAGTTCTCAAAGTTTTTCTTACACTCTTGCCCTTTTCTCCCCTTTCTTCACTAGGATAGAAGAAAATAACTGAATCTGTGGAGACCATCCAGGTTTCTTCATCTGATTCCCATTCCTGCTTTCTCTTACCAGGCCCTTACTTGGAGTACTGCAATGGTTGAGGGTGCTGATTTCTGGAGGTGAGCTATATGAAGGATCCCAAGTCTCAGGTATGTGATTCATACATTAGGACCCCCAGATTCCCAAGTTTCCATGGAGTTTGGTTTCCAGAAAGTAGATGGGTGCTAAGCTACACTCATTCTGCCCCCTGTCTTTCTAGAATCTATTTGATGTGATCTGTGCTTGACAGCCACTGCACCATGGGAGCACTATGAGTCAGGGAAGAAAAACATGAACTTAGCAACTGTTTAGGTCTGATGGCTGGTGACAGCTGGGGTCAGGAAAGGATGAGGTTTGAATGTTATTTAGAGATCTCGGAGTCTGATGTTAACATACAGTTTCTCTGTAATGTCCTGTTTCTCTTTGGTTGGCACTGATTGGTTTTCTCTGCATATCAGTTCTGTCAACTATTGAAATCAGAGTGTCTTTTCCTCTTCCATCTGGCAGTTGCCAGTTCTGTGAAACAGAACTGGATATACAGAAGAACACTTTCATTTGTTATTATGTCAAGTGAAAATGTAACACTAGAAACACAGGGATGCTTACTGATGCAAGGAGTGCTGGAATTCTACTCAGAGGAAGCAAGCCAGATGGGAAGAGAAAAAAACATCCCCAGCTGTCAAGTGTCACATCATTATAGGTGAGTCTAAAGAATAAAAATTAGCATCTTCTTCCTGTCCATTAGTGCCTCCGCACAAGTAATCTTTTGATGACATGTGCATGTGGCCCATTTAATTGACTTTTAGACAAAGATTATGAACAAGAGTTACATAACTGTGCCTCCCTGCATTGAGTTTATGTTAGATTTTATGAGTTCAGGAATATTAGGCCCCATTGCACCAGTCCCCCTTCTGTGCTCACGACCAGAGGAGATTTAGAGTTTAGAACAAGGCCAATAATAAGAGTGAGCTGTGGAAGTACTTGTAACTTCTTGCTCATTTGGCACTGCAGGTGACAGGTCTGTGGATACTGTGAGTGATAAGTAATCACCTGCATGGAATTATCCTAAGGAAAACTCCTGATTCCACTCAGTGCCTCATTAGAATGCAACAGGTTCATAGTGCTGGTATTGTGGCATCAGCTTGGATCAGAGAGGGATTCAGGACTACAGCTTTTTATGATAATTATCTTTGTACTGTAGTCAATACAAAAAGGCAGATTTGGATAATCATCAGAAAGGCTCAAGCTGTTCAGTTTACCAGAGGTAATGTTGTTGGGCCAGAATTAGACTGATGAAAAATGAGGATGACTGAACAATATCTCTTGATTTCTAAGGCTTTAAAATCCAGTTTAACTGAATTTTGCAGAAATTCATCAATATATATTGGAAAAAATTACTAGTAACCCCCCCCCAAGAAAAAAGAAAAAAAAAAAAAAAAAAAAAAAAAGTGTGTGCTGTTTCCTGTGGCTATGAAGCAATCACAATTATATTCCTTGTTGCTTTGGGCATCTTAAATGTTCTGAAGTATTTCTTTATGTACCATTAAGACACTTGTTGAATTTTCTACTCTTACTGCATTTCAATGTTTAGAGGAATGCTACATAGAGTATTTAAAGTGTTTTGGAATTATACAGGATGGGATTAGTTAACATGACGTGATTTCTAGTGAGAGCTACATTTCAGTTAATGTGTTCCCATTATTAGTAGTTGGGATTTTTTTGAAGTTGGTGATGTCCAAGATGTTCAAGTTTTGAGGCAGAGATTTCAGAACTAGGCTTTGGCTGACATTGAGTAAACTATGGAGGAGAACCTGAGCAGAAAATTACCTTCTCTATATTTGAATTAAACTGTAGCGAAATACCCAAGAACAATTAATTTATTATAGAAAAAGCATTTTAATGTTGTGCACAGTACATTTTAAGAGACAGCCATTGAAATAGGCAGACCTGCAATAGGTAGAGCTTTATTTCCTGGGCAGGCTTTTACAAGTTTCTCTCTTAGTTCTTCACCACAGAAATAATAAATTAACCTTTTTTGCTATCAGAATGTCCTGGGATTTTCTAAACTTTGAGAAACAGTATGTTCAATATGTTCTCGTAGAAGACAATTTTCTTAGTGGTCCAAGAAGAGGTTGTACATAGAGATTTATTTTTGATTTTTCCAAAGGCTATTCTATACCTTATAAATGTTAATGTAGCTGTAATGAATGGTAGATACTGCCTTTAGATTTGAGCATAAGAATTGTATGAATGGTAAATAAATACTCTGACCACTTGATCGTTTATCTGGTCTTACAATTTTCTGTCATACATTTGTATGTTGAGCAAAATGTGTCTTGTAAGATGAAAGCATGGTTTGATTTTTATACAAGAGTAGCAATGACAGGAAGAAAGTTATATAGAAATGTCAATCTTTAGAATATACTGAGAACAGGCTACATTTGTATTATTTCCTGTGCTTAAATTTCATTACAGTAATTTTCCCAATGAATACATTACATAGTATGCTATTTCCTCTTCTCATTACCATCTTTGTCGTGAAGAGTAGGTTACAGAATCTTAATGATTCAGTTATTTAAACCTTTTTGATAGTCTCTGTATTTCAAATGACCTCTCTGTTTCACCTCTTCCCTGAGAGGTTACTGAATTTGAGAACAGGAGTTGCTTTCAAACCAAATTACTCAACAAGGAAAAGAGCAAGGTAGTTCAGATTGCTGGTATCACAATTACAGACATTAGAGCAAGGATGAGAGGGGAAAAAATAAAAGAAAGGAAAAGCACAGTTAGAATCTTCACTAGCTTTCCACTACAAAGCAGAGCAAACAATAGTAATTATTGTATCGGGGTCTAATGCAGAGCTCACTGGAAATCCCAGATCCCCACATGCCAGTGCTACATCATTGCTCAGGCTTCAGACAGCATCAAATCAGCTAGGGCTGGATTTGGAGTGAAAAATGACATCCCAAAGTACTGTTAATCATTGACACTGAGATCTCTAGAAGTTTTACCATCTTGAAAAATGTAGAAATATGTTTAATCATGTGCATTCAAAATATTTCTCATAATTTTTGAGACTTTGTATTCAGATGAGAAGAAAATAGGTCCCTCTACATTAGGATTCAGGGTGCCAGCCAGTGACATAGATTGACATGGGCTGCAGACTGCTTGAGATCCATAGGCCCTGGAGGAAAACTGGGATGTGAAAAGTACTTAGTGATAAATGAGCATTTGTATCAGAATGCAAGGTATGTTGCCACACAGTGTGACTGAATGGACTCTGCCAGCCAAAGAACTCTCTCCATTTAAAGGCATGACTAGGTAGTCTGTGATGCTTCAACAACATCTGAGATACTCAACCAAGAATATTAAATGATAAAAGCTGAGATTAAGGATTCAATGCTTTCCAATATCGTTAAGACCCTGAATGTGTTCACTGACCATTCTAAATGGTAAATACACTTCACAGGCATATACTCTGTACTTGTTTTCCTACAGTGGGCAGGGATATTGCATGAGACTCATGCAAAGTGCACAAAGAACAAATGTAGGCAAAGGATTTATCTGTAAAGAATTTTTAGAGTGCAGGGATGCTGTATTTACCCACATTCTCCAATCTTCATTTGAATGAATAAAGTGGTTTTGTGGGACATGCTGCAGTACTCGTAATGAGTTTTATACTCAATCACCCTGAGAAGTTTCAACAGATAAGATGAAATGGTTTGTCTATCAAAGGAATTTAAAATTGTATTGTCAGTGCCTTGCTTTCTGCACTGATTGCTTTTGTATTGCAGCTCCATGCCTCAATAGACATTTTGATTGTCTATATCTGCCACTTTTTTCACATGAATCTCTCTATAATCTGTAATATTAAACCCTTTGTTTTAGTACTAAAAATCAACATGTGCTCCAACAATGATTACTGACTTAAGCATATGGTAACCAAAATGGTATTTTGCTTTCTATTTTCTCCTTTCTTTTCCTTTTTTTCTGGGTCCATTGCATGGTAGGCAACACACCACTTAGTTCAAGAGCTCAGCCTAGTGAGGGAAACATTTCAGAAGGGATGATGTGGGTGATGCTGCAGACATCACAGGCTTGATTACCATGCTGCACATAGCTGTAACAACAAACCTTGGCTACCCTTGGCTTGGCTATTATTTTAAATTCATAAAAACTGAATCCTAACTTTCAACACAAAGTACGATTGCAATTTAACAAGTCTTTTAAGAACTTGGTCCATCTTAAACACGTTACCTTAAGAATGAATGTTAAATGCTTTGCAGGACTGAGGTTTAAAACTTGGTCTAATACACTGTAGTCTGATTTTTATGGGAAATTAATCAAACTCTCTACAGTTCTGAATGTTTATCCTTCTTAAACTATTTGAAGTTATTCCAAACAGATTCAGCTCAGTTTCCTAAAAAAATCATGGCTAATGAAATCATGGCTGGATTAATATATGTGTTTTACTGTTCCCTTCTCTCATCTCCCTGTAACCACTGAATTTTTTGACCTATTCCAACCAGTGTGAGAGAAAAACAACCATCTCAAAGAAGAGTTGCCTAATACTTTGTGAAATATGTACTAGTGGGTAGTGACAGGGCAGGTAGCTCTGGCAGGGGGGGTTGGACTAGATGATCTTTCGAGGTCCCTTCCAACCCCTAGGATTCTATGATTCTATGATTCTATGACAGAAAGAAATAAATACCTTTCTCTTGGCTCCAGGAAGGGCTGCAGTGCGAGCACAGTCCTGATACCTGAAAAGATACCAGAGAACCCCCTTGTACACCCTAATCTTTAGGAAACCATCTATACTGTTGTGGTTTTTGTTGTTGTTGTATAATTAGATTCTAGGGTTGACTAGTTTTGTTTGGAAGGTGTTGGAGTGGTGATGGAAGGTGTTCTCCATTTAGAGACTTCAAATGAAAACAAGGGGTAATTTCAGTCCAGTATGAAGAAATATGTGAGTGGACTTTACCTATGATATTCATATCTTTACCTATGATATTCTAATTACTGGAAATGGATACTTTGCCAGGGATGGGAAGTGATAGGGACAAGGAATAAAAAGAGGCAAATGTAAAATTGGGCTAGAAGAGTGAATTCACAGAATGAAGGTTGAATTTTGTTTCTTGCTTGTTTGTTACTTTGATTTTTTTTCTATAATTTAAATTCAGAATGTCATAATACTTTAGAAAGGTTAGTTGTACCTCGTATCTTATGCCCCAGTTCTCACTTCCAACCTGTCTTCCACTCTGTCAACAAGAAAACTAAAGTACAAGGAGATTAAGGAGATGACTGAAGGCTCTGCTGGAGGGCCTTGGTTATATTTCCAGGCTCTGAACGAGCCTCCTTGGGTACCAGAAGCACTGCAGTCATTCTATTAAAATTGTCTTTCTAAGATTAAATTACCCTCAGCAAGTGACTTGAAACTGCAGTATATATTATAGATATATCCTCAGTCAGGATGAGGATAACTATCTCTGATTCCAATATTTCTACCTTAGGTGACAACTTGAAATTTTGCCATTTCTTTCAAAGAAGATGAAATTTCACTTTTAATCCATCAGAATACACTGGTTTATTGTAGTAGCCTCTGGATGCAGGCTATATGTAGAATATAAGAAACCAACAAAACCCTAACCCTTTCTTTAAAGAAAGGAGATATGTAAAGAAAGAACCCCATACACTGAAAAGGAAGCATAAACCAGAAACCATATATTTCACATTTTAATTCTTTTTAGGGTGTGCTAGCACCACGATCACCTAATACAAATTTAAAAACTAATTAGAGTGTATTGTTTATTTGTAGGCAGAAGAAGAACCACTCACAATTCTCTTTGAGGTCATTAGGTCTTCTGATTTCCATATGCTTCCATTGAAACACCAGCAAATGAAGTTTTAATATCTGGCAAACACATTTATGTTCAGTAAGGCAAAATTATACACACCAGTCCTCTTTATAGGTTCTTTTAAAGTGAGGGCTTATAAAAATTCCTAAAAAGAAGACTAGAAAACAAGAAGGATATCAAAGAATCACTTAGAAGAAGGATATTCTTTCTCAAATTCATGTAAGGAAGTGGCATTTATAATTGTTAATCCTTTATTTCCCCCTCCCCTCTCCCTGAATTCAGTCATCTATTTAACTCATACTTCAGGACTTGCGTTTGAGCTCGATGGCAATAATAACAAAGTGAGATAAATTAAATTAATATCCTTGCAGATACAATTAGTTTAATAACTTTGCCATTTCCATTCCTTTTTTATCTGCTTTATCACAATTCGATAACATACTTCAGTAAACCAATGCTTCAATGAACTTCTCTCTGTGCCCAGCATGGAGAGATTAGAATTTCTAATTTTATTGCTCAGCTTGTCATATCTTGCCTTATATAGCACCTTTTATTGCAAAAGGAAGCCAGACACTTTGATATAGGGAGAAACAACGTTTCTCAGAGTTGATATGTATGTACTTCTGGGGTGGAAGAGTGGCCTTTTAAAAATTATTATTATATACAACCAGTAAAACACAATGCCCAGAGTAGATGGATCAGCACGTTATAGTTGTGCTGGCATCTTGGGGCTTCCAAAACACACAGGACATGCACTCAAATGCAGATATGTGAATACTCATGTGTATTCAGGGTTTGATGCTTTGTGCTTATACATCCTCACTGAGAGCTACTTTGCTTTTATAGCCTGAGTATTTGGGCTTTAGGTGGATGGAATACATCTGCTTTTTAACCTGGGGCCATTGAGCAGAACCATGAACTGCAGGCTCCAGGCATTCTCTGTGCTGGGGTTACTGAATTAGAGCAAGGAGAGGCACCACACAGTTCAAGATGATCTTCTGTATTAGGTGCCACAAAGAGCTTTTCTGTGATATTCTTTATGTTTCTCAGCATGAGCCAAACACCAGTCACACACACATGTACATACAGAACCACTCTCTTGTTTTGGGCTTCTTTGTGTTTCCCCCCCCTGCAGAACTGCTTTCTGTCTTTTCCATCCAGTTCTGCAGGATGTGAAGACCAAACTAGGATGTCCTTCTCTTCAGAAAGGACAGATACCTGTGGGAGTTGTGCAGTAGTAATTGTGTTGGGTCAGCAATCTATTAACACTGGCAGTTTAAGCCACTGTGTCCATAATTGTCCTCTGCATGTTTACAGAAAAGATTAATATATACACACACAAACCTTTAGAGCCCGTGTGTGGGCTGGTTAATAGTTTACCAAGTGTTATCAGCTACCTTAGTCCTCCCACTTTTCCTTGTTCCAGCTGCCCAGTGTGCCTGCAGCAATTTTTAGTGGAAAGGTTATTCATTATATGAGTGCTTCAGTTCTCAGGGCCATTCCAGGTGCACTAGAAGGGAACAAACCATTTGAGGGAAAGACCTTTCAACTCCTCACTCCATCCCAGAGTTTTACATGACCTTCATCAAATATTTTACACTTGACTTTTCAAGTATAGCCAGGCTCAGAACTGAAACTTCACTGGCTATGTGAGTAGAGTTGACAAATTCAAGTTAGAGGTGCAATGTATGAGGAAATTAAAGCCCCTCAAATAGGGATTCCTTTTGTTTGTGCCTCCATGTCAGCTCATTACAACAGATAAGCAAATCCTTTTCTTCTTTAAAGGTACTTAGACAGTACAGGGAGAGCAATAGTGCCCATCTTCTATATACTGGTTCACAGGTGAAAACCTTCCATTAGGGAGTAGATGACCTGAGTAAACGTATTTTGTAAGTAGTTACAACTTTTCATCTTGATAAAGCATAGCAAGGATCCCAAATAAGTAGGAAAATAAAGCTCATATAGAAACCTGAACAGTCTGTGGGTTTCTTGCCACTAACTACAATAGTTTTTCCACTGTCACAATTTATTACTTTTTGTGTGCATAGGCTTTTTTTTATTCAGCAGTAAGAGGGAGGGGGCATGCAAACCTTACACAAAGCATTTCTTTTTTAATTAATACAATTCCAGAAACATTTGGATGTTGCTGTTCTCACGTATATTCTGCTGAAATAGTTTTGATTTCATCAAGGCCCAGAAAAAGCTCTCTCCTGAGGTAACTGTGACAGGCTATTAAACTCTGCAGAGCTCTGTGACAGCTGAAGCTAAATACATTCAGCCTTTGCAAAAGAGCTTAAGCATACCAATAATGAAAGAAAAAGAAAACAAAGCAGATTTGTAGGTCTGAAACAAAATCCCAGCCTTTAAGATGTTTTTAAAGGGTAATTAATGTTGTGACTAAAATTTCTCAAGACTTCTGGATCTTTGTCTACCAGACTCTCTTTCCTGTTCTAAGGGGTTTTTTTTTAGTACTTTTGTTAGTATTACTAGTAAAAATACAGTTTTGAATGTCTCATCCTCCTGTTCTTTCTCTGTGTTGTTTCCATTCTCTGTCTCCTCTTTACCTTGCTATTTGAAATCAGTAAGACTTAATGGCTCAGGCAGTGACTTCCATTATTTTGCTGGGCAGAAACCATACAAGGCCCTGAGAACTCATTTCTGTCTCTCAGGCAGGGCCTCTTTTTGCATAAATTTATTCAATTTTGAAAGTAGCAGTCATAAACAGAGTTCCTAAATTAATGAGAATTCATAACTCCATTGAAAAATATTCTCCAGGCCATCACACAAGATCAAAAATTAGAACATGAAGAGTTTTAAAAACTATCTATATATTAGTAATTGACCCTAGAATAGACTCCAGTAATCTCTATTACCCAATCTCTTCAAAATCAAATATCACACGTAGTTGCTAAAATAAATTCTATGAATGCATGTGGACTTTGCCTGTGTTTCAAAGCTTTGAGAAATAAAAATATTTGAACTTGAGAGAAAAAATAATACAACAGAATTACACTGAACATTGAATTTCTCTTGTCTTAACAGTCTGTGGCTTAAACACTGTTCCCAGGAGGTAATAATTTAATATATATAAGTTGCTTTGTAATATGTGATCACTCAAGATAATATAGATTCACAGACTGAGGAATGACCTGATAGGTAGTTAATTTTTTTCCTGAAGAGATTTAAAACCATATGCTCCTCTCATTTGACCCTGTGTGAACCTATTGATCTATAGGTCTTCTTTGAGCCTCAGTGGCTGAGAACATCAAGTGGGTCAATGTGACATTTATTTTGATGTGGATGACACTCCTTGGGGACTTAGCTAAACACGAGTCTTATGTATTTGACATGACCTAAGAGGAAGGATGTTTGGACACTTAGTATAGAGCATCTGGTGTAAGGTAACTAGGTACATGTTGCAACTTAGTCATAGATCTGAGCTGTTTGGTTTGGAAACAAGCAGACTTCACCAAAATAACTGGGCATGACAATCACTCTTAAGGTAAATGAACTCAGTTAAGTGAGCATCAAGCAGCTACTGACATGATGGGATTTCTACTATAATGCAGAGAGCAGATCCCACCAGCCCAAAATTTCTGGAAAGCAATCTCAGAGCTTAAGGATCTAATGAACAGAGTAGGGAATCAGTAGCCATGAGGAAAACAAGCTGAAAGGACCAGAAAAACAGGAGACAGAGAATTAAGTGTGGCATGACTGAAGGAAAGCCAAAGGAAAAAAAAAACAAACAACAAACAGCTTTTGAGATGGAATGGTTGTTAAAAGGGCAGATTTAAGATGCTGGGGGAAAAAAAAGCAAAAAAAAAGCATTCTATTGTTTCTTCCTGCTGTACTAGGGATTTATGCTTTTTCTTTGATAAATAAAATGCGTTCTACCACAACAATTGCAGACCCTCTCATCAATTTATCTCCTTAACAAAACAATTGATAAAACTCCAAATATCTGGTTAGCTCCTTGGATAAGAATAAGGATTTAAAAGACAGAAGAATTTTCTAGCTGTGGAATTTGCTAGATAGGCAGTGAAGTGTGTTGTTCAGCTGAGTTTTGCATAAGAAGTACATTTATGTTGCATTTCTAATGCAAATTGCATGTATTTTACATGGACAGAATGAATCCTTGCTGGCTTGATCTTCAGCTTTTCAAATCAATAGAAAGACTCTAATGTATTTTCAATAGACTTTGGAGCCGGCCCTTCCTTCCAGGCACTCCAAATGACTTACAATCAATTTATGGCAAGAATCCACTTCAGAAAGCCTGAAAAATACAAATATGCAGTTTCATAGGGAAGCTAGCATCAGTTGCCTAAAAATAGACTCAATTTCAATATACTGATCCAGATGCCTGCTTGTGAAGAATTTACTCCCTGTGCATGTGCTATCTAGCTTTTAGTGGTTTGAACAAAAGAGGCAGAAGACTATGTTTAAGGAAGAGATGACAAGTGCCTCTTTATATCAAATGTTCTGTGCACCAAAATGGAAATACTCAAGGATTTCATTTTGATGTCATGCTATTTTTTCCCCCCGCAGTGACTTGTCAGGTGACTGATACTGGAATTGCTATGGGGAAATGGATCAGCCACTTACATTCATAAGATGGGTCTGAAAAGAACCTTTTTATTATGTGTTTTTTTAATGCAGGGGAATTTTTCTTTTTTGTTTTGGGATTTTTTTTTTTTTATATTTTCAAATTTATTTCTCACTATATCTGTTCCTTAGGATTTGGGAGTATTTCTCAGCTCCTGGCTGTGGAGATACACACCATACCAGCAGTGTCCCAGTTCCTTGTTGGGCTGAAACTTAGGATAAATACCTCCCTCCCTTACTGCCACAATGTCCATGCAAAAAAAAAAAAATTGACATGCACTGGCTTGAAAGGGGCACACATTTAACACCAAGAGGTCCAGCAATCTGAACAGTCAGGGGATGATGTTTTCCAGAGTTCACATCCCCAGTGAGACAGATACAGACCCATAACACTAAATGGGGGAGTAGAGCTTTTATTCGAAATGCCTCAGCATTTCCAGTATTTATAAAGAGAGGAGGACCTGAAAGAGTCAGTGAGGAAGGTGAAGTAGTAGAAAAAGATGGACCAGCAAATGCAAAAGGCAGAGAATATTATGGACTTCAAAATCAGCATAAGGTGATTAGGAAAGAACATGATGTGTTGCTTTGAGGAGGCAGTTGAGGGAGCTGATTAAAAACAAAGGGCAATGCAGAGTAGAAAACTACCTGGGGCAGTTTATAAACAGAAGAAAAGATGGGTGAGGATGAAGAACTAATATTCTGTTTTAGGAGCAGATAACTTACTGTTGTGCATCTGACTCCTTGCAGCGTGAAACTGGGGAGTTCAGGGAGTCCTGATAGAGCTTGAGAGTGATCATGGGAGTCTTACATTTCAACAGTGATTTTCTTTGCTCTATCAGTTAAAGTACATCATATCAAATCCACACTATGAACAGCCTGGTTGGACAGGAAGAAAATTGGTAGAGATATTAATTAAAAGCTCCCTGAAAGATTAAACTATTCCATACTTAGCATTGTAATAAAATTGCAGACAATCAACTTTGTAATACTTTGCAAAGATCCCAGATTAAGAATGAACAGGCAAAAGGACAGAAGTCTTGATGCACAACTAGCAAGCTCTGCTAGCCAGACAATTAAGCCTAAAGTAGTCAGAGATAAAATGGGAATCCTAACCATGCCAAAGCAAACATCAAAACTCCAGGAAGTCACCCCCACCATGACCGTAAGAGATACTAAAAAATATCACTGTGAAATGTCTGCCATGGGGGCTTGGAACCATGGGTACTTGACCAGATTTCTCAGTATCAGTCCTCTAGGAGTCAAGGCAACTCTGCCCAGATAGGAGGATGTCCAGAACGATGATGAGAGAGCTGAGAAAGTACCATGCACTTACTGGGGAGCTGACAACGCAGCCAGTGAGAAGCTGAACTTCACTGAAGAAAGTGAAGCTGCTGCCCAGGCCATTTTGCTAAAGATAGTAAGACACTTCTTCCCTCCTTTTGTTTTGCCAATATAAACCAAATATTTCTTAAAAGTATCAACTCAACAACAACAACAACAACAAAAAAAAATCAAACGACAAACCTGACATTCACTCAGACATTTGTTTACAGCCAGTGTCCTGCTGCTTTAGACAGGGATTTCATGGAATCAGTGGAGAACAGAGCCAGCACCTGGTGGGAATGCACCTGCTACCTAGAGCTGCCTAGGATGACTTCCTTCCTTTTCTCTCCCTTTGTCTCTGTTTTTAAAACACTCCCCACCATCTCCACCAACTGTTGATGAAGAAATTTTGCTGTTTATATCCTCACACCTCCAGATTGTGGAAGAAATGCACAAGGAGATTGCTTCCATCCCACAGACTGGGTGCTCCCTGGCATTTGCAGACTTCTGCTGTAAACTTGCAACCTGTAAAGGATAGAAAATGTTGCACTGAGTTGGAGTTTTAGTGGTATTACATAAAAGTCAGCTTGGTCTGTGAAAGGAATAGACACACAGATAAAAAAATAAAATGCTGAGGAAATAACTGCATTTACACAAAGTGAGGCTTACTCTGAGTATCCTTTATTTCATCAGAGTAGAAGAATTTTAATGCTGCTGGTTTTAAGTAATCAGGAACATAAGTCTTAGAAAAGAAATACATTGGAAAATGGGGTTTCTCCCTATTATTTTTACATCCCATTTCATCCCTAGATTTCAGGATACTTATGGGCAGTGAAATGTGGTGCATGCTGCCCCAAAAATGCTTGCTTTGATGCTGATGGTTCATCTCTGGGCTCCTCTTTTCTTCCAGACCAGATGTTTTACTCCTCCCTGGTAATGGTTAACATGGAGCTGCCTCATTATACACCTCTCTATGGAAACTGTGCCAATGCTACAACAGCATCAGCCAAGAGCCATGAGGAATCAATGAGACAGCTGGCTCCCTCCCTGGGGATGGAGTGCTTTACCTTTTGGATCAGGCAGCCCTGTGAGCTGAGATCCAGGATACCGTGAATGGTTTTTTTGTAGACAGGTGAGAACAAAAGAGCTTTGAAAACCTAATTCAATAGAATCTGGAGACATGGGGCTCTATTGATTAAAAAAAAAAAACAACAAACGCATACACAGTCCTGTTGCATTTTCATCTTAATTGATTTTTGTAAGAGATGGGGGAGTGAATTCTGCAAACAAGAGTCGATATAAATCTTTTCTTTACATACCATTAAATAAGTAGATTTTTGCATGCACAACAGCTGTGTTGTGTTTGCAAAAATCAAATAATTCCCTTATAAAGCTCACAAACTGTAAATTGATCTCTTTGATCTTGTCTTCAACATATGCTAATCCTCAAATATCCAGGGAAGAAGGGGATGAGATAGTGCAAACAAAATAAACACCTAGTTAATAAAAAACATTTGGAAATCAGAGTTTGAGGCCAGTCTGTTGTTAGTATATTTACATATTTGGGGGGGGAGGGGAAAAGAAGCTAAGACTTCAAAAGGAGAGTTTAAACAGGAAGAATTTATTTTTTGTTCTGTGAATTCTCACTGAACTGAAAGCTGGAAAATTCTCCTGAAAATAAATGAGAAAAGATGACTTATTTATCTCCATACAGTGTTTCTACAAACTTCCACAGGAGGTACTTGACAAAACCCATCAAGAAGGAAACAGACAATTTCTACAGACACTGGATACCTAAAACAGACCTGAGGATTCTCAAGGTAATACCTAACCATACTTATAAGACTGCCTGGATGATTTACCTCACCTAGTTCAGACCATTCCAAGGAGCACTCTGTACGTTGTACTGCTTTCCCCTGCTTCTGACATTTCATTTAGGAGTGTAGCATTAGGGACTGATCTGTGTTATTACTAAAAAGTTTCTCAGTCAGGTTGGATGCTGCCACAAGCAAGGACTAATAATAGCTGTTATCCTACCAAGGCAATTGATCCTCCAGTGTAATCACCAGAGATGTTTCTCATGTCTCCCTCTGCTAGGACTGCATGGAATCACATCTAAGCACGCCTCGTCTTTGATAAGTTGGTTGAAATCAGTGTTAACATTCAATTTTAAGCACATTCCCTTGTTTCACCTCAAGGGGTTGAGTTTTCTCAGATGATGAGTCTCCAGCTCTGAAAAACTCAACAAAATGGGAAAGAAAAGGCAAGGTACCAATGAAAACTAGGCACTGGCCTTAATTTTCATCAGGAATTGCACTGGCTGTGTGACTGCTGACAGAGATCCCTCTGTGTTTCTTTTTGAGTTTTCGCTTTGGTTTTCAAAGCAAGCAGTAGTTTTGCTGAACAGAAAGAAATACAGCTGAGTCACATGTCTTCAAAGTGGCTGCAGGAGGAAAAGACCTGAAAATGCATTTGACATCTGACAGCCATCCTTCACAATAGTTTTTATGTGTCCCGTAGCGATCCTACCTGGCAGAGAGAATTATTTCCTTTAAAGAAAAGCACCATGGTTGGTTTTTCTTTCCTGTCTGGATTAGCTTTCAACTGCTATTATTTTGCTTAATCAAACCCAACTTCTTCCTCTCAAAAAAATGATGAAGGAAACTGAAATCACACACACACACAAAATTATCTGTGTTAATTGCATTTCAAATTTGTCAGTTCCTTGTAAATAGGCAGGTTATCTGTGTACCCATGGTGCTTTTTATCTCAGTCCTCTTTAAAATAAATAAATAAATAAGTAAATAAGTAAAGGCTTAAGCTTCACCACATTCCTGTGAGGCAGGTAAATCTTTTCATAAAAGGATTATTTCACCCTTTACTGAGATACAGGCACCTCCAGGGTGAAACACTGTGGTAGTTTAACTGCCTGTAGCCACACAACACAAGAAGTAAGGGGACAGGAAATGAAAACCATCCTACCCAATTTAATTTTAAGAAGAAAATAGATTGACAGAATGCAAGGTTCACAGCTGGGATTTTACCAGAGTACAGGAAATAATGCACCTTAGAAAAAAGGTGCACAGCATCCTTTGTGACTGCAAGTAGCTGTCTCTTGGCTTTACACTTTATCTGGAAGACAGAACCTTTGGCAGGTTGTTACTCCTCACATTGTCCTGCAATATCAACATGAGAATTAGTGTTAGAGGGGAAAATGCAAGTTATCAAATTAGTGTTTTCCCTTCCTGAGGAATATACATATTTCTTAGAGGTCTGCTATGGAAATACCACCCCAGGCATCACTGATGAGTTGGGACACTATCACAGTTCAAGGTGGCAGGATGCAGCAGATGTTTGAAAGTGCCCTTGCAGAAAAATGTCAGGCAAAAGGTTATCTACCAAAAATGCTTATTGCTTTTTCCTAGAGTCTCACAATCCATATCTGTCTTCTTATTGGTAGTTCTATAGTGATTAGAAATGTTTCGATGTCTTAGTATCATTTGGATAATTCTCCCCATTTGGGAATGGGCTCAGGCACTCATCTGAGGATGGAAGAATTAAAAATGACACATTACAGCCCTGAAGAAGGTAAAAAGTGGAAGCAAAAGTGGCAACAGTGGGAACAAAACTATATAGTTTGATCATGTTTGATTGAAGGGGAACAAACTGGAAGGAAGTAAGATGAGGATTGGTGCAGTCAGGCTCTGCTTGTCTTTTTTTGAGAATTGCCATGAAGGTGAGGCTGCAGAGTAATTGCTTGGTGTGGGTAAAGAGAGAAATATCTGTGTCCATGAGCAAAGGATGTCTGATGAGGAGGACCTCAGTAGTGACAATGGGGTGGGATGGGGCAGGGAGTGGAAACAACCAAAAAGCCCTGCCCCCATTACAGCCAGAGGTACTAAGTTTTGAGAAAACTGGGATTTTGCTGAAGAGGTATTTCTGTGAGAATGCAGCATATTTTATTCTCTTCTGTGTATTTGAATCTTTTTCTTCTACTCCATGTACATTTCAAAGCTACATCTGTAGCTTTGAATGGTATAGTCCTTCAATGAGTTGTTAAGGCAGTGTTTGTGACACATCACGAGGAGGATGAAACCCTTCTGTGCCATTTCTTTATGGACACTTTTGAAGGGAAATGGTTTTCTGTAAACAATATTTCAGAAGGTACAACAGCTGTGCTCAGTGCTTGAATGACTTCTTTTTCCACGTGATTCTTCCATGAATTTTGCTTTTATTTCTGAGTTCCCTGGGTAAACAAAGGCAATGTGCTGTGCTATTTACAGGTGGCCCTCATGCCTCCCAAGTCACGTTACAGCTATTTCCAAGCCTCCCCAGGACATAAGCTTCTTAGGTTAGGAGTCTGCTGGGCTGCAAGGGGACCATGGTAAGGAGATGTGTGTCATATTACACGTGTGGCTTCTATGTGTTCCCAGTGAGAGGAAATTATTTTTAAACAGCACCCTCTGCCTTGCTTTGTATGGGCATAAAGCTGTAAAGTGTTCTGCAGTTTAAAGAGGACAGCAGCACTGATAACTGTGGAGATTTCAAATAGATGTTGGTTTCTGAGTTACTTAGAGAAAAAACAGTGTTATTTATTTCCTGATCAAAAGAAGTGGGAACTGAAATACCCATTGGGTGATGAAAATGAAGACCCCTGAGGACGCAGGCACAAAGATGTTGAGCAACTCAGTCTCAGTGCTGTGAATTAACATTTAGCCAAGGCCACAGTTCTGCACCCTGTCAGCTTCCCCAGCCCGAGAGCAAGTGGGGAGGGATAGATCTGACCCCACTTCAGCAAAACAAGGAGAGCTGGGAGAAGCAGTGGCCAATTGCCTTCCAGTGGCCAGATGTTACCTTGCCTGCCAAGTGAGAAGCAGATGGAGATGTTCCAGGGCAAGGGAAAGAGAGGGAATGAATAGGTAGGGAATGGTTCTTCTAATCTCTGCATACAAAGGCACAGAGATGCAGCCTTGAAGCACAGATGATTTTGTGTTTAAAATAATGGAGAGTCCAAGATGTACAGTTTTCACAGGACTACCAAAAGACAAATATTGTGGTAAATTATGTGTATCTGTAATTCAATTTCAGTATTATATACTGAAATCAGTCATGATACAATAGCTGTGGAAACATCTCCAGCAACTGGCAGTGTAAAAAATTAACTTAGCTGTCTTTCATTTTATTTCATAGATGTCAGGGTCTATCATACCATTCTGTAATATAATATCAAGAATACTTGTTTTTTGAGTCCATGACCTAATGCTATCAGAGAATATTTGAAATCCAGCAGCTGAAACAGTGAAAAAAGGAGTCAGTTTGCATGAGAAACCTAAAATTATTTCAATGGAGTTTTACAGAATAGACCAAGCTGGTGTCTTTTACAGATTAGTCAAGAGATGCCTGGATCCAGAGTGAATCAAAACTCACAATTTCTTTGATGTATAGGCCCATCTCCTTCTCTGCTTTTCTACTCTGTGAGCTTCTTTATCTTCTACTCTATCTGGTACTTTGTTTGCCTTCTCTTTAGGGGGAGGGAGGAGGGGTGGAAATGGTCTGAGGACTCATTACTTTATCCCCAAGGCAACATTGGAATGAAGACAAGGGACATCATTGTTGAAAGACAGTGAAATGATGGGATGTAATGAGAAATATACTCAGGGAATGACAGCTAATGCTCACAGCCCTCTCAAGATAGTTGTAGCACAGAGCATCTTGCATTTGTCAGAGCAAATCATCCTGAAATCGTTATGGTACTTAACTAATGAAGAGTTTATAGCAATGCATATTTTATTATATGCTCAATGAAGAATGCAGAGAAGAGTACTGCAAAGGCAAAGGACATTTCTGAATAAGACTCCTTTCTAAAACAGGGCTTCTGAAGCATATTGACTGAATAATAATTGATTTAGGCATTTTATAGAGAACTTGTTGCTAATTAGTTGTTCCCAGGTAATCACACACCTGCTCTGGGAAGCCAAACATGTGCCCTCAGAGGGTGTAATATAGAAGGATGCTGTGATGTGGTAGCCTGGATCCAAAGGGAAAGGCTCAGTACATTCAGTGTGTTAAGGACAGAACATCTTGCATATATGCAGAGATGACCAACGAGTATTTCAAATAATTTCTGAACTGGAAACACTGTGGGAAGCTCAATAATGGATGAAAGGAAAAGCACAGAGGTTTCAGTCCTGTGAAGGACAGCGAGGTGCTTCTGTGCACCCTTTCAAGGCAGCACAGTAGTAGCTAGCTGGCACAATTAATACATTTTCTATAAGGTGCAAATACTAGTGACATTTCTGTGTTTTCTTCCTATTATTATTCAGAGCCACACTACCCAGCAGCTGCAGCTTCCAGAGAGTCCAGCTGAGGCTCAGCACTATGAACTAATCTCACTGTACCTTCAGGCATCCTTTTAGAGAACATCTCTCATTCTTTCAGCTTAGCAAAGACAAAAGGCTGTCTTTGGAGACTGGCTCCTCTGTTTTATGTGGACAGGGACACGCGGGCAAACTTAGAGTCACAAACAGCTACATGACTAAGTGACAAGATCTGAATACAATGAAGCACCTGATGTTCTGGCAGTCCCTTCTGCAGGATGGAAAAGGAGAGAGGGTGGTTTTGGCCAGACTTTGCAGGTTTGTGGTATGAGAAGAGGGAGGCAGGAGAAGAAAGCAGTCTGCAGGCTCTGCTAGAAGGTCTGTGTATCCTCTCCCCCAGTCAACATTTTTCTTGCTGGTAATTCCTCTCCTTCACCCCTTCCCCACTCATTTGCTCACACAACTGCTTGGGTGAGTGTACCTACTAATGCCTCACAATTTTACCACTGAGAAAACTAGGAAGCAATACTGCCATTTGCACATTTTTGCTTATTCCAAAGACATGTACAGTGGTTTTCTTATTACTCTTTTTCACTCCTTCGCTTCCTTATTCTTGGTCTCTTACTGCTCTCTGCTCTTGCTCTTTGTTTAGAATTGAAGTGAAATTTAGGCAGACACCTCAGTAGTGGCCCTATAACAAGATTTTGGACTACATCTGTACTTATGCAGTCACCTGCCATCTCCCTGAGACTTTCTTTAGTATCCTGTCATACCTTTTTTCCATGGTTTCACAGGACTAACTGCAAGCCAACACCTCTCCTCACTGCCAGCACCACTGGAGATAACCTGCACATCTAGGCACATCTTTTGCTAAGCCACAAACATCCTCTCACAGGTTGTCCTGCAAGCAGTAGTGGGTTGAATAACTTGTGTTTTTTGGAGGACTATTGCCTGTTGAATTCCTGCAGCTCTTTCTTGGTGGCTGCTTTTGCAGTGTGCTCTGATGAACAGGTCACATTTTTTCAAGGGCATACAATGGCAGATGTTTTCCTACCACTCACTAGTTCTTTAAAGAGTTTGGCAGCAATTCCATACATGCACTAGTCTTTTCATTCAGTCTTTCTCCCCTCCACTTCTCCTTGAGTAATGTCACTTTCATACAGTCTTTCACTAGCAGCTCATCTAGAATCAGCTGATACACAGTAGTACAGTATTTCCATTTTCAAGAACTTGTTGCTGTACATAATAGGAATCCTTTCATCACACAGCATTCCCTTTCATCTTCTTCAGTCACTGATTCCAATCCAGTGAGCTTTTCACTTCCCTTTACAATGAGCCTGTTTATAATCATGAACCATTTCTTGCTTTTATCTCACTTGTTTCTCCCATTTCCAATCTCTTCTCTTGCAAGGACAGTGTCACATCACATCTCATCGCTGTGTTGTTACCTCTTTATTTGGAAATGGTCTTGTATCTCTTTTTTCTTTTCCTTTCACCCCTGAACAGTGGTACCTACAGTAGGATCACTGAGAAACTCAGAAATTTGGCACTTTTCCTCCCAGTGGAAGAAAGCACAAAGTTAGGACAAGTGAAGCTCAGGCAAATTTGTGCTACTGTTGCAGATTATTGTTACAGTATTTGATCCAGTGAGATTCTTTCAAATTCTTTAGCAATGGTCTCTCAAACTCAAGTTCAGTTTTATGTAAATGCTAAATGCAGCTGTGTCTTCTTACTTTTCCATTCAGTCATAAGCTGTATGTCACACATTCTTGTTTAGCAAAAAGGAGATTTCTGATTGAAGAGCAGCTCAGCATGTTGTTCCTGTAATTACCACAGGAGAAAACTCAAACCTTCATCCAGAAATGCTTGAATGCTTTAAAACACAGGGATGTTCTGACAGCTGATTATCTGGTGGGAATTTTGGATAAGAAATAGGTACAAATGGAGTCATTTTTCTTCAGGCCTTTGCTAATGAGGAAAATGGATGAGTGAAGAAGACAGCATATAACTCAGCCAAATGGTATACAGGTCTTTTATTTATAAGTTTTCTTATTAGCAACAGTAAAATTTGGAGAGAACATTGCCAACAGAGCTACACGGCGAATATTAATCTATTAATCTATTTAACTATTAATCCTCTTCTAGAAGAGACCAAATGCTACATAAATTTGAGCTGCTGCTCCACCACACTGTTTTTTGCCATGTTCAGAATGTTTATCATGACATCCATTTATTTTCATGCCTACTACTGCATCTCAGCCTAAGAGAACCTAAGGCAGAAATGCAGAAGTTTGACTTCCAGGTTCTGGATTGCTGCCCAGTCAAAGGTGGCATCGAGAATAGATGCACGACTACCATACTCATCCACTTGAATCTTTTTGTTAAACACTGAGTGGTGAATTATTTTGCCTAGAATTACAATGGAAAAGATATCCCTAAAATCTTTGTGCATTATAGTATTTATTTATTTTTAACTGGGTGGCTGAGGTGTCCTTCTCAGCGGAGCTTATAAAAAAGCTTCTTGTTCACATCAAGCTGCATGTGAACAATTCCATTGTTGAAAGCACCTTGGCTGTGTTTAAAAATAACTGCTTCTCCCCCAGTGTAAGTGTTTCAGGTTCATTCCTTTTATACATGTGGTGATAATATGCAGATGCCTGTACCTGAGTAAGAGCTTTACACAACCCTTTAGCTGGTGGCTGCTCAACATTGATACAGGAGGAAAAGCAATAGGCTTCGAAGTTTGACCTTCAAGCTGATTTCAGATTGGTATCTCAGGCCATTTTTTAATTACAAAACAGCTCCTGATTTTGAGCATTAGGTAATTTGGACTTTAAGGTTAGGATTTTAGTGTCTAGATGAGGTATCTGGAAATAAGGTCAGGCAAGGTGTTGCCTAGATATAATAATTCAAAATCCACAATTAATGACTCCAGCAAGTTAGAGGACACAAGAAATGAGTTTCATTCTCTCTAACTTCGGTTGTCTGAAAAATAGAATCTAATCAATGTTGGTCTCCCTACTTCAGCCAGTGGAAAAATATGCCTTTTTTAAAATGCAATATGCTCTGACTAAAGTCAGTGCCTAATTGGTACCAGGAAGATAGATTAAAGGTCAAAGTGCTCTAAAGCTTCATGTCTGGGTTGGGTGAGATGAATTGCCCTCTGGAGTTTCCTGTCCTGGTCCTTTGACTGTGAAGCTTAGACAGCTAGCAAAGTCTACAGGCCAAATTTATGATGGTTCCACTTAAGTGTGATGAATCACTATCAGGCATGCCAGCTAAGAAAACACTGCCCAAACTAGATCTGTTCTCTGTATTTGGCTTTCTGTACTGATAACACTACTTCAGAGTGAGGGATCAGCTGAACAGTCCCTATGAGAGTGCTCCTGGTTCAATGCCCAAGTTCACAGGGGGATGTGAAGAATATGAACTATATTGCTTTAAATCACAAGCCCAGAAAAAGCTTTTGAAATCAGACCCATAGCAGCATTTTTTGGATAGTGATGCACCAGTTTAGTTTCTTTCAACAAGTAAAAATTGTGTTTAACCTTGAGGCTAGAGCTAACCATAGCTTTATCTTGAGTAAACTAAGAGTTTGCTTTTCTATTGAGGATAGAGTACACTCAAATGCATACATTTTCCAACTTGCATTTCCCTTGCAAAACCAAACTTCTCTGCTTCCATTACTGTTCTGAGAATGAGTTGTTGACTATTTGTGAATGCTGGTAGATGCTGACTGTTAAAACAAATGAGGAGCTCACACAGTTGAGAGTGAAGCACTCACTGTGCATTATGTAATTCCATATTAAGGGTCTGTGGAAATACTGCCGTATCACAGACATAAACATGCTGAAAACTCTGCCAGTTGTGGCTACAGGTACATCCTGTAGGCTGTATTTTTCAGCAAATTACTTCTGCACAGGATTCCATGTTTTCTGTGAATAGGTAAATAAAGAAAGCCCAGATGCTAGTATAGTTTATTTAAAGTGTTTACACAACTTTGTAGCAAATTTACCCTGTCAGCAGGGTTCTAAGAAGGATGCCCAACCTTCCTTTGGTAAGAAGACACCAGCAACAATGTGATATATTAAAAATTCCCTTTCGGGCTTACGTAGTGATGTGTGCAATGTCATGAAGAGTCAAAAGTATTCTGTACATACAAAAACTTCAGCAGCTGGGTAGAGCAAATAGTTGAGAGTTTTGGTTGGGAGTATTGTTTTACAGCATTTCAGGAAAAGGTGATGTAATTTGTCCACACATGGCTCATTTCATAGTGAGGACTTCTACAGATACATGGCTTTGGCTACCAATCATCTTACAGGCACTGCTGGTCACATACCTGCATGAATGCAAGCTCTGACCCTGAAAACATTTCAGTGTGTGCCTCATTTAAAGACTGCTATTTGTACCACTGGTGCATGGTACTGCTTAGGGAAAAGAAGTTTTTAAAGGCCTTAGATTAAACAGAGATCTAAAAACTTACCTCTTCACATATATTTGTATTAAAGAATGACATGTTCTGAGTGTGCCTGCAGAAACATCCGAGAACATTCCACCAGTGGTGTCCACAGGGTCACAACAAACTCCACAGGGACAGTGAGCAAGTTTTAGCTAGAAATCTTCAAAACCAAAGTGCTACTATCAGCCTGCCTTCTCAGGTAGATAATCACTAACTTTAAAATAATTTGTATTGCTTTCTCAGCTCTCTGTAAATGGCCTGTTATGGTTCTGGTTCTGGGGAACTGAGCTGTGTGTCAGCTGTGTTCATTACTGTTGACTAATCACCCACAAAAATTATAACATGCAATTAAACTGTGGATGCAGTAGTAAAACGAGTTGTTGATTTTTAAATTTCTTTTTCTTTTCTGGAAAACGGTTTTATTTTCATAGCACTCTCCTCACATATTTCTTTTTTTCTTTGCAACAGTGGCTTCTGGGATGAGGCCTGAATCCTGCTGCAGTTGATCTTCTCTTAAACACTTTGCATTAGCAATTTCCTGCTTCACTGCCTCTCTACTATGAGACAAGCTTTAAGATTTAGTGATCATATAGCAGAGTTGAATAACACCACTTCTATTTCCTTTTACAAAAATTGGCATCTCTTTTACCTTAAGAGAGCCTTAGTCACCCAGATGCACCTATACAAAAATTGCAACAGAGAAAGGAAAAATCAGAAAATTTACCAGTGGCTCTTAGGCACCTGTACTTTTAGGAACATAAGAACAAACAAGTTGATGCATTTGTTTTCAAATGGGATTTTTTTTACAGTTGTAGTAGTTCAGCAAAAATGTGTGTTTGTTTGGGTTTTTTTTTCCTCCTGTTGCTTTTTCTAATGCTTATTTACTAGGCGAGGGGTGTAGGAGAGTGGTGGTGCCCTTCGACTCTCTTGTTCTGTTCTGGTTACTCACTGAGGTTTTGTCTTTTTGTCTTTTACTTTAGGTTTAAAGCATGGGAAACCTTTTCACCACCCCTGGAGACTGCTGCTTCGACAGATCCTTTCTGAGCCAGGCAGCTGCTGTTGGAGGCCTGTCCTGAGGTCTGGCCTTGCTGATTCAAATGGTTTCTTCTTGTCATGTTTTGTACACTTCTGCTACTATGATATAAGGATGGCTGTGCAGACAATAGATCCGTTCAGCCCAAAGTCTGCCTCTGACAGTAAATACTAAAGGAAAGTGCATAAGAACAAAGTTTCCCAGCTTCACAAAACCAGCTATTTAAACACTGTCTGACCTAGAGAGTGCAGATGGACTGTTTTCACTATTTAATGGCTCTATCTTCCATAAAGCTGTCTCTTTTTCAGCCCTTCCAGATGTACAATCTACTTGTCTTTTGGTCATGAGCTCCAGAATTTACTTACATCTTGGCCTTCACTTGCCTTTAAAAATACTACTTAGTTCACTGAGCATTTCTTCTTGTAGCAAGAGAAGATGTGCAAAGTCATTGCCCACTTACCTTTTTCACATCGTTTTGTTCCTTTGATATTGGTTTTACTAGAAAACAAATCTAGTTTCTAGTGGCTTTCCTGATGTGGAAGCTGTAACACAGTAGTGATTGCTTTTATCTTTCTCTGCAGCCTTCCTACTTCAGTGAAAGCCATTTGCAGATCCAATGAGCAGTCCTGTGCACAGTCAATGATGTCAAGGTGCTCATTTCACACACCTCTTTCTTGAGACAAAAAAGCTAGCTAAGAGCATATTTTCAATTAAGGATCTAACTTTTAATTTACTGACATTGAACATTACTGTATATTTTGCTCTGTTATACACGCAAGCCATTTTGTAAATAAGAACCCTTTGCAACTCTTCACTATTGTCTTAATTTTTTCCTATCCTGAATATTTCTGTATCATCATGGTGTACAAACCTTGGCACATCCCTACGATGAACCTTCCAGAAAAAGAAACGTAATTTCTGAAGCACGACTCCTCTATACAAAAGCCATACTGGCCCTTCATCAACATATTATTATTTCTGAGTCTACAGATTATGCCTTTGAATATAGTTTCTATCAGCTTGTATGTAATGTAAAGTGATTTCCTAGGTTTGTGTTGACAGGTATGTAAAAAAATCGGCATCACACTTAACATGTCAGACACTGAGGCCAGTGTATGTTTTAAGTTCTGAGATGGAGCTGGCTCTTGCAATTGCCTACATGAGTTCCTTGAGTATGCCTGAGTGAACATTATTAAGTCCCAGAACCTGATTTGTTCTATCAAATTTCTTTTTGAATCTTTTCCTCTTATGTCTCAGTTTGAGACTGATCATCATATTCTTTCTCCATAGAAAGCACTCTGGTGCCTGAGCCTCCCTCAGATCCTCCACCATGAACACAAGTGGAAAAATTCATTAAAAATTTTCAGCCTTATCTTCCATGAGCTCTCCTTTTGCATCTTGATCATATATCTGCCTGACTAACTAACTGGCTGGTTTTCTACTTCTGAGAGGGTTAAAAAGAGTTTTTATGAAATATTTTTATGCCTTCAGCAAATTGTTCCTAAAATATTTTGAGTTTCCTTGTGGTTTTATTTAACAGTTTTTATTATCTCTTTCCTATGCTTGGATGAAACTTCTTTTTTTTGGTTATTTTTACTTTTAAAATCATTCTTCAATCTGTTGTTTACTATAGCTGACTTGTGATTTTATTCTTTTTTAAAGTCTTTGATAATTGTTACCGGCATACTAAAGGCCTCTAACATGACATCTTAAAAAAATTTCCACATCATTTAAAATTTTTTATCCTTTTGCCTGTTATATTTACACTCCCCTTCCCCAGGTTTGTCTCTTTTTGGTAATTCCCTTTTTGAAGTCAAACACAGTTCACATTCATTTATTCAGCTCTGTTCCTCTTGTGGGCACAGTCACTCTGCATGTACTATAAGGATATTTTGCATCCCTTTTGCAAGGGATCCTCACTTTGAAGGAGGATCATTGGTTGGAGCTGAGTCAATTATGGCTTTTTCTCATGTGGGTTCTCCAAGACATTATGCTGTGCAAGCTTAAGTGGGCAATGTCTACACTTTCCCTGAGAACAGAACACATCAGGAACCTCTGACACCCTCCTGTATGACTATACCTCAGGACCTTTGGGCACCTTGAGGAAGGTTTTTCTGACCTGGCTTTATCACACACATATGATGCCATCCTGCCACTGTACTGAAAGGATTCTGCTTGATTTCTCCACGAGCATCTTGAAGCAGAAGGAAAAAATGTCTAATGTGGATAGCAATTCAGGAGCAGAAGTCTCTCCTCAGGTTATTTAGTCATCAAGTGCTATGCAAATGCCTTATTAATCCTTACTAATGAGGAATCCATGTTTTTTATTTCTCTGGCTATGGGCCATGAGCAAAGAACAGATCCTCAAGAGCATTATTCCTCAAAAGCACTGTGCTTTCAGGCCTTATTTTTATCAAGAATGACCCAAACCCCTGTATGCTCTAGATCTCAGCCCATCTCAGGATACTTTGAAAGAGAGCACTTGAAGTTTGCTCTGAGCTGACAGTTCTGGAACTGGGCCTCACATCAAGGACAGGGGTATCCACTGCCTGTGAAAGAACTGGGAAATTAGAGGTACTCTGGGTGTTTGAATCACCTTGGCATGCCATCCTGGAGGTGAGGCTGCTCTCCCTCCGGGCTTGTCATGCATATAGTTCTTCCCTAATGAGAATTTATGAGTCCTCTGAGGGACAAAGGGGAGAGAGCATCCCTTCAAGCAGCATGACAATCAGACACCCCAAACAGTGAGAGACTCAAGTGCCTTGCCAGAGCTGTGGACTTGGTGAAAAGTAATGCCATTATTTTTTATTTTTTTTTTTATAAAAAGAGAAGTATAGCAATGCAGAGGTCTGGAATGAGTATATGCTTTTAGCAAGCGTTGACTTTCCTTGGGTTTTATTTTTAAAGTTCCCCTAATTGTATAGATGAATGCATGAATTTTATCTAGTTTGGTGTTGCTTTCCTTCTCATATAGATTTCAGCTATTCTAGAGGTTTAAAAAAATTAACCTTTTTGCCTTTGCTGTTTTCTCCACCATACTTTTAAGTGTCTTTCCTCTGATTCTGCAAATGGTACTAGGGCTATTTCAGAGCACATTTTAAAAAGGTTACATTCTGCTTCTTTTGCTTCTCCCTTTGACACTTATACTGCCATGGTGCCCAGCCACCAAATCCTCTTTGATGTTGCATAGGACATCCAACAATGTTATATGTGCCATACAAACCACTGGTCATTTTTCCAGGGCATAGAAAACTAGATTATCTGTAGTGTATCTTTTTCACACTGTAAACTAGATTCCTTGTCCTCTGATGGATAACCTTGGTATGAAAGAATATCTCAGAACTGTTCTGGTTAGAAAGGACCTTTAAGATCATTGAGTGCAAATATATAGGCATCTTATGACACAGGGGACCCATTTGCTGGAGATGTTCACTCCTCTTCAGATGGACACTGCCCTACTGTAAGACTATTTAGTAGCACAGGTGCTGTTAGCCCAGAGCTGAGACTGCTCTGTGATGCCTCTGTGAGTACTGGTAGTGCTTTGCTGTCTCCCCAGGTTCCTTCCATTTGTCATATTTATCAGGGCCAGGAACTCCATTGCAACCTGCCTGCTCAGAGGGTAGATAATGGTATATATGATACCCGTGCATCAAGGGAATTGAGGAACTTCCACTTGCCTTCTGGTCTCATTGGATAGTTTGCTCCAAGTTTCTACAAAGGAGATGATTAATTAAGGGTAATTAATCTACCACTGCAGTGCCCAGCACTCAAATGGAAAAGAGACATTTACCTGTTTATCATTCTCGGAGACCAGTTTTACACTGGATCCAGTTAAACATTGTGGATTTAATTTGGACTAAAGATTTAAACTCCCATATTCAAGGATTCACTGAATTTTAGTTGGCAAGGACTTAAAATGAACAAGTTCTAAAACTGTACATCTGTTTTATCTATGTCCAATTTACCATGCTGGCAATGCTTTAAATTTGGCTGAACTTAAAACCTAATTGAATTATACAATCTCTACCCTGCCTTAAATTTAAATGCAATACCCTCTTTAGACTAGCTGATCTCTAGAATCCAAATTTACTCGATGTATTTTACTGCAGTATTTGAAACTAGTCAGCTCAGAAAAGCAGATTTTATTCTAAACAATCTGCTGTAATTGCACAATGTATACTATATATCTGAATCTGGAAACATCCAAACTTTAAAAAAATAGCGTGTTCCAGCTCTGATGTGTATATAGATGCCTATATAGTTAGCATGTGCTTGGCTAAGAAGAATATCATCATTCATCTTGAGACTGTCCTCCAGATCTGTAAAGACAAAATGAGATCTGCAAGCCTCAATTTATCTGGGGAGCTGGAGTGATCATGGCCACCTTGCTAGATTTAAGCACCATTGCTGTTTAAATCAGGCCTTTGTCAGCAGCTGAGAGTCTCCTTACATCTACGCATGGATATAAAACCATGGACACATCTTATGTCCTCAAGAGGAAGATGAATCTTTGGAAAATGTGCTGCTTACAATTATGTTTTATGATCCTATTACCTTATGAGTGGTACACTACAAAAGCTCAGCACCTTTGCAAATAGAATAATATATACTATCGACAGATGACGTGAAACAACAGATTTGTCAGCACAGACCTGCAAGGAGTATAGGCTGAAAAGTAAAAGATGGATCTGCAAGTCAGCTAAATGGTTGATTCTCCAAAACAGGAATCCCAGTTTAAGACCTGCTATATAATGCTTGGCTGGGACATAATTATCCAGGAATGGCTTTGATCTTATTAGCTGATTCTGCTTCAGCAACCTGGAGATTATTTTCATACATTCGTCGTTTGTGAGTTTCATGGATTTTCAGTCTCATGCAAAAAAGCCACCTCGGCTTAAATTTTTTATGTCCTCCAAATGTCTCACTAAAAGTCCTGTAAAGCTGAGAATGAGGCAGCCTGAGCAACTGGACTGTCCCATCCTTGAACCAAGGCTCATGGCATCAGCCTGAGCATAAGCTGGTCTGCAGCTATCACAAGCATCAACTCTCATAGCCACTGACATCCCTTTGCCCTGTACACTTTTCCTTCTCAAATATATGCCTGTCCTGTAGAAAAAGGTTATGTCCTCTGGGATATGTGCCAATGAAATAGATCAGTTTTATTTCTGGAGGTTGTGTTTGTCTTCTCTTCCAGCCTTAAGAGGTCTCCTTATCTGTTGGTGGAAAGTGCTTACCACCAAGGTACTATGCATACACAAGGTATTGCAGCAGTGTGGAAGTGCTCTGCTCAGGAACTGTGATCCCATTTCTGTGAGGTTTATGTGATCATAGCCTCAGATGGCAGCAAAGCAAATCTTGGTAGGGTCAGGAAAAAGTGATCTTCCCAATTAGAGTGGTCAAGCATGGTAACAGGTGCCTACTTGTGCTGATGTCTGCAGCTGGTGATGCACTCTGCAAAATAGGAAAAAACCCAGTTTAGTTAAACCAATAAGTACATCCTTGTTGCTACACTCTGTGTAGATATGGAGCAATGGTAATGTACTTATGGCATGTTGCAAAGCCACTCTGGAAGTGTTTCTGCAGTTCTCTTTGGGGCATATCCCTTGAGTAACACCGAAATATTAGCATCAGGTGTGATGGGTTCAGCTCTGTACCAGTGAAAGAGCATCAGGTGTGATGGGTTCAGCTCTGTACCAGTGAAAGAGCATCAGGTGTGATGGGTTCAGCTCTGTACCAGTGAAAGAGCATCAGGTGTGATGGGTGCAGCTCTGTGCCAGTGAAAGAGCATCAGGTGTGGTGGGTGTAGCTCTGTATCAGTAAAAACTGGCATTTTTCTGTGGCAGTTGCGGAAGGTTGCTCAGTATATAAGATGAAAAACTCGCTTCCTGCTCTCAGTTTGTTATCTTAACTCTGCTTGCATGCATAATGCTTGCACATGCTTGGCGAATGTGAAGTGTAATCCTAGATGTATTCTGCAGTATTATGCTAAGCCACAAGGTGGCAGTGAAAGATTATAATAAACCTGTGTAATTAAGCTTTCCCCCCCCCGCCTCGCCAAAAATCTTTGACAGAGAAGGCACGAATTTTTACATTAAATGATGTAAACCATGAGAATTGGCCATCTCTCTTTCTTATGATTTTTGGGTTCACATCCCAGAAGTTTTTTCAAGAGTAAAATGGAAATGTGCGGTACAGCTATTGCAACAGCACAGTAAAGTTACTTAAAGCAACAACATCCCTTTGTTTTTAAATGTGTATTCATTAATCCTGGTGATCCTGACAGCTGTCTCTCTTTTTGTAGCCAAGTATTTATACCTCAGCAGCAACTGCATGCAAAAATAGGGATTTCATTTCCTCTGTAATTTCTTTGATATGTTGCTCGGAGCTTTTTCTTCCCTTGTAGAAGGAAGATGAAAACCTATTCCAGGTTATTTCAGGTTTTCATCAAAGGTGAAAGTTCTCCCAAGATTTGTTCGTTTCAAAAAAACATTTCACAATTTTTGGTCCAAAATATCTTAGTTTATTACCAAATGCAGGCTCAGGTAAGCAAAAGCAGTTCATTATTGTACTGCTATTACAGGTGAAATTTAACACATTTTCACATGGTTTTAGAAATTATATAGCTCCTTCTCATATTCTCACATTTAAAAAAAATCATCTTAATAGTGAAAACATTGAAACTGGTTCATAGATGAGTAAAGTAACAAGATGCCATCCACTTAGGTGCATGTCTAGCTGAAGATTGTCTTTTACACGTCTGAATGTCTGAGACTCACAGAAATGAAAAAATCCGAGGGAATTCTGGTTTTACTTTTGCATACAACAAAAAAAGCCTTCATTACAGTATTTGCAATATAAGATCCTGATCCTGAAGTTTAAACAGTTTTTAATGGTTTTAAAGATATTCCTTTCTGGCCTTAAAAACTGGCCACAAGAAATCATTTACTAGATGAGGGGCTTAGAGAGAACCTGTCTTTAAAAATTTTTATCCTTGCAAGAGGTATCCAAACAAAACTTCTCACAAAGTCTCAACTCCACCTGGTTTGAAGGAAGTCTCAAAGCTTTCATTTATCACAAGAGGAACAGACTGCCTGCCTGAATTTAAGGGTCTAAAACATGAAAGGCAGCCTTCTGAGTTGTTTCCTGATAGCTCATTTTGCCTGGTAGGAAAGATGATACTAAGTTACGGAAAGTAAAATATCCCCCTCACTCAAGTTCTGCTACTCAATGAGCTCCCAGCAAAATCAGGATGGTAAGTAACTTACAAACCTGCCATGAGGTGAAAGCAACCTCAGAGCTCCATGCACACCAAAGACTGGTCCAGGACCCCATTTCTTCTTAGCTACAGCCAGCAGCAACAGTATCTGGCCTGAAGAATTCACTATCTGCACTGAGTTTCAGGCCATTCTGAGATCATTCATCCCTCCATCACCTGCCTCCTTAGCAGACCATAAGCTTCCTTTTGGACAATTGTACTAATTCACCACCTCTATTTCCCTTCCTTGTGTGAGCAGAGCTCTGATGCTCTCTGTTGCCCCAAGGAAAAGCAGTAGCCCCAGCCCAGGTCTTTGTGAACTGCTGAGCACGTAGCAGAAGCCCCAGCACCACTGGGTGCCTGTCAGCCCAGCTCTGAGGTGCTTAGCACAAAAAGGGAGGGATGAAGGGGTGGGAGGAAGGAGCTGCCCTCAGAGCCTTCGTTGTGACTGCTCTGTCACCCCGGAGAGCTTGCAGGTGATGCAATTGGGTCCTGCTGTGCCTGGCTTCTGCCGCATCCCCTCTCGGGGGTGACAACAGTTAAGTTTTGTCCTCAGGACTGTGTGCCCAGCGCTGGTAACAAGCCAAGGCAACTGACACAGCATGACAGAGAAAAAAAGGCAGAGGGGAAGGCACCAGGATTTCTCCCTTCAGCAACAGTAACATTGTGTCCGGGAGTTTATTGCTCCTTGTAGTAAGGTGACTGAAGCACAGCAGACTGCTGCTTCAGAAGATGCAGCTACACGCTGTTGTTCTGGCACGTGTGATGTAGGGCCAGGATGTATGTCCAGAAGTTTTGCCATTCTTCCTCATTCTCCATAGAGTGGACTTCTGCCCTGAACACTTGGGGTTTGTGCAGATTCCTGGCCTAAGCCTTGGAGTGCAACGTGCTCCCAGAAGCCCAAGAGAAGCTGCTTTAAGAGTGCCCTGGGCTGTGAACATCCTTCCTTCCTCCAGCTCTTCAGGCAGCCCGAGAAGCCCTTGGGGACTTCCCTGCTTTCTTCCTCCCCATCACACAGAAAGTGAAGACAAGTGGCCTTGGAGACTCCATCCCACATCAACTCCTGCTTCAAGGCTGTTGAACTGCTGTGTTTCAGCTCTCTTGCATAAAGCCTTCCCAGCTGACATTATGTATTGTGTTATTTTGCAATTAAAACCGTGCACATACATGTAGAGATTTTAATAAAACTTTTGTTATCAAGTTTTATTATTTCAACAAGTGTTGCTCTCCACTAATATTCCCTAGAGTGGTCATCATGAAGTATTCCAATAATTGGATTTTAATTAAGAAATTCACTTAGTCCTACACTATTTTTGAAATCTAATTATGTCTTCAGGAAACTCACCCAAGTTGTGGTATTTTCTGGGCAATGTACAGACTCATTCCATTACTTTGAATTTTTTTTTTTTTTTACTTATTCTTTCTTTCTTTCTTTTCTTTATTCCTCTTCTTTCTTTCTTTTCTTTCTTTCTTTCTTTCTTTCTTTCTTTCTTTCTTTCTTTCTTTCTTTCTTTCTTTCTTTCTTTCTTTCTTTCTTTCTTTCTTTCTTTCTTTCTTTCTTTCTTTCTTTCTTTCTTTCTCTCTTTCTCTCTTTCTTTCTCTCTTTCTTTCTTTCTCTCTTTCTTTCTCTCTTTCTTTCTCTCTTTCTTTCTCTCTTTCTTTTCCTTTCTTTCTTTTCCTTTCTTTCTTTTCCTTCCTTCCTTCCTTCCTTCCTTCCTTCCTTCCTTCCTTCCTTCCTTCCTTCCTTCCTTCCTTCCTTCCTTCCTTCCTTCCTTCCTTCCTTCCTTCCTTCCTTCCTTCCTTCCTTCCTTCCTTCCTTCCTTCCTTCCTTCCTTCCTTCCTTCCTTCCTTCCTTCCTTCCTTCCTTCCTTCCTTCCTTCCTTCCTTCCTTCTTTCCAGGTATTATTAAAACTCTTCTATTTCCTGTATTGCTACTGTAGAAAATTGTCAATATCTAATGGATGAAATAAATGTGGAATGCAAACACAAATCTCTATTATACACCTTATGTTAGAAAAGAAGCTGTCTGTGCAAAGAAGATTAGAAAGCTTTTTTTACTTCTTATATTCATGATCTTGAAATCCCCCCCCCCCTTGGATTTAAAGTCATTAATAATGAGAAAATCCTGTAGATAAACTTGGCTGTAAATTTTATTCATACAGTCAATACTTTATATCTCACCTCATCTCAAGTATTTTGGGCAAAAATCCTGAGTATATATGTGCACACTGAGTGTCACCTGAAGTAAGTCTAGTGAAGCCTGTGGGCTTGCTCATATTTATAACACAGAAGCACTGAGTGATCCAGACACAGCTGAGCTGTTTGTTCATTACCCTTCAGTCTTCTTTGATGCTGAACACATCTCACTCCAACATTGTGTGAGTCCTCATGACACAGCTGCAGGAGAAATAGTTAAGAACACCATGAATTCAAGACATTTCTCTTGAAGTGGTTGGAGGATGCCTATATTTTTCCATATGGAATACGGAGTAACACCACTTGGTAGTGTGTCTTTGACTGTAAGTAGGCACAAATCAATGTAATTAAAATAAAAGTCTCACAGAGATATTTTTATATTTAAAAATATGATGGCACCTACAGTAATATTCTGACCTTGGAAGAATGGATCTAAAATGTTACAAGGGAGTCTGTTTGTAGATCAACCATAAAAATACCCTGTTCAAACAGGAAGATTTCCTTGAAACAAAAGAAATCTATTTAAAATGTGAAGAGGGGAAGGGATAAGAAAAGAACGTCTGATGAATCAATGGCTGGCAATATGATGAACATTTCAGTAAGAGTATTTACATGAGTGATATGAGGCATCTGGCCTGTACACTGAATAGTACAAATATAGAAAAGCTGTGGAGGCCATAATCTGTCATTGTAGTGCACATGAAACTCTGATTTAATTCAATAGTACTTCAGCATGCATATAGATGAGATTATATTTGTGTATAACACAGGCTGATTTTTTTTCAATATTGCTATTGTTAACATTTTAAAATCTCTTTTAAAAATATGACAAAACTTCCATTGATTTTAACAGAGACAAAATTCTCAACCTAGGTATTGTCTGTAGCCATGAAACACTGAGAAAAAAATTTATTAAGAGCAAACTGAAAAATGTTTGTTTTGCTTTTTCACCTTCTTAGACTTGCTTCACCCCTTAGTATTCTGGCCCACTTTTGCCCTTACTTGCTATTTATCTAAGCAGTATATCCTAAATGAGACACATAGTCCATATGAATAGTATAGTTAGGATCTATTTATTATTTTTATTTCATAGATAATTGTCCATGCTTAGACAGGTTAGCTACACTGCACAGTAAGTTTAGCACAGTCATTTGATATTTATCATTACAGCACTGTATTTTCTTTCAGTGCCTCAAGCAATTAAGCCATGTGCCCATCTTCTGCTGGAACCCTATAACAATTATTAATCTCTTCCCATTGTCTTGGGTTTTCTGCTTGTGACCCTTTCAGTTCTGCAATCCAGGAAGCTATCTTGGCAGTAACAGGGAAGATATCTAATGGTTAGAACGTGTTTCAGAGCTTTAAAAATAGTCGAACTGTAGCCTAATTGGACTTTAAGGCCCATTAGTAAATCCAGAATATGTGATTCTTAATACCTCACTAGCTGACACTTCCTTACCAGAGACCTTATTGCTAAGATTCCAAACAGCACTGAAATGGTTGAAATTAAAATTCACTTTAAAAAATATCTAATATTCCACTTAAGCTGCTGTACCAATATTACAGAATCAGATAAAAGTCAAAAGACTGTGTCCAAAAATTCTAAATGTCAGATTTTCATAAGCAGTGCATTCCCTTTGAAAAAGTGTCACATGTTCACAGCTGGAATACTTTGGAGCCTGCCTTTTTTTTTTTTTTTTTTTTTTTTTTTTTTTTTTAATGAAGAAGATCAATATGCTCCTTGCCTCTTTCTTCTGGAGTGGCAACAGAGAGGAGGAGCAGTCCACCAACATTTCTGGGGGAAAGTTCAGTTCCACTGTAGTTAAAGAGTTTGTCACAGTGCTCTTTGGCTATGGAGGTCAGCTGAAGAACAAGGAAGCCTTCAGTGAAGCCAAGGCGACCTTGGATAAGTCACAACCTTACAGAAAACAGGTTCATCTGCCCTTGAGAACTTTTCCTCAGGAGTCAGCTAATAACTCCGTTAGATAGCATGCAGACCCAGCTGTTCATAGAAGACCTCACTGAACTTAAAGGTGGAGGAAATTTTGGTGGGCTGAAGTAAGGATGAACCATGTTTGTGAATGCAGTGGAGCCAGCAATTCCTCCACAGTACTCCACTAAAGGAGTTATAAGGATCTGGATGAGAAAGCCTGTGAAGATCTTCAATTTGACCAGCTGAAGAAGTAATTCTTCTCCTAGGACTACTTGTCATGTCTAACATGAAGACATTAATGATCAGACCTTGGAAACACTGAATCAAGGTACACCATCTGTAGAGCTGAGTCTTGCATTCCTGAAGAGGTGCTGCTCATTCTTCACCAAATTAAGTCTTCCCCAGGAATAAGACCCACTGAGTCCTGGCAAACTACATTTACTTTTCATGCTCCAAACTAACTTGGCGATCTTATATCTAAGGTAAAACATAAATATGTAACAGCAGCTCATTACAAAATCAGCTCATTACAAAATGTGCTTCACACAACTTACGGCAAGTTTGTTCTATGCAAAGAAAGCAACATCTGTCCATACATTCCCAACCTCTCTCTTGATCGACTGGTTACTAACTGGACAAAGCTCCTCACTTATGGGATGCAAGATAGGAATAGACTGGAAGGAGGGAGTTAAAAGGCAACAGTCAGCTGTGATTTTTTTATTTGTTGCCCACTTGAAATCAGAAATCCCTAGGCAGCTTTAGCCTGCACTGTAATGCAGAGGCTGTCTGGAGGGGAAAGATGACAGTATGATTCCTCACGGGCTGCATGCTTCTGTTCAAAGCTGTGACGTGAGCATCCCAGAGTGTTGGTGTCTAGCAGAGTGTCGGTGCTGGAGACATATGGAGGTGTCCATGTTCCAGGTGTTTGGAGCAGAAATGTCCATGGGGGAGGCTCTGGAGCAGCTCTTTCAAAGAGTACTCATTACCTTTACTCATTACCTTTCCCCTTCATTCCCTGCTCCCTTTTTATTGCAGTGTTTCAGACTCAGACCCCCAAATCAAAACAGTATTTTACAGCTTGGTACCGAAGCCTCAGATTGCAGATACTAATTATCAGGACATGCTCTGTGGGAAGCAAGGATTTGGCAGGACAACTGAAGTCCTCTTTTTCTCTCCCATTTCCCACACTGTACAGCGTGCTGGCTTGCTTCTTGGTTTCTCTCTGGGAGGTGATAAATCTGAGCTTTGCTGTCGAGGTTAGGCAGCTAGTAAGGATACCCGGTGCTGTTGGTATCCTCCTCTACACCCTGTCCCATTGTCACACTGTTAATGGTACGGTTTGGGAATGAAAGAGGGAAGGAAAAACACCCAACAGGACTCCTTGTAAAGAAAAAGGGATACAAGGTCGACGAGACCTTTCCTTTTGCATGACAGCTGAAGGGGTTTGCAACAGCATTGGGCAGGGATGAGTTTTCCAGCTTCACTCGGAGGGGCTGTCCAGCTACAGGTTCCTGTTTGCGGGGGAGAATCAACCTTTTAATTCCAGAGTTTGGCTCCCTCCGTCGTCATCCAGCTCTGCTCCTAGATCTCGCCACCTCAATGACTGGCTTGGTGGGCACCCGCCGCCCTGGCAGGCTGAGCAGCACTGTCGGTGCTCGGGACACCCCCAAGGGAGGTGGAAAAACTAAAACGAGAGGAGAGAAAGAGCTTTCTCAGGCTTCTTCCAGGCTCTGGGAAGACACCCGGCGGAGAGTGATAGAGGCTGTGCCCCAGGAGGGAGCGCGGGCGGCAGGGCAGGCAGAGCGGGCAGCGCAGGCACCCCAGCAGAGGCAGGCAGCAGCGTGGGCAGTGCGGGCAGTGCGGGCAGCGCGGGTAGCGCAGGCAGCCCGGGCAGGGAAGGCAGCACAAAGGCAGGGAGCGCGGGCAGGGCGGGCAGGGCGGGCAAAGCAGGCAGCGCGGGCAGCGCAAGGCAGATCGTGCCGCCTGCGGAGGGTTCTGATTCATAACCCCGCTCAGAGGAGAAGATGGGACGCCGCTAAACTCCCCTTTCTCCCTCCTCCCTCCCCCCCCCCTCGCCAAGCAAGCCCCCCCTCTCCTCCACCTCCTCTGCTCTTTCCCTCTCCCCAAGCAGTGAGGCTCGGACAGTGCTCGGCTCCAGCGCTTTATTTTAAGATGATCGGCCAAGGTCTTTGCAGATAGATTTTATCTGAAATTAAATACCAGGCGCTGGCCGCTCCCTCGCCAATAAGTCATTTTTAATAGAGACAAATCACCCTGGACGCCCCGGAGCGCCGGTGCCTCCGCTCCTGCCCGCCCCCCCCGCCGAAGGCGAGCGGGCAGCCCGGGCAGCTCCTTTCTCCCGTAAGTGTCCTGCTCAGCGGAGTCGGAGCGCGGCCGTGTGCGGAGAAGGGGAGGCAAAGGGGGGAGAGCCTGACAGCCGCCCCGCCGCTCTGACAGTGCCTGCGCCGGATGCACAGCGGCCGCGGGACACCCCGGTGCGGAGCGCGGCGAGGAGATGCGCAGGGGCGGCGGGCTGCGCCGCGGCGCTCAGCCCCTCTAGGCTCGCCCATGGAGCCCTCCGCGGATCCCCAGCCACCGTCGGACCCCCCACGCCGTACGTATCCCCGCCGCGCCCCCCCCGCGGCTGCGGCGCTGTCCGCGGGGAGCGGGGGGCGGAGGAGGGCTGGGGCCGGGGATGGGGATCCGCACCCGTCGGGGCGCCCCAGGGCACGGCTCCGGACCACCGGGGCAAGGCACTGAGCGCCTTAGGAGCGGAGGAGGGAGGTGGGCGCGTGTAGGGGTAGGCAGAACCTGCTCGGGGGTCCCGGAGGCGAAGCTTTTAGCCCGGACTTTGAGCGTCCGGGAGTATTCTGGAGCCCCGATCCCAGCGTCTCCTTCCTTTTCTCCCCGCTCCGCTCCCCAGCGTTCTGCCGGGTCTCCGCGGCCAACTGCGGGTCGGCTGCCACTCGCTCCCCTCCGAGGGCGCGCAGGCAGGCGGGCACGGCAGGGCACGGCACGGCAGGGCACGGCAGGGCTGTTGGTAGCACCCCCGGCCCGTCCCAGCCCACACCACGGGGCTCTTGCGCCCAGTAAAAGGACTGAGCGCCGGGGAGCGCTGCCTACAGGCACTCTGCAGTCAGCCCGGACCTTGGCGATCACTTTGCTCTGATGCTGGATTAACTCGATTTTAATCGGTTTTTGTTTCCCCCACCCCCATCCACACACCCCATCTCCTCCTTCTCTCCCGCCCTCCCTTCCCTACACACCTCTCTTCTACCCGTGTCTCAAGCCTAACCTTGTCTTGTGGTCATGGGGTCTATAATTTCATTTTTGTCTAGGCTGGTGAGAGCTCTGCTTGTTCTGTAAAGTGGATGTCAGGTGGATCTATGTTCTGGAAGGAACAAAGAGGCAGCGAAGGCAGCGCGGGGGAAGTTTGAGCGGCGAGGATGCAGGCTGTGTACTGGTACGCGGTCCTTCTGCTGCAGCCCACCCTCTACCTGGTGAGTGCCACCGGTCCCTCTCATGGACCGGGGAGGGGGGAGCTCGGAGGGAATGAGGGCACCAGCCTGATGGAGAACGAACAAACTCACTGCAACTACCGGTGTCCCTCAGCCTGCCGTGCCCCGTACTCCCGGGGTCGGGCCGGGGCCGGGCAGGAGGCGCGAGGCTCGGCTAGGAGCTCTCGGAGGGGATAGCAGATGGAAGTTCTCCTCCTCGGGGAAGGGGCGCGCCGCCGGGCCAGAGCAGGGTCGGGGGTCCCGGGCCGGGTCTCCCGGTGCCACCTCCTGGGCCGGGTCCCCCGGTGCCTGCGGAAGCACCGGAGCACCGCTGCGGAGGTGCCCGCCCAGGTTGTGGGCTGGAGGCAACTTCTTGCCCTCTGCTCCCTCCTGAGAGTGGGAGCCCCTCGGGACGGAGACGCCCCCCAACCCGACACCCCTGTTATGCCACTACGGGCGGCGCGGCAGAGGCGTGCGGGGACTCGGGGCCGAGCGCAGCTCGCATTTTCCGCGTGAAGTGTCATTGACTTTCGTAGCACATCTCCTTTAAGATTACCGGGGGAACACGAGTAAACAGCGGCGTTATCTCCTGAAACACACACTTTGTTCCCTCTACGATGCGAGGCACAAAAACAAGTCAGGCTGCTCGTACCCTCGCTCTCCTGCGACGCGTTAAGCAGCCAAACGCTTGGCCGGAGCCCGTCCCCGTGGCGGCGGAGGAGAGAGAAGCTGCTTTTCCAGGAGCGCTGCCTGAGAGAAGCACTCCGGCACCCGTGCCGGGGTGGGCGACGGTTCGGCTTCGGCTCCTATTCGGGATGCGGCTCCGGCTCCGCGGCCGCAGGGCGCTGCCTGCGCCGCCTCTCCCTGCGCTGGCGCGGAGGCACCGCCTGGGGGCGCTGCGGGGCAACGCTGCGCGGCGGCGCGCAGCCGAGCTCCTGGCAGCCAATCCCGCGCGGGTCGGGGCGGGGCGGGCGGCGCGCAGCGCACACCGCGGCCGCGCAGCGCAGGGGGCCGCGTACGGCCCGGCCCGGCCCGGCCCGGCTCGGTCTGTCCCGCCTGACGTGGGTCCCGCCTGTTGGCCCTGCCCTCGCCGGGCGGTGCCACCTCTGCCGCGAGCGGCTCTCCTCCCCGCGAATTTTATAGCCGGGGGTGGGTGGGGAGAAGCGGGGAGAAAAGTGCGTGGCAAATAATCTATCAAAAAGCCGGAGCGAGATCGATACGTCGTGTTAAATTTTAAATGTGTTTGCTGGCAGTTAAACTGCTCTCGACTCATTACAGCAACAGAGCTGGATTTATTCTAATGCGCTGCAGTCTGAACAACAAGCGCATTAATTCTCCTTTAATTGTAAACTGGGAGCATTTGAAAACCATTCAGTGTGCAAATTATGCTGATTCAATTACCGTTTAGTTACAGACTTCATTACCTGAGTGCTTTTTTTTTTTTTTTTTTTTTTTTTTTTTTCCGAGGGCTCGGCATTGCAGAGTAGAGAAGGTTTACCAATTTTCCCTCGAAAAAACAGCGAAACATTATACAAAAAAAAAAAAAAAAAAAAAAAAAAAAAGGAAAGAAGGAAAAAAAAGATTCATGAAAGACAAGCTAGGGGGTGGGGACGTGCTCTTTGGCTGGGCTGTGTCTTCTGCCAAAACACTCTGGCGGGGGGGGGAAGAGGGGAGCCGAGATGGGGGAGCGGATTCCAAAGGATTTCCCTGTCTGACTCTATTCTTCTTTCAGAGTCAGTATTTCCAGCTTTTATGCCTGTCTCTCCCTGTTCTCTGCCTTCTGGGAGGGAATCTGAAAGTTTTCATTAGGCCATCGCGTGATGATAAACTGTTTATAAGCATCGAAGCATGAATTTTGATTAAAACTTTAATCCGGTGCCACAAACCAGCAAGGTGCAGCACTTTGTTGTGCCTTTCCATGTGTGCACGTTGCTCTGTTTGAACTAAGGCGATTGTAATTAGGAATTAAATTTTCACTACCCGACCTGCTAGGAAGGCTGAACGAAATGACAGCACAAACAGCTTCCTATCGAGTTTTTTTAAAAACCTTTTTTTGAGAGAGAGAGGTTAATAAAAGAGGGGAGAGGGAAAGTAGTGGATGTTTCCCCTTCACCTGGAGCAGGCAGTCGGTATTCAGCGATAGTAAACAGCCACAGCCAGGCTGGGCTGCCTCCAAGTTACTCATTTACACACGCTGGTTTGTAATTTCTGTTCACCCAGCAAACCACTGCTCTTTCTTTCTGCTGCTTCTTTTTTTTTTTTTTAATTTTTTTTTCCTTGCCACCCACCTCCACAAGTCTTTTCCCAAATCTTTTCCTAATTAAATATTGGGAAAAAAATGCTTCTGCTCCCCTTGCCCCCTTCTCTCTTTATAATACAGCTATATAACATAGCCTTATTGCCTGAAATTTATAGAGGTCACGGCCGACCAGAACGAGTAGGAATTTTGCTGGAGTAAAGATGGTTCGCCGTAGCATGTTTATTGATAAGAACATTAGTTAACCTCTACGAGAAATATATTTTCTCCTTGTTTCGAGCTGTGCACTTTATTGAAAATGTTATATTTCATTTGATGTAGAAATGCATTTCCTTTGGCCTAAACGGATAAGTTAGTACTTATTTGGTAGAATTAGGGGTAAACCTTTAAAGGCTTGGAGTTACTTTGTTTCTTCAGGCTTAGAGAGCTGCATAAAGTATTCAAACAGCTACACTCGGTCTTATTTACCACGAGACTCCACCGCCATCCTTTCAAAAGCATCTTACTCCTATTCTAATGGATTATGTTTTCTTAACTAAGTGCTGTGCTGAGCTCAAAGTCGCCATTAGAAAAGAGTGTAAATATTTAAAAAGAACACCCGGAGACCCTAGACTCTTTTAGGCTTGACACCATTCTCTTAATGCAAACCTTCTTGTTTAATTCCTGCCTAGCTGCTGGTGAATTTCCAGTCCGACACTACAGGACAATAAAAAGCCAGGATATTTTTTTTTTTTTCCTCCCTGTGTGGAAGTAACATGCTGTAGAAGTGACTAGAAAAAGCGCGGGCTGCTTGCAAAGACGGCAAGAACCTTAAGTAGTTATTTCTCAACGGACAGGTCGAGGATGGCCCAAAAGGAGGAGGCAGATCGTTTCCGTACCGACTGCTCCGGAGTCCCCTCGGTGCGGGTGGGGACCGGCCCGCTGCTGGCCGGCAGCTCCCGGCGGCTGCGGACGCTCGCCCCGTCCTGCCGCTCGCCGGCTGCCGGCCAGATCCTGCGCACCCCTCCGACAAACCCACGGCACCGGGCTGCAAAATGCCTTGCAGACTGCAGGATTTACACCCCCGAAATATTCACAGGTTCTGCCTTCGTATGGTCTAGGGGAAACTTCCCGCCTGGTACAAGCAACGAATGGTAACTCGAGCCTGTTTTGCTGGGATCACCCCGGCTTGAAGAGACTTTCTCTCACTGCTTTAGGTTCTCCGCTACCCGGAGTAGCGGGTATGGAACTAAAACCAGCCGGAGTTTAGCTCTGCATGATGCTAGGCTAAGGATCCGTCCCCCCTCAGCATCCCCCGGCTTGTCGTCTTTTCCCAGCAAAGTGCTTCTTCACCGGTGGGTTTTTAAATTAGGATACACACCGCTGCTGACTGGCAGAGAGTTTTAACTCTGTGTAGGTTTTAAACAGCATAAGAGCAAATGCGGGGGGCGGGGGGGGAGTGATTTTTCACCTCTTTCTCCTCCCGTGAAGAGTACTGAGAGAAGGGTGTTTGGCGGGGGGGTGGGGGAGGTCTCCGTGCCGCGCCTCCTCCAAGTATACCTGGGGGGCTGCCGGGGCACCTCGTTCTACAGGGCGGTGGCTGTGGCAGAGGGTCTTGGAAACAGTCTGCCAACCTTCTCCCCGTGCGGGGCTGAGATTTTAAGGTCTCTTCCACGTCGTCACTGTAGTTCGGGGGCCTCCTGACAGCCGAGAGGAGCTTTTCTGCAAAAAAATGTCGTGAATAATAGAAGTTTAAAATTGTCCTCAGAGGTGGCACACTTGATATGGTGTTTGCTGAAGGGGTAAACAGGGGGTTAGTGGCTCCAGAGTTTGTGTACATTTAATTTCGCTCCGTGTCGCACTGTTTGAGGTCATTTCACCTCGGTTAATGAAAGCTATTGAGGACGTGAAGAGCTATCACGTGGCGGGGCAGATAAGCTGATTTTTTCTTTGTTCTTCTTTCTTTTTAAAGATAATTGCTGATTGTCTCCTACTTTGTCGTGGGAAGGAAAAAACAAAAAACAAACCACAGAAACAAACCTCTATAGGCAGAGAAGATACAAGCATTCAGTATTGCTTTCCGCCCCCCTAAATAAGCGATTTCTTGCCATTTTCAATTTGACGTCGAAGGAGGGGAGAGGGGCAGAGCGCTTGACGCGGAGGGACAGAAGTGACTTTTTGAGCGGGTGAGTTTATGTAGCCTTGAGACGATCCTGCCCCCTCTTTCTAAAGGAGTTCGAGACACGCTTTCGAGGTGATGTAGGGGGAATAATTACCCTTTCGGAAGGTAAGACACGGTACTAGTAACCGAACTCGGATCTCGTGTAGGCGAAACAAACTTCTTTGCGCTCTAGTTATTTTTTTGTTAAGCGGAGGTGCAATCTTCTCGGGGCTTCCTTCCTTCCTAACCACCAGGGACCTGTGCTAGAAGTTTTAGAAGGGATTTTCCCGCAAAGAAATTTATTTTTCCTGGCGCTTAGCACACGTTATTTTCACTTCTTAAACCGCTGGAGAGCGCAGACTGGAGACGATTTCATCTTTTAGGGAGGCAACTGAGTATAACCCAATATCCTCGTTTCTCTTGGACTAGCCAAATCTTTCAAGTCTGTACCAAGAGGTATCCATTTTAAGCTCTTTAATATTTCCTTGCATTTCTAACCCACCATTTTAATTAACAAAAAGCCAATTTCCCAGTCGTCTTGGAAAGTGCAGTGAAGCAGGCTAAGAAACAAATTGCTCGGAATAGCCAGCATTTGGAGAAAATGAATGTAGGAGCCATCCTTCCCCCCCTGGGATTGGCTTCTGTTCTCCCGATTGGACCTGGGTGAAGTTATGCTGTGATTTATCAGATAGTTTAACTCCCAACTCTCTCTTCTTGTAAGTCAGCATTAAACCACCTCCTGGGTGCTTTGTAAATACAGCTTTAGCATTTTTTTTTTCCATGCAGCAGATTGACATGTTGACGATTCTACTTTAAGGAATGTGACAATAAAGTGGAAAACCAAAGGCTGGCAAGCACTTCATCAAGGATAAAAAGGTTCTGCTGTAAGGATGTCACTCAATTTATTGTGAAAGTCGAATGAATTACGTTTTAATGAAAGTGCTCCCCAGATGAATATTACCAGCAATTTCCTGAGTTGGCTCTGTCAGATTGATATGAGGAAATGCCAACCCATATCAAAAAAGATCTCCAATCTCAATTACTATGCAAGCTTTCGAAGAGCTCCTTTTTATTGATATGATATATATTGGCGGCTTCTCAATGCTGTGGAAACTGCTCTCTGTTAAACAGGACAGCATATTTCCCAGTTTATTGTTTAACCCTACATTTTTCTGGCTGTTGTTTAGACTTCTGCGGGTGCCCTTGCTTTGGAGGGGAAACAGCCTCTCATCCTCTTTCCCTTTCTGTGACCTAGAGAGACCAAAATTGTGTGTCTGGCAGAGAGCAGGGGCGATGCTCTCTGCAGGAAGTTTGTTCAGCCTGGCTGGAGAAATCGGAAGGTCAAGAGAAATAACTTGTCTGAGACAATGGCATTGGATCCCCTAATTTTCAGAGTGTTTCTAGGAGACAGTCCCGAGTACAGTAATATTTGTTATGACTAGCAATCCCAGTATTCCCGCCCTCTCTTCCTCATTCCTCTAGGGCTTCTTCGGGCAAATTAGAAATTCACTAAGCCTGCAAAGAGAGAGAAAAGCTCTTATGTAGCCTCATCTACATAAGAACTGACTTTGTGAGAGGCTTTTGTGTTCTATTTTAACTACTTTGACACCCGTCGCTGCTTAGGAATACAGCTTCTTTTCCCAGAATCCATCTTGCTGGGTTTGTTTGTGATTAAAGGAGGGATTCAGTCAGCTTTCTTCTACCACTACCCACTTATATTTCAATTTTTAAATCGAAGATGAGAGAGAAAGAAAGGCATTGAAGGACAACGGGGAGACGCTGGGTACTCCTCAGAGGGACGGGGACGTGGGCACCTTCACACGTGGAGCTGCACTCCATGAATGAAGCATTAAAGAGGAAGCAGAAACAGCTTGTTCTTATCACATGTCGGGTTAGTGTGGGTTCCCACTCCGGTGTTCGCTGTTGGATCCGCGTCTAAAACTTTCAGCGGCGCACGATTAGTCCACGGGATTTTTTTATTTTCATTTTTTAAAATGTGGTTCTTTCCCCCTCTGTCGGAGATGCTGAACATTTCCAGCTGCGGAAGGCTAGAGCCAGCGCTGCGAGGTGACCGGATAAGGGTTCGCGGAGGGACTGTGACTGTGAGGTGCCCTGCCCCGCAGCCGCCCCCGGGCCGGGGCTGCCTCTCCCTCTTCCGCCGCCACCCGCTCAGCGCCGGCGCCGCGTTAACGCCGTGCAGCACCCTGGAGAGATCCTGGGGCGGACCGGACGGGGCGACAGCACCGCGGACAGAGCCCGGTCCCGGTCCTGCCCCCGCGGCTGGGCAACGCCAGGCACCGCGCCGGCCCGCGGAAACTCCCTTCATTGACTCCCTGTCCCGGGCTAGACAACGTTTTGGGCCAGTGCTGCTCAGACCTCATCCCGAAACTTGCTTTGGACTTGGGGTTTGGCTGCTTGCGTTAGTTTTCCTGAAGGAAAAAGAAGATGGGCCTGGAAGCAGAGCGATGTATTTAATGCTGACTGACTTTTAATGGCAAAGCAGGTGCATTAGTTTCTAGGGGAAAAGTGGGCAGAGAATCAATATGTGTGTGTGGAAGAGAACAGGGATGGGATCTTGGATATAATAGTCTAAGATCCATGACAGGATGAGTCTGGGGATCAGGAAAGATTTCTGGAATGCTTGGGGTTGTCTCATTCCTTCCCAGGACCACAGCACCTTTTAGAGAGAGTCACAAGACATCCGATGGTGCTGGGGTCAAAATGCATCATAGGACACTGCTGGCACTGAGGTATGAAAGCAGGAACTGATTAATTAATAACAACACTTCCCATCCCTGGGTCACGGCAAGAGTGGCTCTCAGATATCAGTGATGGGATTTTTGGTTGAGTGGCCTCTGAGGCACCTGGGAAAGGCAGCCAGCTCTCAGTTCCTCCACTTGCTTGCGTCCTGACAACAAGGGCTCTGGATATGTCTCAGCTCCCTCCTTACTTTCAAGAGGAGATAATCACAGGAAAGTGCCTCCACTGCTGTAAATCCCCACTCACTATTGACAGAGCTGTCCTCTAGAGGCCTGCTCCCTGAAAAGCACTTGTCAATGAAACACTGACTTTTGACAAGACAGGTATAAGTGAATGACTGATGGAGTGTCCTTCAATAAAGGAATGTGATGGGAATTGACTGGGCTGAGAGGAAAAACAACACACAATCCTTACCAATCCTCCAGACAAACCCATAAGCTGTTTATTTCTGGCCCATATTGTCCCACGAATATCAGTAGTGATTGTGATGCTTTTGCTAGATGTGAACATTTTCCAGTCCCTTTTGATTACACCATGTCCTCGTGCATGGTGCCTGGAAACTGTATTGTCTGCTTCAGAAATACTGCTTTTATCTTCCAAATGCCATACTCATTAATGTCAGTGTCTTGCAGTCCAAATAGTGACAAATGTCTTAGAGACGTTCATCTGCCTTGCATACTGCATCCATCTCTCCAAGTGCCCTCCCTGTCTTTTCTTCTCCAAGAAATGGTTTAGGAATATTTTCTTCCTTCCCTCCTGTGTCTGCTGTGAAATTCTTTCTCCACTAGTTGGCCTTTGTCCTGTACATTTACGTGTTAGTTTTGCCAGTGTCCTCTGGGGTGTTACCTCTCCTATTAATCTTTTCCATCACTTTGATGCTAGGCTGATTAATTCAAAGAAAGATAATCTACTCTTTCCACAACTGTAGATTGTTGAAGTGGGAGACACCAGACTTTTTTCTGCTTTCTGGGAACCTACCAAATGATACTAGTGCTCCATTTTCCTCATATTTATTTTTCTAGTTAAAACTTAAGCAAAAAATAAAGAAAAAAGAGTCTGATTGTTTCCTTTTGTGCTTAGCCTGGTTGTTTCTTCCTGTGTGTGCTTGTGATTGCTCTGTTTGGTGGGCTCTTTTGTTTGGTTATTTTTCCTGGACTTTTGAAAAACTGATAAGTAAAATATGTCTGCATTATTTCTTTATATATTCCCTTAGACTTTTGGTGGTAGATGGACAGGATATTGAGGCTCAAAAGACTCCTTTTAGCAGCAGAACTGAAAGTAAAAGCTATACCAGGAAAGAAGTGATCCAATATCTATATTATATTTACATTACTTATTTTGAAAGAAAACTAGAGCAATGTAGCATCCTTGGTTGAAAAACAGAAGTTGCTACTTATCTTCCTAGTTAAGGCATCGGATGTTTTGATCCAGAAAGCCTGAACTCAGTGAGGATTTCTAACAATTACAATTTTTTATAGTTTTTATAGTTCTGACCCTTTGAGTAATATTCTTCTGCCTGATACTGCATGTCAGAAATAACACCAGTAATATTACAACTCATTGTTGACCAGCATGTTTTATGTCTGTCTATCCCTGCCCCCTGCAGCATTACATGGGAGTGAATTTTTGCTGGCACAGTGTTTCCAGTTTCCTGCATTTGTCTTAGAGGTGCATATGAGCCACCAGGTTAAAAAAAAAAAAAAAAAAAAAAAAAGATTCTAGCCATATACTGAGAGAACTACTGAAGATCAAAGTCTCCTATACAGCAGATCCTATGGCCTGAACTTTCAGTGTTATACAAGATAGGATTCCTGTGTAAATCAATGGTCTATTTGTACAAAGAGGACAGATTCTGTCTATTGGTGACGATTAAGCAGACCATTTCTGTCACTGAGGATTGCTTGTCATTATTCAGATGCCACTTCAAATTGGAAGTGTAATTGACATCTCTTAAACATATTTAACTAATGGCATTTCTGTTATGGATAGATCATATCACCTGCACCATGATATTTATCTGCACACTCGTTTTATAAGCCATTCTTGATTGAACTTTAGAAGAACAATTCTTCTGTTAGGCTATTTTGTCAAGAAATGTTATCAGAGGCCTTCAGGTACATAAAACTGCTTATACAAAATTAATGGACTGCTTTTTATATTTCGAACCTCATCCATAGCATCTGAGGTCTTGCAGAAGAAGGTAAGGACTTAAAATAGGAATAATATTAAAGCTGTGTCCTCGTGGTTGTTGCACAGTCAATCACAAGATTGTAAAATATTTATCTGTTTAAAATCAGAATGTTAGTCTGTAATTTGACTCTAATTTAGAGTAATTTCTGTTATCACATTCTGCAGCTACTCTGTATTGCATACAGAGTTTTTTCTTAATGTTTATGTGGGTATTGCCTTACACCTTGAGAAAGATTTGTAAGCAATATTGCTAGCTAAAACACAGCAATAACAGGGTAGCTTTAAGGAGGACTATTGCTGAGTGAACAGATCTTTAAAGAGCAGGGAAATAAAAAGGATTACAAATACAGAGATGTGACATGAAAGATGTGCATAATAAATAGTACATCAAAACCTTCAGTGTTAAAAAAGACGGGCTCCATCCTGCTTCCTTCATCTGCAATGGATATTACCTTAACAAGGCCCACAATTTTATATGCTTATGTATTTCTTCTCCCTGCTTCCACAATCAATCCTATTTCCTTAATTGGATTGCTTGTAGTAGTGGTAGTGTAGTACATGTTGCAAACAGAGGTGTAAGAATATGACCCTTTCATAATACTGCTTTATAATATCAAAATTTTAAAGTGAGCAAGGAACAGTGTTGTCTGGCCCTTTGATAAGACAGTGCTCTGTCTTTGTGCTGTATCTTCAGTTTCTTTCTACTCCACCAAAGGGTGAATACCTCTTATTATGTGGTTGTACTCCCTTTGTGAGCAGCTCTGCTGGCTCTACTCACACTAGTTGCTGGAATAAGATACTATCCCACAGAATTACAAATATATTAGACTGTAGTTTGTGTTTGCATCTTAAATGTGCAGAATATTTGCTAGCTAGAGCAGACTGTGAGTCTAGGAAAAGTTATTGGGTGGATTAACAGATTGTAATGATATGGTTCAGTTTTCAGTGTAATGCAATCCAAATGAATATGGAAATGTGTGAGTAAGTGCATTAGAGGAGGTGCGGTGCTGCTTTTATTCTTCCCAATTTACAGAATATTCTGAAATTAAGGGGTTGTAGCAGACATTTCAGAGTAGATGGCAATGGTTTGTAACTAGTTTTTAGAAGCAAAACACAAGCTAATCTGAAGTCATGACAGTCGCTTGCATATGCTTCAGTGCTTCACTGAACTAGGACCATAACAAAATTAATGCAGTATAGTTATTGAATTTCAGCTTTTGGGATATAATATTTTCTTCTTTCATGCTAGAAAATGTCACACATTCATATCTTCATAAATGTTACAAAATAATATTTTTGCTAAAAAACTTGCTGAATTTATATCTGGGATACTTGGGTTCTATCGCAGTGTTATGCTTATACACCAGCATTACACTATGCACTATCCTATATCCAAAACATATTTTATTTTTATTATTTTATAACAAAAATGATCCATTAATTATTGATTAACAGTTACTTTTTTCGCTTAATTCTGAAACTTTGGAACAATGACTTATGGCTTATTCTATATACGGATTCAGCATCTGAAGAAATAGTCTGCAAGAAATCTATCTATTTGAACTAAATATAAAAGCTTTTCAAATAGATCATTTTTTTTTTCTGGTAGTAATATTTTTGAAATAAATAGACTCTATTACTGTTTGGTAGGATTATAAAGAGATGCAAATGGTGGCATATCTGAGAAAGCCATGTGTGGCCTGTAGTATTATAGCAATGCTCTAGATTTGACACCTAACTGCTACTGGTGTACATTTTTTTGCACACCACTGCAGATTTTTTTTTTTCTTCTCAGAAAAAAACATGTCTGTGAATGATTACAATGTAAGGTATTCTTCCACACATATTTATGTGTTGATTCAAGACTATTTAGACTCATGAGAACTTTACCTTTGATTTCTCCAGTCATAAAATGGTGCCCTTTGCCTGATAAATATTTCTGTTTTTTAAGGTAATTGGGAATGATAAATCATTACATCTTAGCTTGAGTTGCTTGGTTTGAATTGACTATTTGTATCTGGCACAGGGATGAAGAAATGAGCACTGCTAGTAAATGTGAAAGAATCTGTATGTATGACTGTGTGATATTCTTAGCCTTTCATCTGAGCAGTTTCCTGGGCAAGTATGAAGAGCTAAGGGGGTTCTATGCACTTTCATTTCTAGCATTGTTTCAGACATCCTGGTATGCTTTAGCACATTTTCTGGGTAAAAAGTTGTCCTGTCTTTGGTCTGTCATGAGACCCTGCCTTTCAGTCCAGGACCTTTTGTTCTGGGGCAAAATGGCTCAATGGTTATTGTGCTCACACAATGTTAGACACAGTGTTAGTGACCTGTGTCTGCCAAAAAAAAAAAAAAAAAAAAGAATCTGTGCTGCCAGCCCTTACAGGTGGATGATTTGCTTTAGCTCAACAGGTGGAGCTGTGGCCTCACTTGCTTGTTGAACATTCAGCTGGCTGGACAGGTCCCTGACTCTATGTTGCTCATGTTTTCCACATTTCCTAAATTTGCATCCACATTTCTAATCTCCTGACCTCTAAAACACGTCAGGTAATGAGAGGCATACGTGCTCATGTATTTATCAGGAAAAGTTGTTCATTGGTGGGAATATGAAGGCTCTAAGGGGACTCTATGAAAGTCTTTTCTACCCCAACTCTACCTACTAATGGAGATATTAGACTGAATCTAAGACAGTATTTCCATTTAGCCCTCTTGGACTATTGTTCACATTACATGATTGATTTAAGATTAGTCCCTGAATTCTGGGAATTTTCTGTGCTCTGAGTTTTTGCTAAGACCTCAAAACCTGCAGAAATGTTTGGAATAATCCTCTACAGAACGTTAAGAAAAGGCTAGTTGCAGTGGATTTATGTATATAAACTATGTAAAACGAGCAAACTCATTGCTTGTACATCCTATAATTCTATTTTCATGGACTTTGTGCATCTCCTAAGGGGTCATGGTACATGTTGCCCTTTCCTTCCTGTTTTAGCTGCAGCTGATCATGTGGTGGTTGGATTAATGAATTCTGTGCTGGGAAAACATCACAGAAGAACAGGAGAGTGGCTTGAAATGAGTTGGGGTGATAGAATGAGGGCACACCTTTAAAAGTTCTTGCTTCTCAGAAGCTTTCAAGTGTCCTGGAATCTCATGCTTTTAATATCAACTTTTTCAACATACACATGTGTAAACTTGTGTTGTTTCATCAAGGTTTAGAAAAAGGTTGTTTCTGTATAGATTTGTGCATCTGCTGGGAAGTCTGATTCAAACATAATACTAGATGTTCACTAATCACATCAGAGGTGTTCCTCATACTACATTGACAGTAGAAAAGTCAATTAGAGGAACAAAAATCATACTAGCAGAAGATTTCAAGTCACACCATCTCCAGTAAAAAAATAATCATCGTGATAAGATGAAGCGAAAAGCTCCCTAATAAACTCCAAACCACAATCTGCTGAAAATATTAACTGAATGCCTAGAACATAAAAAACAGACATCAAAAAGGGAGAGGCTATTTTGTGAACAGAAATGTAGGGTAAATTAATCAAACAAATAGTTTGCTATTAATAATGTGACCAGCTACAGTCAGAGTTTTACAAATGTGCCCAGTGGGGATTGAAAATCTACCCAACTGAAATTACATTGATAAATTTATCCTGGTTTTCAATGCCTTCTGAGTATGTATTTAGGAAACAAAAGCTGTCATAAAGATAGCATGAAAGGAAAAGGATTATTTGACTTTTATTTTTTTTCCTTTCAATTGACATAGATCTCTTTGACAATGGAAGTAATTTCCAGGTTACTTGAGAATGGAATGTTAAATGTATCATTGCTTAGGCAGAGAATTCTTAGTAGAAATGCCAGTATACAAGTGACCTCCAATGGGTAGAAAAATAAACTTGAGCTCTTTTGTTTGTTTTCATGATAGATAAACAGGATATGGGAGCTACATACTAAGAGCAATATGATTTGTCCTGTTTAGTACCTAAGAAATGTTTGCTGTGGTCACCTCTGCTTTTGCTAGAGGACTCTCTGGGAATGGTAGCAAATGTGTGTGTTAACTTTCACAGAATGAAATACTATAGGTTCTAAAATATGAATGAGTCACTGAATTTGTATAGATATAAGTACAGCAATCAAAATGCTAGCACAAATGCCTTGTTAGAAATGAAAGCAAAATCTCAAAGAGAACAATAGATTCTGAGTAAAGATTCCTCCTATGTCATTGCTTAGCCTTCCAAGCCTTCTCCTTTGATGTCTGTTTCTATGAAACTCTGTGTCCTCTAAGACTGGACCTCTATTTCACTCCTGGTTACTTAAGAATCATTTACACAGCATCTGGCATTTTTATTGATTGACTCAGTGTTACCCACAAACCAAGGTCTTTGACTACAGTCATAGGATTGCTTCTAGGCTAAACTCTTCAGCTAGGGTTTTTTTTTGCTCATACAGTATTACTGCCATTGAACATAGCAAAGAATCATTGAAAGTGTCCAATGAAATCACTGTGCAGAAAGTTTCTCTTACATGCAATATTCTTTACTCTTCATCTTTTTTTGTCCTCTATCACAGCTTCTAGATTTAATTGGTTACCTACTTGGTATTCAATTACTTCATAATTGCTTCACATCAACCTCATATCCAAGCTCTGGCGTTTCTTAGTGTGATGCTTTCAGCTCATGACACTCTAAATGTCATCTCTGGACATCTTAGAGTGTGTATGTCCTCACTGTATAGCTCCTTTTCTATGGCTGATATAAGTCAGACCATAGAAATCTTGTTTTGATCATTCTGGGCTCAGCTGTCAGCCTCAGTCACACATTGAAGCATTTTATTAGTCTGTTGTAAGAACCTAACAACATGCAGCTCAGCTTTGCTTTCAGATAAATGACTGCACCTCACATTCAGCTATCAATTACAGCAGAATTAGTGTCAGCTTTGTTAGTCAGACTTCTGGGTTATTTTTGAGTTTAAATGCTATGACTGCAGACTAAAATACCATAGCTTCTCTAGTAATCATGTTCTTAACTTACAGAGGGACAGGACAAAAGAAAAAAAAAAAGGTCATGCTGGCCATTGGCAAGTAGTTACAGCTGGGCCTATAACACCTCAGGCTTATTTAAGGTAAGGTGAGGTCCCAGAGCTTTTCTCCTCTCTGTTTTCTTTGTTTCCCCATTCATATTTTTCTTATCAGCCCAGTAGCTGAAGCCCTTGCTAGGGATTCAAGAGATTTAATTTCTTTCTCCGCTTCAGGAAGTGTGAACCAAGAACTCAAATTCTGAGGTAATTGCTTTATCACTGGCTGGGGCAATAACCTGGGGGAATTTCTTGATTTTACTTGTTCTTTTTATTCTGCTTGGTTTAATATGCTCAGGTACTCCACTCATGAAACAGCATCTTCTCATAACTAAGTTTTGAGACAGTTGTGGTATTAAGTCTTTATCTCTTGCTCTTTAGCCCTGTGAGTATGAATTCATTCATAGTGGAAACACTTCAGAATTTGTGAGTTCTGTGTCAGAAAAAAAGCTTTATTCTTACATGAAAGAAACTCTTTAACTGGGAAGTTGAAATTGTGTTGCCTTGCCAGCTCTATCCATTGGGCATACTAGCAACAGGAAAATAAGGTGCCTAATTCTAGGAGCAGTTCACACCTAGGAATTGTCAGAAAGTGTTTCAGTTAATTCCTTTTCTTTCTTAGGGTGCTTGGTTTGGACTCTTTAGTAGCTTCTGTGAATTTTGCTTTCAGAAATCTTCTCCCAGCAGGGATTTGTGGGTATCCAGTTCCAGGTTATGAGCTCTAACAGATCCCTGTGATGTGTCCCTGAGAATGTGAGGCACTCCTTGTTGTGGTGAGGCACTTTCTGGATCTGCCCTGGAGGATCTTCCAAAATTGCTAACACTAAGAGTAAACAGTCTTGTGCTTTTCTGTTTTTAAGCTGCTTGCCAGACTGACCTCCTTTATCTTCACAGTTATGGTCAAGTCTAATTCTTGTCCTTACATTTAAAAAATTCACCCTATCAGTAGGTCATAGCATAGTTAATTAATTACTTCTAGAAAGCTGTTTATGTGCTCAAGATCCTGAAGGCTTTTATTACCATTAAAAGCAACACTCGTAGTTAGCCGTGGGTGTATATTGTTAACTTGAAACAAGTTAGTAATTTCCAGGCCACTACCCTCACTCCCCATCCATTTTAAGCTTATAATTGGCTTTGTTTAATGATTTGTATCTATTACTTGCATAAAAATTGATCAACAAACTACTGCATGCTCTCTATGTGTCTAGCTGCCTCTCCAGCCTCAGTGCACCAGTAGGAACTGTCAGTAAAAGAATAGGACAACTTGGGTCCAGGATTTTAATTTATCTGTCTAGGACATCAGGAGAAAGGATGGTTGGGACATTCTTGTTCTGTGCATCAAACCCTCTGGGCTGAAGACTGCCCACTCTGTTTTGCAGAGCTGAAGCATCTATAGGTTATTCCCCACAAATAGCTTTGAGAGTTGAAGCCTGTAAAAAATATTAGTGATTTTTAGCTGTAGAAGCTGTCATGCTTCTGGGAAGAAGTAGTACATCCAACAAACTAGACTGGCTTTGAATGGGCATTTCAGGAATTGTAAAAATTATATACCTCACAAAAAGGCCATGCCCTACCACATTTCAAAGGTTTTTCTTTCTTCTGAAAGGCAACATTAGGACATCTCAAAGAAGAGCTTTTTTTTTTTTTTTTTTAAAGCAAGCTATATTTTTCTGTAATCTTGTTCTCTAAGCCATTTTGTGTTAAACATTCCACAAAGGCTAAAGAAATATTGAGGCAGATACCTTGCAGGGAATTTTTTACTCCAAATGTTACAAGTTCAGCAAACTTATAAGCAACTGTGAAAAGGTCTTATTATGGGAAGTTTCAGACAACCTTAATAATAACCATTGTTACCAAAACCACCTATAATTTATAGACAGACGTACCCTCCTGGGTGCTCTATGTGACAGTGCTTGGCAAAATGATGTTATCCTCTAAGTACCCTTTGCCTTTTTTAAACAGTGTACTTTGGAGAAGCTTGAAATGGTAGAAAAATGTAGTTATTGTTATTATTTATAATTTCTTTCTAAGACTGCCTACTGTATAGCAGTTACAGATCAGAATTTTAGTTAACTTTTTCATCATGAGGTGCTTAGAAAGGAAAAGGGAAATGCTAGGATGTAATGGATAAATTTTGTTTTTTTTAAAGTTAGTGGCATATAGCTGTATTTTGTATGCATAGAATGAAATATATTGCTCAATATATTTGGATATATTCAATATATATGCTTAAATGTAGAGCTCTAATTAGAGATACTATAGAATTATTGGTCCCAAAGACTGCAATATGTTTTGTTTTGGAAAAAGCTTTTTTTACCCTGCTGTCTCTTCATGGGTAGACCTTTTGGATCTGTACATATAGTCTGTTAAAGCAGCTCAAATATAATTAGTGATCAGTTTGTGCAGGAACATCTAGGGGATAAAAGAAACAATCTCTTGTTTATGCTTGCTTCTCCACCTTAAAATAAGGAGATTTTTTAAAATGGTAAATGAAAACAGATCACCAGTGCCACCAGATCTGGTTGACAAGTTACTGGTAGCAAGATTAAGAAAGTCTTGTTTCATTTCAAGCTACATGTGACCTTGGGAAGCTCAGTTATGTCTTGGGAGAAAATAAATAAATGTTTCTTTTTTTTTTTTTTTTTTTTTTTACTGGTACCATCTTTCACCTTTATGTAGATTTAAAAATGTAAACAAAATTGCTTTCTGTCAATGGTATATGTGAAGGTCGTAGTCATATTCACCATGAAAGCTCAAACTGCCATTTGACCCATCATTGGTTCAGTAGATAACAATGCTTTCTATTCACTCCCAGTAATCTCATTTGTAAGCATTTTATAGCCCAATATTTTATGCCTACTTGCTAAAAAGCAAAAAATAAGCCTTTTAGCACTTCATTGAAGATTTATTTACAGAGTAACTGTGTAATCAAATGGAGGGGGTTTTTAGAATGCCAGAACATCTTGTATTACAGGCTTACTTGCAAAAATGGCAAGACTGAGTACTATAAATGATATCAGGAATGACTAGCAAAGAATCTGAAGGCTGCATGTTAGATTTACTTTTAGCTTCTATGTGCTTATCTCACACAATTCTCTCACAGATGATCTTTGTGGCAATTTTGGCATAAGCTGTTGTGTTCTAAAGCTGAAAACAAGCAAAAGCCACTGCGCCTGCTGTTTAGAGGTGGGGATGGATAAAACCCGCCTGAATTTAGATGATCTGCCATAAATGGGATTTTTCTACTTTTGGCAATGCAAGACCTGGGAATAAGTGTGAGGTTTGTTTACCACACTGCAGACTAGCCAGGTGCCTGCAGATTTCTCTCTGGATATCTGGAACATTTTTTGGCCAGAGCTTTAGCCAGTATTAAGTCCGGATGGTTCCCTTGATCTGGCCATATGTGACTATAGGTACCTTCTGGTGTTGCTTCTTCTCTTGGCTAGCAGACCAATTCTTCTGAAAGTGTGTGAGCTGTCATACTTTGAGACAGAAACAAACCCTTGCATGTGAAATGCTAGCATGACACTTTCCTATGTATTGACTCTGATTTCCTACAAATGACTCTGCATTTGTTCAGTACAAAGAATAGAAATTTGGAATGTGAACAATATCTTGTTCTTAAAAGTTCCTCTGTGGTATTCAGAGCTTGCTTAGAAACACTCAATATTTGCCATAAGTAGAATCAGAGCACTTTGGGTGAACTAATTTTGCCACTACTCTGTTTTTATATAAAGTTGGACACATTTGACATCCTACCATGAGATTATCTCCACCTATTTGAAACTAAAAGGTGAAAGCTAACCAGTGCTAGACTCTACAAATGCTGTCTGGAAATAGAATTGGGATGGAAAGCACTTCCCAAGCTCTCTCTGGTTATCCATGTGTCTCTAATAAGGTCTGACTTGGAGTATTGAATAAAGACACAGGGGACTAAATTTTTACAAAAATATTCCTAAGTCTTCTGTGGTAGGATTTTGTACGGCTTCTCATATTAGGAGTAGAAGGAATTGTCACTGTCTCAGAGTGGGGAACTCAGCATCTCTGCTAAAGTAGATGTCTGTAAAGAGTTAGTGTAGAGAACATATATATATATATATATATATATATATCTTAAATACAATTTTACAGCCAGAGCCAGACTACTACGTGCTTGGTTGTCCTGGGGGATCAGAAAGCATCCCTGATCCTGAGCATAAGTTAGGAATGACAGTATTTGTGCAAACAAGTCCTGCTTCTTAGATGGACTATTAGTGTAACTGTGCACAAATGTAGATGATTTTAGCGTAGAAATTCCAGGCAACGAAATGTTTGACCACACAGATAGATTCTTAGTGATGAAGATGAATGTTGTATCTGAGGCACAGGAGTACAGGATACATCTTCCTGAAATAGTCTCATCCTTCCTCTTGCCAACTACCTTTTCGATCTTTCCTTTCAAAGCCATTTCTAGGCTCAATAAGGGATATGAGGGCAGGGTTTATTTGTAGTATTCACAGTAAGTCCTAGCTTGAAGTAAAATGTGTAAAAGCAAGGCCATGACTCTAAAGGAAATGGTTCTTGTGTTTATTAAGCAAGAGGGAATATTTTTTCAGAATGGATGTGTTTAAAAGGAGTCTCCTGTTAAGCTCAGTGAGATCTAAGAATATGTCCTGACTGTAACCAAAATTACTACATGGTTTGGAGAGGTAAAGCTTGTTTTGATTTTTTTTCTTTTGCCTTTTAATGTCAGCCCTTTGAGGAAAAGTACAAGCAAAAGAGAGCCTTAGGGTTATAAACTGTACTCTCAACATATTATAAAAAGCAGTAAATGTGGGAAGAAAAGTATAGTAGTTGCCTATGCTTGACATAGTCTCATCTGGTGCCTATCAATGAAATAACAGGGCATTTTTCCCACTGCCTCTAGGCAAGTTTAAAAGTCTTCTACTCAGAAATTATGGAGCTTTGCAAATAACCACTCCCCTCCTCACCCTCACAAAAAAACAACCAACAAAAAAAACCAAACAAAAAAGCCCCCAACAAACAAACCTCATAACAAACAAGCAAATCAGAAGTGCAGAAGGTAGAAGGTGCTACCCATTTTGGTCACCTCTAGTTTAAGATGTTCAGCTCCAAGAACTTACATCCCTTGTCTGACTGACTATCCTCAGGGGCACTGGTGATGAAGCTGGAGGTGGAAAGCACATCTCAGCAAGTCACGTTCAGGCCACAGGCATTTAACATAGAATAAATGTTATTTATTTTGTGCTGGATACTGAGTGGGACATCATAGTACAGCTGTGATGTCTCTGTCTAAGATAATTTTCTGATCTGCCATAAACAGGGACATTCATTCAAAGAGTTGTAGTGAATGGAGTTAAATCCAGTTTGCATGCAGACAAAAATGGTGTTCCACAGAGGTCAGAGCTAGTTCTCTTTAAAATCTTTATTAATGATCCTGATGAGTGGATTGAGTGCATGCTCAGTGAGTCTGCAGATGTCACTAAGTTGGGCAGGAGTGAGGGCAGGAAGGCTCTACAGAAGGACATGGACAGGATGGATTGATGGGTGAAAGCCAAGAGTATGAGTTTCAACAACGCCAAGTGCTGGGTCTTGCACTTGTGTCACAACAACCCCAGGCAATGCTACAGGCTTGGGGAAGAATGTCTGGAAAACTGCCTGATGGAAAGGGACCTGGGGGTGTTAGTTGACAGCTGGCTGAATATGAGCGAGCAGTGTGCCCAGGTGTCCAAGGAGGCCAACAGCATCCTGGCTTGCATCAGGAATAGTGTGGCCAGCAGGACTAGGGGAGTGATGGTGCCCCTGAATGCTGCAGTTCTGGGCCCCTCACTACAAGAAAGACATTGAGGTGCTGAAACATGTCCAGAGAAAAGCAACAAAGCTGACAAAGGGTCTAGAGCACAAGCCTCATGAGGAGCGGTGTGGGAACTGGAGCTGTTTAGTCTGGAGAAAAGAAGGTCTCAGGGGAGACCTTTTCATTCACTACAAGGACCTGAAAGGTTCTCTTCTCCCAGGTAATAAGCAACAGGATGAGAGCTCAACACCTTTCATCTGTAAATGAAGTTACAGACCTTATGAGAAAACGAATGTGAAGCAGAAATAGCAGAAAAATATACTGATTTGTCAGTAACAGATTTTTTTCTTTAAAACAAAAACAACAAAGACCCCCAAAATAAACCCCATAACTGCTGGTCTCATTGTCATCTCAGATTGATGTTTTGGGATATCTTGCACTTTTGCTACTAACTCATCTGTAATAAAAGCCCCAGAGCAGAGAAGTATGACTTTTAAACCCCTTTGGGTTTAAAAGCACCAAAACCCCCTCAACTTCTCATGTTGCCTGAGAAAACTATTCATAGCTCACCATCTTAGCAGAGGCCTAGAAGAAAAACAGTGAACAATCCCCATTCTTGGTATTAGCACAATTGTGTCATAATCTTTAGGTGTCAAGAGATTTTGTTCTATCTGGCCTAGCTTGAATAGCTTTGAGGTCTCTGCAAGTTTTCACAGATCACTTCTATGTTTTATGTATTATTTTGTAGATAATAACAGATAAAGACTCTATGTGCCTGTATCCATCATATCATTGCAAATAAGTCCAGTTAAATGCTTATTATTAAATAGTTCAGTACTATGATGAAGATTGCTTCATGAACTTTTTTTTTTCAGTTATGGAAATGCTGTTAGTGTCAGTCAAGCAAAACACTAAAGCATGTGCTGAACTTTGAATATGCAACACAGGTTGCAGTGAGACTCTTCACATATGTAAACATTTACTTGCATCCTCTGATGAACTGAGACACATGTCCTACAGAAACATCTGAGTACTGTAAAAGTGCACTTGAGGCTAAATTCTTGTACTATGAGTGGATAAATATTAAAACGAATTACAATTTTCTATCTGGAAGATTTGTTGTAATATATTTCTTAATACAATACTGCCTCATTTCTCTCTACTGTAAATTAAAAGCTAAACATCTAAGCAGTGCCAAAATTTGCATGACAAACCACTGCTTGAGTTGTATACAATTCTTGAGGGAATAGCCTGGGGATTTAAACCAGAACTAAAAAAGATAACTGTTCACTATTTTATATTGTGTCTTACATCTTTTTTACCCAGTTTGCTGATATATATCTGATTAATAAGGGAAAATAATGAGGATATTTGTCCTTTAGTAAGTCCCAAGTCCCATTTAGGTACTATCCAAAGTAAGTTTTAAGTAGGATAAACAAAGGGGTTGGCTTTGTAGCAAGTCTTCACTTGTACTGAATACTGAGAAATAATTCAGCCTTCAGGTGCCTGGAAGTAAACACTTGTCTGGTATCAGCAGAAGCAGCTGTAATAGAGTTTCAATGTTAAGCCTAGTGTAAATTTTAAGATACTGAAATAGCAGAGAAAATGGTGGAATGACCTTGTATTTATTTCACCTGCTTTTTTGGCAGAATTCTGTTTGGGCTATTGGCTTTTAAATATAAGCCCAGGCACATATTACAAAATAATCCTGCTTGGTACTAGGGACACCTGACTGTTCACTGCTTATTAGGAGTTTTAAGGAGTGTCCTTGGTTATGTTACCCAGAGTCTTATCAGAGACTTTATCTGCTGCAGCCAGAGCCTACCTCATCCTAACAGTTGGACAAGATGTGTCTGGGGTTCTTGGTTCAGGCAGAAAGCCTCTTACTGCCTTATATCCTTTTGCTGATGATGCTTTCCAAATGTAGAGAAAAATGCAGCCCAGATTTACCTACCAGCTCAGTTTCAAATCCTTGATATCAGACAGTTCCAATGGCTTGTAACATAAGTGTGCACAACAACACTTTATCTTTCCAGTGTTACCACACAGATCTGTGTCTGCTTGGTCCTGCCTCAATTTTCCTCACATGTTCACCATCAGAAACAGTTGAATTTTATTTATGAGTGTACCAATGTTGTCTGTTGCCAGTCTGCACTCATGCATAAGTAAAGAATCAATCAGGAACTTAGCTGTGATGCACCTCCTTGATGTGAAGCCTGCCTAGCTCCCTCCACAGGACTTTTCTTCTCCCTTCCTAGGGCTCTCAGGAACACATGTACATACTGGCTTAGTTTGGTACAGAAGAATGCACTTTTATAGGAAGTAAAAATATTCCATGTATGCATGCTTGTACTAATTCCCATCCAATCTGTTTGCTTTAGCATAAGCACTCATGCAGAAGACAAAATGTGAGTGACACCTGGAAACATACACAACCTGCTTGGCCAAGTAATAAAGTTTTCCATGCTATACAGAAAGTGAGTTGTGATGGTGGCTGCCACATCTCCATGCCCAGATTATCCCGGTCTCAGTTACTCTTGCACATTCTTTGAATCAGCATCCTGGGCTATGACTATGCATCTAGCAGCTGAAGGACCTAAAAAAATCAAGAGTGCAATCCAGGAAAGATTATCAGGTGTGCACATATTTGGTTTGGCCTTGTTCTTGCACTGTTCCAGATTGTGCTCTCTCTCTCTCTCTCCTGATCAGAATGAGGACCATTCACTGCTGGTCTATGTCTCCACTGTTCTTACCTTGGGGATGCCTTTGGTTTATCCTCTCTCTTGTTGCATTGGATATAAAGACCCCTGCCAATGATTTAATCCATCCAAAGAATTTCTGCCAAGCCAGGTGATTGCTGTCCTGGGAACAGGCATGTGAGAAAAGGACTGCCTGGGAAGGTGGCTCAAGTGCAGGGCCAGACTTGAAATGGCTCATATGTTTAGCCTTGGCAAAATATGGTGAGCAAGTGCAAAAGCTGGTACTGAAGGTTATGTAGCTTAAAGAATGTGTTTTCATGCACTGTTTTTATTGGGGATTTTCCTACTGGAATGTGGCTTGGCTTGTGTTTTTTATACAGATTACTGTGCCTAATTGTTTGCTCAGATGGTAATCTGTTTTGAATCAGAGGCAGGACAAAGAGGAGCCTTCTGTGAGTAAAGACCTGTGCTTCTTTGGATCAAAATGAAGCATAAAGAATGCATACATGCACACATATGAATACACATAAATATATGTATGTGTATGAGTGACAACTGACTTGGTCTACTTTTGTGAAAGCCCATATTAAGAGCATATTTTTAGCCTTGCCTGTCTTTGGCATGCCCTTTAGGTTGGGGCTATGACAGCTGATGTGTGGCTCTCTATGAAACTCTGTGTTTTAAAACATTACAGGGTGGGCTAAGGACAGGATCCTTGCAAAAAGTGCCATACTTGCCTTCCAGATGAACCAAGAACACAGAAAAGCACTCAGTGTGCTGCTCCTTGAGGCAGGGCTGTCAGAATTCATTCTTTGTGAAGAGAGCAAAGTGTGGAGTGAGGTGAATGAAGGTCTTTTGTTTTGGATAACAATAAAGAATTTTGGAGGAATAAAAATGATGTGACTTGTTTGCATATAGCTCATCTCCTGCATGTGCAATCTGTGGAAAGAACCTGTGCCTGGATAGGATCTGTTCTACCATCTCCCTGCTTCTTTTTTTTGACATAAGGAAGCTGCATCCAATCTTTTCTTGTGAGAGCTGGAGCTGCCCTGTGTGCTGTTTTTTGTGAATTTTTTTTTTCTTAAAAAAACCCCAAAACAACAAAAAACAACTCAGGGATCTCTGACTTTGGATCTTTTCATTTGATAAGACTGTTTCAGTACATCCCAGCATGAGTTGTACCCAGGAAAATGATGTAAGCAAGTCATAGAGCCTGCTGGAGTACTCTGGACGTGGTCCTTGGGAAAACAGGTGCTTATTTTTTACTCATCCCTCTTGGGCTGCCAGATGCAATGTGAATATTTGCCCAATGAAAATCTGATAACCAAGTCCAGTTGTTGATCTCCTTTTCTTCTGGTACAAGTTAATCACGAGAAGACACTCAGGCAGGGCCAGTTGAGTTGTGTGTTTGGCTCCATGGTGCAGTTGTCACAGTCATGGAGAACTCCAAGCAGGGACTAGTGGGAGGGCAGCTGAAGGCCTCAAGGAATGTCAGTGTGAGCTCCTACAAGGTAGGACAGGAATGTGGATAGTTGCCCACAGGATTGTAGTATGGATTGCCATTGGTGGGAGTAACCAAGTGATGTAAATGACATTGGGATGCTCAGTTCCAAGGCCAAAAGCTTCTGATTTTAATGGATGCTGTACTGCAAGGCAGCCAGGATATCACTATGGAATATAAAGGTAATTCATTTGTGTGTGTTCCTATTGCAGGGAGCTTAAGGCCCATTGGAAACACATCTCATAATACAATTTTTCAATAGGAACCACATCAATACACTAACCTTCATATGTGAAATGTTTCTGTGGTTTTTCTTTTGCTCAGAATTTGGCCTTTGGTTCATGGAAGTCTGATTCATTAGATAATAAAATATATTTATATATATATATATTTAATAATCAGCATGTCACAATACCAACACTTTAAGAAGAACTTGTATTTTACATTTCTACATTTTGAAAGGCTGAAAGGCTCCATCTCTTTTGACAGTCAAAGGGAGATTGCCACTAAGCAGTAAGCATGACAGTTGCATAATTTGCAGTTACATCCATTTTGAATTTAATCTATTTCGCTCTCTGCTATTTAAAAAGTAAATGAATGGGGAGCTCAGAAGTACAAAGGGGTTAACACACCAGTCTAGGGTAAAGCTTTATCTGCCTACCAGGCTTCTGTGACTCACAACAAAGTGAAGCATCTCTTCCTATGCAAAAAATTTTAACAATTTGGAAGGCTTTTTAGGCCAGGCTTTACAAGGATGCAAGTACTGCCAGGCAGAAATCTTAATTTCAATCATATATGAAGCCTACGGTGTTGACATTCATAAGGAGTTTATGAATAGGAATCAAGAGGAAATTACCTACTCCTTATCAATAGTCCCTATTTCCTCTGTATGTTGAGAGGGCTAGGGGAGAATATTTGGTATCTTTATTATTAAAATGTGAAGCTATTTCTTTTGTAGACTTTTGGAGTACATCTGTTGTGTTACAGCAGAGTGTACATCCTCTGTACATAGAGAACACCAAGTCTATTATGCTTTTTAATACTGTTATGTGGTGTGTGAAACAAGAATAAGCATAATTCTCAGCTTTTTGCATATAGAAGGACTGCTCACCTGTCCCTAGCCCTATGGAGGAGGGTCATGGAGTGAAGTACAAAGCTTACAAAGGAGAGATTTGTAGGAACCCTGTGATTGCTCTCTGTAAGTTCTGGCTACTGCATATAATGGCAAAAGGAGAGCATGGCCCCAAACTATCTCTGTCCCCTGCAGTGATCAGTGAGGCAGTTTGGTAGCTGGGTCTGATTTGCCTTCCATGGTCATGTTAGAAGGATACAACATGTGTAGAGTAACTCCTAACTTACACTGGTGGAAAGCAAGGGATGTTTCGGCCCCTTATGCCCTCTTGAGGTCACATGCGTTTAGGATTTTTGTGCAACTTGGCAAGCCTGGTGAATTTAGGACCTAAATGAGCCCATTCAGGATTTTTAAGAACCAGATATTGCTGTTGGTTTTCTGTACCTGAAACTGCCTGATCTGGAACAATGAGCAGTGTTTTCCAGAATGAGCGTGTTCCGGTTCGAGAAAATGTCACCACAGATTTGCCTTGTTTTCTACTCCTTCCTAAGCACCTCTTGTTTGCTGGTGTTGAAGGCAGACCCTTGGTGTCAGCCCTCTGCTTGTTCTTGTGTGCTCCCTTTAATAGTGATCAATTTATTTAGTCTCTCCTGGCTGGTGGAGGAAGGAAAATGATTTTCTGTGCCCCATCCTGAGATGGAGCACAGCTACTGAGTCCTCATCTTATGATGCCTGCATCCATCTCCTGAACCAATAACTGAGCTCTTGCAAGTTAAGTGTAATCAACTCATTGCAGACAGTTCTCTTCTCTGCAGCCAAAATACTCTCATGCAGGTGGATAATCTAATGCAATTTGACTATATTTTCCAACTTAAAGGGAGCAGGTGTCTTATCTAAGAGACATCTGCCTGTACTCCTGAGATAAATATTCTGGTTCAGCTGATAGAAAATAAAATTGACATTTTTCCATGACAAACTTAAGCCTGAGATCGGCCACCTGAAAAATTAAAAGCTCATTGGGCCTTAATTTTAATCTACCTTGCTCTTTTGTTGTTCAGTCAGCTTTCTTTCCTTAAAAATATTTCAAACGTGTATTTTAGAATATTCACTGACTAAAAAATTAAAATTATGTACTGTATTTTGATATTTCTCATTCTGATATTGTATGTTGTTCATCTAACAGCTCTACATGGTATTTACAACATATATGGATTTCTAAAATCTAGATAGATACTCTGAAATACACAAAGTTCTGCTAAAAAAGTTAAATTCATAAGATCACATCATATTTCAAATCTTGAAGTTTTAGCCAATGTTCCCAAAGAAGTTCCAGTGTATAACTGTATTCATGACTCTGTTTCCATGTTCAGAGGGTGACATATAGAGGGAAACCAACAAAATAGAAAATATACCTATTTATAAAAAATAATTCCAATTAAGTTGTCTCTGAAATGTTTCTTTAAACACACTAGACTAGATTGATCTGATCTTTTACTGCTTAGTTCCAGTGCTGACTTATCCCTTTGTTGGTTGGAGCAGTTATGAGAAAACCACCAGTGTATTACACTTTGTATAACCATAAATGACTATCTGAAGCACAGAATGATAAATCAAGGCCAGTGCTTATATTGCAAAGAAGACTGAGGAACAGCTGGTCACCATGATTGAGCCTAAAATGAGATTCCTCAGTCTGTGTTGAAACAGCTCAAGTTGCAAGAGGTAGTGAGAATCCAGTATTTCCTATTTTCTACAACAGACACTTGTGGATAGTCAATGATTTTGAAAGTAAAATAGTTAAGTACATTTTAAAATCTAGGACTCTTTAGAGATGTCCAAGTTAAACTCTACTTTGAAATTTTAGTTCTCTTTGCAAATAAAAGTTAGACATGGAGTCAACTTTTTCTGATTTGGAAAACATAAAACCCCCCAAAACCTTGCTTTTTGTAATACAGAATTCAAGTTGGTTTTATATACTATTCTTTTTGAACACACCAAGTATATAAGGAATAAAAACTTTAGGTTTCAGGGAGGATTTTCTGCATGTGGATATGGCACATGCAGTATATATTTTAATTTCTGCGGATATCAAGATCTGTACTGGGAAAGATGTTGAAAATAATAAAGGCAAGGAACAAAGACAACTTCTGTAAAAATGAACTGAAAAAAATGTTAGGATGTGACTGTTTTTTTAAGTATTCACAGCTTGTGAATATAAGCACCAATTGCAGCTATTTGATCATTTTTTGCCTCCTTCCCTTTCACTTATTAAAGCAGGCTATAAACCCATGAACAGTGTGGCTGTAAAAGGCTTAAGATTTGATACCAGGACATGTTGAGTGATCACAGTATTCACTTTGCACAAGAGTAAAGAAGAATTTCTGAATTTTCAGTGGGGGTGTCCCTCAGTTAATACTGCTCCTCATTCATCATCCCAGATGAAGAAACTGAAGTGGAAAAGACTCCTCTCTCTCTCTTTCTTTTTGTCTCTCTCTATGTAAATGAAAAGGTATGAGAAGTGTAATATTGATTTTTATCATGCGTACAAATTATATTTTCACAAATTAAAGTCAAAACACTTCACGAAAATTATTGAAGATGTGACAAAGCTATTTATACTTCATTAATTTAACTCTGCTGGCGTGAATCACAGATCCTGAGTAATAAAACACAGAATTAACAAGGCTGTTCAATAGTGTAACTATGTCTTTATCACAAGTGACAACAATTCACAGTCCTGTTCTTTTCACAGGGAGTGGAAACACAGATGTTTCTCAGGAAATAGATGTGAATTTTGGGGCCAAATCTAGCCATTTTTTTGTTGTTGTTCACAATTGGAAGGAGATCAGTTCTCTTTTCAGAATCAGGAAGGGACAGGGAGGATGGTTGTAGCTCTAAGTGGTCAATGGATTTGTGAATGAGATTTTTAATATTGAGGAAGAGCTCTGGAAGAGAAAGTAATTTTTACTTGGGTGTGTGGTATCCAACTGTACCTTCTGGACACATGCAATGAATGTGACTGACTGGTTTGAAGAGTGAGCATTTCATCAGAGACCTTCATGTCTTTATGCTGACCTGATTGTTGAGAGAATTGATACCAGGATGTGTCAAGAATTATGGATGTGACAAAATTACTTGCTGAATAAGAGCAAATGGTCTGAAGTGCTCATGGAAATTTGTCAGGTGTGTCACAATTTTTTTCTTGTATTGACTTTATCAAATCTGTGGAGCCTAGGAACGATTCCTCAGTTTCTGGATTCATGAGCCTGACATAGCTGTTTCCTGATTTGTCTTGCACCAGTTTTATTCTTCCTCTTTGTCTCCATTTCTATGCCATCACTTTCCTAGAAGAAAGGCTATATGAGCTTTTGGGCAACTTAGGTCACCGTTGGGTACCTCCCCAGCTGACCAATTTTGAACAGAGATTGTAACCTGTATCCTTTAGGGTGTTCATTGCAATCTATATATAATCTCTGGGTGGAAGCCCTCGCTTTTCGGTAAATCCTTGCTGGGATGAACAACACAGCTCAATGGGAAAGGGAGGCTGTTTTAAATCACTTTAAATCTCCTGTGGTAGTGGAAGTTGCATGTTCTCTCTGGTCATATTAGTCATGCTGGTTTTAATTTATTTTTCCACTACTTTTTTCCTTTCTATGGTGAAAATACTCATAAATAAATCACGGAGCATTAGACTCAGTAAACACTTGGTATCGAAAGTATTTGTCCTTTTATTTCAGAATGCTTTAAAACTTATTTTAGGTGTCTCTGTGCTGGGATTACATCAAGGGTACTGTGTTCAACAGCTGTGGCATTTCTGCTGGTTCTGCTCTCTGCTGAGGAGATGCCTGAAACAACACTCTTCTGTAGAATTAATTTCTGTAAAGAAGGCTGCTTACTCATTAATACCTTCTTCTAGGTCACAGTGTAACTCATCAGTAGATGGGGGTGGGGGGGGGGGAGAGCTTGTACTTTAGCTGCCTGCAGTGGTGGTGACATAAAGATAGATGGGAGTCTAATTGCAGATATTATCCTATAAGCCCCCATGACTGAGAAGTTTCCACTTCAGAACTTTCTCTTGTGACAGACACAGAAGGAAAACTCTTCTATCATGGAAAACATGGTGCCACATTTAATATTGACACATATTTATGATTGCCCCAAAGTCAATGTCAGTAACAATTTTGGCTTAAAATTATGCATTTATGAGTAGTATATACCCAGTTAGTGTGATTTTTCTGTTTAAAATTTAGAATTATGAGACAACTTTCCATCTACTTACATAAAGTGTTTTCTTGGGAGAGAAAAGAGAAATATATAGTCTGAAAGTAATAATGAGTAAATATTATACCTAAATGGATGCTGAGAAAAATAAAAATTTTGGTGTCTGTATTTTGAAATGTCTGCCAGAAAGTTAGCTGGGGTAATTTCAAGGTCTAAATGCAGATGAAGTGCTTTGTTGTGACTGTCTACCCAGCTTTGTTGGATAAATGTTTTCCATGTAATTCAGATAGATGCATCTAGAAGAGGCTTCCATAAGACGGTGTAACTCTGGGTGGAGTGATGGTTGTCACAACAATCTAGGTTGGATCACAGGTGTTGAGTTTTTTGGGTTTTTTTTGGGGTAAGAAAATATTAGAATAATCACATCACCAGAAGTGGCACTTCCCCATGAATATGGCCCATCAAATACAGATACTGGAGCTTTAGTCTTGCAAATATTTGTGTGTACCTACACGTGCCAAAGTGCTACCAAAAGTGTAGAAGATATATGCTCATAAATTTCTGTGAAATAAGCCAACCTTGATGGGTAGCATAAGCCTCCTACAGATTAAAAATCAGTAAAACAACGATGTGTTACTGCTATGTCTTTGCATTTAATATTTTTTTGTTTTGTTTCACTCATTTTCATTTGGAATTTGACTATTTTTTTGAAGACTTTTACCAGTGCTTTATATTATGTTAGGCAATTTTATCTTTTTTCTCTCCAATATCCTTTTCTTCCTTTAAAAATCTTTCCCAAGACCTTTTCTCCTATTTTGTTCCCTGCTATTTTTATCTTCATGATTTATTTTTGTTCTCTTTTTCCTAGTGTTCCTGTTTCACATCTATGTATTTACTTTTTCACTCTTTTACTGTTCTCTTGTCTACGGCTTTTGTCCCAGGTTTCATTACAGGTGTATGGAAAATCACAGAAAAAGCAATACATTGCAATCACTGAACACAATCAAACAATTTCTTATGACAGTCCATAGTTTTCAAGAGTACAAGTAATAGTTTTCTTATATTGCTGTGATGAGAAAAGGGATACAGACAGATACGGTTTGGAATTTTTATTCTGTTTAACAAAACTTTTTTGTAATTTGTAGCTGTTTGTCCACAGAAAGTGTAATAACTGTGTAATAATGCATCTAATAAATAGGATTAGCATGATCCAATTATTTAGGTTTACAAATTAAATTAAGATAGAGCAGAGTGACACATTTTTCAAGCTTAAGGAAGAATTGCTGATGAAAGCCCTTTAATGAGGTTTGAAATATACGTTCTTCTGATTTGCTTTACTCTTGCACGTTTTTTGCAAGGCTGTTCAGTGTGAACTACATCATTACTCTTTAAGAAATGGTCAATTACTGGGAACTGCAAATTAGCTCTACCTGTCAGTGTCTCCAAAGGGAAAGGTTTGCTCATCTGCAATATGGGAAAGGAGAGGAACTAAATGTCATGGGAATCTCTAAATCAGCTGTGACAACAAGCAAATCAGTCTTCAAAGAAGATCAAGTCAATAGCCTTCCTGACAGAGTGTGGAATTTAAAAGGAAAAATGGGCAAGTTCAGGAGCATCACTACAGGATAAGACTTTGATATTATTCACATGTTGAAGGAAACAAACGTGTAGGAAACAGATTAATTAGACAAACTAGGAGAAAAGCTTACCTCATAAAATGAAGCTGAACCACGAGTAGTATTAATGAATTTATTTTGTCTGCTCTTTTACCAGACACTTTCCTAAAGAGCCTTCAATCCATTGCTCTTGTCTTCTTCACACTGGTGCAGAGCTGCCCATGCAATACAGCAGCTCTACCTCATGCTTGGTATCATCTGGAAGCAGAGACAGGAAGCACTAGGAAAATCCTAGGGTCTTTTCTCATGTTGGCAACCTAGTATATTGTAGCAACAGAACATATCTGCACGGGGTAGGAAATATTAGGGTTTGCCTTGTAGAGTTTTGGCTAAAGCAATGGGACTCAGACAAATAATTGTAGGTGTCTCAGTTTGTGAAGGATTTTTTGAAGCTCCACTGATCCTATAGGTTAAATCTCCATCAGCCACCTTTGATACTTGACTCACATGCACAGACTTACATGTGGCCACCTAAATTTATCTCAATATCATCCTCATTCTGAAAGATGCCTGTGAATGTTTAGGTTACTTTACTTGATCATTGCTTTTCTTGTTTTGTTACGTGATGGTGATTTCCTCTTGGCTTTAAAGCAAGGTGAAAATCTAGCTGGGTTTGTCTTTGGTGTGACCTCAAACCAGAAGGACCTTTGGTACGATATTTCATGTCCACCTTTCTATTGCATCCAGCAAAATCAGATAAGGCAAGTTTTGTGGCTGAGGTATATTGACTTAATGAGGTTGTCTGTGCAACTCTGCTTCACCCTTGCTGAGGGACTGGCACAGGAGGATAGCAAGGTTTTTAGTGAATCTCGTCCTTATTGAGGTTACAAAACTTTTAAGAATTGGGACCTGGAAGCCCTTAGCCTGGAGTAAATTTTCTGCTACAAATCTTGAATTTCCCTGCTGAAGGGTGCTGGAGTCTGTTTCCCCAAAGAAACAAAGAATTTTCTGTATGACTATATCTAATGAGATGCTGTGACTTTGAAAATCTTCTTGTACTAGTCAAATATTCAGCAAATATTCATGTTCCATACTTTAAAATTATTCTGAGAAGTATAATGAAGAGTTTGTTCTGTATGATTGAAAACAGCATGTGGTTCTTTTAGGGCTGTGGAGAATATCACAGATGAGTTTATAAAAATGACCAAATCCTAATATTTGACACAGTGTGGTATACTAGGAGAGCAATAGATTTGCAAGGACTTGGCTATGGATGAAGTTAACCTACCACAATTTCTCATCAAGTCATCATTGCTGATCAATGTTGAATGGATTGTGAGTATGACTATCTTATTTTTTTATTATTATTAACTTTATTCTGTTAAAGCTTTTCTTTTAGCTTGGATATGCTGCAGCAGATCACCTCCTCAGGCACAAATAGTGCTGAGGAGAGGGACTGGGAGATTATTTTCTGGGAGACAAACGCTGAAAAACCAAGATGCATCAGCTAGAAGGTTTCAGTTTACCTGGGAGAGGTGTGCAGCAGAGCCCCATTGTAGAATGGTCCAGGAAATGATCCACAGCATAAACCTGGAGACAGAGAAGTGCTGAAGTTGTAGGAGTTCTATGCAGCAAACTGCAGGTGAATACAGAGGGCAGCTAGTTTTTAAGAAAAAAAACATGTTTCTGACTTTTCCTTTATTATTTCAATCACTAGAATTTGCAGAGATCACTGTTATTGTGGTGATTACAGGAGCCACCAGCTTGCAGTTGTTTCTAGAAGCTGGTTTTGCACCTCAATAGGACTGAAAAGAAAAGGTATGTGAAGAGATGCTCTCTTTTTGCTGACATCTTACAAAGTGAGGCTTGTCTTGGATTCAACAGGGAAACCTAAGTATCTGAAAAAAATATGAGACAGAAGATATTAATATACTCAATAGTAGTAATTTTCCTTAGGTCAAGGACATTAGAATCTTTAGAATCTTTAATTCTTAGAATTAATTTAGAATTTAGAATCTTTTAGAATTTTTAGAATCTTTAAAGTTCCCTGAACAGTTCCTCCACATGTGAAAGAATGTTTTTATACAGGAATGTTGGCAAGTTTCTTTATAGTAGTTTGTTATTATGCATAGCTGAAGTGTCTTTAGCTTATCATTTTATAGCACTGTGCTTAAAGGGATCCTATGGCTGCTAAGTTGCTGTAGGAATGGATGGGCTACACATCATATTAGGAACCTTTAATTTCCTAGAAGGGAAATTTGCACAACTCTTTTTTTTTTTTTTTTTCCCCTTCTCCTGTGACACTGATGATTTCTGTTGAATAGATTTGGAAAATGAGGCTAGAAAGCTAAATGTCACGGCCAAGGTCAAACAGAAAAGAATAGTAGAGCTGGGATTTAAATCCATTTCTCTCCCAGGTGTCCTAACCACAGATCTAATCTGCCGTTCTTTGTCTTAAAGGTAATTTATTTTGTAAGTCAAATTCTCGGTATATTCCTCCTAAGATGTAGCAAGGTAATAAAAATAATTAAGCAGATGTTCGAATCACTAAATGAGTGTAATTTTTTTGTTTGAAGGCTATCCCAACATGAACTCAGATTTTAGTCTCTACTGAAAATGTCTGATATAATGTTGGCTTTTAACATATTCCCAGATAGAAGAATATTTAGCTACCTTCAATGTATTCAGCTATTTGATTAATTGAAGGACTCAGCAGTCAGTGGACATCTCATTAGCCATGCTGTGACTATTTTGGATCACATATCCACAATTCAAATTGACGGTAAAAGTCCAATTAAAAAGTAAATGTATTTTCAGATATTTTCAGCTGTAGTGTTGTTATGTGGCTTGGGTTTTCCTTTTTATTTCAGTCCCAATTACTCATTTTAATGATGTGCGCCTGAATGTGAGAAACTAATGTTCTTATTTTGAGCTCTGCTTAGAGAAATTGTTAGGCAACCTTACCCATACTGTTCTGCTCAGCTGCTGCAAAGTTCTGTGCTTTGACTACATGTGCAGAGGTTATTGTGCCAGATGGTGTGGTTGTTTCTGAGATGTGAAGAACCACAGAGAGACCCCTGAAATATATCCCTGATGTCATAAAACATCATTTTAACTGGCTTTTCAGAGATGAGACTTATAGGTAAATTAAGGTGCAGGGAGCCAAATTACATCTAACACTGAATATCAAAAAGGTCAGCTGATACATTTCCAAAGGCATTCAATTTGTCTCCAGTATTAAACTACTTTTTAGCAAAATGTTCTTTACTGACAGCCGTTTCTTGCTTTAGTCTTTTGTGTAAAAGACAATGTTAATTCATCCATCAAAATAATAGTTTAAGTATCTAAATGATGTTTTTTTTTATTCATCATATATAAATTAGAGGTTACAAAAGGTATTTGCTATTACTTCAAAGTAGGAAGGGTTACACAGTTCTACTGAAGTAGTGCAAAGCTACCACAACTGTAGATTAGTTTGAATTACATCAGGACCAAAGCAAAGAATTAGGGAGCTGTGGTTGGTTTCCTATATACACTCCATGCCACCCCCACCCAAAAATCTAATTAACAAATTTTTTTAAATGAGTTAGCTCCTTAAACAACCCTTGAGTTATATGGAGAGAATGTCAGTGCTGAAACACAGGACTGGGCAGGAGAGGGGACTCTAAAATGTAATCATCACTTCTGCTGACTGAAATCTATTATGATTGTGACACCTTGCCATACTCCCATCAAGAACGTGCAGAACAAGGTACAGTGTGCTTCCATGTCCAGTGAACTCTGCTAGCTGGTGTTGGCTACAGAAATTTGGGATTCTGCAAATCCCTTTTTGCTCTAGCCAATGGTAGCATCTGAGTTTACAGGTGAATTCTTGATCATCCTGAAAGGGCTCTGTTGAGCCACACACAAGAACCCTTTTCTCCGTGGGTATTTGTGTTCCATCAGGTAGCAGCTGAGCTTCAGGATAGAAGTTAATCCAGTTTTGTGAAGGAACCCTTCTTTCTCCAAATGACCATGAAAAATGCTCATGCATATTCTAATTTTTTTTTTTTTTGTTTTGTTTTTTGTTCTCATATGTATGATTTCCTTTCCCAAAGGCCCTTGGGATGATGTTAGGCCATGCCTGCCTGTTGGGCTCTGAGAATATCCATGACATTAGAATGTCAGGGATGTGGGCAATGAATCTGAGAGGGCTAAATCACAGCCCTATGTGGCATACATATACCTTACAATCCAGTGAATAACAGCTAACATCTGATGTAAATTGCAGTTCTCAGAAAATATTGTAGATCTTTCATTTACCTGCTCAGTGTGTGAACATGATCATTCACTACAACCTGTGTGTTGTGCAAGGAAAAAAAAAGAACATAAAATATCTGCCAGTGACTGTAGGCTCACAAATGCAAGCTTTTCCCAATCTGTTCTGGAAATTAATTCCTGAACACGTGAATTAATTCCTATGGCAGTTTGTAAGTGTGTGTAATTCTAGATCCTCACATTTAGGTGTTGGCAACATGGTTGCTACTTCAATATTTTTGATGTTTCTTGGTCAGCCTCTTTCATCTTCAGCAAACTTCAATTACTGACAAAAACGGTACATAAGAGCTTTGAGTAGTAAAGTTCCATTTGTAAATCCTCACACAATGAGGAGATGAACATGAATACTGTGACCAGGGTTTAATGAGAAGCAAGAGATTGATCCATTCAGATTGATGCAGACTTTTGAAGTCCATCATTCAGAACCTAAAACAAGTGTTTTACTAACTTTCTATATAGATTAAACTAAAGGTTATTTTGATTAACTTTTTGTCATTTGTCCTTTTATCAGGTGAACTAAAAAAGCCATAATTTAAATTCTACAGATGTTTATCTTCATTAGTAACTCAAAACTTACCAGAGGGCTACTTTATTTTACTGTGTCGTGTAATAATATCTTGCTGCTTTGAGGTGCACTGACTAGTCAGTCTTTTGTGTCTACCCAGTATTCATTTAAGTATCATTTATTCATTGTGATTAGTAATCAGATCTGGGTAAGAGAGATAAAACAAATGTAAAAATATTCCTCTGTCTCTGATTTATTCCTTGCTTTTAAGGCAGAGGAAAAGTAAAACAGGTCATCAAGAAATTAAATACATAAAGATCAGAGGTGAGATAATGAGCTCATTTGCATTGCATCCAGGATTTGTTTTGAACTTCAAAACATGAGAGCATAAACCAGTCACCATTTAAATACTGCCAGCTATATAAAAGACTGAATCAATTTTTTTTTTTTCTCATCCTCTAACAATTATTGTCTCACTAGGTGTTTTCAGTCTTTCATTTGATGGTATCTGAATGAGAAGTTCTGTTGTCTAATCTTTATTTCTTTTTCTATTTTTTTTTTTCAAAAGCAACAAAACCAAACAAACACAAATAACTCCAAACATCTTTAAATAGCAGTCAGTGGAGAACAGCAAACATAAGAGGTGTTGGGCAGGAAGCAGAATTACAGGTATTGGATTGTTTAAGAAGCTGTTGCTTTAAAAATGCTTGACTTTGGGCACACGAGTTTTGTGGTATGCCACAGAAACCTGGGCTGAGGTAACTGACCCCAAGCAGTTTTCCAGTCCATTTGAAGATATTTTATAGGCCTTTCACAGTAGTGTTTACATCTAGTCATTTTACAGACATAATATACTGCTCAGAGTTCTGTGAGGGCTGCAGGAGGAGGAGTTTTTTTTTGTTTTTCTTTCCAGATTGTGGCTTTACAGTCTGCCACAGGTGGAAAATACACAGGACAACTGTACTTGCCCTGCTACATCAGCAGACCAAAGGAAATGCTGAGCCTGGGTTTAAGATGGTGCAGTGTATGTTGACACATATGTTAGGATACTACCAGTATGATTCCCAACTTTGCCCTTCTATTCCTTCCCTATTCAGTTTATTTGTAAAGGGTAAGATACTTCACAACATTTTACTCCTCATGTTTGTTCCTTCTGTACTTCTGGTAAGGATGGAGATGGGTTGTACATCTCTCAGTTCTCCTTTCTCATTTGCTTGGGTGAAGCCTACTTGCTCTTCTCACAACACAAATTCATATTCTAAATAAAACCAGGCAAGTACCCATGGCTGTATCGGGACTGTCCTTTCTTCTCTTTCCCTGAACAGTTGCCCAGGGTTGTGGCAGTATTAGTTCTGTGTGATAAAAAAAATTGGCAGAGCCAGCTCATAACTATAGTGGAGGAAGGAGCATAAAGATGCAACAGGCTAACCTTTTAGGGATGCACAAATTAGTTCAAATAAGAAAAGGGCACTTTTTTTTTCCCTTTTATTTATTTATTTATTTATTTTTTATTTCCAATGTCTGAAACTAACCCATCCTCTAGCAACCACATTACTGCAAAGCCATTTGATTTTCCATTATCTAGGTCATCAGTTCAAATTCAGTCCAAGATATCACTTGGCCCAGTCTTCTGTAAATTAGACACACTTGACTGGGGATACTGTCAGATCCTCAGCAACCATAAGTGGACACGCAAAATTACATCTTTGCTTTGCCAGTACAGAAATAGTGACAGAGACAAAAACCATGGACTGATAGGAGTAAAAAGCAGCTCAGATGACTTTTTGCAGAAAGCCTAAAGGAGTCTCCAGTCAACCCCACTGATAAGGCTGCTATTCCTGCTTGCAATCTATTTTCCACTGAATATAATCAGCCAAACAAACACAAAATAATCTTGTTTGGTGCAGACTGCTGTGTTGGCACCTGAACAGCCCCTAATGTGCCAGCTGCTGCTTTGTTTTGGTTTGGTTTTTTCTTGCTGTATTAACGGATTTTACATCACTTTTATTATTCAGTGAAAATATAAGAAAGAACATTCAGTAAAAGTGGACGCCAAGGTGATTTTGTGGAGAAATTTGGATGCGTAGCATCTGTCTTTGGTATAGGTGATCTTTGTATGTTTTCACTTGATTACACCTGTACTAAATGTGTGGCCCTTTACTGCTTTGAGTGGACACTATGGATCCACTAGAGATTTTGTAAAGGTGCCTAAATGCTGCCCACCACACCAATTTAGAGAAGGGTCTCTACCCAGTTTCTGCCTACACCCCGAATCATTCTATGCCTCTCTTTACCCCCTGTTTCTTTTCCCAAGAAAGCCAGATAACAAACACACTGAAATTTTCAGCTATAAAGTGAAAGAAGGAGGAAGGTTTGAGTTTTTCATTGCATCAGCATTTCAGATAATTTCTTTTGTTGTTTGCTTTCACCTTCTCAAAGGTTCATCTCATGTATATCAGTACTTTCTATTCCTGGACAGTGCAAATAGTGTAAGAAGATAAAATGTTATATTATTTTGACCCCTAAAATTTTAGTCAGAATAAAACATTTCTAAATGTGAAAACCAGGATATTTAGGGTTCTGTTAATTTTAGTTAGGCAGACTTGGTTGACAGATTACTTTCTTTCCCAGGTGAAATTAGTGTGAATTTCTGAAGCAGGTAAGGGATGATTTTTAGGACTTGTAAGAATTTTCAAGCGGTTGTGGAGGGAAATATCAGAGAAAATCTCAGATAGCTAAGCACTGGTTATGTCCCTTTGTACACAAAATGAGTATTACTTATCAAATAATTCTCATCACTTTCATGTATATAATAAGCATAGATATGCACATACCTTTTAGCATTTGCAATGTCTGTAGGGGTTTTAAAAATCATAGCACAGTAATTTATGTGGGTAAATTTGATTTATTTTGATTTTCTATATTGCCCAGAGACCTTCCCTCAACTAATAAGCATTTTCATATTTCTGATAAAAGCTTCATGCAACATTTACAGGCCTTAAAGAATTTTAGACTGGAAGTGTTTACAAAATACTTTCGAATAATCCTTCTGTAAAAAATTTTGGATAAGGGCTGCCTATAAAAATTGACACTATTAAAACAACAGCATATCTCTGAGGCTATATTAAAGTCTTCTAGAGTCTACTCCAACCTCTTGCTCTTGACAAAATGCATTTCAGGAGTAAAATAGACAAGTGGTCCATGGCATGTGATTAAATGTGAGTAGTCATATAAATAAATGTGTAGAGAGCAGAAAAATACAGACAATGGTGTGTCAACAGAAGCAAACAAACAGGCATTTGAATGCATACACATACATGGCTTTTTGATTTATCAGGATATGGAGCTTTTAAAATCATTATTACCAGTGTTTACCACTTGCTTGCTTTCCAGTCCACATGGCTTATTGCATATTATAATTTGAAAAGATTATCTTACTAGGGTAATGAACAATAAAGAAATTGTAATTCATCCTAATAAGCTTGAATGGTAACCCACATGCCTTGGACATTTCTAGCCAGGCATAATTTATCCACATCTTTGGCTGTGAAACAGTGTGGATCTTCTTAACTGAGTCCCTGACAGATGGTTTAGGCTTTTTCAGGACTACATTTCCAATCATTTTGCCCATATTGCAAAATTGGCCTTGAAAAAGGGTAAAGAGTTGCTATGCTGCATTAGCATCTCTTCGGAATTGCTTGCTGTGAAGGACATGAAAAAGGAAGGAAATCAGAAGAAGAAAGCTTTAAAAATACACTTTTGATAGTTAGAAATATTAGACATGTTGATGATCTTAAATTATATCTTTCACCTCAATTTGAATGTGAAAGTGGTCACCCTATGTGTGATACTGAAAACACAACCTGTTACTTTGTTTCATAAATGATTCTGATGGCATTCATGGTATAACCAGTGTTAAAAGTGCTGTAATTAGAAAGACTTCCTATAGACTTGAATCCTGCTGATGGACAGCACAATTGGCTGCTATTGGATGAACAGAGATTTCTGTGGCACTTTTCAAGATTTTTGATACTCTGAATGGAAAAGTTCAAATATCTGTATTCATTTCTGCATGTAACATGGATTGATCACACGCACTATGCCAAATTTTCATTTTCTTTTGCAGTTTCAGCTGACTGGCTTCTTCATATAAAGTGCTGTTCTTTTCTTCTTGCCACCTTTTAGTTTATGATAAAAATCAATGAAAGCTGAAGCCTTCCACAGTCATCTATAAAATGCAATTACTGTATACAACACACAGTAAAACTCCTGTGGTGTATATGTTGAGACATAATTTATGCCACTTACCTCCAGAGAGGTATTGATCCTACTCTGTGAATATCCTACAAAAGGGCTGTTGAATGCAAGCTCAAGGAAATATGTAGTTATTGGGTCTGATCTATAATTTGATTAATAATGACCTATTTTTTGAACTCTGCTCCTTCCTGGACTCCTTTCTGTGACTGAACCTTTTATCTTTGAATATTGCCCTTACTGATCTCCTTCAGAAGCCCACCCCACCTTGCTGTCCCTCAGGCACACTGTGGTCTCTAATCCACACCCAAGAAACCCTAGGAGAAGGCTGAGATGACTTGGAAGATTTGATTATTACTTTTAAATGTCTAGCAATCTTTGCTGATCCTGAAAGCAGTGGTTTCCCAGCAGAGCCTTCACTTTTTTTGTGCTGAGCTCCAGTTCTTAGTTTCCTGCTGTGTATTGGAAGGAAAAGCAATTCTGGATAAACAGTTCAGCAAGGAGCCTCCAAGATATGGGGTAAAAACTCCATCACTGAAGTTTAGTTCGTGGTTTTGAGAGCTTCAACCTAATATATAAAATACCAGGAAAACCCCTCAGGAATTATATAAAAGAGAAAGGGGGTGCATTTTATGCAAAACCTTTCAGCATTCTGGTGTTGGCACGCTCACACAGCACAATCAAGAGAATAAATCCCTTCTGCAAGAAAAGACCTCTGTTACTCAGTGTCTCAGGACCTTGTCTCAGGTAAATTCCTCAAATAAAGAATTGCTGAGTGGTGTCTCTGACCTGACAGTTTTCATTTCAAAGTTCACGTTCCTTGAGGTGTTGCTAGAATGTTAGCAATTTGCTGTAGTGTGTGAAAAACCATTGTGTATTCATAGAATGAGAGCTCAGGAGAGTTTAATTTGCTTTGGGCAGAGACCTGGGTAGCAGGGCAAGATTCTCTATTTTATGATTACAGTAAATAGTTCAACCTTGTTTGGAACATAAATGCCCTGCTTTAGGATTTAACAAAAATTAATTGCCTATTGTGATTGCAGTGTAGTTGATGAATGCCAAAGTGGGGCATGACAAAACAATATTTATTGAGAATGAGACAAAATAGCCCTTTAAAGGAAAAGTAGCAATATATTTTAGGCCCAAATTGGTCTAAACTAATTCAAAGTAGAAAAATGCATAATAAGGGACACTTTGCATCTATTTATTGGTGAGGTTTTCAACAAAGCACAAGCTTATTTCATCTATTCTGGAAATCTAGAAGTGATATTTGAGTAAAAGCCAAGTAAATAGCAAACTAAACCACAATAGCTTCATTACACATGTGGAAAAAACCCCACACCCAAACACACCAGGATAAGTAAATAAAGCAGAAGCTGAATTTAATTTTAAAATGTCTTCTGTTTTGCTAATCATATTATTTTGAAAACCTAGTCTCAGTGAAGTCAGTGCTGGTCTATTATTGCATTCCTGAGAGCAAGGATTACAGCTTCAGTTTCTGCAGCCAGCACTGCTGTCTGCTTGGGCAAATTCTCATCAGGGCTTCTGCCTCAGTTTCCCCACCTATGACACGGGTTTATATCTTCGCTTGACAATGAAAACCAAAACTGGCTGAAAAAATATCTGTTTAATCTATGAAGTTTGGCTGTATATTTAATATCAATAATAAGAGATGAAAGAGTCACTACAGCTGGAAGCAAATGAACCAGTCTAATTTATTTATTGATTTGATATTTTCTTCTTGCACTGTATTTCTTAAAGGTTTTTCCACTCTAGTAAGAGAAATTATTTTTTTATATTGAGATGATGGGAAAAAAAGGCACCAAGTAAAGAGCAGTAGTCCAGCCAAAAATGGAGTAGAAGTCCTATCTCTACAGGGCTTTCTGGAAAGCTCTTTCACCATGAGCAAGCTTGACTTTTCATTTGAACAACAGAAAGGAAGAGTAGTAAAGTCAACAATTTTAAAACTCAGCCACTGCATTTAGAAGCTAATAACAAGAATTTGGTTTATAAGCTGGAGAAATCATATTTCGAAAATTGCTGAAGGAAAGGAAGCTTGGTTGAATCAAATGATCTCAGACTGACCAACATCTGCCAATACAATTTAACCATGGAAAAGGTCAAATGTTCCTAAGGCATCAGGTGAGGGACTTCTAGTGAGAGGAGAAATTATATTACTGGTACTTTATCAGGGAAACTATGTGCAATTCCAGTTATCCATGTTAAAGGAAGAAATAAATGCCTAGTAAATGACAGGCTTTTTCTTTTTTTCAGAGGAGACTAAAAGATGACTTATTATGCATGGCATAAAAGGTTTTGTTTGCTTTGTATAAATACACCTGGAGTAAATACAGAGGAAGAAGGAGACTGTTTCTTCAGCTAAACAGCAACATTGCTTTAAGAATGAATGCCTTGCAATTGTCCCTGAGTAAATTCAGGCTAGAAGTCATCTCCTCATCAGAGAAGTGGAGTCTGTAGCATCTGACCAGCTGGAAGATCTGAATTAATACCTTAATTAGTATTAAGATAGATTTTATCAATTTCTGAAAAACATGTAAAGCTGATGTAATTCTGCTGTTTTCAGTTTTACTGCACAGCCATCTAAATGTAGCAGCACTTCATCTAAAATGTAAATGCTGCTTTGCAGAGAGAACAGGAAATTTAAAAGAAATCTTAATTACAACCATGGCTAGTGGATTCATTCAACCCCACCCCACTTGGTGAAGGCCTAAGAGAGGGTCAGGAAGTGACCTGTGATGTTTCTGATGTCAGACATTCAGCTGGAATAGCCTGAAGCTAAAGTCTCTCAAGAGAACATTAGATGAACCAGACCTTGACAAAATGCAGCTCTATGCCTTCAACAGTCTTTTTACTTACTATGTACTCTGCCCAGGGAATGCAGGAGAAGGTACAGGAGATATGATCCAATGCTATCCTGATTGGAGATTTCTTATTAATGGGAGAATTACCAGGCTTCTGGTTACCTGTGCCACCATTTCTGCTTCTGAAATCAGACCAAACTAACTGTCCTTGCCCAAGTATATTCTAGTTTGAGGGGTAAAAAAATAAATCTCTATTATTACACATTAAATGTGGAACACCCTTTATTAACCTTGACAAGTTTGTTCTGTGAGTTTTTGTTCATTTGAGTTCAGATGCTGCCAGTGTTACCAGGATACCAAAATATACGCAGCCTGAGTGTCCCAAAAGGGATCAGACAACCCAAATGGTGTTCATCCTCAATTTGATGAACAGCTTATGAGATTGTGCCTGCTCACTGGTGTACTTTCTTGTCTGTCACTGAGATTTGGTATGTTTGATCTACAGGATCATGGCACTGGGAAAATGAACCTTCACATTGTCTGATGGATTTCAGCATACTCACAGCATACAGAGGATAGAGATATGGTTTCCTTGGCCTCTTATTGTCCCTCCACATTCCCATTTTTCCATTTCTGGACTATTATGTTGCATTCTGGCAAAAGATTTAAATGGCGGAGTTTGGAACTACCACAGGAGACAGAGGAACAGCTTCTGCCAGCCTGCTAGCTGTCATGATTCATCCCTGTGCAGAGAAAATATGTAGACAAAGGGGGATTCTTGGGCTCTGCATGCACTTTGCAGCTTGAATGTATCTCAAAGAACATTGACTCTATATTTACATGCTAAATGTTACATACAGATGAAATACACAGGGTCTGTGTTGCCTGTTTCACCGTTTGAAAGTTCTCCCATACTTACCAATGCATGTTTTGGGAGTTAGGCTTTGGCTATAAAAGTACTGTAAAGCTAAGTGGGTGCCCAAGGAAGCTGTGGAAGCTCCATCCATGGAAGTGTTCAAGGCCAGGTTGGATGGGGCCTTGAGCAACTTGGTCTAGTGGGAGGTGTCCCTGCCCATGAAAAGAGGAGTGGAATCATATTATCTTTAAGGTCCCTCTCAACACAAACCATTCGATGATCCTGTGATTATAACTAATTTGAAATCTTGGTTTTAGAGAGGATATAGCTTTGTGACCTTGGAGACACCTGGCACCTGCTTTGAGCATTTATTTTCTAAACTCCATAGGCTGCATATGCTGTGGAATTCAGTCCTTTGCAAGGTTTCCTGTCTTTTCATGATCTTTGACTACCAAGTCCTTATTCATATTAATAGGTCCTGTCAGTTTCTATCTCCCATTTCAAGGGCAAAATCTGGATTTATAGAATTTTCTAGTGGTTTTTGACAATTGGAGGTTGTGATTTTGGTCTGCATTCATGTAGTAGTGGTTGAAGCTAGTATATTACTTTAGTTCATCCAGACTCAGGGTACTGGCATAGTCTGCTAGTTGCTATGCATCTGTTGATGGCTGATAACTTGCCTGAATCTTAATTTTATTACTTTCAATTGTGTGAATGTATACCAGCAATCCTCTGTGGAGCGTAGATCAGAAAATAAGGCAGGTATAAAAATTCTCCCTTGTTTCTGAAGAAAAGGCTCAGGAGCTCATGTACAAGTGGTTTGTACATCTTCCAGCCACATTGTGCTAGCCAACAGTTTCTAGGTGTTTTTCAAAGAGTGTTAAGACTGTGCTTGCCTTGACTACAAGATGAAACCCATTGGGCTTGTTTGCAAGTGTAGCAGCTACTATGAAGCATATTTTCTCTTATCAATGTTGACTCAAAGGAAAAGCAGCTAGCAGGATGGGAAAGGAGTCCAGCAGCAGGCTGGCCCTGTTATCAGCCTGAGGGCTGCTGTGCTGCTGGGAACAAAGCCAGGGCAGAGGCTAGAGAAAGGGCTGGTCACTGATGCAGATGCCAGTGCTCAAGAAGTATCATCTGGAACTTGACAGCTGCCAAACTAGATCTCAGAGTGGCCAAGTGAGCTGGCTTTTTTTTTGGAGGAGATGACAGAAAGTGGCCAAAGGGACTGGTAATGGCAGTTGTCCAACTAGAGGACTAAACCATAGCCAAGCAAGTATTGTGATTATACTGGTACTTTCAGAAGCAGCAACACTGTCAGCAGAATCCTAATTCAGGCATTCCCTGTTGTTGTATCTGCCCATCCTGGAGGGCCTGAGATCAAAGGTACGACCCAAATGGAAGCTTTCTCCTGCTTTTCCTTATTCCATTCCAGTCTGAGGAAATGGAAAAACAAAAATTAGACACCCCTCCCTTCACCAGATTTCATAATCCATGAAGCAAGATGGTCTTCAAAGCAACAACTCAGCCTTGACTGTGAGGCATCTGGGCACTGGCCAGATGGGTCACCATTTAATGGAGTCCACTTGATATTGCACAGCATAAGGTAGGAGATATTTAGAAGTGAATTGTGACAGCTCAGCACCTCCCTAGAGTTCCTATTAAATGCTGCTGATTCCTGCTAACTTCCCTTTGTTCTGTTGTTGTGCCTGTTGCCCACAGCCTTCAACCCCGTGGCTGTGGACTGACCTCTTCGCTGCTCCATGGGCAGTCACAGGCAGAGACCTCTGTGCTCAGCCTGAAGACCTCCTGTAGCATGCTCAGCTAATAAAACTCCTCAACTGTTGTATTGCTGTCCCAAGGGGAAGAAAGACTCTGTCACCAAAAAAAAAAAAACAAACCCTAACCTTTCTCAGATTTAGTCAGGTCTCTTTAAACCCTTTGACACAGTCAAAGGTGAGGCCTCATGCTAGGAATTAGGGCAAGAAGAGGTAGAAAGAGAGTGAGATAGTTTGAAGAAATGATGTTTTAGAAGTGAGGAAAAAACCCAAACATTCTAGGGAGCAGACCAGGAGAAAGATTTCGTATTTGAGAAACAAATCTAGACTGAAAAGAGATTGATTTCTGGGGGAAAGGCAATAAGAAAGCTGTTCTAGAATTGACTTTTATTCTAGTATGTCTGAAAAGATTTCTTTCCACTATATGCACACAGGAAAGACCATGTGGCAAATTATAGAATCTTGTGAGAGATGAACAGATCATATTCCTATGACCAGTTTCATCTATTATATGTCCTTTGTCAAGCAGTTCATCTTAAAATTGAGCCATCATCTTAACATTTTTAGATCAGTGTAGAAAGGAAATGCTTCTGTTTCTAAATATAGAATTTCCTTCATAGTAAACTCAACCAAGTATCAAGGATTGACAAGTTACTACCATAATCTATATTTAAAAATGTAATTCCAGGGTACAATATTTCAAATCAGGTTACAAAGTAAGCAGATAGAAAACAGATTCTTAATTGGTCAATCATCCACTCCCAGCCCACGAAATAATGAAATTTTAACTGATGTTTTTATACCTCATCAGCCCAGGTAATTCCCTGCCTAAGCATATCTGCTTCTCTCTATTGACTACAAAGGGAACCTACTATGACAACTTCAGTGATAGGTGTTTACTTTGAAGATATCTGTAGGTAGAGTCTTTATGGCTTGGTGGAAGCCTGAAGCTGAGACCTCAAATTACTAGCACAGCTCTTTTCTTAGGGCTTGCAAACAGTTCAGTGAGAAACTCTAGAGATGTTCTCATTGCTTGAAAAAGTGGAGTGCAAATTTTCCCTGTCTGCATGTTTTACTTAGAGGGGAGCTGCACCCTAGGGTTCTTTGTTATAAAACTCAGGAGAGAAGTGTAAGGTGTTATTATTACAACTATTAGCACAGAATCTGATAAAACATGTCTGGAACCTATTGTTAAAAAATCCAATGATATGGATTTTACAGTCTTGCCTGGCAATCTGTTCCAATGCTTTGCTCTCCTCACATTAGGAAGTTTTTCTAATGCCTAAAGTTTCCACATTCCATTATTTCTTGTTCTAATCCCTGTGGACATGGGGAGCAATTGATTCTGATTCCTCAGCAGGATACTCTTGAAGGCTGTTATGACATTTCCTCTTAAGTGTTTCATTCTCCTGGCTGAACAACTCTGATTTTTTTCACTCTTTACTTGCAGATCACTTTTCCCAGCCCTCAAATCCACCTTGTTTCTCTCTCTGGACTACAGCAAGAAATTCATCTCTTTCTTAAAGAACAGTGCCTAAAGGTGCATACAGTAGGGTAGCTGATTGCTAATTCTAGAGTATGTACAGACAAATCTCACACGTGATGGTGCCTATACAACCTGTGCAATAGTTTTTGCAAGGAGGTGAGATGATTGTTTACCTCTGTTCAGCTTGTGATCCCCCATAGACCACAAACTATTTCCTCCTGACTCATTTTCCATCTTCTATTTGTACAGTTGATTACTTCTACATAAATGTAGCACTTTCGCTTGTCCTTACTGAATTGCATCCTATTGATTTCAGACCACTTCTTCAAATTGTCAGGTTCATTTTTAATAGTGAAAAATGTCTCCTCCTGCAGAACCTGTGTGTGCTTAGTTCAACACAGTAACACTGGAGGCAGGAAAGAATCTCAGACCTTCCTCCTCTCGTATTCCTATGGGATGGCAAAGCACAATGGCAATGTCTCTGCTGGCATGTGTCCCTGTTTTGGGCTAAGAAGAGCTAATCAACTTTTGTTACATTAGGGCTTGAAGGAAAGACAAGTTTATCCTATTGTTAGAAAGCATATTCTAATGCTTTACACAAAGTTATTAATTCCATTATTTCTTGTCTTGGAAAAGGAGAGGGAGAAAAATTTACTCACATTTCTCGGCAGGAGGGTCCTTGTTTTAGACATTGTATTCACATGACCCAGTAAATTATTCCTGCCCTGCTATGTTTGTGACCTAAACAGAAGAAACCAGGGATGGAAACAAGGGTCTTAACAGATAACTGGAAGCTGGCAAATGGTATTTTCATTTTTTTTTGCAGTTCCTAGGAAGGTGTCTAGTTGGCTGTTGATGAGAGAAGTGTAAGAGAAAGACACTACTTCAAAGTGCTTTGTCAAGGGTCTCTGTGTGAAGCTGGGGGTGTGTATCTCATGAGCATCATTTGGGAAAGTGCTAAGAGAAGAGGTGGCACTTTTGAATCTCTGTTCCACACTTAGTGCTATGTCTGGCATAATACAGAAGGCTTTTCACAAAACAAATGCATCCTGTAGATTGGAAGTGGATGGTGATGTAACCATATTTTTTTCTTGATCCAGGGATGCTCTCTTCAGGAAAAATTTCTGTGGTGTGCTTCCACACTGCCTTCCAAGCATGGTCCTTCCACCTTTAGCTTAGTGGCTGGAAAACTGCAGACTGTTTTCAGTTGCTGACCAGTTCAATGTGAATTAAAATGGGTTATTCAGAAGGGTGAAATAAGAACAATTTACAATCCAAGTTATTTCTCTTTTTTTCACTTCTTCCCCCTCACTCTTCTCCCAGCACAACTGGGGCACATTAACTTCACTGTCTCAGTTCATTAGGTCATTTCTGAAAATAAAAAATCAGAGTTTTGTATTTATTGGTGTCTTTTTACTTGTAGGAAATCATTTGCAATGAAACTACCACCATGTAGAAATTTCCCACCATGTAGAAGGCTCCAGAGCTTCATCAGTAGAACTGCTGGAAATAAAACCTGTGACTTAGGGAATGATGTCACCCAAGGACTTGAACTTTGATAATGAAAAATGCCAGTCCCTCATGGTGTTGAAAACCCTCAGTTCTTGTGGACTACAGAAGGTCCTCAGTTCTTTGTAGCATAAGGACCTAATTGTGAAGTGATAGAAGCAGAGCATGCACAAGAACAAATTTATTTCTGCTGCAGTATCAAAAAAAGAAAAGAGTGTAAAAACAGATGAATGGCTTCCATGGGATATCCAGGGGGCAGCTTCTTTTGGCCAGGTTGTTCTGATGATAATCTATCCAGCCTATGATGTTTATAACAGCTAAAACCTGGTCTGTTTCTTTCTACATGTGACAGAAAACATAAAGAATTAGAAACTAAAAATTTAAACTGATGACCTGCAAAAAAAAAAAAAAAAAAAAAAAAAAAGAAAAAAAAAAAAGAAAAATAATTTAAGAGTTAGCTTGGGACATGCTTTTATTGAATCTTTATATCACTTGTACAGGGGAAAATTCAGGATTATCTCTACAGGAGAAAAAGTACAATGATTTATATGTTAGAAGATTACTGGTAAAAGGGAAATTTGTTCATTTCACCATTCATGGTCTTTTCACCCCAGCTTCACTTCACTCTCTTCTTTCCTCTTCATTCTCTCTCATCCCTTTTCCTGTCAGTAGTATCACTTCACTCATTTTTCCAAATTACAATTTAAATTGTCAGCCTAGCCTGTAGGAATTGTAAGTTAATTTAGTCTTTACTTAATAGTGTCATTGAGTCCAGAAGAACTTTTCTTGCCCATTTTACTGCTTATTTAAAGATATTCCCAAACAGCCACTGTGAATATGCATGAAAAGCTGTGAGATGCCATCATGAATAGGAAGCCTTTAGCTAGGGTTTGTAACTGGGGAAACTGAAGACTACTCCAAACTTTCAGTGTGAAGAGGATTTTTAAAGAATATTTGATTTATAAATGATATATGAAAAATGGATGTAAGTGGAGAAATGTGCCACCACAACTTAAAATTCAGTTACTTGTCTGTGGTGTTTTCAAAGAATACAAAATCATTTAAATGTGCAAAAAAATTTAAAATATGCAATCCATATCAGTCATAATAAATTATGACTTTCTAAAAGAAAGACTTGAAAAGGTAATTTGCACATTTTGTTTGCTTATTCATTGCAATTTGTTTTCTGTGAGAAATTTCAATGGTCTCAGCAGTTCAGGCTAGACTGTCTATATTGTGGTAGAGTTTTTATTCTTGTAACACCAGGAGATTGAGTTGGCAGTGGGAAATTCTATTATTAGTCTGAATAAGCCACTTACTGGTGAAGGTTGGGGAGGAATGTGTGACAGGTATCAAGGTGAGTTATTTCTTGAGATGTCAATAAAGTTCTGACAAAACCTGGGAGACTCTTCTGGCCAGAGTCTGAACTTTTACCTATGAATTTGGAAGTGGGAAGGAAAATGACTCTTTTAGAATTTAAATCACCAGGAAAAAGATGCACCTCTAAGCAACAGCTTAGTGAAATGTATCCCAGTTTAGCAACACGTGCAGCACAAGGCAAGTATTAAAAATTTCAGACCTGTGGTGGGAAAACTTACGTAAGGGATTTAAATGTACTCAGAACTACAGCAAGTTTTGAAGAACAAAAAACCTCTATGAGAAGTGATGTTTCTGTTTTGCCTAACAGGGCTAAAGTGCTACCACAGAGAACTGACAAGGTGCAGGGAGATTATATGAAGCAGGAGCAGGCTGACAGGTGCTCAGGAGTATTCAGGTCAGACAAAGACATCTGCCAAAGACATCAGTCATATGAGATAAGGAAAATTGCAATTGAACTAGGGGAGGGAACAGGTGCTGCTCACCAAGGAGTATCCTGGAAAGTTAATGGTATGTCAGGACACAAAGTTAAATGAAAGAGCTGAAAAATTAAATAAACCCTGTATATATTTGTGCACAGCTGAGAAGGATAAGGAGGTGAACTTGATTGCTGTGTGGTAAGGAGACTCCTGAGACATGGAGGAATAAAAGGTAAAAATAAAATGTTGAAAAATTTGGCTTTGACTATTCATAATGAATAGATTAAGTCATCAACTGGTTGAGTAGTGCTACACCTGAATTTTTCCATATTCTCTGGGGAGCTACACTTATTTAATACATGGAAACACCTACTGAAATACTGGCTTTATCTCACAGATTATTACATTTATGACACTAGCAGCATCCTGACCAAGCGATTTTATATGAGAAAAACAAAGGAGATCATTAAGATATTGACCGGTTAAAGACCACAAAAGGGGTGTGTTGGGTAGCTGACTGTAAAATCCAAAGAATAAACCATGGGTTTTTTTTTTTTTGTAACATCTGAGACTCAGTCCAATTGGAAACAGCTGAGATGCCAGATGTGACATTGATATAATTAAGCCCTATTTATTAAGTGACCATGGAGCTGGAAGCATGGTCTTAGAGGCTACTTTGGATAGCTCACTATAAATCTCCACAGCAATCAAGAAAGAGAAGTTATATAACATGGAAGAAATAGGAAGTTAAAATACCATCACTTTATTAATGCTGTATTTTAGCTGCAGCCATATATATATATAGGCAAGAAGAGGCCAGCAGGTACACTGCAAAATTGGATAGAAGCAGGAACCAATTTTAGTTTGTGCAAAGAGATGAAGTAATGAATTTCAGAAAAGAAAAAAGACACAATGAAGGCATACATGATAGCAAATATTAATAAGAAGCTAAATCTGAAGCTTCTGTTTACTTTCTAAAGATTTCATCAAAAAGGGACTTTGGTTTGAAATTGAAAGCCTCTGCAATTAAAACTGATAAAAGGAAATATATCTAAAGATAATACTTAATTAACCTGTGGCATTTATGTAGACAGCCCAAACAGCCATAGTACATTAAATAGGCAACAACAAACAAAAAAATAATCACAGGCTTAAGCCTTCAGATATCAGCATGTTTGCCAACCTGAGGAAAAAATCTCCTCTGTGGGTAGATGATTTTAAAAATTGCCACTGATGAATTTTATGTTTTACTTTCTGGCATGCACTGGATGCTGTCTATGTTACTGGAGTATCTGTGGGTCATCGGTTTTAGAAGAAAGGTGAAAAGTTAGATGCAAAAATCTCCCCTGCAAAAGTTGCAGTAAGTACTTTGACTTGCCAGATGCTCTCTGAAATCTCAGCTTCCAAATCTTGTAGATGGAATATTTTTAAAGTCCTTCTGAACTCACCTAGGAAAGCTAGCACATACTGTGGCTCCAGTTTCTTTATTTAAAAGTATAGAATGATTTGAGGGATGGAACGCAAAAAAGAAAATCCTGTAACTAATTTGTTATTTCTTTGGGAAAATACACAAAAAAGAAAGAAAAGATGAAAAAGAAAGAAAGTGATGGCCCTGAACTGTCTTCCCTGAATCTGAACATTGTTTCAGGTTTTGAGGTTGTGGCTCCTGTTAAGGATGTCTTGCTGGGCTGGTGTGGTTGAAGCATACCAATAGGAAGGAGGAAGGTGATGTGATTAGTATCTTATCTGTCTGTCCTTGAATTCCCCACTACTGTGACCTTGTCTGCATTCATATAGACTGGCTGGGGAAGTGTGTGTTGAGGGAAAGGCAGGAGAGATTATAGCAGAAGCCCATATGGAAGCTGATTTGTTTCAAGCACAACACCAGGATGCTCAGACTGTTCTGCGTTTGTGGCCCAGGTTGAATTTTGTGGTGATGTCTTTTCAGATTACCTGCTGGCTATGGCTTATTTGCATATCTCTTAATGACCTTTCTGGTTAAGAATGCATGTTTAATGAGTTTTTTTTTAAAGACCATGTTAATATTCCACATCCAAAACTCGATTGCTATTTTCATAGGTAAAAGCTGTATTTTAAAAACTGCTATTTCAGATTTGGTTCACACCATGCAAACTTATTTCAAAGGTCACCCATAGGGCAGTTTAAAATCACATTAGTGTAGGTCATCATCTGGCTCTGTGAGGATACTAAGAGGACCAAGGAAGTACCATGCCCACCTCAGGTACAACGTGGTGGCAAGCACTGGGGGATGCTCTCTTGGGGTGAGCTTCCTGGAGGTGAGGAAGCCTTAGTTCTTCACCAGAGAATTGGTTTACTAAATGCAACTGACAGGAGATGTGTGTTGGGAGCAAGGAGAGGGGAGGAACTAATCTGTATCCTCTGAGAGCTGTTTATCCCCAAGACAGTGCTTAGAATGGCAGCTGTGACTCTTAGGCAACAATGTAGTGGAGATATATAGCAGCTAAAATTTTCCCATTCATTGGGAATGAGAAGAAATTTTCAGCCCTTAGCAGAGCATTTTTCATATGAATGCTTTTTTTTTAGTGCATTCTCTAATTGGTTTTAATACCAATAATTACATATCCCTTCTCTAATTTAAGTTCACACAGGGTACTCTAAGAGAGACAACAAAACAGGGGGATGGGGAAGATAAGAGCACTAAGGCTAGAGAGATTATTCAGAGATGGCATGACCACAGCACGGAGGAAGACTTTTTTGCATTTACACCCATTTTATGATTGTTCTACACTGCTAAGGTAGCATAAAGATGCTGTGTAAATGAGTCAAACCTACCTAGGTAAATGATTATAAAGATTATATCTGACACACCTTCTTGTAGCAATCAGTGCAGAGTAGTTTTAAAGAGTGGCTGAAATTAGCAATGGCATTGGCATTGAAAGGCTGATTTGGTATTAGTATGGACAGTCTTGTTGTCAAAGGCATTTCCTCTGAACATGCTTAAGGCTGGAAGGGGCCTTAAAGATCATTAAGATCTAACCCCCCTGCATGAGCAGTGACATCTCCCACCAGACCAGGCTGTACAACAGCAATTCACACCAATCCATTGCCCAAGATGGCTGATGGCTGTTCCAAACCCATTAGCCTCATGAGGCTTCTATTACCTTGGACTTTTTGTGGGAGAAAGTAGCAGATGCCTGCTGAGTGTGGAAATGTGACATATTTCCAAAACATCTGTTGACATTATATATGCCGAGTAATTTAATTTCAAAATTGTCATGTTTTTCAACATAGGACATCTGTGCTGGTAGGCAGTATCTGTGAACTGCAAACAAAAATGGAATTTAATGTACAATAAATATGCTTAGACAAATAATACTTTGAGACAAGCAAGCATGCACATTAGCTTCTTTATCAGCTATTCCCTTTTCTAAGGGAATGCACTTTCTCCCTTCAACAATCTAGCATTCCTCAAGGGACTCTGGGATTATAAAAGCTTCCTAGCCATGCAAAACAAGTTTGTTATCCAAGCCCTAGCTTCTGTACTCTGGTACTTGATCTTTGTTGAGCCAGTTGAATTCATAAAGCAAAAATTTCCCCCACGCATGTTTGGGACTGTCTGGGAATCTCAGAAGCTCATGTGGTTCTGAGGGGGTGAAGTCACTCAAGTAACTTGCGCCAAAAAAGAGGAGTGTCAAAAGTTCCACGCCTCTATCAAGCCAGGAATCAGAGCCTGGAATTGCTGTGTGCACTTAGGTAGCTCTGTGACACAAAATTCACCTCTCATTTGCAGGATGGAACCGAAAAAAAGTTCAGTATTCCTAAGCTGAGAGAGAGTCATGACAGAGTCATGAGAGCTCTCACTTGCATGACCGCAGTGGATTTTGCATACCTGGCAGTGCCTTCAACATCAGCATTTTGGATGGAAGGACTCTGTGTCTTTTCATATGAAGGTGGGCTCCTGGTTTTGAGGCAAGTGCTTCAAACACTGAGCCTCTCTGTATGAAGTAAGTGTGATCCACTTGCATGACTTGTCAAACAACTCAAAGAAATCTCAACCATTTAAGTTTGGTCCCAGTATGGCTAGAAATTTAGGCTCTTCTGCAGTCTCAGACAGTGCATCCTTTGGGATTGTTGAGGCGAGGTGACTTTTCTAGGCAGCCAGCTCAGTAAAGAGAAAGATACTTCTGTGTTTCCCCAGTAATACATCTAGAATTACCAGAGACAATTTTATCTGAAATCTAAAGTGGGCTTGGTAAGGTTTTCTTTGACTGCTTTTCTGATTTGAGTAACTTAAATTTTATCTGTGTTGTATTTTGGTTTGAACAGAAGTCTGCCTGTGTTCCAGTCACATAGTGCCTCAGGGCAGAGACATGATGAGTACTCAGGGCATTTTCAGAGTCCTGGGCAAAACCAGGGATTTTTCCTCAATACTGGATCTCTGCCTCTGCCTCACTGTTGTGCAGGAAGGTGGGAAAAGGGCTACAACAAACAAGGTTTACTCGTCTTGCTGTCAAAACCAGTTGCTGAGGTGGTGGAGCCTCTTCCACCAATGAAAAGTACTGCCTGATGTATTCCCACTTGTATTCCCACTTGTATTCCCACTTGTATTCCCACTTGTATTCCCACTTGTATTCCCACTTGTATTCCCACTTGTATTCCCACTTGTATTCCCATGCAGCAGAATCTTGCTTGGGTTTCCAGGGCTCTGCAGTTGATAAAGCAGAGAGGTAATGCCTCTTCTTGTTCCTGTCAGTCTGTTGACCTAACCAAATGTCCACTTGGCTTCTACATAAAATAAGCCTTCCCTTTGACATAGTAACACATCTATTGAGCTGAAAATGAAAATGTGGAAAAAATGTGATTGTTTTGGAGATGAATGCTCTCTCCTTTCATGTATACCTTGGAATTAGGGCTGGTTTGAAAAAAAATGCTTAAGCACTTGCTTTATGGCAGCAGCATTTGAGAAAAAGCCTTTCTTTTGCCATGTGAGCCTTTCTTTTTACCATGTGTGTGTAGTAATTCTGTTAATCTCTTCTATGTGAAAAAATATATACAATCATTTTTCTTTGAAAATCTTCACAAGTCTTGTTTTGACACAGCTGAAACATAGGATTCAACTTTTCACTTTGAAAAAACTGGTTTTGCTTAGATATCAAATGTGTTTAAAGTTCCATTGACATCTGTAGTTAAACACTGATTCATGAAGGCAATTGGAAAAAAAGTTCTTCTTGGAAAAAGATTTAAAATTTTGCTCCCTTGTATCAGTTCAGGAAGTTTGAAATCTTGCACTATTTCCCAGGCTGGCAAGTATAAATGCCTCTGAACTTATAGAGCAAAATTACTCAAAACCCACTCTGTTGTGGTCTGCTAATAGAAATATTTAAGCCATTCTAAATAAAGCCACAATGTAGGAAAGTGTACAAGCTGCTCTGTTGGAAAAAGTTGTTTTAAAAAAATAAACTAAATGTTTTCTACAAAAAATTGCTAGAAATCAGCTTTTAGGCCTGATCTTAACAACTTGATTGATGCCTCGTAGACAGTAAGTCGCATTCTGTACTGAAAGTGAATATTTTGGAACTGATTCTATCACCTAGCATTACAAACGGCATGAAACATATTTCATATTGCTTCTGCTTCATCAGTTATTTTTTAGTAATTTCTTTCCTGTTTTTAAAGAGGTTGTACTTCAGTGGACTTTCTTTAACTAAGCAGGATAGGTTTTACATCCTATTTCTTGTAGTTTTCTGTGGTTTTCACCTGCAGATGAGTATACAGGGACATGGGACTATTCCTTTTTATATATCTCTTGCATCTCAGCAGTGATAGCCATGTTAGTTTTTTCCTGTTTTAGTGCATGTGTTGGTTTTTTTCTGTTTAATTTGCTCTGACTGTATTATAATAATTAGCATATACCATTTCTGTATATTTTTTTTTCTCTTCAGTGTTATGCAATACAACGGTACTATTGAGAAAAACTGGTGAGAATTTAGTGGTGGCTGAACAAGACAGATGCTTGAAGTTCTTTACCTTTGTAATCTTGAGCTTTTACATCTTAATTTTATATCACAGAGACTGTCCATTTCCAATGGAAATTTCAGTGATTTTCATCACCTTCTTTTATTTGGCCTCTTGCAGTAATTTTGAGAACTGATACCCTCATGTATTGAGAGAGGGTTCACAGGATTACTTGGACAGTTTTCTTTAATGCTGTTGAAATTCTCTCTTCTCCTTCTTTCCCTTCCCTCCCCTTCCCTCATTTTTCCCCTAAATCCAAGAGATGGCACCTTTGTCTCTAAAGCTGTTAAAGCTACTTTTGGACCTGCATATTTGAGCTCTGATCCAAATGAACACTGAGTACAAAGCTCATACAGCTGAGGCCAATGAAAAAGACAATATTTTACATGTTTTACCTGAAAAGCTGGTTGTTAGATTATCTGTGAAGACTGAACATTACAGATACATCTTCTTTCCTTCAAAACAGGACCTCCATATAGATTCGTTTACCATCAATGGAACTTACCCAGATGATGAGAATCTGGGGTTCAGACCATTGCTTATTGTCCTTCCTCAATCACATGTCTTTTTGTGTGTATCTTCAGAGTCTGTTGCTGAAGTTTCATCTTCAATTTCTCCTCTGTTTTTAATTGGGATGCTGTTATTATACATTGTATTCTGAGGTGCTCAGTTTGCCTTTGTATTTTGTGGGCAGCCTGTGCTCATTTGGGCAGTGGTAGGACAGCCAAGAAAGTGCTGATGATTATACTTCTGGTGGTAATTTCCTATTTTAGCAGAAGTACATGAAGCAGACATTCTCTGCTTCTGGCTTGATCTACAGTCCTAGGTGTGAAGGCTTGGAGGCTTCCTTTCCTCCATGAGAAAAAACATTTCTGTTTGTTTGTTTGTTGGTTTTTTTTTTTAATTATTTTTATTTTTTCTGTTTTTTTAAATGGTTGTCACTAGCAGGCTTCTCTGTTGTCTGGAATCAGTGGGAAACAGCTTGGGAAATTTAACAGGCTCTTCTAACAGGAAGTGTTTTACTATTTGTTAAGAGAAGCAGGCATGGTGATTTAGATGTGATATGAAGAGCTGAGATAAGTGATGTTGTTTATTTGAATTACCTGCACAGATGCAAGCATTTTGTTAACTTGTACTATAAAGAAACCTTGCCACTAGTGGTCAAAGTTTGGGAAAAGTTATAAATACCTTGGATAGAGAATATAAATGTCATAGAGTGTACTTTAAGCTTGCTGTTGCCACTGCATAAAAACATTTACATTCAAGATCTGTTCTATTACTTGCAGTTAGGATCATCCTTGAAAATATATTTGTTAGCATAACTCTGTGGTGTGCTGTATGTCAGGTTTATTGATGACAAAGAAAATGCCCTTGATACAGCATTTGTTCCAATTTTTTGGGTATCGAATCAGTTTGGAACCTTATGTTCCAGATTTGACATAAATATATCTGCAGATATTATAGAAATGATCCTGAACTTATAGTTCCCAGGAGTTGTTTGTGATGCAGCCTATTCTAGAAACAACATTGGGCTGTGAAGCATAATTTATTTGGTATAGCAAAAACTTCCATGCATCTTTCACTGTGTTATGCTGTTCACTGATAGTGTGCAACGTATTATTGATTGCCACAAGGTATTTTGGTAGAGTACTGTGCAGGGATTGAAGTTTACAGATTCATTATACTATCATGCAGTACATTTATTCTTGGCATAATATCTACTAATCATATATTATTTAGAAGACAAACATTAGTTTATGAGTACGAAACAAGGTATTGCTTTAGAAGAATGCATATAAATCTTTCTATGGAAGATAATAGCTATTGGTATAAGAAGGATTTCTTTTCATGCATTCTGGAGAAATGATGTTTATCAAGGATTATTAAGGTTGAAAAATCAACCCTTGAGACTGGTAGGAAATACCAGATTCTGTATATACTTCTAAAGGCTTTCAATCTTTGTAAAATGTTTCAATAAAATGTAGAATATGCTGATATGCTGCAGAAGGTCTTCAGTTTGGGTTTCCTTTGAATTTTATCAAGATGGAAAAATAAATCACTTTCAAGGAAAAAGAATAAGCTAAATTTTAAAGTGAACTCACCACATATTACAATGCTGGTCAGATTGTATATATTCTAGAGTGACCTCCAGGGTCATTTCAATGGTTACAAAAGCTGTCTGTGAGTCTAGGGACCATGTAAAAATTGGTTGTGATATTTAATTACAAAACTGTCATTGCTAATGATTTTTTTCACAATTTACCCCTATTCTTCAATAAGGAAAGTTCAGTGTAGAAAGAGAAAACTTGCTTTTTTACAGCTAGTGGAAAGAATGAGCCAATCTGAAGATTGCTGCTGTGGAAGGAAATTTGCTAGCACTCTAATCTAAAACCGTATGACACAAAGATTGTTGGCAAACTGAATATCTTTACATGTGTGTTTTTTCACCTTCAATGCCTGACTGAAACTTACTGATTTCTTTTCCAGTGATGCATAGATCAAATTTGATCAGAGTAAACCAAAAGATTTTTGAAATGCAAAGAATGTTGATGAGAAAGTATTTTCAGACATAAGTAACTGGGAAATGAATGGATACCAGAACACCCTCTGTGCATGCAAATACGTGCATCTATCTTTACTGCCCACCACAATAATGAAGCATATTGACTTCAAGTGCTGGAGATCTTATAGTATGCCCTCTAGAAATAGGGAGTTATGGATAAAGTAGTAAACAAATTTCATGTATGTAATAATGAAGTGAGTGATTTCCCATTCGGACACTCTGCAGAGGGATCTGGATAAGCTTGGTTGATGGACCAGGGACAATAACATGAGTTTCAACAAAGCTGAATTTTGGGTCCTACAGTTTGGCCACAACAACCCCCAGCAGAGCTAGAGGCTTGGGGAGGAGTGGCTGGAGGGCTGCTCAGCAGAGAGGGACCTGGGGGTTCTGGTTGATATCTGGTTGAACGTGAGCCAAGAGTGTGCCCAGGTGGCTAAGAAGATAAACAGCACCCTGGCCTTATCGGGAACAATGTGACCAGCAGGAGCAGAGAGGTGACCTTACCCTTGCACTCAGCTGTGCAGTTTTGGGCACCACAGTATAGGAGGGACATGGAGGTGCTGGGGAGGGTGCAGAGAAGGGCAAGGGAGTTGATTAGGGGTCTGGGGAACAGGGGAACAGGTCTTAGGAAGAGAGGGTGAGGGAACTGGGGCTATTCAGCCTGGAGAAGAGGAGGCTGAGGGGAGATCTTATTGCCCTCTAGGATTACCTGAAAGGAGATTGTAGTGAGGTGGGTGTTGGCCTCTTCTCCCAAGTGAATAGATAAGACAAGTGGAAATGGGTTCAAGTTGCATCAGGGGAGGTTCAGATTGGATATTAGGAAAAATTTCTTCACTGAAAAAATGGTGATGCACTAGGACAGGCTGCCCAGGGAGGTGGTGGAGCTGCTATCCCTGGGGTTGTTAAAAAAATGCTTAGACATGGTGCCATAGGAGATGATTTAATGGTTACAGTGGTGTAGGACTGACTGTTGGACTTTATGATCTTGAAGGTCCTTTCCAACCTTGATGATTCTATGATGCTATGATTCTATTTCATGATTAAGTTTGAAACTGACCTTTGCAGTGATGTGCTTATTAAGACCATAGCACTCTCATGCAAATATAAGTCCTGTGTGTAACTAAAATTGTAAAACTTGCCATCTAGTCTTTTAGGGATTTAGCATAAAGTGTTTTGAAGTTTCAGCATGTTATTACTGGGAACTATTTTGGGCTTCACAAGGTTTTCTTTAAAGCTTGTTAAAATGAAATCCTCTTTTCCTTCATGTCTAAAAATAAGTGTAGGTAAATTCTGATTTTCTGAAGGTCGTGACAGATGACTGAAATCCTCATAAAACCAGTTAGTTATAAGAAATTTCAGACCTGATAAATTTTTTTTAGTACAAGGATTGCTATAAATTTTGAATACCAAAGACTTTCAGGGCTGAGCTGCATTTTCTTCCTCTACATGAATAATCATATTTATTCTTTATAAGGTGAAATTATTGTGCTTTGTCCATCGGGCTTTGCTCTGACAATAACTATTATAAAGAAGACCCAGGCATTTCCATCCCCTCAGCAGGCAGACAGTGCCTGAATAACAGCAAACTGTATGTGGCTTTGCTGCATGTAGTGGTTAGGGAATAGTAAAGAGAAAGCTCACGCAGGGATGGAAGTGAGGGTCATGTGTACTTAGAGTGGTGTTCTTAAGGTCTCTGTTTATTGTTGCAGAGGGAATGAGGGCTCTGGGGGCTGGGAGGAAATGTGGTGAATACAGAGCTACCAGTTAACCTCCTGACAGTGAGGGAGTATGCAGGGAACAGTTGCTATGCAGGATTTAATCATAAGCCTCCAAAGGAGTTTACCAGGCATGCTGAAAGCAAGGTGAAATTTTGGAAACAATTTAGTGTAACAGAGGTGTTTAGAAATGGTTATAAACAGAACAACATCTGACATGTTTGCCTGGCTTCTTCAGTGAGTTACTGAATCAAGAGATAAAGATGTGGCTACACTTGCTATTTAACTGTATTTCTGATGAGCAGGTGGTGGTGTACAAGAAATAACCTGGTTTGTAATATCACAACATGTATCTTGCATTCTAAAGTTGAAGAAAAACATTTGACATTGGAGAATTTGGATTGGTAATGTATAAGAGACAATTTTGGCAGGTTGGATTCAGGTGTGTTAGAGTCTCCATTATTATAAAGATTATAAAGCATACATGAATAAATATATTTTGAGAAAAGTTGCATTTAAAAATAATTTAACAGAATTAGTATGTGCAAGGTGCCAGTTATTAATAAAGTTTATATGGAATAGTGATCAGGAAAAAGCTGGAGAATTTGCAGTTAATACATTTTGGCCATATATCTGTGTTTAATCAATGTCTTTGATCAAGCATCAAATACTGGTTGGTGGGGAAAAACTCTGATCTTAATGAATCAGTGGCTCCAAGACTGACCTTCAGACACAAACCCATCTGTATTCACTGGTAAACTATGACTGGGAGAGAATGTTTTAGGCTGTTCTAAGGTTATAAAGACTTACTATATGGGCAAAACCTCTCCTTGAGGGTTGTCCTTGGGAGCAAGGACAACTGGTTCCCAGACTGTAGATGATATTTCTAGGAAGTTAAATTTTTGGCTGTAGATTTCTCCACGTTTGAACAGAAGCAGCAGAAATAAAAATTACTGAAAGGGAACAAAACACAGGTTAAAAAGATTTAGGACTTGATAAGTAAGCTTGCTTGCTTTTTTTCTTTTTTTTAAGGAAGTAACTTAAACAATGGTAGGGAGGAGGAGCCATCAATTGACGAACAATGTTTTGAAGTCAGATATGGTGACACGAGCCATGTACTGATTTAGGATGTTGTTTCCAATGTTGATACTGTTTTTGAGTAGCAATCAAAGACAGAGTTAACACAAAGGAGACCTGAAAGTTTCTTGAACATTCAGCATTTTCTGGGTAAGAGAAGCAACTGGGAATAAAACAGGATTGGGTGAGATGCCATTTGGAAAACTTTCTCATGGGAGGAAGTTTCAAGAGATTCAGCTATTGCTGCTTGAGAAATTCTGAAAGTTATAGGAATCCCATAAAGCACATTTTAGTAACACATCTCCAATGACTTTTTGGGGGAGTTGATCAATCAGGAAGAATCATAAGCATCTGCTCATTAGTGACACTTTCTATGCTGCTGTTGAATATAGTGCCAGAAAAAATGAGTGAATTGCCTAGCTGTGTTTTTGATATCTGTACCTGTTGTTTGGTTCCAACAATTTATATTATCTAGGACTCCTTGAAGTCCTAGATACATGTTCCATTGGAGAATCTAAGGCTTTTGGTGTCTAAGTGTATCCAGAAACAACTAAAGATCCCCGCAGAAACTGGGCAATCAATGTGCATTTACACCTACCTAAACAAGTGTTTTTAAAATTAGCATCTGTACACAGAAGATGAAGACATTTTTTTCACAGTGGAATTTTTTTGAGCATTAGATTCTTCCTCTGCAGCAGAAAGAATGGCTGTTCTTTATGTCCAAGATACATCGTGAGCCCTGGAGGTATAAATATGTCTGGTGTTCATGAGGAGAGAAAGGGATACTAAAGTGATGTATGAAATGCCTGAGATACTTGGAAATAAATTCAATTTAGTTCCCAGAGCCAATAACCTGTGCAGTAATGCAAAAAGTAAAAGAAATCCATTTCACTAAATATTGGTACTGTGAAGATTGCTTGTGAAGTGCTTTTTATAAACATAATGCAAAATAGGAAGGCACATCAACAGCTCCTGAAAGGTTCATTCCTGCTGAGGAATAAACAGAATAAGTGGAAGAAGCAGAACAGAAATGTTTCATTGCAGATACTTGGTTCAGTGTACGTGGAATGTGCAGATAATGCCCTAAATAGCAGAGCAAAATTCTGTGCAGGAAGGAGGAGGAGTAGTGCAAGTACCTCTTTGATGTTCAAGCCTTAATCTGGAATTGGGTTTGATTTGATGCTCGGCGTGGCAAGACTAAGCCTGTGATTTGCAGAATTGTAAAATCTATACTATTACTGGACTGTAATAGAAAAAGAAGCCAAACAGGTGATTCTCCTCTCAGCTGTACATCAAAATAGTTTAATTTACCTTGTGTGCTCCTTCTCATTTCAACTAGTGAGTCACAGGAATGATAGGCCCTAGAAAAGGAATTTTCCATTGGACACTCTTTTTTGATTTAGTTCCAGATCAGATACTGAAAAGTAAGTGACAGCATGCCATCTGAGAGTCAAAGTTCCAGTATAATCAGCAGGGCTTGATTCAGTTGTTTAAATGTATTTCTCTAGTGCCCTTTGAAACACAGACTTCCTAGTTGCAAGCTGTTGTCAAGAAGGGTTTGGATTTTCTATGTCTTATGTCATGTTTGTGCACCTGAATAGCCAAAAGCACCCTTTTAAAGTAACTGAACTGAGCCTGCAGTAAATATAGACCCTAAGGATGAATCCAATTGATCAGCTAGAAGATTTCTGGACTCCACATCCTAGATTTCCTAACACTCCATTGACTACAATAGGAGCCTGGACACAGTTTACATGTACACATGGACAGAGAGTTTACATAGTTTACATGTACACCTAAATCCAAGTGTGTTAATCCTGTACTGAATCCCTGTGTGACTGGAAGAGTGCTTATGGGCTGAGTTTGGTTGCCCACACCAAGACCCTTAAGGTTATTTGAGACACTGTTGGCATCTATGATGCCAGCACAGTTTTGGCAGAAGCCATGGCATGGGACCTACAGTACACCCATGCTCTTTGGTTGTGGCAACTGCATGCAAGGTAGGCAAACCAAGGCGGTCACAATGGGAGTAAATACCTATTTTTAGGAAAATGAAATGTTTTGTTTGTGAAGATCAGAACAAGAGGCTAGCAAATACCTTAAAATTGTTCTGTGTTAGGGAGCTAACACAGCTCTCCTTTCTCCTGTTCCAGAACAGAAGCAGGTTATTCAGATGTTCCTTTTCTCCTTTTCAAAAGGATTAGTTTTGCTGAAACATTTAACTGACTGTCAGATCTCTTTTTAAAGGAAGAAAATAAATATAACAGTAAAAGACATAATGTTTAAGTCCATATAAAAAAAGGCTTTGAAGACAATCACTGCAACATGATTCAGCTCAGACGGGTTCAGTAGCCAGAAGAGTGCAGGTTCAGTTGGGCTAAAGCCAGGTTTGGGTCAGCAGCAGCCCTCCACTGCAAGGAATTCAGAACCAAAATTTTTTAAGTAGTGGAAACATTAAGAAAGCAGTTGTTCTTATAGGATTTTTTGCTCTCCTGTGCTTAAATCTTGGTGAAAGCACTGTTTTACTTTAATGAGGTCCTAAACAGAAGGAAAATCAATTCATGTTCCAGTTGACACTTGTGAACTTACAGTGGGTTCAGTTCTAGACATTCAATCCTTGTCACCCTGCAATGCACTGGGAGGTGAGCACACTTAAAATTCTGGAGCTGACCTATTCCTAACTCTATGTCATTTTATATCGATTAGCATTTGTGTGTTTTATAGCAATAAAGGATAATCCTGAAGTTTTTTTAATTGATGTTGCTGATGCTGAGGTTGTATCTCCTGATTATGTCATTATTATATTGAAGAGTCAGACTTTGCTCTGTGTGTGATATAAATAGAGAAGTTTGAAACTGTCTTAGTACCTTAAACTGTGGTCTCATGATTATTTTGTACGTGTGTTAAAATTTACTGCCTTGCCCCAGATCATGAAAGCTCCAAGGCATATGCTGAAATAAGCTTTAAGACTGTGTTATCTATAATAATAAAAGAAATCAAAGTTGGACAGTTGTAACCCTGTGTGTATTAAGAACTATGGTGCTACATTTGCAATGAAGTTTCTAGCAATTGCAAGATACAGTATTTTAACGCTATCAAATTTAAGGAATGTGCAAAGTACATCCTCTTATCTCTCACTGCTAGGAGAAATGGCACTCCTCTAAGATCTCAGAAGGTGATTGCCAGATATCAAGTATACAAATTAAAGGGTGTGGGAGACAGGCCAAGCTGAAAATTCTTCAGAGTTCCTTTCTGTCACTATGCAATTTCCAGATAAATTTGAGAAAAATGCAATCCAGTGTTTCTGTGGGTATAAATCAAAATTTCATTTAATGGCAAGTTTCTTTTATCAGGTGTCTTTAGCAGCTTTCAGACCTTGGTTCAAGGAGAACTGAAATAATCTGTAAATTATGCTGTAGCTATTATGGCTATTTACTCATATGGTAAAAAGGCAGCATTATGCTGTCAGTAGATCACAGCAGTCTAAAAGGGATAGAGAAGACCTTGAAAAAATGAATATATTTTCAGGAAGCATATTTCTCTCACTCTCTACAGTAATCAATAGGATAATTAATGGCCTATTTTTAAAAGTACTGAGACTCTATAGTATTGATTGTTTTCATAATTAAAACAGAGCAAATTCTAAATATCAATTTTAGTGCAAATGGCTTCATTAAGATGCGGCAGAGAACAGCCTCCTACATTGTTGAGACCATTTTTCTTGTTTAATCCATGGCAGCTATGCAAACTGGCAGCACTTAACATGATTATGTCAAGATCTCACCCAGGTTAGCTCACAGCCAAGGGCTGACATGTAGAGTAAACACGCCGGGGCTAATTATGTTGATGTAAAGAAGTTACCTTTCTTTGCGTGGGATAAATGTTTCACATAGATTAAAGCATGTTTGTGTACTATGAATTTTACCCAAAAGATTGCACCGAAAGGTCAGCAATCTTTGATGCAATTTAATTACAATATTGTTGATTATGCATGCCCTGTAATCTGATACTCCAATCAAAGTGAAGTGTGGGATTTGAAAAAAAAGTGTAGATTGTGACTTTTAATCACCATTTCTGCTCACTGATTATGCCTGTGAGGACTAGTACAATCTGCATCTTAACATTTGAAATTAATGTTTTGACTACAACCGTTGTGCTTACTTTTTAGCACTTCACAAATTGAAAGCATTATCATATTTTTTCTGTAAGAACTTGTGTGGTCCATGACATGAACATGGAGGAACGAACAGAGCTCCCAGAGAACTCAACTTACAGACTCAAGGTTCAAAACTTTTACATTTTGTTGCAGTTAGAAAATATCCAGGGTTTCCAGCTCTCCATTCTGATTTCATAATGTTTCCTTACTGCTAATGGAAGGTATATTGCTTCTTCTGCAGTACTTACACTCCTCTTTCTTCTTCTCCTGGGCTACTTTTAATAATTTAAAAATAAACATAGTTACTTGATACTGCAAGCAAAAGGCTTGTCTCTAGGGAAAAAAATGGATACAAGTTCACTAGGGGATGAATTCCTGCCTTCATTTATTTAGTTTTCTTCATCCGTCTTCAGCATTGTACAGCTTTTTGGTTTACCTTCCCAGAGAGACTATGTCAGGGAAAGATAATCCATAACCTTTCCACCCTCCTCAGTTCTCGGGATAGTTGCTAGTTTATACAAATTATAACAGGGAGAAGCATTGCTACGAAGGTACATCAGATGTTCCATAAGTACCCTTCAACTTTTTCTTGATTGTATTTTTTTTATGAGGTGGAGATGCAGTTTCTGTAGGATCATGTAGTGGAAACTGATGATTTATCCCCTTTTTCTTGCTCTTTGTTCCTAATGAAGGCAAGGTACCAATTTCTTCTAGGAATATATCTGTCAGAGATTGGCAATATGCATGCTGCCCATTTCTTGTGCTTGTATTTTTTGTATACTTGGTAGAAAGCAATGTTCATACCTGTCAACTGGCCTGTACATACTGAATATATGCAAGATAATCAGTGTTCTGGAAATAAAAACTCTTCTTTATCTACTGCAAGATTACCAAAACCAATTCATCTACTATATTTTCTTTCCAAGACTGAGAAACCAACTTTTAATCCTGCCTTATTGGACAATTGTGTTCTGTCAAAGCTGAATTCTTTAATCCCTCTTTCCATTCCTCTCCCTCCTAGTACATTTCTTCAGTAATGACAGTTCACAGAAAAACTCTCCAGAGGAACATAAAATCTTGGCATCTATATTTCTTTTTGGAAGCAAGTATTCTGAGGGGATATCCTTGTTGCCTAATGAACCAAAACCCCAAACCTTGGATTTCATTATGGTTATGGTTCCTTAGCCCACTGGAGTCTCTCATCAAAATGTGGTCTCATTAAGTGAAAGAGCCACTGTGCACCACTCCATTAAAATGTGCTAAGCTAACTTGTTGTCTGACATGAGATAAAATTAAATATAATTATTTCAGGTCTGTTCGTCATGGACTGCAGCACACATCACAAGCTGGAAAAATATGTAAGACAGCTCAGTACTCTTAGTTCTAGAGGCCCAAATCTGAATGCATAGGTAAAGTAATGAGTCCAGAAAGGCATAGTGTTCTTTTGGGTGAAGAGACTGTAAAATTTGTGTCACAGTCCAGATTCAGTCAGTGACTTTGCCTGTTGCTTTGAAAACAAACTGCTGTCTTGTGCCTGGTGTTTGCACATGTATCCAGGAAACAAGGGAGCAAGGAACCTTTCTTCACACATATGTCCCAGTTTACTGACCCTGTGCATGAGTGCAGGCTCCAGTTTTTTCCACCTGGAGGGATGGTTCCTTGCTAGTGACAACTGGGAGATCTACAGAATGATTCTTGTGCTTTTGCAAATAGAAAGATTAGGTGAGCTGCAACATGCTTTGAGATAGTAAACAATGTATTTGCCCCAAGGAAGCTGTGATAAAAGTTAAAGATTGGGGAGGGGGAAGAAAACACTTGCAATACAGTGGCTGAGGTGCTTTGGGAATCTGTTGTTGAGGGAAAATCCAATAAAGATCAGATTTGCAAACAAAAAGTCAAGACTTTTGTATTTAGGCAATTAAGCATGTGATTTCTGTGCAGAATTTCTCTAACTGGAGAATTCAAGTTTAATAAGTAGGTGTTCAGCTAACTATCTACATAGCAGGTATATGAACATATATTTATAGTACCTGCATACGAAAATAGAATTCACAGTTCTAAAGCCCTACTTCATACAAAACAACCCTGGCTTTGGATTTCTACTATGTGCTAAAACTTAAGGTATTTCTGCAGGATTTGTTTAAATTGTTCTCTGGAAAGATAACTACACATTGCTTTGTGGATTTCTACATGTGCTAACCTTACTGATTGAAAGGGTCTAATAGGATAAGATCTTTATATTCAACTGCTTTCCCACCTCATAGAATCATAGAATGGTTTGAGTTGGAAGGGACCTTTAAAGATTTCCTGATCCAATCCCTCTGCAGTCAGCAGGGGCATCTTCAACTAGATCAGGTTGCTCAGAGCTTTGTTCAGCCTGACCTTTAAAGTTTCCAGGGTTGGGGCTACTGCCACCTCTCTGAGCAACCTGCTACGGTGCTTCACCACCCTCATTGTAAAAAATGTCTTCCTTATATCTAGTCTAAATATACCCCCTTTTAGTTTAAAAACATTACCCCTTGTGCTGTCACAACAGGCCCTGCTAATAAATTTGTCCCCATCTGTCTTACAAGCCCCCTTTAGTACTGAAAAGCCACCATAAGGTCTCCCTGGAACCTTCTCTTCTCTAGGCTGAGCAACTTGGCTCTCTCAGCTTGACCACACAGGAGATGTGCTACAGTCCTCTGATAATTTCTGTAGCCTTCTTGTAGATCAACTCCAACAGGTCCATGTCCTTCTTGTGCTGAGGAACTCCAGAACTTGGCACCGTACTTCAGTTAGGGTCTCAGAAGAGAGGAATAGAGGGGGACAATCAACTCCCTTGGCCTGATAGTCATCTGTCATTTGATGCAGCCCATCAAAAGTCTGTCTGGGCTAGGACTGCACATTGCCAGCTCATGTCCAGCTTTTCACCTCCAAATTCTTTTCTGCAGGGCTTCTCTCAAATCCTTCATCCCCCAACCCTGTATTGATATGGGGATTGCCCCAACCTGGGTACAGGACCATGCACTTGGCCTTGCTGAATCTTAAGAGGTTGACACAGGCCAATTTCTCAAGCTTGTCTGTGTCACTCTTCCTGATCTGGAAAGGTTCTATGCAATCATCACAATCATTAAAATTTTCAGTTGAATTCCTCTGTAGTTGTGTATCAGTAGTTGGTTCTGCTGTCCTGTGTTGTGTTGTGCATACTTACTATAACGTTGCAGGGAAGATCACAAGACCGCATATGAAAAAAACTGAGTGTGGTATGTGGTATTAAACCATCCCTTTTGGATTGCTGCTTCTCAGAAGTCAGGAAAACTCACTGGACCTCTCTGTCATGAGTGCTTATATTGACCCAGGCATCGTATGGGTCACTGAATACTTGCATAATCCTTGAATATTTCAGCCTATTTAATTCCTCAAATGCCGCTTTAAACGTTGTGTACATGGTTGATACAGCTGCATATTGAGTTATGTTTTTTTTTTTTCCTCACTCCAAGGATTAATTTGACTCTTCCTGTGACTGAGAAAAGTACTCCTGTTTGGCTTAAACTCTAAGATTTGCAGGAAAAAAAGCAAACTGGAGAAAGAGTAATGATTTGTAGAGAGCTGTAGGAGGTCCGAGTCCCAAATCCAAATGTGACATTGCTCACAATTACATAAATAGTGTTCCCATGCATTTATCCCAGCTATAACCAACAGCAAATAACAAATTATAGAGCCCCAATGTGATTTACACACAGAGGTTTCTATACAGGACTTTGTGTGAATAAAAATTACTATTATTTCTTTTTTCTATGGAAAGAAAGGAATCAATCGAATTCTTGTGGAGAATATAATTTTCTTCCATTTAGTTTTAAATAGCATTAGCGCAGAAATAAGGTTTTGAGGTGAAAGATAAATACATCTGGACCTGGGTCTGAAAATGTACAAAACATTAGACAATAAATGGAACAGCTTCCTTGCCTTTGTATTTCAAAGGGCATTAGAATTTTGCTGCATAGGCTGATAACTTCCCAAACTGTTTTGCCTCAAGAATGTCCTATTGCATTCTTTTTAAATTGTGTTATATGATCTCTAAATGTTTATTAAAAAAAAAAAAAAAAAGAAAAAGATTTAAGCATTAAGATTTTACCATAACACTACTAACCGATCATTGCTTCTGATGGTGCTGTGCCTTCCACAGCTGAAATTTCAGTGATTATTGTAAATGTGCAACAGTATGGAGAAAACAATCTAACTCTGTCAGAAAGAAATGTTATGTAATAGCATTAATTCCTAAACTACATTTGAAAACACACAGGGAGACCAATGTCCTGTAATTATAAAAGGCAGCAGTAATGATGTGATAAAGACAACCCCATGCGGTCATCTGCAGCTCTTAGAATAAAGGGAACTAAATAAATAAGGGCAGCAATCCAGTTCTCAGCAGTGGAGGAAAATTCTGCCCATGTGTAGGTAGGTTTGGGGCTGGTGGGGAGGGCAGATGGGGAGGGCATGGAGGGGTGCACAGGTGGGGGGGTGTGTGGGTAAGGATGGGGAGGAACAGACAGGTCTGGGCAAGGGCTCTGGCTGCACCTTCCTCACATGCCACTCCACTGTCACTGTTGGGCTCTGAATGCTGCATTATAGACTTCATTCATCTCATTTGGTAGACAGAAGAAAGCTTTCTTTTTTTTAAATCAGGGTACGCTGCAGAAGCCAAGATGAGATCATGGCTTCTGGTTGACGATTTTTATTTTCTAGCAGAGAAGGGTGTCTTGTTTCTTTCTCATGCAAGGTCAAAGCACGTATTAGCAACTCACATGTTAAGTGGCTTTAATTATCCTTCTAAAAGAGAGTGATTAGAATTAAAACAAGTAAGGTTAAATCTTAGGGCTGTGACTCAGGTTTTGCTAGTCTTTCATTGGAGAGATTTCCATGGCTGAAGAGAATTTGCCTGAGAAAAAAAAAAAACAAGATCCTTTGGTTATAGATTTAATTACAGAATAGAGGTATAGGAGAAATCAATGTCACATTCATTTAAACTTGTCATATTGTAGTATGCTGTTGGCCTCTCTCAAGCAGTACTCTGCCTTTGTTAGCTGTGCAGATCTGACATGATCTTGCTGATTTTTAAACTGTTTCCTTACAGGTGGATTGCTACAATTCCAAGTAACTGCAAGAAGTGGCAGCAGCTGCTGCTGTTATTGATAAATGGTGCAGCCAGTTTGAGTAGGACACACTGAGGTGCCTTTGAGGTAGTGAAATAAGAGAATTTAAAGGTGAAGCCCTAGATAGAGTGATGTATGAAGTACTCTGCCAGCCTGGCTGTATATGGTTGTGATAGGTTGATAGCTGTGCTATAACATTTTCACAGTAATGTGTTACTGAAGGCAACACTGCATACTTTGAAATGTCTGAGTAAACTTCACATCTGCACCTCAAGCAGACCTTTGGGCAGCATCTCATTCTTTTCCCTCCCATTTTAGGGAAAGGATGAGTTTTTGTGTTTCTAAAGGACAGCTTGCTCCCAGAGATGTGCTTGCTTTGGTTTGGTTTCCCTTTCCTCCCTCTGGCTCTTTGCTTACTGGGGTGACCCAGGTTTGCTACCCTTTCTCTTCCTCCTACAAGTGGGGTTAAATATGACAAAGGCTCTTTCTGCTCTTTATTGCCCTGCATCCACAGAGCT